>NW_027362765.1:464633815-467133815 GCF_046119375.1 Phyllobates terribilis
TTCTGCCATCCAGGCCACCAAAAACTGTGACTATAAGTCTCTTAGTCTCAGAAATTCCTGGATGACCTGCCAACCAAGACTCATGACACTCCACAAACAAATCTCTCTAAAGGTTCTAGGCACGAACAACCTCCCATGGGGAGTGTTAGATGGAGCATCATCTTGAGCTTTCAGAATCCCATTCTCCAAAATGGAGTCCAATGCCGCCACCACAACTCCTTTCTGTAAAATGCTCTCCTCCTCCTCGGCACCGACCGTAGGAGCGAAGCTGCGAGATAAAGCATCGGCTTTAACATTGTTAGTACCAGGGATATAGGTAACAGAAAAATGAAACTGAGAAAAAAAAAGTGCCCACCTAGCTTGACGGGCATTCAAGCGCTTGACAGCATCCAGATAGAGCAAATTCTTATGATCTGTGAAAACCTGAATAGGAAATCTAGCGCCTTCCAAAAAATGTTGCCAATGTTCAAACGCGAGTTTAATAGCCAGCAACTCCCGATTTCCAACATCATAATTCAGTTCGGTTTCCGAATTTTTTTTCGAAAAGAAGGCACAAGGATGTACTCCATCCTTGTTCTCCTGAGACAAAACTGCTCCGACCCCCACCGAAGAAGCATCGACCTCGACCAAAAAAGGCTTGGTCTCATCAGGCTGCATAAGGATAAGGTCAGAACTATACCTCTCTTTGAGATACTTAAACGCTTCAATGGCCTCAGTAGTCCAGTGGACAGTATTCGCACCTTTCCTGGTGAGATCGGTTAGAGGCTTAACAATTACAGAAAAATTCTTAATGAATTTATTGTAATAATTGGCAAAAGCCAAAAATCTCTGCATAGATTTCAAATCAATAGGCCTAGGCCATTCCTGCACAACCTGAACCTTCACAGGGTCCATCTCAAAGCCCTCGCTGGAGACAATGTAGCCCAAAAAACTAATTTTCTGCACAGCGAACTCACATTTCTCCAGCTTAGCAAAGAGTGAATTACCACTTAATAACTGCAAAACTTCACGTACACTCTGCCAATGGGACTCCAGATCTGGCGAATAAATCAAAATGTCATCTAAATACACAACCACATTCTTACCAACCAAAGGTCTCAGGATGTCATTAATAAGGTTCTGAAAAAATGCAGGTGCATTGGTAAGACCAAAAGGCATCACCAGATTCTCAAAATGACCTACCGGAGTGTTAAAAGCAGTTTTCCATTCATCACCCTCCTTCACTCGTAACAAATTGTATGCCCCCCGGAGATCAATTTTAGAGAACCACTTGGCCCCCACTAACTGGTTAAACAAGTCAGGAATTAACGGCAATGGGTAGGAATTGCGTACGGTAATATTATTAATTTCACGAAAATCCAGACATGGACATAAACACCCGTCCTTTTTTTTAACAAAGAAAAATCCAACTGCCACAGGCGACTTAGAGGGTCTAATGTGACCAGCAGCCAGGCTAGTCTGTATGTACTCCTCCAAGGCCTTTCTTTCAGGGATAGTCAGATTAAACAAGCGACTCTTGGGAAGAGTAGCTCCCGGAACAAACTCAATGGTGCAATTATAATCCCTATGAGGAGGTAAAACTTGCGACTGCTCCTCCGAAAAAAACCTCCAAAAATCTTGAATACGTACAGGTAATTCCCCTTTTTCCACAGCCGCAAGGCAACCATTACAACATTTATCATAGCACTTCGGACTCCAAGACTTTATGATATTAGTAGACCAGTCCAGTAAAGGACTGTGCAGTTTTAACCAAGGCAATACTAGAATGACCGGAGAGGGTAAATTATCTAATACAACCAATCCATAATGTTTTGGTGAAGTCCATTGATAGTGAGAGGAAATGCAGCAACCTTGTGAGTAATACATTTCAAGGGAGTGTTATCAATTTCAATCACAGAAATAGGTGATGACAAAGGTTTGGATTTCAATTTAAGTTTTTCCAAAAACCCTTTATCAATCACATTAAGTGTTGAACCACAATCCACAAATACCTGAAATTCAATCAAATTTTCCTGCAAAGTAGTACTCCCTGAAAGAAATACTCCTGCCGAGCGTAGACAAGCTATACGGGCGTACCTGACTTTTTTTTTTTCTTTACTTAAACGACCTCACAATACTTAATCAAATGGTCAGCTTTACCACAATAAAGACACAATCCCTCGGAGAACCTCCAGTCTCTTTCCTGAGAGGGGAGCGACTTCACCCCAACCTCCATCGGTTCTCCGCCGTCTGAGCAGATTTTCTGGGGACTAGGACCTGGCATTACAGGAGTCTTTACCTCATTCTGCCTAAATCTCAGCCTCCTATCCACACGAACAGCTAATTGTATGGCATTCTGCAGAGTCTCAGGTGCGGGGAATGCAATTAGCGAATCCTTAACCCTTTCACTCAGACCAGCAAGAAATAGACATTTCAGAGCAGGATCATTCCATTTGACTTCTGAAGCCCATCTTCTAAAGTGTGTACAATAATTCTCAACATCACCTGACCCCTGATTAAAACACCTGAGTTCTGCCTCAGCAGATGAGATTCGATCAGGATCGTCATATAATAGACCCATAGCAGAAAAAAATTCTTCTACAGACCTTAAGCATGGATCATTAGGTTGGAGAGAAAAGGCCCACCCCTTTGGTTTATTGCGCAAAAGTGACATAATAAAACCAATGCGCTGTGATTCATTCCCAGAGGACCTTGGTCTCAAACGAAAATATAACAAGCATTTTTAAAGGAAAAAAAATCTTGCTGTTTACCATAAAAAACATCAGGTAGTCCTACCTTGGGTTCCACAAAATGCGCTCCAGAACAGCTACTCATGTGTTGCTGGAGCTCGGCCACCTCCAAAGACAATCCCTGCAAGCGTTGAGCCAAATCCTGGGCGGAAACCATACTGATCCCCAAATTTCTTTCCTTTTAGTTTTTTGGGCTGGACTTACTGTTATGATCTGAAACAAGTACTAAGGAAAGAGAGGGGAAAGCTGTCCCTACAGTAAGACTAAGCTGAATCCCTACGATGTAGCGGGCTGCCTGTTCTTTGCAAACAGACCCGCCTTAGTCCTTGGCTAGTCTGAACGAAGACCTATAGCATTAAGGGAGGGGTCCCTAAAAGAACTGACTGGAACAAAAATGGGACACCTCCTAAACAGAGAAGTTGTTGTAGAACACAAAAAGATAAACTGACAAAAAGGTACTAGAGGTCCCAGAAGGACCAAGCGAACTGACAGAGAAAGGCACAGAAGCACCTGGCTAGCAAAACAGTCAAACAACACTGAAGTCCAGCACAGCCAAAAGGGCGGAGCTGGAATATAAAGGCAGATGGTCATGTGAACGCAAAACACAAGATGGAAAAAATAAACAGGAGGGTTCTAACAATACCTTAGGATTTCATTTGGGCCAATAAAACCTCTGCATGACCCATTCATGAGTTTTTCCCACCCAAGACATGTGAATGGGCCATGTTCAACACATTCCGTCTATAGGGTCTTGGAACCAACAATTGTTCCACTATCTCCTCCCTCACCTTAGTAACCCGGTACAATAAGTCACCACTCAACATGAAATAGGGAAACCAGGTGTCAGCCCCCGACTCCTGTGCTATGCTGTTTATAACAGTTACCATATTGAATGCTTCTTTTAGAGTTAGGTCCCTATGTTGGGCGAACCCAACATTTTCTCTGGTCACCCCTATCTCAGGAATGTCTGCCTCAGGGGATGCTACCTCCTCATCTTCCCCCAATAAACAGAAGGAAAACCCATCAGACTCTAGTTAGTGAGACTTTTTTAGGGCCAACCCCACAAGTCTCTGTTCCTCCCTCACAAGTCCCAAAACAACATAAAGTCCCAACCTATGATAATTGGGTGCAATAAATGCTGGACCACGCTGACCTCATGGGACTCAGTACCTTGGGCCATCTCAATGATCACTCTGGCAACTGGATAGTCTTGTCACGCAACGTGTGGGAAAGACATAGTGCAACACAGAGGGAATAGGGAAAGGGAGCCAAGACTCTAGGGAAAGGGGGGAGTGGAGACCTCCTAGTCTGGTCTAGTGTCACCCTGTCTCAATTAACGTCCCTATATTGCCTCCTCAGCAATCGCCGCACGCATGCCTCGCCCTGTCTTTCCCTGGTGTATGTCTAAGGCTAGGGATGGGAGGAGATAGGAGGAGCACTAGTCGATCTCTGCTAAACTCTATAGACAACAAGGGTAGACAAGCAGGGGAAGAATGCTTAGCTTTAGACAACTCCAGACAAATGCGAACTCGGCCTCAAGCTCCAGAGAGGACGAAGTACTGCTCTTGCTAAGCCTTCACAAGTAGAAATGAATATATCTGGCACCTCACTCTCAGACACACCAGGTATATATATGTGGCACCCCAGGGGTCTGGATGCCACAGTAATAGAAATATTACGTCTGAGAGCAAGTGGGAGGTTTCTCTGGTCAGGAGCCCTTAAGCATGCAACACTTCCTGCCCAGACCTGGGAGGGGAGGAATCTGCCCTTATAAACTGGGTCTGGGGGGGGAATAGTGAGTTGAGTCAGAGCCTGGAGACAGTTCCAGACACAGGGAAAGTGTCAGCAAGGAGCTCTGTAGGAGCAGTAGCTGAAGACCAGGGGCTGGAGCTGAGCAGAGCTCGCCCTGGCAGAAGAATCTGATAACTGGACACCGGAGTCCGAGGCTGTGGGGACTGATATCCACCCAGCAGCAGAAACCAGCCGGCAGGGGATTACAGGTCCTCTGGCCATAGAAGCCCGGAGGCTCAGTCACAAGGAAGGGACCAGCTCCGCCATCCAGGAGCGGAGGCTAACAGAAGGCCCCAAGTCACCAGCCATACGGGTGAGCACCACACGGTATACTCAGGGACGTGGGCTACTTCTACCCGCTTACAGCAAGGTAGCCAGAAAGAGTGCAGATAGACGGGGAGGCCTACAACTCCACCTGGCCAGGGGAACTCCTGTTTGCTCGCAGACTGACCAGGCCCCTTATGCTAGCCAGTACTCCCTGGAGGGTCTGCCTTAATATCACCAGTAAAGACCCTGAACTGCACTGCAAAGACTCTGAGTCGTTCCTGCTTCATCGCCGCACCAGCACTACTAGTGCTGGGACGCCCGCGCACCATCACTCCCATCATCCACATTCCCGTACCTGAGGCCATACTCCTCCCTTGGGGAGTTATCACATCTTTTGCTGCGCACACCACACCAGCCTCAGCGGACTGCCTCGCAGCGGCGGTACACCCTGACCGCAATCCACGGGTGGCGTAGTCGGACAATTAGCCTAAAACCCCTAAAAGACTGCCATCGGCCTGACCACCCTGAGCCACGGGACCGGGTCGCCGCTACGGAGACTACAACCCCCAGAGACCCGGCTCCAGGTAACCCACACACGTCCACACTAGGCCCAGGGGGCGCGTCATATACACCCAAGTCAGGAGCTAATTAGCAAGAGGGAGGTAGCCGCTGGGTCCTAGAGACAGCCAGCCTCTAAGAAGATGTCTGTAATGCCAAATGTAGAGATCTCCTGCAACCAACTGCAGGGTGACTGTCTGTCACCTCTGACACACACGTGAAAGTACTCTACCCCCTCTATGAGTGGCCTCAGGACCCTCAGGACCGGGTTTCTCAGGAAAAGAGGTGTGAAATGAGCGAACAAATTTAGGAGCATTCACCTCTGATGCTGAAACCCACATCCTCTCCTCTGGATCATAGCCTTTCTAGTGCACCAAGTATTGTAGAGAACGACATTGGAGACGAGAATCTACAATCCTCGAAATCTGGAACTCCAGATTACCATCAACCATTACTGGGGGCGGGGGTAGAGGCGAGGGCTCAAGAGGTTCCACATATTTTTTAAGTAAGGAACTGTGGAACACAATGTGGACCTTAAGGGCCAGAGGAAGCTCAAGACGAAACGCTGCTGGGTTAATGACGCTGGTTATTTTATAGGGACCAATAAACCGAGGTCCCTGCTTCCAAGAAGGAACTTTCAATCTTATATTCCTGGTAGACAACCACACAAAGTCATTCACATTCACGTCCAGACCTGGCAAGCGTTTTCTGTCAGCCATACGTTTATACCTGTCTCCCATAATCTTTACATTACTCAGAACACCCTGCCATGCCGAGGAGAGCTACGAAGCAAACCGTTCCTCCTCAGGAACACCTGAAGCTCTGCCCTCACTAAGGGTACCAAACTGTGGGTGATAACCGTATGCACAGAAGAAAGGTGACCTGCCAGTGGATTCTTGCCGATGATTATTAATGGCAAATTCTGCCAGCGGTAAGTAGGATGCCCCATCCTCCTGATTTTCGGAGACGAAACAGTTGAGGTAGGTCTACAAGTTCTGATTGACACGCTCGGTCTGACCATTCAACTGAGGGTGGAAGGCAGAGGAAAAGGACAGCTGCACCCCCAGTCGAGAACAAAATGCCTTCTAAAACTTGGAAACAAACTGGGTCCCCCTAACTGACACCACATTGGAGGGAACCCCGTGAAGCTTCGCAATCTCATTTATGAACACCTGAGAAAATGTATTGGCATTTGGAAGTTCAGGCAATGCGTCGAAGTGAACCATTTTACTGAATCTATCTACTACCACCAAAACCACCGTTTTGCCTGCTGAAACTGGTAGGTCAGTGATAAAATCCATGGACAAGTGTGTCCATGGCCTACTAGGGATAGGTAGTGGAAGAAGAGTACCAGATGGACGGGTATGCAAAACCTTAGAACGAGCACAAATACTACAAGCAGCTAAGTATTCAATCACATCACGATGCAACCCCGGCCACCAAAAACGTCAAGAGAGGAGGTCCGCGGTTGCCTTACCACCTGGATTCCAAGCAAGCACAGAGTTATGATGGTCCTTAATTACTTTGCGGCGCAGATCAGTTGGTACAAATAACTTTCCTGAAGGGCAGGAGGCAGGGGCGTCCCCCTGTGCCTCCAACACCTCACCCTCCAATTTAGGATAAAGTGCCAAAATGACTACCTCTTTCTGTAATATCGGGGCAGGGTTCTCATGGTCACCACCACCAGGGAAGCTCTGGGACAAGGCATCAGCCTTGACATTTTTGACCCCTGGACAAAAAGTGACAATAAAATTGAACCTAGTAAAAAACAGAGACCATCTGGCTTGTCTAGAGTTGAGATGTTTAGCTGACTGGAGATATGACAGTAATAACAGTAATAGGATGGACAGCCCCCTCCAACCAATTTCGCCATTCCTTGAATGCTAATTTGTTTGCCAAAAGTTCCCTATTACCCACGTCATAATTTCTCTCAGCCGAGGACAATTTTTTAGAAAAGAAGGCACATGGATGCCATTTACCAGGGGACTAACCCTGAGACAACTAGGACCAAACCCCAACATCCCACGCATCAATCTCCACAACAAAAGGTTGAGAAACATTGGGTTGACTAAGTATAGGTGCAGTGGAAAAATGATTCTTTAAGGAAGAAAAAGCCTGGAGGGAAGCATCCGACCATTTGGAAAAATCAGACCCCTTCTTGGTCATGTCAGTAAGGGATTTCACAATACCAGAGTAATTTTGTATGAACTTCCGGTAAAAATTAGTAAAGCCCAGAAAATGTTGTAGAGCCTTCAGGTTCTCGGAACGTTCCCAGTCAAGGACTGCACGGATCTTCTCCGGATCCATCCGAAAACCCAAAGATGACAGCAAGTACCCCAAAAACTGCACCTTCTGAACAGCGAAAACACATTTTTCTAGTTTGGCATATAGTTTGTTATCCCTTAATATCTGGAGCACCTGCTTAACATGCCCCCGATGAGTCTCAAAATCAGGTGAGTAAACCAAAATATCATCCAGATAGACCACCACAAACCTCCCCACCAAATGATGGAAAATATAATTTATGAAATGCTGGAATACCACAGGTGCATTGGTCAAACCAAAAGGCATAACCAGTCTCTCGAAATGTCCCTCCGGGGTATTGAAAACTGTTTTCCATTCGATCCCTTCTCTGATTCTAACCAGGTTGTAGGCTCCCCTTAAATCCAACTTGGAGAATACTTTAGCTCCCACAACCTGGCTGAACAAATCAGGAATCAGACGAAGAGGGTATGGATCACGAATGGTAATTTGATTTAATTCCCGGAAATCTAAACAGGGACGTAGACCGCGATCTTTTTTCTTCACAAAGAAGAACCCTGCCACCACGTGCGAAGATGAGGGTTTGATATATCTCTTCTCCAGACTTTCCGCAATGAAATCCTTCATGGCTTGTCTCTCAGGGCCAGAAAGATTATACAGTCTGGACTTCAGTAGTTTAGGTTGGGGGGTCAGGTTAATAGGACAGTCATAAGCAAATCCTGACACCCCCTCTCAGAAAAGCAGGTAAAATTTCCTTAGAGACAGTAGCAAGGGAAATATCTAAACAGTTCTCATGGCAGTAATCTCCCCATTTAATAATCTCCCCGGTTTGCCAATCCACCAACGGATTATGTTTAACAAGCCAAGGGATACCCAAAACAATCAGTGTGGTAAGATTGTCCAGAATATAGCAAGGAATTATTTCACCATGAACTGACCCCATCCTCAGTTTTACTTTATGTACAATCTGAGTAAATGCTTTCTATGCAGGTGGCGCCGAGTCAATGGTAAAGATTGAAATAGGTTCAGCTAAAGCACAGCAAGCAAGACCATGAGTTTTCACAAACTCAGCATTAACCATGCTGACTCCGGCTCCACTGTCAACAAACACAGAAATGTTCTTGGTTTTGTTCTCTAGCACCAGCTCTGCTGTCAGGACAAAGCGGGAACTGCAGTTTGGCCACAAATGCACCCCTTGTTTATCCAACTACAGAGTACCAAGAGTTAATTGAGTCTCCTTTTGTTTAGGAATTGAAGAAGAGGTCCCAACAAAATGTCCCTTTTCCCACAAAAAAATCCACCTCCCCCACTACTGGTTCACCCCCAGACCGCTCTCCTGGCAGAGGTACACAACCCAGACAAGAAGGCTCCAGAAAAGGTGGTCTCACCTGTCTGTTTCGAAGTCATCTATCAAGACATATGGCCAAAGACATGGCAGCCTCCAAGGACTGAGGGGTTTCATATACTGCCAAGACATCTTTCAACCTTTCAGTAAGCCCCTCACAAAATTGACTTCTAAGGACTGAGTTATTCCATTTGGAATCTATGAAATTCCTAACTGTACGCTTCCACTGACCGATTCCCCTGCTGAAGACAACGTAGCCTAGACTCAGCCAAGGCGACTCGGTCATGGTCATCATAGATGAGGGCCAGAGCTCTGAAAAACCCCTCCACAGACTGGAGACAAACCGAGTCCTGCGGTAACGAAAGCGCCCATGACTGAGGATCTCCCTGCAATAGAGAGATCACAATACCAACCCGTTGCTCCTCATTACTGGGGGAGTAAGGACAAAGTTTGAAATATAATTTGTATGCCTTCTTAAACACAAAAAACTTGTCCCTACATCCTGAAAACCTGTCCAGGAGAGCAACCTTGGATTCAGGCTGGACAGTCCTACTGTTATGCACACGCCCGGGCTGAGCGGCGTGTGCGTGTGATAGTAGTGATTCCACTGGACCGTGCCGGAGAGTGAATGCCTGGAGGGGCGTGACTAAGTATTCACCCGATCCGACCAGGGTCGCACGACGGCATACGACGCCAGTGCACCAAGGAGGAACCGAGCAGAGGGACCAGGTGCTACTCCAGGACAGACCCCGGACACGGCTGTTGACCCACACAGGGGAATACAGGAACAGGCTGGTAGGCTGGCACACAGACTGGAGGGTATAGGCAGGCACGACTGGTATGCAGGCAGGCGGGTAAAGGCAAGCGCAGCTAGAGTGCAGACAGGGAGGCACTAGCAGGTAGGAACACAGGCGGGATAGGACCCAGTACACACTGGGACTCAGGAACAGGCAGGTTAGGCTGGCACAGACTGGTGGATATAAGCAAACACGGCTGGTATGCAGATGGGTGGATACAGGCGAGTATGCAGGCAGGGAGGTACTGGCCGAAAGGACGGGCTGGAGCACAGAAAGGTTAAGACCCAGTACAGACTGGGTCACAGAACCGCAGATGCGGTAGACAACCACAGCAGAGAGGGAACGCCCGAAGCGGTGGGCAAGAACAGAGCAGGACGGGGCTGCAGGAGCAGCGAGCACAAGCAGGGCAGGACAGGACTGCCGGAGCAGCGAGCACAAGCAGGGCAGGACAGGACTGCCGGAGCAGCGGGCAGAAGCAGGGCAGGACAGGACTGCCGGAGCAGCGGGCAGAAGCAGGGCAGGACAGGACTGCCGGAGCAGCGGGCAGAAGCAGGGCAGGACAGGACTACCGGAGCAGCGGGCAGAAGCAGGGCAGGACAGGACTGCCGGAGCAGCGGGCAGAAGCAGGGCAGGACAGGACTGCCGGAGCAGCGGGCAGAAGCAGGGCAGGACAGGACTGCCGGAGCAGCGGGCAGAAGCAGGGCAGGACAGGACTGCCGGAGCAGCGGGCAGAAGCAGGGCAGGACAGGACTGCCGGAGCAGCGGGCAGAAGCAGGGCAGGACAGGACTCTGTTCACACGGAACAGACAGGAAGGGAAAGACAGAGCCAGACACCCACAGGGTACTTGCAGTGAAGTAGCGAGTGGACCACAAACTCACAAACGGGAGTACAGAGACAACAGGCAGGAGTTAGGTACGAGTTCAGACTCTGCAGAAAAAGGAAGGGAACGGACATAGAGGCAAAACAGGTAAAGGATAGGAGAGAGTTCAGACTGGAACTGAGTGTACGGAGGAGACCGACACTGCAGCGGGATACAGGAGCAGGTCTGGGAATACTGCCCCCAGAGAGGCGGGACGAACAGGCAAGGAGCGTGTTCAGACAGGACAGACAAGATACAGGAGCGGGTCTAGGTAATCGGCCCCTAGAAGGCGGGAGGAACAGGCTAGGAGCGTGTTCAGACAGGACAGACAAGATACAGGAACAGGTCTAGGTAATCGGCCCCTAGAAGGCGGGAGGAACAGGCTAGGAGCGTGTTCAGACAGGACAGACAAGAGAACACAGAAAGGACTCAGTCCAGACACGGGAACTAATACCGCAAAGCAGGAGACATACAGGACTCAGTTCAGACACGGGAGCTGATAACGCAAAGCAGGAGAAATACAGGACTCAGTACAGACACGGAAACTGATACAAAAAGCAGGAGACATACAGGACTCAGTTCAGACACGGGAACTGATACAAAAAGCAGGAGACATACAGGACTCAGTTCAGACACGGGAACTAATACCGAAAAGCAGGAGACATACAGGACTTAGTTCAGACACGGGAACTAATACCGCAAAGCAGGAGACATACAGGACTAAGTTCAGACAGGCCTGGAAATACAGCCTCCAGGAAAGGCAGACAAGGAAACAAAGACGGGACCTGGCACCTTCAGAGTGCAAGCACACACTGAAGGAAAACACTATGCTCAGGCAGGGATAGAAGGGAGCTGCTGAGCTATATACCAAGTGTCAGACAGCAATAGGCTGAGGACGCACAAGGGGTGTGACCCACAGCAGGTACAAAAAGCAGGAAGTGATCGGGCGCCGCCCTTAAGCAGCAGAGACAGACACAAACAGACAGCATGGAGGGAAGCCAGAGAGACACTCTGGACAGGAGATCAAGTGCGCTCTCTTGCACAGTGGGAGATGGACCACCATGCAAGGACGCCGCCAGGTATGTTACAGTACCTCCCCCCTTACGCCCCCTCTTCTTCAGGCCTGCCAGAATCTTCCGCAGGGAATTCGAGGACCAGTCGTTCACTGGGTTGGAGGGGGACAGAGACTTGAGGGTAATCTCTGCTTCGAGGTACATCTTGTCAAGCTCACAGGAAAAAATAGACGGGTTATCAGGTACATAATGAGGAAAAGTCACTGTCTCTTTGTTATCTGGTGGTACCCCGGAGGATTCAGGAAACAACTGGAGGTCCTCCGCCGGGTCAGAAGAGTGCAGAGGCTCAGAGAAAACAACTGCTTCAGAGTACACTAGGTCGGACTCACTGGAGGAAGCAGGCGAGGTATCGGGTACCGAGTATAGGAAAGTCTCTGTCCATTCACCACCAGGTGGCACCCCGAAGGGTTCTGAACACAACTGGAGGTCCTCCGCCTGGTCGGAGGGGTGTAGAGACTCGGGAGTAACCTCTGCTTCGGAGTACACTAGGTTGGACTCACTGGACGAAGCGAGCGAGGTATCAGGTACAGGATATAGGAAAGTCTCTGTCCATTCACCACCAGGTGGCACCCCGAAGGATTCTGAACACAACTGGAGGTCCTCCGCCTGGTCGGAGGGGTGTAGAGACTCAGGAGTAACCTCTGCTTCGGAGTACACTAGGTTGGACTCACTGGACGAAGCGAGCGAGGTATCAGGTACAGAGTATAGGAGAGTCTCTGTCCTTTCGCTACCAGGTAGCACCCCGAAGGGTTCAGGAGACAACTGGAGATCCTCCGCCTGGTCGGAGGGGTGTAGAGACTCGGAGGTAACTACCACTTTGGGGTACCCATTGTCAGGCTCACAGGACGAAGCGGACAAAGTATTGAGTACCGGGTGTAGAGAAGTCTCTCTCCATTTGTCATAGAGTGGTATCCCGGAGGATTCAGGAGGCAACAGGGGATCCTCCGCCAGGTAGTAGAGGTGCACAGACTCAGAGGTAACCACAGCTTTGGAGCATCCTTGGACATGCACACCGGTTAAAGAGAGAGAAGCATCTGATGCCGGGTGCAGGAAGTTCTCCTGTGTGGAGTCTGGATGGGCAGAAGTCTCTTCGGGCAGGAGAACTGGTGCACTACCCACGCACACTACCCATTGGGGTTTCTCCGGGATACAGGGAGATGAAGCTTCAGTAGGGACTTCAAGGTTGGGGTCAGGAGGTCTCAGGGAGGACAGGCCCTGGCGTGACGGCTTGCCTCTAAGTCTAGCACGTCTGGACTGCCTCTTGAGGTTGAGAGAAGTATTCCGGAAAGCGTAGTCACCCTGAGAGGATTCTGGGTGGGCAGTAGTCTCATTGGGCTGGAGGACTATTGCGCTACCCACACACATTACCCATTGGGGCTGCTCCGGGATATTGGGAAGTGAAGCTTCAGCAGGAGCCTCCGGGTTAGGATCATCGAAGACCATTAGAAAGGCCACCAGGAAGGCCATTAGGTCCCGGAGGATCGGATCCTGTGTTTCATATAGGGGGTTGATCCATTCCAAGGCATCACCCGCCAGGTAAGACATCATAAAGGCCACTTTAGCCCAATCGGAAGGAAAATAAAGAGGGAAGGCCTTAAAGTGTAGCATGCATTGCTCCACAAATGCACGACACTGTCTTGGATCCCCATAATAACGTGGCGGATCCGCAGGAACGAGAGCTGATAGATCCATCTGGACGGTGCGTAATTCGCCTGGAACTCAGCTAAGGGAAAAAAAATTTATTTATTTATTTTAATGCATATATTCGCTGGAAAACTTCTCAGAGGGCGAAGGCCGTGGGGCTCAACGGGAACCATGGCCTGAGCATGCTGTTATGCACACGCCCGGGCTGAGCGGCGTGTGCGTGTGATAGTAGTGATTCCACTGGACCGTGCCGGAGAGTGAATGCCTGGAGGGGCGTGACTAAGTATTCACCCGATCCGACCAGGGTCGCACGACGGCATACGACGCCAGTGCACCAAGGAGGAACCGAGCAGAGGGACCAGGTGCTACTCCAGGACAGACCCCGGACACGGCTGTTGACCCACACAGGGGAATACAGGAACAGGCTGGTAGGCTGGCACACAGACTGGAGGGTATAGGCAGGCACGACTGGTATGCAGGCAGGCGGGTAAAGGCAAGCGCAGCTAGAGTGCAGACAGGGAGGCACTAGCAGGTAGGAACACAGGCGGGATAGGACCCAGTACACACTGGGACTCAGGAACAGGCAGGTTAGGCTGGCACAGACTGGTGGATATAAGCAAACACGGCTGGTATGCAGATGGGTGGATACAGGCGAGTATGCAGGCAGGGAGGTACTGGCCGAAAGGACGGGCTGGAGCACAGAAAGGTTAAGACCCAGTACAGACTGGGTCACAGAACCGCAGATGCGGTAGACAACCACAGCAGAGAGGGAACGCCCGAAGCGGTGGGCAAGAACAGAGCAGGACGGGGCTGCAGGAGCAGCGAGCACAAGCAGGGCAGGACAGGACTGCCGGAGCAGCGAGCACAAGCAGGGCAGGACAGGACTGCCGGAGCAGCGGGCAGAAGCAGGGCAGGACAGGACTGCCGGAGCAGCGGGCAGAAGCAGGGCAGGACAGGACTGCCGGAGCAGCGGGCAGAAGCAGGGCAGGACAGGACTGCCGGAGCAGCGGGCAGAAGCAGGGCAGGACAGGACTGCCGGAGCAGCGGGCAGAAGCAGGGCAGGACAGGACTGCCGGAGCAGCGGGCAGAAGCAGGGCAGGACAGGACTGCCGGAGCAGCGGGCAGAAGCAGGGCAGGACAGGACTGCCGGAGCAGCGGGCAGAAGCAGGGCAGGACAGGACTGCCGGAGCAGCGGGCAGAAGCAGGGCAGGACAGGACTCTGTTCACACGGAACAGACAGGAAGGGAAAGACAGAGCCAGACACCCACAGGGTACTTGCAGTGAAGTAGCGAGTGGACCACAAACTCACAAACGGGAGTACAGAGACAACAGGCAGGAGTTAGGTACGAGTTCAGACTCTGCAGAAAAAGGAAGGGAACGGACATAGAGGCAAAACAGGTAAAGGATAGGAGAGAGTTCAGACTGGAACTGAGTGTACGGAGGAGACCGACACTGCAGCGGGATACAGGAGCAGGTCTGGGAATACTGCCCCCAGAGAGGCGGGACGAACAGGCAAGGAGCGTGTTCAGACAGGACAGACAAGATACAGGAGCGGGTCTAGGTAATCGGCCCCTAGAAGGCGGGAGGAACAGGCTAGGAGCGTGTTCAGACAGGACAGACAAGATACAGGAACAGGTCTAGGTAATCGGCCCCTAGAAGGCGGGAGGAACAGGCTAGGAGCGTGTTCAGACAGGACAGACAAGAGAACACAGAAAGGACTCAGTCCAGACACGGGAACTAATACCGCAAAGCAGGAGACATACAGGACTCAGTTCAGACACGGGAGCTGATACCGCAAAGCAGGAGAAATACAGGACTCAGTACAGACACGGAAACTGATACAAAAAGCAGGAGACATACAGGACTCAGTTCAGACACGGGAACTGATACAAAAAGCAGGAGACATACAGGACTCAGTTCAGACACGGGAACTAATACCGAAAAGCAGGAGACATACAGGACTTAGTTCAGACACGGGAACTAATACCGCAAAGCAGGAGACATACAGGACTAAGTTCAGACAGGCCTGGAAATACAGCCTCCAGGAAAGGCAGACAAGGAAACAAAGACGGGACCTGGCACCTTCAGAGTGCAAGCACACACTGAAGGAAAACACTATGCTCAGGCAGGGATAGAAGGGAGCTGCTGAGCTATATACCAAGTGTCAGACAGCAATAGGCTGAGGACGCACAAGGGGTGTGACCCACAGCAGGTACAAAAAGCAGGAAGTGATCGGGCGCCGCCCTTAAGCAGCAGAGACAGACACAAACAGACAGCATGGAGGGAAGCCAGAGAGACACTCTGGACAGGAGATCAAGTGCGCTCTCTTGCACAGTGGGAGATGGACCACCATGCAAGGACGCCGCCAGGTATGTTACACCTACCTGTAGAGACCCATACATTGGTGACCTGTAACCACTGATGCTGCTGCTGAACCTCACATCAGAGGTCATTCACCTCCAGAGACAGACGGTGGAACTGCTGTACGAGCTCCGCAACTGAACCCATACCAAAGGAGAAAGGAAAAAAAGATGCATGCCCAAAAACACACAGAAAAAAAAAAGTCAGGTTTTTTTTTCTTTTCAAAACGTGCTCGGCTGGCTATAATGTCACTCCGTGTGGGAAAGACATAGTGCAATAGTGCAACATAGAGGGAAAGGGAGCCCATACTCTAAGGAAAGGGGGGAGTGGAGACCTCCTAGTCTGGTCTAGTGTCACCCTGTCTCAACTAACGTCCCTATATTGCCTCTTCAGCAATCGCCGCACGAGTGCTTCGCTCTGTCTCTCCCTGGCGTATGGCTGAGGCTAGGGATGGGAAGATATGAGCACTAGTCGATCTCCACTAAACTCTATAGACAGCAAGGGTAGACAAACAGGGGAAGAATGCTTAGCTTTAGACGACTCCAGATAAATGCAAACTAGCCGCTGGGTCCTAGAGACAGCCAGCCTCTAAGAAGATGTCTGTAATGCCAAACGTAGAGATCTCCTGCAACCAACTGCAGGACGACTGTCTGTCACCACTGACACACCCATGACAAGTCTTTAGCATCCCCGTGAATGCAGCGGATGCCCACCTTCTTCCCAGGGATCAGTTGGAGAGGGAGTATGGCCCACATGAGTGTCACCAAACTCCCTGAGTTTAGTAGTCTAGTTATTTGCAGACCATTCACTTTTACAAGACAAACTTGATGCCCCTCGCCAGGTGGGCATTTCACACTGCAAGCTGGATGTGCGTAGAATGAGCACCGGCGTCCCATGCTACAGTCCATTTGCTAGATGGTCAGGTGACAATGGGCAGCTATATGACCTGGGCCATGACATCTCCAGCAAATTACATCCCCTGATGAGGCCCTCGGCATGACCTACGCCACCCCCTTGGACTTTGGGCACTCCACCCCTTTTTTAACCTTCACCTGCCAGTAAGGAGTGGGTTGCCTCCCCAAGGAACTGTCGATCCCCATATACCTTTCGACCAGTCCGACCAAGTCAGTGGTGTTCCGGGGATCTCCCTGGGCAACACAACTCTGCATTGGGCTCAGAAGGGAGTGCACAAACCGGTCCATTACAACTCGCTCTACCATCTGCGCTGCTGTAGAGCACTCCGGCTATAACCATTTTTAGACGAGGTGCAGCAGATCAAATATTTGGGAGCAAGGGAGTTTGTCACGGTGATCTGCCCAGTGGTGGACCCGTTGTGCCTTACAGACATTGTTACCGCCAAGTGCGCCAAAATGTTTGTTTTCAATTTCGCATATTCTTTGGCATCCTGTAAAGCCAAATCATAGTAGGCCTTTTGTGGCTCCCCCGTTACGTATGGCACCAGGACTTCCGCCCCACTGCTCTGGCGGGAGTTTTTCCCTATCGGCTACTCCTTCAAAAACTGTTAAAAAGGCCTCTATGTCTTCACTTGGGGTCATTTTCTGCAAGGCTCTCCTCACCGCCTTCAGGACAGAGAAATCATCAGCGGATATTGGAGTCGGAGCTGCCGCCGTGCCACGAACCGCCTCTGTGAGTAATTCAGTCTGCTGCTGCCATTGTTGGCTCTTTTGCGCTGTTGCTGGAGCTGTTTCAACAGCAGCTTACTTGTCTCCTGTTGTGCTAGCTGTTGCTGCTGCAGCTGTTGCCGCTGCTGGAGCTGCAGGTGCTGCTGCTGGCTTTGGACCAGGTGCTTGATGAGCTCCTCCATTTTTTCTGACCGCTGCTCTATCCTTACAACCACCTTCACCCAGGACATGCAGTCTGTCCACAGCGGAAACACTTGCTTCCTGGGGATCTTCCCCACACTTCTAGCACCAAATGTGGTAGGTCAACTCACTCTGTTTCTTAAAGAGGTAGACACAGGAACTGTGCAGTCCTGGTTTATTGCAGTCCTCATAAATCACGTCACCAGGAACCACATCACCAGGAAACTTAAATACGGCTTTCTCAGGCACAAAGGTAAAACATAAAGTAACAAGTACATACAATAGTGCTGGTTAGACCACCTGGCTTAGAATTCAGCTTCCATGTCCTTTAGCAAAGGACATTCAATCCAGGAGACCTGCAATCTACATACATCCAGCATGTGTAACTCAAACAGCTCTTAATTTACCCAGTGGATCCCTCCCAGGGGTGGAAATATGGTGAGCAGCCGTTCAGCTGCTTATAATCATCCCGTCATGGCCAATTAACCCCTTTTAGCCCTTGTGACAGAGTCACTTGTCTGATATACGAGGGGAAGTATGTGTCACTCAGGATGCTCTCCTGTGTGAACTGAAACCTACTGAATTTCTGTCAGCATGTTATATGCTGGGGGGTTAACTCTCTTAAAAGGGTGTGGTTTTATGGGAATGGCAAAGAGGGTGGGAGGCGATTCCCCTACCTCCCCTCAGGGTGTGGCTGAGCAGGGTTAAATGCTCAGTCAGCTTTGTTTCTCTGGAGTGTGTGGTCTGGAGATTGAAGTCTCCAGGCTGTGTTTGGGTGAAACCAGAGAGCAACACCGGAGGACTGGTGTTGCTGAAGACTTCACTGTGCTACCTGCAGTGGGCAGAGCCTCACTTACTATTGGACTCTGTCATACCTTATCTTTTTGCTTTTCCCGTTAACGCCGAGAGGGTCTGTTTATTTTTATGGGACACTGCTGGAGTTTATGTCACAGAATAAACCAGCAGGAAGTTAACCCAAACCATGTGTCCTGTGTCTGTCTCTGGAGAGCCCAGCAAGTCGCTTTACCACACCCTATATGCATTAAAACATTACTTCAAGTTCATCTCCCAAGCATTAGGTGCCACTTTACAAGCGATAATAAACACAGTGATGTTACAGAAACTCAATGATTTCACAGTACAGAGCTAATACACATAGTGATGTCACAATGCAGAGATAATATACACAGGGATGTCATAGCACAGAGATAATAAAAACAGTGATGTCACAGTACAGGATAATAAACACTGTAATGTCACAATACAGACAGATAAACACAGTGATGTTACAGTCTATAAAGCTCTGCAGAATATGTTGATGCTACAACAGCAACAGAATAAATGCAAAAATGTATAATTATGAATTATACTGTTTAGACACAAAATATTTTTATTGTATTTTTTATGTGATAACTGGGAAAAGAAGGGTGATTTATATATTGTTTGTAGTTAATTTTTAATAATTTTTACATTTATTATTTAGGCTGTTTTCTCTTTACAGTTTTTTATTCTCACTCGGGAATTTGAAAATTGTCATTGCTTGATCACAAATATCTTACTCTGCAATACTTCCGCATTGCAGTGTATTGACTCTTTTCTATTAAGCCCAGGGCTTAGGTGTTCCATCCCTTTTAATTAAGTTTCTACCCTGGCTGCAGTTTCTTGTAAAAAAAACAAATTGTGGTATTTTCACCTTCTCCAGGTCCTGGCGCTCCCAGCATCTGGTATTGGCTTCAGTGCTGATGTCACCTTGACAGGTCAACAAGTGATCTTAAGGGGTCTGTCAATGTAGATGGAATACCTCCAGAAACCTGATGAGCTCATTGATTGGCTCCAGTGCTGTCGACGTGATGTCAGCCTTGTAGCCAATGCCAGACATCGGGAGTAGTGGCACAGACTCGCCGGCAGACCTGGGAATGCTGAGTACAGCGCATTTTGTTTTTTTAATAACCTTATTGAAAGGGAACAACCTCTTTAATGGCCTTAGGGTGCTACATAAAAAAAATGTATACTTACCTTCCAGACTGGTTCCACTAATCCGCTCTTGACCCTGTGGCCCATGCTGGTCTCCTGACATAAACAATATTCTTCCACTAGTACACAATTGTGCAGACTTTGGCCGATCAGCAGCCACTGATTGACTGCAGCGGTCATGTAAAATTGTTTATGTCAAGAGACAGACAGGGGACACAGAGTTATGAGTGGAGGAATGCACCAATCAGGGTGAGGAATACAGATTTTTTTCATTTATGAAATTGTCCACCACTGGGACCATTAATAAGTGTCACGCTAGTGGATTGTGGACCCACTGAGCCACGGGCTGAGCTTACCCCAGGGGGCGTGGCTATGCAGCTACCTGGTTTTCACTAGAGCTCCTGATGGTGGAGTTAGGCTTGAGCTGCTGGTAGCTGCCAGGTACCACTCCAGGGCAGTCACCAGTACTGTCGCAGCTGACTCCAAGGGTCAGGATTGCAGACACGGACTCAGAGTCCTAGACAGGACAGACCCTGGTGAAGGTTCAGACAGTGCGGTTCTGGATCACAGACAGGACGGACACTGGTGCTGGTTCAGACAGTGCGCAAACTGATACTGGTATTTGACAGGATGCTGGCAGGTGCAGGTACTGGTTCAGACTAGGCAAGTTCAGGAAGGCAGAACTGGTTCAGGTTCTGAGCATAGGATAGGTACAGGAACAGGCACCTGACAACATACTTAGCAGCTTCTAGACAAACTAAACTTTAACGTTTCTCAGGCACCTCCCTACAGGTAAAGGTGCCTTAAGTACTTAGTGTCTCACAGCTGTTGGCTGGGCACACATCAGGAGAGCGCACACTACCCCTTTAAGAGGCAGGAAGCATGATTCCGGGAGACCTGCGCAACATGTGCAGTCTCTGAATGCAGGAAGCCGCGGCAGGGGAAAGAGAGGGCCTAGCAGCCGTGGCGGTATGTCAGTGTCCCTGCCGGGACGACAGTAGAGGCGTTACAATAAGGGGTTGCCCAGTGATGGACAACCCTTTTAATAGTTGTTCCAACTTCTGTGTCACGACTTTTCTGAAAATTGTTCTGGTAATCCTTATGACTAAATAGATGTAAAGGCTTTTAAGTCTGTTCCAAAATTTACTTCTAATCTCTACCAAAGAAATGAGACAGCACATAAGTTGATATACTTGCAAAGTGCACATTCACACTATGGCTATTTCACAAACAAAACCCAAGAAAAAAACAAAATGAGTATATACAGTATATACCCTATAGTAAGTAAATAAGTAAATATGAATATGGTAAGGCTTTAATACTAGAGACGTGACCATCACGACTGGGTACACCTTGTCACGGTGGGATGGCTTTTACACTGTTTTGATCAAAATAGTGATAACTTGGTACCCTATGTTATTTACATACACTATTACTGTGTACTTATTTACTTAATATAGGGTATAGACTCATTTTGTTTTCTTCTTGGATTTTGTTATTCTCAGCCAGAAGAATGGTGACTATTATAACATCAAAGGTGTGTGGGGGGGGTCACTGTATGAATGTCAATGGTTGTAGAATGTGATGTTCATGTCAACCGCATGTAGATGTGCTGTTCAGGTCACCACACACTTTTTGGACATATAATGTATATTGAAAAATTATAGTAATTACTTACTGGATAAGGTATTATAGGGCAGATAATGTTCCACAGAAAGGTTATATTCTGATTACCTGCTGGCCTGGAAAAGAAGATGATGGCCTTCTAATTGCTTCCTTTCTTACCATAAATGAAGAGTCGGTGCAATATTTCCTCTACAAATTAGCACATTGAAATTATCAGTTCTCAGTTTAAAAATATTATAGGGTAAAGGAAAGTTATTTGGAAAAATGATTAGAGATGGAATGATTGTATTTTACACACAACATCCAAAATTGCTTTTTTTTGTTAATTCTCGATTAAAAATCTCCTTTATTACCTAAGGTTCTTTAAGCACCAAAACTATTCATTTTCCCAGAAATTCTTCAATACTTTTAAACCAAATGAGAAAAAAAGGACCATATAGTATTCTATGGAATAATAAAAGTTAATCAGAGCATCATTTAGCCACTATACAAAATAGGAGAAAGATCATTTGCAGGATCAGGTCTTCTGGCATTGTTCCAGGTGTTGAAGAAATACCCAACAATCAAATGCATTAGTCATCATCACTTTATACTGACATAGCTGCATTGTAGAAATTTAAAGAACTACTACTCCCTTTTGATGTACATGTCCTATGATTATGGCCCTAACACATTTGTTCAAATAAAGATAAAAGTCACCAACACCTTTAAGAAATCGTATTTTACGTAGACAAGCAATTGGCCTTTTAGGCATCTCATCGATAGATTGCCGAGCCTTTTTGTGACAATGGCCTTTGGAGCATAAATGTTTACATCAAAATTTCTTCTTTTCAAAGCATAACATTCTAAGGATAAATACTTTCCATTGATACTTTATAGTTCTTATATGTTTTGTGGCATAGATTGGGATTTTATATCGTGTTGAAACAGAACCAATATATTTTAAGTTTTATTGAGAGAGAATTTGACATAAGCAGTAGAAAATTAAAGTTTGGCATTACAAATTCACCATAATTTATACAAAAACTCAGACTCCCACTCTTCATTGTATAAATGATAACAAATATTTGTACTTCATTTAACCTTCATCATAGATGTAACATGAATCAGATATTCTTCTCCTATGTCTCTCCTCTATGGTTAGTATATGGACTTTGAGAGCGATGTTTAGCAATGATCAGTTCAACTACCCCTCATTTGGGAGCATTAATCTCGCAGGATTATGGCTCCCATACACATTAGACTAAAGTCGGCTTAATTTTCCGATATCAACGGGATTCGCCGACAGTTTAATGTGCATGAGGGTCTCATGATTCTCCTCCAATAGAAGATGTCACGGGAGGTAAGGCTCAGGCATGTTTAGTTTTAATGTTTGACCCTTTTATTATTCAGGATGTAACATAGCGCAGGGCGGAAGCCGTGGTCAAGGTACTCATCTCTTACGCCCACACGTTACGTGAAGGTGGGGTTTCTGGCTGGGTGTGTGGACTTGTATTATGGGGACACTATGTCCTTGTAGGCCACATGTAATCGGTGACATTGGTTTACCAGGACCAGGTGTTTCACAGTTCAAGGAAGGAGATCACCATTCAAAAATAAACTTTTTACTCAACGATAACTTGGGGGAGATTATATTCAGTAGATAGCGGAGACACAACTTGATGAATGTTTCCTTTACAATACAGAGCATTTTCCACACACAGTTTCAATTCCTTCCTTTTTACTCGCTTGTTCTCTGTGTTCCTCGTCCCTCTCTACTTCACCACAGCCCAGCTCAGTACTACAGTCCAGTTTGCAAGAATCCTATTCTCAACCCGTTTACACCAGAAATGGATTCTGCAATCCCAGACATTAATGGATGAAACGTATCTCACTCCAGGATGCCTATCATTAGGTGTATTGTACAAGTGATAAAGGTTCAAGTACCCCAGGGGAACTACTAATGAGTGTAAAAAAACTATGAAAAATATTGAAAAAGTATGTCCAAAAGTTTGTCACCTCGCTTTTTACAAAATGTAAATAACATCTAAGATATATAAAAATGCATACTTGGTATCGCCGTATGCATAACTGTCTGAACTAATACTCATTTTATTTATACCCAAAGTTAAACGTCGAAATGGGAGAGATAGCAAAACTCAAAATAAATAAATAATAAAATATTAATAATAGATCTGAAAGTCATATTAACCCAAAAATGGTAAAGATAAAAACTAAAGCTTGTGCAGTAAACAACAAAGAACTTTATCCATCAGAAATAAAAAAAAAGTTATAGCTCTGAGAAGGCGAATAGGAAAAATGGAAATCAACGAGGGGCCCAGTGATCTCAAATAAACCTGAAGCCGGCCCTGTCAGTGAGACATTACAAGCTTCACTAACCGCAGCCAGCAGGGGGCAGGTTACCTGCCCTGTACACAAAAAGACATGCTCAGCATTGAGAGGAAGAGACAGAGATCAGTGGTAGCTGGTATAAGGGGCAGGATGCACTACTTAATGGGTACAATTTGCTGTAACTTGAAGCTTGTAGGCCCTGATACAAAAGCTCCAAAGGGGTCCCCAACTATTGCAAGTCTTTAACAGCAATTTTCTATTCATATGGGTCAAAGGGACCTTTTGGGCCCCATAGACTCAAGGGCCCGGGTGCGATTGCCACCCCTGTACCTATTATAATTACTCCTCTGACTATCTGTAAGGTTGGCCTGGGTGATGGAGAAGACTGTGCAGAACTACTAGTGCACTATTCACAGTGATTGCTGGTCCTGTCAAAAACTGATAACAGTGTCAATATGAAAAAGGACTAGAGAGTGAAAGGATTGAAATCGGAATAGGAAAATGTAAAACAGTGTGCCAACTATCCTACATTTCCTCTATCACATGTTGTGAATGATTAATTAACCCATGTATGCAGGGGTGGATTAAGAGTAGCAAGGGCCCAGGGCAGTTTAGAAGGCGCGCCCCCCCCCACACCTGATTTATCACGTGACATGTCACATGATCCCCTGTGATAGATCATGTGATAGTTCACGGGAAATTAATTTGGCACAATATTAATTGTGCTGCCCCATCTGAGAGCAGCACAATATAGGGGCAGATACCCTGATTCCAGCGATGTGTCACTTTTTCAGCTGCTTGTTGTCATTTTGAGAAAATCACAGTTTTATCTGCTGCAGATCTAGCAGCTCTCTGAATGCTGCGCTCTGTATAGCCCCACCCACACCACTGATTGGCAGCTTTCTGCCCATGCTCAGTGTACACAGAAATCTACTGATCAGTGATGGGGGTGGGGTCCTACAGAACTTACTAGTCATCTAGTGATAATTACCTTCTGACAAATCAATGATTTTATCAAAACAACACTAAGCAGCCCAGTAAGTGACACATTACTGGAATCAGTGCCTCTAACCCTACATTATGCTGCTCTCAGATTAGGTGGCAAAAACCTGATGACAGATTCCCTTTAAAGGAGCTGTAAACACAAAAAAGTTTGTATTAAAAAAAATACAAGCCATTTGTGAAATTAACTTTTTTTCATTGTTAATTCTCATTAGACTGTATCTTCAACAGTTTTGTCAGTAGGTCTTATTACAGACTCTGAATAGGGCAGCTCTCTCCCTCTCCCTCAGCAGAAAGTCACAGCATGGTTAAAAAACGGGATCTTTTATGATTTTCTCATAATAAATAAAAAAGGACATGCAAGTCCTCCAAACTATTTTCCGTTTCTCTATAGGGGAGGTCCTAAATCTTTCTTGTTCTTTAGTTGATCACATGTCAAAAAGGCAAAGCATTTACTATGAACTCGCCTAAAAAAATATACACTTGGAGAGTAATATCATCATCTGCATGTAAATATTCCTTGACTCTAAGGGCTCGCTCACACTGTCGTATAACACGGCCAAATGCTATGTGATGTTTTATCGGATAGGACTCGGCCCTATGTTATACTATGGGACAGTGCAGATCTGCGATTATTGGCATGAGAAAATAATCTCATATTCGGACCATGTGCACCCATACAAGTCTATGGGTGCAAGTAAAACATTGGACTGCACTCGGATGTCATCCAAGTGCAGTCCGATGAACACTCACAGAGACTATGGATAAGATGGAGAAATTAAGTTCTCCATCTTCTCCATATCTGTGCTGCGAGAGAATCGGATCACACTCAGTTGAAGCTCTGACAGAGTTTGAGCCGAGTGTCATTAGCATAATTGGCCCTATTCTCTTGCATGAGAGAATATATGGCTTAGTGAGTGGACCCTAAAACTGAATAGTAGTGACGGACAGGCACCTCACAAGCGGGATCCATGTAGCTCTCAGATGTCATGTAGGTAGGGCTTCATTCCATGGGGTAGGGCTTAATTTCAAGGTATATAAAAAAAATGGACTTCAAATAAAAATTAAATGAACACAAAAAGCACTAATTGAATTATTTTTTTCGTATTTATGTTTGCAGCCCCTTTAAAAACCCTTTGAGGACCAAGGCACATATATGTCCCATAGTTTTAAACTGGAAAAAAAATTGATTGAATAAAATTTAAAGTCCTCCAAGGTTTAAGTAGGTCATAAATTCATATGAATACTTGCTCATACAATTGCACATGCCAAAAGATGAAGAAGAACAGAATCAAAAATATGACATTAAGTGGAGCACTTACAGGTATTCAAGGTGAAAGAGACCAGCAAAGGCATCGTCTCGAATGACAGTAAATGAGCTAGAATTCAGCAAGCTGAAAATGAAGACAGCAGGTTAGAAGCGAACCAGACTTTATGGTGCTCAGAATTAGTCAAGCAGAATTTATTGACTGCTCTTGCAAAGCACTGAGACTCCTGCTGTGTATAAATGGCGCCGTGCGGCCTCCCGCTGTGTATAGATGGCGCCGTGCAGCCTCCCGCTGTGTATAGATGGTAGATGGCTACGTGCGGCCTCCCGCTGTGTATAGATGGCTACGTGCAGCCTCCCGCTGTGTATAGATGGTAGATGGCTACGTGCGGCCTCCCGCTGTGTATAGATGGCTACGTGCGGCCTCCCGCTGTGTATAGATGGCTACGTGCGGCCTCCCGCTGTGTATAGATGGCACCGTATAGATGGCTACGTGCGGCCTCCTGCTGAGTATACGTGTATAGATGGCTACGTGCGGCCTCCTGCTGAGTATAGATGCCGCACGGTGCCCCCCCCAGAGACAGCAGGAGGCCGCACAGCGCCATCTATACTCAGCGGGAGGCCGCACGTAGCCATCTATACACAGCGGGAGGCCGCACGGCGCCTCCCCCAGAGACAGCAGGAGGCCGCATGGCGCCATCTATACTCAGCGGGGGGCCGCACGTAGCCATCTATACACAGCGGGAGGCCGCACGGCGCCTCCCCCAGAGACAGCAGGAGGCCGCATGGCGCCATCTATACTCAGCGGGGGGCCGCACGTAGCCATCTATACACAGCGGGGGGCCGCACGTAGCCATCTATACACAGCGGGGGGCCGCACATAGCCATCTATAGACAGCGGGGGGCGCACGGCGCCTTCAATACACAGCGGGGGGCCACACGGCACCATCAATACACAGCGGGGGGCCGCATGGCGCCATCTATACACAGCGGGGGGCCGCACGTAGCAATCTATACACAGCGGGGGGCCGCACGTAGCCATCTATACACAGCGGGGGGGGCGCACGTAGCCAATCTATACACAGCGGGAGGCCGCACGGCGCCCCCCCCACAGACAGCAGGAGGCCGCACGGCGCCAACTATACTCAGCAGGAGGCCGCATGCAGTCCAGCACACACACAAACATAAACAGACACGCATAAACACATTTGAAACACAAAAATACATATAAACAGACATCACACAAAGACATCTGCCCACACACGCATAAACACATTTGAAACACAAAAATACATACAAACAGACATCACACAAATGACATCTGCCCACACACGCACACACACAAACAGACAGACATCACACACACACACACATCTGCCCACACACACAGACATCACACACGTCTGCTCACACACACACACACACATCTGCCCACACATCGGCCCACAAACACACATCGGCCCACACACACATCTGCCCACACACACACACACACACACACATCTGCCCACACACACACACATCTGCCCACACACATCTGCCCACACACACACACCTGCCCACACACCTGCCCACACACACCTGCCAACACACACACACCTGCCCACACACACACACACATCTGCCCACACACACCTGCCCACACACACATCTGCCCACACACACATCTGCCCACACACACATCTGCCCACACACACACACACATCTGCCCACACACACACACACATCTGCCCACACACACACACATCTGCCCACACACACACACATCTGCCCACACACACACACACATCTGCCCACACACACACACACATCTGCCCACACACACATCTGCCCACACACACACACATCTGCCCACACACACACACATCTGCCCACACACACACATATCTGCCCACACACACATCTGCCCACACACACCTGCCCATACACACACACACACACACCTGCCCACACACACACCTGCCCACACACACACACATGCGCACACACACACACATCTGCCCACACACACATATACACACACATCTGCCCACACACACACACACCTGCCCACACACACACCTGCCCACACACACACACATGCGCGCACACACACACACATCTGCCCACACACACACATATACACACACACCTGCCCACACACACATCTGCCCACACACACACATATACACACACACCTGCCCACACACACACACACACATATACACACACACCTGCCCACACACACACACACACCTGCCCACACACACACACACCTGCCCACAAACACACACATCTGCCCACACACACATCTGCCCACACACACACACACACACATCTGCCCACACACACACACACATCTGCCCACACACATCTGCCCACACACACCTGCCCACACACACACACACACCTGCCCACACACACACATGCGCACACACACACACACACATCTGCCCACACACACACACATATACACACACATCTGCCCACACACACACACACACAAATGCCCACACACACACACACCTGCCCACACACACACACATGCGCACACACACACATATACACACACACCTGCCCACACACACACACATATACACACACACACACACCTGCCCACACACACACACACCTGCCCACACACACACACATCTGCCCACACACATACACATCTGCCCACACACACACACACATCTGCCCACACACACATCTGCCCACACACACCTGCCCACACACACACACACACACCTGCCCACACACACACCTGCCCACACACACACACATGCGCACACACACACACATCTGCCCACACACACACACATATACACACACATCTGCCCACACACACATCTGCCCACACACACCTGCCCACACACACACACACCTGCCCACACACACACCTGCCCACACACACACACATGCGCACACACACACACATCTGCCCACACACACACACACATATACACACACATCTGCCCACACACACACACACCTGCCCACACACACACACACCTGCCCACACACACACATATACACACACACCTGCCCACACACACACACATATACACACACACCTGCCCACACACACACACCTGCCCACACACACACACACCTGCCCACACACACACACATCTGCCCACACACACACACACATCTGCCCACACACACACACATCTGCCCACACACACACACACATCTGCCCACACACACATCTGCCCACACACACCTGCCCACACACACACACACACCTGCCCACACACACATCTGCCCACACACACACATGCGCACACACACACACACATCTGCCCACACACACACACACATATACACACACATCTGCCCACACACACACACACCTGCCCACACACACCTGCCCACACACACACACATGCGCACACACACACACACACATCTGCCCACACACATATACACACACACCTGCCCACACACACACACATATCTGCCCACACACACATATACACACACACCTGCCCACACACACACACATATACACACACACCTGCCCACACACACACCTGCCCACACACACACACCTGCCCACACACACACATACATACACACACACATCTGCCCACACACACACACACACACCTGCCCACACACACACACCTGCTCACACACACACACACATATACACACACATCTGCCCACACACACAGACACCTGCCCACACACACACATACATATACATACACATCTGCCCACACACACACACCTGCCCACACACACCTGCTCACACACACACACATATACACACACAACTGCCCACACATACACACACCTGCCCACACATCTGCCCACACACACACACACACCTGCCCCCCCACACACATACACATCTGCCCACACACACACACACCTGCCCACACACACACACACACACATGCCCACACACACATGCACACACATCTGCCCCCACACACACACACCTGCCCACACACACCTGCCCACACACACACACCTGCCCACACACACACGCACCTGCCCACACACACACACACACACCTGCCCACACACACACACCTGCCCACACGCACACACACCTGCCCACACGCACACACACACACGCATCTGCCCACACGCACACACACACCTGCCCACATACACACACCTGCCCACACACACACACACACACCTGCCCACACACACACACACACCTGCCCACACACACACATACACACACATCTGCCCACACACACACACATATACACACACATCTGCCCCCACACACACACACCTGCCCCCACACACACACACCTGCCCACACACACACATGCGCGCACACACACACACATCTGCCCACACACATATACACACACACCTGCCCCCACACACACACACCTGCCCACACACACACACATATACACACACACCTGCCCACACACACACACCTGCCCACACACACACACACCTGCCCACACACACACATACATATACACACACATCTGCCCACACACACACCTACACACCTGCCCACAGACACACACCTGCCCACACACACACACACATATACACACACATCTGCCCACACACACATACACACCTGCCCACACACACACACACACCTGCCTCCCCCCCACACACACACACATCTGCCCACACACACACACACCTGCCCACACACACACATACATATACACACACATCTGCCCACACACACACACCTGCCCACACACACACCTGCCCACACACACACACACATATACACACACATCTGCCCACACACACACACACCTGCCCACACATCTGCCCACACACACACCTGCCCACACACACACACCTGCCCCCCCACACACACACATACACATCTGCCCACACACACACACCTGCCCACACACACACTTGCCCATACACACATGCACACACATCTGCCCCCACACACACACACCTGCCCACACACACCTGCCCACACACACACACCTGCCCACACACACACACCTGCCCACACACACACACACCTGCCCACACGCACACATACCTGCCCACATGCACACACACCTGCCCACATGCACACACACCTGCCCACACGCACACACACCTGCCCACACGCACACACACACACACATCTGCCCACACGCACACACACACCTGCCCACACACACACACCTGCCCACACACACACACACACCTGCCAACACACACACACCTGCCCACACACACACACACACACAAACACACACCTGCCCACACACACACACCTACACACCTGCCCACACACACACACACCTGCCCACACACACACACACACACTCACCATCCCCCGGCTCCATTCCTTCTGCCTGCTCTGACTTCTCCGGTGCAGCACTGCAGGCCGGGGGCGCACTGCATAACGTCAGAGCTAGGAGACACGGCCGCGCACAGGGCCGTGTCTCCTAGCAGTGATGCGGCCGGGCCAGCACAGGGAAGTTAACTGCTGCAGTGCTGGCCCGGCCGATGAAGAAGTAGCGGCGGCCGCTGCTGGGGGAGTGGTCCGGGGCCCCCCCTCCTGCCACTGCTACCGGTATGTGCCGCGGCGGCCCGCCCATATAATGAGGGCAATCCGGCATTAGACACCCCGCCCGAAGCCGCGGGCCCCCTGCAGGCTCGGGGCCCCGGGCGGTAGCCCGGATTGCCCTCATTATAATCCGCCTATGCATGTATGCCACAAGTGGATGAGCTCGCCTCATACCCGGCACTTCATGGCTGTGTTACAGTCAGGACCTGCCTCTAACAATCGTGCATGGAGTGGAGTTTCACCCGCAATAGTTAAGCTAATAGTTAATAGTAAATGCCGCTGTCAAACTCTGACATTGACATTTAACACGTGCTAGCATGAGGTTGCGTTATTCCATGAGCCCATCGGCGCACCCGTGATGTGATTGCAGAGGTTCTGTTGTCATAATGGAGCTCGTCATTATGTAGATCCTTTGAATCACAGCCTGAGGCCGGGCTTCAAAGGAGATTGTGATTTTCACTATGTGCAGCAATGCTGTGACATTTATGTATATAACACAAGCCATTAGACAATTGCAGCTTCAAGTCCCCTAAGGGGACTATTTAGGCAGGGAAAAGTGAAAAAAAAAGTCTTAAAAAATATGAAAAAAAATAAAAAAACATAAAAGTTCAAATCACCTCCTTTTTCCCCTCATTAAAAATAAAGATAAGAAAATAAAAAAGACACATGTAATATCGCTACATTCAGAAAAGTCCGATACATCAAAATATTAAAATAATTAACCTGATTGATAAACATAAACACCATAAGCGAAAAAAAATTCACAACGCCAAAATTCTGCCAAAATTTTTGGGTCTCTGCAATTTCACAAAAAATGCTGGTACAAGCGATCAAAATGTTGTATTATACTAAAATGGTATCAATAGAAACGTCGTATTGCCCCACAAAAAGTAAGCCATCACATAGCTTCATTGCCTGAAAATTGAAAATGTTACAGGTCTTGGAAAATGGTGACACAGCATAAAAAAAAAAATTTCTGCAAACTTATGATTTTTTTTCACCACTAAACTAATAAAAAAATGGACATGTTTGGTATTGCCGAAATCGTTCGGATGAGCAGAATTATTCTGTGTGGTCATTTTTACCACAAAATGTACACTGTAAAAGCAATTCCCAAAAATTAACGTCAGAATTGTGTTAACAATTTCACAATTTCTACCCACTTGGAATTTTTTTTCGTCTTTACTATGTGGGAAAATAAAAGCTGTCAATCAAAAGTGCAGCTCGTCCCGCAAAAAAAACAATTCTTCATATGTCTATGTGGACAATAAGAAAAAATAAAAGAGTTATGGCTCTGGGAAGAAGGGGGGGGGGACGAAAAGGCAAAAAATGGAAATTGGCCCCATCGTGAAGGGGTTAAATATAACTAGAACCCAAAGTTGACAGATATTCCAATGTGTTTACACTAGAAAACTCAGACTCTGTTCACACGTCTGTTTATCCGAAAAGAACAGATAAACGGAATTAGCATCCAGTGCAGTCCTGTGTCAAATGGACGCAGAGGGGCCCCATTTACTTATATGGACTCTGTCTGTTTCCTGTTTGTTGTTTAATTTAAGAACAGAAGAAAACATTTCTTCATGCGTTTTCCTTTTTTTTTTTTTTAAATAAACCACAAACGGAAAGCAGAAGGACCCTATATAAATCAACGGGACTCCTCTGCTTCCGTTTGGCACAGGGCTGCACACTATGCTAATTCTATTTATCTGTTTTCTTTCTTTTTTCTTAACAGAACAGACAAACAGAAAACATACATGAAATGTGAACAAAGCCTGATATAAATACAGACGTAGATCTGTCTCAATGTGTTAATTTGCATCAATTCTATAATATTCTCATACAGTGTTAACTATTCAAACATAAAGCTTAAATATTGTGAGTCACCTCTGACTTCTTCCATTTTCCCCACACGGATGCATTAATTATGACTTAATATCCATCTCTTGCAATGGTTGGCTTAAAATAGTCTAGTAAACTGTGTGTGTTTTGTGTCGTCATCTGTGGAATGAAACATTTTTACTGTCTGCCTAACAGGAAAAGAACATTCAGCCGGACCGTGGGAGAAAACAGATGTCTAGCTGAAATTAAACCTGTACATGTTTGCGGGGCTTCATGTTGAGGAATGCCCACAGTATTCATTGATCTTTCATTTCTCTGGCATCTTTATGCTTAATCGGTAACATTTTTCATAACACAGATAAAAGAAGGACAGAATGGTGAATAGTCCTGGAACAGTAAATCTTGTGATGCACAATGGTGCCAAGCTTTCCCGAGACATCACGGACAAACAGACCAAGTAAGAAGCAGGGGAATAGTTATAATGGGCACAGGGCTGCAGTTTCTCCAGGGCCCTGGAGCTGAGGGACGGCAAAAATTCCTTTAGGCCCATATGAGAAGACCAAAACCTTAAACCTTAGCGCTTAACCCTCCTGGATCCAGTCAGACAGTCTGGATTTTGGGGAACTGTCACTTTTTTTTTTGTGCCTTTCCCCATTTATGTGATTTTTTTTAATGCAGATTTTGAAACTGTGTTCTTAATGCTTTTGTTATAATACAGAAAAGATTTGATTCTGCACTTAAAAAGTGCATTTTTTCAGGCTCCACATAGAAGCTTATAGAAAAAAAGCACCCAAACCACAGAGTTCTTCAGCGTCCTCAGACACACAATGGGCAGGAATTTTCATGAAATCACATCCACTTTGCTTGGATAGTTAGGCCGCGTTACCACTAACATAAATGCTAATTTTTTTCTGATAACTTTTTTGCACAAGAATTCTGCTGTGTTTAACTGTCCAAGCGTCTCCTCCTCCCTGGAGAGGCAATTTGCAAATTGAGATTCTGATTTGGCTTTTATCTCAAGTCATATTGCAAGGCTCGTTAAAGGATCGATAGTGACTTGTAGGATTGCTGCTTCCAATAGGTGGCGCTATAGAGTTCTAGTCATCTTTCTCTTTGAAGAGACAATTTGCATATTAAATTTCCCAGAGGAGCATTGCATGGCCAATGAGCCATTGGCATGCCAGGGCTGGTATGTCACTCTCCACAAGGAAAAATGTTACCCCTTAGACCTCAGTTCAGAGCCTCTCACCTAGCCAAATCAGTTCTCATACTTTGCACTGATGATGGGGCAATACCACGAAACACTGTGTCTGTAAATTAAGATTCTGATTTGGCTTTTATCCTAAGTCATATTGCAAGGCTCGTTTAGCGTCTAAAGATGCTACTGAACTGTGTGCTTTTGGTGCTTTTTGTTCTCCACAGGTTTCAACGGAGAGCCTAAAAAAATGCATGTAAGATTTTTTATACTGTAAAAGACACATTAAACATATCAAATAAAGGAGAAAAAAAGCATATAAATGCAGCAAAAGTGCGATAACCTGGAAAGATGGTTATTGTATAGTTTGGTGCAGACAACTACAGAAAACATGCAGGAAAAAAAACAGTATGTAATGTGTGAACAATGCCTTACAAAACAAAAATCAAGACCTCATATAGCGAAGCTTATGCAAAATTAAAAAAGTTATGGCTGCTACAACTATGAATGATTGAACAAAAAATAAATCCGAAGATTCCAACTGTCCTGGGAACAGCAGGACAGTCCTAGATTTTGGTCTATGCCCTGGGGTCCCATGCTGAATGTCTCTCATTGCCACCGCTCCCTCTCACATCTCTTCTGCCAGGGGAAAAAGAAATTATAAATTGGTGTGGATTGGGGGGGTGGCTAGGGGTGTGGTCAAAATTTGCTGTGGCGGGTATAGTGCACCACATAGTTTGTCCCTCTTTCTGTTCTGTAAAAACAGAATGCTACAGAGTCAGTAGAAAAATATTATACCCTGCTCTGGCAAAGATGGCAGGACTTAGGATATGAGAACAAGTCCAAGGTCCACACCCGTTTACTGTCCTGTGCCTTTGTTGAAGGTTTAAAGCCTGTGATTAGAGAGCCACTAATAGTGTCCCGCCTGGAGTATCGTACCATATCCCCAGTGGTGATACTCCAAGTAGCCAAGGGTGTGGAATCAACAAATGCCCTGAATAACAAGGCAAAACCCTGGTCCAGAGCCCCTTTTCTGTATCACCAGACCCAACAAGGGGACCAGACCACACAAGGACAAACAAACATCAAGTGTTATAATTGTGGAAAGCCTGGACGCATAAAGAAAAATTGAAATTGCAGGCTCCCTCCTAGAACCGGAGCAGAGCAAGATAACCCCCCTCCTCCGCTTTCTCCAGCAGGGGAGTCAGTGTCCCACTAGGAAAATGGCAAACCAGAGTCAGTACCTGCATGTGTAATGTTCCTCAGTAATTTTGGTCCCGCACCCATTATCTCTTTTTCAATTGCGGGTGGTGATCCCTTGCCTTTTCTAATTGACACTGGTGCAGCCAAAACAGAAGTGCGCAGGAAAGATTTAGATGCTAGCTGCCTCTCTAAGCAGTCTCTTACTTGTGTTGGGGTAGATGGAAAAACTATACACACTCCACTGACATGCCCCATTACAGTTTCTTTCCAACCCAATCAGTCCACCCTCAGCAGACTCCTAGTCAGTGACACTGCCCCTGTGAATCTCCTTGGGGCTGACCTTCTGCAGAACATACGTGCCAACATACAGTATCTCGAGGATGGTACTGTGTGCCTATCTGGTACCCTAAACAATGAGGAGGTTTGCCTACTGGCTGCCTGTGATTATAACCCTTGGTTCATGTTTGTCACAGAATGCTCTGAAGAGGAGACCGCCCAGTTTCTGTTTGCTATACCAGAATGTCCAATGGGCCAGCAGATGTAGGCGGCCTGTCTATGCCTCCAGTTAGAGTTGACCTAAAACTTGGAGCCCCTTTACCGAAGAAGCCACAGTACCCATTGAGTATAGCACAGACAGATGCAATATCCAAGACAATGAAGGAGTTTTCAGAAAAAAGGGTTATTGCTGAAATTACATCACCATGCAATACCCCACTGTTCCCAGTCAAGAAAAAGGTAGAGAAAGGTTAGCCGCCCAGTACCACATGGTCCATGACTTGAGGGCTGTTAATGAAGCCACTGTCCTGAATACACCCATTGTGCCTAACCCCATACCTTATTGGCACAGATCCCTCACACGGCCACATATTTCACGGTCATTGATCTAGCCAATGCTTTCTTTTCAGTACCACTCAAACCCGATTCTTGATATTTGTTTGCCTTCACACACCAGAGCAAACAGTACGTCTGCGTGGTACTCCCCCAGGGTGTCCAAAATTCACCCAGCCAATACATGGCCGCTATGCCTTCAGTCCTAGAGGACTGGCACAGACCATCTGGCCAAGCAGTCCTTCTCCAGTATGTGGATGACTTACTCCTTTGCTGCCCTAGTGAAGAAGACTGTATTGAAAACACTCAGTACCTCCTACAGTTCTTTGCAGATAGTGGCTGCAAAACTTCTAAAAAGAAACTCCAGTTTTGCTGTACAATTGTCACATTTTTGGGCCACTGTATTTCAGCAGGGGTGAAGCACCTTACTACGGACAGAAAGAGGGATATTGAGGCTCTCACCCCTCCTTCAAATTCTGGAGCCCTGAGAACTTTTCTTGGCCTAGTCTCATAATGCCGCCCGTGGGTTCGAAATGCCTCGGCCCTTATGCAGCCACTGTATGATTGCCTATCCACTCAGCCTTTCCAGCTGATGTCTGAGGCCTTAGAAAATTTCTATACCCTGAAATTGACCATCGCTTCTGCTCCGGCCCTAGGCCTTCCAAACTACTCAAAAGCTTTCAGGCTATACTGTCATGAACAGTCAGGCCATGCTTCTGGTGTACTCATCCAAGCCCATGGTGATCAACAGCGACTGGTGGCCTACTATTCCACCCGCTTAGACTCCATAACAAGAGGTGCTCCCTCTTGTTTGAGAGACATAAATGCTGTGCAGCTTCTCTTGGATAAGTCTGCTGAAATTGTTCTGACTTTCTCCCTCACACTTTATATCCCTCATGATGTTACTGCCATTCTTTCTCAAGTACAACCAAAACATCTCAGTACTGCTCGCCATCTTAGGCTTGAATGTGCCCTCCTCATGCCTGATAACATCGCCATTCACCATTGCACTACTCTGAATCCAGACACCTTGTTGCCTCTGGAGGGGGTGGTAGTGGTAACTTGGGTGATCTGCTAGTTGAGCCAGAAGAGGAACATGACTGTGTACAGCTAATATCCCAGGAAACAGGGGGTTCAGTCATGTTACCGATGTCCCACTAGATAATCCAGACCATGAGCTCTTTGTGGATGGATCATGGTATGGTATAGCATGGATGGCCGGTTCTACACTGGATATGCTGTTGATTTCCTCCATGAAACCATAAAAGCAGAACTGCTGCTTCCACAAATGTCCGCCCAGGAAGCTGAACCCCGTGCCCTAGAAGAAGCCTGCAAACATGCTAAAGACCAGACTGCCACAATTTATACAGACAGTTGCTATGCATTTGGCATTGCTCATGACTATGGACCTATATGGAGCGCTCGATCTTTCCTCACAGCGGTAGGCAAGCCTATCAAGAATTATAAATCTGTCCAACGCCTGATGTAGGCCCTTCTTTTACCAGAGAAAGTTGCCATAGTGAAAGTAAAAGACCATGCAAAGGACGACTCAACCACAGCTAAAGGCAACCACCTGGCCGATCAGGCTGCAAAATCTGCAGCTTGCCAACTGAGAGACAACCCTGCTGTTACCTACGACCTTCTCCAGAAGCTACAACAACAGGCTGGTGTTGAAGAATTCGCCAGATGGCAAGAGAAGGGAGCCGGGCAGTTACCAAAAGGACTGTGGCACCTGGGGGACAAAGTTTGCCTTCACCGAGTTCTGTATCCCATGATGGCTCAAGCCTCCCACGGCAATACTCACCAATAAAAGACTGCCTTGACAGCTCTCGTCCACCATCATTAGTATGCTCCTGGGTTCAGTGTCACTGCTGACAAGCATGTTCAAGGCTGTCTGACCTGTGCGCTCAACAATGTAGGACGCACCACCAAGACACCTATGAGACACACACCGAGGCCCCTGTACCCGTTCCAGCGTCTTCAGATAGACTACATTCAACTTCCCAAGATGCAAATCTACGAGTATGTACTTGTGTGTGTCGACCTCCTCTCAGGATGGCCAGAGGCGTACCCAGTATGTAAAGCCAATGCCAAGGCTACAGCGAAGAAACTGATCTCAGAAGTCGTCTGCAGATACGGGGTGCCTGAGACCATAGAGAGTGACAGAGGCACCCATTTACTGGAGAAGTAATGCAGGAAATAATGTCCGCCCTGGGAGTGGAACAGGCCTTTCATACTGCGTACCATCCACAAAGTAGCGGTAGAGTAGAAAGATTGAATGGGACCCTGAAACTGAAAATCCAGAAAGCCATGGCTGAAACGGGCAGACCATGGACAGAATGCTTGCCTCTTGCACTCTTCTCAGTCAGCTATACTCCCAACAAAAAGACAGGCCTCAGCTCATATGAGGTTATGAGGTGTTATTGGGGTCAGCCCCTAGGCTAGGCTTGTATTTTCCACAGCAACTCCAGATTCAACATGATAGGCTGTCTTCTTATGTTATTGCACTCACAAAACGTTTGTCTGACATATACTGTCGAGTTTACGCTTCTCTTCCAGATCCTGATTCTGTGGAAGGGAGCCACCCACTGCAGCCTGGAGACTGGGTGGTGGTCAAAAGACACGTCAGGAGAGCCCTTGAGCCTCGATTTGATGGACCCTTCCAAGTTCTGATGACAACTGAGACGGCCGTAAAGCTTGAGGGAAAGCCCAAATGGATCCACGCCTCACACTGCAAGAAGACAGCTGAGCCGAAGAAAGCCACCGAATGATGTCTATGCACACTCTGTGCCTTATGCTTTTAGCCTTGATAAATGTAGGCTCATCGAGGGCTATGTCCCAAGAGAGAAAGAATGATTGTGACTCCAAACACAGACAAGCTCCACGAATATGCAACAAAAAATCGGAGACACAAGCGTGACACCAGCATTCCTACTTCTTTCGACCCTCACGTGTACATTGACTCTATTGGGGTTCCAAGAGGAGTACCGGATGAGTTCAAAGCCAGAGATCAAGTAGCAGCGGGATTTGAATCGATATTTCCCATCATTACAGCAAATAAAAATGTAGACTGGATAAACCATATCTACTATAACCAACAGAGATTTGCTAATTTTAGTAGGGATGCATTCCGAGGGATAGCTGAACAGTTGGGTGCCACCTCGACCATGACCCTTCAGAATAGACTCGGCCTTGACATGATTCTGGCAGAGAGGGGAGGGGTCTGTAAGATGGTTGGGGCATCATGCTGTACCTTTATTCCCAACAACACTGCTCCGGATGGTAGCATAAGTAAAGCCCTGAGAGGAATTTATGCCCTGTCTAACGAATTAGCTGAAAACTCAGGTATTAACAACCCCTTCAGTAAATGGTTAGAAAACACGTTTGGTAAATGAGGATCCCTTCTTAGTAACATAGTGTGTACTTTGGTGATAGTTCTGGTGGCCATTGCGGTACTTGGTTGTTGCCTCGTACCCTGTGTTCGAGGCATTGTTTCTAAAGCTATAGACAAGGCCACAGAGACTACACCTGCTGCTGGACTGCACCCTGTGATAGTGAAAGCTGGCGAATACCATGACCAACTGTTGGATGCCAACTATGAACAGCAGATGAATGTGGCACCCATATAGTTTTCTTGCTCGTTGTGGCTCGGTGTGTGTGTGTGTCCATCCGATCGTGTGACAGACATGCCGATCCGGAGAATCCAGTGAAGTGGTGTAGGAAGACCGGCTACTTCTATTAGGGGAGGAGAATGTATCTGGGGGAGTCTGTAAATGGGCACTGCGTCTGTAACAGCCACCCACTGCCACAAGAGAAGCGAATTATGAGAGCAGGAGTTATTTTATCTATCTTAACTCCATTTAGATTTCTGTATGTGCATTTCCTTGCTCACAGAATGGAGTCTAGGTAAGGGGGGCATCTTAGGAATGTCTTGGTCTAGAGACTAGAGATAATGGAGACATGAAACTTAGGGGGGGTAGTATAACCCTACCTACAGAAAAGCTGGGTGTCAGTAGTGTTAACTTAGCCAATTTGATGTATGTATGCTAATGCCAGCACATATTTAGAGATAAGCTGAGACAATTATATTGTTTTAAAGTATGAATTGTAATAACCTATATAAATCTGGACCAGGGCATGTAATAAAGTAGTTCTGTTCTGATACTGAAAGTGTCAGTGTGGTTTTCTCTCTTTGTATATGTACTTAGATTTTACATTTTAATTTTGGAGCAGACACAACGTCTCAAAACATCCCACAATATGTGGCGACGACACCACTTTTTAATTCACCATACATTTTGTACAGCACTATAATTAACTTTTCTAAATTTTTTTAACCCCAGTTATTCAACCCTTGGAAAAAGGGTGTAATAATAAGTGCTAAGTAGGTAGGCAGTAGGCACATGTACAGAAAGCAAAATGTGGCAGCAAAAGACAGTAAAGGTGTGGCATGGACAAGTGACAAAGTGAACTAGTAAAATGGGTGTGCAAAACAGACATGCTGTCACGCAAGGTGTGGGAAAGACTTAGTGCAACACAGAGAGAAGAGGGAAAGGGAGCCCAGACACTAGGGAAAGGGGGGAGTGTAGACCTCCTAGTCTGGACTAGTGTTACCCTGTCTCAACTACGTCCCTATATTGGCTCTTCATCAATCGCCGCATGTGTGCCTCGCCCTTCCTTCCCTGGCGTATGGCTAAGGCTAGGGAAGGAAGGAGATGAGCCTTACTCAATCTCCACTAAACTCTATAGACAACAAGGGTAGAAAAACAGAGGGGAATTGCTTAGCTTTAGATGACTCCAAACAAATACGCACACGGCCTCAAGCACCAGAAAGGACAAAGTACTGCTCTTGCCAAAGCCTCACAAGTAGTAATGAATATCGCCGGCACCTCCCTCTCAGACACACCAGGTATTTATGCACCCAGGCCAGTGAGGTAATTAGCCAGAGGGAAGTAGCCGCTGGGTCCTAGAGACAGCCAGCCTTTAGGAAGATGTCTGTAATGCCAAACGTCGAGATCTCCTGCAACTAACTGCAGGCCGACTGTCTGTCACCTCTGACACACCCGTGACAGTACCCCCCCCCTACGAGTTAACTTTTCTAAGGAAAAGAGATGTGAAATGAGTCAACCAATCTGGAAGCGTTCACCTCTGTCCCTGAAACCCACATCCTCTCCTCTGGACCATAGCCTTTCCAGTGCACCGAGTATTGTAGAGAACAACGTTGGAGACGAGAATCTACAATCCTCAAAATCTGGAACTGCAGATTACCATCAACCATTACTGGGGGCGGTGGTAGAGGCGAGGGCTCAAGAGGTCCAACATATTTTTTAAGTAAGGACCTATGGAACACGTTGTGGACTTTAAGGGCCTGAGGAAGAAGATGAAACGCTGCTGGGTTAATGACGGTGGTTATTTCATAGGGACCAATAAACCTAGGTCCCAGCTTCCAAGAAGGAACTTTTAATCTTATGTTCTTGGTAGACAACAATACACAGTCATTCACATTCAGGTCCGGCCCTGCCAAGCGTTTTCTGTCAGCCATACGTTTATACCTGTCTCCCATGATCTGTAAATTACTCAGCACACCCTGCCATACCGAGGAGAAGCAAACCATTCCTCCTCAGGAACACCAGAAGCTCCTCCCCCACTAAAGGTACCAAACTGTGGGTGATAACCGTATGCACCGAAGAACGGTGACCTGCCAGTGGATTCTTGATGATGATTGTTAATGGCAAATTCTGCCAGCGGTAGGTAGGATGCCCAATCCTTCTGATTTTCAGAAACGAAACACCTGAGGTAGGTCTCCAAATTCTGATTGACACACTTGCTCTGTCCATTCGACTGAGGGTGGAAGGCAGAGGAAAACGACAGCTGCACCCCCAGACGAGAACAGAATGCCTTCCAGAACTTGGAAACGAACTGGGTCCCCCCTATCTGACACCACATCAGAGGGAACCCCGTGAAGCTTCTCGATCTCATTTATGAACACCTGAGCAAGTGTCTTGGCATTTGGAAGTGCAGGCAATGCGACAAAATGATTCATTTTACTGAACCTAACTACTGCCACAAAAACCACCATTTTGCCTGCAGAAACCAGTAGGTCAGTAATAAATCCATGGACAAGTGTGTCCATAACCTACTAGGAATAGGTACTGGAAGAAGAGTACCAGACAGACGGGTATGTGAAACCTTACCGTGCGCGCAAATACTACAAGCAGCTACGTGTTCAATTACATCCCGATGCAACCCCAGCCACCAAAAACGACGAGAAAGGAGGTCCACGGTTGCCTTACCACCTGGATGCCCAGCAAGCACAGAGTTCTGATGTTCCTTAATTACTTTGCGACGCAGATCAGATGGTAGAAATAACTTTCCTGAAGGGCAGGAGGCAGGGGCGTCCCTCTGTGCCTCCAACACCTCACCCTCCAGTTCAGGATAGAGTGCCGAAATGACTACCTCTTCCTGTAATATCGGGGCAGGGTTCTCATGGTCACCACCACCAGGGAAGCTCCGGGACAAAGCATCAGCCTTGACATTTTTGACTCCTGGACGAAAAGTGACAACAAAATTGAACCTAATAAAAAACAGGGACCATCTGGCTTGCCTAGGTTGAGGCGTTTAGCTGACTGGAGATATGACAGGTTCTTATGGTCAGTAATAACAGTAATAGGATGGACAGCCCCTCCAACCAATGTCGCTATTCCTCGAACTCCAGTTTGATTACCAAAAGTTCCCTATTACCCACGTCATAATTTCTCTCAGCCAAAGACAATTTTTTAGAAAAAAAGGCACATGGATGCCATTTACCAGGAGACAAACCCTGAGACAACACAGCCCCAACTTTGACATCCGACACCTCAACCTCCACAATAAAGGATTGAGAAACATCGGGTTGACTGAGCATAGGTGCAGTGGCAAAATGATTCTTTCGGGATGAAAGAGCCTGGAGGGAAGCATCCGACCATTTGGGAAAATCAGACCCCTTCTTAGTCATGTCAGTAAGGGGTTTCACTATAACAGAGCAACTTTGGATGAATTTCCGGTAAAAATTAGTAAAACCCAAAAAACGTTGTAGAGCCTTCAGGTTCTCAGCATGTTCCCAGTCAAGGAGTGCACGGATCTTCTCCGGATCCATCCGAAAACCCGAACATGACAACAAGTACCCCAAAAGCTGCACCTCCTGAACAGCGAAAACACATTTTTCTAGTTTGGCATAAAGTTTGTCATCCCTTAATATTTGGAGCACCTGCTTAACATGCCCCCGATGAGTCTCAAAATCAGGTGAGTAAACCAAAATATCGTGGGTGCATTGGTCAAACCAAAAGGCATAACCAGACTATCGAAATGTCCCTCCGGGGTATTAAACGCTGTTTTCCATTAGTCCCCTTCTCTGATTCTAACCAGATTGTATGCTCCCCTTAAATCCAACTTGGAGAATACCTTAGCTCCCACAACCTGGCTGAACAAATCAGGAATCAGAGGAAGAGGGTATGGATCACAGATGGTAATTTGATTTAATTCCCGGAAATCTAAACAGGGACGTAGACCGCCATCTTTTTTCTTCACAAAAAAGAACCCTGCCGCCACGGGCAAAGATGAGGGTCTGATATGTCCCTTCTCCAGATTTTCCACAATGAAATCCTTCATGGCTTGTCTCTCAGGGCCAGAAAGATTATACAGTCTGGACTTTGGTTGTTTAGCTCCGGGGGTCAGGTTAATAGGACAGTCATAAGCACGATGAGGAGGCAAATCCTGACACCCCCTCTCAGAAAAAATGTCCTAAAAAAATGTCCTCAAAACCAGACAGAAAAGCAGTTAATATTTCCGTAGAGACAGTAGCAAGGGAAATATCTAAACCATTTTCAATAATCTCCTCGGTTTGCCAATCCACCAACGGATTATGTTTAACAAGCCAAGGGATACCCAAAACAATTGGTGTGGGAAGATTGTCCAGAACATAGCAAGGGATTATTTCGCAATGAACTGACCCCACCCTCAGTTTTACATTATGTACAATCTGAGTAAATGCTTCCTGTGCAAGTGGCGCCGAGTCGATGGCGAAAGTGGAAATAGGTTTATCTAAAGTTCAGCAAGCAAGACCATGAGTTTTCACAAACTCAGCATCAGCCATGCTGACTCCGGCTCCACTGTCAACAAACACAGAAATTTTCTCGGTTTTGCTCTCTAGCACTATTTCTGCTGTCAGGACAACGCGGGAACTGCAGTTTGACAACAAAAGTGCACCCCTTGTTTATCCAACTCCAGACTACCAAGAGTTAATCGAGTCTCCTTTTGCTTAGGAATTGAAGGACAGGTCCCAACAAAATGTCCCTTTTTCCCACAAAAAAAAACATATTCCTTTTTTCTTGCGAATCTCTGGGGAGATGTATGATGCAGAGATACCCCCCAACTGCATGGGTTCCTCCACCTCCCCCAGTACTGATTCACCCCCAGACCGCTCCCCTGGCAGAGGTACACAACCCTGACAAGAAGGCCCCGGAGAAGGTGGTCTCACCCGTCTAACCCGAAGGCGTCTATCAGGACGTATGGCCAAAGACATGGCAGCCTCCAAGAACTGAGGGGTTTCATATACTGCCAAAGCATATTTTAACCTTTCAGTAAGCCCCTCACAAAATTGACTTCTAAGGGCTGAGTCATTCCATTTGGAATTCGTGGCCCATCTGCGGAATTCCGAACTGTACGTCTCCACTGACCGATTCCCCTGTTGAAGGCAATGTAGCCTAGACTCAGCCAAGGCGACTCGGTCAGGGTCATCATAGATAAGGGCCAGAGCCCCGAAAAACCCCTCCACAGACTGGAGACAAACAGAGTCCTGCAGTAACGAAAACTCCCAGGATTGAGGAGCACCCTGCTGGAGAGAGATCACAATTCCAACCCGTTGCTCCTCATTTCCGGAGGAATAGTGACGAAGTTTAAAATACAATTTGCATGCCTCCTTGAATACAAAAACTTGTCCCTACCTCAAAAAAACCTGTCCGGGAGGTCAACCTTGGGTTCAGGCTGGGCAGGCCTACCTGCAGAGACCCCCATATCGGCGACCTGTAGCTGCTGATGCTGCTGCTGTACCTCACCGCTGATGTCATTCACCTCCAGAGACAACCAGTGCAGCCGCTCTGCAAGTTCTGCAACTGAACCCATACCAAAGGAGGAAGGAAAAAAAAAAGGTCCACCCCCAAGAACACAGAGAAAAAAAAACAAAATGTCAGTTTTTTTCTTTTTTTTTTTCTTTTTCCTTTTCTGCCGGCGATAATGTCACGCAAGGTGTGGGAAAGACTTAGTGCAACACAGAGGGAATAGAGAAAGGGAGCCCAGACACTAGGGAAAGGGGGGAGTGTAGACCTCCTAGTCTGGACTAGTGTCACCCTGTCTCAACTACCATCCCTATATTGGCTCTTCACCAATCGCCGCACCCGTGCCTTGCCCTGACTTTCCCTGGCGCATGGCTAAGGCTAGGGAGGGAAGGAGTTGAGCACTAGTCAATCTCCACTAAACTCTATAGACAAACAAGGGTAGACAAACAGGGGGGAATTGCTTAACTTTAGATGACTCCAAACAAATGCGCACATGGCCTCAAGCTCCAGAGAGGAACGAAGTACTGCTCTTGCTAAAGTCTCACAAGTAGAAATGAATATCGCTGGCATCTCCCTCTCAGACACACCAGGTATTTATACACCCAAGCCAGGGAGTTAATTAGCCAGAGGGAGGTAGCCGCTGGATCCTAGAGACAGCCAGCCTTTAAGAAGATGTTTGTAAGGCCAAACAGAGAGAGCTCCTGCAACCAACTGCAGGGCGACTGTCTGTCACCTCTGACACACCCGTGACACATGCACACTTATACAGTCCACAATTTTTAAAGTTTTTTTTATTCTATTTTTTTCAATAAAATTTAACCCCCTTCCCAAAAATTGCAAAATAAGAAATGCAAGGTAGATACATGTCCAAAAAGCCAGCTCCTGTAGCAGTGCATTGCATTAGTATGGCACGTACAGATGCAAAATTTGACTAGTAAAACATATGTGCAAAAGAGAGAAATTGCTTGTGACACATACACTTGATGAAGTAGACAGTCACAGTAAAATATCTGAATTTTAGTGATTATTTTAGTTATTTATGTTTTGTCTTTTTTATTCGCCCCATCACAAAAATGATTGCACAAAAAATGCAAAAACTCACAGTTGATTGTGATCAACAAGCAAACTGTCTGATACTGATTTCAGATTTATATCTATTGTGCTGTTTTGGTATGTAGTGAATATGTAATTGCAATTCAAATGCAGCAGGACAGATGCCAGCTACACCCAGGGCCGCCATCAGGGCATTACTGCCCTTACTACTGTATGGGGCCCAGTGAACTGAAATAAGAAAAGGGGGCCCAAACATGCTGGCAGCCCGGTGCCCCCCTCTCTTTGCTTCCGCACACCGGGACCCCCAGGGGCAACAGTTCAGGGCCGCCACGGCACCGCACATTAGATGCATAACAACACTGTACAGTTAAATCACCTAAGGTAATTTAAAGATACAGCTACAGTCTTGTTAATGCACCTGGCAGCAGGAATTGGGTGATGTACCTTTAAGCCGCGGCTGGGCCCGGGAGCATCATGGTCCTGATGTAACACACTCATGTGACACGCACGCGGCGCCCATCTTGAGTCCGGAGCAGTGTGGGAGTCAGGCACCATTGGAGGCTGTGGCGGTGGGCAGACAGGCAGAGGTGGGCAGTGTGAGGAAGATGTGGGTGGGCTGCCAGTGTGTGGAGGCTGCTGAGGGCAGGCTGAGAAGGGGAGGCTGCTGAACAGTGTGAGGAAGCAACATATGGAGAGTCTGAGGAGGGGAGGTTGCTGGACAGTGTGGGGAATCGATAGGTGGACAGTGAGGGGAGGCTGCTGGATAGTGTGGGGAATCGACAGGTGGGCAGTGAGGGGAGGCTGAGTAGGGGAGGCTGCTGGACAGTGTGGGGAATCAACAGGTGGGCAGTATGGGGAGGCTGCAGAGGGGAGGCTGGTAGACAGTGTGAGGAAGCGGTGGGTGGGCAGTGTGGGGAGCCTGGTGGACAGTGTGAGGAAGCGGCAGATGGGCATTGTGAGGAGGCTGGTGGACAGTGTGAGGAAGCTGCTGAGGGGAGGCTGCTGGACAGTGTGAGGAAGCGGTAGATGGGCAGTGTGAGGTAGCTGGTAAACAGTGTGAGGAAACTGCTGAGGGGAGGTTAATGGACAGTGTGAGGAAGCTGCTGAGGGGAGGCTGGTGGACTGTGTGAGGAAGCATTGAGTGGGGAGGCAGCTGAGGGCAGGCTGAGGAGGGGAGGCTGCTGAGGGCAGGCCGCTGAAGAGGCGGGCAGGCTGAGGCAGTGGGCAGGCTGAGGCAGCCATTAGTTTCTTCTTGTAAAAAAAGGAGAGAACAGAGCGCAATGGGTGACTCAGTAATGTAATTTGTAGAGGGGTGTGGGAATGGCTACTAACCTTATGGAGTTGTGCACCTCTGCACAACCCCAGTGTAAAGCTCCACAAACTCCGCTCTGTTGGTGGCTGTCCTTTCAGCGGCGTTCACAGATCCCGATTTCACGGTGGTGGGTCCCGTGATCAGGTTAGTTGCGCATACCGCCAAGATGGACGCCCAGCTTCACCAACACTCCCGGCAGCGTTCCGGGGGGTTAGGGCAGCGCAGCTTGGAAACCAGGGTAGTAACTCTTAGTTAACTTCATCCCACAGGTGGTAGAACAAGTAAATAAAGGCAGCTCTACCGCACCCCAGCAGGGGGAGAAAGACAATCAGTGAATGTGAATAGCGGTATCAGAGCGCCAATAACAGGGCAAAAATTAATTAAAATGACTGATTTATTATTACACACAACGCGTTTCGGTGGACAAGGCCACCTTCCTCAGGTGTCCTGACTTTATTAACCAATATTCTGCATCTCTGGCTACTATGGGCATAAAAGGGGACAAACTTATGGTGTGGCACCCATGCTCCCCTGACCTCAACCCCATTGAGAACCTCTGGAGCATCATCAAAAGGAGTGTCTATGATGGCGGGAGGCAGTTCACATCTAAACAACAGCTCTGGGAGGGTATTCTGTCCTCATGCAAAACAATTGAAGCAGAAACCATCCAAAACCTGACAAATTCAATGGACAAGAGAGTTCAGAAGCTCCTTTCGAACAAGGGGTCCTATGTGCAAATGTAACATCACCTAGAATAAAGTTTTGAGTTGAAAACTGTTTGATTTCAGTTTGTAATAACCTGCTAATGCTTATAATTTCAAAAATTAACATTTTTTTGTTCTTTATTAAAATGAAAAGGTTGAAAACTCTGCTGTGCATAATAATTTGGAACATGCATTTTGAGAGCAGTTTGAGTGTTTTATTTTTTTTTAAATATACTGTTATCATAGGCAGTTTGTACAAAAACCTTTCAATTGTACTCTAATAGTTATTTGACTGGAAAATTACAATGACTGCAATTCATATAGGTAATTTGGGAAAATCTGAGAAAATATTATTTGCATAATAATTTGGAACACAGTGTAGCATTTATTAGGGTTTTACCTCTTTTGAAGAATTCATTAGGCCTTGGAGGTACTATTTCTTTCAAAACTGGATCTTTCTTAATGAGGTACCAGTATTTATTCAATATTCTACGAATATTTTGGTTCCCTTCATTGTAAGCAATAACAAAACTACGCCTCCATTTTGACATAGCTTCACTACTCCTAGAACTAATCAGGGGTTTAACTCAACCAGTCATTTTGTGTGAGTGTGGCACCCCAGGGGGTCTGGTTGCCACAGTGGTAGAAATACCATGTCTGAGAGCGAGCATGGGTTTTCCTGGTCAGGAGTACATTTGCATGCAACGCCTCCAGGGAGGGGAGGAACCTGCCCTTTATAAACTGGATCTGGGGGGGGGTTAGAGGAGTCTAGTTCCAGAGGAAGGGACAGAGCAGCAGCAAGGAGCTCTGTAGGAGCCAGGAGCTGAAGACCAGGGACTGGAAGCTAGCAGAGCTTGTCCTGGCAGAAGACGCAGAGGACCGGACAACGGAGTCTGAGGCTGTGGGGATATCTACATCCAGCAGCAGAAAACACCTGGCAGGGGATTTCAGGTCCTCTGGCCATAGAAAGCCCGGAGGCTCAGTCACACGCAAGGGACCGGCACCGCCATCGAGGAGCGGAAGGAACCAAAGGCCCCAAGTCACCAGCCATACGGGTGAGCACCACACGGTACACTCAGGGACGTGGGCTACTACACGACTACAGCAGGGTAGCCAGGAAGAGTGCAATCAGACGGGAAGGCCTATACCTCCACCTGGCCAGGGGGACTCTTGTTCGCTCACAGACTGACCAGGCCTCTAATGTTAGCCAGTACTCCCGGCAGGGCCTTCTTCATTACCAACAGTAAAGACCCTGAACAGCATTGCACAGACTCTGAGTCATTTCTGCTGCGCCTATGCACCACAACCCTCACCATCTACACACGCTGCACTGAGGCTATACTCCTCCCGTGGGGAGTTATACTACCCTCTGCTGCGCACACAACATCAGCCTCAGCGGTCTGCCCCGCAGCGGCGGTTCTCAGTGACCGCAATCCACAGGTGGCGTAGTCGGACATTTAAACATTACAAAATCAAGTAAACAGATCCGCCACAGGTTTGACCACCCTGAGCCACGGGACCGTGTCGCCGCCACGGAGACTACAACCCCCAGCATTACACAGAGACCCGGCTCCGGGTATTCCCCCACACACGGCCCAGGGAGCGCGTCATGAGCGTTAGATTTTTTTGATATTATGATTGAACTAATATTAGGATAACCCTTTTCTTTGAATCTAGAGAATAGGGATTTTGATTGCTCTTTGCAATCTTTTATTGAAGTACAGTTCTGCCTGATATGGTGAAACTGACTACTTGGAATGTTTCTCTTCCACTTGGTGTAATGGACACTGGAAAAGTCAAGATAACCATTGGTGTCAACAGGTTTAAAATGAGTTCTACTATGAATGGACTCGTCTCTAACAAATAGTTCTAGATCCAAGAATACAAGTTTTTCTTTTGGCATACTACTTGTAAAGAAGAGTTTCCAGGTGTTTTCATTTAGTATCCATACAAATTATTTTGCTTCTCTCTCTGTACCCTTCCATATTATGATTAGATCATCAATATGACAACGGTAATAGTGTATGTGTTTTGTATATTCAGGCGATGCCAGGTGCGACAGTTTTGCGAAACTTGGGGTGACCCGAGTCCCCATCATATTAATACTTATCCCTTTGCTTATGACTGCCCCTCAGTGAGATCAAAATGAAAAATATTAGATCAGATCAGTATCGGGGATTGTCTAAATCCTATATTTAAGTAGCAAGGATGTTCACTAATATTCTAATTTTAAGCCACATTATATATCCTCATATCATATGGTTTCATATATGTCCTCAATTAAGTATAATCAGCCCATCCCAGAGATCTGGCAGCGGCCATGATGTATACGGCACGGTTTGCAAATAGGGATTCTATTTAGTAAAAGAACATCATTCATAGTAAAATATCAAATAAGACATCTCGCTGATCCTGGTAATAATCCATCATTTCCGAACACGGAATCAACAGTTATCTTCATAGTTTACAATCATATTTTTGAGATTACTAATGGAGTGAGTTCACGAACTTCCTCTATCTAGCTTATGCATTATAACATAAATGTTCTCTGCAGGAAAATTCATAGATGTACATGCACGACACCATACTATATACACCTACAGTATAATAAGGAGACATGTGTCAACTCACATGAACCAATCCACTCTCGCTTATCATCTTATGGATTTATGGATTGCACCCAACGCCCAGGGAGCAGAGGAGAAACGGTGGATTTAGTTGGTTCCTGTGATTTTTTCCTGTAAGGGGGAAACCCCACCCATATTTAAAGGAGACAAGTATAAATACTCAGTATGTTATAAGGTTCCATATACACCCAATGAAGACTCATGGAGCAGAAACGCATTGTGTAAATTATTGTACTTCTTTTATGTAAATTTTAATGGATCATAGCATTCACTATAGTGATGGATCACATGTAAGACAAACAATCTCCTTGCACTGCTGGGATCTCTACCATCCAAACGGGTAAAATACTCCTGTTTTATCAAAATGAACAAGGCCTAGATTGGCCCAGACTTCACAACTCCACCAGATGACAGCAGCGGAACATAAGGCCGATTCAAAAGTTCCTTTTTCCTGATGTATTCCCATGCGCCCCTTCCCACCCAAAAAAGGGTATACGGTTCATGGTTTCTTCTTTTTCTTGTCCTCCTCCTCTAATCCAAAACTGTCCCTCCTTCATCATCAATCCCATTCCCTACACAAAATGCAGCTAACAGCGGTATTAATAGGGGATAGGACAGAAAAGTTGTAACCCTAATAAGGACTGTTGATTTTAGGTTGCAGCAACAAGGACTATAAGGCTATAAACCCTGCCTATACGCCTTTAATGCACAACTATCACTTCTACAGAAGTTATCCATTCACTAATTGACACTAACAGTGGTGTTAATAGGGACTAGAATAGAATAGATGGAGCCCTGATAAGGACTTTTTTTTTTCTTTAGCAGCACCTGTAATGCATTAGCCCTTCTCTACCAGATTTCCCTACACTCAATAGTACAGATAACAGCGGTATTGAATAAAATAGATGGAGCCCTGAAAAGGATTTTTTTTCTCCAGCAACCCCTGTAATGCACAATCCCTTCTCCACCAGCTTTCCCTACACTTAATAGTACAGATAACAGCGGTATTGAATACAATAGATGGAGCCCTGATAAGGACTGTCTTACTTAACACTCACTTTCCCTTATGCAGCAACGCTCCCTACTCAGCTTCTGGGTACAATGTGTGAGCATCGGGTCACTGGATCTTATATAGACCTAATGACGTGATGTGGTCAGCCAATCACAGTAATGCCAGTAGCCATCATAGCTACGGCATTACCGTGATTGACAAACAATCCTCGCATGTTTCGTAGGCATGGTGGGGAATCGAGCATGGCGCCGAGTACCCTGATACTTGATTGAGTACCGAGCGTGTCGAGCACCAGTATGCTCGATAGAGTGCCGAGCAGTGCCGAGCACGTCCTCCCATCACTAATAATAATTAGGCAATGTTATAGCGGATAACTTGCTGGTTATTGCAGCAACAGTGCATACATCAAGTAGGATGCTCCGATATTACCATATCACAATTCTCATATCACATTTGTCATGTTCACTGGCATGAAAGCTCTTAAATGTAGAATACAGGGAAAAGAGATATATATAAATATATATGTATAAACCAGAGAAACCAGCCCAGCACCTCCTAATGTGAACTGGTGCCAGCTGCTATAACTATAAAATATATCAAAAGAATGCAGCAGCCCTCGATATGGCCAAGATATGTCTTAGCAATGAAAATATTAGATCTAAACTGTTTTGCTCAGCAACAAGTACTTACAAAAAACGAAGGTTTTTAGCCCATAAATTGGCCAATTCATGTGTGCCCATCAACCACAGCAAGGTAACAAGAAGACATGTTTGTCCGTTTAGTTGTAGGCTTGTAGCCCAAAAGTGGCATGGAAGGCAGAGTAGTTACCCATCAGGGGGAGGTTACCTTGCCGTGGTTGATAGGCACACATGAATTAGCCAATTTATGCGCTAAAAACCTTCGTTTTTTGTAAGTACTTGTTGCTGAGCAAAACAGTTTAGAGCTAATATTTTCATTGTCAAGACGTATCTTGGCCATATGGAGTGTTGCTGCATTCTTTTGATATATAAATATATATATATATATATAGTTGTACCGTGTTAGTAGCTAGAAATATATTTTGGTTTGAGAGTCCTCAGTGGTTGATACCTTTCAATGGCTAACTGGACAGATGGTAACAGGTTGCACGCTTTCGAGACTAATCAGGCCTCTTCATCAGGCTAGTATAACCCAAAATCTGAAGTCACATATTTATACACAATATGGCACAGAAATAATGACAGGTGATGAAAAGCAGACCTATTACTATGGGAGAGATAAACATTTTGGCTGTAAATATTTTAGCAGTTCATAGATAAGGACTTAAGAACTTTAGGACTTAAATGTTGGAGAAATTTCATTGTACCTGACGTCAGTGGAGATTCAGGTACAGATTATATGGGGGTCTCAGCACAGTATTTGAAGTAGCAATGGGTGATGATACCGGAAGCTGAGGATGATGTCGCCTATAAAAGCTGCAATACGTTGTGAATAGTGTTGAGCGATACCTTCCGATATCAGGAAATATCGTATCGGATTGGATCGGGCCGATACCCAAAAAGTATCGGATATCGCCGATTCCGATACCGGAAACCAATGCAAGTCAATGGGACACAAATATCGGAATGAAAATAAACCCTTTCTTTCCTTGTAGGTTAATTCTACATGAAGTAAAACAACTAAGAATAATGTAGAATGACATGAAAAGCCGGCAATTCATCAGCGGCATTCACCGGTACCCGACAATATACAACAGAAAGAATAGAGCTTCACACATAGATTAGATAGATAGAAACATGTCAGTCACATATCTATGAAGTACAGTGACAGTGTTGCTTACTGTACTTGTCATTTAGTGTAAAGGATTTATTAAAAAAAATATTATTGTTTTCGTGCACCGTCTCTTTAAAAAAGCCGGCCGGCAATTCAGCACCGGTACCCGACAATTTATAACAGACAGAATAGAGCTTCACACATAGATTAGATAGATAGAAACATGTCAGCCACATATATATGAAGTACAGTGACAGTGTTGCTTACTGTACTTGTCATTTAGTGTAAAGGATTTATTTAAAAAAATAATAGTGTTTTCATGCACCGTCTCTTTAAGAAAGCCGGCCGGCAATTCAGCATCTGTACCCGACAATTTAGAATAGAAGGAATAGAGAATCACACATAGATTAGATAGATAGAAACATGTCAGTCACATATATATGAAGTACAGTGACAGTGTTGATTACTGTACTTGTCATTTAGTGTTAAAATAAAGGATTTATTTAAAAAAAAATTGGCGTGGGGTTCCCCTTAATTTTAGGCTCTAGCGGAGGTTAAGCAGACAGCTGGGGCAAATGTTTGAAGCCTGGGAAGGGGGTAATACCCACGGAGCTTCCCAGGCTACTAATATCAGCCCCCAGCGGAATACCTAGCCTTTACTAGCTATTAAAATGGGGGAACCCCCCAAAAAAAATAACGTGGGGTCCCCCCTAATTTAATAGCTAGCACAGGCTAGGCAGACAGCTGGGGGCTGATATTAATAGCCCAGGAAGGGTGCCATGAATATTGGACCCCTCCCAGGCTAGAAACACCAGCCGTCAGCCACCCCAGAAATGGCGCATCCATAGGATGCGCCAATTCTGGCACTTAGCCTCGCTCTTCCACGCTGCCCTGGTGCGGTGGCAGGGGGTAATAGGGTTGGGGTTGATGTCAGCTTATAATGCCAGCTGACATCAAGCCCAGGTTAGTAATGGAGAGGCGTCTATAAGACACCCCCATTACTAACCCCATAGTCAAAATTAAAAAAAAACACAAACACCCAGAATAAAGTCCTTTAATTGAAATAAAGACACAATTCTTTATTGTTCTAAATTAAACCATACTTACCATCACGCCCATTCCAGCTGAAGCCAACGATCTCCTGCAATAAAAGTAAAATAATAAAGCAACCTCATCCTTACCTTTCCATGGTTCCCACGACAGCTTCAGCTCTGCTACATGAGATGACAGGCTGGACCGCAGCAGAACGCTGCCATCCAGCCTGTCATCCCGCAGACACTGAGAAGCGCAGGCATGCTTGCGCTCCTCAGTGTCTCTCTGTGACGTCATCCAGATGAGCCGAGTTCATGTCCAATGAACTCAGCTCACCTCATGCACGTCACTGACAGCGTGGGAAAATTCTCCTGCACTCAGCGCTTCAGCGTGAGAATTCTCCCACGCTGTCAGTGACATACATGAGGTGAGGTCATGTCCAATGAACTCAGCTCACCTCATGCACGTCACTGACAGCGTGGGAAAATTCTCACGCTGAAGTGCTGAGTGCAGGAGAATTTTCCCACGCTGTCAGTGACGTACATGAGGTGAGCTGAGTTCATTGGACATGACCTCGGCTCATCTGGATGCCGTCACAGCCAGACACTGAGGAGTGGAAGTATGCCTGCGCTTCTCAGTGTCTGCGGGATGACAGGATGGATGGCAGCGTTCTGCTGCGGTCCAGCCTGTCATCTCGATGTAGCAGAGCTGAAGCTGTCGTGGGAGCCATGGAAAGGTAAGGATGAGGTTGCTTTATTATTTTTCTTTTATTGCAGGAGATCATTGGCTTCAGCTGGAATGGGCGTGACGGTAAGTATGGTTTAATTTAGAACAATAAAGAATTGTGTGTTTATTTCAATTAAAGGACTTTTTTCTGGGTGTTGTGTTTTTTTAAATACTTTACTAGAAATTCATGGTGGTCATGTCTAATATTGGCGTGACCCCATGAATTTCGGGCTTAGGGCCAGCTGATAATGCCAAGCTGGCCTTAACCCCTTTATTACCCAGTGAGCCACCGCACTAGGGCCCTGGATGAGTTGGGTACAGCGCCAGAAGATGGCGCTTCTATGAACGCGCCATTTTCTGGGGCGGCTGCGGACTGCAATTTGCAGCGGGGGTGGCCCAGAAAGCTTGGGTCTCCCTGTGCTGCGGATTCCAGCCCCCAGCTGCCTAGTTGTATCTGGCTGGGCACAAAAATAGGGCGAAGCCCCACGCATTTTTTTTTTAAATTATTTCATGAAATTCATGGAATAATTAAGAAAAAAAGGGCTTCCCTATATTGTTGTGTCCAACCAGGTACAAATAGGCAGCTGGTGGTTGGGGGCAGCCCATTCCTGCCTGCTGTACCTGGCTGGACACAAATATAGTGCGAAGCCCCACGTCAATTTTTTTTTAATTATTTCATGAAATAATTTTTTTAAAAAAGGGCTTCCCTATATTGTTGTGTCCGGCCAGGTACAAATAGGCAGCTGGTGGTTGGGGGCAGCCTGTTCCTGCCTGCTGTACCTGGCTGGACACAAATATAGGGCGAAGCCCCACGTCAATTTTTTTTAAAATAAATCCTTTATTTTAACACTAAATGACATTTGAGGAGTTAATAAAGATGCAGCCCCTAAATTATTATTTATTTTTTAATTAATTTTTCCCAAAACTTTTGACGTGGGCTTCGCCATATTTTTGTATGCCAGCCAGGTACAGCATCCAGCTTCTATGAACGCGCCATTTTCCGGGGTGGCTGCGGACTGCAATTTTCAGCGGGGGGGGGGGGGCAGAAAGCTTGGGCCTCCCTGCGCTGCAGATTCCATCCCCCAGCTGCCTAGTTGTACCTGGCTGGACACAAATATAGTGCGAAGCCCCACGTCAATTTTTTTTAAATCATTTCAGGAAATTCATGAAATAATTAAAAAAAATTGATGTGGGGCTTCGCCCTATATTTGTGTCCAGTCAGGTACAGCAGGCAGGAACGGGCTACCCCCAACCACCAGCTGCCTATTTGTACCTAGCCGGACACAACAATATAGGGAAGCCCTTTTTTTCTTAATTATTCCATGAATTTCATGAATTTAAAAAAAAAAAACGTGGAGCTTCGCCCTATTTTTGTGTCCAGCCAGGTACAACTAGACAGCTGGGGGCTGGAATCTGCAGCGCAGGGAGGCCCAAGCTTTCTGGGCCCCACCCGCTGCAAATTGCAGTCCGCAGCCGCCCCGGAAAATGGCGCGTTCATAGAAGCGCCATCTTCTGGCGCTGTACCCAACTCATCCAGGGCCCTGGTGCGGTGGCTCACTGGGTAATAAAGGGGTTAAGGCCAGCTTGGCATTATCAGCTGGCCCTAAGCCCGAAATTCATGGGGTCACGCCAATATTAGACATGACCACCATGAATTTCTAGTAAAGTATTTAAAAAAAACACAAACACCCAGAAAAAAGTCCTTTAATTGAAATAAACACACAATTCTTTATTGTTCTAAATTAAACCATACTTACCATCACGCCCATTCCAGCTGAAGCCAACGATCTCCTGCAATAAAAGAAAAATAATAAAGCAACCTCATCCTTACCTTTCCATGGCTCCCACGACGGCTCCAGCTCTGCTACATCGAGATGACAGGCTGGACCGCAGCAGAACGCTGCCATCCAGCCTGTCATCCCGCAGACACTGAGAAGCGCAGGCATACTTCCACTCCTCAGTGTCTGGCTGTGACGGCATCCAGATGAGCCGACAATGAACTCGGCTCACCTCATGTACGTCACTGACAGCGTGGGAGAATTCTCCTGCACTCAGCGCTTCAGCGTGAGAATTTTCCCACGCTGTCAGTGACGTGCATGAGGTGAGGTCATGTCCAATGAACTCGGCGCACCTCATGCACGTCACTGACAGCGTGGGAAAATTCTCACGCTGAAGCGCTGAGTGCAGGAGAATTTTCCCACGCTGTCAGTGACGTGCATGAGGTGAGCTGAGTTCATTGGACATGACCTCGGCTCATCTGGATGCCGTCACAGCGAGACACTGAGGAGCGCAAGCATGCCTGCGCTTCTCAGTGTCTGCGGGATGACAGGCTGGATGGCAGCGTTCTGCTGCGGTCCAGCCTGTCATCTCGATGTAGCAGAGCTGAAGCTGTCCTGGGAACCATGGAAAGGTAAGGATGAGGTTGCTTTATTATTTTACTTTTATTGCAGGAGATCGTTGGCTTCAGCTGGAATGGGCGTGACTGTAAGTATGGTTTAATTTAGAACAATAAAGAATTGTGTCTTTATTTCAATTAAAGGACTTTTTTCTGGGTGTTTGTGTTTTTTTTAAATACTTTACTAGAAATTCATGGTGGTCATGTCTAATATTGGCGTGACCCCATGAATTTCGGGCTTAGGGCCAGCTGATAATGCCAAGCTGGCCTTAACCCCTTTATTACCCAGTGAGCCACTGCACCAGGGCCCTGGATGAGTTGGGTACAGCGCCAGAAGATGGCGCTTCTATGAACGCGCCATTTTCCGGGGCGGCTGCGGACTGCAATTTGCAGCGGGTGGGGCCCAGAAAGCTTGGGCCTCCCTGCGCTGCGGATTCCAGCCCCCTGCTGCCTTGTTGTACCTGGCTGGACACAAAAATAGGGCGAAGCCCCACGTATTTTTTTTTTTAATTATTTCATGAAATTCATGGAATAATTAAGAAAAAAAGGGCTTCCCTATATTGTTGTGTCCGGCTAGGTACAAATAGGCAGCTGGTGGTTGGGGGCAGTCCGTTCCTGCCTGCTGTACCTGACTGGACACAAATATAGGGCGAAGCCCCACATAATTTTTTTTGAATTATTTCATGAATTTCCTGAAATAATTAAAAAAAAATTGACGTGGGGCTTTGCACTATATTTGGGTCCAGCCAGGTACAGCAGGCAGGAACGGGCTGCCCCCAACCACCAGCTGCCTATTTGTACCTGGTTGGACACAACAATATAGGGAAGCCCTTTTTTTCTTAATTATTCCATGAATTTCATGAAATAATTAAAAAAAAAAAAACGTGGAGCTTCTCCCTATTTTTGTGTCCAGCCAGGTACAACTAGGCAGCTGGGGGATGGAATCTGCAGCGCAGGGAGGCCCAAGCTTTCTGCCCCCTGCTGAAAATTGCAGTCCGCAGCCGCCCCGGAAAATGGCGCGTTCATAGAAGCTGGATGCTGTACCTGGCTGGCATACAAAAATATGGCGAAGCCCACGTCAAAAGTTTTGGGAAAAATTAATTAAAAAATAAATAATAATTTAGGGACTGCATCTTTATTAACTCCTCAAATGTCATTTAGTGTTAAAATAATGGATTTATTTAAAAAAAAAATGGCGTGGGATCCCCCATATTTTAGTCTCTAGCGGAGGTTAAGCAGACGGCTGGGGCAAATGTTTGAAGCCTGGGAAGGGGGTAAAACCCACGGAGCTTCCCAGGCTACTAATATCAGCCCCCAGCTGAATACCTAGCCTTTACTAGCTATTAAAATGGGGGACCCCCCCCAAAAAAATGACGTGGGGTCCCCCTATTTTAATAGCTAGCAAAGGATAGGCAGACAGCTGGGGGCTGATATTAATAGCCCAGGAAGGGTGCCATGAATATTGGCCCCCTCCCAGGCTAGAAACACCAGCCGTCAGCCGCCCCAGAAATGGCGCATCCATAGGATGCGCCAACTCTGGCACTTAGCCTCGCTCTTCCACGCTGCCCTGGTGCGGTGGCAGGGGGTAATAGTGGTGGGGTTCATGTCAGCGCCAGCTGCCATGAAGCCCAGGTTAGTAATGATGGGCGTCTATAAGACACCCCCATTACTAACCTACAAAGTGTTAAAAAGAAAAAACACACTACACCCAGAAAAAAATAATTTATTTGAAATAAAACACACAATTTTATTTAATTCTTAGTTTACTAAAAATAATAGTTACCTGTCCACGTTCCTGCGCTGATCTCCCATGCACAGCTGTCACATCTGGAGATGGTGACAGCTGTGCATGGCTGCTGTAAGCTCACGCTGCCGGGAACACGTCCGCTCCCGGCAGCGGGAGCAACTGACTCAGGTCACCGGAGTGCATTCAGGCAGCGCAGCTCCGGAGACCTCCTTTACGGCACTGCTGTACCGTGGGAATTTCTCATGATACAGCAGGGCCGTAAAGGAGCTAACCGGAGCAGCGCTGCCTGAACTCCGGTGAACCCTTACGGCCCCGTCATTCTAGCGGCGGCAGCGGTTCAGAGCGGTCACATTCTATGTGGCTGCTCTGAACTGGAGATCTTCGTGGGACACTCGTGGACTGCTACGGAGGGGTAAAGATAAGGTTGTGGTTTATTATTTTATATTTTATTACAGGAGATCGATGGCTTCGGGGAATTAGGTGTCTTGGTGAGTATAGGTGTAGTTTTTTATTTTTTACTTTATTTTAGGTGGCGATCGGCGGGGACAGGTAATGTATGAACTAATTTCTTTTAGGTAACCACTGGCCACCAATGACATGTATTTAACATTTATTGGGGACACAGTAGGGCAATTTAAATAGCAGGATCAGTCTGATGGGAACTACTGCTCCCATCGAGCTGATCCTGCTGGCAGGAGTGGACGGGGGACAGACATAGGCCGATGGGAGTAGTAGTGTCACATCGGCCTATGTCTGCCTGCACGCACACACCCGCACACACACCGCACACACCCGCACACATCGCACAGACACCGCGCACACCCGCACAAACATCGCGCACACACCCCGCACACACACTAATCATGACGGTCTGATCGTCTGGGAGGTGAGGCTGACCTGTGCGGCCGTGGGAAAGTTCATGTGAGTTCATGCAGTCAAGCATGAACTCACATGAACCCTCTGAGGGCAACGCGGCGACTTCAAATGAACAGCTGATCGGCATCAGCTGATACCTCAGCTGTTCATTTGAAATAACCGGCGGGAAAGCGCAGCATAGAACGGGAAAGCCGGCGGTGAAGTCTTTTCACTGCGGGCTTCCCCGCCCGGGTCCTTCACTCCCCGCTCCTTGGAGCTGCGCTCCCCGCCCGGTCCTAACTTACGATCGGGATGGGAGGTGGCGAGGGGAGTGGAGGATCGGGGTGGGAGGCTGCGGGGAAGCAGTATGGGGCTGTGTGATTGTTTAAAAGCCGGCGGCTTTATACCGCCCGCCGGCTTTTAAACAATCAGGAGAATTCTCCCCTGCTGGGATGGCATTCTGATGACAGGCTGGATCGCGCTGCCATCCAACTTGTCATCCTTCACAGACACTGCAGAGCGCAGGCATTATGGGAACTTCCGATTCCGGTATCCGATATTGTAAAAGTATCGGAATTAAGTATCGGAATTCCGATACCGCGAATATCGGCCGATACCCGATATTACAGTATCGGAATGCTCAACACTAGTTGTGAATGGTCTCTGGGAGAATTCTGTTAATTTGGCTGGGGGTCGCCTTTCTCTCACTTTCACATTATGTGGCTGGTCGACTGAGATCCTTTGAATCCAGGTCAATTGCTAGAGTAGCTGACATTTGCTGCTAGAATGGAGCCAGAGCTCAGGAGTTACTGTATGTGATCAACACCCTGAGCGCAAATGGGAATGAGTCTCCGATTTCTTGTTCCAATATGTTGTACTTCACCTTCATGTTCCCAGACCAGAGTTTGGATGAATTCCACTAAATGTGTGAAACTTTTTTGCAGTGAATTATTTTTGTTGATAGCAGCAAACCTTGCTGTGTGATCTCTGATGCCGGGTTACTCGATGCTGTGAAGGTTTTAAAAAGGTCGGTGTCCCCCTACTTCTCATTTATAGCCTCTTAAGTTTAGTGTTAGGACTCGCAAGTGTGAGGACCCTTGATGTGGGTTGCGAGCTTGCGTATTTTGGCCAAAATATAGACCAATACCTCATGTGGTGTATTTATTTTATTCACTATTTTTCATCTTTTTGGCACATTTTCATGCAGGATGCGGTCAGGTCCCTTTAGTGTTGGCTGGGTGAATTGGGGCGTCTGTCCTGTGGGGTGCACTTATATAATGCTGGGCAACCCACCTGATCTCATAGTATGGGCATCATCAATAGGATGCAAGCCAGACATTGTGCATCATACGTATCTGTGTGACTGGCGTCCTAAGCAAGCTCCATTCGTGTACATGTACACAGCCACCCCCTCCATGAATTGGTAGGTCGTGAGTGGCTGCTTGCATCAGTATTTTGCACAGGTGCTACCCAACGCCTTTATCATGGAGGCCTGCTGCATCCTGCAGTGCATTGGTAATCTGACCTGGTGTTGGTAAGGCTTTATCTTTTTCTGTGATATTTATAAGCCATCTAAATATCAGAGAATCCATTTGGGTTTGGAATCTGGATTTTTGTTTGATTGGATTATCTGTAGAAAAATGTGGCAATTATTTGCGCTGGTCTTTAGGAGGTGATAGTATTCTCTGATGTGTGCCTCTCTGATATATTTGTCCAGCTATGCGAATATCTTCTGCAGTTGGGTGGAGAATGATGCTATATAATTTGGGTTAGAGGAAAAAGATTTGTTGCTACCTGTCTTGTAACAGTTGCGTTATCAAATTGCCAATAGGTGGCAGTTGGACTGTAGTGAAATTTAGGAGAGTCACAGTCTTGGTTATTCTCTAACTGAGGGTTGTTTGACCAGTGTCTAGAGATGAGTGAACATGTTCGGAAAACTTTCAGTTTTTTCAAATTCGGCACAAACATTGCACATTCTTACTCGTGATTGGACACCCGAGCGGTTTTACTGAAAATCGGCCCAATTCGGCAAAAGTGCTGGAAATGATCGCGTTTCCACTACTGTATTTACTAGGACTTTGGCTAGGATAGTGGTGCTGTATGATGAGCGGAGGGACGTGTTAGATGAGGGGAGAGGGTGGCAGAGTTCAGAGTTGTGGCAGGCTGTTAATCGTATTTATTTATTTTTTTCTTAACTTAATGTGTGCAAATTCCGGCAAGCAAATCAGGATGCAGGTATCATTCACAATGTCCAGAAACAAGGGATTCAGCCATTGGCTGCCGAATTCACATGTCCCTCTCCATAAAAAGAGCAGACATGTTTTTGTGCCATTTTGTCAGTGTAACAGCGCAGAGAGGCTGCTCTTGACGCTGCTCCTGGATACTGAGAGATTTGAGATAGTTAGCTAGGCGGTTGTTTCTAAGTCAGATAGTTCAGATAGATAGGGTCCAGAGCTCGTCCACAGTAAAAAAAAAAATCTAATTTCTTCTGATACTAATGTGATACAGCAGTCCACAACTCAGCTTTTAATTTTCTTCCGATGAAATTCAGCTGTATCTGGAGCTCATCCACAGTAAAAAAAAATCTAAAAGTCAATTTTTTTCTGTTATTAATGTGGCGTCCAGCTGCGCTTGGTACCACAGATCCTAGAGGGGTGCATTAAAGGATTTCACTACAAGAGGCCCCCACAGCACACATGCACCTCCACCTTCCACCTCAGAACACCAGAGGGAGCCCATTAGGGATATAAATAGGGAAGGTGGAGCTAGGCAGAGAGAAGTTCCTCTGAAGAGTTCCTGCAGTAGAGAAGCCTGAGAGAGGTCAGTCTGCAGTGGAGCTCAGTCTAGTTTAGACAACTCAGCTAATAGCTCAGCAGTGGAGCACGAGGCTCCTGCTAGCTAGATTCAGGGAGCTCAGTTAGAGCTTAAGGTGTGCCGACGCCATAAGAGCGGCAGAAGAAGCAGCCAGCTAGCTGCCAGTGTGTATAGCCTAGTGAGGGCCCCGAGTAGGCCGAAGGCTAGAGGAGTGAGTAGCATTGGGGGCAGAGGAGCTGTACAAGCTCACCCCAGAAAATATATACCGGACACCGGGTCCGCGTCTACAGGGCCGTATATCCCCCTGTAGAGACAACTGGAGACCCCTGGAAGACTTCACGTCCCAGGATCACCCAAGAGCTGATACGTACCAGAGCCAGGAGTCACGGAGGCCCCACAAGCTGGGAGTGTGTACTCCAAGAGAAGGCCCTACCACAAGGTCAGCCGGTGCAGGACAGAGACAAAGTTAGGCCTAGCTCCAGGCAGGTCAGAAACTTACCACACAAAGACAAGAAACAGGAGGCCCTATACCCGCTCACTGGGGAGGATCCTGATATGCACCCTTCACCCTACAGTGCTCCGGGATGTGCCTGAAATTCCATCAGTAAAAGGTACTGAAGTGACTATCGTGTTTGACCCTGTTCTTGCTCCGACCCGGCTGGGTCCCATCTGTCCTTCATCCTTGCATCCACGCTGCCCTGAGGCCTAGCTCCACCTGTGGGGAGCTATACCCCGCAAGCTGCCTTAACACCGGCCTCAGTGGGCTGCCGCAGCGCTGGTGATTCTCACCAGACACCGCAGGTGGCGTCACAAACTTTTACGTAATAATCCACTCTTTTAAAAGAGAGGCCCGGAGTACGTGCCCGGGAGCCGACTACAGCGACATCCCCAAAACTAACAACGAGGCCCGGGCGCCGAGTCATCCCCATCCCCTGGGCTACACATTAACGTGATACAGAAGGCCACATCCCAGCTTGTATTTTTTTGGCACATATATTCTGCCATATACAGGCCTCGTCCACAGTAAAAAAAAAAATTTCTCTTCAAAGCGTGATACAGCAGGCCACACCTCAGCGAACGAACAAGCTCTGCATACAGCTGAATTTCACTGCCACAAAATGACAGGAAAAAATAGATTTTTAAAGGTGTACTCATGCATGGAGTACAATAGAAGCAGTTCACAGCAGAGTTCTATGAATGGGCCCTGCTGTCTTTGTTTGGACCTCACTAATGGCACAAAAAAAAGGTTGATTTCACAGCCACACAGGACCCTATCTATCCAAACTATCTGACTTAGAAGCAACTACCTAGCTAACTATCAAAAACGCTCGGTATCAAGGAGCACACCTGGAGCATTCTCACTGCTCCAGGTCTGCTCCTGTTGTGACATACATAAGTAGTGCTGTTGTTTCTAAAGCATCCAGCAACTGTTACAAATAACACAAGCACAGGAAGTGTTGTGCTTCAGAAGCATCCAGCAACTAGAGGGGTTAACACAGTCACAGGAGACAGGGAGTGTTTTAGCAGAGCCCCAGGGGCATTGTGGGGAACTTATTATTATAGTCTGGCTGAAGCTGAAGAGAGAGGTAGTGTGTTATCTGTATCTGACAGAAGGCAACTGAACAGGATTCAGATAAGGAGAGAAACTAAACACAGGTCAGATAAACTCCCCAAACTAACAGTGCAGAGTATTATCAGGCAGAAAGATAAGGACTGGAAGGAATTGTATCATAGGGGTCTTCTCCCTCATCAAACCCTCCCCCCTCCATCTCCATGCAGGATAAAGAATGCTGTGTACTATTGAGTCCTTGTGAAGGAAAAGCCTGTGGTTGTGTATGCATAGAAGTGTGCTGCAAAGAGATCTAACATATGCTGAATTATGCTACTGAAGAGACTGTAATACTGTGCCTTGTGAAGAAACTACTGTATTGTTACTGGAGTCAGTTGCTCAAGAAACTCAGACTGTACTGTAATGAAGATTGTGGCTGTAATATCCCTGAATTGCACTGGCCGCTCTTCAGATTAAATTCCACTGTTAAATTGTTGAAAAAGACTGTTGTCAGATGTGTCTGGTCAGCAATTGAATCTATCGTGTGCCTGAGAGAAGCTGCGCCCTATGGTCGCCCTGAGTAACGGTTCCCCCAGGATTCCAAAGAATTCTTGAAACCCGTCTCGCCCTATCTGAACCTAGCGGCGTACGTGTAACACTAACAGTATCCTGTCAATGGCAACAATTTCAATAGATCTTTCTAATCTAACTGTCCCTAATCCTATTCTGAGGACCATTCCTGAATTGATGAAGTTGGCAGCAGACCCACAATCCATGAAAACTACCGCTGATAATGACTTTGTCATGGTTTCATCTTTACGGTGGTCTAGAGATGCTGTGAGTGACAACTCAGCCACCCTATTGGATCTGGAGTGTTCTGGACTGTCAGTGTTCTGAGTGACAGTCCAGTTATCCAATTTGTTGTTGGTCATGCTGAGCTGTCAGCATTTTGCATTTGGGCATTTCCCCAGGTGTCTCCCATTCTTGGTGATTTGTTTGCTGCTTGGCTGACTTGCTGTGAGCAGACTATTGTTATTTGTAGCTTAGCTTGGTTTTGTGTGTGCTTAGCTCTGTGTCTGATATTGTTTTATTCTCTGATCTTGTTGCTGGACCTAGGATTTGTCTTGACCATTGTTGTAGATTATCCCTTCTGGTCTTGACGCTCTCTGACTGCAGGCACCTGACCCCAAACTTGGCCTTTGACTATCCGTTTATCTTACTCTCTTGTCTTGACGTACTCTCCTGGCATTTGACCCCAGACTGTCTCCTGACCACGCCTTTTGTATTGCCCCTCTGTACCTCAAGCCCTCCTGGCATCTGACCTTGGACCTACTGACTACCTTGTCTCACGGCTTGTCCATGAGTAGTGACTCAGCATCACATTAACTGCTGACTGTTTACTTTTTTTGCCAGCATTGATCCCATGCACCCGCTTGATGATCACATGGCAAACCTGTTTCTGGAGATTCAAGATCTTGCTTAGAGACACTAAATTCTTGAATCTCCTCAGTCCCAGTTGCAGGACCAGGTATCTAGTTTTAGGAAAACTCCCCATAGCTCTTCGCTGCCAACAGAGACTGCGATGTTTACATCTTATGATATTCAGTCGATCTCCCCCGAAACAGAAGTGACCCTCCATGTTAAATGTTCGGGTAAGAGAAACCAGTTTAGGGTGTTCAGAGAGAGCTGGAGGCTAATTTTTACCCTACGACCTCGGTCCTCAGGGATGAGTCCCAGTGAGTGGGAATAGTCATGTACCTATTGCGAGGGGGTCCTCAGACTTGGGCATTTTCTTTGTCCTAGCAAGCCAAAGAACGGTCTACAGTTGACGCCTTTTTTGATGCCTTGGGGATTATCTATGATGAACCCGACAGAATCCAAGTCATATTGCTGTCCATCCTTCTAATTTTTGGCAGCCTTTGCACTTAGTGAATAGGCTTTAGAAGTCTAGGAGTCCCACTACTTAACAATTTTAACAGAATGTGTATGAGGCCCTCCTTTATGTCTAATACAGGGTGTATTGGAGTCCCCTCTTCCTTCTAATTTTTGGCAATTCTTGCATTGTCTGCATAGGCTTTGTGAGTTTCAGAGTCCCTCCTTCATAAATTAAACAGGATGTGTCTGACCAGGTCACACACACCACAGGCCCAGATAAGGTAGTAGAATGTTAAAATTACATTTACTGGTGATTTACGGTGGGTGTAGTTTTATTTCCCCCTCTACTATATCATCTACTGTAGTCATAGGCGACTGGAAATACGGTGAGAGATGGCCCAGCTATTAAGGGGTGGAGGAGGAATTTTTTTTTCTCTTTTTAATTCTGCTTTATATACAAGTCATTATACATGAAAGAAGGGTTCCTAACATTTTTTACTGTAAAATACATTTTATCTTTGGTTTTGTATGTTTTATTGTCAGTCTATAAAAGTGCAGGAATACTGACAACATTGTTCCCAGCATCGACCTGGGAGTCAGAGATGAGTCCAGGCATCTTCCCCATGCTGTTCCCATTCCATTTGAGCTCTGCTTCCACCCATTTCAGCAATTTTCCTGCCTCCCCCAGCCCTCCTGTAGAGGTCTTTCGGAAAAATGAGCTTCCCGTTGAGTTCCATTATACACGGTACTCAAGTAGAGCCCGTCTGAAAGTCCGACTTGCTCGATTCGAGTACCGGGCACTAGAGCATTTTATTGTTCAATCATCACTAATCCTAATATACTGGAGCTGTGCTACTAACGGAATTAGTGATGCAAACCTAAGCCTTGGTCCTGAAATATTTGAGGTAAGACCTCTGATTGGTAATTTGCGGAGCACCAGGTTTTGATATAAAGGAATATAAATGAGAAATGACTCTTGTAATGTAAAGGACATAATAATATTCATGCTATCCAAGTGTAAAGGACATATTGATACTCATGCTATAGCAACTCCATTTTGTCTGCTTCCTTCAAAATCATGTTATTATACTCTTTGCATAACATACATTCTTTCCTTCTTTTCTCATGCTTCACATGCATCTTTCCCACACTAACCTTTTCTCACAAGAACATTCTGTGAGACACCCTGCTCCCGTTATCTGACTAGTCTGAGCCGGGATGGGTAACCTTGTAAATTTCCATCATGCGCCGAACTAACGATGATATATGACCATATGTGTGTTTCCGTAATAATTGCACTAACATTGGCCTAAGCCTGTAGTACTGTAGTACGGCTGTGTAACATACCTGGCGGCGTCCTTGCATAGTGGTCCATCTCCCACTATGCAAGAGCGCGCACTTGATCTCCAGTCCAGTCTGCTAGCCTGGCTTCCCTCCATGCTGTCTGTTTACCTCTGTTTCTGCTGCTTAAGGGCGGTGCCCGATCACTTCCTGATTTTTGTACCTGCTGTAGGCACACCCCTTGTGCGTCCTCAGCCTATTGCTATCTCTCATCTGGTATTTAACCCAGCTCCTCCCAAGAAACCCTGCCTGAGCATTGTGTTTCATTCAGTGTGCTCTTTCACTCTGAATGTGCCAGGTCCCCTTCTGTGTTGCTTGCCTGCCCTTCCTGGAGGCTGTATTTCCAGACCTGTCTGAACACGCTCCTTGCCTGTTCGTTCCGCCTTCTAGGGGCCGCATACCTAGACCCGCTCCTGTATCTTGTCTATCCTGTCTGAACACGCTCCTAGCCTGTTCCTCCCGCCTTCTAGGGGCTGCATACCTAGACCCGCTCCTGTATCTTGCTACTGTGTCTGTTCTTGTCTGTATTCTCTTCTAGCCTGTCTCCTGTGTTTCTCAATGTCCGTACCTTTCCTTTTTCTGCAGAGTCTGAACTCGTACCTAACTCCTGCTAGTTGTCACTGTACTTCCGTTTGTGAGTTAGTGGTCCACTCGCTACTTCACTGTAAGTACCCTGTGGGAATCTGGTTCTGCCTTTCCCTTCCTGCCTGTTCCGTGTGTACAGAGCCCTGTCCCCCCTGCTCTGCCTTGCTCACCGCTCCGGCGGTTCTAGCCTGCTCTGCCTTGCTCACCACTCCAGCGGTTCTAGCCTGCTCTGCCTTGCTCACCGCTCCGGCAGTTCTAGCCTGCTCTGTCTTGCTCAGCGCTCCAGCGGTTCTAGCCTGCTCTGCTTTTGCTCACCGCTCCAGTGGTTCTGGCCTGCTCTGACCCTTTGCTCACTGCTCCGGCAGTCTCGCTCCGCTCTGACCCTTTGCTCACTGCTCCAGCAGTCTTGCTCCGCTCTGACCCTTTGCTCACTGCTCCAGCAGTCTTGCTCCGCTCTGACCCTTTGCTCACTGCTCCGGCAGTCTCGCTCCGCTCTGACCCTTTGCTAACTGCTCATGGCAGTCTCGCTCCGCTCTGACCCTTTGCTCACTGCTCCAGCAGTCTTGCTCCACTCTGACCCTTTGCTCACTGCTCCGGCAGTCTTGCTCCACTCTGACCCTTTGCTCACTGCTCCGGCAGTCTTGCTCCACTCTGACCCTTTGCTCACTGCTCCGGCAGTCTCGCTCCGCTCTGACCCTTTGCTCACTGCTCCGGCAGTCTCGCTCCGCTCTGACCCTTTGCTCACTGCTCCGGCAGTCTCGCTCTGCTCTGACCCTTTGCTCACCGCTCCGGCAGTCTCGCTCTGCTCTGACTACTCTTGCTCACCGCTCCAGGCGGCCTCGTCCTGCTCTACTCTTGCTCACCGCTCCAGGCAGCCTCGTCCTGCTCTACTCTCGCTCACCGCTCCAGACGGCCTCGTCCTGCTCTACTCACACTCTCCGCGCTAGGCGGTCTCGTCTTGCCCTGCTCTCGCTCACCACTCTGGGCGGCCTTACTCTGCTGTGTTTGTCCGCCACATCTGTGGTTCTGTTCCTGAGTCCCAGTGTGTACTGGGTCCTATCCCGCCTGTGTTCCTACCTGCTAGTGCCTCCCTGTCTGAACTCTAGCCGTGCTTGCGTGTACCCCCCTGCCTGCATACCCGCCTGCCTGCATACCAGTCGTGCCTGCCTATACCCACCAGTCTGTGTGCCAGCCTAACCTGTCTGTTCCTGTATTCCCCTGTGTGGGTCAACAGCCGTGTCTGGGGTCTGTCCTGGAGTAGCACCTGGTCCCTCTGCTCGGTTCCTCCTTGGTGCACTAGCGTCGTATGCCATCATGCGACCCTGGTCGGATCGGGTGAATACCTAGTTACGCCCCTCCAGGCATTCACTCTCCGGCACGGTCCAGTGGAATCACACGCACACGCCGCTCAGCCCGGGCGTGTGCATTACAGCATGCTCAGGTCATGGTTCCCGTTGAGCCCCACAGCCTTCGCTCTCTGAGACGTTTTCCAGCAAATACGTGCATTAAAAATAAATAAATAAATTTTTTTTTTTTTTTTTTCTTTAGCTGAGTTCCAGGCGAATTACGCACCCGTCCAGATGGATCTTTCTGCACTCGTTCCTGCAGATCCGCCACGGTACTATGGGGATCCAAGACAGAGTCGTGCATTTGTGGAGCAATGCATGCTACACTTCAAGTTCTACCCTCTTTGTTTTCCCACCGATCGGGCTAAGGTGGGATTCATGATGTCTTACCTAACGGGTGATGCCTTGAAATGGATCACCCCCCTATGGGACGCACAGGATCCTATCATCTTGGACATAATGGCCTTCCTGATGGCCTTTCTAATGGTCTTCGATGATCCTAACCCGGAGGCTCCTGCTGAAGCTTCACTTCCCAATATCCCGGAGCAGCCCCGATGGGTAATGTGTGTGGGTAGCGCACTAGTCCTCCTGCCCGAAGAGACTACTGCCCATCCAGAATCCACACAGGATGACTACGCTCTTCGGAATACTTCTCCCAACCTCAAGAGGCAGTCCAGACATGCTAGTCGTAGAGGCAAGCCGTCACGCCTGGGTCTGTCCTCCCAAAGACCTCCTGATCCCAACCTTGAAGTCCCTGCTGAAGCTTCATTTCCCTGTATCCTGGAGCAGCCCCTACGGGTAATATGCGTGGGTAGCGCACCTGTTCTCCTGTCCGAAGAGACTTCTGCCGACCTAGAATCCTCCGAGATACCACCTGATGACAAATGGAGAGAGACTTCCCTACACCCGGTACTCGATACTTCGTCCGCTCCGTCCTGTGAGCCTGACAATGGCTACCTCAAAGCGGTAGTTAACCCCGAGTCTCTACACCCCTCCGACCAGGCGGAGGACCTCCAGTTGTCTCCAGAACCCTTCAGGGTGCTACCTGGTAGCAAATGGACAGAGTCTTCCCTATACTCTGTACCTGATACCTCGCCCGCTTCGTCCAGTGAGTCCGACCTAGTGTACTCCGAAGCAGAGGTTATCCCCGAGTCTCTACACCCCTGCGACCAGGCGGAGGACCTCCAGTTGTCTCCTGAACCCTTCGGGGTGCTACCTGATAGCGAATGGACAGAGACTCTCCTATACTCGGTACCTGATACCTCGCCCGCTTCTTCCAGTGAGTCCGACCTAGTGTACTGCGAAGCAGAGGTTATCCCCAAGTCTCTACACCCCTCCGACCAGGCGGAGGACCTCCAGTTGTCTCCTGAACCCTTCGGGGTGCTACCTGATAGCGAATGGACAGAGACTCTCCTATACTCGGTACCTGATACCTCGCCCGCTTCTTCCTGTGAGTCCGACCTAGTGTACTCCGAAGCAGAGGTTACCCCCGAGTCTCTGCACTCTTCCGACCCGGCGGAAGACCCCGAGTTGTTTCCTGAATCCTCCGGGGTACCACCTGATAGCAAAGAGACAGTGACTTTTCTACACCTTGTACCTGATACCTCGCCCATTTCATCCTGTGAGCTTGACAAGATGTACCCCGAAGCAGAGGTTACCCCTGAGTCTCTGCACCCCTCCAACCCGGTGGAGGGCTTCCAGTTCTCTCCTGAACCCTCTGGGGTGCTACCTGATAATAAGTGGAGAGAGACTTCCTTGTGTGCTGTTCCTGGTACTCCACCCATTTCGTCTGTTGCTGAGGATGGCTGGATAGGAGGTAGCATCCTAGCTACCCAGAGGAGACCAGTTTTTCCGATGGACAGTGGAAGTGATCTCCTTGAAGTGAAGGATTGGCCCTCGAATTCCATGCGGAACATTCTGGCAGGCCTGAAGAAGAGGGGGCGTAAGAAGGGGGTACTGTAACATACCTGGCGGCGTCCTTGCATAGTGGTCCATCTCCCACTGTGCAAGAGCGCGCACTTGATCTCCAGTCCAGTCTGCTAGCCTGGCTTCCCTCCATGCTGTCTGTTTACCTCTGTTTCTGTTGCTTAAGGGCGGCGCCCGATCACTTCCTGTTTCTTGTACCTGCTGTAGGCACACCCCTTGTGCGTCCTCAGCCTATTGCTGTCTGTCATCTGGTATTTAACCCAGCTCCTCCCAAGAAACCCTGCCTGAGCATTGTGTTTCATTCAGTGTGCTCTTTCACTCTGAATGTGCCAGGTCCCCTTCTGTGTTGCTTGCCTGCCCTTCCTGGAGGCTGTATTTCCAGGCCTGTCTGAACACGCTCCTTGCCTGTTCGTTCCGCCTTCTAGGGGCCACATACCTAGACCCGCTCCTGTATCTTGTCTGTCCTGTCTGAACATGCTCCTAGCCTGTTCCTCCCGCCTTCTAGGGGCTGCATACCTAGACCCGCTCCTGTATCTTGCTACTGTGTCTGTTCTTGTCTGTATTCTCTTCTAGCCTGTTTCCTGTGTTTCTCTATGTCCGTACCTTTCCTTTTTCTGCAGTCTGAACTCGTACCTAACTCCTGCTAGTTGTCACTGTACTTCCGTTTGTGAGTTAGTGGTCCACTCGCTACTTCACTGTAAGTACCCTGTGGGTATCTGGTTCTGCCTTTCCCTTCCTGCCTGTTCCGTGTGTACAGAGCTCTGTCCCCCCTGCTCTGCCTTGCTCACCGCTCCGGCGGTTCTAGTCTGCTCTGCCTTGCTCACCGCTCCGGCGGTTCTAGACTGCTCTGCCTTGCTCATCGCTCCGGCGGTTCTAGCCTGCTCTGCCTTGCTCACCGCTCCGGCGGTTCTAGCCTGCTCTGCCTTTGCTCACCGCTCCAGCGGTTCTGGCCTGCTCTGACCCTTTGCTCACTGCTCCGGCAGTCTTGCTCCTCTCTGACCCTTTGCTCACTGCTCCGGCAGTCTTGCTCCGCTCTGACCCTTTGCTCACTGCTCCTGCAGTCTTGCTCCGCTCTGACCCTTTGCTCACTACTCTGGCAGTCTCGCTCCGCTCTGACCCTTTGCTCACTGCTCCGGCAGTCTCGCTCTGCTCTGACCCTTTGCTCACTGCTCCGGCAGTCTCACTCCGCTCTGACCCTTTGCTCACTGCTCTGGCAGTCTTGCTCCGCTCTGACCCTTTGCTCACTGCTCCAGCAGTCTTGCTCTGCTCTGACCCTTTGCTCACTGCTCCAGCAGTCTTGCTCCGCTCTCACCCTTTGCTCACTGCTCCGGAAGTCTCGCTCCGCTCTGACCCTATGCTCACTGCTCCGGCAGTCTTGCTCCGCTCTGACCCTTTGCTCACTGCTCCAGCAGTCTCGCTCCGCTCTGACCCTTTGCTCACTGCTCCGGCAGTCTCGCTCCGCTCTGACCCTTTGCTCACTGCGCCGGCAGTCTCGCTCTGCTCTGACTACTCTTGCTCACCGCTCCAGGCGGCCTCGTCCTGCTTTACTCTTGCTCACCACTCCAGGCGGCCTCGTCCTGCTCTACTCTTGCTCACCGCTCCAGGCGGCCTCGTCCTGCTCTACTCTCGCTCACCGCTCCAGGCGGCCTCGTCCTGCTCTACTCACGCTCTCCGCTCTAGGTGGTCTTGTCTTGCCCTGCTCTCGCTCACCACTCTGGGCGGCCTTACTCTGCTCTGTTTGTCCGCCACATCTGTGGTTCTGTTCCTGAGTCCCAGTGTGTACTGGGTCCTATCCCGCCTGTGTTCCTACCTGCTAGTGCCTCCCTGTCTGCACTCTAGCCGTGCTTGCCTGTACCCCCCTGCCTGCATACCCGCCTGCCTGCATACCAGTCGTGCCTGCCTATACCCACCAGTCTGTGTGCCAGCCTAACCAGTCTGTTCCTGTATTCCCCTGTGTGGGTCAACAGCCGTGTCCGGGGTCTGTCCTGGAGTAGCACCTGGTCCCTCTGCTCGGTTCCTCCTTGGTGCACTGGCGTCGTATGCCGTCGTGCGAACCTGGTCGGATCGGGTGAATACCTAGTTACGCCCCTCCAGGCATTCACTCTCAGGCACGGTCCAGTGGAATCACATGCTCACGCCGCTCAGCCCGGGCGTGTGCATTACAGGCTGTAGGTGATTGGCTATTGATATACTCAAAACACTATAAAATGCTAAGTAGAAATAAACTGGATTAGAGATTCTCTGAATCCTCCCATACAAAGCACTGTCTCCATTTGGTTTTCTGTGGATTGCAATCAACCTTATAACATAATAATTTGACACTCACTTGGTCAACCGTGAAGGGTCATTGCCCTCCCTCAACAGCTTGGTGCCGTGACTCGGATCCATATCCAGGGACCCCCCACCACCCCTGGACGTCCACAAATAGAGACTTGCTTTCAGCCTCCCCCACTGGAATTGGGACTGATCCTCCCCCACAAAAAGCCACGGTAAGTGCACGAGTTCTTTACTAGTGATACTGACCGATTGATGTGTTTTCCATGTGGTGTGTGGTTGTTTGCAGTATCTCCAGACGTCTTGGTTGGATATAGTCAAAGGTGAGACTATAAGGGGTGTAGTCCCATTAGGGATCTGATATTGATAACTTTCAAAGCAGTATCACCTCGGATTGACAAGTGAATATTGTGTGAATCTTCCTTAACTTCTGACAAAGATCCTTAGGAGACTGAACACTGTTAGGTTCAGTAGCGGCAGGTGATCGAAGATTGGGTAGGACACGCACGCAGATATACATATATCTGGTGTCCGGAGAGCTGCGGACGAGAGTTCTCCTTTCATCTGAGCCGACGGGAGGGGTGAAGTGAAGTCAGTGGAACAGCAAATGAGGTCTGGCCGGACTCGTGCTGTGCACAAATCAAGGATCTTTTGTCAGTTGTAGTAATTAATCAATGTTTCCGTGGAGCAGAAAGAAATTGTCTCCCCTGCAGGAGGGAGAGGATGTGATGAATATCATGGTCGGTTGAGAGGGGAAAAGATCATTTAAGAATGCACCAAAAGTGTTTAAGGTGTTAAGTGTTTAAGTCTCCCCTCTTTCCCGTGGAGGGGAGACTTCAGCCTGCATTGTGGGACGAAGGAATCTGTCAGAACAGGGGAAGATTAGTTGACTGTGGATTGTTGGAAGAAGCTGAAAAGTTCAGGAAAGTTGCACATGAGATTTGTGATGAAGGATATGTTGAAATAGAGGAGCAGATGAAGCCTGATTATTTCAATTATCTTTATGCAAAGAAGGGAAAATTATCTAGCACTGTACCTGGCTGTTTTGTGCTACAAAATGAAGCTGATGGGGAAAAAGTAGAGGAGGAAGTAGGTTCCCCTTCCCGACTTATGTGTCCACAAACCGAATCTGAAGCCGCTAAAGAAGCATCCCATACCCCCACAAATGTAGCCGTACCCCAGCCCCTCAATCCGGAAACTGAGCAATTTTTACCTAAGGAGATTAAATACCCTGCACTTCCCACTGGTGGCCAGCCACCATCATATAACCCAGATGGCTGGCTTTGTAATGTGTGTTGGGCCACTAATCTTGGATGGCGTGAGACGTGCTATAATTGTGGAGCACACAGACCCGGTGCTGCAGCACCAGCCTTCCCATTACTTAACGCTCCCGTACAGCCCCACTATTACCCCATGGCGGTACCTGATCAGCGAGTAATGTATCCCGGGAGAAGACCAGTTGTGAATTCCTGTCTTCTGTGTTGGAGGTGTGGCCGGGCAGGACACTTCCAAAGGGACTGTCACACCCCTGCTAGCCAGTGCACCCCCCAAGCCCCCCTATCTAGAAATAGGACACCCGGCCCACGAGACTCATGAGAAAATGTCCCCCAGGACCGTCCATTCAGAAATGAAGGCCAACCAGAGTCTGCCATCGTGATGCCCGTAACCACCCCCGGGCTCTGTTCATCTGTAGTTCTCCCAGTAGGAGGGAATCTGGTGAAGTTCATGGTAGACACTGGGGCGGCCAACTCCATTTTAAAATCCACTGAACTGCCCCAGGGTCTCCCAGTCCAATTTTCTAACGACAATATGATATTGATCGGTGTAGATGGCAGACCTAACAAACACACTCTCACCAAACCTATTCCGATTGGCCCATTTCCAGACGTAATGGCACAATTTGTCATATCCCCGTCTTGCCCGGTAAATCTTTTAGGAGCAGACCTTTTGTCTAAATTCCGATCCCGAATTCATTACCAGGACAATGGTCAGATGATCCTTACTTTAAAGGATCCAAACTCTGATGCACACATAGAGGAGGTCTGCATCTTACGGGCGCTACCCACGGTTATGATTAACATATCAGATACGAGTGGATATCTCCCAAAAGATCCCAGGTTAGCTCCATACATAGAGGAAATCCCTTCTCATCTGTGGTCACAAGGCCCAGACGACATTGGGAGATTGCCGGTAGAACCAATACAGGTGTACCTCAAGCCTGAAGCGCCCTTTCCCAAGGTTCGCCAGTACCCGCTCACACATGCACAAGAACAAGGTCTACACCAGCAAATTCAGACCTTGTTAGAGAAAGGGGCACTAATCCCCTGCGTCTCCCCGTGCAACACGCCGTTGTTCCCCGTAAAGAAAAAATCCCAACCGGGGCAGCCGTCCGCTTATCGATTGGTGCAGGATTTGAGGGCAGTAAATGCAGCGACAGTCTTGGAAACTCCTGTGGTGCCTAACCCACATACACTTCTCTCACAAATACCATCTAGTGCAGCCTGGTTTACAGTAATTGATTTAGCAAACGCTGTCAGTTTCTGTTTGCATTTACATATCAGGGCAGGCAATTGACTTGGACGGTGATGCCGCAGGGTGTGCAGAATAGCCCTAATCAGTTTGCAAAGAACATGTCTAGCTGTCTGCTGCCGCGGCAGCTGGACAACTCTGAGGTAGTGCTATTACAAAACGTGGATGATCTTCTTTTGTGCGCCCCCACGGAGCAAGTGTCCATCAGGGCCAGTGTTAGCTTCCTCAAGCATCTAGCAAAACTGAATTATCGAGTCTCAGCCTCGAAACTTCAGTTCTGCCTCGGTCAAGTGGAATTCTTAGGCCACTGCCTTACTCAGGGTCCCAGACATCTCACAGAAGAAAGAAAGACGGCCATCTACCTGCTACCATTCCCAAAAGATCCAATAGAGCTGCAACGGTTCCTTGGACTATGTACATACTGCAGACCATGGATCCCAGACGTCTCACGTCTGATGCAACCCCTATATGATGCATTAAAAGAAGACAATCTGGCTGATGTAAACAACAAGGACCACCAAGAACTGCTGCAACAAGCCTTTGAGCAACTAAAATCAAGGATAATGACAGCCCCTGCCCTTGGAAATCCGGGCTATGCTCAACCTTTCCATTTGTATGTCTCTGAGATGGGAGGGCATGCAGCCGGATTACTCACGCAGAGACACTGTACAAAGCAGCGCCCAGTCGGTTATTACTCAGCGCATCTGGACCCGGTAGCCAGGGCCTCCCCCAGCTGTCTACGAGCGGTTCACGCCACACAGCAGTTACTTGAAAAGACGGCGGACATCATCCTAGGACATGAGTCTCACATTTATGCTCCACACGATATTGCGGCTGTTTTGGCTCTACAGCAACCTAAACATCTGTCTACACAGAGACATCTGCGGCTGCAGTATTCGTTGATTTTGCCAGAAAATGTGAAATTACGCCGGTGCACCATCAACCCGGCCACCCTGCTACCAGCACCTGAAGGAGAGGTGATGGCTACAAGAGCCGGACAGCTATCATGTCAGTATGTTATACATGCGGTGGGACCAAGATATGATCCCCTGGCTGTACCCAGGTCACAACACCTGCTTACAGAAATAATACAGAACACCATAGCATATGCATCACAGCTTCATGCGGTCCCAACCCTAGCCCTGCCATTTATTTCCACCGGTATTTTTGGATATTCAAAACAGGATGCGGCTAAAATAATAGTCGGGACTATAAAGTAATACATTGCCACGCATCCAACTAAATTGAGAGAGATAAGACTCTTGGCCATCGACAGGGATCTAGTCGATTATGCGGCTCAACTAATTAAACCCACGATCAGATCCGATATCTGGTCTCCCCCAGCATTTCCCTACCTCTCACATCAATCAGTACTCATGCTGATCTCCCCCCTCCCCCTGATTTCCCTCCACCTCCACCCCCTCTCACAAAGTTGGAGGAAATGGAGGAAGCGGACCAGAATGCCAGCCCACCCAAATATACCCCGTTAACCCCAACACAGACGGATACTCTGTGTAACCGCCTCCCGGATCCCGAACATTCCCCCATAGCTTTTTACAGGGGCATGGCCGCAAATAGAGAGATATATTCAACAACAAGGCAAGATCTTTTACACCTGCTTCGTGTAAAAGCCGGTGAAGGATATTATCTCATGATAGAGACTGCTATCCCATATAACAGAGCATTAGACTCCAATACGTATGAGAGTGGGATTGACTTCTGTCGAGCCCTTAAAATATGGGCTCAGAATAAGCTGGCTGATCAATCTACTGCCCTCACAGATGTCACTCAAGAGAAGAAAGTCAACATGGATCCATGCTTCACACTGCAAACGGCAACCATCCTGAGATGTTTTATGATATGTATGGTTAGACTAGTCAATACCTGGAATAGCGTACAACAGAGTACTGACCCTTTTAATAACAAGTTCATTACTCATCACCAAATTTTGGTCCAAGAATTGAGTCAATTAGAGAACAACCAGATCAGTGACTGTTGGATATGTACTCACTCACCAGTTTCAGCCGCTAGTATGCCCTTTCTGGCGGTCCCAGTCACTCTGGAAGAAATTCTAAACTGGCCCAATTGTAGTGACACTCTTGCTAATAACGCTACTAAGTTTAGTAGATTATGGAACACCACTGTAGGTATACCAGTAGTTGGGTGGGTGGATCTCCCCTGGTGGCAAGGAAATCTTACTGCCACCAGTAAATACCTACAATTTCTTGCCCTTAATGGAAACAAATGGGTGCCCAGAAACAAGTCTTCCTTGACTAATTTAGGCTTCATACCAACTGAAGGTCTACAAATCAGTTTTAATGCTACCTCTAGTACGGCAGATGCTTTTAAACCGTCATTGTTGGAAAGATACATTCATAATCACTCATGGGTACATGCAAATCTGTTTATAAAAGGTACCAATGACACATGTTATAAAATATCTCGTAACATCCCTTGCAATGAATTTTCTGAATATAAGCCTAGTGATCCAACATGTGGCAATCCGGATGTTGGATATTGTAGCCCCCTGGGACAAACGCCTTCATGGTGTATGTTATCAAATAACACCGTTTTTATCGATTTGGTAGATAAATTAGTATCACAGCACTGTGCTTTATGGGATCTGCCATCAGCCACATATTGGGTCTGTGGGAATAATGCGTACAAATGGCTCCCAGTCGGAGTAGGGGGGACTTGTACGTTGGCCCGGCTAACTCCAGCCACTAATCTTATTCCCCATAGTAAAGTAGATATGAGAGCCATCCCTCTTCATACCATCTATAAACGTGCTAAGGACAACACCCCACGCCCATCAGGAAGACCTCATTTAGTACAAATGAGTATACCCAATAAGATAGCCAGTACCGTCTTCCTCTACCCTATGGTTACACAAATGTGGGACAAATTAGTGGAAGTCACTGACTACTTAGATGACCAGATTTGGAATATTTTGGAAGTAATTAATACTACTGTTGCAGTGCAGAATCAACTTATTATAGTGGCCAATCAACTTACTTTAGTGCTGGACTATTTGACAGCAGCTCAAGGAGGGATGTGTCAGGTTATAGGTCCAGCCTGTTGTCACTATATTGACCCCGACTCTACTATACGGTTAAAGACTAAAATGGAAGACATTAGGAAACTCAGGGAAGAATATAATAAACATAATGAATTGACCAAAGACAATTGGTGGTCTGATACATTTTCTTTTTTTAATCCTGCTAATTGGTTTAAAGGGATTGGTGGATGGATTGCTGGAATATTACAAGGAGTGTTGCATATTGCTGCTTGCATCTTGTTAATATATGTCTTACTAAAACTAGTCTTTTATTGTATCCCATTTTGCATGAGGAAAACCTGCCAATCATCAGAGAGCAAGGAGGACGCTGTCAACCAACATCCAGTGCTACTATACACAGACCTCCCAGATGTAACCAGCATTGAGGACCTGGACGACAAGGGAATGATGACCTTTACCAGCATGCCCCGACCAACCTCACGTCTGAAGATCAGAGCTTTATGATTATGTCAACAAACAAGGGGGGATGGACATGCCGCGACAGCCTCAATTGGTAACAAGGGCACTAATTGAGTGAAGACCAATGTCCCTCAGGCTCAAAACATGACCCTGGGAAAGCACCTCTATTGTTGATAATAACATAATTTTTAGGGGGGGGGAATGTAAAGGACATATTAATATTCATGCTATCCAAGTGTAAAGGACATATTGATACTCATGCTATAGCAACTCCATTTTGTCTGCTTCCTTCAAAATAATGTTATTATACTCTTTGCATGACATACATTCTTTCCTTCTTTTCTCATGCTTCACAAGCATCTTTCCCACACTAACCTTTTCTCACAAGAACATTCTGTGAGACACCCTGCTCCCGTTATCTGACTAGTCTGAGCCGGGATGGGTAACCTTGTAATATTCCATCATGCGCCGAACTAACAATGATATATGACCATATGTGTGTTTCCATAATAATTGCACTAACATTGGCCTAAGTCTGTAGTACTGTAGTACAGCTGTAGGTGATTGGCTATTGATATACTCAAAACAATATAAAATGCTAAGTAGAAATAAACTGGATTAGAGATTCTCTGAATCCTCCCATACAGAGCACTGTCTCCATTTGGTTTTCTGTGGATTGCAATCAACCTTATAACATAATAATTTGACACTCACTTGGTCAACCGTGAAGGGCCATTGCCCTCCCTCAACAGTAAGTGATAAGGTTTCTGCTCATCACCTGTTATCTGGAGCTGGTGAGCTCTAATCATCATGAGATGGGTGGGAAAGCAATGAATCAGGTCATTTAATACTTTATTCAGTTCAGATGTTAAACTTTATTTTATATTTTAATTATTGAAGAGATTACCGGAGGCTTTCCCGTGGATAATGATAGAGACTCCACTGTAAGTTTAGTGGAAACGTTCCAATAGACTCGCAGGTGACTGCTCAAAAGCGCATAGGTTCAAGATATAAAAATTTATTTGGAATTAAAAACCACTCAAGAGATGAGTGGTTGACATATAATAGCATATAATGGCACAACGCGTTTCTGCTCTCAAGGAGCCTTCATCAGATGCACCTGATAAAGGCTCCTTGAGAGCAGAAACGCGTTGTGCCATTATATGCTATTATATGTCAACCACTCATCTCTTGAGTGGTTTTTAATTCCAAATAAATTTTTATATCTTGAACCTATGCGCTTTTCAGCAGTCACCTGCGAGCCTATTGGAACGTTTCCACTAAATTTACAGTGGAGTCTCTATGATTATCCACGGGAGCGCCTCCGGTAATCTCTTTCACAAACCCACGTGGAGGTAACCTGTCAGGCCAGGACAAGGTGTGCAACCACGGCTTTCAGATGAGCGACAGACCATTGGTGGAGACCCTGTAAAACATTTTATCAAAATCTCTACTAGAGTTGTGCCTGGATCTGCACAACCCACAAAGGTGAGCTTCTCCAGTTACCTTATCAAAATTCTATATGTGATGCTATTTACTGCGCTCAGATAGCGCTCCTTTCTTCTCCCAGTTTTTTTATCTTTCTGACTGCCCAGATTTTCTCTATATTTTAATTTTTGCAATGGCTCACAATCTAATTATTGATATTGTTGTGGCTCACATTCTAAACTCCCTATCCGTATGATTTTATAGTGTGGGAGGAAACCGGAGAACCCGGAGAAAACCCACACAAACATGGGGAGAACATACAAACTCCTTGCAGATGTTGTCCTTCGTGGGATTGAAAACCAGGACCCCAATGCTGCAGGTCTCCAGTGCTAACCATTGAGCCACTGCGATGCCCCAAACGTAATTCAGACAAGTTTTTTCCGTACAACAGATTCATCCATCGCTTCTTCAGCCTTGTACTGTATAGCGAGGAGAGCTGTCCGCCTTGTCTCTTCACCCTGAGTTGCCCTTGTTGCTGTAACATCCTTACGTGGTGGCCAGTTGATGTACTCGACCTCCACAGCGGCAGCAATAGCATTTATTCTCGGATACTTTTCTAAAATGCCCAAATCTACAAAGATAGAAGGAATATTGGTTAACAGACTGGCATGAATGTTGGTTAGTACCATGGATTGTATCAAAAAGAACAAATTGTAAAAAAAAATATGAAGAACTGTCTGTAGACAACAAAATATAATATGAAGCATCCTTAAAACAACAGCTTCCAGACGTCAGTCCACTCTGATAGTAGTAAAATATAAAAGCATAATACCAACAGAATCATCAAATTTACTTACCTGATATCACATAAAGTACATAGACAGTAGACGTTATATCATAAAGAAAAGCTGCAATATTTCAGTTGCTTCATCTCTGGCAGCTGAGGATGGATAGAATTGATGCTTTTTGCATAAGCCTGCCATAATGGACCACGGTTGTTTCTTTTGATATCATCGATTATCCAGCAGGCAGCATGGCACATCTCGTGTGCAATTAATTGTGAATCGTATTCGCTCTGAAGAGAAAAGAAAAAGGCATGAGATGAAATAAGTACACCCTGTTTGATTTTTTTTTTTTTGCTTTACATTTCAGGACATAATAAAAAAAATATGTGATTATTAGAAGGTCTCCAAAGAAGGGAAATACAGGTGTGCCCGGAGCAATTACAGCTGCCACTTAGGGCACTGAGAGCGCTGGCTGTGAAAGCACTCTGACATTGACTGAGAGCCACACTGAACTGTGCACAGTAGAGCTGGCTGTTAGTCAGTGCCGGGATGTGCTTACAGTCGCCGCTCTCAGTGACCAGTGACTGTAAGGGTATGAGCACACGATGCAGAAATGAAGCAGAAAATTTCTGCATCATTTCTGCATCTCCCTGGCAGAAAAAACGCATGCAGATTGTGCATGCATTTTTCCTGCGGAATACATGCGGATTCACATGCGTTTCCACATGCGTTTCCGCATGTGGATTGACAAGCGCTTTCCAGGCGATTTTAGCATCACCTGGAAAGTGCTTGACACTAGGTCACACTATATAAATCCATGCAAACAGCATGGATTTATATAGTGTGACCCGAGAGAGTGTATATACTTACCTCCGATGGCCCGCGCTGTCCTGCTCAATCCGTTCTCCCTCGCCGGCAACTTTGAATTGAAAGACCAGCCGACGTCAGCGTCACGTGACCCGTCACATGACTCTGACGTCAGCGCAGGTCCTTCAACTCACTGCAAGTGCCGGGAACCAAGCAGGAGCGGTGCGCGAGCCGACAGATGGTAAGTATATATATATTTTTTATTTTATTCTTGTTTTACAGCTTTTTTAATGGTACCTGGGTGTGGATGAGACTCTCCTCTCCTCCACACCCGGGTACCATCCGCACATTAGAACGCACCAATTACGCAAGTACAGATGCTGTCTTGCGGAATTGGAGCGTTCTAATGCAAGTCAATGGCGGCGAAAACGCCGCGTTTACGCAAAATTAAATGACATGCTGCGGACTTTTGAGCGCAGCGTTTACGCTGCGGAAAAATCCGCATCATGGGCACAGCACATGCGGATTTCAATTGGGGAACATTTCCGCCCTTCTACCATGCGTTTTTAATGCGTTTCCGCGGCGTTTATGCAACTGCAAAAACGCCGCGGAAACGCATTAAATACGCATCGTGTGAACTCAGCCTTATTGTTCTGAGTACGCCTGTGCTCTGCAAGCCGGCAGTTCCCAGATGAAGTAAAGTTAATTTTCTCCTGAATGCTGCACTTTAAGTACTGCGGCCGGGTTCCCTCACAGCACTATTAACCTATACAAAAGTTCTATAGTGGAATAACTTTTGTGTTTCTTCTCCAGGTTATGGGTTAGACTAGGTGACGTGGTCAGCGTGTTATTCCACACAATTTTCATTTTGTCAGGAAGCTAAAAAGAGGAAACAATTTATATTAAATCTGTAAACTCTTGGGTCCCAATCTAACAAAGTACCCAGTGCTCATATGTATTTTACATTTCTGGTCTTCTTTTATGGGGCATGGGGTATTATGAGAAGTCCAAGTTGTGAGAGCAACAACAAAAATAAACTTATTATAAAATGTCCAAATGTCAACTAAATAGATTTATTTATAAATGTAAAAATGTTTTGAACATCAAGATAAAATTTGAGAATCTCTGTCTATACATGTTGGAGGTCATTCCATAGATAAGAAGAGGGTTTTCCTGAGATTTTCAATAACTAAATAACAAAAAAGTAACAAAGGTATTAGGGTGCCCTCCAGAAAGCTAAAACCACTTTTCTTTAACCCAGATACCCAGATAGTGTAACCCAGATACGGATGATAGCATACCTTATTCCCAAAGACAGTTTCATTATACAGCTGATACAGTCGTTTCACTAGCTCCTTTTTATGCTCCTGGAAGTTTGTCACGTAGATGGAACTTGGTAATATGATTTCTTCCAGGAAACAACCAGGGATTTTGCACATTGGCATTCTGGGAGAAATAAGGAATTATCTATAAATTCACAGGAAACATTTCTTGCCTAGTTCATGATTTTATATAGAGATTTTTATATACAACATTACTCACCTCTCCTCTGTGTCGAAGCTCTCCTGATTATCAGAGGGTTCATTATCTGTACAGAAATATGGAAGAGTGAATAGATTTTTCTAAGTTTTAGGCTCAAAACTAATGATTATTTTTTTGCCAATAAGGCATGTCAGTATACAGATCCATACTAGAGAGGGGTCTATAAACATGGAGTCCAGAGAGTCAATAAGCCTACAAATATAGGTTCAAACCAGAGCAGAATACATCTATACATTAATACATTCTATTTTTGACTCAATATTAAATAGTCCCTAACGGATATTGGACGGATCTTGATATAATCATGAATTTTCTTACTCGCACATCACAAGCAAACAGGTCACAGGTGAGGATGTTACCTTTAGTAGCCATTCAAACCGATTTGTGTCAAATTCTGTGCATGTTATCAGGCCAAAATCACAAGGGGTATGTGAACTTTTGATCAGGGTCATTTGGATGTTTTTGGTTGTCATTAAGATTTAATAAGAGAAAACACAGTAGTTTGACAATAAATGGCTTCACCCAACAGATAACCATGAGTGGAGAAAAAGTTTTTTTGTTATCATTCATATTCTCTGAAACAAGGCCAAGAAAGGAAAAATTCTACCGTGGTATGTAAACTTTTGAGCACAACTGTATGTGTTCAGTACAAGATTAGAAGTGAACATGTCCTACGTAGCCGGAGTGTGGACCCTCAACAAACTCAACCATTCTAACAATGGTTTTCAGGAAATAAATGGAAGCTGGGATTAGATGATTTCCAACTAGATATGAAAAGTTAAGTCACTTAATATGTTCTGCACCACTAACACAGGTAATACTGTCATATCAGTTAATGATTTTACAGATCAAAATGAAAGGTCTGGGACATCATTTAACATGAAAATAATCATCCCGTGACCTTACTTGCTGTGTCATGGAAGCTTCCATAGGTTTTAATAGAGATGTGGGAGCACTTTTATAGGACTCTATTGATGGCAATGGGACTTACAGCAAAACCCAAGCATATTTATTGCACTGGTGTAAGAAATTCTGTAAAGACAACGATTGTCAGAAGTCAACATGGCGGTCAGTTGTTCTGCCAATCTGGAAGTGTCAATCATAAAAAACGAAGAATTGTTCTTTCTACAATAACACAAACCTGAGTTTCATCTAAAAGTTATTACTTACTTTTATTTGTGGAAGTTTCTCCACTATTAGAAGTCTCATTATCACTAATAGTGATGTCGTCATTGGAGCTGTGAAATAAACGTAACAAAATGTGAGCCCACCACTAATCATTAATCCCCATAAAGTCTCTAGTAATGGAGGAGATGTATGTCCTACCTGGTGGTATTGTCCGAATCATTATCTGACGTTGGTATTTTCAGATCTGCGGGAGTAAAAAAACATGAATTTATTTTTAGAATATTGTATTAGCAATGACTGACGCTCAACATCAAAGAAACAAATGCTAATAAAGTATTCAGTACATCCCTACATGGGAAAAATGATCCCATTCCGCTACAGTAAACTGCACTGAGGCCAACTTTAGTCAATGTGATTCAACATGAGAAGAAATTCACAAATCACATTAATATCTGAATTAAGAACAACAGTATGAATATTCCAAACCAAATGTTGAAAATAAATTTTGAATATGAATTCATTATCAGGGGAGTAAAATCACAGTTGTAGAGGGTGCGATCCCGACCAGACCTGTGGAGTCAGGGAGCCCTCCGACACAGCATCTTTTTTAGCTATATATGTGTCCGAGTACGCACATTCAGCTGAAAAGTATTGTGCCGCAGAGAGCCGCCTGCTCCCTACACCACAACATCTATACAAGCCGCCGGGCAATCAGAGGCATGCCCATCGCGGATGGCACATGAGGCCACTTGCCATGAGCCAGTGCTAGTGATAGAGCAGAAAGAGACACTGCTGGCTGTCGGAGCGGGGGGAGATAAGAATAAAGTGTTTTTTTTAATGTGTTGGAGAATACCCCCAGGATAGGGGACTTTGTTACGCGAAAGGGCCAGGATGGGGACATTAATACTTGAAGGGGCCAGGATTAGATACATTATTATAGTATAGGGGCCCAGACGGAGAACATTATTACAGGATGGGAAACTTAATTACAGAATGGGTGCCAGTACATGGGACATTACTACAGGATAGGAGCCAGTTAGGGGGACAATATTATAGGATAGGGCAGGACAATAGACATTACAGAATAGGTTCCAGGATGAAGGATGTTATTACAGGATGGCAGTCATACAGTGTCCATTTTAGGACATGATCAGAATGATGTCAGTTTGAGGCTAAATACCCTGTCTCAGAACTGATTCTGACAAGTGATTTTGACGAGTGATTCTGACGAATGATTCTGACGAATGATTTTGACGAGTGATTTTGACAAGTGATTCTGACGAATGATTTTGACAAGTGATTCTGACGAATGATTTTGACAAGTGATTCTGACGAATGATTCTGACGTGTGATTTTGACGAGTGATTCTGACGAGCGATTCTGACGAGCGATTCGGACGAGCGATTCTGACGAGCGATTCTGACGAACGATTCTGACGAGCGATTCTGACGAACGATTCTGACGAGCGATTCTGACGAACGATTTTGACGAACGATTCTGACGAGTGATTCTGACGAGTGACTTTTACAACTGTAATAATAATAATTAAAAAAAAAAAGTAACTATTCGCTGATGGGACTTGAACCCAAAACTCTTTGTCCTAAAGCCAGTGCACTAAACACTAAGCTACTAACTTAGCTGTAGAAACCTTGGGGTTCTGTTTGGTTATATGATTTTCAGTGCAAACTTGTCTAAAATTCATTGGGATGTATGCACAGACTGCAAGCAAGCCAAATTCAAATGATGTTTGATTCTGATGTGTGAGTCTGATGTGTGACTTTCTTCAAACATCAGAATCACAATGACTTTTAGTCACCTGATTCTGACGAGTGATTCTGACAAATGATTCTGACGAGTGATTCTGACGAGTGATTCTGACGAATGATTCTGACGAGTGATTCTGACGAGTGATTCTGACAAGTGATTCTGGCGAATGATTCTGGCGAATGATTCTGACGAGTGATTTTTACTAGTGATTTTTACAACTGTAATAATAATAATTAAAAAAAAGTAACTATTTGCTGATGGGACTTGAACCCAAAACTCTTTGTCCTAAAGGCAGTGCACTAACCACTAAGCTATTAACTTAGTTGTGCAAACCTTGGAGTTCTATTTGGTTATATGATTTTCAGTGCAAACTTGTCTAAAATTCATTGGGGTGTATGCACAGACTGCAAGCAAGCCAAATTCAAATGACGTTTGATTCTGATGTGTGAGTCTGATGTGTGACTTTCTTTAAACATCAGAATCACAATGACTTTTAGTCATCCTGAGTATTTTCATGGTTGATCTCATAAGACAAGAAAAGCTACAAGTTGCTATTACTTGAAAGGATAGTGCAATGGTAAGGTATCACTCTCTCAAACTACGGTATCAGAGTTCAAATCCTGATAGGAAGAAGAATATCATTTTTTTTTTAATTATGACTGTTTAGCACACAAACTACAGGGGTGTTTTACTTTTAATATCTTACATTCTGATTGTCATACTGATGTGTTAAGAGTTTCAGACACGCTGTATATTTTCATGGTAAATTACATAGCCAAAGTAAATTGGGATTTTGCAGCCAGTACTCGTCAGAATCACTCGTCAGAATCAGTTCTCAGACAGGGTATTTAGCCTCAAACTGACATCATTCTGATGTTTGATTTTGATATCTGATCATGTCCTAAAATGGACACTGTACAGGCAAGATGGGGGACAATCTTGTGACACTGTGTACAGGGGAGACAGTAAAGGTCAGAGCAGGGACAGCACTGTGCACACGGGTGGTAAAAGCACCTTAATAGCAGCATTTTTTTCTTTCTCACACACTGAGACAAGGAGGGCAGTTGAATATCCCTCTGTTCTAATTTTGCTACTAAACAAAAATCCTTAAACTAAAGTTTGTGTCACAGACAGTGTTCCTCTTGGATTGTGAGATGGTCGTCATTCATTTTTTCCTATCCAGATAGGTTGAGATCACTTGGACATTACTGTGTTAGCATTGAAGAGACCGGGTGACATAGGCTTTGCTTGCACCTGGGTTTTATATTAATAGTTACCTGGCTCCAGGACCACAACAACTTCAATCAGGTCTGCCTCCTCCAGTATGCCCCGACGTCTCCGGACGCCATACAGGTAACTGTGACACAGAGAAATGTATTAATATAAACTGGTACAGAAGAAAATATTCAGTTACCCACCAGAATGGCAGTAACGCCAGCGGGTATTTACAAAGACACTTATTTTCATCATAAAAACCCATTGGCCTATGTTCAATAGTAGTGGACAACCCCTTTAATTAACAAAATGCAAAGTGAATAAGCAAAAGAGAAATCTATGTCAGATCAATACTTGGTGTGACTCCTTTGACCTTTGAAACTGCAGACATTTTTCTAGGACCTCAGTCAGGGACTTTCTAGGATGATAGTAGATGTATGAGCATAGCTCCCAACCCTCCCGTATTCTGCGGGACTGTCCCAATTTCAGGGCTCAGTCCCGCGTCCCGTCAGGGCTCAGCTGTTCTCCCGGGTTCTATTTATACTCCATAGCTCCTCCTTCTAGGAAGCGTGGCTGCTCACTGGTCAGTAAATAAATTAAATGACTCAACTCTTCTTTCTCCTGTGACCACACCAGCCTGGGACTCAAACTGGGATCTCAGTGGCCAGAGGCTGCAGCTCTAACCACTGAGCTACAGCTCTCAATGGTAAACATAGGAGGATTTAGTTATCTTGACTCTACAATGCAGTCAATGAACCCAGAAGCAGAGTATACATTTCCATAGTAATACACTCCCTGACAGAAGTTATGTCGCTTATCCATGTTACGTAAATAAAAGCTTATAACCTGACGTTAAATTCATCCATTGGTTTTATAAATTACTCTTTTGAAAGCTGAAACCCTCCCAAATTTGGTTTAGGTTAAGAAAATAAATTGGTATCAATGCTGAAATATTGATCATTTAATGAACACAGAATGGTCAGATTTTGGCAAGACAAAAGTTTTGTCGCCCTCAGAAAGTAATGTGATATTCAAACAAATAATTATCTTAAAATACAAATATATGTTGCATAACATTGGTGAATGAAGTTGTGGTGCTATTAGAGTCATATCTAATATTTTATGTGACTTCCATGAGCTTGAAGGATTGCATCCATGCGGTTCAACAATGATTCATACAATTTATTAATTAAGTCATCAGGAATAGCAAAGAATGCAGTCTTACATGCCTCCCAGAGTTCATCTAGATTCTTTGGTTTTGTCTTCCAAGCTTCCTCTTTCATCCTACCCCAAACATGCTCAATGATGTTCATGTCTGGTGACTGGGCTGGCCAGTCCTTGAGCACCTTGATCTTTTTTGCCTGGAGGAACTTTGTTGTAGAGATGGATGTATGAGATGGAGCACCATCCTGCTGCAGAATTTGACCCTTTTTGTGATTTGGAATGTAAGAGGTAGCTAATACTTCTTGATATTTTAGGCTATTGATATTGCCTTCCACCTTGCAAATGTTTTGCACACCCCCATACTGAATGTAACCCCAGACCATGATCTTTCCACCACCAAATTTAACTGTTTTCTGGGTGTATTTTGGATCCATACAGGCTCCAGTAGGTCTCCTGCAGTATTTGCGGCGGCTGTGGTGTAATTCTACTGAAGATTCATCAGAGAAATCCACCTTCTGCCACTTTTACAGCGTCCATCTGTTTAGCAGGCTGTGGGACTTTGCAAATGCCTTTTGTTTAGTCCTGGCTTCTGGGCACTGATTCGACCATGGAGGTCATTTCGAGACAGAATCCTACAAACTGTCCTAGTTGACACAGGGACTTGAGGTGACCAGGCTTGTTGGAGCTCTGCTGCAGTAGAAGAGGGGCTTGCTTTGGATTTTCTAACCAACAAACGTTCCTCCTGAGCAGTTGTCTTGTGGGGTCTGCCGGACCTGGGCTTGTCAAACACATCTCCAGTCTCTTCAAATCTTTTTTTAATTCTTTGTACTTGACGTTGACACACATTAAAGGTGCCAGCCACCTCTGCAGTGTATCTGGTCTTCAGCCCCTTGATAATCAAGGCTTTGGTCGCAGGGTGAATTTTTGGCATGTTGTCAGAGATCAAGTTGCAGTTCAAGTGAAGGTCTGGGGTGCTGGGTTTCTTTTTATACACACCCACTAATTAACAGATCATTTCATGAACACTGGTGAGGATGTAAACTAGGATTGGGTGCATTATATGACCAGGTGACAAAACTTTTGTCTTGCCAAAATCTGACCATTCTGTGTTCATTAAATGATCAATATTTCAGCATTGATGCCAATTTATTTTCTTAACCTAAACCAAATTTGGGAGGGTTTCAGCTTTCAAAAGAGTAATTTATAAAACCAATGGATGAATTTAACGTCAGGTTATAAGCTTTTATTTACACAAAATGGATAATCGACATAACTTCTGTCAGGGTGTGTACAGAGTGGGGCCATTTATATGGATATACCTAAATAAAATGGGAATGGTTGGTGATATCAACTTCCTGATTGTGGCACATTAGTATATGGGAGGGGAAAACTTTTCCAGATGGGTGGTGACCATGGCGGCCATTTTGAAGTTGGCCATTTTGGATCCAACTTTATTTTTTTCAATGGGAAGAGGGTCATGTGACACATCAAACTTATTGAGAATTTCATAAGAAAAACAATGGTGTGCTTGGTTTTAACGTACAGTAACTTTATTCTTTCATGAGTTTTTTCCAAGTTTCTCTTTGTTTACAGCCATTGACATGTCGCAGAGGTTAACACGTGAGGAGCGGATAGAAATTGTGTTGATGTCTGTTGAACGCAGTTAACCAGCCCAGGGGATGGGGATAACTCGGTACCCGGGCCTTTGTCTTGGGGATGTCGCTGTGGTCGGCTCCCGGGTCCGTACCCTGGGGTCTCTCTTTTAAAAGGGGTTAATAGGTTTCTTAGTTTTATGAAAGTTTGTGACGTCACCTGTGTCTTCTGGTGAGAATCACCAGCGCTGCGCAGTCCACTGAGGCCGATGATAAGGCAGCTTGATGGTATAGCTCCCCACAGGTGGAGCTAGGTCTCAGGGCAGCGTATGAAGGGAGATGCAGGACAGGTGAGACCCAGCCGGGTCAGAGCAAGAACAGGGACAGACACGATAGTCACTTCAGTACCTTTTACTGATGGAAATTCAGGCACGTCCCGGAGCACTGTATGGTGAAGGGTGCATATCAGGATCCTCCCCAATGAGCGGGTGTAGGGCCTCCTGTTACTTGCCTCTGTGTAGTAAGTTTCTGACCTGCCTGAAGCTAGGCCTAACTTTGTCTCTGTCCTGCGCTGGCTGACCTTGTGGTAGGGCCTTTTCTTGGAGTACATGCTCCTCAGCTTGCGGGGCCTATGTGTCTCCTGGCTCTGTTATGTATCAGGACTTTAGCGATCCAGGGACTTGTAGTTCCCCAGGGATTCCGGTTATGCCTTACTGGGTCATAGAGATCCCGGTAAGCTTCGGACCCGGTGTCCGGTAAATTCTTCGGGGTGAGCCGGTTAAGCTCCTCTGCTCCCTATATACTAACTCTCCACTCGCCTTCGGCCTACTCGGGCCCTCACTAGGCTATACACACTAACGGCAGCTTGCCGCGCTTCACCGATCTTATGGCGCCGGCACGCCTAAAGCTCACTACTCTGAGCTACAACTCAGTCTAGAATGTGCTCCACTGCAGGCTGACCTCTCTCAGGCTTCTTTACTGCAGGAACTCTCTCAACAGGTTTGGTTCTCTGTCGACTCCAGTCTAGACTAACTGCTGCCTGGCTCCACCTTCCCTATTTATCTATCTATCCCTAACGGGCTCCCTCTGGTGGTCTGAGGTGGAAGGTGGAGATGTGTGAATGTTTATGGGGGCCTCTTGTGGAGGAATCCATCAATGCACTCTTCTAGGATCTGTGATACCAAGCGCAGCTGGGCGTCACACAGTACCCGGGTCATTGTAGCAGATTTCCATGCAAGACACCCTACAAGACCACCCATCACCCATGCTACAGTTAGCAAACTGCTTGCCAAATTTCGTGAAACAGGTTCAGTGTTGGATTTGCCAACATGTGGAGGCAAGAAAACTGTCACTAATAAAGAAACATCAGGGGCTGTCCTAGTTTCATGTGTGGAGCATAAAAAAATGCAGATAGTTCATTAAGTGCAAAATCAAAGCTTTTCTGTATTATAAAAAGCACCTTAAAAACACGGCCTCACATCTGCACCAGAAACGCATCAAATAAGGGGGAAGAGATTGTTATTGTGGAGTTTGGTGCAGACATCTGCAGAAAACAAAGAACACAGTATTTCTGCAATGTGTGATCATGGCCTTACAGACACAAAAACCCGGATGTCGTATAGTGAAGCAACATAAAGATGAGAAAGTTCTGGCTGCTCCGACTGTGAATGAAGGAACAAAAAATAATCTACAGGTCCCAACAAGAGATGAGCAGGACGCACAGACAACGTCGCGTTGCCTCCTGTCCATCCACCAGGTAGCACTGATCTGGACGCTGGACTAGAGACCCGGGAATCCGTCCACTCATCTCTAGTCCCAACTGTCCCGGATACCACAGACAGTCCTGGATTTGGGTCTACGCCCTGCAGTCTCGGCCGTCTGCTGAATTTCCCTAACTACCAGTGCTCCTCTGACAACTCCTCCTGCCAGAGGAGAAAGATAATGGTAAATGGGCATGGATTAGGGTGTGGCCAGGGGCGTGACCAAAATCTGGTATGAGTAACCAATTGTAGCAAACAGGCGATAATGATTATTATTTTCACATGTAGGTTGTAACCCAGTCATTAGATGAAACAGAAACAGCTGTGTAGGAGGATTTAAAGGGGTTGGCCACTACTTTCCATGCCTCTTTCATATGCCTAAGTCCCATAGATAAGCTTTTCGCTAAATACTCTGCTCTGTCACCTCCTGCTGTATCCTGAGCTGCTCTCCACATCACATGATCTCTGGCTGAGAATCTCCTGTTCCTGTGATGTCACCTCAGATTCTGACTCACCTCTGGGCTCTGAAAATTGATGGTTGGGGGCGGGGACTTGATGCACATGTGGGTGGGACTTAACACGAGTGGGCGGGGCTTCATTCACCTGACATGAACTATCCTTCTGCACCTTGAAGGTCCTGGTCTGCCCTGCTGTTAGCGTTTTGTCAGAGCGGGTTTTTAGTGAAGCCGTGGGCATAATGACTGATAGGTGCATCCGCCTGTCAACCAAAAATGCTGACAGGCTGACTCTTATCACAATGATCAATAATCCTGGGTAGATAGAGGTGGGAGGAAAGAAAACAAGAGCGCTACCTGAGCGTAGTATATTAGATAAGGATTGATAATAAATTTATATATATATATATATATATATATATATATACATATATATATATATATATATATATATATATACACAGTACAGACCAAAAGTTTGGACACACCTTCTCATTTAAAGATTTTTCTGTATTTTAATGACTTTGAAAATTGTACATTCACACTGAAGGCATCAAAACTATGAATTAACACATGTGGAATTATATACTTAACAAAAAAGTGTGAAACAACTGAAAATATGTCTTATATTCTAGGTTCTTCAAAGTAGCCACCTTTTACTTTGATGACTACTTTGCACACTCTTGGCATTCTCTTGATGAGCTTCAAGAGGTAGCAACCGGAAATGGTTTTCACTTCACAGGTGTGCCCTGTCAGGTTTAATAAGTGGGATTTCTTGCCTTATAAATGGGGTTCGGACCATCAGTTGTGTTGTGCAGAAGTCTGGTGGATACACAGCTGATAGTCCTACTCAATAGACTGTTAGAATTTGTATTATGGCAAGAAAAAAGCAGCTAAGTAAAGAAAAACGAGTGGCCATCATTACTTTAAGAAATGAAGGTCAGTCAGTCCGAAAAATTGGGCAAACTTTGAAAGTGTCCCCAAGTGCAGTTGCAAAAACCATCAAGCGCTACAAAGAAACTGGCTCACATGAGAATCGCCCCAGAAAAGGAAGACCAAGAGTCACCTCTGCTTCTGAGGATACGTTTATCCGAGTCACCAGCCTCAGAAATCGCAGGTTAACAGCAGCTCAGATTAGAGACCAGGTCAATGCCACACAGAGTTCTAGTAGCAGACACATCTCTTCAACAACTGTTAAGAGGAGACTTTGTGCAGCAGGCCTTCATGGTAAAATAGCTGCTAGGAAACCACTGCTAAAGACAGGCAACAAGCAGAAGAGACTTGTTTGGGCTAAAGAACACAAGGAATGGTGATTAGACCAGTGGAAATCTGTGCTTTGGTCTGATGATTCCAAATTTGAGATCTTTGGTTCCAACCACCATGTCTTTGTGCGACGCAGAAAAGGTGAACGGATGGACTCTACATGCCTGGCTCCCACCGTGAAGCATGGAGGAGGAGGTGTGATGGTGTGGGGTGCTTTGTTGGTGACACTGTTGGGGATTTATTCAAAATTGAAGGCATACTGAACCAGCATGGCTACCACAGCATCTTGCAGCGGCATGTTATTCCATCCGGTTTGCGTTTAGTTGGACCATCATTTATTTTTCAACAGGACAATGACCCCAAACACACCTCCAGGCTGTGTAAGGGCTATTTGACCAAGAGGGAGAGTGATGGGGTGCTACGTTAGATGACCTGGCCTCCACAGTCACCAGACCTGAACCCAATCGAGAGGGTTTGGGGTGAGCTGGACCGCAGAGTGAAGGCAAAAGGGCCAACAAGTGCTAAGCATCTCTGGGAACTCCTTCAAGATTGTTGGAAGACCATTTCCGGTGACTACCTCTTGAAGCTCATCAAGAGAATGCCAAGAGTGTGCAAAGCAGTCATCAAAGCAAAAGGTGGCTACTTTGAAGAACCTAGAATATAAGACATATTTTCAGTTGTTTCATACTTTTTTGTTAAGTATATAATTCCACATGTGTTAATTCATAGTTTTCATGCCTTCAGTGTGAATGTGCAATTTTCATAGTCATGAAAATACAGAAAAATCTTTAAATGAGAAGGTGTGTCTAAACTTTTGGTCTGTACTGTATATATATATATATATATATATATATATATTTTTTTTTTTTTTTAAATGTGCTCACCTGAGCAGGTTGTGCAGGACAGGCACAACACTAGTACAGAACTTAGAGGAGATGGGATTCTCAATCCGTGGTTTGCAGCTCATCCGAGGGCAGTGGTGGCATACCAGTCCTAGCCCAACAGGTGCCTCCGAGTGGACATATAGGAGTATTTTACCAGGATGCGCTCCCGTTTGGATGATAGAGATCCCAGCAGTTTGTCTTACATGGGATCCATATAAAATAGATGGCCACGATGTTAAAAAATCAAATTGTTTAATATAAATAACTGCAATCACTATAGTGATTGCTGTGTTCCATTAAAAATTACATAAAAGAAGTACAATAATTTACACAACACGTTTCTGCTCCATGAGCCTTCATCAGGTGTTTATGGAACCTGATAACATTTTGAGTATTTATACTTGTTTCAAGGGCCGCCGTCAGGGCATTACTGCCCTTACTACTGTATGGTGCCCGGTGAACTGAAGTAAGAAGGGAGGGCCAGAACACGCTGGCAGTCCGGGGCCCCCCCTCTCTTTGCTTCCGCTCACCGGGGTTTCTCAGGGGCAACACTTCAGGGCCACAGTGGCACCGCACACCAGATGCATAATAACACTGTACAGTTAAATCACCTAAGGTGATTTAAAGACACAGCTATAATGTTGTTAATGCACCCGGCTGCAGGAATTGGGTGATATAACTTTAAGCTGCGGCCGGGCCCGGTTGCATTATGGTCCTGACGTAACATACTCACGTGACACGCACGCTGCACCCATCTTGAAACCGGAGCAGCGTGGGAGTCAGGCACCATTTGAGACTGTGGCGGTGGGCAGACAGGCTGAGGCGGGCAGTGTGAGGAAGATGTAGGTGGGCTGACAGTGTGTGGAGGCTGCTGAGTGTAGGCTGAGAAGGGGAGGCTGCTGAACAGTGTGAGGAAGCGGCAGATGGAGAGGCTGAGGAGGTGGAAGTGTGAAGACCCGGGGTCTTCCGTGGGTGTAACGCTACTCAGACAACACATGGTAAGGGTAAAACAGCGTGTCAATACTTTATTGAACCACACAGCAGACAATAAACACACAGAACAGTCTCAGCAAACACCCAAGATGGTACAACATTACACAGTCTCACCTTTCCTTCTCCGCCCACCTGGGATAGAACAGCTGCGACTTTGGAGACTTCGAGGGCTGACTACCTCAACCAGTGGCCCCCTGATTCTGGCAGGCCCCCAAAGAGAGAAGGTAGCGGCCAGCTTAGGAAGCTAGCAGGCCATTGAGGTACAAGGCCAGGAGACCCGAGGGTCCCAAACTGGCCTCTCCGAGAGTTTCTATGTGGCCAGTGGGTCCCTCCTGGCAACTCCAAATGTCTCCATGTGTTCTAGGTGACCGGTGGGTCCCTCCTAGCAACCCCAAAAAAACATATCCATGGGGCCAGGTGACTTCTTCGTCCTCTCCTGGACTCCTCAAAATGTATCCATGTCTCTCTGATGGTTATTGGAGCAGATCCGAATCTTTCAGGGCAGCCTCACATGGCTCAGTTCTCAATGTTTGAGATAATCAATTTACATAGTTGGTATACAATGGACTCTTTAAATCAACATTCATCTGGCTTTTAGTACAATTAGCATATTAGCAAACAACATTGTTTTCAACCCCAAGAGGAGATAACAATCATGGTTATACAAATACTGGTCTGTTCTTATTGACCAGACACAAATACACAAAGAAAATAGGGTATTTCTCTTGGATTAACAAATCTAAACATCTGGCTTATTAAGATTTAACTCTGTATCTTCACAGGTAGCTTCTGGACAGTGTGGGGAATCGACAGGTGGGCAGTGAGGGGAGGTTGCTGAACAGTGTAAGGAAGCGACAGGTGGGGAGGCTGAGGAGGGGAGACTGCTGGAAAGTGTGGGGAATCGATAGGTGGGCAGTGAGGGGAGGCTGAGGAGTTGAGGCTGCTGGATAGTGTGGGGAATCAACAGGTGGGCAGTGATGGGAGGCTGAGGAGGGGAGGCACTGGACAGTGTGGGAAATCGCCAGGTGGGCTGTGTGGGGAGGCTGTGGAGGGAAAGCTGGTGGACAGTGTAAGGAAGCGGTGGGTGGGCAGTGTGGGGAGGCTGGTGAACAGTGTGAGAGAGCTGCAGATGGGCAGTGTGAGGAAGCAGGTGGACAGTGTGATGAAGCTGCAGATGGGCAGTGTGAGGAAGCTGCAGATGGGCAGTGTGAGGAAGCTGCAGAAGGGAGGCTGCTGGACAGTGTAAGGAAGCAGTAGATGAGCAGTGTGAGGAGGCTTGTGGACAGTGTGAGGAAGCCGCTGGTGAACAATGTGATGAAGCTACAAGTGGGGAGGCTGTAGGACAGTGTAGGGAATTGACAGGTGGACAGTGTGGGGAGGCTGGTGGACAGCGTGGGGAATCGACAGGTGGGCAGTGTGGGAGGTTGAGGAGGGGAGGATGCTGGACAATGTAGGGAATTGACAGGTGGGCAGTGTGGAGAGGCTGAGGAGGTGTGGCTGCTGGACAGTGTGGGGAATTGACAGATGGGCAGTGTGGGGAGGCTGAGGAGGGGAGGCTGGTGGACAGTGTGAGGAAGCTGTGGGCGGGCAGTGTGGGGAGGCTGGTGGACAGTGTGAGAAAACGGCGGGTGGGCAGCGTGGAGAGGATGCTGAGGGGAGGAGGCTGAGGGGAGGATGATGGACAGTGTGAGGGAGCTGCAGATGGGCAGTGTGAGGAAGCTGCAGATGGGCAGTGTGAGGAAGCTGCAGATGGGCAGTGTGAGGAAGCTGCAGATGGGCAGTGTGAGGAAGCTGCAGATGGGCAGTGTGAGGAAGCTGCAGATGGGCAGTGTGAGGAAGCTGCTGAAGGGAGGCTGCTGGACAGTGTAAGGAAGCAGTAGATGAGCAGTGTGAGGAGGATGGTGGACAGTGTGAGGAAGCCACTGGTGAACAATGTGATGAAGCGACAAGTGGGGAGGCTGAGGAGGGGAGGCTGTAGGACAGTGTGGGGAATTGACAGGTGGACAGTGTGGGGAGGCTGGTGGACAGCGTGGGGAATTGACAGGTGGACAGTGTGTGGAATCGACAGGTGGGCAGTGTGGGGAGGCTGCCAGACAGTGCAGGGAATCAACAGGTGGGCAGTGTGGGAGGTTGAGGAGGGGAGGATGCTGGACAATGTAGGGAATTGACAGGTGGGCAGTGTGGAGAGGCTGAGGAGGTGTGGCTGCTGGACAGTGTGGGGAATTGACAGATGGGCAGTGTGGGGAGGCTGAGGAGGGGAGGCTGGTGGACAGTGTGAGGAAGCTGTGGGCGGGCAGTGTGGGGAGGCTGGTGGACAGTGTGAAGAAACGGCGGGTGGGCAGTGTGGGGAGGATGCTGAGGGGAGGCTGCTGGACAGTGTGAGGAAGCGGTAGATGGGCAGTGTGAGGAGGTTGGTGGACAGTGTGAGGAAGCTGCTGAGGGGAGGCTGATGGACAGTGTGAGGAAGCTGCTGAGGGGAGACTGGTGGACTGTGTGAGGAAGCATTGGGTGAGGAGGCTGCTGAGGGCAGGCTGAGGAGGGGAGGCTGCTGAGGGCAGGTCGCTGAAGAGGCGGGCAGGCTGAGGCGGTGGGCTGGCTGAGGCAGCCATTAGTTTCTTCTTGACTGGGCAGCGGGCATTGGGTTGCCACTGGCTGTGTGAGTAGCTAACTTAAATCCATACATTAATTTATCCACCATTTCAGTACGTAATTGTATGATGCAATCATTCCCTGCCCCATTCCAACCCCCAAACCAAATTTGTAAGCTACTGTATGGTCCTGAGCGCTGCTGCAAAACTCAATGCCCAATTACAACATCAGTGAGCAGCACTCAGGACAGGGGCGTACATAGAAATCATGGAGCCCCATAGCAAAAGTCCAAATTGGGCCCCCGCCCCATAAAAATAATAATAAATTCTGCAGTGTAAGTAGAATCGCAGTATATAGGCGCTTTCACAAAGGGCATATCTCAACTTTTGAAGACAGGGAAATGAACATGTCTTGTGGCATGTACATAGTGAATGTGCCCATACTGAAGTCCTTTAGTGTTCTCATCCCTTTTTATCGCCCTATTGATTTAAATACCCCAAAACAAGCATCCAACACACAGTATTATACCCCCCTACTGTAACCCCCACACACACAGTATGATGACTCCATAGTCCCCCCAGTAAAGTATGATGCCCTCACAAACACCCACACAGCATGATGGCCCCCCATATACCCACACTGTATGATGGCCCTCACAGCCGCCCACACAGTATAATGGCCCACAGGTCGTCCACTGTATCATGGTCTCCACAGGACCTCCGTACAATATGATGAAAGTACCCACAGTATAATGGCCTGCACAGGTACCCCACACACAGTAATGTTGGCCCCCACAGTAGTCCTCACCACAATATGATGGTCACCACAAGCCCTCCACACAGTATGATGACCCCACAGTAACCCCCCCCCCACAGTATAAGGCTCCACAACCCCCTACAAGTCCTGACTGATAAAAAAAATATATAAAAATGAATCACCTAGCCCTGTTTCCTCAATGAGCTGCTCTATGCACCGTGTGAACGGAGGCTATGCACAGCAGACGTGACATAGTGACATCATGCTCGGTGCGCTGAGACACAGACTCATGGCTGAATGGTACAGCAGGGAGCCTTTAAGCATCTGGTCTCCTAAAGAGCTCAAAAGTGGCCACATGATCTGCCGCTATTAGTGGTATGCCACTGGTACTATAGTAAGAGCTATTTTACACAGTGACATTCTTATGTACATACATATATAGTGAAGTCCATATTAAGTATAGAGCTGCACTTATAAAGACAACCTTTGTCCATTTGCCGAAATATCAACATCGTGGAAGAAATCCCCTGATCAGAAACTGGGCTAACTTTAGGCTATGTTCACACGTTGCGTTTTTGCAGCATTTTTTATGCAAATTTTCTGCTGCGTTTTACAGTACCAGCAAAGTCTGAGATTTCAGAAATCTCATGCACACACTTTGGGTTTTTTTCCTGACTCTTTTGTCAAAGAGCTGTGTTTTTGCAACCTGCAGCATGTCACTTCTTTCAGTGTTTTTCACCCATAGAAAGCAATGGGTAGTGCAAAATTGCAGCAAAAACACAGGTATCAAGTTTTGCTGTGTTTTTGGTGCAAAAACCTGAGGAAGTTGAATCATGTTTCTTTTTATGCACTAAACTTTATCAGCATGCACAAGAAACAAATGTTCCCTGACAAAAACACAGAAAAAAACTCAGCAAAACCTGCTTTTTTTGACGCTGCTTCTCTACTACCAAGAGAGCAGGTTTTGCCTGCAGAAAAAAATGCAACAAAAACACAATGTGTGAATATAGCCTTATGGGTTTGTAACCTGTGAAGATTGTGCAAAGCGCATCTCTCTACACTCCACTGTGTTAGCACTCAGAACGTCAGCTGGCTGTGAAGAACAGACTGGCCTACCGAGAATCTGATCAAAAATATGGATGTGTGAATGAGGTCTTAGGCTGATGGGAGGGGATCAGTCAGATATGGAGACAGTCACCACCTCCAATAGTATACAGTCATGGCCAAAAGTATTGAGAATGAGACAAATAGTAATTTTTCCAAAGTTTACTGCTTCATTTTTTGTAATGGCAATTTGCATATACTCCTGAATGTCAAAGAGTGATCAGCTTAACAGCAATTACTGTACTTGCAAAGTCAATATTTGACCAGAAAATGAACTTTAACCCCCAAAACTCATTTCAACATCATTGCAGTCCTGCCTTAAAAGGAGCAGCTAACATCGTTTTAGAGATTGATCCATTAACACAGGTGTGGGTGTTGATGAGGACAGGGCTGGCAATCAATCAGTCATGATTAAGTAAGAATGACATCACTGGACACTTTAAAAGGAGGCTGGTTCTTGGTATCATTGTTTCTCTTCAGTTAACCATGGTTATCTCTAAAGAAACACGTGCAGCCATCATTGCACTGCACAAAAATGGCCTAACAGGGAAGAGTATCGCAGCTACAAAGATTGCACCTCAGTCAACAATTTATCGCATCATCAAGAACTTCAAGGAGAGAGCTTTCATTGTTGTCAAAAAGGCTCCAGGGCGCCCAAGAAAGACCAGCAAGCGCCAGGACCGTATCTTAAAACTGTTTCAGCTGCGGGATCGGACTACCAGCAGTGCCGAGCTTGCTCAGGAATGGCAGCAGGCTGGTCTGAGTGCTTCTGCACGCACTGTGAGGCGGAGACTCTTTGAGCAAGGGCTGGTTTCAAGGAGGGCAGCAAAGAAGCCACTTCTCTCCAGAAAAAACATCAGGGACCGACTGATATTCTGCAAAAGGTACAGGGAGTGGACTGCTGAGGACTGGGGCAAAGTCATTTTCTCTGATGAATCCCCTTTTCGATTGTTTGGGACATGTGGAAAACAGCTTATTCGGAGAAGAAGAGGTGAGCGCTACCACCAGTCTTGTCTCATGCCAACTGTAAAGCATCCTGAAACCATTCATGTGTGGGGTTGCTTCTCAGCCAAGGGAATCGGCTCACTCACAGTCTTGCCTAAAAACACAGCCATGAATAAAGAATGGTATCAGAATATCCTCCAAGAGCAACTTCTCCCAACCGTCCAAGAGCAGTTTGGCGCCCAACAATGCCTTTTCCAGCATGATGGAGCACCTTGCCATAAAGCAAAGGTGATAACTAAATGGCTCATGGAACAAAACATAGAGATTTTGGGTCCATGGCCTGGAAACTCCCCAGATCTTAATCCCATTGAGAACTTGTGGTCAATCATCAAGAGACGGGTGGACAAACAAAAAACAACAAATTCTGGCAAAATGCAAGCATTGATTATGCAAGAATGGACTGCTATCAGTCAGGATTTGGTCCAAAAGTTGATTGAGAGCATGCCAGGGAGAATTACAGAGGTCTTGAAGAAGAAGGGGCAACACTGCAAATATTGACTTGCTGCATTAACTCATTCTAACTGTCAATATAACCTATTGGTACTCATAATATGATTGCAATTATATTTCTGTATGTGATATAAACATCAGACAAACACTAATAAAAACCAGAGGCCAGCAGATCATGTGAAAATATAATTTTGGTGTCATTCTCAAAACTTTTGGCCATGACTGTATGATCTCCCATCAGCCTAAGGCCTCAATCACACGTGCAATATTCGCATACGAGTGCTATCCATCGTCTTCAAGGATAGCACTCGTACCTGTGATAGTCTATGGGGCCATTCACATATCCGTGATTTTAGAGACATGTCCGATTTTGATCCAAGGGTCAGATTACACTTGGCCATGCAAGTGAAAAAAAAAAGGACTGCACTCTGATGACATCTCAGTGCAGTCGATTTTCACGGTCTGTAAGAATGAAGAAGGTGGAGAATTGTTTTATTTTTTTATTTCTCCAGATACGAGAACAACGGATGACACTCAGGTCACACTCTGATTAAAGTCTGATCAGAATAATCTGTCCATTTTTCTTGTATGTGGAAAAATCAGAAGTATGAATGAGTCCCAAGGTTGTTTTTAATTAGTAGTGGATCCTACCTGCCCTTTAAATTTGGTTAGTCCTATGAAAGAATGGTACATCTTGTAGTTCTTAATGGGCTCCCATGAATTGGCCAATTTATTCTCCAAGTACCTTCATTTTCCATATCTCTACGCTTAGAGGCGACTGTATTCTTTATTGTCCAGTCACAGCAGCAGCGCCTGTTCACACTTATTTTATTCTGTCTGGAGGTGATATACATAAACAGAGGGGTTGTCCAAGTTTGGGATGAAAGTCTACAATCGCTCTATATGACTACGGTCATCTGAATCCTCACAACATACGCTGTCAGGATTCTGATGACAGTGGCAAGAACAGCTGGTCACGTACAAGTATGTGTTTTGCATATCTGTGGTCACGTGTCGATTAAACGTGCTCGGCCGCATTCAGTTCCCTTGTCCAAGGACGAACACGTCTAGTCAGAATGTGACTGGAAGCATGCAAATCACATACTTGTGGTCGCATGACCGCCTGCACGCGATGTGTGTGCTGTGAGGATTCAGAAGTCTGCAGTCATAGAGTGATTGCAGACTTTCATCTCAAGCCTGGACAACCCTTTAAAGGGGTTGTCCACTACTTTGACATGGATGCCCTCTTCTTAGGATATGGCATCAATGTATGATCGGCCGTGGTCCCGCACGTGGCATCCCTGCCGATCAGCTGTTATCGTGCCGGCGGCCACCGGCCAGAAGTCCTTGCCTGTGGTGCCTGGCCGTCAAGTTGTAGTGGCGGCCGCTTGTAACTGTATATCCGCCTCCTATTCAATTGAATGGGAGGCGGATGTGCAGTTACGAGCAGCGGCCACTACAGATGGATGGCCAAGCACCGCAAATAAGGACTTGTGGCCGCTGCCGCCGGCACCGATAACAGCTGATCGACGGGGGTGGGGCGTCCGGAACCCCTATGGATAGGGCATCAATGTCAAAGTAGTGGACAACTTCTTTAAGAGTACATTCCCACTTTCAGGATTTGTTGCGGTTTTCACTTATTTGTACTTATTATGTAAATTACTGGACATGCAGTTTTACACATGCGGATCTTCCTCATCTAAGCAAGTCTATGAGGAAAGTCCACAGGCGGACCCGCAAGAGAAATTGACATGCTGGGGGTCTGAAGGACACGCTGCATCTCAGTTTCCGCTGGTGATCCGCAGGTGCACAGAGATGCATAGTGGACATGGGATTTCTAGAAAGAACATCCACTATGCTGTAACATCTGGCTGTTGCGGGTTTGACACTGCATAAATATGCGTCAAAACCGCAGCAAATCTTGAAGTGGGAACGTACCCTTAGGATATGTGCCCACGACCTGGAGCCGCTGCGGGTTTGACGCTGCGTGTTTATGCAGCGTCAAAGGAAAGTCTGCAGATTGATAGCCGGCAGCTATTCCGCAGCATTGGGGGCGCAGGCTGGTACGCATTGTGCGCACATACAGTGTGGCTAGCTGCAGCAATACTAGTGATTAGTGATGGTCTGGGGTCAGATGTACTCTCTCTGACAGCCGTGTCCTTTGCTCTGCTGTGCACTCTGCAGCCTGTCCATTCCTCCTTCAGTTAATCCTTCATTAGGACTGCATGATCTGCAGTGCAGATAAATGTGTGTAAACTAATATGCCTCCATTGTCACAGGTGTCCTAATGTTTAGCTCAACCCTCTGGTCCCAGGTTCAGGATCTCTGTGGTGACTGACAGACACAAGACAGTAGCTTGGTGTGAGGGGCTTCCTGACTTTTTATTTGTTCGCAGCCCTCCTCCCCAGTTACCCTAGATAGTTGGCAGAATTCCAAACCCCTGCCCCCCCGGCCTTAACACCCGCACATCCAAAACAGGACACAAGGTAAAAGAAACTCGTTTACATTTCACACTTACAGTACAGTGCTGCAGTGAGCCAGTCAGAGACTCACCCTGCAGCCAGGCCGGCTCCCTCTGCCTCCACTAGGCAGCTCTAATGATGATCGCTCAGGCTGCTCAGCCTCAGCTCCTCTCTGCTGTGCACGCAGCGCAGCGATCTAGAGGGGCGTGTCTATGGACAAGACAGCCGACGCCGGGCCCCCTGAACACTCGGGCCCCGTAGCGGTCGCGTGGTCTGCCTCTATGGACGGTACGCCACTGGCTTAGGATCATCCAGTAGCTTATAAATTTTGGTTGAGGGTTTGAAAGGAGAGGGGAGGGAATGAATGATATAAGTGGGTATATAGGATTAGGAAACATCTTTATTATTATGGCAGTGTAATTATTGCAAAGGAGAAATTGGTCTGAGGTCGGCCTGCAGTGCATTGACTGGGTGCTGAACTTCTGACTCGCATCCTCATACATGCCGTGAGGCTGCCGAGTTGAGGTCAGGGGACCTGCGCCCAGAACTTTTTACAGTGGATGCCAGTGACGCGCCCCTGGGCCTGTGTCGCGCTGCGGTGCGCACGCGGGAGCTTACCCGGAGCCGGATCCGTGGAGGGTTGTAGTCTCGTGGCGGTGACCCGGTCCGTGCCCAGGGAGTCAAACTGGACGGCAGTCTACTAGTAGTAAATAGTTGATGACTACGCCACCCGTTGAGTGCAGCCAGGGAGCTGCTGCTGCGGGGCAGACCGCTGAGGCCGATGGTAGGATTATGCAGCGTGATAGTATAACCCCCAACGGGAGGGGTATGGTCTCAGGGCAGCCGACGTGGATGATGGGGGTAGCAGGAACCACTCAGAGACGGTACGGTGTAGTTCAGGGTCTTTACTGGTGACAATGATAGACCCTCCCGGAGTACTTGCTAGCGAACGGGGCCTGGTCAGTCCTTGAGCAGATGGGATCTCCCCTGGCCAGGCGTAGTTGTAGGCCTCCCAAACTGACTGTACTCTTCTGGCTACCTTGCTAGAAGCTGATGTAAGTAGCCCACGTCCCTGAGTGTACCGTGTGGTGCTCACCCGTATGGCCGGTGACTCGGGGCCTTCTAATGGCTTCCGCTCCACGATGGCGGTGCTGGTCCCACGCGTGTGACCGTGCCTTCGGGCTTCTGGGCCAGAGGACCTGAAATCCCCTGCCTGACGGATTCTGCTGCTGGGTAGGAGTTAGTCCCCACAGCCTCGGACTCCGGGTCCGGAAAGAAGTCTTCTTAGTCAGGGCGAGCTCTGCGGCTGCCAGCCCCTGACTCCTTGTAACTCTGCTGTTTCCTATGCTGCTTCTTGTCTCTACTCCACTTGTCTGACTCACCCTGCCTCAGCCCCGGGTTTATACAGGGGAAGTTCTTCCCCTCCCAAGACTGGGCAGGAGGTGTGGCATGCACAGGATCCCTGACCAAAGGACCTCCCACCTGCTCTCAGACATAACATTACATTACTGTGGAAAACCAGACCCCTGGGGTGCCACACCAGCCTTACCAGTAATTGTAAACAGTGATAATAAAGTAATCAGTCTTCATTTGGATTGTGGAAGGTTGGAGGGATGGAGGCGGAGCTGGGGTGGAGCCTGGGCGGAGTCTCAAAGGGGCCAAAAAATTTTGCCAGTGTGGGGCCCCAAAATTCCTGGCGGCAGCCCTGGCTACACCATATGGGCTCGCGCACATGACCTTATATTCGGTCCTAGTGCAATCTGATAAAGCATCATATCGCTTTGGAGCCAATGTTATTCTATGGGGCCATGCACACGTCCAATTTTTTCCTTGGACTGAGTCCAAGGAAAAAATTGCAGCGTGCACGAGTTGGATTCGATTATAAGATTGCACTTGGCCATGCAAGTTAGACTGTTGAAAAAAATCGGGCTGCACTCAGATGACATCTGAGCACAGTCTGATTTTCACGGACTGACAGAATGGAGACGATGGAGAAATTATTTTGCCATCTTCTCATCCAAGAAAATCGAATCACACTATGATCACACTCTAATCAGAGTGTGATTAGCATAATGGGCCCGATTCTCTCAGATGACAGAAAATACTGTTATGTAACCCTAGCCTATTACTGATCAACCACACTGAATCTGACACTGCCTCTGCTGGCACCTGTCTTATCTCTCTCTCCTTCTTAACAATTGAATCTCTGTATTTTTCGCAAACTACTACACTCATCTTCTTCACTGCTGCAGTTATTCAGCATATTTATGTCTGGAGTATTTGTGCAATTGTGACATGCAGAAGTAGTGCTGTTGCAGAGTGTGACATGCATAAGTAGTGTTGTTGCTTTAAAAGCATTCAGCAACTATTAGCAGTAACACAAGCACATGAGACAGGAACTATTGTGCTCCAGAAGCATCCAGCAACTAGAGGGGTTAACACAGTCACAGGAGAAGGGGAGTGTTTTAGCAGAGCCCCAGGGGGATTGTGGAGAAGTTGTTTACTGGCTGGCTGGAGTCAAAAAGAAAGGTGGTGTGTGTGTTCTGTATCTCACAGAAGTGCCCCTGCAAGTGAAAAGGATTCAAGTCAGGAGTGAAGCTAAGCACAGGTCATGTAGAGTTCCTGAACTAGCAGTGCAGAGTATTGTCAAACAGAAAGATAAGGACTGTAAGAAATGGTGTTACAGGGATCGTCTCCCTCAGCAAACCCCCCCCCCCCTCCTCCATCTCACTGTGCTGTAAAGAATGCTGTGTTCATTAATGTGCCTTTGCATTAGAACTGTGCTGTTCTGTACTACTGGGAAGACTGTACACTGCTGTGCTGCTAAGGAAACTGTACTGTTTGTCAGTGGAGCCTGTTGCTCATAAGACTTAACTTGTACTGGCTGTGCAGCTTCTTATTAAATGCTACTGTTCTACCATTATGAGGACTCTTGTCAAGTGTGTCCGGTCAGCAAGTGAAACAACCTACGTGTCTGTGCCTGAGGGTCAATACCCCTGTGTGCCTGAAAGAAGCTGCAGCACATAGTCTATGGTCGCCCTGAGTAACGGTTCCCCCAGGATTCCAAAGAATTCATGTAACCTGTCTCTCCCCTATCTGAACCTAGCGGCATGCGTGTAACATTGGTGACCCGTACGGGGAGTCCTGAGTGGGAATTAGCGTGTAGAGGGAGAAGAGGAAAAGTGTCTGGAAAAACACAGCAGCACAGCAACTAAACTCAACTCTGCTACACCAGTTAAAGGGGACCAGCCCTGAAGAAAACTCACTAGCAGCAATGGATGTGGAAATACAAATGTACAGAATTAGTGAGCTGCTTCTTCAGTTAACCTGTGAAGAATTGAGAACGGTAGCAGAACATATAAAGATGTCAGAAGAACAGATTTCTGAAGCACACAACTGCAGGTAACTGTTAGCTGCCATTAATGCAAAAATGGATGAGCTGGGGGAGAAAGAAGCTGAAGACGTCATGGGGACATTCCTCCAGGAACTAATACAGTTTCCAACCTGGTTGAAGTTGGAGGATGGAGGGGCGGCACCGATTACCAAAAGCGGGAATCTCTGTCCGCAGACAGAACTACAGGAATTGAACGAACAATTCAAAGCCCTAACAACAGCAGGAATTGACCAAAACCTCTGAACGGGTGACAGGCTCAGACAGGACCTTTAACCTGCTCAGGTTAGATAAATCAGGGAGACAGTCCTCTCTAACACCACAAATCACCATAAGGAAAGAATTCAAGATCCTGGGACAGATTGGAGAGTGTGAACAGAAAGAGAGACTGTCTTATATGAACTTGTTGCACCAGATTGATGCAGGCTTACAGAAAGGCTACCAGCCAGATGAGATTGTTGAGGGGGTGGTGAAAGCGATCAGCCCAGGACTGAACCTCCGTAGTATGCTAGAAATGAAGAGTCAACTGACCTTGAAACAGCTGAAGATGATTTTAAAAGGGCACTATAAAGAAGAAAGTACTTCAGAATTGTTCCACTGACTCATTAACCTCTCACAGAAAAATAATGAATCACCCCAATGTTTCTTGTTCAGAGCAATTGAACTGAAGGATAGACTGTTGTTTGCATCCAGAGATGTAGAAGCGGAAGAGAAGTTTGATGCTGGACTAGTCCAGAAAAAGTTCTTGAGATCATTAAGAACGGGGTTAATCAGCAAAGACATCAAGTTGCAGCTGAAACAGTACCTAGAAGATCCTGGCATTCTGGACGAAGTCCTAATTGAAAAAATAAATGAGGCAGTTAGTTTGGAGTCAGAGAGCGAACAGAAGTTAAAGAAAGGCTCTGCTCCTAAAATCACCAAAATGAGTCAGCTGAAGTTGGAGACCCCCAGTGGCCTGTCCGAAGATCATCATGGAGATCCTCCAGTGCCGCCTCCGAGAAGGAACCTTAAATCACCAACAAAAGAGAGAACCGCCAGCGCTGACTGGGAGGAAGTAATAGAAGAACTGCGAGCCGAGTTGATTGAGGTGAAAAAGTTAATTCGCTCCAGGCCAGAACTTGTATCCCTCAGACCCAGGAGTGGGTTCCAAAACAGAAGATACCCGGCTTGTGAAGCTTGTCGTTCATCAAATCAGAGTACGGTGTGTGTCCACTGTCTAAGATGTGGTGAGGAAGGACATTATGCCAAGGAATGCCAATGGTCACTGTCGTTTGGGTTAAAAGTCAGGAGGTTGCCAGTGCGGGGCGACTGGTAACTGCGACACAGAGGAGGCCCCAGAAGCAAATCCAAATCTCACCAAACCCCAGAACGGCGCATGAGGTAAAACGGCTGCGTTAGTACTATCCCCAAATGTGTTCCTGTCTACAACAGCTGCAAGAGAGACAGGGGCATGTTACTTAATGCCCAGTGCAGAGGTCAAACAATGTACTCCTGGGAGGAGGATTCCTCTGTCAGCAAAGATAGCCTCATCAGCCTAATCGGTGAAAGGGGCTTTATACAGTGCCAGCTAGATGGACTCCTAGTAAAAGCACTGTGGGACACAGGAGTCCAAGCGAGCCTTTTAAAGAAGAATGGAGAAGGCGCTACCTGCCACATACCTGCCTTTGGTCACTAAAAGAACTCTTAGGACCAGTGGAACGCCATGTCAAAGCTGTCAACCAGACAGAAATCCCTTTCATAGGCTGGGTGGAAGTGACTTTCCAACTGAGGGCCACGAAGAACAGCAACACCATTGAGCTTTTGGTACCTTTTCTCGTGACCAGTGATCAGAACATGGCAGAGGATCCTATCCTAGGTTATAATGTAATCAGTGAGGTCATCACGAAACACAACGCAGGGACGCTTTGGTGGATGCAATTGCCACATCACTTGCCATACCCAATGCCGTGGCGGAAAATGTGATTCATAGAGTAAAGAAAGCACAGAATACAATGGACCTAAAAGAAGTCAAGGTAGGCTGGTCCCAAACCATCATCCCTGCAAACCAAATGGTGGGGGTGAGGTGTGGAGTCCGGGTAGAACCGGGAAGATAAGTCCAGAAAAGACTGTTCATGCCAAAAGACTCCTCAGAACTTCCCGGAAGGCCTAGTTCAAGGTGAGACTGTGCTTACAATTCCTACTGGTGGGTTTGTTCGAGTGACAGTACCGGTGATGAATACTACGAAACACGAAATTAGACTGCATCCAAAGACTGTGTTAGGTCACATTGAAACTGTTAAAACGGTATATCCAGCCAGTGTGAGAGCCGCCCAGGGGTCTACAGTGAATTCAGTCTCCCCACCATGGAACAGGAGTTGCCCAGGGGAAGAAATTGCACGACCCACCTCGGAGTCCTGGGATCCCCCAGTACTCCTTGAACACTTGTGTGCTGAAGATCGAGCGGTAGCAAAACAGATGCTGAGAGAAGTGTGTCATGCATTCTCCAAAAATAACTCTGATATAGGTTGTATCCCATCGTTGCAGTTGAAAATCAATTTGAAAGACACGACCCCAGTAACCAGAAGTTACATGTCTGTGCCGAAACCATTACACCGTGAAGTGAAAGAATATTTACAAGACCTAATCAACAGAGTTTGGGTCCAAAAGTCAAAGTCGTCTTATTCATCTCCTATTGTTTGTGTTAGGAAGAAGGACGGTGCGTTGAGACTCTGCTGTGATTACCGGGAACTAAACCGAAAGTCGGTACCTGATCGGCAACTACTTGCCTGTTGGTGCTTAGGTGCATTTCTTTTTTTTACAAAGTCCTGGATATCACCTTCAATATCATTCAGATATTTGCAATGGATATATAGAAGATATTACAGTAATCCTGGCTGCAATTAAATTGAGATTACTACTGAAAAGCGATCTCTACATATCATGCATCATCAGCCTAATATTAGGCTCGGTGTGAAAATTGCAAGATTTTAGGATATTTTAGTATAGTGATATGGAAGAAAGATAAAACAAATTTGCAATTTTTCCTCTAAGCAATGGTTTTTTAGTTTCTTATAAATAGCATCTAAGTGTTTTACTTTTTCTACCAGTCATTGCTAATGATTGATTTCTTAAATTGCAGATTAAATACTAAAATTATTATCGCTGCTTGCTCATATGTACGAGTACTAATTAGAACTTGGTAACTGGTAGCTTTTCACATTAAAGGTAATTCATTTTTTTTTTCTAATTGAGTTGAGTTTTCTAATTTTTTTTCCATAATACTTAGTTTTTTGTTTTAGGCTATTATTATATTATTGCATTTAGGATGATGTTTTTAGGTTGTCAGTTCAGTTAGTCAATACGACAGCCTAACTACTTTACAAAACAGTGACATAATGAACCTCATAGTTAAATAAAACTCTGCCCACTAGTGTTTAGACTTTGTGGTTTTGTTACTCAACATGTCTTCTCTGTGGTCTCTGAAGCTGTTAATTTACTTTAGGCTGAGTTCACACGATGCGTATTTCATGCGTTTCCGCGGCGTTTTTGCAGTTGCGTAAACGCCGCGGAAACGCATGAAAAACGCATGGTAGAAGGGAAGCAATGTTCCCCAATGGAAATCCGCATGTGCTGTGCCCATGATGCGGATTTTTCCGCAGCGTGAACGCTGCGGTCAAAAATCCGCAGCATGTCAATTAATTTTGCGGAAACGCGGCGATTTCGCCGCCATTGACTTGCATTAGAACGCGCCAATTCCGCAAGACAGCATCTGTACTTGCGCTATTGGCGCGTTCTAATATGCGGATGGTACCCGAGTGTGGAGGAGAGGAGAGTCTCATCCACACCCAGGTACCAAAGCTGTAAAAAAAGAATAAAATAAAAAATAAATGTATTCTTACCTTCTGTCGGCCCGCGCAGCGCTCCCGCTTGGTTCCCGGCACTTGCAGTGAGTTGTAGGACCTACGCTGACGTCAGAGTCATGTGACGGGTCACGTGACGCTGACGTCGGCAGGTCTTTCAATTCAAAGTTGCCGGCAGCCGGGAACTTTGTAAAGCAGGACAGCGCGGGCCATCGGAGGTAAGTATATACACTCTCTCGGGTCACACTATATAAATCCATGCTGTTTGCATGGATTTATATAGTGTGACCTAGTTGTCAAGCACTTTCCAGGTGATGCTAAAATCGCCTGGAAAGCGCTTGTCAATCTGCATGCGGAAACGCATGTGAATCTGCATGTGGATCCGCATGTATTCTGCAGGAAAAACGCATGCACAATCTGCATGCGTTTTTTCTGCCAGGGAGATGCAGAAATGATGCAGAAATTTTCTGCTTCATTTCTGCATCGTGTGCACATACCCTTAGTCATCTGAGCAAAAATCTTAACATGGAATTTCATATTTCTAAATGCAGATTATAGCTGCCCTGCTTCTATCTGGTGAGGTCGGTGTAATAAAAAGTAATGATACATGTATTTAGTGTTATAATGTAACATTCTGTATATATGTTTTTATATTACACATTTAGTAGCAAAAAATATTAGTCTTTTACAGGATGCAGCTATATTGGGCTTTGAGGAAACAGTGTTATTTTTTTTTGTTATATTTTCATCACTGTGTTCCTACAGCCAAACATGTTTAACGTCTGTCAGCATAGGTTTATAAGGGACTATTTTTTGTATTGCTAGTTGTATTTTTTTAATAGTATAATTTTGTGCTACATACTATATATTGCTCCAAAAAGTATATTTACTTCATTTATTTATTTTTTTGGGGAGAGTGGAAAATGGGGTGTATAGTGTGAAAACAGTAATTCTGCAATTGTTCAGTTGTATTTTTAGGATTCATTTTACAGTGCTCACCATGCACTATAAGTGTTGTGTTGAGTTTATGCTGTTGGTCAGTGCAATTATGGAGATGCCAAATTTATAAAGTTTATTATTTTATGTTTTCCTACTTTTAAAAAATAAAATTACTTAAAAAATAACTTTTTTTGCATGACTGTAAGTGTAATGCTGACAGGCAGCTAATTAGGCTCTAAGAGGTAAGAGGAGGAGGCGCCTAGAAGAGACCCAAGATAACAGGCCCTAATGAAGGTCACCAATGCATTGCATAGATTCCCTGTGGTCATGTGACTCAAGGGGAAATGTTGGGTGAAGACCAGTAGCGTAGCTACCGGGGGGGCAGAGGGGGCCCGGGTTTCGTGCTCTGAGGGGGCCCACCCGGAGCTACACTATTGTAACTGTAGCGGCATGAGCAGCGCAGTTACACTCCGGGCAGAGCAGGGAGACTCAATGTCCCTGCACTGCCTGGCGGCCGCTATGGGGCTCTTGGGCAGGAGGGGGACCCCCGGTGCCAGCATCGGGCCCCCCCCACCATTCACCGCAACCGCGAGCTCAGTGATGGGAGAGGGAGCGACGCTCCCTCTCCCTACAGTCCCCATAGCGTCCTCTATGTCTGACGTCATCACTTGGTGCCCGGCCCGCTATGCTGAAGATGTGTGCGGGCTGGGCGCTCAGAGCAGCGGGGGAACCAGGAGGAGAGAGAGGTGAGTATTGTGCTTACTTATTTATTTTTTCTCATGGGGGGGATTATGCTACAGACTGCCTACGGGAGACGGTGGGGATTATGCCACAGACTGCCTATGGGGGTAGGGGGTTATGCTACAGACTGCATATTGGTGGTGGGGGGGATTATGCTACAGACTGCCTATAGGGGGGTGGGGGATTATTCTACAGACTGCCTATGGGGGGTGGGGGGATTATGCTACAGACTGCTTATGGGGAGGTAGTGGGATTATGCTACAGACTGCCTATGGGGGGTGGGGGGATTATGCTACAGACTGCCTATGGGGGGTGGGGGAGTATGCTACAGACTGTCTATGGGGTGGAATTATTCTACAGACTGCCTGTTGGTGGTGGGGGGATTATGCTACAGACTGCCTATGAGGGTGTGGGGGGATTATGCTAGAGACTGCCTATGGGGGTGGGGGCATTATGCTACAGACTGCCTATGGAGTGTGGGGGGATTATGCTACAGACTGCCTATGGGGGGGTGGGGGGGATTATGCTACAGACAGCCTATAGGAGGGTGTGGGGATTATTCTACAGACTGCCTGTGGGGGTGGGGGATTATGCTACAGACTGCCTATGGGGGGGTGGGGGATTATGCTACAGACTGTCTATGGGGTGGAATTATTCTACAGACTGCCTGTTGGTGGTGGGGGGATTATGCTACAGACTGCCTATGGGGGTGTGGGGGGATTATGCTACAGACTGCCTATGGGGGTGGGGGCATTATGCTACAGACTGCCTATGGGGTGTGGGGGGATTATGCTACAGACTGCCTATGGGGGGGTGGGGGGATTATGCTACAGATAGCCTATAGGAGGGTGGGGGGATTATTCTACAGACTGCCTATGGGGGTTGGGGATTATGCTACAGACTGCCTATGGAGGGTGGGGGGATTATGCTACAGACTGCCTATAAGGGGGTGGGGGGATTATGCTACAGACTGCCTATGGGGGGTGGGGGGATTATGCTACAGACTGCCTATAAGGGGGTGGGGGGATTATGCTACAGACTGCCTATGGGGGGTGGGGGATTATGCTACAGACTGCCTATGGGGGGTGGGGCGATTATGCTACAGACTGTCTATGACGGGGTGGGGGGATTATGCTACAGACTGTCTATGGGGGCGGACTTATTCTACAAACTGCCTATGGGGGGTGGGGGATTATTCTGCAGACTGCCTATGGGGGGGTGGGGGGATTATGCTACAGACTGCTTATGAGGAGTGAATTATACTATATTGAGGACTATCTGGCGCATTATACTATATGGAGGTTATATATACAGTGTGGGGATTACAGTTAGGGTCATACAGTGTGGGAGATTATGTGGGGTGTTTGCACAGTGTAGGGGCCATCATACAGTGTGGAAGATAATGTGGGGTCTTTGTACAGTGTGGGGGCTATTATATAGTATGGGAGATAATGTGGGGTCTTTGTATAGTGTGGGGGCCATCATACAATGTGGGAGATAATGTGCGGTCTTTGAACAGTGTGGGGGCCATCATACAGTGTGGGAGATAATGAGGGGTCTTTGCACAGTGTGGGGGTCATCATACAGTGTGGGAGATAATGTGGGGTCTTTGCACATTGTGGGGGCCATCATACAGTGTGGGAGATAATGTGGGGTCTTTTCACAGTGTGGGGGCCATCATACAGTGTGGGAGATAATGTGGGGGCTTTGCACAGTGTGGGGGCCATCATACAATGCTGGAGACATCAGTTTGGAGGCTGCTAAGGGGTCAGTATACTGTGTGTTGGATACTATACAGTGAGGGGGCATTATACTGTGTATAGGAGAGTATCATATGTAGCACCCTGAGGATTCGGCTGCTACAGGGGTATTGCACCTCAACCCAGAGGTGTGATATTCCACTCCCGGGTAAGGATGGAGTGTGGACCTGGGCTCGGTAGGCTGCATGCACTACACACATCCCATTTCCGAGGAACAGGCCGACGGTACTCCCACTTAGAAATGTGCAGGTACGACCGAGTCTGTTCCTGGCTGGAGTGGGAGGGGGGTGGTACATCCCAAGTAGTGTAGGGGCAGATAGGGGGAGCAGCCTGGGTAAAGATAGGAGCTCATTGGGTGCTGGTCACCTGAGCTCACACATAGAGGGTGTATATAAGGTGGGCACCATCAGAGATCAGGGTCAGATGCAGAGAACAAGACAGCTGCAGAGGAGCAGACAGCAAGACAGCTGCAGAGGAGCAGACAGCAAGCAGAGAGGAAGTCAGCCTGCAGCAAGAGAGAGACCCTGAGTGAGAGAGGAGCAGAGAAGGAGTACCCAGAGGGGAAAACAGAGAGGACCCAAGAACCCAAATTAAAGCACTGGGTGAGGAGTCGGCACAGGGTACCGGATCCCAAGCTGGTGGGGGCAGAAAACACACCCCAGCCAGAGACCGGAGACCGTGGGCAGCGTTTGTCACGGTCACCCATCACATCCACCCCGAAGGCACACCACATGAAGGGTCAGGGAACCCAAGGCCAAGGGTGTCCCAACAGAAGGCCCGAGGGAGCTGGACCTAGGTGGATCACTGGTGGGGACGGCCAGAGAACGGGACAGAAGGAGAGCTCAGGGCCACGCTCCGGACTTGTTTGGGGGTTGGCTGGATCCAGGACCTGGTGGACGCAGCACGGCTCGGGTGGTCACTAGCAGCTGGAGTGACCAGTACCACATCTGCAGTAAGTAAACACCCTTAACTGCACAACCCGACTCTGTCTTCATTGCCGTCTGCACTGCACCATCACAACCCCCATCCTCTGCACCTGTCCCCCCTGAGGCTATACCCCACCCGTTGGGGGTTATACCATCAAAAGCTGCACCTACACCATCAGCCTCAGCGGACCCTGCTGCAGCGGCGGCCATAGTGACCGCAATACAACGGGTGGCGTAGTCGACATTAAGAACTTAATAACATCTGTAGGACTGCCACATACAACTGAGCTTGACGCCCTGGGCACGGGCCGGGTCACAGCCACTCGGAAGACTACAACTCCCATCTGATCCGGCTCCGGGTATTCCCTTAAAGAATATGGCCCAGGGGGCGCGTCAACTTTGGCGTAGTCGGCAGGATCACGTGCTCGCAACACCCGGGTACTGCGTGCCTGAAGAAAAGTGCAAGTTTACCTCAGAAAGAAGTCTCCCGCCGGTTCCGGAGGGTCCACGCCATCGGACTCCATCACCAGTCGTTTCCCGCCGATTGTCCGCCATTTCCAACTTGTTCCCGCCATCTGCAGAGTTTCCCGCCACTGGGCGATGCTTCCCGCCAAAACCGCAGATTTCCCGCCTTGGAAGAGCAGCGGACGCCATTATGGGCGTGCCAAAGGAGGGCAGGAGGCCGCCTCCCATCGTGGGCCGGGACAGAAAATGGCGCCAAAAGTGGAAACCGCCCCCATCAACAGAGACTGTGATGCTAGAGGTGTCTGTCAGCGTGAAAGAACCGCCCCTGGGGCTGACAATCACCAAGTGGCCCCGGGACCGCCTTCGAAGGGGGAGGAGACGAAAGAAAAGAACGAAAATGGGTGCCGCCTGGAGGAGTCTAGAGCGAGCGCACCCGGAGGCAAGAAGTCTAACGAGGAGTAGCGGAGGAGCTTACCCGGATATGGAGAGAAAGCAGAACAGCACCGGCCCGCTGGCCAGGAGTCTGCTAGAGACCGAGGAAGGAGAGCAGAGCAGCACCGGCCCGCTGGCCAGGAGCCTGCTGGAAGAAGAGCAGAGCAGCACCGACCCGTTGGTCAGGAGCCTGCTGGACACCACGACCCCACTAGGCCTAGTGGAGGTCCTTGCACAGCTCCCCCGAGACCGGGAGTGTGCGCAGACTGCCCTGGAGGGCCTCGCACGGAGGATGGCCCGGGTACAGTGCGAGATATTGGCGGAATGGAGCCGGGAGATGGCCCAGCAAGCTGAAACCAAGACGCAAGCTGAAACCAAGACCCGGAGCACGCCAGCCGAGATGAGGAAGGAGACCGCCTCTGAGGATGGCGCGGGAGGACCAAAGGCCGGAGACGGCGCCGAGGAGGGAGCCGAACGCATGGAGGCAGGTAAAGGGGACGCCTATACCCCAAGCCGTGACACCGCTTACCTGCCCCAGCTCCCCGTCGCAGAGCCCGAAAGTCCCCCTGCTGTGCCCGAAAACGCCATGTCACCGACGCAGACTAGGCCCCAACCGGAAGCCGCCGCCGCGACCCCTGTGACGTCAAACGCCTCGACCCCGAGCGTGACCAAGCAGGAAGTACCACCAGCCTGGTCGCAAGGCCTAGTACCCCCGGGCGCCGCAATACCAACAGCGCCCCCTACCTCCGCGGAGCCTCCGGCCTGGCCGCAAGGCCAGGTAGCCCAGGGTGCCGCCGTCCTAACGGTGCCCTTCACCTTCCAGGTGCCCCAGGCCTGGCCGCAAGGCCTGGGCAACCCGGGCGCCACCACCACCGCGCCCGCACCCGTAAAACCAAGGGTGCCGCGTCTGGGAGAGGACTTGTTTGCCCAGCACACGTGGCCGGACGGGCAGCCTTTCGTCTGGCCCCAGAAGTATTACGAACTGGAGCACCAGAGAAGGGTTGGGGCCATGTGTGCACCCCTGATTCCGGCTCCGAAGCCCGTAATAAGGATCTCGCCCCCGCTAGCGGAAGCACAGTTTGAGTGGGACCCCACCGGAGAAGATCTAATGGGGTTCACTCAGGAAACTAGGGCAGCTGCAGCAGAGCGTGCGGAGTGCTGCCGCCAACAGCTCGAGGAGTTTGCGAGGGAGCGGAGAGAGAGGCGGGTCCGGGAACAACAGGCCCAAATAAGGAGCGCCGAGCAAAAGAGCCGGACCAGGAGGGACCCCCGTGCAGCGCACAGTCCCCGTACCACCGGGACTGTAATCAAGTTTAACCAGCAGCACGGGTGGGGCTTCATCAGAGACAACAACACCCTCGGTGACGTCTTTGTCACGCGCAGAGATGTGGAGTCCCATCTGCCGGAGGGGCACAGAGGTCGTGACCTCTACATCGGAGATGAGGTCACCTTCACCCGGCACAAGTGTGCCAAAGGACCTTACGCCCTCCACGTACACCGCCTGACGGAGGAGGAGTTGCGGTGCGAGGAGGAGGAGCAAGAGGACCCGGACGGGTCTGAAGTAACAACCAGCTGTAAGCAAAGAGCAGGAGGAAGACGCCGTTGAGTGCGGCAGAGCAAGTGATGTAAATAGTTACCCGACCGGGTACCAAAGAAACTGTTGATACATATATATATAGTCCCCGTTGGGACCAGCAAGTGTGAACTGTTTACCCGTTAACCCCTTAATCCCACAGGCTGAGGACTGTGAGCAGCCATTCCCTTCCCTCTACCTGGCCGAGGACTGAGAGCGGCCAACTATCCCCTGTATATAGTTGCGCGTCTTAAAGCGCCCCCTACCGGTTTTATAGGAAAACCAGTTTTCTAGAGAGACTGTCGCACTTTACCCGGTCACACGTTGCACAGTGACCGGAGGAGGAGCCAGAGGCGACGAGAATGTTTTATTTGCTAATATATGTTGTTTTATATGTTTTATATGTTTATGCAAAAATTTGTATGTTTTTGGTGTTATGTCTTACAGCCCGAGGACGTGCTGTGATTTACCAGGGGGGAATGTAGCACCCTGAGGATTCGGCTGCTACAGGGGTATTGCACCTCAACCCAGAGGTGTGATATTCCACTCCCGGGTAAGGATGGAGTGTGGACCTGGGCTCGGTAGGCTGCATGCACTACACACATCCCATTTCCGAGGAACAGGCCGACGGTACTCCCACTTAGAAATGTGCAGGTACGACCGAGTCTGTTCCTGGCTGGAGTGGGAGGGGGGTGGTACATCCCAAGTAGTGTAGGGGCAGATAGGGGGAGCAGCCTGGGTAAAGATAGGAGCTCATTGGGTGCTGGTCACCTGAGCTCACACATAGAGGGTGTATATAAGGTGGGCACCATCAGAGATCAGGGTCAGATGCAGAGAACAAGACAGCTGCAGAGGAGCAGACAGCAAGACAGCTGCAGAGGAGCAGACAGCAAGCAGAGAGGAAGTCAGCCTGCAGCAAGAGAGAGACCCTGAGTGAGAGAGGAGCAGAGAAGGAGTACCCAGAGGGGAAAACAGAGAGGACCCAAGAACCCAAATTAAAGCACTGGGTGAGGAGTCGGCACAGGGTACCGGATCCCAAGCTGGTGGGGGCAGAAAACACACCCCAGCCAGAGACCGGAGACCGTGGGCAGCGTTTGTCACGGTCACCCATCACATCCACCCCGAAGGCACACCACATGAAGGGTCAGGGAACCCAAGGCCAAGGGTGTCCCAACAGAAGGCCCGAGGGAGCTGGACCTAGGTGGATCACTGGTGGGGACGGCCAGAGAACGGGACAGAAGGAGAGCTCAGGGCCACGCTCCGGACTTGTTTGGGGGTTGGCTGGATCCAGGACCTGGTGGACGCAGCACGGCTCGGGTGGTCACTAGCAGCTGGAGTGACCAGTACCACATCTGCAGTAAGTAAACACCCTTAACTGCACAACCCGACTCTGTCTTCATTGCCGTCTGCACTGCACCATCACAACCCCCATCCTCTGCACCTGTCCCCCCTGAGGCTATACCCCACCCGTTGGGGGTTATACCATCAAAAGCTGCACCTACACCATCAGCCTCAGCGGACCCTGCTGCAGCGGCGGCCATAGTGACCGCAATACAACGGGTGGCGTAGTCGACATTAAGAACTTAATAACATCTGTAGGACTGCCACATACAACTGAGCTTGACGCCCTGGGCACGGGCCGGGTCACAGCCACTCGGAAGACTACAACTCCCATCTGATCCGGCTCCGGGTATTCCCTTAAAGAATATGGCCCAGGGGGCGCGTCACATACTGTGTATAGGGGAGCTGTACATGGGGGGAGACTCAGGACATTATTAAATGTTAAGTGGGCACCTATCGTTATAGGGGAACTCAGGTTATTGTGACTGTCAGAGGGGCACACAGAGGGCATTATTACTTTCTAGGGGGCAAAATGTGGTCACTGTTTTCTAGGTCACTTGCACACGGCATTACTATATTCTAGAGCTTTGTTTTACCATCTTGAGAGCACACAGAAGTTTAGTAATATGGACACGTACAGCAACAGAGGCTCAGTGTTGGGGTATCAGCAGGAAGAGGTGTTTTTTGCAGGTTGGGAATAGATGGGGATGGGGCCTGAAATGTAAGGAGTCAAATGTGTCTTTGTTGTGATCCCTGCAGGCCTGAGACGCTGAGCCCTGGCTGGAGAAGTCGTCGTGTCGGTCTGGGCCAGATGGAAAAGATGGGAAAAGGGAACAATTTAATCAGAAAGAACTTCAGCTGTAAGTTAAAATATATGACTGTGCTGTGATCTCTTAAATGTTCTGCAGGACTGGTATCTAGCAATATGTTACCATATGGTGGTAATAGCACTGCTTGTCTTTGTATAGAAATTATTTTCAGTAACAGCGATGTAATCTGCTGAGGCTCTCCTACATCCACTATCTGGGTGCGCCACTATTTTTGTAATCAGGGTTACCTGGTTAGGGGCCCAAGCAGAAGTTTTGCCCGCCCCCCGAACCAAAATCCTAGCTACGCCTCTGGTGAAGACAGAAAAGCCAATGGACTGATAGAGGGAGCCCCTCCATCTGTCTAATCAATTAGATGCAATAGTTGGAATTGATTGTGGCATCTCAGGGATTAAACTGTGGGGATTGGATTCTCTCACACTCCCATAGTTTTGGTAGAAGGTCTACTTAAAGCACCACTGCAACATTTTTTTTCAGTGCTGGAGTGGTACTTCTAATCTAAGGTCCCTGACCATAGTCTTATACTTACCTGCCGCTGCAGTCTTCACCTTTTATCAGCACTGTTCCGGTTGGTCTTCAGCAGGTTGTGACCTGACGGATCACTCCAGTGTTTTCTTTATGAGCCGGAGGTCACTTTTCAATGTAAGTCTATGAGAGCCTCATTCTGGCTGTTGTAGACTTTTATTGAGAGCTTTTGACCATTACCTCTGACTTCTGTTCAGTCAGGCATTGCGGTCACAAGATGGCAGTGCTGGAGTTGCGCCAATAAAAGTCAAGTCTGTGGCTGGTAAGTATAAGACTAGTGCCTTAGATTAGAAGTGCCACTACAGTGCTTAAAAAAACAAAAAAACCCTGGAATGGTGCTTTAAAGAACAATGAACCCCAGAAGGTCAGCAAATAATCAAAATGTAATGGAAAGACTTATTTTAATCTGTTGTCTGCCATCAAAAACTGATCTGTAGAACTCTGAAGACCATCACATTTTTACACTTCAGAATATCTTTCTTCTCCAACTGAGAATTAAGATTCCTTTGTTGCCTTTGACAGTCTCATTACATTAGAATTAATAAAGTCAGCAGGGTCATAGTGAATAGAAGTGGTTGGCCAGAAACGTCAGTAGATTCATTGGCTTATTAGTCAGTTGAATCTGCTGACTTTTCTGTCCACAAAGCATGCCGGGGCATGGAAATCAGACCAGGTTTACAAAAGTGAGTGGAAACCAGAAGTGGATGGAGCAGTTCTGCTGCTGAGTGGCAGGTACACCAATGCCTTTACAGAAACAGAAAAAAAGCATAAGTAAAATGACAAGTGCATGGCCCTCTAACATGTTTAGAAAAAGATATGAACAAAACGTAAAATATATGAGTTGTTGTCCAACCAACCAACTGACAGATCTTGATGCAAAGTGAATAATGTCGACAATTATTGATAGAAAGGAATCTTCTTTATTAGGTCATCTCAAAAACACAACACATTTCAGGGCTCAAGGGCCATTTTATCAAATGCTAGAGATACACTATATACTGCACCATGCCCTATTGAAGTCCCACAACCTTCTAGTGGAAAAATCATCCATCCCAATTCACTAAGAACTCAAACCTATATCTTCATTTAATTCCACTCATTATACAGGCAACTATAATAAAACATTTTTTTCTATTGTAGCCAGGGACCTCAGGTCCATAAACTCAGGCGTGAGAGCAGAAGACAATCCCACTAAAGCCCAAGGAATGGCTTTGCCACATCTGAAAAATAATCATAATATTGTAATTCGAAGTGATTACAAGGTTGTGGCAATAGTGATCCAGGATCACAAAGACTATGTAGGTGAAGTTACAAGATTCCTTTCCGACGTGGAATGGTCTACAAAGCAACATTTTAATCCCCTTTCTCAGTATTTTAGTGAACTTAAGTCAGCATTAGATGGCGAAATCATCACTAAGAAGGAGAAAGAATATATTCTTATAAAAAATCCAGTAATGACTAGCTTCCACCATCTACCAAAAGTGCACAAAGGCAATGGCTAAAACCCTGGTAGACCTACTATATCAGGTATCTCCTCTATCATCTGCAACCTGTCACACAAAAACATGTAGTTAGATTCAAATCACATCTCAAGGATTTCGAACATTTTATTACACTAGTACAAGATATATCATGGAAGGACCAGTATTTATAAGTATCCTTAGATGTTTCTGCTCTGTACCCCACAAAAATGGGATGGATAGGGCTACATATTAAATTGATCAGGACATGGATATGCCATCATGCCAGGTCCAATTTATATTAGAGGCTACAATTTATATTAGAGGCTAAAGATTATATTCTCACCCACAATGTTTTCTCATATGAAGGTGTAGTGCCCCGAGGGCTCGGCCGCTACAGGGGTATTGCACCTCTGCCAGAGGTGTGATATTCCACTCCCGGGTAAGGATGGAGTATTGACCAGGTCTCAGTTGGCTGCATACAGCACACTCACCCCATTTCCAAGGGACAGCTCAACAGTACTCCCATTAGACAGAAATGCAGGTACGACAGACCATGTCACTGGCTGGAGTGGGGAGGGGAGAGGAATACCCGGTGATGTAGGAGCAGATAGCGGACGGTTCCTGAGCGTAGGTAGGAGCCCATTGGTTGCTGGTCACCTGGGCTCATGGCTAGAGGGAGGTATAAGAGGTGGGCACCATCTTAGGACACAGGACAGTCTGTGCAGAGAGAGGAGAAGACAGGGAGTAGAGGCTCTGTAGGAGCTCTACTCCAGAGTGGGCCTAGGGAGAGGCCGAGGAGGAGAGTGGAGAGAGAGAGGAGGTGAAGGGGAGCTGTGGTTTCTTCTCAGCCCAGCTCCACGAGAAAGGGGAAGAAGAAGGAACAGAGAAGGGAAAAGAAGAGAAAGAAACAGAAGGGCTCAGGAACAAGAAGGGACCCTAAGAACCCACGAGAATACAGGGTGAAGGGTCAGGCAGATTAAGGGTGCCGGATCCCAAGTTGGTGGAGGAGAAACTACACTCAGCCAAAGACCCGACCTTGTGATCATTTATTGGTGCAACACCTCATTAAACCTGCAAGGAAGGCACCATATAGAACAGCGGGGAATGGGAACCACGTTTACCCGCACAAGTTCGCGGCAGCTGGACAAAAGTGGGTCACTGGTGAGGCAGGCCAGAGGAAGGATTGAAGGGGGTCCTGAGCCATACTTCCGAGCTGCCTGGGAGTTGACCGAGCCCCTCACCTAGTGGACGCAGCACGGATCGGGCAGTCACTGCTAGCTGAAGTGACTTGGATATTAACCGTGAGTAAAGACCCTGGACTGCAGTACGTTGTCTGTGTGCTTTTTCGCTCCTCCGGCACTACCGGTACTGGGACTCTCACCACCATCACTCCCACCATCCACTACACTGCCCCGGGGCTGCACTCTTCCCGTGGGGAGTCACACCACCTCAGCTGCATACACCATCAGCCCCAGCGGTCTGCCCTGCAGCGGCGGTTCCTGGTGACCGCAAATCCACGGGTGGCGTAGTCGGACGTTATCAACAGCACATAGCAGACTACCACTGGCCTGACCACCCTGAGCCACGGAACCGGGTTGGCACTACTACCCCCATCGTTCCCCTATTGCCCGAATCCGAGTGCCCCACGGCCCAGGGGGCGAGTCAGCTTTGGCGTAGTCGGCAGGATTTCGTGCCCGCTAACAACGGGTACTGCGCGCCTGAAGAGAAAGAGACTGTTTTATTGAGATTGACTGTGTTGGAAAATGGCGCCCGCCCCAGAAGAACGAGCGCCATAATGTGCGCGCCAAAAGACCACAGGAGGCCGCCTCCCATCATGGGCCAGGTCCCAGAATGGCGCCAAAGAAGGAGCCCGCCCCCAACAGCCATGAGCGCGGCTGTGGAGATGTCCATCAAAGTGGGGGGGCTGCCCCTGAAAGTGATCGTTACCAAGTTGCCCCGGGACCACCCCCAATGGGGGTGGGAAAAGAAGAAAACTGTGGGGCAGGGCACGGTCTGGATCAGTCTAGACAGACCGCACCCGGGAATGGACGCTTTCCAGAACACTAACCTCTTGGCCCGGAGCCTGCTGCAGGCTGAACCGCCCTGTAGCCTGGCAGAGATCCTAGCGCAGCTCCCCAGAGACCCGGAGCGTGCGCAAGCTGCACTGGAGGACCTGGAGCGGAGGATGGTCCGGGCGCAGCGGGGTGCACTCACCGAATGGAGAGAGGAACTGGCCCGGCAGGCCGAAACCCACCAGCGACAGGCCTCAACCACACCCCGGAGTCTGCCTGCCTCTGAGGACGGCGCAGGAGGAGTGAGGGCCGGAGACGACGCCGCGGAGGGAGCCACGAGGACTGAGGCAAGTAAAGGGGACGTTACCACCCCAGGCCCAGCAGCTGCAAGCCTTCCCCAGCCTCCCGTCGCAGAACCCAAGGCCCCACTCACCGCACCTGTTGCCGCGCCGCCACTGCTCCCAGCTAGGCCTCAAGCGGCGAGCGCCACGTCCACGCCCCGTCCGGCGCCACGCCCCTTGACCCCGGGCGCCGTAAAGAGGGAAGCGTCACCGGCCTGGTCGCAAGGCCTGGTAAACCTGGGCGCCGTCACCCCACCAGCGCCCCCTTCCCGGACTGGGCCGCCACTGGACACGACCAAAAGACCCCCGGCCTGGTCGCAAGGCCGAGTGCCCCCGGGCGCTGCTCCCAAATCGAGGCCCTCCGCTATACCACCGCTGGGCGCGGACCTGTTTGCCCATATACCGGTCCGGATGAACGGCCGCTGGAGTGGCCGAATGAAGTGACCAGCAGTCAGCCATGGAAATCCCAGCCCCCGCGCGAGCCTCTGATACCGGCTCCAGAGCCCGTAGAGCTCACCCTACCCCCACTGGAGGACGCCCAATTTGAGTGGGACCCCGCCGGCGAGAACTTGATGGGGTTCACTCAAGAGACCCGGGCAGACGCGGTCTGTCGTCTGGAGGCTTGTCAGCAGCAACTGGCGACCTTCGAACGGGAACGGCGGGAGAGGCGCGTCAGGGAGGAGCGGCTCCAGGCCCGAAGCGCGGAGCAAAAACGCAAAGCCCGCCACCCGCGGTCCCCGAATCACCGGGACCATAATCAAATTCCATATGGAGAATGGTTGGGGTTTCATCAGGGGCCCGGAAACGGCAGGCGACATCTTTGTAACCCACAGGGACGTTGAAAGCCACCTACCGGAGGGACACCGTGGCCGTGACCTCTACCCTGGTGATGTGGTCACCTTCACCCGACACGAGGGCGCAAAAGGACCATACGCCCTCCATGTCCATCGACTTACAGAGGAGAAGCTGCAATACTATGGCTATGAGGAAAGCCAGGAGGACCCGGATGGGTCTGAAGAACTGTATGAGGAGGAGGAAGGAGCATATGGAGGACACCGCTACTAGTAAGTAGCAAAAGCATATGTGTAAATAGTTACCCGTTGGGGTAAAAGGAACTGTTTCCAGAGAGTGTGTGGTCCCCGTTGGGACTGTTAAGAGACTGTTACCTGTGTGCCCCTTATCCCTAACCAGGCTGAGGACTGTGAGCAGCCATTCCCCTTCCCAAAACTGGCCGAGGACTGAGAGCGGCCAATCCCCTGTAAATAGTTGCGCTTCCTAAAGCGCCCCCTACTGGTTTTATAAAAAGACTACCACGTCTACCTCGGGACAACGAGTCCCTCATGTTTACAAGTTTGCCAAGGTTCCTGCACTTACAAGAAGAATGCGCACCTGGTCGCAAGTTGCACCGCCGCCTGGATCCAAGAATGTGTTTTTGAAAATGTAAATGTTTTATATGAAAAGTTTTTATATGCTGCTAAATAGTGTTGTGAATATTTTCTATAATGTTTACATGTCAAAAGAGTTCCAGAAGTATTAGTACGTGTTTTATAATAGTGTAACAAGAAAAGAAAAGTGTTTCCCATAAAGGGAACTGAACCGTGCTGCCTGTTTCCTGATGTGAAAAGTTTTAAAAAGTTTTTGCATGTCCTGTACTTAACTGTTCTTGCTCTTTTCCAGCCCGAGGACGTGTTGTGGTTTACCGGGGGGGAATGTAGCGCCCCGAGGGCTCGGCCGCTACAGGGGTATTGCATCTCTGCCAGAGGTGTGATATTCCACTCCCGGGTAAGGATGGAGTATGGACCAGGGCTCAGTTAGCTGCATACAGCACACTCACCCCATTTCCGAGGGACAGCTCAACGGTACTCCCATTAGACAGAAATGCAGGTACGACAGACCATGTCCCTGGCTGGAGTGGGGAGGGGGGAGGAATACCCGGTGATGTAGGAGCAGATAGGGGACGGTTCCTGAGCGTAGGTAGGAGCCCATTGGTTGCTGGTCACCTGGGCTCATGGCTAGAGGGAGGTATAAGAGGTGGGCACCATCTTAGGACACAGGACAGTCTGTGCAGAGAGAGGAGAAGACAGGGAGTAGAGACTCTGTAGGAGCTCTACTCCAGAGTGGGCCTAGGGAGAGGCCAAGGAGGAGAGTGGAGAGAGAGAGGAGGTGAAGGGGAGCTGTGGTTTCTTCTCAGCCCAGCTCCACGAGAAAGGCGAAGAAGAAGGAACAGAGAAGGGAAAAGAAGAGAAAGAAACAGAAGGGCTCAGGAACAAGAAGGAAGAAGGGACCCTAAGAACCCACGAGAATACAAGGTGAAGGGTCAGGCAGATTAAGGGTGCCGGATCCCAAGGTGGTGGAGGAGAAACTACACTCAGCCAAAGACCGGACGTCGTGATCATTTATTGGTGCGACACCTCATTAAACCTGCTAGGAAGGCACCATATAGAACAGCGGGGAACGGGATCCACGTTTACCCGCACAAGTTTGCGGCAGCTGGACAAAAGTGGGTCACTGGTGAGGCAGGCCAGAGGAAGGATTGAAGGGGGTCATGAGCCATACTTCCGAGCTGCCTGGGAGTTGACCGAGCCCCTCACCTGGTAGACGCAGCACGGATCGGGCAGTCATTGCCTGCTGAAGTGACTTGGATATTAACCGTGAGTTAAGACCCTGGACTGCAGTACGTTGTCTGTGTGCTTTTTCGCTCCACCGGCACTACCGGTACTGAGACTCTCACCACCATCACTCCCACCATCCGCTACACTGCCCTGGGGCTGCACTCTTCCCGTGGGAAGTCACACCACCTCAGCTGCATACACCATCAGCCCCAGCGGTCTGGCCTGCATCGGCGGTTCCTGGTGACCGCAAATCCACGGGTGGCGTAGTCGGACGTTATCAACAGCACATAGCAGACTACCACTGGCCTGACCACCCTGAGCCACGGAACCGGGTTGCCACTACTACCCCCATTGTTCCCCTATTGCACGGATCCGAGTGCCCCACGGCCCAGGGGGTGAGTCAAAGGCACAATGTAGAGACTGCATGGTGGCTCAGTGGTTAGTACTGTTGCGTTGCAGCGCTGGGGTCTTGGGTTCAAAATTCCGCCAAGAACAACATCTGCAAGAAGTTTATATGTTATCCCCATGTTTTTGTGGGTTTCCTCTGGGTTTCCTCCCATGCTCCAAAGACATACTCATATGGAACTTAGATTGTGTTTCACCGCACGTCACAACTAGAGATGAGCGAATATTTAAATATTTGGTTCGGATTACGATCGCTGATTTTGCAATATTCATATCTGAATGCCATTGGATTCAATGGGGGGCAAAACCAAACACATACACAAGACCTTCAAATGGGCCCAAAAGCTGCCAACGCACATCAAATTAGGGGCAGACACCAGGGAAGTGCCATCAATTGACCTAGAGTACAAGCAGTATAATTATTATTATTCATTATTATACCGCCATTTATTCCATGGCGCTTAACATGTGAAAAGAGGCCACCCACTGGTACAGGAGGAGAGAGGACCCTGCCGTGAGGACGTACAAACAATCTACAAGGGATGCGTGAGGATACAGTAGGTGATGGTACAGCTGGTCGTGCAGCGGTATGGTGGAGCAATGGTTACTGCAGATTGTATGCTTTTCAAAGGAAGTGGGTCTTCAGTTTCCTTTTGAAGGTTTCATGGTAAGCGAGAGTCTGATGTGTTGGGGTACAGAGTTCCACAATAAGGGAGATGCACGGGACAAATCTTGTATGTGATTGTGGGAAGAAGAGATAAGCGGGAAGTAGAGAAGGAGATGTTGTAAGGATGGGAGGTTGCGCACAAGTAAGTACAGGGAGACTAGGTCACAAATGTATGGAGGAGACAGGTTTTCGATGGCTTGTTATGCCAAAGTTAGGCTTTTCAACTCAGGCAATGGGGAGCCAGCGTAGGGATTGACAGAGGGGAGAAGCCGGGGAATAGCAGGAAGATAAGTGGAGTAGTTGGCCAGCACAGATTAGGATTAGTGATGAGCGCGCACTAAAATGCTCGGGTACTTGTTGTTCGAGTAGAGCAAATTGGAATGCTCGAGTGCTCGGACCAAGTAACGAGCCCAATGTAAGTCTATGGGAAACTCGAGCATTTTTCCTGAGGCTCCCCCCGGCGGTCTGCAGAGGGCCTAAAAATTGCCCAAATCAATGGGAACAGTGCTCAAATGACATGGGAACAGCATGGAGAAGACCCCTGGAAGCATTCCTGACTCACAGGTCACTGCTGTCAACAACGTTGTCAGAGGTGTTAGGCCACATTTATGGACTCACAATAAAACATACAAAAAAGAAACCAAAATGGATTTTCCTGGAAAATATGTTACCTGGCAAAATAAATAACCAAAAACAAAAATGCTCCTCCACACCTTGGGCTATGTTCACACGTAGCGTTTTTGATGCACTTTTGCATTGCTTTCAACCAAGTCAAATGCATTCACCGGGAAATGTCATTTTAACATTTTACAACTTTATCTGGCCATGTGGTGGGTGACACATCATCAGACACATCCTGTTTTATTTATGATGGAGGGACTCTGAAAGTCACAAAGACTATTTTTATAGGGCCATCAGGTGGCCTTAACTATTCTTAAAGGGCCAGCAGTCGGCTATGCTTTGTTGTTCCCATTATTAACGAGTGGGTCTCCTATACTGTTATTGCGTATGCAGTGACGGCAAGGGCTGCCAAAAATTTGGATGCAACCCAATACCCCTTTGAAGAGACATAGAGGAGGATCTCAGTAAAAAAAAATGTTCCCATTATGAAGGAGCATGTCTCCTATAGTGGTAATGCCCATACTGTGACTGCAAGGGCAGCCAAAATTTGGGAAAAACCCCACTAACAATTTAAAGACACATAGAGCTGGGCCACAGTAACAACATGTTGGGGGTGAGGTGTTGGGGGCAGGATTGCCATGAGGCCTGCCTGGTCCCGGTTCGCCCGGCTCGACCTCCGTCTACTCCGGCTAATTTACCTGGTCTACCGGCACCTTACTGGTCCTATCCAGATGTCTTCAACAAGAAGGAAGCAGAGACACTGCCACCTCATAGGCCATATGATTGTCCTATCGACCTGGTACCCTGTGCCTCTCCACCCCGTGGGCATATCTACCCCTTGTCGCAGGCCAAAACCCGGGCCATGTCTGAGTATATCGAAGAAAATCTGGCTAGGGGATTTATCCAGAAATCTACCTCCCCGGCTGGAGCAGGATTCTTCTTCGTAAAAAAGAAAGACAGTTCACTACGCCCCTGTCTCGATTATAGGGGACTCAACCAGATTACCATCAAAAACAAATACCCCCTGCCGCTCATCTCAGAGCTATTCGACCGCCTTAAAGGCGCGAAGATCTTCACCAAGCTCAATCTTCGTGGGGCGTATAACTTGGTCCGGATCCGCCAAGGAGACGAGTGGAAGACGGCATTCAATACCCGGGACGGTCACTATGAATACCGTGTGATGCCTTTCGGCCTCTGTAATGCTCCAGCCATCTTCCAAGAACTAGTTAACGACATCTTCCTTGACCTCTTATATTCATGTGTGGTGGTGTACCTGGACGACATCTTGGTCTTCTCTCGGGATCTACCCACACACCGGAGGGATGTTCGTCAGGTCCTGCTTAGGCTCAGGCAGAATCGCCTATATGCAAAATTTGAGAAATGCCTCTTTGAGCAGACCTCTCTTCCGTTCCTGGGCTATATTATCTCTAAGACGGGTCTACAGATGGACCCCGAGAAGGTCTCTGCCGTCTTAAAGTGGCCCCGACCGGAGGGGTTGAAGGCGATTCAGCGATTCCTGGGCTTCGCTAACTATTACCGCCTCTTCATCCCACATTTCTCTTCCCAGACTGCACCCATCTCTGCGCTCACCCGTAAGGGAGCAAATCCTAAGGAATGGACGTCCGAAGCGGAGGAGGCCTTCCTCTCCTTAAAACAAGCCTTCTCTTGTGCCCCGGTGCTGCACCGTCCGGATTGCAACAAACAGTTCTTTCTGGAGGTTGATGCTTCCTCTTCCGGAGCCGGAGCGGTGCTCACCCAGAAATCTCTGTCCGAGAGAATGGTAACCTGCGGCTTCTTCTCCAAGCTCTTCCCCTCGTCCGAGCGCAACTACTCCATAGGAGACCGAGAACTGCTAGCGATCAAATTGGCGCTGGAGGAGTGGCGTTACCTGCTAGAGGGGGCTCTGCACCCGGTGGTCATCCACACTGACCACAAAAACCTGGCACATCTACAAAATGCCCAAAGACTCAATCCACGTCAGGCCCGGTGGTCTTTGTTCTTCGCCCGTTTCAACTTTACCCTACATCACGGCCTTGCGGACAAGAACGTTAAAGCCGACGCTTTGTCCCGATCCTTCCTGTCCTCCGATCAAGAGGAGGAGCCTATGCATATCATCGATCCCTCCAAAGTGATGAATGTGGCTCTGTTGGACCTGTCTAGTCTCCCACCCGGTAAGACGTTTGTAGCGGTTCCGGATCGTAAGAAGGTTCTTCACTGGGGTCATTCATCTAAACTAGCCGGCCATGCTGGCCAGAGGAAGACCTTCCTGCTCATTACCCGGCATTACTGGTGGCCTTCCTTGCGCATGGATGTTGTAGACTTTGTCACAGCCTGTTCATCCTGTGCCCGCAACAAGGTTCCCAGACATCTTCCAGCTGGCCGTCTCCTGCCTCTTCCTGTACCTGCTGCCCCGTGGCAACACATTGCTATGGACTTTATTACTGATCTCCCTGTTTCCGCCGGTTGTACGGTCATTTGGGTGGTCGCTGACCGCTTTTCTAAAATGGCCCACTTCATCCCTCTGCCTGGTCTCCCATCTGCATCTGTGCTGGCTAAGGACTTCATCCATCACATCTTTCGTCTCCACGGCCTACCCCTCCACATTGTGTCTGATCGAGGGGTCTAGTTCACTTCGCGCTTCTGGAGAGCTACATGTAAGCTGATGGATGTCTCCCTGGATTTCTCCTCAACCAGATCCTTACCTGCTTCCTCCGGCACTTCGTCAAAGCTAACCATACCGATTGGGTAGAGCTCCTACCATGGGCCGAGTTCTCCTATAACAACCATGAGAGCGAATCTTCTTCCAAGTCCCCGTTCTTTGTGGTCTACAGTCAACACCCCCAGATTCCGTTTCCCGTCTCCGCTTCAGTGGACAATCCTGCCGCGGAGTCTCTGGTCAGCGAATTTTCCTCCATTTGGGAGGACACTAGATCCGCACTTCTTCAATCCTCCGAGCGGATGAGGAGACATACCGACAAGAGACGTCTGGACCCACCTCAATTCCGTCCGGGAGACAAGGTTTGGCTCTCCTCCAAACATGTTCATCTCAAAATACCCTCCTATAAGTTGGGTCCACCGTTCATCGGTCCATTTGAAGTCCTCAAGCAAATCAATCCAGTGACCTACAAGTTAAAACTCCCGGCCACCTTACGGATTCCCAACTCCTTCCACGTATCTCTCCTCAAACCGGTTGTTCTTAATTCTTTTTATGACGATCCAGGTAACTCCCCAGCTCCGGTCTCCGCTGAGGACGTCTATGAGGTAGAGAACATTCTGGCTACCAAGAGGGTAAGAGGAAAAGCCTTTTTTCTGGTGGATTGGAAGGGGTTTGGCACAGAGGAGAGAACTTGGGAACCCAGGGAGAACATCCATGCCTTGCTTCTTCTTAAAAAAAAAAATTCCTAAAAAAGAGGGGGCGTAAAGGGGGGGGTACTGTAGCATCGGCGTCTCTGCCTCCTGATAGGCAGAGACGCCGTCCCCCTTACCGCCGCGCTTCTGGCCTGGCGTCTTCCGGCTCTCCTGCTGCTGCTGCCGGCGCGTGCAGCTTCCCGGGCACTGTGCTTAGAGCGCGTGCATGCGCGCTCCCTCCCTCTTAAAGGGGCCGCGCGTGCCGTCCTAAGGAGTCCCCGGCCAATGGCCTGAGGACTTCTCATATAAAAGGCACCTCCTCCAAAATGGAGGTGCCCGTGCAAGGTTGTAGCTCTGTACACTTACCTCTGCTTCAGCCCTCAGGTCCCGCTGCTAGCCTGACTACCAGTCCAGTCCGCCAGCCTGACTACCAGTCCAGTCCGCCAGCCTGACTACCAGTCCAGTCCGCCAGCCTGACTACCAGTCCAGTCCGCCAGCCTGACTACCAGTCCAGTCCGCCAGCTTGACTACCACTCCAGCCCGACGGTCTGCCTACGGTCCAAACCCGCCAGTCTGTCTATGGGCCAGGCTAGCCTGCCTACCCGGAGAACGTACCAGTTACCTGCCGTGCCTACCAGCCAGCCAGCCTACCTGGAGGCTCCTGCTTGTTACCTGCCGTGCCTACCAACCTGCCTACCTGGAGGCTCCTGCCAGTTACCCATGGTGTCTGCTAGTCCGTCTACCCGGATCACCCGTCTGCCTGCCTGTCGTGCTCATCTGCTGTACCGGTCAGTCCCTGCCTTCTGACCCGTGGGAGTCACCTGCTCTCATACAAGGACTGGCCCAAAGTAGCACCTGGTCCCTCTGCTCGGTCCTTCCCTGGTTCACGGAGTCGATTGAACCGCCGTGCAACCTTGGTCAGTCCGAGTTGATACCTAGTTACGCCCCTCTGGTCCCTCCTAGTACCGCAGCACAGAGGTTCCACCACCCAGATCCGTAACAGCAGTTATATGTGATATGTCTGACAGTGAACCACAATTTTAAATAGCAGGCCTGTAATTTGCTAATACAATTCTTCACAGACACCTAGTGTGAATAGCTTGATAGACACACTGCAACGAAATGAAAATGGAAGAAATGTCTGATTTTGGAACACTCTTATAGGTGTTATGTCTGACAGAGAACCACGGTTTTAAATAGCAGGCCTGTAATTTGCTAATACTATTCTACACAGAGACCTAGTGTGAATAGCTTGACCGACACACTGCAACGAAATGAAAATGGAAGAAATGTCTGATTTTGGAACACTTTTATAGGTGTTATGCCTGACAGAGAACCACGGTTTTAAATAGCAGGCCTGTAATTTGCTAATACTATTCTTCACAGACACCTAGTGTGAATAGCTTGACCGACACACTGTAACAAAATGAAAATGGAAGAAATCGCTGATTTTGGAACACTCTTAGGCTATGTGCCCACGATGCAGAAATTCTCAGGATTTTTTCCTGAGCGTTTCTGCATCTCCCTGGCAGAAAAAACACATGCAGATTGTACATGCGTTTTTCCTGCCAGGGACATGCGGATGTGAACCGTTCTTCACATGCATTTCCGCATGCGGGTTGACAAGCGCTTTCTAAGCGATTTTAGCATCACTTGGAAAGTGCTTGTCAACTTGGTCACACTATATAAATCCATGCAAACGGCATGGATTTATATAGTGTGATCTTAAAGAATGTTTAAAAATAAAAAAATAAATCTATACTTACCTTCCGATGGCCCCCGCAGTCTTGCTTCGCTCCGTCCTGGCTGCCGGCAAGGGAGGACAAGCGCAGCGGGGGCCATCAGAAGGTAAATATGATATTTATTTTTTATTTTATTCTTTTTTTTACAGGTTCTATGGTACCCGGGTCCGGAGGAGAGTCTCCTCTCCTCCACACCCGAGTACCATCCGCACATTGAAACGCTTGGATTCCGCATGTACAGATGCAGTGATGCGGAATCCAAGCATTGCAATGCAAGTCAATGGCGGCAATTACGCTGCGTGTCTGCAAAATTAATGGACATGCTGCGTATTTTTCCGCAATGATAATCCGCAGCGGAAATTTCCGCAGCATGTGCACAGCACATGCGGATTATCATTGGGGAACATGGCAGGCCTTCTACCATGCGTTTTTTAAGCGTTTCTGCAGCGTTTTTGCCGCTGCGGAAACGCTTAAAAAACGCATCGTGGGAACAGCCATATAGGTGATATGTCTGACAGAGAACCATGGTTTTAAATAGCAGGCCTGTAATTTGCTAATACTATGCTTCACATACACCTAGTGTGAATAGCTTGACCAACACACTGCAACGAAATGAAAATGGAAGAAATGTCTGATTTTGGAACACTCCTACAGATGATATGTTTGATTTTGGAACAGGTTTATAGGTGTTATGTCTGACAGAGAACCACGGTTTTAAATAGCATGCCTGTAATTTGCTAATACTATCCTTCACAGTGGGAGTCACCTGCTCTCATACAAGGACTGGCCCAAAGTAGCACCTGGTCCCTCTGCTCGGTCCTTCCCTGGTTCACGGAGTCGATTGAACCGCCGTGCAACCTTGGTCAGTCCGAGTTGATACCTAGTTACGCCCCTCTGGTCCCTCCTAGTACCGCAGCACAGAGGTTCCACCACCCAGATCCGTAACAGCAGTTATATGTGATATGTCTGACAGTGAACCACAATTTTAAATAGCAGGCCTGTAATTTGCTAATACTATCCTTCACAGACACCTAGTGTGAATAGCTTGACAGACACACTGCAACAGAATCAAAATGGAAGAAATGTCTGATTTTGGAACACTCTAATAGGTGTCATCTCTGACAGAGTACCACGTTTTTAAATAGCAGGCCTGTAATTTACTAATACTATTCTTCACAGACACCTAGTGTGCAAAGCAGTCATCAAAGCAAAAGGTGGCTACTTTGAAGAACCTAGAATATAAGACATATTTTCAGTTTTTTCACACTTTTTTTGTTAACTATATAATTCCACATGTGTTAATTCATAGTTTTGATGCCTTCAGTGTGAATGTACAATTTTCATAGTCATGAAAATACAGAAAAATCTTTAAATAAGAAGGTGTGTCCAAACTTTTGGTCTGTACTGTATATATATATATATATGTTGTGGAATATCTATACTAACAGGATGTTCAATGGACCCTCTTGTGCTGTATCATGCACTGCAGTCTGCCACATACACTGCCTGCCTGCCTAACTCCTACTATCAACACTGAATATATGCAGCTGGATTAGTCCTCAGAGGGACTGTTAGTTCAGATGGATATATACTGTATATATGTTGTGTAATACCTATACTAACTATGAAGAAGCAAATCTTTCCCTGACGCAGCAGTACCTCTCCCTACTCTGCCTGATTTCGGGGTACACTGTGACCAGCATAGCACGCCAGGTCTTATATAGACCTGATGACGCTGTACGGCCAGCCAATCACTGTAATGCCCACAACCAACATGGCTACGGCATTACAGTGCGTGGCAGGCAATCCCTGCATGTTCATTGGCTCTCTAAAGAGCGCCAAACATGCAAGGAGGGGACCCGAGATCGCACCCGAGCAACCCGGAAATACTCGCCAAGCGCCGAGCTCGTCGAGCACAGTGATGCTCGGGTGAGTACCGAGCAGTGGCAAGCACGTTCGCTCATCACTATTTAGGATAGATTGGAGGGGTGCGAGAGTGGTAGAAGGGAGGCCACAGAGCAGGAGCTTGCAGTGGTCAAGGCGGGAGATGATGAGGGCATGCACAATTGTTTTTGCAGATTCTTGTTTGAGGAAAGTGTGGATCCGGGAGATTTTTTTTACTTGGAGTCGTCATACTCCTTAGTTGTCCCTCAGTGTTCAGTTGTCATTACCCCAGTCCTTGGAACACAAGCGCAAATACGCAGCCACCTACAGGCCACAATACTAAACTGCCACATTTCTAGACTGCTTGCATTAGAAATTTTGCCTTTTAGGTTCGCGGAGGCGGAAGCTTTCCACAGCCTCGTGGCAGCGACTGTCCCTCAGTACTCGGTCCCCAGCCACCACTATTTCTCCCAGTGTGCCATCCCCCCTTATACAAGCAGGGGTCCCAGAACATTACCCGTACCTTCACCAACGCAGTCACTGGGAAGGACCATCTAACCACAGACACGTGGACAAGTGTTTGTGGTCAGTGACGGTACATCTCACTGACGGCACACTGTGAAAACTGGTAGGTCAGTAATAAAAATCCATGTACAAGTGTGTCCATGGCCTACTAGGGATAGGTAGCGGAAGAAGAGTACCAGACGGACGGGTATGCGAAACCTTAGAACGCGCGCAAATACTACAAGAAGCTACATGTTCAATTACATCCCGATGCAACCCCGGCCACCAATAATGACGAGAGAGGAGGTTGCCTTACCACCTGGATGCCCAGCAAGCACAGAGTTTTGATGTTCCTTGATTACTTTGCGGCGCAGATCAGATGGCACAAATAACCTTCCTGAAGGGTAGGAGGCAGGGGCGTCCCCCTGAGCCTCCAACACCTCACCCTCCAGTTCAGGATAAAGAGCTGAAATGACTACCCCTTTCTGTAATATTGGGGCAGGGTTCTCATGGTCACCACCACCAGGGAAGCTCTGGGACATAGCATCAGCCTCGACATTTTTGACCCCTGGATGACAAGTGACAACAAAATTGAACCTAGTAAAAAACAGGGACCATCTGGCTTGCCTAGGGTTGAGACGTTTAGCTGACTGGAGATATGACAGGTTCTTATGGTCAATAATACCAGTAATAGGATGGACAGCCCCCTCCAACCAATGTCACCATTCCTCGAACTCCAATTTGATCACCAAAAGTTCCCTATTACCCACGTCATAATTTCTCTCAGCCGAAGACAATTAGAAAATTTTAGAAAAGAAGGCACATGGACGCCATTTACCAGGGAACGAACCCTGAGACAACACAGCCCCAACCCCGACATTCGAAGCATCAACCTCCACAATAAAGGGTTGAGAAACATCGGGTTGACTGAGTATAGGTGCAGTGGCAAAATTATTCTTTAAGGAAGAAAAAGCCTGGAGGGAAGCTTCCGACCATTTGGAGAAATCAGACCCCTTCTTAGTCATGTCAGTAAGGTGTTTCACTATAACATAGTAATTTTGGATGAATTTCCTGTAAAAATTAGTAAAGCCCAGAAAACGTTGTAGAGCCTTCAGGTTCTCGGGACGTTCTCAGTCAAGAACAGCACGGATCTTCTCCGGATCCATCCGAAAACCTGAAGATGACAACAAGTTCCCCAAAAAACTGCACCTCCTGAACAGCAAAAACACATTTTTCTAGTTTGGCATAAAGTTTGTTATCCCTTAATATCTGGAGCACCTGCTAACATGCCCCTGATGAGTCTCAAAATCAGGTGAGTAAACCAAAATATTGTCCAGATAGACCACCACAAACCTCCCCACCAAATGATGGAAAATATAATTTATGAAATGCTGGAATACCGCAGGTGCATTGGTCAAACCAAAAGGCATAACCAGACTCTCGAAATGTCCTTCCGGGGTATTGAACGCTGTTTTCCATTCATCCCCTTCTCTGACTCTAACCAGATTGTAGGTTCCCCTTAAATCCAACTTGGAAAATACCTTAGCTCCCACAATCTGGCTGAACAAATCAGGAATCAGAGGAAAAGGGTATGGATCACGAATTCTAATTTGATTTAATTCCCAGAAATCTAAACAGGGACGTAGACTGCCATGTTTTTTCTTCACAAAGAAGATGAGGGTCTGATATGTCCCTTCTCCAGACTTTCCGCAATGAAATCCTTCATGGCTTGTCTCTCAGGGCCAGAAAGATCATACAGTCTGGACTTCGGTAGTTTAGCTCCAGGGGTCAGGTTAATAGGACAGTCATAAGCATGATGAGGAGGCAAATCCTGACACCCCCTCTTCAGAAAAACCGCCCTCAAAACCAAACAGAAAAGCAGGTAAAATTTCTGTAGAGACAGTAGCAAGGGAAATTTCTAAACAGCTCTCTTGGCAGTAATCTCCCCATTCAATAATCTCCCCGGTTTGCCAATCCACCAACGGATTATGTTTAATAAGCCAAGGTATACCCAAGACAATCGGAGTAGGAAGATTGTCCAGAACATAGCAAGGGATGATTGCACAATGAACTGACCCCACCCTCAGTTTTATATTATGTACAATCTGAGTAAATGCTTTCTGTGCAAGTGGTGCTGAGTCAATTGCAAAGATGGGAATAGGTTCAGCTAAAGCACAGCAAGCAAGACCATGAGTTTTCACAAACTCAGCATCAACCATGCTGACTCCGGCTCCACTGTCAACAAACACAGAATTTTTTTGGGTTTTTCTCTTCAGCACCACCTCAGCTGTCAGGACAAAGCGGGAACTGCAGTTTGGCCACAAATACACCCCTTGTTTATCCAGCTCCAGACTACCGAGAGTTAATCGAGTCTCCTTTTGTTTAGGAATTGAAGGACAGGTCCCAGCAAAGTGTCCCTTTTTCCCACAAAAAAAAAAACATACGCCTTTTTTCTTGTGAATCTCCAGGGAGATATACGATGTAGAGACACCCCCTAACTGCATGGGTTCCTCCCTCAGTAATGGTTCACCCCCAGACCGCTCTCCCGGCAGAGGCACACAACCCCGGCAAGAAGGCAACGGAGAAGGTGGTCTCACCCGTCTATCCCGAAGGTGTCTATCAAGATGTATGGCCAAAGACATGGCAGCCTCCAAGGACTGAGGAGTTTCATATATAGCCAAGGCATCTTTCAACCTTTCAGTAAGCCCCTCACAAAATTGACTTCTAAGGGCTGAGTCATTCCATTTGAAATCCGTTGCCCATCTACGGAATTCCGAACTGTATGTCTCCACTTACTGAATCCCCTGCTGAAGGAGACGTAGCCTAGGCGACTTGGTCAGGGTCATCATAGATGAGGGCCAGAGCTCCGAAAAACCCCTCCATAGATTGGAGACAAACCGAGTCCTGCGGTAACAAAAAAGCCCATGACTAAGGATAACCCTGCAATAGAGAGCTCACAATACCAACCCGTTGCTCCTCATTACCGGAGGAGTAGGGATGAAGTTTAAAATACAATTTGCATGCCTCCTTAAGTACAAAAAACTTGTCCCTACCTCCTGAAAACCTGTCCGGTAGGGCAACCTTGGGTTCAGGCTGGACAGGCCTACCTGCAGAGACCCCCATATTGGCGACCTGTAACCGCTGACGTCATTCACCTCCAGAGACAGCCTGTGCAGCCGCTGTGCAAGCTCTGCAACTGAACGCATACCCAAGGGAGAAAGGAAAAAAAAAAGGTGCACGCCCAAAAACACACACAAAAAAAAAAATGTCAGTTCCTTTTTTTATTTTTTTTTCAAAACGTACTTGGCTGGTTATAATGTCACTCCAGGTGTGGGAAAGACTAAGTGCAACACAGAGGGAAAAAGGAAAGGGAGCCCAGACACAAGGGAAAGGGGAGCATGGAGACCTCCTAGTCTGATCACCCTGTCTCAACTAGCGTCCCTATATTGCCTCTTTAGCAATCGCCGCATGCGTGCCTCGCCCTACTCTCCCTGGCGTATGGCTACGGCTAGGGATGGGAGGAGATGAGCACTAGTCAACCTCCGCTAAACTCTGTAGACAACAAGGGTAGACAAAACAGGGGGAAAATGGCTTAGCTTTAGATGAACTCCAAATAAGCACGCAGCCTCAAGCTCCAGAAAGGACAAAGTACTGCTCCTGCTAAGCTTCACAAGTAGAAATGAGTATAACCGGCGACTCCCTCTCAGACACACCAGGTATATATACACCCAGGCCAGAGAGCTAATTAGCAAGAGAGAGGTAGCCGCTCGGTCCTAAAGACTGCCTCTTATCTAATGAGTTGTCTGCAATGCCAAACGTAGAGATCTCCTGCAACCCACTGCAAGGCGACTGTCTGTCACCTCTGACACACCCGTGACAAGTATAACTATTATAATGGGGACCAACACCTCTTCCACTACATCCAACCCAGCAGATGGAGACACAATCAAGAGTCTTCAAATTTTAAAAAAATAGGGCCTGACTCCACCATTTCCGTGGCCAACAGATTGGAAATGGCAGAGTTCAACCTCTTAGCTTTGTCATGTGTAGGAGGAAATAATCTTTTACGTGACCACAACTACAGGACCAAGGGCTGACTGCAGTGCTGAGAGAGGGCAGAGTACGATGAATCGGACAAACTGCTGGACCGTGAGTGAAATGCAGGCGGAGAGGTTACGATAGATTGAGAAAGTTGTGGTGTGCTCGTTCTCTAAGATCAATCAAAAACAGCAGGCATGTCCCCTTCTGTTACAGCTGATGAGCTTTCACTCAGCCTGACTGGAGCGGGTAACGAACCAGAGTTTCTGCGGTCGGAGACCTGCGTGACAATACTTGGCACGGTAACAGAGGAGGAGGAAGAAGCACCAGATGCTTCTTGATGGGGCGGCTGATGGTTGTTGAGGTCCATTGTTCCCCTTTTTTTGTGGCATTGAGATTGCCAGAGTAACGCATGTTGATTGCACATGTGAAGGTTCATGCATGTAGTAGTCAAATTATTGCACTTTTTCCCTCCACTGAGTTTTTTCTTGCAAAGTTGCCAGATATAACGTGAGTTGGCTCATTCTTTGCGGTGTCAAAAAAGGCCCAGGCTAGGTAACCCTTGCCGCCCCTGCAAGCTGCAGACCCGTGACCGGTGCTGGTCACTGCCACAGTTGAGTCTAAGGATGCAGTGCTCATTGTGGTTGCATCACTCCGTGTCTGCGCTGTAAGACGCAACGTAACCGCCTCATCTTCCTCCTCCTCCACCTCCTCAGATGAGCTACTCAGCTGTGTGCCTCTGGTTTCACACCAAGTGGGATCTACAACCTCATTGTCATGCAATGTGTTATCCCATTCCTCACCCTAAGAGTCACCCTCCTCCTCTTCCTGCCCTGACAGCACAGTACAGTCCTCGTGAGCCTCTGGTTTCTGAGTCTCATCAGGATCACATCACCCCCCGAGGGGTTAATGTCTGGTGACGAGGGTCAGGAAGCTGCTCGGACCCTACTTCGTCCTGCCCCGAATCCAACCTAAAAAATTTTTTGAAAACGGCTCACAAAAGGACAAGAATTCAAAAAACATCACAGAAAAGAAACAGAGAAACAGACCTTACCAACACCATTTCAGATTACCAAAGCACAATCAGGATGCAGCAGACCTCCATGATAAAGGCGGGGGCAGCACAGGTGCAAAATACTGATGCAACAGCAACCCCCTCCACGAATTGGCAGATATGTGAGGGCAATGTAGTATTATAAACACAGATGGGGCTTGAATAGGATGCCAGTCACACAGATAGGTGTGACGCACAGTGCCTGGCTTACAGCCTATTAATGACGCCCATAATTTTAAATCAAGTGGGCTGTCCAGCACTATATACGTGCACTCCACAGGAAAGATGCCCCAATTCGCGTCACGTTACTCACAGAAAAAAAAAAATTTTTTTACTCTGCATGCAGCTGAATTTAAATGCCACAAAATGACAAGGTGGCCTATGGTGTGCTGCGTCACGTTACTCACAGAAAAAAATAGTTTTTTTTACTCTGCATACAGCTGAATTTCAACGCCACAAAATGACAAGGTGACTTATGGCGTGCTGCGTCACGTTGCTCACAGAAAAAAATAGTTGTTTTTTTTACTCTGCATACATCTGAATTTCAAAGCAACAAGGTGGGCTACTATGGCTTGCTGTATCACGTTAGCAACTTAAAAAAATTGATTTTTAAAGGTGTACTCCTGCATGAAGCACAATAGAAGCAGTGCACAACAGACTTCTATGAAATGTGCCCTGCTGTCTTTGTGTGGACCTCACTAATGGCACAAGAAAAAAAAATCTGCTGGAAGGTCGATTTCACAGCCACACAGGACTCTAGCTACCTATACTATCTGACTTAGAAGCAACCACCTAGCTAACTAGCTAAAATCTCTAATTAATCCAAGAGCAGCGTCAACAGCAGCCTCTGTGACCTGTTATAATCACAAAATGGAGCTAAAACAATATGTCCGCTCTTTATATAGAGAGGAACATGTGATTTCAGCAGCCAATGGCACAAGCCCATGTGTCTGGACATTGTGGATGGTTCCTGCGCCTTGATTGGATAGCCGCGATTTGCACACATAAAGTTAGGAAGAAAAAAAAAATTACAAGCATGCCGCTGCTCTGAGCTCTCCCCAGCCCCTCCCCTCATCAAACACGTCCCTCCGCTCATCATACACCACCATCCTAGCCAAAGTGATAAAAATACTTTAGTTGCAACGCAATAATATCCCGCACTTTTACCGACTTTTACAGATTTTTGCCAATTTTAAGAAAAAATGCTCGGGTTTCCGATCACAAATCCAAATGTGCCATATTCGTGACGAATTTGAAATTGGCAATCATTTTTCGAACATATTCGCTCATCTCTAGCCACAACCCAGCATCCACTGCGCACTTTTCCACTCCTCTGCTTTCGTTGGGAAAGCGCGCGCTGGATGCTGGGCTGTGACGTGCGGTGAAACCCTGCCCACAGCCCATTAATCAGGGGGGAGCGAGTCACTGGGTCACGCCCGGCTGCAGCCGGAACTTGACATGACATCAGCGAATGTCGGAGCCAACTGCAGCAGGGTCACGTGATGCCTGGTGAGCGGTCAGTGATAGCGCCGCTCACAGGCAATAAAGACCAGGCAAGGAATTTACAAAAAGACTTGTTTCCACAATTTAAATCGATGGGGGCATTGTTAATAGTAGTGTACAACCTTTTTAAATATACTTTTGTAAAAATGTTACTGTGTCTTTAATTTTATACCAATTGAACCCCCTTGCAAAGGTAGTGGAAACCAGTGAGCCATTGGCTCAGTTATGTCACTATTCCTGTGTTATTTGATGATACCAGGAACCGAGTTCCTGAATATGATACTGCATGATGGAGTTGTCAGTCAGAGGGTTCAATGAGTGGTGGAATAAACATTTGTGTGGTGACCACAGTAGGAAAGTTACTGATGCCAGACCAATGTCTTTAGGAATCCTCCTCGCATAAAATGAAAACTGTGCTAGTGGCACTCACAGTAAAGAAAGTAAGAGTTGTGGACTTTGACTGTGCTAGAGAAGTGACTGCTTTCTTTAAATATTGCAAGTTTAAAAGTGTGCCACGAATGAATGAAGTTGCTAGTTCAACCTTCCAATTCATTATCCGATTTCAATTATATTTTCATGTATTTGTTCTTCAAAAAATTTTATTTTTGCTCTAAACATTCTAAAATTCTCATGCCACCCTCAGCAGGAGCTGCAGCCACTGATCCAACATTAAACTCTAATTTAGCACTGATTGGAGTTTTTCTCACTACCACAAGCTAAAACACATAAAAAAAGTCTTAAAACTCAACAGTCTGACTGTAAGGAGAAGACTTCAAGAATCATATATACATATGCTGTATAATTATATATATTTATATATGTACAGTATAGACCAAAAGTTTGGACACACCTTTTCATTTAAAGATTTTTCTGTATTTTCATAACTATGAAAATTGTACATTCACACTGAAGGCATCAAAACTATGAATTAACACACGTGGAATTATATACTTAACAAAAAAGTGTGAAACAACTGAAAATATGTCTTATATTCTAGGTTCTTCAATGTAGCCACCTTTTGCTTTGATGACTGCTTTGCACACTCTTGGTATTCTCTTGATGAGCTTCAAGAGGTAGTCACCGGAAATGGTCTTCCAACAATCTTGAAGGAGCTCCCAGAGATGCTTAGCACTTGTTGGCCCTTTTGCCTTCACTCTGCGGTCCAGCTCACCCCAAACCATCTTGATTGGGTTCAGGTCTGGTGACTGTGGAGGCCAAGTCATCTGGCGTAGCACCCCATCACTCCCCTTCTTGGTCAAATAGCCCTTACACAGCCTGGAGGTGTGTTTGGGGTCATTGTCCTGTTGAAAAATAAATGATGGTCCAACTAAGCGCAAACCGGATGGAATAGCATGCCGCTGCAAGATGCTGTGGTAGCCATGCTGGTTCAGTATGCCTTCAATTTTGAATAAATCCCCAACAGTGTCACCAGCAAAGCACCCCCACACCATCACACCTCCTCCATGCTTCACGGTGGGAACCAGGCATGTAGAGTCCATCCGTTCACCTTTTCTGCGTCGCACAAAGACACAGTGGTTGGAACTAAAGATCTCAAATTTGGACTCATCAGACCAAAGCACAGATTTCCACTGGTCTAATGTCCATTCCTTGTGTTCTTTAGCCCAAACAAGTCTCTTCTGCTTGTTGCCTGTCCTTAGCAGTTGTTTCCTAGCAGCTATTTTACCATGAAGGCCTGCTGCACAAAGTCTCCTCTTAACAGTTGTTGAAGGGATGTGTCTGCTGCTAGAACTCTGTGTGGCATTGACCTGGTCTCTAATCTGAGCTGCTGTTAACCTGTGATTTTTGAGGTTGGTGACTCGGATAAACTTATCCTCAGAAGCAGATGTAACTCTTGGTCTTTCTTTCCTGGGGCTGTCCTCATGTAAGCCAGTTTCTTTGTAGCACTTGATGGTTTTTGCAACTGCACTTGGGGACACTTTCAAAGTTTGCCCAATTTTTCGGACTGACTGACCTTCGTTTCTTAAATTAATGATGGCCACTCGTTTTTCTTTACTTAGCTGCTTTTTTCTTGCCATAATACAAATTCTAACAGTCTATTCAGTAGGACTATCAGCTGTGTATCCACCTGACGTCTGCACAACACAACTGATGGTCCCAACCCCATTTATAAGGCCAGAAATCCCACTTATTAAACCTGACAGGGCACACCTGTGAACTGAAAACCATTTCCGGTGACTACCTCTTGAAGCTCATCAAGAGAATGCCAAGAGTGTGCAAAGCAGTCATCAAAGCAAAAGGTGGCTACTTTGAAGAACCTAGAATATAAGACATATTTTCAGTTGTTTCACACTTTTTTGTTAAGTATATAATTCCACATGTGTTAATTCATAGTTTTGATGCCTTCAGTGTGAATGTACAATTTTCATAGTCATGAAAATACAGAAAAATCTTTAAATGAGAAGGTGTGTCCAAACTTTTGGCCTGTACTGTATGTGTCTATGTCTATGGTACTGTGCAAAAGTTTTTTTGCAAGTGTACAATAAATGCTGCAAAGTAAGAATGCTTATAAAAATAGAAGTGTTAATAATTTATTTGTTTCAAATCTAAATCAAATCATTATTTGATGTGGCCACTAGGGATGAGTGGACCTGTAGATGTTCAAGTTTGTCGGGTTCGGCCGAACTGTAGCCCAAAGCTCGATTCCGGAATCAGAACTTGACCCGAACTAGACTCCATACCCGAACCCAATAGAAGTCAATGGGGACTTGAACTTCGGTGCTGTAAAATGGTCATGGAAAGGGCTTAGGGGGCTGCAAAAGGAAGCAAAAAAAGGGTAAAGACAGGACAATTGCGCTGCAAACAATTGTGGATAGGGTAATGAGTTAAAATAACATAGAATAAAAAAAATAACAATAATAATCTTGAAGCAGGAGGCAGAGGTCCAAGTGGAGGAGAAGGTTAAGGAGGAGGTGGAGGTGGACGTTGTGGGGTAGATGGAAGAGGCGGAGGAGGAGGAAGTCAACACTGTTTTTGTGTTTTATTTTCTTTTATTTATCTTTTTTGGGGCACTCTTCATACAGGTAGTATAATAATCTTCCGGCCACTCTCTGTATACAGGCCGTGTAATACTCTGCACTTGTTTTGGGGGCAAAGAATGAGGAGAGCATCAAACAGTAGAGAGAGAGGACGTGGTCATTCTGTGCCTGCTACGCGCCCATATGAAACACCTTCCTCTTGTGCACACAGGCGACAGGACATTCTGCATAATTTCGTAAGCCCGAGTACCGCTGGACAAATGGGGAGGCTAGAACAAGTAGAGGTGGTTTTAGATTGGATGGCTAAGAGTGCCTTCAATCCCTTTGCTTTGTCTTCGACCCAGTCCCCTGCTGAAAGCGCAGAGTTGGCACCTACGGCCCATAGGCATCTGTCTTCTACCTCAACCCCTTGCAAATCAGGTAAGCAGTCTGAGTCCCAAGTCATGCAGCAGTCACCTTTGCTTTTTGATGACCCTGCTGGCTGTGGTTCCATGGGCCATCCACCTGGCGCTGCCCCACAAGTGGAAGAGATTGAGTGCACTGATGCCCAACCCCTTTTTCTGTTTGAGAATGAGTACTAGGGAGGAGAAGTGAAAACGGATGATGATGATCAGATGATGATGATGATGACAAAACACAGGTGCCAACTGCTGAGGCTATCTGTTGTGTGCAGACCGGCAAGGAAGGCAGGGTTGAGGACTGGGTGGAAGATCATGGGGAGGATTATTATTATGATTTATCTTTAGAGCACCATTGATTCCAATGCTGTACATGAGGAGGGGTTACATAGAAAGCACAAATAGAAATTACAATGAGCAAACTAATAGTGACAGACAGGTACAGAGGGGAGAGGAACCTACACTTGCGGCCTTACATTCTACAGGATAATGGGGAAGGCGGCAGCTCTGGTGGTGGTGAGGTGGCAGTGGTGTCATCTTCTGAAGAGATGGGTTTTCAAGTTCCGCTTGAAAGTTTTGAATTTAGGGGATAATTGGACGTGTTAGGGCACAGAATTCCAGAGGATGGGGGATACTCAGGAGAAGTTTTGCAGGCAATTGGATGAGGAACTTACAATTGTGGAGGAGAGAAGGAGGTCTTGGGAGGATCGGAGATTACACGGTGGGAGACATCGAGAGATTAGTTCAGAGATATATGGAGGAGACACATTACGGTCAGTTTTGTAGGTCAGTGTTAGTAGCTTGAAGTGGATACGTTGTAGAAATGTGAGCCAATGACGCGATATGCAGAAAGGAGACGCGGAGGAGTAGCGAGGAGAGAGGTGGATTAGTCAGACAGCAGAGTTAAGGACAGACTGGAGAGGTGCGATGATGCGATAGGGGATGATGAGGTCCTAGATCCCACATGCTTTCCCGCTTACCGCCTCATATACGACGTATCAACTAGGTGGAACTCCACCTTGCATATGTTGGAGAGACTGTGCGTTACTATCCCACTTCTATGCCTCCTTGAAAAAACGCTCCAGGCAGATAGATGAGGTGGTGACACATTATCAGCTATGTCTCTAACAGCTTTGCACATCTAGAAGCTGAAATTTTTTCCCATTATTTTTTGCAAACTAGTTCAGTGAGATTAGATGGAGAGCGTCTGTGAACAGCAACTTTTAAGTCTTGCCACAGATTCTCAATGGTATTTAGGTCAGACTGTGACTGGGCCATTCAAACATATGAATATGCTTTGATCTAAACCATCCATTGTAGCTCTGGCAGTATTTTTAGGGCTGCCCTGCAGGAAGGTGAACCTATGCCACAATCTAACATCTTTTGCAGCCTTTAACAATTTTTCCTCCAGGATTGCCCTGTATTTAGCTCCATACATCTTCCCATCAACTCTGACCAGCTTCCCCCTCCCTGCTGAAAAAAAGCATCCCCACAGCATGATGCTACTACCACCATGTTTGATGGTGGGAATGGTGTTTTCAGGGTGATGTGCAGTGTTTATTTTCGGCCACACATAGCTTTTCGCATTTAGCCCAAAATATTCTACTATGGTCTTATCTGACCAGAGCACCTTCTTCCACATGCTAGCTATTTCCACTACATGGCTTTTTAAAACTGTAATCTGGACTTCTTATGGCTTGCTTTCAAAAAATGCCTTTCTTCTTGCCAAGCTTCCATAAAGCCCAGATTTGTGAAATGTATGACTAATAGTTGTCCTGTGGACATATGATTGCACCTAAGCTGTGGATCTCTGCAGCTCCTTCAGAATGACCATGGACCTCTTGAGCCCTTTTCTAATTAGTGCTCTCCTTGCTTGTGATGTTAGTTTAGGTGGATGGCTATGTCTTGGTAGGTTGGCAGTTGTGCCACACTCCATCCATTTTTGGATGATGGATTGAACAGTACTCCGTGATATGTTCAGAGATTGGGCTACTTTATTTTTAACCTAACCCTGCTTTAATCCTCTCCAAAACTTTATTCCTGACCTATCTGGTGTGTTCCTTGATTTTTATGATGATCTTTGATCCCGAATGTTCTCAAACAAACCTCTGAGACCTTCACAGAACAGCTGTAGTTATACTGAGAATAAATTACATGCAGGTGGGCTCCATTTGCTAATTATGTGACTTCTGGAGGCAATTGGTCACTCAGGATTTTATTTAGGGGTCTCAGACTGCAAGGGGCTGAATACAAATGCACCTCACAATTTTCAGATTTATATTTTTAAAATAATTAGAAAATCATGTATCATTTCATTTACACTTCAAAAATACTTGCTTCTTTGTGTTGGTATATCATTTAAAATTCCAATAAAATGCATTACATTTGTGGGTGTATCAGGAAAAAATGTGGAAAAGTTCAAGTTATGAATACTTTTTCAAGGCACTGTATATTATTTTATAATCTCGTGGATGAAATTGCGATTATTAGAAGTACCTGAATTCATTCTCAAAATATCCTGGGAATATTATATTTTATTTTTGCATCAATAGCCTAAGATGAGCGTCCATTGTAAGAAGAGTACTTTGGTCTTTTTTTGTTTTCATGTCTGAAGTGGCAGATCGGCCAGGAGGAACAATTGATGTTACATCATGACGTCAGTCTTAAAAATAGAGGCAATGAGTGACTGAATATTTAACTAAAGTCTAGTACACTTCATAGTAAAAATAGACTGCTCCATTATAGATGATAGAATTGAAATTGTGCTTCTGAATTACAGTTGTTCACAATATTGGGTTTGTTTTTCAGATTTTCTAAATGTATTTCTAAATGTATTTTTTTCTATCTATTCTAAATCTAAATGTAGCTTTTTGAATACAACAGGCAACATATTGGACAAATTGTAATCTAGCTATATAATTGTCTTATCCCGTCTGTCTGTCTGTCTTTCTGTCTGTCTGTCTGTCCTGGAAATCCTGGGTCGCTGATTGGTCCGGCCACGGCCAATCAGTGACGCGGCATTTCAGAAAAACATGGCGGCCATTAGCGGCTCATGTGTGGCACGGAGGTCAGCGGCGATGCAGCCGGGAGATGCAGCCGGCTGCTTGCAGCATAAGTCCCCCGACCGCAGGCGCCGCTGACCTACATGCGGCTATCGTCGGAAGATCAGCGGCTACGGCCACTTATCTCCTGAGGACAAGTGTGACGACCCTCCCCTCCCCTCCTCTCCCGTCCCCTCCCTTCCTTTCCCCTCCTCTCCCCTCCTCTCCTCTCCCCTCCCCTCTCCCCCCGTCCCTCCCCCCGCTCGATCAGGACCCCGGCACCCGGCGTCATACTTACCCCTCCCCTCCTCTCCCCTCCACTCCCCTCCTCTCCCCTCCCCTCTCCTCTCCTCCCGTCCCTCCCCCCGCTCGATCAGGACACCGGCACCCAGCGTCATACTTACCCCTCCCTGTGCCTACGCAGCAGCTCCTGTGTCTTCCGCTGCAGCTCTGTGACGTCTCAGGTCAGAGGGCGCGGTGACGTCTTTACACCACGCTCTCTCCTGACCGGTCAGAGCGCACAGCGGGAATATGTCGGCTACGCTGGAGTCCAGAGAAGCAGTGAGGTAAGTATTGGATTTTTTTTTTTTGTATGGGGCCATAGGGGACCTGCATGCGGCACTATGGGTGGATGGGACATCCTGCATGGGGTATTATATAGGGGGGATGTGACAGCCTGCATGGGGCATTATATGGGGGGAGAAGTGACATCCTGCATGGGCCATTATATGGGGGGAGAGGTGACATCCTACATGGGCCATTAGATGGGGGGAGAAGTGACATCCTACATGGGGCATTATATGGGGGAGAGGTGACATCCTGCATGGGGTATTGTGGAACCCCAGGGGTCTGGTTACCACAGTAATAGCAATATTACGTCTGTGAGCAGGTGGGAGGTCTCCTGGTCAGGAATCCTAAGCATGCAACATCTCCTGCCCAGTCCTGGGAGGGGAAGAACTTCCCCTATATAAGCTGGGGCTGAGGCGGGGTTAGGGAGAAGAAGAGGAGTCCCAGACAGAGACACAGTCTGGTCTGGAGTGGAGCTGATACAGGGAGAGCAAGATCAGGAGCTCTGTGGGAGCAGTGATAAAAGGGGTCAGAGACTGGAAGCTGTAGAGCTCGTCCTGACTGAAGAGATCTCACCGGACACGGAGTCCGAGGCTGTGGGGACTGAGCCATACCCAGCAGCAGAAACCGACTGGCAGGGGATTTCAGGTCCTCTGGCCAAGAAACCCGAAGGCACGGTCACACGCAAGGGACCAGCACCGCTGTCGTAGAGCGGAGGCTACCAGAAGGCCCCGAGTCACCGGCCATACGGGTGAGCACCACACGGTACACTCAGGGACGTGGGCTACTTTTACCCGCTTCTAGCAAGGTAGCCAGGAAGAGTACAATTAGTGGGGAGGCCTACAACTCCGCCTGGCCAGGGGAGATCCTATCTGCTCACGGACTGACCAGGCCCCGATCGCTAGCCAGTACTCCCGGGAGGGTCTACCTTTGCCACCAGTAAAGACCCTGAACTACACCGCACCGTCTCTGAGTGGTTCCTGGTGCCTGCGAGCAATTCCACTATCCCCATCATCCACGTCCGCTGCCCTGAGGCCATACCCCTCCTGTTGGGGGTTATACTATCCACGCTGCTCAACCGTACCACCGCCCTCAGCGGTCTGCCCTGCAGCGGCGGTTTCATAACCGCATTCAACAGGTGGCGTAGTCAAACACTATAACATCTTATACTAAACTCCGCCGCTTAGTTTGACACCCTGGGCACGGACCGGGTCACCGCCACGAGGACTACTATCCCCAGCAGATCCGGCTCCGGGTATCCCCCTGCGCAGCAGAAGCAGCACAGGCCCAGGGGGCACGTCAACTTTGGCGTAGTCGGCAGGATTTCGTGCCCGCAACCACCGGGTACTGCGTGCCTGAAAAAGACTGTTAAACTTACCTGTGGTGAAGATTCCCGCCATCCGACGCCATCTTTTGCCTTCTTCCCGCCATCCGTGGAGTTTTCCCGCCATCCGACGCCATCTTTTGCCTTCTTCCCGCCATCCGTGGAGTTTTCCCGCCGTTGGACGCCATCTCGAGGACGCCGCGCGGGAAGAAGAGGGGCGTGGACTCCGAAAGCGCGCGAGAACTGAAGCCCCGCCTCACGTCCGGACGTTGCGTAAGGTGCTGGAAGGAACCCAGCAGACGCCGACGTCACAGGAGCGCGACGGAAGGTCCTCAACCCTGACGATCCACTGCGGAGCCGCGGCCTACGGAAGAGGATCATCGCAAGGTAGGCCACGGTCCACTAGGGGGGAGGAGGATGTCGGATACGGAGGAGAGCTTCACTGCCACAGCCACCGCCAGCACCACCGCTGCTGCGGTCATGCCTTTCACCATGCCCTACATCCCGGGGGCAGCCTGGCTACCCCAGTACTCAGGGGAGTCACATACCCTAAATGACTTCAGAGAAAGGCTGGATAGCCTCTTCCAGGTGTACCCCCTCACAGAAGAGCAAAAAGTGAGCATCCTGGTGGCTCAATTAACAGGGGCAGCCCAAAGGGAGGTAAAGTCCTGGCCACTTGGGAGGAGGAGGACTGTCGCAGAGATACTAGCCCGGCTGAAGGACACCTTTGATACCCGTACCTCAGCCGAGATCAAGCTTAGATTCTACGGGTGCAAGCAGCGAGCACATGAGAATATAAGGGACTATGCACTAAACCTACAAGAGGCCCTGAGAGCCATTAAGCAGGCCGACCCTGACGGCGTGGGAAACGAAGACAAACTGTTGACTGAACAATTTATAGAGGGTCTACATTGTAATGCCCACCGAACCCAGTTGCGAGCCATGGCCTTACAGGACCCTCATCTGGACTTTGCACAGTTCAAGGACAGAGCCATCCGGGTGCTCCGAGAACCGGCACCAGGTGGCGCTGTGACCCACAAACGCCCTGCTACCACTTACCACCAGGAGACGGCGCCCTTGTTGGCAGGGCCTGTGGGAGCTGATGCGCAGGCTTTAAACAATGACCCGGCTACAGACCTGCACCATCAGGTCCAAGAGCTAACTAAAAGCGTTGCCGCGCTAACCCGAACTGTGCAGTCTTTACAGGTTTCTACTCCAGGGAAGATCCAGCTTGCATCCGGACCGGAGGATATCCCGTGGCGCCGACCAAGGAGGACCCCACCGGCCAGAGGAAGACCCAGCGACCGATACAACGAGGACGGACAACGCATCTGCCGCCGCTGCAATCAACCCGGACATATGGCAAGGTACTGTCCTTTAAACTGGCACAACCTGAGGTAGAGGGCCAACCCCTAGGAATAAGATCACCAGGCCCATCGAACTGGCGTGACAAATACGTGGGAGGACGTCCAGTCTTGCCTGTGGTACTGGATGGCATTCCTATGAGTGCCCTACTTGACACCGGGTCACAGGTCACCACCATCCCGTACGTGCTCTTCAAGCAGTACTGGAATGACTCGGATGTAACCCGCTACCCAGACGACGACTTGAGTATCATCGCCAGCAATGGTCAGCCCGTGCCACAGATCGGATTTAAAGAGATGACCATTAAAATCGGTAAAGTCGAACTGGCAGCACAGGGACTGATCATTGTAGACATTGACAAGCGCGAGAGTCACCCAAAGATAACTCTAGGAACTAATGTGATTGAAAATTGTCTTGCGGAGGTGATTCTCATTTTACAGCAGGTTGCCAAGAACGCCAGCTCCGGCCAGCAGCGAGTGCTCCAAAAAGAGATCCGGGCACTGATGCGACGGCAACAAGTGGAACTCTCCGGTGGTGAGATAGGTAGCGTGAGAATGTGTGACCCGTTCCCTATTGCCATGCCCCCAAAAAGTGAGATGATGATTTGGTGCCGGGCAGCTATTGGTCTCAGAGGTAGAGACTACCAAGCAATGGTAGAACCCGTCTACTCAGACAGTAGGCCCACCATTTTGACAGCACGGGGGGTGGTTGATGTACGCCATGGGAGGGTGCCCGTTCGCATAATAAATATCGGGAAGAGGGAAGTGTACCTGCCCCGGTATGCTACGCTAGCCAAATTGTATACCATCAACCAAAATTCTGTACAGTCCGTGGAACCCTTGCCTCCATCTCATCCAGAGGAAGGTAACGGCTCTAAGCAACAAATGGAGGACTGGTGTCAGCAACTGCATTTGGGTACTGACTCCACTCCCTCACACCAGAAACAGGGAGTCTATCGGGTGGTTCGAGAGTACGAGAGAGTGTTTAGTAAACACCCGCTAGACTTCGGGCGAGTAAAGGGGGTAGAACACCACATCCCCACGGGAGACCATCCTCCCATAAAGGAGAGATACCGACCCATACCCCCTGCACACTACCAACACGCCAAGGGGATGCTTAGAGACATGAAGGAGGCTGGGGTAATCAGGGATAGCTGTAGCCCCTGGGCAGCTCCACTAGTCTTGGTTAAAAAGAAAGACAACACTATGAGAATGTGTGTAGATTACCGGAAAATCAACCGTATCACACACAAAGATGCGTACCCCTTACCAAGGATAGAGGAGTCTTTGGCTGCTTTAAAATCTGCTAACTTCTTCTCCACTTTGGATCTCACTAGCGGGTACTGGCAGGTTCCTGTAGCAGAGGCGGACCGGGAGAAGACCGCATTCACCACCCCGATGGGACTTAGCGAGTTTACCTGCATGCCGTTCGGACTCTGCAACGCACCAGGAACCTTCCAACGATTGATGGAATGCTGTCTGGGACACCGGAACTTTGAGACGGTCCTGCTGTACCTGGACGATGTTATAGTTTATTCCAAAACCTACGAGGACCACCTGAAACACCTGGCGGAGGTGTTTGAAGCCCTGGCAAACTACGGTCTGAAGGTGAAACCGTCGAAGTGTCACCTGCTAAAACCAAAAGTGCAGTACCTGGGACACGTGGTGAGTGCTGACGGAGTGGCCCCCGACCCTGTTAAGATCACCGCGATTAAGGAATGGCCAAGACCCTCCAGCGTAAAGGAAGTGCGGCAGTTCCTCGGGTTGGTAGGCTACTACCGAAGATTCATTCCCGGTTTCACCAAAAAGGCAGCTCCTATGCAGGACCTCCTGATAGGCCAGTCCAGGAAGGCCAAGAACCAGAAGCCGCCCTTCAGATGGGAGAAGCTGGAAGAAGAGTCCTTCCGCCAGCTGAAGATGGCCCTCACGGGGGATGAAATCCTGGCGTACCCTGATTACAGCCAGCCCTTTATCCTCTACACCGACGCAAGTAACATCGGGCTGGGAGCCGTACTGTCCCAGATCCAGCAGGGGAGAGAACGGGTAATTGCTTACGCCAGCCGAAAACTGCGACCCACCGAAAGAAACCCTGAGAATTACAGCTCATTCAAGCTAGAGTTCCTGGCAGTGGTGTGGGCAGTCACCGAACGCTTTAAGCACTACATAGCCTCTTCCCGGTTCACCGTGTACACAGATAACAACCCGTTGACACACCTGGACACTGCAAGACTCGGTGCCCTGGAGCAGAGATGGATGGCCCGCCTGTCCAACTATGAGTTCACGATCAAATACCAGGCAGGACGCTCCAATACCAACGCGGATGCCTTGTCCAGAATGCCAAACCTACCGGACGTAGGGGAAGATCCAGGGGAACTGGAAGAAGTTGAACTCCCCGCGTTTCACCGTCATGTGACTCCCCAGTATTCCCACCGTGTAAGGGGTAAGCAATCCGCTACGTTCAACCCCTTACCTCATTACAACTGGGCAGAAACGCAAGACAGTGACCCCGCCGTCCGACTGGTGAAGGAGATGCTGACTCAGCCAGATGCCCGCCTTGACCCAGACGCTCCGGAGGAGACCAAGCAACTGTGGGCTGAGAAGAGTCGACTGTTCCTTTACAAGGGGAAGTTGTGCCGCAGAATGGTTAACTCCCGGACGCATGAACTGGTCTGGCAAGTAGTGGTGCCAAGAAGAGACGCGGCAATGGTACTGGAGGCATACCACGACGGAGCTGGGCACTTCGGATGGAAGAAGCTGGAGTTCCTGCTGCGCGGGCGGTTCCACTGGGTAGGCATGAGAGGAACCATCGAGAGGTGGTGCAGAGACTGTGGCCCATGCAACCTAAGAAGGAAGGACCGTGCCAGCCAGAAGACTCCCCTGCAGTCCATCGTCACCAGGCAGCCGTTGGAACTGGTAGCCTTGGACCATGTAAAACTGACCCCCAGCAGAAGTGGCTACGTCTATGCGTTAACCATCGTGGATCACTACTCCCGGTTCTTGGTTGTAGTCCCCGTCAAGGACTTAACGGCTCAAACAGCAGCTAGAGCCTTCCAGCAGCACTTCTGCCGTCCACACGGATACCCAGAGCAGGTGCTGACGGACCAAGGACCTGCCTTTGAAGCGGAAGTCTTCCAGGAGTTCTGCACTCTGTATGGCTGCCGGAAGATAAGAACAACACCCTATCATCCGCAAACCAATGGACTCTGCGAGAAGATGAACCAGGTGGTGATAGACCTTCTGAAAACATTGCCCCTGGAAGAACGCAGTCTGTGGCCTGAGAACCTGCCTGATCTGGTGGACCTATACAACCACATCCCTGTAGGTTCTACCAACTGTACCCCGGCTTACCTAATGAGAGCAAGACCTGGTAAGCTGCCTGTTGATCTGGATATGGGAGTCCTGACACCCGAGGACACTTCACCAGAAGCAGACTGGGACACAGAGAGGCAGCAGCAGTACCGGAAAGTACAGGAGAGCGTTGAGCAAAGTCTCTGTCAAGCAAGAGAAAGACAGGAGAAGACTTACAACCAGCATGCTCCCGCTGTTCCCCTGGTACCTGGAGAGCAGGTCTTGAAGAGGAAAAGATGGCTCCACAAGTTGGACGACCAGTGGGAGAAGGACCCGTACACCGTACTGCCATCAAGCCATGAAAACCCAAAAATCTGCACAATCAGTAAGGATGGAGGAGAAACCACAGCCATTGTCTCCCGAGATCACCTGAAGAAGTGTCCCGAGCAACTACGAAACCCTGAAGAAGATCACGAAAACCCTCGACCCGCAGAGGAAAGGGAAGAGATGGTCAGTACTGTACTCGGAGACTTCCCTCGGTCTTGGACACAAGTAAATGGCGCTGTTGTGGTACCCGTCCTCACCTTCCTCCAGCCAGCATCCCAAGTGCCTACGGAAAAACAGGTAGAGCTGGAAGAGCAACCGGTCCAGGAGGCAGAAGACCCCACACAAGCAGACCAGGAGAATCGACCCTCTGCTTATAGTGAGCCTGCCGTGCCCCTAGTGAGCCAAAGAGTCCGTAGACAGCTGCCCAGCTTACCTTTGACAGCTCCTACACCCTGTAGCTCAGGACCGGTCAGTAAGCTCCGTAGGTCTACTAGGGCCACTAGAGGCCAGTTGCCCGTACGTTGGAGGATCTAAAGTGTTCAGACTGTTTTATTGGTATTTACCTGTTTACTGTTGCTTGTAAATAATTATGTTTTTTCTAGTTATTTTATAGGTGTCTTTTGTGGATTAACCGGAACTCTGTTGTATATATGTTTGGAGCGTAACCCAGGAATGGACTAAAGACTGTTAAAGACTCGGGGCAGAACAGACCCCTACCTGGTTACGGCTCCCTGTTCTTTGGTGAAATGGACACCCTTTTTGCTTCAAAAATTGCACCCGGTTGCGGACACGCCGTGACCACCCTAATGTGTTTTTCCTTATTGTATTGTTCCTGTTTATACCCTGTTATGTTTTCAAAAATATGTTTAGTCCCGGAGTACTAAATTTTACTAGGGGGGAATGTGGAACCCCAGGGGTCTGGTTACCACAGTAATAGCAATATTACGTCTGTGAGCAGGTGGGAGGTCTCCTGGTCAGGAATCCTAAGCATGCAACATCTCCTGCCCAGTCCTGGGAGGGGAAGAACTTCCCCTATATAAACTGGGGCTGAGGCGGGGTTAGGGAGAAGAAGAGGAGTCCCAGACAGAGACACAGTCTGGTCTGGAGTGGAGCTGATACAGGGAGAGCAAGATCAGGAGCTCTGTGGGAGCAGTGATAAAAGGGGTCAGAGACTGGAAGCTGTAGTGCTCGTCCTGACTGAAGAGATCTCACCGGACACGGAGTCCGAGGCTGTGGGGACTGAGCCATACCCAGCAGCAGAAACCGACTGGCAGGGGATTTCAGGTCCTCTGGCCAAGAAACCCGAAGGCACGGTCACACGCAAGGGACCAGCACCGCTGTCGTGGAGCGGAGGCTACCAGAAGGCCCCGAGTCACCGGCCATACGGGTGAGCACCACACGGTACACTCAGGGACGTGGGCTACTTTTACCCGCTTCTAGCAAGGTAGCCAGGAAGAGTACAATTAGTGGGGAGGCCTACAACTCCGCCTGGCCAGGGGAGATCCTATCTGCTCACGGACTGACCAGGCCCCGATCGCTAGCCAGTACTCCCGGGAGGGTCTACCTTTGCCACCAGTAAAGACCCTGAACTACACCGCACCGTCTCTGAGTGGTTCCTGGTGCCTGCGAGCAATTCCACTATCCCCATCATCCACGTCCGCTGCCCTGAGGCCATACCCCTCCTGTTGGGGGTTATACTATCCACGCTGCACAACCGTACCACCGGCCTCAGCGGTCTGCCCTGCAGCGGCGGTTTCATAACCGCATTCAACGGGTGGCGTAGTCGAACACTATAACATCTTATACTAAACTCCGCCGCTTAGTTTGACACCCTGGGCACGGACCGGGTCACCCCCACGAGGACTACTATCCCCAGCAGATCCGGCTCCGGGTATCCCCCTGCGCAGCAGAAGCAGCACAGGCCCAGGGGGCGCGTCAGTATTATATAGGGGGATGTGACATCCTGCATGGGGCACTATAGTGGGATGTGACTTCCTGCATGGGGCATTATATAGGGTGGATGTGACATCCTGCATGGGGTATTATATACGGGGGATGTGACATCCTGCATGGGGTATTATATGCATGGGGTATTATATATGGGTGATGTCACTTCCTGCATTGGGCATTATAAAGGAGGGTCGGGAGACATATGCTAGAATACCCTATGCGATAGAATCGGGCCACCATCTAGTAATCTAATAAATACTGTGTATTAAGTATTGAGTAAAAAAACTCATAAAGGGCTGCAATGTATTAATGGAAAACATACTTCAACAGTGGCCCAAGTTTTGTTTCGAAGCCCATGTGCCCACATGGCCTGTAGTTGTTCCAAATCAAGATTTTTCTTTGTAATCGATCCTTTTATAACATGTCAAAATGAAAAGGATGAATATATCATCAATTTAATGGTCAAACAAAGTGAAAAAAAAGGGTAAAATTGGACAGCATGCAACACTAGCTCAAAAAGAAGAAAGGCCTGGTAAGCCAGAGTCTGTCTGATGCCAACTGAGGGGACCATTAAAGTCAACGGGCATGATAACGGAAACATTTACCCAACACTTTATGCAGCAACTGAAATACTTGTTTCCCTGATTAGAAACACTCAAAGGTTCGGAGCCATAGCAAATGCAATTTTATTTTCCTATAATATCTCATTGTAGGTGGATTTCTTTCCAATGGCTAGGAGACCAGAGCATAGTTTGTCATGTAATGACTTCATGACACAGAGAGAGCCATCAATGTGCATTTCAGTGCTCCAGCATCACAGAGCACTACCAACTTCTAAATATATCTAATTACAGCAATCATTGCTTCTTTTGCAGACTATTATTTACGGTATCTCCATTTATACCTGAAAACAAAGTTATAAGGAAGTGCACAAGTATGTCTTCCTCTACTACTGAAAATTGTGCTGTGAGCGACAAGGGTTCTGTTTTCTTGGCAATTAGTATGAGATACTGGATGGTAAATTAGGAAACATGCAAGAGCAAAAGCTCAAAATATAGCAATGAGAGGGACCCATTACAAACATTTCATCTAATGGTCTAAGACTTAGAAAAATTCTATGCACGAACAAAAGCAAATATACAGTTGTGGCCTTACAAATTATACATACATGAACTACTGTCCCTGGTTGATGCTTAATTGCTGATTTGTTTGTTTATTTTCAGTGTTTCCTGCTTTTTATGCTTAATGAGAGATGGGAGCATGGGATACCAGGAGAGAAGAACTCCTGGTACGCCTCAAAGGAAACCAAAATTGGAACAGCAGGTAAGATTTATTTCACCATATAATGATCAATGGCGACAGATGACCAGAAATACTGGTCTATAACAATCAATGCTGTTCCCAAATGATACATTTCAGAGACACCATCTATTTCCTACAGAAAAACTAAACATTTGAAGGATATTCTTGCACAGAGCCACTTTAAAGGAACTACATTCCAAAATGTTTTTGATACATTTGGCCCCAAATTATTTTTTTCCTTGTGGCCATTGTCTGGCCTGTCCTAACACTGAAAGAGCCTTTATGTTTAAATCCAGTTATGCACATATGGCCTTTAAAATCACCCAACACATTACATATGAAACAGAAGGGGTGATTTATTATGCCTCCTGTCCCTGTCATTTAATCTAAATTGAACTAACATGAGGAAATTTAAGGTGAGAATAAGGGAATATCACAAAAGCAATTGCTATTCATGATCAATCATAGCGTAAACCCATTCCCGGACACGCAAAATGGTAAATAGATGCAAAGCTAAATTATTGATGGCTAGAGGCATTGACAGGGCAAGAATCAAGGGAAGAAGTTGGGACTTAGAAAAGATCCTTGACCAAATTGAGGCACGTCAAGTTTGGAAGGTCAATACGGTATGACCTAAAAGCCTCAATGAAGTACTGAATTTTGCTCAAAAATAAACTTAATTTTCTTTTTCAATGAATGTATCTGGTTAGCACCAAAAAAATAAAAATGATGATTAAACTTTGAAAAAATTGAAACATTTAACTTTTTGATTTAGCAACCTGTGGCTTTGCTGCTGTGGAAGAATCAGCATCAGGTGATATTCCCACTGGCCGTATGGAAAAAATTACTGCATTCTCCAGTCTTGTCCATTTTTGCAGATGGAACAGTGCTAAAAAATTACAGCATTCTCCAGTCTTGTCCATTTTTGCAGATGGAACAGTGCTACTTTTTAATTGTGCTAAAAAGGCACATAACTCGTGTGTCCATCTGTGATGTGGAAAAGTGCAGAGAGTGTCTGCTAATTGAGATTTTGGTTTTGGCTATTATCCTAAGTCATGTGACAAGGCTCCTTAGAGAGTCGATATTGACTTTTAGGATTGCTACTTCCTATAGGTAGCACTAGAGTTCTAGTCCTCTTCCCCTCTGAAGAGTCAATTTGCATATTTCCCAGAGAAGCATTGCCGCTTAAAAGTCTCTTCATCTTGTCATCCGAAGTGGACAGGAAGGCTGACAGTACTCACTATATGGGACGTCCATTCAAATTCCAAGGAACCCACTTGGAGAACATAAACGATAGAGGAGCAAATAAACAGTGTCCAATCCAGGGTGATATTATCCAAATCTGTAGTTTGTTCCACCATAAAGATACAACGTTTCGACCATCTGTAGTTCATTATCAACTATGATACTTGCTCCTCTATCCTTACCTTGGCATGTCAGGCTTGACATGTCACTCTCCGCATTTATAACTTTATATTGTAACTGTGCGTTTAACACTAACCAATCTTGTGTCGGTAAATATAAAACCAATTGGCGGTTCTTTCAGGCAGACCACTCTTTAAATGTGAATTGAATGGTGTGTAACAGATCGCACATTGCACATACGCTGCCATTGTTCTTGGCAGCACAGATCCTGTTTACACAGGACGATGCTCTGCCGAGATCAGTGATCTTTTTGGCAAACCAAAAGATCATTTCACCCAATGGCACCCACCGGCAGCCTGTTTACACGGCAGGATTATTGTGAAACAAGCATTCCTAGGAACACTCGTTTGTGATAATCGTACGATGTAAATGATGCACCTTAACGTATTTTTTTACACTGATTTTACTTCTTTATATTGATTTACAAACAACATGAAAACAGAAGAAATCTTAGGTAAATGCATAATTGTTTGTTTCTTATCCAGAAATCTGTTCTCTGGTTGTCTGCCAGAAGGTTTGCCAAGCCAGCTATCACCACACTGATCAAGCCACATACTATTCAACAGATTTGTTCCTGCATTGATTTAAATACTTCCAAGCTAATTTTCTTGGCCAGCAAAGCATTCTACTTATTCACTTCATTATTTTATACATTAATTGTTATGTTCATAGAACACACAGAAAAAGATGTTTTGCACAAAGAAAAGCATCTAATCTACTGGAAATGACTGCGGATAATGTCTCATGTCCTCAATTTCTTGTAGGAAAAAGGCCATTGTTCTTTGTCGTCAGTATTAGCCGTGCCCTGTAGTGTCACATAGTAGCAGTTAACATTCATCTTAGAAACATGAACCAATTCATTCCACTGAGCAGTGAATAATTCATATATCACGTTTTTACCCAGGGCAAAATATACTGACATCAGGAGTCATTAAACTGCAGTCATTCACTGAACAAAATGTCTATTCAAGATCTCAATGTGAACATTTTACTGTTGCCAGTTAAAGTTAAGAATGAACTAACTTGATTCATTGGACATGGTGTCAGTTCATAAAAACATTGTTACACAATAATTTTACATTTTCTCATTGCAGCATTTTTGTATAGCACCTGGAAACAAAAATAGCAATTGTTATGAACAAGGTAGGCTACGTAGTTTAATGGCAACATACAGGAAAAATCCTGAAAGCTTCCATTGTTCAGAAAAAAAATAATTCCTGTAAATTACTGATACTCCAGAAGATAATGGAGAATTGTTGGAAGAACTATTTGTTTGTCAAAAAGCAGCATAGAGAAAAGTCAATTACAGAAGCTGGGAGTATTCCAGGTAATGATGACTGCAATATGGGTGCATTTGAGTAGACAGACTTTTGACCAATAAGGGGTTTTCTTTCTAAGACAACTTCTTTAATGTTTGGTCAAATCAGTTCTATGAAATTCAGCCAGAGCATTACATGAAGCATGTACTACCTACAGATACCAAATATACACTCTCAACATTGAAATTGCCACATTAAGAAAGAAAAGTTGTGGCGTTATGGAAAGCACAGGATTGTATCTCACATCAAAAAACCCATAAAAAATAACCTTTACTAAATATCATTAAAATATTGCCTTAAGGCACACAAACAAATACGGTATAACATAGAAATAGACATAAAATTTGTGAAAAGATGATCAAATGTTGTTAGCTCAGATGGATATATAGAAAGACATCAAGCTATAGGCTATAACGTCTAACAACACGACATGTAGTCCAGAGAGACCCAACCATTCAGAGTCTCTCACAAAAGCCTATTCTTATATAACAGTCATAGATCATAATAGCAAGATTAGCCACTAGGAGTACCGCTAGAATATATTAATCATTTATTTTGATTCAAAAAAGATCCCCGGTGGAGGCCTACATCAGTACAATATAAGATGATTCCTGAATCCTCTAATTCATCTCAGCATATCACCTGTTAATGTGAATATGCTTAATAACTAGCTGCAGTTAGCAGTATAATCACCAGGTGATAGTAGTACTCCAAAATTACAAACTAATATATAGATAAATAACTTCCCCAAGCTGGGATATAACAGCAGGTTCGCTAACAAATTAGGATCTTGATGACTTACCCAAATATATTAAGTGTGGCAGAACATTCCTCAGACAACCATTAATAACCTCATTAATAAATGCAGGGATTTCTGTGCTCATATTTGATGCTAAACAAATTGAGATGTTTTGAAAATTTTGTTTCCACTTTTTCATCGTTTGCATTTCAGCAACATGGCTATCGATCCTGTGATATTCATAGCTCCACGACTTTACTTTCCTGGTGTTGTAATTTCAATGTTTAGGAGAGTATAAACCATAATATATGTATATATATATTATTTATATAAAGAAACACAGGAAAAGTACCAGCAATTAAACTGGTGCCAAGCCTCCCAGCCAAATACCATTTCTCTACCATACAAGATAATGGAGGCGGTGCACCGATTGAAAAAGTAGAAAAAAATGGTTTATTAGCCCAAAACGGCAACGTTTTGATTCATGTTTGAAAAGTTTCACATCATGAACTGAAACGTCGCCATTATGGGTAGTAAGCTACAGTTTTTTCCACTTTTCCAATTGATGTGCTGTCTCCATTATCTTGTACACACACATACAGTACAGACTAAAAGTTTGGACACACCTTCTCATTTAAAGATTTTTCTGTATTTTCATGACTATGAAAATTGTACATTCACACTGAAGGCATCAAAACTAGCTTCAAGAGGTAGTCACCGGAAATGTTTTTTCACTTCTGGTGCTACACCAGATGACCTGGCCTCCACAGTCACCAGACCTGAACCCAATCGAGATTTCTGAGGCTGGTGACTCAGATAAACTTATTCTCAGAAGCAGAGGTGACTCTTGGTCTTCCTTTCCTGGGGCGGTCCTCATGTGAGCCAGTTTCTATGTAGCGCTTGATGGTTTTTGCAACTGCACTTGGGGACACTTTCAAAGTTTTCCCAATTTTTCGCACTGACTGACCTTCATTTCTTAAAGCAATGATGGCCACTCGTTTTTCTTTACCTAGCTGCTTTTTTCTTGCCATAATACAAATTCTAACAGTCTATTCAGTAGGACTATCAGCTGTGTATCCACCTTACTTCTGCCCAACACAACTGATGGTCCCAACCCCATTTATAAGGCAAGAAATCCCACTTATTAAACCTGACAGGGCACACCTGTGAAGTGAAAACCATTTCCGGTGACTACCTCTTGAAGCTCATCAAGAGAATGCCAAGAGTGTGCAAAGCAGTCATCAAAGCAAAAGGTGGCTACTTTGAAGAACCTAGAATATAAGACATATTTTCAGTTGTTTCACACTTTTTTGTTAAGTATATAATTCCACATGTGTTAATTCATAGTTTTGATGCCTTCAGTGTGAATGTACAATTTTCAAAGTCATGAAAATACAGAAAAATCTTTAAATGAGAAGGTGTGTCCAAACTTTTGGTCTGTACTGTATATATTGTAGGGATTTGTACTCACTGAGCCGCGTTGGAGGTAGGCACAGGTTCACACAGTGATGCAGTCCGCGGGTTCACTGGTGATTTATTTAGTGTCCATACACCAGTGAGGAAACAAAAGTAACAGCCTTTTCCTGGCACAAAGAGGAATAACAGAACAAAGCTCAAAATAACAAGTCCATGCAGCACGGCTTCAGCCGTTTAAACAAAGTGTTTTTCTCTGCCTCCTGCAGAGTCTAAGTAGCTCATGCAAGGTCTGATCACCTTGCCCAACACACACAGACAGACTGTGACATGCACAGCTGTCTTAAATCAGCCTTCCAAGACCTGAACTGGAGATAAGTGAGCAGCTGTTCCCCCCCAGCTCTTTCAGCTGCTCGTAAAGCCCAGCCCTGTAATCCGGGCCCATTAAATTCCTCTCAGCACTATGTGTGCTGGATCCTGCTTTTCCGGGTCCTACATCACAGAAGCTTGGCACTTCGGGGACACATATCTCCAGTCCACGACCTGTCCGGCAGCCACCTTACAATATATATATACAGTACAGACCAAAAGTTTGGACACACCTTGTCATTTAAAGATTTTTCTGTATTTTCATGACTATGAAAATTGTACATTCACACTGAAGGCATCAAAACAATGAATTAACATATGTGGAATTAGATACTTAACAAAAAAGTGTGAAACAACTGAAAATATGTCTTATATTCTAGGTTCTTCAAATTAGCCACCTTTTGCTTTGATGACTGTTTTGCACACTCTTGGCATTCTCTTGATGAGCTTCAAGAAGTAGTCACCGGAAATGGTCTACCAGCAATCTTGAAGGAGTTCCCAGAAATGCTAAGCACTTGTTGGCCCTTTTGCCATCACTCTGCGGTCCAGCTCACCCCACACCATCTCGATTGGGTTCAGGTCTGGTGACTGTGGAGGCCAGGTCATCTGGCGTAGCACCCCATCACTCTCCTTCTTGGTCAAATAGCCCTTACACAGCCTGAAGGTGTGTTTGGGTCATTGTCCTGTTGAAAAATAAATGATGGCCCAACTAAACGCAAACCGGATGGAATAGCATGCCGCTGCAAGATGCTGTGGTAGCCATGCTGGTTCAGTATGCCTTCAATTTTGAATAAATCCCCAACAGTGTCACCAGCAAAGCACCCCCACATCATCACACCTCCTCCTCCATGCTTCACGGTGGGAACAAGGCATGTAGAGTCCATCTGTTCACCTTTTCTGCGTCGCACAAAGACACGGTGGTTGGAACCAAAGATCTCAAATTTGGACTCATCAGACCAAAGCACAGATTTCCACTGGTCTAATGTCCATTCCTTGTGTTCTTTAGCCCAAACAAGTCTCTTCTGCTTGTTGCCTGTCCTTAATAGTGGTTTCCTAGCACCTATTTTACCATGAAGGCCTGCTGCACTAAGTCTCCTCTTAACAGTTGTTGAAGAGATGTGTCTGCTGCTAGAACTCTCTGTGGCATTGACCTGGTCTCTAATCTGAGCTGCTGTTAACCTGCGATTTCTGAGGCTGGTGACTCGGACAAACTTATTCTCAGAAGCAGAGGTGACTCTTTGTCTTCCTTTCCTGGGGCGGTCCTCATGTGAGCCAGTTTCTTTGTAGCACTTGATGGTTTTTGCAACTGCACTTGGGGACACTTTCAAAGTTTTCCAAATTTTTCGCACTGACTGACCTTCATTTCTTAAAGTAATGATGGCCACTCGTTTTTCTTTACTTAGCTGCTTTTTTCTTGCCATAATACAAATTCTAACAGTCTATTCAGTAGGACTATCAGCTGTGTATCCACCAGACTTCTGCACAACACAACTGATGGTCCCAACCCCATTTATAAGGCAAGAAATCCCACTTACTAAACCTACCGGGCACACCTGTGAAGTAAAAACCATTTCCGGTGACTACCTCTTGAAGCTCATCAAGAGAATGCCAAGAGTGTGCAAAGCAGTCATCAAAGCAAAAGGTGGCTACTTTGAAGAACCTAGAATATAAGACATATTTTCAGTTGTTTCACACTTTTTTGTTAAGTATATAATTCCACATGTGTTAATTCATAGTTTTGATGCCTTCAGTGTGAATGTACAATTTTCATAGTCATGAAAATACAGAAAAAGGTGTGTCCAAACTTTTGGTCTGTACTGTATATACAGTGGGGGAAATAAGTATTTGATCCCTTGCTGTTTTTGTAAGTTTGCCCACTGACAAAGACATGAACAGTCTATAATTTTAAGGGTAGGTTAATTTTAACATTGAGAGATAGAATATCCAAAAAATCAAGAAAATCGCATTGTATAAATTAGATACATTTTTTGCATTATATATTTATTTACACACACGACGCTGTGCAGATGTTTGAGGCAGGTGTGGAAAAAATGCTGCCAAGTGAGAATGTTTTAAAAAATAGGAGCGTTAGTGGTTTATTTTTGTCTATAAAACCCGTTATTGCATTTTATTTCAGTGTTGCGGCAACCAAAAACACGTAATTCTGGCGATTAGATTTCTTTTCTCTTTACGCCATTTACTGATCGGACTAATTCTTTTTATATATTGATAGATCGGGTGATTCTGAATGAGGCGATACCAAATTTGTGTATGTTTAATTTTTTTATTGTTTTATTTTGAATAGGGTGATTTAAACTTTTTTATTTTTAAATATTTTTAAAAACATTTTGCTTTTATTTTTTACATGCTTCATTAGTCTCCATGGGAGACTAGAAGCTGTGATGTTCTTATCGCCTGTGTGTAGCAGAAATGCTCACTGGCTATGAGTGCCAACCGCTGGGCGGTGCTCATAGCATCCCGGCAATGACAACCGCAGGGGTCTCCTGCAGACCCCGGGTTATCCTGCCAACCCATCGGCGACCAGTGGTCATGTGATGTGGGTCCCGATGGGCGGGACTAGTGACATCCTTCCGCCACGGTCATGTTAAATTTGTTAATAGCTGCGGGTGGACCGCGATTCCACCTGTAGCTGTTAGGGGCTCATGACAGATGATCAGATCAGCTATCATGTGCCGGGAAAGGTGCAGGCTCATCGCCGGAGCCTGCGCTGAAGGGAGAGTCTTGGCTTTTTTTTGAAGACAGACCCTAAGATAAAAACAAAATGAGCAAATACCCTGTAATAAATAAGTAATAGAAGATGTAAATAAAATTGGATACTTAGTTGACACTATTTGGATCAAAAAAGAGTAAAAGCCATCCCACCATGACAAGGTGTACCCAATTGGGACAGTACCTAAATCTTGTAGTTCATCTCACTGTGTCAACAGAAGTAAAATAGATAAGGGCAGAGTAAGACCTGGATCCCAACTGTGCAGCCAGCCGTCCGTGGAAAGCTATATAAACAAAAATACACAGCCCAAAAAGGGGGAATCATGCCCCCGTTTGAAGAAAGTACAAAAAACTGAAACAAAACCAAAAAAATGAGTCAGCGCATAAGTTTAACAGACAGAACCTAAGATAAAAACAAAATGAGAAAATATTCTGTAATAAGTGAATAGTAATAGTATATGTAAATAATATAGCTTACTTAGCTAACACTATTTTGATAAGAAAAAGAGTATAAGCCATCCCATCACCACAAGGTGTACCAAGTATTAGGCTCTGTCTGTTAAATGGCCACCGTGTGAATGCACACCTATGCATTGCACTTATATAAAAATATTTTTGGGGGTTTTGTTCCGGCCTCTTTTATTGCCTGTGCAAATAGAAAGGATGACAGGGCAGGGAGTCTATGGTTCATAGTTTTCGACAATTGGAAGTGGAGCACTCCTAACACCAGGATAAAAGTCATGTGCCCTACCTATAGTAACATTTTCTGCTTTATTGTTTCCAGAATAGGAGTAATAGTGTTTAATATAATTATGTTGCTATTTTCTGTACGTAATGTACAAAATGTGTTGCAGAAAAAGCTTGCATGAACCCCAGTCAGCAATTGTGGGTCAATTTAAAACAATCAGTCCTTAGACCGATGCCTGGAGCTATTCATCACATACTGCGCATATAACGTCGCATCCTTAGTCATTAGATATATTAATGGCAAAATCTCCATTTATCATAAACAAAGAACACTCTACATGCTTTTATGCCAACATCAAACAAGGAAAAGGGCAATGCATGATGTTCAAGAGTAAAAATACCCTGTAAATTAAAGGTTGTATACAAGTCAAGTAGGAGAGTTTTTCACATAAAAGGAAGTATATAATAAGGAAAGTTTTCAAATTGAAATAGTAAATGATTCTTCTTGTAAGATGATCGTAAGTAAATACTTCACTTCCTAATGGTCGGCAATGTTTTCGATTTATTTCTGGAACATCCGCACAATATTTGTCCTATTTCGTATTTGGTAACTGACCTTCCTATGATGCTGTTCTATGTGGTCATACAGAACTACCCATGAGAGCAATGAGTCCAGCAGTTCTGTGTACAGAAGGAATCAGCAGACGTGCTTAGAAAGTTTAGGGTTTAAAGGGACCCAAATTGTGCCAGCTTTCCCACCAGCCCACTGATCTCTGTGATTAGCGCAGGGCGTTCAGCGTCCGCACAGATATCGCAAGATCCTCGAAAATAATTTACCTAGCACAAAGCATTACTTAAAGGGATTTTCCTGACCAAACTGCTGCTATTAACTCTTTCACTACATTAGACCACCAGGAATGCTGATATCAAGTAGAGTTGAGCGACTCAATCCACAGGATCCTGGTCCAGTGGCCAGGTCAGTGGTCCTTGCCCACTGGATGGGAACACTGCAGTCCGTCTCCTACCTGCCAGAATGCTCAATGCTTTTTCTGATTTATGTGGCATAATGCATACTTGAAATTGTGCAGGGCCTACTAATCAGAAGAGGTGTCAGCTATGCTGGAAGGTTGAAGGAGGTTCACAGGGCACCTGCCCGGCAGCCACGGACTACTAACCTGGCTACTGTATCAGGGTCCTGCAGATTGATTTGTTCATTATTATTACTAATTTCTTCATTGCCTTAGACCACAAGGGATGCAAGCATTAAAGGGAAACTGAACCACGGGCAGCATGCATCAGGTACTGGCTGTACGATCTCAGCCAGGTATGTTTTATTCTAAACCACAGCAGCAATTCAGAGAGAAATATACTTTAAAATCTGATGGTGACCGAGCCGCAGGCATGGAGACTAGTCGAAAAAGTTGGTCTGTGGCAGCTTCTCCATGCCTACTCTACTTAAGTGATGTGTCTCTCCCTGCACACATGTATATGGAAAGACCTGTCAGTCATTGGCAGCGGGCGGGAAGAAGCCATCAGGGACTTGTCTTTTCGAATAGTCTCCTGTGCTGCTCGGTCCACGGCAGCTTTTACAATATGTTTTTCTCTGAAGTACCACAGCGTTTTAGAATCAAACATATATGGCTGAAATCATACAGCCAGTGCCTGATACATACGGCTCATGATTTGGTCAAAATTAATCTATTGACAGGTTCCCTTTAAAGAGAACCTGTCAGCACGATTTTGTAATATAAAGAAGTGGTTGTAGTGGTACTGTTATACTGATTAAATTGATACCCTTAGTGAAGAAATCCTCTTTGTGGTTCTTCTTTAATCACCAATTTAAGTTTTCTGCAAATTAGATTTCTGTGCACAGGGGCCAGACTGTGCACGTGGTCTTCACCTCCCTGTCTGTGATTCCTGGCGCCTCTGCTGCCTCCAGTTTGTGAATGACCAGCCTCATCTGTTTGAAATCTCAGTAGTGACCTGTCATTCAAAGACAAGAGGCAGGTGGATGGGCCAGGGAATTACAGACCGGGAATAGAAGACCCCATGCACCGTATGGCCCCTGTGCACCGAAATCTGATTAGCAGAAAACTTCAATTTGTAACATAGTAACATAGTTTTTAAGGATGAAGGAAGACTAAGTCCATCTAGTTCAACCCATAGCCTAACATGTTGATCCAGAGGAAGGCAAAAAAAAAACATGTGGCAAACACTAAGCTCCACATTGGGGAAAAAAATTCCTTCCCGACTCCATACGACAATCAGACTAGTTCCCTGGATCAACGCCCTATCAAGGAATCTAGTATATATAACCTGTAATATTATACTTTTCAAGAAAGGCATCCAGGCCCTTCTTAAATTTTAATAGTGAATCCCTCATTACAACATCATGCGGCAGAGAGTTTCATAGTCTCACTGCTCTTACAGTAAAGAATCCGCGTCTGTGATTATGGTTAAACCTTCTTTCCTCCAGACGTAGAAGATGCCCCCTTGTCCCCGTCTCTGGCCTCAGAGTAAAAAGATCAGTAGAAAGGTCTTTGTACTGTCCCCTCATATACTTGTACATAGTAATAAGATCACCCCTAAGCCTTCTTTTTTCCACAGTAAATAACCCCAAGTGTAATAACCTGTCTTGGTATTGCAGACCCCCCAGTCCTCTAATAACCTTGGTCGCTCTTCTCTGCACCCGCTCTAGTTCAGCTATGTCTTTCTTATACACCGGAGACCAAAACTGTACAGAGTATTCTAAGTGTGGTCGCACTAATGACTTGTATAGAGGTAAAATTATGTTCTCCTCATGAGCATCTATGCCTCTTTTAATGCATCCCATTATTTTATTTGCCTTTGCAGCAGCTGCCTGACACTGGCCACTAAACGTGAGCTTGTCGTCCACCAATACATCCAGGTCTTTTTCAGTTACAGTTTTGCCCAGTGTTTTACAATTAAGCATATAATTATACATTTTATTTCCTCTGCCCAAGTGCATTACCTTAAATTTATCCCCATTAAAGCTCATTTGCCATTTATCAGGCCAAGCTTCTAGTTTACATAGATCCTCCTGTAATATAATATTGTCCTCCTCTGTATTGATTACCCTGCAGAGTTTAGTGTCATCTGCAAATATTGAAATATTACTCTGTATGCCCCCTACAAGGTCATTAATAAATATGTTAAAAAGAAGGGGGCCCAATACTGACCCCTGTGGTACCCCACTGTTAACTGAGACCCAGTCTGAGTGTTTTCCATTAATTACCACCCTTTGTTTCCTTTCACTGAGCCAATGCTTAACCCACATACATATAATTTCCCCTATCCCCATTGTTCTCATTTTATGTATCAACCTTTTGTGTGGAACCGTATCAAAAGCTTTTGAAAAGTCCATATACACAACATCCACTGCATTTCCTTGGTCCAGTCCAGAACTTGCCTCCTCATAAAAACTGATCAGATTAGTTTGACAGGTACGGTCCCTCGTAAACCCTTGTTGATATTGGGTCATGAGGTTATTCTTCTTCAGATACTCTATTATAGCATCTCTTAGGAAACCCTCCAGGATTTTACCCACAGTAGAGGTTAAGCTTACCGGCCTATAATTTCCAAGTTCAGTTTTTGTCCCCTTTTTGAATATTGGCACCACATTTGCTATACGCCAGTCCTGTGGTACAGACCCTGTTATTATGGAATCTTTAAAGATTAAAAATAATGGTCTATCTATGACGTTACTTAATTCCTGCAGTACTCGCGGGTGTATCACATCCGGGCCCGGGGATTTGTCAACTTTAGTGATTTTTAGACGCCGCCGTACTTTCCTGCTGGATTAAGCAAGTGACATTTAATGGAGAATTTTTGTTATCACTAATCATGTTTTCTGTCATGCGATTTTCTTGTGTAAATACGGTTGAAAAAAAAATCATTTAGCATATTGGTTTTTTCCTCATCCTCATCCACCATTTCACCCAGACTATTTTTAAGGGGGCTAACACTATCATTTTTTAGTTTTTTACTATTTATGTAGTTAAAGAATATTTTGGGGTTATTTTTACTTTCTCTGGCAATGATTCTCTCTGCCTCAATCTTTGCTGCCTTGATTTGTTTTTTACATAATTTATTTAATTTTCTATATTTATTTAATGCCTCATCACTACCTACTTGCTTTAGTTCTCTAAATGCTTTCTTTTTGTCACTTATTGCGCCCCTTACAGCTCTGTTTAGCCATAGTGGTTTCCTCCTATTTCTAGCATGTTTATTCCCATAGGGTATATATTGTGCACAGGTCCTATTCAGGATGTTAATAAATGTCTCCCATTTGCTTTGTGTAGCTTTATGTCTCAGGATATCGTCCCAGTTTATTGCACTAAGATCATCTCTCAACTGTTGGAAATTTGCCTTCCTGAAGTTTAGTGTCCTTGTAACCCCTCTACTACACATCTTATTAAAGGTTACATGAAAACGTATTATTTTGTGATCACTATTACCCAAGTGACCCCCAACTCGTATATTTGATATGCGGTCTGGCCTATTGGTTAATATTAGGTCTAGCAGTGCCCCCCTTCTTGTTGGGTCCTGAACCAGTTGTGAAAGGTACTGTAAATGTCTCTCATAGTTGTCAAAAACCTATTACCTTTGCTTGAACTACATGTTTCTGTCCCCCAATGTATTTCAGGGTAGTTGAAGTCTCCCATAATTATGACTTCTCCTTGAGTCGCTGCTTCATCTATTTGCTTTACGAGGATATTCTCCGCTACTTCCATTATTTTTGGAGACTTATAACAAACCCCTATCAGTAATTTATTATTTTTCCCCCTCCCCTTATCTCCACCCACAGGGACTCTACATTTTCATTAGATTCACATATATCCTCCCGCAAGATGGGTTTTAAGGATGATTTTACATATAAACACACACCCCCCCCTCGCTTGTTTGTGCGGTCAATTCTGAACAGACTATAGCCCTGTAAATTAACTGCCCAGTCATGGCTCTTGTCCAGCCACGTCTCAGATATCCCTACCATGTCATAATTATTTTCCAACAAAATTAATTCTAATTCCTCCATTTTGTTGGTGAGGCTTCTGGCATTAGTGTACATGCATTTTATGTATCTCTCTGTACCTCTATTCCTTCTTACTTTATTGACTGTTCTAACCCCACCTCCAAGTTCTTTATTTGTGCCCAGGTCACTATCTGCACTATCTTCCCCACCTATAAAATGAATACCCCCCCCCCAATCCCTAGTTTAAACACTCCTCCAACCTTCTAGCCATTTTCTCCCCCAGCACAGCTGCACCCTCCTCATTGAGGTGCAGCCGGTCCCTAGCGTAGAGTCTGTAGCCAACTGAGAAGTCGGCCCAGTTCTCCAGGAACCCAAATCCCTCCTTCCTACACCAGTTCTTGAGCCACTTATTTATCTCCCTAATCTCCCGTTGCCTCTCTGGTGTGGCACGTGGTACCGGTAGTATTTCTTCTTTAATGTGATTAAAGAAGAACCACAAAGCGTATTTCTTCACCAAAGATATCAATTTAATTAGTATTGCAGTGCCATTACAGCCATGTCTTTACTGTATTACTGTAAATTACAAAATCGGGCTGACAGGTTCTCTTTAAGCCACTCCTGGTGTCAAGGAGCTAAAGGAATAATTACAAAACTAGGTAGTTTTGGGCTGTGTGCCCACGATGCGTTTTTTAAGCGTTTCCGCAGCGGCAATTGCGCTGCAGAAACGCTTAAAAAACGCTTGGTAGAAGGTCTGCCATGTTCCCCAATGATAATCCGCATGTGCTGTGCACATGCTGCGGAATTTTCCGCTGCGGATTATCATTGCGGAAAAATACGCAGCACTACCAATTATTTTGCAGAAGCGCTGCGTTTTCGCTGCCATTGACTTGCATTGGAATGCATGGATTACGCATCACTGAATATGTACATGCGGATATCATGTGGTTCAATGTGCGGATGGTACCCGGGTCTGGAGAGCAGGAGACTCTCCTCCGGACCCAGGTACCATAGAACCTGTAAAAAAAAAGAATAAAATTAAAAATAAATATATACTTACCTTCTGATGGCCCCCGGTGTCTTTGTCCTGGCTCATCGGCAGATCGCGGTGGACTCAAGGACCTGCCGTGACGTCATTTAGTCATGTGACGGGTCACGCGACCGCTGACGTCGGCAGGTCCTTTCAATGTACTGCGAGCTGCCGGCAAGTCAGGACAAGGACACCGGGGGCCATCAGAAGGTAAGTATATATTTATTTTTCATTTTTTAACATTCTTTAAGGTCACACTATATAAATCCATGCCGATTTGCATGGATTTATATAGTGTGACCAAGTTGACAAGCACTTTCCAAGTGATGCTAAAATCGCTTAGAAAGCGCTTGTCAACCCGCATGCAGAAATGCATGTGATGAACGCTTCACATCCGCTTGTCCCTGGCAGGAAAAACGCATGTACAATCCGCATGTACAATCCGCATGTACAATCCGCATGTACAATCCGCATGTACAATCCGCATGTACAATCCGCATGCGTTTTTTTCTGCCAGGGAGATGCAGAAACGTTCAGGAAAAAATCCGGAGCATTTCTGCATCGTGGGCACATAGCCTGAGAGATTGTCCTCAAAAACTAGAGGAGTACTGAAACAAGATAACGTGGTAATATTGCATTGGTAAACGTGTTTTCCTCCTGTATCTACTAACATGAAGGTGAAATTAATTCTTTATGGAGATGGCTACATACTGCGTCCATTAATTGTGTAAACATCCAGGTCTTTATATGCAATTCATAGCACTGCATCAGTCTAATAACAGGTTTTTATCCAAATGTATCCATATTCCATAATACTTTTAGGAAATTTGCACCTGATATGTGACATGACATCATAGGAGGTACCAACAAACCCACATTCCCTTCTTGTTTTCATGGCTGCTTGCTCTGACTTTCCCATGCCACAGTACAATTCGGTATCATATCCAAAAATAAAAGTCAGCTATAAAAGTTGTGGTTTCATGGTGTCCTAAGCATAATAACCCCAGACCAAGCTGTAATGTATGCATTTTTTATATTAGAGGCAGCTGCAACTAGAAGATCAAGAGCAGAAGAGAGAACCCAAGGCGATTTGTCACTCATCTCTAATTTTATCTTTTTGAATGTACATTACTCCTTTAGTGGCAGTTGTACAGTTAAGTATTGTTATACACTGCCATCTAGTGGTAAGTGATGGTTATAAGAGAAAAGACAAAAATTGTTCTAACTGCGTTGTGTCACTCAAGTTTTATAGTCATTCTTCTTCTTACCCCACAAAAACATATTGTCTAAAATACAGGTGAAAACTTGGGGTCTGATTCATCATTGCATTTCCACCAATTTTCTTGGCTTGAATACCTCTCAATTAGGGACTTTTTGATTTGCAACAAATTCATCAAAGGATCTGCTCTTTTTTTAAATGTTGTATTTTGTGGTTTAGTTATTTTTCAGATTTTTAAACCCTTGTTGCTTTTCCTGATGTTTTAGACTAATTCATCAAATGCCACTTTTTTAAATGGGCACAAATATTTTTTCACAACTCTACTACAATCCCTCCCATGCTGGAGTGATTTTATGTAAGCCAGTTATTTTGGTGCATATTTTACAACACTGCATGAAACATTTGACTTTTCCCTGTAAACAGATGCTAAAACTGTTAAAAACGGGAAAAAAAAGACAGTTTTTGCCTTTGCGCAAAATGCATGAATCATGTGCGCCAGTTTGATGAATTTGGCTGAAAAACTTTAGAAAAATCCATAAATCATAAAAGAAAAGCGACGTAAAAAAAAGTGCAAATGATGAATCAGCCCTAAGTCTCAACTTGGCCTAAAAATGGCCTTAAATGGAATGTGTCACCCCCTGGCACTTTTTTTTTACCTCTAATATAGGCATAGAGGTGATAGAAATGTGAATCTATACTTACCTGTATGCCTCATATTAGAGGTCTTGTGGCTGTGAAATGTCTTTTTATTTCTTCTGGATTATCATGTGTTCCCATCCGGGGGACGAGAAGATATCCCGCCTACCGTTTTAATTAAAATATTTCCCCCCTCCCCTCCTTGTCACAGTGCCCTGTGAGGTACTGTCTTTATGGCCAGATCCTGCGCCTGTGCCGTCTATGTACCATTGTAGAGCAGGGATCTTGTGCGCAGGTGCAGGGAAGTCAGAGTGACTTTTAATTTATTCATAATAAAAATAAATGTGTTTTTAATCTCGCTCTCCTGGACCTGTTGCTGGATACTCACCTCTATTGCTTCGTCCTGCTGCTGACACAGCTGAATCCTTGCACTGCCGGAGGGCTCCTTTCACATTGGTGAGCTGGAAAAACTTTTTTCTTAAAGTTGACATACAGTATGTTCATGCCACACCCATATGGCTTTCCTATTGTTGCTATTGTTTCATAGCACATATGTCAAACTCTGGCCCTTAGGGTGAGTATATTTGGACCGCAACGCCGGGCGAGTCCCCCGAGTATATTTGGCATCACACTTTCAACTAGCCGATACAGTTGAAAGCAATGATGCTGATGCTCCCTCTCCCATAATTCCCCATCTGCGTCTAACATCTCAGCGCAGCGGGCGTGATGACGTCATCATTACAATATGCCTGCTATGCCAAGATGTGCAGAGGACCTAAAGACACCATGAAGAGAGCAGAGCATAGGGAGAACGGGCAGAAGTGATTATTTTTTTTTTAATGTGGGGCCTATTATACTGTATGGAGAACTATGTGAGGCCATTATACTCTATGAGGACTATGTGGAGCAATTATACTGTGTGGAGGACTATGTGGAGCCATTATACTGTGTGGAGGACTATGTGGGGACATTATACTGTATGGAGGACTATGTGAGTCCATTATTCTGTATGGAGGACTATGTGAGGCCATTATACTGTATGGAAAACTATGTGAGGCCATTATACTGTATGTAGGACTATATGGGACCCATTATACTGTATGGAGGACTATGCGGGGCCCATTATACTGTATGGAGGACTATGTGAGGCCATTATACTGTATGGAGGACTATGTGAGGCCATTATACTGTATGGAAAACTATGTGAGGCCATTATACTGTATGGAGGACTATATGGGACCCATTATACTGTATGGAGGACTATGTGGGGCCCATTATACTGTATGGAGAACTATGTGAGGACATTATACTGTATGGAGGACTATGTGGAGCCATTATACTGTATGGAGGACTATGTGGGGCCCATTATACTGTATGGAGGACTATCTGGGGCCATTATACTGTATAGAGAGCTATGTGAGTCCATTATATTGTATGGAGTACTATGTGAGGCCATTATACTGTATGGAAAACTATGTGAGGCCATTATACTGTATGGAGGACTATATGGGACCCATTATACTGTATGGAGCACTATATTGGGCAATTATGCTGTACGGAGCACTATATGGGGCCCTTAATACTGTATGGAGCACTATGTGAGGCTATTATACTCTACGGAGCACTATATGGGGCCCTTAATACTGTATGGAGCACTATGTGAGGCTATTATACTCTATGAAGCACTATGTGAGGCTATTATACTGCATGGTGGACTATGTGGGGCCCATTATACTATATGAAGGACTATGTGAGGCCATTATACTCTATGAAGATCTATGTGAGGCTATTATACTGTATGGAGGCCTATGTGAGGTCATTATACTCTATGGAGCACTATGTGAGAATATTATACTCTATGGAGGACTATGTGGGGCCCATTATACTGTATGGAGGACTATGTGGACCCATTATACTGTATGGACCACTATGTGGGGCCCATAATACTGTAGGGAGGACTATGTGGGGCCCATTATACTTTGTGGAGGACTATATGGGGCCCATTATACTGTGTGGAGGACTATGTGGGGCCCATTATACTGTATGGAGGACTATGTGGGGCCATTATTCTGTATGGAGCACTTTTTGTGGCCATTATACTGTAGGAGGACTATGTGGGGATTACTGTTGGAGTATCATACTGTGATGGGGTCAGCATTCTTTGTCGTGGAAATTGAGGGGGGAACAGTAAGGTCATCATACAGTGTGTGTGGAGGGTACTGTGAAGGAATTCGCTGTGGGGGCATTATACTGTGTTTGGGGGCACTTTTGTTTGCATCATACTTTATTATCTGTATTATTCAAGGTTTTTTATCCTTTGTTATTACATATTTAAATTAAGCCATAGGGATATATATGCCTTTACTGCTCTTACATAATATATTATATTATTCCAATATTTATTTCTAAGATCTATTAATTAAAATCGTCGTCGGACAACCCCTTTAAGTTTCTTTCCATATGAAAAAGTTCATCGTTATATTTGATGACAAGGAAAAACTTACTCAATTGTAGATATTTCTTTCATAGATATCAAGGTTGGCAAAAACTTTGTCCAAGCTTTTAATTTTGGCCCTCTGTGTATTTGAGATTAACATCCCTGCTTTATAGGTGTGTACTTTAAATTTGTTGGTTAGTCCTTTTTGTGTTAAAAAATATAAAAGAAAAGCAAAAAATTCTGTGACTGTCTGCCTGACAAAGAGTGTATCACAAACTACTGATTTTCTTGCAGAAACATTGCCACACTAATACTCTGCCTCTTGCTGTTGGCTTTTGTGCCTAGACTACACTATTATGTCTGACTAAAAGGATGTATAATCATTTTAAGGGCATAATCATAGAGGATTTTGTCATAGAAAACATGCATTTTCCATGGCATAATTTGCATCATACTTTGTTCCTTATGGATAAAGTACGTTGCTTCTCATATGACAAAATACCAAAATCAAAAGAGGACTAAAAATAGGCTAGAGGGATGTTCATAAATTTATTACCCAAATGGGGAAAACCCCATATAATAGCCCTCACTAAAGGCTATAAAGTTTAACTTTTATTCATTATCTCACTAAAATACATACGGGGTATTAAAATGTCTACCTAGTAATTGTATTACTGGCGCCAGTGTCCAATCCCCTGATGACGCTGCTAAAGAGGTGAAACATGTTGTGAGGACGTGTGCTATTTAACTTATCCTGTTCTACCACAATTGATGACACCCGATAGTGTCATCAGAACATACATAAAAATAATTATGTAAATACAATTACTAGGTAGATTAGGGACGATCTTTTAATGCCCCTTATGTATTTCTCATATGACAGCTGCATCCCACCTGAAAACGTATGGGTTTCACTTTAAATGGACACAGGTTTCGCCGTTTCATAGGCAATCAGATGCGAGTGGCTCTGATAAAAAGTTGGGTTTCTAGGTCTGTATCCCGTGATGGATAAAACTTAATTATTAGACACTTTTGTTTAATTGCTAGCAGTTCTCTTTTCCTCCTAATCAGTACAACATTCACATGCTGGAACTTATAACCTACAATTAGATCTTCTTTGTCTCTCACTTCTCATTGCTCTTCACACTGATGAAGTATATGCTAAATGACAGACTTGCCCAGAAGTGACCACAATCACCGGGTATCAGAAGTCATTAGGGAGAAAATGTAAAGTACTCAGTTATTAGTGGTGTGAACATAACAGAACTTTTGGCTTTGGAATAAATGTACTAGTTTGGAAATGATTATTTATTCAGGAGAACACCCTGTGTTTGTTATTAAAGGACATGTGTTTACAGACAATGATATATTGTAAGTTGCGCAATTTTACACTATTGTTGGATAGCCATATTCTTAGGACAAATCTGGTGTAAAACAATTTGAAATATCAAATTCTTTTTGTGCAACTAGTAAACTTTGGCGTTTTTATGCCAGCATTAACATATTTTTGAAAAGTGGATGGAGATTAGAAGGAGGAGTGTGGCCATGCACAGCCAAACAAATTCACCATCATTCATGGCGTAAGTTAAGGGGTTGCCCCTTTTGTCCCTGGGTGTAGCTTGGTATTAAAAAAAATCAAAAAAACAAATTGAGCTGTCCCCATGTTCACTGGTGAGTCTCCACCACTGCTCCTATTTGGCATTTGGCTTCAGTGCTTACGTTGTGTCGACAGTGTGGCAGGTAATCAGTGAGCTCAATGAATCTGCCAGTGTGGACAGAACGCCCTACTCAGAGCCACTGAGCTCACTGATTGGCTGCTGCACTGTCAATGTGAAATCAACACCACAGCCAACGCCAGATATTGGGAGAAATAGCAGAGACTGATTGGTGGACCTAGAGATGGTGGGTACAGCACAGGTTTTTTTCTTCTACCATTACACTGAAATTCACAGCAGCAGACATTAATAATTCTCTTTCTGCACTTCCCTGGACTACAACTCCCAGTAGACATTGCTCTTCTCTGCATCATAGGGAAAGAAGAGCAGTAGAGAAAGGGACTGATTGGCTGAGCAGGTTGGAGAAGAAGGGTGGAGCTAGAAGCAGGGAGAGAGATGTATGCAATGCTCCATGTCAGACATGTGAGAGTCTGATCATGGAGAGCAGGGGACAGAGGCGCAGAGTGAGTGCTAATCGTCCAGCTACTCAGTGTGTGAGGGGAGAAGATAATCCTGCAGCCGAACCACATCTGCAGACCAGCCAGGTTACCAGGAGATGTCCACCATTGCCTGACTTAACTGAGGGAACGAGTCTACAATCCATCCCTTATGTCTAAGGAGTCCAGACCCTGCAAGCCCAAGTTGGATCCCTGTGTGACCACCAAACCTGCTACATCGAGGAGTAAATATCAATTGATTTGGTCCTAATCTGATAAATAAGTCAGAGACCAAATACATTCAGCACACATGAAATTTTATTGATTAAAATACATAAATGAAAACAAAACAAGATAAAAAGCACCTCCAAGCTATGAGGGATCAAGTATAAAGTACAGTTGCCTAATCTTATTGTATGTAATGAAAATTAGATTAGTATGCTGCCATATAGTGCTACCCTGCGACTTGTGAGTGTAACAACTCTAACAGTGCGGATGCAAACAAATAGTAAGAAGATTGGTAAACATACCTAAGAGCAGCTTATATAGCAGGCTAACCGTATCGTGCAGCGTCCCTCTACTCCTACGCACGTTTCATCAGTTAGACTTCCTCAGGGGGCGTGGCAGCATACTAATCTAATTTTCATTACATACAATAAGATTAGGCAACTGTACTTTATACTTGATCCCGCATAGCTTGGAGGTGCTTTTTATCTTGTTTTGTTTTCATTTATGTATTTTAATCAATAAAATTTCATGTGTGCTGAATGTATTTGGTCTCTGACTTATTTATCAGATTAGGACCAAATCAATTGATATTTATATGCTATGCTGGTTCAGCAACTATACCTGTTATAATAGGACTTTAATTGTGTTTTTTTGATATGTAACTATACATCGAGGAGTAAGTAGCTATTGTTCGGACTTGTGGTTCCACTGTTGAGGAGTTAATAAGAGAACTGTTGCTGAGGGGATTTTGTTCCTATTGTATTATGTGCACCAACCACTTATGCAAAGGGCGCCATCATTGGACTGTGTTACTGGCATTGCTGCAGCCATTATTGGGTGTTATTAGTTAGGAGTGTGTCTGCTGTCACTTAAAGGGGAAGTGTCATTATTAACATTCAGACCTATTGCAAAGCACATTTTGAAACTGCATCATAGATTGTGTGATATTATATGTTTTGCTGTTCCTTGTTATACCCTCAGAATTTAACACCATTTATTCCTCTGTAAATAAACCTGTTAATTGTTTCAACCTCATCTCTTGTGAGTGTGTACGGAGCGTGGAGAGGGGTTTTCTGGGTCAACCCCTGGCAGGAGAGGAAGACCCTCCTGCATCCCACTACAGCTCCCAGCAAGATTCGGGTGGATGCACTGTGCCATATTTAGGTGAGAACTACTGGAAACTACTGGACACCCTACCCATGGAGGTGGCTTAAAGGGGTGTTACAGTGGAGGCACTGCTGAGATAGATTAAGACAGATACAGCAAGTATGGAGGATTTAACTGAAGAACAAGGGTCCATGTGTTGTGATGAGATGAGCATAACTGAGGAACACAATTTTGCAGTATGTCATGAACTTACTAATGCATCTGATAAAGAGATACTATGGATCATAAACTCCAAGACGTTGTTCATCCCAGAGTGGTTGACAGGAGGAATGATGAAGGGAGTCAATTATGAGCAGCCCTGATCACTACTGAAAGGACCCTGGAGAAAAGGTACTTCCCATCAGGCATGGACAACAGTGGAAAATCTCCTGTCCTGAGAGACCTGTAGCAGAGGTGTCTTCTCCAGAATCAAGCACACAACCTGCGAGGCATAGTGAATGTCTACCTCCCACCTCTGCTTGCGACAAGCCTGAGGAAATTGTTGCTTCTGTTGATGTGGTTGTGGTCACCATGGAGAAGATAGCCACTAGGTTTGCACAGATGCAGCCTGAAGGGGCCTACCGCCATCTGAATACCTTTTCTGGTATCACTACAATCCCAGATGGGAAAGAAGGATATGACACGTGGATGGATGTTGCTCTGCAGTTTCTAGAAGATCGACAGTGCATCAATGCTGCAAAGAAACAGAGAATTGTGGAGAGTCTGAGTGGTCCTGCTATGGAAGTGGTTCAGGCTTCTTGGAGAAACCAGCTGGAAACAACTTCTAAAGACTACATGACGGCTCTATAAGATGCTTTTAGGTCCCCAGAAGATGCCACAGATCTCCTTCATAAACTCAGCACAACTTACCAGGATTCTGGTGAGAAGATGTCAGATTACCTCTATTGACTGGACAAGCTGGAGCACAGAATAGTATCTAAAGGCGGACTTAGCCCTGAACAAGTTGACCAATGTCATCTGGAACAAGTGCTACAGTGAGCTCTGACCCATGATCCCATTGCTCAATGACTGAGGTGCTATGATAAAGAGAAGATACTCCATTCCTTCCATCAGTTGCCTAAGGAGGTGCGACAAAAGGAAGATATTTTAGCAGCCAGAGAGCAGACAATGAAGCAGGTAGCTGATGTTGCCTTAAATCCCAAGCCGAGTGATCAAGAGGAACAGCTCTTGAGGATCATTAAGAAGCAAAAGGCGCAAATTGACCTTTTAAATGCCCAGGCTAGGGAAATGGAGTGGCTAAAACTAATTGTTGAATGAGCCAATGAAAGACAACAATAGTCTTCAATATGGATGCGTGATGGTCAGTGTTGGATCGGAGATGTGGAAGTAAAAGGATGCTTTGTCTGTGGAAATTCCAATCACATGGCTTGTCAGTGCTCGAAATGGTGGGGTTTAAATAATTTCCTGCCTTTCCTCCACCATGGGAAAAGGTTGTCTGAAAATGAAGAGTCCTTTATTGGGCACCCTTCCACACTAGAGGTTCCTAGCCATGGGACTGAAGTCATGTGTCAACGGATTTGATGCAAAATCATTCCATCAGGTGACAGTGCTCAGCTTTCGGGACTTTCAGAGGAAGTCTCTGCACATTAGTCCTACCAGTTGGCGAAGGTGAATACCTTCTTACTGCCACAACTCACTCAAAGCCTGGTTGAGAAGTCTCAACAGGAAGATCCTTCTATAGGAGTAGTTTGATGGTCCGTAAAAAGGGGCCGGAGGCCTGAGAGGAATGCCTTGAAGACAGAAGAATCTGCTTTGCATACTCTCCTGTTGGAGTCCCTAGTTGTGAGAAATGGACTGCTATATTGGGAGGTCAAGCGTCAAAATGGAGGATTTCATAAACAGTTGATGCTTCACACTCTGTTTCAGAAGATGGTCATGAGAGTGCTGCGTGATGACCATAAGCACCTGGGTGTTAAGAAAACCATTGATTGTATGCCAATCAATTCTACTGGCTAAGAATGAGAGCTGACATTAAGAACTATTGTAAATCCTGCACTCGGTGTGTCCCCAAGAAAACTCACCATGGCAGAAGACATTGAGAACAAGTTGTGAAGCCAAGAGTGAAAAAGGGACCGCCAAAACCTATCCTAATCGACTTTTACTGCCTGCAAGGTCGAACATCCATTTGCATCAGCCACAAATCCCATGCTGTCCCCAGTTGGGGGAGAGTTCAGGGGACGCAGAATTACCAAGGGAAGAGGTGACTGTTATGGGACCAGAGTCTGAAAGTCAAGAGTTGGGGGTCGAATAGGAGATCCTTGTCATACCCACTCGTCCCAAACGGGACACCAGGCCTTCCAAGTAGTGATGAGCGAGCATGCTCGCTACTGCTCGGTGCTCACCCGAGCATCTCACTACTCGAGATGCTCGGCGCTCGCCGAGTATTTCCGGGGTTGCTTGGTGGGAGCTCGGGTCCCCTCCCTGCATGTTTGGCGCTCTTTAGAGCGCCAATCTACATGCAGGGATTGCCTGCCACTCACTGTAATGCCGTAGCCATGTTGGTTGTGATTGGCTGGCTGCATAGCGTCATCGGGTCTATATCAGACCTGACGCCGCCATGTTCGTCACAGTCACTCCGGAATTAGACAGTGTAGGGAGAGCTGCTGCTGTGTCAGGGAGAGATTTGCTTGTGTATTAGGTAGTGTAGGGAGAAAAAACGTACATTACACATAGTCATCTTAACAAACAGTCCTTTTGAGGACTAACTAATCCATCTTCAGAGATATCAGGCAGGCAGTGTATATAGGCAGGCAGGGTATATAGCAGACTGCAGTGCATATAGCACCAGAGGCTCCATTCCAATTCTGCCTTCTGCTGCTGTTAGATATTTCTATACAAAGGCCCAGGTCTCAGAGGCCAGCAATACTTTTCTTTGGATCTTAATCTTCATTATTTGCTTAAAAAGCAATCCAGAGAACACCGTTTTTCTGCGCCATTTGCTTGTTGGCACTGCAGAATGCAACCAGGTCCTTTACATATTACAGCGCTAGAAATCCAGCTATTTAAAACTGTGTCTTCTCAGTCAAACGGATCACATATACATTGTCAGAAAATACTGCCATTTCTGGCCTCCATTAAAAATTTCCTTTAGTGTGTCAGTGAAGCAATTCACAGCAGTTTGCTGTTCAAACTACTTACCTACAGGCCAGGTATTTAAAACTCTGTTTTCTCCGTCACACGGATCACATATACTGTAAGTTCGCTCCAAACTCAGTCATTTGTAGTGAGCGTGGAAGATACTGTCCTCCATTTAAAATGGGCAAGGCACATGGCAAGGGACGGGGAACTGGACGTGATGGTAATGGTGCATGCAGAGGCCGAGGACAAGGCCGTGGGCAAGCTGAAATTGTGCCAAAACAAACACCCACATCTTCTCGCCTGACCTTACTGTCCCAATTTCTAGGGGACCACAGCACACCACTTTTGAACCTAGAGCAGTGTCAAAAGGTTGTTGGTTGGATTGCGGATAACGCTTCCAGTCACTTAGCCACCACCACCACCACCCTGTCTTCCACAGGGTCAAGTCTCAGTAGCCATGAGTCTGGACCGCATATTCCTCACCTTGATCCTCCTTCCTCCCACCATGTCGGGTGCCCAGAGACAACTGATCCCACACTTGGACACTCTGAAGAGCTGTTCACTTTTCCATTTATAGATTTGGGCCTCTCGCCCTGTCCACTTGAAGCGGGGCAAGAGGAAATCGCCTGTAGCGATGCCCAAATATTTGAGCAGCCACGGTCACATGAAGGCGACGGTGGGAAAGTGTCACAAGAGGTGGACGATGATGAGACACAATTGCCAGAAAGTCAGGAGGAGGACCAGGGTGCGGAAGTGGAAGACAAGGTGGTGGATGATATAGTAACTGACCCAACCTGGCAGGAGGACATGCAGAGCGAGGAGAGCAGCACACAGGGGGAGGGAGGCAGAGCACCCCAACAGTCAGGAAGAAGCAGTGTGGTGGCATACCCTATAACTGTATAGCAGACTCTCTCCTTTCAAATGAGAATTTGTCGTTACTGTGGCCCTGCTCTATGTGTCTTTAAATTCTTAGTGGGGTTTTTCCTAAAATTGGTCAGCCTTTGGACTCACTGCATACCCTATAACTGTATAGCAGACTCTCTCCTTTCTAATGGGAATTTGTCGTTACTGTGGCCCTGCTCTATGTGTCTTTAAATTCTTAGTGGGGTTTTTCCTAAAATCGGACAGCTATTAGACTCACTGCATACCCTATAACTGTATAGCAGACCCTCTCCTTTCTAATGGGAACATGTAATACTTGCTACTGTGGCCCTGCTCTGTGTGTCTTTAAATTCTTAGAGGGGTTTTTCCTAAAATTGGTCAGCCGTTGGACTCACTGCATACCCTATAACTGTATAGCAGACTCTCTCCTTTCAAATGGGAATTTGTCGTTACTGTGACCCTGCTCTATGTGTCTTTAAGTTCTTAGTGGGGTTTTTCCTAAAATTGGTCAGCCGTTGGACTCACTGTATACCCTATAGCTGTATAGCAGACTCTCTCCTTTCTAATGGGAATTTGTCGTTACTGTGGCCCAGCCCTATGTGTCATTAAATTCTTACTGGGGTTTTTCCTAAAATTGGTCAGCCGTTGGACTCACTGCATACCCTATAACTGTATAGCAGACTCTCTCCTTTCAAATGGGAATTTGTCGTTACTGTGGCCCTGCTCTATGTGTCTTTAAATTCTTAGTGGGGTTTTTCCTAAAATTGGTCAGCCGTTGGACTCACTGCATACCCTATAACTGTATAGCAGACTCTCTCCTTTCTAATGGGAATTTGTCGTTACTGTGGCCCTGCTCTATGTGTCTTTAAATTCTTAGAGGGGCTTTTCCTAAAATTGGTCAGCCGTTGGACTCACTGCATACCCTATAACTGTATAGCAGACTCTCTCCTTTCTAATGGGAACATGTCTTACCTTGTTAAAGTGGCCCTGCTCTGTGTGTCTTTAAATTCTTAGTGGGGTTTTTCCTAAAATTGGTCAGCCGTTGGACTCAATGCATACCCTATAACTGTATAGCAGACTCTCTCCTTTCTTATGGGAATTTGTCATTACTGTGGCCCTGCTCTATGTGTCTTTAAATCCTTAGTGGGGTTTTTCCTAAAATTGGTCAGCCTTTGGACTCACTGCATACCCTATAACTGTATAGCAGACTCTCTCCTTTCTAATGGGAACATGTCATACTTGTTACTGTGGCCCTGCTCTATGTGTCTTTAAATTCTTAGTGGGGTTTTTCCTAAAATTGGTCAGCCTTTGGACTCACAGCATACCCTATAACTGTATAGCAGACTCTCTCCTTTCTAATGGGAACATGTCATACTTGTTACTGTGGCCCTGCTCTATGTGTCTTTAAATTCTTAGTGGGGTTTTTCCTAAAATTGGTCAGCCTTTGGACTCACTGCATACCCTATAACTGTATAGCAGACTCTCTCCTTTCTAATGGGAATTTGTCGTTACTGTGGTCCTGCTCTATGTGTCTTTAAATTCTTAGTGGAGTTTTTCCTAAAATTGGTCAGCCTTTGGACTCACTGCATATGTGGCACCCTGCTATGCACAGGTACCACAGGACCCAGGGTGCATGGATGGACTTCTCCACAAGAGACCCTCATTACATACAAACACCTCCACCCTTCCACCTCATACCACCAGAGTGAGCCCGTTAGGGATATTTGTATGGAGGGTGGAGCCAGGCAGCTCAGTGCAGAGTTCAGTCAGACTGAGAGAGAGTCTGAGAGCGTACTGATGCTGAGAGCATGGAAGATGCAGCGCGTCTGCTGCTGAGTTCTGAGGGCCCCGAGTGTGGCCGAAGGCAAGAGGAGAAAGGAGAGAGGAGTTGAGGGGGCAGAGGAGCATCATAGGCTCACCCCAGTATACGAACCGGACACCGGGTCCGCGCCTACAGGGTCCTTTATACCCAGTAGGGATCACCAGCATTCCAGGAGAACTACAAGTCCCTGGCAGACCTGAAGCTAGACCCATCACAGGACCAGGAACCACGAAGGCCCCAGCGTTACCAGGGATAGTGGTTGCCAGCAGAAGGTCCTACTACCTAGCGACAGGTGAAGGAACAGTACGACACCTAAGCTAGGCCCAGTTGCAGGCTGGCCTGGAGCATACAGAGAGGCAGACATCGACTAGGAGGACTTATACCCGCTCACAAAGGAGAAGTCCTGAAGTGCACCCATCCTACTGAGTACCCTGGACCGTACCTGACATCCGCACCAGTAAAGGTATTGAAGCGAATCCCCTGTCTCCGTCAGTTACTCCTGCTGCGCCATCCCGCCTGCACTACAAGCCCCAGCATCGCCACCCACCATCAAACTCTCCGCCTGTGGGGAGCAGAAACATCCCAGCTGCCATCCCATCACCCCCCAGAGGTCTGCAGCAGCGCTGGTAATACTTACCAGGTACCACAGGTGGCGTCACGAACTATTTACTTTATTTTTATTTTCTATCCAAGTTACAATCCCCTTTTTGGTTGACCGCCCTGGGCCACGGGCCGGGCCAACCACTGTGACATACCCCCCCCAGCATCCATAGGCCCGGCTGCCGAGTACCCCACTGCCCTGGGGGCGCGTCACATACCCTATAACTGTATAGTAGTGAAGCGCCCCCTGGGCAGTGGGGTGTACTCGGCAGCCAGGCCCGGCGTCACGAACAGGATTGTGTGCCCGTTGCCACCGGGTACTGTGCGCCTTAAAGAACTGTGTCGCATACCGTGGTGAAGTTTTCCCGCCAATTGCCGCTGTTTTCCGCCATTGTCCGCCATTTTCGAGTCGCCGCGCGGGAAGAAGAGGGGCATAACCGCGGGAATCGGAGAGGCGTGACTTCTGGAAGCGCGCGAAGCTCAAGCCCCGCCTCACGCTCTGACGCAGCACCAGGAAGCGTCAGGTCCTGGAAGGAGACCGTCGTCTGCGGAGCTGCGGCCTACCCGATTAAAGAAGCAGGAGGTAGGCTACGGTTCACTAGGGGGGCGCAACCATGGCCGACGACCAGCAAGCCGCCGGAGCACCGGTTAACGCCCCACCAGCAGGGGTCGTGACTCCGTTGATACTCATGGCCCTGCCGTATATCCCTGGAGCGAAATGGCTTCCCCAGTATGACGGCAAACCAGACACCCTGTCTGGATTCAAAAGGAAAATATGCAGTGTACTGGATATGTACTCAATGACTGGTAAGCAGAGAGCCGCTGTTGTGCTGGGACAATTGACTGGTGCCGCAGAGCGGGAAATTGAGACCTGGCCAGCCGCAGACCAGGAATCAGTATCCATTATCTTTAAGAGACTGCAAACTGTCTTTGAACACCGCACTGAGACAGATCTCCGGATGACGTTCTACCACTGTACCCAGAAACCTGAGGACAGTATCCGGGACTATGCCTGGCACTTACAGGAAGCCTTGCGGGCCCTGAAACAGGTTAGTCCAGCCAGCATACAAGATGAGAATAAAATGCTGACGGAACATTTCATCCGGGGGTTGAGGTCCCAGGAGGAGAGCACAACTGTACGGTGGTGGGCTTTAGATCATCCAGACGCCACCTTTGACGCCCTGAAGGACATGGCTATTAAAGGTCTACAGTCCCTGGAAACATCAGGGACTGCTATCCAGGGTTACCAGCGTGGGGCCACCCCAGTGGCCGCAGCGCCCACTGCTCCTTCATTGACGGCTGAAACAAAGATGCAAACAGTGCCCCCTAGTGATCTGGACAACCTGTGCTCTGAAGTGCGTCAGCTGAGTAGAACCCTGGCCACTGTCCTGAGCACCCTGCAGCTACAGGCGGAGCCCGAGTCGGAAGGAAGGATCCTACTCGCCAACAGTCCTGAGGATGTCCCCTGGATGAGGAGAAGAAGGAGGACGACACCACCCCGTAGGAGGACGACACCACCCTGTAGGAGGACAACTCCACCCCGTGGGAGGACCAATGACCAGCGTCGCCCTCCAGGACACTTCATCTGCTACCGCTGCCACAAGGCAGGCCACACCGCGCGGAACTGTCCTTTAAACGGGCAAACCCTGGGGCCGAGGGCTGACACCCAGGAGTAAATCAACCAGGCCCATCAAGCTGGTACCACCGGTTCGTAGGAGGAAGGCCTTTCCTGTCCATCGTGCTGGACGGCATAGCAACACCTGCGTTACTGGACACCGGCTCACAGGTAACCATCATTCCTGATGTCCTCTACAAAAGGTACTGGTCCATAGATGAACGCCACCCGCCAGCCCCTAACCTCTCTGTGTATGCCTCTAACGGCCTTCTTCTTAACCTAGTAGGGGTTAAGGACGTGACAGTGAAGGTGGGGAGAGTGGAACTAAAGGACCAAGGACTAATTGTCATAGAATCTAACCCTGGTGTTACAGACTTGTATATGATACTTGGTACAAATATTGTTGGTAACTGTTTGGGAGAAGTGTTGTTTTTTCTCCAACAGATTGCTGACACTGCCAAACCAGGGCAGAGGAAGGTGCTCCAGAGAGAGATTCGAGCCCTCCTGTACCAGCAACAGGTAAAGCTAACAGGTGGTGAGATTGGTAATGTACGGGTGACAGACCCGATACCCATTGTGATTCCCCCAATGAGTGAGATGCTGATTTGGTGTAGGGCAGCAATAGGTCTCAAGGGACAGAATTACCAGGCGGTAGTGGAGCCCATTAGCTCAGAGCACAGACCTACACTCCTAACTGCTAGAGGGGTAGTTGACATACGCAGTGGGACGGTGCCCGTACGATTCCTAAATTGTGGGGAGGAGGAAGTAAAATTGCCAAGGTATGCCACTGTTCTAGATTTTATACTGTGAATAATGATGCCATACACACAGTGGAATCCTTGACCCCACCAGATGCAGTGGAGGACAACGACTCCGAAGCTCAGCTGGAGGATTGGTGTCAACAGCTCCATGTTGGGACTGACGCCACTCCTGTCCATCAGAAACACAGTGTTTACAGAGTGGTTCAGGAATATGAACAAGTGTTTAGTAAACACCCACTTGATTTTGGAAGGGTTAAAGGGGTACAACACCACATACCCACCGGTAACCATCCACCCATTAAGGAGCGTTACCGACCCATACCACCAGCACTTTATCAGCAAGCCAAGGAAATGTTGCGTGACATGAAAAAGGCAGGGGTAGTAAGGGATAGCTGTAGCCCTTGGGCAGCTCACCTGGTCCTGGTCAGGAAAAAGGACGGTAGCATGAGGATGTGTGTAGATTATAGACAGATTAATCGCATAACACATAAAGATGCATACCCTTTGCCCCGTACAGAGGAATCCCTGGCTGCACTAAAATCTGCCAATTACTTCTCTACACTGGATCTCACTACCGGGTACTGGCAAGCCTCTGTTGCTGAGGAAGACCGGGAGAAGACGGCCTTCACCACCCAGATGGGACTGTGCGAGTTCAACAGTATGCCGTTTGGACTCTGCAATGCACCCGGAACGTTCCAGAGGCTGATGGAGTGTTGCTTGGGACATCGGAACTTCGAGACAGTGCTGCTGTACCTGGATGACGTTATTGTGTACTCGAGGACGTACGAGGACCATCTGAAGCACCTGGCGGAGGTATTTGAAGCATTGTCCCAGTATGGGATGAAACTAAAGCCTTCTAAATGCCACTTGCTCAAGCAGAAGGATCAGTACCTGGGGCACGTAGTCAGCTCGGAGGGAGTAGCGCCAGACCCGGAGAAGGTCACTGCCATCCAGAAGTGGCCTGAACCGAGAAGCATCAAAGAAGTACGGCAATTCCTGGGACTGGTCGGGTACTACAGGAGGTTCATAACGGACTATACCAAAAAGGTAGTGTGGCGCCCCTGAGGGTTCGGTCACCACAGAGGTACTGCATATCTTTAATGAGGTGTGGTATCTCCCTTCGAGGTAAGGATGGTACAGCTGTCAGGACCACACCTCTACATCCAACACTACACTTTCCCTTCTGTAGGGGGGCTAATATGCACTAGAGTGCTGCCCCAGCCGGGATAAGAGGAGATGGGGGAACCAAAGATAGGGGGAACCTAGTAGTGGGTGAGGGTGGAGGACGCACATTTAGGTTACACCACAAAATTTATATTTAATAAACAGCCATCTTGAGCTTATGGTCTTTGATTGTGATCTTCATCACTGAACGTGGCTTTCTGTGTGAACCTGCAGTTGATGGGGTCACGGTCCTCGTGCTCTGGCCTTGGGTCGAGGGGCAGGTTGCAGATAATGAATGTCTCAGCCCGGTCAAGGACCATGACCAAGAAGGCCCGGAGCTTAAGAGTGTAGCTCCACCGCAAACGGATCCCAGGGAGGATGCAGACGGAGCGGTATACGCCACCTGTCCTCGCCAAGCTGATCTAGTCAGAGGGATTCCGGCTGCAAAAGGGGTACCAGCCCCCGATATCTGACTCTGTCACTTCAAGTCTTAGTCGGAGAAGCCCGGAGGCTCAGTGGATCCCACCGGGTGACGGACGGAACGGAATTGCCGCCGTACCCTAATTCTGTGCATAGTCCAGAGGGAGACCTGGCCTACCTACACAAACGGACAGGAGAGGACTAGTTTCAAGTCTAGGAACACTCTGGTGCGGGGTCCTGAGTAAGCACCTGAATTACCCCGGAGGTTGCTGGACCCCCGGACCTGGTGGCCGCAGAGCGCCGTGACCTGCAAGACTATCTCTATGGCCTCCGGACTCTTATTATTACGCCGCACAGCACCAGAACTTCCTCACTACTACTCCCTCCATCCGAACTTCTGCCCTGAGTCCCAGCTCCGCCTGTGGGGAGTTATACCATCGCCTGCTGCCACTACATCCCGCCTCAGAGGACTGCTGCAGCGCTGGTGGCCATCACCAGACACCACAGGTGGCGTAGTCGATAGTAACCACTCAACCCTGATAGCCCATTACTTTCATGTGACGGCCCTGGGCACGGAACGGGTCCAGGCCACGACTGCCTCCCCAACATCTCACCCGGCTCCGAGTACCCCATTTCCCAGGGAGGGCTGTGAGCGTCACAGTAGCACCTCTACAAGACCTCCTGGTAGGACAGTCCAAAAGAGGAAAGAGTCCCCCATTCCAGTGGGGCAAAGAACAGGCCGAATCCTTTGCAGTAATGAAGGAAATCCTGACTGGTGAAGAAATCCTGGCTTACCCTGACTGCAGCCAGCCTTTCCTGCTGTACACCGATGCCAGCAACGAGGGACTGGGAGCTGTGTTGTCCCAGAAACAAAATGGAAGAGAGAAGGTAATTGCATATGCCAGCAGGAAGCTACGCCCTACCGAGAGGAACCCGGAGAACTACAGTTCCTTCAAGCTGGAGTTCCTGGCCTTGGTCTGGGCTATCACTGAAAGGTTCAAGCATTACCTAGCCTCAACTAAGTTTACAGCTTTTACTGACAACAATCCCTTGACACACCTGGAGACAGCCAGATTGGGAGCCATGGAACAGCATTGGGTGGCCGGACTGTCAAATTATCAGTTCACCATCAAGTATCGGGCAGGTCACAAGAACACCAATGCTGATGCCCTGTCAAGGATGCCTCACCAGTCAGACACCGAGGATGAAGTGGATGATTTAGAGGAAGTTGAATTACCTGCTTTCCACCGAAGCGGAGTGGTCCATGAGCAACACGTCACCAGAAGACGTCAGGGAAGGACGCTGAATCCTCTACCCCAGCACAGTTGGAAGGAGACCCAGGATAGTGACCTGGTTGTCAGCCTTATCAAAAGACGGATCACCCAGGAAGGTTCCCACCTGGAGAACGATGCTCCTCCACAAGTCAAGCAACTGTGGAATGAAAGAAGCCGGCTGTTCATCTACAGAGAGAAGCTGTGCAGAAGATATGTCAACCCCAAGACCCATGAAATGGTGTGGCAGATTGTTGTACCCAGGATAGATATCCAGATGGTGTTGGAGGCCTACCACGATCAAGCTGGTCACTTTGGCTGGAAGAAGCTGGAAACCCTGCTGAAGGACCGGTTCTACTGGGTTGGAATGCGGAGCTCCGTAGAGAGGTGGTGCCGGAATTGTGGGCCCTGTAGCCTCAGAAGAAAAGACTACGGCAGCCAGAAAGCACCCTTGCAGTCCATCAAGACAACCCAGCTCCTGGAGATCGTCGCTCTGGATCACATCAAGCTGTCACCCAGCAGGTCAGGCTACTCCTATGCCCTGACCATGGTGGATCACTATTCCCGGTTCCTGGTGGTAGCCCCTGTCAAGGACCTGACAGCAGAGACTGCAGCAAGAACGTTCCAAACATACTTCTGCAGGCCCCATGGATACCCGGACAAAGTGCTGATGGATCAAGGCCCTGCCTTTGAAGCCGAGCTGTTTAAAGAATTCTGCCACCTGTACGGATGCAAAAAGATCCGGACTACGCCGTACCACCCTCAGACCAATGGTTTGTGTGAGAAAATGAACAACATCGTCATAGACCTGCTGAAAACCTTACCCTTGGAAGAAAGAAATCAGTGGCCAGACAAACTAACTGACCTTTATTATTTCAAGGGATGCCGAAGCAGAAACAACGAGTCTAAGGCCCATTATATGAAAAGTAGAAAATATTTTATTAGACATAAATGTTTGAACAGTATCCGGAGTGACACAAATATGCAACCAATGCGTGAAATAGATTAAAACATATTAAAAAATATATATATTACAGCAGATCACCACAGGTTGCCGGTGTATATCTCACTGATATCCCCATTTCTCCACTCATAATCACATAGAAAAAATACATATATGGGGAAAAGGAAAAATCATCCAAATATCAAAAATTGTCATATCCAATGACTACTTATATATAATGATCTCCCTCTCCCCCCTAGAAGCAGATAAAGAGTGGAATCTGATTACCTTTGTAACGTAACACCAGTACACTGTGTGATTCCCAGACGCGCGTTTCGGCGCTATTGCCTTTCTCAAGGGGATAGCTCTGGATGAGCACAGAGCGTTTTAAATATGTCGTCGCCTGTGTTCCTAGCCAATCAGGTAATGGTTACGCCCATTCCGGAAATGGGCGATCACATGAGCATCGTCGTAGCAACCATAGCCGCTGTTTAATATATCCCGCGACCCGGAAGTGGGCGATGACATGGGTATCATCATAGCAACATAGCCGCTGTTTAATATATCCCGCGACCCGGAAGTGGGCAATCACATGGGCATCGTCATAGCAACATAGCCGCTGTTTAATATACCCCATGACCCGGAAGTGACGCAGGGTGCGTCGCCGTAACCCAGACAACAGGCCCCTCCGGCATCGCAGCAAAAAAAGCTACCCTGGATGTCAAAGGAACCAGGCGTGAGGGGACAGCGGTGCACCTGCGTACAGAGTCAATGGTAAGTTACAGCCACATATCACACTGGAACACTGCTATCCTGTTTCTACAAAGATACTACTATCACTTTTTTTCAACACTACGTTGTCCCTTAATGCACATACATGTTATTTGCGCAACAAATACTCAAAATACCATAACACATATATAATTATATAAATATACATGTATCCTTGACAGTTATTACCTCTTCATGTTAATATTGTGAGTAGCATCAATATCAACCGATCATGAATATATGACACATTGATTAGTAGCAGACGTACTTACATGTTATTATATGCCATGGATAGGTATTGAGGATATCAAAATATAAATATATGTATCTATCCCGTGACCCTAACCATTATTCTATATCGTAATTTATAGACTATGGTTACATATCAATATTTCATAAATGGGGACCACATACTAATACACAAAGGGGGTCACCACCCACATATACATTGTCTATCATTCAATGTGTACATACATTCAATCATATAGCATAGATAAAATATAATCATAACAACTATGCAGGTACAGATACACAAAAGTTATTAAATATATATTTTTTCTTTAAAAATTCTCTGTATTCGTATGGCATCTGAAACGGGATATCACGGATTGTGATCACGGGTGTGATGTATAGCAGTGTTGCAAAGATGGCCCCATCTATGGACGCACAATAAACCATACTCATCCAGACCAATAGATTCATTAGGCCTGCTGAAAAAATATCAAAATTAAAAACCACATCAGAAAACAACATAAAACCATTATTACACATACAGGTTGTATAGGACACTACGATGTAGCTACAAGACAGATTCACAAAAATGGGGCAAAAGTATTATTTTCATTAAGGCCGTTTGGGTGTAGGGTGCCAAGGGTCCAGATCCACCTCGTCTCCATATGGGCAAGTTTCTGGGAAATGGGCCCACCCCGTATCCCCCCGTCCACCATATCTATACCTTTTACTACCAACAGTTTAGCATTGCAATCGTGATGGATTTTAAAGTGTTTAGGTATCGTCTTAAGGGTCGATATATCTTTCTGTTCAGATGCGGCCATTATCCCAAGAACGTGTTCTCTAACCCATATTTTTAGGCAGCGCGTGGTCATCCCAACGTAGATAAGGCCACATGGGCATGTGGCATGATATATCACATTACGTGATATGCATGTAATATATTTTTTGATCTTATATACATGTTTGCCCGTGGAATCAACAAATGTGGTACTTCTAGCCACGTTGGGACAGGCCACACATCGCCCACATGGTATACAACCGGGACTAACACTGATATTATCCATAAACGTCTGCACTTTACCACCCTCATAATGGCTCCGGACTAAATGGTCACGGAGATTTTTTGCACGACGAAACACAATTGCCGGTGTTTTTGAAACGTATTGGGATAATACAGGATCAGCTCTCAGCACTGGCCAAGCTTTGTTGAGAGCATCTCTGACGGCAGGTATCTGAGTGTGGAATGTAGTTATAAATCTAACCATGTCATTCTCTTTTTTGTCACGAGATTTGTATAACAAATCATTTCGTGAAGAATATTTAGCCCGATTATAGGCTTTCTTAATCACTCTACGGCTATACCCGCGCTCATAGAACCGCTCCCTCATTTCCAATGATTGTTTCTCAAACTCCTGCTCAGTGGAGCAGATCCTGCGAAGACGCAGAAACTGCCCCACCGGAACAGCTTGAACCATATGTGATGGATGGGAGGAGGAAGCATGAAGGAGAGTGTTAGATGAAGTCGGTTTCCTAAAAATATTAGTTTGAACGGCATTGTCCTTATCACGTGTTAAACATACGTCCAAAAACTCAATTTTATGCGGATCGTATGCAAACGTGATACGTATGTTCATTGTGTTGGTGTTTAAGGCATGCATAAATATGACAAGATGTTCACATGAACCCTGCCAGATCAGAAAAATGTCATCAATGTACCGCGTCCAAGAAAGGACGCGGCCCATTGACGACCCCCGATCGGGCAAGGAGAGGTCCTTCTCCCACAGCCCCAGAAACAGGTTAGCATACGAGGGGGCAAAGGCCGCCCCCATAGCAGTCCCCTGGAGCTGTAGGTAGAAGGACCCCTTAAACACAAAGAAGTTATGCGTAAGCGTAAATTCCAATAACTCCATTATTAGAGCCTGCATGTCTATGGCTAGAGATGACCCTCTCAGAAAATAATAGGTGGCACGCAGGCCATCGCCATGTCTAATACTGGTATATAGCGACTCCACGTCGGCTGTTACCAGTAGAGAGTCGATCTCCAGAAAGAGTCCGTCTACTCTTCTAAGCAGGTCGCGCGTATCCTTTAAGAAAGAAGGGAGATTCTCCACAAGAGGGTTCAATTTAGAATCTATCCATCTATTGATGGACTCCAAGTAATTACCCCTGCCCGATATAATCGGCCTTCCGGGAGGTTTGTTCAGATTTTTATGTAGTTTAGGGAGAAGGTATAGGGTGGGAATTGTTGGCTCGGCCACAGTTAATGCAGATGCCAGCTCATCCGTAATGACTCCTCCACTCACCGCCTTATCTAAAATCCCTTTCTCTTTCTGGAGATCGACTCTCTTCTGGTAACAGCCGACGTGGAGTCGCTATATACCAGTATTAGACATGGCGATGGCCTGCGTGCCACCTATTATTTTCTGAGATGGTCATCTCTAGCCATAGACATGCAGGCTCTAATAATGGAGTTATTGGAATTTACGCTTACGCATAACTTCTTTGTGTTTAAGGGGTCCTTCTACCTACAGCTCCAGGGGACTGCTATGGGGGCGGCCTTTGCCCCCTCGTATGCTAACCTGTTTCTGGGGCTGTGGGAGAAGGACCTCTCCTTGCCCGATCGGGGGTCGTCAATGGGCCGCGTCCTTTCTTGGACGCGGTACATTGATGACATTTTTCTGATCTGGCAGGGTTCATGTGAACATCTTGTCATATTTATGCATGCCTTAAACACCAACACAATGAACATACGTATCACGTTTGCATACGATCCGCATAAAATTGAGTTTTTGGACGTATGTTTAACACGTGATAAGGACAATGCCGTTCAAACTAATATTTTTAGGAAACCGACTTCATCTAACACTCTCCTTCATGCTTCCTCCTCCCATCCATCACATATGGTTCAAGCTGTTCCGGTGGGGCAGTTTCTGCGTCTTCGCAGGATCTGCTCCACTGAGCAGGAGTTTGAGAAACAATCATTGGAAATGAGGGAGCGGTTCTATGAGCGCGGGTATAGCCGTAGAGTGATTAAGAAAGCCTATAATCGGGCTAAATATTCTTCACGAAATGATTTGTTATACAAATCTCGTGACAAAAAAGAGAATGACATGGTTAGATTTATAACTACATTCCACACTCAGATACCTGCCGTCAGAGATGCTCTCAACAAAGCTTGGCCAGTGCTGAGAGCTGATCCTGTATTATCCCAATACGTTTCAAAAACACCGGCAATTGTGTTTCGTCGTGCAAAAAATCTCCGTGACCATTTAGTCCGGAGCCATTATGAGGGTGGTAAAGTGCAGACGTTTATGGATAATATCAGTGTTAGTCCCGGTTGTATACCATGTGGGCGATGTGTGGCCTGTCCCAACGTGGCTAGAAGTACCACATTTGTTGATTCCACGGGCAAACATGTATATAAGATCAAAAAATATATTACATGCATATCACGTAATGTGATATATCATGCCACATGCCCATGTGGCCTTATCTACGTTGGGATGACCACGCGCTGCCTAAAAATATGGGTTAGAGAACACGTTCTTGGGATAATGGCCGCATCTGAACAGAAAGATATATCGACCCTTAAGACGATACCTAAACACTTTAAAATCCATCACGATTGCAATGCTAAACTGTTGGTAGTAAAAGGTATAGATATGGTGGACGGGGGGATACGGGGTGGGCCCATTTCCCAGAAACTTGCCCATATGGAGACGAGGTGGATCTGGACCCTTGGCACCCTACACCCAAACGGCCTTAATGAAAATAATACTTTTGCCCCATTTTTGTGAATCTGTCTTGTAGCTACATCGTAGTGTCCTATACAACCTGTATGTGTAATAATGGTTTTATGTTGTTTTCTGATGTGGTTTTTAATTTTGATATTTTTTCAGCAGGCCTAATGAATCTATTGGTCTGGATGAGTATGGTTTATTGTGCGTCCATAGATGGGGCCATCTTTGCAACACTGCTATACATCACACCCGTGATCACAATCCGTGATATCCCGTTTCAGATGCCATACGAATACAGAGAATTTTTAAAGAAAAAATATATATTTAATAACTTTTGTGTATCTGTACCTGCATAGTTGTTATGATTATATTTTATCTATGCTATATGATTGAATGTATGTACACATTGAATGATAGACGATGTATATGTGGGTGGTGACCCCCTTTGTGTATTAGTATGTGGTCCCCATTTATGAAATATTGATATGTAACCATAGTCTATAAATTACGATATAGAATAATGGTTAGGGTCACGGGATAGATACATATATTTATATTTTGATATCCTCAATACCTATCCATGGCATATAATAACATGTAAGTACGTCTGCTACTAATCAATGTGTCATATATTCATGATCGGTTGATATTGATGCTACTCACAATATTAACATGAAGAGGTAATAACTGTCAAGGATACATGTATATTTATATAATTATATATGTGTTATGGTATTTTGAGTATTTGTTGCGCAAATAACATGTATGTGCATTAAGGGACAACGTAGTGTTGAAAAAAAGTGATAGTAGTATCTTTGTAGAAACAGGATAGCAGTGTTCCAGTGTGATATGTGGCTGTAACTTACCATTGACTCTGTACGCAGGTGCACCGCTGTCCCCTCACGCCTGGTTCCTTTGACATCCAGGGTAGCTTTTTTTGCTGCGATGCCGGAGGGGCCTGTTGTCTGGGTTACGGCGACGCACCCTGCGTCACTTCCGGGTCATGGGATATATTAAACAGCGGCTATGTTGCTATGATGATACCCATGTCATCGCCCACTTCCGGGTCGCGGGATATATTAAACAGCGGCTATGGTTGCTACGACGATGCTCATGTGATCGCCCATTTCCGGAATGGGCGTAACCATTACCTGATTGGCTAGGAACACAGGCGACGACATATTTAAAACGCTCTGTGCTCATCCAGAGCTATCCCCTTGAGAAAGGCAATAGCGCCGAAACGCGCGTCGGGGAATCACACAGTGTACTGGTGTTACGTTACAAAGGTAATCAGATTCCACTCTTTATCTGCTTCTAGGGGGGAGAGGGAGATCATTATATATAAGTAGTCATTGGATATGACAATTTTTGATATTTGGATGATTTTTCCTTTTCCCCATATATGTATTTTTTCTATGTGATTATGAGTGGAGAAATGGGGATATCAGTGAGATATACACCGGCAACCTGTGGTGATCTGCTGTAATATATATATTTTTTAATATGTTTTAATCTATTTCACGCATTGGTTGCATATTTGTGTCACTCCGGATACTGTTCAAACATTTATGTCTAATAAAATATTTTCTACTTTTCATATAATGGGCCTTAGACTCGTTGTTTCTGCTTCGGCATCCCTTGAAATAATATTGATTTAAACGAGTGGTCAGAGATATATATCCATGAGTAGGTTGCAAAATGTATGGTATTTATATTGGATATTTGATCATAATAAGCAACTTAGTACTCTGTTCTAATTCTTTCTCTCATAAACTACCTGACCTTGTAGATCTGTACAGTCACATACCTGTGAGTTCTACAAATTGTACCCCAGCGTTCCTCATGAGAGCAAGGCCCGGAAAGTTGCCCATGGACCTGGAACTCGGAGTGGTAGAACCGGAAGCAGATATGTCCACTGAAGACTGGGATACAAATCGGCAAGAGCAGTACAGGAAAGTACAGGCCTGTGTCGAAGATAGTCTGAACAGAGTAAGGGAAAGACAGGAAGAATAGTACAATAAACATGCACCAGCAGAACCCTTGGCACCTGGTGAGATAGTGCTAAAGCGGAAGAGAAGAAGTCACAAGCTCGATGACCAGTGGGAAAGAGAGTCCAACGCAGTGCTGAACTCCAAATTTGACAACAGTAAAACTTGCCTGATTAGCAAAGATGGAGGTAAAACAACTGCAACAGTCTCAAGAGACCATCTGACAGTGTGCCCAAGTCTACTGAAGACAACGGAAGAAGAAGTGCCTCCTATAGCACCAGAAGAACCCAAGGAAGACGTGCTTCACACAGTTCTAGGAGATTTCCCTGCGGACTGGCCTCAACTTGATGGAGCAGTGATTATACCCGTAATACACTTCTATCAGCCACAAGAAGAACCTGTGAGTGCTCTAGAAGAACCTGCTCAAGAACAAGAAGAGTCCCCAGTAAGAGGAGGATCACCCGTTGAAACAGAGCCTGAAGGCCCAGTGGACAGTGCACTTGCCAGTCCCATAGAGATGTTAAGGCAGTTTTATAACCTACCAGCACGTACACCTGCTAGATTAACAGAAGGTGCATGCACAGACACTAGTAACACCCTAGTGCTACGAAGGTCCACACGCAGCACACAAGGACAAATCCCTGCCAGGTTTAGGGAATAGCACAGAGTGCCTACATTGTAAATAGTTACCCAGTTGGGTATTGCCTACTATTGTTTATTGTGTAAACTGAAAATTAATATGTGTTTACGGGGGGGCGAAACCAAGGAAATAGGTGGGATGTGAGGCAAGCAAGGGGGAAGGGGAGAAGTGAATATAATGAGGGTGGAGAGGGGGGTGGGGATAGTACAGTTAGATCGTTAGAGAAGAATAGGATGCTAAATAACCTCAAAGTTTTATCTTGCATGCTGACCAACGCAAGAAGCCTGACCAATAAGGCGGATGAGCTGCGGGCGCTTATATCGGAGGAGAGGTATGACATGGTAGGTATAACAGAGACTTGGCTAGACGATAGCTACGACTGGGCGGTAAATTTATTAGATTATAGTTTATTTAGAAGGGACGGGAAACAGGGGAAAGGCGGAGGAGTCTGCTTATATGTAAAGTCATGTCTAAAGCCCAGACTAAGGGAAGATATAGGAGAGGGAGAAGAGGGGGTCGAGTCCATGTGGGTAGAGATAGAGGGGGCAAAAAATAATAATAAAATATTACTGGGGGTCTGCTATAAGCCAGCAAATATAACAGAGGAGAATGAGAATCTGCTATTAGGACAAATAGACAAAGTAGCAAAACATAATGAAGTGATTGTAATGGGGGATTTCAACTACCCGGATATTGACTGGGAAACAGAAACCTGTAGATCTCAGAAAAGAAAAAGGTTCTTGACAAATATTAAGGATAATTATCTCTCCCAACTAGTGCAGGAACCAACGAGAGGGAAGGCCATGTTGGACTTAATATTGACTAATAGGCCTGATAAAATAACTGAGGTACAGATAGGGGGGCACCTAGGTAATAGCGATCATAATATTATCGACTTCAAAATGCCCTTCAGTAGGGTTATCAATAAGGGAACAACAAAAACATTAAACTTTAGGAGGGCGAAGTTTGATCAGCTGATAGAAAACCTTCAACTTATTGACTGGGACAAAGTACTTAATCAATGGAATACGAATAGTAAATGGGAAACCTTCAAAAGAATTCTGAATAGTCAGTGCGAGAGGTATATACCGTATGGGAATAAAAGGGCCAGAAATAAGAGGAAACCAATATGGTTGAACAAGAACGTAAAAGGGGCGTTAAATAGCAAAAAAGAGGCATTCAAGAGATTAAAACAGGAAAACAGTAAGGAGGCACTAATGTGTTACAAGGAAAAAACGAGAACCTGTAAAAAACAAATAAAAATAGCGGAGGAAACAGAGAAACGTATTGCTAGGGAAAGTAGATCAAATCCCAAACTGTTCTTTACGTATATAAATAGTAAAAGGATTAAATCGGATAATATTGGACCGATAAAAAGTGAGGAAGGCAAAATCATAGAGAAAGATGAGGATAAAGCTAATCTATTAAATAATTTTTTTTCGACAACTTTCACAAAGGAAATAGAACTAACAGGCGAAATGAGAAGTGACAAGCTTAATCCTCCACTAAGTATGATTAATCTAACCCAAGCTGGGGTACAGAAACGCCTCAGTAACATTAAAATAAACAAATCACCAGGACCTGATGGCATACACCCACGGGTACTAAGGGAACTAAGTAATGTGATAGACAGACCGTTATATCTTATATTTAAGGACTCTGTTGAGACTGGGTCTGTACCACTTGATTGGCGACAGGCGAATGTAGTGCCAATATTCAAAAAGGGAGCGAAAAGTGACGCCGGAAACTATCGGCCCGTGAGTCTGACGTCCGCTGTGGGCAAAATTTTTGAAAGCTTCATTAAAGAGGCAATTACGGAGCATCTTGACGCTAATAATCTATTAACCCCAAACCAACATGGATTCATGAGTAATCGCTCCTGCCAAACAAACCTGATTGACTTCTACGAGGAGGTTAGCTCTCGAGTAGATCAGGGGGAACCAGTGGATGTCGTGTATCTCGACTTCTCAAAAGCGTTCGATAGCGTGCCACATAATAGGTTGGTATACAAAATGAGAATGATGGGGCTGGGGGAAAATGTCTGCAAGTGGGTAGCTAACTGGCTAAAGAATAGAAGGCAGAGGGTGGTTATAAATGGAATATACTCAGATTGGGTAAGCGTCACTAGTGGGGTACCACAGGGGTCTGTACTAGGCCCAATGTTATTTAATATCTTTATTAACGACATAGTCAACGGGATAAATAGTAAAATATCAATATTTGCAGATGACACAAAGTTATGTAAAAGAATTAATACAAAAGAGGACAGTGCAGACCTACAGAGGGATTTGGATAAGCTGGGTAGGTGGAGCATTAAATGGCAAATGAGGTTTAACGAGGAGAAATGTAAGGTCATACATATGGGAAGGAAAAATGGAAGTCACCAGTACTCACTGAATGGGAAATCATTGGGGAATTCAGAGATGGAGAAGGACTTGGGCATCTTGATTGATAGCAAACTAAATTGGAGTGCCCAAAGTCAGGCCGCTGCTGTAAGGGCAAACAGGGTAATGGGATGTATCAGAAGAGGTATAGCTGCAAAGGATGAGAACATTGTTCTTCCACTGTACAAAGCACTGGTCAGACCACACTTGGAATACTGTGCTCAGTTATGGGCCCCAATATATAGAAAGGATATAAATGAGCTTGAAAAGGTACAAAGGAGGGCAACAAAATTAATAAAGGGAATGGAGGGACTGCAATACCCAGAGAGGTTGGCAAAACTAGGACTATTCAGCCTGGAAAAGAGAAGGTTGAGGGGGGACATAATAAATGTGTACAAATATGTTAGGGGACAGTATAGAGATCTTGCCCGGGATTTGTTCAAAAGGAGGGATATTACGGTAACAAGAGGGCATTCACTAAGACTGGAAGAGAAAAGGTTTCAGCACCAGCATAGGAAGGGGTTCTTTACGGTAAGAGCAGTGAGAATATGGAATTCACTGAGTGAGGAGACGGTAATGTCGGATTCACTACACCAGTTCAAGCGGGGACTGGATGCATTTCTAGATACCAGGCAGATTTCAGCGTATACTTAAAAATAAAATAAAATAGTAGGTTGATACAGGGATTTATTCTGACTGCTGGTTTCAGAGTCGGGAGGGAATTTTTCCTCAGGTGAAGATTGGCTAAATCATTTGGGGTTTTTGCCCTCCTCTGGATCAACTTTAGCAATTACAGAACTAACAGGTCGAACTTGATGGACGCAAGTCTTTATTCGGCTTTACAAACTATGTTACTATGTTACTATGTTATTTAGTTACCCATCAGGGTATAAAGACTTGTAGGCTGAGGACTGTGAGCAGCCAAAAACTGTCCTGTAAATAGTTGCACTTATCAAAAGTGCCCCCTTTATTTGACCACAGAACAAAAACCCGTTTGGGGTGGCCGAAGATGTGGTCCAGCACCTGGATCACTTATGCCCTGTAGCCATGCCCAGGGCCTGCGTTGAGGGTTTTCAGGCGGGTCCCTCATGTTCTTTCTTCGGTGAAATGGACACCTGGTTACGGGACTTACTGTAACTTAATTATTGTTATTATTATAATTGTTATTATTGTTGTAACCTGTTACAAAAAAATGCTTCAGTCCAGGAGTACTGAATTGTACTAGGGGGGAATGTGGCACCCTGCTATGCACAGGTACCACAGGACCCAGGGTGCATGGATGGACTTCTCCACAAGAGGCCCTCATTACATACAAACACCTCCACCCTTCCACCTCATACCACCAGAGGGACAGCGTTAGGGATATATGTATGGAGGGTGGAGCCAGGCAGCTCAGTGCAGAGCTCAGTCAGACTGAGAGAGATTCTGAGAGCATGCTGACGCTGAGAGCAGCGAAGACGCAGCACGTCTGCTGCTGAGTTCTGAGGGCCCCGACTGTGGCCGAAGGCAAGAGGAGAAAGGAGAGAGGAGTTGAGGGGGCAGAGGAGCATCATAGGCTCACCCCAGTATACAAACCGGACACCGGGTCCGCGCCTACAGGGTCCTTTATACCCAGACGGATCACCGGCATTCCAGGAGAACTACAAGTCCCTGGCAGACCTGAAGCTAGACCCATCACAGGACCAGGAACCATGAAGGCACCAGCGTTACCAGGGATAGTGGTTGCCAGCAGAAGTTCCTACTACCGAGCGACAGGTGAAGGAACAGTACGACACATAAGCTAGGCCCAGTTGCAGGCTAGCCAGGAGCATACAGAGAGGCAGACACGGACCAGGAAGCCTTATACCCGCTCACTAGGGAGAAGTCCTGAAGTGCACCCATCCTACTGAGTACCCTGGACCGTACCTGACATCCGTACCAGTAAAGGTATTGAAGCGAATCCCCTGTCTCCGTCAGTTACTCCTGCTGCGCCATCCCGCCTGCACTACAAGCCCAGCATCGCCACCCACCATCAAACTCCACACTGCCCCGGGGGCCCGCTCCATCTGTGAGGAGCAGAAACACCTCAGCTGCCATCCCATCACCCCCTGGAGGTCTGCAGCAGCGCTGGTAATCCTTACCAGGTACCACAAGTGGCGTCATGAACTATTCACTTTATTTTTATTTTCTATCCAAGTTACAATCCCCTTTTTGGTTGACTGCCCTGGGCCACGGACCGGGCCAGCCACTGTGACTTACCCCCCCCCAGCATCCATAGGCCCAGCTGCTGAGTACCCCACTGCCCTGGGGGCGCGTCACATACCCTATAACTGTATAGTAGTGACGCGCCCCCTGGGCAGTGGGGTGTACTCAGCAGCCGGGCCTATGGATGCTGGTGGGGGATATCACGGTGGCTGGCCTGGTCCGTGGCCCAGGGCGGTTAATAAAAAGGGGAAGTTTCTCTATTTATAGGGGATTTATAAAGTTTGTGACGCCACCTGTGGAGTGCGGCCAAAGGGAGCCGCCGCTGTGGAGCAGTCCTCTGAAGCTAATGTTACTGCAGCAGGGATGGTGTGGCTCTCCACAGGAAGAGCTAGCTCCAGGGCAGTGTAGAAATTGTTGGTTGCGCTAGACGTTATAGTGCAGGGGGAAAGATGGCGCAGCTGAAATAATGGACGGAGGCAGTGCGGTGCAGTCATCCGAGTCTTTACTCACAGTTCTCATGTACGTTCCACTGATACACTGCGCGGGTGCCAGCCTCCCACGTCGCACTGCGTTCACCAGACCGGGGGTTCAGCTCTTTCTCAGGTAGGTTAGAAGCACCTGATGGAACCCCGCTTTCTTATGTTCCTCTCTAGACCGACTTCACGCTGGGTCTTCTCCCTCCTGCCCTGCGCTTCCCCACTCACAGTCCCGCTCGGGTGCTCTGAAGTCCCTCCTGTCAAACCGGAGTTCCCGGACCTGCTTGACCCTCATGGTGACTAAGATGAGGCTTTGGCAACAGAACTATAAAAGCCAGAAGCCTCCGGTTTTTCCAGCCGAGACCTGGAGTAAGACGGCTGGTCCAGGGGTCGGTCCCCTTCTTGCGGCCTGATCGCTCTGTCTTCTGACAGATTCGGGGCGTACGGGTGCCGTCCTGCACTTGCCGTACCCCCTGGAATCCCTTCTATAGATCGGAGCCGTCCTCCTCTGCTTCCCTCCTGGGCCTCTAGCAGTCAGTGCCTGCACTCCCCTCTCCTAAGAAGGCTTCCTTTTTTATATCTCCTACAATGGTGCTCCCCTAAACTGCTTCCTCCACCCACACCCACTACTGGTTCCCCCTACCTTTGGGTTCCCCCCACTCCAGCCAGGGAGAGGGCTCAGCAGGAAACACATTGCATCTTGTCCTTCCAGCCGGCCTGGAGCAGTGTAGTGTTGAATGTGGGTGTTGGGGTTCCGGGCAGCACTCCCTCCCTACCTGAGAGAAGGAGACACCACACCTCTGGGTGAGGTGTGTGGCACCCCTGAGGGTTCGACCGACAAAGGGATGCTGCACCTCTTTAATGGGGTGTAGTGTTCCTCCTCTGAGGTAGGAACAGTGCGATGGTCAGGACCCTTCCTTCACATCTAACACCACACTTCTCCAACCAGAGGGAGCTAATATGCACTAGTGTGCTGTCCCAACTGGGAATTGGGAGACTGGGGAACCAAAGTTAGGGGAACCAAAGTAGTGGGTGAGGGTGGAGGACTCACATTTAGTTTACACTTTAAAATTCATATTTAATACACAGCCATCTTGGCTCTTGGTTCTTGTTCTTTTGACTGTTCTTGTAATGTGATCTCCCTCCCTGAGAGTGGATCCTGTGTGGACCTGCAGAGGATGGAGACACGGCCCTCGTACCCTGGCCTTGGGTCGAGGGGCAGGTTGCAGATAATGAATGTCTCAGCCCGGTCAAGAACCATGACCAAGAAGGCCCGGAGCTTAAGAGTGTAGCTCCATCGCAAATGGATCCCAGGGAGGATGCAGACGGAGCGGTATACGCCACCTGTGCTCTCTATGCTGATCTAGTCAGAGGGATTCCGGCTGCAAAAGGGGTACCGGCCCCCGACACCTGATCTTGTTATGCCACGTCCTGGTCAGGGAAGTCCGGGTAGGCCCTGAGGATCCCACCAGGTAACGGAGTGGAGCTGCCACCCGTACCCTTGTTCTGTGTATAGTCCAGAGGGAGACCCGGCCTATCTACACACAAACAGACAGGAGAGGACTCAGTCTGAAGTTTAGGAACACTCTGGTGCGGGGTCCTGATTGAACACTGGACTTACTCGGAGGTTGTCGGACCCCCGTCCCTGGTGACCGCAGAACTCCATGAGGAGCAGGGAGAAGCCTTGCAGCTGTACTCTCCACCGTGAGTAAAAACCCTGGAAGTCTACCCCTATGGCCTCCGGACTCTTTATTTCTGCACCGCACCACACAGCACCAGAACTTCTACACTACGACTGCCTCCATCCTCCTCTCTGCCCTGAGGCCCTGCTCCGCTTGAGGGGAGTAGTACCATCCTCAGCTGCCACTACATCCCGCCTCAGAGGACTGCAGCAGCGCTGGTGGCCATCACCAGACACCACAGGTGGCGTAGTAGAAATACCACTCAACCCTGAAAGCCCATCACATCTTTTTAATGTGACCACCCTGGGCACGGAACGGGCCCAGGCCACGACTGCATCCCCTTAACAACAGCAACAGGCCCGGTTCCGAGTAACCCCACTTCCCAGGGTGAGGGCTGCGAGGCGTCACAGGTGCAGTACGTCTGTGGCGACTGAATCCTCAGGGGCGCCACAGTAGACTCTCTCTTTTCTAATGGGAATTTGTCGTTACTGTGGCCCTGCTCTATGTGTCTTTAAAATCTTAGTGGGGTTTTTCCTAAAATTGGTCAGCCATTGGACTCACTGCATACCCTATAACTGTATAGCAGACCCTCTCCTTTCTAATGGGAACATGTAATACTTGTTACTGTGGCCCTGCTATGTGTGTCTTTAAATTCTTAGTGGGGTTTTTCCTAAAATTGGTCAGCCGTTGGACTCACTGCATACCCTATAACTGTATAGCAGACTCTCTCCTTTCAAATGGGAATTTGTCATTATTGTGGCCCTGCTCTATGTGTCTTTAAATTCTTAGTGGGGATTTTCCTAAAATTGGTCAATCGTTGGACTCACTGCATACCCTATAACTGTACAGCAGACTCTCTCCTTTCTAATGGGAATTTGTCGTTACTGTGGCCCTGCTCTATGTGTCTTTAAATTCTTAGTGGGGTTTTTCCTAAAATTGGTCAGCCGTTGGACTCACTGCATACCCTATAACTGTATAGCAGACTCTCTCCTTTCTAATGGGAATTTGTTGTTACTTTGGCCCTGCTCTATGTGTCTTTAAATTCTAAGTGGGGCTTTTCCTAAAATTGGTCATCCGCTGGACTCACTGCATACCCTATAACTGTATAGCAGACCTTCTCCTTTCTAATGGGAACATGTCGTACATGTTACTGTGGCCCTGCTCTATGTGTCTTTAAATTCTAAGTGGGGCTTTTCCTAAAATTGGTCAGCCGCTGGACTCATTGCATACCCTATAACTGTATAGCAAACTCTCTCCTTTCTAATGGGAACATGTCGTACCTTGTTACTGGGGCCCTGATCTGTGTGTCTTTAAATTCTTAGTGCGGTTTTTCCTAAAATTGGTCAGCCTTTGGACTCACTGCATACCCTATAACTGTATAGCAGACTCTCACCTTTCTAATGGGAATTTGTCGTTACTGTGGCCCCGCTCTATGTGTCCTTAAATTCTTAGTGGGGTTTTTCCCAAATTTTGGCAGCCCTTGCAGTCACAGCATGGGCATTACCACTATAGGAGACCCGCTCCTTTTTAATGGGAACATTTTTTTTACTGAGACCCTCCTCTATGTCTCTTCAAAGGGGTATTGGGTTGCGTCCAAATTTTTGGCAGCCCTTGCAGTCGCTGGATACGCAATAACAGTATAGGAGACCCACTTGTTAATAATGGGAACAACAAAGCATAGCCGGCTGATGGCTCTCTAACAACAGCGAGGGCCAACTGCTGGCCTTTTAAGAATAGTAAGGTGCCGTCTGATGGCCCTATAAAAATAGGCTTTATGACTTTCAGAGTCCCTCCATCATAAATAAAACAGGATGTGTCTGATGATGTGTCACACACCACATTGCCAGATAAGGTTGTAAAATGTTAAAATGACATTTCCCGGTGAATGCATTTGTATTAAAAAATAAAATAAAAAAAAACAAAACAATAGGATCTTTCTTTAGTATAAAAAACAGCGTCACCAATTTAACCTCAATGTAATCACATTGTTCAGCTCATGCACCTCCACCTCCATCTCCGAAATTACCACATCAGTCACAAGCTGACAGCACTGCAGCACTGCCTTGGCCAAGCGGCAACAGGCTGTGCTGAAGATAACATGCTTAATGCTTAATTGACAAACAGCCCAGCGCTGCAGAGTTGTTGAAAGCTGTAACACAGCAGCCTGATCTGTGGCTCTCACCGCTGAACATACAGCCAGGCATGGTCGTGTGTGACAATGGGCAGAACCTGGTGACGGAGAAATGACACCCAGAGTAGATACGGTTTCCCTCTATGCTAGTCCTTTCACCGAGCTAAATACATCTCTCACCAAAAAAAGCTGTGGACTGGCTCCGTACCATCCCTGGCCACATTCACCTGTCCACGTGTTTGTGGTTAGTCGGTCCTTCCCAGTAAGTGCACTGGGGAAGGCACGGGTAATGTTGTGGAAGGCGGAGACGATACCGGGAAAAATAATGGCGTCTGGGGACCGAGTATGGATACCCGGCCGCCGCCGGCATGAGGTAGTGAAAAGCTTCCGCCTCCACGAGCCTAAAAGGCCACATTTCAAGTGAAAGCAGCTTTAGAGGACTTCCTGAGAGAAATGACAGCTGGGTAGATATGGTTTCCCAAGTCCTTTCACCAAGCTAAAGAATATGGCTGTGGTGAAATACAACTCAGCAAAAAAAGCTGTGGACTGGCTCCGTACCGTCCCTGGCCACATTCACCTGTCCACGTGTTTGTGGTTAGGCGGTCCTTCCCAGTAAGTGCACTGGGGAGGGCATGAGTAATGTTGTGGGACCCGTGCTTGTGGAAGGCGGAGACGACACCGGGAGAAACAGTGGCGGCTGAGGACCGAGTATGGACACCCGGCCGCCGCCGGCATGAGGTTGTGAAAAGCTTCCGCCTCCACGAGCCTAAAAGCCATATTTCAAGTGCAAGCAGCTGCCCAGAAATCTGGCAGTTTAGTGTTGCGGCCTGTTTTGGCTGCATACTTGCGCTTGCACTCCAAGTAACAGAAAACTAAGCAGATGGTGGCCTCTATCATCATCATGGCCTCACCTCGGCACTATGAACTCTCCTGAAAGAGAAGCCAGGGCCCACCGGAGGAGTCTCCGGTTCTCTGGTGGGCCCGTCCAATGCTGCCAAGAAGCAGCCCTGGCTAAGAAAAGTGTAGGAGAAGGTTCCCGGACACTTTAAGGCTGCTTTTTTAATATGGTTCGGACATGCTTATGCATGTTATTTCTTAAACCGCATTGCAGATCAGGTCATTGTCCAATTCTGTATTCATGAAATTAAATGTGCAAAGAAAGATGTTTGTGTGTCAAAGCACCACCGACAAGTGCGAGTTGATGTTGGACGGGCTGCCATTGCTTCTGCAATAAGCTGCATGAGAGTACTTCCTGGGAGAAATGACACCCAGGGTAGATACGGTTTCCCTCTATACCAGTCCTTTCACCGAGCTCAATACAACTCAAAGCAAAAAAAGCTGTGGACTGGCTCCATACCATTCCTGGCCACATTCACCTGTCCACGTGTTTGTGGTTAGGCAGTCCTTCCCAGTATATGCACTGGGGAGGGCACGGGTAATGTTGTGGGACCTGTGCTTGTGGAAGACAGAGACTACACCGGGAGAAACAGTGGCGGCTGGGGACCGAGTATGGACACCCGGCCGCCGCCGACATGAGGTTATGAAAAGCTTCCGCCTCCACGAGCCTAAAAGGCCACATTTCAAGTACAAGCAGCTGTCAAAAAATTGGCAGTATAGTATTGCAGCCTGTGGGTGGGTGGCTGGCTGCATACTTGTGCTTGCATTCCAAGGAATGGGGTAGGGACAACTGAGCGCGGCACTGGGACAAGGACGTGGACGGTGATTGTTGCAAGTCTGCAACGACAGGTGCAAGGCGGGAGGCATCTTCGCATGCGCCAAGGATCACTTATGATGGGCACACTTTTAGGCCGTGACCTGGGAGTCAGAAATGCTTCCAGAGGTCTTCCCCATGCTGTTCCCATGTCTTTTGCTCGAGTTTCCCATAGACTTTAGTGATGAGCGAGTATGTTTTGTTAACCCTTTCTCCGAGTATACTCGGCCGAGCACTGAGTATTTATAGCGTGCTCGGGCTTTAAGTTTTCGTCGCTCCGTGAACATGTGAAGAATGCCTGTTTTTCCAGCATTCCTCACATGTATTAAATCTGTCAAACAGTTGTAAATCATGTTCACGGAGCGACGAAAACTTAAAGCCAGAGCACGCTATAAATACTCGGTGCTCGCCTGAGCATTTTCGGCGAAAGGGTTAACAAAACATACTTGCTCATCACTAATAGACTTACATTGGGCTCGTTACTCGGGTCGAGCACCCGAGTAGTCCAGTTTTCTCGACCCGAGCAACGAGTACCCGAGCAATTTAGTGCTCGCTCATCACTACCTCCAAGATGTTAACATATGACCAGATGGGACTGCCAGACACCCTGCCCACGGAGGCAGCTCAAAGGGGAGTTATACTTAAAAGGGGCCAAACTGTTTAAGAGAGAAATACAAGACAGAAATAACTGAAGTACATAATTCATTAAGAGACATATGCCCATAAAAGGGGTTGACCGCTTTATATATTATATGCAGCTTTCCTGTCCATACAATGTCTGCTAGTGGAGGAGCAGTGACCAGTCCAAGCCATCAGCCTCCTACAATTGGAAAAAACAGCACATGGGAAAGCTGCTTTTCTATTGGAGGAGGCAGGTGACAAGTCTGATCACATGATCTTCCACCACCAGCCATTTTATGTACAGGAAAGGCTACTTACTGTATAAGATAAAGTGACCAACTGCTTTAAAGGGAATCTGTCACCCCCTGAGAGAAATCAGACCTCTACTATGGGCATACAGGGTATAGAAAAGTAAATCTATACTTACCTGTATGGCCCATAGTAGAGGTTTGATTGCTGAGAAATCTGTTTTTACAAACTCCATTTTGCAAAGGCTTGGGTCCCCTGGAATGGCACCGAAGGGGAGTGAAGGTTTTATAATTTAAATGGGGCAAAACATAGAGATTGAGAAGGGATTGTCCGAGTAGTGGACAACCCCTTTAAGGATAAGCATTCAATTTAAAAGTTTGGACAAAAGACTTTAAACCCAAAAGATTAAACAAAAAAAACTTTTTGATAATCTATTCCATCCTTTGAAGTACACCCGTTTTATGACATTAGGATTCTATGTCGACTGTGATGAAATATCTCAGATTCTTCATAATAACTGAACACAACAATTTTATTTCTGGACAGAGCGCTAGGGATTAGCCAGAGACCACAATTACAAATATTGGCCAGAGACAATACTAAAGGTAATGATGACACTTGTTTTTCCTTCTTATAATGTGACTATGCTTTTCAGGTCCTTGAAAATACTTGAAGCTTGGTCTTATTGAGCTGTATCCATTTTCAACGTCATGAGATGCTTGCTACCTTTTTCTTACTCTTGCGTCAACTGATTATTTACTTGCATCCTGTCTGAAGGGCTTGAAGTATGCCATTCAATTAATTGTGGATGAGTAGCATTAAAAAAAGTGATGCCAGGTGGAGTCTTCCATTCCATCCTCTAACCCCTTCATGACCAACGACAGTAAATAAACATTGGAGTTTGCTGGCTTTGTGCATCGTCAGCGTTTCTCTACAGTCAATTGTCTTGCAGCTTTCAGCGATCAGAGAAATAAAAATTGAAATCCCATACAGTAACTAAGTAAAGTAGTGTAAAAAAAAAGTTGTTCTTTTTTATATAGTTTTTTTTAAAAAAAGTATCACAAAATAAATAAAAAAATGAAAAAAATATTAATCCCTTAGTGACTGAGCCAATTTTGGCCTTAATGACCAAGCCAAATTTTACAATTTTGACCAGTGTCACTTTATGGAATAACTCTGGAATGATTCAATGGATCACACTGATTCTGAGATAGTTTTTTCATTACATATTGTACTTCATGATAGTGGTAAAATTTCTTTGATGTGATTTGCATTTATTTGTGAAAAAAACGGAAATTTGGCAAAAATTTTGAAAATTTTGCAATTCTTGAATTCTTATGCCCTTAAATCAGAGAGTTATGTCACACAAAATAGTTAATTAATAACATTTCCCTCGTCTACTTTACATCAGCACAATTTTTTAAACAACATTTTTATGTCTTAGTAAGTTATAAGGGTTAAAAGTTGACCAGCGATTTCTCATTTTTTCAACACAATTTACAAAAACATTTTTTTTAGGGACCACAACACATTTGAAGTGACTTTGAGGGGTCTACATGACAGAATATACCCAAAAGTGACACCATTCTAAAAACTGAACCCCTCAAGGTGCTCAAAACCACATTCAAGAAATGTATTTACCCTTCAGGTGCTTCACAGGAACTAAAGCAACATTGAAGGAAAAAATGAACATTTAACTTTTTTTGATAAAAAATTTACTTCAGACCCAATTTTTTTTTATTTTTACAAGGGTAACAGGAAAAAATGGATAACAAAATTTGTTTTGCAATTTCTTTCGGTTCGAGTAGGCACTTAGCTATGCCCCTCTGGTCCCTCCTTGCACCGCAGCACAGAGGTTCCACCACCCGGACCCGTAACAGTTTGCACAGGCCATGGAACCCGGTGCCCCCAAGGCTCCTTCGCTCTCTGACCTGTACCAGGAGGTCTCACGTCAGAGATCCCAACAGGAAACTATCCTGTCCTATCTGCGGACTGTCAACCCCGTCCTGGAAACGCTGTCCACCCCGTCTGTGTCCGTCTCTTGCCAAGCGGCACCCGTTCCGGTGGCACCTCAACCCAGTGGCGCTGTGGCACCCGGCCTTGGACCCCGGCTCTCTGCGCCTCCACGTTTTGGTGGTGACCCCGTCTTATATTGGGGCTTCTTAAATCAGTGCACGCTGCACTTTGAACTCCTGGCACACCAGTTCACCTCCGACCGGGCCAAGGTGGCGTTCATCATGTCTCACCTCACTGGGGAGGCATTGCCATGGCTTAACCCTCTGTGAGAAAGAGGGGATCCCATGGTGTCCAATCTTCTGGCTTTCCTTGCTGCCTTCCGGAAGGTTTTCGATGAGCCCAGACAAAAATCTTCTACTGCCTCATCACTTCTCTGTCTCCACTAAGGGAGTCTCACCGTGGGCCAGTATGCCATTCGTTTCCGAACCCTCGCATCTGAGCTTGCCTGGATCAACGAGGCCCTGGTGTCCACCTTCTGGGAGGGTCTTTCCGGACAGATAAAGGATGAGCTAGCCGGTCGTGACATCCCTTCCACCCTGGATGACCTGGTGTCATTAGCTACCTGGATTGACATCCATTTTCTGGAACGTGCTAAGGAGACTACCCGTGAGAGAAGATTTCCGCGTCTCGGTCCAGTATTCCAAAGGCCAACCTCGCAACCAGCAATTCCCTGGGTATGTTCGTCTGAGTCAATGCAAATTGACCAAACCAAGATGGTCAAGTCTCTCCTGGAGACGCGCCGAGCCGAGGAGAGTTGCTTCTACTGTGGCAGTATAGAGCATCTGATTCGTTCCTGCTCGGTGAGGCCGGGAAACTCCAGTGTCTAGGACCGTTCGGAGAGGTCGTCCTAGGCAAGAGTAAATCCTCTCCATCCTTGACTCTGTCTGTTTCTATTTCCAGTGGTGAGACCCGCTTCTTCGAGACTTCCCATCTGGATTCCGGAGCTTCTGGGAATCTCATTCAACTGGCTGTTGTAGAGCGGTATCAGATTCCTACCGTAGGTCTAGCTGAGCCGTTAGCGGTTGCCTCCATGGATGTGAGGCTTCTTCCGGGGACCATCTTGCTCGTCACAAAGCCTGTAACCCTTCAAGTGGGAATGCTGCTCTCGGAGAAGATCTCCTTTCATGTGCTGTCCGGTCTCTCTCACCCCCTCTTGCTTGGTCTACTCTGGTTACAAAGACATGAGCCCATCCTGAATTGGAGATCTGGTGAAGTGCTCCGTTGGGGTCAGGAATGCCATGAGTCCTGTCTGGTTCCGGTTCGTCCAGTTTGACCCCCGTCTACTCTGGCTAATCTACCTGGTTTGCCGGCACCCTACTGGTCCTATGCGGACGTCTTTGACAAAAAGGAAGCGGAGACACTACCGCCTCATAGGCCGTATGATTGCCCCATCAACCTGATACCTGGTGCTTCTCCTCCCCGCGGGCGAATGTACCCCTTGTCGCTGGCTGAGAACCAGGCCATGTCTGAGTACATAGAAGAGAATCTTGCTAGGGGATTTATCCAGAAGACCACCTCTCCGGCTGGAGCAGGATTCTTCTTCGTCAAGAAAAAAGACGGCTCTCTATGTCCCTGTATCGATTACAGGGGCCTTAACCAGATTACCATCAAAAATAAGTACCCCCTGCCTCTCATCTCGGACATGTTTGACTGCCTTAAAGGAGCGATCTTCCTGGGGCGTACAATTTGGTCCGGATTCGCCAGGGAGACGAGTGGAAGACGGCATTCAACACCCGGGACGGTCACTACGAATACCACGTGATGCCCTTTGGTCTCTGTAATGCTCCAGCCGTCTTCCAGGAGCTGGTTAACAACATCTTCCATGATCTCCTGTATCCTTGCATGGTGGTGTCCTTGGACGATATCTTGGTTTTCTCTCCGGATCTGCCCTCACACTGGAGGGATGTTCGTCAGGTTCCGCTAAAGCTCCGGCAGAATCGCCTATACGCTAAATTCGAGAAATGCCTCTTTGAGCAGACCTCCCTACCGTTCCTAGGCTATATTATCTCCGAGACTGGTCTGCGGATGGATCCCGAGAAGGTGTCTGCTGTCTTAAAGTGGCCCCGACCGGAGGGGTTGAAGGCGATTCAGCGATTCCTGGGCTTCACAAACTATTACCGCCTCTTCATTCCTCATTTCTCCTCCCGGACTGCTCCCATCTCCGCGCTTACCCGTAAAGGAGCAAATCCCAGGGAATGGACTTCTGAAGCGGAGAAGGCCTTTGTCTCCCTTAAACAAGCCTTCTCCTCCGCTCCTGTGCTGCACCATCCGGATTGCAACAAACAGTTCTTCCTGGAGGTTGATGCTTCCTCCTCCGGAGCCGGAGCTGTGCTCACCCAGAAATCCTCGTCAGGGAGAATGGTAACCTGCGCTCCTTCTCCAAGCTCTTCTCCTCATCCGAGCGCAACTACTCCATAGGAGATCATGAGCTACTGGCCATTAGCGCTTGAGGAGTGGCGCTACTTGCTGGAGGGGGCTCTGCACCTGATGGTCTTCGACAGTGACCATAAAAACCTCGCTTATTTGCAGAATGCCCAAAGACTAAATCCGCGACAGGCCAGGCAGTCTCTATTCTTTGCCCAATTCTGCTTCACTCTACATTACCACCCGGCGGACAAGAACATTAAGGCTGATGCTCTATCCCGCTCATTCTTGTCTTCCGACCAAGAGGAGTAGCCTCTACATATCATTGACCCCTCCAAAGTAATGACTGTGGCTCCGTTTGACCTGTCTCATCTTCCACCCGGTAAGACCGTTGTAGCAGTTCCGGATCGTAAGAAGGTTCTACTCTGGGGCCATTCATCCAAACTAGCCGGTCATGCTGGCCAGAGGAAGACCTTTCTGCTTGTCGCCCGACATTACTGGTGGCCTTCCTTGCGCAAGGATGTTGCGGACTTTGTCGCGGCGTGTTCCTCCTGTACCCGTAACAAGGTTCCCAGGCACCTTCCATCCAGCCATCTCCTTCCTCTTCCCATGCCTTCCGCTCCATGGCAACACATTGCAATGGACTTCATCACGGATCTCCCTGTTTCTGCTGGTTGTACTGTCATTTGGGTAGTCGCTGACCGCTTTTTTAAAATGGCCCACTTCATCCCTCCGCCTGGTCTCCCATCCGCATCTGTGCTGGCTAAGGACTTCATCCATCACATCTTCCGTCTTCATGGCCTACCCCTCCACATTGTGTCTGATCGCGGGGTTCAGTTCATTTTGCGCTTCGGGAGAGCTACGTGCAAGCTGCTGGATGTCTCTTTAGATTTCTCTTCTGCTTATCACCCTCAGTCCAATGGTCAAGTGGAACGTATCAACCAGATCCTTACCAGCTTTCTTCGGCACTTTGTCAACGCTCACCATAACGATTGGGTTAAGCTCCCACCCTGGGCCGAGTTCTCCCATAACAACCATGAGAGCGAGTCTTCTTCTTTATCCCCATTCTTTGTGGTCTACGGTCAACACCCCCGGATTCCGTTTCCCGTCTCCTCTTCAGTGGACAATCCTGCCGCGGAGTCTCTTGTCAGCGAATTTTCGGCTATTTGGGAAGACACTAGATCTGCACTTTTTCAGTCCTCCGAGCGGATGAAGAGACATGCTGATAAGAGACGTCTGGATCCGCCTCAATTCCGTCCAGGAGGCAAGGTCTGGCTTTCCTGAAAATATGTTCGTCTCAAGATACCTTCCTATAAGTTGAGTCCACGGTTCAGCGGTCCGTTCGAGGTTCTGAACCAAATCAATCCCGTGGCTTACAAGCTGAAACTCCCGGTCACCTTACGGATTCCCAACTCCTTTCATGTATCCCTCCTCAAACCGGTTGTCCTTAATTCTTTCTCTGACGATCCAGGTACCGCTGCAGCTCCAGTCTCCGCTGAGGACATCTTTGAGGTAGAAAACATTTTGGCCACCAAGAGGGTAAGAGGAAAGACTTTCTTTCTTGTGGATTGGCCCAGAGGAGAGGTCTTGGGAACCCAGGGAGAACATTCATGCCCCTCATCTTCTTAAAAAATTTCTCACGGGCCTAAAGAAGAGGGGGCATAAAGGGGGGGAACTGTAGCATCGGCGTCTCTGCCTCCTGCCAGGCAGAGACGCCGTTTCCCTCACCGCCGCGGTCCTTGTCCGGCGTCTTCCTGCTCCTCTGCTGCTGTGGCGAGCACCGCACGCAGCTTCCCGGGCTCCCTCCCTCTTAAAGGGGCCGTGCGCGCCATCCTATAGAGTCCCCGGCCAATGGCCGGAGGACTTCTCCTATATAAGGCACCTCCTCCAAAATGGAGGTACCTGTGCAAGGTTGTTGCTCCGTGTGCTAACACTTGCTCCAGCCCTCAGGTCCTGCTGCCTGTCAGTCCTGCCCGCCAGTCTGTCTGTCAGTCCAGCCCTCCAGCCTGTCTAACAGTTCTCTCCTCCAGTCTGTCTACAGTCGTGCCCGCCAGCCTGCTTACCCGGAGCACCTGTCTGTTACCTGTTGTGCCCGCCAGCCATCCTACCTGGAGCACCTGCCTGTAACCTGTCATGCTCGCCAGCCTGTCTTCCCGGAGCACCTGCCAGTTATATGCCGTGCCCGCCTGCTTGCCTACCTGGAGCACCTGTCTGGTTATCTGCTATACCAGCCTGCTTATCTACCTGGACCACCCGTCAGCCTTCCTGCCGTACTCATCCTCTGTACCGGTCAGCTCCTGTCATCTGACCCGTGGGAGTCACCTGCTCTCACACAAGGTTGGTCCCAGAGTAGCACCTGGTCCACCTGCCCGGTCCCTCCCTGGTTCACGGAGTCGACTGAGCCACCGTGTGACCTGGGTCGGTCCGAGTAGGCACTTAGTTACGCCCCTCTGGTCCCTCCTTGCACCGCAGCACAGAGGTTCCACCACCCGGACCCGTAACAGTATCCCTGGTAACTCTAACTCTAGTAACCCCTAACCAGAGTAACCCTAACCCTAATTGCAAAGACTGAAAAAGTAAAAATTATAAAAAAAAATGTAATCTGACAAGGGGAATGACACAAAAGGGGGGGTGATCAATGAGATTTACAGAAACAATTATTGGGGGTTTCTGATCACTGTGATAGGGTATATCAGAGTAATTAAAAGCCATCAACCAGTAAGAAAAATCCCTGCTGTTGCCGGGTGCAGGGAGGCAGATTTCGGCGGCCGCACTGCGCATGCGCCCGCCATTTTCTTGCGCCAGAAGAAGGAGGAGGGCCAGGGGATCACGGATCTGGAACCTAAGGTACAGTGGGGGGCTCGGGGACCCCATTTCTCTCTTTTCTGATATGTTAGATCATATCAGAGGAGATAGAAATGAATTTTAAATTGGACTTTTTTTTTTATGTAATCGCCGTTATTTGGTGAATAACAGCCATCACGTGACAGGGGACCATAAAAACCGGCCCCGATCATGTTCTTCAGACCTCAGAGATTTGACGCTGGGGGGCGCTATACCCTTATTTTTCAATGCCACTAAAAAGCGGAGCTGAGGAATAAGTACTCTTAACTGCCGCTGTTAAAAGGCAGTTAAGTGAACACCGTAAAAAAAAAAAAGTGGCAAAAAATAATGCTTCTTCATCATACCGCCGAACAAAAAGTGTAATAAAACACGATCAAAAACAAATGTAAATAAAAATGGAATCACTGAAAACGTCATCTTGTCCCGCAAAAAAACACGCAGAAATACAGCTCCGACAGTGGAGAATTAAAAAAGTTATACCTCTCAGAATATTGCAATGCAAAAACAATTATTTTTTCCATAAAATAGTTTTTATTGTGTAAAAGAGGCAAAACATTAAAAAAATATATAAATGTGGTATCACTGTAATCGTACTGACCTGAAGAATAAAGCTACCTTATCACTTTTACCACACGGTGAATGGCATTAAAAAAGATCTCAAAAAACATCCTGAATTGCTGGTTTTTGTTCATTCTTCCTCCTAAAAATCTGAATAGAAAGCGATCAAAAAATATTATATGCCCATAAATGGTAACAAATAAAAATGTCAGCTCATCCCGCAAAAAATAAGCCCTCACTTGACTCTGGTGGCAGAAATATAGAAAAATTATAGCTCTCAAAATATGGTTATGCAAAAACTTTTTTTTGTATAAAAAGCGTCTTTTAGTGTGTGACAGCAGCTAAACATAAAAAAACAATATAAATCTGAAATCGATGTAATGGCACCGAACCAAAGAATAAAGTCGTCTTATCACTTATACTGCACAAAGAATGGCGCAAAATAAATACAACCAATTCTTGACCTACTGTTAATTTGTTCATTCTGCCTTTCAAAGATCACAGTAAGGCTCGGCGTACACTTATCCTGTGCTCTACGCTGAGCGCTTTTACCGGGGTTTCCATGTAAATCTCTGAAATACATTATTCAGATGGAATCCCAACCGAAGATTCCCTATAATCAGGTAGTTGGAGGCACTGTGGATTTTATCTGTCCTATGATCTGGCAGTGTCTTTTTTTTAAGCGCGCATAAAAGCGCGGTCCACCACCGTTTTGTGCACCGCTGAAAAGAAGGACAACTCTGAACAGAGGCCAGACGGAATCCAGAATAACTCTGCTGCCTCATTATAGTGAATGGATCCCTCGGGGATTTCATCTGAATCATGTCATCCAGAGATTTATATGGAAACCCCAATGTAAGTGCTCAGCGTAGAGCACAGGATATATATAATCCAAAATGCTAAGAAAAATGTTCCCAATAAAAGCTTCAACTCAATCCACACAAAAAACAAGTCCCCATTCAGGTCCATCATCTGATATTGGAAATATAGGGGGCTTCCACGTTACTAGTAGCACATAGGCTCTTGAAAAACGCTATGGCTTCCCCCCAAAATAAAAAAATTAAAAAATACAGCAAATTCTGTGCTCCCAAATGCATATGCCCCCCTTCCTTCTGAGCTCCAGTGTGTGCCTAAACCACATTTAGCGTCCAAATGTTTAGCATTTCTGTAGCAATGAGAGCCCACCTAATTTACAGGGTGCATGTCTCCAGAAGCACAAGCTAGGCACAATGTACGGGCACTACAACGTACTGGTCACTACAATTTGCAGATTTGCAATTTTCACTCAGCAACATCCACTGCTGCTATATATAATTTCCAAAGTGTGGTCAATTCTGGGGGGTAGTCTGCTCTTCTAGTACTTAGGGGCTCTCTATATGGAGTCTTCAAACTATTCTAGGAAAATGTCTTCTCCTTCCCTCCCGAGTCTCGTCGTGTGGCTAAGCAGTACTGTACAGCCACATATGGGTATTGTCATGTTCAGCAGAAATTGTGACAAATTTTGGTCCATTTTTACCCATTTCCCTTTGTGAAAATGCAAAATTTGGGGCGAACGTAACATTTTTGTGGGAAAAAGTACAATTTTCATTTTTCCTTCCATATTGCATTAATTTCTGTGAAGCACATGAAGGGTTAATAAACTTATTAATTGTGGGTTTTAGCACATTGAGGGCAGAATTTTTTAGAATGGTGTCACTTTTAGTTATTTTCTGTCATATAGGCCCCTTAAAGTCACTTCAAATGTAATGTGGTCCCTAAAAAAATTGGTTTTGTAAATTTTGTTGGAGAAAAACTTTTAACCCTTCTAATTTGCTAACAAAAAAAATTATGTTTCAAAAATGATGCCCATGTAAAGTAGACATGTGGCAAATGTTATTTATTAACTATTTTGTGTGATATAACAATCTGGTTTAAGGGCATAAAAATTAAAAGTTTGAAAATTGCTACATTTTCAAAATTTTGGCCAAAAATTTCAATATTTTGAAAAATAAATGCAAAAAATATTTACCTAAATTTACCACGAACATGAAGTACAATATGTCCTGAAAAAACAATCTCTAGAATTACTGGGAGACATTGAAGCATTCCAGAGTTGAAAAAAATTGGCCTGACAAGGAAGGTAAAAACAGGCTCTGGCGTTGAAAAGGAACTATTGTTAAGTACATGAAATTGGTGTATATTTGCTGTCTGACTTGGAAAAGTTTTTTTTTTTTTTTTTTACTTATGATTGATAACAGAATTGCATATTGCAGTGACAGTCAACACTCTGTAGATACCATCACACTGACATCATCACCACTTGTACTCTCCATGTAAAAAGAACATTTCCTTGTATTCAGTGCTTTTTAAAGGGAACCTGTTACCAGTTTTTTCCGATATAACCTACGGCCACCACCTTTCAGTCCCATGTGACAACATTCTATAATGCTGCACATACAGTATATCACAAAAGTGAGTACACCCCTCACATTTTTGTAAATATTTTATTATATCTTTTCATGGGAAGATATGATACATTGATACAACGTAAAGTAGTCAGTGTACGGCTTGAATAACAATGTAAATTTGGAGTGCCCTCTAAATAACTCACACAGCCATTAATTTCTAAACCGCTGGCAACAAATGTGAGTACACCCCTAAGTGAAAAAGGGCCAAATTGTGCCCAAAAATTGTCAATATTTTGTTTGGCCACTATAATTTCCAACCACTGCCTTAACTCTCTTGTAGGTTGATACACCTGACAGTGTATGTGGTTTACTGAGCACAATCCTGCTGACAGGTGCGCTTTAAATCAGTATAACAGGGCCATTATGGCCATACCTTTACTTTAACAGGTTAAATCTTGATGACAGGTTCTCTTTAAGGCCACGTGCACATGTTGAGTATTTGGTGAGTTTTTTAGCTCAGTATTTGTAAGCCAAAACCAGGAGTGGAAAAGTATAATACAAACACGACACCACTTCTGTATTTATCACCCACTCCTGGTTTTGGCTTACAAATACTGATGTAAAATACTGACCAAATACTGAACGTGTGAACGTGGCCTAAGATACCAGGAACTCAAATTACCTAGTTGAGGATAATCTGATTCTGCGCCGCCAGAACCTGAGTTTGTCTCAACCCACAGCTATCCAAACCTAGAATAACCTGAATTTTTATCCCTATTGCTATTTAATTAGCTTTAATCAGATTTTGATATTTGCTGTCTTCATGAACACAACAGACTTGTATCCTGGAGTCCGATGTTTTATTTGATTGCTGCTATTAACCAAATGGCACAATACAAGTCCTGCTCAGTAAAAGACATTTATTTTTTTAGCTATAGGACATATTTTAACTACACTTTCTTGGCATCAGAACTTAAAAAAAATAGATCGTCAGTCAGCCATGATTAATGTATTTTAAACAATGTATACATCATATATACCAACAATATACACCAGATGGCAGCACATACATTTAGTAAATACATGTTCCTGCGTGTCTAGTAACTCCAAAATATCTAGTAGTAATAGCATGCACTGCTAGCAGCCTTGTAGTTCTTTGTACTGGACTTCTGTATATATCTGAGTGGCTTTCAGATTGATCTTTCAAAGATTTGACCCATTCTTATGTTGGGCAAGGGGGAAATGCGGTGTAAATGCTTGTCACAAGATGCCTCCCTGCTATTCCCCACAGCTGAAAAAAGGTACGCTGTCAACTATCAGCCTAGTAAAGGCAAAAAGGATACTCTTTTAGGCTATGTGCCCACGTTGCGGACCTGAAGCATATTTTTTACGCGTCTCCCTGGCGGGAAAATCGCATGCGGATATTACATGCGGTTTTCCCGCCAGGTAGAAGCGTTTGTGAGGCGTCTTTGCATGCATTTCCGCATGCGGGTTATCAAGCACTTCTCCAAGCATCACTTGGAAAAGTGCTTGACAACTTGTTCAGAATGGTAAAAAATAAAAAAATAAACTTTATACTCACCTTCTGATGCATTCTCTGCCCCGTCTGGAGGCTTGAGCGGCTCACGCTGTTGTGTGCAGGACCTGCGGTGACGTCATTGAGTCATGTGGTGGGTCACATGACTCAATGACGTGGCAGGTCCTTCAGACAACAGCGCGACGGAGGGAAAACATCAGAAGATAAGTATAAACTTTATTTTATTCTTTTTTTTACAGGTTCTTTGGTACCCAGGTCTGGATGAGAGTCTCCTCTCATCCAGACTTGGGTACCATCCACACATTGATTCCGCTGCGCTTCCGCAAAATTAATGAACATGCTGCGGATTTTTGACCACAGCATATACGCTGCGGAAAAATCCGCAGCATGGGCATTGACATTGCGGAATGCCATTGGGGACCATGGGGTGCGGATATACATGCGTTTTTCAAGCGTTTACGCTGCGGAAATTCCGCAGCATATACGCTTGAAAAACGCTACGTGGGCACACAGCCTCAGGCTGTGCAGTTTAAATGGGGACATTTCGATGTCTTTGATATCTGCTTCGGTTGCTTTCCTAGATGTTGTTTTAGATGTTAATTAGAAAAAAAGTCTGTATAACGTCTACATTTCTGCAGATATTTAGTCAGGTAGAGTTATCATAAGGGTTTTATCCATCAACCAAAAGAACTAGACATGATATATATATTTATTTTATTTTATTTTAAGAAATGTATTTTCTCCAAAAATCTAAGGCCCCAGAGTATTTGAGGACATAACATAGCCTATGGGAAGAGTCAGACGGCCGTATAACTCGAATGAGGATCGCAACGTATTTCTCGGACTGGCCGGCGGCTCTCCTGGTCTGAGCGTGACAGCTGCATAGAAATACATGTTGTCATGCTTGGCTCAGGAGAGCCGACGGCCAGTCCAAGCATTGCATTGGGATCCTTGTTAAAGTTGCACAGCCTTTTGACTCTTCCTTTTATATCATCCATTCAAATTCATTGCAACATTTTTTGCCAGAATTAACTTAACCAAGCAAAATATGGATGCTAAATCACAGCACAAAGAGTGGGAGATCTAATAACCTAAGAATATTGAAAAATAAGTACTCTAGCCTCTTACAAAAACTTAAGACCGATGCTATGTATCTTATCTTCGGGACGGTACAGGACTACCATTTCCCAAGTTATATTATTACTGTGCAATTTTAATATTACTGCCATATAATTGTTGATTTGTTGATATATGTCATACAAATGGATTGAATATGACATTTTATATTACTTTATGAAATGTTAAAGTGTGCTGCACACCAACAGCAATGCATATTACTGATAGGCTGTATTACCATGCCTTTTCAGTTAGGTATGCACTGTAATAATGTTTTTTAATGCCATTACATTATTTCTCTGCTGTGACTAATTTGAGTGAAGCATCATATCAGAGTTAATAAGTATATGGGAGACATGCTCCAGGTTACATAATGCCTAGGCAGTGGGTAGAGGTGGTCAAGTCTGAGATGTTACACATTTGTAGAGAGGGTTGCACTGTATACTTTAAGCCTTAGCGCAATAAGTTACTTTTGACATGGCTAGGTCAGAGGACAGTGTGGTATTAATGCCATAAGTATTTACACCACTTATGGATGTATCCAGATAGCATAACAGGATGCTGTTTCTCTTCTGTAGGAGTCAGTCACTTGCAGAGAGGCAAAGAAGCTGTGCTGCCCAGCAGGAAAATCTGCATGTATCATAGATAGTTAGCAAGTGGGGGTGAGCACTGCTCACTATTTAAGAAGCATTCCCAAGACATTTTTCATTTGCTTAACCTCTCTAAATACATGTGTAGTGTAGTGTACACTACTGTATGTGCACAATTATTAGGCAATTTGTATTTTTGATAATTAATTCTATTATTGAACAACTACAGTGCTGTCGATCAATCCAAAAGGTTAATAAACCTGAATATTTAAGAAAGTAGCAGTGAGGTTTTGTCTTTCTTGGGAGAATATCTTAGTGTGTATAAGTATTGGGCAACTAATAGTGTGGAATTGTTATGGAAGTAAATGAAAAGCATAATTATCTCATCTTAATTGTTTATTTTCATCTGTTAAAATGAGAATAATAACCAAAGAACTCAAAATGTACGAAAAAAAAAAAATTGACATTTTAAAAAAATATACAGTACAGACCAAAAGTTTGGACACACCTTCTCATTTATAGATTTTTCTGTATGTTCATGACTATGAAAATTGTACATTCACACTGAAGGCATAAAAACTATGAATTAACACATGTGGAATTATATACTTAACAAAAAAGTGTGAAACAACTGAAAATATGTCTTATATGTCTCCTCTTAACAGTTGTTGTAGAGATGTGTCTGCTGCTAGAACTCTGTGTGGCATTGACCTGGTCTCTAATCTGAGCTGCTGTTAACCTGCGATTTTTGAGGCTGGTGACTTGGATAAACTTATCCTCAGAAGCAGAGGGGACTCTTGGTCTTTCCTTTCTTAAAGTAATGATGGCCACTTGTTTTTCTTTACTTAGCTGCTTTTTTCTTGCCATAATACAAATTCTAACAGTCTATTCAGTAGGACTATCAGCTGTGTATCCACCAGACATCTGCACAACACAACTGATGGTCCCAACCCCATTTATAAGGCAAGAAATCCCACTTATTAAACCTGACAGGGCACACCTGTGAAGGGAAAACCATTTCCAGTGACTACCTCTTGAAGCTCATCAAGAGAATGCGAAGAGTGTGCAAAGCAGTCATCAAAGCAAAAGGTGGCTACTTTGAAGAACCTAGAATATAAGACATATTTTCAGTTGTTTCACACTTTTTTGTTAAGTATATAATTCCACATGTGTTAATTCATAGTGTTGATGCCTTCAGTCAGGGGCGTACATAGAAGTCATGGGGCCCCATAGCAGAAGCTCTAATTGGGCCCCCCACACACACACACACAAAAAATAAAGAAATATTTGTCTGGGTCACAGAAGAGCAGATCTCACAACTTTCCAGCCTTTACATAGAAATTTTCCTCCTTCTGAAGTCGTAGATTCCTCTTTCATTGCCCCATAAAGTATGATGCCAACAAAAGTGCCCCCCAAACAGTATGATACCCCATGGTGCATTCCTCCACATGCACAGTATAATGACCCTATTGTACTCCACTTCAACTCCCACGGCAAAGTATGGTGACCCTAACGCAGTATAATCCCCCAACTATGAACCCCACAGAGCCCTCCATACACTCTCATGGCCCCCACACAGCCCTCCAAACAGTATAATGGACCCCACACAGCCCTCCAAACAGTATAATGGACCCCACACAGCCCTCCAAACAGTATAATGGACCCCACACAAAACTTCACACTGTATAATTGCTTTCATACAGTATAATGGCCCCCCACATAGCCCTCAAATATTATAATGGCCCAACATAGCCTTCCATAATGTATAATACACCACCGATAATCTTCCATATAGTATAATGCATCCCCATAATCCTCCATATAGTATAATACTCCCCCCATAATCCTCCATATAGTATAATGCGCCCCCATAATCCTCCATATAGTATAATGCGCCCCCCATAATCCTCCATATAGTATAATGAACTTCCCATGGTCCTCCATAGAATATAATGCACTCCACATAGTCCTCCATACAGTATATTACACACCCCATAGGGTAAAATGCAGCCCCCATATAGTATAATGCACGCCACAGTCCTGCAGTATTATGGGCACCACGTACTCACTGATATTAAAATACCGTATATTTTAAATAAACTGACCTGAATATAAGCCGAGGCCCCTAATTTTACCACATAAAAATGGGAAAACCTATTGACTTGAGTATAAGCCTAGGGTGGGAAATGCAGCAGCAGCTAAATTTCCCATCCTGGTATGTGTGGCCCCCTCAATCCCACAATCCCTGGTATCTGTGGCCCCCACAATCCCTGGTATGTGTAGCCTCCTCAATCCCCCAATCCCTGGTATGTGTGGCCCCCTCAACCCACAATCCCTGGTATGTGTAGCCTCCTCAATCCCTCAATCTTGGTATGTGTGGCCTCCTCTATCCCCCAATCCTGGTATGTTTGGCCTCTTCAATCCCCAAATCCTGGTATGTGTGGCCTTCTCAATCCCCCAATCGTGGTATGGGTGGCCTCCTCAATCCCCAAATCCTGGTATGTGTGGCCTCCTCAATCCTCCAATCCTGGTATGTGTGGCCTCCCCAATCCCTGGTAAGTGTGGCCTCCTCAATCCCCCAATCCTGGTAAGTGTGGCCTCCTCAATCCCCTAATCCCTGGTAAGTGTGGCCTCCTCAATCCCCCAATCCTGGTAAGTGTGGCCTCCTCAATCCCCTAATCCTGGTATGTATGGCCTCCTCAATCCCCCAATCCTGGTATGTGTGGCCTCCTCAATCCCCCATTCCTCGTATGTGTGGCCTCCTCAATCCAAGTATTTTGATATGTGTGGCCCCCTCATCCCCCAATCACTGCACACAAAACAACCCGCTCCTCTGCCGCCGCAACCTCCTACTCACCTATCCTCCTCGTTCCCACACTGCTTGGGGCCCTCTCGGCTCACGGGCCCCCTACGGCCACGGGCCCCATAGCAGTGGCGTGGTCTGCCGCCATTGGCGGTACGCCACTGCCTTCAGTGTGAATGTACAATTTTCAAAGTCATGAAAATACAGAAAAATCTTTAAATGAGAAGGTGTGTCCAAATTTTTGGGCTGTACTGTATATCAGTGAGCAATATACCCGCCTTCATTTGTCCAACAGCCATAAGCCTGCCATCCCTGCAGTCTGTCAATTTCTTAATCTGTTGTCGATCAACTTTATGGCCAGCACCAACCACAGCCTCCCAGACACTGATCAGAGAGGTGACTGTTTTCTTTAACCATAAATCTCTCGTTTAAGAAGAGCCCACAAGTCTCAATAGGGTTTAGGTCAGGTGAGGAATAGGCCATGTATTCTTTCATCTCTCAGGCATTTATTGTCAGCCAAGCAGTGGAATACTTTTATGCATGCAAAGGAGCAATGTCCTGCATAAAAGTCATGGTTTTCTTGAAGGATGCAGACTTTTTCCTGTACCACTACTCGAAGAAAGTGTCTTCTGAAAACTGGTAGTAGGCTTGAGAGTTGAGTTTGTGTCCATCTTTAACCTGAAAAGGTCCAACTAGCTCATGTTTAATAATACCAGCCCAGAGCAGTCCCCACCTCCACCTTGCTGGCAGCTGAGTCAAAGTGGAGGTTTGTGTCCATTACTTATCCAGCCACGGGCCCATCCATATGGTCCATCAAGAGTCACTCTCATCTCATCAGTCCATAAAACCTTTGAAAAATCTGTCTTCAGGCATTTCTTAGCCAAATCTTGACATTTGAACTTATGTGTCTTGTTCAGTGTTGGACGGCTTTCAACCTTCCTCACCTCAGCCATGTCTCTGAGCTCTGAACATCTTGTACTTCTGGGCACTCCAGGGAGGTTGCTGTTCTGGGATATGACAGCAATGGAGGAAAATGGTATCCTGGTTGCTTCACGTTTGATTCTTGTCAAATCTATTACAGCTAATGGGTGTCTTTATTTCTCAACACGTTTTTTTACGACCCTGTTGACTATGTAGAACAAACCTTTTGATGTCTCTAGGACCATGCCCCGATATCTTAGCAATTTCAAAAGTGCTGCATCCCTCTGTAAGATATTTCACAATTTTAAACTTTTCAGAATTAGTTAAATCTCCTTGTTGGCTAATTTTGACAGAGGAAAACAAGCTGCCTAATCATTCTGCACACCTTAATAAAGGGTGTTGTATCCTTAGGCCTCACCCCTCCTCATTACACAAATACACATCACCTGATCAGCCTTATCCAATAAGCATTCAAGTTTACACAGCTTGGAGTTGGAAAATATGCATAAAAATGATGATATGGTCAAAATACTCGTTTTATAATTGTACACACAGTGCACTTGCACTAATATACTTACCGATCGCCATCTTCCCTGGTTTTCGTCACCACTCTGGTCCTCTTTTCAGTCACATGAAATAAATTCCGACTTGCTGAATCACACCAGGGTTTATATGTGATCCAGGCATCACTTTTACTATGTAAGTCTATAGAGCCTCATTTTGCGGCTTGATAGAAATTGTAAAATTGACTTCCAGTTCACACATAAACCCCAGTGATCTCATGTGTAGGAATTTCAAACATGTGAGTAAGAGGACCGGATTGGTGCTGGAAACACGTCAATTAGTAAGTGGTTTTTTTTTGCACTTACACTACACCCCTATTTAGACAGGTTTAGTGAATAAAAAGTTTCTTGGCAGTGATTCTTTAAGGTCTGCCATCCCAGGACTTTAGAGAGGGTCAGAGGAGAGCATTCAAAAAGCACCCGACTAAGCAGTAGTCAGTGTAATTTTTCCCAGTTCAATGAAACCAGTCCAGACTTATTTTTTGAAAGCAATGAATACATCCTTCGACATGAACCAGATTAACTGCTGACAGGGCAAATAGAAGCTACACAAGAGGACTCAGAAAACCGAAGAGAAGTGCCATACCAGAGTAAGAAAGCAGACTTACCTCAGTGTAAGGAACTGATATGCAGTAACTGTGTGAGAGTGCTGCAAGAGTGAGTAAACGGCCAAACAAGGAACATCTACTTAAGGGCATTGGTGCAAAGAGAGGTGACTGAAAAGCATTAAGAGAGTGTGCTGTACTTCATTGAGTATGTTAAAAGACAGTCTGCCAATATAAAGAAGAATCTGCTAAGAAGATTGCCAGCAGGCTGTGACAGATGCAAGTAAAGTGTCAAGACATTATTAAAGGCCGCACGTATACTATAAACATATACCAACTATCTTCTTCTGTTCAAATCAAGTTGTTGCTTCTTGTCAGACTGTTGAAACCACAAAGCTCATGTATGACTCTGTAACCTTTAAATGCTTTGTCTCCATCAGTAAAGTTGTTAAACTGTCTCGTGTGTAAGCTGATATTCCTTAAAGGGGTTGTCCGGTCCAAACCGATAAGTCTGCAGTCACTCTGTGTGACTGCAGATTTATGAATCCCTCCAGCGCACGCACTGTGCGTTGCGGTGATTCGCCGGTTTCTGAACCAGGAACGGAGGGCATGTACGGGTTATACATACTCCCGGCCAGAGCCCGTCCATTGGGCACGGCCTCACTCCATACACTTTTATTGAGTGAAGCCACACCCCGACAAGTGACATGCCCGTCCAGTGGCGTGACCGACTAGAGGGTGCGGCCTTGCTCTATACAAGTGTATGGAGTGAGGCCGCGCCCACTGGACGGCCTCTGGCCAGGAGTATATATAACGTATATATGCCCTCCGATCCTGGCACAGAAACTAACGAATCCCCGCAGTCACACAGAGTGACTGCAGACTTATCGATTTGGACCGGACAATCCCTTTAAACTACTCAACGAGCAAGTATCATGATCCTGTATAGTACTGAGGGGGCTCACCACCATCATCACCCATTTAAATAACCATTCCTGACCCGTTTAAAACAAAAGGACTTTGCAAAAATATATGCACATGACAAAAAGAATGGAAACTGCATACACGGTATAAATGTAATATCATTAACCTTTAATGACAGCAATTGTTATTTCAATACAATTTACTACATTTGCAAGGACTTTGTGGCAAAAAGACATTTAAAATTATATATATATATATATATATATATATATATATATATATATATATATATATATATTAGTATATTTATTTTTATTTTTTTATTAAAGTGTGATAAACATACCCACTTCTGTAATATAATAACTTGCAACCATTTAATGATTGATATACAAAAATATCTGTACAGAGAGGAATGGTCATACTGTGCAACACAACAATGACAAGATCATTAGGATAAAAAGAAACCATCATATTGAAACATAGGTAGATAATTCTTCATCAGGGACTCTTTAGTAAATGTTTCAATAGATTAAAGCCTATCTCTGATTTTGAGGTACTTTGGCTACAACACTAACTAAAATTCTCTTGTATGACACAACTAAACTGAACGAACAGACCGATCTGAAAAACATCAGCAGGCTATTGACTGTTCCAGAAGTAATTTCCTGTTACTTTACCCTGAAAGCTATTATTAAACTAACGAGTTATTGACTACCAGAGCATGGAAACTAAAGCAAATTTCTACCTGTAAATTCCAAAATACCATTTTTTTCTCTACATAGGTGCAAAATTCAGTTTCTTTATTTTTATGGGGTCATGGCTCAGTTTTTCTGATACATAGTCCCAAACCCCTTGCATTGACATAGATTTCCCCCACCAGGTTCTGATTGGCACTCCACTGCTTCCCCGGCCTCTATTGATTGGCTACAGTGCTGTAGCCAATCAGTGAGCTCAGCGCCTCTGCATTTGTAGACAGCAGGAGCTGCTGAGCTCACTGATTGGCTGCAGCACTGATGACGTGACATCACTGCTGCACCCAAACAAAAAAAAGGCAGAGGGGCTGGATCCAGTGAAAGTAGGTAAAGCATAGTTTGCTTTTTTACATATAACTGAGCCAGCGGGCAGAAGATTGCTGAAAGACGACAACTCTAATGGGATTCTCTACTCTCCCAAACCTTGTAACAAGATAATAAATGGCACTGATCTCCTTTCTGACTCTGCCCCATTGCCATCATTTCTTCTGCATATAAAAAGACTCAGAAACATTGTATATTAAATCAACATGTATAAAATAGAAGAAAACAATATTTAGTTAAGCTCATCTACACATAACTCAAAAAGGGACATATAAAAAATGTGTAAAAATAGAGAAGTCCTAATTAGAGATGGGCAAACCCAAATAGAAATGTTCAGCTTTCGTACTGGACAATGACTGTTTGGGCCTAAACACGGAACATGGACTTTACCCTGAAGTCCAGTGCAGTGTTCAGAGTTCCGGGGTAAGTCAGTGGTGGCGCGGAGGAGAGAGACAGATTGATTTTCTTTTCTTACCAGTTCAGGTCTCCATTATTTTCAATGGGGTTCGGGTTCTAGTGGAAGTTAGAGTATTGTTCTGGTACCTGACCCGAACATTCTCAAAAGTTTGGGTCAGCTACCAGAACCCGAACTTCCACCTGTCCGCCCATCCCTAGTCCTAATAGATCAAGTGACTTGATTTTCTAAAGTACATATGAAAACTTATAGCTGCACTGTGACTACGGCAGGTCAGCATACCAGCTCCTCTATAGCCGGGTTCTCCGAGAAGGATATTTTATAGTAGAAGCATAGATAAACCTATGGTCAAAGTGTTTGACTTCCAAGCCGGAGTGGCTAAATCAATGTTGCGATGGTATGGATATGCCAGTGAATAAGCAGCTTGTGCCCGCCGCCCGCAGTCATCACTACATCTATAATGACACAGCTGTGATACATCTCAGGACTCATTAGCAGGTAGATGAGCTCTTGTGATAATGCATAAATCATACGGATTATTTTACAGAACAGCTTTACGTCTATTTGTCTGACGCATGCAGAGTCCTTGGACGCTTAATGTTTACTTGGCTGAATACTCTGGAGTCTTAACCATTGCACGACCAATTAATTTACATTACATGTGTAACTCCGTTCCCGGCTTAAACCTTCTGGACACTTTCTACCCTGCCTTGAAAGTTTGATACCCTGTACAACCGAAGATTACTTGTGCTGTCTCTTTATTACACTTTAGGGCTCATTCAGACGTCCATTTTTCACGTACAGGTTGCATCTGTATTTTCAGGGATAGAATGATAACCCATCACAGTCTATAGGGCTGATCATGTTGGAATATTTTTGTGGCCTGAGAGGTCCATACAAAAGCACGGAGACATGTTCGACTTTTGTTCCAAGTCAAGGATCAAAATCACTAAGGCAAGTGTATCGTATCGGACAGCACTCATCTGTGTGCAGGCTTGTGTGCTGTCCGATTTTCATGTTGCTTTTATAGGATAAACTTGAGAAAAATCTTCTTATATGCAAAAAACTGACGGTTAAAAACTGACACACTGACCAAACACTGATGTAAATCGGATCCAATGCACTGAGGAAAATCTGTATGAGAAAAATCACTGACGTCTGAATGAGGCCTTAGGGCCATGGGCCTAAAATATATCATCAGATATCATCAATATACTGACTACATGCAGCTACATGAACTTGACAAGTGGTTGCTAAAGTAATTGAAAAGCCGTAAAATACAAAAATGCACTGCAGGAAATAAACAGATATATATGTATATGTATAAACATACACACAATAAAAAAAAAATATATATATATATATATATATATATATATATATATATATATATATATATACACACACACACACACACACATGTTAATTATACTATGTATATACAGTTAATGTAGTGAATTTTTCCTCTAAGGTGATGGAGTATACCTACAATATGTCATCACTTACTGATATATGGGGGTCGAGATAAGAGGTCCAGCTGTGTCTCCATGTCTCCTTGCACGGGAAGACTCCAGAAGCCAATAGAGTATAAGGAACTGCAAGAAATTCCCTGCACAGTAATTATGGAGAAGGGTCACTGAGCTGAAGAAAAGCCAAAAGGAAATTGAATCCTTCAAGGTCCCAGATGTCAGACCCCCACAAATCAGCATAATATGGCATACCATTCTATGATAGGAATACTCCTTTAAAAGGGGTTTCCACTTTATGACCCGAAATGCTATTATATAAGATTACATAACAAACAGTTACCCTCTACTGCTGCCCCGGTCTCAGTGTTTTGTCTGCAGCAGAGATGACACTTCTGCAGCTCACATCACCACTGCAGCCAATCACTGAGGCCGATGCAGCAGTGGAGAGCTTTTGTTGGAACAGAGAGGACAAGTACCTTCTCTATTTGTTATGTTAGGTATATAAAAATGTTGGGGGGGTCCACTTTATTTAAAGTGCAAAACCCCTTTAACAGAAGTCTATCAGCCCAAACTGACAGTATAAACTAATACATAGTCATGTAGGGGATTTAACCAGTATAAAATCCCACTTTAAGTGATTTAATCACTGCCTCTGTTCTGCAGAAATTGAGGTTTAATCAAATATATTAATTAGGGTCCTTGGTGTGCCGTTGATATAGCCAAGAGCTGCAGTGCCCAGTTCCACACACTGGTCTTGCATGTCCTCGCCTCCCTCACTGGTGATTGATAGTGCTGACTGGCATGAGCTTTCTCTGCAGACAGTGCTTGCACAAGTGAGGGAGGAGGGGCATGCAAAACCAGTGGGCACTGAGTCTCTTGGCCACACCAAGGGTGCACCAAGCACCCTAAATAGCATATTTGACAATAAGTCAGCATACGCAGGATGGAGGCAGCAATTAAAATACCAAAGGTGCAATTTTCAAAGAGGCAAGCTCCCCTACAAGACTATATTCCACATTCATCATTACTGTTTCTACAGTTTTCTGGAGCAATGTCTTCCTTTTTAGTTGCTTTAGTGTTTCAGCTTTATTCTTTATACATTTTATGTTGTCTTTCTTTCTAAAGGCCCCGAGTTATCATTTCTGATCCTTAGTCAATTGAGTAATTAACTCCTCTTTTTGCGCCTTATCCTCTGTTCGTTTTGCATCACTTTTTAAGAGGTCTTTCATTTTCAAGTCTATTTTATCTCTACAACTTTGCATATCCAGATGTTTTACACAGATTAATTAAATGTGTCTTTAACCAAATGTCGTTTTTGTTTCTTTTTGTGCATTTCGCTCCAGTCCCTAAAAAGTAAGGTTCCTGGAAGCATTTTCAATCAGGTATTTGTGACTTTTGATACTAAAAAGTCGGTAAAAAATTATTAAAGACAAAAATAAAAGCATTTTAATTCTGTGCCAAATTCATGAACATTTTGAAGAATTTGGTAGAGAAAAAAAAGTCAGCAATACTACAAGACAAAAAAAAAAAAATGTGACTTCAATAAATCGCAAATGATAAATCGGGCCCTGTATCTTTTTTTAACTTTGCTTATTAAGAAGTTTTAGACACTCCTTTACCTCCCTGGAAAAAGGTATCTGGTGGAGTTTTCAATTTGGTTCATTTTTTGCTTTTCTTTTTTGTCTGGTAGTATTTGCTTATTTTCACGCAGTTCATGAATTTGGCACAAAATGAAAAATTCTTGTTATTTTTGATTTTAATCAATTTTTGAGACTTAGCACCAAAAGTCACATGAACCGCGTGCGCCATTTTGCAAAATTTGTTGCAAAAAATACCAGCGAAATCCACAAGATGAAAATGGAAAAAAGTGACATAAACAAATGACCAATGATGAACTTGGCCCCATGTGCTCAGATTATACTGTCAATTTGGTTGGAGAGACTTCCTTTAGTGCTAACATGGCAGCATGTATACAAAGGATTCTTCTTTTTCATATCAGAGCAAAAATCAGTAAAATGGAGAATGTAAGTGTACAATAAATATCATGGTATCCTGATGGGAGGCAAACCATAGCATCATTACTTACTAAAATGGGATTTTTTAGGATGTCCATATAAAAGCTGTACCAAGAGATCAAAGTGAAGAAGCACAACGGTTGTAAGAAGTGCAAGCGTGATTGTCTTAAGAATCAACTAGAACAATGGAGTGAGTAGCTATATACATAACACATATTAATAGTATTGCAAATACAAGTATCACATACCTTCTTATATATAGATTTATGATACAATCCATTCATACAAAAATATTTTATTACAGTATCCGACAAAGCTTTGCTTTAAACTATACTAAAACATGATCGGTGCAGTCATTTCCCCTGCGTAGTCAGGTAGCAATATTCATGGGATCTATAAATGTAGAAATGTAGCCATAAATTGATATTTTAGAACTAATCCTCTTTCAATAGTAAATTATTCTAACATTGTCATGAAGAATGGTGAGATACAGCAATGTAGCTATAGTAGGAGTTGATACACTGCAAGTGCATTTACACGCCCACAATGCACTTCCATGCTAATTTGCATGTGATTACAAGCTTGATTTCTTAGTGCTTGCAGATCGTACTACTACAAAACAGGTATGATTTTTGTTATAGTAGTATGACCTGTACAACCATAGCACTAGTTTCAGTAGTAAAATCATTATAACATGTTCCCTTTAAATCCACTCCTGGTCTTGGCTTAAAGGGAGTCTATCAGCCCAAACTTGGAGTATAAACTAAGCACCTAGCCCCATATTCATTAAGTCTTAATGAGGGGTATGAAGCACACACCACTTAGAGAATTTGGTAAATCTTATCAGTGGCGTGCACCTCAGTGTCCCTAGCCAGAAAAGTTACTCCAGTTAGAGACTAGAGTAATATTTCTGCAGTCAGAAATGTCGTTACATTTCATGAATTCGATCTGCAGGCATAGCTATTCCCGTCCCACCCTGGCTGCTCCCATTTTGGTGGAGCAGACTGAAACTAGCACAAAAACGACAAAAGTGGTAAGGTTTTTGTGCAAATATTTAGCGACTTCTCTGGTGGAAACACTATGATGAATCAGGGCCATAGTCTTGTAGGGGAAACAGCAACTATAAAAAAAATAGTTTTAGTGCTCTAATTTCTGAAGAAACTAAAGTTTAATCAAACATGATAATTAGGTGCACCCTAGGTGTGGCCAAGAGGTTCAGTGTACCATTTAGTCCACTGGTTTTGCATGCCCCGCCTACCTCACTGGTGATTGACAGCAATGACTTTCCTGAATTTTCTCTGCAAACAGTGCTTGCCTCAGGCAGACCAACACAGTCAATCACCAGTGAGGGAGAAGGGACCATGCAAAAGCAGTGGGCGGAGCACTGCACTAGCCTCATGGCCTCTCAAGGTACACAAAGATAGGGCTGACAGGCTTCCTTTAAAAATACTTTTCCAATACCACAGTGCTAATAAGGCCTAACAGATAAAGCATTATGCAATCAGTGTGTTCTCTAACAAACACCTTCAGAATATTTTCACCCATTTTCTCAGCTAAAAGTGTCCTTTTCTAGATAAAGCTCTACAAATCTAGTGTCAGTAAAATAGCTACAGCTTATTCTATAAACTCAAAATAAAAAAAAATATATATATATATACAGTACAGACCAAAAGTTTGGACACACCTTCTCATTTAAAGATTTTTCTGTATTTTCTTGACTATGAAAATTGTACATTCACACTGAAGGCATCAAAACTATGAATTAAGACATTTGGAATTATATAGGTAACAAAAAAGTATGAATCAACTGAAAATATGCCTTATATTCTAGGTTCTTCAAAGTAGTCACCTTTTGCTTTGATGACTGCTTTGCACAATCTTGGCATTCTCTTGATGATTTTCAAGATGTAGTCACCGGAAATTGTCTTCCAACAATCTTGAAGGAGTTCCCAGAGATGCTTAGCACTTGTTGGCCCTTTTGCCTTCAGTCTGCGGTCCAGCTCACCCCAAACCATCTCGATTGGGTTCAGGTCTGGTGACTGTGGAGGCCAGGTCATCTGGCGTAGCACCCCATAACTCTCGTTCTTGGTCAAATAGCCCTTACACAGCCTGGAGGTGTGTTTGGGGTCATTGTCCTGTTGAAAAATAAATGATGGTCCAACTAAATGCAAACCGGATGGAATAGCATGCCACTACAAGATGCTGTGGTAGCCATGCTGGTTCAGTATGCCTTCAATTTTGAATAAATCCCCAACAGTGTCACCAGCAAAGCACCCCCACACCATCACACCTCCTCCTCCATGCTTCACGGTGGGAACCAGGCATGTAGAGTCCATCCGTTCACCTTTTCTGCGTTGCACAAAGACACGGTGGTTGGAACCAAAGATCTCAAATTTGGACTCATCAGACTAAATCACAGATTTCCTCTGGTCTAATGTCAATTCCTTGTGTTCTTTAGCCCAAACAAGTCTCTTCTGCTTGTTGCCTGTCCTTAGCAGTGGTTTCCTAGCAGCTATTTTACCATGAAGGCCTGCTGCACAAAATCTCCTCTTAACAGTTGTTGTAGAGATGTGTCTGCTGCTAGAACTCTGTGTGGCATTGACCTGGTCTCTAATCTGAGCTGCTGTTAACCTGTGATTTCTGAGGCTGGTGACTCAGATAAACTTATCCTCAGAAGCAGAGGTCTTCCTTTCCTGGGGCGGTCCTCATGTGAGCCAGTTTCTTTGTAGCGCTTGATGGTTTTTGCAACTGCACTTGGGGACACTTTCAAAGTTTTCCCAATTTTTCGGACTGACTGACGTTCATTTCTTAAAGTAATGATGGCCACTTATTTTTCTTTACTTAGCTGCTTTTTTCTTGCCATAATACAAATTCTAACAGTCTATTCAGTAAGACTATCAGCTGTGTATCCACCAGACTTCTGCACAACACAACTGATGGTCCCAACCCCATTTATAAGGCAAGAAATCCCACTTATTAAACCTGACAGGGCACACCTGTGAAGTGAAAACCATTTCTGGTGACTACCTCTTGAAGCTCATCAAGAGAATGCCAAGAGTGTGCAAAGCAGTCATCAAAGCAAAAGGTGGCTACTTTGAAGAACCTAGAATATAAGACATATTTTCAGTTGTTTCACACTTTTTTGTTAAGTATATAATTCCACATGTGTTATTTCATAGTTTTGATGCCTTCAGTGTGAATGTACAATTTTCATAGTCATGAAAATACAGAAAAATCTTTAAATGAGAAGGTGTGTCCAAACTTTTGGTCTGTACTGTATATATATATATATATATATATATATATATATATATATGTGTGTGTGTGTGTGTGTGTGTGTGTGTGTGTGTGTGTGTGTGTGTGTGTGTGTGTGTGTGTGTGTATATATATATATATATATATATATGCGCACACACACTTACCTATACAATTACGGATCTGTCAGGGCACAATAATATTGAATAATTCAAAGAACTTTTTTTAAATAGACAGTGTGGTAGTTATTCTGAGTAGTTTAATATTATTGTAGTATTGTAGGGCTTTAAAGAACAAGACAAGGCATTAGTGTTGAGCGAGTATGTTCTATTAACCCTTTCGGCGAGTATGCTCAGGCCGAGCTCCGAGTATTTACAGCTGCTCGGTGATATGTTTGAATCGCTCCCGTGTGCATGATTTGCAACTGTTTGACAGCTTTATTACATGTGAGGAATGTCTATTTCTTACACATTCCTCACATGTAATAAAGCTGGCAAACAGTTGCAAATCATGCACAGGGGAGCATACTCGGACAGAACATACTCGCTCAACCCTAAAAAGGCATTTTAAAATATTTGTATATGTGCCTATGTGACTTGTATTACAGTTTCTGGAGTAGTTTTTCTGGCCTTTATTGGTAAAGGCAATGTTCACGCAAGGTTTTTTTAAAAATGCCAGGAATTTCATAAGTTTTTAATGCCGTTTTAATCACATTATAACTTTTTGTAGATGCATTTTTATTTTTACTTTTTTTGGGGGGGCATAATAAAATTGTTTGAAAAACATCATAACAGAGCGAGCCATGTTAGTAAAACATTACTGGTCACTGAAATGCCCTAAAAACCCTCTAAGAATAAGGGTTGATTTATTTTTCAAAATTCTTCATAATTCTATCTCAAAATTGTCAGAATTCAAGCACATAAGGATTTAAGGATATTTTTTCCAGTGTTTAATACACTTTTGAAAAGTGGTGTGATTTAGGGAGGAAATGTGTGGTTTAAGAGGCATCAGAATGCGCACGAATTTTAGTGCAAAAATAATAGATCTGAGACAACCAAGAAGGGGTATCAAGATAGATAAAATGTCTAAATTCATCATCCAGCAGGAACAACTGCGATAAATTTGTCTCACCTAGTTTAATTCCAAGCTGTCTAAAATGAGGAGATTTTTGGGAAATCTGCTCTTATGTATATTTGCCTAGAAAACAAATAGCACACATATGACTGCAGAAAGTTTGGGGAAAGAATAGAATCTTAAAAGGAAACTGTCAGCACGTTTTTACATTTGGAAGTAGCAGTATGGCTGTATAAGTGCTCCTCTCCAAATAAAAATGATACATTTTCTCTAGAGATCGAATGTGCAAGTCATGAGAAATATTGTGTAGAAGTAACAAGCAATTTAGCCTAAAAGTGCACTGGGGCATGGCAATGCACTCTTAGAAGTAATTCAAGTGCACTGACACCCCCAGTGCACTTCCAAACCGATCTGCATATGGCTTCTACACTAGATTTCTTCTGACTGGCCCATCAGATCTCTACAAAAAAAAAGTATCATTTTTATTGGGGAGCAAGTGTCTCTTCAGCCATACCACTATTTCCATATATAAAAAGTGCTGAGAGGTTCCCTTTAATGCATACTGGTCAACTTTTCACAATAAGTTGTGTATGTACATGAGGAATAACACTATTTCTCACCATACTATAACTTTTATTCTGAATTTTTCCCTAGTTTTCCCCTCTGTAGGCTCCAGCTCTAATATTCTGTTGTCTCTGAGCTGGTGGGTAGAGAGCAGCTGCAGATGTCTCCCATACGCAGCACACAGATACATAAGTGATTATTGCTCTCCTGTTTCAATGTAGCACGTGTTCAGAAGCAGCAACTGTCCCTCTGAAGGGCATTACTAGGAATACCCCCATAAGATACGGTACCTCTGTCTCTATGATCAATGTGTGTAAAGATTCTAAAAAAAAAAAAAAATAAAGAATTTGATCTAAAAGTTTTATCCCAAACGTACAAACTTGTATAATGAAGGATATTTAATTTATATAGCTAAAGAGAATGTATTCTCAAAGCCGAATGGCCCAAAGCAAAATAAATAACTCACATATACAGAATACTGCAACAGAACTATTTGCTATATGTAAGTCTCTGACTCATTAGCATTTACTAGAAGTGCAACTCTGCAGAACTATATTTTGACATAAATGACCTTCCACTGAATTCAGCACAGTGCGTCTGTCACTTTTTTCACCCAAATCCATAAAAGGGATTTTTGGGCTATGTCATAGCAGTGTGGGTTGCACACAATGTCATGATTCTGCTGTATTCCCCATGCATGTGGTTTTGCATGCGTCTGTACAGGGGAGTCGTGACAATGTGTGCACAGAGTGACTGCAAACTTTTTTTTTTCCAGCCTGGATAACCCTTTTGATGAAATTCTTGTAAAGTGCATTATTCAAAGGGTTCAACAATGGGAACATAATTAAAATTATTCTTCATTTTAGTAAACAGTAGATGACCCAACAGATGGATTCCCGCCAATGATACATTTATCACGAATCCAGTAAATACTGTATATGATTAAAGCAGATCTTACCATATTTTACAATACTAAGGTTATACATTATTTGATAGCTCTTTTTGACCTATTGGGACTGGTGTACTTGCTTTGAAAATCTAAGTCAGAATTGCCATATAAACTTGCTATTAAATCCTTTTCTGCAAGGTCCATTTTTATTTTTTGTGCTTTTGTTTATTCTTGCCATTCTTCCAAGAATCATTACGATACTATTTTTTTTTTCTGTTGAGGCGATGGGGCGAGTTGTAGGTTTGAATAACACCATTTATTTTACTAAATAATGTACTGAATAACGGGGAAAAAAATCCCAAGTCGTTTGTAATTATGAAAAAAGAAAACACAATTCTGTCAATGTTTTTTTTTGTTTTGTTTTTTTTTTAAGGAATTTATTGTATGGAAAAAGTACTTGGCAACATGATTCTTCAGGTCAGTCCAACATGGCAATACCAAACCAAAAAGGTTTTTTTAGTATTTAGTGGTTAAAAAAAATAATTGGTTTATATTGCTATTTTCCGAAACTTTTTCATTATTCTGTCGATGGATCTGTGTGATGGCTTGCTTTTTTGTGTGGTGGGCTGTCATTCTTATTGATACCAGTTTGGGGTACATGCATTAATTTAATCACTTTTTATTGCATTTTTTGGGGGAAGGGTAGCCACTATGGATGAGTTTGGGTTTGTGTAAGTTCGAGTTCGATCAAGCTTTACTCCAAAGTTTGGTTCTGGTACCAGAATTTGACCCGAACTTTAATCAGAACCCTATAGAAATCAATGGGGACCCGAACTTTGCTGCTGTAAAATATTCTCTCTCTCCCCCTCTCGGAAATTTGAGGGGGACTTGAGCCACTGATCATTTTGATCACTTGTACTATATAGTGCAATACTATAATACTTACTACAGTATAATATAAAATTACTCATCTCCTATTAAGAGCACAAAGATGGCAGAGAAGGCGGCTCTGGCTGCCAGGGCAAACCATGGGATATACACAGCTCACATGTCAGAAAGGGGTTAAAATAAGAAATTTATGAATCCAGCCATAGAGCAAGAGAGCTCATGAGTCCAATACATCTCTGCCCACCTAGCCTGACTGACAGCTGCCTCGTGTACTGAGTAGTGTGAGATCTCAGCAGCAGTAGCAGGGAGGAGGGACACTGAGGAACTGTCAATCAGGCGAGGTGGGTGGAGATTAAGCAGCAGCAAGGAAGGACTTTGAGAAGAAAGGAATCAGGATAGGCGGACATGAGTGAATGTTAACTTTCCATAAAGGTTATACAGTTATTCTGATATAAGTGTTCAAAGTACGTACACCAAAATCACGAGGTCAAAGATCTATTTCATACCGTATGCAGCTTGCATCTGGTGACAGATCTGCTTTAATGTCATCCAATGGAACACCCATTTACGATTGTTTTGTGTATTATTCTAGGTATTATACACATATAATAGATCTGCTTTAGACCAAGTTCCCACAATTAGTATTTGGTGCATTTTTCACGGCACAAAAAAAATGAAGTGTGAAAGTGAATGGGATTTTTAGAAATCCCATGCCCACTGTGGGGAGTTTTTACACAGCGTAAACTGACTTGCGTTGCGTGTTTCAAATCAGGAACATGTAAATTCGCCCAGCAGTAAATATGCATTTTATATACAGATTTTCCCCATACACTTGAATGCGATGAGGAAAATCCACAGGTAAAAAATGCACATGTGGTTTTAGTGCACTTACGCAGGGAAAGTGCACTAAAAACCCATATAATCTGCGCATAATTGTATCAATAAAATCTTATCAAAGCTATGGAACAGGAAGTATACAAAACAAAACAGCTATATTTAAAACATGACATCCCAAAAGGAGATGAAAATAGCAGAAGAAAAGGCGAGAAAAATGCATGTAAAAAAAAAAAAAAAAAAAATGCAATGAAAAAAAGCAAGAAGCCTAATTTACCTAATAGTTGTAGGAATCTGCAACATCAAGAATTCACCAAATACTCATCGTGGGAACGTAGCCTTAGGGTTCGCTGATACTGGCGTTGATTCTTGCGAGAGAATCGGGCCAATTATGCTAATGACATTCAACTCAAACTTTGTCAGAGTCTGATCTGAGCGTGATCTGATTCTCTCGCATGAGAGAATTGCAACACAGGTGCGGGGAAGACTGAGAACTTAATTTCTCCATTCTGAGTCTGCGGATGTCGGACTGCACTCGGATGACATCCGAGTGCAGTCCAATGTTTTATACACATCCATAGACTTGTATAGGCGTGCATGATCTGAATATCGGATGCACTTGCAGCATGCTGAATCGGCATAAGAAAATAATCGCAGATCTGTGCTGCCCCATAGTATAACATTGGGCCGAGTGCTATCTAATAAAACATCAGAGCACTTGGCCGTGTTATACGCAAGTGTGAACATACCCTTACACAGATATTGACAGCTGATGGGATGCGAGTCAGTTCCCATCTTAGAGTTTACAGAGCTGTAAAAGCAATGTCGTCTTATACATATAATAAATGATTCTAGTGTACAGTTTGATACACAAAAGGAGTTAATTATCCATAAAGGAAACATTTACCATCTGTTTCCATATCTCAACATACATTTTTATTAATATCAATATCTAAAAATAAACTTTTCAGCAATTACAGTAAGTGTTCATGTGCAAATCGTCAACTCAAGGAATAATATGGTGTGAACATACAGTAGTAATATTTATAGCCGGCCCAGTAGGTACTGGCAACATAGAGCAGAGCTTTCCTCATTTACAGTTATACAGAGCAAAAAGTGCCCCCTCCAAACATAAAATATTTCTCTTTTTTTTACAAAATGTAAACAGTTGCGTTAATATTGTTTATATACATTATTACACATGCCTGCCTTTTTCCCCATTTTAGGCTTGCTGTGAACTTTTCGTCCACATACAGTCGGGTCACTTTTCTTCTGCGGCTTCCAAATATCTCTCGGAGAGTCACCCGACTCGTGCAATAATTTCATTGGCTGTATGCCTACACGATTGATATAAGAGCGGCTTTTCTGCACAGATTGAGGCTTCACATCATGGATGTGATTGACAATGTGGAAATTTCCTCGACTCCTACAAAAACAGAGAATATTTACTTAATATTTCAGCACATAGTGTTATTAGAGTATACTTCACATTCAGTAAGTTGCAGTATAAAGATTGAAGCCATGGACCCTGTACTGTATGTTAAAGAGGTATTCTCAAGTTGTCTCTTGAGCAGCACAGAGCTCTGTGTTCTCCTTAGTTTCCTTATTTCCTGGTGTCAGGCAGGGCGGCTCGCCTCCTTGCATGACAGTTCTGGGGAATATAACTGTAGAACTGTAGTATTTGTAGAACTATAAAGCTCATCACAAGTTCTGCTATAACACATTCAGGTATCAGTGGTTGCTCTGGAGTGTGCACTGCTATCACTGTATTTACACAGAGATATCAAGGAATTTAAACAAGCACATACTGTAGCTACAGACTATGAGAGCTTACAGCAGTGATTAGCAGACTTGCTGTGAAAGCTGCGTGCTGGTGATTTATAACTGCATCTCTTCAGAAGATGAGAGGGAGAGGAGGAAAGGGGAGAGAGGTGAGCAGCTAACTGTTGTATAAAAAGAGAGCTGACTGGGATGATAAGAGTTAACCCATCTCCTGGCATGTTACTAACTGCACTCTCACAAGCAAAGCTTCATGGAAACCAGCTGTACATTATAAAAAATGAAAGCTCTCATTGCAGGAGAATGACAGCAGATAAAAAAGCAAACTTGCTTATGTTCATGCAGTTTAACTAATTAAAGCAATCTAAGAACCTCAACTCTTTGATCATTGGGATGATCACTGAAAAACTCCAGGCAGCAGCTTTCACATTTGATGGGAAGCTTTATAGACATATGCTTACGATAGTGATCTTCCTATCTCTAGCATAACCACACTGGGTTAGGAGTCCTATTCACAGAGGATCTATTATTCTGACAAAATATTACCCAATGGAGTAGTCATTTTTTTCTTTTACTTGCAAAGTGAGAAAGGTAAAACTGCATAAAGTGGAAGTCCACAAAAAAAAAAAAAAATACACACACACATACACATATATACATAGCCATCAATCTATTCATAAATAGTAAACAATTTACTAGTATACTTGAATTAAGAAAAGAATCTCAAAATATAAGGGGCTGTGGCGCCCCTGAGGGTTCGATCGCCACAGGAATGCTGCACTTCTCTAATGGAGTGTGGTGTTCCTCCTCTGAGGTAAGCCCAGTGCGATGGTTGTGACCTAACCTTTTACATCCAACACCACACTTCTCCACCAGAGGGAGCTAGTATGCACTAGGTGCTGCTCCCCTGGTTACAGGGAGACTGGGGAACACAAAGTGGTAGGAACCAGTTAGTGGGTGAGGGTGGAGGACCTACAAGTTAGTTACACTTCAGATTTCATATTTAATAGAATGCCATCTTTGATCTTGGTCCTTCTTGTTCAGAGTTCTCCTCTGGTCCTTTCGCTAGTCCTAAGTCATAGGTTCTAGTAGTCATACTGTGCTGTCAAACTACTGTGTGTAATGTGACCTCCCTCCGGGAGCGCAGATCCTGTGTGGGCCTGCACCGAGAAGGGACAAAGCCCTCGTACCCTGGCCATGGGACGAGAGGTAGGTTGTAGACAAGGAATGTCTCAACCCGGCCAAGGACCAGGATCAAGAAGGCCCGGGAGCTTTAGAGTGTGGCTCCCTAGCAAATGGGTCCCGGGGAGGATGCAGACGGAGCGGAGCACGCCACCTGTCCTCGCCTACCTTATCTATTCAGAGGGATTCTGGCTGCAAGAGGGGTACCGGCCCCCGACACCCGACCTTGTACTCTATGTCCTGGACGGGAAAGCCCGGTTAGGCCCAGAGGATCCCATCGGGCATCGGATGGAGAGGAATTGCCACCCGTGCCCTAGTCCTGAGAGGAGCTCAGAGGGAGACCCGGCCTATCCACACATGCACAGATGGGAAAGGGTGAAGTCTGTAGTGCAGGAACACTCTGGTGTAGGGTCGCTACCGAACACTGGACTTCCTCGGAGGTAGTCGGCCGCCGTCCCTGGTGGCCGCAGGACTCCGCGAGGAGCAGGGAATCGCCTTCCTGCTGTCATCTCTAAGTGAGTAAAGCCTTGGAAGTTCACCCCTATGGCCTCCGGACTGTTCATTACGCGCCATACCATGAGACGCGGTGCCCGTTCTCCCCGCACTACTACTACTAAACCCCCTCTCATCCTGTTTGCCTGCCCTGAGGCCTTGCTCCGCCTGTGGGGAGCAGTGAGAACTTTAGCCGCCATGACACCGGGCCTCGGCGGACTGCAGCGGCGCTGGTGACCCTTCACCAGGCACCACAGGTGGCGTAGTCGTTAAAATAAGCCACTCAACCCGGACAAGCCCACACCTTCTCTTTCTAATGTGACGGCCCTGAGCACGGGTCGGGCCCGGGCCACGGCTGCATCCCATCTCTCCAACAGGGCCCGACACCGAGTCCCCCAACACCCAGGGTAAAACAAGGGCTTTACGAGTAGAGGCGTCACAGGGCCATCTGGGGTTCTGGCAGTGGATTAGATGCAGGACAAAGTGCTAGCAAGTGGCTAGTGATGTGTGGAAGGGGGACTGGCTGACTAGATAATTTCAATGGCAATGATAACCTCCTTCCCCTACTGTGCATTGGTCGTGACAGAAAACGAGGCTTTATTAGCTTAACTGAGCCAGCCCCGTTCTTACACATCAATGGTCATGTGCCAACACAGGAACTTGGCCAACCCAAACAAGATGTGAACTGCTGGGACCCAGATCTTAACCCCTTCACGACACAGGACAGACATTTACGTCATATGTTGTGTCTTTGATTCGATCTCGCACGCTGAGCCCGCATCTTTCCCGGCAGATGATGACCGAATAATTCAGCTATCATGTGCTTCTAACAGCCGTGGAATAAGCAGAGCTTCACCCACAGCTGTTAACCTGTTAAATTCTGCTGTCAATCTCTGACAGCGGCCATTAATATGCGTCGGCTGGTGGGCACATCGTTCTGCACGCCCATCGGCGCACCCATAATGTGATCGCGATGGGTTGCCATGAAAGCCGAGAGTCTGCTGAAGATCCCTGTGCTTGCCATAACGTTTCTCCTGTGAAAGGCAGAGTTTAGCTGGCGATCATGGGAGATCGTAATTTTCTGATGCACTGCTATGTATTGTACAAGCGATCAGACGATCCTAGCTTCAAGTCCCCTAAAGGGACTAACAAATAAAGTAAAAAGTGGGGAAAAAAAAAGTTTAAAAATATGAAAAAAATAAAAATATAAAAAGTTGAAATCATCCCCATTTTTCCCCATTAAAAATAAAGCAATTGAATAAAAAATACCCATATTTGGTATCGCTGTGTTCGTGAAAGTCTGATCCATCAAAATATAAAATAAATTAAACCAATCGGTAAATGACATAACAATGAGAAAAAGAATAAAAACTACAAAATAAATTTTTTGGCCACCACAACATTGCAATAAAATGCAGTAAGAGGCATCCGGAGGAAGCGAGAGCTGCGGCTGCCCTCTCATTTTCTCCAGATGTCTTGATTTGTCCGAAGGAGGGAAGAGTGAAGCCAGTGATGATTGGCCACAGGGATCACATGAGATAACAATGTCACTTTATCCCCTGGAGAGCCAGTGCTGACACCGCTGGAATGACACCAGCACCAGACATGAGTTATATTTAGTCATTATTTTACTGGGGTAAACATAGGGATTGAGACCCTGTCCAGTGAAACAAATAGTCCTGTTCATCCTTTTTTTTTTTTTTTTTTTTTTAACTCTGCATTGTGTTGCTCCTGGTATTTTTTCATGAAAGGTATGAATAAATGGAATAATTACAGTGTTCAATCGGTGCTTATAATATCAGTCTGTGTGGTTATTCATCCATTTCCAGGAGGAGATTTTATGGGAACTGCAAGTATTTTCTACAACCTGACAGCAGAACTGACACTTCTACCACAAAATCACTGTAATTCAAAATGAAAGTATGAAAACTGTTTAAAAAAATATAACTGCCTTTGTTGCCCATGACAACCAATAACAATGAACTTTCATATTTTTAAACAGCTCTGATTGGTAGGAAACAAATACAGCTTTTCTTTTAGTCAGTTTTGACAAATGAGGCTCAGTTGTTTTTTTTATTGATCACAAAAATTATTGTAAGAGTGTAACGTGCACCACTAGACTCATGCCAGACACACAAAAACTCATGCCAGAAAAAGTAATTACATTAATAAACTTTTCCAGTGTGGCAACATGATCTAAGGTTAAATCACGGCCGGGCCTCATATTATTTGGTGCCTTGTAAGGTACTTACCATTGACATAATCTTACAGTTTATCATATAGTGCGAACAAAACATTTCCATAAAGTCCCCAAATACAATCATATAGTGCTTACCTAACATCTCTATAAAGTGCCCAAATAGCATAAAAAACCTAAGGCATATCTGCTTCTTGTGCAAAAGCTTCCTGCAACGTGGTTATAGTCGGAGATCTATTAGGAGGGGGTATGATAGAGCATGTCATACTCCTCGTACTGCCCTCCTCCATCCGAGAATACAATCCTCGGAGAGGGATGAAACCATACGTTTCATCTCCACCTATAACCACGAATGGGATAGCATGAGAGCCGTCCTGCAAAAACATTGGAGTATCTTGATGGTGGAGCCCTCCCTGAGGGGACACCTGGGGTCTTTTCCATCAATGACACCAAGGAGGTGCCGGAATCTTGGTGATATATTGACCAAGAGCCACTATGTTGCACCGGTAACACGACCCTTTGGCACTGGTGGCCCTATTAGAGGTAACTACAAATGTGGACACTGCGTGGCCTGTCCAAATGTTTTGCGGTGCACCAGCTTTTGTTCAGCTGATGGCCACAGAACATTTGATATCAGACACCATATCTCTTGTGGTACATCCAACATTATCTACTATGCCACGTGTAGCTGCCCCATGATCTATGTTGGTTTGACCACAAGGGAATTATGGATCCGCACACGTGAGCATATTCGTGGCATTGCAGCAGCCACCTCGGTGAGCGATTTAGCTCAGTTAAAAACAATACCACGGCATTTTAAATTGAAACATAACTGTAATCCCCGTTCCTTCATGGTACGTGGTATTGACGCAATACACATGGGGATACGGGGTGGTAATGCTAAAAAGCTATTGGCTCAGAAAGAGTCTGAATGGATCGTACGATTAAACACTATGACCCCTCACGGCTTGAATGAATCTTTGAGCTTCTCTCCATTCTTATAGCCACAATCCCTGCATCTCTGATTTGGGGTTATATAATCTCCTCATATATGTATATGACGCGCCCCCTGGGACATATTCCTTTTTGAGGGGAATACCCGGCACCGGATCAGATGGGGGGTTGTAGTCTCCGAGCGGCTGTGACCCGGCCCCGTGCCCAGGGCGTCAAGCTTAGTGTGATGTGGCAGTTCTACAGATGTTACTAAAGTTCTTTTGTGTCGACTACGCCACCCGTTGTGATGCGGTCACTGTGGCCGCCGCTGCAGCAGGGTCCACTGAGGCTGATGGTGGGTGCGCAGCTTGGTGAGATAACCCCCAACGGGAGGGGTATAGCCTCAGAGGGGACAGACGCAGAGGATGGGGGTTGTGGTGGTGTAGTGCAGACGGCAGTGAAGACAGAGTCGGGTTGTGCAGTTAAGGGTGTTTACTTACTGCAGATGTTGTACTGGTCACTCCAGCTGCTAGTGACCACCCGAGCCGTGCTGCGTCCACCAGGTCCTGGATCCAGCCAACCCCCAAACAAGTCCGGAGCGTGGCCCTGAGCTCTCCCTCTGTCCTTTCTTCAGCCGTCCCCACCAGTGATCCACCTAGGTCCAGCTCCCTCGGGCCTTCTGCTGGGACACCCTTGGCCCTGGGTTCCCTGACCCTTCATGTGGTGTGCCTTCGGGGTGGATGTGATGGGTGACCGTGGCAGACGCTGCCCACGGTCTCCGGTCTCTGGCTGGGGAGTGTTTTTACCCCCACCAGCTTGGGTTCCGGTACCCTGATGCTGACTCCTCGCCCGGTGCTCTAATTTGGGTTCTTGGGTCCCTTCAGTCTTCCCCCTCTGGGTCTTTCTCTGCTCCACTCTCTCTCTCTCCAGGGCTGCTCTTCTCCCTTGCTGCAGGCTGACTTCCTCTCTCTGCTTGCTGTCTGCTCCTCTGCAGCTGTCTTGCTGTCTCCAACTGACTTGTTCTCTGCATCTGACCCTGATTCTAGTTGGTGCCCACCTTATATATCCCTCTATGTGTGAGCTCAGGTGACCAGCACCCAATGAGCTCCTATCACTACCCAGACTGCTCCCCCTATCTGCCCCTACACTACATGGGATGTTCCACCCCCCTCCCACTCCAGCCAGGAACAGACTCGGTCGTACCTGCACATTTCTAAGTGGGAGTACCGTCGGTCTGTTCCTCGGAAATGGGATGTATGTAATGCATGCAGCCTACCGAGCTCAGTCCCACACTCCATCCTTACCCGGGAGTGGAATATCACACCTCTGGGTTGAGGTGCAATACCCCTGTAGCAGCCGAATCCTCAGGGTGCTACATTCCCCCCTGGTAAATCACAGCACGTCCTCGGGCTGCAAGACATAAATAACACCAAAAACATACATTTTTTTTTTTTATATAAACATATAAAACATTATATATATAAAACTTTTCATATAAACATTCTCGTCGTCTCTTGTTTCAGGTTCCTCCTCCGGACACTGTGCAACGTGTGTCCGGGAAACGTGCGACAGTCTCTTAGAAAAACTGGTTTTCTATAAAACCGGTAGGGGGCGCTTTAGGACGCGCAACTATATACAGGGGATATGGAAGTTGGCCGCTCTCAGTCCTCGGCCAGGTAAGGAGGGAAAGGGAATGGCTGCTCAAAGTCCTCAGCCTGTGGGATTAAGGGGTTAATGGGTAAACAGTTCACTGGTCCCAACGGGGACTATTTTAGCAGCAACGGTTCACTGTGCCCCGACGGGCAACTATCTACAGTCTCTACTCCCGTCCTCAACGACGGCTCCCTCCTGCTTTTTCTTGGTGATACGGTGTTGCTTCAGACCCGTCCGGGTCCTCTGGCTCCTCCTCCCCGTACCGCAACTCCTCCTCCGTCAAGCGGTGTACGTGGAGGGCGTAAGGTCCTTTGGCACACTTGTGCCGGGTGAAAGTGACCTCGTCTCCGACGTAGAGGTCACGGCCTCTGTGACCTTCCGGCAGGTGGGACTCGACGTCTCTGCGGGTCACAAAAACGTCACCGCGGTTGTTACGGTCCCGAATAAAGCCCCACCCATGCTGCGGGTTGAACTTTATCACCGTCCCGATGGTGCGGGGACAGTGCGCTGCACGGGGGTTCCTCCTAGTCCGGCTCTTCTGCTCCGCGCTCCGGATTTGGGCCTGTTGTTCTCTGACCCGCCTCTCCTCCCGTTCTCTCGCAAACTCTGCTAGCTGCTGACGACAACACTCAGTACGCTCAGCGGCGATTGCCCGAGTTTCTCCGGTGAACCCCATCAAATCTTCTCCCGTGGGGTCCCACACGAATTGGGCTTCTTCTAAAGGAGGCGAGACCCGAGTCACGGGCTTCGGAGCCGGGATCAGGGGCTCACACAAGGGCCCTAGTCTCTGTTGCCGCTCCAGCTCACAAAACTCCTCGGGCCAGATAAAGGGCCGCCCGTCCGGCCATGTGAGCTGGCTGAAGAGGTCCTTTCCCAAACTCGGCACCCTTGGTTTTGCGGGTGCGGGCGCAGTGGTGGTGGCGCCCAGGTCGCCCAGGCCTTGCGGCCAGGCCTGGGGCACTTGTAACGTAAAGGGCACCGTTAATACGGCGGCGCCCTGTGCTACCTGGCCTCGCGACCAGGCCGGAGGTTCCGCAGAGGTAGGGGGCGCTGTTGGTGATGCGGGGCCCGGGAGTACCGGGCCTTGCGACCAGGCCGGAGGCTCTTCCTGCTTGGTCACGCTCCGGGTCGGTGCGTGTGACGTCACAGGGGTCGCGGCGGCGGCTTCTGGTCGGGGCCTAGTCATTAGCGGTGACATGGCGGTTACGGGCACGGACGGGGGACTTTCGGGCTCTGCGACGGGGAACCGGGGCAGGTGGGCGGTCTCTCGGTATGGGGTATAAGCGTCCCCTTTACCTGCCTTCATACGTTCGGCTCCCTTCTCAGCGCCGTCTCCGACCTTGGGTCCTCCCGCGTCATCCGTAGAGGCAGTTGGTGTCCTCTCCCAGGGGAGCATGCTCCGTGGACGGGTTCCAGCTTGCTGGGCCATCTCCCGGCTCCACTCCGCCAGTATCTCTCGCTGTACCCGGGCCATCCTCCGTGCGAGGCCCTCCCAGGCAGTTTGTGCACACTCCCGGTCTCGGGGGAGCTGCGCTAAGATCTCCGCTAGACCTAGCGGGGTTGTGGACTCTAGCAGGCTCCTGACCATCGGGTCGGTGCTGCTCTGCTCTTCTTCCGGCAGGCTCCTGGCCAGCGGGCCGGTGCTGCTCTGCCCTCCTTCCTCGGTCTCTAGCAGACTCCTGGCCAGCGGGCCGGTGCTGTTCTGCTTTCTCTCCATCTCCGGGTGAGCTCCTCCGCTACTCCTCGTTGGACCTCTTGCCTCCGGGTGCGCTCGCTCCAGACTGCTCCAGGCGACACCCATCTTTTTTTCTTCTCTTTCGTCTCCTCCCACTTCGAGGGCGGTCCCGGGGCAACTCGGTGACTGTCAGCTCCAGGGGTAGTTCTTTCACGCTGACAGACACCTCTAGCATCACAGTCTCTGTTGGTGGGGGCGGTTTCCACTTTTGGCGCCATTTTCTGTCCTGGCCCACGATGGGAGGTGGCCTCTTGCCCTCCTTTGGCACGCCCATAATGGCGTCCGCTGCTCTTCCAAGGCGGGAAATCTGCGGTTTTGGCGGGAAGCGTCGCCCAGTGGCGGGAAACTCTGCAGATGGCGGGAACAAGTTGGAAATGGCGGACAATCGGCGGGAAACGACTGGTGATGGAGTCCGATGGCGTGGACCCTCCGGAACCGGCGGGAGACTTCTTTCTGAGGTAAACTTGCACTTTTCTTCAGGCACGCAGTACCCGGGTGTTGCGGGCACGTAATCCTGCCGACTACGCCAAAGTTGACGCGCCCCCTGGGACATATTCCTTTTTGAGGGGAATACCCGGCACCGGATCAGATGGGGGGTTGTAGTCTCCGAGCGGCTGTGACCCGGCCCCGTGCCCAGGGCGTCAAGCTTAGTGTGATGTGGCAGTTCTACAGATGTTACTAAAGTTCTTTTGTGTCGACTACGCCACCCGTTGTGATGCGGTCACTGTGGCCGCCGCTGCAGCAGGGTCCACTGAGGCTGATGGTGGGTGCGCAGCTTGGTGAGATAACCCCCAACGGGAGGGGTATAGCCTCAGAGGGGACAGACGCAGAGGATGGGGGTTGTGGTGGTGTAGTGCAGACGGCAGTGAAGACAGAGTCGGGTTGTGCAGTTAAGGGTGTTTACTTACTGCAGATGTTGTACTGGTCACTCCAGCTGCTAGTGACCACCCGAGCCGTGCTGCGTCCACCAGGTCCTGGATCCAGCCAACCCCCAAACAAGTCCGGAGCGTGGCCCTGAGCTCTCCCTCTGTCCTTTCTTCAGCCGTCCCCACCAGTGATCCACCTAGGTCCAGCTCCCTCGGGCCTTCTGCTGGGACACCCTTGGCCCTGGGTTCCCTGACCCTTCATGTGGTGTGCCTTCGGGGTGGATGTGATGGGTGACCGTGGCAGACGCTGCCCACGGTCTCCGGTCTCTGGCTGGGGAGTGTTTTTACCCCCACCAGCTTGGGTTCCGGTACCCTGATGCTGACTCCTCACCCGGTGCTCTAATTTGGGTTCTTGGGTCCCTTCAGTCTTCCCCCTCTGGGTCTTTCTCTGCTCCACTCTCTCTCTCTCCAGGGCTGCTCTTCTCCCTTGCTGCAGGCTGACTTCCTCTCTCTGCTTGCTGTCTGCTCCTCTGCAGCTGTCTTGCTGTCTCCAACTGACTTGTTCTCTGCATCTGACCCTGATTCTAGTTGGTGCCCACCTTATATATCCCTCTATGTGTGAGCTCAGGTGACCAGCACCCAATGAGCTCCTATCACTACCCAGACTGCTCCCCCTATCTGCCCCTACACTACATGGGATGTTCCACCCCCCTCCCACTCCAGCCAGGAACAGACTCGGTCGTACCTGCACATTTCTAAGTGGGAGTACCGTCGGTCTGTTCCTCGGAAATGGGATGTATGTAATGCATGCAGCCTACCGAGCTCAGTCCCACACTCCATCCTTACCCGGGAGTGGAATATCACACCTCTGGGTTGAGGTGCAATACCCCTGTAGCAGCCGAATCCTCAGGGTGCTACATATACATTGGGTGGTTAGTTATTTATTTTATTGTTTTTAACTGATTTTAATTGTGGCCTTTCTATTTGTGTTTCTGGTTTCAGGAGTTTATAGTTTTGGCTGCTCCCCCAATCTTGTTTGATTTGGCGAACTCTATGACTGCATTTATTATGGAAAATAAGTCCTTGTGAGAGCACTACGAATCAGACTACACATCTTTGCCGGGATGATGCTGCTGAACATGGCTGATCTATATTTTAGTAGTAGCATCTGCACTATTACTGTTATATATCCCTGTATTGTTGTGTTGTCATATTCTTCTGTGGGTGCTCTTTGTTCCCGTTTCTTCCTTTTCATACCTGTAGTCTGGCGGTGCTATTCACTGACGTGATGTGCGCGTGTGTGTGTGGTGCGGGGAATTGCGTCGCGCGCTCGCCTGGCCGTCTTTATGCCTCTCTGCGCTTGCGCGAACCTTTTTTGATTCGCGCGTGCGCAGTAGCGGCTTGACGGCCGGGTCGCGCGCGGCGCGCCCCTCTCGCCCGCGCGCATGCGCCGCTATCAGTTTCATCTCTCGTCATGTGACTTGCGAGACACGCCCCCGGTTTAGCTGGCCACTTCCGGGTGCGCGTCCCGCATCACAGCTGCATCTAGTTTTATTAATATCAAAGGGATATGGATATATATATGCCTTGGGGGCGCCATACATTCATTACCCGCCCTTGAGAAAGCGGTTTTACCGCGAAACGCGCGTCGGGCTCCGTGTTACCACCACCCTTTCTTTTCTCCCCCTCCTTTCCACTGTGACTGGGAGATCCTTCTACAGGTAACATACTCCTCTTTATAAATTTTGCCTTGATATTTGGTTAATGTTGGTGCGCCCCCTTGATATATAGCAATATTTTGCTCTGCCACATTAAGAGTACCTTTTTACCTGACATAGTGAAATGCTTGTATTATATTTAGCACATTTATGGCTTCCACTATTTATGTTTTATGCTCTATCTTGGGCTAGTGTGCAATTTTACCAAGGGCTATAACCTTTGTCCTATTAGTGCATATATTGGAGTACTAGTATGTTCCTACTCAGTTACCTCTTACCTACAATTTGTCTGGTCTTAATATTTACCTCTTTACATATGTTTAATAAAGACACACTTTTTGCAATGATATGCTGAGCTTTCCTCCTCTTTTTTATATGATGTTTTCAGCGTGCGTTTGGACGGATGCCCGCCATTTGGCTGGCTACCCGCCCACTCTTTCATAGCTATATGTGGCTTTTTTCTGTATTATTCTTGTGCAAACTGTCAGGTATAAAGTGTGGGTCTGGGGATGCAAGATCTAGGTACTCAGGCTAACAGGACCAAAGGCACCACCTAGTAGTAAGTATCCCTTAAAATAACAAGTGATTACATTATGTTAGAAACTGATAATGAGATTTCAGAAAAACACAGAATAATTATACATACTGGCACTTGCTTTTCCGGTTAGCTTGAAAATGTACAACCTGATGGTTGAAAAGAAAGGTTACATGTACATGATAATATAATAGAAAATCTCCATATTCATAAGGCTGTATTATGCCGGAAAAGCATATGGGTAAAGGTGCTGTCCCATGATTAAATAATACATCTATTAAATCACATAAAACATTACGAAACCCCCAAAATATTGCACCCCCTCTGTTCTCCTCATAAAGGCCAGTACTTGTAGCAGGGAATCACTCCACTGTCTGTATACGAGAGCAAAATCTAGAATATTCTAGGAAATTCTTTTTTCAATTATTACAATTAAAAACGTATTATATTTTGCCTGATCTGACTAAGAGACTTTAAAGGGAAGATGTCGCCAGATTTTTCCATATAAAGTACAGCCACCACCATTAGGGACTTTTTTACAGCATACTGGAAAGTCCTCAATCCGCTATGCAGATCCCAAAAAATACCTTTTATTATACTCACAGATGGGGCTGTCCCGTCCGATGGGCGTCTCTGGTTTTTATCTGGCACCTCCTCAAGGGAAGGTGAGAAAGCTGGACTTGTTCCTCGCGAAACGCGCGTCGGGAGGGAAGAGGCACTTGCCTTCCTCACCACTTGTCTTGGCGCAACTTCATTTTTGAGGTATAACCATATGGCTATTTTAATACTCATTGGGGATGCATGGGGATTCTGTTTGGGACTACAGATTAGCCACTATGCACAAGGCTATTGAGAGTGGCTCTGTAGCCCAAATTTTTGTGCTATATAACTAGGTGATGGGGCATCATGGAGCTCCATAGCACTGTCTGATAACTATTTCCCTTGTTTTTCCCCCTTTTTTGTCTTGTACTACCATCTTTTTATTTCAATAATCGCCATCTGGGTTTTTGTCTCTTTGTGCCCGTGCTGCTATTTTTTTTTATCTCCACCCTCTCACACATACCATTCACCATTTTTTGTACTTGTAGATTTCATGTGTATATTTTGCACTAATAAAGTTGTTATATTTTTGTACCAACCTTTAAGACTTCATTTTTTGTATATTCTCATAATTTTCATGGATAGTATGAGATATCTCACTGTTGGGAAAGCCTGAGTTCAGCTGGTGTTAGGGGGAATCTTATCTGTAATTGATCATTGTCCCAGGAGCTGTAAAGGAGCAGCCAGTACCTACTGAAATCCTTTTACTTCCAAACACTTCAGCGGCACCTGCGGGCCAGAGTCTGTACGATGAGTTATCAAACTCATTTTTTCCTTGAGCACTGATGTTACTCTACATCGGGGAACAGTTCGCTGGTATTTATAGGTTTATAAAATATATCAACCTCAGAAAAGAGAATCACTATGTCTTACCATGGCATCCTCAGGAGCAGGTTGACTGTTTTTGATCTGGCGGTTTTGATAAAACTCCAATTGTTTCTCTGCAAGTTCCACTCTCTGCAGCAGGTTCTCAATAAATTGTTGAAGCCTTCTTTTCCCTCGGAACTCTTGTTCAGCAGCAGCTTCCAGAAAGTGATTAATAGAAACCACTTCCCTGTAAGAAAAAAAAAAAAAAGAAAATACTAAGACATGTCCCACCGGGACACTCCTTCCATGAATGGTAATTTATGACTTATCTTATTATTTCAAAGCTGGTCATATACTTTAGATAGCTGTCAGCTTAATAGCAATCTCTCCACCAAATTCCCCTCCCCCCACACATACACATGTATGCTTATCTTGGCCTAGTGTGCATGTGATTTTGATAGAAAGAGAGGGGTAAACCATTTGCAATTTAACTAGTCTGAGAACAAAAGGATTGGGCATGTTGAAATCCAACAGCCTGATCCTTTCACGACATCTGCTGCTGAGAAAAAGTCAGGGACACCATCTGATCATGCTTTATTGGTAAGTTCGGCTAAAATTTATCTAATGTGCCTGGCCAGCTTAAAGAAATTGTACAGTACTTTAAATTTACCCCCCCCCCCCTGTGGCGCCCCTGAGGGTTCGGTCGCCACAAGGGGGGATACTGCAGCCTGTCAGCAGGTGTAGTGTCTCCTCACCCAGGTAAGGAAGGTGCACTGGTCAGGACCTTGAATCTACATTCAGTACTACACACTCCTGACCTATGGGAGGCAAGTATGCACCATAGTGCTGCCTCAGCAGGATCACAAGTGAGGGGAACCAAAAGTTAGGGGAACCAAGTAGTGGGTGAAGGGTAGAACACAGTTTTAGTTTGCACACATAGTTTCATATATAATAGCCAGCCATTTTAAGCACAAGGTTCTTTGATTGTGGTCTTTGCAGCTGGCAGCGGCCTTGTGTAGGAGCCTGCAGTGTGCTGAAGATACACGGTCCTCGTGCTCTGACCTTGACACGAGGAGCGGGAAGGAGTTAACAGTGTCTCTACCCCGGTCAAGTTCCCTTGCTTAAGAAGGTCGGGAGCTATAGTGACAGCTCCACAAGCAAAAGGATCCCAGGGAGCATGGACGGAGCGGCGTACGCCACCTGTACTCTCCATTCTGCCCCTGCCAGAGGGACTCCTGCTGCAAGAGGGGTACCGGCCCCCGATATCTGACTTTGCCACTTCACGTCTCTGTCAGAGAAGCCCGGTAGGCTACAGTGGATCCCGTCGGGTGACAGGCGGAACGGAATTGCCGCCTTACCCTATATCTGTGCATAGTCCAGAGGGAGACCCAGCCTTTGCACGCACACGGACAGGGGAGGTTCAAAGGGGACTGTTAGGAACACTCGGAGGGTCCTGATCGAGGTACTTGAATACCTTGGGTGCGCTGAACCCTCATCCCTGGTGGCCGCAGTGATCCGTGAGGAGCAGGGAGAAGCCTTGCCGCTGCTTAAAAGAACTGTAAGTAAAAGACCTGGAAGACTATCCATATGGCCTCTGTTTCCTTTATGTCTGCGCTGCACCACACCGCACCTGAGTGACCCAGGACTACTCTCCCCATCCTCCTGTCACATCTGCCCTGAGGCCCAGCTCCGCCTGTGGGGAGTTATACCATCGCCTGCTGCCACAACATCCAGCCTCAGAGGACTGCTAGCAGCGCTGGTGGCGCATCACCAGACACCACAGGTGGCGTAGTCGATAAATACCACTCAACCCTGAAAGCCCTTACATCCTTTTTAATGTGACGGCCCTGGGCACGGAACGGGTCCAGGCCACGGCTGCATCCCCTCAACATCTGACCCGGCTCCGAGTATCCCCCATCTTCCCAGGGCAGGGCTGCGAGCGTCACCCCCCCCCCTCCAATGTATCCCCCCGGGGCCCCTAAGACTTTTTGTAAATACCTTACGTTGCTGATAATGCCTGTGAGCGGCGCTATCGGTGGCATCACGTGACCCCGCACTGACGTCACGACAAGTGAGGCGTGACTTAGTGCTGGGGTACCCCCCGCGCCACACCCAGCATCCACCGCGCGCTTTCCCAATGAATGGGGAGAGTCAGAGCACGCAGGTGTAACCCCACCCACAGCCTGGTATCCACCTGGAACGCAGAAGACAAAGACCCCCGGCTGATGCCAGCACTGGTCGTGACATCAGCGGATGTCAGCACCGGCTGAAGCCAGGGGTCACGTGATGCCTGTGAGCGGCCAGTGATAGTGCCGCTCACAGGCAGTATCCGCAACGTAAGGCAATTACAGAAATACATTGGGGGGGGTAATATAAAGTACTGGACAACCCCTTTAAGAGTCCAAACAGCATTTAAACAGCCCTGTACGTGAAAATAATGAAATATGCACACCACCTAAACAAATGGCAAAAGGACACACTTGTGTCATGCAAATATAATACTTTGGATACACTGCACACAATGTAAAAATTACAAGTAAACTTCGCCTTACCTTGTAGTAATCCTGCCTGTATTATAGCCCAGAGCTGCATTCACAATTTTGTCTACGGCTGCTGAAACCAGTCTCCAGCATTTGACTATACACAACCCCAACAGCTTAACTGCTGCAAAGAAGCAGTCTGAGTTCAGTGCATTACTGTCAATCATCCACATGTTAGAGCAGTTATATGTTGAACTCAAAACATTTGTGTCTTCTTTCAACCTTTAAACTATGAAACTATGTCCTGAAATGAAAATCACAGGAGTAAGATCTAAAAGAACGCTGAACAAGCAAAGTGTCACACTTCTACCCGAAGCAAGATGGCGCACAGCGAGAAAGAAGAGGAAGAAGCTCTGCCACTAGGGAAGGATACAAGGGGGCATCCCTGATATTTGCCCTGCACCACTCTGAGCTTCCTAGTGAACTTAGGTTCCTTCACCCCGTGCAGTGATCACGTTCCTATCCCTGTCTTACCCTAAGTACCAACCTGGCTAGTAAGTAGGACAGCGGGAACACTAGCCCTGCTCTAATGTAAAGACACAGAGGTGAAACGGACAGGGATAAAAGAAAACCGCAATCATACAAAAACACTCAAAAAAAATCGAGTGGGAAATAGGGAAGGAAAGGGTGAGGCAAACCAAATGGGAATAGAGACTGGGACACACAGGGACACACACACAAACACAAACACACACAAAAACCAACTACATGCAGACATCTCCTGAAACAACTCCAAACGCCTGCACCTTTCTCAGCTCATGCCTCCAGCTCCAAACCAGGTAGTTGCAAGCTATCACTGGCAACAACAGAAACTTAGAGGAAAGTATTTAAACCATAGGGAAGTGATGAACTCAGAACAGCTGAGACAACTCAGGACAGAGAGCTCCAGGAGAGAAACAGGACTGATTAACTCTTTCAAAAACAGAGCAAGGAAAACCTGAATTGCTAATAGGAAGGTGGAGCAGTTATAACCAGCGTAGATGTACGTGTAACCAGATGCAGCGATCTTCTGGCCCCACTCTGTCGCGGCATATCTATGACACAAGTAATATGACAGAACTGTGCCTTTTTTATGCGTTTTTGCTGCTTCAAATCCGTGTGGATTTGGCCCCAAAAATACATTGTAAACCTTATCCTAGCATTTTCTATGGGATTTTGGAAGATCTGTGTACATGATCAGGAATTTTCCTGACAGGATTTCATGTGCGGAAAAAGAAGCAGCATCTCCGGATTTGCCTGTGTTTTTCCTATACAATGCATTGGAAATGCATGGCAAATCCGCAGGCAAAAACGCACATAAAAAGCATGTAAATGAAAAAAAAAAACATCAAAAATGCGCAGAATTTCCGCAGCGTTTTTGATGCCAAGAAGTACAGAAACGCTGCAGAAATTTCTGCAAGTAATTCCTGATCGTGCGCACATAGTTTAAATGATGCAAACTTAATCAACTTTTGGACTTTTGCTTGTACAACATACTACTTTTTCCAAATACAAAGGCCCCCAATCGCCTCAGATAACAATGTTTTCAACTTCCAATGGCCCGTAGTGGCCATTACCCCTGCATTTCAGGGGTAAAATTCTTGCAATCAGCAAATCATATCAGGATCTAGAAGAGTCATTCTGTGAGCAGGTCACACTACTACTGTCGTAGCGCCTCTCTGCAGTACAATATGGCTTACATGGCTATCTACATATATAATTCAGACGCGAATACATTTGAACACTGGGCGCAGGGATTAGGGCACAGGAGCGCTCGTCAGCCCCAGCTCTGACGTGCAGCGGCTTGATGAAGTCAGCACGCTGTGACGTCATCACACTGCTGCTGGCACCTCAGTACAGCAGCACCGCAGAGGTAGTGGAGACAGAGTGGGCAATAGTAAGGTATCCATGAAGGAATTCAGGGTAAGTCAGCGTATGTTCATACTTTTTTTAGCATAATCTCTTCAAATTGTCCTCAAATACTCAAAACTTGGTTCACCTGATGTATTAATGTACTGATGGTGGTTCTGGTGATGTATTCATGTAAGTAGCCCTTTAAATATTTTGTGGACCCTGGGATTGGTTAAGTATGGCAATGTGGCCCTTTGAGCAAAAAATGTTGTGCACCCCTGTTTTAAACCATGCACATAAGAAAGAGAAGTAAGAGGATTTTTTTTCAGGGGCATCGACTATTTTATTTGTAAAAATTCTCACTAATTTAAATACAAATTTAGTCACAAAATGGCCATTTGTTATCACTATCAGAAGAATAGTTTGACTACTTGCTGCAGAATAATGTAATAACAATACCAGCTCACTGTTGGTATTCTCCAGACCCGTTCCGAGCTCAGACACTGGCTCTGCCAGAGCCCAAAAATGCAAGTAGAAAGAAAAGGAGTGCAGATCAACCAACAGGTTCTTCTTTATACAGATAAAATTCATAGAAAGGACATCTGGTTAGATGATGGAGAGTGAATTAGTGCTGGCATCTAAACATGATTAAGGGTGCTGCAACATCTGAAACGCGTAGATGCCAGGGCTACGTTAGCGCCAATTCACTAGCCATCATCTTACCAGATGTCCTTTGTATGAATTTTATCTGAACAAAGAAGAACCTGTTTGTTGAGCTGAACTCCTTTCCTTTCTACTACTTGCAGATCAACAAATTAAAAAAAATAAACTAAAAAATGCTTCATTAGCCCAAAACCACAGTTACTAACCCAGCCCTTGATGACCCCCAAAAAGTAGAAAACTAACATGTTTATGTTTATATTTTTACTGGTATCACAAAAAAATGCAAAAAAATATATAATTAACTAAACAAGAAAAAGTGCAATAGCTTTTAAACCTACACGCAGAATGAAAAGAGAGAATATATCTGGCCTTGAACAGGTAAAAATCTCCCAGACTTGAACTGGTTAATCTGGGATTAAATACTTAGAAGGAGAAAAGATATGTAGAAAGGAGATTAGATTAGCCTACATATCCTGTCTAAATTCAGAACATTAAAACAACCTGTACATCGAGCAGTTCCAGAGACAGCATACTCCGCTGTGAGACACCGTTTACATAATTTCCAATAATTTCTTCGGGAGGTCCAGAGACAGCACAGAGACACTCGGCTTTTTTTATAGTCCCATCTTCTGTTCCCGGCCACAGGGCTCAGTTATATCCATCTAAACCACAAAAAGCTGAGATGGGAATAACCCTATGTGACAACCCAGCATTTAATCTTAATTATCCAGACGTAAATTCCTTAGGCCCAGAATGATAGACTATTGCCTGAATTATTGACTATTGAATTTATGTGTTTCTTTCTTCGGTTGGTCAAGACATTTGGACTTTTGTCATGAGTCCGAATATTGACTCTTCTTGTAGATTGAGTTGATATTTGTTATTCGATGAATGGTTGTTATATACCTCTTATATCAACTCCTACGGTTTATTGTACTGTTATCTTTGCAAGACAGGGACGCAGGGTCTTTGAACAATGGATGTTTGCTAAATATGTTATCATTGTATAAGTCCATGCAGTTTGTTGACTTGCATTGTATGGGAATTTATAGTTTATCCTTCAATGTTTGCAAGTCAACATTGGGGGATGAACTGTGGATGCTCGAGCAATGCGAGTTAATATCACCTCCCTTTCTCTTGACCTGTGGATGATGTCTTGAAGAAGGACAGTTGTGAACTATATAAGGAAGTCTTTTTACAAAAACCACAGCCAGGAACACTCTACATGACATCTCTACAGGACACCATGGCTCCATCAAGAGGGACACAGATTTGGATTCTACAGGATGCCAGCTTAAGGGACTACGGCCCTGGCTGGAGGAATACAGATCTGTTCCATTGACTATCACAGAACCCATGTAGATGTTTGGGGTAGCCAGGTTGGGACCCTCAGGTCACCTGGAACCAATGGATATGTTTTGAGAAGCCAGGTTGGGATCCTCCGGTCACCTGGTCACGTACCTCAATGGACTGTCAGCTTCCTAAGCTTGTTGTTACCTCCTCTCTGTGGGTGCCCGCCAAAAGCAGGGTACCACTGGTGGGGGTAGTCGGCCCTGGAAGTCCTGGAGTCGCAGCTGCTCTAATCCCGGAGAGTCAGCAGAAGAGTGAGACTGTAATTTTTCACCATCTTGGGTATTTTGTTGGGACTCTTCTATATGTTTATTGTCTGTTTGGTGGTTCAATAAAGTAATGTCACACTGTTTTACCCTCACCCTGTGTTGTCTGTAGTATTATGCCCACGGGAGACCCCGGCTCTTCATACTAGACATCTAGGATTCTGGCATAAAACGTAGAGGCCACTATTTTTCTTATCTGTTATGTATACTGCTGGGGATCTTATGAGGGTATCTGACCTAGATTGCTTGCTGACCTACCTCAACCAGTGGCCCCCCACTTTTGGCAGGCCCCCACAGAGAGGAGATAGCGGCAAGCTTAGAAAGATAACAGTCCATCGAGGTACAAGGCCAGGAGACCCAAATGTCCCACTCTGGCTTCTCTGAGAGTTTCCTTGGTGCCAGATGACCAGCTTGTCCCAATCTGGCTTCAAACGTCTCCATGGGTTCCAGGCGACCGGAGGGTCCCACCTGGCAACCCCAAACAACATATCCATGGGGCCAGGTGACCTCATCGTCCCAATCTGGTCTCCCCAAATGTATCCATGGGTTGTCTGATGGTCAATGGAGCAGATCTGTATCCTTCCAATCAGGGCTGTATACCCTTAGGCCGGAATCATGTAGAATCCAAATCAGTGTCTCTCTGGATCGAGCCATGCTACCAAGCTGATGTCTTGAAGAGTCTGACTGATCTTTGATTCTCACTGATCTTTCAATTCTCACTGCTACAGAGGCATATTGTCACGCTCAGTGTGGGAAAGACTAAGTGCAACATGAAGGGATGAGGGGGAGAGAGCCCAGACACTAGGGAAAGGGGGTGTGGAAACCCCTAAGCAGATTTAATAACACCCTGCCTCCCCTACAGTCCCTATATTGGTTCCACACCAATCGCAGAGCAGGAAACCTAAACCTTGTATACCCCTAGAGCTAGGTCCTGAATAAGGAGGGGGAGGGCATGAGTACTGGGCAGTCCCCGCTATAAACTAAAGACAACAAAGGAGACAAACAAAGGGGGAGAAACTTAGCTTGAGCAGACTCCAGAGAGAAAACACCAAACAAAGGGGGAGAAACTTAGCTTGAGCAGACTCCAGAGAGATAACACCAAACATCCTACAAGCGCACCAGAGAGGAAGTTAGCGGACTGCTATAGCTCCAAGCCTTCACAAGGGAACATGTGAATATCACCGGCGATCTCCTGCAGCAAACTGACAGTTTTTAACTCCCATGCAAGGGTGTGTCAATTAATAACAGGAGGGAGGTAGCGCTGGGTCCTAACGGCAGAAAGGTTAAGAAGGCATCTGCAATGCCAGGAGCAGCGACCTTCTACAAACAGATGTAGAGCGTCTGTCTGTTACACCTGATACACCCGTGACACATATGTCCCTTAAATAGTTACAATTGTCCCTTCAAGTACACATCCACAGATCAAGGATTAAATATGATATTATTCCATAGGGTTCTGGTCTCATTGTTTGTGCATTTAATCAATTTACATAGTTCTTTAAATCAACAACTAACTGGCTTTAGTACAATATGTAATTAGCATATTAACAAACATTATTGTTTCCGGACCAAAAGAAGTCAACATTCAGGTTTATGCACATAATAGTATGTCCATCTTGACCAGCCACAGAAATACACATACATTCACAAGTCAACAAAAACACAATAGTGTATTTCTCTTGGCTTAACAAATCTAGACGTCTGGCTGATTAAGATAAGAAGCTGTTTTGTCACATCTAGCTTTAAAGAGGTTTTCTCAACATTATAAATGGTTAAAATTGCAAAGAGCATGTAGAAACAAGCAACTTTTACTATTATGGGGTTGTCAGACTTTTGAAAAAAAAAATCTGCAGTCATTATGTGCACCGCAGGATTCTAAAGTATTATGGCTAAAAATAGATGATAATATGACCTCAAATATGCGATATGCATACTCCCATCCACATTCCAACTAGACGTGTGCAGCTTTGCTCAATACAAGTGACTCGAGCGAGGCTGCACACGACTAGTCAGAATGTGACTGGGAGCATGCATATCGCATACTTGTGGACACATGATTGCCTGCTCCCGATTAATCCTGACAGTGTGCACACTGTGAGGATTCATGAGTCTGCAGTCACATAGCGTGACTGCAGACTTTCATGCCAAATCTGGACAACCCCTGTGATTGTTACTAAAACAAAAAATGAGAGATTTTTAATCCTATTATTTACTACTTATTGCTTAGGTTCATCTCCACCTTTGTAATGTATCAGCGGTTGCCGGTCTTATAAGCAAGGTGTGCAGTGCTTACAAGCTATTTTCTGTAGCGCTTGTAAGTGCTGCTTTTAATCTGGCTGGATGACAGGAGCTTGCCAGCTTCAGTACCCTTGCACTACTCCGATGAAGCAGGGGGAATGCTTACAGAATTGGAGAGAGCACAGTTTGGACCAGTGGCCCAACCAACCAATCAATCAGGAATGCACTACTCCCTGGGAAGCAGAGAATCAGAGCTGTGCTCCTGAATGTTGATGATGATAAAAAACATTTAAGTGGGATTGTCTACTTGATCTTTGTTTTAACAAATGTGCTGTAGAGATAATTTCATTGCACTAAAATACAAGTATTACAGGTTCTCCTCCTCCTTCATACCAACTGAAAAATTCTCCTGCTGTTAAATGACTACTAATGGAGAAGCATTTGACTGGACCTCTCAATCAGTCTCCTCCTATTGGAGAACACTTCACATGGAAAATATGTTCATTGGAGGGGCCAGATGGACAGGTCTGGTCACAGGCTCCTCCATCAGTAGTCAATCTGAGATCAGGAGAGCCATGCAGTCTGTGAGTAATAAGTAAATGTCACGGGTGTGTCAGAAGTGACAGACAGTCACCCTGCAGTTGGTTGCAGGACATCTCTTCATTTGGCATTACAGACAACTTCTTAGAAACTGTATCTCTAGGACCCAGCGGCTACTTTTCTCTGGCTAATTAACACCCTGGTCTGGGTGTATAAATACCTGCTGTGTGCCAGAGGGAGGTGCCGGCAATATTCATTACTCCTTGTAAAGGCTTGAGCAATACTTCTTCCTCTCTGGTGTTAGAGGACGTGTGCGCATTTGTCTGGAGTCGACTAAAGCTAAGCGATTTTCCCTTGTTTGTCCCCCCTTGTTGTCTATAGTGTTCAGTGGGGATCGACTAGTGCTCATCCCCTCCCTTACCTAGCCTGAGCCTAACGCCAGGGAAACACAGGACGAGGTACACATGCGGCAATTGGTGAAGAACCAATAAAGGGACGTCAGTGGGGACATGGTGACACTAGATCAGCCTAGGAGGTCTCCACTCCCCCCTTTCCCTAGAGTCTGGGCTCCCTTTCACCTCTTCCCTTTGTATTGCACTTAGTCTTTCCCACACCTTGCGTCACAGTAAAGGAGGAGAATCTGTAATACTTGTATATTACTAATACCGCAAAATTTTATCCATATTTGTTAAAATAATAATGTGGACCACCCCTTTGATAGAAACATATACTAATCAATCAAAAGGTCACCATATCCTACAAAGAAACGCCTTCATAAAAAATAAGGCATTACTGGATTTTTTCTGGCAGATAATAACTTACTCCTCTTTCCGTTGGAGCTCCTGCTCGGACTCGGTAAGCCGCTGACGAAGAATTGCAATCAGTTCCACAGCCACGTCCACTTGCCGGCTGAGAGCTCTCTCTCTGCGCTGCACTTCCTGCTTCTTCTGGGAAAGTTGTAGAAAGGCCGCCCTGACCTCCAGCAGCTCAGAGGTTTTTTGGCAAAGTTCCTTATTGAGATTATCAATTTTCTTTTCTATGTTCTTATCAACATTTTCCGTAAGTTGATTGAGCACAGACTTCTCTTGTGGATCAAGCTGAAACTTAGTACTTGACATAGGATATCCAATGATATAGTGATTTTTTGTGGAATTGTCTGGTAGGGAGCTTCTAACGAGAGGGGAAGGCTTGTCCGATAGGATTTGTATGGGACTGCTAGCCTTTTTGCTCTCATTTTTCAAGTCAGAGTAAGTTGATGATGAGCTTTTCTGATTGAGCGCATCCTCGATAGATTCCATCTGCTTCTCATTGAGAGGTTCTGTTGAGTTTTCCAGATCAGCTTCTTTCAGTGAACAAAATACCCCTGATTTTCCCCAAAAATATCTTTCATCATAGGTGTGCATATAATCCAGATGCGCTCTCAGCGAGGATAGGCTTTTGAAACGCGCATTTTCACCACATTGTGGGCAGCGAAAAGGCTTATATAAGTTACCGTTTCTAACTGAGTCCTGCCACGGGGACCTGCCGGCTTCAGAGGTTTTCTGTTGCATTACACCAGCCAAACTGCAACGTATAAAATAAGACATGTCAAAATATTTAAGAGGTGGACTACTAATAAAATTAATACTTAAAGGCCCATAATGAAAACACTAATTTAGTGGCCCATTAAGCGAGCAATGTAGTGTGAGAAATTTGCAACAAAAATGATTTTTTTGAATAGCAACAAAAGAGAATGAAAGCTCAAATAATCAATAAAAAATATTTTTATTACTACATAAATATAAAAACTGCCTATTGGCAGTTGAGTAAAATTCCATAAAAGGGAACAGATTGAACACAGGAAAATCACAGGGAAACGTATACAAATAGTGGGTCTAATAAAATGGTATTATCATCAGATTACAGTATGTAAACAGAACATTCCGAGTATTGTAACAGGGTTATAAAAATATCTATATCAGACTGTCATATACATCCAAGTGGATTTAGGACATATTGGTGTACACACTCTTTGAGAAAGCCACCCGGCGAAATATACGTAGGAGCAATTGGGTGTTCATATCTGGTAAAATCTTATTCACTTATTTAACTATTTGTTGTACTATGCTGTATTGTTGGGATGTTTATATACATATCGTGATATGTCCCCTAAATCCACCATTTTATTAGACCCACTATTTGAATACGTTTCCCTGTGATTTTCCTTTGTTCAATCTGTTCCCCTTTTTATGGAATTTTACTCCACTGCCAATAGGCAGTTTTTATATTGATGTAGTAATAAAAATATTTTTTATTGATTATATGGGCGTTCATTCTCTTTTGTTGTTACTCATATATCTCAGGAGGGAGCACCCACATATGGGATATGAATGTTTAAAAAATAACCTTGGTTATTATTGTTGTTGTATATAGAATGACTTTTTTGCCAGTCGGGAAGCACCAAAACAGACTTGTTTGAACTTCTCCAACGTACATTTCGCACAGAGCTTTTTCAAGAGACTTTTTATTCCTTGAAAAAGCTCTGTGCAAAACGTACATCGGAGTGGGGACTCTCCCTATTAGTTATGTCTCATCACAATTTACTTTGATGGTGTATTTTTGCTTACATTTATATCCATTCATGTTAATCACGGGTATCGCTTTTTAAGTAGTATTTATACACACTTCCATAAGCACCTTGATTATTACTATTTATATATATCTACAATTTCACCATGTACATTCATACAATTATAATCTACTGATATACTTTTATAGTGGATTGTTTGCCCTGTGTCTGTTAATATCCTTATAATATGTACTACTACTTTGTTCAATAAAACAAATTTGTTTAACAAATCGCAGTGGACATATTTATTCTTTTAGAAATTATATGAGCTAGTGAAGTCTTGTTACTGATATTTAAAGGGTTGTCCACTACTAGGACAACTCCTTCTTGATCTAAATATATGGCCCCGATAAAATAAAGAAGCCTATCACCTCCCGTGCCGGTACCATTCCAGAAGTGTTGGCACTCACGTTCCTGGGGCTTGTCAATAAATGGTGGGGGGTGGGGATACACAGAGCTGATCACTGAGAGGACTAGCAGATTTGCAGCAAATAAAACAAATATTTTATCAAACCAAATGGTGCAAAAATTTTAATACAGATTTGTCCACTATTGAGACAGAAGATGTCAGTTGGTGCTCATAAAGTTGTATGGAAAACTTTAACTGTTATTACAGTAGAACTTACAGCCGAATGTCTGTATCTGCCTCTAGCTCTCCCCTCCATATAATTTTAAAAGCTCCGACTGTCATCTTCTATCTATCTCAGTAATAGGAAAATCTGAATTCACTGAATAAATATTTTACCCATGAATTGAGATTCAAAAATCAATCCTGGAGTAGAAAAAGTAAAATTCCTCCTGTAGTTATATTCCAAAATTGCTTCTTTTCATACATACTATTGATTTATGAAATAACAATTAAAATAATGGTTACTCTTTACATTTAAGTATTTGTGGCTAAAAATCGTTTTGCAATTCAGTTTCATTAAAATTTTGCACTGTTTGGCGTTTACAATCCTTTGTTTCCTTGCACATTTAAGTTTGATGTGATCATAAATCAGCTGAGAAGAGCTCAGAAAAGGTAGATAAAAGAGATAGAAACTCATCAGCATGAGCTCGCTGATGGATTCTCAGATAACTCCATCTGCAGCCAGGAATAGATCATAAAGGCTTTTGAAGTCAACAGGGAAAAGCCTTTAACCCCTTTACCCCTGAGGGTGGTTTGCACGTTAATGACCGGGCCAATTTTTACAAATCTGACAACTGTCACTTTATGAGGTAATACCTCTGGAACGCTTCAACGGATCCCGCTGATTCTGAGATTGTTTTTTCGTGACATATTGTACTTCATAAATAACAACATACTCACAAGGATTTCAAGAACATCACGTCCAACTCCATTGAAAATTTAATTCACAAAAAAGACCCTCAAAAATAAGAGAGTTTGTATGACCAGAGTTTTTCAGAAAAAATTGATACTTTATTGAAACAATACATATTAAAATATTATGGTGCTGCAAAGAGAGGGCACAGCTAACTCACACATTATTCAAGACAAGGATATGTCAAAGGTATATTGATCAAGTGTCATTGCAATGCATACAGGATATATCAAAAATACATATTTGGCTATGGATAATATATATCCTTCAACAACAATATAGAATCCAATCGTTATTTCAATATATCAAATTAAAGTGAACAGTGCATAGTGCGTAATGTAAACTTCACTATCTTGTTGGACTCATAAATAGCCAATCAATTTATAGCGGCACATTCATATGCCTATAAACCTGGTATTGAGTCACTCTTAACATTGGAGCTGTACCTGGCATTAGACCCAATATAAGGTTCTACCTCTATCAAAGTTCATCTAAGTAGTATCCACACCACCACATATTGATCAAAAGTACTTACTTGTGGAGGTAGGTGAGTATCGCTCGTTCCCACGCGCCCCTACGCGCGTTTCGCCCTCGCTTCGTCGGGGGGCGGATATTTTGGAAATGAGCCCATATTGCCTTAAATAGCGGCTTGTTGTGTCACGGTCTGATGGTCCGCCGGTCGACAGTGGGACGCAAGCGTGCCACCGGTGCACACGTTCGCGCACCTAGTGTCAGCGAGCGGAAGGTCCGAAGTGGCAGCAGCGCGCATGCGCACCAGGGAGGATAGCGGAGATAGAGTGGTCACAAGTAGGTATAGGATCTATTTAGCGTTATGTGGATGTAGCTATATGGATATACCTTGATCACGCCTTTCAATAAGCAGTGGAAAGAATTTAATAAATGTCGACCGGCGGAAGTGCCAGACAGGAAGTGACATGCCACGGCGCATGCGCCGGCATGAGGGAGCGCTACCCGGAAATAATCCCTTACATCAGACCGTGACACAACAAGCCGCTATTTAAGGCAATATGGGCTCATTTCCAAAATATCCGCCCCCCGACGAAGCGAGGGCGAAACGCGCGTAGGGGCGCGAAGGAACGAGCGATACTCACCTACCTCCACAAGTAAGTACTTTTGATCAATATGTGGTGGTGTGGATACTACTTAGATGAACTTTGATAGAGGTAGAACCTTATATTGGGTCTAATGCCAGGTACAGCTCCAATGTTAAGAGTGACTCAATACCAGGTTTATAGGCATATGAATGTGCCGCTATAAATTGATTGGCTATTTATGAGTCCAACAAGATAGTGAAGTTTACATTACGCACTATGCACTATGCACTGTTCACTTTAATTTGATATATTGAAATAACGATTGGATTCTCTATTGTTGTTGAACGATATATATTATCCATAGCCAAATATGTATTTTTGATATATCCTGTATGCATTGCAATGACACTTGATCAATATACCTTTGACATATCCTTGTCTTGAATAATGTGTGAGTTAGCTGTGCTCTCTTTGCAGCACCATAATATTTTAATATGTATTGTTTCAATAAAGTATCAATTTTTTCTGAAAAACTCTGGTCATACAAACTCTCTTATTTTTGAGGGTCTTTTTTGTGAATTATATTGTACTTCATGACAGTGGTAACATTTATTCGATAACACTTGCATTTATTTCTGAAAAAAACGCAAATTTGGCAAAAAATTTGACAATTTCGCAATTTTCAAAAATTTGAATTTTTATGCCTTTAAATCAGAGAGATATGTCACACAAAATAGTTAATAAATAACAATTCCCACATGTCTACTTTACATCAGCACAATTTTGGAACCAAAATTTTTTTTTATTAGGTAGCTATAAGGGTTAAAAGTTGACCAGCGATTTCTCATTTTTACAACAAAATTTACAAAACCATTTTTTTAGGGACCACATCACATTTGAAGTGACTTTGAGGGGTCGTCATGACAGAAAATACCCAAAAGTGACACCATTCTAAAAACTGCACCCCTCAAGGTGCTCAAAACCACATTCAAGAAGTTTATTAACCCTTCAGGTGCTTCACAGGAATTTTTGGAATGGGGAAGAAAAAAATTAACATTTAACTTTTTTCACAAAAATGTTACTTTCGACCCAAACGTTTTTATTTTTGCAGGGGTAACAGGAAAAAATGGACCCCAAAATTTGTTGTGAAATTCCCCTGAGCACGCAAATACCCTATACATGGGGAAAACCACTGTTTGAGCGCATGGCAGGGCTCAGAAAGGAAGGAGCGCCATTTGACTTTTTGAATGTAAAATTTGCTTGAATAATTAGCGGACGCCATGTTGCGTTTGGAGAGCCCCTGATGTGCCTAAACAGTGGAAACCCCCCTTAAGTGACACCATTTTGGAAACAAGACCCCTCAGGGCACTTATCTAGATGTGTGGTGAGCACCCTGAACCCCCAGGTGCTTCACAGAAGTTTATAACATGGAGCCATGAAAATAAAATTTTCACATTTTTCCCACGAAAATGTTTTTCAGCACCCAGTTTTGCATTTTGATAAGGGTAACAGGAGAAATTGCACCATGCAACTTGTTGTGCAATCTCTCCTGAGTAAGCCGATATCCCATATGTGGGGGAAAACCACTGCTTGGGCGTATGGCAGGGTTCGGAAGGGAAGGAGTGCTATTTGACTTTTTGAATGTAAAATTTGCTTGAATAATTAGCGGATTCCATGTTGCGTTTGGAGAGCCCCTGATGTGCCTAAACAGTGGAAAACCCCCACAAGTGACACCATTTTGGAAACTAGATCCCTCAGGGAACTTATATAGATGTGTGGGGAGCACCCTGAACCCCCAGGTGCTTCACAGAAGCTTATAACATGAAGCTGTAAAAATAAAAAAAATAAAACTTTTTCCACAAAAATGATGTTTTAGCCCCAATTTTTTTATTTTCACAAGGGTAAGAGGAGAAAATGGAAAACTGTTGTGAAATTTCTCCTGAGTACGCCAATACCCCATAGGTGGGGAAAATACACTGTTTGGTTCAGAAGGGAAGAAGCACTGTGTGACTTTTTGAAAGCATTATTGGCTGGAATCAAGAGCGGACGCCATGTCGCTTTTCGGAAGCCCCTGATGTGCCTAAATAGTGGAAACCCCCCACAATTGACTCCATTTTGGAATCTAGACGCCTTAAGGATTTTATCAAGGGTATGGTGTACATTTTGAACCCAGAGGTACGACAGAATTTGATAACATTAGGTCATCATATTGAATAAGTTGGCATTAGTCTTGAGCGCAAGTGCTCGCTACTTGAGTTTGCATCGGGTACTCGGGTATGCACCATGTATCACAGGTGCTCGAGTGAAATGTTCGAGTCCCCGCCCCGCATGTTTCACGGTTGTTAGACACCCAAAAAAAAAACATGCAGGGATTGCTCAAGCATGGCAGGCGATCCCAGCAACGTTTTTTTTGGGCTGCGAAGCATATGGGGCAGAGACTCAAGGATATCACTCAAACACTCGCGATACTCAGTGCATACCCAAGTACCCGATGCAAACTCAAGTAGCGAACACTTGCGCTCAACACTGGTCACCATATCGTCATCATTTTTTTTTCTTTACTTTTGAAAGAATCCCAACCCTACTACAACACTAATACAACCCCTACCCTAACCCTAGCCCAACCCTAACCCCAACCCTAACCCCAATCCCAACCCTAACCCCAATCCCAACCCTAACCCTAACCCTAGCCGAACCCTAACCCTAGCACAACCATAACCATAGCACAACCCTAACTCCAACCCTAATACAACCCCAACCGTAACCCTAGCCCAACCCTAACCCTAGCCCAACCCTAAGCCTAGCACAACCCTAACCCTAACCCTAATACAACCCTAACCCTAACCCTAGCACAACCCTAACCATAGCACAACCCTAACCATAGCACAACCCTAACTCCAACCCTAACCGTAACCCTAGCCCAACCCTAACCCTAGCCCAACCCTAAGCCTAGCACAACCCTAACCCTAACCCTAATACAACCCTAAACCTAGCACAACCCTAACCCTAGAGTTTATTGTTTTACGCCGTTCCTCGTGTGGTATAATTGATTAGACAACTTTATTCTTCGGGTCGGTGCGATTACAGTGATACCAGATTCATATCGGGTTTTTATGATTGACAGCTGTCACACACTAAAAGACGCTTTTTTTGCCAAGACTAGTTTTTGCATCGCCATATTTTGAGACGTATAATTTTTCCATATTTTGGCCGACAGAGTCATGTGACGCCTTGTTTTTTGCGGGACAAGTTGACGTTTTTATTGGTACCATTTTCGGGCATGTTGCGCTTTTACACAATAAAAACTATTTTCTAGAAAAAAATATTTTTTTGTATCGCTTTATTCTGAGAACTATAACTTTTTAAATTTTCGGATGATAGAGCAGTATGGCGGCTTGTTTTTTGTGGGACAAGATGACGTTTTCAGCGGTACAATTTTTATTTACATTAGTCTTTTTGATCGCGTGTTATTCCATTTTTTGTTTGGCGGTATGATGATAAAGCATTGTTTTTTGCTTCATTTTTTATCTATTTTTTTTACCGTGCTCACTAAAGGGGTTAACTAGTGGGACAGTTTAATAGGTCAGGTCGTTCTGGACGTGGCATTTTTTCAAAATAAATAAATATTATGGGTACAATATATTTTTATTTTTGGGGGATTTTTTTCTTTTTTTTTTATATTTTTTTAAAAAAACATTTAACTTTCCTACCCTTTTTTTTACTTTTACACATTGTTGCACTATGGGACTTTCACTTTTTGCAGCCTGATCGGCTATATAGCATAGAGAGCAGCAGCTTCCTATGCCATGCAGCCTGTCAGCGCTGCACACAGGGGAGACATTACTTTGGTCATGCACTGCGCATTATGCGTAATAGTAAGTAGCTGGTCCATAAGTCCCAGGGCACAGCTACGTACTATGACTGACGTAGTCGGAAAGGGGTTAAAGAAACTCAATTACTAAAATGATTTTTAGCCCAACGTATTGGCATTTAGGGCTCGTGCAAGTCGTTTTGATGGATGGCACTCGTCCCCATGTTATTCTATAGGACCGTGCACATGCCCAATTTTTTTCTCGGACAAAGCCTATCCGGTGAAACAATCACAGCATGCCCGAGTATGACCTGATATTCGGATCGCACTCGGCCAAGCAAGTCAATGAGTCCATGGAAACCATCACACTGCACTTGGATGACATCTAAGTCTGGTCCAATTTTCACGGAATGACAGAATGGAGAAAAAAAATGTCTCCATCTTTTCCTCAACAGAGAGAATTGGATCACACTGTGATCATACTCTGATCAGAGTGTGATTAGCACAATCATCCCGATTCTCTTGGATGAGAGAATACACGGTCGTGTGACCCTAGCCTAGGGCTGTGAGCCAATGATGAGTTTGGGCCACTGCGTATATTTGCTGCATCAAAAATCGAGCATCTTACAGTTCCTGTAAGTGGATGGGATTTATAGGAATCTCATGCCCACTGTAGTTCCTGCAAGTGGATTGGATTTATAGGAATCTCATGCCCACTGTGTTTATTTCTTTAGTTTACACAGTGTATAGTGACTGCGGTGCGCGTTTCGAATCCGCAACATGTCAATTTCTCTTGTGGGTACGCCGAGGTATAAAACACATATGCGTTTTTAGTGCATTTCTACTACGGAAACGTACAAAGAACACTTGTGATGTGCAAATGACTGTATCAATAAAGTTTTATGAAAGCCAAATACCAGGAATGATAAAAAACAAAACAGCTTTACTATATCACATCCCCCCCAAAAAAAACAGCAGCATCAAAAACACAGGTAAATAGATGTACTCAAACACAATGAAAAACTACAAGTAACCTCATTTACGTAATAGCTCCGGAAATGCTGCAGAAAATCTGCAATATCAAAACCTCACATTCTTAGGCTGTGTTCCCACAATAAGTAAGAAAAAAAAAATGGGAAAAAAATGTCACAAAAGGTGGTTAACCCTTTAAAGCTATTGGTTGAAATAGAACATTGCAGCTACACTGAGAGGCATTACTAAGGAATAATGTGCAGTACAATTTAAACTAAAACCAGACGAACTAAAATTAGATACCGGTAAATCATGAACTAAATGAGCTGTGGTGTTACAGCGCCCATTTTGGTGGAGCTGTAAAAACTTTCATGAAAACACTAAGGCCAAGTTCACATGTTCAGTATTTGGTCAGTATTTTACATCAGTTTTTGGAAGCCAAAACCAGGAGTGGATGAGAAATACAGAAGTGGTGACTATTAGGCTACGTGCGCACGGTCAGGAGCCGCTGCGGGTTTGAAGCTGAAGGGTCTATGCAGCGTCAAACCCGCAGCGGCCAGATGTTACAGCATAGTGGATGGATTTCTAGAGTCCACTATGCGTCTCTGTGGACTTGCGGATCACCCGCAGACACAGACATGCGATGCGGCTTTCAGACCCGCAGCATGTCAGTTTCTTTCGCAGGTCCGCATGAGGGCTTTCCCCATAGACCTAACCTCTATGAGGTAAGTCCGAATGTGAAAAAAAAAAAAAAGGCGCCTAATGAGCGGAAGCCGGGCGGCTATTCCGCAGTGTCAGGGCCAGAGGTGGCTCCTGACCATGGGCACATACCCTTATACTTTTTCTTTGATTGTTCCACTCCTGATTTTGCTTTACAAATACTGATGGAAAATGCTGACCAAATACTGAATGTGTGAACGTGGCCTCAGGGAAAGTTTTGTATACTGTAATGAGCAATGCACCTGTGTAATCACCACATAACCTAGATAGATTTTAATCCATTTATGGTTCCTAGTAAATAACTACAATCAGAGATCTTGAAAACTGAATAATTCTATGAAGTATTTTAGAACAATGTATACCTAGAATTATAATTAAAAGGGGTGTCCGTCCCTATAAAAAAAAAAAGAAAACATCACAGTGTAAAATAAAAATAATAATTCATAGTCAGTTACCTTCCGATTTTCTCTTAGGCTGTGTGCCCACGATGCGTTTTTTAAGCGTTTCCGCAGCGCCAGAAATGCTTGGTAGAAGACCTGCCATGTTCCCCAATGATAATCCGCATGTGCTGTGCACATGCTGCAGATATTTCCGCTGCAGATTATAATTGCGGAAAAAAATGCAGCACTACCAATTATTTTGCGGAAGCGCTGCGTTTTCGCCGCCATTGACTTGCATTGGAACGCATGAAATTCGCATCACTGGATCTGTACATGCGGAATCCAAGCGTTTCAATGTGCGGATGGTACCCGGGTGTGGAGAAGAGGAGACTCTCATCCAGACCCAGGTACCATAGTACCTGTAAAAAAAAGAATAAAATAAAAAATATATGTTATATTTACCTTCTGATGGCCCCCGCTGCGCTCGTCCTCCCATGCCGGCAGTTCGCGATGGACTGAAGGACCTGCCCACAGACTGCCCCTATCTGTCTCTCTGTCTGGCTGTCTCTATGGTGAGGAACATACTTGTGCTTCAGGGCGGCCTGTGGGCCGATCTTATCTTGCTGATCTGACCTAGATCATAAGATAAGACCTACCTACAGTCCCGCCCCGGAGCACGGGCATATCATTATCTCAAAATTGCAAACACTGATTACACAAGAACCACAGGATGGATTTCTTCACCTCAAGTATCATATTAATCAGTGCTGCAGCCCCAACATGACACTGCCTGTAGTTTACTTTGCAAAATCCTGCTGACAGGATCACTTTAATGCAAACAGAGGTCTTAAAAAAAACCTATGAGGAATTACTATCGAACATTACTACTGTGAAGCTGGAGTTAGTTTTAGGTTGAGTTGGTAGAAATGTAATGACTCCAGCTTTAAAAAGAATACAAAAACAATTATATCCATTATTAACATCGGTTAATTAATTAACTTTTGCAGATATTTAGACAAGTTAAGAAATGTTAATAATTTATTTTATCTATCATTCTAATTCACTTTTAATTCATAAAAAAAAACAGATGCTCGTGCAGTGATGTTATAATTATACATTAAATGTGTTATTACTAATTATTTGCAATTTATAAACTCGAGAGTTGGAGTTTGGAGAAAGAGGAAATGGCATACTGACTCCATAGCCCTGATGGCTACACAAAGAGCAGTTCTAGAAGTTTGCATGTATAATCTTAGCTGGATGAAATCATAAACCCAATTAAATAATATTAAATAATATTCGCAAATATCCTGTCTTAGGCTGGGTACACATTGTCTTGATGCACTTGACCTACAGTATATGTTGTATACTGAACGGCTCCTATATGCCGCCATTCATTAGACGGAGGCCAATACTGTGTTATTTCAGCCTCAGTCTGGCACTTATGCATCTGCATACTTTTTTACTGTATAAGAAAGTGTAGCCATGTGGTATATGTTTGTGTTTTATTTTTACAATAGGTTTTCTATTGTGGACGGAGGCATAGGCAATGCATACCTCCCGAGAGACAGTGGGCACATAGCAATAGATGGTACTCTAATATTAGATGTACCAGATATCCTAAATAATCCAGTATCACATTGCAAACTGTATATTATGGGTCACGGTGCTGACATACAAAATAACCAATATATTCCACAGATATAGACACTGTATGAAAATCACAAACAAGCACACATGTTGCAGAACATTCCCACTTGGGAGATTTGTAACCGTGTAACCACAACTCAAGAGGAGATACATGCTCAGCAAATAATGCATTCATCATAGGCTGAAACACACAATGGAATAACCCCCATAATCTCATAATGTGCAGATTGCCCAGTGCATAAAATATGTGCAATGATATAAATGCAGAATATTTTGCAGCTGGGAGAGCTGTCATGGCAGTCCTCTGCTATATACTGTGAATTCAGAGGTTCATTTGCAGCCTCATTCAAGCTGTTATTGTGCATCTGTGCTGGATTGCTAGCAGAGAGGCAGAGGTTAATGGACAGTGGGGTTCATCATCATTACCCTGCCTGCATCCCTAATCACAGCAAGGCGCCACACACTTACCTGACTTGTTGCTGATGCTGTAGGGGGGAAAAAAAAACCTTCTTTTTCAGCAGCGCCGTAAGTCAGAGCATGGCTGACACTGGTACATGGCAGAGCTGGAGGAATGCTGGGCATCCAGCATCACACTATTCAGTTTCTAAAGTTGCCATGTAAGCCGTTCCCTAATTGGCCACTGAGCAATTCTATCTGATTGGGCAATGCAATTCTCCATCCTGTTTGCTGGCTCTTTATAGAAGATTATGTCACGTTGTAACAAAGCTTTAGGGGATATGTGCTGCTGCTTTTATTTTATCAATTGACAAGTTATTTTAGCTTTATGCAGCAAATTACGCGACAGATAGATGTTTGCCGGATGCATCTCCGTAGATGATCCCACAGTCAGATGTATTCGGATTTCCACTTGATGGCATTTGTGCCGTAGCATTGCCCAGTAGGCTCCCTTTATTTTTATTATTGTCAGTCTTTCTTTATTGAAAATGTTTTTTTACAAGATTAACAAGAAGCAAGAAAAGAAATAAAAAAAATAAAATAAGTGGGAAAGAAAGAGGATAAAGAAAGACCTTGTATATATTGAACAAATATATAGAACGGTCGCAGCTGTAGAAACAATAATGAAGTATATGGAAAAGAAAATACCACAACTGTTTCTTGTTTACAGAATGATAAACATTGTTTTCAACACAATACTATCTTATAATACCCACAAGGGATGTCAGCAAGGGAGTGAATTAACTTGGCAAACAAGAAGAAAGAGAGAAATCACAAAACAAAATAGAAAGAGAGGAGCGATAAAAGGAAAAGTGGAAGTAGGGGAAGGAAGTATAACCTTGGAGGAGAAAAAGAAAACTATTTGTGAGAGGAGGGTAATCACGGAATGCCCAAAGTACAATCAGTAAGATCACTCCAGAAGCCTTTGAAATTGTAATGTAGATTGTAACAACCCGCAGGTCCACATATGCCTAAATTATTTGTAGGACTCTTTATTCTGACACTGGGTTCACACCATTGTCTAAAAAATTGTAAGCATTTCATTCAGAAAACTCGGACCATTGTTTTCTCACATATCATTTGTATGCAATTCGTTTTTTTACAACAGACCTTATTAAAAATTTACAAGACCATTTACTGTTTTCTATGTTAAAGAATTGCAATGTAAAAAATCAAATGCTATACATACTGTATGTTCTATATTTTATCTGTTTTATTCTGAGCACCCATAGTCTTGAATGGGCGAGTTTCATGCGACACACAGAAGAAACTAGTGCAAGCTGCGATTTTTTTTTTCACCGGCAGATTTGTTATTGGAGAAAAAAAGTTATGTACATGAGTGGCCTATGGAAAGGGGTCCACCTCAAACACCAATGCAACGTCTTTTGAAGGAGGCCGTACTCCCTTGCTGTCTGTCTGGCAATTTGGTGTTGCCCCGTGTGCAGCGTTCCAGCTTTATTTTGTCTTCCTGTACACTCCTTCTGTGCAATGTGCGAAGAGGATCGATTAAGGAAGCACAAGAGTCCTTCGCCGATAAGTACTCGGAAACAAAACCACCAGCTATACATTGTATTCAGAGTCTGCTTTGGAAATGGCATCAAACCGGCTGTGATGCAAAAATGAAGAAACTGTTGTCTCCAATGGCTAGGACGGTTAAAGTCGTGCATGGAATTCAGCAGGCTACTTTTTTATGGGCCATCATGTATTTGAGAAGGTGACAACATCTGCCACTAACCCTTTGAAGGCATTCTCCATATTTATGCAAATAATGTCTAATCACTTACAATGAAAAGTTCAGCAATGATCTAAAAATATCTGTTTGCTACCAGTGAATGGAAACTTTATTACTATTACAGAGGCTGAATCCTCATAAGTACCTGCTAATTCTTATACATTAGAGGTAGATACATCAACAGCAAAATTCTCTCTTACCTGCTAAAAGTTTTCAACAAGATATCATTGTAAGTACACATCTTTGTTAGGAATTCTGTTCAGCTTTGTTATAGCAATTGACTGCAAAGGACAGATTCATTACAAACACCATCAAAAACTTACAGATCCCTTGGACTTTAAAGCACCACTACAGCGTTTTGTTTTATTTATTGCAGCGCTGGAGTGGTGCTTTACATGTAAGTCTCCTTCCCCCTGTTTCACATTCACCTGTTCTCACAACTCTGTTGTCAGATATCCCAGGGGCCAGCGGATCCTTGTTCCTAATGCTAGGGGCGGCCTAGCTATCCCTGCTCCCCGGATTACTTCTAATGGTGAAGACACTGGGGCCACATACCTTGCTGAGCTATTAAATCAGCCCTTAATCTCCCGCATCCAGGTAAGTGGGGAGTAGTAGTGTAGTAGTAGCAGTGTATGAGAATACACAAACCAGACTAACAAGGGACTAACAAGGATGATGTACAGGGATAAATGTAAATATCAGTCACACAAATATGCACTCACAAATATCTCTTCAGTCCGTCTCTGGCAAAAAGTGAGCTGCCGGCTCTCCCCAGTGTCTACTGAAGCGTGCTGGAGGTCAGTTTTCAATACAAGTCTATGAAAGCCTCGTTCTTGCTCTCATAGAGTTGCATTGAGAGCTTGTGACGTAACTTCTGCCTTCCCGCCAGTCAGAAGCTACGGTCACAAGATGGCTCTGCGGGACCAGAGTGGCGTCAGTAAGAGGTGAAGCCACCGGAAGATGAGTATATGACCAGGGGCAGGAGTCTTCCATTTAAAGCGCCACTCCAGCACTGAAAAAAAAAACCACTGAAGTGGTGCTTAACCCCTTTAGACCCCATGCCGTATTAGTACGCACATTTGCGTACTGCCCGTTCAGTGAGGGCTGCTGCGCTGAGCCCTCACTGAACGGAGCACATGTCAGCTGATTCTTACAGCTGACATGTGCCCGCCACAGCCGCGGGTGGAATCGCGATCCACCCGCGGCTGTTAACCTGTTAAATGCCGCTGTCAATCTCCGACAGCGGCATTTAACACGCGCTTCCTGGAAGCGCGTCCTAAGCCCCGCCCACTGGCGACCCCGTCACGTGATCGCGGGTCGCCGATGGGCGTGCATGACAATCCAGGGTCTGCAGCAGACGCCTGTGGTTGTCATGATCTGGTCGCTATGAGCGCCACCTAGTGGTCGGCGCTCATAGCACAGGACCAATTCTGCTATATGCAGGGGTTCTGCTGGTCCCCTGTATGTAGCAGAGCCGATCAGACAACTACTGCTTCTAGTCTCCTATGGAGACTATTGAAGCATGCAGTAAGTGAAAAAAAAAAGTTTAAAAAAAAAAAAAAAATTAAAAAAATATAAAAGTTTAAATCACTCCCCTTTCGCCCCATTCAAAATAAAATAATAAAAAATAAACCCCACATACACATATTTGGTATCGCCGTGTTCAGAATCGCCCGATCTATCAATATAAAAAAAGAATTAATGCAATCGGTAAACGGCGGAACGAGAAAAAAATTCTAAACGCCAGAATTACGTTTTTTGGTCGCCGCAAAATTGCAATTAAATGCAATAACGGGCGATCAAAACATCGGATCTACACCAAAATGTTACCAATAAAAATGTCAGCCCGGCGCGCAAAAAATAAGCCCTCACTCAGCCCCAGATCACGAAAAATGGAGACGCTACAGGTCTCGGAAAATGGCACTATTTTTTATTTATTTTTTTACCAAATTTTGGAATTTTTTTCACCACTTAAATATAAAAGAACCTATACATGTTTGGTGTCTATGAACTCGTAATGACCTGTAGAATAAGAATGGCAGGTCATTTTTAGCATTCAGTGAACGTGGTAAAAAAAAAAAAATAAAAATCAACTGTGGTATTGCACTTTTTTTGCAATTTTACCGCACTTGGAATTTTTTTCCCGTTTTCCCATACATGATATGGTAAAACTAGTAATGGCGTTGAAAAGTACAACTCGTCCCGCAAAAAATAAGCCCTCACATGGCCATATTGACCAAACAATAAAAACACTATGGCTCTGGGAACAAGGGGAGCAAAAAACGAAAAAGCAAAAACGACAAAACCCAAGGTTGTGAAAGGGTTAATGGCGTCTGTCATTATACCAAAAAGAAAAGTGCAACATGCTTTGTTTCTTTTCTTCCAGGAAAAATGACTTAAAAGGAAATCTGTCAATATGAACATCCCTCCTACACTGTTTATGAGCATGTAGGTCATAGAAAGCTGAAGAAAATGATACCTTGATATCTGCAAACCGATGTATTATTCCAGAGAAATCCATGTTTTTCTTAAACAGTTGTGTGAAAGTGTTTTCCCCCTTCCTGATTTCTTATTCTTTTGCATGTTTGTCACACTTAAATGTTTCAGATCACAAAACAAATTAAAATATTAGACAAAGATAAAACAAGTAAATACAAAATGCAATTTTGAAATGAAGGTCTTCATTATTAAGGGAAAAAGAAATCCAATCCTACAGGGCCCTGTGTGAAAAAATGATTGCCCCCCCCCCCCCCACCCCCTCCCTGAGGCTGTGTACGCACGATCAGGATTTGAAGCAAAAATTTCCTAAGCATTTCTGTATCTCTTTGGCAGGAAAAATGCTGCGGAAATTCCGTGCGTTTTTTATGCTTTTTTATGCATTTTTGTACATCAATGAATGCTTTTTGGAGCTAAATAAAGTTATTTGGTGAGACATTGCTTAAACCCTTGGATTACCTTCAGAACTGGGTGAGTATATTGGTTAATTTAAATGATTAAAGAATGTGTCTGTTGTATTTCAAATAAAGTGTTTACTCTGTGTTTGTGTATATATTTAACTCTTTACTATACTTTAATTAGGTTTGGTCACAAAAAGGTCTGATTGATACCTTGTCATAACCAAACAAAAGAGCTAGGTGTCAGCTGATCCCATTCACGCAATCTTCATTAGCATTTCTATTCATGTCATTTATGCGGCAGCTGTGAGCTGATATTTTTAGCCTGGGAAGGTGCCATTTGCAAACATGGTCCCTGGCTATAATTAACAGCTCACAGCTGGTTTGTTAGCAGCTACGTCCTCACGATCAGCACTCAGCAGCGCTTTTGTCGCAGCGTATTTTTGTTGCATCTAAAACGCTGTGCTCTAATGCCGCACTTTAGATGTCAGTACATGTGAATCCACTGCATATAATAACACTTCAATCGGTCAAAATCTGGAGTGGAGACTAGAGTGTCCGCTACAGAAATTGACATGCTGCTGGTGAGTTTGGGTATGTGGCCACGATCAGGAGCTGTTGCAGGTTTGACGCTGCGTGTTTATACAGCATCAAGCCCGCAGCATCCAGATGTTACAGCATAATGGATGGGATCTCTAGAAATCCCATGTCCACTATGCGTGCATCAGAGGCTGCGAATCACCCATGGACACTGACATGCAGCGCGTCTTTCAGGACCGTAGCATGTCAAATTCTCTTATGGAGTCACTAGTCTCCGCAACAGAAATTTGACCACTAAAATGTATAGAATGCGGTTAAATCCGCATGGTTGAGTGAACACATGTGGATTTCCCTATGTTCAATAAAATGCAACATTTTGAACGCAGCAAAAATATGCGTCCAAAGCGCTGCTACGTCCGGATCATGGGCACAGAGCCTAAAATTAAAAAAAAATGGCGTGGGCTCCCTCATCATTTTTATAACCAGCAGAGGGAAAGCCAACCACTGAGGGCTGATATTAGTAGCCGGGGAAGGGGCCATTAGACAAAAATGTTCCCTGGCTATTAATATCAGCCCACAGCTGTTTGTTTAGCCTTTACCGGCTAGATTACAGGGGGACTCCAGAAATTTTTTTAAGTGGGGTCCCCTTATAAAATCTAACCAGCAAAGGCTAAACAGATAGCTGTGGGCTGATATTAATAGCCAGGGAAGGGGCCATGGAAACTAGCCTCCTCCACGGCTATCAATATCACCCCTCAGCAGTCCCAGAAATGGCACATCCATAAGATGCGCCAAATCTGGCGCTTAGCCTCCGCTCTTCCCACTGCCCTGTAGCGGTTGCGAGTGGGGTAATGGGGTTGGGGTTCACGTCAGCCTTGTATTAGAAGCTGACATGAAGCCCAGGTTAGTAATGGAGGGCGTCTATAAGACGCCCCCATTACTATCCGCGTAGTAAAATGTTCGCCAGAAGACACGGCCAGAATAAAGTATTTTAATGAAATAAAAAACACTCGGTCCTACAATTTTTTTTATTACCCTCTCAGTCCCCAAATTACTCGATCTCCTGAAAAAAAATTAAAATAACAAGCAACCATATCCCTCACCTGTCGGCCGTTAACGACGTAGTCCACGTACCGCCAATGATTGTCCCACGTCGATCTGGGTCACTTCTACAGCAGTGACATCAGCAATCACTCATGTCACTGCTGTAGGCGACAGCAATGTATACTGACAGGGGTGTAAAATCACCCCTGTCTTTATACATGCTGCTGCAGGAGGTCACTGGGGTTCATCAGCTGAAGATCAGCTGATGAGCCCTGGTGAACTTACCACCATGGGAACATTCTTCTGAATGTTCCCTTGGTGAGGTCACGTGAGCGATCAGCTGATCGCTCACGTGACCACAGGTCCTGGAAGCACAGTATAGTGTGGGGAGCGAGCACGGAAAAACCGTCAGGAAAACGCATCAAAAACGCTTCGTGTGCACATAGCCTGAAACATAAATTAACTGTGGTTTAGTTTATCACATCTCTGGGAAGCTGAGTTCAATTTCCCTAGCCACACACAGACCTGATTACTGTCACACCTGTTCTCAATCAAGAAATCACTTAAATAGGACCTGTTTGACAAAGTGAGGTAGACCAAAAGATCCTCAAAAGCTAGGCGTCATGCTGCGATCCAAAGAAATTCAAGAACAAATGAAAAACAAAGTAATTCAGATCTATCAATCTGGAAAAGGTTGTAAAGCCATTTCTAAAGCTTTTGGACTCATCCAAGAGGTCACAAAGGACCCCACATCAACATCCAAAGAACTGCAGGCCTCACTTGCCTCAGTTAAGGTCAGTGTTTATGACTCCACCATAGGAAAGAGACAGGGCAAAAATGGTATGCATGGCAGAGATCCAAAATGAAAAACCCATGCCTAGCAAAAGAAAATAAAGGCTCGTCTCAGTTTTGCCAGAAAACATCTTGATGATCGCCAAGACTTTTGGGAGAATACTCTGTGGACTGACGAGAGAAAAGTTGAACTTTTTGGAAGGTGTATGTCCCATTACATCTGGCGTAGAAGTAACACAGCATTTCAGTAAAGAAACATCATACCAACAGTAAATATGGTGGTGGTAATGTGATGGTCTGGGGCTGTTTTGCTTCTTCAGGACCTGGAAGACTTGCTGTGGTAAATGGAACCATGAATTCTGCTGCTTACCAAAAAATCCTGAAGGAGAATGTCCGGCCATCTGTACATGACCTCAAGCTGAAGTGCACTTGGGTTATGCAGCAGGACAATGATCCAAAACACACCAGCAAGTCCACCTCTGAATGGCTTAAGAAAAACAAAATTAAGGCTTTGGAGTGGCCTAGTCAAAGTCCTGACTTTAATCCGATTGAGATGTTGTGGCATGACCTTAAAAAGGCAGTTCATGCTCGGAAACCCTCCAATGTGGCTGAATTACAACAATTTTGATGAGTGGGCCAAAATTCCTCCAGAGCGTTGTAAAATACTCATTGCCAGTTATCACAAACGCTTGACTGCAGTTGTTACTGCTAAGGGTGGCCCAACCAATTATTAGGTTTAGGGGCAATCACTTTTTCACACAGGGCCCTGTATGTTTTAATTCCTTTTTATCTTAATAATAAAGACCTTCAATTAAAAACTGCATTTTGTGTTTCCTTGTGTTATCTTTGTCTAATATTTAAATTTGTTTTGTGATCTGAAACATTTAAGTGTAACAAACATGCAAAAGAATTAGAAATCAGGAAGGGGCAAACACTTTTTTCACACAACTGTATGTAAATGAGTCAGGGGCGGACACAGACTGTAGTGGGCCCCTGTGCAAGAAATTTTTGGGGGCCCCCCCTGCGCTTCATAAGGCAACAAAGTTATGTAAACATAACCCCCCCCCATGTGCATCTCTCGCCCCCCCATGTGCAGCTCTCACCCCCCCCATGTGCAGCTCACCCCCCCGTGCATCTCCCATCCCCCCCGTGCATCTCTCATCCCCCCCGTGCATCTCTCATCCCCCCCATGTGCATCTCTCACCCCCCCATGTGCATCTCTCATCCCCCCCACTCCTAGTTAATTAATTGTATTTAAAACAAATAAAACTTGTTATACTTACCCCCATGCGATCCCTGCAGAATCCTGGCGCTCGTCCACGTCGCTGCCACCAGGCTCTCCTGACGTTCGGCCATGTGACGGTGCCACATACATAGCCATCAGCTTTTGTTTTGGCCAAAAGATTTTTAAAGCCGCCACCACGATAAGGTAGACTCTTCTGGCCAGGCCCTACTCTAACCTATTAAAATTTTCTTAAAATATCCAGTACTCTTTTTAGATATATTTTTATTTAGTTTTCTCTAAGGGAATGTGTCATATACATTTTTTTTTTAAATGACCAATAATACCACATACAGGGAATACCGCCACACCATGACCAGACCACATATTACCACAACATAGTGACCGAATAATACCACACAGAAGGGGGAAAAACTGCCACACCATGACCAGACCACATATTACCACCACATTACTAATATTACCACCACATTACTATTACCATAAGTGTCATTATACACGGGAGCTCTATACATGGTATGTATAATGTAAGTGTCCAGGTAATCTAGTGATCACCAGTGACATTATACACAGGAGCTCTGTATATAGTGGCAGTGTACAGGTAATCTAGTGATCACCAGTGACATTATACACAGGAGCTCTGTATATAGTGTCAGTGAACAGGTAATACAGTGATCACCAGTGACATTATACACAGGAGCCCGGTACATAGTATATAGTGTAAGTGTACATGTAATGCACTGACTCACTGGTGACGTCTCTAGGTGAAGTCCTTCAGCTACGCTTTTCTCCTTCATCCAGCACAGACCGCCATCACGTCTTCCAGCCAGGACTCGTCTCTGCATAAAATAACACAGTTATCTAGAGCACATTCCCCAACTTCTACATTACGCAGCTGAATACAGACGTGCATCCACCATCAATATATGGTTAGTTATTATGCAACCTACCATTCCAAATATAAATTGTAATCCATCACGGTGCCCCCATTAACTGTAAATAGGCACTTAATATATAATTTAATTAGAACCTCTACTCTTTCCGCCAATTTGTTACCAGCTACACTCCTGCATCCGCAACACCCCCTACTCTATACTTCCTGCTCCCTGCATTCATTATTTACATGCACCCCCTGCCCCAATTCATTATATCATGTCCGTGCTCTCCCCACCCCATCATCATTTATCATTTACTGTCCCCCACCCCACATTCATTATGTGCAGCTCATTATCCCCCTACTCCCAATTCCCCCATGTGCAGCTCATTTTCTCCCAATTCCCCCATGTGCAGCTCTCATCTCCCCCATGTGCAGCACTCACCCCCACATGTGCACATCTCTCATCCCCCTCCCCCACATGTGCCCCTCTCTCATCCCCCCCATGTGCACATCTCTCATCCCCCTCCCCCACATGTGCACCTCTCTCATTCCCCTCCCCCACATGTGCACCTCTCTCATCCCCCTCCCCCACATGTGCACCTCTCTCATCCCCCTCCCCCACATGTGCACCTCTCTCATTCCCCTCCCCCACATGTGCACCTCTCTCATCCCCCTCCCCCACATGTCCACATCTCTCATCCCCCTCCCCCACATGTGCACATCTCTCATCCCCCTCCCCCACATGTGCACCTCTCTCATTCCCCTCCCCCACATGTGCACCTCTCTCATCCCCCTCCTCCACATGTCCACATCTCTCATCCCCCTCCCCCACATGTGCACATCTCTCATCCCCCTCCCCCACATGTCCACATCTCTCATCCCCCTCCCCGACATGTGCACATCTCTCATCCCCCTCCCCCACATGTGCACATCTCTCATCCCCCTCCCCCACATGTACACATCTCTCATCCCCCTCCCCCATGTACACATCTCTCATCCCCCTCCCCCACATGTGCACCTCTCTCATCCCCCTCCCCCACATGTCCACATCCCCCTCCCCCACATGTGCACATCTCTCATCCCCCTCCCCCACATATGCACCTCTCTCATTCCCCTCCCCCACATGTGCACCTCTCTCATCCCCCTCCCCCACATGTCCACATCTCTCATCCCCCTCCCCCACATGTGCACATCTCTCATCCCCCTCCCCCACATGTGCACCTCACTCATCCCCCTCCCCCACATGTGCCCCTCTCTCATTCCCCTCCCCCACATGTGCACCTCTCTCATCCCCCTCCCCCACATGTGCACCTCTCTCATTCCCCTCTCCCACATGTGCACCTCTTTCATCCCCCTCCCCCACATGTGCACCTCTCTCATCCCCCTCCACCACATGTGCATCTCCCATTCCCCCCACTCCTAGTAAATTGTATTTAAAAAAAAAAAAAAACTTGTTATACTTACCCCCATGCGATCCCTGCAGAATCCTGGCGCTCGTCCAAATCGCTGACACCAGGTTCTCCTGACTTCCGGTCATGTGACGGCGCCGTCACATGACCGGAAGTCAGGGGAATCATGAAAGCGCTGCCGCAGCAGCGCAGCGCAGCGCTGAGATGTCCCGGACCCGGCGCTTAGCATGGGGCCGGGGGCCCCATGAGGAGAGAGACGCACAAGAGGGGGGCCCCCAAGGGGGCCCCTACCAGCTGGGCCCCATACTGGAGTCAGGGCAGTCATGCCCTGATGGCGGCCCTGCTGGAGGGGCCCCCTCTCCCTCGGGGCCCCCGTTCAATGAACCGGCTGCACGGGCGGTAGTTCCGCCCCTGAAATGAGTGGGTAACATCAATGGGCCGGACCTAGATCTTTCTGAGAGGGAGGTGTTACCAGCATAAGACATGTAATGACTGACAGTCTATTCTCCAGATCTACAGGTCTCACAATGGCAACACCCCCTGTTACTTAAACTAATCTCTGGAGGCAGTCTCTCATGCAGCTCAGTGTCTGACCCATAGCTCTAAATAGCTCAATTACATAGAAGGAAAACATGGATTTCTTTGGAATAAGACATCAGATCTCAGATATCAAAATATCATTTTATTCAACTTTTTATGACTTACATGCCCATATAGATGGTTTAGGAGGGTTGATGCTACTGACAGATGCCCTTTAATCTATGACAACGGTTGCATATTGAAGCTCTGACGTAGAACAAGCAAAATGCATCAGTCAGAAGTCCAGGTTGTTTATGTCATGCGTCTGGGTTCAAACCCTTGAGCTTTGTGGTCAGCTTCTCTATCCGCTGAGCCACAGCATTTACACCTTTTCTCCTGATATTTATTGTCTGTTATCGTAGCTTTAGTCTTTTTAGGTTAACCAGTATTTTCATTTATTTATTTGCCTGCCCTATCACCTTTCGGGGCTATATATGCTTTCTCCCTGCGGGTATTTCTTTTGGATGTTCAGCCATTCTGCTATAGCTCAAAGCCAGTCAGTGAAATTCCAGCTAGGGTTTCTTGCTGTTTCTGTTCTTTACTTTGCACCTTCCTTCTGTTTCTTTTTAGGAAGTAGGCAGCATATAATCTAACAGTACGTACTTTATACTTTATTTTGTATTTTGTGGTTATCTTTAGTCACTCTGGAATCTTTCCTTTTTTCAAACATACTTTCCCTTTTGTAGATAATTAAGTTCACACTGGGCGTTTTTTCAGTGTTTTTTTATGCAAATTTTCAGCTGCGTTTTACTGTGCCTGCAAAGTCTATGAGATTTCAGAAATCTCATGCACACACCTTGGTTTTTGTTTCATCAGTATTTTGTGCTTTGCATGTTTTTTTTGCACAATAGAGCATGTCACGTCTTTCAGCGATTTTCACCCATTGAAAGTAATGGGTGGTGAAAAAACGTGGAAAAAAACGCTTAGTGTGAACATAGCTATCAGGTTTTGCTGCGTTTTTAGTGAAAAAAAAGTACAGTAGTATGTGAAACTTATTTATTTTTGTGATTTTAACATCTTGTCTTTGTCACATAAGATGGCATTTTGGATTAGGAGTTTAATTAAATTAGTTATGTGTAGAGTGTAAACATTGGCTCACCTAGGTGTGAGATTGAATAATGCCTGTGGCCCATGGAGGTGTGAAATTGAACAAACTCTGAGCAACTCAATGGCAGACGGTAGTGTGAAAATAAATAGTGTCCTACAAACTCAATGCACTGCCAGTGTCTTAGAAAAACTATTCCTGAACAATTCACTTCCCCCCACTGTCACATTTGTAATTCTGGTTAATATGATGCTTTTGACGCAGCATCTTTCCTGCCAAGAGATCAGGTTTTGCTGCAGAAAAAAACGCTGAAAAAGCGTATAGCATGAACATAGCCTTACTCTCTGCACTGCCCTTCAGTTCTTTAGGCGGAACGTGATGTGCTCAACAGCCTTTCAGGTAGTTTAGGTCCAAGCTGCCATCTTCTAGTCTGTGGTTGAGGCTATCTCTGCTCACGCAGGAACCTTTAGGGACTGCTGGTCAGAATCTTTAGTCTGTATAGGAACCGACAGGGTCAGGTGCAATTTTTAGTTTGTTACCTATTTTCTGGAGTGCGTTGTTACACAATCATAACAGTTTAGCATCACAGATGCTTGCCTAAACTGAATACAGTTGTATTCATCTCTGAACAGGGAGCAGATAGGAGGACTGCCGTTGTTATACCACCGAAGGATGACTGATAAATGTTACTGTGTAGGCTATAAATATTGGCATCCCCAATAATCATTGGTGCAGTGAACCCCTATACCTCATCAGTTGTATTCATCATATGACAAATATGATTACGGCTTGAGTTTTACAATGTAACAGAATAACTTAATTCTAAACACTGGGTTGAAACTACCCTTAGGGTATGCTCCCACATAGCGAACCCACATTTCCAGAGGGAAAATCAACAGTTTTATAGTACCAGCATTGTGCATGAGATTGCAGATATTTATAGTCAAGATTTCTTCAATGTAAATTGACCAGCTCTGTAGATTGCACCTCAATTCATCAATTCATACTTCAGTGTGTCTTATCTGCATCATTTTTGCAACTTTATATATCTGTAGCGGAAATGCAATGTTGGGATGTAACTTTAGCAGATGCAAGCTGTTTGACTGCAGCAACGTCAGTTCGAAATTAAATATATAGACTGTGTCTAGGAACTGGTTGTAGGGGTTGTCCACTACTCAAACAACCGTTTGTCAATCAGTATTTTCACCCCTTTTAAAATAAAAACACTTTCGGTGCTACCACAGTTCCAGTAGTGTCCGCACTGGCTCTCCGGGGGCTCACGTGACATTATGTCACGCAATCCTTGTGGCCGCTGATTTGCCACAGGGATCGGGTGACAATTCCACAGGATCTCTGGGAGAACCAGTGCCGACACCACTGGAATGCTCACAGTACTTGTTGGAATGTTTCCTGACTCCAGTTATCTTTTAAGAAAGTAGTTTACAGGATATTCACTTTTTATCTCCTCTGTCCTGCCACCAGCACTGTGATTGACAGCAGAGACGTTCATGAAATTTGGGCAAATCTATGGCATGTTTTACCGTGGATATAATGTGCACATATGTAGAGTTATTATTATTTATTCCTAGAGTACCATTTATTCCATGGTACTGTTCATGAGAAGGGGTTACATACAATATACCAATATAAATTACAGTGAACAAACTAACAATGACAGACTTGTATAGAAGGGAGAGTGTCCTGCCTTGGTAGACTTACAGTCTATAGGATATTGTAGAAGGAGACATTAGGTTATAGGGTTACCGCAGCTTCAGTGATGGTGAGGTGGGTTATTGCAGGCTGTAAGCCATCTTGAAGAGATGGGTTTTCAAGTTCCTTCTGAAAGCTCTGAATGTTGATGGATAATGGGACGTCTTGGGGCACAGAATTCCAGAGGATTGAGGATATTCAGGAGAAGGAAGGTGATTGGGTGAAACACATACAGTGGCTTGCCACAGTATTCACCCCCCTTTGGCATTTTACCTATTTTGTTACATTGCAACCTGTGTTTAACCTCTTAATGACCGCCATAACGCATTTTCACGGCGGCAGTTAAGGGTACTTATTCCTCAGCACGGTGAAAATGCGTCACTGAGGAATAAGGCTGTAGCGCCCGCCAGAGTCGGAAATTCTCCGGGGTCTCAGCAACCGGGGGTAGCTGAGACCCTGGAGAATATGATCAGGGCCGGTTTTTACGGTCCTCTGTCACGTGATCAAAAGTCTATTTTCTTGTGTTTGGTGACTTACTTCATCATTGTATTGAGCAGTGCGTATTTAAAAAAAAAAGTGTGCCTGTGGTTACAATCATTTCTCTCTCCTCTGACACGATATACAGTGCCTACAAGTAGTATTCAACCCCCTGCAGATTTATCTGGTTTGATAAGATGCAAATAAGTTAGAGCCTTCAAACTGCAAACGAGAGTAGGTTTTATGAACAGAAGCATAAATCTTACAAACCAAAAAGTTATGTTGCTCAGTTGAATTTTATTAAATTTTAAACATAAAAGTGTGGGTCAATTATTATACAACCCCTATGTTTAATATTTTGTGGAATAACCCTTGTTTGCAATTACAGCTAATAATCGTCTTTTATAAGACCTGATCAGGCCGGCACAGGTCTGTGGAGTTGTCTTGGCCCACTCCTCCATGCAGATCTTCTCCAAGTTATCTAGGTTCTTTGGGTGTCTCATGTGGACTTTATTCTTGAGCTCCTTCCACAAGTTTTCAATTGGGTTAAGGTCAGGAGACTGACTAGGCCACTCCAACACCTTGACTTTTTCCCTCTTGAACCAGGCCTTGGTTTTCTTGGCTGTGTGCTTTGGGTCATTGTCTTGTTGGAAGATGAAATTACGACCCATCTTAAGATCCTTGATGGAGGAGCGGAGGTTCTTGGCCAAAATCTCCAGGTAGGCCGTGCTATCCATCTTCCCATGGATGCGGACCAGATGGCCAGGCCCCTTGGCTGAGAAACAGCCCCACAGCATGATGCTGCCACCACCATGCTTGACTGTAGGGATGGTATTCTTGGGGTCGTATGCAGTGCCATCCAGTCTCCAAACGTCACGTGTGTGGTTGGCACCAAAGATCTCAATCTTGGTCTCATCAGACCATAGAACCTTGAACCAGTCTGTCTCAGAGTCCTCCAAGTGATCATGAGCAAACTGTAGACGAGCCTTGACATGACGCTTTGAAAGTAAAGGTACCATACAGGCTCGTCTGGAACGGAGACCATTGCGGTGGAGTACGTTACTTATGGTATTGACTGAAACCAATGTCCCCACTGCCATGAGATCTTCCCGGAGCTCCTTCCTTGTTGTCCTTGGGTTAGCCTTGACTCTTCGGACAAGCCTGGCCTCGGCACGGGAGGACACTTTCAAAGGCTGTCCAGGCCGTGGAAGGCTAACAGTAGTTCCATAAGCCTTCCACTTACGGATGATGCTCCCAACAGTGGAGACAGGTAGGCCCAACTCCTTGGAAAGGGTTTTGTACCCCTTGCCAGCCTTGTGACCCTCCACGATCTTGTCTCTGATGGCCTTGGAAAGCTCCTTTGTCTTTCCCATGTTGACCATGTCTGAGTGCTGTTCACAAGTTTGGGGAGGGTCTTAAATAGTCAGAAAAGGCTGGCAAAAGAGATCTTTAATCCACACATGTGAAGCTCATTATTCTTGGTGCCTGAACTACTTCTTAATACTTTAGGGGGACCAAACAGAATTCTTGTGGTTTGAGGGGTTGAATAATAAATGACATTCTGAATTAACTTTTAACGTTTTAAAAAAAAAAAAAAAATTTGCTGCAGTGCATTTCCCACTTCCAGGCTGATCTACAGTACAAATGTCACAATGCCAAGTTAATTCCGCATGTGTCAACCAGCTAAATCTGCAGGGGGTTGAATACTACTTGTAGGCACTGTACTTGTCAGAGGAGAGAGAAATGAAGCCCCCCAAGCCCTCCCGGTACCTCCACTGTCCCCTGATCTCCCCCGGATCGTCCCCCGGCCCTCCAGCATCTTGCTGCAACAACAGGGAATTGTCCCTATTGGTTCCTTTTGATCACTGTGATAGGGTCTATCACAGTGATCAAAATAAAAAAAATAATAAATCAAACCCCCCTTGTCCACCCCTTAGGTAAATAAAAATTCTAAAATATTTTTTTCCATTCTTTGCAGTTAGAGTTAGGGTTAGGGTTAGGTTTAGGATTAGGGTTGTGTTAGTGTTAGTATTAGGGTTAGGGTTGTGTTAGGGTTAGGGTTGTGTTAGGGTTAGGTTTAGGATTAGGGTTAGGGTTGTGTTAAAGTTAGGGTTGTGTTATGGTTAGGATTAGGGTTGTGTTAGGATTAGGGTTAGGGTTGTGTTAGGATTAGGGTTAGGGTTGTGTTAGGATTAGGGTTAGGGTTGTGTTAGGGTTGGGATTGGGATTTTTTCAAAAGTAAGGAAAAAAAAATGATGACGATATGGCGACTAGTGTTGAGCGTAATTGCTCGCTACTTGAGTTTGCATCGGGTGAACGGGTATGCACTGAGTATCGCGGGTGCTTGAGTGACATGCTCGAGTCTCTGCCCCATATGTTTCGCAGCTGTTATACAGCCAAAAAAACATGCGGGGATTGCCTGCCTTATACGAGCAATCCCCGCATGTTTTTTTTGGGTGTCTAACAACCATGAAACATGTGGGACGGGCACTCGAGCATGTCACTCGAGCACCCTCAATACTTGGTGCATACCCGAGTACCCGATGCAAGCTCAAGTAGTGAGCACTTGCACTCAACACCAATGACAATTTATTCAATATGATGATCTAATGTTATCAAACTTTGTGTCGTACCTGGGGGTTCAAAATGTTCCCTATACCACTTGATAAAATTCTTGAGGGGTGTAGTTTCCAAAATGGGGTCACTTGTGGGTGGTTTCCACTGATTAGGCACATCAGGCGCTCTCCAAATGCGACATGGCATCCGCTCTCGATTCCAGCCAATTTTGCGTTCAAAAAGTCACACAGTGCTCCTTCCCTTCCGAACCCTTCAGTGTGCCCAAACAGTGTTTTTTCCCCACATATGGGGTATATGCTTACTCAGGAGAAATTGTACAACAAATTGTATGGTGCAATTTCTCCTGTTATCCTTATGAAAATGCAAAATCGGGGGCTGAAAAACATTTTTGTGGGAAAAATGTGAAAATTTTATTTTTATGGCTCAATGTTATAAACTTTTGTGAAGCATTTGGGAGTTCAAGGTGCTCATCACACATCTAGATAAGTTCCCTGAGGGGTCTAGTTTCCAAAATGGTGTCACTTGTTGGGGTTTTCCACTGTTTAGGCACATCAGGTTCTCCCCAAATGTGACATGGGGTCCGCTAATTATTCAAGCAAATTTTACATTCAAAAGTCAAATGGCGCTCCTTCCCTTCCAAGCCCTGCCATGTGCCTAAACAGTGGTTTTCCCCCATACTCAAGAAAAATTGCACAACAAATATTGGGGCCCATTTTCTCTTGTTACCCTTGAGAAAATTAAAAATTTTAGACCTGAAGTAAAATTTGAGTGAAAAAAAGTTACATTTTCATTTTTTCCTTCCACGTTGATTCAGTTCCTGTGTAGCACGTGAAGGGTTAATGAACTTCTTGAATGTGGTTTTGAGCACCTTGCGGGTTGCAGTTTTTAGAATGGTGTCACTTTTGAGTATTTTGTGTCATGTACACCCCTCAAAGCCACTTCAAATGTGATGTGGTCCCTAAAAAAATGGTTTCGTTATTTTCGTTGGAAAAATTAGAAACCGCTGGTCAAATTTTAACCCTTATAACTTCCTAACACAAAAAAAATTTGTTGCAAAAATTGTGCTGATGTAAAAGTAGACACGTGGGAAATGTCATTTATTAACTATTTTGTGTGACTTATCTCTCTTATTTAAGGGCATAAAAATTCAAAGTTTGAAAATTGCAAAATTTTCAACATTTTTGTCAAATTTCTGCTTTTTCCACAAATAAATGCAAGTCATATCAAAGAAATTTTACCACTATCATGAAGTACAATATGTCATGAAAAAACAATCTCAGAATCAGTGGAATCCGTTGAAGCGTTCCATAGTTATTACCTCACAAAGTGACACCGGTCAGAATTGTAAAATTTGGCCTGGTCATTAACGTGCAAACCACCCTCGGGAGTAAAGGGGTTAAATGGAATGAGACATTAGAAAATGACCTATTGTTTGAATCAGCTATTTATGTTAAATGGTCATTAAGGACATAATCGGCTCCGTCCTTAAGGGGTTAAATATTTTTGTAATCCGATTTGTGAGTGATGCATAAGCGCAAATAGTCTAAGTTGGTTAAGTGAAGCGAGAAAAATATAGGCATAAATTAAATTTATGGTATCAAATAAATAAAACTTGGCATGAGCGTATGTATTCACCCCTTTTGCTATGAAGCCTCTAAAAATTTCTGGTGCTAGCAATTATCTTCATAAATCACATGCTTAGTGACAGGAAGTCCACCTGTGTGCAATCTAAGTGTCACATGATCTGTCTGTCATGCTTTTGGATTCAGACTCTTGATTCTGTGTACTGTGGTCGGCGTCTCTTCCCGCTGAGCCACAACATATACACCTTTTCTTTGGGTGTTTTAATTCTATTATCTTTGTTTCTGTTGGTTTTGGGTAACAGGTGTTTTTTATTTACTCTGTTTGTCTGTCCTGTCACCTGTCGGGTGCAGCTTTTAAATGCCTTCTCCTACTGGTGTTTCTGCTAGTGATAGACTTTGCTGGATTCATTCATTTTGCTGAAGTGTGTGTTGATTGCAGTTGTTTTCTGTGTGATTCATTTTCTCCTTAGGGAACTGCTTCTCTAGAGATTCTAGAAGCTGCTAAGGATATTCAGGGTAAGTCGCCATCAAGTGGGGGCACCATTGAGTTATCTTAGGGTGCCAACTTCTGTGGTCAGGCAGGGATAGACGAGGGTCAGAGAAAGGCGTATCTGACGCGCCCCCTGGGCCAGTGCTGTTTGGGGATACCCGGAACCGGATCAGATGGGGGTTGTAGTCTCCGAGTGGCGGCGACCCGGTCCGTGCCCAGGGTGTCAAACTCAGTGTGTGGCAGTCTTTACAGATGTTGGTAAAGGTCCTTAATGTCGACTACGCCACCCGTTGATTTGCGGTCAAAAGGCCGCCGCTGCAGAAGGGTCCGCTGAGGCTGGTGGTATGTGTGCAGCTCTGGTAGTATAACCCCCAACGGGAGGGGTATAGCCTCAGGGGGTCAGATGTAGAGGATGGTGGTTGTGAAGGTGCAGGATGAATCAGCAAGAAGACTCAGAGTCGGGCTGTGCAGTTCAGGGGTTTTTACTTACGGGTGTTCTTATGGTCACTCTGGCCTGAAGCGACCACCCGAGCCGTGCTGCGTCCACCAGGTCCTGGACTCGGCCAACCCCCAAGCAATTCTGGAGCGTGGTCCTGAGCTCCTGTCTGACTTTCCCTCTCTTCTGGCCGTTCTCACCAGGGATCCACCTATGTCCGGCTCCCTCGGGTCTCTTGGTGGGTACACCTCTTCTGGGTTCCCTGACCCTATACTTGGTATGCCTTCCTAGTGGATTTAGTGAGGGTCGTGGCAGATCCTGCCCACGACCTCCGGTCTCTGGCTGAGGATTAGTGGCCTCCACCAGCTTGGGATCCGGTACCCTGGGTGCCAACCCTTCACCCTGCTGTTTGTATTCTGGGGTCTTGGGGTTCCTTCTTCTTCTCTCTGGGTCCTTCTGACTCCTCTCTCTCTCTCAGACTTGGCCTTGGAGCTGGGCCCAGCCGGAACCACAACTGCCTGTCAGCCCTTCTGGCTGAGCTTCTCTGCTCTGCTCCTCTGACTGAACTCTGACAGACTGACCCTGATCTAAGATGGTGCCCACCTTATATACTCCCTCTATGTGTGAGCTCAGGTGACCAGCACCCAATGAGCTCCTAGCCTTACCCAGACTGCTCCCCCTATCTGCCCCTACACTACTGGGATGTTCCACCCCCCTCCCACTCCAGCCAGGGACAGACACTATCGTACCTGCACATAAACTGGTGGGAGTACCGTTGGTCTGTCCCCCGGAAATGGGATGTATGTAGTGCATGCAGCTATCTGAGCTCAGTTCCACACTCCATCCTTACCCGGGAGTGGAATACCACACCTCTGGCTTGAGGTGTAATACCCCTGTAGCAGCCGAATCCTCAGGGTGCTACATTCCCCCCTGGTAAATCACAGCACGTCCTCGGGCTGTAAAAGAATAAACATCCATAAACATACAATTTTTTTCATAAAACATAAACATATAAAACAATATATATACTATCAGCATAAAACTTTTTCGTATAAACATTTTTGTAAACTTTCTTGTTCCTCCGGCCACGGTGCAACTTGTGACCGGGTAAAGTGCAACAGTCTCTTGTAGTAAAAACAACAGTTTCCTATAAAACCGGTAGGGGGCGCCTTAGAAAGCGCAACTATATACAAGGGGAGGTATGGCCGCTCTCAGTCCTCGACCAGTGGGGAAAGGGGATGGCTGCTCACAGTCCTCAGCCTGTGGGAAGATGGGACACACTGGAACAGTTCACACTTGTCCCAACGGGGACCTTATTTTAAGTTAGCAGCATGGCATATACCCTGACGGGTAACTATGTACAGTCTCTTTACCGTACTTTAATGACGGCGTACTCCTGCTCCTCCTTCAGACCCGTCCGGGTCCTCTTGCTCCTCTTCACACCGTAGCTCCTCCTCCGTCAGCCGGTGTACATGGAGGGCGTAGGGTCCTTTGGCACACTTGTGCCGGGTGAACGTGACCTCGTCCCCTACATATAGGTCACGACATCTGTGTCCCTCCGGCAGATGGGACTCCACGTCTCTGCGGGTGACAAAGACGTCGCCGGGGGTGTGATGATCCCTGATGAAGCCCCAACCGTGCTGCAGTTGGAATTTAATTACAGTCCCGGTGGCACGGGGACCGTGGGCTGCACGGGGGTTCCTCCTGGTCCGGCTCTTCTGCTCTGCACTCTGTTCCTGCAGCCGCTGCTCTCGGACCCGCCTCTCTCTTCGCTCCCGGTCAAAGACCTCTAACTGCTGCCGGCAGCACTCCGCACGCTCAGCTGCGGCTGCCCGAGTCTCTTGGGTGAATCCCATGAGGTCTCCTCCGGTAGGGTCCCACGCAAACTGCGCTTCCTCCAACGAGAGTGGGGTGATCTTAACGGGCTTCGGAACCGGAATCAGGGGCTCATCTAGGGGTCTTTCTTTCCGGAGTCGGGGATGGTGGAACTCCGGTGGCCACACAAAGGGCTGCCCATCCGGGCACGTGTGCTGGGCAAACAAGTCTTCACCCAGGTGCGGCACGGTGGACGTTGAGGGCGCGGTGGTGGTAGCGGCGCCCGGGTTCACTAGGCCTTGCGACCAGGCTTGGGGCACCCTGAAGGTAAAGGGCACCGTGAAGACGGCGGCGCCCGGGGTTACTTGGCCCAGCGACCAGGCCGGTGGCTCAGTGGAGGTAGAGGGCGCTGTTGGTACTGCGGCGCCCGGGGGTACTAGACCTTGCGACCAGGCCGGTGGTGTTTCCTGCTTTGCCGCGCTCAGGGTTGAGGCGCGTGACGTCACAGGGGTCGCGGCCGCGGCTTCTGCTTGAGGCCTTGTCTGGAGCGGTGACGATGCAGCGACGGGCACGGCAGGGGGAATTTCGGGCTCTGCGACGGGGAGCTGGGGCAGGCACGCGGTTTCTCGGCTCGGGGTAGTGACGTCCCCTTTACCTGCCTCCATCTGTCCAGCTCCCTTCTCGGCGCCGTCTCCGGCCTTCACTCCTCCTGCACCATCCTCAGAGGCGGTCTGTCTCCTCGTCTCGGGTGGCGTGCTTCGCTGGCGGGTTCTTGCCTGCAGGGCCATCTCTCGGCTGCACTCCGTCAGCGTCTCTCGCTGCACCTGGGCCATCCTCCGTGCGAGGCGCTCCAGCTCGGTCTGCGCGCACTCCCGGTCTCGGGGGAGCTGTGCCAGGATCTCCACTAAGCCTAGTGGGGTTGTTGCTTGCAGCAGGCTCCTGACCACTGGGTCGGTGCTGCCTGACTCTCCTTCCATCTCCGGGTACGACTTCTCCGGAGTCCTCTCCAGACTTCTTGTCTCCGGGTGCGCTCTCTCCAGACTCCTCCAGGCTGCACCCATCTTCGCTCTCTTGTTCTGTCTCCGCCCACATTGAAGGTGGTCCCGGGGCAACTTTGTGATTGTCAGTTCCAGGGGCAGTTCTCTCACGCTGATGGACATCTCTAGCATCACAGTCTCCGTTGGTGGGGGCGGTTTCCGCTTTTGGCGCCATTCCTTGACCTGGCCCACGATGGGAGGTGACCTCTTGCCACCCTCTGGCACGCCCATAATGGCGTCCGCTCTTCCAAGGTGGGAAATCTTCTGGAAATGGCAGGAATCGTCTCCCAGTGGCGGGAAACTTCGTGGATGGCGGGAAAAAGCTGCAAATGGCGGGCAACCGGCGGGAATCGATCCGTGATGGCGTCCCATGGCGGGGACCCTCTGGAACCGGCGGGAGACTTCTTCTTAAGGTAAATTTGAACTTCTCTTCAGGCACGCAGTACCCGGTGGTTGTGGGCACGAAATCCTGCCGACTACGCCAAAGTTGACGCGCCCCCTGGGCCAGTGCTGTTTGGGGATACCCGCAACCGGATCAGATGGGGGTTGTAGTCTCCGAGTGGCGGCGACCCGGTCCGTGCCCAGGGTGTCAAACTCAGTGTGTGGCAGTCTTTACAGATGTTGGTAAAGGTCCTTAATGTCGACTACGCCACCCGTTGATTTGCGGTCAAAAGGCCGCCGCTGCAGAAGGGTCCGCTGAGGCTGGTGGTATGTGTGCAGCTCTGGTAGTATAACCCCCAACGGGAGGGGTATAGCCTCAGGGGGTCAGATGTAGAGGATGGTGGTTGTGAAGGTGCAGGATGAATCAGCAAGAAGACTCAGAGTCGGGCTGTGCAGTTCAGGGGTTTTTACTTACGGGTGTTATATGGTCACTCTGGCCTGAAGCGACCACCCGAGCCGTGCTGCGTCCACCAGGTCCTGGACTCGGCCAACCCCCAAGCAATTCTGGAGCGTGGTCCTGAGCTCCTGTCTGACTTTCCCTCTCTTCTGGCCGTTCTCACCAGGGATCCACCTATGTCCGGCTCCCTCGGGTCTCTTGGTGGGTACACCTCTTCTGGGTTCCCTGACCCTATACTTGGTATGCCTTCCTAGTGGATTTAGTGAGGGTCGTGGCAGATCCTGCCCACGACCTCCGGTCTCTGGCTGAGGATTAGTGGCCTCCACCAGCTTGGGATCCGGTACCCTGGGTGCCAACCCTTCACCCTGCTGTTTGTATTCTGGGGTCTTGGGGTTCCTTCTTCTTCTCTCTGGGTCCTTCTGACTCCTCTCTCTCTCTCAGACTTGGCCTTGGAGCTGGGCCCAGCCGGAACCACAACTGCCTGTCAGCCCTTCTGGCTGAGCTTCTCTGCTCTGCTCCTCTGACTGAACTCTGACAGACTGACCCTGATCTAAGATGGTGCCCACCTTATATACTCCCTCTATGTGTGAGCTCAGGTGACCAGCACCCAATGAGCTCCTAGCCTTACCCAGACTGCTCCCCCTATCTGCCCCTACACTACTGGGATGTTCCACCCCCCTCCCACTCCAGCCAGGGACAGACACTATCGTACCTGCACATAAACTGGTGGGAGTACCGTTGGTCTGTCCCCCGGAAATGGGATGTATGTAGTGCATGCAGCTATCTGAGCTCAGTTCCACACTCCATCCTTACCCGGGAGTGGAATACCACACCTCTGGCTTGAGGTGTAATACCCCTGTAGCAGCCGAATCCTCAGGGTGCTACATATCATAGTCTGAACAGGGACCTTTCAGAAACAGGTGTTTATCACCCTGATTTGTATGTTACCCATATGAATGTGTTTTGGAAGTCATAACACTGAAGTATATGCACAACTTTTCTGAAAGGTCACAGAGGCTGCAACACCATTAAGCAAGAGGCACCATTAACCAAACACCACCATGAAGACCAAGGAGATCTCCAAAGAAGTCAGGGACAAAATTGTTGAGAATTACAAGTCAGGGTTGGATTATAAAAAAAAAATTATCCAATCTCTGATGATCCCCCGTAGCACCATCAAATCCATTATTTTCAAATGGAAAGAACATGGTAATACAACAAACCTACCTAGAGAGGGTCACCCACCAAAACTCTCAGCCCTGACAAGGAGGGCATTAATCAGAGTGGCATCACAGAGACCAAAGGTAACCCTGAAGAAGACGAGGAGTTCCCAAGCAGAGACTGGAGTATCTGTTCATACGACCACAATAAACCATACACTCCATAGAGGTGGTTTTTATGAAAGAGTGGGCAGAAAAAATCCTTTACTTACACACAAAAACTGTAAGGCTCATTTTGAGATTGCCAAAAGACATGTTGGAGACTCCCCAAATGTATGGAGGAGGGTGCTGTGGTCAGATGAGACCAAAATTGAACTTTTTGGCCATCAAGATAAATGCTTTCTGGTGGCAAACCAGCACAGCTTATCACCCAAGAACACCATCCCCACAGTGAAATATGGTGGTGACAGCATCATGCTGTGGAGACTGTTTTTGGCAGCAGGAACAGGGAAAATGGTCCAAGTCGAGCGAAGATGGATGACGTGAAATACAGGGATATTCTTGAGCAAAACCTATTTCAGTTTGTAAGTGATTTGAGACTAAGACGGAGGTTCACCTTCCAACAAAACAGTGACCGAAAGCATACTGCTAAAGAAACATTCAAGTGGTTTAAGGGGAAACGTGTAAATGTTTTGGAGTGGCTTAGTCAAAACCCAGATCTTAATCCAATTGAGAATCTGTGGTCAGACTTCAAGAATGCTGTTCACCAGAAGAAACCATCTAACTTGAAGGAGCAGTTTTGCCCTGAGGAATGGGCAAAAATCCCAGTGACAAGATGTGGAAAGCTCATAGAGACTTATCCAAAGCGAATTGCAGCTGTAATTGCCACAAAAAGAGTCTCTACAAAGTACTGACTTTAGGGGTGGGGGTGAATAGTTATACACACCGAAGTTTTCCGTTATTTTGTCCTATTTGTTGTTTGTTTCACTTAAAAAAGAAAATGAAATGTTAACAGTTGAATGCATGCTCTTTATGTAAACTTGACTTTGCAGTAAGTAATAAAAATGCCTTAAAACATTCTCTCTCTCATTATTCTGGCATTTGGCAAATATAAAAAATTATGATAATCCTAATTGACCTAAAACTGGAAAGGTTTATTCTGATTTCATGTCAGATATTGAGAAAAACATGAATATGTGTCCTTTTATATAGTGTATGTAAACTTCTGGTTTCAACTGAACATGGAACATTTTTGCTCTAGTGAAATCTGTATAGCTTTGTAAGGCCACATTCACACGTTCAGTATTTGGTCAGTATTTTACATCAGTATTTGTAAGCCAAAACCAGGAGTGGGTAATAAATGCAGAAGTGGTGACGTGTTTCTATTATACTTTTCCTCTGATTCTTCCACTCCTGGTTTTGGCTTACAAATACTGATGTCAAATACTGACCAAATACTGAGCACGTGCATGTGGCTTAAAGGGGTGAAATCTATATCAACAATCACAGCAAAAAAAAAAAAAATGGACATGCTGCAGATGTCAAATACAAAGCATTGGTCTGTTTAGTCTGCTGATATTCTCTGCAGTGTATGCATTAGATTTCCTAAAATCTCATCCAGAGCGCTGCTACTGAGGCAGAATTCACATCACGTTTGCCACTATGCTCAATTGCGATGTTGGAGATTTTGTCTGAACCCGCAAAACCGGATTTGGATGTATGCGCTGATTGGGCCATTAACTATACTGATGCAGACGCAGTCACAGTGTGCTGTCGTGCATAATTTTCGGCCATATATTAGTTTTGGCCATAACAATGCAACAAGACATCGCTGGAATAGCACCAAAGCAGGAGGGGAGAATGTTATTTTTATATTACAAGGACGGCTACTTCCAGGAGTTTTTTCTATGGGGCTAAGAACTTACTAGCAGGTAGGTGCTCACTACCTGCCTGTGCTGCTCTGGGACGATCTCTTGCAGCCCAGAGCTCAAGGTAGCAATTCTCCTTTTTCCTGTGACATTGACAGAGCATTTACTTCTCTTCTGCTGTCGACAGGGCGTCATTGACGATATCATGTTGATGCCAGCTGGCTCAGCCTAATGGTGAGCTGCTTGTTAATCAACATGACATCGGCAGTGACGCCCCATCGACAGAGCAGAAGAGAAGGAGCTGCCTGGCCGTTACATCACAGGAAGCAGGAGAATTGCCTCCAGGAACGGTATACGACTGCTCTGAGCTGGGGGATATTATTGCAGGAAATCACAGGCTGGTGGTAAGCAGCTACCTGCCAATAAGTGCTTAGCCCCATAGGAAAAACAAGTTCCCGATAACCCATATAACATAGCTCCCAACCATCCCGGTTTCCGCTGGACTGTCCCTCTTTGAGGGCTCAGTTCCACGTCCAGTCACGGCTCAGATGTTCTCTCGGCTTTGAAGGGTGGTGGGGCAGCGGGCACAGATAGTAGCCTGCAGCTGCAGCTACCACGTGTGCCCGCTGCTAAAGAAAAGGAATATTCACTCCTCTCCATGCCCATGGGAGTGGAGAGGAGTGAATATTCATTCTCCCTAATAGCGCACACTGTAAATCGCAGCTGCCGGCTTCCTGCTGCGGCTCTGCGATCCTGTGTGCCCGCTATTAAAGAGAATGAATATTCACTCTTCTCCACTCCCATGGGAGTGGAGAAGAGTGAATATTCATTCTCTTTAGTAGCGGGTACAGAGGATTGCGGACCGTCAGCAGGAGCACGGCCTTTGCTGTGTGCACTAATAAGGAGAATGAGTATTCAATCCTCTCCACGCCCATTGTCCCAGCTTGGAGAGGAGTGAATAGTATCCCAGCAGCTCACCTCTGCTTCTGAGGGCGCATGGCAGTGATATCATGCGCTGCTCAGATGCTGAGATCAGGCTGGGTCTGAGGGGACCATGCATCCCAGGATTGGGTCTTAGGGGGCCATGCATCCCAGGATTGGGTCTTAGGGGGCCATGCATACCAGGACTGGGTCTGAGGGGGCCATGCATACCAGGACTGGGTCTGAGGGGGCCATGCATACCAGGACTGGGTCTGAGGGGGCCATGCATACCAGGACTGGGTCTGAGGGGGCCATGCATACCAGGACTGGGTCTGAGGGGGCCATGCATAGCAGGATTAGGGATGAGGGTCATCTGTGAATACCCCTCATTACCAGTGCCCCTCTGACAACTCCTCCTGCCAAGGAAGAAAGAAATGGTAAATGGGCGTGGATTGGGCTGTGGCCAAGGGCGTGGCCAAAATTTGTCATGAGCTATTCCTCTTTCTCTTCTTCAAAAGTTGGGAGGTATGCATATAAGGTTAAATTCCCATGATCAGTTTTTGATCCTGTGTATTTTCGCTGCACAAAAAATGCAGCGTTTTACAGATTCAGCAAAGTGGATGGGATTTATATTAATCTCACGTCCACTGTGTTTGGAAGCGTAAACTGACCTGCGGTGCATGTTTCAAATCCACAACGTCAGTTTCTCTTGCGGGTACGCTGAGTTTTATCTGTGCATTTTCACAACATAATTGCATTAGATGCAGGAAATCTCCAGGTAAAAAATGCTGTGGAAAATCACTAAAAATGCACGTAATCCACACAAGACGGTATAAATATGATTTTGTCAAAGCCAAATACCAGAAAGTATTAAAAAAAAAAGCAGATTAATGTAAAACACGGAATACAAAGAAGAGACAAAAAGTGCAGGGTCCAAAACATGATAAAAGGGCATGTAACCCAACGGATTCAATATAACTCTGTAGACAATCTGCAACTTCAAAAACTCACCAAATACTCATTGTGGGAACGTAGCCTAAATTATAGTAAGAATAAGTATTTACGCTTTGGTATCACCATAATCACTGACCGGGAGGAGTCATCATTTCAGGTCATGTTTACAATGAATTAATTAATTTTAAAAAATTACTATTTCACCCACTTGTCATTTTTATACCATTTTCTAATTCATCGTTTGGTAAAATGAATGGTGCCGTTCAAAACGACAATTGGTTTTGCAAAAAGACAAAAAAACACATAAGAGTAAAAATAAATAAATAATTAAAATAAAATAAAAATGCTCTTGGAATAATAATAATAATAATAACAATAATAATTAAAAAAAAAACACTAAAAATAGTTCATTCAGGAAGGGGTTAAAAATAATAATGATGATGAGAACTGTCACACAACACTGCGCTGTATTTGAATGCAGGCAAAGCAGACGACACCTGCTCCAGGAGCAATCCCAGAGGACGATACCATCTACACAAAGGGGTGTCTCACTAGCCAGTTCCGATAAACTACTACACAATCAGCTGCTCTTACATAACGCACTCTATTACAACAATACTAGAATGTGTGCAGTATCTTGTCTATGAGCGGTGAGCTGATTAGTGTACACTGTCCAGTGTAGACAGAATGGTACGCTCCAGCCTATCGGAGGCGGCTCCTGCCGGGATCAGCTGTATGCAAGGGGCCAGCAGTAGAACGCTCGGGCAGTGACGTCACTCGATTAGAATCTTGCAGCGCGTCTGCGCAGTGCAGCGCCAAATTCAAATGTTTCTCCGAGGAGATCGGTCCCGGGCCACCGTGTCCAAGTGCTCGGCGCTGGGCATGGAGATCAAGCGCAAGAAGATCCGGGAGAGCGCCATCTTCCCCTCCCAGGAAGTGAGTTGTGATTGAAATCTGCGTTATCTATAGCAGGCAGGCTGCTCACTGCACCGGGCAGACAGGGAGTGTCCTGTGCGGGCTGCGGCTGCCACCGGGCATGAATGGGTTAATAGAGCCAGAAAGGAGCTGGATGCACTGGGCCCTTTGTTTGGCACCGCTGCTTCTGATCTCTTTGTGTAATCACTGATCACATAGACAATCAATGCTGCATTTAAAAACTATTTTTTTATGCTATGGTGCAATCTTAGGACTTGTTCACACAGGGACGTTTGTGCAATGGATTTTCCTTCTGGAAGTTCCAGATGTCAGATCTACTGTTTCAGTAGCGGGGTCTAGATGACACTATAGGGGTCTATATGCCGTGCGGTTATTTTTCTTTTCTTTTTTATTCTCACTGGCGATCAATGCTGCGGATTTGTCCTTTTATGCGGCAGATATTCACCGCAGCTTTTACCCTTTGGAATCGTCAGTAAATCCGCATTACCTGGTGCTGACATTGCCGCTGCAGAGTTTCCGCTTTATGTTCATGTGGCAGATTTTCCAACTATAATTTTGCAGTCAGTAGGGGGATAATAGTTTTACAGGAATGTTTCAGTGCTGTTGATGGAGCTTTCTCATACACTTTATATAGTTTTTTGTGAAGTTTCCAAATGCATCTTCTATATTTTTCCAGTTATTGTAGCAGCAAATAAAACTGTAAAATGTTAACCTGTGTTTTTTTTTTAAAGGGGGTTTTCTGTTTGTAGAAAAGTGGTCCCCAAATGATTGTATAGTAGTAAAAATACAAATACAAACTAGTAGTCCCCCTCCCCAGGTCCAGTGCTGGCTCTCCACCGCTGCTCCAGTCTCTGCGTTCTGGCTTCAGCAGTGACCTCCCAACGAGTGATTGGCTGCAGTGGTGATGCTGCAGCCAAAATACAGACTGGAGCAGCAGCGGAGAGCTGGCCCTGGACTCGGACATGGTGACTACTCTCCGTATTTGTTTTTTTTACTACTATCCAATCATCTAGGAAAGCCCTTAAAAATGTAGAAATCAAAAACCACTCGCCTTAACACTCCCTTGTTATTTTATGATCTTCAGTGTCTTAAGGTTTCTGTTAATGGGGTCAGATACGTCAATATAGAATGTTTATTAGGATCTGGTCCAGGACAGAGACTGGATCCCAGCACAGGAACATAAAGATTACTAACCCCATTCAGTCTGACCCACGTACAACTTAGTCCCAGGATGTATTCTGCATAGGAAATACCTACGTAGCTCCACATCTTTCACTTGCAGGGCAGGGACAAGGGGGTTGGTGGCCACCAAAATACCATTTATAAAATAAAGAAGATAAAAATAAATAAAAAAAAACACGTTCTGTGTCCGCACTTCTGATGCTGTAGATACTGGGGTGCGATATGGGAACGCTGGATGTCACCTACCAACAGGTGTTCCCTGTCCGATGCCTGCTATAACTACAGACTGAGGGTGGGATGGACATTTATTTATTTTACTCCCTTATATAGCACCATCATATTCCACAGTGCTTTACAGATATTATCATCACTGTCTCCATTGGGGCTCATAATGTAAATTCCCTATGAGCACGTCTTTGAAGTGTGGGAGGAAACCCACGCTAACACGGGGAGATCATACAAGCTCCTTGCAGATATTGTCCTTGGTGGGATTTGAACCCTGGACCCCAGCGCTGCAAAGCAACAATGCTAACCACTGAGCCACGGCGCTGCCCCACGTATGGTGCGGTGCTAACCACTGAGCCACGGCGCTGCCCCACGTATGGTGCGGTGCTAACCACGGCGTCTTGTCTTTCAGTCTCTGTACAGGGTAGCTGGCTTGTTGGCTCCTGAGTCGCACATCTATGAAGCCTGGCTTACTGCTGTGAAGTTTGATCATCTGTAAAACTAAGTGTCCTGGGGATCTGTTTTTTTTTCTTTTTCTCACCAGATGTCACGTCCCGGCTGCGTTTCGTTTAGTTTTTTTTTGCCTTTGCAAACAGCAAGGATGACATGACACATGATGACAGATCACCTGCAGAGGGTGTACTAATATAGGGGTGTAATTCTGGGACAGACCCCCAGAAGTGACCAGGACTGAAGCCCAGTACACGGCTTTGTGATATGAACCAGTGAAACATTTCCATTATTTATATTTTTGTCTTTGTCGTTTCCTGTAACGTCGCTTTACTCTTAGGACGGCTGTATCCAGGAGAAGCTCGGCTTTGAAATTCGTATGCGCGAGGGGGTTCGCAAGCTGCTGTCCGTCAGCACCCAAAAGGAGCAAATACTAAATGGAGTGAAAAATCTGATGACCTGCAGCGCGCGGATCCAGGAGTACACCGCGCAGCTTCACTCCCCGCAGGTAGCCAGTAACGCTCTGTACTCCGGCAGAAGGTACGTCTATGGAACTGCCGCACTGCGGGCATAGCCATGAATGCTCCTGACCTTTGCCATGGATATGATTATTAGGCTGTAAGACGGCAATCCTTGCCTAAATGATAATTATGCAATAAGTTTTCTTTTGTATATTGAACCTGTTAAATTAATGCTAAACCGTACAAAGGGAAAATATGCAGAATGTGGCTTCCTTACAACTGCCCGATCCTGTGGGAAGCACCCTTGGTGTAGCCAATAGTCTCAGCGCACTGTTCTGCCCACTGGTTTTATATATTCTGCCTCCCTCTCTGGTGATTGCAGCGCTGGCTTACCTAGAGCAAAGACTGTCAGGAGAAATGGCTCTGGCCAGTCAGTGCTGTCAATCACAAGTGAGATAGGCGGGGCATGCAAAACCAGGGGGCGAAACAGTACACTAAGCCTTTTGGTTACACTGGGGGGTGCACCCAGCAGTCTTATTAGCATATTTGATTAAACTTCAGTTTCTGCAGAATGTAAGCAGTGATTAGATTACTAATTGTTATTTTTATAGGTGCTATATTCTATACAAGGCTGTGTGCTTAGCTTATAATATCAGATTGGGCTGACAGACTCTCTTTATCATTAATAATAATGATAGAATATTTCTATGATTACTATCACTACGATTATTCTCTTACTAAAACTAGTTTTGTAACCTCATTACATGGTTTGTTAGTGCCATCTGCTGGAAATTTGGTGTAACTACAAATCATGTTTTCGAACCTCTGATTTTTTTTTTTTTTTTTATACATGAGCTGGCAATTCTGCCTTACAAAAAATCAATTTACATTGTGTGCAAAAAAGATTAAATTATATACACTACAAAAGAATGGCACATTTTTTAAGGAATTAAAATATATATAATTTATTAAATTTGCTTAAATATATGAGAATTATTTACACACAAAAAGGGGGTACCAGGAGAACAGGGTGTATTAGTTGTGTCAATAACGCAAATATAAGAAAAATCTACAATAAGAATCTGGGATGGGATCTTTAACCTTTTAATGTTTGTTTTTTAATATCAGGTCATCAGATGCTGAACTGCGTGATCGCCTGGCCTGTCCTGGAAAACTCTCTATAAAAGGTACCAGTTATTTTTTTCCCTCCTCATTTTGTAATTTGTACATATGTGTCATTTTCTGCATCAATGTAAAGCTGCTCATACATGTCTGTTTTTTTTTTGCACTTTCATTTTTCTGTAACTGTTATTTGTCCGTCGACCTAGTGTACAAGGACTTTTATTTTCCATGAAGAATAGTAGATTTTAATGACTCCATTCATTTTACTGTTCAGTGTACTGAAATTGTGCAAAGTGGGCAAATAAATGCTATGCTGCATGTTTGTTTGTTTTTTTGGTGAGGGAGGGGGAGCGAGTGCCGACACCGCGGGAACGGGCACCGGCACGGGAGGTGGGTATAGGCTTTTTTATTTTATTGGGTATGAGAAGGGGTTGTCCTAATAGTGGATAACCCCTTTAAATTCTGCTGTAAAAATGACCTGGCAATATAATTTTCTAGGTCATTAAAATGACAGCGATGCCAAACTTTTATGTTTTTCTTCTTATTTAAGTAGTGTAAAAAAAAAAAAAAAAAAAAAGAAAAATTCTGCTTGTCTCGCCATTTTCCGAGACCCGTAAAGGTTTTTAATTTTTTGTAATGTTAATGAAGCTGTGTGAGGGTTTATATTTGTCTCGTCTGGGCAAGTTGATGTTTTTACTGATCTTATTTTGTGATAGATATTATGTTTTGATCACTTTTTATTGCAGTTTATATATATATATATATATATATATATATATATATATATATATATTTTTTAATCCACTCAGGAAACTTGATCCTGGGAGCATCCAATTGCTTATAGTATTTACTGCAATAAAACAGTATTTTATTTTACTCACCGTATTTTTCAGACCATAAGATGCACCTAGGTTTTAGAGGAGGAAAATAGAAAAAATAATTTTAAGCAAAAAATGTGGTTATGATGCACTGTTAAGGGTGAGGGGGTCTGCTGCTGACACTGGAATAGGGGCATTGTCCCCCAATTTTGTTATCCCCATCCTAGTATATATGGCCCCCTCCTTCCTGTTATACGTGGCCTTCATCCCCATCCTGATATGCATGGCACCCCAATCCACCATCCTGGTATGCATGGCCCCCTCATCCCTCTTCCTGGTATGTATGGCCCCCCTCACACCCATCCTGGTATGTATGGCACCTTCATCCCTCTTCCTGGTATGTATGGCACTCTTCATCCCTGTAGGTATGGCTCCCCTCATGCCTCATCCCTGTAGGTATGGCTCCCCTCATCCCTGTAGGTATGGCTCCCCTCATGCCTCATCCCTGTAGGTATGGCTCCCCTCATGCCTCATCCCTGTAGGTATGGCTCCCCTCATGCCTCATCCCTGTAGGTATGGCCCCCTACATCCTGGTATGCTTGGCACCCCCCGATCCCCGTCCAGAAAAAAAACAAACTTTCATACTCACCTCCTCTCTCCTCCAGCGCTGTGTTCCGCTCTGTGCCCGAATAGGCACTGCTACCCACGCCGGGACTGTGTGCGTGGGGAGCAGTGACCATTCAGTCTCCCTAATAGAGCGCACACTTTAGCTGCAGCGCGGCTCCTGCTGCTCTCAGCGGTCAGTGTGCCCGCTATTAAAGTCCATGAATATTCACCACACCCATGGGCGTGGGGAGCAGTGAATATTAATTTTCTTTAGTAGCGGGCACAGTGTAGGCTGCAGCAGGCGGCTGCTGCCTCCTGTGCACCGCTACTCCGCCACTGTTGCTCCTCCCACATCCCCCACCACCCACAGCCACAGTGTTTATGTATATTGGACTATAAGACGCACCCCCCACTTTACTCCAAAATTTTGGAGAAAAAAAGTGCGTTTTATACTCTGAAAAATACGGTATATATCGCCATTAATTCCTCAGCGCTTTACAGACATTATGGGCACTGTCCCCATTGGGGCTCACAATCTACATTCCCCATCAGTATGTCTTTGGAGTGTGGGGGGAAACCAGAGAACCCGGAGGAAGCCCACACAAACACGGGGAGAACATACAAACTCCTTGCAGATGTTGTCCTTGGTGGGATTTGAAACCAGGACCCCAAGGCTGCAGTGCTAACCACTGAGCCACCATGCTGCCCCGGTATTGCAACATATAGTAAAATCGAGGTTCTCCCATGGAGCCTTCAGCAGGCCCCCGTCTGCCATGTTAACACAATGGTTCGTGCACCGGAACGGACATCATTTCATTGCCACTGTCAGATGTTGAGAATAACATTTAAGTGGTTAAACTCCAGTGATCGGAGCAATCTCTGGTCACTGAATTTACAGGCAGATGCCAGCTATGTAACACAGCCACCGTCTGCCTGGTATGGTGCGGGCTCGGCTCCTGAGTCTGTTCCATACACAGGGACTATTATGCCCTATGTTTGAAAGGGATTAATATATACCGTATATTCCGGCGTATAAGACGACCTGGTGTATAAGACGACCCCCCTACTTTCCTGTTAAAATATAGAGTTTAGGATATATTCACCGTATAAGACTACCCCTTTTCCAACGCATACCAAACACCGGTAAAAATTAAAAAAAAACAGATTTGAATTTAACATGGTCCTTTTTTAATTTAAATTCTTATGACATGCAGGTATATAGCAGGAAAACTGTCACTCATAAACATATTAAAATAGGGGGGACCCCACGTCATTTTTTGGGGGGGTCCCCCATTTTAATAGCTAGTAAAGGCTAGGTATTCAGCTGGGGGCTGATATTAGTAGCCTGGGAAGCTCCGTGGGTATTACCCCCTTCCCAGACTTCAAACATCTGCCCCAGCCGTCTGCTTAACCTCCGCTAGAGACTATAATGATGGTGGATCCCACGCCAATTTTCTTTTTAAAAAATCCTTTATTTTAACACTAAATGACAATTGAGGGGTTAATAAAGATGCAGTCCCTAAATTATTATTAATTTTGTAATTAATTTTTCCCAAAAATGTTGACGTGGGCTTCGCCATATTTTTGTGTCCAGCCAGGTACAGCAGGCAGGAACGGGCTGCCCCCAACCACCAGCTGCCTATTTGTACCTGGCCGGACACAACAATATAGGGAAGCCCTTTTTTTTTTTAATTATTTCATGAAATAATTAAAAAAAAAAAGACGTGGGGCTTCGCCCTATTTTTGTGTCCAGCCAGGTACAACTAGGCAGCTGGGGGCTGGAATCCGCAGCGCAGGGAGGCCCAAGCTTTCTGGCCCCCCCCCCCGCTGCAAATTGCAGTCCGCAGCCGCCCCGGAAAATGGCGCGTTCATAGAAGCGCCATCTTCTGGCGCTGTACCCAACTCATCCAGGGCCCTGGTGCGGTGGCTCACTGGGTAATAAAGGGGTTAGGGCCAGCTTGGCATTATCAGCTGGCCCTAAGCCCGAAATTCATGGGGTCACGCCAATATTAGACATGACCACCATGAATTTCTAGTAAAGTATTTAAAAAAAACACAACACCCAGAAAAAAGTCCTTTAATTGAAATAAAGACACAATTTTTTAATGTTCTAAATTAAACCATACTTACCGTCACGCCCATTCCAGCTGAAGCCAACGATCTCCTGTAATAAAAGTAAAATAATAAAGCAACCTCATCCTTACCTCTCCATGGTTCCCAGGACCGGTCCAGCTCTGCTACATTCACATGACAGGCTGCACCGCAGCAGAACGCTGCCGTTCAGCTTGCCATGCGGCAGACACTGAGAAGCGCAGGCATGCTTGTGCTCCTCAGTGTCTGACTGTGACGGCATCCAGATGAGCCGAGATCATGTCCAATGAACTCGGCTCACCTCATGCACGTCACTGACAGCGTGGGAAAATTCTCCTGCTCCCCGCATGCGCAGTAGAAGTTTCCCACGCTGTCAGTGACGGACGTCCAGGAGGTGAGCTGAGTTCATTGTCGGCTCATCTGGATGCCGTCACAGTCAGACACTGAGGAGCGCAAGCAAGCCTGCGCTTCTCAGTGTCTGCGGGATGACAGGCTGGATGGCGGCGTTCTGCTGCGGTCCAGCCAGTCATCTCGATGTAGCAGAGCTGAAGCTGTCCTGGGAGCCATGGAAAGGTAAGGATGAGGTTGGTTTATTATTTTACTTTTATTGCAGGAGATCGTTGGCTTCAGCTGGAATGGGCGTGATGGTAAGTATGGTTTAATTTAGAACAATAAAGAATTGTGTCTTTATTTCAATTAAAGGACTTTATTCTGGGTGTTTGTGTTTTCTTTTAACTTTGACTATGGGGTTAGTAATGGGGGTGTCTTATAGACGCCTCTCCATTACTAACCTGGGCTTGATGTCAGCTGGCATTATAAGCTGACATCAACCCCAGCCCTATTACCCCACTGCCACCGCACCAGGGCAGCGTGGAAGAGCGAGGCTAAGTGCCAGAATTGGCGCATCCTATGAATGCGCCATTTCTGGGGCGGCTGACGGCTGGTGTTTGTAGCCTGGGAGGGGGCCAATATTCATGGCTCCCTTCCTGGGCTATTAATATCAGCCCCCAGCTGTCTGCCTAGCCTTTGCTAGCTATTAAATTAGGGGGGACCCCACGTCATTTTTTTGGGGGGGTCCCCCATTTTAATAGCTAGTAAAGGCTAGGTATTCAGCTGGGGGCTGATATTAGTAGCCTGGGAAGCTCCGTGGGTATTACCCCCTTCCCAGGCTTCAAACATCTGCCCCAGCCGTCTGCTTAACCTCCGCTAGAGACTAAAATTAAGGGGATCCCCACGCCAATTTTTTTTTAAATAAATCCGTTATTTTAACACTAGATGACAAGTACAGTAATCAACACTATCACTGTACTTCATATATATGTGACTGACATGTTTCTATCTATCTAATCTATGTGTGATGCTCTATCTTTCTGTTATAAATTGTCGGGTACAGATGCTGAATTGCCGGCCGGCTTTTTTAAAGAGACGGTGCATGAAAACACTATTATTTGTTTTAATAAATCCTTTACACTAAATGACAAGTACAGTAAGCAACACTGTCACTGTACTTCATATATATGTGACTGACATGTTTCTATCTATCTAATCTATGTGTGAAGCTCTATTCTTTCTATTCTAAATTGTCGGGTGCCGGCTTATGCCGCTGCTGAATTGCCGGCTTTTCATATATTGTCACAGAAGCGATGCGAACTTCCCTGCTCCGGACACAGCGCAGCGCTTCTGTGACAAGTGAAAGCTGTCGGCACAGAAGCCCTGCGCTGTGTCCGGAGCTGGGAATACGCAGCGATGTGTCAGTTTCAGCACAGAAGCGCTGACTGTCTGGACCTACCGCCGCCGTATTTTAACTCCCTCCACCTTATATTAACTCCGACATGGCAGGGATACGGCCACGGCAGCTTATTAACACCCCCAGAGTATCCCCGCATGTCAATTTCTGAAAGTTCAAAAGCATTTCCGGCGTATAAGACGACCCCAGACTAGACAGAAGATTTTTCAGTCTTCAAAAGTCGTCTTATACGCCGGAATATACGGTATATTAAACATGCTACATGACTGCTTTTTACCTATTTTTTTTTCTTACAGCCAAACAGCTCTACAATACTGTTGCCCCAGTAAGTCACCGCAATAATTGTGGTCACGAGACCTGCTGTCACACCTCACCTCTCACCATGTACCGCACCATATGTTGCAGGGGGCTTTCACCTGTGTATGCTGCTCGCTCATTCTCTCTTCCAGTAGCCAATTCCTCCTGATTATTTTTACTTTGTGGCTCACAAGTTTTGCAACTTTTGTGTGTTTTTGCATTGACTTGTGACTATTGTGATGAAATCTTCATCCTTTGTGGCACTCGGAGTGAATATCTTTGCATGTTTCTGCCACGTGTTGCTAATCTATATCCAACGTACATATTATTTGTCCTGCTGCTCAAGTCCGAAGTTATTCATTAGCAGACAGGTAGAGACTGAACTTCACTTTTTTACTTTTGTACAAAGGCAATTCTGTGCATGATTACTAGGATGTCACCTGGAAAGATTATCTATGTTACACTGAATGGCACAAACAACGCGTTTTTAGGTTAAGGGTCCCATGCGCTTGAGGCAATTATCTGTTGTCATTGGAGAGAAAAAAGAAGAAAATGATCTGGTGTTGTAATCCTAAAAGCTAGGAAAAACCTGTTTTATTTTGAGGGTTTTTTTTTTTTTCACCCTTACCACTGACGGCTTGCAAAAAAGACAAATATGTGAAACTAAATTCATAAATGATATTAAAGGGGTTGTCCACTACTAGGACAACCCCTTTTTGATCTAAATGTTTGGCCCCCGATAAAATAATAAAACCTATACTCGCCTCCCTTGCCAGCGCCGTTTCCGCGATGTCAGCACTCGCAATCCCGGGGTTTTATCAGCACCAAGCGTGGGGGGATGAGAAGGGGTTGTCCAAGTAATGGACAACTTGTTTAAGGGATCTAACTTAAAGCACAAATGAATAGCACTAGCAAATATAAGAAATATTGTAATATATGTTATGAAAGAAATCCGTTTCCTTCCACACTTATCAGCCTTTCTTCTTCCCTGCCTTTGAAACTCCTCATCAAGTCTGAAAAAAATCTCTACTCCATCTTGCTCGGGCAAAACTGTCCTCCATCTGACTGTGGTGTTGTGTTACACATCCCATTATACTCTATGGGAAGGAGAGGGGATGATAGAGGAGCAGAGGGGAAGCGCAGAGAGAGGGTGCTGAGCTTCCTAACAAGTCTTTTCACCTTAGCTGTGAATTAAGCTCTTAGTACTGCTGTGTAACCTCCTCCATGGTGCTGCTGATTGTCTCTTTGTGCTTTTCAGGTATAGAAGTGCAGGAATCCATCTCTGCTGTTCGGTGTAGGGCAGACATTGTAGCAACTAGTCTCTTCCACCAGCTCGGAGTCAAATTGAGAGAGAGCCTGCAGAGAGGAAACGGGTGAAAAATGCCAGATACATTCATATAATGGCCAGATATGGGGTTATTCATCACACAGGCTATTATGGAAAGTTTCTTGGACATAATGACTTTTTTTTAAAGGGGTTTTTGATGCTAAAAACATTCTGTTGATTACTTTCCTATAAAACCCCAGCTTCTTTGATCATGTTTTTCAGCTCTCTTTGAGCATCCAGAGGATTAGAGCATCCAGAGGATTAGATCTAAATTATTATTGTTAGGCCATGTTCACACGTTCAGTATTTGGTCAGTATTTTACATCAGTATTTTCAAAACCAGGATTGGTTGAAAAATGCAGAAGTGGTGATGTGTTTCTATTATACTTTTCCTCTGATTGTTCCACTCCTGATTTTGGCTTACAAATACTGATGTAAAAACCTCACCAAATACTGAACATGTGAACATGGCCTTAAACAGAGGACTTCTACTACACAGGCTCAGGACTAGTGTTCGGTGTGTATTAGAAGTTTGGTGTGTGTGAGCTGGCCGTGCGTTGGAATAGCTGATCGGCTCAAACTCAGTACAACTCTGATAGTGAAGCCACTAAATGTGATGACATTGGCACAGCGTCCTTCCTGATCACTGAGCGAACGGCTCTCTCTCCTCCGCTCCGACTCTGATACATATTATTGGGTGCAGGGCAGAAGATGAAACTACCAGGACCTCCCTATCTCTAAAAATGGAAGGAAGCTTCGGGTCCTGACTAGGCGAAGGAACCTTCAAAATGTGATCAGTCACATTCTTGGAAGAAATTTAAAAATGTGGCCGTGCATGACAGTGTGCAGCAGAGATGCATGTGTATGTTTGTAGGAGAGCTGTGTGTGCGCAATCCATGCAACATGTAGTAGAGCTGTGTGTGTGTGTGTGTATGTATGTAGTAGAGCTGTGTGTGTGTGTGTGTGTGTGTGTGTGTGTGTATGTATGTATGTATGTAGTAGAGCTGTGTGTGTGTGTACTGTGCATGCAGCAGTGCTATGTAAATGTGTGTGCTGCAAAGCGTGTGCATAATATACATGTTGTAAAACTGCGTGCTGCAGTGAAACACTAACAATAGATCCATTACCTCCTTATTCTACCCTTGTGCATCAATATTCGTATTATTGACCCTCCCCTTCTTTACACCAACATGTAAGAAACCTGTTAGCCAGGAATATCTAAACCAGGTGTGCGGCTTATAGTAAGGTGCAGACTATAGTCCGAAAAATACAGTACATAGCTAAATTCAGTAATTAACAAATTCAACCAATTTTTATTGAAAAAGGCAGAGTCCATCGATTAGGAGACATTGGCTGTTTACACCATTGAAACCTGCATTAGATAATGTAAAAGTCGTGGGCTCCCAGGCAAAATCTCCAACTCATGGGTCTTATATAATATTTTGTTAAATAATATTGGTCTTTTTATATGGGCCCACGGAACATTTTGGAGCCAATTAGACTCTAGGACTCTGGGGGTGACAATCCGGCCTTGTCCAGTTTGCTCTCCTCCTTCTTCTCCTTTTCTTTTGCTGTTCTGAATACGGTTACAAACAACCAGGGGTGGATTAAGAGTAGCCAGGGCACCGGGCAGTTTAGAAGGCGTGGGCCCCCACCGGTACCTGGTGTATCACGTGACATGTCACATGATCCCCCTTTGATAAATCATGTGATAGGTCATGTGAGAAACACACAGGTGGTTTGGTTTGGTATATATCTATAGATGGAGTGTCAAGGGTTGAAAAGCTAGATTATGTGCTAATCTCTAAGAGCCAGCTGAGATGGATGGGCTGTGTTCGCACGTTGTGTTTTTCAGTGTATTTTTTTTTTTTGTTTTTCAGTAGCCAAAACCTGTTCTGGCAAATAAAAATGCTTCGTTCACGCCTGTTTTTCAGCATTTTCACTGCGCTTGTGCAGTGCATTTTTTGGTGCGGATTACTTTTCTGATTTGTCCACAGTATATGTTTTAATAAAGTTAGTTTTATTCACCAAACCTCTCTATGGGTGAAAAAATGCTGCAAAAACACTGAAAGAATTAAAATGCTGCAGTTTTCCAATTCAGTCAGCAAAAAAAGAAAACCAGCATGTACATGAGATTTCTTTAATCACAGCTTTTGCTGGTACAGTAAAAAGCAGCTTTTAATTTGCATAAAAAAAAAGCTACAAAAAAATAAAAATACCGCAACAAAAACGCAACGTGTGAACATAGCCTTACACAGTTTTTGTTGGCAACATATCTCCATTTATCCTCTGAGATGTATTACATAATTACCTTTTCATGGAATGAAAAAAAAATAATAATAATGAGGAGAAAAAAATGAAACTCGTTACTGTCGCATTGGCAACTTCAGAATAAATCAATGCTAATTCCGCCAGCAGATTTCCTAGCAGTGGATACACGCGGGCAGGTTTTCACACCTGTGATTTATCTGATAGAAGGACCGACACTGTCTAACTGGTCATAAAAAAACAGCTCGGAATGAATTCACACCTTTTACTAAATGCCAAGCAAAGACCCTGCTGCAATCCTGGTTTAATCTCTCAGATGTAATTTACTTTCCTGCAGTCAACAGGTAGTGAAAATGCTTTATGGGCTTCTAAATTGAGTATATTTTTTCATGCTGCGCTGGTTACCAGATCTTGGGTGGGGGAAACCTCGCCGCAGCATTTTATGCACTTGTATCTCTTTTTCCTGCATTTTTGGAGTCATCTCTTCACTAACGGGACAAAGGTTGTGTGAGATAAGACATGAGGGTTTGTATATATATAATATAAAAATATTTTTTATTGTTATTCCTTCCCAGAAACAGCACCACTTTCCGCCACGAAATGTGTTTGGTAAGTTGCAATTTTTCGACACTCTTCCTAGACAAGAGTGGTGCTGTTTCTTGGAGCGGCAAATATTGATGCTGTTACTATGTTAGAAAGTAAGGCTATGTTCAGATGTTGCTTTTTTTCTGCAGTGAAAACCTGATCTCTTGGCAGTAAGGCTATGTTCACACATTGCATTTTTGCAGCTTTTTTTTTAATGCATTTTTTTATGCAAATTTTCAGCTATGTTTTACTGTACCAGCAAATGAGATTTCAGAAATCTCATGCATACACCTTGTTTTTGTTTTTCCCGTGTCTTGTCAAAGAACTGCTTTTTTTTTGCAAAATGTAGCATGTCACTACTTTCAGCGTTTTTTTCAGCGTTTTTTACCCATAGAAAGCAACGGTTAGAGCAAAAACGCCGGTATCAGGTTTTCCTGCATTTTTGGTGCCAAAACCTGAAGTTGAATTCGGTTATTTTTTTTCTTGGTACTAAACTTCATCAGCATGCACAAGAGACAAATGAACACTGACAAAACTGCAGTAAAAAAAAATGCAACAAAACTCATCAAAGCCTGCTTTTTTTAAGGTTGCTTCTTTACTGCCAAGAGAGCAGGTTTTGCCTGCGGAAACCCCCCCCCCCCCCATCAAAAACGCAACATGTGAACATAGCCTAAAAAAGCTGAGGACAATTACAGGTTTTTCTGGCTTTTTTGCAGCTTTTCTTGCTGCGTTTTTCAGGATCCCAAAATTCATCTTTTATTCCACCTTGCGAGCATGAACAATACAAGGCATTAGGCCACCAATGCAAGATGTATGTGATGCCATGAAACATTTCTGGAAAAAGGCCAATTTGATCAAATTATTAAGTGGAAAAAGTTTGTCTGAAAAAATAGTGACTATTCTCAACTAAAAAAAGCTGAATTCATGCATGAATTGGCGCCGTAAACTAAGGTTACATTAGCGCATTAAAAAATACAAAATTGCAAATGTAAAAACAGCGGGGGGTAAGTTGAATTGGTCGGGCATTGTTTACCTTACACATTGGTAGGGCACATTGTTTGCTTAGTGTACTAAGAGCCAGGCTCATCTGAGGACACCAAGATATTCTGGTTTAAATTTGGGAAAAATCACAAAAATAAATGTGTTTCGCGTTTTGCTGCACTTGTGTTTTTTTTTCACCAAAAAGCTACAAAAACTGATAAGAGCGATTTTACTTTTGTTTTGGCTGCTATTTTGCACTTATTGCTTTCTATGGGTGAAAAACACTGAAAGAATTGACATGCTGCAGTTTTCAAAAATGCAGCAATTTTCCAATTGGGTCAGGAAAAGAAACAAGCGTGTGCGTGAGATTTCTGAAATCTTATAGATTTTGCTGGTAGTGTAAAAAGCTGCTTTTAATTTGCAATAAAAAAATGCAGCAAAAACGCAACTTTTGAACACAGCCTAAGGATATGTGCACAGGTTGAGAATTTCTACACTTAAACTTGCGTCTCTTGGCAGGAAGAATGCTGCATAAAGTACATGCAAAAAATAAAAAAGTGCTTATTTTGTACTCGGGGGGGGAAAAACACGTGGAATTAAAAAAAAATACAAAAAATGCAGAGTCTCAGCAAGTCCTAAGATGTTCCCTGATCTTGATCTTTCTTCTTGCTTTTCTTTGACTCCACCCTTCCGCCATTCTTGTACTCAACTTCATAAAGACTTAGTCTCAGGTTCAACATTTATGCCAAACTATCATATATTCTTTGTTGGAAATTCATTCCACTCCTCACTGGCTAATTAACAATGTGAGTCGTTTGGGGTCTGCGGGGGGTCACAAGCACGGGAACTACATCTGATTGAAACTTTTAAAAATTCTAATTGACCAGGATTTTTGAATTTCATGAAATTTGACATGGGGACCCTTCCCTCCATGACATCCATACTTGCACAGCGGCAGGGTTAGGGATGTTTGTAGGCTATGATTTTATAACAGTCTTTATATTGAATCCCATTCTCAGGCTTTAAAGGGTTATTCCCAAAATCACAATGGGGGGCCAGTAGATTTCTATACACCAAATCACTAATAATAGCTGCTACAATAATTTTTTTTAAAATTAACCTGTATTGATTTCTGATTTCCAAAAATCTGCCAGCCCCAGTCTGATTTTATCCTTGGTTTCTACCAGACACTTCCTCCAGCAATCCTTCGCCAGGGGCTTCAGTGGATCCTCTTTGCAATCCTGCTGGTCCAATATGAGCATTTCCTTGTGTAGATGAAGCTCATATGCGCGGTTTCCCTAACTGCAGCTCACAGGGTTAACATGCGCAGCAATGAGTGCGGCGTCTATCTTGCTCACTCTGCCCGGTATAAGTAGGCTCCGGTCGGCCGTCAAAACTGCAGCCGAGTGCCTGGGAAACACATCCACTCTAACCACCGGTGAATAGTGTAGTTATTACTACATTGATGTGATCTTGGCACCATTTTTAGATTTTTTATTTTTACTTGCATTATACTACATGTTGCACAGCACAGGGGTTGTCCGAGCCATCAGTAAGAAGCGGCGACAGCTCTTGCAACTATTACAGTAGTATGGCACAAAAAAAACCAAAACAAATGCAGTGGGCATTTTGGTGCCATCGTTGACATGAAAAAGGGAATGATGATGTGTCAATGTGCTTGGCTTTCTTTCAGCTTGCAGAAGCGGTGCTCCTGCTACATTTATAGCGCTAGAAAATATTTCTGCCTGTAAATGTCTCCAAGCTTCTATAGAAAAAAAGCAAACGGTGTGAATAGAAATGTGTGTGGTTTCCGTACTTCATCTCCTGAGTACGGCTCCTGTGGTCAAACTACAACACAGGAGTTTTTGGAGCATTGGCAGAGGAGCGGGAGGTGCATGTAGCCCGGCAGCGATGAAGTGTGCTGCTGGGAAATGCAGGTTCCCAGGGGTCACGAGGAATCTGAAGCAGGACTGCCCGTTTGACACTGTAAGGCTATGTGCGCACGAGCAGTATTTGATTGCAAAAATTTCTGCAAGGTTTCTGCACCTCTTGGCAGCAAAAACGGGCTTTTTTTTATGCGTTTTTTTTTCCTGCAGCCGCGGCACTGAAAGCCCCACTGCCAGGAAGAAATTAACTTTATTCCTCTCAGCAGCCTCCAGCTATAAAACATACAGGCGCAGCCTGCGCTCAGTACACAGAGAGCAACCGTTCTAACCTATTTTTTTTTATTTTTATAAGTAGATCAGAAGAAGAAAAAAATCACAGATGGAAGTTTTTTAGGTTAAAATCGGAAAATGAGTCATAAAAAATCTGTCCAAGTTGTTCTAATTTAACAATTACATGACTCTTATACAAAGGTGAATATACAAAATCATTAGTGAAAGGAGCACAAATGGTAAACTTTCCTATTTCTTTTTGCAGGTATACGGATCCCCCTGATGTGGAAGGACACAGAACATTTTGGCAGCAAAGAAAGTAGGTATAACAACCTAAACGGAAACGTATTATTTTGATTGCATTGTTAGACCCACATTTCCTTAAAGGAATTGTTCACCCAACATATTGCACAGTGCTGAACACTGAGTAATAACAATCTCATAGTCCCGATTTAGAAACCTTATTTAGCCAACAAAACTGTGTTTTACATTTCTGGTCACATTTGATCCTTTTTTAAGCATAGTCAGAAAGTGCAGCTTATATACAATATAGGGTCGTTACCAACTTGGGAAGTTATCATCTAGTTACGGCATAGGGGATAATTTGCTGGTCACTCTTAGGACCCCCAATGATCCTGAGACTGGAGCTTTGAAATGAGTTGATGGAATGTTGCGGGGGTCACACATGCAACGCTCGGCTATCATGGGCGGTCTCATAAAGACACATGGCAAATCACCCCTGGAGTACATGTTTAGTATATGTAAAGTATAGTGGTTAAATCAATGGATCATATCAGATAGTGTGATAAAATGAATAATTAAGAGTAAATAGACTTTTATTTACTTTTTTTTTCAATAATTCTATCTAACATGGAAAGCTATGAAACTTTGCAAATCACTTTATTGGTGGATTTGTATTCATTACTATAAAAATTGCTTCCATATCCCCTGCTTTTCCCCGGTCTACTTGCCTGCTTTCAGCTACATTTATATCAGTACTTACTCATTTGGAGTACAGATGATGGCAGTGAAAGTGTCCTCCTAAGCACCTGTGTCTCACTAACTCTGGGGATAAACTGCTGCAAGAGATTGTGCTAATAAACAAAAACTCAGAGGGAGAGACAGGAGTTTTCACTGCCAGCATCTGTACTCCAAATGAGTGTTCTGATTTCAGTGACTATGCAAGAAGGCAAATAGACTATGTAGGCAAATGTTTTTTGTTAGTTTTTTTACACTGCATATTTAAAAAAAAAAAAAAAAATTACAAGTAACGTATTTTATTTAAAGCACCACTCCAGCTTTTTTAAAAAATTTTTTTATTTCACCGCTGGAGTGGTGCTTTAAATGTAAGTCTCCTGGCCCCTGACATATACTCGCCTTCCGCCACCTTCATCGGTTTCCCCGCCCTCCGGTCCGTCTCCTGTAAGAAGTGACGCGTCGGAGGTCACTTTTCAATATAAGTCTATGAGAGCCTTGTTCTGGTTCTCATAGGATTGTGATCAGAGATTCTGACTTCGGCTGTCAGAAGCTGCGCTCACAGGATGGCGCCGTGGGACTGGAGCATGCTGAAAACCGGGGAAGATGCCGGAGGTTGAGTATATTACACTTAAAGCGCCACTCTAGCGCTGAAAAACAAACGCTGGAGTGGTGCCTTAATGGGTGCAGAGAATTTGAAACTTAAAAACTCCCCAGAAGATCATCGTGGGAATGTAGCATAGCACAGCTAATTGAACTCTGTGTGGATATTACCAAGACGAGAATTCTGCGGTTGTATAACGAGAGCCCACTGACATGTTGGGTCAATACTTCGTTCAGTTGGCCAGTATGTAGACCTGAGATGTGGTGTGCTCTCCAGCACACATTGCAGTGTCTAGTTCGGACTCACAATCAAAGTCCAGTTCTATAGGAACCTGTTGTCTATCTGGATAATTTTAAAAGTGGAATGAAAGCGTCATATACACAGGAAGAACATGCTTTCGATGTTGCAAAAGTTAAGGTGGTGAACCAGCATCTCAAAGTCGCTAAAGTCCCAATTTATATTCCATCATTTTAAAAACCCGTAGAAAAAGTGCCGACGGAAAAAACATATAAGTAACGCATTAACCATTTCATACTCTCACTAACTGTGTTTCATATAAAGCCTAGAAAACATGCCGGAAGGCTAATCATCATAATATGAGGCGGAGTCCAATAATTAAAGAGGTTGTCCACTACTTTAGCATTGATGGCCGATCCTTAGGTTAGCTTGAATATATAGATCCTCTAAAACAATATTTTTATTTCGTTCTATTAAAACACACCAATACCCGTGTATTACAGCTCTAATCTGATCCTGCCTAGTGCGGAAGTTGGCACCCTAATATCGTATTTGGCGCCCCCGCTCGACGGCAGCTGTCCCTGTTGTGATTTTTTATCGGTGACGTCACCGCACTTGCGCAAAGGCACCATGTTACTGACCTCTAAGATCTAAGTAGTAGTCATGCGCATTGGCGCTAGTGAGACAAAGGAGTCCATTAGATAACATAGGACTCTGCCAGAAGGGTGTAGGTGATTTAACCACACATTAACAAGGGGGGATATTTAAATGTGGCCTCTGACCTTTTACCACAGTCAGCCATCCTGCAGCAGCTCACCTCATTTGTCCTGGGCATAGAATTCAGGCATCGGCCTCCTGATGAACCTAACCTTTGGGGAAACGCGTCGAGGCAAGTTCTAAATGCAAGATAAGTTTATCAATTTACTCTTGTGTATTTATATCCATATTTATATGCTAGTAACACCTTTGTATTACAATAGGCAGTCACCAATTTCCTTTGTGCTTAGTTCACCCCATAGGGCACAACAGGGACATCCATTGTCGAGCGGAGGCGCCAAATACGCTATTAGGGTGCCAACTTCCGCGCTAGGCAGGATCAGATTAGAGCTGTATCAGGGCAATATAAGTCCGTATTATTATCCTCCTTAGGGAGTTATGCCATTGATGAATACTGATAATTATAGTATTGGTTTTTAATACCAGGTATTGGTGTGTTTTAATAGAAAGAAATTAAAAATATTGTTTTAGAGGATCTATATGTTCACATTATTACACTTCCTTCTAAATATATAATTTCTGTTAATTCCTATCCTTAGGTTAGGTCGGCAATGTCTGATCGGCCGGGGTCCGACACCTGGCACCCCCTGCCGATCAGCTGTTAACGGTGTCGGCAGCCGGAGCACTAGATCAAGTGCTTGGAGCACTGTGGGTGAGGCTGCTCTGGCAGTGCCAAACAAAAGTAGATTTTGGGCAGAGCCAATCATTAACTAATGTGTCCGCTGGTGTTAACTGACATCTGCACGCAGGGAATTAAAGGGAACATGTACCGTTGACCTTGTGTCTGATCTGCCCACTGCTTGTTATAGAAGAGGAGGAGCTGAGCTGTTTTTTGTGGGCAAAGATTCCATATGATGTGGAAACCTATATGCAAAGTTTTAGGAGAAGCTCACGAGGCTTGACACTTTTGTCAGTTTTGAACAAATCAGGGAGTCGATTGATCAAAGACAAGAGCACACACAACCAATTCTGTCTGTGCCCCAGACTCGTCTGAGTCTCAGATGCCTGGCCACATATCTTTATTACAAGCAAAGAGATGAGGAAAAAAGGGAATGTCTTTACAGGCTTTACCTAAAAAGGAATATTTAAGTTTGGGAAAAACAAGGTCGTAAATCATGGAAACTGTTAAATTCCTAGAAAACTGGTTCTACCCGGCTTTCTTTGGTTTCTGTAACAAAGAAACTTAATACAAAGACATCTCTATATCAGATACAATGCTTATTGCTTTATGAATAACACTTATAAAGCTAATATTAAAATACGAAATTGTCTAAATAATAAAGCAAAGTATAAATATTTCCCAAAACACATAGAACTTGTATCATATTTAATCTCTGCTCATTCTGCCCTTGGCAGTCATGTGGGCAGTACTATCGGTGATTGTCAATCTGCCTTATGAGATAGCTGCCAATCACTGATTGGACCGCCCACTTGACTATTAAGCCCAGAATGAGCAGGGATTTCAATCAATAAATTACAAGTTCTACTGATTCTTTTCCCACAAACATATATCCTTCGGTTCAGCTCCTCTTGCTCTGTAACATGCTGTCTGGAGATCGGGCGGCATGTTAAGCATGAGAGGTTTCCTTTATTGCTGTCTGCTCAGTTCCATCACATTCTTCCTGTAAATGAGCTCCCATCACGGTTTAATCTCTGTAAGCACGACCTGTAATATCACAGCATTGGGCTTCGTACGCTCAGCGTGTCGTTTATGCTTTCACGTGCATTTTTTGTCTTTCACATTATAATAAAATTAGAATTTTACAATATTTTAATTGCTAATTATTATTGTATTCTGCGCGGTTTCTGCAGACTGAGCCGTTCTGATGACAGCGGCCGTTTTATGAAGGCTAACACACGAAAAAACTCTTGCATGTATAATTAATGAACACACGAGCGCGGTGACAGCTGTGCGGTGCATTGGGCTTAAGTTTTATTTGAAACACATTTCGGCTTCTTTACATGCAGGAAATGCTGAAACGCATTTCAGCTCCTCTGTGTTAAAATGGGAAAACTAGAATTATTTAGACTCTCGAGTCATTTTCTCCGCATATTTTTGTGCTTTATCAAGTGTTAAACATTTCTGTAAAGCTTCATTCTGCGGGACGAAAACCACGGTCAGGATTAACATTTACTCCTGGAATATTTAGTGTATTGATCAAGGCCAGCTGACGTTTGAGTAGCTCCACTTCTGCACTTTCTAATAAATCCCAGTGCATCTCTAGTAAACATGTCGTCCATGTAGTGCCGCAGCGATTAGAGACTCATTTAAAGGGACTCTGTTGTGTTTTCCCTCTTCTAAATCTCTGCCTACGGGGTGTTCACCCTATAATTGTTTTCATTGGGATGATAGTCCACAGTGACTGTGACTACAGAATTCTGAATCCTGACACCATGCGGTCCTCACTCTGCCAGGATCCTCCGGTGTTACTGGTGAGAGCGAGTTGTCACGTGAACACATGTATGAGATTTCCATACTTCCAGTCACATTCCGACTAGACATGCTCATCATCTCAATGGAAACGGCGTTCAGAGCTTCCTATTGACCCAGGGGATAAAACGCAATCTGATATCTTTTCAATTGGACAATAGGCACACGGAGAAAGGTCTAATGTAGACCGAAACATTTGTGAACCTTTATTGTTGGATTGCATATTAAATCATTTATTTAATTTCATCTACTTTGATTGGCAAGTTTTCTTATGTATCATTGAAAAGGACCTCTAGTCGGCATGTGACTGTCTGCTCACATCGGTAATACTGGAGAATGCTGTCAGGATTTAGAATTCTGGACAACAATAATGTGTCTACCTTATTAATCACTTTTTTTTTTTTAAATCTATAAATTTAACCTGTCACTAGATTCATGCTGCCCGAACTACAGGCATCATCAATCAGAGCCGGGTGTGTGATTGCAGCCAGGTATATTTTACTCTGAAACACCATTGCAAGACCTGACTAGTCCACCCTGCTCCAGGGAATTGACAGGTCTCTCCCTTTGTATACATGGAAAGACCTGACCATCACCTGGAGAATGATGCAGTGAGAAGCCAACTGGGGACCACATCGAGCGAGTAAGCTCTCAATATAGGCCGGGGACGGAACATCAAACTGTTTACTCTGAAACGCCATGGCATTTCAGAGTAAGACATACCCGATCCCACAACCAGGCTCTGATTCATGCTGCCTGTGCTTTGGGCAGCATGAATCTAGTGACAGGTTCCCTTTTAATAAAGGTCAAAATTCTGCACTAATTAAATTTGAGTACATTTTTATAGCCGTCAGAACTTTGCAAGATATTTAGAGCTCTGTATACGGAAATCAAAGACCCGGTAGACCTGATATCTCGCTAGCTTCCCACAGCCGCCACCAGAGGGATATCAGCACTCTATAATGTGCACTCTACAGTATAATGTTATATAATGAACTCTATGAGCCTGTGCAGTGTTTCAGTGATACCAGGGGGTTCATTTTAGGAGACGCTGATCATGTCATATCCCCAGGGTTGTTGATAATAAAATGATGTCTGTAAGGAAGGAAGGGAAAAAAAAAAAAAAAAAAAGGCGTTTATTTTTTTTGAGGCTGGTGTCACTTGAGCAGCTCATTGTGATTGTAATTGTCCTCATTTTGCAGCTCATAGTAAACGCTGATGATAAATCCATATCAGTATATTTCCCTATAGACCTATATAACATAATTGAAAATCTTTGTCATTCATCATACGCCCATCCGCACTTTGTGCACAACTACTCCGACACTGTGCATGCGGCCGAGCTCCGGCAGTGTCAGTGCGCGCACACAGACGCCGGCTGGGTTAAGGCAGCACTTACTCTGGATAAGCAAATTTTCTCAGGCACTGTGCCATTATAATGAACGGTCCAGGGATAATTTTTTTAGAAACTACCGTATAACTTTATAGCTAGTTTTAATGTGTTTTGGGAGTGCGGGGTGATAGATTCCTTTTAAAGGGAACCTGTTATGTCCCCAAATGTTAACCTCCAGATATAGGGTTAATCTGCATGTGTGGATCGATACAATATTGCCTGGCTGCAGTGCTAAAAGCACAGCTACTGGGGTGAAATGAACATTAGGGTGTGTGCAGACGATCCGGAGCCGGTGCGGATTTGACGCTGCGGACTTATGCAGCAACAAACTCGCAGCGGCCAGATGTTACATCATAGTGGATGGCATTTGTACAAATCCCATGCCGACTATGCGTCTCTGTGCACCCGCGGAAACTGACACGTGGCACGTCTTTCCAGGCCGCAGCGTGTCAATTTCCCCTGCGGGTCCACATGCGGACTTTCCCCATAGACCTAATCTCTATGGGGAAAGTCCGTAGGTTTTAAAAAAAAAAATCCGCACGCGGCTCCTCCACAGCTTTGGGACCGCAGGCTGCAATGCTTGTCTGCACATACCCTTATTCCTCCCAAGAGCCGCCGGCTTTCAGTCATAGAGGCTGGGCCGGCTCCAGTTTTCTGTGGGCCCCTTTAACACATACCAAGATTCATGATGCACAGATACCACAGAGAAAATATATATATATATATATATATATATATATATATATATATATATATATATATATATTACAATGCCGAAGATTTCACCTCTTAAATTACATGAGCGATATCTATTGTAAATTCCACAATAGCTCAGAAACCGGCGAATCGCTCCACACAGAATGATGTCACCCTCCCCTCATAATGTCCCATGCAGGATGTCACCCCCTACCCCCCCTTATAATGCCCTATGCAGGATGTCACCCCCCATATAATGCCCCATGCCTCCATACATTAAAAAAATATAATCAAATACTCCCCTCACTCCTCACCTCACTTCTCACCTGCTGCCGCTGCTCAGCCTTGGACTCCAGCGTCGCCGGCGTCTTCCCGCTCTGCAGTGTGACTGCTCAGTAGAGGGCGCGGTAGAAAGACGTCACCACGCCCTCTGACCTGAGACTTCACAGTGCAGCAGCCGTGTAAGATGCAGGACCTGCTGCGGAGGCACAGGGAGAGGTAAGTATTGTGCCGGGGCCCTGACCAAGCAGGAGGGGGGGGGGTTAATTGACGGGCGCTGGCACCGCTCTCCTCTGCTCACGGGTCCCGGCACTTGCCCGGTTGTGCCGGGTGCTGGCGCCGGGCCTGCATAGAGGTGTGCCGAGCAGTTGCAGTCACCTCTCAGCACTGTGAGCGGCGGCAGTAAACACGCACTGACACTATGACAGCTGGCTCTGCAGTGCATCTGTGCAGAGCAAACTGTCAATCAAAGCCGGCTGCTCCTGGGAGGAATAAAGTTCATTTTCTCCCATTAGCCACGCTTCCAGCAAGGCGGTCGGACAGTCTTGTAATGCTATTTACGTTAATGGCACCCTTTAAGCTCTATTGTATTATTGCAAAATTCCGCACAATGGGGGATATTCACAAGTTGTGTAAAGAAAAAAAAAAAAAGAAAAAGGTTGCCATGGGTAACCAATCTAAAATAGAAAAATAATGGCGAGGATTGTATTGATGGCCGCAGGGAACATTATTGTGTTTGGTAATGTCCCCAGTGAGCCTGGAAGATGATGTAAAATTACAATTCTGCTGCAGGTAAGTGGACAGCTGTTTTTATCTCCGTACATATAATTATTGTACTTATCTGTATTAGTTTTTTTTCTTCTATTTGCGTGTTTTATTATTTTTAATTTGGCTTCGATTTATAAAAATATATTTTGCATTTCTATCTATAAACTTTTACTTTTTTTCTCCTGTACATTTATTATCCTCATTTTCAAATTTTTTTAATTTACAGCCTTTCATAGCAATATAAGCGGCTTTTGCTTGTAATAGGCTTTTATACACTGCCAGCAAACTTAATCCCTTAATACTGGCAAGAAATATTTCCATTAACAGATAGGAATGCTTTTGTAACTCCTCACTCGATATAGTTACTCCATCAAATATATGCTGTACATATCGATCAGACATTGGACGAGGGGCTGGCAGTCTCTAGAGAAATTAAGATTTTCTATGGTCACTGTTTTATCATTAATCAATAGTTTCTGGTCTCTTCATTTATTACTCGCTGCCTTTTATATTCCTGTCCTGTGTAGTCTTTAGGCTTTGTGCACCTGGCTGTATTACAGCTACAGACCGCCAAATTTTACATGGCACCCAGACCTTTTAAAGGGATCCTGTCCCCATGAAAATAGTCCTTTCTGCAGGCACCATGTTATAGAACAGGGGGAGCTGAGCAGATTGATATATAGTTTTATTACATTCAGTATAACCTGGGCTTTAATTATTTATTCCTCTGCTCTTTCTGGGATTTTCAGTAAAGTGGGCAGTCCTATCCGTGACTGACAGCCTTGTAGAAGTGTGCATATAGAGACAGCTGTCAGTCACTGATGGCACCGCCCACTGGACTGAAAATCCCAGAAAGAGCAGAGGGTTAAATGATAAAATATTCAGTATAACCTGTGTTTTCATCACAAAACTAAATATGAATCTGCTCAGCTCCCCCTGCTCTATAACATGGTGCCTGCGGAATGGACTGCATTTTCATGAGGACAGGTTCCCTTTAAAGGGATTCTTCCAATTTAATATGGATAGATAAGTTTTCTTTGTTAATCTCATAAGGGGTGCTTAAATGCTACAGTATATTACAGAGGTATTCTCTAGAACAGTTTCTACTAGGAGAGAATATTTCGCACACCGCTCAGCTATTTCGTTTGAGTAATGAATGGAGTGGAGGCTGAGGAGCGCAGTGGGGCTGTATTGGTCTTGGCTTTAAGCGTAACCTGTCATCTGGATTGTATACCCAAAACTGAATGCATTTATGTAAAGACTCTTTAATCCAAGTTACTGCCTTACTTCTCTTGTAGAATTTTTGTTTTGTTTTAGGGAAATCGATGGGTGAAATCATCTGCTAATGAGTTGCAAGTTCAGTGGGTGGACATTGCACTTACAGCTCTCCTGCCGTCCTCCATATTCCCTGCTTTCCTCCTGTCTCTAGCAGGTGACTCATTTTCCAGTGACCTGTCAATCAGGGACAGGAGCCAGCGGGTGGGCAATAGGTAGAGAGACTGGAGAGCTGTAAGTGCATTGCCCTCCCCCTGCACTTACAGCTCATTAGCATGCAATTCCAACTATGGATTTCTCTAAAGTTGCAAAACAGATTTCTGTAAGAATTTAATTGCCATTAAAGCACCTTTGCATACATGCGATTAGTTTGGGGTATAAAATCATAACAGGTTCTCTCGAAAGGGAATCTGTCACCTTGGAAATTGCTATTTACCTGCAGATATGGGCTTAATCTGCAGGTAAATCGTGTTACAAAGCTGTCTGGCCACCTTACTGAAAGTTTGGCTACCAGTAGAAAATGAACTTATTTCCTCCTGGGAGCTGCCAGCTTTCAGTTCAGGGGGTTGTGTACGAAGTGGCTACAGTCACCGTTCAGTATACTGTGATATGGATAGATGCCAGCCACGTGCTTACAGAGGCCGCTCACAGTATAGGGGGCAGTGACTAGCTGTTTCATGCATGCCCTCCTGAATGAATGAAAGCCGGCAGCTCCTGGGAGGAAATAATTTCATTTTCTCCCTGTAGCCACACTTTCAGGAAGGTGACCGGGTTGTTATTGTAACACTATTAACCTGCAGTTTAACCCGTTATCTGAGGAAACAATTTCCCATTTAACTGTTTTGTTAAGGCAGTCCTCCTACACATTCATATTTGATTAAAATCATCCAAAACTGTCCTTTCTGTGTGACCAGCTGACCATCTAATATGTATGGGACCCTCCTGATTCTTGTCTGATAGATGTTGTTGGGGGACAGAAGGATCGGATAGTTTGCATTTAGATGCCCTACTGTTGTTCTCCCTAGCGATGATCCACTACTAGTGGTGTCTGTACGTGTGTGAGGGTCCGGAGGGATGACCTACGTCCGTATACTTTTACCATGCAGTGATCAGTTATAAACTGTGTCCTTTGCTTCCACTACAGAATCGGATCGTTATGCAGTATTCTGCATGTTGAGACTTGGCCATGAAATATTTGATACAGATATGGTTATCGTGGACAAAACAACGACTGATATTTGCTTTGAAAACACTATTGTATTGTAAGTATCTGATTTATGTGTGAGAATATGACATTTGTATTAAATGACTGTACATAATGTATTGTAGCTGTCCAAACACATGGGCATTGATTTGAAGGAAAAAGAAAAAACGTTTTGCATTTTATATTGATGGCCTATCCTTAAATTTAAGCGATCAATTTCAAATCATGGTTACTTTGCTCTGTATAACTTCACATTTTCCACTGTGCTTTGGCTGTGTCGGGTGCTTTGGCTGTGTCGGGTGCTTTGGCTGTGTCGGGTGCTGTAACCATTGCGGCCCCTTCAAACAGCTGGCTGGGTGCCAAGAGTTTTGCACAGTTGGCTGTACACACTGGATAAATGGATTTTTGTGGGCTGAAACTACTGATCATCTTTTAGGGTAGAAGGGTTTGGATATGTTTAAACTTAAAGATAATGTGTCATCAGAAAAAGATCTACTTCTAAATCAGATTTTTCTGTTACATGCATGTTTTCTTTTTTTATCATACATTTTTGTCAATGTTTTCTTTCATATAATGATGTGTATTAATGAAAAAATTGAAATCTTGCACTTACAATTTTCACAATGGCTGCTGGAGCTATTTTAGACGCTTACTTATGTCCTTTCATGAAGCATTTTCAGCAGGCTCATTTTCATCACAATCAAGATTAAAATGACAGGTAACACCTGACAGGTAACACAAGTGATATCACATGATCCACCAATCACAACGAGCGATGTCACCGCTGACCCTGCTCCTCCTCCCTTTACAATAACCTTTCCTATCTCATTAGATGGTTCTATACAAAAAATAAAGCCCAAATCTGTCTATTGCTGCTTATGTACATGTGAATTTCCGGAAAAGACAGAAAGGATAAGTGTAGAATAGCCCCAGTGACCAGTGAAAATATCAAGATTTCTATTTTTAAAACTATATTGTGATATAGAAAAAAAATTGCCATTTTTTTTTTTTTTTTTTTTTTAAATGTATGCAACACAAAAATTTGATCTGTCACCGGGTCAAAAGTGCCAACTTTTGCTCTTATTTTATTTTATTCATGTCCATTTTTGTGTTACTTAAAGGGCTCATCCAGAACTAATTATTACTTTTTAGGCCTAAAGTAAGAAAAAAATAACAGGCAGGTAGTTGCTGCTCCATGTCAACAGATCAGCTCTACTTCTTCGGGACTGTTCTGCTGATGGGGTGTGACTGCTGGCGTCATGCTGATTGACAGCCAGCTCACAGCAGTTAGGTAGTGGTGGATCTGCCTGTCCGTCAGCATGACATCTGCTGTTGATGTGACGTCATCGGAAGCTGCTGAATTGCCAGCAGGAGCGGGTGGTGACTGCTCTGTGCCGACTGACATCAGAACCGAGAAACTACCTGCCTGTTAGCCGGTAATAAAAATAAATATATAGTCCCGTATAACCCCCTTTAAATATTCCATACGGATTCAGGAATATGGACCCTTTTTATTCAATAATAATAATTTTCATTATTTTTACCTAGGGGATGTTGGTCACAGGATCCTCAGGGGACGTCTTATTATCCTGTAAGCCACACCCCATTTATAAAGACCATCAAAATTAGCACTAAAAAAAGCCCATATCTATTTAACAGTATGACAAGTAAAAAAATCTATATAATCAGGGGAGCAGTGGGAATAAAATAAGCAAAAAACTGTCCACTTTTCCTCTGGCGACAGGTCTTATTTAAACAGTAGGTCACTTTCTGATGAACCATTCCCTTTGAACATGCACAATCCTTTGCTCCCCTTTTCTTCCTATTGAAAAAAAGATGAGGAGGCTCATACATATATATGATTTTTTTATAATGTAACTTCAATGTATGTGATGGAATAGGAATGAGACTATCAGACTGCAGCTTGGCAATAACTGGATGTGTTTTGTTTCTTCATGGGGGAATTGCTGCCTTTCATTTCCCAGTGATTTTAAGAAAAGTATGAATAATTGATTATTAAAACATCAGTCGAGATCAGTACAATTAAGCGCACAAGCCATATACACAGTACACAAGCCGTAATGGCACTCAGTAGCTGAGGAGCGCTGCTCCCTGGGAAACGTTGTGATTGATACTTCACTCTTTTCTTATAACGTCTTTCTAATATTGATACGGCATAATCTCAAGGTCAAGGACCCCAGAGCTTTATAACATGAAGGCAGCGCATATATTTTCTTTTTCTTTCTTCTTCTCTCTTTTCCACTTATCTTTGTAGAGTCCATAACTGATTTATGCTGCCAAGTGTAATGTATCTATAAATATGCTTTATAGCGGAATGTAATGTATCTATAAATGTACTTTGTGCTTTATGGAAGAATTTTTTATTGTACATATTAACTGTGTTTTCTTCAGTAACCTAATTTAAAATGTACTTTTTTTATAATGCAGTTTGATTATTATATCATCACTTTTGTCCTTGAGTCAAAATTAATATCAAAAGTAAAATATTACTAAGGGGAACTCTATATAGAGACCATTGGTGTCCCAAGCAAATGTCATCACCCTTTGCTGCCCCCTATGGCAGGCTGGTGTATTACTGGGACAGTTCCACTTTCCTATTAGGTGACAACTGTAATTTAAAGAAGAGTAGAATGCGCTTGATTCCTAGGGCTATCTTCTCAGAGATGTCGTGGTTCTTCAGACTCTCCATCTTCAGACTATCCATGAGCCAGAAGTCTATGGTGCATCGTTCTGACGCTCCGTAGGTTTACATTGTAAAAGCCACTTGCGGGTCATACAGAGCGCATCATAGAGTCTGAAGAGCGGTGACATTGCCGAGAAGAGGAGAAGACAGCAGTAGGTGAGTATATTAAAGAGGTCGTCCAGGACTTCGTTTTTAGGCCCATAGTGAAAAGAAACAGGCCGGTAGTTGCTAAGAGGCAACTACCTGCCTGTTGTACCCGGAGCTGGTTTAGACCGATCAATGACCGCTCATGCCGGCGATTCAACTGCTCAACCTCAACAGAGCAGCTCTTCTTCTGCGTTGATGTGTCAACGGGGCATGACTGCTGACGTCATGCTAAGTGACAGCCGGCTCCCCGGCTGGGAGCCAGTTGTCAATCAGCTTGATGCCAGAAGTCATGACCTTTCAACAGAGCAGAAGAGAAGCTGCTGCTCTGCCGATGTGATGTCCTCCGAAGCTAATGAATCGCCGGCAGTAGCGATCTGTGACTGCTGTGTTGCGGCAGAGATCTGCACCAGGCGCAACATGCAGGACCGATTTTAGTGTTTTTAAAAAAAAATGAATAAATAAAAAATTTTCATGGCAGGGCTTCTTTAAAAATTGTTATTCCATTTTCCTAACAGGAGAAATATGAGTACAAAGAAAATGTATCGTCAGATATTGAGCTTTTGTTTAAATCAGGTTTTTGTTTTTTATAAATGTTTCGCAATTTTTTTCTTTCATCTCAAACTGTATTATTGAAATGCGAAATCTTGCAATTTGCACACTTACTGGGACTTTTTAGCAGGGCTGTGGAGTTGGAGTCCATTTTGGTGGAGTCTGAGTCCGTATAAAATAGACAACCTCCGACTCCTAAAATATACAGTGAGTACGGAAAGTATTCAGACCCCTTTAAATTTTTCACTTTGTTTCATTGCAGCCATTTGGTAAATTCTAAAGGGTTCATTTTTTTCTCATTAAAGTACACTCTGCACCCCATGTTGACTGAAAAAAACAGAAATGTAGAAATTTTTGCAAAATTATTAAAGAAAAACTGAAATATCACATGGTAATAAGTATTCAGACCCTTTGCTCAGACACTCATATTTAAGTCACATGCTGTCCATTTCCTTGTGATCCTCCTTGAGATGGTTCTACTCCTTCATTGGAGTCCAGCTGTGTTTAATTAAACTGATAGGACTTGATTTGGAAAGGCACACACCTGTCTATATAAGACCTCACAGTGCATGTCAGACCAAATGAAAATCATGAGCTCAAAGGAACTGTCCAAGGAGCTCAGACAGAATTGTGGCAAGGCACAGATCTGGCCAAGATTACAAAAGAATTTCTGCATTACTCAAGGCTCCTAAGAGCACAGTGGCCTCCATAATCCTTAAATGGAAGAAGTTTGGGACCACCAGAAGTCTTCCTAGACCTGGCCAAACTGAGCAATCGTGGGAGAAGAGCCTTGGTGAGAGAGGTAAAGAAGAACCCCAAGATCACTGTGGCTGAGCTCCAGAGATGCAGTAGGGAGATGGGAGAAAGTTCCACAAAGTCAACTATCACTGCTGCCCTCCACCAGTTGGGTCTTTATGCAGAGTGGCCCGACTGAAGCCTCCCCTCAGTACAAGACATATGAAAGCCCTCATAGCGTTTGCTCAAAAACACATGAAGGACTCCCAGACTATGAGAAATAAGATTCTCTGGTCTGATGAGACAAAGATAGAACTTCTGGTGATAATTCTAAGCGGTATGTGTCGAGAAAACCAGGCACTGCTTATCACTTGCCCAATACAATCCCAACAGTGAAACATGGTGGTGGCAACATCATTCTATGGGGGTGTTTTTCAGCTGCAGGGACAGGACAACTGGTTGCAATTGAAGGAAACATGAATGCGGCCAAGTACAGAGATATCCTGGATGAAAACCTCTTCCAGAGTGCTCTGGACCTCCGACTTGGCCTAAGGTTCACCTTCCAACAAGACAATGACTCTAAGCACACAGCTAAAATAACAAAGGAGTGGCTTCAGAACAACTCTGTGACCATTCTTGACTGGCCCAGCCAGAGCCCTGACCTAAACCCAATTGAGCGTCTCTGGAGAGACCTGAATATGGCTGTCCACCAACGTTCACCATCCAACCTGACGGAACTGGAGAGGATCTGCAAGGAAGAATGGCAGAGGATCCCCAAATCCAGGTGTGAAAAACTTGATGCATCATTCCCAAGAAGTCTCATGGCTGTACTAGCTCAAAAGGGTGCTCAATACTGAGCAAAGGGTCTGAATACTTATGACCGTGTGATATTTCAGTTTTTCATTTTTTAATAAATTTGTACAAATTTCTACATTTTGTTTTTTTTTTTCAGTCAAGATGGGGTGCAGAGTGTACTTTAATGAGAAAAAAAATGAACTTTTTAGAATTTACCAAATGGCTGCGATGAAACAAAGAGTGGAAAATTTAAAGGGGTCTGAATACTTTCTGTACCCACTGTATATAATAAATTGGGTATAGTAGTTCAGTGCAGGATGTGTTGTAAATGTTTTCATAAGAATTTGGGAAAGTTATGAAATCTCCTATAAATGTCTGTTCTGTTCCTGATCTAAGGATCTGGGCTTTTAGTTGAGATGAATCTGTGCTGCACTTTATGTACACGCTCAGTAGTGAGGCAGGGCTGTGGAGTTGGGAGTCAGAGAAATTGAGGAGTCTGAGTCGGAGCTTTGGCTTACCATCTCCACAGCCCTGTGTGGTATTGTGTGGTAAAAAATGGCGTGGCAACGTGATTCTTCAGGTCAGTATAAATATGGAGATACCAAAGTTAAAGAAGTTGTCCTCTACTTGAACAACCCCTTCTCATACCCCACGCTTGGCCCCGATTAAAAGAATTAAAGCTTATACTCCTCTCCTGTGTCGGCGACGTTCCAGCAGTGTCGGCACTCGTCGTCCCGGGGCTCTTGTGTGGTTCTTATGACGCGTGACTCTCGAGTCCAATCAGCGCTGGCATCATTGTCCTCGCCTTTAGACAAATCTAACATCAAGAGGAAGTCAGGGCTGCGGCTGCTCTCTCACTTTCTCTTGATGTTCGATTTGTATGAAGGCGAGGACAATGATGCCAGCGCTGATTGGACTCGAGAGTCACGTGTCCAAACCGCACGAGAGCGAGTGCTGACACCTCTGGAACGGCATTGGGGAGTATGACCTTTTTTTTTTTTTTTTTTTTTTTTTTTTTTTTTTATTTTATAGGCGCCAAACATTTACATCAAGAAGGGGTTGAGTAGTGAACACCCCCTTTAATGGATTTGTTTTTGGTTAAAAAAAAAAAAAAAAAAAAAAGTAAAAAATAGTTCTTGTTGCCAATTTCTGAGGCCCATAACTGTATACTGTATTTTTCGGACTATAAGACACACTGGACTATAAGACGCACCCCAAATTTTGGGGTGGAAAATAGGGAAAAAATTTTTTTTGATAAGATGGGGGTCTGTCTTATAGTCTGAATAGGTATCTTATCTGGAGGTGCTGTGGAGTGGGGGTCACAGGAGGCAGGGTCCTGCAGGAAGCCGGGCCTGGCGCTGCTGGGGGGCCTGGGCGCCTGGTGCTGGCGGGCTGGAGCCCTGGGCATCTAATGGTCTGGGCGCCTGTGCTGGTGGACTGGAGTCCTGTTGGCTTGCACTGGGTGCCTGGTTGCTGGCGTTTGGGTGCCTGGGTGAGTGGTGGCTAGCGCTGGAGACTTGGTGCCTGGGTGAGTGGTGGCTGGCGCTGGGGGCCTGGGTCAATGGTGGCTGGCGCTGGGGGCTTGGGGCCTGGGTAAGTGGTGGCTGGGGCCTGGTATCGGTGCCGTTGTCTTGCTGTGAGTAGCGTGGCAGAGCGGCGTAAGCGCGGCCATCTTTCTGAAGCTGAGATCTACCGGAAAATGGACGCCGGCGTGGCAGAGCGCATGCACTGGCTCCGACGGCCATTTTCCTGTAGATCAGCTTCAGAAAAATGGGTGCACGCACCGGAAGCCACTCACAGCAAGGCCCCGGCTCCCAAGGCAGATACCTCTTCTGCTGCCGCTGTTGCCGCCGCTGATCCCACTCCACCACCACCGGTAAGTTACTTTCGGACCATAAGACACATCCCCCATTTTCCTCCCAAATTTGGGGGAAAAAAGTGCATCTTATGATCCGAAAAATACGGTAATTTTTTTTTGCAGCGGACTGGTGTCTTTATTGATGATACTTATTGATAATACTTTGGGGACACACATACGGTACGTTTTATCACTTTTTAGTGTGTTTTTAAGAGGGATGGCGATTTTGGCATTTAATTTTTCCCTTTTATGGCATTTACCATATGGATTCATTTTTTATTTTGGTAGCTCACACTGTTTAACAATTGACTTTTTAATAAATGTTACTCTAATTTTGAAAACAAATATTGTGGCAAAAAAGCCTATTGTAGCATACCTGGCGGCGTCCTTGCATAGTGGTCCATCTCCCACTGTGCAAGAGCGCGCACTTGATCTCCAATCCAGAATGTCTCTCTGGCTTCCCTCCATGCTGTCTGTTTGCCTCTGTGTCTGCTGCTTAAGGGCGGCGCCCGATCACTTCCTGCTGTTTGTACCTGCTGCAGGCACACCCCTTGTGCGTCCTCAGCCTATTGCTGTCTGTCACCTGGTATTTAAACCAGCTGCTCAAATTAACCCATGCCTGAGCATTGTGTTTCATTCAGTGTGGTCTTTCACTCTGAATGTGCCAGGTCCCCTTCTGTGTTCTCTTGTCTGCCTATCCTGGAGGCTGTATTTCCAGGCCTGTCTGAACACGCTCCTTGCCTGTTCGTCTCGCCTTCTAGGGTCTGCATTCCTAGACCCGCTCCTGTATCTAGTCTGTCCTGTCTGAACACGCTCCTGGCCTGTTCCTCCCGCCTTCTAGGGGCTGCATTCCTAGACCCGCTCCTGTATCTTGCTACTTTGTCTGTTCTTGTCTGTATTCCCTTCTTGCCTGTTTTCCCGTGTTTCTCTATGTCCGTACCTTTCCTTTTTCTGCAGAGTCTGAACTCGTACCTAACTCCTGCTCGTTGTCACTGTACTTCCGTTTGTGAGTTTGTGGTCCACTCGCTACTTCACTGCAAGTACCCTGTGGGTATCTGGTTCTGCCTTTCCCTTCTTGTCTGTTCCGTGTGAACAGAGCCCTGTCGCCCCTGCTCTGCCTTTGCTCACCGCTCCGGCGGTTCTAGCCTGCTCTGCCTTTGCTCACCGCTCCGGCGGTTCTAGCCTGCTCTGCCTTTGCTCACCGCTCCGGCGGTTCTAGCCTGCTCTGCCTTTGCTCACCGCTCCGGCGGTTCTAGCCTGCTCTGCCTTTGCTCACCGCTCTGGCGGTTCTAGCCTGCTCTGCCTTTGCTCACCGCTCTGGCGGTTCTAGCCTGCTCTGCCTTTGCTCACCGCTCTGGCGGTTCTAGCCTGCTCTGCCTTTGCTCACCGCTCCGGCGGTTCTAGCCTGCTTTACCCTTTGCTCGCCGCTCCGGGCGGCCTTGTCCTGCTCTGCTCTTGCTCGCCGCTCCGAGCGGCCTTGTCTTGCTCGCCGCTCCGGGCGGCCTTGTCTTGCTCTGGTCTTGCTCGCCGCTCCGGGCGGCCTTGTCTTGCTCTGCTCTTGCTCGCCGCTCCGGGCGGCCTTGTCTTGCTCTGCTCTTGCTCGCCGCTCCGGGCGGCCTTGTCTTGCTCTGCTCTTGCTCGCCGCTCCGGGCGGCCTTGTCTTGCTCTGCTCTTGCTCGCCGCTCCGGGCGGCCTTGTCTTGCTCTGCTCTTGCTCGCCGCTCCGGGCGGCCTTGTCTTGCTCTGCTCTTGCTCGCCGCTCCGGGCGGCCTCGCCCTGCTCTCGCTCGCCTCTCTGGGCGGCCTCACTCTGCTGTGTTTGTCCGCCACATCTGTGGTTCTGTTCCTGAGTCCCAGTGTGTACTGGGTCCTATCCCGCCTGTGTTCCTTCCTGCTAGCGCCTCCCTGTCTGCACTCTAGCCGTGCTTGCCTGTACCCCCCTGCCTGCATACCCGCCTGCCTGCATACCAGTCGTGCCTGCCTATACCCACCAGTCTGTGTGCCAGCCTAACCTGTCTGTTCCTGTATTCCCCTGTGTGGGTCAACAGCCGTGTCCGGGGTCTGTCCTGGAGTAGCACCTGGTCCCTCTGCTCGGTTCCTCCTTGGTGCACTGGCGTCGTATGCCGTCGTGCGACCCTGGTCGGATCGGGTGAATACCTAGTTACGCCCCTCCAGGCATTCACTCTCCGGCACGGTCCAGTGGAATCACACGCACACGCCACTCAGCCCGGGCGTGTGCATTACACCTATGATATTATTTCATGTCTTTTTTTTTTTCTTTGATTGAACAAATAATTCCTACGTGTCCAAGGGAATTTTTCCGTCTAAGAAAGTGATCGCCACTGATCCAGAGAATGAAAGAAACACCATTCTTGTTATTTTAAAAAAAATGATAGTTGGGTGAAAGAAAAAGTAAGATTATGAGACTGACAGATCTGTGAATATGCATTGTCACGTTTTTGTCCACTTCCAGTCTTTTTTTGCCTTTATTGTTTATAACCTCACCTTTTTGTGTCTTCATGTTGGTTTTCATTAATTTGCACTTAGTCTTCCAGCACAATCAATCTCCTCCGTTCTCATGCTTTAATGTAAAGTACATGTCTTTTTATTGTGAGTTATTAATTTACAGCACAACAGATGTTTCCTTGCTTTTGCAGCACTGAAGCAAGGCCAGATTTTCAATTAAAGCTGGAAGTGTATAGCTGCAGCATGGAGGACTCGTCTATAGCAAACACTCCCAAGAAACTCGCGCGGAAGCTCAGAAACTCAATTGGGAAATCTGCAGGGAAGAAATTTAATTCAGAACTTGAGGAATCTGAGCCAGAAGCTTTTTTGTTCTCCAATCCTCACATGCCGTGAGTTGTGCTTTCAGCATTCATTGCTATTAATATACATGTACTGTATGTGGTCACCGCGGCTTTGTAGCTCTCTTCTTACAGACAATACATGGAACCTTAGAAGAAAAAATTGTAACTGATGTTTTAATTGCGCTAAGCGGAATTGAGAATTATAGCAACTTTTATCTATTGTGACAGAGCGCATATTTTACATTTCTAAAATGTATTAGTTTTGCTATTACTATTTTTTTTTTTCGGACAAGCCTTCAAACAAGTATACTTTCTTCCTTCCAGAAACTGTGTATATCACATATACTGATTCTACAAAGTCTATATCTTACAACCCACTACCGGCTTGGTTCTCCTAAAATTAAAAGTGCTCATGGTTCATCAAGATCCTCTCAAAAAAAAAACCACCTACTTTTAACCTGCTGACACGTCCTCCTTAAGGGCAGGCTATCCTCAGAAAATGACCTATTGTTTAAATTTAGGTTTTTTGTGTTATTTGTAGTTAAAAAAAAAATAAATAAATAATCACAATCTGTATTCAAAATAATAGAAATCTTGTAATTTTCACACTGGCCACTGGGTCTCTTTTAGACTCGAACTTCCTGTTTCAGGAAACAACACATGTACAAAGCCCTATCTTTTCTGTTAAAGCATCAAATGAACATGTGCAAAGGTCATTGTGAAGGTTGGGGGAGCAGAGTCAGCTGTGACATCTCCTGTTGTGATTGGTGGATCTTGTGTTATCAGCTGTGTATTACCTGCCATTCTAATCCTGCCTCTGATAAGGAACCTGATGAAAACTCTTCCTAAAAGGACAGGAAGTAGGAGTCTAAAAAATCCCTAGTGGCCAGTGTAAAAATTGCAAGATTTCTATTTATCAATGTGATCTGAAAAAAAAAAAAGACAATGTTTTAAAAATACATGTAACACAAAAACCTGATTTAAACAATAGGTCACTTTCTGATGAGATCCCTTTTTAAGGCACTTATAAGGATGGCCAAAGGCCATGTTTCAATGGAAAGTTAAAAATGATTTAAACCAGAGATTTATTATCAATGTATGATTTTTCATGAGCCGTATAAAAATTACTGAAATATTGCAGTTTTCAGAATGGCTACTAGAGCTAGCCAATGGACGGATATTTCATGCATTCTGCCTCCGGTTTTAGTTTTGCTGTGTAGAATTGAAAAGGGTCATCTGTGTCATCTCCATAATGTTTAAAGGGAGAGGAATATGCTGCAGGAGGCCCAGCTAATAGGCCATTTAACACAGATAAGGCACAGTATGCATCTCTTCCTGCTTCACTCTGTAGAGGGACAACACTAATTAATTCATTCAGGAGTCTGCTATTCTGGTGCATTTTTACTTGTATTCATTGCAGCTGCCATAAAAAGCAAAAATTTACACTTGCACTCTGCATACAGTCAATTCCAGAAAAATAGCCAGTAAAGCTTTTAAAAACGTTAATTTCTTAATATGTAAGTGAGCTGTAAAGCTCTTTGGCCGGACACGCATCTCCTTGAGAATCTGCCTCAAGAAATTATTTTAAATAAAAGGGGGAGTTGCCAGTGTGAGACATGTAATGACTGACAGTCTGCTCTCCTGATCTACATGTCTTCCCTGGTACCTCTGCCTGTCATTTACAATAATCTCTGGAAGCAGATTCTTGGGGAGATCTGTATCCCACCCCTAGATCTTAACCGCTCGTTTACATATTAAGAAAAACATGGATTTTTCTAGAATAAGACATCAGATCGCAGATATCAAGGTATCATTTTATTCAACTTCCTATGCCTGTATAGATGGCTTAGGAGGGTTGACTCTACTCACATACTCCCTTTAAGGCTGTGTGCCCACGTAGCATTTTTCAAGCGTATATGCTGCGGAATTTCCGCAGCGTAAACGCTTGAAAAACGCATGTATATCCGCACCCCATGGTCCCCAATGGGATTCCGCAAGTTCTATGCACATGCTGTGGATTTTTCCGCAGCGTTTATGCCGCGTTCAAAAATCCGCAGCATGTCATTTAATTTTGCGTTTCCGCAAGCGGAATTGCCTTTGTCCAATGCATAAAAAACGCAAGGCAATTCCGCATGTGGAAAACGCGTGATAAACGCGCGAAAAATGCGCGATAAACGCGTGCGGAATTCCGCATGCGTTTTTCCGGGAGAGGACTTGCATTTATGCAGCAGAAATTTTCTGCTTCATAAATGCAACGTGGGCACATAGCCTAATAAAGTAAACTAAAATTAGTTCTACTTGCTTTTGTAGACCAGAGGCCATGCCAGATATCAGGTCCTACTAAATCATGACCGGGACATGAACTGATGTACTGTAAGTAATTTTTTTCTATTTTGGTCTATATTTTAGGGGAGCAAAATACAACCTTCTGGCTCATATTACACTCATGCTGGATAGTGTGGAGGATAGCTTCAGAACTCATACCCTTACTATTACTGCACATGGTAAGTGTTCACACGTGTATGTGGTAATGATAGACCCCATTACTGTTCCTGCAGGAGTCTGTGGCCAGCGGACGAGAACCTTTTGAACCTCCTCCTACATGCAGGTATCCCCCGCATCTCTTCTGATTAGTAAGCCCGGGTGTCACGCAGAGTGTGGGAAAGACTTAGTGCAACACAGAGGGAAGAGGGAAAGGAAGCCCAGACACTAGGGAAAGGGGAAGTGGAGACCTCCTCCTAGTCTGGTCTAGTGTAACCCTGTCTCAACTACCATCCCTATATTGGCTCTTCACCAATCGCCGCACGCGTGCCTCACCCTGACTTTCCCTGGCGTATGGCTAAGGCTAGGGAAGGGAGGAGATGAGCACTACTTGATCTCCACTAAACTCTATAGACAACAAGGGTAGACAAACGGGGAGAATTGCTTAGCTTTAGACGACTCCAGCCAATTGGGCACACGGCCTCAAGCTCCAGAGAGGATGAAGTACTGCTCTTGCTAAAGCCTCACAAGTAGTGATGAATATTGCCGGTACCTCCCTCTCAGACCCACCAGGTATTTATACACTCAGGCCAGGGAGCTAATTAGCCAGAGGGAGGTAGCTGCTGGGTCCTAGAGACAGCCAGCCTCTAAGAAGATGTCTGTAATGCCAAACATAGAAATCCCTGCAACCAACTGCAGGGCGACTATCTGTCACCTCTGACACACCCAGGACACAACATCATCATTGCGGCGCTATGCCCTCACGACGTCACACCGGGCCTACTGAGTGCGGTGTGAAATTCGGAAAATGCTTATGCTGTTTCCGGTACTAGCTTTAGCCTTTCAGGGCACACGTGCGGGGTCCTAACACACCTAGCGTAGCTCTTAATGCGACTACCGCAGCTTGCACTTTATAGCAAACCATTTTTATAGATCTTTGGTTGGGCAACCTGTCTGAGAATTGCTGTCTCGCAACACACCATCGTGTAACCCAGTGTTTCCCAAACCCCTTTCTCACAGTCCCCAGCACGTCATGTTTTCAGGATTTCCTTGGTATTGCACAGGTGATGGACGTATCATCAATGCATCAGGAATTCTCTCACGTGCAATACTATGGGAATCCTGAGCACATGACCTGTGTGGGGCCCTGAGAACTGGAGTTTGGGAAACATTAGTGTAACCCTAAGAATCTGTCAGCAGTAGAGATGAGCGAATCTCTTTGCTCAGTTCTAGTCCTCTGTCCTGGTCAGAGCTCTCTGGCCAGGAACAGGAGCTGCTCAAATTTCCTGACCTTCCGGGTTCCCAGGCTGGTCTTTATGATTTTCTGTGCTGGTGCGTCATCACCCGTACGACGCACAGATAACCTCACACCAGGTCGGCGAATCCATCGCTGCACCAAGAAACCTGGAAGGTCAGGAAACTCCCGCAGCTCCTCCCCACAGCTAGTGAGCACTGACCTGGACTGATATTGCACAAAGCGATCCACCCAACTATACTCAGAAAGTTTTTGCTATATAATCATAATGTAGGGGCAGACCCCCTGATTCCAGTGGTGATGGGTCACTTACTGGGCGGTGTGTTGCTATTTCAATAAAATCAGTGTTTTTGTTTTGTTTTTTTTTTAAAACATAATTTTTATTAAGATTTTCAGAAAAGAAAAAACATATAAAGACAGATGAACAAAGCCAAAATGAGACATTAATCAGGAGCCTGTACGCAGATCAGGCACGTTGTATAGGCAATAAATTGTGATTAACTGACACAACAAATAAAGATTAAATATTAACAGTTTAAAGTCCTCATTGTCAACAATACAAAAGGAATTAGATGCAGATAATTAATTCGTTCTGATTATCTCCCATGTTTTAGTTTACTCGTAATTGTCCTAAGTAGTTATTTAGATCCTCTAGAACAGGGGTGGGCAATTAATTTTTCTGAGGGGCCACATGAGAGACCGTGACTGTTGGGGAGGGCCGAACCAATAGGCTGAAATTAATTCTGCTTAATATTAATATTAACACATTAATTCTAATTATTATATTATTAATGATTATATTAATATTAATTGTATCACTTAATATTGAGCAGAATTAAGTGTGTTGACATCCCCCTATATACAGCATGAGCCCCACACAGCCTCTCTATATACAGCATGAGCCCCACACAGCCTCTCTATATACAGCATGAGCCCCACACAGCCTCTCTATATACAGCATGAGCCCCACACAGCCTCTCTATATACAGCATGAGCCGCCCCACACAGCCTCCCTACATACAGCATGAGCCGCCCCACACAGCCTCCCTATATACAGCATGAGCCCCACACAGCCTCCCTATATACAGCATGAGCCCCACACAGCCTCCCTATATACAGCATGAGCCCCACAAAGCCTGCCCAGTGTCTAGCATGATAGCCTCCCCAGTGTCCAGCATGAGAGCCCCCCAGTGTCCAGCATGACAGCCCCCCCACTGTCCAGCATGAGAGCACCCCCAGTGTCCAGCATGACAGCCTCCCCAGTGTCCCGCATGAGAGCCCCCCCAGTGTCCCGCATGAGAGCCCCCCCAGTGTCCCGCATGAGAGCCCCCCCAGTGTCCCGCATGAGAGCCCCCCCAGTGTCCAGCATGAGAGCCCCCCCAGTGTCCAGCATGAGAGCCTCCCCAGTGTCCAGCATGAGAGCCTCCCCAGTGTCCAGCATGAGAGCCTCCCCAATGTCCAGCATGAGAGACTCCCCAGTGTCCTCCCGCGGCCCCTCCTCCACCAATGCATTTACCGCGGATGGAGACAGCGGTGACGGTGTGCAGGTGGGGAAGGGCACCGTGCAGCCTGTGGGCCACTGTTATCAGCCCCTCGGCTGCCTCGATCTGAGGGCCGGACTAGAACAGCCAGAGGGCCGGATGTGGCCCACGGGCCGCACTTTGCCCAGGTCTGCTCTAGAATATACCACTCTGTAGAACTGAATGGTTTGACAATTTTATTTTTTTCAATCAGAGAGCAACATGTTATAATCTGTTTCCATTTTGATAGAAATTTGCCAGCCTGTTGTTCCTTGTCACTGAGGGCATCAAGTTGTTCTGCTCCCATAAAGTGTTTCAATTGGATCATCAGCTCTGCTATGGGGGGGGGATGTTAGGGTCTAGCCAATGTTTGAGTAGCTGTTTTTTTGCTAAGAAGAGTAGTGTGACACAGATACACAGAGCAGCCAGTACAGGGTTAAATAACAAGGGGGATTTACTGTAACAGGGTCAATCTCCATGCAGGGAGTAACAGGGAACATATGGGGACAACAAGGAAGTAGCAGGTAATATACTATAACTGACAATCCACAGTTTGGCTAGATGTAGCAGAGTCGACACGGTTGTAATCGGCAGTTTTTACACTTGGCTGACTCTTGCTCCTCACAAGGCAGTTGCCGGCTGGTGCCGGTGTTGCTTTCTTCCGGCTTCCCCGCCTAAACAATGCTCTGTCTTCTGGCGGCAGCTGGCGGTCTCCGGTTTGACCAGCTGAGCCCCTAGTCCATAACAGTGCACCTCACTTGCTCAGCTCCAGGGATCCTGCATCTCTTCTCCCTCTAGTCGGGCTTGACTCCCACTGCCGCTTTTCCCGCTCAAAAACGCCTTTTCCACTCTTCCTAGACACGAGCTCAGCTCCCCGGTTACCTGACTCGTCAGCTCTCTCCCTGGACATACCCCCAGCTTCCCACTCACCTGACTCCTGTCTCGCAGTCTGTCTTCCCCCTGCAACAAGAGGCACGTCCCCGGCAGTTCCGGATCCCTTGTTTTGAAAGTACTTACACCCCAGTCTCCTTTAACTCCCCATTCCACGGGCGAGAGTTCCTTCACCAAACGTTCACATTCTTGGACTTCCTGGACGATACGTTGCCATATAGATTGATCTTGTTCGTAACGGTGAGGAGGCACTCCTGCTGTTGTCCGTTCTGACCGGCGTAACTCAGTTTGACCGATGGGGGTGCAGGGTCACTCGGATTCCCAATCTCCGCCTGCCCGGTGGCTTCAACTGATGGTGTTCCCTCGCCGCCTGCACTGGGGACGGCAGGTAATCGAGTGCTTGGGCTCGGAGGTAGAATCAACAATTCTTCTTCATCCACATCGTGGCTTGGGGCAACTGTGACAGGACCCTCTCTAGAAGCAGGTGATTCTTCATCCTCGTCATCTTTAGACAGACAGGGCCGCAGCATACTACGATGAACCACTCTGGTAGGGGCTTCTTCAGCCCCCTCTTGTTGAACTTCATACACAGGTCCTTCAGCGCCCAGCCTACGCTTCTCTCGGTGCGGGGTCCGTTCCCACCACCTACTCAATTTGCCCCGGGGCCGCCTGTCTCGAACCAACACCCGCTCCCCGGGCCTCAGAGCTGTCCCTCGAAGAGGCAATGTCTCATGATGTTTGAGCTCCCGAAACTTTTGTTGTACCAACCGTCGGAGGGTCTGCAGTTGATGCCGGTGTTCTCGGACCCAGGAAGACATCTCCGTCCGTGGGTAGTCCTCCTCGTGATCCAGCTCTAACTAGGTAATCTCTCGCCCCTTTCGCCTGAACAGTAAGATATAAGGAGTGAACCCCGTCGTACTATTCACTCGGTTGTTGTAGACCCACACCAGCACTGCTACAAACTCAGGCCATCGCACCTTCCGATCTTCCTCCAATGTGCGGAGCATTTGGATCAGTGTCCGATTAAAGCGTTCACAGGCCCCATTTCCTTGAGAGTGATAAAGAGTAGTCCGTGACTTCTCAATCCTGTACAACCGGTGCAGCTCTTCCATCACCCGGCCCTGGAAGCAGGCGCCTTGATCGGAATGGATCCTCTTTGGGCAGCCGTACACCCGAATGAAGTCTCGGCAGATGGCCTGCGCAGCTGATTCGGCGGTCTGATCTCTGGTCGGGGTCACCACCGCAAACTTTAAGTGGTCTGTCATTACCAGGCAATGTTCATACCCGAGATGCTCCAGTCCAGCAGTCAAATAGTCGATCATCAGCACCTCCAAGGGGGCAGAAGTCACAATGGTTTGTATTTGGACCCGCTGCTCCAGGGGCTTAACCAGCTCACAGCTCCGGCATCCTCGACAAGTGCCTTCTATTGTTGCTCGCAGTCAGGGGTGATACACCAGCCTCTGCAACCACTGAAATGTCTTCTCTTGTCTGAAGTGAGCACCTCGTTCATGAGCCTCCTTAGCCACTACTCCGACCAACTTCTCTGGGATCACCACTTGCCAGGTGGTCCCGAACTCTCGCAGTAGCTGTACCCGTGGGTACAGCAGCCCTTTTCTAAAACACAGTCTCTCCCACTGTCCCAGCATTTTCAGCGCTCCCGTGGCCAGAGTACTCCTCTCCTCTCGACTGGGGACCTGCCTCAAAGCCACCCATTGACGTAATTGAGCAACTTCTCGGTCAGTCTGTTGAAGTCGGACCCAGTCATCTCTTGGCCGCCCTAGCACTTGTTCTTCCGACGTCTCTCCGATCTGTCCCTGCGCCGCAACCAGCGGTCCCACGACACTTCGGAAGCTAGGGATCTCATCTGCCTCCAAATCTTCATCGCGGTCATTATCAGGCTGCTCATATGTCACTCTGGAGAGGGCGTCGGCATGAGTATTCTCTGCCTTAAACCAGTAGGTGATTTTATACCAGTACCTGGCCATGTGGGCCACCCACCGCTGCTCCAGGGCCCCCAACTTCGCATTCTCCAGGTGAGCCAACGGGTTATCTGTTCTCACCAGTACTTTGGACCTGGACAAATACTCTGCAAACTTCTCGGTCATTGCCCAAACCAGAGCTAGCAACTCTAATTTGAAAGAGCTATAATTATCTGGGTTCCTCTCGGAGTCGTGAAGGGAGCGACTGGCGTACGCAATCACGCGCTCTTTCTCCTCCTGTACTTGGGATAACACGGCGCCCAGAAAATGTAGGCTCCTATCAGTGTGGATTATGAATGGTTGGGAGAAATCCACAAGGGCAAGTATTGGGGCCTCGGTCAGGGCCATTTTTAGGGCACGGGAGGCCTCTTCCTGACTGCTTTCCCACCGAATCGCCCGATTCTTGGAGCCCGTCGGCACTCCCTTAAGTAGCTCCAGCAATGGGTTGGCTATGCGGGTGAAGTTCTTCATGAATCTTCAATAGTACCCGGCAAGTCCCAGGAAGGCCCGAACGTCCTTCACTGTCTTCGGGGTAGACCACTCCTGTACGGCGGCCACCTTTTCCGGGTGGGCCTGACTCCTTCACCGGACACAGTATGACCGAGATATTCAATCTGTTTGCGGGACAGGTGGCACTTCTGGGGCTTCACCTTTTAAACAATGACTCTGTAGGCGGCTCAGTACTTGCCTCAGTCGCTGGAGGTGCTCCTCGAAGGTGGCGGCATAGACAATTATGTCGTCAAGATAAATCAGTGTCGCCTCGAAGTTCAAATCGCCCAGGCACCTCTCCATCAGACGCTGGAACGTCCCGGGGGCGTTTGTCTGGCCGAAGGGCATCCGATTGAACTCGAACAGTCCCATGGGTAATATGAACGCCGTCTTCGCACGGTCATGTTCGGCCACGGGCACCTGCCAGTACCCGCTGGCCAGATCCAAGGAGAAGTAACTTTCCTTCCCTAAGGCCGACAGAGACTCTTCGATTCGGGGTAGTGGGTAAGAGTCTCGTACTGTACAGGCATTCAGTTGTCTATAGTCCACACAGAACCGCAGGGTCCCATCTTTCTTCCGGACCAGGACACTCGGGGCTGCCCACGGACTCTGACTCTCCTGTATCACACCATTTTGTAACATATGGGCTAGCATCTCCTTAACCTCCTTATACCTCCCCAGATGTATCTGTCGGTATCTCTCCCGCACTGGTGCAGCGCTCCCCGTGGGAATCTCGTGGGTAATGGCTTCGGTGCAACCAAAATCATCTTCATGGCGAGAAAAGACTTCCTGGTACCCCTCCAGTACCCCCTCAACCTGCTGCACCTGTCGAGGTGAAAGTCCCGTCAGTTCAGCCCGCATTCGTTCTAGGATTCTTCGTCCACCCTTTGCACCAGCACAGTGGGATTCCGGTGACACGGTGACCGCCAGACTCCAGGGGTCTCCTCGTACAGCGGACAGCTGTACTGCATCAGATTGCATCAACTTCTCTGGCATTCCCAAAATATGGGCTATTTCCGCCCTGGGAGGGAGTGTGAGATCGCCTTCGCACAGATTAACGCACCGCACTATAACATTGCCACCCTGGACGGTGGCCAGTGTCCGAGCCACCTGGAGTCCGGGGGGTACTTTGTCCATCGATGTTGGTTCTATCTGTACTTCGACCCCCTCAAGAGGTGTGCAGGCCCGTGCGGGTAACGTGAGTACAGTTTGTCCTGGCGGTAAGGTGAGCGCCATAGCTGCTGGTACTATTACTTTCCCCAGGACCTTCCCTTCACTCGACGTCTCCTGAGCCTGGGTGGCTCGGGATTAATTGTTGAAAAACCCTCCTTTGAGGGGTTCGTGGGTCCCACCGGTCTAGAGGAATCTGCTTCGGCTCACTAATCCAGGATTTGCCCGATCTTTCAGCATTCATTCCGGGGGTCCACTTCCTGTTCCCCCTGCGACCACACCACCCCTGCGACCGGGATGGGTAATTGATTAGCTGCCTTAAGTCTAATTACTGGTCCCCATTCAGGCCGCGCTATCTCTGGAAATCGCTGCTGGAAGTAGGCTTCTGTCATCGTAGTCACCTGGGATCCCGTGTCAATCAGGCAGTGAACAGCCCGACCGCTCATTTCAGCCCAGACAGTCGGGCTGCTGGAAACTGGGTCCTTGGGACTTCCTCTTTTTCTTTCCCCTTCCTTAGGCTCCAGGCTGTGTCCCACGAACACGGAGCCCGCTAGTTTAGCGGCTGCCGCAACAGGGGCCGCCCTCGGCTAGCACAGCCCCTGGCATAATGTCCTGCGCCTCTACACTTCCAGCAGGTTGTGTCTCTGTCTGTGTAGGGCTGCCTCACTTCTCGAGCTCATTCCGGTTCAGCTGCAGGCGGAGTGGGTACCTCGTTACTCCAGACCATCCCTGCCAGGGCCGTCACCCCCATCTCCTGCTCTCACACGTGCCTCCGCCCCCACTTCTAGAAAAGTTATACGTGGGTTAGCGCGCAGGCGGTCCCGCAAGGCCTGCTTCAGCTGCACATCCCTGAAGCCTGCCACAAATTGGTCCCTTAAGATCACGTCATGGGGGCCCATTCCCAAATTCCCCATGTCGTCTTTTCTAGTGATATAGGCATGCACCCTCTGTAAGGCATTAACATACTGCGTCACAGTCTCCCCCTCCTGCTGCACTTGGTGAAACAGTCGTATCCTCAGTTCTCCTACATTGGTGGGATCCCCATGCATCTCCTCCAATATCCTCACCACTTTTTCTACAGTATCCCGGTCATGAAGAGGGCGGTACATCACGGAGTGCCGGGCCTCGCCGTCCAGGGCCAGTAAGGCTATTTCGGCTTGCATAGCTGGGGTCATCGGATGCATACGTAACATACTCCTAACTCTCTCAACCCAGTCCCACAGCATCATATTGTCCCTGGTGAACTTTGGGAGATTGCTGAGCATGGCCCCCAGCGGCAAGCTAGATCTAGGGGCTTCCAGGATGGACTGATCTGCAGTGTCTGTGTCTAAAGACTGCATCCTGCCGTATACGCCAAATGTAACAAAGGTACTTTAGATGCAGTGACACAGAAACACAGAGCAGCCAGTACAGGGTTAATAAACAAGGGGGATTTACTGTAACAGGGTCAATCTCCACGCAGGGAGTAACAGGGAATATATGGGGACAACAAGGAAGTAGGAGGTAACATGCTATAACTGACAATCCACAGTTGGGCTAGATGTAGCAGAGTCGACACTGTTGTAATCTGCAGTTTTTACACTTGGCTGACTCTTGCTCCTCACAAGGCAGTTGCCGGCTAGTGCCGGTGTTGCCTTCTTCCGGCTTCCCCGCCTAAACAATGCTCCGTCTTTTGGCGGCAATGGGCGGTCTCCGGTTTGACCTGCTGAGCCCCTGGTCCATAACCGTTCCCCTCACTTGTTCGGCTCCAGGGATCCTGCATCTCTTCTCCCTCTAGTCGGGCTTGACTCCCACTGCCGCTTTTCCCGCGCAAAAACGCCTTTGCTACCCTCTTCCTTGACACGAGCTCAGCTCCCCGGTCACCTGACTCCTCATCTCTCTCCCTGGGCACACCCCCAGCTTCCCAGTCACCTGACTCCTGTCTCGCAGTCTGTCTTCCCCCTGCAACAAGAGGCACGTCCACGGCAGTTCCGGATCCCTTGTTTTGAAAGTACTTACACCCCGGTCTTCCCCCTTACAGTAGAGTATGAAGCAGTTTTGGGGGGCCTCCTATCTTTTTGTAAGGATTCTCTGGGTTCCTCCAATAATGTAGTAGGGCTAAGTATGGAGAGAGGGTGTACCCTGGACCCCATATAGTATTCATCAAATCTGAAACCTGATCCCAATATACTATTGATTCGGTGCAGGATCATAGGCCATGCATGAGGTCAGAGTATGGATGGTGACACTTAGGGCATGCAATTAGTCTATTCGATAATGGATATTTTTTCGGTATATTAAAGGCATGTATGGCTCCATGTATTATTTTATATTAACGTTCTCTCCATGTTTCATTTTATAATGTATTTTCTAAATACCTTCCAGTCTGATCTGATCTTAATGGGAATTTCAACGTCTTCCCATTGATGCTTCCAATATTTGAAAAAAAATGTCAGGGTGTATCCTTAACCAATTAGATTTCATTACCGAATAAATATTAGATATGGAGGGGGTACCCGTTGGAGATAGTAGAATGACATCCGATTCATTTTGGGAGGTCTCGAAAGTAACATCCCTTAAGTTTGACATAACGGAGAGTCTGATTTGTTCATATTGGAAGCCATGTTGGAGAGGTAGACCATATTTACCCATACACTCTGGGTATGTCAACCATCTCTGATCGGTAGGGTGGAGGAGATGAGATATGTTATCTATACCAGCCTGCTGCCATTTAAAGAATAATTTGTTTTCAATGCCCTGAGGAAATTCTGGATTCCGCCATAGCTGCAGGTGCGTAGAAATTCTGAAAGAGAGGCCATATTTCTTCCTAACCGCTTTCCAAGCGGAGATGGTGTCTTTAAAAGTTACTGATTTTTTGATTGCTAGGGGTAGGGAAGTGTATCTAGAGTGTAGAAGTGCAATCAAATTGAAGGGGTACGCATAATCTGATTCTAACGAGTAATCAGAGTAAAATCAGTGTTTTATCAGCAGGAGATTATCACTACAGGACTAGGTGTCTCGTGCTTCCTAGTCAACTGCTTCTGTGTAACCCCACAACCGATCAGCCGCTTTCTGTCAATTGGCAGATTTCTGTGTACACTGGATATTGACAGAGAGCTGCTCATCAGTGGTGTGGGTGGGGGTTATACAGGGCTCAGCATTCAGAGCACTGCAGCAGAGAAAACAATGGTTTTATCAAAACTACACCAGGCAGACCAGCAAGTGATACATTGAATAAGGGTCTTTGCCCCTAAATCATGCTGCTCTCAGAATACATAGCTAAAACTTGCTGGCAGATTCTCTTTACAGTAGAAGTCTCTACAAAATATTTTTTTGATAACCTGTCATAATTACTTATGAATATATGTGATTGTATTGCTAAACTTACTGATCACAGTCTTCCCCGGCTTTTCTTCCGGTCCCACATGAGTGCTACTGTTCTTGGGCTGACTCGCACAGTGGCCTTTGTGTAGGGCGGTGCTGATTCCTTTAATGTAAGCCTTTGGAGAATCAGAATGTGGCTCTATAGTCCTACTCAGAGAAAGCGACTTCTGGTTCACACATAAACCCATGTGTGATCAGCTTAGTCTTTTTGCAGGTCACGTGGGCAAGAAAAGCATCGGAGTGATATTTCTTTAAAGAAGCACTCCACCTCCTCCTCCTCCTCCTCCCATCAAAGTTTTTATCCTCTAATATATTGCAATCATCATGTTGTATAGCACTGTGCGGGGAGAGAGCAGCTGGGTCAGGAGTTTGTGGGAAACCATTTATATGGGGAAAAGAGACTTCCTGTTTCTACATAGAGCAGAGAATGAGAAGAATTACCTGGGTAGAAAGGCAAAATGAGCAATTGTAAGTAATAAGTAATGATTTCTATATGTTAAGAGGATAAACACTTTGGGAGGAGGAGGAGATCTTTTTTTAATTAGTCAGTTTTTTAGGCAAACTTTATGACCCAATTTTCTCTCTTTCAGAGGATTCCTCTTTCTGGCTTCCGTTGTATGGGAATTTGTGCTGCCATTTGGTTGCACAACCCACATGTATGACTGATGACGTTATTACTGGATTTCTTAACCAGCAGGTATTGGATGTCAGAGTGTCTATAACCCAGAGCAGAATGTTTGGATTTTCTATATGTATGTATGTATGTGTGTGTGTGTGTGTGTGTGTGTGTGTGTGTGTGTGTATATATATATTATACTGTATATTTTGGAGTTCTTTTTAATTTTTACACTTTGTTAGTTTTTTCTTTATATCTCCCATGTAGAGCAATCCTCTCTTCACCTTGAAATACATCATTTTATTATATTTGATATTCTATAAATGAGCAGTGGTACACTTGTATGATTTTTTTTTTTTTTGCACAGAATTTTAATACTTATCTCATACCTTTATAATGTAGGAGACGGCTGGTGGCATTCGTAGTTGGATCAGAATGTACTGTGTGCTGAAAGGTGGCAACCTCCATTGTTATTATACACCAGAAGAAATAGCGGCTAAAATCTCAGCCACCATGACTATTCCTATTAACAAGGTAAACTGCATCCATGGGAAAATGTTGAAAGGGAATGTATCATTTTGTAAACTGTTTCTTATCAGTAATATACAAAAAAAGAATGCTGATAATTTTTAACTTTGATTCTTTATCATCCTGCTTTGTGCAGCTCATTTTCCAACTTAACTGTGCAGTCTGAGGATAGTTAGCAGAGTCACCTCATTATCACTGAAGGAGGATTTCCAATGACTGATCTATTGAAAAGCCAAAACTAATCATGTTCTATCTGGACTATACAGTTGAGATATACATTTTTTTTAAACAGATGTTTTGTTGCACTTGATATCCATCTTTTGCAACATCTAATAGCATATAAATTGTAAATTAATATGTAAGTTGTTGCTTCTTCCTTTTAGAGAGTTTGTGTTTTCGTTTTATTCTGTTTTACATGTCCCTTTTAGGACATTTAACTTTCCATTGTTGTCCCATCTAGGCATTTATGTAATATTGATAGGATATGACATAAATGTCCACTAGATTAATGACCCTGCGCACCTCTCAGGAGCACTGTTAGGAATGGAGGGGCGGTCACACACACACACAGCTCTTTCCATTCATCTTGACAGGACCTCCATAAATTTGCACCAAAGGTAAAGTAAATGCAAGTGAATCAGGCTTTTTATACAGCAGGAGAAATCTTAAAGGGGTTGTCCGGTCAAAAGTGATGCAGACTTGTGAATCTCCCCCAGCGCAGGCACTGTGCGCTGCGGGGATTCGCCGGTATGAGACCTGGTGATGGAGGGTATGTATGAGTTATGCATACCCCTGACCATTCAGTTCCGCCTCTCTCTGTACACTTGTATGGAGCGAGGCCATGCCCTGTCTAGTGACGTGGGCGGCCAGTGAGCGGGTCCGACTAGTCCGACAAGTGTATGGAAAGCGGGGGTATGTATAACGCATACATACACTCCGTTACTGGGTCTGAAACCGGTGACTTCCCGCCGCGCACAGTGCCTGCGCTGGGGGGATTCATAAGTCTGCAGTCACACAGAGTGACTACAGACTTATCACTTTTGACCGAACAACCGATAAAACAGTGGCTTTTATCAAATCTACAGCAAGTTGCTTAGTAATTGATACATCACTGGAATCAGTGTCTCTACGCCTACATTATGCTGCTCTCAGATGGGGTATCAAAAGCCTGCTCACCTCTATTTATTTTGTGGAAAGAGGATCCTCTGTTAAATATGCAAAAGAAAATCTGCAGTGAGTACACCACCCCATTTCTGCTGTTATACAATATATAGCTACGTGTGCTAGTTTTTTATTTCTTTTTCCCATTTTAGGAAACCAGAATCCGTGCTGTGGAGAAAGACTCCAAGAAAAGAACCAACAGTTTTACTATCATCAACTTGGTGTCTGGAGAAGCGGTAACAAAAATATTTTCCACTGACAGCAAAGAAGAACTTCAGACATGGATGGAAGCCTTCTGGCAGCATTTCTACAACCTCAGTGAGTGCAGACATCTAGTATTTAGTGCTAAGAATGTAGCGGCTTACTTGTGATCAATCCTGCCGCTCATAATTGGGGTGTACATGGATTCCATTATGGTGGGACACTGGCCATTCACCAGCCTAGTCTATTCTTCTAGATTGGAAACACAAACTGATGCAGTTTTGGGTGCATTGTATGATAGTTTTTTTAACCAAATCCAGGAATGGATCCATCAGGAAGGATCTCTGAGCTCAACTCTTTTCCAAACTTTATAGCATGAATGCAGAGTCATGCATGCACGGTCACCTTTTCATTCCCAATGGCGCAAGAGGGTCCCAGGAGTGAGACTCACATTTAAGACATATTTTGTAGATACCTTATTTTTCAGATTATAAGACGTACTTTTTTTCCTTCCAAAATTTTGGAGGCGGAGGAGCGGCGCACAGGAGGCAGGCGCCACCTGCTGCAGCCTGTAGGCGTGGGGAGCAGTGACTATTCTGGCAGACAATCTCACAGTGTGAGGGCGCCATGGCAGTGACCTCATTCGCGGCTCACACTGTGAGATCAGTGATGGCAGCAGAGCAGGACGCAGCGGTGGAGAAGAGGGAAGGAAAGTGAGTAGAATTGTTTTATTTTTTTTGTGTGCAGCATAATGGGGATGAGGGGGCCATGCATACCAGCAAGAGGGATGAGGGGGGGCCATGCATACCAGGAAGAGGGATGAGGGGGGGCCATGCATACCAGGAAGAGGGATGAGGGGGGGCCATGCATACCAGGAAGAGGGATGAGGGGGGGCCATGCATACCAGGAAGAGGGATGAGGGGGGGCCATGCATACCAGGAAGAGGGATGAGGGGGGGCCATGCATACCAGGAAGAGGGGTGAGGGGGGCCATGCATACCAGGGTGAGGGGGGGCCATGCATACCAGGAAGAGGGGTGAGGGGGGGCCATGCATACCAGGAAGAGGGATGAGGGGGGCCATGCATACCAGGAAGGGGGATGAGGGGGGCCATGCATACCAGGATGAGGGGGGTCATGCATACCAGGAAAAGGGGTGAGGGGGGGACCATGCATACCAGGAAGAGGGGTGAGGGGGGGACCATGCATACCAGGAAGAGGGGTGAGGGGGGGGCCATGCATACCAGGAAGAGGGGTGAGGGGGGGGCCCATGCATACCAGGAAGAAGGGTGAGGGGGGCCCATGCATACGAGGGATGAGGGGGGGTCCATGCATACCAGGAAGAGGGGTGAGGGGGGGGCCCATGCATACCAGGAAGAGAGGTGAGGGGGGGCCAATGCATACCAGGAAGAGGGGTGAGGGGTGGCCAATGCATACCAGGATGGGGGCGAACATATAACAGGAAGGATGTATATACCAGGATGGGGGATATTAACAGAATTGGGGGACATTACCCCTATAACAGTGTCAGCAGCAGACCCCCCTTCACAGTGCACCATGACCACATTATTTGCTTAATTTTTTGTTTCTATTTTCCGCCTTTAAAACCTAGGTGTGTCTTATTGTCTGAAAAATACAGTACCCCTTTAAAACTTCTTTATATACATTAGTCCATTATTTTTTAATCTGCTCCTTTTGGTTCAAAAACCTGCATCAAAATTGCACTTAAAACCAATGTACCTAGTACATCTAGATTGAACGTGACCGGAAGTCTGCAAATTGCATACTTTTTTGTGATCACATGACCCCCTGCTCTCACCGGCAATACTGGTGGCTCCTGACAGCATTGGGTGTGCGCACTCTGTAAGGATTCAGATTTAGCAGAAGACTGGACAACCACTTTAACTTTGTATTAATACAGCTGTGGTTAGCCAGAAGGGAATATGTAATCAGAAAATTACTTTTAGTTAAAAAACATTAGATTTTAAGTTTTGGTGGTGATGTTTCTCCCCCCCCCATTCCATATTAAAACCAAAAAATCCTGGAATAGCCGTTATCATACTGGTTACTCTGCTTCCCTGAAGTCCTCTCATTATCACAGGCTGGATTGCAAAACAAGTGACACCTATATATAGGTAACACAGGATTTATGTATTTCACTCACTTTATAGAGCACCATTAATTCCACAGCACTTTACAGACATCATCATCACTGTCCCCATTGGGACTCTAAACTCAGTATCAGTGAGTCATCCCTGTATTTACACGGGCTTAATCCTACATTCCAAACTCCCTGTAGATGTTGCCCTTGGTGGGAACTGAGCCCAGGACCCCAGATCTAAAAAAATAAATTATATAATATGTGTGTGTGTATGTAGAGAAAAAAAAAATATATATATGCTCAAAAAAATAGGAACACTTAAACAACAGAATATAACTCCAAGTAAATCAAACTTCTGTGAAATCAAACTGTCCACTTAGGAAGCAACACTGATTGACAATCAATTTCACATGCTGTTGTGCAAATGGAATAGACAATAGATGGAAATTATTGGCAATTATCAAGACACCCTCAATAAAGGAGTGGTTCTGCAGGTGGGGACCACAGACCACATCTCAGTACAAATGCTTTCTGGCTGATGTTTTGGTCACTTTTGAATGTTGGTTGTGCTTTCACACTCATGGTAGCATGAGATGGACTCTACAACCACAGAAGTTGCTCAGGTAGTGCAGCTCATCCAGGATGACACATCAATGCGAGCTGTGGCAAGAAGGTTTGCTGTGTCTGTCAGCATAGTGTCCAGAGGCTGGAGGCGCTACCAGGAGACAGGCAAGTACACCAGGAGACGTGGAGGGGGCCGTAGGAGGGGAACAACCCAGCAGCAGGACCACTACCTCCACCTTTGTGCAAGGAGGAACAGGAGGAGCACTGCCAGAGCCCTGCAAAATGACCTCCAGCAGGCCACAAATGTGCATGTGTCTGCACAAACTGTTAGAAACGGACTCCATGAGGGTGGTATGAGGGCCCGACGTCCACAGATGAGGGTTGTGCTCACAGCCCAACACCGTGTAGGACGCTTGGCATTTGCCACAGAACACCAGGATTGGCAAAGTCGCCACTGGCGCCCTGTGCTCTTCACAGATGAAAGCAGGTTCACACTGAGCACATGTGACAGACGTGACAGAGTCTGGAGACACCGTGGAGAGCGATTTGCTGCCTGCAACATCCTTCAGCATGACTGGTTTGGCAGTGGGTCAGTAATGGTGTGGGGTGGCATTTCTTTGGAGGGCCACACAGCACTCCATGTGCTCGCCAGAGGTAGCCTGACTGCCATTAGGTACCAAGATGAGATTCTCAGACCTCTTGTGAGACCATATGCTGGTGCGGTTGGCCCTGGGTTCCTCCTAATGCAGGACAATGCCAGACCTCATGTGGCTGGAGTGTGTCAGCAGTTCCTGCAAGATGAAGGCATTGAAGCTATGGACTGGCCCAGCCCTTTCCCCAGACCTGAATCCGATTGAGCACATCTGGGACATCCTGTCTCGCTCCATCCACCGAAGTCACGTTTCACCACAGACTGTCCAGGAGTTGGCGGATGCTTTAGTCCAGGTCTGGAAGGAGATCCCACAGGAGACCATCCGCAACCTCATCAGGAGCATGCCCAGGCATTGTAGGGAGGTCATACAGGCACGTGGAGGCCACACACAATACTGAGCCTCATTTTGACTTGTTTTAAGGACATTACATCAAAGTTGGATCAGCCTGTAGTGTGTTTTTCCACTTTAATTTTGGGGGTGACACCAAATCCAGGCCTCCATTGGTTAATAAATTTGATTATCATTGATGATTTTTGTGTGATTTTGTTGTCAGCACATTCAACTTTGTACAGAACAAAGTATTCAATGAGAATATTTCATTCATTCACATCTAGGATGTGTTATTTGAGTGTTCACTTCATTTTTTTGAGCAGTGTGTGTATCTATCTATCTATCTATCTATCTATCTATCTGTGTGTCCGGGTTCTGGCCAGGAGTATGTATACCGTAGATGTACCCTCCGGTCCTGGCTCTGAAACCAGCAAATCCCCGCAGCGCCCTTGGGGGTGTTCATAAGTCTAGAAGTCACATAGAGTAACTGCAGACTTATCACTTCTGACTGGACAACCCCTTTAATCATCTAATGTCTTTATTGACCAATTCTATGATATTTAGATTTTTCTCAGCAAACTAATTGGAGCAGCAAGTACAGCGGCTGTAGGGTTGCAGCTTCTTACGTTGGCACATTGTTGAACCACACATCCCAGCATGGAGGACCTAGATCACTCATCTGTGTGGTCTTGCTGTTTGCTACATGCAAAATATATATTTTTTTACTTTGTAGGATATACAGAGGCGTCTTGCCATGCTTACAGAGGGGGGAGGTTGTTGGCGCTAAGACTAAAGTCTACCTTTTAAGTCATCCCGTAAACATTGGTCTTCTGTAGGCCTGAATGCACGGCATTGTGCCCGCTCTTACTGTAGTATTTATTACCTGTTATTTTTGCTTAATATCAATAGGATAAATATACTCCATTTTATTTTTATTACATTTTTCAATACATTCTCCCCGAAAAACATTTTTTTTTAATCGGTAAATACAAGTGGAAGCCTCAGTGCTAGTGTGCACGGGGTATAGCTCCTCTGCCAAGGTAACAGGAGACCCCATTAGTGCTGTTACAGCGGTGCCGCACCTGTCTGGCTCACCGGGAGGCTTCTTTTACTGAAGGAAACATTTCATGTTCTCATTACTAAAGTGGGAAATAAGAAGTTCTTTCAATGCAGGTCATTAATAAAACCCTTCTATTTATTCATAAGAGCCACCTACAAGGTTCTCGTAGTAGAATTTACAGAATGCAGTCTGTGTTTTATTCTGTTAGTTCATATAATCTCTTGGGTCATACTGTGTCTTCCCAACTAATATTTAAAGGGGAGGGCTGGTATTAAAATAAAATAAAAAATCAGACAATTTTTTTCTCCATGGAGGGCCTTCTCTTTCCATTGTTGTTATCTTGAATTATAGCTCAGCCCTGTTCTTTGAATGCAAATGAGCTGCAGTTCCAGACACTGGCAAAAGTGGCGCTGTTTCTGAGGGAAAAAAGTTAATAATAATATTTCTAATATTTATATTATTTCTAGTATTTCTATTTCTAGTATTACTAGAAATAATAATTATAATTGTATTAGTATTTCAAGTATTATATATATATATATTTAAATCATGGGCAATGTTTTTTTTTTTTTGTAAATACTTGCATTCTTCATGAAATAATACATCTTTTTCACCTCTTTTCAGATCTATGTTGTGTTGTCCTTCTGTTACTCTTCCCAGAAATGTATGAATAAATTGACAAATGGGTGTTTCCAGTTGGGGGGGTTTGTCTCTGTACACTGTCACATAGTCCAATCAGTGCAGACTGTCTAGGGACACAACCTTGATTGGGGAAATGGTAATAGACTGTTGGCAATGTAGTGGTTAATTTCCAGGAGGAATAACAGCGTAACGGCATAGTGATACATTTAAAATAAATGAGATTTGAGTGGGAAATAAAGTGTTTTCTACAGCAGACATGTTTGCTGAGCTGTCGTCTGTGAGCGCGGTGCACTCCTCTGGCTTCAGATATATTGTATTGATATTGTCGGGACGTCTGTTTTGGGTTTTTATGATCTAGTCTTGTGATTTGTATTTTAGAGAAGTGCTCCTAAGCCTTCATATAACATCCCCTTTTTTTTAATCCTCCTCCTCCTCCTCCTCCTCCTCCTCCTCCTCCTCCTCCTCCTCCTCCTCCTCCTCCTCCCTTGTTCGAATGTCTCCTGTGAGTGCAGTTATCACCAGCCACATTCACATTCGATTTCCCTAAAGCATCCATCTAATTAAACATTTTCTCCAGGAACAGACAATGAAGTATTGTCTGTTTTTCTTTTATATTTAATTATCATGTTTTTGTCTTTTCAAAAAAAAAAAAAAAAATGACATTTTCTTCCACCATTAATTTTCCACAAGGTAGAAAATAACAAAAAGCATCTCTTTAAAAAAAAAATGATTAACTCATTAATTCCCATCAAATGTCTGTGCATCATTGGCACATCGTGTAATATCTCGGCTATTACGATTGTTTTACTTTTATGGCGAGTTGTGTGTTTTGTAATTAAATACTCGAGTCCAACGCTGTCATCACTCTCTTACCATATCCAGACATTAGAGTGGCCTCGTTCATCTAAAAAGGCTTTTTTTTTTTTTGTCTTCAGTATAGAAAAAATTTAAAAGAATACAGGTTTTTCCCTAAAGGGAGTCTGTCCCCCTCAAAACTCAATATAAACTAATCAGATAATTATGTAAGAGACTTGGCTCATATATAAATAATAGCAGTTGCGATTTTTATTCCCGATGCAAATGCGAGCTCTTGGTGCGCACTGTCAACAGTTCTGCCCCCATCAATTGCCATGCCTCGCCCCCTCCACCTATGTTACGGACAGTGTGAGCTTGCCCAGAGCGAGTGCTGCCTGGACTGAGCCTCGGCAGGTGAGCTTGCATGTACAGTGTCACTCCAGGAGCCGAGCGGGCGCAAATATATGCCTCATAGTATTCTCTCCTGCACTCAGCGCTTCAGTGTGAGAATTCTCCCACGCTGTCAGTGACGTGCATGAGGTGCGCCGAGTTCATTGTCGGCTCATCTGGATGCCGTCACAGCCAGACACTGAGGAGCGCAAGTATGCCTGCGCTTCAGTGTCTGCAGGATGACAGGCTGGATGGCAGCATTCTGCTGCGGTCCAGCCTGTCATCTCGATGTAGCAGAGCTGGAGCCGTCGTGGGAGCCATGGAAAGGTAAGGATGAGGTTGCTTTATTATTTTACTTTTATTGCAGGAGATCGTTGGCTTCAGCTGGAATGGGCGTGACTGTAAGTATGGTTTAATTTAGAACAATAAAGAATTGTGTCTTTATTTCAATTAAAGGACTTTTTTCTGGGTGTTTGTGTTTTTTTTAAATACTTTACTAGAAATTCATGGTGGTCATGTCTAATATTGGCGTGACCCCATGAATTTCGGGCTTAGGGCCAGCTGATAATGCCAAGCTGGCCTTAACCCCTTTATTACCCAGTGAGCCACCGCACCAGGGCCCTGGATGAGTTGGGTACAGCGCCAGAAGATGGCGCTTCTATGAACGCGCCATTTTCCGGGGCGGCTGCGGACTGCAATTTGCAGCGGGTGGGGTCCAGAAAGCTGTATGCCAGCCAGGTACAGCATCCAGCTTCTATGAACGCGCCATTTTCCGGGGTGGCTGCGGACTGCAATTTTCAGCGGGGGCCCAGAAAGCTTGGGCCTCCCTGCGCTGCGGATTCCAGCCCCCAGCTGCCTTGTTGTACCTGGCTGGACACAAAAATAGGGCGAAGCCCCACGTATTTTTTTTTTTAATTATTTCATGAAATTCATGGAATAATTAAGAAAAAAAGGGCTTCCCTATATTGTTGTGTCCGGCTAGGTACAAATGGGCAGCTGGTGGTTGGGGGCAGCCCGTTCCTGCCTGCTGTACCTGACTGGACACAAATATAGGGCGAAGCCCCACATAATTTTTTTTTAATTATTTCATGAATTTCCTGAAATAATTAAAAAAAAATTGACGTGGGGCTTCGCACTATATTTGTGTCCAGCCAGGTACAGCAGGCAGGAATGGGCTGCCCCCAACCACCAGCTGCCTATTTGTACCTGGTTGGACACAACAATATAGGGAAGCCCTTTTTTTCTTAATTATTCCATGAATTTTATGAAATAATTAAAAAAAAAAAATGCGTGGGGCTTCGCCCTATTTTTGTGCCCAGCCAGATACAACTAGGCAGCTGGGGGCTGGAATCTGCAGCGCAGGGAGACCCAAGCTTTCTGGGCCACCCCCGCTGCAAATTGCAGTCCGCAGCCGCCCCAGAAAATGGCGCGTTCATAGAAGCGCCATCTTCTGGCGCTGTACCCAACTCATCCAGGGCCCTGGTGCGGTGGCTCACTGGGTAATAAAGGGGTTAAGGCCAGCTTGGCATTATCAGCTGGCCCTAAGCCCGAAATTCATGGGGTCACGCCAATATTAGACATGACCACCATGAATTTCTAGTAAAGTATTTAAAAAAACACAACACCCAGAATAAAGTCCTTTAATTTAAATAAACACACAATTCTTTATTGTTCTAAATTAAACCATACTTACCGTCTCGCCCATTCCAGCTAAAGCCAACGATCTCCTGCAATAAAAGTAAAATAATAAAGCAACCTCATCCTTACCTTTCCATGGTTCCCACGACAGCTTCAGCTCTGCTACATCGAGATGACAGGCTGGACCGCAGCAGAACGCTGCCATCCAGCCTGTCATCCCGCAGACACTGAGAAGCGCAGGCATACTTCCACTCCTCAGTGTCTGGCTGTGACGGCATCCAGATGAGCATCCTATGGATGAGCCATTTCTGGGGCGGCTGACGGCTGGTGTTTCTAGCCTGGTAGGGGGCCAATATTCATGGCACCCTTCCTGGGCTATTAATATCAGCCCCCAGCTGTCTGCCTAGCCTGTGCTAGCTATTAAATTAGGGGGGACCCCACGTTATTTTTTGGGGGGGGTTCCCCCATTTTAATAGCTAGTAAAGGCTATGTATTCAGCTGGGGGCTGATATTAGTAGCCTGGGAAGCTCCGTGGGTATTACCCCCTTCCCAGGCTTCACACATCTGCCCCAGCCGTCTGCTTAACCTCCGCTAGAGCCTAAAATTAAGGGGAACCCCACGCCATTTTTTTTTTAAATAAATCCTTTATTTTAACACTAAATGACAAGTACAGTAATCAACACTATCACTGTACTTCATATATATGTGACTGACCTGTTTCTATCTATCTAATCTATGTGTGATTCTCTATTCCTTCTATTCTAAATTGTCGGGTACAGATGCTGAATTGCCGGACGGCTTTTTTAAAGAGACGGTGCACGAAAACACTAATATTTTTTTAAATAAATCCTTTACACTAAATGACAAGTACAGTAAGCAACACTATCACTGTACTTCATATATATGTGACTGACATGTTTCTATCTATCTAATCTATGTGTGAAGCTCTATTCTTTCTGTTGTAAATTGTCGGGTACCGGTGAATGCCGCTGATGAATTGCCGGCTTTTCATGTCATTCTACATTATTCTTAGTTTTACTTCATGTAGAATTAACCTACAAGGAAAGAAAGGGTTTATTTTCATTCCGATATTTGTGTCCCATTGACTTGCATTGGTTTCCGGTATCGGAATCGGCGATATCCGATACTTTTTGGGTATCGGCCCGATCCAATCCGATACGATATTTCCTGATATCGGAAGGTATCGCTCAACACTAGTACCTATACGTCCAGGGTCTTTTTAAGGGGTTAAAATATTTGGTTACCCTTCAAGTCAGTAGGAAGTATGTGTTTTTTAGTTTTCAAACTTTTTATTGTTTGCGCGATATATTTTTTGTGACAAGCGTCTGGTGGTCTGAGGTCATCAGATGTAAGTCACTAAAAAGCAGTTTGACCTTCCTACTGTAGCTTTGCCTAATTATAAATTGTATCATTACATTTTATACTTTGCCCTAGGTACAGACGTGTCCTCTTTATACCTTTCCACAAATTTTGTTAAACCCTTTGAGACATGGCTGTTTGTAATTTTTTTTGCTTTTTTTTTTTTTCCACCATGCCTTTTAAGATCCATAGCTTTATCTTTCTGTCAACATTGCGGTATGCGAGCTCGTTTTTTTTGTTGTATAACTTGTAGTTTTGAATGACACTTTTCACTTTCCCTTATAATATACACTGCTCAAAAAAATAAAGGGAACATTTAAACAGAATATAACTCCAAGTAAATCAAACTTCTGTGAAATCAAACTGTCCACTTAGGAAGCAACACTGATTGACAATCAATTTCACATGCTGTTGTGCAAATGGAATAGACAATAGATGGAAATTATTGGCAATTATCAAGAAACCCTCAATAAAGGAGTGGTTCTGCAGGTGGGGACCACAGACCACATCTCAGTACCAATGCTTTCTGGCTGATGTTTTGGTCAAGTTTGAATGTTGGTTGTGCTTTCACACTCGTGGTAGCATGAGACGGACTCTACAACCCACAGAAGTTGCTCAGGTAGTGCAGCTCATCCAGGATGGCACATCAATGTGAGCTATGGCAAGAAGGTTTGCTGTGTCTGCCAGCGTAGTGTCCAGAGGCTGGAGGCGCTACCAGGAGACATGCCAGTACACCAGGAGACGTGGAGGGGGCCTTAGGAGGGCAACCACCCAGCAGCAGGACCGCTACCTCCGCCTTTGTGCAAGGAGGAACACTGCCAGAGCCCTGCAAAATGACCTCCAGCAGGCCACAAATATGCATGTGTCTGCACAAACTGTTAGAAACTGACTCCATGAGGGTGGTATGAGGGCCTGACGTCCACAGATGGGGGTTGTGCTCACAGGCCAGCACCGTGCAGGACGCTTGGCATTTGCCACAGAACACCAGGATTGGCAAAGTCGCCACTGGCGCCCTGTGCTCTTCACAGATGAAAGCAGGTTCACACTGAGCACATGTGACAGACGTGACAGAGTCTGGAGACGCCGTGGAGAGCGATCTGCCTGCAACATCCTTCTGCATGACCGGTTTGGCAGTGGGTGTGGGGTGGTATTTCTTTGGAGAGGCGCACATCCCTCCATGTGCTCGCCAGAGGTAGCCTGACTGCCATTAGGTACCGAGATGAGATCCTCAGACCCCTTGTGAGACCATATGCTGGTGCGGTTGGCCCTGGGTTGCAGGACAATGCCAGACCTCATGTGGCTGAGTGTGTCAGCAGTTCCTGTAAGATGAAGGCATTGAAGCTATGGACTGGCCCGCCCGTTCCCCAGACCTGAATCTGATTGAGCACATCTGGGACATCATATCTCTCTCCATCCACCAACGTCACGTTTCACCACAGACTGTCCAGGAGTTGGCGGATGCTTTAGTCCAGGTCTGGGAGGAGATTCCACAGGAGACCATCCGCAACCTCATCAGGAGCATGCCCAGGCGTTGTAGGGAGGTCATACAGGCACGTGGAGGCCACACACAATACTGAGCCTCATTTTGACTTGTTTTACGGACATTACATCAAAGTTGGATCAGCCTGTAGTGTGTTTTTCCACTTTTATTTTGGAGGTGACTCCAAATCCAGGCCTCCATTGGTTAATAAATTTGATTTCCATTGATGATTTTTGTGTGATTTTGTTGTCAGCGCATTCAACTTTGTACAGAACAAAGTATTCAATGAGAATATTTCATTCATTCAGATATAGGATGTGTTATTTCAGTGTTCCCTTTATTTTTTTGAGCAGTGTATATTCACTGTGCTAAAAATGACCTCATAGCTTTGTTCCACTGGTCAGTACAATTAGGCTGAATTCACTCACGTTTTTTTTTGTTGTTTTTATTCCCCTTGTACTTGATAACGAGAAGTCTTCTTATTGTTTTTCATTTTTCTCAACTCTTTTAACCACTCGTACAGTTTTTAATTATTGCACTTTTTATCTTTCCGCTTGTTCAGGGACATTTTTATTTTTCTGTCTATGCAGCCATATGATGGCTTTTTTTATTTTCTTTTTATGTGGGATGAGTTGTAGTTTTAAATGACACCATTATATATGAAATGGTGAAAAAATGCATTATGAAAGCATTGCATTATAGGAAGTTCTAATCCTTATGGTGCTGGCAGAATGCTGGCAAAAAAAAAAAAACAGATTAACCCCTTTATGACCTTTGACTCACTGGTATGTCAAAGGTCATGTCCCTGCCTTTGCGTGCTCCGAATCTGAGCCCACATCTTTCCTTGCACTTCATGGCTGATTTAATCTGAAGCATTGCTATGTATAGCACAGGTGATCAGATGATCACAGCTTCAAGTGTCCTAAGGGAACTATTGAAGTCAGTAAAAATTGTGGGGGAAAAAAATGTTTTTATAAAAAAACACCATTTCAAATCACTTGAAAATAAAACAAAACAAATGTCCATATTTGGTATCGCTGCCTTCAGAAATGTCAGGTCTATCAAAATATAAAAAACATTAATCCGATTGGTTTAAAAGGCGTAACGATAAAATCAAAACGCCCGAATTAAGTTTGTTTTTTTTAGCCGCCGCAACACGAGGAGATCAAAGCATTGTATCTACTACAATATATCATTCAAACGTCAACTCAGGGTGCAAAAAATAAACCCTCAACCGGCCACAGATCCTGAAAATTGAAAACTCTACTGGTCTCGGAAAATGGTGACATAAGCAAAAATGTTGTTTTTCTTGCAAACTTTGGAATTATTTTTCACCACTTGCATAAAAAAGAACATACACATGTTTGGTATCTGCATACTCGTACTGACCTGGGGAATCATATTGCCAGGTCAGTTTTACCATATAGTGAACGCACTTGGATTTGTTTTCCCATTTTCAAGTACACGATATTGTAAAATCAGTGGTGTCAATTAAAAATATAGACATTTTTGCAAATTTATTAAAAAAAAAAACCTGAAATATCACATGGTCATAAGTATTCAGACACTCATATTTAAGTCACATGCTGTCCATTTCCTTGTGATCCTCCTTGAGATGATTATACTCCTTCATTGGAGTCCAGCTGTGTTTAATTAAGCTGACGGCACTTGATTTGGAAAGGCACACACCTGTCTACAGTTAGGTCCATATATATTTGGACAGAGACAACATTTTTCTAATTTTGGTTGTAGACATTACCACAATGAATTTTAAACAAAACAATTCAGATGCAGTTGAAGTTCAGACTTTCAGCTTTCATTTGAGGGTATCCGCAATAAAATTGGATGAAGGGTTTAGGAGTTTCAGCTCCTTAACATGTGCCACCCTGTTTTTAAAGGGACCAAAAGTAATTGGACAGATTAAATAATTGTAAATAAAATGTTCATTTCTAGTACTTGGTTGAAAACCCTTTGTTGGCAATGACTGCCTGAAGTCTTGAACTTATGGACATCACCAGACGCTGTGTTTCCTCCTTTTTGATGCTCTGCCAGGCATTCACTGCGATGGTTTTCAGTTGCTGTTTGTTTGTGGGCCTTTCTGTCTGAAGTTTAGTCTTTAACAAGTGAAATGCGTGCTCAATTGGGTTGAGATCAGGTGACTGACTTGGCCATTCAAGAATATTCCACTTCTTTGCTTTAATAAACTCCTGGGTTGCTTTGGCTTTATGTTTTGGGTCATGTCCATCTGTAGAATGAAACAACGACCAATCAGTTTGGCTGCATTTGGCTGGATCTGAGCACACAGTATGGCTTTGAATATATCCGAATTCATTCGGCTGCTTCTGTCCTGTGTCACATCATCAATAAACACTAGTGACCCAGTGCCACTGGCAGCCATGCATGCCCAAGCCATCACACTGCCTCCGCCGTGTTTTACAGATGATGTTGTATGCTTTGGATCATGAGCTGTACCACGCTTCGCCATACTTTTCTCTTTCCATCATTCTGGTAGAGGTTGATCTTGGTTTCATCTGTCCAAAGAATATTTTTCCAGAACTGTGCTGGCTTTTTTAGATGTTTTTTAGCAAAGTCCAGTCTAGCCTTTTTATTCTTGATGCTTATGAGTGGCTTGCACCGTGCAGTGAACCCTCTGTATTTACTTTCACGCAGTCTTCTCTTTATGGTAGATTTGGATATTGATATGCCTACCTCCTGGAGAGTGTTGTTCACTTGGTTGGCTGTTGTGAAGGGGTTTCTCTTCACCATGGAGATTATTCTTTTGGTCCCTTTAAAAACAGGGTGGCACATGTTAAGGAGCTGAAACTCCTAAACCCTTCATCCAATTTTAATGTGGATACCCTCAAATGAAAGCTGAAAGTCTGAACTTCAACTGCATCTGAATTGTTATTTTTTTTAATTCATGGTGGTAATGTCTAGAACCAAAATTAGAAAAGTGTTGTCTCTGTCCAAATACATATGGACCTAACTGTATATAAGACCTCACAGTGCATGTCAGACCGAATGAGAATCATGAGCTCAAAAGAACTGCCCAAGTAGCTCAGAGACAGAATTGTGGCAAGGCACAGATCTTGCCAAGGATACCAAAGAATTTCTGCATTACTCAAGGCTCCTAAGAGCACAGTGGCCTCCATAATCCTTAAATGGAAGACGTTTGGGACCACCAGAAGTCTTCCTAGATCTGGCCGTCCAGCCAAACTCCGCAATCGTGGGAGAAGAGCCTTGGTGAGAGAGGTAAAGAAGAACCCCAAGATCACTGTGGCTGAGCTCCAGAGATGCAGTAGGGAGATGGGAGAAAGTTCCACAAAGTCAACTATCACTGCTGCCCTCCACCAGTTGGGTCTTTATGGCAGAGTCGCCCGACGGAAGCCTCTCCTCAGTGCAAGACATATGAAAGCCCGCATAGAGTTTGCTCAAAAACACATGAAGGACTCCCAGACAATGAGAAATAAGATTCTCTGGTCTGATGAGACAAAGATAGAATTATCACCAAAAAGTTTTAAGTGGCATGTATGGAGAAAACCAGGCACTGCTCATCACCTTCCCAATACAATCCCAACAGTGAAGCATGGTGGTGGCTGCACCATGCTATGAGGGTGTTTTTCAGCTGCAGGGACAGGACGACTGGTTACAATTGAAGGAAACATGAATGCGGCCAAGTACAGAGATATCCTGGATGAAAACTTCTGCCAGAGTGCTCTGGACCTCCGACTTGGCCTAAGGTTCACCTTCCAACAAGACAATGACTCTAAGCACACAGCTAAAATAACAAAGGAGTGGCTTCAGAACAAATCTGTGACCATTCTTGACTGGCACAGCCAGAGCCCTGACCTAAACCCAATTGAGGATCTCTAGAGACCTGGTGGAGACCTGAAAATTGCTGTCCACCAACGTTCAACATCCAGCCTGATGGAACTGGAGCGGTTCTGCAAGGAAGAATGGCAGAGGATCCCCAAATCCAGGTGTGAAAAATTTGTTGCATCATTCCCAAGAAGACTCATGGCTGTACTAGCTCAAAAGGGTGCTTCTACTCAATACTGAGAAAAGGGTCTGAATACTTATGACCATGTGATATTTCAGTTTTTCTTATTTAATAAATGTGCAAAAATTTCTACATTTCTGTTTTTTCAGTCAAGATGGGGTGCAGAGTGTTTCAATGCAGCCATTTGGTAGATTCTAAAAAGTTCATTTTTTTCTCATTAATGTACAAAGAGTGAAAAATGTAAAGGGGTCTGAATACTTTCCGTACGCACTATAAATATATATAATTAATTTTTTTTTTTTTACATTTTAAAAATTCCAAAATAGAAAATGGGCCGATGCAAATAGGAGAGGCCAGGTGATGCATATTTCCCAGCTTTAGAAAAACCCTGCCCTTGGTTCTTCGAAGCAGCTGCTTAGCACTCTGAAAATGGTGGAGGCCCACAAAGCAGGAGAAGGCTATAAGAAGACAGCAATGCGTTTTCAAGTTGCCCTTTCCTTCGTTCTAAATGTAATTAAGAAATGGCAGTTTACAGCAACAGTGGAGATCAAGATAAGGTCTGGAAGACCAAGCAAAATTTCAATGAGAGCTACTCGTAGGATTGCTGTAGAGGCAAATTAGAAATTTGCAAATTTGCTTGACTGCAAAAGACCTTCAGAAAGATTTAGTAGTCTCTGGAGTTGTGGTACATTGTTCTACTTTTCAGAGACATCTGCACAAATATGGCCTTCATGGAAGTGTCATGAGAAGAAAACCTCTGCTGCGACCTCACCATAAAATTCAGAGTCAGAAGTATGCAAAAGAACATCTAAACAAGCCTGATGTATTTTAGAAACTAGTCCTTTGGACCTATGAGGTTAAAAAAGAATTCATTGGCCACAATGAGCAAATGCGCGTGTGGAGAACAAAGGGCACAGAATTTCAGGAAAAGGACATCTCGCCAACCATTAAGCATGGTGGTGGATCAATCATGCTTTGGGGTTGTGTTGCAGCCAATAGCACGGGGAACATTTCACGGGTAGAGGGAAGAATGGATTCAATGAAATTTCAACAAATTCTTGATGCAAATGACGCGCCCCTGGGCCTGTGTCGCGCTGCGTTGCGCACGCGGGAGCTTACCCGGAGCCGGATCTGTTTAGGGTTGTAGTCTCGTGGCGGTGACCCGGTCCGTGCCCAGGGAGTCAAACTGGACGGCAGTCTGTTAGCGGTAGAAAACGGTTGATGACTACGCCACCCGTTGAATGCAGCCAGGGGGCTGCTGCTGCAGGGCAGACCGCTGAGGCCGGTGGAAGGATGGTGCAGCGTGATAGTATAACCCCCAACGGGAGGGGTATGGCCTCAGGGCAGCCGACGTGGATGATGGGGGTAGCAGGAACCACTCAGAGACGGTATGGTAGCGTTCAGGGTCTTTACTGATAACAACGATAGACCCTCCCGGAGTACTTGCTAGCGAACGGGGCCTGGTCAGTCCTTGAGCAGATGGGATCTCCCCTGGCCAGGCGTAGTTGTAGGCCTCCCAAGCTGACTGTACTCTTCTGGCTACCTTGCTAGAAGCTGATGTAAGTAGCCCACGTCCCTGAGTGTACCGTGTGGTGCTCACCCGTATGGCCGGTGACTCGGGGCCTTCGGGCTTCTGGGCCAGGGGACCTGAAATCCCCTGCCTGACGGATTCTGCTGCTGGGTAGAAGTTAGTCCCCACAGCCTCGGACTCCGGGTCCGGTAAAGAATCTTCTTAGTCAGGGCGAGCTCTTTAGCTGCCAGCCCCTGACTCCTTGTGACTCTGCTGCTTCCTATGCTGCTCTTGTCTCTGCTCTTCCTGGACTCACTAACCCTGCCTCAGCCCCGGGTTTATACAGGGGAAGTTCTTCCCCTCCCAAGGCTGGGCAGGAGGTGTGGCATGCACAGGATCCCTGACCAAAGGACCTCCCACCTGCTCTCAGACGTAATATCTCTATCACTGTGACAACCAGACCCCTGGGGTGTCACACTCCCCCCTAGTGAAATTTAGTACTCCGGGACTAAACACTTTTTAGAAAAATATAACAAGGTATATCAAAGAACAATAAAATACAATAAGGAAACACAATAAGATGGTCACGGATGTCCGCAACCGGGTGCAGTCTTTGAAGAAAAGCAAAGGTGTCCATTTCACCAACACAGGGAGACGTAACCAGGTAGGGGTCTGTCCTACCCCGAGTCCTTAACAGTCTCTAGTCCATCCTGGGTTACGCTCCAACTATATACAAAGGATTCCCGGTAAATCCACCGAAGACTCCTAAAAACAACTAGAAACACAAAATTACACACAAGCAACAATAAACAGGTAAACATTGTAAAACAACTTAAACATTTAGATCCTCCAACGTGCGGGTAACTGGCCTCTAGTGGCCCTAGTGGACCTACGGAGCTGACTGTCTGGCCCTGAACTACAGGGTGTAGGAGCTGTCAAGGGTAAACTGGGCAGCTGTCTACCGGCTCTTTGTCTCACTAGGGGTACGGCAGGCTCACTATAAGCAGAGGGTGGATTCTCCCGTTCCGCTTGGGTGGAGTCTTCTGCCTCCTGGACCGGCTGCTCTTCCAGCTCTACCCGTTGCTCCGTAGGTTCTTGGGATGATGGTTGGAGGAAGGTGAGTACGGGTACCACAACTGCACCATTGACTTGAGTCCAAGACCGAGGGAAGTCCCCGAGCACGGTACTAACCATATCTTCCCTTTCTTCCACGGGTCGATGGTCTTCCTGTTCCTCCTCAGGGTTCCTCAGTTGTTCGGGGCACTTCTTCAGGTGGTCCCGGGATACAATGGCTGTGGTTTCCCCTCCGTCTTTACTGATGGTACAGACCTTCGGGTTCTCGTGGCTTGAGGGCAGTACGGTGTACGGGTCCTTCTCCCACTGGTCGTCCAACTTGTGGAGCCGTCTCTTCCTCTTCAAGACCTGCTCTCCGGGTACCAGGGGAACAGCGGGAGCATACTGGTTGTAAGTCTTCTCTTGTCTTTCCCTAGCCTGACAAAGACTTCGCTCCACGCTCTCCTGTACTTTCCGGTACTGCTGCTGCCTCTCTGTGTCCCAGTCTGTTTCTGGTGAAGTGTCCTCGGGCGTCAGGACTCCCATTTCCAGGTCAACAGGTAACTTACCAGGTCTTGCCCTCATTAGGTAAGCCGGGGTACAGTTGGTGGAACCTACCGGGATGTGGTTGTATAGGTCCACCAGATCGGGCAACTTCTCAGGCCACAGACTGCGTTCTTCCAGGGGCAACGTTTTTAGAAGATCCATTACCACCTGGTTCATTTTTTCACAAAGTCCATTAGTTTGCGGATGGTAGGGTGTCGTCCTTATCTTCCGGCAGCCATACAGATTACAGAATTCCTGGAAGACCTCCGCTTCAAAGGCAGGTCCCTGGTCCGTCAGCACTTGGTCCGGGTACCCGTGTGGGCGGCAAAAGTGCTGCTGGAAGGCTCTAGCTGCTGTTCGAGCCGTTAAGTCCTTGACGGGGACGACAACCAGAAACCGGGAGTAATGATCCACGATGGTTAACGCGTAGACGTAGCCACTTCTGCTGGGGGTCAGTTTTACATGATCCAAGGCCACCAGTTCCAACGGTTGCCGGGTGACGATGGACTGCAGGGGAGTCTTCTGGCTGGCCCGGTCCTTCCTTCTCAGATTGCACGGGCCACAGTCTCTGCACCACTTCTCGATGGTTCCCCTCATGCCTACCCAGTGGAACCGCTCGCGCAGCAGGAACTCCAGCTTTTTCCACCCGAAGTGTCCAGCTCCGTCGTGGTATGCCTCCATCACCATGGCTGCGTCTCTTCGTGGCACCACTACTTGCCAGAGTAGTTCATGCGTCCTGGAGTTAACCATTCTGCGGCACAACTTCCCCTTGTAAAGGAACAGTCGACTCTTCTCTGCCCATAGTTGTTTGGCTTCCTCTGGAGCGTCTGATTCCAGGCTAGCCTCCGGGCGAGTCAGCATCTCCTTCACCAGTCGGACGGCAGGGTCGCTGTCTTGCGTTTCCGCCCAGTTGTAGTGAGGTAAGGGGTTCAACGTAGCAGCCTGCTTACTCCTTACCCGGTGGGAATACTGGATAGTCCCATGACGGTGGAACGCAGGGAGTTCAACTTCTTCCAGTCCCTCCGGATCTTCTCCTCCGTCCGGCAGGTTGGGCATCCTGGACAGGGCGTCCGCGTTGGTATTGGAGCGCCCTGCCCGGTATTTAATTGTAAACTCGTAGTTGGACAGACGGGCCATCCACCTCTGCTCCAGGGCACCGAGTCTTGCCGTGTCCAGGTGTATCAACGGGTTGTTATCCGTGTATACGGTGAACCGGGAAGAAGCGAGGTAATGCCTAAAGCGCTCGGTGACTGCCCATACCACGGCCAGGAACTCTAGCTTAAATGAGCTGTAATTCTCGGGGTTCCTTTCGGTGGGTCGCAGTTTTCGGCTGGCATAGGAGATCACTCGTTCTCTCCCCTGCTGAATCTGGGATAGTACGGCTCCTAGCCCGATGTTACTGGCGTCGGTGTAGAGGATGAAGGGCTGGCTATAGTCTGGGTACGCCAAGATTTCATCCCCCGTGAGGGCCATCTTCAGCTGGCGGAAGGACTCTTCTTCTAGCTCTTCCCATTTGAAGGGCGGCTTCTGGTTCTTGGCCTTCCGGGACTGGCCTATCAGGAGGTCCTGCATAGGCGCTGCCTTTTTGGTGAAACCGGGAATAAACCTTCGGTAGTAGCCTACCAACCCTAGGAACTGCCGCACTTCTTTTACGCTGGAGGGGCTTGGCCATCCCTTAATTGCGGTGATCTTATCGGGGTCGGGAGCCACTCCGTCAGCGCTCACCACGTGTCCCAGGTATTGCACCTTTGGTTTCAGGAGGTGACACTTGGAGGGTTTCACCTTTAGGCCATAACTCGCCAGAGCTTCGAACACCTCCGCCAGGTGTTTCAGGTGGTCCTCGTAAGTTTTGGAGTATACGATGACATCGTCCAGGTACAACAGGACCGTCTCGAAGTTTCTGTGGCCCAGACAGCACTCCATTAATCGTTGGAAGGTTCCTGGGGCGTTGCAGAGTCCGAACGGCATGCAGGTGAACTCACTAAGTCCCATCGGGGTGGTGAATGCAGTCTTCTCCCGGTCTGCCTCTGCTACAGGAACCTGCCAGTACCCGCTAGTGAGATCCAAGGTAGAGAAGAAGTTAGCAGATCTTAAAGCAGCCAATGACTCCTCTATCCTTGGTAAGGGGTACGCATCCTTGTGTGTGATACGGTTGATTTTCCGGTAATCTACACACATCCTCATGGTGTTGTCTTTCTTTTTGACTAAAACTAGTGGGGCTGCCCAGGGGCTACAGCTATCCCGGATTACCCCAGCCTCCTTCATGTCTCTAAGCATCCCCTTGGCGTGTTGGTAATGTGCAGGGGGTACGGGTCGATACCTCTCTTTTATGGGAGGATGATCTCCCGTGGGGATGCGGTGTTCTACCCCCTTGACTCGCCCGAAGTCTAACGGGTGTTTACTAAACACTCTCTCATACTCTTGAACCACCCGATAGACTCCTTGTTTCTGGTGTGAGGGAGTGGAGTCAGTACCCAGATGTAGTTGCTGACACCAGTCCTCCATGTCTTTCTTAGAGCCGTTACCTTCCTCCGGGTGAGATGGAGGCAAGGGTTCCACAAATTGTATAGAATTTTGATTAGTGGTATATAATTTGGCTAGCGTGGCATACCGGGGCAGGTACACTTCCCTCTCCCCGATATTTATTATGCGAACGGGCACCCTCCCATGGCGTACATTGACCACCCCCCGTGCTGTCAAAATGGTGGGCCTACTATCTGAGTAAACTGGTTCTACCATTGCCTGGTAATCTCTACCTCTCAGACCAATAGCTGCCCGGCACCAAATCATCATTTCACTTTTTGGGGGCATGGCAATAGGAAAAGGGTCACACATTCTTACGCTACCAATCTCACCGCCGGAGAGTTCCACTTGTTGCCGTTGCATCAGTGCCCGGATCTCTTTCTGGAGCACCCGCTGCTCGCCGGAGCTGGCATTCTTGGCAACCTGCTGTAAAAGGAAAATCACCTCTGCAAGACAATTTTCAATTACATTAGTTCCTAGAGTTATCTTTGGGTGACTCTCATGTTTGTCAATGTCTACAATGATCAGTCCCTGTGCGGCCAGTTCGACTCTACCAATTTTGATGGTCACCTCTTTAAATCCGATCTGTGGCACGGGCTGACCATTGCTGGCGATGATACTCAAGTCGTCGTCAGGGTAGCGGGTAATATCCGAGTCATTCCAGTACTGCTTGAAGAGCACGTACGGGATGGTGGTGACCTGTGACCCGGTGTCCAGTAGGGCACTCATGGGAATGCCATCCAGTACCACAGGCAAGACTGGACGTCCTCCCACATATCTGTCGCGCCAGTTCGATGGGCCTGGTGATCTTTTTCCTGGGGGTTGGCCCTCTACCCCAGGTTGTGCCCGTTTAAAGAACAGTACCTTTCCATATGTCCAGGTTGATTGCAGCGGCGGCAGATGGGTCGTCCGTCCTCGCTGTATCGGTCACTGGGTCTTCCTCTGGCCGGTGGGGTCCTCCTTGGTCGACGCCACGGGATGTCCTCCGGTCCGGATGCCAGCTGGATCTTCCCTGGAGTGGAAACCTGTAAAGACTGCACAGTTCGGGTTAGCGCAGCAACGCTCTTAACTAGCTCTTGGACCTGATGGTGTAGGTCTGGAGCCGGGTCATTGTCCAAAGCCTGCGCATCAGCTCCCACAGGCCCTGCCGACAAGGGCGCCGCCTCCTGGTGGTAAGTAATAGCTGGGCGCCTGTGGGTCACAACGCCACCCGGTGCTGGTTCTCGGAGCACCCGGATAGCTCTATCCTTGAACTGTGCAAAGTCCAGATGGGGATCCTGTAAGGCCATTGCCCGCAACTGGGTTCGGTGGGCATTGCAATATAAACCCTCTATAAATTGTTCAGTTAACAGCCTGTCCTCGTTTCCCACCCCATCAGGGTCGGTCTGCTTTATGGCCCTCAGGGCCTCTTGTAGGTTTAGTGCATAGTCCCTTATACTCTCATGCGCTCGCTGCTTGCACCCGTAGAATCTAAGCTTGATCTCGGCTGAGGTGCGGGTATCGAAGGTGTCCCTCAGCCGGGTTAGTATCTCTGCGACAGTCCTCCTCCCAGGTGGCCAAGATTTTACTTCTCTTTTGGCTGCCCCGATTAGTTGGGCCACCAGGATGCTCACTTTTTGCTCTTCTGTGAGGGGGTACACCTGGAAGAGGCTATCCAGCTTTTCTCTAAAGTCATGCAGGGTATGTGACTCCCCTGAGTACTGGGGTAGCCAAGCTGCTCCCGGGATATATGGCATGGTGAAGGGCATAACTGCAGCAGCGGTGGCGCTGGCGGGGGTCGAGGTAGTGAAGCTCTCCTCCGTATCCGACATCTTCCTCCCCCCTAGTGGACCGTGGCCTACCTTGCGATGATCCTCTTCCGTAGGCCGCGGCTCCGCAGTGGATCGTCAGGGTTGAGGACCTTCCGTCGCGCTCCTGTGACGTCGGCGTCTGCTGGGCTCCTTCCAGGACCTTACGCAACGTCCGGACGTGAGGCGGGGCTTCAGTTCTCGCGCGCTTTCGGAGTCCACGCCCCTCTTCTTCCCGCGCGGCGTCCTCAAGATGGCGTCCAATGGCGGGAAAACTCCACGGATGGCGGGAAGAAGGCTGAAGATGGCGCCGGATGGCGGGAAACTTCACCGATGGCGGGAAGAAGGCTGAAGATGGCGCCGGATGGCGGGAATCTTCACCGATGGCGGGAATCTTCACCACTGGTAAGTTTGAACAGTCTTTGCTTTTCAGGCACGCAGTACCCGGTGGTTGCGGGCACGTGATCCTGCCGACTACGCCAAAGTTGACGCGCCCCTGGGCCTGTGTCGCGCTGCGTTGCGCACGCGGGAGCTTACCCGGAGCCGGATCTGTTTAGGGTTGTAGTCTCGTGGCGGTGACCCGGTCCGTGCCCAGGGAGTCAAACTGGACGGCAGTCTGTTAGCGGTAGAAAACGGTTGATGACTACGCCACCCGTTGAATGCAGCCAGGGGGCTGCTGCTGCAGGGCAGACCGCTGAGGCCGGTGGAAGGATGGTGCAGCGTGATAGTATAACCCCCAACGGGAGGGGTATGGCCTCAGGGCAGCCGACGTGGATGATGGGGGTAGCAGGAACCACTCAGAGACGGTATGGTAGCGTTCAGGGTCTTTACTGATAACAACGATAGACCCTCCCGGAGTACTTGCTAGCGAACGGGGCCTGGTCAGTCCTTGAGCAGATGGGATCTCCCCTGGCCAGGCGTAGTTGTAGGCCTCCCAAGCTGACTGTACTCTTCTGGCTACCTTGCTAGAAGCTGATGTAAGTAGCCCACGTCCCTGAGTGTACCGTGTGGTGCTCACCCGTATGGCCGGTGACTCGGGGCCTTCGGGCTTCTGGGCCAGGGGACCTGAAATCCCCTGCCTGACGGATTCTGCTGCTGGGTAGAAGTTAGTCCCCACAGCCTCGGACTCCGGGTCCGGTAAAGAATCTTCTTAGTCAGGGCGAGCTCTTTAGCTGCCAGCCCCTGACTCCTTGTGACTCTGCTGCTTCCTATGCTGCTCTTGTCTCTGCTCTTCCTGGACTCACTAACCCTGCCTCAGCCCCGGGTTTATACAGGGGAAGTTCTTCCCCTCCCAAGGCTGGGCAGGAGGTGTGGCATGCACAGGATCCCTGACCAAAGGACCTCCCACCTGCTCTCAGACGTAATATCTCTATCACTGTGACAACCAGACCCCTGGGGTGTCACACAAACATAACACCATCTGTAAAAAAGCTGAAGTTGAAAAGAGGATGGCTTCTACAAATGGATAATGATCCTAAACGCACGTTAAAATCCACAATAAACTACATCAAAAGGCGCAAGCTGAAGGTTTTACAATGGCCCTTACAGTCCCTTGATCTGAACATCTGTGACTAGACCTCAAAATAGCAGCACATGCAAGACGACCCAGTAATCTCTCAGAACTGGAAGAATTTTCTAAGGAAGAATGGATGAAAATCCCTCAAACAAGAGCTGAAAGACTCTTGTCTAGCTACAAAAAGTGTTTACAGACTCTGATACTTGCAAAAGGAGGTGCTCCTAGGTATTAACCATGCAGGGTGCCCAAACTTTTGCATTGGCCTATTTTTCTTTTTGTAATTTTTAAAATGTAAAAAATTTCTTTTTTGCCTAAAATACAAAGGAAATGTGTCATCTTTAACTTTAGGCCTTTTAGAGATCATTTCATCTTCAACTTGCTTTGCTTAACTGTTCACAATAACAGTAATTTTGACCAGGGGTGCCCAAACTTTTACATGCGACTGTATATGTGCCAAATGCTGTTTTAATTTGTGGGGATGAGAGCAGCAGGAACATGCTTTTCTAATCTTTTGTGCGAAGGGGCAGGTGCACTTTAAGATGCGTTATGTGTTAGGGAATCACTATATGGAGATCTACAGTTTAATGTAAACATAAGATCCTATTATTCACTTTTCTCATGTCCTGTGGCCGCCGTCATCCTGTGATGTGATAGTAAGAGAAAACAAACGTCAGACAACCTTTCGCCTCTCAGGTGACTGGTAGATTTCATGACTGATTATAAGAGGAGTCGTTGAGAATATTTAATTTATTCAGCACAGAAATTGCCTCCAAGGTCACGGAGAACTCTTGTATCTTTGCTCATGCGATTAGCATTCTGTTCGTGTGTGCCGCTACATAATCATAATTAGCCATACACGGAAATGCAGGGGGATTGATATTATATGGGGCCTCGTCCAGCCGTGCTGCTGTAGCCAAGGTTAATTGGACCCTTTTATAACATTTTATGCATTTTTCCTCAAGCCCTCCATCCAAATGTAAAACGGAAGATACGAGACGGCTCGGTTACATAAAAGAAACAAAACTATTGATTTATTCTCCGTGTTCCAGCCGCGGAGTTTAACCATGGCTCAGGTTAGGAAAATAATGGCGCGGTGTTAATGAGCCGAGTTGTTGCCCTGTTATCAGCAGCTGACGGCGCGGTATGAGTCGGTTTGAAACAGCTGTTCAACAAGTTCTTGACGTACCGTGACAGCTGCTCACAGATCGGATCATTCACCAAACAAATATTCATTCACAATCCTGTAATGATTTAACACTTCGGGTCTGATAATCTGCACTGGGGAAATGAGATTACAGATTACTAGGGCTGTGTATGGTGCAGGATCAAGGTGAGATGTGTTCATACAAATGCTCCAGAATCTTCTGCTTGTAACTTCTCTCTAGTAAGGACCCAACCAGACTTGGCTTTATTTATGTTTTAGTTTTGTAAATAATTTTTTTTATTATTCTATTGGATGTAAATTAGTTATTACTATGTATGTATGTATGTGTGTGTGTGTGTGTATATATATATATATATATATATATATATATATATATATATATATATATATATATATATATATATATATATATATATATATATATATATATATATATATTTTATATAATTTTTTTTATTTGGTATTTTTATATTTTTCGGGAGGTGGAGAAGTCGGCATTGGCCCTTTTTTCTTTGTTTTGTTTAGTTTCTACAAAATGTATTGATTTATTACATGGTATATGTGACATGCTTAACGTTTTTCTGTTGATCAATAAAATTATTGTGATGGCAAAGTTATATTTTGATTGAACAATTTAACAGTAAAAACATTTACTGTAATTATTTTTGTTTTGTCATTGTTTGAGATTGATAATTGTATTTAGTTCACAGAGCAGTGTGAGAACTTGTCTTTTGAAGGATAATCTGTAGGTGTTTGGGGGGGTGCATACAATATTATTTATTTATTTTTTTTGTCAGGAAGAAAGACAGAATTCAACAATTCTGGCATTTTTTTTCTTCTTACTTATTTTTTCCTTATGCATATGTAGGTGTATAAAGTAAAACCTAGCCCTTGTCAGGTCCCTGATTGCCCTAGAAGTTCTCGTCCCCTCCCCACCCAACAAATTTTTGCTCAGGGGCTGATAGTCACTCTAACTTAGATGCTGCAGTTATTACCGGGCCACATTCACACGTTGAGTATTTTGATCAGTATTTTACATCAGTATTTGTAAGCCAAAACCAGGAGTGGGTGAATAATACAGAAGTGGTGACGTGTTTTTATTATACTTTTCCTCTGATTGCTCCACTTCTGGTTTTGGCTTACAGATACGAATGTAAAATACTGACCAAATACTGAAGGTGTGAACGTGGCCTCAAACAAAGTATCTTGGGGATAACATTGGGTGGGTTGCAGTTCTCCTCTAACCTGGTCGTTGCAGCAGGTTACAAGACCTGCTGCTAAGAGTGTGGACCGTAAATGTATGGTGGCTCACCCTAAATCCCTCCTCCACGTACTCTACATTTAGGATGCAAGTCAATGAATAGGTCTAATTGATATAAACTAAAATATTCAAAATTGAGAGTCCTCAGTGGTTGATACTGTCTTATCAGTTCGCCATTTAAAAAAGGTAACAAATAGTAAGTTTTCAAGACTAAATGACGAGCTATCGAGACTGTTACTTTTTTTAAATGGCGAACTGAAAAGAAGGTATCAACCACTGAGGACTCTCAATTTTGAATATTTTTCCACGTACTGACTAACACAGTACAAAGATGTATTTTACTTGATATAAAGTGTAATTCATATAGAATATGTGGGCTTCAATGGTTTTAGACAATATTTTGCTGCTTCGAGGGGCCTTAGTAAATTTTGGTGGTGAGGTGAGCAACACTGGATGGCGACTGTGGAGATTGAGCTGCTTACATCAGAAATCAATACAAGCAGCTTAGTCCTGTGAGCAAAAACACACAAGTAAGGTAAAAACAACAGTAACAACTGGAGCCTGGCCTTATCCTGTATACATCTACAGACCTAAAGTGGAGTAACCTTGTAAGGCCATGACCCCACTACCAGTATTTGGTCAGTATTTTTTCTCAGGAGTGGGATCCAAAACCAGGAGTGGGTGATAAATGCAGAATTGGTGACTTGTTTCTATTATACCTTTTCTCTGATTGTTCCTCACCTGGTTTTGGCTCCCACTGCTGAGAAAAAATACTGACCGAATACTGATCAAACACTGATAGTGGGGCCGTGGCCTAAGGCAAATTCATGCACGAGCTGAATTGTCCAATTGATGCAGTTGTAAGCAGAGGGGTCCCATTGACTCTTATAGGGTCCATTTTGGATTTCAGTTTTTACATTGGGGGAAAAAAATGCAGCATGAAGAACTTTCGCTTCCATTCTAACAAACGGACACCAAGTGGAAATCATACGGACCCTATAAAAATCAATTGCCCGCCCTCTGCTTCTCTTTGCGACAGTTAGGAAACTGATTTGTTTTGTGCATGAAATCTGTCTCTGCTCCTAAAACAGAACAAGCAAATGCAACTCCCAAAAAAGAAATGTGAACAGGGCCTTAGAAGGTTACTGGCGATGCAGGTAGGAGGAGGTTCACATGATCTACTGACCAGTGTCCTGCCAAACTCTCTGCTCAACTCTACATGAAACCTTTCATTTTAGGTACTATATATTGTCATAAATGGATTACACAGTAGACCAGAAGTCTAGATCGCTGTTTACCTTTTGTTCTGTTAGTTACATAAATTTATTGAAGTTCTGTTCCCTGATAAGTTTCATGAAGAAAAATCCAAAACCTTACTAAAAGGAAACAATGTATTTCATGTGCAAATGAAAATTGTTCTCTGCTGCCCATCTAACGATCAGTCCTATCTCAGGTCAGTGGAAGCATTGTGCAGAAGAACTCATGAAGATAGAGATTGCGTCACCGCGGAAACCACCATTGTTTCTAACAAAAGAGGCAACGTCCGTGTACCATGATATGAGTAAGTGTAATTTGTCCATGTGGAAGGCAAAAAAAACAAACTGAGCTCTATTTTTTTTTTATATGTGTGTTCAATATAAGAAGTTTAATATCGAAGCATTTTTTTTGTTTTAGTTTATTTTTTTGTTTTCACATTTTTTTTTAAAATTACCAACTGTATTAAATCCATAAATATTCTAGAATTTACCTTTTATGTACTGTATGCCTAAGGATGGGTTGAAGTATTTACTTTAAAAAAAATAGCGCTTTTGCATCCCTGCAAACAAGAATTATTAGTTATTCTCCGGGGGCCATCAGAAGGTAAATATAGATTTATTTTTTATTTTATTCTTTTTTTTACAGGTTCTATAGTACCCAGGTCCGGAGGAGAGTCTCCTCTTCTCCAAACCCGGGTACCATCCGCACATTGAAACGCATGGAATGCGCATGTACAGATCCAGTGATGCGGATTACATGCGTTCCAATGCAAGTCAATGGTGGCGAAAACGCAGTGCTTCCGCAAAATAATTGGTAGTGCTGCTTTTTTTTCTGCAATGATAATCCGCAGCGGAAATTTCCGCAGCATGTGCACAGCACATGCGGATTATCATTGGGGAACATGGCAGACCTTCTACCAAGCGTTTTTTAAGCGTTTCTGCAGCGGAATTGCCGCTGCAAAAACACTTAAAAAATGCATCGTGGGCACACAGCCTAAGTTTTATCATTGCGGAAAAAAACGCAGCACTACCAATTATTTTGCGGAAGCACTGCGTTTTCGCCACCATTGACTTGCATTGGAACGCTTGGATTACGCATCACTGGATCTGTACATGCGGATTACATGCGTTTCAATGTGCGGATGGTACCCGGGTCTGGAGGACAGGAGACTCTCCTCCGGACCCGGGTTCCATAGAACCTGTAAAAAAAAGAATAAAATAAAAAATAAATAATATACTTTTCCTTCTGATGGCCCCCGGTGCGCTTGTCTTCGCTTGCTGGCAGATCGCGGTGGACTGAAGGACCTCCGGTGACATCATTTAGTCATGTGACGGCAGGTCCTTCAGTCCACCGCGATCTGCCGGCAAGCCAGGATGCATCAGATAAAGACACCGGGGGCCATAAGAAGGTAAGTATAGATTTATTTATTTTTTTTTACCATTCTTTCGGTCACACTATATAAATCCATGCCGCTTGCATGGATTTATATAGTGTGACCAAGTTGTGAAGCACTTTCCAAGTGATGCTAAAATCACTTGGAAAGTGCTTGTCAACCCGCATGTGGAAATGCATGTGAAGAACGCTTCACATCCGCATGTCCCTGGCAGGAAAAACGCATGTGCAATCCGCATGTGCAATCCGCATGTGCAATCCGCATGTGTTTTTTCTGCCAGGGAGATGCAGAAACGCTCAGGAAAAATCCGGAGCATTTCCGCATTGTGCGCACATAGCCTAAGAGCGTTTTTGGCAGCGGTTTCTCATCAGAACAAAAGAATCAAGCGATCCATTTGACCCGCCCCCTGGGCCAGTGCTGTTAGGGATACCCGGAGCCGGATCAGATGGGGGTTGTAGTCTCCGAGTGGCTGTGACCCGGTCCGTGCCCAGGGTGTCAAGCTCAGTGTGTGGCAGTCCTTACTGATGTTACTAAAGTTCTTTATGTCGACTACGCCACCCTTGAATTGCGGTCACTACGGCCGCCGCTGCAGCAGGGTCCGCTGAGGCTGATGGTGTTTGTGCAGCTTAGGTAGTATAACCCCCAACGGGAGGGGTATAGCCTCAGGGGGTCAGGTGCAGAGGATGGTGGTTGTGGAAGTGCAGGGAAGATGGTAATGAGAGTCAGAGTCGGGTTGTGCAGTTCAGGGTTCTTTACTTACTGCTGTTCTTGTACCGGTCACTCCGGCCTTGAGTGACCACCCGAACCGTGCTGTGTCCACCAGGTCCTGGACTCGGCCAACCCCCAAGTAGTTCTGGAGCGTGGTTCTGAGCTCCCTTTCTGTCCTGTCCTCGTCTCTGGCCTTCCCCACCAGGGATCCACCTATGTCCGGCTCCCTCGGGCCTCTTGTTGGTGAACCCTTGTCTCTGGGTTCCCTGACCCTATGCGTGGTCTGCCTTCCGGGTGGATATAGTGGGTGGCCGTGGCAGATTCTGCCCACGGCCTCCGGTTCCTGGCTAAGGTGTGCTGTAGTCTCTGCCAGCTTGGGATCCGGTACCCTGTTGCCAACTCTTCACCCTTTGATTTAGTTTGGGCTCTCAGAGTTCCTTCTTTCTCCCCCTCTGGGTCTTTCTCTCTCCTCTCTCACTCTTGGCTCTGGGGCTGCTCTGCTCCTCTGCTTTCCTCCACTCCTCTGCAAAGACTTACTGACTGACTGACTGACCCTGATCTAAGATGGTGCCCACCTTATATACTCCCTCTATGTGTGAGCTCAGGTGACCAGCACCCAATGAGCTCCTAACTTTACCCAGGCTGCTCCCCCTATCTGCCCCTACACTACTGGGATTTTCCACCCCCCTCCCACTCCAGCCAGGAACAGACACTGTCGTACCTGCACATTTCTCTAGTGGGAGTACCATCGGTCTGTTCCCCGGAAATGGGATGTGTGTAGTGCATGCAGCTAACTGAGCTCAGTTCCACACTCCATCCTTACCCGGGAGTGGAATATCACACCTCTGGGTTGAGGTGCAATACCCCTGTAGCAGCCGAATCCTCAGGGTGCTACACATTTCCAACCACCAATCATTACGTCTCCTGACATAACCTGTAAAGGGACAGCTAGGAGGGAGACATACACATTAGATGGTCAGCTTATTTTGCAAAAATTGATGCCAATCTTTTATCTAATGTGTATGGGGGCCTTTAATTATACCTCTAAATTGTAGGATTATATGGGATATCTTTAAATTAATAGTTTAAAGGGGTTGTCAAGTTACACCATATTGATAAATAATCTAAACCATAGGTCATCAATATGAGATCTTTGAGGGTGCTGGGTGTTGGACACTCACCGATCATCTTTTTTCTTTTGCATCAGTTGGAAGTAAACCTATGGAACATTGCTGCACAGTGCAGCGCCACACTATGTGTAATGGTCACTGCAGGTAGGGTACTGCAGCACAGCTCGTATTCAAACAGATGATCTATGGGATGCTGGGTGATGGACCCCCATCGATCTCCTATTAATATAGCATCCTATGTATAGGTCGTCCATATGGTGTGACTGGAAAACCCCCTTAACAACCTTGCGATAGGTCATCATTTTAAGGCCGGGCTCACATTAGCTTATAGCATCGGATGCGATCTGCTAATGACACTCGGCTGCTGCGAGCGTGAGCCGAGTGTCTGTGCTCCGATCCTCTCGCATGAGAGAATCACGGCACAGCTGCGGAGGAGACGGAGAAGGTAATTTCTCTATCTCCTCCATTGCCGGCGTCCACAGTAATCACACTGCACTTGGATGATATCCGAGTGCAGTCTGATGTTTTGCAATCACCCATAGACTTGTATGGGTGCATGCCGTCCAATATACGATGCCAATTGCAGCGTGCAGCGATTTTTTTTTTTTTTTTTTCTTATGCCAACTCAGCATGAGAAAATGAATGCTAGTCAGCATTGCTCCATAGTATAACATTTAGCGGGTGCCATCTGATGAGACATCGGCTAGCACTTGTCCAAGTTATACGCTGGCTACACTCCAGTCTGAGCGAGCCCTTAGAGTGGAGATGATCTCTCGGGACCCCACCAATCATCAGACCTTTGTTACCTATGCACACCGATTCACACGTGTGTGTGCTTTGTCTGGCACTGCTCAGTTGAATGATCTGAACTGCCGTGCCAGTCACAGCAATAACTGCTTGTATATTGCATGTCGCAGTGCGTGATTAACTATATTCTGCTAATTGGTGGAGGTCAAACCTACCCAATGATCATACATTGAGGAATACCTTATTAGCTAATCACTTGAATTCCACAAGGGTTGTGGAAAGTACAGTTCCCTTTTAATTTTCAATAGTGTAGGCGAATGAGACATTTTGTAATATATCTTATTAGAGAATTCTGCTTCTTTCTCCACTTATGAGCCACTGTTTCCCTCACTCTGTCTACTTAAGTCATTATGTACTCTGGAAAAACATCTCAATAAAGAGTAGGGAGGAGAAGTGATGAGCAGATTGAGGAAACCAACAGAGATATATGTAGATCTTTCTGAGCTTTCTAGCAAGTCTTTTACTTCACCCCAGAGCTGGATTCACATCTATACTGCTCAGTATTGTATAATTTCCTTCATACTGCTGCTGTTTCTCTCTGTGCTAAGTAAGGAATGAATAGAAGGAATACATCCCTCAGTGTTGTGATGTGTATAGGAAACCTCATAATATCTAGTCTCCTCCTACCAGCTCAGAGTCTATTGTAAATTACTGTACAAGCTAGAACACACAGAGAGGAAACCATATAATGGCCAGAAATATTGTTATTCCTCCTATACACACAGGACAGCTTATGCTGAAAAGTTACTATAAAGTACAGTAACCATTTAAAAGTATAAATTACTAAAATTGTCTTTCAAAAAATGAATCATTTAGGTAAGGTAAAGAAAGGAAAATACCAAAAAAAAAATCATCATTTTTTTTACAATTGTTTTTAGGCATTGGTTCTCCTGTGAAGTTTGAAGGTTTAACAGATATTCTGCACAGGAAAATAGAAGAGACAGATGGGCAGTTTCTCATTGGTCAGGAAGACTCTGTACAACCTCCATGGTCCGCCTTATTTGATGGAAATCATCAACTCCATGTTGAAAAGAACACCCTCTCTCCACCTTCACAAAATAACGAAGCAAACCTCCTAAACGGCAAAGGAAAGAAGAGAAGAGCTCCTCCTCCACCTCCCAACAAAACTCCTTATGGCGCTGGTCCCAAAGTCCCAGACCCTACAGAAAAAGAGAATATCTGGCCACGGTCAAGCTTTTCTCGCAAGTCTCTTGATGCTAAATTGTCTTCTATCATGCAACAGTTCCAGAGGCCGGTGGTCCCTCCGAGAAAGCCCATGTCCTCTGAGGGCAATGACCTGATCAAGAGAGATGCTGAGGATGCTCCATCAAAACCAGTTCCTGCTCCAAGGCAGAAGTCCTTAAAAGATAAACTGGTCCCTAAGTCGTGGTTACAGTCACAGGAATGAGTTCATTCTCTATGTGGAGAGGTGTATTATAAGCTAGAAGTGAATAATTCAAAATTAACTGTAATCTTGCAATGAAACGTTTTTTGTTTTTTTTCTCCCTCTGAGCAATTTGTTGCACAGTATAATTGGCTTAGTATTTTAATCACAATCCTATCCTCGTGTTATTTGTTATGCGCTCAGATTATATAGAAGAATTTTTCGAATACCCTGAAAGAAAACCAGGCTCTTAATCTTCAAAGAAAGTTTTCCTTTATTTATTTCTTTTTTTTATCATTATCCGCTGGCTCGCAGACTGCTCTGCTTCATAATTACACACAGGACACAAAAGTAAAATGTCAGTTTAGGTTGCATTGTACATATTTATTCCTTTCTTTGCCAGTTACTGTCCTGAGCCGAGGCTTTGCTATGATTAGTCCCACTAATCGGGCCTATTACAGTTCCTTAATCATTACATTTAAGACAATAATAGAAAAAAGCGGAGTGCAAGTCATGTAATGAGGCAGTGCTTGCCATGTAAAGAAGATACTGTTATTTTTATATAGTTCTTTTATATTTATGTTTTTATACAAAAAAAAAGACATTTCTCACAAAATGTTGCCATGTTTTTTAAAGGGAATTTGTCAGCAGGTTTTGCTATGTAATCTGAGAGCTGCACAATGTAGCAGCTGAGACACAGATTTCAGCAATGTGTCACTTATTAGGCTGTGTGCTGTTATTCCCGTATAATGAAGATTTTATAACCAGGAGATTATCACTGCCTAGACTAGCTCCCTCGTGCCAAGTTGTTCTACCTTTCCCCCTCCTGTGATAAGCAGCTCACTGTCAATAGACAATGTATATACAGAGCCTAGTGTGGGCGTGGGCAGCTTTTGAGCTCTGCTACATCTAAAAATTCTGATTATGTCACAACCGCAGCACCTAGTAAACTAAGTGATACATTGTTGGAATCAGGGTCTCTCTTCCTACATTCTGCTGCTTTCAGATGAGGTAGCAAAAGCTTGGTGACAGATTCCATTTCAGTTTTGCAATGCTTAAATGGTAACAATTATTTTAATTTCATAAATAAATAGTGCATATATATATAAAAAGTGTGTAATATATCTTATCAGAGAAATCTGCTTCTTTCTCTTCCTGGACTGATCTTTCATTCTTAAGTCTTGAATAAAAGCTGTAAAATCTGTATTCACTGAATATAGATTTTCCCATTACTGACCAGAGATGACAGTTGGTGCCTATAACATTATAAAATTCTATGGAGAAGTTCTGAAACAGTTACAATTCTCCATAGAACTTTATTAGCACCAACTGTCATCTCCTATTTTAGTAATGGGAAAATTTTGTGTTCACAGAAGACAGATTTTACATCTGAATTGAGAATTTGGAGAACAAAATGATCAGTCCAGGAGGAGAAAAAAGCGGATTTACAGAAGATATATTACAGAGGTTCTTATTTTAAAGTTTACTATTTATGGAGAAAAAAAATATCTAATCAAATGGGGTTACTTTTTTACTTTTTAATTACCTCCCTACACTAATATGTATGTTTGTGTGTATGTATGTGTGTATATATAATTTTATATATATAATATTGTGTGGTGGGGCGGGGTAGCGCTATCGATCATGTTGAGGGGGCACTCACTTCACCGGGTCAATTAAAGCACACATGCAACGTTTTCCGGTAATCTAAAGTCCAGCAGTTTATTACACATCATAAACTGCTTATAACATAGTCCATCTCAGTGGCTCGCAGGAATGTTACACACGTAATATCCTAGAGCCTTTTCAGTGGCAGCTATGCGCGCTTGGCTTCAGATACAGTCCTCAGCAAGGTAACAACATCAATGTCCATATCTAGCACCGTCTTTTACCTTTGCCGGGTCTAGCTGCTTCCATCAGCTCTGTTCTGCCAAAGCTGTGGTTTAAGGCTCACCAGATGTGGCCTCCAGGCCTCGTGCCTTCCAGGGCTAATGGGGTCCCAGGCACAGAGATTAGGTCCCTTGACTCCCTCCATTTCAAAAACCACCCAGATATATATATCCCTCTGTGCACACGACCTGTGATGATGTCACAGTCATGTGATCAGTCACCTGGAGGGGAGGTACGTGGTCAGCGAGAACACACCCCCTCAGACATTTTGGCAATGCAGCAAGCCGCTGCATTACATATGACTCTTCCCCCTTGGCCGTGGGGCACTCGGATCCGGGCAATAGGGAGACGATGGGGGTAGTAGTGGCTGCCCGGTTCCGTGGCTCAGGGTGGTCAGGCCAATGGTAGTCTGCTATGTTCTGCTGATAATGTCCGACTACGCCACGCGTGGATTTGCGGTTATTAGGAACCGCCGCTGCATGCAGACCGCTGGGGCTGATGAGATGTGCAGCTATGGTAGTGTGACTCCCCACGGGAAGAGTGCGGCCCCAGGGCAGTATAGTGGATGGTGGGAGTGATGGTAGTGAGAGTCCCAGTGATGATAGTGCTGGAGGAGCAAGGAGCACACAGACAACAGGTTGTAGTCCAGGGTCTTTACTGAAACAGGTAAACTGACCCATAAACAGTCCCGGCTAGGAGGGGACCTGGATGTCTGAGAGCAACGGGGAAATTGGCCCTGGTCAGGGTGAGGGTGTAGGCCTACCGTGCTTTCTGCGCTCCTTCTGACTATCTCCTCCTGATAGGATAACAGCCCACGTTTCCGAGCTTTCCGTGCTTTCTCGCCTGTATGGCCTGCGACGTGGGTTCCTTTCTGCTCCCAGCCTTGTACGGCTTTACTGGTCCCTTCGGTTGTGGCAGGGCCTCCAGGCTTCTTAGGCCAAGGAATGTACAGTCCCTTGCGGGCTGGTTCTCTGCTGGGGGATGTGGAATCCTTCCAGCCTCAGACACCAAAGTCTGGTAAAGTTAAGTCTTTTCTCTGCCAAGACAGGCTCACTGCGCCTCTTGTCTCTGGCTGGTGGCTCTCTCCTACTGCCACACTTCCTCTTAGGTGCAATCAACTTTCTGTCCCTGCTCCACTCTGGGACACGTCTCAGAGCTGAGACAGGCAATCCAGCTCTCTCTAACCCTGTCCCCAGTACCAGCTTTTATAGGGGCAGCCTGCTCCCCCTACTGGCCTGAGACAGGAGGCATTGCATGCTAATGTTCCCCTGACCAGAGAACCTCCCCCTTGCTCTCAGACACAGCTTTATTACACTTGTGGCATCCAGGTAGGGTGACACATTCCCCCCTAGTGATATTTAGTACTCCGGGACTAAACAATAAACAAAGACAATATGCATAACAATAAAACATTAATAGACAGATGGCGCACAAATTGAGTTCTTTAGGTCACAGTGTGGCCTGTGACCGGGTGTCCATATCACCAAAACAACGGGAGCCTTAACCAGGTGGGGGTCTGTCCTACCCCAAGTCCTTCACAGTCTTAATTCATTCCTGGGTTAGGCTCCGAACGCAGTCCATACAAGGTCCCGGTTATAAAAAGTCCATAACCTGTGAATCCTTACGGTAAGTGCAAGAAACTGAAACACACTATTAATAAACATGCAGGTAACTTTGGCAAACATTTTAACATTTGGCAACAAGGTTATTTACAATTTAGTACACTCTATATTCTCCAGCGAGCGGGTATCTGTCCCTTTGTGCTCCTGGTTGACCTCCTTAACCCACTGTCTGGTGGTGGACCAACCTGGCTCTCCCCACTAGCGTTAGGGGTACAGCTACCAGCTGGGTGTACAGGTAGGGCAGGCAGCTGTCTGCGGGTTCTTTGGCTTACTGCAGCCATGGCAGGCTCACTGTCAGCAGAGGGTTGACTCTCCTGGGCTGCTGGTACAGGCTCTTCTGCCTCTGGAACCGCTTGCTCCACTTCACCTTCCGGCTCTGGTGTTGGTTGTTGCTGGGCCGGTTGCAGGAAATGCAGGACAGGTACCACTATGGCATCATTTATGCGAGTCCAGGACTGAGGGAACTCTCCGAGAACGGTGCTGATCATTTCTTCCTTGTCCTCTGCGGGTTCAAGGTCACTCTGATCCTCTTCTGCACTACGGAGTTGCTCGGGGCATCTTTTGAGGTGGTCCCTGGAGACGACACTAGTGGTTTCTCCTCCATCCTTGGTGATTACGCACACCTTTGGGTTGTCGTGGTCAGACTGCAGTACGGTGTAGGGTTCCCTTTCCCATTGGTCGTCCAACTTATGTAGCCTTCTTTTTCGCTTTAGGACTTGTTCACCAGGTTCTAGGGGACTAGCAGGGGCGTGTTGATTGAAGAGTCTTTCTTGCTTCTCTCTCACCTGGGCCAGGCTCTTCTCCACACTCTCCTGTACCTTCTTGTACTGCAGTTGCCTTTCCGCATCCGGGGAGGTGTCCTCAGGTATTAGGACTCCCATCTCCAGGTCTACGGGCAGCTTACCTGGTCTAGCTCGCATCAGGTAAGCCGGGGTGCAGTTTGTAGCGTTCACCGGGATGTTGTTGTACATGTCTACCAGGTCCGGCAATTTTTCTGGTCACAGGCTGCGTTCCTCCAGGGGCAACGTCTTCAGGAGATCAATGACTATATTGTTCATCTTCTCACACATCCCGTTGGTTTGGGGGTGGTAAGGCGTTGTACGAATCTTCTTACAGCCATAGAGGTTGCAGAACTCCTGGAAGATTTCAGCTTCGAACGCTGGACCCTGGTCTGTCAGGACCTGTTCCGGATACCCGTGTGGACGGCAGAAGTATTGCTGGAAGGCTCTGGCCGCTGTTTGGGCTGTCAAGTCCTTTACCGGGACCACCACTAGAAAACGGGAATAGGGGTCCACGATTGTCAGGGCATAGATGTATCCTGACCGGCTGGGAGCCAATTTGACGTGGTCCAGAGCTACCAGCTCAAGAGGCTGCGTGGTGATGATGGGCCTCAAGGGTGTCTTCTGGCTGGTGCGGTCCTTCCTCCTCAGGTGACAAGGGCCACAGTCTCTGCACCACTTTTCTACAGCTCCTCTCATGCCGACCCAAAAGAACCTTCCTCTTAGCAGGAACTCCAGTTTCTTCCAACCGAAGTGCCCCGCTCTGTCATGGTAAGCTCCCAGGACCATAGCTGCATCCCGCCTTGGAACCACGACTTGCCAGGTCAGCTCGTGTGTCCGGTGGTTGACAATCCTTCTGCACAACTTGCCTTCGTAGAGGAACAGCTTGCTCTTCTCCTTCCATAGCTGCTTGGCTTCCTCTGGGGCATCTGGATCTAGGCGGGCGTCTTCCCGGGTCAGCAGATCTTTCACCAGGCGGACAGCAGGGTCACTATCTTGGGTTTCGGCCCAGCTGTGGTGAGGTAGGGGATTCATCATCACAGTTGTTAGATCCTCCTCCTTCACGCGGTGAGAGTGTTGAGCGGCTCCATACCGGTGAAACGCGGGGAGTTCTACCTCTTCCAGCTCTTCTGGGTCTTCGTCACCTTCAGGTAAGTGAGGCATTCTTGATAGGGCGTCCGCGTTGGCGTTGGTTTTGCCTGCCCGGTACTTGATCACGAAGTCATAGTTGGAGAGACGGGCCATCCACCGCTGTTCCAGGGCACCCAGTCTTGCATTGTCCAGGTGTGTCAACGGGTTGTTGTCCGTGTACACGGTGAACTTTGCGGAGGCCAGGTAATGCTTGAAGCGTTCCGTCACGGCCCACACCACCGCCAAGAATTCTAGCTTAAAGGAGCTGTAATTCTCCGGGTTCCTTTCGGTGGGCCTCAGCTTCCGGCTGGCGTATGCGATCACCCGTTCTCTGCCCTGTTGGTTTTGGGACAGTACGGCTCCCAGTCCCACATTACTGGCATCTGTGTGGAGAATGAAAGGCTGGCCATAATCAGGGTAGGCCAGGATCTCATCCCCCGTGAGGGCCATCTTTAGCTGGCGGAAGGACTCCTCTTCCGGTTTACCCCACTTGAAGGGTGGCTTTTGACTTCTGGACTTAGACTGTCCGATCAGGAGGTCCTGCATAGGAGCTGCCATCTTAGTGAACCCGGGGATGAACCTTCGGTAGTAGCCTACCAACCCGAGAAACTGTCTCACCTCTTTGATGTTCGAGGGGCTTGGCCAGCTCTTGATTGCCGTGACCTTGTCAGGGTCGGGGGCCACTCCTTCCGCGCTTACCACGTGCCCTAGGTACTGGACCTTTGGTTTCAGCAGGTGACACTTCGATGGTTTCACCTTCAGGCCATAGCCTGCCAGGGCTTCGAACACCTCAGCCAGGTGCTTGAGATGGTCCTCGTAGGTCTTTGAATAGACGATCACGTCGTCCAGGTAAAGGAGGACCGTCTCGAAGTTTCGGTGCCCTAGACAGCATTCCATCAGCCGCTGGAAGGTCCCTGGTGCGTTGCAGAGTCCGAAAGGCATGCAGTTGAATTCGCTCAGTCCCATCGGGGTGGTGAAGGCGGTCTTCTCCTTGTCAGCCTCTGCCACAGGAACCTGCCAGTACCCGCTAGTAAGGTCCAAAGTAGAAAAGAAGTTAGCAGATTTTAGTGCGGCTAAAGACTCTTCTATTCTAGGCAGCGGATATGCGTCTTTGTGGGTGATACGGTTGATTTGTCTATAGTCTACGCACATTCTCATGGTGCCGTCTTTCTTTTTCACCAGAACCAAGGGGGCTGCCCAGGGGCTACAGCTGTCTCTAATGACCCCAGCTTCTTTCATTTCCCGCAGCATACCCTTGGCGTTCTGATAATGTGCAGGGGGTACAGGTCTGTGCCTCTCTTTTATCGGTGGGTGGCTCCCTGTGGGGATGTGGTGTTCTATCCCTTTTACTCTGCCGAAGTCTAGCGGGTGCTTACTAAAGACTCTCTCGTACTCCTGTACCACCCGGTAGACTCCTTGTTTTTGGTGCAGGGGAGTGGAGTCAGCACCCACGTGGAGTTTCTGGCACCAGTCCTCCTTGTGTTTCTGGGAGCCATTACCCTCCGCCTGTGGAGATGGAGGCAAGGGTTCCACGGCCCTGATAGCTTGGTGTTCGACGACAAACAGTTTGGCGAGTGTAGCGTACCTGGGTAGGTGTACTTCCCTCTCCCCAATGTTGAGGATGCGGACGGGCACCCTCCCATGACGGACATCAACCACCCCCCGGGCTGTCAAAATGGTGGGCCTGCTGTCTGAGTACACGGGTTCTACCATGGCTTGGTAGTCTCTACCTCTCAACCCGATTGCAGTCCGACACCAGATCATCATTTCACTTTTGGGAGGCATGGAAATGGGGAATGGATCACTGAGTCTTACGCTACCGATCTCACCACCAGACAGTTCTACCTGCTGCCGTCTCATCAGGGCTTTTATCTCCTTGTTGAGGACTCTCTGTTGGCTGGAACTAGCATTCACCGCCACCTGTTGTAGAATTACAATTACTTCTGAAAGACAATTTTCAATTATGTTAGTACCCACAGTTATTTTAGGGTGACTTTCATGACGGTCAATGTCCACAATAATCACTCCCTGTGCCGGCAGTTCAACTTTACCAATTTTAATGGTCATCTCCTTGAACCCCATCTGCGGCACGGGTAAGCCATTACTGGCGATGATGCTCAAGTTACTGTCTGGATACCGTGTGATATCAGCATCAGTCCAATACTGCTTAAAAAGTGCATAAGGGATTGTGGTTACTTGCGACCCAGTATCCAGCAAGGCGCTCATGGGGATACCGTCCAGCACCACGGGTAAAACCGGGCGCCCCCCAACGTACTTATTACGCCAATTATAAGGGCCTGGTGATCTTATGCCTGGGGGTTGGCCCTCTGCCCCAGGTTGGACCCGTTTAAATTACAGTACCTGGAAATGTGTCCGGGCTGGTTGCAACGACGGCAAATGGGCTGTCCATCCTCTGCGTAGCGGTCTGTGGGCCTCCCTCGGAACGACGGGATCCTCCTCTGTCGACGCCACGGGACATCCTCCGGACTTGAAGCCAGCTTGATGGGTCTTGACGGGTCCATTTGCAACGCCTGGACGGTCCTGGTCAACGCCGCGACGCTCCTGGTCAGCTCCTGGACTTGGTGGTGCAGGCCTTTCGACGGGGCTTGGTTCAGGGCCTGTGCATCAGCCTCCACGGAGTCCATAGAGGAGGGCGCAGCCTCATGGTGGTAGGTGATAGCAGGGCGCCGGGGGTTTACAGCGCCACTGGTTGCAGATTCACGGAGCACCCTTATGGCCCTGTCCTTAAATTGGGCAAAGGTCAGGTCGGGGTTCTGGAAGAACATGAGGTGCAGCTGGGCCCTGTGGGCGCTGGACAGCAGACCCTCTATGAATTGTTCTGTTAGCAGCTTATCGGTTTCCTGCACACTGCCAGGGTCAGTTTGTTGAATAGCCCCTCAAGGCTTCCTGCAGATTTAGGGCATAGTCTCTGATGCTGTCCTGTGCCCGCTGCTTACATCCATAGAACCTCATTTTAATTTCAGCGGAGGTACGTGTATCAAAGGTACCCCGCAGCCGGGCCAGAATACCCTTCACAGTCCCTTTCTCCTCAATGGGCCATGACTTTACCTCCCTTTGGTCTGCGCCTGTTAACTGCCCTGTCAATATGCTGACCTTCTGTTCCTCTGTCAGGGGGTAAACTTGGAACAAACTATACAGTCTTTCCTTGAAGTCAGTTAGGGCATGGGGCTCCCCTGAGTATTTGGGCAGCCAGGCCGCTCCAGGGATGTAGGGCAAGGAAAAGGGCATCACCGCTGCTGCAGCTGCGTTGGTGGTAGTGGGCGCCTCTGTGTCTGACATCTTCCTCCCCCCCCCCTAGTGAAGTGCGGCCTACCTTCCGACGATCCTCTTCTGTAGGCCGCGGCTCCGCTGCTGCTCTGGACGAGGACCTGGCGTCGCACTCCGATGACGTCAGCGTCGCTCTCTCTCCCTTCCAGGACCTTGCGCAGCGTCGGTGCGTGGGGCGGAGCTTCGGATCTCGCGCGGTTTTGACGTCCACGCCCCTCTTCTTCCCGCGCGGCGTCCTGAAGATGGCGTCCGATGGCGGGAAGCAGCTGCGGATGGCGGGAAGACGGCGGGAAAAGGTCCAAGATGGTGTCTGATGGTGGGAATCTGCTCCGGATGGCGGGAAACGACTCCGGACGGCGGGAAACTTCGCCACAGGTAAGTTACAAAAGTCTTTTCCAGGCACGCAGTACCCGGTGGTTGCGGGCACGAAATCCTGCCGAATACGCCAAAGCTGACTCGCCCCCTTGGCCGTGGGGCACTCGGATCCGGGCAATAGGGAGACGATGGGGGTAGTAGTGGCTGCCCGGTTCCGTGGCTCAGGGTGGTCAGGCCAATGGTAGTCTGCTATGTTCTGCTGATAATGTCCGACTACGCCACCCGTGGATTTGCGGTTATTAGGAACCGCCGCTGCATGCAGACCGCTGGGGCTGATGAGATGTGCAGCTATGGTAGTGTGACTCCCCACGGGAAGAGTGCGGCCCCAGGGCAGTATAGTGGATGGTGGGAGTGATGGTAGTGAGAGTCCCAGTGATGATAGTGCTGGAGGAGCAAGGAGCACACAGACAACAGGTTGTAGTCCAGGGTCTTTACTGAAACAGGTAAACTGACCCATAAACAGTCCCGGCTAGGAGGGGACCTAGATGTCTGAGAGCAACGGGGAAATTGGCCCTGGTCAGGGTGAGGGTGTAGGCCTACCGTGCTTTCTGCGCTCCTTCTGACTATCTCCTCCTGATAGGATAACAGCCCACGTTTCCGAGCTTTCCGTGCTTTCTCGCCTGTATGGCCTGCGACGTGGGTTCCTTTCTGCTCCCAGCCTTGTACGGCTTTACTGGTCCCTTCGGTTGTGGCAGGGCCTCCAGGCTTCTTAGGCCAAGGAATGTACAGTCCCTTGCGGGCTGGTTCTCTGCTGGGGGATGTGGAATCCTTCCAGCCTCAGACACCAAAGTCTGGTAAAGTTAAGTCTTTTCTCTGCCAAGACAGGCTCACTGCGCCTCTTGTCTCTGGCTGGTGGCTCTCTCCTACTGCCACACTTCCTCTTAGGTGCAATCAACTTTCTGTCCCTGCTCCACTCTGGGACACGTCTCAGAGCTGAGACAGGCAATCCAGCTCTCTCTAACCCTGTCCCCAGTACCAGCTTTTATAGGGGCAGCCTGCTCCCCCTACTGGCCTGAGACAGGAGGCATTGCATGCTAATGTTCCCCTGACCAGAGAACCTCCCCCTTGCTCTCAGACACAGCTTTATTACACTTGTGGCATCCAGGTAGGGTGACACACGTATCCTCCCCCTCTTGTTCAAGCCCATGTTATTGAACACATGATATACACAATGACATTATAACCCATGGTTCACACAGAGTCCATGTACTTGACGTTTGCGCTGCTCAGCCCCAGGAACATTAGTCATCAACATTAGTCCATTCCTTAGGGACCTACTATCTGTCATTGTCACTAACTTCGTCAAGTCACATTTCCGAGTCGTAACCTTGTCAGACCTCCCTCGCTCCCAGCGATTAATACAGCAGTACGACTCACTTGCCCTTGTATCTAAGGTCAGGTCCGACTCTGTACTGTCTCGTACTCTATTGGGTCGTTTGTATGGGCCTCTCAGACCTGAGTTACTGGAGGACTCACTACCTCTAAACCCACGCCCACTATCCTCAGGACATCTTGAAAGGTCTCTAACTTCTGCTGTAGCTGTTCTATTATTTGGAGGGCCCTTTCTCTATTTGGTCTCACAATTATTTATAGACTGCTGCCATCTTCTGCTGCTCAGGCGATGCTGTCTTTCCATTCGCCGTCTGGCGAGATTCAACTGTTCTACCTCTCGCAGGTAGGTCACTTGGTACTCCATCAGCATTCGTATATATGCAAGATTTTCTTCCGTTCCTACAGCGGAGAATGACACCATGCAGTCTTCATCCGGTATCCAATTCTGATGATCACGTGGACTGCTTACTTTCATCACACCAGACTTCTTTACCATCATTTGCATGGCTTGGCCATTTCTCCCAATGAGCTTTCTTACCAGAGCATGAGGCACCCAGATGACTTCTTCCCGCAGACTTTGAGCTTTTCTCATAAGCTCCAGTTGTCTAATGGCTTGTTCCGTCTTCAAGCGGACAATCGCTTCGTGCAAACACATCGCCAGTGCATGTCACTTAGGACAGCCACCCTCTTCACTGTGACATCGGTTATGGACAGGACCACCAGCTGTTTAGATTTGAGGTCAAGTACACCTTACAGGCTCCCACGGCCTTCTTAAACTCTTCATGCACTGACTCTCTCGTGCATTCTTCTCTCAAATCTTCGGGTACATCTATGAGGCACTTGTACCGAGAAGTTTCTGTCTCACCAGTGGTCTCCAAACGATCATCTGGCTCCGGTTTCAGGGACAACTGACTTTGAGATTCTTCACCCTGTATGCTTCCCCTGAGCTGACTCACAGTTATGAATGCAAGAATTCTCCTCTTGACCTTTTCCATCCCATACTGATCTTCTTTTAATACTTCCTCAGCTCTCCTCAGGTTCACCTTCTCATGGTATAAAGGATTAAGCGCAACTTGTTTGCCCTTTTCCTTCTCCAAGGCGGCCTTGTTCACTGATTGGTACTTTGCCCAGGCGACCTTTGAGCTCGAAAACTTCTTCCTCTAGCTCAGCTACTTTTCTCTCAGCAGCCCATCTCTGAAGCTCTTCCTGCTTCAACTGCTCCTTTATCAGCAGAATTCTCTCAGCCTTTTCTGTCTCCAATGCGCCCACTCGGCTCTCGACAGCCAGTCTCTCAAGCTTCTCTTGCTTCAAATGGGCTTGTAGCGTCTCCATGTTCTCCTTGATCTTGGCTCTTACATCCACCGAATTATCCAAGCTTGCATTATTCGAGGATGTATTTGCTTCATACCTCTCTTCTCCAGTGGCAAACTCCTGACCCTGGTCTGTGGCTTCTCCGATAGACTCCTCCATCTTTTTCCGCTCAGCTTCCGTCCTGCCGATTCTATCCTTAAGGCACGTCTCTGCCCTCTGGAGATCATGACATAACGTCTTCAGCTCCTTCACCTGAGCTTCCAGTCCTAGGATCTTTCTGCGGAAATCATCATTCTCATCACGGGTGTCCTGCTGAGTGGTCTCAATCACTTGGCGCATGTGCTCTACATCAGCCTTATCATCCGCTTTAGTTTTTTCTTAACCTTGAGGAGATCCTCATAGTCCCTCTTGGTTTGTTGCAGGTCTCTATTGTGTTCATCATACTCCTTCTTGGATTCACGCAGCTCCCGGTTGAACTGTTCGCGCAGTTGTTCTAGGTCTTGATCGCGTCCAGAAACTTCGTCCTTCAGCGCCCCTTTTAAGGCAGATAGCTCCCTATCCCGCTGGTGTAGACCCTCGTCCAGCCTTTGCTTCTCCTGCATCAGCTGCTTCACCTGCTCCTGAAATCTCTGCACATCCTTTCTTGTGACCTCTGCTTCCTCCGCATCCACAGAGCCTTTCTTCACTTGTTCAGCTCTGACTGCACGAGGGAGAAACTATTTTTCATCATTCAGCTCCTCTTCAGACTCCTCTTTCTCAAGCTTCAACTGCAAAACCTCCTCCTTGGTTTTGCGGAGGTCCCCTTTATTTTTCTGGTAGATTTCCTTCCATTGGTTGATTTCCTGACTGCTTTCCTCCCGTTCTCGCTGCAAGTTCCGCACAACCTGGTTTATTTTCTGCCGTTCAGACTCCAGGCTCAGCTGGTCCTGGGACATGTTCTCCATGTTTTTCCTTAGCTGCTGCACGTCACTCTGATACTGCTGCCTGACAGGCTCCAGCTCTTGGTCATGATTGGCCACCTCCTCTTTCAGCGGCCACTTCAGGGCTGTCCTTTCCTGATCCTTCTGTCTCAGTAGATCATCCTGCTTGAACCGAATCTGCAGAACTGCATCCAACTCTTCCTCCTGGTCTTTGTTGTCTGATACTGTACCAGAGGTTGCTGCTGGCAGCGTCGCCTCCTCTTCCATCCTGATCTCCTTTGCTTCTAAAGAAGGAATAAAGGCACACAGCTTTGCATTTTCTTTATTTACCCTTTCAGCAAAGGCTATAGGAGCAACTTTTTTGTGGCCCTTGCGCCTACGACGATGAGAGTGGGACTTTCTCACCTCGTTTAACTCCTCCTGACTGAACTCTTTCTACTTTCGTAGTGTCACTGTCAGCTGTGGGGTCTGTGTCACTCCCCATGGTGTTGTGGACCAACAAGTCACCTCCCACTTTGATGTCAACCCCTTCTACTGGAGCTACCCAGTTATCCACTGTCAAATTGTCATTTTTAGGTGCTACCAACACATTACCAGTAACCAATTCTGGTTTTGTATGCTCCACCCCTTTGAGACTCAGCCCCCTTTTTGACTACCACAGCTGTAGGGTGTACTTTAAAAAAAAAAAAAAAAAAACACGATAGTCTTAGAACCCTGTTCACAACATATCCTACCTCCCTGGGCACTCTGGGATAGTGCCAGCGCCACAGGAGAACTCAAGGAATGGTCCGCTGCCGCCATTCTGTAATGTGCCAACAGCTCCTGCCGTTCCTGTACCATGTCCTGTTGTCGTTTCCCAAATACCTGCTGCGATTTTAACAGGCACTTTAATCGCTCAATAGCTTCAGTCTCATTTTCTGCTCCCTTGACAGCCATCTTTATCAGCTCCTGCATTTCTTGAGGACACTCTATTTTGCTGAAGAACGTTTGCTGGCGGTCATCTAACCCTTTCTCCATTCCGTCTGGGGATACTGCTCCATTCATAGCCATCGCTGTACGCTGTTCACACCAGACACTTCACACCTCTCTACCCGGAAAATTTTTCGTGGCCACATCAAACCAGATTTGAGTGCGACGACCATTTTCGTAACCCCGCCGAGTTACAGCCAGATGCATCCACGTTGGTCATCCTGTGCTGTTGCCCGCTATATATATATATATATATATATATATATATATATATATATATATATATATATATATATATATATAATAGTGGGGTAGCGCTGTTGATCATGTTGAGGGGCACTCACTTCGCCGGGGCAATTAAAGCACACATGCAACGTTTTCCGGTAATCTAAAGTCCAGCAGTTTATTACACATCATAAACTGCATACAACATAGTCCATCTCAGTGGCTCGCAGGAATGTTACACACGTAATATCCTAGAGCCTTTTCAGTGGCAGCTATGCGCGCTTGGCTTCAGATACAGTCCTCAGCAAGGTAACAACATCAATGTCCATATCAAGCACCGTCTTTACCTTTGCCGGGTCTAGCTGCTTCCATCAGCTCTGTTCTGCCAAAGCTGTGGTTTAAGGCTCACCAGATGTGGCCTCCAGGCCTCGTGCCTTCCAGGGCTAATGGTGTCCCAGGCACAGAGATCAGGTCTCTTGACGCCCTCCATTTCAAAAACCACCCGGATATATATATCCCTCTGTGCACAGGACCTGTGATGATGTCAGTCATGTGATCAGTCACCTGGAGGGGAGGTACGTGGTCAGCCAGAACACACCCCCTCAGACATTTTGGCAATGCAGCAAGCCGCTGCATTACAAATATATATATATATATATATATATATATATATATATATATATATATATATAATACAGTACAGACCAAAAGTTTGGACACGCCTCATTTAAAGCTTTTTCTGTATTTTCATGACTATGAGAATTGTACATTCACACATTATAATATATAATTTGTTTATTATTTTTTTGAGAGAGAACATAATAGTATGAGTTTAATATGGTTAATGTGTGTATTTCCCTATCTCAGATACCTTTTAAAAAATGCAGGACCTGATAGTCTTGATTTTTGTCTTGAAAGCTATATAATCTATATATATTTTTTATTTCTTAATAATTATTTGATTTTTGGGGACCACATGTTTGACAATGGGTTGTCAAAAGCATTAGAAAAATATCTGCCATCAAAACGAGCACCATGTTTATCCATGTGCCATGTCTGGTATTGCAGTTAAGCCAAATTCACTCACATCTGTTGCAATGGACAGACCTGGACACCCCCTTTTAAAGGTAATGCTTATTAAATGTAATTGTAATTCATACATATATGTATAAGAAAAAATTGTGTTTTTATTTTTTCATGTTTTGGTTGATTATTTTTAAGTTCTCTGGCTGCTGCAGGGTTGAAAGCAAACATTTCTTTCTTGAATGAGCAGTAAAGTGTCTATAGACCAATACCGGTGCCAGGAAAGACAGCGCGTCGCCCCTCCCTGGATACCCGGGGATTGGCAAAGGAGCTGTGTGCACAGTCTTATGTGTGTATAATGTATCTAGCATTGGAAAAGCTACCTGATAAAACTACAGCAAAGTCATCTCGTTATGCTTAACTGGAAAGTATCATTAGTAAATGACTCATTGTCTAAATCAAGGTTTTACGTTAAACTTTTTTGGGTTTTAGTTTTTCATATCCTTTCTTCTTTTAAAATATTCTGAAATCATGCACTTTTAACACTGGATAGAAATTCCTATCGTGGACAGATCACATTACAGCAGTAATTTTATTATCACAAGGAGGATTGTGAGTAACACCTAAATCCAAATAACACAAGATTGGAAAAAAAAAGTAAAATATTTAAAATAATATGGGTGATACATTCAGTTTAAAGAGACCAAACACCTTTAAAGGCAGCATGTTGGCAAATAAAGCCATTTATCTTCAGCCTTAGTGCTAATAAAGCAGTTTTAAACATGTTGGGCAGTCTAATTGGAAGTGCAGCTGCAGGGAGAAAATGAAGTTATTTTCCCTGCAGCCGCTCCCTTCTTTCATCAGGGCAGTGATAAGTCAGCACTGATTACACAGTGAGCGCGGTAATCACTCTCCTCTGCTCTTTAATGGACTCGCTGCTCTGTACACACTGTGAAGCAGGCTATCAACTTAGGTGCAGAGGGGAGTGATTACAGCACTCACTGTGTAGTCAGCGCTGACTGTTCACTGCCCTGATGACAAGGGAGCCGCTGCAGGGAGATGTAACTTAATTTTCTCCCTGCAGCCGTACTTCCAAGTAGGCTGCCGAATAATGTTTAAAACGATTTTACCAGCAGTTTGGAATTAAGACTGTAGGTAAATGGTTGTTTGTTTTTTTTTTCGTCTTGGCAGACCGCTTCCCTTTTTAAAGTTGCTAAAACATGTCCAATTTTAAATAACATGATTATTCGCCAGATGGAATTTTAACAGCTCGTGATATCTTTAGCTGCCAGATTTGCAATAATTTGGATAAAAATCATCCGTATTTGAGATTTTCGGTTAATAGTGAGATGAAACCTCTTTTGTCCACGAGCTAACTTTCCTTAAAATATCTTCTGGTTTTTATCAAAGGCGTGTGGCTAGTGTTAACAACTATATTGGACAATAAAAATCTAAAATGTGTATTACGGTGTTGGGAAGGCGAGTGTATAATAGAAGGTTGTTGGTTTAGAAAATGTTGGCCTGTGTTATGCGTGTTCCAATAGCCAATGTAAAAATGTGAATTTTGGGAGGGATTTACAGTTAAAAAATCATTTAAAATGTGTCTTCACTTTGTTTTCCCACAGTGCAGTTAGACCCGTGCACAATACTCTCCTGGCATGGTATGGTTGCCACTGTGGTGCCATTCCAGATGGTCAGAACACACAGGAGAACAAAAGTTTAGATAACATTTAAATAATGTTATTTTCAAATGGTGACATAAGTTGTAGAAAAAATTAGATATACTGTTGGAAAAGTATATATTATGCTGTAGTGAAGGATTTTAGCACATGTTAAGTCTTACACCTTCTGCTATCTTGCGAGTTATTTCCTGAAACAGAATTTTCTAGACTATAATACAAGCCTATAGTTATGTGTCATTTTCATGTCCATTGTAGATTTCTGTATATCTACAGTATGTTATAGAGTACTATGTGTTTAGATTTTTTTATTTATTTTTTTTTGAGGGGGAAAAAAATGTAATTGTTATGCTACAGAATGTAAACTTGTTTGATTGTCATAGACCTGACAAAGCTATCCATGTCCATCCTTACTGTATGAGAACTGCAGATCCTTAGAACTGGAGCAATAATTAATTATAGAACAGAAAAATATATCATGGTGGAAGCACAAAAACGTGGACCGAATGTAGTGCAGTGTTTTTGTTTTTCTGTTGAAATAAGTTGTAATAAAAACTGCATTTATTTCTATGGTTGTTTTATTGAAAATGTAACCTTTTTTTTATTGCAGTGAAGCTTTTGCAAAATGCGGGGCCTTTCTATTTAGGACCTATTTAGAGAACATTTAGAAAATTCTTGCAAAGAATAGTCTTGTGATGTAAAGGGAACCTGTAAATGAGCTGTTAAGATCTATGGGTGGGACTCAAATCTGTGAGAATCTGCCTCCAGAGCTTATTGTAAATGAAAGGAGGAGTTACCAGTGTGAGACATGTAAAGCAAAGTTGCATAATAAATATAGGGTACTTAGTGAACTATTTTTGATCAAAAAAAGTATACAAGCCGTCCCACCAGCGGCAAGGTGACCCTAAATTGGGACGGTACCTATACTGCCTATATTAAAAACCTTACTGTATATCAAAGTTGAAGTAATGCATATAAAAGGGTAGACAAATAGGACCGGGTCCCAACTCCAGACCACCTAGGCCCGTGGTAAGCTACATATATACCAATCAGCTCAACAAAGGGCATGCCACACCCTTAAATTGCACAGAATGCAAACAAGTCAAAAAACCAGACAATGTGAACTGAGGTCTAAGATGGCAGACATACAAGAAACAGAGGCATGTTCACACTAGCAAAAAAGAAGCAAGACAAAAATATCTCTCATACCCTACCATAATTATATATAAATGTAAAGCAAAGTTGCATAATAAATATAGGGTACTTAGTGAACTATTTTTGATCAAAAAAAGTATACAAGCCGTCCCACCAGCGGCAAGGTGACCCTAAATTGGGACGGTACCTATACTGCCTATATTAAAAACCTTACTGTATATCAAAGTTGAAGTAATGCATATAAAAGGGTAGACAAATAGGACCGGGTCCCAACTCCAGACCACCTAGGCCCGTGGTAAGCTACATATATACCAATCAGCTCAACAAAGGGCATGCCACACCCTTAAATTGCACAGAATGCAAACAAGTCAAAAAACCAGACAATGTGAACTGAGGTCTAAGATGGCAGACATACAAGAAACAGAGGCATGTTCACACTAGCAAAAAAGAAGCAAGACAAAAATATATCTCATACCCTACCATAATTATATATAAATGTAAAGCAAAGTTGCATAATAAATATAGGGTACTTAGTGAACTATTTTTGATCAAAAAAAGTATACAAGCCGTCCCACCAGCGGCAAGGTGACCCTAAATTGGGACGGTACCTATACTGCCTATATTAAAAACCTTACTGTATATCAAAGTTGAAGTAATGCATATAAAAGGGTAGACAAATAGGACCGGGTCCCAACTCCAGACCACCTAGGCCCGTGGTAAGCTACATATATACCAATCAGCTCAACAAAGGGCATGCCACACCCTTAAATTGCACAGAATGCAAACAAGTCAAAAAACCAGACAATGTGAACTGAGGTCTAAGATGGCAGACATACAAGAAACAGAGGCATGTTCACACTAGCAAAAAAGAAGCAAGACAAAAATATATCTCATACCCTACCATAATTATATATAAATGTAAAGCAAAGTTGCATAATAAATATAGGGTACTTAGTGAACTATTTTTGATCAAAAAAAGTATACAAGCCGTCCCACCAGCGGCAAGGTGACCCTAAATTGGGACGGTACCTATACTGCCTATATTAAAAACCTTACTGTATATCAAAGTTGAAGTAATGCATATAAAAGGGTAGACAAATAGGACCGGGTCCCAACTCCAGACCACCTAGGCCCGTGGTAAGCTACATATATACCAATCAGCTCAACAAAGGGCATGCCACACCCTTAAATTGCACAGAATGCAAACAAGTCAAAAAACCAGACAATGTGAACTGAGGTCTAAGATGGCAGACATACAAGAAACAGAGGCATGTTCACACTAGCAAAAAAGAAGCAAGACAAAAATATATCTCATACCCTACCATAATTATATATAAATGTAAAGCAAAGTTGCATAATAAATATAGGGTACTTAGTGAACTATTTTTGATCAAAAAAAGTATACAAGCCGTCCCACCAGCGGCAAGGTGACCCTAAATTGGGACGGTACCTATACTGCCTATATTAAAAACCTTACTGTATATCAAAGTTGAAGTAATGCATATAAAAGGGTAGACAAATAGGACCGGGTCCCAACTCCAGACCACCTAGGCCCGTGGTAAGCTACATATATACCAATCAGCTCAACAAAGGGCATGCCACACCCTTAAATTGCACAGAATGCAAACAAGTCAAAAAACCAGACAATGTGAACTGAGGTCTAAGATGGCAGACATACAAGAAACAGAGGCATGTTCACACTAGCAAAAAAGAAGCAAGACAAAAATATATCTCATACCCTACCATAATTATATATAAATGTAAAGCAAAGTTGCATAATAAATATAGGGTACTTAGTGAACTATTTTTGATCAAAAAAAGTATACAAGCCGTCCCACCAGCGGCAAGGTGACCCTAAATTGGGACGGTACCTATACTGCCTATATTAAAAACCTTACTGTATATCAAAGTTGAAGTAATGCATATAAAAGGGTAGACAAATAGGACCGGGTCCCAACTCCAGACCACCTAGGCCCGTGGTAAGCTACATATATACCAATCAGCTCAACAAAGGGCATGCCACACCCTTAAATTGCACAGAATGCAAACAAGTCAAAAAACCAGACAATGTGAACTGAGGTCTAAGATGGCAGACATACAAGAAACAGAGGCATGTTCACACTAGCAAAAAAGAAGCAAGACAAAAATATATCTCATACCCTACCATAATTATATATAAATGTAAAGCAAAGTTGCATAATAAATATAGGGTACTTAGTGAACTATTTTTGATCAAAAAAAGTATACAAGCCGTCCCACCAGCGGCAAGGTGACCCTAAATTGGGACGGTACCTATACTGCCTATATTAAAAACCTTACTGTATATCAAAGTTGAAGTAATGCATATAAAAGGGTAGACAAATAGGACCGGGTCCCAACTCCAGACCACCTAGGCCCGTGGTAAGCTACATATATACCAATCAGCTCAACAAAGGGCATGCCACACCCTTAAATTGCACAGAATGCAAACAAGTCAAAAAACCAGACAATGTGAACTGAGGTCTAAGATGGCAGACATACAAGAAACAGAGGCATGTTCACACTAGCAAAAAAGAAGCAAGACAAAAATATATCTCATACCCTACCATAATTATATATAAATGTAAAGCAAAGTTGCATAATAAATATAGGGTACTTAGTGAACTATTTTTGATCAAAAAAAGTATACAAGCCGTCCCACCAGCGGCAAGGTGACCCTAAATTGGGACGGTACCTATACTGCCTATATTAAAAACCTTACTGTATATCAAAGTTGAAGTAATGCATATAAAAGGGTAGACAAATAGGACCGGGTCCCAACTCCAGACCACCTAGGCCCGTGGTAAGCTACATATATACCAATCAGCTCAACAAAGGGCATGCCACACCCTTAAATTGCACAGAATGCAAACAAGTCAAAAAACCAGACAATGTGAACTGAGGTCTAAGATGGCAGACATACAAGAAACAGAGGCATGTTCACACTAGCAAAAAAGAAGCAAGACAAAAATATATCTCATACCCTACCATAATTATATATAAATGTAAAGCAAAGTTGCATAATAAATATAGGGTACTTAGTGAACTATTTTTGATCAAAAAAAGTATACAAGCCGTCCCACCAGCGGCAAGGTGACCCTAAATTGGGACGGTACCTATACTGCCTATATTAAAAACCTTACTGTATATCAAAGTTGAAGTAATGCATATAAAAGGGTAGACAAATAGGACCGGGTCCCAACTCCAGACCACCTAGGCCCGTGGTAAGCTACATATATACCAATCAGCTCAACAAAGGGCATGCCACACCCTTAAATTGCACAGAATGCAAACAAGTCAAAAAACCAGACAATGTGAACTGAGGTCTAAGATGGCAGACATACAAGAAACAGAGGCATGTTCACACTAGCAAAAAAGAAGCAAGACAAAAATATCTCTCATACCCTACCATAATTATATATAAATGTAAAGCAAAGTTGCATAATAAATATAGGGTACTTAGTGAACTATTTTTGATCAAAAAAAGTATACAAGCCGTCCCACCAGCGGCAAGGTGACCCTAAATTGGGACGGTACCTATACTGCCTATGTCTACCCTTTTATATGCATTACTTCAACTTTGATATACAGTAAGGTTTTTAATATAGGCAGTATGAGATATATTTTTGTCTTGCTTCTTTTTTGCTAGTGTGAACATGCCTCTGTTTCTTGTATGTCTGCCATCTTAGACCTCAGTTCACATTGTCTGGTTTTTTGACTTGTTTGCATTCTGTGCAATTTAAGGGTGTGGCATGCCCTTTGTTGAGCTGATTGGTATATATGTAGCTTACCACGGGCCTAGGTGGTCTGGAGTTGGGACCCGGTCCTATTTGTCTACCCTTTTATATGCATTACTTCAACTTTGATATACAGTAAGGTTTTTAATATAGGCAGTATAGGTACCGTCCCAATTTAGGGTCACCTTGCCGCTGGTGGGACGGCTTGTATACTTTTTTTGATCAAAAATAGTTCACTAAGTACCCTATATTTATTATGCAACTTTGCTTTACATTTATATATAATTATGGTAGGGTATGAGATATATTTTTGTCTTGCTTCTTTTTTGCTAGTGTGAACATGCCTCTGTTTCTTGTATGTCTGCCATCTTAGACCTCAGTTCACATTGTCTGGTTTTTTGACTTGTTTGCATTCTGTGCAATTTAAGGGTGTGGCATGCCCTTTGTTGAGCTGATTGGTATATATGTAGCTTACCACGGGCCTAGGTGGTCTGGAGTTGGGACCCGGTCCTATTTGTCTACCCTTTTATATGCATTACTTCAACTTTGATATACAGTAAGGTTTTTAATATAGGCAGTATAGGTACCGTCCCAATTTAGGGTCACCTTGCCGCTGGTGGGACGGCTTGTATACTTTTTTTGATCAAAAATAGTTCACTAAGTACCCTATATTTATTATGCAACTTTGCTTTACATTTATATATAATTATGGTAGGGTATGAGATATATTTTTGTCTTGCTTCTTTTTTGCTAGTGTGAACATGCCTCTGTTTCTTGTATGTCTGCCATCTTAGACCTCAGTTCACATTGTCTGGTTTTTTGACTTGTTTGCATTCTGTGCAATTTAAGGGTGTGGCATGCCCTTTGTTGAGCTGATTGGTATATATGTAGCTTACCACGGGCCTAGGTGGTCTGGAGTTGGGACCCGGTCCTATTTGTCTACCCTTTTATATGCATTACTTCAACTTTGATATACAGTAAGGTTTTTAATATAGGCAGTATAGGTACCGTCCCAATTTAGGGTCACCTTGCCGCTGGTGGGACGGCTTGTATACTTTTTTTGATCAAAAATAGTTCACTAAGTACCCTATATTTATTATGCAACTTTGCTTTACATTTATATATAATTATGGTAGGGTATGAGATATATTTTTGTCTTGCTTCTTTTTTGCTAGTGTGAACATGCCTCTGTTTCTTGTATGTCTGCCATCTTAGACCTCAGTTCACATTGTCTGGTTTTTTGACTTGTTTGCATTCTGTGCAATTTAAGGGTGTGGCATGCCCTTTGTTGAGCTGATTGGTATATATGTAGCTTACCACGGGCCTAGGTGGTCTGGAGTTGGGACCCGGTCCTATTTGTCTACCCTTTTATATGCATTACTTCAACTTTGATATACAGTAAGGTTTTTAATATAGGCAGTATAGGTACCGTCCCAATTTAGGGTCACCTTGCCGCTGGTGGGACGGCTTGTATACTTTTTTTGATCAAAAATAGTTCACTAAGTACCCTATATTTATTATGCAACTTTGCTTTACATTTATATATAATTATGGTAGGGTATGAGATATATTTTTGTCTTGCTTCTTTTTTGCTAGTGTGAACATGCCTCTGTTTCTTGTATGTCTGCCATCTTAGACCTCAGTTCACATTGTCTGGTTTTTTGACTTGTTTGCATTCTGTGCAATTTAAGGGTGTGGCATGCCCTTTGTTGAGCTGATTGGTATATATGTAGCTTACCACGGGCCTAGGTGGTCTGGAGTTGGGACCCGGTCCTATTTGTCTACCCTTTTATATGCATTACTTCAACTTTGATATACAGTAAGGTTTTTAATATAGGCAGTATAGGTACCGTCCCAATTTAGGGTCACCTTGCCGCTGGTGGGACGGCTTGTATACTTTTTTTGATCAAAAATAGTTCACTAAGTACCCTATATTTATTATGCAACTTTGCTTTACATTTATATATAATTATGGTAGGGTATGAGATATATTTTTGTCTTGCTTCTTTTTTGCTAGTGTGAACATGCCTCTGTTTCTTGTATGTCTGCCATCTTAGACCTCAGTTCACATTGTCTGGTTTTTTGACTTGTTTGCATTCTGTGCAATTTAAGGGTGTGGCATGCCCTTTGTTGAGCTGATTGGTATATATGTAGCTTACCACGGGCCTAGGTGGTCTGGAGTTGGGACCCGGTCCTATTTGTCTACCCTTTTATATGCATTACTTCAACTTTGATATACAGTAAGGTTTTTAATATAGGCAGTATAGGTACCGTCCCAATTTAGGGTCACCTTGCCGCTGGTGGGACGGCTTGTATACTTTTTTTGATCAAAAATAGTTCACTAAGTACCCTATATTTATTATGCAACTTTGCTTTACATTTATATATAATTATGGTAGGGTATGAGATATATTTTTGTCTTGCTTCTTTTTTGCTAGTGTGAACATGCCTCTGTTTCTTGTATGTCTGCCATCTTAGACCTCAGTTCACATTGTCTGGTTTTTTGACTTGTTTGCATTCTGTGCAATTTAAGGGTGTGGCATGCCCTTTGTTGAGCTGATTGGTATATATGTAGCTTACCACGGGCCTAGGTGGTCTGGAGTTGGGACCCGGTCCTATTTGTCTACCCTTTTATATGCATTACTTCAACTTTGATATACAGTAAGGTTTTTAATATAGGCAGTATAGGTACCGTCCCAATTTAGGGTCACCTTGCCGCTGGTGGGACGGCTTGTATACTTTTTTTGATCAAAAATAGTTCACTAAGTACCCTATATTTATTATGCAACTTTGCTTTACATTTATATATAATTATGGTAGGGTATGAGATATATTTTTGTCTTGCTTCTTTTTTGCTAGTGTGAACATGCCTCTGTTTCTTGTATGTCTGCCATCTTAGACCTCAGTTCACATTGTCTGGCAGTGTGAGACATGTAATGACTAACAGTCTGATCTACATGTCTCACACTGGTAATGCCCCCATCATTTACAATAATCTATGGAGGCAGATTCTCATGGAGATCTATGTCCGGCCCATAGATCTTAACAGATCATTTACATATTAAGAAAAATGTGGATTTCTCTGGAATAAAACATCGGATCGCAGAGACCAAGGTATCACTTTATTCAACTGTCTGTGATGTACATGCCCATATAGATTGCTTTGGATGGTTGTGTGGCGCTCCTGCGGGTTCAGTCGCCACAGAGCTACTGCATCTCACCCAGAGGTGTGGTATCCCACTCCCAGGTAAGGATGGAGTGCTGCCCGGGACCCTAACACCTGCATCCAACACATCCACTTCAGTAGGGCAGGGCGAGATTGCTCCTAAGGGAGAGCACAGTCCCTGGCTGGAGTGGAGGGGAACCAAGTGAGGGGGAAACATGTAGTGGGTGTGGGTGAAGGATGTAGATCAGGGGAGCACAGGAAAGGATGCTGTATAAAAGAGGGAACCATCTTGGAAAGGGAGTCCAGTCAGAGAGTTCAGTCTTAGAGGAGGAGTGGAGGGAGCAGGGGCTCTGCACTGGCTCTGCTCCAGAGTGGGCCTAGCAGAGAGGTCCAAGACTAAGAAGGAGAGAGGAGCAAGAGAGAAGGCTCCAGGAGGAACGAGGGGATCCTAGGGGTACGGGCAGTGCTGGAGGCCACCCGTATGCCCGAATCTGCCTGGTGTGGAAGGATCAAGCCGCAGAGGGGACCGACCCCTAAACTAGTGGAGAACTACACGGCTCAGCTAGAAATCGGAGGCTTCTATACTTTTAAGGTGCAGTTGCCACAGCCACAATTGCATCGCCGAAAAGGTGGCCACAGAGGGTCCAGGGGACTGCAGGACAACCGACAAGACCCGAGGCTGCCGGATTGGGACACTGATTGTGAGGCGCAGGGCAGGAGGGTGAGAGCCAGCGCAGGAAGACTACTGAGAAATGCACACAGAAAGGGATCCCGTTAAGTGCTCTGGAATTACCTGAGGGATTGCTGAACCCCTGCCTGGTGAACGCAGCGCGACGTGGGAGGCTGTAACCTGTACAGTGCAACCTGAGGAACTTAACAACTGTGAGTAAACTCTGCAGACTGCACCCCACTGTCTCTGTGGATTACTGCTGCGCCATCACCCCTGCACTACAATGCCCAGCAACACCTACATCTACACTGCTCTGGAGCTAAGCTCTGCCTGTGGTGAGCTGAATCAACTCTGCTGCACTAACAGCTCCAGAGGTTCTGCACAGCAGCTGCGGCTCCATATAGTCGCATACCACAGGTGGCGTCACAAACTATATATAAAACTATAAATCCCCTGTAATATCCCCCTTTTGATTGACCGCCCTGGGTCACCCCCACTGTGACATCTCCCATAGCCACGACCGGCCCGGCACCGAGTACCCCACGGCCCAGGGGGCGCGTCAGTTGATCCTACTGACAGATGCCCTTTTAAAGATCACAAGTAACACATTTTTAAGGGCAGGTCCTTACATTTGTGATCTTCTTTCTATGTATTATTGTGTAAGGTGTTGTGCCTACCATTTGTCAAAGTAGCGAGTTGTTTTTACACTTAGGTCTTTTGTTACAAAGCTTTTCACTCCTGATGGAGTGAAGGGGTCTGTTTTTGTGTATAGTCCTTAAGCCCTAACACCTGTTCTGACATGAGGATGGCACAGGGACTGACACAACAGATTATTTTCACTGGTTTCCTCACCATGAGACAGGGAAATGCAAAGACTACAGTTTTTTAGGCAGGATACAAGCTTTGTGTGTGAAAACTATCATTCACCGTTCTTGCTGGTTACACTTCAGTACAGAGGCACTGAGCTTGGCAGTAACATTAAAATACTGTGACACTGACTTTCTCGTTTTCTCTACAATATTGTGACAAAGGCTCGTCAGCCACAACGTTTATCAGAAACAGTCTCTGTGACGCAGACACCAGGTGCCAATCGCCAGTTGGGAATACAGCTGAACACCTTTGGGTACAGGGCAGGTACCACGGACAGACCACAGTGTTTTTCTACATCCAGCAGAGAATTATTTTTTAATTGCATTTTTTTTTTCCTGGATCCATAAAAAAAATGTACACAAGTATTCTAAATCTATGATTTATCCCCATCCAGTTAATTTAAAAAAATATAGAAAAAAATGGAGATTCTTGGATTGTGGGTGGATTTCATTCTGCATTCACAGATCTGCGTTTCAAGGTCAGAGTATAGACTTCCATGCATGGACTAGCTGCGGGTCTCCTGATCAGAATTTGATAGCCTCTTGAAGGCCATTGAGTTTGGATCAGGAGCCCCATAGCTAGTCTGATAATCATGGACTGTGACACACTGATGTGTTAATGCGGCCTTAGTTGCCTGCGTGCTGAGGAAATTCCTAGTTTTAGCTGTTTTCTCTAATTTTCTGGCAGCTCTATTAATGGTCTATTTTGCCTTAAAATAAGTCAAAAATATCTGATCGGTGGTGGTCTGACTCCTATCACCACCCAAAACTAATTACCTTGAAGGGTTGTGGTGCATTTGCTGGTAGTCAGTCCTACCATATACATTTTTATATTAAAAAGTGATTAGTGCCTAGTGTCCTGTTGTATCTAAATCTGCTCTAAAAAAAATAAAAAAAAAAAGTTATTAATTATTTATTTATCTTTTTACCTTTTACAATGATATACTTGTGTTTTTGACATTAATGACAACTTTCTAATATATAGCGCCCTGTTTACATTCAGAATTGCTTTGTTCTATTCAGGCTTCACCTCCACAAGACCTATGAAGCTGTCCTGCAATTTTTTTTTTGCAAGCTTTGAGCCTCTGGTATCCATGACTCACTTAGCAGTTGTTTTCCCTGGACCACTTTTGGTACTTGCTGACCTTTATATACCAGGGACAAACTACAAGACTTGCTGTTTGGTATATACTCAGACAGATATGCACCTACTCATTTATCCTTGGCAATATGGTACTTCCTGTTGCAGAAGAGACCTCACGGCAGCAGCGCATGTGACCACTGCAGTCAATCATTGGGTCCAGCAGTGATTTCAAATAGGCAGCATGAGACCTATGAGTCCATGGCTGCAACAGTGAGTCACATTGTTGTAGTGATGTCATCGCTGCGACCTCTCAAAAAAAAGGGGCAGCAGTGTGTGTGTGTATATGATGCGCCCCCTGGGCCGTGGGGTACCCGGTGCCGGGCCGGTAAATGCTGGGGGATGTCACAGTGGCGGTGACCCGGTCCGTGACCCAGGGCGGTCAATAAAAAGGGGTTATTGATAGGGGATTTAAAGTGATTGTATAAAGTTCGTGACGCCACCTGTGGTATGCGGCTAAGGGAGCCGCCGCTGCGGAGCAGGTCCTCTGGAGCTGATGTTACTGCAGCAGGGATGGTGTGGCTCTCCAAAGTTAGAGCTTAGCTCCAGGGCAGTGTAGATGTTATGGGTTATGCTGGGCGTTGTAGTGCAGCGGTTGATGGAGCAGCAATAATCAGTCCCCAACTCAATGGCGGTTTCCTCTTATCTTTTCTGGTGGTGATTAGACAAGCCGGGACTAGGGTACTGGCTAGAAGTGGAAGTCCTGGCAGCCTGGAAGCAAGTTAAGAATCCTCCTTGCCAGGTGAAGTTGGAGGCCTTCCCTTTCCACTAAACTCTTTGGCCCTGCTGCTTGTAGCTGTGTGGTGGCCCTCGTCCCTGAGTGCAACGTTTCTGTGCTCACCCATATGGCAGGCAGCTCGGGCCTTGCTGGTGCGTCGCTCCCACGTAGTGGTGCTCGACCCTGCGGTGCTGCTGAGCCTCCGGGCGTCTGATGGGGTCAGGAGACCTGCAGTCTCCTGCCCTCCGGTATCTACTGCTGGGCTTTCAGTGCCCCACAGCTTCGGACTCCCGTGTCCGGTTCTTCTGTGCTGGTTCTTCTGGGGTGAGCTGCCGCGCAGCTCCAGTCCCCAGCTCCTCTCTCCTCGACGTCCTGACTTCAACTCCTCACACGAAGACTAACTAACCACGCCCCCAGATCCCAGTTGCCTAGGGGAGGAACTACCCTTGCTGGTCTGGAGCCAGGAAAGTGTTGCATGCTTAGTAAAACCTGATTAGGGGACCCCTGCTTGTTTCCAGGCATGGCATCGCATCTTGTGAGGGAGGCAATGCCACTGTGGCAACCGGACCCCTGGGGTGCCACATCCCCCCCTAGTTAACTTCAGTACTCCCGGACTGAGGATACCTTTTAAAATTAACAAATAACAATAACAGTTCACATTACTTAACAGGTTACAACGTCAAAAATTACAAAAACCCAACAAAAATTGAAAGCAGTCACTGCGGCGCTTAGTCCTTACGCCACAATCCTGGTAACTGTAATTTGGCTGGTGGGAACCGCATCAACCCACTTTGTGTATCGTCCCTGGACGTGGCTTCAGGGCACTCTTTCGTTGGGCCTGGTCTTCAGCCACGCCTGCGGTTTATTTTCTAGGCCTATTAGCAACTGTTTTCAATATTGTCCTGACCACACCTAGTCCTGTGGTACAATTGTCCATAAATAGTCTTGGAAAAGTATATTTGTTATATTTAACGGGTACAACTATAAACAACATACACTTTAGTTCTTTACATTTTAGTTTCTCCAGCTGGCAGGGAGCTGACCTTTTTGTACTCCTGGCCGCTCTATGTAGTACATTTGTTGTCACTGACCTACCCTGGTTCCTAGTGTCTACCCCTGGTGTGGTGGGTTCAGTGTGAACTACACTACAGGTAGTTTGAGGTAACACCGGTAGGCTGGGTAATCTCCTACGAATTCTTTGGCTCACCATGGGTAAGACAGGTTCACTGCTAGCAGAGGGTCGATTCTCCTGGTCTGCTGATGATGAAACCTCTGTCTCTGGGGCCGACTGGTCTTCCAGCTGTTCTGGGACTTCTGCAGCTTCCAGTGAGGCCGCTTGGAGAAAGGTAAGGACCGGTACCACAATCGCTTTGTTCACCTGCGTCCAAGACCAGGGAAATTCTCAGAGGACTGTCTGAACCGTTTCCTCCACTTTTTCTGTGGGCTGAGGGCTGTCTGGATCTTCTTCTGTGTGCTTCAACTGTTCAGGACATATCTTCAAGTGATCTCTTGAGACTGCCGCTGAAGTTTCCCCTCAATCTTTGGTGTTGTCGTAATTCGAGGGTAGGACAGTGTATGGCTCAACATCCCACTGGTCATCTAACTTGTGGACTTGTCTCTTCCTCTTAAGTACCTGTTCTCCAGGTGATAAGGGAACGGCAGGTTCGTGCTGATTGTAAGTTTTCTCTTGCTTCTGTCTCGCCTGGGACAAACGTCTCTCAACACATTCTTGCACCTTACGGTATTGTTGCTGCCGCTCTGTATCCCAATCCGCATCTGGTGATGTCTCTGGTGTCAAGACTCCCATGTCCAGGTCAATGGGTAGCTTACCAGGTCTTGCTCTCATCAGGTAAGCGGGTGTACAGTTGGTGGAGTTCACCGGGATGTGGTTATACAGGTCCACCAAATCTGGTAACTTGTCTGGCCACAGGCTATGTTCTTCAAGGGGCAATATCTTCAACAGGTCTATTACCACCTGGTCCATCTTCTCACACAACCCTTTGGTCTGGGGATGATACGGCGTCATCCTTATTTTCTTGCAGCCGTACAAGTTACAGAATTCCTGGAACACCTCTGCTTCAAAGGCTGGACCTTGATCAGTAAGCACCCGTTCAGGGTAACCGTGCGGACGACAAAAGTGCAGTTGGAACGCTTTGGCTGCCGTCTGAGCTGTCTGGTCTTTCACTGGCACTACTACCAAGAACCTGGAGTAGTGGTCTACTATGGTGAGAGCGTAGACATAGCCTGACCGGCTTGGGGCTAGCTTCACGTGGTCCAAGGCTACCAGTTCTAGTGGCTGTTTGGTGATGATGGGCTGCAGGGGAGCCCTCTGGCTGCAACGGTCTTTTCGTCTCAGGTTGCGTGGACCACATTCTCGACACCATCTCTCGATTGCTTTCCTCATGCCAGCCCAGTAGAATCGCTCACGTAGCAGGACTTCCAACTTCTTCCACCTGAAGTGTCCTGCTCCATCGTGGTACGCTTCTAAGACCATTGACGCATCCCACCTTGGGACTACCACCTGCCAGACCAGTTCATGTGTCCAGGAGTTGATGCTTCTTCGACACAGCTTTCCTTCGTAGATGAAGTTTGCCCTTCTCCTTCCACAACTGTTGGGTCTCCTGTGGAGCATCTGGATCAGGGTGCGAGTCAGCTTGCGTCAGCAACTCCTTGACTAGGCGGACAGCCGGGTCGCTATCCTGCATTTCCTCCCATCCATGGTGGGGCAATGGGTTGAACGTGGCCTCTCTGTTGGCAGAGTGCTTGTCCCTTACACAGTGGCAGCACTGGGTCACCCCATGACGATGGAAAGTGGGTATCTCTATCTCTTCCAGCTCTTCCAGGTCTTCTCCCCCATCTGGCAAGTTGGGCATTCTGGATAGCGCATCAGCATTTGCATTTTTATGCCCCGCCCGATACTTGATGGTAAACTCATAGTTAGACAGTCGGGCCATCCATCGTTGCTCTAGGGCACCAAGCTTCGCAGTCTCCAGGTGCGTCAGAGGGTTATTATCTGTGAAGACTGTAAATTTGGAGGAGGCAAGATAGTGCTTGAAGCGCTCTGTTACAGCTCAGACTATGGCGAGAAACTCCAACTTGAAGGAACTGTAGTTGTCGGGGTTCCTTTCCGTGGGATGGAGCTTCCTGCTTGCGTAGGCAATCACTCTCTCTCTGCCTTGCTGTACCTGGGACAGCACCGTTCCGAATCCCACATTGCTGGCATCCGTATGAAGTATAAAGGGTTGGCCATAATCGGGGTAGGCCAGGACTTCGTCTCCGGTCAGAGCCATCTTCAGTCGGGTGAAGGATTAGTCTTCTGGTTTACCCCATTTGAACGGAGGTTTCGGGTTCTTGGCCTTCTTGGACTGGCCTACTAGGAGGTCCTGCATGGGTGCTGCTATCTTGGTGAAACCCTTGATGAATCTTATGTAGTAGCCTACCAGACCGAGGAACTGCCGCACTTCCTTGATAGTGGAGGGTCTTGGCCAGTCCTTGATTACGGTGACTTTTTCAGGGTCTGGCGCTACACCTTCGGCGCTTACCACATGACCTAGGTACTGCACCTTGGGCTTCAACAGGTGCCATTTGGACGGCTTTACCTTCAGGCCAAAACCAGATAGGGCTTCGAACACCTCGGCCAGGTGCTCCAGGTGGTCTTCATATGTCTTTGAGTAGACAATTACGTCGTCCAGGTACAGCAGGACAGTTTTGAAGTTCTTGTGTCCTAGGCTGCACTCCATTAACCGCTGGAAGGTTCCTGGGGCGTTGCAGAGCCCGAATGGCATGCAGTTGAACTCGCTGAGGCCCATCTGTGGTGTAAACGCGGTCTTTTCTTTGTCTGCCTCTGCCACAGGAACCTGCCAGTACCCACTGGTGAGATCCAAAGTGGAGAAATAATTAGCAGATCTTAGTGCAGCTAGTGACTCCTCAATCCTGGGTAATGGGTAGGCATCCTTATGTGTAATGCGGTTAATCTGCCTGTAGTCAACACACATCCTCATTGTACCATCTTTCTTTCTCATGAGAACTAATGGAGCTGCCCAGGGACTACAACTATCTCTGATCACCCCAGCCTCCTTCATCTCCCGTAACATTCCTTTGGCATATTGATAGTGAGCTGGGGGTACAGGCCGGTACCTCTCTTTAATGGGTGGATGATCTCCCGTGGGCATATGATGTTGGACCCCTTTTACCTGCCCAAAGTCTAATTGGTGTTTACTGAAGACCCGCTCATACTCTTGGACCACCCGGTATACTCCATGCTTTTGGTGCAAAGGGGTGGAGTCAGTGCCCACTTGTAGCTTCTGACACCAATCCTCCATCTGCCCCTTGGAGCCATTATCCTCTGCCGGTTTGGATGGAGGCAAGGGTTCCACTGTCTTTATTGAGTTGTTACTGACAGTAAATAACTTATCAAGGGTAGCATACCGGGGTAAATGGACCTCTTTCTCTCCACAATTCAGAATGCGGATCGGCACTCTCCCCTTGCGGACATCGACTACCCCCCTGGCTGTCAAGATGGTGGGCCTACTGTCAGAGTATACAGGTTCTACCAGGGCCTGATAATCTTGACCCCTGAGACCAATTGCTGCTCGACACCATATCAACATTTCACTCCTAGGGGGCATTGCAATGGGGAACGGATCACTCATCCTTACACTGCCAATTTCTCCACCAGACAGTTATACCTGTTGTCTTTTCATCAGGGCTCTGATTTATTTCTGTAGAACCCGCTGCTGACTAGAACTGGCAGTCTCTGCGACCTGTTGTAACAAAACAATAATTTCTCCAAGACAATTTTCTATCACATTAGTGCCTAAGGTTATCATGGGATGACTTTCTCGACGATCAATATCAACAATAATTATTCCTTGTGATGGCAATTCTACTTTGCCAACTTTTATGGTCACCTCTTTATACCCCACCTGAGGCAAGGGCTGACCATTGCTGGCATAGATGTTAAGATGTTCATCTGGACTATGGGTAATGTCTGAGTCATTCGAGTATCGTTTATAAAGGATATATGGCATCGTTGTCACCTGGGACCCAGTGTCCAGCAACGCATTCATTGGGATGCCATCAAGCACGACAGGTAGGACCGGCCGTCCTCCCACGTACTTGTCTCACCAGCTTTGTGGGCCTGGTCGTCTTACTCCTGGGGGTTGGCCCTCTGCTCCAGGTGTTGCTCGTTTAAATTGCAGAATCTTGCGTAGTGCCCCGCCTTTTGACAGCGGCGGCAGATGGGTTGTCCGTCCTTGTCGTAGCGATCTGTTCCTTGGGGGACACTTGAATGGCCTGCACGGTTTTGGTTAACGCCGCCATACTTTTGGTCAGCTCCTGGACCTGAAGGCGCAGGTCGGTAGACTGGTCATTGTCCAGAGTCTGCGCGTCAGCCTCCACAGGTTCTGGGGAAAAGGATGCCACCTCCTGGTGGTAGGTGATAACTGGACGCCGGTGGGATGCTGCGCCTCCTGGTGTTGATTCCCGCAGCACCGGGATGGCTCTGTCTTTAAATTGTGCAAAGTCCAGATCAGGGTTTTGCAGAGCCATAATGCGCAGCTGTGTCCGGTGAGCGTTAGACAGGAGCCCCTCAATAAACTGCTCAGTTAGCAATCTGTCCTCATCATGCACACTGTCAGGGTCTACCTGTTTGATGGCCCGCAGCGCCTCCTGCAGGTTTAGAGCATAGTCCCGTACATTGTCCTGCACCCTTTGTTTGCACCTGTAAAACTTCATTTTAATTTCTGCTGCAGTGCGGGTGTCAAAGGTATCCTTTAACCGGGCCAGTATCTCCTTAACAGTGTCTTTGTCTCTGCCCGGCCAGGACTTCACTTCTCTCTGGGCTGCACCAATTAGCTGGCCAATGAGGATGCTGACTTTCTACTCTTCAGACAGGGGGTATACTTTAAACAAACTGCGCAGTCTCTCCTCAAAGTCGTTCAGGGTGTGCGACTCCCCTGAGTACTGGGGCAACCACGCTGCCCCCGGTATATATGGCATTGATAACGGCATCACAGTGGCAGCGGCCGCGCCTGCGGCTGAACCCTCCTCCATGTTGGGCATCTTCCTCCCCCCTAGTGAACCTCAGCCAGGTCCTGGGCGTCTCCTGACGTACCAGTATGCTGCTCTGCAGGCGGAAGGATCTCTTACCTGGCGGTTCCGGCTCGGGGCTTCTTTCTTCCCCTTCGGCTGGCGGCAAACCACAGTTCAATAAAGTTTATGGCACACAGGATCCGGTTATACCGGGCTTCGTGAATCCTGTTCGTGACACCAAGTTGACGCGCCCCCTGGGCCGTGGGGTACCCGGTGCCGGGCCGGTAAATGCTGGGGGAGGTCACAGTGGCAGTGACCCGGTCCGTGACCCAGGGTGGTCAATGAAAAGGGTTTATTGATAGGGGATTTATAGTTATTGTATAAAGTTCGTGACGCCACCTGTTGAGCCTCCGGGCGTCTAATGGGGCCAGGAGACCTGCAGTCTCCTGCCCTACGGTTTCTGCTGCTGGGCTTTCAGTGCCCCACAGCCTCGGACTCCCGTGTCCGGTTCTTCTGTGCTGGTTCTTCTGGGGTGAACTGCCGCGCAGCTCCACTCCCCAGCTCCTCTCTCGTCGATGTCCTCACTTCCACTCCTTACACCAAGTCTAACTAACCTTGCCCCCAGGTCCCAGTTGCCAAGGGGAGGAACTCCCCTTGCTGGTCTGGAGCCAGGAAAGTGTTGCATGCTTAGTAAAACCTGATTAGGGGACCCCTGCTTGCTTCCAGGCATGGCATCACCTCTTGTGAGGGAGGCAATGCCACTGTGGCAACCAGACCCCTGGGGTGCCATATATAGAGATATATACACTATATATATCTATGTGTGTGTACATACAGGGTCGTCTAAAAGTAGGTGGCCAGAAAATAATAACATTTAATTTGATTTATATATAAAATTATATTTACTAACACAAGCATAACATTGACAATTAAATTTTATTCTGAACAATAATACAAAAAGCCTTAAATTTTATCAACGCAGGTGCTCAAACTGTTTTCCATTACAATTTGCACAGCTTTGAAGTCTGCCTCTTATGCTTCGACAAACTTTTTTGCACAAGTCTCTTTGGGTATTAATTTCTTTAAATGCATCTCTTATATCATTTTTCAAATCACTGACACTTTTTGGTTTTCGACTATAAACTTTGTCCTTGAGTACTCCCCAAAAGAAAAAATCCATTGGGGTGAAGTCTGGTGAACGTGCTGGCCAATCCATTTATTAGGAAATGTTTCATCAAGATACTTGCAGACTACTCTTGAATAATGTAGAGGGGCCCCATCTTGTTGGAAATGTCTATTTCTTACACATTCCTCCCATGTAATAAAGCTGTCACACAGTTGCAAATCATGCACACGGGAGCGATTCAACCATATCACCGAGCAGCTGTAAATACTCGGAGCTCGGCCCGAGCATACTCGGACAGAACATACTCGCTCAACACTAGTAGTTACCCATCAGGGGGAGGTTACCTTGCCGTGGTTGATGGGCACACATGAATTGGCCAATTTATGCGCTAAAAACCTTCATTTTTTTGTAAGTACTTGTTGCTGAACAAAACAGTTTAGATCTAATATTGTCATTGTTAAGACGTATCTTGGCTATATGGAGTGATTGCTGCATTCTTTTGATATACACTGCTCAAAAAAATAAAGGGAACACTCAAATAACACATCCTAGAACTGAATGAATGAAATATTCTCATTGAATGTGCTGACAACAAAATCTCACAAAAATCATCAATGGAAATCAAATTTATTAACCAATGGAGGCCTGGATTTGGAGTCACCCCCAAAATTAAACTGCAAAAACACACTACAGGCTGATCCAACTTTGATGTAATGTCCTTAAAACAAGTCAAAATGAGGCTCAGTATTGTTTGTGGCCTCCACATGCCTGTATGACCTCCCTACAATGGCTGGGCATCCTCCTGATGAGGTTGCGGATGGTCTCCTGTGGGATCTCCTCCCAGACCTGGACTAAAGCGTCCGCCAACTCCTGGACAGTCTGTGGTGCAATGTGACATTGGTGGATGGACAGAGACATGATGTCCCAGATGTGCTCTGGGACAGATGTGCTCTGCTCCAGATTCAGGTCTGGGGAACGGACGGGCCAGTCCATAGCTTCAATGCCTTCATCTTGCAGGAACTGCTGACACACGCCAGCCACATGAGGTCTGGCATTGTCCTGCATTAGGAGGAACCCAGGGCCAACCGCACCAGCATATGGTCTCACAAGGGGTCTGAGGATCTCATCTTGGTACCTAATGGCAGTCAGGCTACCTCTGGCCAGCACATGGAGGACTGTGAGGCCCTCCAAAGAAATGCCACCCCACACCATTACTGACCCACTGCCAAACCGGTCATGCTGAAGTATGTTGCAGGCAGCAGATCGCTCTCCACGACGTCTCCAGACTCTGTCACGTCTGTTACATGTGCTCAGTGTGAACCTTCTTTCAACTGTGAAGAGCACAGGGCGCCAGTGGCGACTTTGCCAATCCTGGTGTTCTGTGGCAAATGCCAAGTGTCCTGCACGGTGTTGGGCTGTGAGCAGAACCCCCATCTGTGGACTTCGGGCCCTCATACCACCCTCATGAAGTCGGTTTCTAACCGTTTGTGCAGACACATGCACATTTGTGGCCTGCTGGAGGTCATTTTGCAGGGCTTTGGCAGTGCTCCTCATGTTCCTCCTTGCACAAAGGCGGAGGTAGCGGTACTGCTGCTGGGTTGTTGCCCCCTACGGCCCCCTCCACGTCTCCTGATGTACTGGCCTGTCTCCTGGTAGCGCCTCCAGCCTCTGGACACTAAGCTGACAGACACAGCAAACCTTCTTGCCACAGCTCGCATTGATGTGCCATCCTGGATGAGCTGCACTACCTGAGCAACTTCTGTGGGTTGTAGAGTCCGTCTCATGCTACCACGAGTGTGAAAGCACAACCAACATTCAAAAGTGACCAAAACATCAGCTAGAAAGCATTGGTACTGAGATGTGGTCTCTGGTCCGCATCTGCAGAACCACTCCTTTATTGAGTGTGTCTTGATAATTGCCAATAATTTTCATCTATTGTCTATTCCATTTGTACAACAGCATGTGAAATTGATTGTCAATCAGTGTTGCTTTCTAATGGTTAAATCCTAGACAACCCCATAAAAATCTTCTCCACTGCATGATATCCCTTCTCGTCTGTATCATCCATTGCTATATAATGATATATATCTAAGGATAAAACAATTCAAACAGGAGGCAGCAGATCCTTTGCACCCATTTAGGCAATGCTGCTGTTTTTCTGGAATTTTATATCTAAGGATATATATGAGAATATACCTGCGACATAATATACAAGGTAGAAATTTCAGAATCTGCAGCTTTGTATTTTCACAGAGCTTCAACGTATTGAAGAAGGGTTGTCACTTTCTGTTAAATAGATAAAACTGCAAAATGCTTATAAAAAAAAAAAAAAAGTAAAAAGCTTTGCAGTTTTCCAAAAATACTCTCTACTTTCAGGAATGGAGAGATTTTTAATTTTATAGTTTACTGCATGTTGCCTAGGTCAATAGCCACCTCTTCAGTCTATCAGAGGTGGCAGCTTTCCTAGGCAAGGTGCCACATCAGCAGAACGCAGGGGCACTACAGTTACCCAGATTCAGCGGAGTTGCCTATGCCATCAGCATTGAAGAATGCACAGTTGAGACCAGTAGCGAGACATTGCTGTATGTCCAAACAGTCAATCTTCAGAAATGCACCATCTCTGATGAACAGGAAGTTGGAAGGCAGGGGAACTATGCACTTTTGAAAATAGAAATAATGTTAAAGGGTTATTCCCTCAGGAGGTAACTTGCTATTTGGTGAGGGTCCTACCACTGGGACCCCACTGATCCCGAGAACAGGGCTCTAGAGAGTCCTGTCTTAATGGAGCATTGGCTGATCATTTGCACTAAAGCTCCATTCGATCTTTATGGTACTTCTGAAAAAAATCTCTTTATGGGACTAGCTCTTTATTTGCTAGTTCCATAAAGAGTCCCATTATTTTCATCTTCTCGATACACTGTTCACCAGCATAGTCAAAAATGCAAGGTTAAAGGGTTGTTTACATCTTTAAAAGTTAGTACCCATCTGCTGCATACAGTAGTGTTCCAAATAATAGTAGTACAATATGACTAACCAGATTAATCACTGTTTTTGGTATAAATTATATTACCACATGTCAAACAATTTACCAGTTGGTGTAGTAGATTCTGAGAAAACCAACAGACTCGGCATTCGTGATCTGCTTGTTTTTGAGTCTGCGTATTTGAATAATTAATTGAAAGGGGGTGTGTTCAAAATAATAGCAGTGTGGAGTTCAATTAGTGAGGTCAATCATTCTGTGAAGAAACTGGTGTGAATCAGGTGGCCCTTATTTAAGCGTGAAGCCAGCACATGTTGTACATGCATTTCTCCTTGAAAGCCTGAGAAATATGTGTCATTCGAGACATTGTTAAGAAGAACAGCATACTTTGATTAAAAAGTTGATTGGAGAGGGTAAAATGTATAAAGAAGTACAGACAAAGTTCAGCTAAAATGATCTCTAATGCTTTAAAATGGAAAGAAAAACCAGAGAGACATGGAAGAAAATGGAAGACTACCATTCAAATGGATGGAAGAATAGCCAGAATGGCAAAGGCTCAGCTAATGATCAGCTCAGGATGATCAAAGACAGTCTCAAGTTACCTGTGAGTACAGTGACAGTTAGAAGACGTCTGTGTGAAGCTAATCTCTTAGCAAGAAGTCCCCGCAAAGTCCCACTGTAAAAAAAAAAAAAAAAAAAATTCACTGAAGTGGATACAATTTGCCAAAGAGCATATCAACTGGCCTAAAGAGAAATGGAGAAACATTTTGTGGACTGATGAAATTAAAATTGTTCTTTTTGGGTCCAAGGGCGGCAGACAGTTCATCAGACGACCTCCAAACTCTGCATTCAAGCCACAGTACACTCTGAAGACAGTGAAGCATGGTGGTGCAAGCATCATGATATGGGCATGTTTCTCTTACTATGGTGCTGGACCTTTTTACCGCATACCAGGGATCACGGACCAGGTTGCATATATTAAAATACTTGAAGAGGTCATGTTGCCTTACGCTGAAGGGGATATGGCCTTGAAATGGGTGTTTCATAAGACAACGACCCTAAACACACCAGTAAACAAGCAAAATCTTAGTTCCAGTCCAACAAAATTGAGGTTATGGAGTGGCCAGCCCAATCCCCGGACCTTAATACGATACAACACTTGTGGGGTGACATCAACAGACCAATGTTCATTTTTTGTTATTTTTTGTAAAGTAGTTAAAAATTATATACATTTCTCCATGTTTTGAATTAGAAAGCAGTGTGCAATGTTCCCAATGCATGGAAATAAATACTAGTATAAAGATTTTGTGCTTAACTCATGTTTTTGGACGCACTGCTATTATTTTGAACACTACTGTAGTGTAGTGCTAATCAGTGGAGGACTAATCAGTGCCCCAGCAGTCGGATACACACCAATCAGCAAATTATTACCCGTTCTATGATCATTTCTAAATGTTGGAATAACCCTTTAAGCTTCCTTTTGACTATTTTGGTGAAAAATAAAGCAAGAAGCTGGTCTCCCTCTTTACAGATCATGCCATGCTTTGAAAGTCTCTTCACTAAAATCCAAGTATTAGTTTACTCCTACTTTTGTGGGCACAATATTAAGACCATTATACACAAAAGATAATGTCAGTCAATCAATTGATCAACAGTTATCTCTCACAAGTCTCCCACACACAGGAACATTTGGCAAAATGCTCCTGTGGGATCTATGAGAGCGGTTGTCACCCTCAGATGGTGGCTTTTCTCCTGGAGAATAAAAGGATGAGCCATCAAAAATCTCACACGCTAGATCATTTTCAGCAGTCAGGGGGTTTCCATACACATAAGACTGTTGACTGTCGACAGGTTTGGCAGGTGTTAGTCTTATGTGTATGGGAGAGGCCTTTAGTTTTCTAGTTTCTAAATAATACTAATTAAGTATACAAAAAAGGTCACTATGTCTCCATAAGAAAGTGACACCAGATGAAATGCAATCAATGGAATGAACAAAACCAATAATTTGTAATTGAGCAGGACTGTAGAGCTGCAGTATTGTGCCTGTAATGGAGAGCAGTTGGGAGTGTGCGGAATCTTATTTCCTATCAATGTTTTATTTTGCTAATGTCTTTCAATAAATCTTAGCAGCAGTCATAGCCATAAATATAAAAATGGCAAACCGTGCCGGAGACCAGATTAACAATGTAATGAATCTGTGTTTTTGCGAGGCTTTGTTACCAGATGCTTTTTGAATGCATGATGCCTTATTTTGCCAAAATATTTAGTGACTAGTATAAACTGCAAGGTTTGAAAGGTTTTTACAGCCTCTGTGGGAAACCCTTTCCCTTCACAAACATCTGGTAATGAACTAGGTTTATGAATGCCACACACGCAGATACGAAGTAGCGCTCCTGTTGTATTCATACAATGTAGGAGAATTTGGTTGATCTCTCAGTTGGGTTGTTAATCTGACTAGTGAAACTAAAAAGAAAATGTGACCAAAATGGGAACATCGTGTGGGTAGATTTTTTTTTTTTTGCAGGGAAGTTTATTTGTGGTCTTATTCCAAAAATAGTAAATGTATTATTTTTTTATGACTACAAAGGACCACAAAAATATATTATTTTAAATGTTGTTCCTCTTTCCATAACAATAATATTTATGTATCAGACAAATCTTTTTGTTTTTGGGACTAGTAACAGCAATTTGGCAGTGGCTTTTATTTTTATCTTTTTTCTGCTTTCTATTTATTTTTCATTTATTTCACCCATTGTGGCTTCCTCCATAAGTTCACAAAACATTAAAACATTTAAGTCCTTTTTTTTAGTTTGATTTTCCCTGTAACCGGGACTAGTATATTAGCCCTAGACAAATTCAGATTTCTGGTTGCATAGGTGACTAATACCTCCTAAGAGCCAACCGTTCCTGTTCTCTCCCAATGCCCAACGATCGCATGATTACTGGGTCCAGAGGAGAAAGCACTGTCAGTTCTTCCTATACTGTATATACAGTTCTTATAAGCAGAAAATCAGTCTCCTGAGGGATTCCCTTCTGGTCTAGCGCTGAGCGCTCATCAGCATCGCCGCAGTCAATGTGTGCCCTGGATGTCACTGTGCCTGTACTAATACTGTATGAGTTGAGCGCTGCTGACAGTTTCTGGTAGGGATATGTGGTGCGGCCTCTTAGTCTAGGAGGCTGGCTGCTTCCTTGCTCATAAGCGCTTAGCTCTACAATAGTGGAAGGATTCCCTTTACCAGTCCAACACTCAACCAATTTGCAAGCAGCATAGCAGTTAGTCTGTCTCTTGCCTTGTTAATGAATTTTATGTAAATTAAGATGTTTTATTACGTGTGTTTTTTGAATGGATAATACAAATTTTAGTGATAGGTCCTTTTTAATTCACTTTATAAGGAATGCCTAACATAGGCCACAATGCAACATGTTTCGTCTTAAAGTGTTTTTTTTTTTTTAACTGGTTTTAGTTACTGTTTGCACATGTGATGCTTGTGTACTGGTTAATACTTGTAGATGGGGGTGTTGTTAGCTTCTTTAAAGATTAAGCCCCATGTGGTATGTCTCCCCATACCTCCCTGCCTGCAAGTTGTATTTTAGAGGATTATTTTTATTATTGATCAACAACTATGTTCTCAATCAACCCAAAAGACTCATAAATATCCAAGCTTAATATTTTTGGAAGTTGGAGTGTTTTTTTTTTAGATTTGGCTATCTTAGGAGGATATCTGTTTGTGCAGGTAACTATTACTGTGCCGAATTATTAGGCAACTTAATAAAAACCAAATATAATCCCATCTCACTTGTTTATTTTCACCAGGTAAACCAATATCAGTGCACAAAATTTAGAAATAAACATTTCTGACATGCAAAACCAAAAACCAAAAAAATTAGTGATCAATATAGCCACCTTTCTTTATGATGACACTCAACAGCCTTCTATCCATAGATTCTGTCAGTTGCTTGATCTGTTTTCTATCAACATTGCGTGCAGCAGCCACCACAGCCTCCCAGACACGGTTCCGAGAGGTGTACTGTTTTCCCTCCCTGTAGATCTCACATTTTATGATGGACCACAGGTTCTCTATGGGGTTCAGATCAGGTGAACAAGGGAGCCATGTCATTATTTTTTCTTCTTTTAGACCTTTACTGGCCAGCCACTCTGTGGAGTAGTTGGATGCATGTGATGGAGCATTGTCCTGCATGAAAATCATGTTTTTCTTGAACGATACCAACTTCTTCCTGTACCACTGCTTGAAGAAGTTGTCTTCCAGAAACTGGCAGTAGGTCTGGGAGTTGAGCTTCACTCCATCCTCAACCCAAAAACGTCCCACAAGTTCATCTTTGATGATACCAGCCCATACCAGTACCCCACCTCCACCTTGCTGGCGTCTGAGTCGGAGTGGAGATCTCTGCCCTTTACTGATCCAGCCTCTGGCCCATCCATCTGGCCCATCAAGAGTCACTCTCATTTCATCAGTCCATAAAACCTTTGAAAAATCAGGCTTAAGATATTTCTTGGCCCATTCTTGACGTTTCATCTTATGTTTCTTGTTCATAGGTGGTCGTTTTTCAGCCTTCCTTACCTTGTCCATGTCCCTGAGTATCGCACACCTTGTGCTTTTTGATACTCCAGTAACGTTGCAGCTATGAAATATGGCAAAACTGGTGGCGAATTGTATCTTGGCAGCTTCACGCTTGATTTTCCTCAATTCATGGGCAGTTATTTTGCGCCTTTTTTGGCCAACATGCTTCTTGCAACCCTGTTGGCTATTTGCCATGAAACACTTGATTGTTCGGTGATCACGCTTCAAAAGTTTGGAATTTTCAAGACTGCTGCATCCCTCTGCAAGACATCTCACAATTTTGGACTTTTCAGAGCCCGTCAAATCTCTCTTCTGACCCATTTTGCCAAAGGAAAGAAAGTTGCCTAATAATTAAGCACACCTTATATAGGGTGTTGATGTCATTAGTCAACACCCCTCCTCATTACAGAGATGCACATCCCCAGATTTACTTAATTGGTAGTTGGCTCTCAAGCCTATGCAGCTTGGAGTAGGACAACATGTATAAAAAGTATCAAAGTGATCAAAATACTCCTTTGCCTAATAATTCGGCACACAGTGTAATTATACAAGTATATATGGCTGCTATGCCAAGACTAGATATTACCTACATATTAATCCAAACTAAAGAAACTAGTGGTGTTATTGATAAGTTTTGTATAAACAAATATCAAAATTACCAATAAATAATAATTCTATACAACAAAAGACATTATACAAAGGCTAAAATACCACTATAGATTGCTACATGCTGTATACCACTTAAGAGAGACTAAATTGCACAACCAAATTGTTACTAGAAGAAGAAAAAAAATGTAAAAATACCGGTATTACTACCATAAAGTGTCATATAGTGAAAATAGTAGTTTTGTAGACTATATAAGTGAAGTCTGCATCCTAGAAGACAGTAACTGTTAGGGCAGGGAGCTTGCGTGTCTCTGCTCTACCACCAGATCAAACTGTCTTATTGATGCAAATATAGTTCAGTGTTGCTTGTTGTAGCCCCAAATGTTTGGTACTTGCAACTCCCCTGCTTCTAGAGGTGTCATTACTGATGCGTACTGATCTTATAGTTGCCTTAACATGTACATTGTGATAGACAAGGGGAATTGGTCTGGAAGTCAGCAGCTCTTGCCCTGGTTTATCTTTCTGTCAGTTGCAAAACATGTTAATTTGGCTAGCAAGAAAATTATCAGTTGAAAAATTAGAGGTATTGGGAACCCTCAAAAAATGAATCGCAATATTTTCACAACTTTAGAAATATTCGAATAGTTTGTTTCCGGGAGACTCACTTTTGTCCGAAAACTATAAAGTATCCCAAAAAGCCATGAGCAAAGGACTTCCAGTTTAAGAAAGTCATAAAAAAAGAAGCCATATTTCCAACACCAGGTCACAATACTCTCCACTATAGGATACAGCAGCCCCCCATGATAAAGGCAGAGGCAGCACAGGTGCAAAATACTGATGAAACAACCACTCACACACTGACCATTCATGGAGAGGGGTTTCCTATTATTATAAATGTAAACGGATAAGGCTTGTATAAGGCGTCAGTCGCACAGATACGTGTATTGTATATAGGGCGCCGGTCACATAGATGCATGTAGGGCACACAGTGTCTGGCATACACTGTGTATGGTCACTCCCATACTATTAGATCAGGCAGGTTGGCCAGCACTATATAAGTGCACCCATCAAGGACAGACACCAATTCCCACAGATAATATTTAAGGGGCCTTGCTGCACCCTGAAAAACATGAAAAAATGGGTAACGTAAACAGATGTATAAAATGCATCACAACCCACATTAAGGGTCCTCATTGTCTTTTGTCCCTACAGTAAAATTAGAAACAGCTGAATGAAAATACCCCTTTAACAGTGTTACCACATATTTCTTTGATCCCCATCCCTCTGTTGGTGGGCCTTCTGGATGAGACCATATGACTTGACCATGTCTGTATTGTTTTGCGAGAAACTATTTCTTACTAACAAAGTAATAGCCCTCAGATATCCATTACTCATTTCATGGGAAAAGTTAGTAAATGAATCATATGGAAAACAAAAAGTATATAAAAATAGAAGATATCCACAAAAATGTTCTAAATATGGGGCACCTGGTCTACTTCTCCTTTAAGGAAATAATCCAATCAAAGTTTTTATCTTCTTAACATATTTCAGCCATCATATTATACTTTGTACTTACAATTGCTCATTTTGCCTTTCTACCCAGTTAATTCTTCTCTTTTCCTAAATGACATCACATCTTTAAAAACAGACTAGCTGAATCCTTCTAAGCTCTATGTAGAAACAAAGTCTTTTTCCTTTCATGAGTCATCATTAAAACTACAATTCTACATCACTGCAAAGTCCCTTATTCAGCCATAAATTATAGTAAGTCTATCAGTCCACGGGAGGCCCTGTTTTGTCCGACTAAACTATGTACACTTTTATTGAAACGTATGTAAGCATAAAACACAAAAAGTATTGTTTTAGCTGTAATTTTAGCAAATATCTTTCACCTTTTGTGTTTTACTGTATTGAAACAACAGCTGCATCATTTTGTAAAGAACAGTCAAATTGAGTAATTTGATGTTTCTGTAATTATTGAGTAAGTAGCTATATAAGAGGTGACAAATAATATTTTTACTAAAGATGAGTGAAAGAATTTGCAGGTTCTCGCTCCAGCGGCTATGTCCGGGGTCTATGGCTGCTAGACAGGAGGCCTGCGAATCGTCCCCTATCTGATGGGAGCCTCGGCTCCTCTTTAGATTTGTAGATCTTGCTCGTCACAGGCTTGCTTCACATTGCACCAATGATGTCACGTCAGAACTAAAAATCAAAAGAAGAGCCAGAAATTCCGGCAAGTGGGAAGTATTTTTCAGCGCTCTCGTCTGGTGGCCACAATGGCGCAACTTCAAGTTGTGCAAAAATTTTGCGCCATGCAAAGCCGTGTTATGTCCGAAAACTGCTTATGAATTAGACTTAATGTACAATTTGATGCTATCCCAAAGAAATGCATAAAGTGACCAGTCACGTAATTCTATTTTCAGCAGTTGTCTGATTTATAGGATGATGCAAGAAGGACAAAATTGTTTCCTTCCTTTCTTTCACCCATGTAATGGCAATTGGCTAGGGTGACTTGAATATTATTTTTTTCACTTACATCCAGTGCGATGAATTCAGATCCTCTATGGTATCGATTCATTTGGCTAAAATGCATTTTCTCTCCACAGTAGTTTAATACAGTAATGATATTCCTCATACAATAGTGTTCAAAATAATAGCAGAGTGTTCAAAAACATGAGTTATGCACAAAACCATTATACTAGTTTTTATTTCCATGCATTGGGAACATTGCACACTGTTTCCTAATTCAAAGCATTAAGAGAACTACTTTACAGAAAATAACAAACAATGAACATGTCTGCATTTGTCTTTACAAATTCACAATATGTACTCTCTTTGTTTTGAGGATTTAGCATTCCTGTGAATCACTAACCTAATATTTAGTTGTATACCCACAGTTTTTTAGAACTGCTTCACATCTATGTTGCATAGAGTCAACCAATTTCTGGCACCTGACAACTGTTATTCCAGCCCAGGATGCTTTGATTACATCCCACAATTCTCTGGCATGTGTTGGCTTTGCCTCAGAAATGGCGTTTTTGATGTCACCCAACAAGTGTTGTGTTGGATTAAGGTCTGGGGATTCGACAGGCCACTCCATGACCTAAATTTTTTGGACTGGAACCAAAATTTTGCTTGTTTACTGGTGTGTTTAGGGTCGTTGTCATGTTGAAACACCCATTTCAAGGGCATATCCCCTTCAGCATAAGGCCACATGACCTCTTCAAGTATTTTTAATATATGCAAACTGATCCATGATCATTACTCATTTCATGGGAAAAGTTAGTAAGAGAAACATGCCCATATCATGATGCTTGCACCACCATGCTTCACTGTCTTCAGAGTGTAATGTGGCTTGAATGCAGAGTTTGGGGGTCGTCTGATGAACTGTCTGTGGCCCTTGGACCCAAAAAGAACAATTTTACTCTCATCAGTCCACATAATGTTTCTCCATTTCTCTTTAGGCCAGTTGATATGTTCTTTGGCAAATTGTATCCGCGTCAGTACGTCTTTTTTTTTTTTTTTTTAACTGTGGGACTTTGCGGGGGTTTCTTGCTAAGAGATTAGCTTCACACGGGAGTCGTCTAACTGTCATAGTACTCACAGGTAACTTGAGACTGTCTTTGATCATCCTGGAGCTGATCATTAGCTGAACCTTTGCCATTCTGGCTATTCTACGATCCATTTGAATGGTAGTCTTCCATTTTCTTCCAGGTCTCTCTGATTTTGCTTTCCAGTTTAAAGCATTAAAGATCATTTTAGCTTTACAGCCTATCATTGTCTGCACTTCTTTATAAGTTTTACCGTCTCCAATCAACTTTTTAATCAAAGTACGCTGTTCTTCTGAACAATGTCTCGAATGACTCATATTTCTCAGGCTTTCAAGGAGAAATGCATGTACAACATGTGCTGGCTTCACCATAATAAGGGCCACCTGATTCACACCAGTTTCTTCACAGAATGACTGACCTCACTAATTGAACTCCACACTGCTATTATTTTGAACACACCTGCTTTCAATTAATTATTCAAATACGCAGACTCAAAAACAAGATCATGAATGCGGAGTCTGTTGGTTTTCTTAGAATCTACTACACCAACTGGTAAATTGTTTGACATGTGGTAATATAATTTATACCAAAAACAGTGATTAATCTGGTTAGTCATATTGGACTGCTATTATTTTGAACACTACTGTATATGTTTGATAATCGGCTCACAATATCGTAGCCTTCGTTTTGGCTTCTAGTTCTCATTCTGTAGTTCCTGTCTTGGTCTTTTGTTTTTGTTCTAATCTCACAAGAATGCATACATTTTATTTTTGAAGTAAAACAAAAGCTTCCGTCTTTTTCTTGTAACACTCATGCCCGCTTTATAAAATCTGAACTGATGATAAATCTGATTCTCCATCTTTTTATTATTACGTTGTTTAAAAGCAGCTGTTAAATATCGAGATTAAAGATTTTTCTTCTGTATCTGCAATTACACTTTCTTGTAGATACATCCATGAAATTGAGGTATTCTTGCGTCAGTGTCCTGTAATTACCAGCATACCGTGTAATGTGTGCATTTAAGCAAGTTATTTCTGTCTAACTGTAAGAATAATATGGCGCTTCCACATTGTTCACTTCCCAAAGAAAACCATTTAAGGTTACAAATGGGCTACATCATCACAGCACATCACTGCCAAGCCTAACTACAAAGATGTGTTTTGTATCATTAATAACATCTGTATCCTCCAGCAAACTGCAGTTAAATGTATACTTCAAGCTGTCAGAGCCGTGGAAAGACATTCTTGATCGTTCAAGATGATGCTTTGAAAATATTTCTTAACCATCAAATTTTTTATTTGTGTTTTGAACAGTTTTTAGAGTTGATTATGGCTTTTAGTTTGAATATATTGCATTGTTACAGTATTTTATTCACATAGCATATGCTGAGCTGTAGTAATCTGTTCTATTTATATGTGCTCTTTTATGACACTTGTTGAGATTGAGCCTAAAGGGATTGTCTGGTTTAGAAAACCAATTTTCAAATATCCTATTAGGGCATTCTGAGTTAAATGGTTTTACGATCTGTGTTCATATCATATAACTGCAGTATGATTAGTCACTTGCCACTTACTATTGTACTGTCTGTAGCCCCAATGCCTCTGGAAGCTAATCTCTCCGGCGTGAGTGATGTCCAATATTCTGAAGACACTGTCCACTTCCTGAAGTGCTACATGTCCTATGGTCCTCTTACTGTCCTCTTCTCTGCCTGCTATATTTACTCATCTCTGTCCTTTATAAGGGTATGTGCCCACGATGCAGAAATGAAGCTGAAAATTTCTGCAGCGTTTCTGCATGTAAAAACGTTTGCGGATTTTACACGCGGATTTGACTTGCGTTTTTCAAATGCATTGGGACCTCAAATCCGCATGCAGAAACGCACAAATAATGGACATGCTGCAGATTTTTCCGCATGGGCACAGAACATGCAGATTTTCATTGGGGATCATGGGGCACGGATTACCAAGTGTTTTGCAAGCATTTACACTGCGGAAAATCTGCATCAAAAACGCTTCAAAAATGCATAGTTAGCACACAGCCTAAGAGTATTGTCAAGGATAACCACCGGGAGGGGTCGCGCTGATCCCACCACTGTTCCCACTTTATCACAGATTACCACGGAGAGATCACACATATCCCACCGCTGTCATCAGTATGTCAAGGGAACGCAACTCTGCTGCCTCCAATTGTCAAGACAATTATGAAATTGGCTGATGAGTGATGGCCAAGGCTGTGGCTGCTTCCACTACTAAGCCAGTTATTGGGGAACTCTCATAGTAAGCGTATGGTTTATACACCTCCGATTCCTGCTCATGGAAGTTGCTGGATGTTGGCAAAAACTAGAACACACTATAGTATGCGCCGAACCAGAGCATCCCAAACATGTGCTATGGGTATTATGTCCAGTGAGCATGCTGACCAAACTTTGCACAGCCATTGAAGAGGAGTGGAGCAACATTTCACAGGCCACAATCAACAACCTGATCAACTCTATGCGAAGGAGATATGCTGCACTGCGTGAGGCAAATGGTGGTCACACCAGATACTGACTGGTTTTCTGCCCCCACCCACCCCGGACTACCCAGTACTGTAAAACTGCACATTTTAGAGTGGCCTTTTATTGTGGCCAGCCTAAGGCAACCTGTGCAATAGTCATGCTGTCTAATCAGCATCTTGATTTGTCACGCCTGTGGATGGATTATCTCGGCAAAGGAGAAGGGATCACTAACACAGATTTGGACAAATTTGTGAACAATACTTGAGAGAAAAAACCTTTTGTATACTTAGAGAAAGTCTTAGATCTTTGAGTACAGATAATGAGAGTAAAAACAGAAGTGCTGCATTTATATTTTTGTTCAATATATATATAGAGAGGTGACAGTCAAAAAAGTTTTGTGCAAATTTTTAGGTCTCATCCCTGGGAATAATTCCCTTTTGGTGTGATTGTAACATGCACAAAATTTCATAACATTGCAACATTGTTTACTGGTGGCTCAATCATCACAATACTAACGATTATTTTATTAGAAATGTCTTGCAGCAAAGTAAAAGTACAATTTTACAGTAGTTTCATGGTTTAGCTTTTTTTAACGAAACACATTTTATTTGGCTCAGGATAGTCTCAACACACTGGAGCGTAAACTGTTTCTGGTCTTCTTGAGTGCTCCGTGATGGAATTGAATGTACTCATGAGGGCAATGGAGCATTCAGCGGCATCATTCACGAATTTCAATCCTGCGACTTTTGAGGATGCATCGATGTAACTTGCATTGTGTGCCATAGACAAGGATCTTGATGAAGAAAATCTTGTTTTTTTTCCAGCGCAACAAACAGTTTTTTTGTGTTGGATGACATGAAGTGATGAAGCTTCTTGTGTTGTCTGTTCCATTTGCACAACAGCAGGAGAAATTGATTCACAATCAGTGTTGCTTCATAACTGGACAGGTAGATTTCACAGAAGTGTTATTGACTAGGAGTGACATTGTGTTGTATAAGTGTTCCCTTTATTTTTTTGAGCAGTGTATGTATGTATGTATGTGTATATAATATGTGTATATAATATATATAAAAATACATATACACATATACACCCCAGTATGGTCAGTGCCACATCCACAATAACAAAAAAGGATGCACTACTAGCTGCCACCACCAATCGTTTATACAAGTTAAGTGGACACCCGTTATAAGTAGCATACACCTTCAGGGGTGTAGTTTACAGAGCAAAGGGAACAGAGCTATTAAATTTTATATATTTAACCCAGAAAGGTAAGCAGTGTTTATAAAAAAGCATATACAAATATGATACAAAATGGGAACAAAACAATACGGTATATGCAATTAAATGGAATAAAAAGGAATAAGGAAAGAAAATTGCTTAACTGGACATCACGGAAATGGCTCAGGGCTTAGCAAAGGGAGGCAGTCCGATTGGGAAAATGGACCACCCTCACAGCGTATTATGACTTCTAGAATAAAAAATGACCCAAATACTGCTTTTTATTAGCTCATGTTACACCTTCATACCGCCCCTGGATGAGCTCATGTTGGGGCTGATTGTGGGATTTGCTAGGTCTGCTAGAATTTTGGGAGATCCCCAACTTACAGGATATATTCACCCCTGGAGGTCCCAGGCAGTAGATATTGTTGTCATATTTCTTATCGCGATTTTACCTTTACGCAGGAATCAAACATGGCCTGGATAGCATCTTCTATCAGAACGTTATTAAGTTGGAGGGGATAGAATGGTCTTACAGTTATGTGAGTGAAGGTGTTCTGTTCGTCCCTTCGCAACAATACTGGAAATATATCTCCCATAAATATTGGATTGATGCAAACCCCAATATTCATCACTGGACACCAGAGACAGAGTGTCTACGAAAGATGTTTTGATGAGAGGAAGCTTATGCCTGGGAGGCAGTTCTCCTCCTCTGCATCATCTCAGACTGGTTGTTTCTTTCCCAGCAAAGGTCCCTGCTGTAGTTACCTGGCCACTGCAGGGGGATGCTACTTCAATGGAGATGGAAGTGCCAGACCTTTCATTGTTTTAATTGTTTTTTTCCCTTCCTCAGTTATAGTTAGCTTTCTCTCTTTCCAGTGTGAGGGGGACATGCCCCCTCCTTGGAGATGTCTGTATGGATTTTTATTTTTCTCTGACAAGTAGTGTTTAACATGCTAAGCAGCAATCAAATGATCATTTGAGACCTCATCCCATCAGCCTCATTCAATTTAAATAAGCACTCCCATCAAAGTTTTTATCCTCCTAATGTATTGCAATAATCATATAGCACTGTGTACGTACGATTGCTCATTTTGCCTATCTACCCAGGTAATTCTTCTTTTCTCTGCTCTATGTAGAAACAGGAAGTCTCTTGTCCATACATTTATCATTCCCCTCTTCAGCTCCAGACCCAGCTGCTCTGCTCCTCCCACCTGCCAGGAACTTTTGCAGTGATGACTCATGCAGGGAAAATTGACCTCCTGTTTTCTACATAGAGCTTACATAGATTCAGCTAGTCTGTTTTTAATCACGTGATGACATAGACCAAATGGAAAAAAGAAGAATTAGCTGGGTAGAACGGCAGAATGAACAATTGTAAGTACACCGTGCTATATAATATGACTGCAATATATTAAGAGGATAAAAATTTTAATAGGAGCAGGAGGAGGGCTTCTTTAAGAATTGCTTTCAATTTTATTTACAGATTTCAACATAAAGGCTCTGGTTTCAAGTAGTGGAAAACTTTGTGATTTGCTTACCTCCTATAATTTTTAGGCTAGAATGAGCACTCTTTTAGATTTTTTGCACTTCGAGATGTGAAAGTTGTCCAAAATTATTGGAATAAAAAACGTTTATACAAACGAAACATTCAGTCAATTAAAGAACTTGAATGGCTGGATTGAAGTTTTAGTGCTTCTATTATCCCAGTTCGGATGTCTACAAAAATTGTTGGAAATGCTTTTTTCATGCATTGCATCATTATTTTATGATTGTGTCTACTTTAAATTGGCATACATTCACATATTTAGATGTTTTATATGTTAATTTGATTGTAACAAGGTAACTGAAACAATAATTTATTTTTTTCAATCCTACTTTATTTTATTAAAAGGGTTGTTAATTTATTTTCTTTAAAGTCATCTAATCACTTATACCGCATGATGTAAAAAATAAATAAAATTATTTCTTCACCTGCTGCTGATTTGTTCATTCTGCCTCCCAAAGATCGCAATAAGGGTAAGCTTGAATTTATTTTGTGCTCTACGCTGAACGCTTACATCGGGGTTTACGTGTAATTCTCTGAAATATGTGATTCAGACAGAGACCCTGGTGTAAGATTTCCTATAATGAGGCAGACAGAGGCACTGTAGACGGGATCAGGTGGTGTCTGTCTGTTTAAGCGTGCATACAAGTGCGGTCAGGCCCCAGTTTAGTGCACCTCTGAAAAGCAGGACCGCACTGAACAGAGGCCAAATGGAGTCTAGAGTAACTGTGCTGCCTCATTATATTGATTGGATTCCTCGGAGGTTTCATCTGAATCGCATCCCTCAGAGATTTAGATGAAAACCCCAATGTAAGTGCTCAGTGTAGAACACAGAATAAATGTGATCCGAAATGTTATGTAAAATGTTCCCAATAAAAGTTTCAACTTATTCCACAAAAAAGCAAGTCCACACTAACTTCCATCATCTATTAACGGAAATAGAAGAGGCTTCCATGTTACTGGTAACAAAAAAGGTTCTGGAAAAGTGAAATGGACCTCGCTCCCCAACAGAAATTCAGCAAATTCTGCGCTCCCAAATCCCCCTCTCACCACATGTTTGGCATTGCTGTAGCGATGATATCCCACTTAATTTATGGGTGCTTGTCTCCAGAAGCACAAGCTGTGAACTACACTGGTCACTACTACAATGTACTGGTCACTACAACGGCAGTTTGCAATTTTTACTCAGCAACATCCACTGCTGCTTGTTTCTGGAAGACACCCTTGGAGTCAAAATCGTCACTACAACTGTAGATAAATTCCCAAAGGGGTATAATTTCCAAATTGGGGTCACTTGAGGGGGGGTTCTGCTCTTCTGGCACTTAGGTGCACTGTATATGGAGTCCGCAAACTATTCTTGGAAAATCTATGCTCAAGGAGACAAATAGCGGTCCTTCCATCCCGAGTCTCGCCCTATTTCCATGTTCAGCAGAAATTGAGACAAATTTTCATTCCATTTTTACCAATTTCTCCATGTGAAAATGTAAAATCTGGGGCTAAAGCTATTTTTTGTGGTGAAAAGGTAATTATTTTTTCTTCACTGCCCAATAGTATAAATTTTGTTGCACACCCATGGTGTCAATATGATCACTGCACTCTTAAAGGAATTAATTGAGAGGTGTAGTTTGTAAAATGAGGGGGTTCTGCTGTTCTGACACCTCAGGGGCTCTTCCAGTGGGTCATGGCACCCACAAACCAGAACAGTAAAATCTGTACTATAATATGGCGATTCTTCCCTTCTGAGCTTTCCACTGTACCTGAAAAGTAGTTCCTGTTTACATGTAAGGGTATTGGCATAATCAGGAGAAATTGCACAACAAACTGTGAGGTTCATTTTTTCCTATTAGCCCATATAAAAATAAAACATTTGGGGCTAAAACTACATTTTAGTGGTAAAAATGTAATTATTCTTTCTTCACTGCCCAATGGTATAAAATTCTGTGAGGCACATATGGTATTAACATGCTCACTGCACCACTAGATGAATTAATTTGGGGGTGTAGTTTTTAAAATGGGGGTTCCATTGCTCTGGCACCTCAGGGGCTCTGCCAATGTGACCTGACACACGCAAACCATTCCCGCAATATCTGAACTCCAATATGGCACTTCTTCCCTTTTGAGCTTTGCACTGTGCCTCGAAAGTAGTTTTTGACCACATATGGGTACTCAGGAGAAATTGTGTAACTAAAGGTACCATTCATTTTCTCCTATTATCCCTTTTGAAAATTAAAAATTTGGGTCCAAAGCAACATTTTAGAGGAAAAAACGGTAATTTTTAATTTACTCAGCCTAATGCTATACAATTCTGTGAATCGCCTTAACGTTAAAAATGCTCACTACTGCTCTAGATGAATTCCTCAAGAGGTGTAGTTTTCAAAATGGGATTACTTGAGGTCTCTGCTGTTTTGGCAAGTCAGGGGCTCTTTAAATGTGACATGATATCTGCAATCTATTTCAGCCAAAATTGAGCTCTAGTATTCAGTTGCCACTCTTTCCCTTCTGAGCCCTGCCTTGCACCCAAACATGAAAAAGGTAGAACCACCGAATGATAGGTCCAAGCAGACAGAGGAATTTTAATAAATAACCTTTATTGTGAAGTTATGGTTTAAGTGGCACTACATGCACAAGCATAACAGCACTACGGGGCCAAACATAATGTACAAAGAGTCATTATTTGTTGCTGTTGCACTACAGTCATGTGCTGGACTAAATGTCAAACAAAATAGTAATAAGCAAAAAAGCAGGTACGTGAACGTTAGATAACCAGGATTATTGATCATGGACAGATGCTCTAGAGTCAAGACCTCATATATTTATATTGTAAATGAATAGATTCATTAACCATTGCAATGTAAGTAGCATATGAATAGCCAGATGCATGAACATAAATAAATGCTCAAAGAGGCAAAGTGTACAATACACTATATTATAATTAAATGATTAGCTATTCATGTGCTTCACATATCTGGGTTAATAGTACTCATATTAGATCCATGACATCATGTCCTGCAGAAAGAAAACCAGTTCCATACCTGCTTCAATAGTCCAGCATATGTAAGTGGCACCGTGCTACGCCGCACAGCATTGTGCAAAAGTTTTAGGCAGGTGTGGAGAAAAAAGCTGCAAAGTAAGAATGCTTTCAAAAATAGCAGTGTTAACAGTTTATTTTCATCAATTAATAAAATGCAAAGTAAACAAATGTATTATTTAACGGCCTTCACCTCGATTTCGAGCCATGGCGACTTGATAGATGAACACTCTGTAAGTTCGATCTTGTACAAGGCTAGATAGGTCCACACAAGAGTCTTCTCCGCCATTATCTTGATTGTATCAAGCCATCGGGTTGTTGGTCTTCCTCTTCGCCCTGTTCCTTCTATTCTTCCGACCATGGTGTCCTTCTCCAGTGATAGCTCTCTTCGTATAATTTGGTCAAAGTAGGCAAGTTGTTGCTTGGTGATTCCTGCTTCGAGTGATATTTCTGGCTTCATTTGTTCCAAAATTGATTTGTTTGTTCTTCTTGCCATCCATGGTATTGATAGCATCCTTCTCCAGCACCACATTTTGAAGGCGTTGATTCTTCTTCTGTCTTCTTTCTTTATCTTCCATATTGTCCATATATTGCGCAATAGTCTGATCGTTCCACAGTCGGTAGCATCTCCCTTCTTTGGAATAGGAATAAACACCAATATTGTCCAGTCCTTGGGCCATTTGTCCATAGCTGTTGACACAGGCGTGTAATGACATCAGCTGCGCATTTCGCAATCAGCTTCTTCGGGGGGAGTAGTACGAACTCCCCCCGAAGAAGCTGATTGCGAAATGCGCATTGGGGCAGTCCTTACCTGCAGCTGAAAGGTTGTATAGTCTTTATTTACATTCTGTTTATCTCTATGCCTGATGATACCATCTGTTTATTTCCATGCTTGGTGATACCATCTGTACTTTGTGGGCAATGATTGACTTTGCCCTATATTGACACTTGTCTACCATTTGTGGGCTTTATGGCTTCTCTCTATATGACCTATTGACATATTTATAGATATATACTTTCACGGCTTTTTGACATTTTTCTATGCTGGATACTTTAAGGTGGGTACTTGTAATCCACTAATGCTTACTAGATGAATGAATTTTGGATACTGATCCTTAATTTATTTACTTATTTATTTATTTAATTCTTCATATATTTATCACTGGGTTCATTGATATGATCTCCTTTTGTTAGTCTTGTTAAACAGAATAAATGATTGACTACCCTTGTTACTAGCACTGCAGGCACCTTCACTGGTTCACTTCTCCTTTATGTGTGTTTTTATAAATTTCTTTTAAAATAATTCAATAAAAGTTCCACATTTTTTTATCGAACTTGTGCATCTATTGTCACATCCAGGTGCTTTGTTTTTAGACAGAAGCTTTATCGGAGCAACAACTTTGTCTTTGAAGATGTTCGATTCGCTATCATTTCCAGTCTGTTTCTTCCGGTATCACGGAGTCATTTTTGTAGTGGTGCTCCATGTATTCTTACCATCTTTCCTTGATCTGTCTTGGCTCAGTTAGTTTGCTCCCATTGGCATCTTTCAACATTCCCACTCTTGGTTGAAATTTTCATCGTATCTCTTTGATCTTTTGGTATGCCTTCCTGGCATTGCCCTTCAGATGTACGCTTTCTACCTCTGGACATACTTTTTGGTAATAAAGATCTTTGTCTGCTCAAATGGCAATGTCCTGCAGCTGACGCTGTCTCGGGACAGTATGCTTAGTTTGGTACCTCAGTTGGAATCTTTCCGCCTGGGTTGTCCCTGATGGCAAAATACGTTGCTGACAGCATGTCTTTCAACATTACTGATCCACACAAATACACACAACAAATACACAAGATACACAATACAGACATCAAAAAACACAATACATGCATCAAATAAACAATACAGACAACAAAAACATAATCCTGACATCAAATACTCAATAACATAACAAATATACACAGCAAATACACAATACAGACAACAAATACACAGTAGGGGCATCAGATATACAGTGCAGATATTAAACCCACAATACAGACAACAAATACAGAATACACACAACAAATACACAGAAACACATCACTATACAGTGCTAAAATAATTCCAATATACAGAGCCCAAATAATGCCAAAATACAGTGCTCAAATAATGAAAAAAACAAACATAAGAGAAATCTAAATCAAATAATTGTTATGTGTGAACGCCTTTTACCTTCAAAACAGCATCGAAGAATCAATTCTACCTTGATTGGTACATTTGCACACAATTTTTTAAGAAAGTCGACAGGTAGGTTGCTCCAAACATCTTGGAAAACTAACCACAGATCTTCTGTGGATGTATTCTTGCACAACTTCTCATTCCACAATTTTAGGTGCTCCCTAAAAACACACCCATTTAGGGTGGCCATTCACATTCCCTAATCGAAGTCCTTTTATATTTCTATAGCCCATTCATTATTTCTCCAAACTCCACCGCACCCAAAAGCGACAATCTCATGCAGCCTTTATCTATCCCTCATCCCCTCAAGATGGCAGGACCATCATTGTAAATAAGCACCTGTACTTTGTGTCACCCCCACCTCATTGTAGATTGTAAGCTCTTACGAACAGGGTCATCATTATTTTTGCTTTAATTATTGTATTATCTTTAGGTATGTTACTTATGACTGTTGTATATGAACCTCTGAATTGTAAAGCGCTGCGGAATATGTTGGCGCTATATAAATAAAGATTATTATTATTATTCCTATTTTTGAACAGTACTGTACATAGTGACATGGATAATAAAAACAAAACACAAAAAAAGACAACTTAATTTCAACATTTTGACAATGCATGCACTTTAGGGCCAAACTGGTCTTTGTCTGTAAAGGGTTAATTTAGGACTGTATAGGCATTTTGTACAGGTAATGCCTTGTTGTACACTAGCCCCATAAGACAGTATATTGAATAGGTATATGAGTGTGTTTTTCCCACAGAATTACCTATTCTCTTGGCCCCTTATAGCTACATAAATAGTGAGTGAGGTTTGAGAATGACAGCGATTTGCCGAATGATAGATTACCCAATACACTAATAAATTCCAACTGGTTACTTAAGTTATAAAGAAATCCAGTTAAATCTATGCAGCCAATATCACATCACAGAAAAATGAACTCCAAACTTAACTGTAATAATAAACTAACTTTGATATTCACAGGGTACATTATTGTTGGCATGTTCTATTCTACATGGTTATTCTTGGCGTTCGTCATTGATTTCCTGCCATATCTTTCTTAGTGAAATTTTAAAATTACTTTGTCAACAATCCTCATCAGCTATATTACCTCGTTGGCTAAAAAAGTAAAAATAAAGCTACAACATAAATATTCATCTTATTACTGAATGTTCTGGGGATAAACCGAACACACTAGGCAGGTGTTTTATGTTAGCACAAGTCATCTACCTATCTGGAATAGGATCTATTAGAGATTGCTAAACATTTTCTCAAGAAATTCTAGGATTTAAACCAAAAATTAACTTTTAAAGAAACATTATGTCATTATATTATATATTTACAGTTTTTTTCCCAGCCCCAATTCTCATTTGATATTAACATTAATGACACTGGTCAACATCAGTGACCTGAGATCCCAAAAATTATTTTCTGGCAACAATGGGTGTTTCAATCAAAAACACAATGCGCAAAAAGGGTGCTGCAAATTCCTGAGCTCCACTAAATCCTCTCCACCAATTACTACTTAAAGAGAATCTGTCAGTAGGATCAACCCTCCTATGCCGTCTATGAGCATGTAGGTTATAGAAAGATACATAAAATGATACCTGGATATCTGCAATATGATGTTTTATTCCAGAGTAAATTATCTGTTAAGATCTATGGGCCAGACAGATCTAACTGAGAATCTGCCTCCAGAGTTATTTTAAATAACAAGGGGAGTTACCAGTGTGAGACGTGTAATGACTGACAGTCTGCTCTCCTGGTCTACAGGTCTCACACTGGTAATGTCCCCTTTCATTTAAAATAGTCTCTGGAGGCAGATTCTCAGGGAGATCTCTGTCCGGCCAATAGATCTTAACAGCTGATTTGCATATTAAGAAAAAATTTAATTTCTCAGGAACAAGACATTGGATCACAGATTTCAAGGTAATATTAAAATGACATATTTGTGGCAAGTAACAGGTCCACTTTAATATATTATTTCTATAAAAAAAAGTAATGTAGGAACAGTAATCACTGCTCACCAGCTGCAATCAATGTAATGTCTTTCAGGATGACGGACCCTTAAAAGACACTGTCACCTATGCAATAATATAGTACCACTAATTGTATTACTACCGTTTATAAAATAGTAAAATACACTTATGCTACCAGTAGGAAATATTGTAAAATATTAACATATACAGTAGGGAAAAAAAGTATTTAGTCAGCCACCAATTGTGCAAGTTCTCCCACTTAAAAAGATGAGAGAGGCCTGTAATTGACATCATAGGTAGACCTCAACTATGAGAGACAAAATGAGAAAACAAATCCTGAAAATCACATTGTCTGATTTGGAAAGAATTTTTTTTCAGATTTTGGTGGAAAATAAGTATTTAGTCAATTACAAAAGTTCATCTCAATACTTTGTTATATATCATTTGTTGGCAATGACAGAGGTCAAACGTTTTCTGTAAGTCTTCACAAGGTTGGCACACACTGTTGCTGGTATGTTGGCCCATTCCTCCATGCAGATCTCCTCTAGAGCAGTGATGTTTTGGGGCTGTCTCTGGGCAACACGGACTTTCAACTCCCTCCAAAGGTTTTCTATCTGGAGGCTGGCAAGGCCACTCCAGGACCTTGAAATGCTTCTTACGAAGCCACTCCTTTGTTGCCCTGGTGGTGTGCTTGGGATCATTGTCATGCTGAAAGACCCAGCCACGTTTCATCTTTAATGAAATCTTTAATGCCCTTGCTGATGGAAGGAGGTTTGCACTCAAAATCTCATGAAACATGGCCCCATTCATTCTTTCATGTACACGGATCAGTCGTCCCGATCCCTTGGCAGAGAAACAGACCCAAAGCATGATGTTGCCACCCCCATGCTTCACAGTAGGTATGGTGTTCTTTGCATGCAACTCAGAATTCTTTCTCCTCCAAACTCGACGAGTTGTGTTTCTACCAAACAGTTCTACTTTGGTTTCATCTGAACATATGACTGTTATGATCTGCAACAAGAACTAAGGAAAGATAGGGGAAAGCTGTCCCTACAGTAAGACTAAGCTGAATCCCTATGATGTAGCGGGCTGCCTGTTCCTAGCGAACAGACCCGCCTTAGTCCTCGGCTAGTCTGAACAAAGACCTATAGCATTAAGGGAGGGGTCCCTAAAAGAACTAAGGACTGGGACAAAAATGGGACACCTCCTAAACTGAGAAGTTGTTGCAGAACACAAAAAGACAAACTGACAAAAAGTACTAGAGGTCCCAGAAGGACCAAGTGAACTGACAGAGAAAGGCACCGAAGCACCAGGCTAGAGAAACAGTCAAACACTGAAGTCACGCACAGCCAAAAGGGCGGAGCTGGAATATAAAGGCAGAGGGTCACGTGACTGCAAAACACAAGATGGAAAAAACAAACAGGAGGGTTCTAACAATGACATTGTCCCAATACTCTTCTGGATCATCCAAATGCTCTCTAGCAAACTTCAGACGGGCCCGGACATGTAATGGCATAAGCAGGGGGACACGTCTGGCACTGCAGGACCTGAGTCCTTGGCGGTGTAGTGTGTTACTGATGGTAGCCTGTGTAACGTTGGTCCCAGCTCTCTGCAGGTCATTCACTAGGTCCCCCCGTGTGGTTTTGGGATTTTTGCTCACCGTTCTTGAGGTCATTTTGACCCCACGGGGTGAGATCTTGTGTGGAGCCCCAGATCGAGGGAAATTATCAGTGGTCTTGTATGTCTTCCATTTTTTAATTATTGCTCCCACAGTTGATTTCTTCACACCAAACTGCTTGCCTATTGAAGATTCAGTCTTCCCAGCTTGGTGCAGGACTACAATTTTGTTTCTGGTGTCCTTCGACAGCTCTTTGGTCTTCACCATAGTGGAGTTTGGAGTGTGACTGTTTGAGGTTGCGGACAGGTGTCTTTTATACTGATAACAAGTTCAAACAGGTGCGAGTTCTACAGGTAATGAGTGGAGGACAGAGGAGCCTCTTAAAGAAGAAATTACAGGTCTATGAGTGCCAGAAATCTTGCTTGTTTGTAATTGACCAAATAATTATTTTCCACCAAAATTTGAAAAAAAAATTCTTTCCAAATCAGACAATGTGATTTTCAGGATTTGTTTTCTCATTTTGTCTCTCATAGTTGAGGTCTACCTATGATGTCAATTACAGGCCTCTCTCATCTTTTTAAGTGGGAGAACTTACACAATTGGTCACTGACTAAATACTTTTTTTCCCCACTGTAAGGCTATGTGCCCACAATGCAGAAATGCTCCAGATTTTTCCTGAGCGTTTCTGCATCTCCCTGGCAGAAAAAACGCATGTGGATTGTACATGCGGATTTTACATGCGTTTTCCTGCCAGGGACAAGCAGAAGTGAAGCGTTTTTCACATGCATTTCCACATGCGGGTTGTCAAGCGCTTTCCAAGCTATTTTAGCATCACTTGGAAAGTGCTTGACAACTTGGTCACACTATATAAATCTATACAAATGGTATGGATTTATATAGTGTGACCGTAAAAGAATGGTAAAAAATAAATATTATACTTATCTTCTGATGGCCCCCAGTGTCCTTATCCGATCCATCCTGGCTTGCCGGCAGCTCGCGATGGTCTAAAAGGACCAGCCATGACGTCATTTAGTCATGTGACGGGTCCAGCCATGAGCAGCTTTGGGCCACAAAACTTTGAACAAATCAGCGTCTTTAGGACGCTGATGCTGTTAATAGCTGTGGCGGGGCATGGAGTCATCGGCTCCGTGCTCCGCTACATACTCTTGCAAGACTCAGGTTAATTCCGGCCTGCATCATACAGATGGATGCCGAGCAGCATGATGACATCACTGCATTGCATCCACTGCAAAACAAGATAGAAGAGGAGACAGAGCCTATTGTGGATGTCTGCAGAGACCAGTTGTAAATGTGAAAGGTCATCGTGTCTGGATCCGATTGTGACAAAAGGGATGACAATGACTACAATCAGAGAAAATGTCACTATAAGTTACCTGGATATAAATGTTTGTGATATTGCTTGTGTCTAAGCATTACTGTGGTTCCTGTATGGTCCGCAATCTGATGATGACTGGCAACAACAACTCCTATTATCTTCGTACCATTGATAAAGACATACTTTGGACACGGGACACCAATGTGTATTGTGGGGACTTATCTAACATTGCAATTAATCGCTGTACTAAATTTGGTGCTATATCCATATACTGATGCTGTTCTGGTGGTGTATTCATGTAGTATTGTTCTTGTGATTCTTTCATGTACTGATGGTCATTTTTCTGCGGTATTCATATACTGATGGTGGTTCTAGTGATGTATTCATGTACTGATGATGGTTCTAGTGATGCATTCACGTACTGATGGTGGTTCTAGTGATGTATTCACGTACTGATGGTGGTTCTGGTGCTGTATTCCTGTCCAGCATTCATAGCATATAGATAGATATGATTACCTACGTTTAAGACCGTAGATGCTCGAAACGCCTAGACCTGTGTTCCCGGTTTTCCGCTCCCCGCTTTTTGCGCTATATGTCTTTTTATTGTTTCATGTTTTAATGTTGCAATAAAAGTTATGTTTTAGCTTGCACTATATTGCAAAACCGTGGTATTGCAGTGTTTGCTATATGCGATCAGACAATCACAGATTGAAGTCCCCTAAAGGGGCTATATAATAATGAATGAACACCGAAAAAAACAAAACCCAAAACATAATGACAGAATTGCTTTTGTTCAGTCAAGTTTATATTGCGCTGTGGGGTGGAGTGCCATTTAAATTTTTGCATCCGGCAGCATAAAGCTTAGAATCAGTACTGGTTTCAGTAATGTTGATGCCGAATCTGCATGACATTGTTGTGACACGTGAACTATGCATCTTCAGACACAATTCCCTTGGATGAAAAGAGAGATCAGCATAACAATGCCATGCGAACCCCATGAGATATGCCGTCTATATTGCTGGAACGTCACCAGTGCGGGAAGCGAGTATATGTTCTTTATATTTTACATGAGGGACTACTTAATTTAAAAAGGGTTTGTCGATCTAGTGGAAAAACCCTTTAATTAACTATTCTTGCAATCAATAAAGTTTTATAAAACTTTTTCACTAATTATTGACATGAAATATCAGAACAGATAAATGTTTATCTCACCACAATGTAGAACCGTTATTACACACAGTTTGGCTCCGATTCCTTCTGTTTCTGTTTTTATAATTAAACTTTGTTAACAGTCAAGTGATTTGTGCTTACATAAAAGAAAGTGCTGCTTTTAGTATTTGTTTTATCACACAAAATTACTTATGTTTTTGTGTGAGGTGACATCATTGCCAGGATGCTCTCCAAAGATTCTTCTACCTGCATATAAGAAAAGGCGTCCAAACTTATTCTGCTTTAAAAGTGAATTGTTTCGGTCTCACTTGGAAGATCCAGGATGCAGCCAAGATGTTGAACAACACGCAAGTCTGCATGTCTGTGTGTGCGTCATCTCTATGCAAGATAAATTATTACACTGCCATAAACAATGTCTGACATTAAATTTGATTGCATGCCAATGCATTACTTTAATTTTTTTTAAGAGTTTTGTAGCCTGCTGGAGGTCACATTATAAGAGCTCATAAAAATTTATAAATTGGAGTTTTTAGGATTAGGAACACTCTCCAGTATTTTATATTTGTTTTCTACCTTTTTTTTCAATGTACAATGTTTTGCAAGGACAGTGTCTACAGCGCCATCTTGTGGTCAAACAGCAGCCAACACCTGGGCGTGAGTAAAGTCTCTACTCTTTAGTTCTCATAATAGCATGAAGACCGGAGTTACATATTCACCATTAAAATATGTCCGCTATGCAAAATTAATGTAAAACAAATGTTTCAGCTTTTCCAGTGACAGAAATATTGCTGTGGTGTTATTTTTATTTTCTGAGATCACGCACTATGTAAAGATCTGGGCTTTGTATTCTGTTACTATATGGAAAATATAAAATTCTGGACACTATTAACTTTCTTTATTACTTTTTTTGGCAATATGATTAACTGCGCAATCAAGGTTCTTATAACTTTAACATATTATGTGCTGGAAAATTTTATAGGTTAAAAAATGCCAATAATTTGGATCTCAGTAGATTGCCCCTATACCACCTCCCCCCCCACCCCCCCACACACACACCAAAAATTATAAAAACAATCATTGCAAAACTTAGGTCGACCATTTTGCAGCATGTACTTTTGACAGTCCTGTATTTAATGGCAGGCTTCTCCTGCATCTTGTATCTTATTCACTGGATGCAGCCTAGTTTTGGTTTTATGCTTTCGTTTTTTTTTCCTCTTTTTCCTATACTTTTAAAAAATTTTTTAATCCTGTTGTCATTTGCAGGATGAGATGCAAATACAGGTGCATCTCACTAAATTAAAATATCATCAAAAAGTTAATTTATTTCAGTTCTTCAATACAAAAAGTGAAACTCATATATTATATAGAGTCATTACACACAGAGTGATCTATTTCAAGTGCTTATTCCTGTTAATGTTGATGATTATGGCTTACAGCCAATGAAAACACAAAAATCATTATCTCAGTTAATTAGAATACTTTATAACAACAGATTGACATGGCTCCCCAAACCATCACTGATTGTGGAAACTTCACACTAGACCTCCAGCAGCTTGGATTGTGGCCTCTCCACTCTTCCTCCAGACTCTGGGACCTTGATTTCCAAATGAATATTGGAACTCTGGGACCTTGTGGAGTGTGTCAATGACTGCCTTCTGGACATCTGTCAAGTCAGCAGTCTTCCCCATGATTATGGAGCCTACTGAAACAGACTAAGGGACCTTTTTAAACACTTAGGGAGCCTTTGCAGGTGTTTTTTGTTAATTATTTTAATTTACTGAGATAATGAATTTTGTGTTTCATTGGCTGTAAGCCATAATCATCAACATTAAAGGGAATCTGTCACCCCCCCCCCTGGGCGATATCAGACCTCTACTATGACATACAAGGTATAGAAAAGTAAATCGATACTTACCTGTATGGCCCCTTTAACAGAAATAAACACTTGAAATAGATCACTCTGTTTGTAATGACTCTATATAATATAGGAGTTTCATTTTTTGTATTGAAGAACTGAAATAAATTAACTTTTTGATGATATTCTAATTCAGTGATATGCACCTGTAATTCCAAGTGAGGTAAAATGGTTAAAAAACACACTTAGGTCATTGTTTTTGGGTTTTGTTTTTATAGCGTAAATTGGGCACAAAAAACTACTTGGCAACATGATTCTTCTGATCAGTATGATTATAGGTAGTGATGGTCAAGCACATTGGAATACTTGGGTGCTCGACCTGAGCAACGAGCCCAATGAAAGTCTATGGGAAACTCGAGCATTTTTCAGGCGGTTCCCCCGGATGTCTGCAGAGGGCCTAAAAATTGGCCAAATCGATGGGAACAGTGCTCAAATGACATGGGAACAGCATGGGGAAGACCCCTGGAAGCATTTCTGACTCCCGGGTCACTGCTGTCAACAATGTTGTCAGATGTATTACGCCACTTTTATGGACTCACAATAAAACATACTAAAATGAAACCAAAATGGATTTTCCTGGGAAATATGTTAAGGAACATCCTTTCCAGGATAATGACTTGTATATAAGGCAAAATAAATAACCAAAGATAAAAATATTCCTCCACACCTTGGGCTATGTTCACACTTAGCGTTTTTGATGTGTATTTGCACTTTTGCATTGCTTTCAACCGTGACAAATGCATTCACCGGGAAATGTCATTTTAACATTTTACAACCTCATTTGGCCATGTGGTGTGTGAGACATGATCAGACACAGACTGTTTCATTTATGAAGGAGGCACTATGAAAGTCACAAAGCCTATTTTTCTAGAGCCATCAGGCGGCCTTTACTATTCTTAAAGGGCCAGCAGTCGGCCCTCACTATTCTTAGAGAGCCATCAGCCGGCTATGCTTTGTTGTTCCCATTACTAAAGAGTGGGTCTCCTATACTGTTATTGTGTATGCAGTGAGTGGCAGGGCTGGCCAAAATTTGGACGCACCCCAATACCACTTTGAAAATTTGGAAGCACCCCAATACCCCTTTGAAGAGACTTAGAGGAGGGCCTCCTGAAAACAATGTTCCCATTATTAGGAAGTGGGTTTCCCATTGTGTTTGCCTATGCAGTGAAAGCAAAGGTTGCCAAAAATGTGGAGACACTCCAATGCCCCTTGGAAGAGACGTGGAGGCCAGAGGGCCTCCTGAAAACAATGTTCCCATTATTAGGAAGTGGGTTTCCCATTGTGTTTGCCTATGCAGTGATTGCAAGGGTTGCCAAAAATGTGGAGGCACTCCAATGCGCCTTAGAATAGACGTGGAGGTCAGAGGGCCTCCTGAAAACAATGTTCCCATTATTAGGAAGTGGGTTTCCCATTGTGTTTGCCTATGTAGTGAATGCAAGGGTTGCCAAAAATGTGGAGGCACTCAAATGCCCCTTGGTAGAGACGTGGAGGGCTGAGGGCCTCCTGAAAACAATGTTCCCATTATTAGGAAGTGGGTTTCCCATTGTGTTTGCCTGTGCAGTGAATGCAAGGGTTGCCAAAAATTTAGAGGCACTCCAATGCCCCTTGGAAGAGACATAGAGGGCCTCATGAAAAAATGTTCCCATTATTAGGAAGTGGGTCTCCCATTGTGTTTGCCTATGCAGTGAATGCAAGGGTTGTCAAAAATTTGGAGGCACTCCAATGCCCCTTGGAAGAGACGTGGAGGTCAGAGGGCCTCCTGAAAACAATGTTCCCATTATAAGGAAGTGGGTTTCCCATTGTGTTTGCCTATGCAGTGAATGCAAGGGTTGCCAAAAATTTGGAGGCACTCCAATGCCCCTTGGAAGAGACGTAGAGGGCCTCATGAAAAAATGTTCCCATTATTAGGAAGTGGGTCTCCCATAGTGTTGGCCTATGCAGTGAATGCAAGGGCTGCCAAAAATTGGGAGGCACTCCAATGCCCCTTGGAAGAGACGTGGAGGAGGGCCTCATAAAAAAATGTTCCCATTAGAAAAGAGAGGGTCTCCTATACTTGTCATGCCCATGCACTAAGTGTATGGGCTGACAAACATTTACCCCTGGGGGGTATACATGAACATAGTGTATAAAAAATTTTTTTTACGGGCATCATAAACACCCTTTAAAAAAAATATGTGGGTGTTGCATCACGGACCACGGTCACCCTGGTGATATGGTGGTGGAGGATGAGGATGAGGAGAAGGAGGAGAACAAGAGCAAATAGCCAAAATCAGGAAGCGTATGCCCATGTGTGGGTGTGAAAAGGTGCATGGGAATACACTCCTCAAAAAAAGACACTGAATTTGAGTTTATGTTACGCTGCTATCATTTGGTGGTGTTGAGAAGTCTGGCCCAATCCAGCCCTTGTTCATTTTTACAAGAGTCAGCCTGTCAGCATTTTCAGTTGACAGGTGGATGTGTTTATCAGTTATAATTCCACCAGTGGCACTAAAAACCCGCTCTGATAAAACGCTAGCAGCAGGGCCCACCAGGATCTCCAAGGCGTAGAGAGCCAGTACATTCCACGTATCCAGCTTGGATACCCAATAATTATAAGGCACAGAGGAATCACGGAGAACGTACGGTCAACAAGGTACTCCCTCAGCATCTTCCCAAACTTTGCACTCCTTGTGAGAGTACCCCGCGCCTCAGGGCCTATGCGATGGGAGGGACTGAGAAAATTCTCCTAGAACTTTGACAGTGTTCCCCTGCCTCTGCTGGATTGGAGTTGTGTCTCTCTCGCCTGTAGTCCTTGGTTGTCCAATGAACTGTGACCTCTGCCACCAGCGTTTTCAGATGGGAATTTTTTTAATAGTTCCACAAAAAGGGCCTTCTGGTACTGCCCCATTTTTGTACACCTGTCCGGCTCAGGAATAAGAGATATAAAGTTCTCCTTGTAGCATGGGTCTAGGAGTGTCACCAACCAGTAATGACTGTCACCCAAAATTTTGAGAATGCGAGGGTCATAGGAAAGGCAGTGTAACATAAACTCAGCCATGCGTGCCAGACTGCTAACAGGCAAGACTACCGTGTCCTCACCAAGAGGACGACTGACCATGCTCTCCTCCTCCTCTCTGTCCTCCGGCCATCCACGCTGAACAGACGGTATGAAAGTTGTGCAAGTAGTACCATCTATAGCGCATGAAACTAGCTCCTGTTCTTCCTCCTCCTCATTGTCATTCAATCCACTTTGGGATGAGATGAGGCTGGGCTGTGTGTAATCACCCTGTATGGTTTCTTGCTCCATCTCATCGTTCTCCGACTGCAACGCATCCTCTTTGATTGTGAGCAGAGAGCATTTCAGAAGACAGAGAAGCAGGATGGTAACACTAATCATGGTGTCATCGCCGCTTACCATCTTGGTGGAGTCCTCAAAGGTTTGGAGGATGGTACATATGTCTGACATCCATGTCCACTCCTGAGGTCTTATGTGTGGAGTGTGAACTGAATACCGACGACCTTATTGATGCTGGTACTCAACAACTGCCCTCTTCTGCTCACAAATCCTTCCCAACATCTGCAGTGTAGAGTTCCAACGCGTGGGGACATCACACACCAGTCTGTGAGCCGGAAGCTGCAAATGCTGCTGAAACACGGCAAGGGAGGCGGAAGCTGTAGGTGACTTTCTAAAATGGGTACACAGGTAGCGTGCTTTAACAAGCAGATCCGGCAGCTGCGGGTAGGATTTGAGAAACCGCTGAACCACGAGGTTAAGCACATGGGCCAGGCATGGTACGTGTGTGAGCTCGCCTCGCCTCAGAGCCGCCATCAGGTTCCGAACATTGTCACACACGACCATGCCTGGCTGTAGGTTCAGCGGTGTGAGCCACAGATCTGCCTGCTCTTTCAGAGCTGTCCACAACTCTTTAGCATTGTGCGGTTTGTCACCTAAGCATATTAGCTTCAGCACAGCCTGTTGCCGCTTGGCCGAGGCAGTGCTGCAGTGCTTGTGACTGATGTGGTAATTTCGGAGATGGAGGCTGAAGAGGAGGAGGCTGAGGAGGATGAGGTGCAGGAGCTGTAGACTGTGGAGGCAACCCTGATTGACCTAGGGTCCACAATCCTTGGTGTCAGGAGTACGTGTTCCGTCCCAAGGTCCGACTGGGTCCCGGCTTCCACTATGTTAACCCAGTGTGCCGTCAGCGAGATGTACTGTCCCTGCCCACAAGCACTTGTCCACGTGTTTGTGGTTAGGTGGACTTTCCCAGTAACTGCGATGTTCAGGGCACGGCTAATGTTTTGGGACACGTGCTTGTGTAATGCGGGGACGGCACACCGGGAGAAATAGTGGTGGCTGGGGACCGAGTACCGAGGGACGACCGCCGCCATCAGGTTATGGAATGCTTCCGTCTCCACGAGCCTAAAAGGCAACATTTCAAGCGCAGTCGCGAAATGTGGGAATTTAGTAGTGTGGCCTGTGGGGCGTTGGCTGCGTATTTGCGCTTGCGTTCCAAGGACTGGGGTATGGACAACTGAACGCTGTACTGGGACAAGGACGTGGACGTGCTTCATGATGCTGCTACTTGAGAGTGTGCAATGATAGGTGCAGGGCAGGAGGCATCTTCGCATGCACCATGGACAGGGGATTGGCTTGCATGCACAACAGCGGAAGAAGCAGTGGTGCCAACTGCAGACACTGTTCCTGGACCATGGGGTTCGACCCACAAAGTCAGGTGCTTTTCTGCCATGTGCCTTATCATGCTGGTGGTGGTCAGGCTGGTAGTTTTGCCACCACTGCTGATGCTGGCCTGGTAGGTGGTACAAATGGCCTTTTTGAGGTTATTGGCACAGTCTTTAAAAAACAACCAGACTCGGGAAGACCTAACAGTTGTACTGGCAACTTCCTTTGTGTTGGTGTTACGGGGAACGGTTGCCTGCCTTCTGTCTGCGGCCACCACACTGCTTCTTCCGGCCTGTTGGGTTGCTCTGCCTCCCTCCCCCTGTGTGCTGCTGTCCTCGCTCTGCATGTCCTCCTGCCAGGTTGGGTCAGTTACTATATCAACCACCACCTCGTCTTCCACTTCTGCACCCTTGTCCTCCTCCTGACTTTCTGGCAATTGTGTCTCATCATCGTCCACCTCTTGTGACACTTTCCCACTGTCACCTTCGTGTGACCGTGGCTGCTCAAATATTTGGGCATCGCTACATGCGATCTCCTCTTGCCCCGCTTCAAGTGGACCGGGCGAGACGCCCAAATCTATAAATGGAAAAGTGAACAGCTCTTCGGAGTGTTCAAGTGTGGGATCAGTTGTCTCTGGGCACTCGGCACGGTTGGAGGAAGGAGGTTCAGGGTGAGGAATATGCAGTCCAGACTCACGGCTACTGAGACTTGACCGTGTGGAAGACAGGGTGGTGGTGGTGGTGACTTACTGACTGGAAGCATTATCTGCTATCCAACCAAAAACCTTTTCACACTGCTCTGTGTTCAATAGTGGTGTTCTGCTGTCCCCTATTAATTAGGACAGGAAGGTCGAACGAGAAGATGTGGGTGTTTATTTTGGCATAATTTCAGCTTGCCCACGGCCTTGGCCTCTGCATGCACCATCACGTCCAGTTCCTCGTTCTTGCCACATTTTAAATGGAGGACAATATCTTCCATGCTCACTACAAATGGCTGAATTTGGAGCGAACTTATATGTGATCCGTGTGAGGCACAAACCACAATTTGCAATAGCTGGCCTGTAGGTAACTATTTTGAACAGCAAACAGGAGTCAAAAACTTTGCTAACACACGGAAACAAATTTTTAATGGAGGCCAGAAATGGCAGTATTTTCTGAAAACGTATATTTGATCCGTGTGACTGAGAAAACACAGTTTTGAATAGCTGGATTTTTAGCGCTGTAATATGGAAATTATAAAAATACAAAAATACAAAAGAAAAGTCCCCAAAATCCAAACATTTAACTGCGACTGTCTATCTCTAGACAGTTTGCTACACAAACTTTTTTTATTTTTTTTGTGCATATATTTTACTTTTTAAATTTTACATCCATTCATGGCACACCAATACAGCACCTTATTAAAAGTGCTAGCTTTTAGGACATTTATCTACTTAGCTGTCTTGTTTAATCATTTTTGGAAAGGAGTCAAATTTTGTAAAAAAAAATTAAGAAAAATAAAAAGTAAAAAAATGTAAAAAAAAAAGTAGACAATACTGTCTATTGTTACACACTTTTTTTTACTAGTCCAATTTGACAACCATACACACCACCTCTATACTACGACCTGCTGCCACATTTTGCTTTCCGCATGTGTGTCTATGCACCTAGCATTTCTCATTATGTTCTTTTAGGAAAGGGCTGAATATTTGAAGTTGAAAAGATCAAATATTAGTTTTGTACAATATTTATGGTCAAATAAAAAATGACAATGGAGGGGTTAGTGTAAAAAAAAACACCATACCACGGCTAACAATGTGTGAGCCATTAAAGCAGCTCAAACACCACCACCACTGCCAGCAGCCATGTTACTAACACACATAGGCCACAATTGACCTCCCTTGTCTCCAGCAAGCATATAAGTGGGGAGGAAGAGGACGCATTATGGAATATATGGCACATCACACATCTCAGTCATACCAGGATCATGTTACTTCTGACAGTGACACTGTCAGTTTGAGCTAATATTCTGCATAGAACTCTCTGCCTAATCACAGATGACTCATAAGGATATTTTTAGACCATTTTTTTTAATTTAAAAAAATATGTAAATCCTGTCAGTGTGCTGAGACATTAAATGGTGTGTTGGTTACTACTGGATTACCATCCTTTTCTGTGGTGAGGTCACTTGGATTTTACGAAGTCTGTGTTTGTTAGGGTGTGTTCAACTTCACACATCCATATGTTCAATCTGAGACCATTCTGTGAAAAAAACACGGACAGCCCAGCCCAGGGACCAATGTTATTCAATTAGGCTGCTCGGATGACAGTTTTTTCACATGGACCGAATGTCCGTATGAATAAAATTGCATCATGCACTAGTGTCTACTATATTTCGGATGAGACTCGTCTATACAAGTAAAAAAAAGGATCTCCTAAAGATCATTTGTATTGAATCCAAATTTTACAGATTTACTTTACAGTTATGAACATAGGAAACCATTTTGTCTTGTAAATTTTATTAGCTGCTGATGTATAAAAGTGGATTCCATATGGATCTAAAAAAAATGTACATATGGATGGCATACAGATGACAATACAGATGAAAAATCACCTGTTTTCTTCTTGCTGAAACTCAGATGAGTTTTTATACCCCATCTGAACTTGGCTTGAGCTTAAAAGTGGTTAGATACAGTCCTAGGATACATCAGAGTGTTACATACATCTGTTCGGGGCATTTGGAGGCTTTGCAATATCGCGATTCTGGGCTAATCAAATTTTTGGGAAAAATTTGTTGAATTTGGCGACTTTGAATTTCAAAAGATTTGATCATCTCTAGTAACAGTGAGTAATGGCGTCCTGTCTTATGCATTCGCAGAGTAGCAGTGACATTGGGTCGTGTTGTATGTAATGTCTATTTAATGTAAGGCGAGGTAACCGGGAATAATGGCGGCCTGGCGTATTCGCTCCCCCTGGTCCACTGCTGCTACATGGCAGTGATTTTGGGCTGTGTTTTGTGAATAATAAATAAACTACTGCTGTTCCTTCCATTATAAACAGGAGTTTTGCTGCCAAGTGATTCAGTGCATGTAATAGAATCCCTGGGGAGAAATAAACAAGATAATATAGAAATGGTATTAACAGAATCAAATCTACAGAATAAAATATATGATCACATCTGTTGTTTGCAATATATTTTAATGCTCTAATGAAACTATTTTAATGATGAGATTAGAGAAATCATGCCTCAAACACAAGCCGATGTGACAGGGGAGAACAGTGTGATGCCAGTCACTGATACATGTTGATGTTCACGATTTCAGGAGTTGGTAAAACTTGCTCCAAACACACTCAACATTGTAGGACTGGGTTCAGACAGGGGCACTGAAAAACGGACCACATTGCAGACTGGTGTCAGTGCTGTCCTTCTGTATCACTGTCTATAATGGGTCCACATCCTATCCGTATGCGGTCCATGGTGCACATAGACCAAATATCTGGTCACCTAAACTAGCCCTTAGGCTAAGTCTGCACCCCTAATCTGTGGCTCTTTACAGTGTAATACATGAGGATATAGTTTTCAAATCTGCATCATGGTCATGAAATTTTGGAATTTCACCACGGATTTTACTCGTTGCTATGCACAGGGAAAAATCTGCCTCAAATCTATGGCAAAATCCACTTGTAAGGCCTCATTCACAGGTTGAGTATTTGGTCAGTATTTTACATCAGTATTTGTAAACCAAAACCAGGAGTGGGTGATAAATACTGAAGTGGTGACGTGTTTCTATTATACTTTTCCTCTGATTGTTCCACTTCAGGTTTTGGATTACAAATACTGAGGTAAAAATTTCACCAAATACTCAAAGTGTGAACGTGGCCTAACACAGTAAAATGCAGACATTATCTACCAAGTGTCCACTTTCCCTTTAAACTTAGGCTCCAGCTGTTATAGTGCTGCTTGTCAGTAATAGTAGCCATTTTTTTTGGTCTCTCTGCTACCAAACATGTTTAGGTCCCCAGTGCAAAATTGAACAGGACATCCCAACCACGTGCCATTAATAATACCCATATCCTCCTAAGTGTCAGACAGGGCAACCACAGGGTAGCTATATGGGTGCATTTGTGGTTGCTACCTCTGCACCCACATAGCTACCCTTCTGTGTAAGAATCAATGTGGAAGCATTAAGGACTTAGCCCTGAAAAACTACTACTTTAGGCATTATTCAGATGTTTTTTTTCCATATGGACGTGATCCAAGGGGGTAACGTTTCTCCTTGCGGAGAGTGACATGTCAAGCCTCACATGCTGAGGTGAGGAGACTTTTAAGCCGCAATGCTCCTCTGGGAAATATGCAAATTGTCTCTTCAGAGAGCAAGAGGAGTAGCACTCTAGTGCCACCTATAGGAAGTAGCAATCCTAAAAGTCAATATCGACTCTCTAACGAGCCTTATCACATGATTTAGGATTTTGGTTTTGGCTTTAACCCTAAGTCATGTGATAAGGCTCGCTAGAGAGTCGATATTGACTTTTAGGATTGCTACTTCCTATAGATGGCACTAGAGTTCTAGTCCTCTGCCCCTCTGAAGAGACAATTTGCATATGAAAAAATAGACACTTTTTCATCAAGGTGCTGGATCCGACATTCGTCCATTTTTTTTTTACCATCAGTGTGCCATTTGTTTTTTCTTATTTGCAAAAAAAATCCAAGCTTTTCCTACACATCAGAAAAACGCAAACAACAAACAATACTCAGATGAAAAATAAATTTCGTCCACATGCTGTCTTTTTTTTTTCACTGACCCATTTATTCGATTAGACGAGTTTTACCCTTGACATTTTTTCTTGTGGACACACTGTCCACTAAAACACGGACATGTGAACAGCTCCACAGACTGTAAATGGGTAAGTGTTCTGTCTGTGAAGAACAAATCAAATGTGAATGCGGCCTTAGGTCGTAACACTTCTTTCTGGATGTCTTTTTGCTTTCATATGTCTCTTGAAGTATTTGAGCCCCGCGCGAAACACAATTATCTGTTAACAAAATGAAAGTTGTTATTAAAACTTGGTAAAACTGTAACATATTATTTTCCAGGCCAGTTTGTAAAAAATAGAAAAAATAAAATTGTATCCATCACCATTTGTGTGTAGAATTCCCTCGCTGTCTGTGCCCCCAGTGGCTGTCTTCCCATCTTCCTGGGGAGGATATGTGTATTTTAGTTGATTTATATTGGATCTCATGTGTATAATTTCTATCCAGTTGAGGTTTCTTGGTCAGTACATCAGATTTCTACAATATTCAGTATGTAATGTGGTTGGGGCTGATTTTCTTGAAATTATAAATTATATAAAATCTGAGCTTTTATCATGTCCTTCTTGTGGCCGAACGGTCCAGATTCCAGTCATGAAAGTACTTTTGTTGATTCGTTAAGTTGGATAAGTCACATTCCTTCCCTGGAAATCTATCCTGGTAATAATGAGGGTGATGCAAGTTAGGAGATATTTCATCTGCGTCCCAGCTGTTCCTCCGCTCATGTGTTTATCTTCACTTTTATTGCCATTAACCAAAATCTGATGATTTATATAAAAGCCAAAGGAGCAGCATTCATATGGTGTCATTGACGCGCCCCCTGGGCCATATTCTTTAGGGGAATACCCGGAGCCGGATCAGATGGGGGTTGTAGTCTTCCGAGTGGCTGTGACCCGGTCCGTGCCCAGGGTGTCAAACTCAGTTGTATGTGGCAGTCCTACAGATGTTATAAAGTTCTTAATTGTCGACTACGCCACCCGTTGTATTGCGGTCACTATGGCCGCCGCTGCAGCAGGGTCCGCTGAGGCTGATGGTGTTGGTGCAGCTTTTGGTAGTATAACCCCCAACGGGTGGGGTATAGCCTCAGGGGGTCAGGTGCAGAGGATGGGGGTTGTGGTGGTGCAGCATAGATGGTAATTAAAGACAGAGTCGGGTTGTGCAGTTTAGGGTATTTACTCACTGCTGATGTTCCGGTCACTCCAGCTTCAAGTGACCACCCGAGCCGTGCTGCGTCCACCAGGTCCTGGATTCAGCAAACCCCCAAACAAGTCCGGAGCGTGGCCCTGAGCTCTCCTTCTGTCCTTTCCTCTGGCCGTCCCCACTAGTGATCCACCTAGGTCCAGCTCCCTCGGGCCTTCTGTTGGGAGACCCTTGGCCTTGGGTTCCCTGACCCTCCACGTGGTCTGCCTTCGGGGTGGATGTGGTGGGTGGCCGTGGCAGACGCTTCCCACGGCCTCCGGTCTCTGGCTAGGGTGTGCTTTTGCCCCCACCAGTTTGGGATCCGGTACCCTATTGCCGACTCTTCACCCGGGGATTGAATTTGGGTTCTCAGAGTCCTTTCTTTTCCCCTCTGGGTCTTTCCTTCTCTGCTCCACTCTCTCTCTGCAGGCTCATCTGGACCTCTGCTTCCTCCTGACTCTGACAGACTGACCGACTGTGGCAGACTGACTCCTCTGCAAAGACTGACTGACTGACCCTGATCTTAGATGGTGCCCACCTTAAATACTCCCTCTATGTGTGAGCTCAGGTGACCAGCACCCAATGAGCTCCTATCTTTACCCAGGCTGCTCCCCCTATCTGCCCCTACACTACTTGGGATGTACCACCCCCCTCCCACTCCAGCCAGGAACAGACTCGGTCGTACCTGCACATTTCTAAGTGGGAGTACCGTTGGTCTGTTCCTCGGAAATGGGATGTGTGTAGTGCATGCAGCCTACCGAGCTCAGTCCCACTCTCCATCCTTATCCGGGAGTGGAATATCACACCTCTGGGTTGAGGTGCAATACCCCTGTAGCAGCCGAATCCTCAGGGTGCTACATCATCACCAAATATGTTTCTTACTAGCCACATAATGCTATTATGTGTGCAAGAGCGAAGCCGTGGTCTGTTCCTCTTCCACAAGTATACGAGTACATACATACATTATAATTTACAAACAACATGCACGCTACAACCGATATTCCCTCTAAGCTGTGGGCTATGGAAATGAAAGAGTTAAAAATTCCAAACTGTGCGCACGGTCTTTGAAAATGATGGTATGGGTAACATGCTGTCTCCGAAAGTGCTTATTATTAATAATGTAAGTGAACATGTCTCTGGGATGCACGTATCCCTTCATCAGGACAGTTGACAATGAATACATTTACATGTTACAGCTAATTTATTCATTGTAAACTGTCCTGGTGAAGACCCTTAAATGCATTCACTTATATTACTAATAATGAAGAACTACTTTTGGAAACAAAGTCCTTTTGGGTCCATTATATGCTAAGAGGAGCACAGCCCATTTCCTTCGGTTTTAAAGAAATCCTGTTTGTGATACATTCACTTTAGAGATGAGCGGATCGATCCGCAAAGGATTCAGTTTGAGTCCGATTTCCTGATCTTTCCGGCTTCACACGAATTTGAATATTTCGTGTTTTCATTTGCGGTTTGTAAAAAAAAAATGTAAAGGTTTTATAGTCAGTGGGATCTTCTCTCCTGTAGAGTGTAAGCTCTTATGGTCAGTGGGATCCTGTCTCTCTCCTGTAAAGTGTAAGCTCTTATGGTCAGTGGGATCCTCTCTCTCTCTCTCCTGTAGAGTGTAAGCTCTTATGGTCAGCTGGGTCCTCTCTCTCATGTAGAGTGTAAGCTCTTATGGTCAGCGGGGTCCTCTCTCTGATGTAGAGTGTAAACTTTAATGGTCAATGGGATCCTCTCTCTCATGTAATGTGTAAGCTCTTATGATCAGCAGGATCCTCTCACTCTCCTGTACAATGTAAGGTTTTACGGTCAATGGGATCTTCTCTCTTGTCTTTAAAGTGTAAGCTCTTATGGTCAGTGGGATCCTCTCTCTCTCATGTAGAGTGTAAGCTCTTATGGTCAGTGGAGTTTTCTCTCTCTCCTGTAGAGTGTAAGCTTGTATAGTTAGTGGGATCCTCTCTCTGGCCAATAGAGTGTAAGCTCTTATGGTCAGCAGAGTCATCTCTCTCCTGTAGAGTGTAAGCTCTTATGGTCAGCGGAGTCATCTCTCTCCTCTCCACCCCCAGACGAAGGCTTCAGGCCGAAACGCGCGTCGGGGTGGGCGCCATTGCAGAGCAGCAGTCCAACTCCCAGTGTGTGAGTATCTCTCATTCTCTCATGACCATGATAGTTTGGTATATGGTATGGGACACACATACCATTTGACCATCAGTGCCTCATTCATAATTGCTTCTAGTTTATCTAAGTGCTCAGAATTGTGTTTCAATTCACATCTACTCATGCATATTTCATAGAAGTAATGATGTGAATATACCTATATATACCAGCACTGTGCTATATATTATTTATGATTCTGCATGCACACTGTATACTTTTGGTTACCATACAATTCAGGCACGCCAAACAAGTATTTGACTGCTTATTTATCATTGACAAGTCTGCTGTGGCGCCCTTTTTCGCATGTTTGTTTTTATTCCCTCATTTACCCATCATACTGTCGTTCACATCACTGTTTTGAACAAATAAAATTTGTCTCACCCATACTGGACCTGTATTCGAAGTTCTCTTTTTTTTTTTTGTTTTTGTTAATTCATCTCTCTCCTGTAGAGTGTAAGCTCTTATGGTCAGTGGGGTCCTCTCTCTCCTGTAGAGTGTAAGCTCTTATGGTCAGTGGGGTCCTCTCTCTCCTGTAGAGTGTAAGCTCTTATGTTCAGTGAGATCCTCTCTCTCTCCTGTAGAGTGTAAGCTCTTATGTTCAGCGAGGTCCTCTCTCTCTCCTGTAGAGTGTAAGCTCTTATGGTCATCGAGGGTCATCTCTCTCCTGTAGAGTGTAAGCTCTTATGGTCAGTGGGGTTCTCTCTCTCCCTGTCTTTCTCTCTGTTTTCTCCCTCTCTCTCCTTTCCCCCCACATGTACTTTCTTGAACAATTACAAGCTTTTCAGTTTTGAGATTTGAGTAAATTTACTGTCTGCAAATCAATTTTTGGGGGAAAATTCTGCAAAGTTGGCAATTCGAATTTCAGATGATCCACTCATCTCTAATCCATGGGCCATTCTGGATTCTGGAAAGAGACAGCCTGCGGAAGGTCCATTTTATTTATTTATTTTTCAAAAAAGCATGTAGGGAGAGGGAGAATATGACCAAACCAAACTCCATAAATTACTATACTGTTGGCCTATGAAGCTCTTTCCTAGTCTTTTTTTTTTTTAGAACACACCTGTAAAGAGCTGTTAGGGGGGTTGTTAAATCCTCATTCCTATTTTCTTACATGGTATACAATGATGAAAGCTTAAGCTGAGATAATGAATACTCTGTCATTTTTGATTGAGCTTGGTAGACTGTAATTCTGGACTCCTCAATAGACGGGACGTCAGCAGGGGGTCACGTGCTGCCTGTGAGCGGCCAGTGATAGCGCCGCTCACAGGCAGAAAAGGCAGAAGGAGGTAATTATGAAGAAGTTGCTTTTCATCATGAAAATGCTTTGGCATATTTTAAATAGTAGTGTACAACCCCTTTAATTATTTTTTTAGTTATTTTGTTTTATTCCCATTATAGCCCTGACACTGTGATCCTTCAATAATGCACTGCAATACCCCTGGTCATTTTACTGACATTCAACCTATTAAGCCCTTACCCTCCCGGCGCCCATGATGCCTCCTATGTTCCCCCAACCCAGAGACCTACACATTGCTTACCCTACATTTATACAGTGAAGGAAATAAGTATTTGATCCCTTGCTGTTTTTGTAAGTTTGCCCACTGACAAAGACATGAACAGTCTATAATTTTAAGGGTAGGTTAATTTTAGCATTGAGAGATAGAATATCCCCCCCAAAAAATCAAGAAAATCACATTGTATAAATTAGATAAATTTATTTGCATTTTGCAGTGAGAAGTATTTGATCCCCTACAAACCATTATGAGTTCTGGCTCCTACAGACCAGTTAGACGCTCCCAATCAACTTGTTACCTGCATTAAAGACAGCCGTCTTACATAGTCTCCTGTATAAAAGACTCCTGTCCACTGACTCAAGTAATCAGTCAGACTCTAACCTCTACAACATGGGCAAGACCAAAGACCTTTCTAAGGATGTCAGGGACAAGATCATAGACCTGCGCAAAGCTGGAATGGGCTACAAAACCATACACAAGACGCTGGGTGAGAAGGAGATAACTGTTGGTGCAATAGTAAGAAAATGGAAGAAATACAAAATGACTGTCAATCGACATCGATCTGGGGCACCATGCAAAGTCTCACCTCATGAGGTATCCTTTATCATGAGGAAGGTGAGAGATCAGCCTAAAACTACACAGGGAGAACTTGTTAATGATCTCAAGGCAACTGGGACCAGAGTCACCAAGAAAACCATTGGTAACACATTACACATTAAAGGTTTAAAATCCTGCAGTGCCCGCAAGATCCCCCTGCTCAAGAAGGCACATGTGCAGGCCCGTCTGAAGTTTGCCAATGAACACCTGGATGATTCTGTGAGTTATTGGGAGAAGGTGCTGTGGTCAGATGAGACAAAAATTGAGCTCTTTGGCATTAACTCAACTCGCCGTGTTTGGAGAAAGAGAAATGCTTCCTATGATCCAAAGAACACCGTCCCCACTGTCAAGAATGGAGGTGGAAACATTATGTTTTGGGGGTCTTTCTCTGCTAAGGGCAGAGGACTACTTCACAGCATCAATGGGAGAATGGATGGAACCATGTACCCAGGGGCGTACATAGGAACCATGGGGCCTCATAGCAGAAGTTCTAATTGGGCCCCCCCCCAAAAAAAAATGTAAATAATTGTCAGGGTCACAGAAGAGCAGATCTTACAACACACACAGAACGCAGACATGCACGAGCACACACACAGTATGAAGATATGCATGCACACACAAAGTATGCAGACATGCATGCACACACACACAAAGTATGCAGACATGCACGCACACACACAGTATGCAGACATGCATGCACACACACAGTATGCAGACGTGCGCGCACACACAGTATGCAGACATGCGTGCACGCACACAGTATGCAGACATGCACGAGCACACACACAGTATGCAGACATGCACGCACACACACAGTATGCAGACATGCACGCACACACACAGTATGCAGACATGCGCGCACACACAGTATGCAGACATGCGCGCACGCACACAGTATGCAGACATGCGCGCACACGGTACGCAGATGTGCGATCACACACGGTACGCAGACATGCGATCACACACAATATGCAGACATGCAATCACACACACAGTACGCAGTCACACACACACGGTACACAGACATGTGATCACACACACAGTATGCAGACATGCGATCACACATGGTACACAGACATGTGATCACACACGGTAAGCTGACATACCATGCCATCACACACACGGTACGCAGACATGTGATCACACGCGGTAGGCAGACATGTGATCACACACAAACGGTACGTAGACATGCGATCACACACACACGGTATGCAGACATGTAATCACACACACACGGTACACAGACATGCAATCGCATACACAGACATGCGATCACACACACAGTACAAAGATATGCACGAACACACAGTACGCAGACATGCACACACACACAGTACGCAGACATGCACACACACAAACACATTCACAGATATGTACACATACAGACATACACACATATTTGAACACATTCTTAAAAACACATAAAACAGACATAAATATATATACACAGTCATGCACACACACACACGACACATTAGAAATATATTTAAAATGGGGATTGGGGAATCTGGCGACAAGCCTCATTTATCTGCCCCCGGCCTGTCTCCAGTTTAGCTGTGCAGGGCCGCCGGCATGTCTGATGGCCATCACAGACATGGCCCTGGACCATCAGGGGGGCTCGTTCACTGTCGAGGCCCTGGTCCATCAGGGGGGCCCCCTTACCATCGAGGCCCTGAACCATCAGGGGGCTCCCTCGCTGTTGGGGCCCTGGACCATCAGGGGGGCCCCTCACCGTCGGGGCCCTGGACCATCAGGGTGGTCCCCTCACCGTCAAGGCCCTGGACCATCAAGGGGGTCCCCTCACCGTCTGGGTCCGGGCCGCTCCCCCAGCATCTGTACAGCCAGGACCTCACTCCGGCGCTGCAGCTTGTCTGCCGGCACGTCCCCAGACATAGCCGCGCTGTGTGTGGCTGTGTCTGCTAGTAATGACGCAGCAGGGGCAACATACAAGCACAATTAAAGGTGCAGTGTCGCCCCTGCGTGTCATTACTACCATACACAGCCGCATAGTGCGCAGCTATGTCTAAGGAAGTGCCGGCAATCTAGTTACAGCCTGCAGCGCCAGCGGATCAGGGGGGCAGGAGCAGGGGGGGCCGATGCAAGGGTGGCGGGAACCCCGATGCAGATACACGGTGCCGGCAACTGCTATGGGGCCCCCCGGCTGATGGGCCCCATAGCAGTCGCGTGGCCTGCCACCATTGGCGGTACGCCACTGCATGTACCATAAAATCCTGAATGACAACCTCCTTCCCTCCACCAGGACATTAAAAATGGGTCGTGGCTGAGTCTTCCAGCAAGACAATAACCCAAAACATACAGCCAAGGCAACAAAGGAGTCGCTCAAAAAGAAGCACAGTAAGGTCATGGAGTGGCCTAGCCAGTCTCCAGACCTTAATCCCATAGAAAACTTATGGAGGAAATTGAAGCTCCGAGTTGCCAAGTGCCAGCCTCAAAATCTGAATGATTTAGAGATGATCTGCAAAGAGGAATGGACCAAAATTCCTCCTGACATGTGCGCAACCCTCATCAGCAACTACAAAAAACGTCTGACTGCTGTGCTTGCCAAGAAGGGTTTTGCCATCAAGAATTAAGTGTTGTTTGCCAGAGGATTCAAATACTTATTTCTCACTGCAAAATGCAAATAAATGTATCTAATTTATACAATGTGATTTTCTTGATTTTTTTTGTATATTCTATCTCTCAATGTTAAAATTAATTTACCCTTAAAATTATAGACTGTTCATGTCTTTGTCAGTGGGCAAACTTACAAAAACAGCAAGGGATCAAATAATTATTTCCTTCACTGTACGCATATATCATACGTTTAGATATAATTCCCATATATTGACGTCATCAAGATTTTGCAACCATGAAAATGCTAAAACATGAAATGCGTCAGTAAACTATAAGCAAGCTGTTCTATTTGGTCAGCGGTGATAAGCATCACCTTCGGTCTGGAGGAGTGATATTTTCACATACAGTAATGTAGTATTCTAGATAAGGTCTTACAGCTGTGGAATGAGAACTGACATCAGGTATGTCGTGTTATTTTATGTTATGAACTTAACTACAATCTTTCATTTTTCACACCCGCTTTGTACTATAGCTTCCTATGGTGAGTTTGACCTCCTGTGATGTGAAGGAAACTCCTGGCCATCTGCACATTTTACCTTCAGATCTCCTCGTGATTTTTTTCTAAGAAAACTAAATGTTCAGATGTAAATGTCTTTATTTCATTATGCACATTGCCCTTCACAGAGAGATAGAGGACTTGAACTCTATAGCACCACCTGTTGGAAGTAGCGATCCTACAAGTCACTATCGACCCTTTACCGAGCCTTGCAATATGACTTAGGATAAAAGCCAAATCAGAATCTCAATTTGCAGACACCGTGTTTCGGGGTGTTGTCCCATCATCAGTGCAAAGTATGAGAGTCACACAAAGAAAGCATGTGTGAAGGAAATTTCCTTTTAAATGGGTTATACAGTGTTGTAGGGGACTTACACCTATAACAACCATACCAGTGCTGTCGTGCTAAGTCCGCTATAACACTGTATAGGCCATTTATTTTTGCATTTGGGGGGTGACGGACTCGCTTTAATCTACAGTGGTGGCCAAAAGTATTGGCATCCCTGCAATTCTGTCAGATAATACTCAGTTTCTTCCTGAAAATGATTGCAATCACAAATTCTTTGGTATTATTATCTTCATTTAATTTGCTTGCAAGGAAAAAACACAAAAGAGAATGAAGCAAAAATCAAATCATTGATCATTTCACACAAAACTCCAAAAATGGACCAGACAAAAGTATTGGCACCCTCAGCCTAATACTTGGTTGCACAACCTTTAGCCAAAATAACTGCGAACAACCGCTTCCGGTAACCATCAATGAGTTTCTTACAATGCTCTGCTGGAATTGTAGACCATTCTTCTTTGGTAAACTGCTCCAGGTCCCTGATATTTGAAGGGTGCCTTCTCCAAACTGCCATTTTGAGATCTCTCCACAGGTGTTCTATGGGATTCAGGTCTGGACTCATTGCTGGCCACCTTAGAAGTCTCCAGTGCTTTCTCTCAAACCATTTTATAGTGCTTTTGGCAGTGTGTTTTGGGTCATTGTCCTGCTGGAAGACCCATGACCTCTGAGGGAGACCCAGCTTTCTCACACTGGGCCCTATGTGGCGCCCCTGAGGGTTCGACCGCCGCAGGGATGCTGCACCTCTTCCATGGGGTGTGATGTTCCTCCTTCGAGGTAAGAACGGTGCAATGGTCAGGACCCCACTTCCACATCCAACACTTCTCCCACCAGAGGGGGCTAGTAGGCACTAGTGTGCTGCCCCTACTGGTAAAGTGGGAAATTGGGGAACCAAGAAATAGGGGGAACCATTTAGTGGGTGAGAGTGGAGGATGCACATTTAGTTACACTTAATATTTCATATTTAATAAACAGCCATCTTGGGCTCATGGTTCTTTGATTGTGATCTCCATCCCTGAACGTGGCTTCTGGGTGAACCCGCAGCGGATGGAGACACGGCCCTCGTACCCTGGCCTTGGGTCGAGGGGCAGGTTGGAGTTAACGGATGTCTCAACCCGGTCAAGGACCATGACCAAGAAGGCCTGGAGCTTAGGAGTGTAGCTCCACCGCAAAAGGATCCCAGGGGGATGCAGACGGAGCGGTATACGCCACCTGTCCTCGTTATCCTGACCTAGTCAGAGGGATTCCGGCTGCAAGAGGGGTACCGGCCCCCAACACCTGACTTTGCTACTCTATGTCCTAGTCAGGGAAGCCCGGCAGGCCCAGAGGATCCCACCGGGTAACGGAAGGAGCGGAGCTGCCACCCGTACCCTTTTTCTGAGCGTAGTCCAGAGGGAGACCCGGCCTATCTACACACACACAGACAGGAAAGGACTCGGTCTGAAGTCTAGGAACACTCTGGTGCGGGGTCCTGATTGAACACTTGAATTACTTGGAGATTGTCGGACCCCCGTCCCTGGTGACCGCAGAACTCCGTGAGGAGCAGGGAGAAGCCTTACAGCTGTACTCTCCACCGTGAGTAAAAACCCTGGAAGTCAACCCCTATGGCCTCCGGACTCTTTATTTCTGCACTGCACTGCACCACGTAGCACCAGACCTCCTATACTACAGCCCTCCATCCTCGTCTCTGCCCTGAGGCCCTGCTCCGCCTGTGGGGAGTAGTGTCAACGACGGCTGCCACAACATCCCGCCTCAGAGGACTGCTGCAGCGCTGGTGGCCTTCACCAGGTACCACAGGTGGTGTAGTCGATAGCAACCACTCAACCCTGATAGCCCGTACCACCCTTTTTAATGTGATGGCCCTGGGCACAGAGCGGGTCCAGGCCACGATTCTCCCCTAACATCTGACCCAGCTCCGAGTTCCCCATCTCCCAGGGAGGGCTGTGAGCGTCACACCTACATTATGCTGCAAAATTTGTTGGTAGTCTTCAGACTTCATAATTCCATGCACACGGTCAAGCAATCCAGTGCCAGAGGCAGCAAAGCAACCCCAAAACATCAGGGAACCTCCGCCATGTTTGACTGTAGGGACAGTGTTCTTTTCTTTGAATGCCTCTTTTTTTTCCTGTACACTCTATGTTGATGCTTTTTCCCAAAAAGCTCTACTTTTGTCTCATCTGACCAGAGAACATTCTTCCAAAACGTTTTAGGCTTTCTCAGGTAAGTTTTGGCAAACTCCAGCCTGGCTTTTTTATGTCTCGGGGTAAGAAGTGGGGTCTTCCTGGGTATCCTACCATACAGTCCCTTTTCATTCAGACGACGACGGATAGTACACGTTGACACTGTTGTACCCTCGGACAGGGCAGCTTGAACTTGTTTGGATGTTAGTCGAGGTTCTTTATCCACCATCCGCACAATCTTGCGTTGAAATCTCTCATCAATTTTTCTTTTCCATCCACATCTAGGGAGGTTAGCCACAGTGCCATGGGCTTTAAACTTCTTGATGACACTGCGCACGGAAGACACAGGAACATTCAGGTCTTTGGAGATGGACTTGTAGCCTTGAGATTGCTCATGCTTCCTCACAATTTGGTTTCTCAAGTCCTCAGACAGTTCTTTGGTCTTCTTTCTTTTCTCCATGCTCAATGTGGTACACACAAGGACACAGGACAGAGGTTGAGTCAACTTTAATCCATGTTAACTGGCTGCAAGTGTGATTTAGTTATTGCCAACACCTGTTAGGTGCCACTGGTAAGTTACAGGTGCTGTTAATTACACGAATTAGAGAAGCATCACATGATTTTTCAAACAGTGCTAATACTTTTGACCACCCCCTTTTTTAGGTTTGGTGTGGAATTGTATCCAATTTGGCTTTAGGACAATTCTTTTTGTGTTTTTTCATTGCAGACAAATTAAATGAAGATAATAATACCAAAGAATTTGTGATTGCAATCATTTTCAGGAAGAAACTGAGTATTATCTGACAGAATTGCAGGGGTGCCAATACTTTTGGCCAACACTGTATGTGTGGCTGTCACCTGAATCTTCTTATTGTCATCGATGGTTAGATTGTAATGCTTGTGTCATTAAAGGAAACTTACAGCATGACCTAGTGGCGCATGAACCAGACACTGGCTCCGTTAATGGAGCCTTGCATGTTTTACTCTGAAATACTGCTGTTTTTTCAGAGAAAACCTTAAAATGTGTCTGAGGACAACATGTCTGTTTGACTGGACTGGAACCTAATGGCTTCTCTGTACCCCGCTCACATAGACTAACAGGTCTCTCCTTGTGTTTGTGTATAGGGAGAGACCTGTCAGTCAAAGAGCATGAGGTGAGGAGAAGCTGGTGTGGATTGGCCTCTCGGACTAGTTATCCGAGACTCATCATCCCCGGACAACTTATGAAAAATTGTTTTCTCTGAAACGCCATACAGACATGGCTGCAATAAGGGACCTGGTCTCTAATTTATATTGCCCGTAGTTTAGAAGGCATGAAAATATTGTCATGTTCTTTTAATGTCATAAGTCTCACCTTCGGTAGAGATTATGGTGAGCTTGAGGAGGGGCTTACATAGAAATCATGGGGCCCCATAGCAGAAGTGCTAATTGTCGGGGTCACAAAACAGCATTTCTCACAACTTTTCAGCCTTTACATAGTAATTTTCCTCCTACTGAAGTCCTAGATTCCTCTTTCATTGCCCGCATAAAGTATTATGCAAACAAAAGTGCCCCCCAAACACAGTATGATACCCCCATGGTGAATTCCTCCACATTAACCTCTACATGCACAGTATAATGACCCTACTGTACCCCACCTCAACTCCCCTGGCAAAGTATGGTGGCCCCAATACAGTATGATCCCCCAACTGTGACCCCCACACAGCTCTTCATGCACTAAAATGGGCCTACATACAGGATAATGGCCCCACACTGTATAATGGCCCGTAGTAGCCCTCCAAAACAGTATAATGGCCCCCACACAGTATGATGGTCCCCACACAAACCTTCACACTGTATAATTTCTTGCATACAGTATAATGAACCCACACATATTATAATGGCCCAACATAGACTTCCATATAGTATAATGCCCTCCCCATAATTCTACATATAGTATAATGCGCCCCCCATAATCCTCCATAGAGTATAATGCACTCCCCATGGTCCTCCATAAAATATAGTGCACTCCTCATGGTCCTCCATAGAATATAATGCACTCCACATGGTCCTCCATATAATAAAATGCATTCCCCATGCTCCTCCACACAATATAATGTACCCCCCATGGTTCTCTATACAAGTATAATGCACCCCCCATGGTCCTCCATACAGTATAATGTGCCACCCATGGTCCTGCATACAGTATAATGCAACCCCATGATTCTCTATACAGTATAATGCACCCCCATGGTCTTCCATACAGTATAATGCACCCCCGATGGTCCTCCACACAATATAATGCCCCCCCATGGTCTTCCATATAATAAAATGCTCTCTTCATGGCCTTCCACACAATATAATGTACCCCCCATGGTCCTCTATACAAGTATAATGCACCCCCATGGTCCTCCATATAGTAGAATGCACACCCATGGCCCTCCATGCACTATAATGCACCCCCATGGTCCTCCATACAGTATAATGCACCCCGATGGTTCGCCATATAATAAAATGCTCTCCCCATGGTCCTCCACACAATATAATGTACCCCCACATGGTCCTCTATACAAGTATAATGCACCTCCATGGTCCTCCATACAGTATAATGCACTCCCATGGTCCTCCATACAGTATATTGCACTCCCATGGTCCTCTACACAATAAAATTCCCCCCTATGATCCTCCATGCAGCATAATGCACCCCAAGGTCCTCCATATAGTATAATGCACCCCATGGTCCTCTATACAGCATAATGCACCCCCATGGTCCTCTATACAGTATAATGCACTCCCATGGTCCTCTACACAATATAATGCCCCTCCCATGATCCTCCATACAGTATAATGCACCACCATGGTCCTCCATACAGTATAATGCACTCCCATGGTCCTCTACACAATATAATGCCCCTCTCATGATCCTCCATACAATATAATGCACCCCCATGGTCCTCTATACAGTATAATGCACCCCCATGGTCCTCTATACAGAATAATGCACCTCCATGGTCTTCCATACAGTATAATGCACCCCCATGGGCCTCCATAAAGTGTAATGCACCCCCATGGTCCTCCATACAGTATAATGAAACTCCATGATCCTGTACACAATACAATGCACCCCCCATGATCCTCCATACAGTATAATGCACCCCATGGCCCTCCTTACAGTAGAATGCACCCCCATGGTTCTCCATACAGTAGAATGCACCGCCATGGTCCTCCATACAGCATAATTCACCCCCATGGTCCTCCATACAATATAATGCACCCTCCCATGGTCCTCCACACAATATAATGCACCCCCATACTGTATTATGGCCACCGAACACTGATTTAAAAAAAGGAAATAAAGTACTCACCTCTCCTGGTTCCACACGATGCTCTAGTCTTCCCAGCGTGCGGTGTGAAGCTCCGGACATCTCAGAGCAGTGGGTGCCCTGTAATGATGTCATCACTCCCACTGCTCTGACATGTCAGACGCAGAGGAAGAATGATGGAGATGGAAGAGCCTGCTGACGCTCAATCCTCCATCAACATTGCTCGCACTTGGCCCCCACTCTGGCCGTCAGCACAAGCAATGATGATGGAGGAGGGAGCCTCAGCAGACTGTTCCACCCCCATCATTCTGTGTGGGCGCCCGGGCAGTGCGGGTGCTAATGGGCGTTGGCGGGGCCTGGTGCAGTGAGGGCTCAGTGCAGTGAAGGCCTGCTGCTGTGAGAGCCCGGTGCAGTGAGGGCTTGGTGTGGCCACTGGCTTGTGGTTATACACACTAGTCATTCTGAGTCCAAATAGCTACAGTATAAAGCAAGGGAGAGGCATAGTGTTGCCGTATGTGACTTTGATGAGACCGTAAGTCTAATTTCCTGCTGCACTAAAAGAACACAGCAATAAAATAAATGAAAAATAAAGCCACTAAGCTGACCAAAATAAGAGAGATTGTCACTTATATATATGACTTTAGGTCCACAAATACACATTCTGCTAAGTCCTCATACACACAACTGTGTTATCTGTGTGGTATGATTGTCATTTTATGACTTTATGGATTGATTGTAAACAGAAGAAGTGATGCTGACATTATGCATGCTCTATGGGGACAGAACATAACGAGTGGATTAACGTTTTCTCTGTCCCCATACAGCATTCATATTGTCAGCAGCACTTCGTCCTTGTAAGGAGACCACTGGATTGGCCAAAGATGGAGCCGGAGGATCACCTGGTAGGCCTTGAGTCTTAGTCTATTGATTGCAGCTTGAAGGCACCAGCAATTGCTTAGCAACTGCTTCCTTACCACACAGAGAGCACTCCTCTACTCTGTCAGCTGAGCCACCACAGCCTAGTTAAAGCATACCCATCGCCTTAAGTGTCCATGCTTAAGTGTGAGAAATATGAATTGTACTTGAATTGAACCTGAAGGGAACTGAAGGTAACTGGATACTTGGACACTGTAAACAATGTTTGTATTTTTCACTCTCAACCCCTTACTCCTTCACTTTTTACAACCACCCCTAATCCTTATACCTAGTAATGAACTCGTCATCTCTCCCTCAATCCTCCCCATCCATCTCACCTCCTTCTCAGAACTATTCCTCTACATTCAATCCTGTGTCTCTAAGCACAGATAGCCACCTCATGCTCTCTCCTGCTCCCACCTACTCCCACCTACTAACACTTTCCTTGCTCTTCCTCACTGCTGGTGATATCTTCCCAAATCCTGGCCCTCCTCACCTCATCTCCACAGTCACTTCCACCGCCTATCCACGATCTATCACAAACTCTTACAACCCTTCTAACCTCATACACATCCGCCCAGCCTCCGCTTCTCCAATCCCACTAACAGGAGCTCTATGGAACGCGTGCTCTGTCTGAAACAAACTTTCCTACATCCATGATTCTTTCATCACTAACAAACTTTCCTTCCTCGGCATCACCGAAATCTCGCTCACCCTCTCTGATACGGCCTCTCCAGATGAACTTTTGTACAGTGGATTCCACCTTTCCTACACCTCATGCCCCATTGGCAAGCATGGTGGAGGAGTAGGTTTTCTCCTGTCAGATAACTGCTCCTTCACCCAAATCCCACTGCCACCCTCCGTTACTCTCCCCTCTTTTGAGGTGCACTGTGTGCGCATCTACTCCCCTTCCAACCTCCAACTGGCTGTCATCTACCGCCCCCCAGGACCAGCCACCACCTTCTTAGACCATTTCACCACCTGGCTACTTCATTTTCTTTCTTCTGACATCCCCACTATCATCATGGGTGACTTCAACATCCCCATCGACACTTCCCTCTCAGCTGCCTCTAAGCTTCTATCGCTCACTTCCTCCTTCGGCCTTACTCAGTGGTCTTCCGCAGTCACTCACAAAGATGGCCACACTCTGGACCTCATCTTCAGCCGCCTCTGTTTCCTGTCTAACCTCTCTAACTCACCCCTTCCTCTTTCTGACCACAACCTACTTACATTCTCTACCCTCTAATCTCCAGGGCAACAATCCCCTCTCCACAAACTTGCATGCCCTTGCAGAAATCTTAAACACCTTGACCTACACTCACTCTCTGAATCCCTCCTCCCTCTTACAGACATCAGTTCCTTACATAATGCAGATGTTGCTGCCGCTTTATATAACACCACAACAGCTGCAGCTCTCGATTCGGTCGCCCCCCTCACACATACCAAAGCTCGCACAATCAACAGGCAACCCTGGCACACCAGCCTAACCAAAGAACTGTGACGGGCCTCCAGGGTTGCTGAGCGTAGATGGAAAATGTCCCACTCCAATGAGCACTTCATCGCATTCAAACAGTCCCTCAGTACCTTCCAGTCCACACTCACTATAGCAAAACAAACATACTTCTCATCTCTCATATCCGCCCTGTCTCACAACCCTGAACAGCTATTCAACACCTTCAATTCTCTCCTCCGCCGCCCAGCGCCTCCTCCCTCTCCTCTCCTCTCAGCCAAACACTTTGCCTCATTCTTCAAGCAGAAGATTGACACCATCAGACAAAGCTTTTGCCTAAAGTCCCCCCAGCCCCTTCTCACACCTACTCAATCCTCCTCCTCCAAAACCAGCTGCTCCAGCATTACTGAAGATCAACTTTCCTCTTTACTCTCTAAATCACACCTCACCACCTGTGAACTTGACCCAATCCCGTCCCACCTCATCCTCAACCTTACCACTATCTTCATCCCAAGCCTAACCCACCTTTTCAACCTGTTACTAACAACTGGTGTCTTCTCCTCATGCTTCAAATATGCCTCGATAACACCCATCGTCAAAAAGCCCTCCCTTGACCCATCCTCTCTGACAAGCTACCGCCCCATATCACTTCTCCCCTATGCCTCAAAACTACTGGAACAACATGTCCACTTTGAACTGTCCTCCCACCTCTCCTCCTGCTCTCTCTTTGACCACCTCCAATCTGGCTTCCAACTGCACCATTCTACTGAAACTGCCCTGACTAAAGTCACCAACGACCTACTAACTGCCAAATCCAAGCGACACTACTCTGTCCTTCTCCTCCTAGACCTGTCATCTGCCTTCGACACAGTGGACCATTCCCTCGTACTACAGACTCTCTCATCTCTCGGCATCACAGACTTGGCCCTATCTTGGATCTCTTCATACCTAACAGACAGGACATTCAGTGTCTCCCACTCACACACCAGCTCCTCATCTCGCCCTCTATCTGTCGGTGTCCCCCAAGGTTCAGTTCTAGGACCGTGCTCTTCTCCATCTACACCTTCGGCCTGGGACAGCTCATAGAGTGTCACGGCTTTCAGTATCACCTCTATGCTGATGACACACAGATTTACCTCTCTGGACCCGATATCTCCTCCCTACTAACCAAAATCCAACAATGTCTGTCCACTATTTCATCCTTCTTGTCTGCTAGATTTCTAAAACTTAACATGGATAAAACAAAATTTATCATCTTTCCACCATCTCATTGATCCCCCCCACCTGACCTATCTATCAACATCAATGGCTTTTCACTCTCGGCTCACTGCCTTGGGGTAACCCTGGACTCTGATCTCTCCTTCAAGTCATATATCCATGCCCTTTCCACTTCCTGATGACTTCAACTCAAAAATATGTCCCGGATCCGCACATTCCTCAACCACGAATCTGCAAAAACACTAGTGCGCGCCCTCATCATCTTCTGACTCGACTACGGCAACCTCCTGCTCTGTGGCCTCCCTTCCAATCTATCCTAAACTCTGCTGCCCGACCAATCCACCTGTCCCCCCACTATTCCCCAGCCTCTACTCTCTGTCAATCCCTTCACTGTCTCCCCATTGCCCAGAGACTCCAGTTCAAAACCCTAACCATGGCATACAAAGCCATCCACAACCTGTCTCCTCCATATATCTGTGACATAGTCTCCCTATACATAACTGTATGCAACCTCCGATCCTCACAAGATCTCCTGCTCTACTCCACTCTTATCTCCTCTTCCCACAATCACATGCAAGAATTCTCCCGTGCATCCCCCCTACTCTGGAACTCTCTACCCCAACATATCAGACTCTCACCTCTCGTAGAAACCTTCAAAAGGAGCCTGAAAACCCACTTATTCCGACAAGCCTACAACCTGCATTAACCATCGTGCCACCATACTCCTGCACAACCAGCTCTATCCTCATCTACTGTATCCTGTAGACTGTGAGCCCTCGTGGGCAGGGTCCTCGCTCCTCCTGTACCAGTCGCCATCACGTTTTGTTCAAGATTATTGTAATTGTTTTTGTATGTATACCCCTTTTTCACATGTAAAGCGCCATGGAATAAATGGTGCTATAATAAATAATGATAATAATAATACCCACATTTTAGGTGACTTTTTTAAAAAAAAGCAGTCATGTGCATGAATATTAGCAATAACACTACTTCTGGCTATTATATGACCTATATCTGCATTTTTCAACATTTTTTCCTCTGCAGTCTATATCACTAACTTTTAGTTGTCCATGAGCTATTAAGTGGAAACTATTTTCCATGTCATTTCCAATACTCCGTACAGACTGTATGAATATTTCCCGATCTCGTCTTTATGTAGCACATGTATTTAAGCAGCAACAATGTAGAGAACATTATACAGCAGTACTGAGAGGCGTAGCTGTGAATCCAAAACTGTAGTGAGAAAAGCCACTTACTGAAAAGCAGCAGCTTATTATGGCTGTGTCTCTTTCTGTTGCCCCTCTTTTTTTGTCCAAGAACAGTTTTAGCGGCCAATTAAAGAGGTTATCCAGGACTATATTATTTCTTTGTACTGTTGGTCTAAGAACTATTAGGCAGCCTGTTCTTCTGGCAGATCTCTGACGGCACACAGTGGTCACTGACTGCTCCTACCAGCTTTTCTGCGGCTTCCACTGATGTCACATCGACAGAGCAGCGGCTTCTCGTCCATTTTGTGTGACTTTGTAGTGCTGCTCACTGATAGAGATCCTTTACATTTACAAACACTGCACTTAAAATCCACTAGAAAGTAGGAGTTACATTTGTTTTGGATGCAGTTGTTTAGGAGCCTTGACCTTTCATGGTAGTCAGATTTGTTTAATGTCAGCTTACACTCTTGATATTGCCCACACACTGATTCTTTTGCTTACACAGAGAAAACATAGACCTCTGGGAAGTAGATGTCAAAATGTTGATTTTTTTTTTTTCTCTGGTTAAGCTGATTTTTATCTCAGTAATTATATTTCTAGGATCATTTATATTACAGTAATTACTTTTACATGATAATTATGCACTGCAGTGTGTTAAAGGGATTGAGTACCTGCCTTGTATAAAAAGTGTCAATTTTCTATTTGCAAATGAAGACAATCTTATTGTAGCATGAGGTCAAAATCTACTGACAAAGAAAATATTGAAACGCACAATTCTTAAAGAATCACTCCTCTCATCAAAGTCCATATCCTCTTAATATATTGCAGTCATCATCTAATATAGCACTGTGTACTTACAATTGCTCATTTTGCCTTTCTACCCAGTTATTTCTTGCCTTTTCCATTAGGTCTATGACATCACGTGAATAAAAACTGACTAGCTGAATCCTTCTAAGCTCTGTGTAGAAACAGGAAGTCTCTTTTCCCTACATGAGTCATCACTGCAAAAGTTCTTGAAAGGTGGGAGGAGCGGAGCAGAGGGGTCAGGAGTTGAAGAGGGGGATGACCCATGCAGGGAAAAGAGACTTCCTATTTCTACATAGAGCAGAGAGAAGAGAAAAGAGAAGAATTAACTGGGTAGAAAGGCAAAATGAGCAACTGTAAGTACACAGAGCTATATAATACGATGACTGCAATATATTAAGAGGATAAGAACTTTGATGAGAAGAGTGCTTCTTTAAGAATTGTGAGTTTCAAAATTTTCTTTCGGAGCCTGCTGGTTTTCAATGGAAATTTTGATCGAACAAATTGTAGAAGTTGAAGCGGTATAGCTGGGTTATTCTCCCCTAAAAGCAATGCTGCATATTATGTTGCCTGATACTGCGTCTATATGAAACGTTAACATAAAGAGGCACAGTAGGGTCCCACGGAAGTCAATGAATATTGCAGTAATCAAGGTGCATACCTAGAGAGTACTGAGCCCCATGCAAACATTTTGAATGATACTCCACCTGGTTAAATCACTAAAGTAGACCCTAGGCTTGGGTCAGACCCTTGTGTTCCAAGCTTTGACAGACCCTTGTGTTCCAAGCTTTAACTGGTCTGATGCAACAGAGGTTTGAGAGCTGGACTATGGGATAATGATTGTGAACACTAATTTATAGATGTTGTCCACTACTTAGACTTAGAATCATAGAATGTTGAGTTGGAGGGGACCTTCAGGGTCATCGTGTCCAACCCCCTACTCAATGCAGGAGTCACTAAACCATGTCAGACAGATGTCTGTCCAGCCTCTGTTTGGAGACATCCATTGAATGAGAACTCACCACCTCTTGTGGCCGCCTGTTCCACTCATTGATCACCATCACTGTCAAAAAGTTTTTTATGAGAAGTTTTTTTTTATTAACCCTTATTGTAAACTGACGTATAGATACATCTGCACTGGGGTGCTAGTGTGTAGAAGGGCTCAGGAATCTAAACCATTTTCTATCTTATGGAGAGCTAATTTGTATATATTTTCCCATGGAGCTTTGCCAGACCTATAAGTTTTTACATGGAGAAATATTATTCCCCAGATCCATACCCTCAGTCCTGTCACTTACTCAAAAAAATGAGTTAAATACCTTGTAAAAAAAATCATTGACAATCATCTCTGTTTTATGCTACGTCACTATTGCCGAGTTATTCATATTTGTTGCTTTTGCAGTGTAGTATGTGAAATCTCCGCTTGCAGCCAACTGGATATTTCTTCAGAGTCTTTTCAGGGGGTATGTTCTGTTAGCCCTCCCTCCTAGATGCTGTCAATCACAGCTAAGCAGCTGATCTAAAAGTCTCAGTCTCATATGCTGCCGAGTTGTGATTAGCAGCGTCTGGGAGTGAAGGTCGACAGACCTTGTCACCCAGAGGAGACTGAGAAGAAACTGTCTTGGTCTGCAAGTTAATCTGAAAGCGAAGAATTCACATAACGTGCATCAGAAGAAACAAATGTGGATATCTCTGCAATGGAGAAACGTAGTGCAAAACGTAAAAAAACGGCAGAATCAGGGGAGCTTATGGATTTTTACAAGTTAACTCAATTATCTTGAGCAAGTGATAGGTCCTCCTTAAAGGTCTTTTTTTTACCAATCACTCTGTTTTGCATTGACCGAGGGGCAAGAGCCCCAAAATCTGTTTGCATATGGGTGTCTTTTTTTATGAAAGAGACTCTGGTTAGGCTTATACTCTTAGTGATTTTACTCATTAAAGGTGTTTTTGCACTAACAAATCTAAGTTTAATCAACTTTTTACTGAATTACTGAATAGATCTTGGAATAATAATAAATTCCACAATTGCATGTGGTTAAATAAAATGTCCCTGTGCTGAGATAATCTTATAAATGTGCCCCTGCTGTGTACTGTGTAATGGCTGGGTCTGACCGTGCGAGAACATGGTCTGATCATACCACATCTAATGGGCAGGGAAAGATGCAAAAGAGTCTACAGACAGGGCAGCACGGGATCGTACATCATTCTTTCTGTGAAGGAAAACATTACTTAAAAACAGGCTGTAAAATGTTTTGGCAATTCACCGAAGAAAAATGAAAAGCTGCACTCACCGTACCGATAAAACATTTGTCCTTTATTCCATGACATCCATAAAACCAAGGGCTAGCAGGGAGTGCGGGGAGAGGAAAGGGACTTATCGCACTTATCGGTACGGTGAGTGCAGCTTTTCATTTTTCTTCTATGAATTGCCATTAATTCTTAATATAAAGCTTTGCATCACCAACACAGTAATTTGCTGAGATAGTGCCGAATATACAGGTGGTCTGTCTTTTTCTACCATATAGGTGGTGCAGGTTTTCCTTCTTTGTAAAATGTTTTGCCTCACAGAAAGAATCAGCTGTAATGTCTGTATACTCTCCTTTGCTTCCTCCCCTCCAGTAAATGGCAATAGAGAGAGCTAATTTCAATCCTGTACTATGATAATTTTTTTTTATCCCTCTACTACTATATCACTGTGTTTGGTCACTGGTTAATGATTCTATACTGTGACATTAGAGTATTTATCATATCCGTGCCATGGCAGCACTTTGTTAGTTATCTATGTATTGTGACATCTATAGGCCATATACACTATACTAAAGTCAGCTTAGCCCCCAATATTGATTGGATCAGCTGATAGTGTAATGTGTATGGGGACATGTGGAATGTTCGGTTATAAGAAGTTTCGCCCCCAGCAATTTTCCCCCAGCAGTTCGCCCCCATCAGTTCGCCCCCATCAGTTTCCCCACTGGTACATTTCGCCCCTATCATTTCGCCCCCAGGAAGATTCGCCTCCGCACATTTCGCCCCCGCACGTTTCGCCCCCGCACCTTTCACTGGGTGAAACATCCGGGGGCGACCTGGAGGCAATATGTGCGGGGGTAAAATGTGCAGGGGCAAAACATCCTGGGGGCTAAATGCTGGGGATGAAATGTGCGGGGACAAAATGTACCCAGGGGCGAATTGCTGGGGGCAAACTGCTGGGGGCAAAACATCCACTTCCCGGAATGTTCACAGATGAGGTCAGGGCAGAGAAGGATCCAGCTGGTTGAATTTCAATGACCAATCTCTTTATTTGGTAGGTATATAAGCCATTGCCAGAGGAGCAGGGGTTGGAATCGCACCCGGCCCCTGGAGGGGGGCCAAGAAATCCTTTTGGCCTATATGAAAATAGCAATGCTAATAAAGACTTGCAATAATTGGGGGGCCCCTTTTGGAGGTTTTGCATTGGAGCTCATGAGATTCAAGTTACGCCACTTCAGAGGGGTCTGGCAGCAGCTCTGTCGTAGAGAACACAGGATCACTCGCCTGATCTTATCGTTCCTGTATATAAGTAGATGGCTGTCTAATGTGTATGGGAGCCTAATCTGTGTATAATCCCTCTTTATGGCTTCTGCTCTGTGACTGTGTAACATCACTCTACTGTGACATAACTCTGCAGACTATTTCTGTATTATTACTGTGGGACGTCATTCTTTCATCTATGTACTGGGACATTATTTTAAAAATTAGATCTCAAAAAGGACATAGTTTTGACATACAGTAAGTCTGTTGAATTGAAGCCTATGGGTATATTACATCTGTATATACGTTTTTGGCATACAGAACAGAAGCCTGGTGCAGGGCAGAGCTTTTTAGCGATTCTATTAATAATGTGACCTTTGCTCAGACTGCGTTGGGATGACTTTTGCATTTCATTTCAGTTTATTTGAATAGTTTCTCGTTAAATATGAAACGGTTGCTTTTCTTGTACATATTATTCAATGACTTTCGCTGACTTTTATATACACAGTGCTATATTTATCATAGAGTCTGTTTTTCTTCTTTTTGAGAGGCATGTAAGAAAACCGACCCTATAAAAAGGTACAGGAAGTCTGACCTCCACAATTGAAGACTCTGACAGGTTAAGACTAAAATTAGAAAGCAAAGAAAAACAGAGAAGCGGTATGTATCTGTCTGCTGCTCGCGCTGTTGTATGCTGCGCACAGTTAGGCTTTGTTCACACGACCATATTTCCGGTTCGAGAGCTGGAAATAACCAACAGGCCTCGGACCACTGTCATTCAAATGGCTTGTTCAGATGACTATCATGTCATAAGAACTTAATGGCCACATGAAAAAAATTACTGCATGCACTGGTCTCCAGTCTCTTCCATATTTCGGATGAGATTCGCCTATTAAAGTCTGTGGCCGCACTAAAAAAATAGATTTCCATACAACTCAACTGTATAGCATCAGATTTTTATGAATACATTGCTGCTATTAATATAGGAAACAGTTTTTGGTCTTGTAAATTTTATTCACTGCTGGTGTATAAAAAACAAGTGCAATATGCATTTCATCCGGATGGCAATACAGAGGAAAAGTCGTCTGTTTTTTCTGGATGAAAATCGGACATTTATTTTTATACATTTGTGTGAATTTAGCCTTCAGATGATAATATATAGTTTTGTTTTATGTCAGATATCAATTTCAGGTATGTAGTATTGTTCTTATTGTCTTTGCTTGTTGAAATTATGTCTGTAGAGAACTTTACTTTAGAATTATCCAAGAAATGACTTAAAGGGAATCTGACAATAAGATCAACTCTCCTAATCCATCTATATGGGCATGTAGGTCATAGAAACATGAATAAAATGATACCTTGATATCTGCGATCCGATGTCTTGTTAAAGAGAAATCTAGACGTTTCTCAATATGTAAATGAGCTGTTAAGATCTATGGGACGGACATAGATCTCCCTGAGAATCTGCCTCCAGAGCTTATTGTAAATGACAGGGGACGTTACCGGTGCGAGACATGTAATGACCTCCTGACGAAATTGCAAAACTGCACATCAGCGGTGAAACGCGCGTCAAGGTTGTGCTCACCCCAGACAGCTTGCAGGATGTTTCAAGGTATATATTGTAGGTTATATATTAGACTTACCTGTTTCTGTTACTGCCTTAATCTGGTATCATGTTTTCAGAATTTGCTCATCTTTGGCATTTTTGATAATTGGTCACTTACCTTTTAGCTTAGGTGTGTCTCATTTTGATTAAGAGGCTGGAATTGTACACACCTTATCATATATTGCACCACCAAGTGTATAGTTATGTGAGTCCCTATATTTCCTGTGCAGGGTAAGTGTTCTTTGTAGTGGGAAGGCTACCCGCATCTTTCCGTACTCCCCTTTTTCTTTCATGTACTTGTACACTATATTGTGCTTATAATTTTATATATAATTATAATAAATATAGATTTTTTTATTCATTGGTCTGCATATCTCCTTGTATTTTCATGGGTTTACAATGTAATGACTAACAGTCTACTCTCCTGATCTACTTGTCTCACACTGGTAATTACCCCATAGCCTGGAACAGCTCATTTACATATGAGAAAAACTTGGATTTCTCTGGAATAAGACCACCGAACGCAGAGTTCAAGGTATCATTTTATTCAGCTCACATAGACAGCTAAGGAGGGTTGATCTTTCTGACAGATTCCGTTGAAAGTAAAAACAGTCTAATAGCTTCAAGTTTTTACCAACCTTCTATAAATTGAGAGCTTTACATACAGTTATATGAAAAAGTTTGGGCACCCCTATTAATCTTAAGCTTAATGTTTTATAAAAATTGGTGTTTTTGCAACAGCTATTTCAGTTTGATATATGTAATAACTGTTGGACACAGTAATGTTTCTGCCTTGAAATGAGGTTTATTGTACTAACAGAAAATGTGCAATCTGCATTCAAACTAAATTTGACAGGTGCATAAGTATGGGCACCTCACCAGAAAAGTGACATTAATATTTAGTAGATCCTCCTTTTGCAAAAATAGCAGCCTCTCGTCGCTTCCTGCAGCTTTTAATGATTTCCTGGATCCTGGATGAAGGTATTTTTGACCATTCCTCTTTACAAAACAATTCCAGTTCAGTTAAGTTTGATGGTCGCCGAGCATGGACAGCCCTCTTCAAATGATCCCACAGATGTTCAATGATTTTCAGGTCTGGGGACCGGGATGGCCATTCCAGAACATTGTAATTGTTTCTCTGCATGAATGCCTGATTAGATTTGGAGCGGTGTTTTGGATCATTGTCTTGCTGAAAGATCCATCCCCTGCGTAACTTCAACTTTGTCACTGATTCTTGAAAATTATTGTCAAGAATCTGCTGATACTGAGTGGAATTCATGCGTCCCTCAACTTTAACAAGATTCCCGGTGCTGGCATTGGCCACACAGCCCCAAAGCATGATGGAACCTCCACCAAATTTTACTGTGGGTAGCAAGTGTTTTTCTTGGAATGCTGTGTTTTTTTGCCGCCATGCATAACGCCTTTTTGTATGACCAAACAACTCAATCTTGGTTTCATCGGTCCACAGGACCTTCTTCCAAAAAGAAATTGGCTTCTCCAAATGTGCTTTTGCATACCTCAGCCGACTCTGTTTGTGGAGTGCTTGCAGAAACGGCTTCTTTCGCATCACTCTCCCATACAGCTTCTCCTTGTGCAAAGTGCGTTGTATAGTTGACCGATGCACAGTGACACCATCTGCAGCAAGTTGATGCTGCAGCTCTCTGGAGGTGGTCTGAGGATTGTCCTTGACTGATCTCACCATTCTTCTTCTCTGCCTTTCTGATGTTTTTCTTGGCCTGCCACTTCTGGCCTTAACAAGAACTGTCCCTGTGTTCTTCCATTTCCTTACTATGTTCCTCACAGTGGAAACTGACAGGTTAAATCTCTGAGACAGCTTTTTGTATCCTTCCCCTGAACAACTATGTTGAATAATCTTTGTTTTCAGATCATTTGACAGTTGTTTTGAGGAGCCCATGATGCCACTCTTCAGAGGAGATTCAAACAGGAGAACAACTTGCAAGTGGCCACTTTAAGTAGCTTTTCTCACGATTGCATACACCTGGCTATGAAATTCAAAGCTCAATGAGGTTACAAAACCAAAAAAAGTGCTTTAGTAAGTCAGTAAAAAGTAGGTAGGAGTATTTAAAACAAGAAAATGATAAGGGTGCCCATACTTATGCACCTGTCAAATTTTGTTTGAATGCAGATTGCACATTTTCTGTTAGTACAATAAACCTCATTTCAAGGCAGAAACATTACTGTGTCCAACAGTTATTACATATATCAAACTGAAATAGCTGTTGCAAAAACACCAATTTTTATAAAACATTAAGCTTAAGATTAATAGGGGTGCCCAAACTTTTTCATATAACTGTATACAGTACAGACCAAAAGTTTGGACACACCTTCTCATTTAAAGTTTTTTCAGCATTTTCATGACTATGAAAATTGTACATTCACACTGAAGGCATCAAAACTATGAATTAACACATGTGGAATTATATACTTAACAAAAAAGTGTGAAACAACTGAAAATAGGTCTTATATTCTAGGTTCTTCAAAGTAGCCACCTTTTGCTTTGATGACTGCTTTGCGCACTCTTGATGAGTTGGTTCACACTTTTTTGTTAAGTATATAATTCCACATGTGTTAATTCATAGTTTTGATGCCTTCAGTGTGAATGTACAATTTTCATAGTCATGAAAATGCAGAAAAAACTTTAAATGAGAAGGTGTGTCCAAACTTTTGGTCTGTACTGTACATATACTGATCTTTATCTAGGGGTGGCAGAATACCACCTCGGTTTATTTATCATGAGTCAGATAATGGGAGCTCGGAAACTTCTAAATGAAGTCATATAGCAAAACCAAATACGAGCTCCAATGAGATGCAATAAGTATTTCTTTGGTACCCTATAAGGTCTGCATTTAACTCCTACTTTCAAAGTAACATGGTCAGCACTACCCATCAAGCTAAGCCCTGATTTTGACATATACAGTACACATATTTTCTGTAAAACCTATTTAAAATTTGCCATATTCAATATTAAAATGTCAAATTCTGAGAATGCCCCTTGGACAGACAAAATAAAGGTTTTCTGTATAGGACTGCCTATTTGTTTATGGCACCTAGTATCTATGGTCCTCGTAGGGACACACTGAGAGCATAATGCTATCTAGGCATTGTGAAGCCCTGTGTTAGGACATTGAGGCTCAGCCGAACATCATGGGATCCTACAGCAAGATAATGATTTCAAGAAACTGCAAAAAAAAACATAGAACAAGACCGATAGTATTAATGTGAAGGTGCACATAGCCAAAATACATACATATATTCAAATACCATGAAACAGAGGTCTGCAGTTAATGGATTCATGAAATCTACTGTTAATACAGACGTAAAAAATGTGAATGGACTTAAATAACATTTTTGATCAAAAGTGTTTAATCCTTCCACTTTCTCTTGATACTGCAGGTTTCCTCACAGACTGACCAGCACTACTGTCCATAAAATGGCTGCTAGTGAAGGAACATGTGACCAGACCTGTCCATCTGCCTCATCCAATTGTAAAACACCTCACGAGAAAGCTGTTTTCTATTGGAGGAGGCTGAGGACAGGTCTGTCACTGCTCCTCCACCAGCAGCCATTGTGTGGACAGAATTGCTGGTCAGTATGTGAGGAAAGCTGCACTAACAATAGAGAGTCCGGTTCTCCACGATTCTTCTTTTCCCATTCCCCCATTGCTCACATTCTCTATGGCCTCTACATGCAAGACTGTGGCTTCTGGCTCAGCTAGGCCTCAGACATCACTGTGCACCATGCCATTGTAACGGGGTGCAGGGTGGTAGTCATGGGCTAGTAGCACTAGTTCTTCATCGCGGCCCACCACAGAAATATGGGGACCTTCATGTCCCTGGGTGTGTGTGGTGTCTTGTGCTCTGTGGAGGTGGATGGGTTTACTCACTTTCATTCTTTGCTTATACAGATTCAGTTCTTCTAGTCCTTTGAATGAGACAAGACACAGTTCTTAAAAACACAGAGTCCACTTTACTTGTTACACCTTCGGATACAGAGGATTGCAGGTACAGTTGATATGACAGGCAACAGCACTTTATGGTGTTCTGGACACCGCTACAGTCCCCACACAGTGAACTTCCACAGTGTGGCTCAGCCCTAAGGGAAACTTCCTCTGGAACCTCAACGTTGCTCCTGCTTCCACCCTATTGTTCCCGCTGCCGCTTTCAGGATCCACCTTGATGATACGGCTGTCCTAGTCCCAGCATGTTCAATACTGCCTTGTGGCTGAAAAAGGCTAGAATAGGCAGATGGACCTGTTGAGTACAGACTGTCCTGATCTGTCCCCGTTGCTCCTGGTCCTAAATATTCGCCACACACCCGTCCTCTTCTGTTCTCCAGTGCTCCTCACATGTCTGTCTTCCCTGAGACTCACTTACTAACTGAACACCCAAGATGGCCGCCCAACTCCCAGAAATCCCTCAGTCTCTAACTCACACCTCCTGAGGTCGGCCCAAACTGGTTAACTCTCTGTATTCCCAACTGACATACAGGTCCAATAGTGTCAATGTGACACACTGCTGTCATCTAATGGCCAAACAACAAATTTTGACAAATAACATCTTTTGTGATTAAGCATATAGTACACATTATAAATGCATATAATAAAGTAGCTTTAGAGGGGAGTGGGAATCCTCAACCACCACCCTAACACCAACATAGTATGACGCGCATAGCCTGACTGATGGCACAATACGCAGTGAAATACTAGTCAAGTGATGAGGTATTAATTTTTGTAAAAATTTTTTACACCCTACGTTATATTTTGGGATCTGGAGAATCCCCAGAGCATAATAAGGAACATTCAGTTCATAGCGAATCACTTCACTACGAACCAAATTTCCCTGCAAAATCTGCGCAATTTGGTGAATCAAATCTTAACAGATTTAATCAACTCTAATTTTTATATATGAGATATTTTCTTTTTAAACACTAGATTATGGTGAATATGTATAAATAGTATTCCAGTAATTCCAGCTCAGTACGTAGCTAATTGCTGAGGACTACAAGGTGGTATGAGATTCACCCACTATCCTGTATTTTGCATTCAATTGTATTTGCATCTTTGTGATGTGAATACAATTGAAATTACAGATGGCACAACAGAGGTCAGAGGAGCACTAATCAGCTACAAAGCTTGACAGCACATGTGCAGTGGCCTGGTAAGGTCACCTCATCATACTGTTGACGGACACCACAACATCACAAAGGAGGTGAAGATGGCATCAAGGTAAGCGCACTAAGGCTTAGTGCCCACGATGCAGAAATGAAGCAGAAATTTTCCTGAGCATTTCTGCATCTCCTTGGCAGAAAAACGCATGCGTTTTTGATGCGTATTTGCATGCGTATTTGCCATGCGTTTTTCCAATGCATTGTATAGGCAAATACGCATGCAGAAACGCACAAGAATTGGTCATGTCCGTATTTTTTATGCGAGTAAAATCTGCGCAGAAAAAATACGGACCATGTGCACAGAACTTGCAGAATGTCATAGGAAGTCATGGGATAAGGTATGCAATGCGTTTCTGGAACGTTTATGTGGCACCCCAGGGGTCTGGTTTCCACAGTAACGGCAATGTTATGTCTGAGAGCAGGTGGGAGGTCTCTTGGTCAGGGATCCTGTGCATGCCACACCTCCTGCCCAGTCCTGGGAGGGGAAGAACTTCCCCTATATAAACCTAGGGCTGAGGCAGGGTTAGAGAGTAGAGAAGAAGTAGAGACAGAGAAGAGAAGCAGATATAGGAAAGAACATCAGGAGCTCTGTGGGAGCAGTGCTACAAGGAGTCAGGGGCTGGCAGCTGCAGAGCTCGCCCTGACTGAGAAGTTATCACCGGACCCGGAGTCCGAGGCTGTGGGGACTAACTCCTATCCAGCAGCAGAAACCGACCGGCAGGGGATTGCAGGTCCTCTGGCCCAGAAACCCGAAGGCACGGTCACACGCGTGGGACCAGCACCGCCGTCGTGGAGCGGAAGCTACTAGAAGGCCCCGAGTCACCGGCCATACGGGTGAGCACCACACGGTACACTCAAGGACGTGGGCTACTTATACCCGCTTCTAGCAAGGTAGCCAGAAGAGTATCGTTAGTTTTGGGAGGCCTACAACTCCGCCTGGCCAGGGGAGATCCCATCTGCTCAAGGACTGACCAGGCCCCAATCGCTAGCCAGTACTCCGGGAGGGTCTATCGTTGTCACCAGTAAAGACCCTGAACTACACCGTACCGTCTCTGAGTGGTTCCTGCTACCCCCATCATCCACGTCGGCTGCCCTGAGGCCATACCCCCCCCGTTGGGGGTTATACTATCACGCTGCACAATCCTACCACCGGCCTCAGCGGTCTGCCCTGCAGCAGCAGCTCCTTAGCTGTACTCAACGGGTGGCGTAGTCGTCCAACATCTACCGCTAATACAGCGCCACTTAGTCTGACTCCCTGGGCACGGACCGGATCACCGCCACGAGACTACAACCCTCAAGAGATCCGGCTCTGGGTAAGCTCCCGCATGCGCAACGCAGAGTGACACAGGCCCAGGGGCGCGTCAACTTTTGGCGTAGTCGGCAGGATTTCGTGCCCGCAACCACCGGGTACTGCGTGCCTGAAAAAGACTGTTCAAACTTACCTGTGGTGAAGATTCCCGCCATCCGGCGCCATCTTCCGCTTCCTTCCCGCCATCGGTGGAGTTTTCCCGCCATCCGGCGCCATCTTCGGCCTTCTTCCCGCCATACGTGGAGTTTTCCCGCCATTGGACGCCATCTTGAGGACGCCGCGCGGGAAGAAGAGGGGCGTGGACTCCGAAAGCGCGCGAGAACTGAAGCCCCGCCTCACGTCCGGACGTTGCGTAAGGTCCTGGAAGGAGCCCAGCAGACGCCGACGTCACAGGAGCGCGACGGAAGGTCCTCAACCCTGACGATCCACTGCAGAGCCGCGGCCTACGGAAGAGGATCATCGCAAGGTAGGCCACGGTCCACTAGGGGGGAGAAGGATGTCGGATACGGAGGAGAGCTTCACCGCTTCAACCCCCGCCAGCGCCACCGCTGTTGCGGTCATGCCTTTCACCATGCCCTATATCCCGGGGGCAGCCTGGCTACCCCAGTACTCAGGGGAGTCACATACCCTGCATGACTTTAGAGAAAAGCTGGATAGCCTCTTCCAGGTGTACCCCCTCACAGAGGAGCAAAAAGTGAGCATCCTGGTGGCCCAATTAAACGGAGCAGCCCAAAGGGAGGTAAAGTCCTGGCCACCTGGGGGGAGGACTGTCGCAGGGATACTAACCCGGCTGAGGGACACCTTTGATACCCGCACCTCAGCCGAGATCAAGCTTAGATTCTACGGGTGCAAACAGCGGGCACATGAGAGTATAAGGGACTATGCCCTGAACCTACAAGAGGCCCTGAGAGCCATTAAGCAGACCGACCCTGACGGCGTGGGAGACGAGGACAGGCTGTTGACTGAACAATTTATAGAGGGTTTATATTGCAATGCCCACCGAACCCAGTTGCGGGCAATGGCCTTACAGGACCCTCATCTGGGATTTGCACAGTTCAAGGACAGAGCCATCCGGGTGCTTCGAGAACCGGCACCAGGTGGCGTTGTGACCCCCAGACGCCCCACTACCACTTACCACCAGGAGGCGGCGCCCTTGTCGGCAGGGCCTGTGGGAGCTGATGCGCAGGCTTTGAACAATGACCCGGCTCCAGACCTGCACCATCAGGTCCAAGAGCTAGCTAAAAGCGTTGCTGCGCTAACCCGAACTGTGCAGTCTTTACAGGTTTCCACTCCAGGGAAGATCCAGCTGGCATCCGGACCGGAGGACATCCCGTGGCGTCGACCAAGGAGGACCCCACCGGCCAGAGGAAGACCCAGCGACCGATACAACGAGGACGGACGACCCATCTGCCGCCGCTGCAATCAACCCGGACATATGGCAAGGTACTGTCCTTTAAACTGGCACAACCTGGGGTAGAGGGCCAACCCCCAGGAAAAAGATCACCAGGCCCATCGAACTGGCGCGACAAATATGTGGGAGGACGTCCAGTCTTACCCGTGGTACTGGATGGCATTCCTATGAGTGCCCTACTGGACACCGGGTCACAGGTCACCACCATCCCGTACGTGCTCTTCAAGCAGTACTGGAATGACTCGGATATCACCCGCTACCCTGACGACGACTTGAGTATCATCGCCAGCAATGGTCAGCCCGTGCCACAGATTGGATTTAAAGAGGTGACCATTAAAATCAGTAGAGTCGAACTGGCAGCACAGGGACTGATCATTGTAGACATTGACAAACACGAGAGTCACCCAAAGATAACTCTAGGAACTAATGTAATTGAAAATTGTCTTGCAGAGGTGATTTTCCTTTTACAGCAGGTTGCCAAGAACGCCAGCTCCGGCCAGCAGCGAGTGCTCCAGAAAGAGATCCGGGCACTGATGCGACGGCAACAGCTAGAACTCTCCGGTGGTGAGATTGGTAGCGTGCGAATGTGTGACCCTTTCCCTATTGCCATGCCCCCGAAAAGTGAAATGATGATTTGGTGCCGGGCAGCTATTGGTCTGAGAGGTAGAGATTACCAGGCAATGGTAGAACCAGTTTACTCAGACAGTAGGCCCACCATTTTGACAGCACGGGGGGTGGTCAATGTACACCATGGGAGGGTGCCCGTTCGCATAATAAATATCGGGAAGAGGGAAGTGTACCTGCCCCGGTATGCCACGCTAGCCAAATTGTATACCATCAATCAAGATTCCATACAGTCCGTAGAACCCTTGCCTCCATCTTCCCCGGAGGAAGGTAACGGCTCTCAGAAAACAATGGAGGACTGGTGTCAGCAACTACATTTGGGTACTGACTCCACTCCCTCACACCAGAAACAGGGAGTCTATCGGGTGGTGCAAGAGTACGAGAGAGTGTTTAGTAAACACCCGTTAGACTTCGGGCGAGTCAAGGGGGTAGAACACCACATCCCCACGGGAGACCATCCTCCCATAAAAGAGAGGTATCGACCCATACCCCCTGCACACTACCAACACGCCAAGGGGATGCTTAGAGACATGAAGGAGGCTGGGGTGATCAGGGATAGCTGTAGCCCCTGGGCAGCTCCACTAGTCTTAGTCAAAAAGAAAGACAACACCATGAGGATGTGTGTAGATTACCGGAAAATCAACCGTATCACACACAAGGATGCGTACCCCTTACCAAGGATAGAGGAGTCTTTGGCTGCTTTAAGATCTGCTAACTTCTTCTCTACCTTGGATCTCACTAGTGGGTACTGGCAGGTTCCTGTAGCAGAGGCGGACCGGGAGAAGACCGCATTCACCACCCCGATGGGACTTAGCGAGTTTACCTGCATGCCGTTCGGACTCTGCAATGCACCAGGAACCTTCCAACGATTAATGGAGTGTTGTCTGGGCCACAGAAACTTTGAGACGGTCCTGTTGTACCTGGATGATGTCATCGTATATTCCAAGACGTATGAGGACCACCTGAAACACCTGGCGGAAGTGTTCGAAGCTCTGGCAAGCTACGGCCTAAAGGTGAAACCCTCCAAGTGTCACCTCCTGAAACCAAAGGTGCAGTACCTGGGACACGTGGTGAGCGCTGATGGAGTGGCTCCCGACCCTGATAAGATCACCGCAATTAAGGAATGGCCAAGTCCCTCCAGTGTAAAGGAAGTGCGGCAGTTCCTCGGGTTGGTAGGCTATTACCGCAGATTCATCCCCGGTTTCACCAAAAAGGCAGCTCCTATGCAGGACCTCCTGATAGGCCAGTCCAGGAAGGCCAAGAACCAGAAGCCACCCTTCAGATGGGAGAAGTTAGAAGAAGAGTCCTTCCGCCAGCTGAAGATGGCCCTCACGGGGGATGAAATCCTGGCGTACCCTGATTACAGCCAGCCCTTTATCCTCTACACCGACGCAAGTAACATCGGGCTAGGAGCCGTGCTGTCCCAGATCCAGCAGGGGAAAGAACGAGTAATCGCTTACGCCAGCCGAAAACTGCGACCCACCGAAAGAAACCCTGAGAATTATAGCTCATTTAAGCTAGAGTTCCTGGCAGTGGTGTGGGCAGTCACCGAACGCTTTAAGCACTACCTCGCTTCTTCCCGGTTCACCGTGTACACGGATAACAACCCGTTGACACACCTGGACACTGCAAGACTCGGTGCCCTAGAGCAGAGATGGATGGCCCGTCTGTCCAACTACGAGTTCACAATCAAATACCGGGCAGGACGCTCCAATACCAACGCGGACGCCCTGTCCAGGATGCCAAACCTACCGGACGTAGGAGAAGATCCAGAGGGACTGGAAGAAGTCGAACTCCCCGCGTTCCACCGTCATGGGACTATCCAGTATTCCCATCGGGTAAGGAGTAAGCAAGCCGCTACGTTTAACCCCTTGCCTCACTACAACTGGGAGGAAACGCAAGACAGTGACCCTGCCGTCCGGCTGGTGAAGGAGATGCTGACTCGGCCAGAGGCTCGCCTTGACCCAGACGCTCCGGAGGAAGCCAAGCAACTGTGGGCTGAGAAGAGTCGACTGTTCCTTTACAAGGGGAAGTTGTGCCGCAGAATGGTTAACTCCCGGACGCATGAACTAATCTGGCAAGTAGTGGTGCCACGGAGAGACGCAGCCATGGTGATGGAAGCATACCACGACGGGGCTGGACACTTCGGATGGAAGAAGCTGGAGTTCCTGCTGCGTGGGCGGTTCCACTGGGTAGGCATGAGAGGAACCATCGAGAGGTGGTGCAGAGACTGTGGCCCGTGCAACCTAAGAAGGAAGGACCGTGCCAGCCAGAAGACTCCCCTGCAGTCCATCGTCACCCGGCAGCCGTTGGAACTGGTAGCCTTGGATCATGTAAAACTGACCCCAAGCAGAAGTGGCTACGTCTACGCGTTAACCATTGTGGATCATTACTCCCGGTTCTTGGTTGTCGTCCCCGTTAAGGACTTAACGGCTCAAACAGCAGCTAGAGCCTTCCAGCAGCACTTCTGCCGTCCACACGGGTACCCGGACCAAGTGCTGACGGACCAGGGACCTGCCTTTGAAGCGGAGGTCTTCCGGGAATTCTGCAATCTGTATGGCTGCCGGAAGATAAGGACGACACCCTATCATCCGCAAACTAATGGACTTTGTGAGAAAATGAACCAGGTGGTAATGGATCTCCTGAAAACGTTGCCCCTGGAAGAACGCAGTCTGTGGCCTGAGAAGCTGCCCGATCTAGTGGACCTATACAACCACATCCCGGTAGGTTCCACCAACTGTACCCCGGCTTACCTAATGAGGGCGAGACCTGGTAAGTTACCTGTTGACCTGGAAATGGGAGTCCTGACACCCGAGGACACTTCACCAGAAGCAGACTGGGACACAGAGAGGCAGCAGCAGTACCGGAAAGTACAGGAGAGCGTGGAGCGAAGTCTCTGTCAGGCTAGGGAAAGACAAGAGAAAACTTACAACCAGTATGCTCCCGCTGTTCCCCTGGTACCCGGAGAGCAGGTCTTGAAGAGGAAAAGACGGCTCCACAAGTTGGACGACCAGTGGGAGAAGGACCCGTACACCGTACTGCCCTCAAGCCACGAGAACCCGAAAGTCTGTACCATCAGTAAAGACGGAGGGGAGACCATAGCCATTGTATCCCGGGATCACCTGAAGAAGTGTCCTGAACAGCTACGGAACCCTGAAGAGGAACAAGAAGACCATCGACCCGTAGAGGAAAGGGAAGATATGGTTAGTACTGTGCTCGGAGACTTCCCTCGGTCCTGGACTCAAGTCAATGGTGCAGTTGTGGTACCCGTCCTCACGTTCCTCCAACCAGCATCCCAAGTGCCTACGGAGCAACAGGAAGAGCTGGAAGAGCAGCCGGTCCAGGAGGCAGAAGACTCCACACAAGCAGAACAGGAGGATCAACCCTCTGCTTATAGTGAGCCTGCCGTACCCCTAGTGAGTCAAAGAGCCGGTAGACAGCTGCCCAGTTTACCCTTGACAGCTCCTACACGCTGTAGTTCAGGGCTAGACAGTCAGCTCCGTAGGTCCACTAGGGCCACTAGAGGCCAGTTACCCGCACGTTGGAGGATTTGAAGTGTATAAATTGTTTTATTTGTGGTTACCTGTTTTTCTTGTTGCTTGTGTATAATTATGTGTTTCTAGTTATTTATAGGAGTCCTTGGTGGATTTACCAGGAATCCTTTGTGTATAGTAGAGATGAGCGTTGTTCTACTCGAACTGTTCGCCAATCTCAAATTCGAGCTGTTTTGGGCGGTGTTCGAGCCGGTCGGCGAACACGAACAATTTGAGAAAAATTCGGCTGTTCGAGGTTATGTTCGATAACTGTTCGTGCACCAAAATCATAACTGGATTTTTTCTCAGTAATGATGAAAATTAATGTTAATACGCAGTTTGAGTGTACAGCGGGGCGGGGGGAGGGGCAGGGGATGGATCTCTGCAGGAACAATGAAGATCTCCATTTTTTTTTCTCTTTCCCGCATTTGCAGTGGGGAGGTGCAATCTGTCAGCCTATCAGCAGCGCACACACGGAGCGAAGTGCTTTTTTTCACACAAGCAAGGGCATGTGTGATTGGCAGTGTATGTCACATGTCCTTGCCCTATAAGACCAAGCCATTTTCCCCGTCGCCACCATTTTCTCACTGCTGCAGCTGCGTGTTAGACGGCACCGCTGTTGCTGTGTGCGCTATACCTTGTTAATTTCAAGCCAATTTTCGCACAAATATACAGATAGCTTGGGAGTAGGGAATAGTTGTGATTGCAGTCCTTTTAAGGACTAGGTTACAGCATTTCCTACGACTTTTATCAGGCAGGTCTGTGCTCTTAAATAGATAGATTGTGGGAGTAAAGACTAATTGTAATTGGAGTCCTTTTCAGGACTAGGTTACATCAGTTCCTATCAGTTTTTGCCAGGCAGGTCTGTGCCAGTGCTGTGCAAGTTTTTTTCACAGCATTTGGCTGAATCTAGCAAAGCTAATCCTTTTTGGCCTATTGCAGAGTGTGTTAGTCAGTGGAGTAGCCTATCTGTGTTGCAAGATATACCACCTGTGTATAGAATACCAATTTTTTTACTGCACCTAGTGAAGTAAAATCTTTTGGGCATAGCATCATTCTATTAGTCCATCTATACTGACCTCCATCAGGTTGCAAACTGAATATAATTTTTTTCTGCATCTAGCTCTGAAAAAATATTTGGGCTTCTAGCAGTGTGTGGGACTTGGTCTATTAGTCCATCTATACTGACCTCCATCAGGTTGCAAATTAAAAATAATTTTTTTCTTCATTTAGCTCTGAAAAAATATTTGGGCTTCTAGCAGTGTGTGGGACTTGTTCTATTAGTCCTTCTATACTGACCTCCAGCAGGTTGCAAATTGAATATAATTTTTTTCTGCATCTAGCTCTGAAAAAATATTTGGGCTTCTAGCGGTGTGTGGGACTTGGTCTATTAGTCCATCTATACTGACCTCCATCAGGTTGCAAATTAAAAATATTTTTTTTCTGCATCTAGCTCTGAAAAAATATTTGGGCTTCTAGCAGTGTGTGGGACTTGGTCTATTAGTCCATCTATACTGACCTCCATCAGGTTGCAAATTAAAAATAATTTTTTTCTTCATTTATCTCTGAAAAAATATTTGGGCTTCTAGAAGCGTGTGGGACTTGTTCTATTAGTCCATCTATACTGACCTCCATCAGGTTGCAAATTAAAAATAATTTTTTTCTGCATCTAGCTCTGAAAAAATATTTGGGCTTCTAGCAGTGTGTGGGACTTGGTCTATTAGTCCATCTATACTGACCTCCATCAGGTTGCAAATTGAATAAAAAAATTTTCTGCATCTAGCTCTGAAAAAATATTTGGGCTTCTAGCGGTGTGTGGGACTTGGTCTATTAGTCCATCTATACTGACCTCCATCAGGTTGCAAATTAAAAATAATTTTTTTCTGCATCTAGCTCTGAAAAAATATTTGGGCTTCTAGCGGTGTGTGGGACTTGGTCTATTAGTCCATCTATACTGACCTCCATCAGGTTGCAAATTAAAAATAATTTTTTTCTGCATCTAACCCAGCCAATAGTTTTGGCCTAATACCACAGTTTGGCCACTCAGCTCTGCTCGGTTACCATCCATTGTTTTTTTGTGCAAGCAACTCCAGAGTTGTGAATTAGTTAACCACCAAAATGAGTGGAAAAAGGCCTGCTGCTGGTGGAAAGGGGAATAGGCGTGTTGGGAAGGGGAAAAAAGGTTGTGTCCGTGGGGTAGGTGCAGAAGAAAGACCATCTTCCAGCCAAACTAAAATGTCTACTTCTTTTAGCGGACAATGTGATAAGATCCCTTTCTTACGGCCACGCCAATCGCTACAAATTCCAGATGAGGCACAAAAACAGCAGGTGCTTCAACGGATATCAAGTGCTCCTTTAAGTGGGCTCTCCTCCACATCAACTTCAACATCACAAATACTCCAGTCCTCAAAGGTGTCACCCAAATCGCACTTGCTTCCTCACAGCTCCCAAATCTCCAGCTGCCCGTCTGAGTATGAGGTAGAACAGATGGTTGAGTCTGCAGAGCTGTTTACTCATACTATAGCCTGGGAATCAGAGGTCGACTCCAGCGCTTCTGTGAATCCAGACGAGGAAATGATCTGCACTGATGCCCAGAATCTTTATGAGTCGGATCCAGGACCAGACGCAGAAGGTTCTGACCATAATGTAGACCCTCATTCCCAAACTGTAACTCCTGTTGGTGGAGACAATGAGGAAGACGATGATAAGACTCAAATACCTGATTGGAGCGACAACTTTAGTTTTTTGTCAGGGCAGGAACAGGTTGGCTCTGAGGACGACGGGTGTGATAACGCACAGGGTGATGATGATGAGGTCGGAGATCCCACTTACTGTCAACCCACAGTCAGCCAAGAGATGAGGTCAGCAGAGGAGGTGGAGGAAGATGCTAGTGACGACGAGGTCAGGTTGCGCCTTCCTGGACAGAGACGTAGTACTGGAAGCACGTCAACAACTGCATCCTCAAACACAACTCTGCCTCTCACCACAAGTCGTGGTGGCTCTTCAGGTCGCATGGGTGCTAAGCCTTGCATAGCCTGGGCATTTTTTCAGATCGATAAAGATGACCCAACTCGTGTTATCTGTAACATTTGTCAGCAAAAGCTAAGTAGAGGCCAAAAAATACATAGTTTGAGTACTTCATGCATGAACCGGCACATGGACATGAAGCATAAGTTGCAGTGGGAAGCTCAGTGTGCTACAATGCGGTCTAGCCGGCCGGGCCAACCACCGTCTGCCATATCTTGTGCATCCGTGGCCTCTTCATCCTCTGTGACTGGGGGGACAGCAGTCACACCTGTTTTGGGGCGCAGACCTGCCACCTCTTTACCCGCAACAGCCAGCATGATTGGCAGGTCATCATTTTCTTTGGAGGTGGTAACACCAGCTGGTCTTGAGCGCTGTCCGACATCGATAGCACCACCTTTGGATCAAGGCAACCTAACATGTCCACCTGCATCTTCCTCACAGACCGGCAGTTTGCCGGGGACACCCTTATCAACCCCGTCTAAGCACAATAGCCAGCCCTCGGTCCCTCAGATGTGGACAAGTAAAAGACCATTTCCTCCTAGCCATGAGAAAGCTAAGAGGTTGAATTTCACCATCTGCAAGCTCTTGGCTACAGAAATGCTGCCTTTCCGCCTGGTGGACACAGAGGATTTTCGAGACCTTATGTCCGTCGCAGTGCCCCAGTACCAGATGCCCAGTCGGCACTACTTCTCAAAGAAAGGTGTGCCTGCGCTCCACCAGCATGTCGCACACAACATCACCGCTTCTTTGAGAAACTCTGTGTGTGACAGGGTGCATTTCACCACAGACACTTGGACGAGCAGGCATGGACAGGGGCGTTACATGTCGCTGACTGGGCACTGGGTAACTATGGTGACAGCAGGACAAGGGGCTGCTGTCCAAGTCTTGCCGTCCCCACGAGTTGTGCGTCAATCCTCTTTATGTCATTTTTCCTCCACTGCTTCTGCCTCCTCAACCTCCTCTCGGTCTTCCACCTGCACCCAAAGCCTGTCTGGTCATGCCACAAGCTTTCTAACTGCGCAGAAGGGATCCTGCACACCTCCTTACTATGCTGGCAGTAGGGCTCAACGTCATCAGGCGGTTTTTACATTGAAATGTCTGGGAAATGTGAGTCACACAGCTGAGGAGTTGTGGTCAGCTCTGGAGAACCAATTTCATGAATGGTTGTCTCCACTGAACCTGAAACCAGGGAAGGCCGTGTGCGACAATGCTGCAAACCTGGGTGCGGCCCTTCGCCGGGGCAATGTCACACACGTGCCTTGTATGGCTCACGTGTTGAACCTGGTTGTCCAGCAATTTTTAGCCCACTATCCCAGACTAGATGGCCTTCTGCAGAGGGCACGGTCGCTGTGTGCTCACTTCCGCCGTTCGCATCCCGCAGCTCAGCGACTTACATCTCTACAGAAGTCGTTGGGCCTGCCACTTCACCGGCTAAAATGCGATGTGCCTACCCGGTGGAATTCAACTCTGCACATGTTGCAGCGACTGTGGCAGCACCGACAAGCCCTGGTGCAATACGTTCTGACGTATAGCCTGGGCCAACGAGATTCAGAGGTGGGGCAAATCACGCTGGAGGAGTGGTCTCAGATCAGGGACCTATGCACCCTTCTGCACAGTTTTGAAATGGCGACGAAGATGTTTAGTGCTGACGATGCCATTATCAGCATGACTATTCCGGTGATTTACATGCTGGAGCACATGTTAAACAGAATTCGGAGTCAGGTGGTGGCACAAGAGGAGGTGGAGGAAGTAGAGGAGGAGGAGTTGTATGCGGAAGGGCTAACATCTGCAAGGTCCAGACGGTCGGCAGCACCAAGGCGGCAGGCATGTGAGGGTGGGGGAGATGATTTTACCAGGGCGCATGGTAGCAGCCAAACTAGTGAGGAAGGTGCAGGAGCCCAGGAAGAAGTGGAGGACGAACTGATGGAAGACTCATCAGATGAGGGAGACCTTGATCACATTTCTGTTGTGCGAGGTTGGGGGGTGAGGACAGAGGAAGGAAGCATGATTGCTACCTCGCCACCAACACAACAGGGACTTGGTGCTCCTGGATGCGCAACACACATGAGTGCCTTCTTGCTGCACTACCTGCAACATGACCCTCGAATTGTGAGAATTAGAAATAATCCTGACTACTGGGTTGCCACACTGTTAGATCCCCGGTACAAAAGTAAATTTGCAGAAATTATTCCTGCCATAGAAAGGGATGCACGCATGCAGGAGTATCAGCAGAGACTGTTGCAGAATCTTACATGTGCTTTTCCACAAAATACCAGTGGTGCACGTAGTGAATCTCACAGTTCCAACTTGCCAACCGTGGGACCGTCAAGTGTTCAGCACTCAAACCGTAACAGAACCACAGTATCTGCTGGTAACATCAATTTTGCGGAATCATTTCACCACTTTTTTAGCCCATCCTTTGCAAGGCCACAGGAGACAAGAAGTCTGACACATAGTCAACGCCTAGAGACGATGGTACAGGAGTATCTCCAAGTAAACATTGAAGCCACGACTGTGTCACTGGACCCTTGCTCTTTTTGGGCTTCCAATCTGGATAAATGGCCGGAGCTAGCCACTTACGCCTTGGAGATCTTGTCATGCCCCGCAGCCAGCGTTCTGTCTGAACGTGTGTTCAGCGCTGCTGGTGGTGTGCTGACAGATAAGCGCACGCGGCTCTCCACTGATAATGTAGACAGACTCACGTTCATAAAGATGAACAAATCATGGATCCGAAACGACTTTTCTACCCCTGTGTCATCCTGGGGAGAGTAAAAGCTTGATGATTGGTTAAAATCACCCTACCAACCGTTTTAAGCTTTCAAATTACTAATCATGTTTATCTGTATCTTGACTGGAAAATAATTTGGGCTTTGTAGCAGTGTGCAGCACTGATCCTATTAGGCCATCTATAATAAGCTTCACCAGATTTAAAATTAAAAATAATTTTTAGCTGCATCTAGCCCGGAAAATAATTTTGGGGCTCCGAGATGCGCAAGACACATAAGTGCCTTCTTGCTGCACTACCTGCAGCATGACCCTCATATTGTCAGAATTCGAAGTAATCATGACTACTGGGTTGCCACACTCTTAGATCCCCCAAACTTTTCGATCAACCTTTTCATTTTAATAAAGACCAAAAAAATGGTCATTTTTGAAATTATAAGCATTAGCAGGTTGTTAGAAACTGAAATCAAACAGTTTTCAACTCAAAACTTTATTCTAGGTGATGTTACATTTTCACATAGGACCCCTTGTTCGAAAGGAGCTTCTGAACTCTCTCGTCCATTGAATTTGTCAGGTTTTGGATGGTTTCTGCTTCAATTGTTTTGCATGAGGACAGAATACCCTCCCAGAGCTGTTGCTTAGATGTGAACTGCCTCCCGCCATCATAGACACTCCTTTTAATGATGCTCCAAAGGTTCTGAATGGGGTAGAGGTCAGGGGAGCATGGGGGTCACACCATAAGTTTGTCCCCTTTTATGCCCATATCAGCCAGAGATGCAGATGTTTTATGTGCAGCATGAGATGGTGCATTATCATGCAGAAAAATGATCTTGCTGTGAAATACACGGTTCTTCTTCTTGAACCATGGCAGGAAGTGCTGTTTGAGAAAATCCACATACATTATGGAGTTCATCTTTAGCGCCTTCAGGGATCCTAAAGGGGCCGACAATCTCTCTCCCCATGATTCCAGCCCAAAACATTACTCCACCTCCTCCTTGTTGGCGCTGTAGCCGTGTTTGCGTGGGGTGTCCATCAACCAGCCATCCTCCACTCCATTCATCTGGACCATCGAGCGCTGCACGGCACTCATCCGTGAACAAAACAGTTTTGAAATCAGTCTTCATGTAATGTTTGGCCCACTGGAGCCGTTTCTGCTTGTGTGAAGTGGATAGAGGAGGTCGACAGGATGGCGTATGCACAGCTGCAAACCTCTGAAGGACCCTGCATCTTGTTGTTCGGGGGACGTTGGAGGCACAAGCAGCTTCAAAAACTTGTCTGCTGCTATGACAAGGCTTTTTTGCCGCTGCTGTTTCAACCTGACGTAATTGCCTGTAGGAAAGAGTCCTCAATTTGCCCTTATCAGCACGCACACGTGTGTACTGTGAATCAGCTACATACTTCTTGATTGCCAAGACACTTCATCCTGATCATCGCACAATGTTGATTGTAGTCATGCCTTGACCTAAACACTCCACAATTTGTTGCTTCTCAGCAGCCGACACATCCTTTTTCTTTCCCATTTTGGCAGAAAATGTAGGCTGCTTAATAATGTGAGAGAGCCTTCTTAAGTAGTTTTGCCTTTCATTGGACACACCTGCCAAACTAATTAGCACAGGTGTCTGCAATTGCTTACAGTGATATAAAGAGCCCTGACACACATCACCATCAATGAGTTTAACTGACAAACAAACAAATTCTTCCCTTATCACTCCTAAACACTTTTTGCATAATAATTTGGAACGCGGTGTACATGTGCTTTTCCACAAAACACCAGTGGTTCACGTAGTGAATCTTACAGTTCTAACTTGCCAACCGTGGTCTGTATGGAATTGTTCAATAAAGGGCCCAAAATTAAGATAACATAGATGGGAGAGGTCTCTATGAATAGGAATTCCTAAGTATTTGATACCCTGTGAGGGCCAGGCAAAGGGAAAGTTGGACTGGATGGAATCCTATATGGATTTAGGGAGGGAGACATCGAGGGCCTCAGACTTCGCTGCATTGATTTTAAAATTTTACCATGTAACAAAGTGATCTATTTCAGCCATAACAGCATGGATGGATATATGTGATTGAGTGATATATACTAGGACATCATCAGCAAATAGAGAGCACTTGTACTCGGTGCCTCCCACCTCAATCCACCTAATATTGGGGTTATGGCGAATTGATGAGAGCAGGTGCTCCGTCACTAGGATGTATAAGAGAGGGGACAGAGGACATCCCTGCCTTGTCCCATTGGTGATTGTGAAAGGTGATGAAAATGTTCTGACGCACCCCCTGGGCCTTGGGACACCCGGAGCCGGACCCTTTTTGGTGGATGCTGGTGGTTGTAGTCTTCGTGGCGGCGATCCGGTTCCGTGGCTCAGGGCGGTCAAACCAGTGGCGGAACTATTTATGTGGTTTTGATGTTTAAATGTCCGACTACGCCACCCGTGGATTGCGGTCAGAGTGAACCGCCGCTACAGGGCAGACCGCTAAGGCTGGTGTTGTGGGTGCAGCAGCAGTAACGACACGGAGTCAGTGATGCAGTTCAGGGCCTTTACTCACAGTTCTTATTATCCAGACCACGTCTGCAGGTAACGGCTGCCCACGTCGTACTGTGCTCACCAGGTGAGGGGCTCAGACAACTCCCAGATAACTTTGGAGCGCTTCACAGGACCCCCTTTGTGTGTCCTTTGTCTGGCCTTTCTTACCAACACTTCTGTCCGGCTGCCTCGGGCCTCCTCTTGGTAAACTTGGCGCCAGTTTCCCTGACCCTATGTGGTGCCTTCCTAGCGGGTGGAGCAAGGGGCTGCGCCACATAAAATGTCAGAGCCTCCGGTTTCTAGCTGATGGTCGTTTCCTGCCTCCACTAGTTCGGGGACCGGTCTCCCCCTTTGGCCTGACCCCTCCACGCAGGTGGATTCGGGCGTGCGGTGGCGACTCGCCCGTCCGCACCCCTGGGATCCCTTCATTCCTCGTTCCTGGAGCCTTCTCCGCTCCTCTTCCTTCCTTCTCCCTCTTGCAGGCCTGGGCCTCTGTTACTAGGCCCGCCTCCGGAGCAGAGCTCATGCAGAGCCCCTGCTCCCTGCCACTTCTGCTCAGACTTCTCTGCACTGAACTAAGATGGTGCCCACCTTTTATACTCCCTTCTCAATGCACCCAGGAACTGCTTCCTCCCTGCTCCTGCACTGCAGGGTTCCCCTTCCTCAGTGTTCCTCCCCCCACTCCAGCCAGGGACAGGGACTGTCGTGCCCATCTCAGGGGCATATTGGTCGCCCTGCCCCACGGCAAGGTGGTGTAATGCATGCAGGTGTCGGGTCCTGATCCACACTCCATCCTTATCTGAGAGTGAGATATCACACCTCTGGGTGAGGTGCAATACGTCTGTAGCAACCGAGCCCTCGGTGCTACAGTTCCACTTATCTTCAGCCTAGGTGACGTATTGTGATACAGGGCCGTGATTTTGGCTATAAAAGGGTCCCCTAGACCCCTACCCCAAGCTTTTTAAGAGAATCATATATGGCGTGCCAGGAGACTCTATGGAATGCTTTCTCAGCATCCAACGAGAGTATCTACTTACAAATTTTTAACTGCATCTAGCCCAGGAAATACTTTGTGCCTAGTAGCAGTGTCTGCTAGTCAGCGGATTATCCCGGCTGTTAAGCAAGCTACACCACCTGTAGTTTGGACACTTAATTTTTTCAAAGGAAATGCTTCGGGACCACGGGATACTTAGTGAAGAGCATCAGGAGGCACCCCAAGGCATAGGGGCTGGGACTGGCACTAGGATGCCTTGCGGTGGACAGCCGAGCTCGATCCTTATAAAAGCTTTTTAACTGCAGCAGCTTTAGTGGACGCTACTGGAGCTGGAATTACGCGGCTGCTGGCATGAGACTTGCCCTCCAATAGATCCTTGTAAATGGATTTAAAGTGTATTCATTCAAATTAGAGGGACAATTTAAATTAAAAAGCTTAGAGCTGCCTCCACCACAGGGGGGCTCTCTCGACCCACCAGCGGACAGGCACCAGTATTGGGAGAGGGGGGCTGGCCGTCAGGGTTCACCGCGGCTCTGGCACAAACCCGGCGACACGGAGGTGGCACGGGCAGGAGCGGACTGGCCGTCTCGGCTTCTCACTTTTTGGATTTTAGAAGGGCATAACATGCCTATATCTGTGTCTCCCCCTCCTTTTACTCCTCCACCTCTTTTCTTTTCGCATGACTATATGTACTTGTCACTTTTCCATGTGTTAGTTGTGTCTTCTGAGCAGTTTGTCAGCTTTTGGACACCTTTGAAGGTGTTTTCTATGTGTTTCTATGTGTTTTTGTTTGCCTGCCATTGGTTTTAACGGTGTTCGACGAACAGTTCGACGAACAGTTCGGCGAACACACGGGTGTTCGACGAACCGAACCGAACTCGAACACTACGGGGGTGGCTCAACACTAGTGTATAGTTGGAGCGTAACCCAGGACGGACTAAAGACTGTTAAGGACTCGGGGCAGGACAGACCCCTACCTGGTTACGTCTCCCTGTTTTGGTGAAATGGACACCTTGCTTTTCTTCAAAGACTGCACCCGGTTGCGGACACGCCGTAACCATCTTTATGTGTTTTTCTTATTGTATTATTATTGTTTATACCTTGTTATGTTTTTCTAAAAATATGTTTAGTCCCGGAGTACTAAATTTCACTAGGGGGGAATGTGGCACCCCAGGGGTCTGGTTTCCACAGTAACGGCAATGTTATGTCTGAGAGCAGGTGGGAGGTCTCTTGGTCAGGGATCCTGTGCATGCCACACCTCCTGCCCAGTCCTGGGAGGGGAAGAACTTCCCCTATATAAACCTAGGGCTGAGGCAGGGTTAGAGAGTAGAGAAGAAGTAGAGACAGAGAAGAGAAGCAGATATAGGAAAGAACATCAGGAGCTCTGTGGGAGCAGTGCTACAAGGAGTCAGGGGCTGGCAGCTGCAGAGCTCGCCCTGACTGAGAAGTTATCACCGGACCCGGAGTCCGAGGCTGTGGGGACTAACTCCTATCCAGCAGCAGAAACCGACCGGCAGGGGATTGCAGGTCCTCTGGCCCAGAAACCCGAAGGCACGGTCACACGCGTGGGACCAGCACCGCCGTCGTGGAGCGGAAGCTACTAGAAGGCCCCGAGTCACCGGCCATACGGGTGAGCACCACACGGTACACTCAGGGACGTGGGCTACTTATACCCGCTTCTAGCAAGGTAGCCAGAAGAGTATCGTTAGTTTTGGGAGGCCTACAACTCCGCCTGGCCAGGGGAGATCCCATCTGCTCAAGGACTGACCAGGCCCCAATCGCTAGCCAGTACTCCGGGAGGGTCTATCGTTGTCACCAGTAAAGACCCTGAACTACACCGTACCGTCTCTGAGTGGTTCCTGCTACCCCCATCATCCACGTCGGCTGCCCTGAGGCCATACCCCCCCCGTTGGGGGTTATACTATCACGCTGCACAATCCTACCACCGGCCTCAGCGGTCTGCCCTGCAGCAGCAGCTCCTTAGCTGTACTCAACGGGTGGCGTAGTCGTCCAACATCTACCGCTAATACAGCGCCACTTAGTCTGACTCCCTGGGCACGGACCGGATCACCGCCACGAGACTACAACCCTCAAGAGATCCGGCTCCGGGTAAGCTCCCGCATGCGCAACGCAGAGCGACACAGGCCCAGGGGCGCGTCATTTACGCGCTGCAAATATGCACCAAAATACGCACCAAAAACACATCGTGGGCACACAGCCTTAGAGTATTCCTGTACTGATGATGGTTCTGTATTCTTGTACTGTTGGTAGTTCTAGTGCTGTATGCTGTATATCTTCATAGAAGACAGTGATTTGTTCTATATACTGGAATACTGTGGTATTCCAGTATATACTATAAGTGATCAGACGATCACAGGTTCAGCTTCCCTAAGAGCCTAAAAAATAATGAATGAATACCGTAAAAACAAAACCGAAAAAAACAATAACAGAATTACATTTGTCATTTAAATTTTTGCCTCAGGCAGCAGAAAAGCTAGAATTGGCCCTGACTACAAGTTACTATTTTACCCAAAAATGTAAGTTAAAATCTGAGCCAATGTTTTGTTACAGTACTCTATTCTTCTTATAACTGATTTGGTAATACAAGCATTTGTGGGCAATTTGGGGGGAGACTTGTTCCAAAAGTTGAATGTTCACTTTTTGAATAAGGTTATTCTTTAGAATAGATTTAAATTCATTTTAAGAAATAAGTGGGAAATTACACACCTCAGTGAATACAAGTAGGGTATTATGCCTACTTATATAACAATGAATGTGATATGGCTGCCTTTGAGCAAAGAACGTCAAGGACCATGACTACCACATCTCATTATTCATGGAAGCAACATGATCAAGTGCCCAAACCTGAATAACTCCTCACCCTGAGCACTGTTTAATGAACTAGAATGCTGCATGCTGGATAAATGGAGAATATCCTGCAGCTCACTATACTATTAAGATTACAAAACTAAAATGATAATTGGTTGAATTTAATAGCATTAAAGTGGTTGTCCACTTAAAAAAATAATCTTTAGATGTATTCCTAATATAAATACATATTAACTTGTATGTATTTATAAATGTGCCAAAATCACTAGATATCCTCTCCTGTCAAGGGTTCCCGGCAGCTCTACTTATGACTTCCTGTATTGGCACTACATCAGTGCATTGTGTGAAGGGACTGGATCATCTAAATAACTAAGCCAGCCCCCTTCTCAGTCACTCAGAGAACAGCGCTGGTTTATTAATTTATATTAAGAACAAATCTAAAAACTTTCTTTTTAAGAGAACAGCCTAATTTAAGGTCTTGGGTCATAATTTTTCGCTCAATTATTGGCCCTGATGCATCAAAGCAAGTATGAAATTCTTTGAAAAGTCACAAAATATTTGCACAACGCTAAGTGGCATTTTCATACCATTTGCATCCAGCTCTGACAAAATAGGTGGGGCTGGGGTTCCGACAAATCGTAGTGACGCCTGCTCGTTAAATTCTTATGCTACTAACCTTACTTCAGTCTAGGACTGGAGTAAAATTTGTGGTGAGATGCAATGAGTCACAGCACACTTTTCAGACACACATTAACCCCTTTACCCCCGATGGTGGTTTGCACGTTAATGACCAGGACAAATTTTATAATTCTGACCACTGTCACTTTATGAGGTAATAACTCTGGAACGCTTCAATTAATCCCACTGATCCTGAAAAAAAATTTTCATGACATTTTGCACTTCATGATAGTGGTAAAATTTATTTGACATCACTTGTGCTTAATTTGTGAAAAAATAGGAAAATTTGAGGAAAATTTTTAAAATTTCACAATTTTCAAACTTTGAATTTTCATGCCCTTAAATTAGAAAGATATGTCATACAAAATAGTTAATACATAACATTTCCCACATGTCTACTTTACATCAGCACAATTTTGGAACCAAATCCTTTTGTTAGGAAGCTATAAGGGTTAAAAGTTGACCAGCGATTTCTCATTTTTCCAACAAAATTTACAAAACCATTTTTTTAGTGACCACATCCCATTTGAAGTGACTTTGGTGTCACTTTTGGGTATTTTCTGTCATAAAGGCCCCTCATTCTAAAAACTGCACCCCTCAAGGAGCTCAAAACCACATTCAAGAAGTTTATTAACCCTTCAGATGCTTCACAGGATTTTTTGGAATGTGGAAGAAAACAATGAACATTTAACTTTTTTTTCACAAAAATGTTACTTTAGACCCAAAACAGGAAAAAATGCACCCCAAAATGTGTTGTTCAATTTCTCCTGAGTAAGCGGGGGAAAACCACTGTTTGGGTGCACTGCAGGGTTCGGAATGGAAGGAGCGCCATTTGACTTTTTGAATGTAAAATTTGCTTGAATAATTAGCGGTCACCTTGTAGCGTTTGGAGAGCCCCTAATGTGTCTAAACAGTGGAAACCCACGACAAGTGACACCATTTTGAAAACTAGACTTCTCAGGGAACTTATCTACATGTGTGGTGACCACCTTGAACCCCCAGGTGCTTCACAGAAGTTTAGAACATTGAGCTGTAAAAATAAAATTTTCACTTTTTTACCACAAAAATGTTTTTCAGCCTCAAATTTTGAATTTTCATAAGGGTAACAGGAGAAATTGCACCATACCATTTGTTGTGCAATTTCTCCTGAGTAATCTGCTACCCCAAATGTGGGGGAAAACTATTGTTTGGGCCCATGGCAGGGCTCAGAAAGGAAGGAGTGAAATTTTAAAATGCAGACTTTGATGGAATGGTCTGCGGGTGTCATATCAAGTTTGGAGAGCCCCTGATGTGCCTAAACAGTGGGAACCCCCCACAAGTGACCCCATTTTAGAAACTACACCACTCAAGGAATTTATTTAAATGTGTGGTGAGCACCATGAACTGCCAGGTGCTTCACAGAATTTTACAATGTGGATCTGTAAAAATGCAAAAAAAATATTTTTCCCAGAAAAATGTTTTAGCCCCAAATATTTTCATTTTCACAAGGACTGCAGGAGAAAATGGACCCTCAAATGTATTTTGAAATTTCTCCTGAGTACGCTGATCCCACATATGTAGTTGAAAATGACTTTTGAGGCACAGTGCGAAGCTCAGAAGGGAAGAAGCTCCATATTGGAGTTCATATTTTGCTGGACTGGTTTGATGGTGCCATGTCACACTGGCAGAGGCCCTAAGGTGCCAGAACAGCAGAATCTCCCATACTACAAACTACACCTCTCAATGAATTCATCTAGGTGTGCAGTGAACATGTTGACACCACATGTGCCTCACAGAATTTTACACCATTGGGCAGTGAAGAAAGAATAATTTTATAATTAAATAAGTTTTGTTTTAGCCCTAGATTTTACATTTTCACACTGGTAAATGGGTAAAAATGGCACCAAAATTTGTCACACAATTTTTGCTGAATGTAGAAATACCCCATATGTGGCTGTACAGTACTGCTTAGCCACACGGCGAGACTCGGGAGGGACGGAGCGCTATTTGCCTCCTGGAGTGCAGATTTTCCTAGAATAGTATGGAGACTCCATATACAGAGACCCTAAATGCTAGAAGAGCAAAATCCCCCCTCAAGTGACCCCATTTTGGAAATTATACTCCTTTGGGAATTTATCTACAGCTGTGCTGAGGGTTTTAACTACATGGGTGTTTTCCAGAAGCCAGCAGCAGTGCATGTTGCTGAGTGAAAATTGCAAACTGCCGCTGTAGTCACCAGTACGTTGTGCCCAGCTCGTGCTTCTGGAGACATGCACCCGTAAATTAGGCGGCTCTCATCGCTACAGAAATGTCCAATATGTGGATGCTAACTGCGGTTTAGGCACACTGAGGGGCTCAAAAGGGAGGGGGGCATTTGTATTTGGGAGTGCAGAATTTGATGAATTTCTTTTGGGGGACAAAGGTCATTTCGCTTTTCCAGAGCCTTTTTGCTGCTAGTAACATGAAAGCCCCCTATATTTCCGTTAACAGATGACGGACCTGAGTGGGGACTTGCTTTTTTTGTGGATTGAGTCGAAGCTTTTATTGTGATCCAAAATGTTATGTGAAATGTTCCTAGGTATCCTGTGCTTTACGCTGAGCACAGGATTTTTTTATGCCGTGCCGTGTGTGGTAAAATAGATAAGGCAGCTTTATTCTTTGGGTCAGTATGATTACAGCGGTGCAATATTTAAATAGTTTTTTTATGTTTTGGCCCTTTTACACAATAAAAACTATTTTATAGAAAAAATAATTTTTTTGCATTGCTTTATTCTGAGAGCTATAACATTTTTATTTTTCAACTTATGGAGCTGTGTGGTGGCTTTTTTTTGCAGGACAAGATGACGTTTTCAGTGATACCATTTTTATTTACATTCGTCTTTTTGATCGCGTTTTATTCCACTTTTTGTTCAGCAGTATAATGATAAAGCATCGTTTTTTTTTACCGTGTTCACTAAAGGGGTTAACTACTAGGACAGTTTTATAGGTCAGATCATTTTGGACGCGGTGATATCAAATATGTGTACTTTTATTGTTTTTTTTTTAATAATAATATTGATTTATGGGTACATAATTTTTTATTATTATTATTTTGTGATTTTTTTATATATATATTTTTTGTTAGGAGGGCGGTTGCAGACAACTTTATTATAATGGAACGCAACCGACCCCGGGGTCCGCGATGCAGCCTGGAGGACTGCTGCCGAACACTTTCCGGGTGAAAAGGAAAGCAACCAACTTAAATGATAAACCCTTCCGTGTTACCGCACACTGGAATTGGTATAGCAATTCGCACTATCTCCGTTAGCAGCACGAGAGATATGCGGTGAAAAACTATCTGTAGTCCTGTTACAGCACAGGGACTACACTGGCGGCGCTAGGATGCGTGTGTGACTACGCCGACGGGAACACGTGCCTCCAGCCGGCGTGCTACCGGACGGAAGGGTACTACTCCACGTGGCTGACAGGCGATAGCCGTGGATAGGACGTCTGCAGGCTGCTCGGGGTGTTAGGCGACCCCTTTGGCAGAGCCAGACTGCTAGACGAAGCTACCTGCCTATTTCCACTACACCTGTCTATGGAAACTACGTGGAACACAGCCGTCCACACAACAGCATCACTTGCTCAATGATCAGAGCGCGCCGCCATGTTTGTGGGCGGGCCTTTTAAAGACTAAGCCCTGCCCATCGTCGCACCATTGGTGACACCACCCGTGGACCAATCCGACCGTGCCAGGTCACCGGGTCAGGTGGTTGCCAAACCACCAATCACGGTCCGCCAGGTCACGGGCATGCTCAGTGCGGCGAATCCTGGACTTAGACTCCAAGAGCCCTGTCTCCCTCCACAACCTATGCTTAACATTGCTAGGCACAAATACCCAAGAGACAATCTGTACATCTCGTGGACCAGCTAGGCGTTGGGGCTGACGACGATACTGAGCAGCATCTGCCCTGGCTAGACAGGAATGGGGGACCACAGAAGGTTCTGGACCCATTTCGAATCCAGCAACCGCCCGATGCCTAACATTTTTACAACTTTTTTTTTTCACTTTCTTACTACCACTGTGGGACTTTCTGCAGACTGATTGCTGTTATAAGGTATAGCAATGCTGGAGCACTGCTATGCCTTATAGCTGTCAGCCCTGCAAATAGACACATGATAGTTTAATCATGCACTGTGCATGATCTAACTACCTCGCTAATGTCTGGTGACCTAGATGTCATCATGACGACATTGGGTCACCATGGCAACGATCAGGACCCCGTGATGATGTTACGGGGTCTCCGATCCAAGAGCAGAGGGCCTTTTGTCCCTATGCTCACTAAATGCTGCGACAGCAGAATTTAGGGGGTTAAAAAGAAGGGAACGGTGCAGACACCGCTCTCTGCACTGAGTGCCGGGTGTCAGCTGTCAGAATCAGCTGACATGCGGCAGTGATCGCCGAGACGTATCCATACGTACCTGATCATTAAGGTCCAGGGCACAGGGACGTATGGATACATCTCACAACATAAAGGGGTTAAGGCCTCATTCACACATCCGTGTTTAAACACATACATGAAGAAAGGCATTGGTGTTATGTATCAGTGCGTCATCAGTGTACAGTCCGTGTATCCGTTTTTACCATCAGTGATTTTAACGGATGATAAATAAATGACAAAGCTTCTCCTATCCTTTGCAATGTTAAATACGGACAGTACACAGATGGCACACGGACGTTGACATGAGGTCAAATGAAGCTGGAGAATCGCCACCTCAACTGGAACGGCTCGTCACAGGGCAGGACAGGCACATAGCTGCTGGGAAGTTCTTAGCCCTACACCCCCCCCCCCCCCAAAAAAAAAACAAAAAAAAAAAACAAAGTCTCGGATAACCCCTTTAATATGAGGTTGACAGTTCGTGTTTTGTAATGATCACTTTTCAGTAATCATTTCATTATCATCACAGGCTGGATCACTTTGAAATATAACACCTTCATATAGATAACACAGGACACACCACCCACAACAGATGATGTTCACAGCTCGCCTCCTCCACCTCTCTGCACAAAGATATCTGCACATACCACCGAGCATGCCTGGAAAACTCTCCAACATGCGTCAATAAACATCTGCACTCTTGTTTCCTTTGTATTATCTGGCTGCCATAAGCTGTTAACACCAATTCAGACACAATGGCAGGCCCATGCGCATGTACAAATAGTAAAATAAAAAAGTATAATCAGAAAATAACACTAGACTATAAACAAGAATATTTATCAATACTTAGCTTCAATTAGGAAAACAAAGTAGCTGATACATTCTCTTCAACCTTTTTTGAATAAAACAGTAACTGAATACTTTTGTATTTACACCCAGCCTTCAGGAAGAGAAAACACACAGCTAAAACGAGTTCATAGTAATGTTTTATTAAATATTACAGTGGCTCAAAAAGTACAAAATATCTCTCCGTCTGCTATGTGATTGGGAAATTGTATTAGCACGTCATACAGTATCAAAAAGCATTTGGATAGGTACAATTTGGAAAACATACAAAAATTGAGTGTCAGCGATTGGCTCAGCGTTTTCTGGTGGTAGTGTTTAGACTCTTCAGGACATTACTGGTCTTTTAGACTATGTACAAATATTCACTTACAATTTTAAGCTACATGACTTGAATCACAAAAATTGTACAATATTTACAGCAGATTATTGGTTTTCCTTTAAAAAAAAATATACACAGCCAGCAATATATGAAGATATGCTTTCGACTCCAAGTAAAATGTCAGACATTTACAGCAAAGTTTCCTTTGTAAGTGCTTGTGGCTAATAAATCTGGTAATGTCCGAGTGAGATTACCATTCACATAAAAATGAGGTGCACAGGACAAGACACGGATAAATCTGAGGAGTGGCCATTACTAGCCATTCATGCATTAGTCCCTAACACCCTACAATAATTTCCAGGCACACATTAGGGTGGTGTGTTTAAATACGACTGACTTGGCGGATAAACTGATCCCATTCCAAGTTTTCCTAAAGAGGTGCCCTCACATAGATGAGGCCTCTTGACTAAAGTTACTGGGAGTTGCAGAAAGTTTCAATCTTTCACCCATGTAACTCATGTTCTTTTAATTGTACCACGCATGAGTTGCAATCCATTTACCATCCCCCGCAAATCAAACTTGGAGCCATTAGGACATTCCATTTAAAGTGCACCCTTTGCATTTATAGGCAGATCCAACATTCATGATTACGTAGAGGTTCTCTAGAAACTTTTATTTTTTTTTGTAAATTTTGGACCAGCATGGAAAGTTATGAAGCTTTGCAAATAGTTTTATTAGGAGACTTGTCTTCATTCGTGTAAGTAGCTTCCAAACCTCTGCTTTCCCCCAGTCTCCTTGTCTGCCTTTAGGTGCATTGATATCAAAATGAAGTACAGATGATGGCAGTGACAAGGTCAGTTCAGCACCTGTGTCTCACTACCTCTGGAGATAAGCCGCTGCAGGAGATTTTTCTTATAAGGACAGAGACAGACTGCCGTATAACTCGTGCATGGATCGCATCGCACTGAATGGACTGGCCGGCACCTCTCCTGACCTGATCATGACAGTATGATGCATTTCTATGCAGCTGTCAAGCTCAGGTCAGGAGGGTGGACAGCCAGTATGAGGTTTACGGTGTGATCCTCTCACGAATTATACGGCAGTCTGTCTCTGCCCTAAGCACAACACTCAGACGAGGAGACCCATCACTGCCATCATCTGTACTCCAAATGAGTACATTATGATAGCAATGCAGCTGAAGGCACGTAGACTTGGAAAAAGCAGGGGTTTGGAAACCACATGTTATTTTGTTTTACAAGAATGAAGACAAATCCCCTATTAAAATGACTAGTGAAGTTTTATAACTTTCCATGCTGGAAAAAAATATAAAAAAAAAATGAAAGTTTAAATAATCTTTAAAAAAGCCTGGTTGTCATAGATTACTAGTAAATAGGTAGATTTTTTTTAATAAAAGCCTCTACAATGATAAAGTGACATAACCCCACACATGGGTATACAATATACCACACACGTACCATACATCATATTCTTGGTGAAGATACAGGCGTGGTTTATAATGAAACAATAAAAGGATTGTATCTTTTCCACAAGATGAATTACACAACACATTTACATTAAAAAAATAAAATACCCAGAGGGCGAGGAGGACGGGGTATTTTCGATGTGCTCCAGACTTTATATTCTGGTTTTATATTCTCAGCAAGGCACAACAGTACAGGAGAATGAGTGGGTGCCTGGAGCTCAGGCGATTACAGCACTTCTCAGAGGTCGTGCATCACATTTTAACAGAGTACATAGAAATAGATTTGGTTTACTTTAGAACAGACTTGATATTTTCTTGTGATGATAAAATGATTGTATTAGCAAAACATATTTTTAGTGGTTGTGTGACCACTTGGCCGGGTGCGGAGATTTCTGAGGACATGAGGCGTGCGCTGCTGGTTGTGATTTAAGCTCATGAAACACAAACTGTTCCCAATCTTGCCAGAGGTTAGAAGAATGTTTTATCTCACAACCTTGAGAACTGGTAATAAATGAGTAACTCGGCAGAATCATGTATTACAACATTTCTTGGAAGTGAACGCACTCCATAGATTTATTAGTATTGCCAATTAGAAATTTGCAGTTTTTTTTTCCTCCAAACTTCAAACAGCAATGGTTTAATTGCAGAAAATAGACTGGTGCAATTCGGTATTAAATCCTCTTGAACTTGCACAAAGCCCCTTTCTAAGACATTTTTTTTTTCTAATCTGCTCTTAGCTGAGTGAGAATTCAACCGTCTTTTTGAACTGTATCCAAGATTCCTTTAAGGAGTTTTTAAACAAATAATCCAGCGGGGGGTTTGTGCCAATAGCGTTTTATATAGAAGCAGATCTGCTGCCTGCGTGGAAAACACTTTTAGGTAAAATCAATAAGTTGCAAAGAAAAATACTGCAAATTAATCATAACGATGTCAAAGTGAATGGAATATCCTATATGAGACGGGTGAATATTGGCAGGAATGGTGAGGTTTGCTTTTAAGAGGAGATCCATAATTAGAATAGTATTGTTGAGGCTGTGAGCATTATGTCTCCTGTTACTTTATAGTGTCAACATATTCCGCAAATCTGTACTCATAATCACTCGTCATTGTTGAAAAAGATCAGGTGGCACAAAACCAATGTATTATTTTCAATCTTAAGGCTAGGTGCAGACGAGCGTATTTTTTGTCATCCATGAAAATTGGATCAATTATGCTAATCACACTCAGAGCAGAGTCAGATCAGAGTGTGATCCGATTTTCTTGGATGAGAAGATGGTGAAAAATATTTCTTCAATGTGTAAGTCCATGGACATCGGACTGCACTCAGATGTCATCCGAACGCAGTCCAATGGTTTTCACGGACTTATTGACTGGCATGGCCGAGTGCGAGACGAATATCGGATCAAACTTGGGCACGTAGAATTTTTTCACTCGGACAAACTCTGTCCGAGAAAAAAATCAGACATGTGCACGGCCCCATAGAATAACATTGCTCCAAGTGCGATCTGATGTTTTGTCACATCGCACTCGGACTGAACATACGGTCATCTGCATGAGCCCTAACACAGAATAACTGTGACTGTGTCCTATGGCTACCAGTTACTTACAGTTACTTCGCTCGTATAAAGTTCCAAATGGAACGGCAGCTGAACAATCAATGATCCAATTTCTTAGACATCTCAAGTGATGTAGATTTCAGGTTTCCTAATTACATGTTATTAATTACAGGAATAAATCAGCAGCTTTCAAATAAAATTGTCCTGCACTTATCCTGTAGTTACTAGATACTAGAAGATACTTGTATTCAACACATAAAACAATTCCGGGCCATCTTTTCGCAGAACTCTGCCTTCTGAAGTTCCTCTTTTATCACTACTAGAAGTTCATGAATATATAGGCAACTGGGTGTGTCCTCACACTGTCCAATCAGTGCTGACTGTGCAGGGGATGATCCTTTGGCAAGGGGAATTGTGACTTTTTGTTGCCAATTTATTCATAAATTTCTAGGAGGTTTGACAGAAGAACTGCACAACCGAGGGCTATAGTGAAAAATGCTCCAGAATTGTTATTTCATGGGAATACAATTATCTCCTGTGCCAGACATGTCGGGAGAGATGAGGGTTTTTTCAAAAATTACATTCACAAAAGTTTATATTGATGTGACAAAGGGGATGGATTTGTGTTCATTTCAGGATGGCTAAGTGCTGTGAGACTACTTTCTCAGGACCTTTTTTTTGGTCCAAGTGTTAGTGAAAATAATTGTCAGGACTCGACCCAATGTTATTTAATAGGGCTGTTCAGATGCCAGGTTTTTTTTACACATACTAAATGTATGGGTGATAAAAATCACGGTATGCACTAGTCTTTTCCAGATCTCGGATGAGACTCGCCTATTCAAGTCTATGGGTGCGTGAAAAAAAATCAGATCCCATATGGTTGAATCATCCAATTTTTTGGGATACATTGCAATTATTTAACAAAGGAAAATGTATTTAGTCTTTTAAATTTTAAGAACACCTGATGTGTAAAAACGATGCCATGCACATGACAATATAAATGAAAAATCATTCGTTTTTTGTGGATGCTTGTGTTAAGCTAGGGTCACACAACTGCATTTTCTCTAATCTGAGAACATTGGTCCAATTATGCTGATCAGAGCTTAATCAGAGTATGATCATATTGTGATCCAATTTTCTCGGATGATTAGAAGATGGAAAAAAAGGTCTCCATTCTGTCAGTCTGTGAAAATCGGACCGTACTCAGTTGCCATCCGATTGAGTTCTGAATTTTTCCACGGACTCTTTAACTTCCATGGCCTAATGCGATCCAAATATTGGATGAAAATCGTGCATACTGCGATTTTTTTTCTGACATGTGCGCGGCCCCATAGAATAACATTGCTCCAAGAGCGATTGATGTTTTTTCTGATTGCACTGGGACCAAAAATACGGTCGTCTGCATGACCTCTAAGATTGACTAATCCTGATAGGATGTCATTTCTGTAAAAAAGAGAATCTGGTCAAAATAATTTTTTAGCAAGATTGCTGATTTTCCATCTATGTGGGCACTTTTGCAAATCAATTAGGAATTTACACAAACCGTCATTGGGCAGATCAGACCGTAATCTAGTCACATTAAGATTTCCTGGCCTTGTGCTGCATTTACAGCAGTCTGTAGTCTTTCAATGAATTCAATGGTATTACTATGATTCTGACGTAATAAAATACTGTAATGATCAGAACCAACTATATACTGCCAAACCCCAGCGACCAGCTACTTCATACAGATGTGCGGTCCCATCATTGGCACTTCCCCATCATCACCAGGGAGCTGTGAACCCTGACACTCCTTACATGCTGAGTAACCACATTAACTGCATTGGTTTTCCTTTTAGTTAAAAATCAACCATTCCTTTCCCACATTCTCTCAAGCGTCATTAGCTCTCGGCTGACAGTTAATGTATCAAAGACACAGAAGACAAACAAGACTGCGGTAAATGGAGCGTAAACAGAAAGTGCGACATCAACATCCCGTCTTATTTACAGAAAATAAGGAGGAAATATTAGCAATGTTTCAATTGGAAAACAAGGATTCAAGGGTTTTTAAAGGAAAAATCAAATATTTTAATGCTTGGTGACCTGGTCTTAGTCTAGTAGAAATTGCCCTAGTGCCGAGACTCAACTATTCCATTGATTCCCATTGGTGCAGTTGTAAACAGCTACAAGGTCATCGGTTGGGGACCTTCTGTAGGCAATACCTAACTGGTGGATTATAACACATAGTATGGATTACTTGCACTTTCAGGTAACTTTTCAGAATAAACTGCCATGTGTGTGTACAAGGGGAATATCACTATTTCTGGCCTAGGTGGCCTATATGACTATTATCCTGCAATTTTACCAATTTTTCCCTTTGCGCTAAAAGACTTGGCAGTTTCTTCTTATATATTTCTGCTTTTGTTTTCTTCCAGCATCTCCCCCTTTCCTTCTAGATATAATTTAATAGTAGCATATATAATTTGTTTCTCTCTGCAGACAGATTTGTAGACAGATTTGATCAATTTTTGAGCGTCTATGATCAGGGAGAGAAGAAGTGACTGATAAGTGACAAAGTTGTGTTACAAAGTTTTTCTTTATCTTTGCTTACACTGTTAGCTCTTGGGAAAAAAACGAAAGCATGGTTAGTATTTAAGTATTATTTAGTTGGCCATACATTATTTGAAATGTCCACTTATCCACTACCATGAACGGTAATTTACAGTGCGTTTCATACTTTTAATTCAGTGCTCATTTTAGGGTTTTTCAATTATGCAATTTTTGAAGCCAATATTCAAAAATGGTTTATAAAGGGGAAAAGCAATTCGGCTCTTTTTTTTATTTTTAAACCAGGTCTTGTTTTGGCTTTAAAGAGAATCTGTTACTAAGATCAACCCACATAGCAGTCTATATGGACATAGAGGTCATAGAAAGTTGAATAAAATGACACCTTGATATCTACGATCTGATGTTTTATTCCAGAGAAATCAACATTTTTCTTAATATGTAAATTAGCTGTTAAGATCTATATGCGCGATAGAGATCTCCCCGAGAATCTGCCTCCAGATAGTGGTTTAATATGCATAAAATACAAGTACAATATCACTAGCCCTATTTTGGTACGTGGAAACATTTGAATCATAGTTTCTTTTAACGTGTGCGTTGTTTTTTGCTAATACCAATACTAAATAGACCTAGAGATAAAACGAAAAAACTATTTTGTCGTTACTTTGTAAATAGTTGTTATGTCTTCTTCCTGTAATAAATGATCAGTGACTCTTTCTAGAAAAGTTAAATATTCGTATATACAATGATAATAATTAGTGACAATGACTTTTTCTAGAAAATATTTGACTAAGTGCTTATTTCATGTACATTCAAGTAATTATATATCAAAAATATGTGATTTAGATTAAATAGAGGACATAAAAAATAACAAATTCAGCACCGCTATATATTTTTATTTATTTATTTTTTGTCTACTTCTCACATTTTCCATTACCACAATATGATGTTTTATGCGCAATTTCACTAGTGTTACAGTAAATTTACTGCACTAAATACAGACGGTTGAAATACAAGAGCCAAAAAGAGCAAAGCAAGGGGATCGCCCAAGATATATGTAACACGACAAACAGTGGTGATGCCTGGAGACAGTGCTAGCCACGCACAGTGCTCTCCTGAGAACCCTGTGCTCTGCAACATCGGACAACATGTAAGGCCTCCATACCCAATAGGTAAAAGTAGGGCAAATCGACAGATTTCGACAGGACTGGTCAAACATCTAATGTGTACGAGCGGTTCCCAAGAATAACCGGGCTTGTTAAATTTCAACACCTGATCCTTTCATTCTCCTCGGAGATGCTTCTACATGTGTATTGCAGCAGCTTACTCCACCTTTCCTATGCAGAATGCATGCATGCTCAATAGAGCTGAATGTCCATGTGCATAAGCGCGACAGATCGCAGCTAGGCCAAACGAGTTTTTATCCAACAGTTGTCGAAGGCTTACAAAAAACAAAAGAAAGTGGCAATTTTTAGGAAGGCTAATTTTACAAGTCACTTTTCATACACCGATACGTAATACGATACAATACACTTTATTGATCCCGAGGGAAGCCTTAGGCCGGTGTAACATTTACGTCCCGAGTACAGGCTGCGATGTTTGGACCAGTCGTGGATCTTCTCACTCAAACGCGACAGGCTCATAGGCATATATGACACTGCTGAGTTGGAGTCAGGAGCTCAGCCACCAATCTGGACATCATGATCCGTATTTGGACTGTCAACGTCGGCCATGTGAAACCATCTTTGGGTTTTCGTGCGCCATTCCACATCTGTGTATGAATATGAAAAGTGACCTGTAAAATTAGCCTTTTAAAAAATTGCCTCTTACTATGGTTTTCTGTAATATTCTTTTCGCCACAGTAATAATATACCATCATAAAAGTGCAGAAAGGCCATTAACACCGTAACGTACCTACAAGCAGATTTTACAGCACTTAAGAGGACCCAAGACATAATGTTAAATCAGCTTCCAATTACACTACCTCTCTTCTGTATGTAATTTTCTAAAATATCAATTCCCCTTTTGCATGCACATTTCTTTAGACCGGTGCTTGCCCGGAACGCGGAATGTTAAACGCTTTCATTTCTCTAATGTTTACACCAAAATGATTAGAGAAAGAAAGGAAGCGGTTTATTAATATAATTCTCGTCAGAGATCTGGAAGCACTTACATTTACTTACATTTGTTTTCATCGGAATAAAGAATAATTCATGGCAGTTTACGTTATGTGCACAGCTAAATTTGCTTGCCCACTGTGAAAGATAATCAAGTGGGTTTATATCTTACGTCTTCTCTGAACAGCTTTATGGCTTAGTAAAGCTTGTGTGTTTTTCACAATTATTATGTTTAACCAAGCCATCGACTAGAAATGCTCCACGTAATTCAGATCTTTGAATTAATTCAGGCTAAAAATACGTCAGATCTGCATCTCTTTTAAAGAGCACCTGTCATCTGCCCCGAACGCTGCCAATATTCATGAGACCGCGGCTTATCAATTCAATAGGAGCCGTGACATCATTAAGGCCCTGTACAATTAATATTCACAGAACCTGATGACTATTCATGAGACGCCAGGTAGCAGCTATAAGCTCATGAATATGGGCTCCTTGACTGCGTGATGGTAACAGGTGCATGTTAATATTACTCGATTTAAGCTTGATGAAGAAAATTTCCCAAAATGGGTGAATAGAATTAATTGTCGTAGATAGTGTTTGATAACGGAATCTGGAATATCTAGTGAAAGTCATGGGAGCACGGAGTCATTGTTACCGGTCGGCTTATCAGATGATAGATGCATTTGTGGATTAGTAGAGAAATTCATAGACCATATTTAAGAGGCATTAACCTTATTAAAGGCTTAGAAAGTAGCATACGATCTGTAATGTTTCAATAGTTTTATTATTAGGACTGGTGAAATAAGGTATCAGCAGCTCTAGATCTGCAAGAGAATTAAAATATTAAAAAATGTACAGGGCCCTTAGCTGCTGAAACAAGGAGCCGTAAGTAAATGAACCATCAGGATGTTATTTTCGAGACATAGAATTATTTTATAGGATATATGGTGCATTTATTTACTGTATCAGAATACACATTCGTAGTCCATAGTGGCCAGAACACCAGCTGAACCGCCCACCCGCTTTCAGTTCACATTGGATTACTGATAGAATTTTCTGCATCATAAGCCATATATATCGCTTGACTTCCAGGCATTAGTTGTCGGGGGGTAATTACAATACCAAGTTTGGAAGTTTGGGGTTCACAGTTGTGTTCTTAGGTTTCTGATATTTTTCACATGCGTCACTATTCTTGTCCTGAAATTATGAAAAAACCTGATGGACCTCATTTAAAATCAAGGGGTTCTTTTTTCAGCTTCAATGAGAATGTTACTATAAATTAATAATAATATGAATTATTATTACTATTTCATGAAGTGCAGTGAACAACGCCTGTCCTTCTGAAATTTATTCTAAATGGTTATCACCACCTATTATAAGTATTTTTTTATGGGTTCTCTACTCGAATAAAGTTTTAAAGGGCTTACTCAGGTTTCAGAGTCTGCAGTCACTCTATCTGACTGCAGACTTCTGAATCATGACAGTGTGTGGCGCGCACACTGTCATGATTTTCTGGTATTGCCGGTGCGATTGAGCAGTCATATGACCTCATGTATGCGCTGTGCATAAATACAGTCATGTGCAGACTAGTCTCATCCAGCTTCTCTCAGTAGAAATGAACTGAGAGAAGCAGAATGCTTGTAGTCAGCATGTGGCTACATGTGTGCAGTCAAGTTACTGCAATACCAGAGAATCATGACAGCGTGCTCATTGCATGCTGTTATGAGTCAGAAGTCTGCAGATTCAAAATGACTGTCACGATTCAACGTGACTATAGACTTTGCTCGCAAACCTGGACAACCCCTTTAAAGATAGGTATAGTTGACATCTATTGTGATCATATTTCACCTAGGGTCCGATGTGCGCTCTATAGAATACCAACCACTGGTTGTAGCTTCAGAAGGAGAACATTCCTACATCAACTAAAATTTATGCAATGTTCAAGAGGTGACTTGTAACCACGTGACATTAAGATAGCATAAGCTGCTGGTAATGTTATGGTCAAGGAAACTTATGGGTCAACCATATTCTTTATCATTAGTTGCTATATGTAATTGCGACTACAAGTCAACCTGTAGCCGTATGCTTAAAAGGATTGTCCAGTGAAAAGAAGTTACCACCACCTATCCACAGGATAGGTGATAAATTATAGACTGGTGGTAGTCTGACCACTGAGACATCCATCAACTGGCAGAACAATGTGCTTTTATCCCCAAGAGAATGAAGCATCAGTGCTTGACCGCTGCTCCATTCATTCTCAATGGGGGCTGTCTGAAAAAAAAGCTGAGAATGAATGGAGCGGAAGTCAAGAATGTGCAATACCGCTCCATTCTAGTAAGAGTAAAAGTGTCCCGTTCTGGTGATCTGTGGGGGTCCTAGCGATCAGACACCGACTGATCTAAATGTCATCAGTTATCATTAAGTTATCACTTTCTTTTCAGCAGACATGTTATTATAGAACCAGAATCCAATGGAATCTATGATGGATATACCATCCATGGTGCCCATCAGGAATAGCTAGAAACTCTGGCATATATTGAGTACAATCATAGAATGTTAGAGTTGGAAGGGACCTCCAGGGTCATCATGTCCAACCCCCTGCTCAATGCAGGATTCACTAAACCATCTCAGACAGATGTCTGTCCAGCCTCTGTTTGAAGACTTCCATTGAAGGAGAACTCACCACCTCTCGTGGCCGCCTGTTCCACTCATTGATCACCCTCAATGTCAAAAAGTTTTTTTTTATTAACCCATACTGTAAAATAACGTATTCTCCATTGAAGGAGAACTCACCACCAATACTGTTTCATCAAAAGAAACATTTAACTTAAACTACACGGTCTGAATTGTAAGTTGCTTATAACAGCAGAAATCTGCATTACTGGGGGCAGAAGAGGAGGCTGATAAACAATGACAGACATACGTTCTCCAGGCAACACAAATGATCTATAGATTGATGACTCTGGTTTTTGACATTCCTTAAAGTTTGAGGGCAAGTGCTTTTCTTTTTTTCTTCATATTTTCCTCGAGTTAATTCTTAATTATGTCTACACCATATACAATTTTTTATGGATATAAGTTAGGACAGCATTGCGGATTATGTTGACACTACATAAATGGGTTATTATTAGTCTATTTATTATAATAAACAGATAAAGGATGGAAATAAGATGGTAGAAAATATTTTCTCTAAAAATAAAACCTCTTAACAGCTCCTTCACCACATCATTATAACTGAATGCAATTCCAGAAAATGTGCCAATTTGGACCAATTTTTAGTGCCAAACAAATAGTGCATGTAACGTTAGGCAGATCCTGAGCCCACCACAATGCGAAAGCGCACACAGAGCTGCACACAGACCCAGTCATGTCCACAATTTGACCCCGTAATTACAACTTTTGTCTGAATCTGGCTTTTAGATAAGGGAAGAGTTAGACGGTTATATAACTTGGACGAGGATCACAACGCAATGCTTGGACTGTCACGCCCAGGTCAGGATGGCCGCCGGCCAGTCCGAGAATTGCGTTGTGATCCTCGTCCAAGTTATATGGTCTTCTGACTCTTCCGTAATTCTCACATTTGTCTTTTTTTCATTTTTCTTTTTCAACATAAATGAAAAAGAATAATGTAAGGTTTCATGCTTTAATTGTGGGTAACTTTCTGATCCTCAATATATAAAAACTGAAAAACAAACCTGGCGAGTGAGTCCCAGGTCTTACAGAATAAATCAAATCACTTATATAATTAATATGGCCATCATAGAAGATATATTGTAATAAAGTGGCAATAGTAAATATGTACATTATCAGAAATTAGGTCAGCAATGTCATAAAATAAGTATGAATAAGCATAAATTTTAGGTGATTGTAAAGGGGTTCTCCACCTTGGAAGACAATTCTCAATTTTTGCTTAAATGCATTAATTTTACCTAAAAAATAATTTGTTTGCAATCAGGTTTCATGAAAGTTTTTGCCTTTTATAGCCTCTCAGTTACACTGGCTATTGATGTCTGCAAAATCTCAGGGTTAACTGAGAGTCCATCCACAAGCTCATTCTGAATGGTCCAATAGAAGAATCCCTGACTCTTTTATTTGTCTTTTTCGGAGCTCCTCTCAGCTGATTTACGACCACAGACCACTTTATATTTCAACGTGTAAGAAAACAAAGAGCTTGTAGAAGTCAAACTGTTTTTCAATGAAACCATACAGCAAAAAAAATAATTATTAGTAATAATTACATACATTAAGGTGAAGAAAAAAATGTCTCCAGAGTTGGATAACACCCAAATAAAATATTATTTCCATATAGTGAAAAGTTATTACATTTCCAATTTACTTTCTGTATCAATTCCTCAGAGTACTCAAGATCTCTGCTGGTTGGAATTCCTTAGGATCCTTCATTGTTTACCTCCAGTAGAGGCGGCCTTGTTAAAAAGTAGAGTTCTGATACCTCTGCTGTAATAATACTTCTGTGACATCACATAAACAGGAAAGAAAACAATTAATGAGGCTGGCCATCACCTCATTACTGGTCTATCCTTAGGACACCCGGCCGATCAGTTGTTACCGGTGATGGCTGGAAATTCTCAGATGTTGCTGCAACAAAGCTGATCCGGCAAAACTGCAGTGTATGGAACTTCCAGCCGCTGGCAGCCTCAGTGATAGCTAATTTGTGGGGGTACCAGGTGTCCCACCCCCAGATATTGATGTCCTATCATAGGGATAGGCCATCAATAAAAAAGCAATGGCCAACCCCCTTAAGGTTCCCATTTTATTGCGGCAAGTAGAGATCTTGAAAACTGTGAAAAAATGCATACAGAAATAACACTGGAAAACCATTAAACTTTTGACGACTCAAACATTAACCTTTATTGGTAAAAAAATGGAAAACCTCTGGGATAACTGATGTGATCATGTGCCAGGATACCAGAAACTTAGAATTATGTTGTAAGTAAAATTGTAAATGAATTATTTTTTTAGAGAATAGAACACGACACTCCGGAGAGAATGTTCTGGTGCTCGAGTAGAGTTCCAATCCCTACCAAAACAATAGAAAGAGCTCACCACTCCATTATCACTTGCAAATTAGATGAGTTTATTGATGCACAATCCAAGGATATAACATTAAGTTTCGATGATCTCATGTGACCTTCGTCAAACATTGGATTGCAGATGGGTTGATTGTATGTCAGTCATAGCGCCTGCGAGATGGCGGGCATAAGATGTAATGGCGTTATTACTTCTCAGGGTGCAGACAGACTGCCATATTTCACGTGCGAGGATCACATCGCAATCTTCGGACTGACCGTCGGCTATCCTGACTTGAGCGTGACTGCTGCAAAGAAACACAGGATGTCACGCTCAGGTCAGGAGAGCAGACGGCCAGTCCGAGGATTGCAATGTGATCCTCGCACGAGAAATAAGGTCATCTGTCGGCGGCCTTAGCAGTATATCCACCATCCCACATGCTCTAAGGCTGACATACAATCAACCCATCTGCAATCCAATGTATGACGAAGGTCACATGAGATCACCGAAATGTCACTTGCTATATCCCTGATTTAATTATTTTAAATACTAATATCGCATACTCGCCTGGGGGGACAGAAATCTAGGACTATTAAATTCTTGTTGAATGAGGTCAAACTTTCCAAAGTTGTAAGAAGTTGCATGCACATGCTAACATGGCTTCATAAATAACATTAGTATTGATTGTATTATTTTTTCCTCAAAGAAATGATTTCTATTTAGTAGAAAAGTGAAAAGTAACATTTAACCTTCATATTACACTATGACTTTAATCATTAATTGTAATTGTAACCCTTTAGCACGTTAATGTTGGTAATGGAATCACAAAGGAGCCAAATACACAAGAAAAATTGGAAATAAGAAAGAAAAACTCAAGTCTTTAAACCACAATACATTGATGACATCCCTATGAGATACTAGTGATGATGGGGAGTGGAAATTGCAGAATGAAAACCCGTAACATGTTTTTTTTTTGTAAACCAGATGAAAATTTGCCTGGGGGTGTTCTTGGCGTTCACAAACAAAATGGGTCACATTCAAAAAAGGAGTAAACATGCTATACCTAGAAATACAGACAGAATAAAAATATTTAGGGGATCTTACAAATTTCACAATACAAACTGCAAAAATGATTAACTAGATTACTTCAATCTAACCAGTCTGCTCTAACTTTAGGCTCTCCAGCGGGATTCATAAAATGTGCTTTTTATCAGAAAGGACTTGAAAAAAAAAAAGATTTTACAGCCATTTTGTCATGGATTTTAGGAGTAAGTACATCAGCCTTCTCAGGTTTAAGCTAACTATCTAAGATCATATGCAGCTTCTATTGTGAAATTTGTTGACATATCCTCTTGTTAAAAGCACAAACCTGAATTTTCCATGTCCCGAGGCCAGGACCCACCTTATAAAATGCCAAGGAACACATAATCATTGATTGTCATCCCTGGTAAAGTCAGGATTAAGGCAATATGAAAAAGCCCCCTACACCTGCATGGTGCCATACTGTAGGAATACCACTTATGGGCACATTGTTTCAGTTTTTTAGGTGGCTATATTGTAGTTTATTTAAACTGTTTAATATACAGTACAGAAAACATCTTCAAAAGGACCATGTTTGAGAAAATATGGGCCATCTTTGAGAAACCCATGACCCGAAAAAGACCAGTTTTCAATGCAAACTAATGTGTAAATTTCACCAGTAGTATTTTTTGCATATTGTTTGTGTGTCCGTTGGAATTTTAGATTGTATTATCATGTGAGTTGGGTTCCTTGATCCACCCAGGGGTCAGGACTGGGCTTTCACAGGTTTATGCTATTACATTATTAATTTTTGCTACATTCTGTATTACTTTAATCAATCTGTTGCTTTTTTGAGTGTGAGGAAGGGTGACGTATGATATGTTGACTTCAGTCTACTTTGTTGCAGCAGAAACACAATGTGGACAAGATTTAAAAATATTAAATTAAAATGTTGGCAACTATGCTACGAGATCCTGCCAAATAACTCTCTTGCAGAAGAAGGTAAATTCAATTTATAGGGTCAATTTACAGGAAAGGCACACACTAAGGCCACGTTCACACGTTCAGTATTTGGTCAGTATTTTACATCAGTATTTGTAAGCCAAAATCGGGAGTGGAACAATCAGAGGAAAAGTAGAATAGAAACACGTCACCACTCCTGTATTTATCACCCACTCCTGGTTTTGGCTTCTAAATACTGATGTAAAATACTGAATGTGTGAACGTGGCCTAATACTAAGTCACAGCTTATGTTTCATTTGGCTGGAGGTTTCCTTTTGGTATACCAATGATATACCCCAACAACAGCCAAACCTCGCAAATGGTTGTCTCTGGCATATAGACAAATGGTTGACTGTGGATGAGGAGGGGGTGTAGATAATGGGTCCGATTTGTCATCCTTTTATATGTAAGCAAAGATGAGTAAATTATAAAATCTCTTCTAAAGTTATATTCTTGACAACACGCACAAAATCAACCTCTCGAAATGACCTTGCCGTTAACACATAACTGTTTAATAAAAAACAAAAATATAAAAAAAAGCAAAGAAATCAACTGAGGGCTTATTTCATATAAATTAATAGAACAGACAGTGACACTGGCAGATATGTACAGTCGAATAAACAGTGTTTAACTTTCCTCTGCCATTATAGTGTTAAAATTTACTTGTAAATTTAATGTAACTATACATTGCATTGATTGAACCTTTAACAGTCAAAAAAAAAGACAAAAAAAAAGCAAAAGCGTTGCCTCTAGTATGTTGTGACATCTGAACCTATGATGATCCAGCTTTTTTTTTGCTTTTTTACCTTCTGTCACAAATATGTGGCGCACACTTGATTCCCTACATTGTAGTTTTTTTTTTTTTTTGTGCAAGGTGTTTCCATTAGAAAACTGTACCAACCCAAAAGGTGCAACCTTGACTCCATAGTTCTTACCTCTAATATGTTACATATAGGGTTACAGTGCGGCTCACACAGTAGAGCGCGGTGTTTATGCAGAATATTGTGCTAGGCAAGGAATGTAGCTAAGGTATTAAAAAATTGGACTTTTTTTTGCCAAAGGGAATTTGCTTAAAGTTTTGTGCTGGGGTGTACAGATGACAGCTGTGAGGAAGGAAAAGCGGACTGTGGGTTGATAGCTGTTAAAGGATAAAGGTTGTTGTGTAGTAGGTCGCCGTATGAAGGTCCTACTGGGGTGGCTGAAGCCAAATGTCTATATAGCTGCTGAGAGTTAGTGGAGTTGGTTAGATATTGTCTTTGCATCATCAAGGAATGGAGAGCTAAGGGTTGCATTAGTGGTGAAAGCACACTCTGGTTTTTCAAGTACTGCAGTGGATGTGAATAGGCAGGTGGTATGCGCGTGCTTAGCCCACTACATAAGCCTCCAGGATAGATCCCGGTAAAGATTGGCGTTGATAGTGGATATTTGTGACTCTCCATCATACCAACAGAATGAATGTCATGCACTGATTTGCTGCTTTCACCCTCTTGACCTGATATCTCCTTTGGTATGTGTAGAGGAGACACTGCTCGTATTTTCTTTTCGCAGACTCCGCTGTCCATATCATCAAGATTTCTTTTCAAAGATCGCGAGGTCCCAAAATTTTGAGGACTTGCTTTAGCAACTGTGATTGGATGGACTGTGGCTTCCATCTTTCTTACACTGTCAAGTCTTACACTGTGAGTCTTAATGGGCTGGTGAACTGATTCTGCGTGCCTTTTTGATAACTGTATCGGCATTGGCGAAACTCTACAGGCTTTTGGGTTACAGTCTATGCCAAGAGTCTTACTGTTTGGAACATGAAATGGACTGTGATGGGTTTTGCTTTCTTGCTGTACCAAATGATGGGAGAGGTTCGATCCTGGCATTTTTGAACTGTGCTTGTGCATAGATTTTGGAAGGCTCAAATCAGTTGGCTGGTCGTCCATATGATTCGAGACATTCTGTTTTTCTTGTTGATGTAGCGAGTGATGGTAGTGAAGCTTCTCTTGATGCTTGTGTAAGGATACATTTTCACTTTCTCTATACATTTCCCGAGGGTGGTATTTTGATGAATGTTCATTATGAAGATGGTGCTCTGTATGCCGATAAAGCCTATGCAGGTGAGGGGATGAATAGAACTCGGCCAAAAAGGCTGGCATGTTGGAGTTATGTGCGGCCCTCTTCTCTGCCATCTCTTTGCATTCAAGCATGCTGGACTTCAAGGAGTAGGACTCTGCCAGCACACTCTGATGCTGCTTGGCAAATTCACAGCGGTAAGAGTCTGCTTTGTTTAAAGTACTGTTTTTGTACAGCTCATTTATGCTCCTTTTGTCGTCAGTTGCTTTTTGCTTGAAACTTTGAACATGTTGTATCACAGACGGTCTGTTTATAGCCACTGTATCAGCGTTCAATACCTGATGAGTTTGCGTTAAAGGTTGAGAAACATCTATTTTGGAATTTAATTTTTTTTTGCTAATTAGCGGTGGTGGTGAGCCATAGGGGTAACTTCCGGTTTGTGAAGCCCCGCTAACCTGTGACAAAAGCTTCTTTTTTGCTAATGGAGACATTATTCCTGGGTTCCCCCTTGAATAAAGCAGAGGTGTGTAACTGAATGAAGATTCTTCATTCGATGATGACGATGAAGTGTCCTTCTCTTTCAGCATGTCCAGAGTCTGGACCAAGTACACTTTGTGGTTCTGCTTCAATGCGTCCTGTAAAATGTTGCTGTCCAGAGGATTTTTAAGGTCATCAGAGACTAATGGGTCCACCTTTACTGTACAGTTTGCAATATAATCTGGTATATCTGGCAATTTTTCATCAACCACATCAATTTCATGCTGCAGTTGGACCTGAATTGAGGGAAACATGTTATAATGTCCTTCCCGTACTTCCCTTTCTGATAGATCTGGCATTTCTTGCTTGCAGTGCTCTGCTTTTAGTACAGTTGTGCTTTCGATGAGTGTTTCTGGTTCATCATCTGCTAACCTGGAATTATCTTCTTTTATGGCATGGGGGAATGAGTCAATGGGCAAAGCTTCTGAGTGCATTATGGTTTCCTCTTTCGCGTGACATATGCTAGGAATGGACTCATCTAGTTCTTCTTCATCCAGAGCGGTGGACTGGTTGTCTTCTATCAGTTCAGAGTTGTCTACCTTTGGCTTGATCTCCTCTGAATCACAAGTATAAGACAGGTTTTTCTCATTTACATCCTGATGCGGTTCCTCTTCCGGTGAAGCCTGAAAAAAACACAAATAGTTTTTTAGTCCCAGACTTTAACATAAATTTTATAGAAACAGGCAACAAGAAAAACATTTATATTTTATTAATTGTCAATAGTAAGATCATACTTGGTTTATTTGTTTGTAACTATTTGACCCATATCTGCTGGCAGTACTATCACTATACTATTGCAACACATACCCTAGTCATAGGTCAGGAAGCTTGGCAGATAAAATGACTACTTGATTCCTCTGCGTCACTTGTTGACAGTCACAGTCATATCAGTAGTAGAGATGGGATTGTCAATCATTGTAGAAACTAAATATATCTTTATAGCTGACAGAGCTAGATTTGTTTGGTTGAGGTTCAAATTCTCTGCATGGATTATTTAAAAAATATCTTTGTGTTGCCTGCAGCCACCACTAGAGGGAGTTTACTGCAAATGTATATCCATTGTCCTTCATAAATATACTGTACGCAGGAAGCTCCTGAGCTCCCTCTACAGGAGGCTCCCAGTTTTCAGAATTTTATCATTTAACTCTATCCATGCAGGGAATTTGGACTATATATTATGAAACCGTATCAGCACAGAATTTTGAACTTGAAAAGGAATTTGTAAACAGATATTTGCATGATGTAGGGGCATCTGATTACAGCGATTTATCACTTACTTTACTGGTTGCTGCAGTTTTGATTTAAAACTGTTTTCTCTGCTGCAGATCTACCAGTTCTCTAAATGCTGAGCTCTGTATAACCCTGCCCACACCACTGATTGTCAGCTTTCTCTGTACACTGTGCATGGGCAGAAAGCTGTCAATGAGTGGTGGGGGTGTGGTTGGACTATCGGCAGCAGGCAAAGTAGTCCCGATAAAACAATAATTTTATGAAAACAACACTAAACAGTCCAGTAAGTAACACATCACTGGAATCAGGGTCTTTGCCCCTTCAATATGCTGCTCTCAGATTAAGTAGCAAACATCGGGTGACAGATTCATTTGAAAATGACAGTGATAAAAGGTGAATATTCACTTTCAGGCACCTAAAAATTATATAAAATATAGATTGGCAAATACTTGCTTCTCTAGAAGGCTGGGAAACATTTTCTGATCATTTTTTGCATGTTTTTGTGTGTGCCGTTATGTATATTTCTTCCTGAGCTGAATCTGTTTTTGCAATGTATGATAAAATCAGCGTCCACAAATCAATACATTTTGCAGTCTAGTAACCCCAGGGGGTTGGGACCCTAAGATCAGTGGAATGTTTAACTAGGATAATGAAGTCTGATTGGTATAGACAAAAGTTATTGTCATTGCCTTGCATTAAAATAATGTTAAAGTGAACCTGTCACTAAAAATAACGGTGTTAACCTGCAGATATGCGGTTAATTTGCAGGTTAACAGCGTTAATATACTGCCCGGCGCCTGCACGCAGCTGAATGCAGCGGGGAGAAAATTAGCTTTATTCTCCCCGCCAGCATTTGGTTTCAGTCATGGGGACGGGGCGCTGCTGGTTCAGTCATCACTCTGAGTATACAGAGCAGCCGCAGTAACCGCGCCTCTGGCCCTGACTGACACTCTTGTCTGCATTGGGGCTCAGCTGTCAGTCAGGGCCGGTGACTGAAACCCACGACTGAAACCAAATGCCGGTGGGGAGAATAAAGTTAATTTTCTCCCCGCTGCATTCGGCTGCGTGCAGGCGCCGGGCAGCATAATAACACTGTTGACCTGCAGATTAACCACATATCTACAGGTTAACAGTATTATTTCTGGTGACAGGTAACCCATTGTGTGATATCTTAGTTTTTAATCTGTTTTAAAAAGACAATAGACATTGAAGTAATTTATAGAAGTGGATTTTCTAAAGGACAAGCTCTGTTCATTACTTTAGGGTGACTATAAAAAGACTAATGATTCACAACTGTTCTTCAGCTGCTTATTTCTTTCCTTTACTATCTCTACAGTTTTCTTTTCCCTTTTAAGTCCTATTCAGATTTTCTTTTCTCAATATAGCCCAAAATGCCATTATTAGCTGCTTAATCAGTCTTGAATCATCTGTGGTCTCTAGAGCTTATTCAATTACATGAAAATTCCAGACAGATGAGAAAACAAGAGAGGGAATGGAATTAATATCATTACAAACAAAATCCCACCACTGGTTTCTGAGCAGCACCAGTGCCTGTACACTTTTAATATCAGACTGCAACTTTAAAAATTAATGTTTCAGCTTTAGGTTGCAGGTTTGGAATGTAAAGATTAAATGAAGGCTGTGGGATCGAACGGAGGTAAGATCCAAGCACAAAAAGTGATGAGGAAACATACATAAGATCCAATGAATTAAAGATTCAGGTTAACCCCACTGCTCAGTGATTGCTTCACACCGACCATAGACTTCCAACTTAACAAGCATCTCTTCTGGTTTTCTATCACACCCAGAAAAAAACTTACCATAGCATTCATGGGTATGCCTTACATAATGATATTGTATATTTTAGTTATAGGCAATAGTTTGGACTTTTGTTCTGTACAGAACATAATTTTAATACTAGAAACAGGAAAGGACTGTCCCGTTTGGGTACACCTTGTCGCGGTGGGATGGCTTTTATGCTTTTTAATCAAAATATCATTAACTAAGTACCCTATATTATTTGCATGTACTATTACTATTTACTTGCTGTAGGGTATATGCTTATTTTTTTTAATTTGCTTTTTGTCTTGGGTTTTGTTTGTGAAATAGCCAAAGTGTGAGCATGCTCTTACACGCTGCATGTATACCAGCTTATAGTCTGGTTCATTTCTTTGGTTTTCATGTACAGAACATTGGGAATCTTAGTCCCCAGCTGCAGTTTATTACAAAATAACAAAATATTCTTTACGCACCTTAAAGTGTTGAGTCTCTGGCGCTGTTCCCGGTGTCCGGTATTGGCTGCTGGGCTGTCAGTTCTGACATCCGTCACGTTGATAGCTAATCAGTGAGATCAATGCATCGGCCCATGTAGACGGACCCCCCCCCCACCCTGAGCCATAGGGCTCACTGATTTGCTGCTTTTCTGTTGACATAACATCAGCGCCACATCCAATACCAGACACCGAGAGAAGAGCTATAAAGTCCAGAGGACGCTGAGTTTGTTAATTTTTAACAAACTGCAGCCAGGGATGAAAAAGTAATATATCATAAATGGATATTTTATAGGACAGTGAATAGCACTTAACAACCCATGAGACACATGTACATTGTGGGAGCTGTTTGTCAATGCTCCATGATGTCCGGTCATGGTAATTTTACTGGGACTGTCAGAGTAACTGCAGGAGCAGAGTTTTTTCCGAGCTTGAAAGTTGAACCCTTTGGATGCTGCAGTCAATAGTAAATGCGGCATCTATGCAGTTGACAAAGGGACAGATGGAAGAGGCTCCCTCTTTTTCCCAAGAAGAGATTGCTTTTTGTTGATGAGTTAGTATGGCAGTCAGGGCCTAACATTGGCACTCATGTCCGCCATCTTAGTATACATATTGGGCGTTCATGCATGTAGAAGAGCTCAGTTTCCCAGTTTGTATTTTTTGGTGGGATATTGACCACATAGCTTTAAAGGGGTGTTTTTCAAGTTTAAAAGTTATCCCCTATCCTTGGGAAAGGGGATAACTTTCCGGTCACTGGGGGTTCATCTGCCGTGGCCCCCACCGATTCCAAGAACCGGGACTCTGAAGAGCCTCAGCTGAATGGAGTGGAGGTCGATCATGAGCACTACCAATCCATTCATTCTTAATGGGAGTGCCGGAGATTGCTGAGTGCAGCTCAGAATCAGTGGGGGGCATAGTGGTCAGACTCCCAGTGATTGGAAAGCTATCGCTTATACTTTTCATAGGAGATAACTTTCAAACTTGAAAACACCCCTTTAAAGTCATGATTCCAGTGCATCAATTTGGATGCCAGATCTACTAGTATAGATATGACTATTGGTATAAATAAGCATTTCAATTGTTGCAAAGTTCACCTGGATGTTGGCCATATTCAGCTTTTCTTTTCCATACACATTGACAATATGTTGATACATTTCTACTGTAATAAGCCAGCAGTCCAATTCAGGATGATGCACAAAGAAGTGTAAATTGCCCTCCTACAATTGGTAGAATGAATGCGCTGTATTGTGCTGCGTAACCTGCGAGTATTCATCCCTGCTGCTCAGAGATATCGTCATTTACTATACAATCAACAACAATTTTCAGATGTTTCTTTCAGAACTGGAGAATAGCCTAGTTAAAGTTTTAAGAACACGCTGAACTTCAGAAACAAGAAGGCTCCACTTATAGATTTCTACCTTACATCTGTTTTCAGTTTACTATAAGACAAATTAAATATCTTCTCCAGCATTCAGACGCTAAGAAAACATCCAATGGTAACTACAAACAGTTTAATCTATGAAAAGAATGAAGAAGTAGTCCGATATCTGCACACTACTCCTGTTTGTTTTATTTTTACCTCTCCTTTTATCATCCATGAATAGCGCTAGACGCAGGACAAAGATAACAATTTTATTTATTGAAGTAAAACAAAGAGGTCACAACTTTCTTGCAGTTAAAGACATTCTATGGGAAAAGATAAAAGTGTATAGAGAGAGTAATCAAGCAGTACACATGCTCTAGTTTCAAAATAGGCTGGTGATGATCAATTGAAATAAAATAATAGTCACAAATGTCATACTTATGTTAGCCACGTGAGCTATAATTATTTACAAAGATGTTGGAAAAAAGAAGGAATGGATTTTGAAAGGGTTGTCCTCCTTTGGGGATAATTTTCTTTTTTTGCTTAATTGCATGAATTTGGGCTAAAAATAAATTTGATAAGCCTTCCATTAAAAAATTTGCACCATTTGCCTTCTATAGCCTCTGTGTTGCAACATGATTCAAACGATCGCTGCCAGGTATATTTTTCTCCTAAACGCTCTGTGGGTACATCGGGAGAGACCTGTCAATCACCGTTTCAGAGAAAAATATACCTGCTTGCAATCCTGCAGCCAGGCTTTGATTCATGCTGCCCGGGATTTGGGCAGCATGAATAAGTTGCCAGGTTCCCTTTCATTTTCTTTGGGACCAATGGAGATTGTGTAGCACTGTTCTGAGTGGTCTTCTCAAAGAGATGAGGTATCACGGCAGAAAGAAACCTGGGGTCAGATTCATTAAGACTTGCATTGTGCACACCAATCTTAATGAAGGGGCAGGCAGGAGTAGGATGTGCCTAATTCACAATGAGGCTCATGCCACTTAAAGAATTAGGCACCTCTTATAAGTACTGTGCGTCTCTCTTAGAAATGTACTCCAATCCCTTTCTGGCAAAATGTATGCCATTAAATTACAGCCCATGTAAACAAAGCTGGCCATGACTGTGTGATATCACCAAAAGTCTCAACATTTCTGCATAATTTCCAGGTTGCGCCCAAATTTTGTGACCTTTTTAAGGGGTTTTACACCAGAATATTGTTGAAACTGATGATTCGGACGCTTATGGCGGGGTCACACTAGTGTATAACATGGCTGAGTGCTATACGATCGGATAGCATTCGCACCAGTGTTATTCTATGGGGCAGTGCAGATCAGCAATTATTTTCTCATGCTGATTCGGCATGCTGCGATTTGCAGCAAGACTCGGCTTGTTCCCACCCATACAAGTCTATGAGTGTGTGTGAAACATCGGACTGCACTCGGATGTCAGCCCAGTGCAGTCTGATATACGCCGAGTCATGCCGTGGAGGAGATGGAGAAATTACCCCTCATGCTAGGGGATTGGAGCACAGAGCACTGACACTCGGCTCACGTTCGCAGAAGAGATGGAGCCGAGTGCCATTAGCATATCACACCCGATGCTCTCGCATAAGATGCCATACCCTACTGTGATTCCAGCCTTAGTTGTTGACGCTGTGTATTTTTGCTGATCTTACATCTTACAGTTCCAGCAAAGTGGATGGGATTTATAGAGATCTCCTGCCCACTGTGCTTCTTTTTACTCAGCGTAAACTGACCTGCGGTGCATGTATCAGATCCGCAACTCGTCCATTTCTCTTGCGGGTACACTGAGTTTTATGTGCAGATCTTTCCGATAGACGTGCAATAGATGTGGAAAATCCGCAGGGAAAAAACACACATATGCTTTTAGTGCTTTTCCGCTGCTGGAATGCATAAAAAAACGTATGTAATCCGCACATGACTATGTCAATAAAGTTTTGTCAAAGTCAAATACCAAGAAGTATCAAAAACAAAGCAGGTTTATCTAAAACGTGACACACCAACAAGAGAAAAAAAGAAGCAGTGTCAAAAATGCGATAAAAACACATTGAAAAAAATGCACTCAAAAATGGAATTAAAAATAGGCAAGTAACATAATTACCTAATAGATGCAAAAATGGTGCAGAAAATCTGCAACATTAAAAACTCAGCAAAAACTTATCATGAGCACACGTTTCATTTTCTTTTTCCATTTTGTGTAGTATTTTATCATCGAAACCACGTGTAAAATTAGGATGTTTTTCAAGTTACTGATTACCCAGTGCCGCCATCCCTGCACCCTCAGTGCGCACACCTGTTATTGATGGTGACCGCTCCATTGTGCCACCTTACACAATGTTACATTTGTAGATATTCCATTTAAATTGTTATAAACAAAACTAAGCAAAGCCTATATACATATTTTTCTGCATTCCCACATTAACCTTTCTTCTTCATCTCCACGGTACAATCAGTACTTAGCAACACTGCGAAACTAAAATGCTATTGTTCAGGAAGGTGCATTATATTCCATACAAAAACATCACAATGAAATGTCATTTTCCGTCAAACATAATGGCTTAAAAAAATAAAATTCAACGAAAACACAGTTGCCTCTTACCGTTAAACAGTTTAAGTGTTATATTGCTGGACATGTCACCAGTGATCTGCACTCGATGATTTATTTCTTGAAATTTATGTTATTACTGTTCCTAATTAAAGACGTAAACATCAAGGTGCATTGAAGGATGAGCCCCAGTGACCTACAAACCTAACCCTACAAAGTGGAGGGGAAAGGGCGGATTCACAATGACCTACTTATTCATGTAAGTTGAAACTTTTTTTTTCTTCCATAAACAGCGCCACTCTTGCTTAATTGGCAGTGTGTGGTATTGCATCTCAGCCACTTTCACATAAATCCCAATGTTCATACTTATGCTACCAGTACTATTTTGGATCTGTAGCAGCAGGAGTAAGGAAGACACCTTGAAGTGCTTAAAAATAGGCCAAACCCCTCAAAATATACTAATACGGGTTAAAACGTTAACCCCTTCTTAGCACACACAACTATAAAACCATGCAATTCTGATGTAGGTCTAAGCAGTGATAACAGATAATGACATTTTACCTTAGTTTTTATTACATTTGGACATTAGTTTGACCAACCAGATAGAGCAGGACCGTGGTTTAAAGAGATTGTCCACTACTTTTATATTGATCACCTACCCGTGGGATAGACTAATGTCAGAACGGTCGGGGTCCAACTCCAAACACCCCCAACAATTGGATGTTAAGAGCAGTTGCCATTAAACAGTGTATAAAGTGGGACCGCACCGCTCCATACACTCTTGAGTGGCTGTTACCATGTACTGAAGGTTAGCTGCTACTGAAAGGAATAGGAGCAGATTCGCAGTACCCAGCAGCAGCCACTAGTCAGTGTAGTGTGCTGCCCTGCTGTCCTGTAGATCGGTCATCAGTATAAAGTAGAGGGCATCCTCACTGACTTTTATTTGTATTTCAGCTGAGAATATGTTAAATTTTCATTAAAGGGAACCCATCATCAGGTTTTCCCAATATAAAGTAACATCACCACCTTTAATCTCTCTGTTACAGCATTCTAGTAAGCTGTATATATGTCTCCAGTCCACTATGCAAGGCACAAAAAAGACCTTTCATTCTACTCACAGACAGCACGGTCCGGTCCGATGGGCGTCTCTGGTCTTCATCCGGCGCCTCCTCTCTTCCGACAATCGCCGTCCTCCTTCCCTGCTTCATGTGGATGATGCGTCCTACGTCATCCACACAATGTCCCCCAATCACACTCCTGCGCAGGCGCACCTCTCTCTACCCTACCGGGGGCGGAGCAAAGTACTATAGTGTGCATGCGCTAGGAAAGGCCAAAGAGCGCCGATGACCGGTAAGTAAAGCCGGTGCATGCGCACTACAGTACTGTGCTCTGCCCTCGACAGGGCAGAGAGAAGTGCGTCGACGCAGGAGGGTGATGGTGGACACTCGGTGGATGATGTAGGAAGCGTCATTGTAGCGCCGGCGTCCCTGCCCTCTGCTAGGCAGGGACGCTGTTCCCCTCACCTCTCTGCTCCGTGCCCGGCGTCCTCCTCCCGCTCTGCTGGCAGCGCGCGCTCCTTCCCGGCCACTGTGCTTAGGGCGCGCGCGCTCTCCCTCCCTCTTAAAGGGGCCGCGCGCGCCGTCCTAAGGAGTCCCCGGCCAATGGCCGGAGGACTTCACCATATATAAGGCACCTCCTCCAAAATGGAGGTGCCCGAGCAATGTTGTTGCACTGTTCACTACTCTGCTTCAGCCCTCAGGTCCCGTTGCCAGTTACCTGCCAGATACCTGCCAGATTCCTGCCAGCTTGCTGTCTTATTCCTGCCTGATATTCTGCTACCTGCCTGCTAGCCTGAGGTCCGACGGTCTGCCTTACTACTCCTGTCAGTCTGTCTAAGGACCAGCTTGCCCGCTCACCTGGGAGCGCACATTAACTACCTGCCTGCTTGCCTGAGGTCCGACGGTCTGCCTTCCAACTCTTGTCAGTCTGTCTATGGACCAGCTTGCCCGCTCACCTGGGAGCGCACATCTGCTACCTGCCTGCTAGCCTACCTGGAGGCTCTGCCGTCACGTGCTGTGACCACCTGCCTGTCCAGTGACTCCTGCCCGCTCACCTGGGAGCGCTCATCTGCTGCCTGTCTGCTAGCCTACCTGGAGGCTCTGCCGTCACGTGCTGTGACCACCCGCCTGTCCAGAGACTTCTGCCCGCTCACCTGGGAGCGCTCATCTGCCGCCTGTCTGTTGGTCTTCCTGGAGGCTCCGCCGTCACATGCTGTGACCACCCGTTTATCCAGAGACTCTCGCCTGCTCACCTGGGAGCTCACGTCTACCATCAGCCGCCACAGGTCGTACCAACCCTTTACCCAGAGACTGCCCCGGTCACTTGCTGTGACCATCTGCCCGTTCACCCAGAGACTGCCCCGGTCACTTGCCGTGACCATCTGCCCGTTCATCCAGAGACTGCCCCGGTCACTTGCCGTGACCTCCTGCCCGTTCTTCTAGAGACTGTCCCGGTCACCTGCTGTGACTGCCTGCCTGGTCGCCACCCGCTCCCTTACAAGGACCGCCCCCTTGTATAGTAGCTCAGAGGTTCCGCCTCCCAGACCCGTTACAGTTTGCTCGGGCCATGGAACCCGGTGGCACCCAAGCTCCCTCGCTCTCGGACCTGTGTCATGAACTGTCCCGTCAGAGGTCCCAACAGGAGTCCATCCTGGGTCACCTGCGGAATGTCAATTCTCGCCTGGACACTCTGACTGCTCCGCCAGCAACCTCCGCCAGTGCCATGACTCGCAATCCGGCAGCTCCGCTGTCCACTAATACCATGGTATCCTACTCCGGACCCCGGCTTTCTGCACCTCCTCACTTCGGAGGCGACTCCGCCCAGGCTCGGGGCTTCATAAATCAGTGCACCCTGCACTTTGAACTCCTGTCCCACCAGTTTAACTCCGACCGGGCCAAAATTGCCTTCATCATGTCCCATCTCACCGGGGAGGCCCTGGCCTGGCTAAATCCTCTATGGGAGAGAGGAGACCCCCTGGTGTCCGACTTGCCTGCCTTTCTCATGGCTTTCCGGAAAGTCTTCGACGAACCCGGACGGAAGACCTCATCCGCATCATCACTGCTACGCCTCCGTCAGGGAAGTCTCACCGTGGGCCAATATGCCATACGGTTCCGTACCCTTGCCTCGGAGCTGGCCTGGGATAACGACGCTCTGGTATCCGTCTTCTGGGAGGGTCTGTCCGGCCGTATTAAAGATGAACTTGCCGGTCGGGACATTCCTACCACTCTCGATGACCTAATAACTCTTGCCACCCGGATTGACCTACGGTTCCAGGAGCGTGCCAAAGAGGTCACCCGTGAGAGGAGGTTTCCACGTCTAGCTCCTACTTTTCAGAAATCCGTCTCTCCCCAGGTACACTCTCCTGAGCCTATGCAGGTCGACCAGACCAAGATGGTCAAAACCCGTCAGGACTTACGCCGTGCCGAGGGGAGCTGCTTCTACTGTGGCAGTAAGGAGCACCGGATCCGTGCCTGCCCGGAGAGGTCGGGAAACGCCTGTGTCTAGGTTCGCTCAGAGAGGTCGACCTAGACAAGAATAAATCCTCTCCATCTCTGCTGCTGTCAGTCTCAATCGTCTGCGGGGAGAACCGTTATTTCGAACTAGCCCAACTTGACTCTGGAGCAGCCGGGAATCTTATTTCACAGTCCCTGGTAGAGAAATACCGCATCCCCACCAAACCTCTGGCTGTACCCTTGTCTGTTGCTGCCGTGGATGGGGGTCTCTTACCACGCCCCATCCAACTCATCACCGAATCCATTACTCTGCAGGTGGGAATGTTGCATTCTGAGAGTATCTCCTTTCATGTTCTGCCTGGACTCTCTCACGCCCTCTTGCTAGGTCTACCTTGGCTCCAGAGACATGCACCCGTGCTTGACTGGCAGACCGGAGAAGTCCTTCGCTGGGGACAGGACTGCCATAAGACCTGTCTGGTTCCCGTCCATCCCGTCCGTCCTTCTCCTACCCCAGCTAATCTACCTGGACTTCCGATTCCTTATTGGTCTTATGCTGATGTCTTTAATAAAAAGGAGGCAGAGACACTACCCCCTCATAGACCATACGACTGCCCTATCGACCTGTTACCTGGTACTACTCCTCCCCGTGGGTGTATTTATCCATTATCCGCTGCTGAGACCCGGTCGATGTCCGAATATATTGAGGAGAATCTGGCCAGGGGATTCATCCGGAAATCTACCTCCCCGGCGGGAGCAGGCTTCTTTTTCGTCAAAAAGAAGGACGGCTCTCTCCGTCCCTGTATAGACTATAGAGGCCTTAACCAGATCACGGTGAAGAATAAGTACCCCCTTCCGCTCATTCCGGAGTTATTTGATCGTCTGAGGGGGGCTAGAATCTTCACCAAACTGGACCTCCGTGGGGCGTACAACCTGGTTCGTATCCGTCAGGGGGATGAATGGAAGACGGCATTCAACACCCGGGACGGCCACTATGAATATCTGGTAATGCCCTTTGGTCTCTGTAACGCTCCTGCCGTCTTTCAAGAGTTGGTCAATGACATCTTCCGGGACCTTCTCTACTCCTGCGTAGTGGTGTACCTGGACGACATCTTGGTCTTCTCTCCGGATCTCCAGACTCACCGGAGGGACGTTCGTCAGGTCCTGCTCAGGCTCAGGCAGAATCACCTCTTTGCTAAATACGAGAAGTGCCTCTTTGAGCAGACCTCGCTTCCGTTTTTGTGCTACATTATTTCTCAGACCGGCCTACGAATGGATCCAGAGAAACTGTCTGCCATCGAGAAATGGCCTCGACCGGAGGGGTTGAAGGCCATTCAGCGGTTCCTGGGCTTCGCCAACTACTACCGCCTCTTCATACCGCACTTCTCTTCCCGGACTGCCCCAATTTCCGCGCTCACCCGTAAGGGTACTAATCCCAAAGAGTGGCCGCCCGAAGCAGAGGAGGCCTTTCTTTCCTTAAAACAGGCCTTCTCTTCCGCCCCGGTGCTGCATCGCCCGGACGGCAACAAGCAGTTCTTCCTGGAAGTTGACGCCTCCTCCTCTGGAGCCGAAGCGGTACTTACTCAAAAATCATCTTCCGGGAGGATGGTAACTTGCGGCTTCTTCTCTAAACTCTTCTCCTCCTCAGAGCGCAATTATTCCATAGGAGACCGAGAGTTATTGGCCATCAAACTGGCATTGGAGGAGTGGCGTTACCTGCTCGAGGGGGCTCTTCACCCGGTAATAATTTACACTGACCACAAGAACTTGGCTTACCTCCAGCATGCCCAGAGACTTAACCCGCGCCAAGCCCGGTGGTCCTTGTTTTTTGCTCGCTTTGATTTTGTTCTTCATTTTCGCCCGGCTGACAAAAACGTCAAGGCGGACGCCTTGTCTCGATCCTTTCTGGTGTCTGATCTCGAGGAAGATCCGAAACACATCATCGATCCCGCCAGAGTAATGCAGGTGGCTCCCGTGAGTCTAAATCGTCTCCCTCCCGGAAAGACGTTCGTATCAGTACCTGATCGGGAGAAGATCCTTCACTGGGGTCACTTGTCTAAACTGGCTGGCCACGCCGGTCAGAAAAAGACCTTCCAGCTTATTACCCGGCACTACTGGTGGCCTACCCTGCACAAGGACGTAATAGACTTTGTTTCTGCCTGTGTGTCCTGCGCCCGCAACAAGGTTCCGAGACATCTGCCAGCCGGTCGCCTCCTTCCACTTTCTGTACCTGCTGCCCCCTGGCAGCATATAGCAATGGACTTTATAACTGACCTCCCAGTCTCTGCCGGTTGTACGGTCATTTGGGTGGTCGCTGACCGCTTCTCCAAGATGGGTTCCCCTGCCAGGCCTCCCGTCTGCACCCGAGCTAGCTAAAGACTTTATTCGTCACATCTTTCGTCTTCATGGCCTGCCCCTCCACATCGTGTCGGATCGTGGGGTACAGTTCACCTCACGCTTCTGGAGAGCCACTTGTAAACTGCTAGACGTCACCCTGGACTTCTCTTCCGCTTACCACCCACAGTCCAATGGTCAAGTGGAGCGGATCAATCAGAACCTGACCAGTTACCTCCGGCACTTCGTTAATGCCCATCATTCAGACTGGGTGGATCTCCTACCATGGGCCGAGTTCTCTTATAACAATCACGAGAGCGAATCCTCCTCCAAATCCCCGTTTTTTGTAGTCTTCGGTCAGCATCCTCGGATTCCTTTTCCTGTCTCCACCTCTGTGGACAACCCGGCTGCGGAATCTCTCGTTAGCAAATTTTCCTCCATTTGGGAGAGTACCCGATCCGCACTCCTTCAGTCGTCCGAACGGATGAAAAGACACGCTGACAAAAAACGCCTGGATCCTCCACAATTTCGTCCTGGAGATAAAGTCTGGCTCTCATCTAAATATGTCCGACTCAAGATACCTTCTTACAAGTTAGGGCCTCGGTTCATCGGTTCTCTGGAGGTCATCAGTCAGATCAACCCGGTGGCCTATAAATTGAAACTCCCGGCCAACTTACGGATCCCTAACTCCTTCCATGTATCTCTCTTCAAACCTGTGGTACTTAACTCTTTTTCCAAGTCTACAGGTACGCCTCCTGCTCCGGTTTCTGCTGAGGACGAGTTTGAGGTAGAGAACATTCTTGCCATCAAAAGGGTAAGAGGAAAGACCTTTTTTCTAGTAGATTGGAAGGGGTTTGGTCCTGAGGAGAGAACGTGGGAGCCCCGGGAGAACATCCATGCCCCGCTCATCCTTGCTAAATTTCTGTCTGGCCTAAAAAAGGGGGGGCCTAAAGGGGGGGGTACTGTAGCGCCGGCGTCCCTGCCCTCTGCTAGGCAGGAACGCTGTTCCCCTCACCTCTCTGCTCCGTGCCCGGCGTCCTCCTCCCGCTCTGCTGGCAGCGCGCGCTCCTTCCCGGCCACTGTGCTTAGGGCACGCGCGCGCGCTCTCCCTCCCTCTTAAAGGGGCCGCGCGCGCCGTCCTAAGGAGTCCCCGGCCAATGGCCGGAGGACTTCACCATATATAAGGCACCTCCTCCAAAATGGAGGTGCCCGAGCAATGTTGTTGCACTGTTCACTACTCTGCTTCAGCCCTCAGGTCCCGTTGCCAGTTACCTGCCAGATACCTGCCAGATTCCTGCCAGCTTGCTGTCTTATTCCTGCCTGATATTCTGCTACCTGCCTGCTAGCCTGAGGTCCGACGGTCTGCCTTACTACTCCTGTCAGTCTGTCTAAGGACCAGCTTGCCCGCTCACCTGGGAGCGCACATCAACTACCTGCCTGCTTGCCTGAGGTCCGACGGTCTGCCTTCCAACTCTTGTCAGTCTGTCTATGGACCAGCTTGGCCGCTCACCTGGGAGCGCTCATCTGCTGCCTGTCTGCTAGCCTACCTGGAGGCTCTGCCGTCACGTGCTGTGACCACCCGCCTGTCCAGAGACTTCTGCCCGCTCACCTGGGAGCGCTCATCTGCCGCCTGTCTGTTGGTCTTCCTGGAGGCTCCGCCGTCACATGCTGTGACCACCCGTTTATCCAGAGACTCTCGCCTGCTCACCTGGGAGCTCACGTCTACCATCAGCCGCCACAGGTCGTACCAACCCTTTACCCAGAGACTGCCCCGGTCACTTGCCGTGACCATCTGCCCGTTCACCCAGAGACTGCCCCGGTCACTTGCCGTGACCATCTGCCCGTTCACCCAGAGACTGCCCCGGTCACTTGCCGTGACCATCTGCCCGTTCATCCAGAGACTGCCCCGGTCACTTGCCGTGACCTCCTGCCCGTTCTTCTAGAGACTGTCCCGGTCACCTGCTGTGACTGCCTGCCTGGTCGCCACCCGCTCCCTTACAAGGACCGCCCCCTTGTATAGTAGCTCAGAGGTTCCACCTCCCAGACCCGTTACAGTCATCCACATGAAGCAGGGAGGGAGGACAGCGATTATAGGAAGAGAAGAGGCGCCTGATCAAGACCAGAGACGCTCTGTCTGTGGGTAGAATTAAAGTTATTTTTTGTGATCTAAAGAGGGGATTGGGGACTTACATACAGCATACTAGAATACTGTAAAAGAGAGCTTAAAGGTGGTGGCGTTACATTATATTGGGAAAACCTGGTGACAGGCTCACTTTAAGTAATGTAATAAATATTCTTGATGAGCCTTATATACAAGTCTCAACCATTGAAATAAAGGGCCATTTAACATAAGTATATGACCTGCTTGACTGACAGCCTCTATGTTGTGACTGCAAGGATTTGTCAGTCAGGCAGGAGGAGGCGGAGCTGGTTGGGGAGTAGAGCTGGAGTGACAGAGGCTTCAGATCTATAAATAGCTCTTCAGCCTCATTTGCATATCAATTCAAACGCTGATTTCTCAGTAATGGAGGAATGGACTGGCCTTGTAAAGGTACTGCTTGATTTGTCTTTGAATGCACATATAAATAGTCTTAAATCCTGCTGAGAGATTCCCTTTAAGAAAGAATGAGTTTACTGTCGCCAGAATACTTTCTGTGTCAGTTTTATGGCTTTTCTGCTTTGGACAATCCCTACTGATTAGAAGGATCGTTTGATAATAAAGTGATCAGAAAGTGTTGTCTCCATGCATTCAGCTGTAATCTATTCGTAAAGGATCAGTTTATCTGCAGTGCCCCCACAGGGGAAATGAAGAATTGCACAAGCCCCATTCATAATGATAGGCTGTTTGTGTCATACAGAACAGAACAGGTTCTTCAGAGAGAGAGAGAGAGAAGTGTTTTGTAACAGCTTTCCACTCCGACAAAGAGAGGAGGACGCCCTCTAATACCTCTATTACCTATGAGTATTCTATTAGAGGGTAAAAAATTGGGTTTTCTAAACTTGATAATTCCTTAAAGAAACAAGAAATATTCAGTCACTTGGCTACAAACATTCAGTGATCAGATCACAGCCATGGATTTTCTACACTTGACCTGCATCAATGATGTTTTTACAGAACACTTGCCAACATTTAATACTCATTTCCAGGGACCTGGTGATGATAACCGGTGCCTGGAAACAAGCTCCATGTGATAAGTCCTGATGAGTGTACGTCCAACTAGGATCATCGCCATTTAATTTTGGTGTTTATTAATTTCACAATTTATTTGTACAGGGGTCAGATTTTACTGTTGAGTTCCAGTAATATTATGAAATGATTTGGCGCAGAATTTTGGACCCAACAATAAAACGATGCTCATAGCAGGAGGTAATGCATTTCTCATCATGATCTTGGAACCAATACTAACTTTGTTATTTTAAAGACTCTTGACCCTTTTTTTTCTAATCTTAGATAACCATTTCATTCATTTATAAGGATTTTCACTTCCAGTGTCATTCACTCTCCATTTTTAAGAAAGCTACATTGGGAAACTCTTACAATAAAACATTGCATTGAGGGAGTTCTACTAAGAGTAATCAACTATTAGGTCACGTCGAACATCAGAGTATAAATGTACTAATGTCTATTTTATAAGTGCAGCCAGCAAAATTTGAATGTATTATTGTTTTTATAGAGAAATTACTATAAGTAACTTAAAATTAGTACAACGGTAATAAAAAAAAAACCTGCAACAAATTCCTTTTCTTAATAACTATATATGTAAAATACAGGAAGGTAGTGGATCCAGAGCATCAGCGATTACCTCTGAATCCTCCGGTTTTGCTGCTGCATCCTTCTCCCTCTTTGACTTTTGGCCTTCAGGTTTAATGCGCTTTGCGCTGCACAGTTTTGTTTTCGTCTCTACTTCTGCAGAATTGCCTTCTGGTTTCCGAGGCTTGACGGGAGGTAGCGGTTTGTCCTCCTCTCCGTTGATAAACCTTTCATAGGGTAGGATTAATCTAAATAGCCAAGAAAAATACATTATTTCCTCATTGTAAATGCGTCTGAAAGAATTATTGAATATGCACTTCAAAATACTTGTATATCCAGATGGCATATTGTGGGATAATTAATTTTTTTTTATTTTTTTTTACTGTTCCTGTGAATAAAGAAAGCATCTTTATTAATGTAATAATAGTCTGCTGAGAACTATATTTAATACCATTTGAAGCGGTGAGTCGTAATATGGTACTGCATATGTACTCCTATATACTGACTATATAGAACGGCAGATGGTAAGATGACCTAATACTCCAAGGTATATAATCTACAATGATAGACCAGTGATGCAGCCGACCCAGCCAATAACCAGCCGTCATTTAATGCAAGGAAACATTTCATATGAATTCTAACTAAGCCAAAACATAGTAAATTCCTATAATTATACTGATACAATAGGTTCTTTCCAAACCAGCCAGAAGTCATCTTCACCAATTGATCTTCCCACTTATTAAAAAACTGCACAGTCTCTAAATAGTTACTTCTTATGAACCAATTTCTATATTCATTATTATTCAATAAATGATCATGTCACATTATTAAAACATAGCAGCCAAACCTACCTAATGCACATGGCCATATTATGGCCCTGAACAACCTCTGGAGGATATTATGGCGTTCACACGTCATATTGTATGGCTTATTTTTCTTATGGAGGTACAACACCATACAGATGGCTTGGCTGGACATGGAGTGCCTATGACTCCATCGCACGAGGCAGCAGCTTCTTATGTGCAGTCATATCCTGGTCCTTCCCAATACCGCCAACTATCACAGAGTCATCCGAGTGTCACCTCCAGAAGTACTCGGATGACTCTGTGATAGTTGGCGGTATTGGGAAGGACCAGGATGAAGAGGAATATAGAAGGGTGGTTGCGGACTTTGTAGTATGGTGCCAGGCTAACCATCTAGAACTAAATGTTAAGAAAACCAGGGAGTTGGTGATGAGCTATGGAAGGTGCAAGAAGGTATGCCTACCTGTTACCATTGACGGTCAGGATGTGGAGATGGTGGATAGTTTCAAATATTTGGGGGTTTACCTGGATAGCAAGCTAGACTGGAAGTGCCACATGGAGAAGGTCTACAAGAAGGGGATGAGTAGATTGTACTTCCTAAGCAAGTTAAGGTCTTTTAATGTGTGTGGCAAAATGCTTGAGGTGTTCTACCAATCCATTGTGGCTAGTGCCACCTTTGCGGCAATAATTTGCTGGGGTAACAGTGTGCGTGTTGCTGACGCCAACAAGCTCAACAAACTTATAAAGAAGGCTAGCGCGACGGTGGGCCTACAGCTTGGGACTTTTGAAGAGGTGGTAGAGGATAGGATTAAGAAGAAGTGCAGAGCTATAATGGGCAACAACACACACCCGCTTTATGAACTGTTTGCGAAACAGAAGAGCACATTCAGCAATCGCCTAATACAACTAAGGTGTAAAAAGGAAAAATACAGGAGATCGTTTGTTCCAACAGCTATGGGGGTGTTTAACAAATGTCTGAAAAGCAATGTCTAAAGCATTCCAAATGTTATGTTATTATATGTGTCATGTTCGAGATCTGTGTTCTGCTGCTGTGATACCGCAATTTCCTCCGGGATAAATAAAGTATATTGTAACATACCTGGCGGCGTCCTTGCATGGTGGTCCATCTCCCACTGTGCAAGAGCGCGCACTTGATCTCCAGTCCAGAATGTCTCTCTGGCTTCCCTCCTTGCTGTCTGTTTGTCTGTTTTGGCTGCATAGGGCGACGCCCGCTGAACTTCCTGTTTCTTGTACCTTCTGCGGACACGCCCCTGTTGCACCTTCAGCCTATTGCTGTCCATCTTTGGGTATTTATACCACCTTCTTCCTCAAGATGGCGCCTGAGCATTGTGTCCTGTCAGTCGGCTTTTTGTCTCTGACATGCCAGGTCCTATCCTGTTTTCCTGCCTGTTTTCCAGTTCTGTGTCTGAACTGTGGTCTGTTCTTGTGAACACGCTTCTTGCCTGTTCTTTCGCCTTCTAGGGGCCGTATTCCTAGATCTGCCTGTCTGTGCCTTGCGGTATCTGTTCCCGTCTGAACAGAGTCCTGTTTGTGTCCCTGCCTTGCGGTATCTGTTCCTGTCTGAACTGAGTCCTGTCTATTTCTCCTGTCTTGCAGTATCTGTTCCCGTGTCTGAACTGAGTCCTGTCTATGTCTCCTGCCTTGCGGTATCAGTTCCCGTGTCTGAACTGAGTCCTGTCTGTGTACTCTTGCCTGCTGCCTTTCCTGGAGGCTGTATTTCCAGGCCTGTCTGAACACGCTCCTAGCCTGTTCCTCCCGCCTTCTAGGGGCCGATTACCTAGATCCGTTCCTGTATCTTGTCTGTCCTGTCTGAACACGCTCCTTGCCTGTTCGTCCCGCCTCTCTGGGGGCCGTATTCCCAGACCCGCTCCTGTATCCCGCTGCAGTGTCGGTCTCTTCCGTACACTCAGTTCCAGTCTGAACTCTCTCCTATTCTTTACCTGTTTTGCCTCTATGTCCGTTCCTTTCCTTTTTCTGCAGAGTCTGAACTCGTACCTAACTCCTGCTTGTTGTCTCTGTACTCCCGTTTGTGAGTTTGTGGTCCCCTCGCTACTTCACTGCAAGTACCCTGTGGGTATCTGGCTCTGCCTTTCCCTTCCTGTCTGTTCCGTGTGAACAGAGCCCTGTCCGTCCTGCTCTGACTCCTTGCTCACTGCTCCGGCAGCCTTGCTCCGCTCTTACCCTTTTGCTCACTGCTCCGGCAGTCCTGTCCTGCCCTGCTTCTGCCCGCTGCTCCGGCAGTCCTGTCCTGCCCTGCTTCTGCCCGCTGCTCCGGCAGTCCTGTCCTGCCCTGCTTCTGCCCGCTGCTCCGGCAGTCCTGTCCTGCCCTGCTTCTGCCCGCTGCTCCGGCAGTCCTGTCCTGCCCTGCCCGCTGCTCCGGCAGTCCTGTCCTGCCCTGCTTCTGCCCGCTGCTCCGGCAGTCCTGTCCTGCCCTGCTTCTGCCCGCTGCTCCGGCAGTCCTGTCCTGCCCTGCTTCTGCCCGCTGCTCCGGCAGTCCTGTCCTGCCCTGCTTCTGCCCGCTGCTCCGGCAGTCCTGTCCTGCCCTGCTTCTGCCCGCTGCTCCGGCAATCCTGTCCTGCCCTGCTTGTGCTCGCTGCTCCTGCAGCCCCGTCCTGCTCTGTTCTTGCCCACCGCTTTGGGCGTTCCCTCTCTGCTGTAGTTGTCTACCGCATCTGCGGTTCTGTGACCCAGTCTGTACTGGGTCTTAACCTTTCTGTGCTCCAGCCCGTCCTTTCGGCCAGTACCTCCCTGCCTGCATACTCGCCTGTATCCACCCCTCTGCATACCTGCCATGTTTGCTTACATCCACCAGTCTGTGCCAGCCTAACCTGCCTGTTCCAGTAATTCCAGTGTGGGTCAACCCCCGTGTCCGGAGTTTGACCTGGAGTAGCACCTGGTCCCTCTGCCCGGTTTCTCCCTGGTGCACTGGCGTCGTATGCCGTCGTGCCACCTTGGTCGGATCGGCCAGATACTTAGTCACGCCCCTCCAGGCACTCTCCGGTCCATGGTCCAGTGGAACCACAACACCCGCACACGCCAGTCAGTCCGGGCGTGTGCATAACAGCATGCTCAGGCCATGGTTCCCGTTGAGCCCCACGGCCTTCGCTCTCTGAGAAGTTTTCCAGCGAATACATGCATTAAAAATAAATAAAATTATTTTTTTTTTCTCAGCTGAGTTCCAGGCGAATTACGCACCCATCCAGATGGATCTATCTGCTCTCGTTCCTGCGGATCCGCCACGTTACTATGGGGATCCAAGACAAAGTCGTGCATTTGTGGAGCAATGCATGCTACACTTCAAGTTCTACCCTCTATGTTTTCCCACCGATCGGGTTAAGGTGGCATTCATTATGTCTTACCTGGCGGGTGATGCCTTGGAATGGATCAACCCCCTATATGAAACACAGGATCCGATCCTCCTGGACCTAATGGCCTTCCTGGTGGCCTTTCTAATGGTCTTCGATGATCCTAACCCGGAGGCTCCTGCTGAAGCTTCACCTCCCAATATCCCGGAGCAGCCCCGATGGGTAATGTGTGTGGGTAGCGCAATAGTCCTCCAGCCCAATGAGACTACTGCCCACCCAGAATCCTCACAGGGTGACTACGCTTTCCGGAATACTTCTCCCAACCTCAAGAGGCAGTCCAGACGTGCTAGACGTAGAGGCAAGCCGTCACGCCAGGGTCTGTCCTCCCTGAGACCTCCTGACCCCAACCTTGAAGTCCCTACTGAAGCTTCATCTCCCTGTATCCCGGAGAAGCCCCAACGGGTAATGTGCGTGGGTAGTGCTCCGGTTCTCCTGCCCGAAGAGACTTCTGCCCATCCAGACTCCACACAGGAGAACTTCCTGCACCCGGCATCAGATGCTTCACCCACTTTAACCGGTGTGCATGTCCAAGGATGCTCCAAAGCTGTGGTTACCTCTGAGTCTGTGCACCTCTACTACCTGGCGGAGTACCCCCTGTTGCCTCCTGAATCCTCCGGGATACCACTCGATGACAAATGGAGAGAGACTTCTCTACACTCGGTACTCGATACTTTGTCCGCTTCGTCCTGTGAGCCTGACAATCGGTACCCCAAAGTGGTAGTTACCCCCGAGTCTCTACACCCCTCCGACCAGGCGGAGGACCTCCAGTTGTCTCCAGAACCCTTCGGGGTGCTACCTGGTAGCGAAAGGACAGAGACTCTCCTATACTCTGTACCTGATACCTCGCTCGCTTCGTCCAGTGAGTCCAACCTAGTGTACTCCGAAGCAGAGGTTACTCCCGAGCCTCTACACCCCTCCGACCAGGCGGAGGACCTCCAGTTGTCTCCAGAACCCTTCGGGGTGCTACCTGGTAGCGAAAGGACAGAGACTCTCCTTTACTCTGTACCTGATGCCTCGCTCGCTTCGTCCAGTGAGTCCAACCTAGTGTACTCCGAAGCAGAGGTTACTCCCGAGTCTCTACACCCCTCCGACCAGGCGGAGGACCTCCAGTTGTCTCCAGAACCCTTCGGGGTGCCACCTGGTGGTGAATGGACAGAGACTTTCCTATATCCTGGATCTGATACCTCGCTTGCTTCGTCCAGTGAGTCCGACCTTGTGTACTCTGAAGCAGAGGTTACCCTTGAGTCTCTACACCCCTCTGACCAGGCGGAGGACCTCCAGTTGTCTCCAGAACCCTTCGGGGTGCCACCTGGTGGTGAATGGACAGAGACTTTCCTATACTCGGTACCCGATACCTCGCCTGCTTCCTCCAGTGAGTCCGACCTAGTGTACTCTGAAGCAGATGTTTTCTCTGAGCCTCTGCACTCTTCTGACCCGGCGGAGGACCTCCAGTTGTTTCCTGAATTCTCCGGGGTACCACCAGATAACAAAGAGACAGTGACTTTTCCTCATTATGTACCTGATAACCCGTCTATTTCTTCCTGTGAGTTTGACAAGATGTACCTCGAAGCAGAGATTACCCCCAAGTCTCTGTCCCCCTCCAACCCGGTGAAGGACTTCCAGTTGTCTCCTGTACCCTCTGGGGTGCCACCTGAAAATATGTGGAGAGAGACTTCCTTGTGTGCTGTTCCTGGTACTCCACCCGTTTCGTCTGTTGCTGAGGATGGCTGGATAGGAGGTAGCATCCTAGCTAACCAGATGAGATCAATTTTTCCTGTGGACAGTGGAAGTGATCTCCTTGAAGTGAACGACTGGTCCTCGAATTCCCTGCGGAAGATTCTGGCAGGCCTGAAGAAGAGGGGGCGTAAGGGGGGGGGGTACTGTAACATACCTGGCGGCGTCCTTGCATGGTGGTCCATCTCCCACTGTGCAAGAGCGCGCACTTGATCTCCAGTCCAGAATGTCTCTCTGGCTTCCCTCCTTGCTGTCTGTTTGTCTGTTTTGGCTTCATAGGGCGACGCCCGCTGAACTTCCTGTTTCTTGTACCTTCTGCGGACACACCCCTGTTGCACCTTCAGCCTATTGCTGTCCATCTTTGGGTATTTATACCACCTTCTTCCTCAAGATGGCGCCTGAGCATTGTGTCCTGTCAGTCGGCTTTTTGTCTCTGACATGCCAGGTCCTATCCTGTTTTCCTGCCTGTTTTCCAGTTCTGTGTCTGAACTGTGGTCTGTTCTTGTGAACACGCTTCTTGCCTGTTCTTTCGCCTTCTAGGGGCCGTATTCCTAGATCTGCCTGTCTGTGCCTTGCGGTATCTGTTCCCGTCTGAACAGAGTCCTGTTTGTGTCCCTGCCTTGCGGTATCTGTTCCTGTCTGAACTGAGTCCTGTCTATTTCTCCTGTCTTGCAGTATCTGTTCCCGTGTCTGAACTGAGTCCTGTCTATGTCTCCTGCCTTGCGGTATCAGTTCCCGTGTCTGAACTGAGTCCTGTCTGTGTACTCTTGCCTGCTGCCTTTCCTGGAGGCTGTATTTCCAGGCCTGTCTGAACACGCTCCTAGCCTGTTCCTCCCGCCTTCTAGGGGCCGATTACCTAGATCCGTTCCTGTATCTTGTCTGTCCTGTCTGAACACACTCCTTGCCTGTTCGTCCCGCCTCTCTGGGGGCCGTATTCCCAGACCCGCTCCTGTATCCCGCTGCAGTGTCGGTCTCTTCCGTACACTCAGTTCCAGTCTGAACTCTCTCCTATTCTTTACCTGTTTTGCCTCTATGTCCGTTCCTTTCCTTTTTCTGCAGAGTCTGAACTCGTACCTAACTCCTGCTTGTTGTCTCTGTACTCCCGTTTGTGAGTTTGTGGTCCCCTCGCTACTTCACTGCAAGTACCCTGTGGGTATCTGGCTCTGCCTTTCCCTTCCTGTCTGTTCCGTGTGAACAGAGCCCTGTCCGTCCTGCTCTGACTCCTTGCTCACTGCTCCGGCAGCCTTGCTCCGCTCTTACCCTTTTGCTCACTGCTCCGGCAGTCCTGTCCTGCCCTGCTTCTGCCCGCTGCTCCGGCAGTCCTGTCCTGCCCTGCTTCTGCCCGCTGCTCCGGCAGTCCTGTCCTGCCCTGCTTCTGCCCGCTGCTCCGGCAGTCCTGTCCTGCCCTGCTTCTGCCCGCTGCTCCGGCAGTCCTGTCCTGCTCTGCTTCTGCCCGCTGCTCCGGCAGTCCTGTCCTGCCCTGCTTCTGCCCGCTGCTCCGGCAGTCCTGTCCTGCCCTGCTTCTGCCCGCTGCTCCGGCAGTCCTGTCCTGCCCTGCTTCTGCCCGCTGCTCCGGCAGTCCTGTCCTGCCCTGCTTGTGCTCGCTGCTCCTGCAGCCCCGTCCTGCTCTGTTCTTGCCCACCGCTTTGGGCGTTCCCTCTCTGCTGTGGTTGTCTACCGCATCTGCGGTTCTGTGACCCAGTCTGTACTGGGTCTTAACCTTTCTGTGCTCCAGCCCGTCCTTTCGGCCAGTACCTCCCTGCCTGCATACTCGCCTGTATCCACCCCTCTGCATACCTGCCGTGTTTGCTTACATCCACCAGTCTGTGCCAGCCTAACCTGCCTGTTCCAGTAATTCCAGTGTGGGTCAACCCCCGTGTCCGGAGTTTGACCTGGAGTAGCACCTGGTCCCTCTGCCCGGTTTCTCCCTGGTGCACTGGCGTCGTATGCCGTCGTGCCACCTTGGTCGGATCGGCCAGATACTTAGTCACGCCCCTCCAGGCACTCTCCGGTCCATGGTCCAGTGGAACCACAACACCCGCACACGCCAGTCAGTCTGGGCGTGTGCATAACATATATCTTATCTTATCTTATCTTATATAACCTCCTGCCACGTGACACAACTCTAGTGAGGTACATGAATGATGATTTCATAAATTCCATTATGGATAATTTTTAATCTGAGGATATGTAACCCACCTCCATATCCACTAATCTCAATCATCTAACATACATACCCACAAAAGTCTCACAAAAGACCATATCACGGTCTGTAAATCTAGCCTGCACACCTGCTAAGACTTAAAGGAGTTTTCCAATGCTATCTAGAGCCGCTCATTTCCACACCGAAAGTGAACAGTGTCGATGACGTTATGACCCTGCACCAAGGCGGGTGTATGACCCTGCACCGAGGCGGGTGTATGACCCTGCACCGAGGTGGGTGCATGACCGGCAGGTATCAAGCACATGACCCTTTCTAATGAACAGGACATGTGCACAGTACCTGCCAATCGTGCATGTGTCACGACAGATTGTGGGGGTTGCAGCTTCATCAGCACCACTCAGTTTAGTATGCGGTAGTGAACAGCTTGGGGTGATGACGGATAACCATTTTACTAATCACTTATCATTTACATTTTTTAAAAGGACTGGTAGTACTGATTATCAAATCTTGCAGATTCATGGAGTCCGTGTCCTGAGACACAACTAGTCAGGAGTGCGCTCCCAAAGTGCTGCAGGGTCTCAATTCAAAGTCCATGAGTCAATATTCTGTATCCAGACTCATAGACTTGTATTGAGACTGTACACTGCTGTGTTGAGTGCTCAGGCTGAAGCTAAGTGCTGTTTCAGAGCGGCTTTTTAGGCAATCGTTGGGCATCTCAGGACTTGGACCCTCACTGATCTGCAGGTCATGTCTGGTAGTACCTATTACTTAAAAAAATATGTTGAAGATAGGTATCTTTAAAGGTGCTGTCCGGTCTTGGGGTATAAGTCACCCGATGTAACTACAGACTTGTGAATCCTCACATTGTCCGGTGCTGGTGCTGGGTACAGGTGGCCACGTGACAACAAGTATGTGATTTTCATACTTCCGGCCACATTTGGTCTATACTTGTCTTGTATTGTATTGAGTGAGGCTGCATACATCTAGTCACATACTTTCGGTCACGCGCCTGCCGACTCTTGGCGCCGGCACTGGAGAATCCACACAGTGCGCAATGTGCACGATGTGAGGATTCACAAGTCTCCAATCACATAGACTGACGGTAGACTTGTACCCCAAAGCTGGAAAACCCCTTTAAGGCCCCCAATACACACTGGATTAAATTCATCTGAATTTGCCAACAAAAACTAATTCCGACCAGCTTGTGTGTATGGGGTCCTCTCACTCTATCCTGATAGTTGTTGAGATAAGGGCTGGGAAATCTGAATTCAATCGCCAAACTCATTTGTTCAATGCAAGATAAACCATTGTCAGAGCAGTCTGACAGCAGCTTTCTCCTCTCTCCCCACTGAGAACACATGGGTGCGCAACTGGGTGTTGATGTGTGTGGAGGATGCAGGAGAGACAGCTTATGCATGTTTATGGCCATCTCTACATTCTGGATAACAACCCCTTGAATGTGATGCACAGTGATGACTGCACCAATCTACCTAATAATACTATTGGTAAAGCCAGGTTCGGACTGGCCCACAGTAGAGCAGGAGAATCCTCAGGTAGGCCGCCCCTGTCAAATAGTATGAGTAATGCTATTACACTTGATTTACTATTTGCAGATAAAAGGTATAATCTTATCATTTATAAAACAAGATAGCCAAATTCATATTATAAAATAAAAGCAAAAGTAAATTTGTGCATTTGGATCAGGTCATTTTTGCATGTAGCTGAACAGTGGGCCCCAACAGTAAATGTTACTGGTGGGCCTTTGTCAATCCAGTCCGACACTGGGTAAGACAATAACATCAGACAACAGACTTGTCTTTTTTGCATCTGAGCCAAGGCACAGTCACTCTCGAGTCATCCACATATTACCGGGGGATTTATGACTTTAAAACTTTAATCACAATTATAGGAAAACAAACACATTAAACAATGTACTATTCAATAATCTGTTTTCCAGTCATTGCTGAGTTCTTGATCTTAAAGGAGCACATATCTGTGTTATAATTAGAAGAGATGGATTAAATTACAATCTCAGTTTCAACTTCAATGATGATCTTTTTTTTTTCTTTTTCTTCTCCCAAATACATTTGGCATGATTAATGACTCACTGTGGGATTAATGCACAACTCAGCGACTTCTCAATATAAGGACTGTTATCCAGAACATTATGTTGTTTTAAAGACAAATTAATTTAGTGGAGCCAAAGCTTTGTTTATAGGACGTGTATTCATCTTAGAGAAAGCATGTTTCACTTACAGAGAGGAGGGTAACAAAATGCAGCACAGAATGAAATGACATTTCTAGACTGTTTTACCAGTAGTTTTTTCTTTTTTTTAGAGATGTGTGTTACTCATGAACAAATGGTCTCCATGTAAAAAATTGCAGCATGTGGAACTGTGATCCAGATCAGACTCGGCCAGTATCAGTTAATTAGTGCACAAAAAACAGATCACATATGGTTTACCATCCATAAGTCATGCACTTTTCACAGATCCATTACAATTATAAACATAGGAAACCTTTATTATTTATTAAATTATTCATGTAAAAACTGTATGCCACACAGATGTACAAAACAGACATAAGTTTGGGACACGGACGTAAAAAATGGACATCAGGATATCAATGATGGACATATGGATATCAAAGATGGACATATGGAATACATTACTAATGGAAAAATGTCAGATCTTTTCTGGACGAAAAACAGACAATTTTGCACCCAACTCCTGCGCTCAGCCGATGAGCACACAGAGAGCTGCATGCAGAGCTAGTCATGTTCACAATATGTGGATATGACTGGCCCAAGTTTTAGTCTGAATCCGGACTAAGGATGGAAAATTAACCCCTTCAGAGCCAAGCCATTTTTGGATTTTAATAATAATAATAATAATAATAGTTCAACTTACTTTTCAGCAGATGTATGAGGCCTTGTATAAATTCTACTTTCTACACCTTGTTACAGTAAATATAATTGAGTGGTCGACTTTTATCATTTTTGGTAGGTGGAATGCAATTGACCCATCCTTTTTTTATTTTTTAATGCCAGTGTGCAGTACAGACTGTAACAATTACTTTGATAATAAATATGGTTTTTTTTTGGGTTTGTTTTTATGCCTTATTTAATAAGAACTGCCTAGATTTTGATATTTCAGCAGCTGCATCTGGCACAAACCACAACTGCAAATTTTTGCAGATAAAAATTATGAGCTTCCCACAAAATCGTGTTGTCGCTGGCCACTGCATGCACGCATGGTTTAAGCGGCTACCACAGCAGCAGCCTTGAATGAAAAACTTCCATTTTTAACATTAACCCACAAACTTTAACTTACTATTTTTGTGACCTACAAGAGAAGGTTGTAATTTTTCAGCTCTAACATGTTAGAAGTGTCATGTACAGTATGTTATGCATTATTGCAGTAAGAAATGGTACCTGTTTGCAAATGCCATAACCACTCTGATGCAAGCAGTGTCGGACTGGGTTGCCAGGGGCCCACCAGTAACCAACTCCAGGGCCCCACTTTTCAGCTACATGCTAATGTGACATTATCCTCAACACAAATTTATATAACAATGAACTGGTAGATTGTTACATGAATAAGATGCTGCGTTTGTCTGTACACAGTGATTCAGTATATTATGCCAAGTATTGCTCCTCTAAGAGGGTGGTGGACCAGTCTTGCACAGGGACCCACCGGAGGATTCTCCTGTTCTCTGGTGGGTCAGTCCAAGCCTGGATGCAAGTATATCCGAATAAGCAAAGAAGTGGGCTTCTTGTACCTTCAGATGCCGATGTCATTGGCAAATGCTTTCAATGCATTGAATGCTGCTCAAAGAGGTGAAAAACTGCACATTAAGAGGAACATGTGAACATTTTATCTATGAGAAGAAGTGGGTTGACCTCAAATATTAATTATAACCGCTGCTCTATTAAGACTTAAGTCAAGGTCAGACGCGCGTACGAAACATTGTTCAATTTTTCAACTTGGAGGAATATCATCTGTATTTTCATCCATGTGTCTGTTTTTTACGTCTGTGTGACATCCATGTGGCGTCTGTATTTATATCAACTATTTAAAATGTTCATGATTAAATACAGTTTCTTAGGTTAATAGCGGCAATGTATTCTTAAAACTCACATGCAACACAGATGATCCGTATATATTCCGATACAGAAGAGAAAAGTGCATGCTGCGATTATTTTCACATGGATCCTCAGTCATCTGAATGACCCTATGGAATTACATTGGCCATGTGCATATAATACGCTGGTGTGAACGAGCCCTTATACAAACAATATACAGCAATCAGTCTTCATTGTGCTCTAATTTTGTAGCCCTATTAATAATGGTGGCTAAGATTTTGGGGGATATTGTAAACAGCACTTCCGCTTTTCATCTGAACTCGCTGTCACACATTATGTAAGAATCAGCCATTGGGAACATAAGTGATGGCGGGCGCATGCGCTGACATTGTGTGTGTAAGAAAATAACATGAATTATTTTCTGTAGCCCGGGGATTGGCAGTCAGCCAGCGAGGCTAAACACAGCCCAGGGGGAATATCCATCCTCAGATCCCATTACAAACTGAGTTTAAACATGTTACAGCTGCTGAAACTGTAAACTGTTCCCTCTATGAAGACTTACCAAAATAATAAATGGCTGCCAAATACCGGCCTCCCGCTGTAATATTACAGTTCATATTTACATGTTAGGAAGGATAGAAAATCAGAGGGGGGCTGTGTATAAGATTAGGGCATGGCCTTATTCTAGCATCCACTGTTTTCTGTTTTCTGAAGAATATTGCAAAACTATAAATTTTATACACTTTAATAAAAATATACCAGACATTCTGTCTACTTTATACTGCCACAAAGTGCAGATAACTGACTGCTGATTTTGGTTTTCTTGGCTATGGCCTATAATATGGTGAATACAACAAGACAGTAGAGATGAGCGTTGTTCTACTCGAACTGTTCGCCAATCTCAAATTCGAGCTGTTTTGGGCGGTGTTCGAGCCGGTCGGCGAACACGAACAATTTGAGAAAAATTTGGCTGTTCGAGGTTATGTTCGATAACTGTTCGTGCACCAAAATCATAACTGGATTTTTTCTCAGTAATGATGAAAATTAATGTTAATACGCAGTTTGAGTGTACAGCGGGGTGGGGGGAGGGGCAGGGGATGGATCTCTGCAGGAACAATGAAGATCTCCATTTTTTTTTCTCTTTCCCGCATTTGCAGTGGGGAGGTGCAATCTGTCAGCCTATCAGCAGGGCACACACGGAGCGAAGTGCTTTTTTTCACACAAGCAAGGGCATGTGTGATTGGCAGTGTATGTCACATGTCCTTGCCCTATAAGACCAAGCCATTTTCCCCGTCGTCACCATTTTCTCACTGCTGCAGCTGCGTGTTAGACGGCACCGCTGTTGCTGTGTGCGCTATACCTTGTAAATTTCAAGCCAATTTTCGCACAAATATACAGATAGCTTGGGAGTAGGGAATAGTTGTGATTGCAGTCCTTTTAAGGACTAGGTTACAGCATTTCCTACGACTTTTATCAGGCAGGTCTGTGCTCTTAAATAGATAGATTGTGGGAGTAAAGACTAATTGTAATTGGAGTCCTTTTCAGGACTAGGTTACATCAGTTCCTATCAGTTTTTGCCAGGCAGGTCTGTGCCAGTGCTGTGCAAGTTTTTTTCACAGCATTTGGCTGAATCTAGCAAAGCTAATCCTTTTTGGCCTATTGCAGAGTGTGTTAGTCAGTGGAGTAGCCTATCTGTGTTGCAAGATATACCACCTGTGTATAGAATACCAATTTTTTTACTGCACCTAGTGAAGTAAAATCTTTTGGGCATAGCATCATTCTATTAGTCCATCTATACTGACCTCCATCAGGTTGCAAACTGAATATAATTTTTTTCTGCATCTAGCTCTGAAAAAATATTTGGGCTTCTAGCGGTGTGTGGGACTTGGTCTATTAGTCCATCTATACTGACCTCCATCAGGTTGCAAATTAAAAATAATTTTTTTCTGCATCTAGCTCTGAAAAAATATTTGGGCTTCTAGCAGTGTGTGGGACTTGGTCTATTAGTCCATCTATACTGACCTCCATCAGGTTGCAAATTAAAAATAATTTTTTTCTTCATTTATCTCTGAAAAAATATTTGGGCTTCTAGCAGCGTGTGGGACTTGGTCTATTAGTCCATCTATACTGACCTCCATCAGGTTGCAAATTAAAAATAATTTTTTTCTGCATCTAGCTCTGAAAAAATATTTGGGCTTCTAGCAGTGTGTGGGACTTGGTCTATTAGTCCATCTATACTGACCTCCATCAGGTTGCAAATTGAATAAAAAAATTTTCTGCATCTAGCTCTGAAAAAATATTTGGGCTTCTAGCGGTGTGTGGGACTTGGTCTATTAGTCCATCTATACTGACCTCCATCAGGTTGCAAATTAAAAAAAAATTTTTTCTGCATCTAACCCAGCCAATAGTTTTGGCCTAATACCACAGTTTGGCCACTCAGCTCTGCTCGGTTACCATCCATTGTTTTTTTGTGCAAACAACTCCAGAGTTGTGAATTAGTTAACCACCAAAATGAGTGGAAAAAGGCCTGCTGCTGGTGGAAAGGGGAATAGGCGTGTTGGGAAGGGGAAAAAAGGTTGTGTCCGTGGGGTAGGTGCAGAAGAAAGACCATCTTCCAGCCAAACTAAAATGTCTACTTCTTTTAGCGGACAATGTGATAAGATCCCTTTCTTACGGCCACGCCAATCGCTACAAATTCCAGATGAGGCACAAAAACAGCAGGTGCTTCAACGGATATCAAGTGCTCCTTTAAGTGGGCTCTCCTCCACATCAACTTCAACATCACAAATACTCCAGTCCTCAAAGGTGTCACCCAAATCGCACTTGCTTCCTCACAGCTCCCAAATCTCCAGCTGCCCGTCTGAGTATGAGGTAGAACAGATGGTTGAGTCTGCAGAGCTGTTTACTCATACTATAGCCTGGGAATCAGAGGTCGACTCCAGCGCTTCTGTGAATCCAGACGAGGAAATGATCTGCACTGATGCCCAGAATCTTTATGAGTCGGATCCAGGACCAGACGCAGAAGGTTCTGACCATAATGTAGACCCTCATTCCCAAACTGTAACTCCTGTTGGTGGAGACAATGAGGAAGACGATGATAAGACTCAAATACCTGATTGGAGCGACAACTTTAGTTTTTTGTCAGGGCAGGAACAGGTTGGCTCTGAGGACGACGGGTGTGATAACGCACAGGGTGATGATGATGAGGTCGGAGATCCCACTTACTGTCAACCCACAGTCAGCCAAGAGATGAGGTCAGCAGAGGAGGTGGAGGAAGATGCTAGTGACGACGAGGTCAGGTTGCGCCTTCCTGGACAGAGACGTAGTACTGGAAGCACGTCAACAACTGCATCCTCAAACACAACTCTGCCTCTCACCACAAGTCGTGGTGGCTCTTCAGGTCGCATGGGTGCTAAGCCTTGCATAGCCTGGGCATTTTTTCAGATCGATAAAGATGACCCAACTCGTGTTATCTGTAACATTTGTCAGCAAAAGCTAAGTAGAGGCCAAAAAATACATAGTTTGAGTACTTCATGCATGAACCGGCACATGGACATGAAGCATAAGTTGCAGTGGGAAGCTCAGTGTGCTACAATGCGGTCTAGCCGGCCGGGCCAACCACCGTCTGCCATATCTTGTGCATCCGTGGCCTCTTCATCCTCTGTGACTGGGGGGACAGCAGTCACACCTGTTTTGGGGCGCAGACCTGCCACCTCTTTACCCGCAACAGCCAGCATGATTGGCAGGTCATCATTTTCTTTGGAGGTGGTAACACCAGCTGGTCTTGAGCGCTGTCCGACATCGATAGCACCACCTTTGGATCAAGGCAACCTAACATGTCCGCCTGCATCTTCCTCACAGACCGGCAGTTTGCCGGGGACACCCTTATCAACCCCGTCTAAGCACAATAGCCAGCCCTCGGTCCCTCAGATGTGGACAAGTAAAAGACCATTTCCTCCTAGCCATGAGAAAGCTAAGAGGTTGAATTTCACCATCTGCAAGCTCTTGGCTACAGAAATGCTGCCTTTCCGCCTGGTGGACACAGAGGATTTTCGAGACCTTATGTCCGTCGCAGTGCCCCAGTACCAGATGCCCAGTCGGCACTACTTCTCAAAGAAAGGTGTGCCTGCGCTCCACCAGCATGTCGCACACAACATCACCGCTTCTTTGAGAAACTCTGTGTGTGACAGGGTGCATTTCACCACAGACACTTGGACGAGTAGGCATGGACAGGGGCGTTACATGTCGCTGACTGGGCACTGGGTAACTATGGTGACAGCAGGACAAGGGGCTGCTGTCCAAGTCTTGCCGTCCCCACGAGTTGTGCGTCAATCCTCTTTATGTCATTTTTCCTCCACTGCTTCTGCCTCCTCAACCTCCTCTCGGTCTTCCACCTGCACCCAAAGCCTGTCTGGTCATGCCACAAGCTTTCTAACTGCGCAGAAGGGATCCTGCACACCTCCTTACTATGCTGGCAGTAGGGCTCAACGTCATCAGGCGGTTTTTACATTGAAATGTCTGGGAAATGTGAGTCACACAGCTGAGGAGTTGTGGTCAGCTCTGGAGAACCAATTTCATGAATGGTTGTCTCCACTGGACCTGAAACCAGGGAAGGCCGTGTGCGACAATGCTGCAAACCTGGGTGCGGCCCTTCGCCGGGGCAATGTCACACACGTGCCTTGTATGGCTCACGTGTTGAACCTGGTTGTCCAGCAATTTTTAGCCCACTATCCCAGACTAGATGGCCTTCTGCAGAGGGCACGGTCGCTGTGTGCTCACTTCCGCCGTTCGCATCCCGCAGCTCAGCGACTTACATCTCTACAGAAGTCGTTGGGCCTGCCACTTCACCGGCTAAAATGCGATGTGCCTACCCGGTGGAATTCAACTCTGCACATGTTGCAGCGACTGTGGCAGCACCGACAAGCCCTGGTGCAATACGTTCTGACGTATAGCCTGGGCCAACGAGATTCAGAGGTGGGGCAAATCACGCTGGAGGAGTGGTCTCAGATCAGGGACCTATGCACCCTTCTGCACAGTTTTGAAATGGCGACGAAGATGTTTAGTGCTGACGATGCCATTATCAGCATGACTATTCCGGTGATTTACATGCTGGAGCACATGTTAAACAGAATTCGGAGTCAGGTGGTGGCACAAGAGGAGGTGGAGGAAGTAGAGGAGGAGGAGTTGTATGCGGAAGGGCTAACATCTGCAAGGTCCAGACGGTCGGCAGCACCAAGGCGGCAGGCATGTGAGGGTGGGGGAGATGATTTTACCAGGGCGCATGGTAGCAGCCAAACTAGTGAGGAAGGTGCAGGAGCCCAGGAAGAAGTGGAGGACGAACTGATGGAAGACTCATCAGATGAGGGAGACCTTGATCACATTTCTGTTGTGCGAGGTTGGGGGGAGAGGACAGAGGAAGGAAGCATGATTGCTACCTCGCCACCAACACAACAGGGACTTGGTGCTCCTGGATGCGCAACACACATGAGTGCCTTCTTGCTGCACTACCTGCAACATGACCCTCGAATTGTGAGAATTAGAAATAATCCTGACTACTGGGTTGCCACACTGTTAGATCCCCGGTACAAAAGTAAATTTGCAGAAATTATTCCTGCCATAGAAAGGGATGCACGCATGCAGGAGTATCAGCAGAGACTGTTGCAGAATCTTACATGTGCTTTTCCACAAAATACCAGTGGTGCACGTAGTGAATCTCACAGTTCCAACTTGCCAACCGTGGGACCGTCAAGTGTTCAGCACTCAAACCGTAACAGAACCACAGTATCTGCTGGTAACATCAATTTTGCGGAATCATTTCACCACTTTTTTAGCCCATCCTTTGCAAGGCCACAGGAGACAAGAAGTCTGACACATAGTCAACGCCTAGAGACGATGGTACAGGAGTATCTCCAAGTAAACATTGAAGCCACGACTGTGTCACTGGACCCTTGCTCTTTTTGGGCTTCCAATCTGGATAAATGGCCGGAGCTAGCCACTTACGCCTTGGAGATCTTGTCATGCCCCGCAGCCAGCGTTCTGTCTGAACGTGTGTTCAGCGCTGCTGGTGGTGTGCTGACAGATAAGCGCACGCGGCTCTCCACTGATAATGTAGACAGACTCACGTTCATAAAGATGAACAAATCATGGATCCGAAACGACTTTTCTACCCCTGTGTCATCCTGGGGAGAGTAAAAGCTTGATGATTGGTTAAAATCACCCTACCAACCGTTTTAAGCTTTCAAATTACTAATCATGTTTATCTGTATCTTGACTGGAAAATAATTTGGGCTTTGTAGCAGTGTGCAGCACTGATCCTATTAGGCCATCTATAATAAGCTTCACCAGATTTAAAATTAAAAATAATTTTTAGCTGCATCTAGCCCGGAAAATAATTTTGGGGCTCCGAGATGCGCAAGACACATAAGTGCCTTCTTGCTGCACTACCTGCAGCATGACCCTCATATTGTCAGAATTCGAAGTAATCATGACTACTGGGTTGCCACACTCTTAGATCCCCCAAACTTTTCGATCAACCTTTTCATTTTAATAAAGACCAAAAAAATGGTAATTTTTGAAATTATAAGCATTAGCAGGTTGTTAGAAACTGAAATCAAACAGTTTTCAACTCAAAACTTTATTCTAGGTGATGTTACATTTTCACATAGGACCCCTTGTTCGAAAGGAGCTTCTGAACTCTCTCGTCCATTGAATTTGTCAGGTTTTGGATGGTTTCTGCTTTAATTGTTTTGCATGAGGACAGAATACCCTCCCAGAGCTGTTGCTTAGATGTGAACTGCCTCCCGCCATCATAGACACTCCTTTTAATGATGCTCCAAAGGTTCTGAATGGGGTAGAGGTCAGGGGAGCATGGGGGTCACACCATAAGTTTGTCCCCTTTTATGCCCATATCAGCCAGAGATGCAGATGTTTTATGTGCAGCATGAGATGGTGCATTATCATGCAGAAAAATGATCTTGCTGTGAAATACACGGTTCTTCTTGTTGAACCATGGCAGGAAGTGCTGTTTGAGAAAATCCACATACATTATGGAGTTCATCTTTAGCGCCTTCAGGGATCCTAAAGGGGCCGACAATCTCTCTCCCCATGATTCCAGCCCAAAACATTACTCCACCTCCTCCTTGTTGGCGCTGTAGCCGTGTTTGCGTGGGGTGTCCATCAACCAGCCATCCTCCACTCCATTCATCTGGACCATCGAGCGCTGCACGGCACTCATCCGTGAACAAAACAGTTTTGAAATCAGTCTTCATGTAATGTTTGGCCCACTGGAGCCGTTTCTGCTTGTGTGAAGTGGATAGAGGAGGTCGACAGGATGGCGTATGCACAGCTGCAAACCTCTGAAGGACCCTGCATCTTGTTGTTCGGGGGACGTTGGAGGCACAAGCAGCTTCAAAAACTTGTCTGCTGCTATGACAAGGCTTTTTTGCCGCTGCTCTTTCAACCTGACGTAATTGCCTGTAGGAAAGAGTCCTCAATTTGCCCTTATCAGCACGCACACGTGTGTACTGTGAATCAGCTACATACTTCTTGATTGCCAAGACACTTCATCCTGATCATCGCACAATGTTGATTGTAGTCATGCCTTGACCTAAACACTCCACAATTTGTTGCTTCTCAGCAGCCGACACATCCTTTTTCTTTCCCATTTTGGCAGAAAATGTAGGCTGCTTAATAATGTGAGAGAGCCTTCTTAAGTAGTCTTGCCTTTATTGGACACACCTGCCAAACTAATTAGCACAGGTGTCTGCAATTGCTTACAGTGATATAAAGAGCCCTGACACACATCACCATCAATGAGTTTAACTGACAAACAAACAAATTCTTCCCTTATCACTCCTAAACACTTTTTGCATAATAATTTGGAACGCGGTGTACATGTGCTTTTCCACAAAACACCAGTGGTTCACGTAGTGAATCTTACAGTTCTAACTTGCCAACCGTGGTCTGTATGGAATTGTTCAATAAAGGGCCCAAAATTAAGATAACATAGATGGGAGAGGTCTCTATGAATAGGAATTCCTAAGTATTTGATACCCTGTGAGGGCCAGGCAAAGGGAAAGTTGGACTGGATGGAATCCTATATGGATTTAGGGAGGGAGACATCGAGGGCCTCAGACTTCGCTGCATTGATTTTAAAATTTTACCATGTAACAAAGTGATCTATTTCAGCCATAACAGCAGGGATGGATATATGTGATTGAGTGATATATACTAGGACATCATCAGCAAATAGAGAGCACTTGTACTCGGTGCCTCCCACCTCAATCCACCTAATATTGGGGTTATGGCGAATTGATGAGAGCAGGTGCTCCGTCACTAGGATGTATAAGAGAGGGGACAGAGGACATCCCTGCCTTGTCCCATTGGTGATTGTGAAAGGTGATGAAAATGTTCTGACGCACCCCCTGGGCCTTGGGACACCCGGAGCCGGACCCTTTTTGGTGGATGCTGGTGGTTGTAGTCTTCGTGGCGGCGATCCGGTTCCGTGGCTCAGGGCGGTCAAACCAGTGGTGGAACTATTTATGTGGTTTTGATGTTTAAATGTCCGACTACGCCACCCGTGGATTGCGGTCAGAGTGAACCGCCGCTACAGGGCAGACCGCTAAGGCTGGTGTTGTGGGTGCAGCAGAGCGTAGCATAACTCCCCACGGGAGGAGTATAGCCTCAGGGCAGTGTATGCGGAGGATGGGGGTGATGGTGCAGGGCAGCAGCAGTAACGACACGGAGTCAGTGATGCAGTTCAGGGCCTTTACTCACAGTTCTTATTATCCAGACCACGTCTGCAGGTAACGGCTGCCCACGTCGTACTGTGCTCACCAGGTGAGGGGCTCAGACAACTCCCAGATAACTTTGGAGCGCTTCACAGGACCCCCTTTGTGTGTCCTTTGTCTGGCCTTTCTTACCAACACTTCTGTCCGGCTGCCTCGGGCCTCCTCTTGGTAAACTTGGCGCCAGTTTCCCTGACCCTATGTGGTGCCTTCCTAGCGGGTGGAGCAAGGGGCTGCGCCACATAAAATGTCAGAGCCTCCGGTTTCTAGCTGAGGGTCGTTTCCTGCCTCCACTAGTTCGGGGACTGGTCTCCCCCTTTGGCCTGACCCCTCCACGCAGGTGGATTCGGGCGTGCGGTGGCGACTCGCCCGTCCGCACCCCTGGGATCCCTTCATTCCTCGTTCCTGGAGCCTTCTCCACTCCTCTTCCTTCCTTCTCCCTCTTGCAGGCCTGGGCCTCTGTTACTAGGCCCGCCTCCGGAGCAGAGCTCATGCAGAGCCCCTGCTCCCTGCCACTTCTGCTCAGACTTCTCTGCACTGAACTAAGATGGTGCCCACCTTTTATACTCCCTTCTCAATGCACCCAGGAACTGCTTCCTCCCTGCTCCTGCACTGCAGGGTTCCCCTTCCTCAGTGTTCCCTCCCCCCACTCCAGCCAGGGACAGGGACTGTCGTGCCCATCTCAGGGGCATATTGGTCGCCCTGCCCCACGGCAATGTGGTGTAATGCATGCAGGTGTCGGGTCCTGATCCACACTCCATCCTTATCTGAGAGTGAGATATCACACCTCTGGGTGAGGTGCAATACGTCTGTAGCAACCGAGCCCTCGGTGCTACAGTTCCATTTATCTTCAGCCTAGGTGACGTATTGTGATACAGGGCCGTGATTTTGGCTATAAAAGGGTCCCCTAGACCCCTACCCCAAGCTTTTTAAGAGAATCATATATGGCGTGCCAGGAGACTCTATGGAATGCTTTCTCAGCATCCAACGAGAGTATCTACTTACAAATTTTTAACTGCATCTAGCCCAGGAAATACTTTGTGCCTAGTAGCAGTGTCTGCTAGTCAGCGGATTATCCCGGCTGTTAAGCAAGCTACACCACCTGTAGTTTGGACACTTAATTTTTTCAAAGGAAATGCTTCGGGACCATGGGATACTTAGTGAAGAGCATCAGGAGGCACCCCAAGGCATAGGGGCTGGGACTGGCACTAGGATGCCTTGCGGTGGACAGCCGAGCTCGATCCTTATAAAAGCTTTTTAACTGCAGCAGCTTTAGTGGACGCTACTGGAGCTGGAATTACGCGGCTGCTGGCATGAGACTTGCCCTCCAATAGATCCTTGTAAATGGATTTAAAGTGTATTCATTCAAATTAGAGGGACAATTTAAATTAAAAAGCTTAGAGCTGCCTCCACCACAGGGGGGCTCTCTCGACCCACCAGCGGACAGGCACCAGTATTGGGAGAGGGGGGCTGGCCGTCAGGGTTCACCGCGGCTCTGGCACAAACCCGGCGACACGGAGGTGGCACGGGCAGGAGCGGACTGGCCGTCTCGGCTTCTCACTTTTTGGATTTTAGAAGGGCATGACATGCCTATATCTGTGTCTCCCCCTCCTTTTGCTCCTCCACCTCTTTTCTTTTCGCATGACTATATGTACTTGTCACTTTTCCATGTGTTAGTTATGTCTTCTGAGCAGTTTGTCAGCTTTTGGACACCTTTGAAGGTGTTTTCTATGTGTTTCTATGTGTTTTTGTTTGCCTGCCATTGGTTTTAACGGTGTTCGAAGGTGTTCGACGAACAGTTCGACGAACTGTTCGGCGAACACACGGGTGTTCGACGAACCGAACCGAACTCGAACACTACGGGGGTGGCTCAACACTACAAGACAGCCATGTACAGTATCTGGTGGTCTCTGTCACCCCCCCCCCCATAGAAATTAAATGGAACAGCAAAGAGGGTATTCAACCACTACTCCATTGAAGCCCCACATCAATGCATAGGGTTGAGTGAGGAGGAATGAGGCTTGGACGCCCAAATCTAGAGGTCAGTAGGGGTCCCAGTGGTGGACCGCTCTTGTGATCAGACACTTATCACCAATGTCGTGGATGTCTATAGTGGGAAAACCCATTAAAATCAATTCTAACAATGGCCTTATATTATTTGATTCATAATTCCCAAGAATAGTCTTTAAAGAAGACCTGTCAGCAGGTCAAAAGAGATTTTACGCTTATGTTATTCCTATTAGTATTAAGGTTTTTTTTCCCCTTTTTTATTTAGTGTGCACAATATACTAATTTCCAAGGTATTTACCAAGGGGACATTACACAAGGGATTCTCCAAGTGCGTTTCTTAGATTGCTCGTCATAATTATCATATGAGCAACACCCCCTTGAAAGGCCAAAAAAATAGAATATTGGGCATACTAAAAAAGAAGGCCCATATATCTGGAACCATATGGTGGATCTTTACCAAAGGGGCATTGCTCACAGGATTCGCCAGGGGCATGCCTTAGGCTGCTCTGCATATTTATCCTGTAAGCAACACCCCCTTGGTAAAGGCCATAAAAATGTGAATATTGGGGACACTAAATAAAAAGGTCCATATCTCTGGAACTACGTGGTGGATTAAAAAAAATACTCGGGAGAATGGTTGGAATAAGGTAAAAGCAAAAATTGGCCCCTTTTGAGTTTGTGACTGGACCTCTTTAAAAGGGTTCCAACTATGTAAGGTTCTCATTATTGTCTTTAAAGCATATCTGTCTCCTGATTTCACAATAATACAAGCTGAATACATTTATTGTTAAAAAAGTCTCTTATACCTGATGCCACTGGACTACTTACTTTGAAAATCCATTCAGTCGCTACCCACCCAGCCTGACTGACAGCTGCAGCTTATACTGAGCAGTGTGAGAACTCAGCAGGGAGGAGGGACACTGAGGAGCTATAAGTCAGTATAATCATGCAGAGCTCCACTACTAGGACAACCCCTTCTCATCGTTCATGTTTGGCTCCAATAAATTAAAAATACCTATACTCACCTCCTATGCCTGCGCCATTCCTGCGATGTCGGCACTCGCATTCCCGGGGCTCACGTGCAGTTGTTATGACACGTGACCCCGGCGCCCAATCAGCGCTGGCGTCACTGTCCCCGCCTACGATGTATATGTAGTCAAGAGGAAGTGAGCGGCCAGCCGCATCCCTCACTTCCTGTTGATTACTTATATGTCTGAAGGCGGGGACAGTGACGCCAGCGCTGATTGGGCGCCGGGGTCACGTGTCATAACAACTGCACGTGAGCCCCGGGAATGCGAGTGCCGACACCTCTGGAATGGCACCAGCATGGGAGGTGAGTATAAGTGTTTTTATTTTATCGGGGGCAAACATTGTGGATGACAAGGGGTTGTCCTAGTAGTGGACAACTCCTTTAAGTCAAATATTCATAAAGGATTACTGTCATTCTGACACTGATTATCAACATAAATACAGCAATCTCATCAGGTCTAAGATCTATTAATGAAAGTAGTTTGTATTGTACTGTATTGTATTGTATTGTGAAATATGGGGACAGATCTGCTATAACCATAAGCTAATATCTTTAGCCAAAAACACTAACTAGCCAAGCTAATATACACCATGATCAAACAGCATTACGGTATCACAACAATTGAGGCATACGGAGCAGCGCAGAACATTTTAGGGTTCATTAAGGTTCTAAATGATGGCGTCACGCAAGGAGATGCTTCTTTTTCTAAATATTTAAAATTCATTGTCTTGGAAGTGGATTCTGCAGTCCTAATTATTAGCTTAATAGGATAACTCCCTGTAATGTGCTTCTTTGTCCCCAGGAATTCATTTTCAATATTTTAGTGCAAAGTATTTCATCAGCCAAAAAGTATTCAGCAGCTGCAAACTCCTCTGTATTAAGCAGCGACGGCAGCTAGTGACCTGGCGATAATGTGTCCTGGCCATATTCTACTGCAGATCGGAGGGGAAGATGCTTGGATTCTATGTGCATGTGATACACTGAGCCATTAATGTTTTATCGTCATTTCTCATTGAGATAACTGTTCCATTACTTTGTTCTTCACTTCACGGCTAATTGGGGTCCCCCCCACTGCATTCAGAAGAACATGGAACAGTTTATGAAGGAACGAAACATTTTCATGTTAAGTTACTTTTTTTTTTTCACTGAGCTCAGCAGTTGGCAGTGAGACAGCAGCAGAAATACATTTCACACAGCTGGTCATAGGCCTAGAGCCAAGAGCTGGAAATGTAGAATTAAATGTTTCTTGTATCGAAAAAGAGCCATGACTAAGGTAAAACTGAATGAAAACACAGGGCTTTCAGGCGCTCGTATTCACTATAGTATAACTTTTAGACTTATTCAGAGGTCTGCTTTTTTTTTTCCAGAAAAAAAAAAAAGGTCCTAGTTACATGAGAAATACTGTTCAGATTTTCATAGAAGTTTCATCAGTTTTTCTTGAGTGAGAAAAAAAAAAGTTTCTCTACTTTCTTCTATCTATGGACAACATATCTCCGATTTTTTTCGCTGACCCAAAGGCTTACATTGCCGTATTTTGATCAATGTCGGACATGTCTCTGTAATTTTGCGACAGCCACAAAAAAAAAAATCCGCATACTGGATTTCTTTTTTTTCGTTATTCCTGACGCACTGCAGTCTCCAAGCATTTGATCTCCATTTGGGTGGGCTGACTCCTGAGGTTTCTCCTCTCTCTTTTTTGCCCTATAGAATAGGTACGAGTGAAATCCGTGAAAAACATTGATAGCACTGGTTCACCAAAAACGGACATTTGAATGACACCTTAGGCTGGGTTCAGCGAGCTGTATTGAAAAATGGGTCAGTCGTGTCCGCGCAGATGTGACTTGCTCCATGTTCAGCTCCGTGTGCTTGTCTACATTGCGGGCAGGTGCCAGAGCTGACCATACATTGCATGCACTATTCTGGTCAGTAAATGGACCAAAGTAGTGGATGCTGACATTTTTTTTCCATGCAGATCATCGGTCCATGTGAAAAATTGGCCACGTGCACTAGGTCCATATTTGCTATATATAAGTCAATGGAGACCCCCTAATTTAGCCTACAATTTTAATATAGTGAATTTTCCTTCAATTTTTATTTATCCACAACCAACATTTGCAAATGTTGCAATTTTATTAGTAAAAAGTATTACTGGTGACTATTAGAAAAGAACACAGAAATTGGCCCAGATTCATCATTTTGTTTGTGGTGTAAAACTTTTTTTTTTTGGCTCTATATTGTGCCAAATTCATCATGGCTTTTGTACAATATTTATGCCAGTTTTTTCAGTCCTCGTCATTTTTTTTTCCATTTGCACGACAATGTAGGAATGTTTTTTTTTTATTTTCTACATGTTTTTGGATAATTTGTCATTTTAGAGTTTTTGGAATGTTGCAAAATTTTGGAAAAATCTATCTTTTTTTGTGTGTGCGGTTGAAAACTGACATGTGATACTTCAACGCTTATTGAAAGATTTGTGAGAAATAAGCATCTTTCACTTCAATTCATCAAACATTTGGGACCATTTTCATGAATTTGGCACCTGTCTGACCAGTCTGACAGTGCAAAAAGATAAACAAGACTGGCCATCGGAGGCCATTATGTATAACTGAGGTTTATCTTATAATGTTATACAAAAGTGCTAGGCTAGGATGTAAAATTATGACCAGGGGAACCCCGGCATTAATGGCGCCAGTCAATAGAACTGATATCCGTTCATGTTTTTTCCCAGCACATTGGCACCCACAGATAAGAACGTAAAGGTACAGCTGTGTCCTTCCTGACATTTCCTGCTGGATCACAATATAATGAGTGGCTACATTTTTTTTTTACGTTACTCTGTTGGGTGATGATTATGCTATACGTGTTTGTATGTAACTCTATTGAATTTATATTATGAGAAATTGGGAGTTATTAAAAAAATGAATGAATTTCTTACTCAAGGGAGCCAGGGAATTGTAAAAAAAAAACAAATTCAATAGGGCAGAATTACTAGTCCTGTTTAATATTGAGACAGTGTGAAATTAGACCAGGAAATCTGAAAATGTGCCAACACTTGATTTAATGCCCCTTTCTGGACACATTACACCACATTTACACAACTTATAGGCTAGTTTTCTTACTATTTGCCAATATTTTCCTACTCTTCCTCTAAGGCTTGTTGACTATGGCACAAAAAATGTCTAAAGAACTAAATAAATGTGCTACAAGGAATGTACGCTAATTATTAGTTGCAAATTGATCCAAAATTCTGCTTAGTAAATTTCCTCCAATGTTTGTAAAATGTATAAAAACGTCTGATAAATAAAAAATAAAGGTAATTCTGTTGACTACTTTTCTAAATATCATATGTCCAATTTCTTTGCTTGTGCCATTCTGAAATTAATACATGACACAGTTCCATTAATGATAAAGCACATACATATTTACTTCACTGCTCGGGGGATTACATGCAATTCTAAAACCATATGAACAATTGCTGTTTGAAAAAGGTCTCTGCAATTTTCTCTGAAAGTCGCCTCCCCCCAGCCATCCTGGTAATAGTACAACACAAATGCCCACAGGATGTGATCTTATCATTTGATTATGAGAGAGGTTGTATTTTCTGCTTGCTCTTAACAGCACAAGAGCTATTCTAAATGGATTTCTGGTATTTTCAAGCTGCAACACTAAAGAATCAGCAGAGGTCATTGTAAAGTAAACTGAGCCCCCCGCCCCGTCCACCCACTAATGAGGGCTATATTTATCTAGCCATGCATGAAATAATAGGCTGTGACTGTAAAGGCAGAATAATAGGATGGGAACACAGTATAGAAGCTTTAGTGTACAGTATATATATATATACACATATATATATCGTGACACAATCATGGCTGTCATCAAACGCTGAAATGGTTTTGTAAATGTATGATATTATTTCTATATAAACAAGAAATGGAAAGAAAGGGTTAATTCTGCGCCATCAAGGATGAGAGGTGATAGGTATCCAGAAATGCCATTTAGTTGCCAATGCGTTTCGAGGTTCAAAACGTCTTCATCAGGACAAACCACATTTATTTGTCAACGCATTTCAGAGTTCAAAACTTCTTCAACAGGACAAACCACAATGTCATTTTGACGTTGTGGTTTGTCCTGATGAAGAAGTTTTGAACTTCGAAACGCGTTGGCAAATAAACCGCATTTCTGGATACCTATTATCTCTCATACTTGATCCAGCAGATTTAACCCTTTCTTTCCCTTTTTGTTTATATCGATCTGTGGGTCTACAGCAGCCTAAGCCTATTAGTGGATGTGGTCACACAATCATACCAAGTGAGTCCCATTGCCTTTGATCTCCCCACTGTTAATCGCATAAAATTCTATTGCGCTTATTGTTATTTCAGTTTAATTCACCTGATATTATTTCTAGGAAGCCTGGACAATGCACAAGTCCCTGATATAACTGAAAGTTAAACTTGCAGTATCACTTTAAGAAAATTCTTGTCTTTTACTTGCATTTAGTTCTTAGGTAGGGTTAAATGCCAAGATGCATCATTAACCCAAATCCAAGTTTTTCTAATCCAAGACTAAATCAGCCTCATAATAAAGACAATATAGTTATTTTCAGGAGAGTGGGACTGCAAGAAAGAGAGACCGAAAAATGTCGTGCTCGCCAGCGCAAACATTGGAGTATTACATTTTGGAACCCTGCCCTCAAATTTCTTGGTTGGATCTTTAGAGACACACATTGCCTCGCTATGTCCACAACTACACCTGTTACTACAGCCTACGTATTAAGTATGAAACCGATGAAGTGTCAAAATAAAGAGACTTGTAGAATGGTTTATGGCCTCTTATAGCAGTGGTGCTGATACTTGATGACATATTAGAATTATTCTTTAGATGCTGCCAAAAAAAGAAATGTTCTCCATAATTTTGGAATGTCCCATGCTAGAGAATGCTATACACTGTTGGAATGTCTCATGATAGACAACCCTATAAACTGCTGAAATTACACCTGCTAGACACCGTGACAAACTGCTGAAATGTCCTCTGTCAGACACTACTACAGACTGCTGGAATATCCCCTGTGAGACACCGCTACAAGGCTGGCATGTCCCCTGTGAGACACCACTACACACTGCTGCACATTGTTAGAGTGTCTTCTACGAGACACCACTACACGCTGCTGAAATGTCCCCTGTGAGACACCGCCACAAGGCCTGAATGTCCTGTGTGAGACACCGCTACACACTGCTGAAATGTCCCCTGTGAGACACCACTACAAGGCTGAAATGTCCCCTGAGACACCGTAACACACTGCTGAAATGTCCCCTCTGAGAGTGCTACACACTGCTGAAATGTCCCCTGTAAGACTCTGCTACACACTGCTGAAATGCCCCCTGTGAGACTCCATAATACAATGCTGAAATGTCCTCTAGGAGACATCACTACATATTTCTGAAATGTCCCTTGTGAGACACTGCTATAAACTGCTAGAATGTCCCCTATGAGACACTGTTACACACTGCTGGAATATCCCCTGTGAAACACTGCCACACACTCCTGGAATTTCCATCTGAGACATCGCTACACCCTGCTGGAATGTCCAATGTCCTCTGGGAGACAATGCTACACAATGCTGGAATATCTCCTGTGAGACACCGCTATACACTGCTGAAATGTCCCCTGTGAGACACCACTACACACTGTTGTAATGTCCCCTGTGAGACACCACTACACACTGTTGAAATGTCCCCTGTGAGACACAGCTATACACTGCTGAAATGTCCCTTGTGAGACAAAGCCACAAGGCAGGATTATCCCCTTTGAAACACCGTTATGAACTGCCAGAATGTTCCCTTTGAGACACTGCAACACACTGCTGGAATATCCCCTGTAAGACACCACTATGAACTGCTGGAATATCCCCTGTGAGACACCGCAACATACTGCTGGAATATTCCCTGTGAGACACCGCAACATACAGCTGGAATATCCCCTGTAAGACACCGCAACATACAGCTGGAATATCCACTGTGAGACACCGCAACATACTGCTGGAATATCCCCTGTGAGACACCGCAACATACTGCTGGAATATCCCCTGTGAGACACCGCAACATACAGCTGGAATATCCACTGTGAGACACCACAACATACTGCTGGAATATCCCCTGTGAGACACCGCAACATACAGCAGGAATATCCCCTGTGAGACACCGCTATACTCTCCTGGAATTTCCCACCTTGAGACACTGCTACACCCTGCTGGAATGTCCATTGTCCTCTGTGAGACACCAATATACACTGCTGGATTGTCAATTGAGTGACACCGCTACACATTGCTGAAATATCCCGTGAGACTCCGCTGCATGATTTACCGTTGTCACAAACTCTATCTGCAGATAATGAAGGTAAGGGACGATACATGTAAGTACAGATGTCAGATGTAACCACCGCAATCTTTTCTTGAATTTTATATGTAACAGTTTTTTTTTTGTTTTCTCTTTTTAACGTGTGATTTGTAACGTGGGGCTGGTGGTTGATATACATCTAATGCATCCACTTGCACAAAAGCAGTAAAAATCATATACATTGATGTATGTTTTTTTTTTTAACCATAGAAGTCTACATGTGACATATGGCTTATGGATGGCATATGCTGAGGAGTCCACTATTTGTGTGTTTAACATCTTGCACCATACATCTCAAGACATGTTGTCATTTTTTGAGGGATGTTTCAGTATACATTAACACAGCAGACTAATCTATTCTCAAACAGATGGAAAAAAAGACATTCTTCAGGGCTGGGTGAATTTGATCCCATGGATAAGTCTGACACGTCCTTTCTTCTGAAATGGACAATGCAAATTCAGTGTGATCACATTCACATATATTGTTCATATTGCCCAGAAATAAGTTAATCTTAATAGATATGTGTGGCGCCCCTGAGGGTTCGACCGCCACAGGGATGCTGCACTTCTTTAATGGAGTGTAGTGTTCCTCCTCTGAGGTAAGGACAGTGTGATAGTCGTGACCCAACCTTTGCATCCAACACCACACTTCTCCACCAGAGGGAGCTAGTATGCACTAGGTGCTGCTCCCCTGGTTACAGGGAGACTGGGGAACACAAAGTGGTAGGAACCAGTTAGTGGGTGAGGGTGGAGGACTTACAAGTTAGTTACGCTTCAAATCTAATATTTAATGTAAGGCCATCTTGGCTCGGGGCTGTTCTCTGACTGTTCTTGACTGATGCCTGACAGTACTCGGCTGTACTATGGCTGTACCCTGACTGGTGTCAGAACGTGATCTCCTACCCTGAAAGTGGATCCTTTGTGGGCCTGCAGGGGATGGAGACACGGCCCTAGTCCCTAGGCCTTGGGATGATGGGCAGGCGGGAGATAAGGACTTTCTCAGCCCAGTCGAGGACCATGAGCAAGAAGGCCCGGGAGCTCTAGAGTGTGGCTCCACAGCAAATGGGTCCCGGGGAGGATGCAGACGGAGCGGAGTACGCCACCTATCCTCGCCTAGCTGATCTATTCAGAGGGATTACGGCTGCAAGAGGGGTACCGGCCCCCGACACCCGACCTTGTCACTCCAAGTCCTGGTTGGGAAAGCCCGGTAGGCCCAGAGGATCCCACTGGGCATCGGATGGAGAGGAATTGCCACCCGTGCCCTAGTTCTGAGAGGAGCTCAGAGGGAGACCCAGCCTATCTACAGACGCACAGACGGGAAAGGGAGAGGTCTGTAGTGCAGGAACACTCTGGTGTAGGGTCCCGACTGAATGCTGGACTTCCTCGGAGGTAGTCGGACCCCTGTCCCTGGTAGCCGCAGGACTCTGCGAGAAGCAGGGAGTCGCCTTCCCGCTGTCGTCTCTAAGTGAGTAAAGCCTTGGAAGTTCACCCCTATGGCCTCCGGACTGTTCATTCTGCGCCATGCCATGCGACGCAGTGCTCGTACTCCCCACACTACTACCCCCCTTCCATCCTGCCTGCCTGCCCCGAGGCCTCGCTCCGCCTGTGGGGAGCAGTGAGAACTTTGGCCGCCGTGACACCAGGTCTCGGCGGACTGCAGAGGCGCTGGTGATCCTTCACCAGGCACCACAGGTGGCGTAGTCGTTAAATAAGCCACTCAACCCGGACGAGCCCACAACATCTTCCTTTTCATGTGACGGCCCTGAGCACGGGTTGGGTCTGGGCCACGGCTGCACCCCATCTCTTCATCACAGGACCTGACACCGAGTCCTCCCATCACCCAGGGTAAACTCAAAAGGGGCTCTTTCGAGAATGAGGCGTCACATATGGACACCCCTAGTCTCTGGGTTGCACTGTCGATTGCCGACTGCAGAATGACTTAACAGAGAATCCTTCAGTCAGCTCTTTCTCATGGGAGAGTTTTTAAATCTTTCATGTCTTTTACTGAGTTTCTTTCAGCTCATTAATGAAAGTTCAGATTTTGATGTGTTTTTTGGTCAAAGATTGGCTGATAGCAGTTGAATAAATAAATAATAATTTTATTTATATAGCACCAACATATTCCGCAGCACTTTACAATTAATTAATACATTAGTACATTAATTAATAAAATAATGAATTCATAATTGATAAAATACATTATAAAAAATTGCCCCCAAATCTTTAAACATTGCTAGATTGTGCACTTGAATAGAAAAGTTAAATCTGAAATTTACCAGAAACTTTTCTTACGGTTTCCCAACTACCTTTCATTTTTATCTAATATATTTTCCTAAAACTTGTCATTTAGCCCCTGCAGTATTAGCCATGACCAGCAGATGGTGACAAAGAACCAAATAATTTTTTTTCACAAATCTTGTTGATTTGTCAATTATTCTACTGCACAATTAATATAGACTGAAAAAAAATGTATATTTAACTATTTATGCTATCCTCCTATTACACATACAGTCTAATCCTTTGTTTAGCAATTGTAGAAGACTCCATCAATCTCGAGGGATGAAGACAATTCTTTATTCATTCGTCTACAATACCTGATACCCGATCATCAACAATTTGAGATAATCGATCCTTCATGTAGAAAAATTACACAAGTATTTGATCATTCCTGTACGTTTCCAGTACCACATACTGGTTCACCCAGCAATTTAGAAGAATAAAAAAAAACCTTCTGGATTATTTGGGGATTGTTACAGAGGAAATAATTGAAAGATTTCTTTAACGGTTTTGTTCGCAAAGGAATTCATATTTCATCTGCTAGAAATACACGTCCGTCAGCCTTAATGTATCTGAGAAGCCTTGATAAAGTATTCTCTCTGGGCTCTAATAAGTTCTGCAAAGTGATCAGTTTTTTTTTTCAGAAAGGATAATGTCATGTTTGAAGCTCGTATCAAAAAGCCGGTATTAAGATTCATAAATTGCAAATCCGACCTATGAAGTGACTAATACAACCGCAGTACAGTCATATGTTATAAAGAAAATAATCTGTCCAGATACAGCTGTCATTTCCTTTTATTTTCCTTTATAATTTAAGATTAACATTAGAGAAGGGGATAAGGAAAAAAAAAAAAAAGAACCCTGGAAACAGTGGGTGGTTTAGTATTCTTCTCTGACGACAAAGCTTCTACTTAAATGAATGTGGCTTCTTTTCTTTGCCGCCTGTTTGAAGCTGAGACATGGTTTAATCAATAAGAGTAGAGCGAACTAATATTCGCCTCGTCATTTCACATATCAATAGTTATGTTTTCATATTAATACTTGGGAAATGTATTTTTGCCCCCAGCTGAAGTTGCTGCGGCTCCTGCTGCAATTCATCTACATAGAAACGCGTTTCAGACACTGCTCTGAAATTAAATAAAGGTGTGGGGAGAACACAGGTTTTAGTTTTTTTCCAACTGAATTTATGAAAATCCAATGCAAAGCTTCAGCAAAGGTCACACATCTATTACAGTAAGTAATCTGGACTCCTGCCAGTGGGTCTAGGAAAGACGGAGGAGGACAATTTTACATTTGCAAATTGTAAAACTCTCAAGGGACATCATTCCTTTCTCAATCAAAATCACTGTATTAAGAAAAGGTTATTTTCAGGAAATCAGGACATCTTATTTGATAGCAAGATCATACACATGTCCTTCACAGTAATACACCATAGGAGCTATATATATATATATATATATATATATATATATATATATATATATATATATATATATACACACACATATATACAGTACAGACCAAAAGTTTGGACACATTCTCATTTAAAGATTTTTGTACATTCACACTGAAGGCATCAAAACTACGAATTAACACATGTGGAATTATATACTTACAAAAAAGTGTGAAACAACTGAAAATATGTCGTATATTCTAGGTTCTTCAAAGTAGCCACCTTTTGCTTTGATGACTGCTTTGCACACTCTTGGCATTCTCTTGATGAGCTTCAAGAGGTAGTCACCGGAAATGGTTTTCACTTCACAGGTGTGCCCTGTCAGGTTTAATAAGTGGGATTTCTTGTCTTATAAATGGGGTTGGGACCATCAGTTGTGTTGTGCAGAAGGCTGGTTGATACACAGCTGATAGTCCTACTGAATAGACTGTTAGAATTTGTATTATGGCAAGAAAAAAGCAGCTAAGTAAAGAAAAACTAGTGGCCATCATTACTTTAAGAAATGAAGGTCTGTCAGTGCGAAAAATTGGGAAAACTTTGAAAGTGTCCCCAAGTGCAGTTGCAAAAACCATCAAGCGCTACAAAGAAACTGGCTCACATGAGGACCGCCCCAGGAAAGGAAGACCAAGAGTCACCTCTGCTTCTGGGGATAAGTTTATCTGAGTCACCAGCCTCAGAAATCGCAGGTTAACAGCAGCTCAGATTAGAGACCAGGTCAATGTCACACAGAGTTCTAGCAGCAGACACATCTCTTCAACAACTATTAAGAGGAGACTTTGTGCAGCAGGCCTTCATGGTAAAATAGCTGCTAGGAAACCACTGCTAAGGACAGGCAACAAGCAGAAGAGACTTATTTGGGCTAAAAAACACAAAGGATGGACATTAGACCAGTGGAAATCTGTGCTTTAGTCCGATGAGTCCAAATTTGAGATTTTTGGTTCCAACCACCGTGTCTTTGTGCGACGCAGAAAAGGTGAACGGATGGACTCTACATGCCTAGTTCCCACCGTGAAGCATGGAGGAGGAGGTGTGAAGGTGTGGGGGTGCTTTGCTGGTGACACTGTTGGGGATTTATTCAAAATTGAAGGCATACTGAACCAGCATGGCTACCACAGCATCTTGCAGCGGCATGCTATTCCATCCGGTTTGCGTTTAGTTGGACCATCATTTATTTTTCAACAGAACAATGACCCCAAACACACCTCCAGGCTGTGTAAGGGCTATTTTTTTTACCAATAAGGAGAGTGATAGGGTGCTACGCCAGATGACCTGGCCTCCACAGTCACCAGACCTGAACCCAATCGAGATGGTTTGGGGTGAGCTGGACTGCAGAGTGAAGGCAAAAGGGCCAACAAGTGCTAAGCATCTCTGGGAACTCCTTCAAGATTGTTGGAAGACCATTTCCGGTGACTACCTCTTGAAGCTCATCAAGAGAATGCCAAGAGTGTGCAAAGCAGTCATCAAAGCAAAAGGTGGCTACTTTGAAGAACCTAGAATATAAGACATATTTTCAGTTGTTTCACACTTTTTTTGTTAAGTATATAATTCCACATGTGTTAATTCATAGTTTTGATGCCTTCAGTGTGAATGTTCAATTTTCATAGTCATGAAAATACAGAAAAATCTTTAAATGAGAAGGTGTGTCCAAACTTTTGGTCTGTACTGTATATAAATATATATATCCAGGTTTAACATCCATATGGTTCTTTTCTGTAGTGACATATGGATACGAAACCTGGACGAGAAAGAAACAAGACAGAAGAAGAATCAACGTCTTCGAAATGTGGAGCTGGTAAAGGATGTTACCAATACCATGGATGGCAAGAAGAACAAACAAATCAATTTTGGAACAAATCAAGCCAGACATGTCACTCGAAGAAAGGATCACCAAGCTACGAGTTGCCTACTTTGGACACATCATATGAAGAGAGCAATCACTGGAGAAGGACATCATGGTCGGAAGAATAGAAGGAACAAGGCGAAGAGGAAGACCAGCAACCTGATGGCTTGATACAATCAAGATAACGGCTGAGAAGACCCTGGTGGACCTATCTAGGCTGCACAAGATTGATCTTCCTACAGAGTGTTCATCCATTAAGTCACCATGGCTCGAGATATATTTATTAAAGACGATCGAATAGGCAAAGATTCAAATTCAGCAAATCACGCATATATACTCACCTTTCTTACTAGCAGTGTTCCAGAAATGTCAACTCCAGGTGTCATTGCTACACCAAGTGAGCCCGGGCGTTGATCAGCGGTCGCTATTGTGCTGTTACCCTCTCACTTCTTCCGCTTGTACAACATTCATCCAAAGGAACCGAGAGTGCAGCAGCACAACAGCAGTCGCTGATTGGCTGCAGCGGTCACGTGACATAACAATGCAGCTTTTGTTGGATTTGATAGGCGGGTTGAGCCACTCCTTGTCCTACCCCATATTCTCCCCATCTATGCCCATTTTTCAAAGCTGCTTCAAATTGGCGTGAAAATGACAAAACTCAAGCTGTGCAAAAAAGTTTGCAACTATTCAAAGTGTTTTATGCCGTTGATGTCTTGGCCCTGTGGTGCAATGACTATTTCTTTGTGAATTACTCTTATGGAGAAATGTACAATAGCTCCCACACTGTATGATTTGGAAAGAAGTGCTTTTCGTCAGCAAATATTGACATGTGTTAGGAAAATTACTCAGGTAAATGAGGTGTAGCACCTTTGTATAAACAGCCTACAAACCGAATTTTTACTATTTCAGTTCCTTCCTACATTAAAAAATTACCTAATTTCGGTCTTGGTCTTAGTTGTCAACTCCCACTGTATCTACGCTGAGTGATTAATTTCATTTTGCAAAACTAGTAAAAAAAAGAAGGTGTGAAGTTAGAAAACTACTGCAAAATCTACCTGCAGATGCGTCACATGCATCTTCAGCCCGACCAGGCTTCATACATAACCCTATCTGTATGTATGTAGTAATGGCGAACAAAACCTACTCACTCTGGGGGTGCCAATAAATAGACAATGCCCTGTACTCACAACATACCCACAGATTGTAAGTATTGAACTAGGAAATGTTTGAGATCAGGAGTCTTGATGATCTGGACCTTGATCTTGACTCTTATTGAAACCCTGAGATCCATCTGGGCATCGCTACAACTCAATTAGACTTTCTCTGTTGCAAATCAGATCTAGCATTGAGTTAACGGGTGATGACATGCAATGTGGTCCTTCCATAGTCAAGTCACAATAGTAATAATACCACTGTGTAACTTTATTCCAGCAGGGATACCTGACCACATAAATTATCGGCTGTTTGCACCTTTGATATATCCACACAACCTGCTCAACTGGTTTCTGGTTAGAAGATGTGTTATTCTTGCAAAACAACTGGGAAACATTTGGGCAGGACTCTCAAGACGAAAGCTCTTTAATATCTTATTAAACAGGAGTCATCTGGAGGTCACGTATCTGTGTACGCTGCTTTTATGTAGTAGATGTTACCAAATGATTCACCAAGCAATCCCTTAAGCCCTGATATCAGATGTAACATTGTCACTATATTTGTCTTTGTAACACACTGTGGAATGCCATCCCATTACTAGCAAGTGGATCGGATGACATCTAGCTTGCGCTGAAAATTGTAGTTCTTCAAGAAATTTGGTATTGACCCCAAAACTACCATACTATAAATACTACATATGAACACAAAGTGGATAATATCGTTTTAGAGGGGTTTGTCCACTTACATTTTTTATTAAACAGTTTCAAATGGTGTAAAATAATAAAATTATTTCACAATCTACAAAATGAGCAATGCTCACTAGACATGAGAGAACCTGAATTTAAAAATCCAGTGTTCGTACCGGACACTGACTGTCTGGTGCTAATCGCCAAACACTTAATGTTTGGAGTTCTGGGGGGGGGGAGTCTGGGAGGAGAGAGAAAGGCTCCAAAGTCCGGGTCCCCATTGTTTTCAATGAGGTTCGGGTTCTGGTTCAAGTTCAGGTACAGTTCTGGTACCCGAACGAAACTTTGGAATAAAGTTTGGGTCAAGTACCAGAACCCGAATTTCCACGGGTCCACTCATCCCTAATGCTCACGTTACTAAACTCCCACCACTGTTATTTTTAAAGGGAACGTGTCATGTCCCCAAATGCTATTAACCTGTAGCTATAGGGTTAATCTGCAGGTTAATAGCATTACAATGCTGTCCGGCTGGCGTACTGAAAGCACAGCTACTGGGATAAAATGAACCTTATTCCTCCCAGGAGGCCGGCTTTCAGTCATACCCTGGCCGCCTACAGTCATTGCTCACAGCATTGTGAAAGGCGGCTGTAAGCACGTCCTGCCACTTTGATTGACTACTAGTTCTATAAAGAGTTTGGCAGATCGAGCTGTCAAAGTGATGGGGTGTGCTTACAGTCGCCACTCACTATATCCTGAGCAGTGACTGTAGCCACTCCGTACACGCCTCTATGACTCAAAGCTGTCAGATTCCACCACATCGGTGTCATAATAGGTTTCTTTTAACTATACACTGTACTTCCAAGCCATGTGGATAGACAGATGACCCCTCAGCCAATCGCTAGCTGTGACTGTGATGTGGTCACCATTGAGGCCAGTGATTGGCTGCAGTGGTCCAGGACCAACAGGATGTGTACAATAGAGTCCTGGGGAGAGCCTGGGAAGCTTTGGAATTGGAGTAGAGGGGGGTTGGGAAGGTGCGTGTCACATCTTTTATTACTTCACTCTACTTTGAGCAGTTTTCAAAGCAACTATTTTAAAGGTATCGTCCCGGATCAGAAAAAAGATTTGCATTTTTTTCTCCCCTAAACCAACACTACGTCTGTTCATGGGTCGTGTCTGGTGTTACAGCTCAGCCATTTTACTTGAATGGTCATGAAATGTAAAACAAGACACAGCCCATGGGCAGACATGGTGCCTTTTCTAGAAAAAAAAATCAAAAACAGGTCCTTATGTCTAATCCTAGATGAACCGTCTACCCTAATCGTCATTATTGTTTAATCTGGATGATAGTATGGAGACACATATATCACCGCTTACTGCTATAGAGGAACCCATGAAATATAGTTTAACTACTAAAGAACTGTTATTATTTCGACCTCGAAAAAGTTTTTTACAGGGATAGTAGGACCTCAGAGGAGCTCCAACCAGATCCTAGGCATCAAATATCTGTGTGTCACATACACTATAAACAGGAACATGGGGGAATGTGAAAAGTTAGAATCCAGAACATAACTGATCCTATCTGCTGAACGTATGTCATGATTCTAATGTATATTAATCACATGTTCCTGTCATCTGAGTTTTGTATCTTTTCTTCACTTGGTTCCTTATTTTCAATAGATGCTTTGTTGAAGCATCTGATACTCCCATAATTGTAAAGCTCATTGTGTAATGGTATGCAAGAGAGTAGAGTTACTCAGTGTTAATAGTGAAGCCTCGGGGACAATAAACCTTATGTCTTAAAAGTAAAGACTCTACATAAACTTTTTTTCAGTACTCACTGCCAGAGGTGTTAGAGTAAAGCAACTGCTAATTGTTTAACGGTATACCACCTAAAGAAGCAAATCAATATTAGTCTATTAATGCACTTTTTTTTTTAAATAGGACCTATAACTTGCCATAAATATTTCATTTTCTTACCTGGTGTAAATGCCGCTGTTCTCCTGAATCTGGCGTTGTTTTTCATTTGTTCCTGAGCCTCTCCGTTCCTGAGATATGGCCCCACCTTCCTTTTATGTAAATCTAGTCTTGTTATCCAAGTGGGCGTGATTATAACCTCTTATTTCTGGGTATATTCATGAAAATCACGCCCCCTTGGCTAACAAGACCAGATTCCCAAGGAAAAGAAGACCATATCTCAGGAATGAAGACTTTAAAATAAAAAAACATTGTCAGATTCAGGAGAAAAGCAACATTTAGGCCATGTAAAATATGAACATATTAATTGTATTTAAAAATTAAAGATTTAAAAAGTTGAACAAGATGTACAGTACAGACCAAAAGTTTGGACACACCTTCTCATTTAAATATTTTTCTTTATTTTCATGACTATGAAAATTGTACATTCACACTGAAAGCATCAAAACTATGAATTAACACATGTGGAATTATATACTTAACAAAAAAGTGTGAAACAACTGAAAATATGTCTTATATTCTAGGTTCTTCAAAGTAGACACATTTTGCTTTGATGACTGCTTTGCACACTCTTGGCATTCTCTTGATGAGCTTCAAGAGGTAGTCACCGGAAATGGTCTTCCAACAATCTTGAAGGAGTTCCCAGAGATGCTTAGCACTTGTTGGCCCTTTTGCCTTCACTCTGCGGTCCAGCTCACCCCAAACCATCTCGATTGGGTTCAGGTCTGGTGACTGTGGAGGCCAGGTCATCTGGCGTAGCACCCCATCACTCTCCTTCTTGGTCAAATAGCTTTTACACAGCCTGGAGGTGTGTTTGGGGTCATTGTCCTGTTGAAAAATAAATGATGGTCCAACTAAACGCAAACCGGATGGAATAGCATGCCGCTGCAAGATGCTGTGGTAGCCATTCTGGTTCAGTATGCCTTCAATTTTGAATAAATCCCAAACAGTGTCACCAGCAAAGCACCCCCACACCACCACACCTCCTCCTCCATGCTTCACGGTGGGAACCAGGCATGTAGAGTCCATCCGTTCACCTTTTCTGCAGCGCACAAAGACACGGTGGTTGGAGCCAAAGATCTCAAATTTGGACTCATCAGACCAAAGCACAGATTTCCACTGGTCTAATGTCCATTCCTTGTGTTCTTTAGCCCAAACAAGTCTCTTCTGCTTGTTGCCTATCCTTAGCAGTGGTTTCCTAGCAGCTATTTTACCATGAAAGCCTGCTGCACAAAGTCTCCTCTTAACAGTTGTTGAAGAGATGTGACTGCTGCTAGATCTCTGTGTGTCATTGACCAGGTCTCTAATCTGAGCTGCTGTTAACCTGTGATATCTGAGGTTGGTGACTCGGATAAACTTATCCTCAGAAGCAGAGGTCTTCTTTTCCTGTGGCGGTCCTCATGTGAGCCAGTTTCTTTGTAGCGCTTGATAGTTTTTGCAACTGCACTTGGGGAGACTTTCAAAGTTTTCCCAATTTTTCGCACTGACTGACCTTCATTTCTTAAAGTAATGATGGCCACTCATTTTTCTTTACTTAGAATTTGTATTATGGCAAGAAAAAAGCAGCTATCAGTCTATTCCGTAGGACTATCAGCTGTGTATCCACCAGACTTAAGCACAACACAACTGATGGTCCCAACCCCATTTAGAAGGCAAGAAATCCCACTTATTAAACCTGACAAGGCACACCTGTGAAGTGAAAACCATTTCTGGTGACTACCTCTTGAAGCTCATCAAGAGAATGCCAAGAGTGTGCAAAGCAGTCATCAAAGCAAAAGGTGGCTACTTTGAAGAACCTAGAATATAAGACATATTTTCAGTTGTTTCACACTTTTTTGTTAAGTATATAATTCCACATGTGTTAATTCATAGTTTTGATGCCTTCAGTGTGAATGTACAATTTTCACAGTGATGAAAATACAGAAAAATCTTTAAATGAGAAGGTGTGTCCAAACTTTTGGTCTGTACTGTATCTGGTTCTGAACACCTTCAAATTCATAAAGACTCAAGTTTTTAAAAACAGGAAAATATGTAGGAAATAAGGTGTATTTTTTTCAAGTGGGATTGAACGTTAAAAGAAAAATGTTTTCTGAATGAGGGTGTAGAAAACACCACCACTTGTCTCCGTACCCTTGTGTTTCTATTGTTTACTAATGGTGAAACTTGATAGATCTCAATATAAATTAATGGGATCAATCAGGATTTAAAGAGGATCCATAATGAATCCATTAAAGTCATCCTGGATTCATAAACAGTGGAAGCCATACGCTATTATGTACGGAGCACAAGTTATTTTTCCATTATTATGATTGCACACTGCTTTACAGTTATATGGTCTCTGTAGAACTTCTCATCTCATTTTGTACTAAATAAGTCATCTGCAATTAAAAAATTACATTTCTTAACCCTAAAAAATCACTGCAAAATGCTGGTTTTAGGCGTCTCCCTTTCTGTCTTCCTTGTTCTGCCTGTTGTCAAGTGTAATCTGTCTCTAGAAGCAAGATGGATTACAGGAAGTATAGGCAAGTCTTTGGTCTCCCTGCTCCAATTCTTCTATCTATCAATCTGCCAAAGGCATGCCAGAAAGGAGGGATTTAGGTTCGGGCCAGGCAAGCCATTGAATAATGTCAGGCACTATGCATGGTGGGAAGTGAAAGAAAGGAAGCTCTTGCACTTATAATGCTGGCAGAATGCTGATAAAGAGAAACTGCCTAATCAAGAATAGGTAATGGCAAGTCACAGAGAATGAGTATCAGGACAGTTCCGGGAGACATTATTTCTGGACTGATATCTGCACCAAAAGCAGTTATAACTTTTATGAGGTTGATGAGGGCAGGAAGGCAAAATTTATATGAACGAGACAGGTATGCATTAAAATCTACAGTAAAAGAGGTTACACCTAAGTTGGTTGGTCACATGTCTGACGTGAGTGTAGAACTACTGTCGGCATCCAGAAATAATCAAGTATATATTTTTATGTAGATATTGGTATAGATCCCATCAGAAGTAGACATGTACTGTAACACTCCCCTTTAAATTCTTCGATCTGTAATGGTAAAGTTAGATGAAAGATTCCATGTGTGACACAGATCTGGTGTTATGTCATGGCATACCACTGTTATGTCTAAGCTAATGTATATTATGAATCCTGCGTCTGAACATCACCAGACAACAGGGTCATTGAATGCTCCAGTAGAATAAATTGAGCAGATAGATTTGTTGCATTTGCTCTTAGTCTTGTACAACTTTCCAGGACATGAATGTAGTCAGGGTTCCATGACGCGCGCTCACAGCGGCCCATACAGGCATGTTTTGCTGAGGCAAACTAGTCAGGATGTGTGGAAAATATATCAGGCTACAGCATCACATTTCTGTCTGGGTGATGTATTTCTTTTCTTTATGGTAATTTTGAAAGTTACAAATTACAACCTTGTTTTTCTGCAATTCAGATCTTGTTTCTGCCTGAAGTTTTGGAATGCATAATAAAACCAGTGTTTCCTCTTTAGCATATAATATACTTGTGTAGGTGGCACCTTTTTTGTAATGGACCATTTAAAAATAATGACTTAAAGGAAAACTCCACTTTTCAACAGCAATTCAACTAGTAAATTCTACATAAGATAGATGAGTAACCTCTCTTTATAAATTTTCTGCTAATGTGAAGTTCCATGATGTTTCCATAACCAAAAATTAAATTCAGTATTGAACCGATCACCAGAGAGCAGTCGTTGTACCATCCGAGGCTATGTTCATACATTGCGTTTTTGCTGTATTTTATGCTAATTTTTAATTTTAAAATTGTAATAGTTTTTTTTTCCTGACTGAATTGGAAAACTGCTGCATTTTTGAAAACTGCAGCATGTCACTACTTTCAGCATTTTTGCAGCATTTTTTCACCCATAAAAAGCAATGAGTAAGTGCAAAAAAGCAGCAAAAAATGCAGGAATCAGGTTTTGCTGCATTTTTGGTGCAAAAACCTCAAGAAGTTGAATCATGTTTTTAGCTTTCATCATGCACAAGAGACAAATGTATCTGATAAAAACGCAGCAAAACCTGCTTTTTGTAAGCAGCTTCTTTACTACAGGTTTTGCCTGCAGAAAAAAACACAGCAAAAACCCAACGTGTGAACATTGCCATATTCAGAGCATAAGGGGTAATGTTCTGAACAACCAGCTAGTAGAATTAGTAGGATAGCGCACAACATGGGGGATATTTATTATTACCGAGCTAGATTTAGGCTATGTGCCCACGATGCAGAAATGCTCAGGATTTTTTCCTGAGCGTTTCTGCATCTCCCTGGCAGAAAAAAACGCATGCGGATTGTACATGCGGATTGTACATGCGTTTTCCTGCCAGGGACATGCGGAAATGGAGCGTTAACCACTGACACTTCCGCATGAGGATTGACAAGCGCTTTCCAAGCGATTAGCATCACTTGGAAAGTGCTTGTGACAACTAGGTCACACTATATAAATCCATGCAAACTGCATGGATTTATATAGTGTGACCCGATGGCCCGCGCTGTCTCGCTTCGCTCGGTCCCGGCAGCAGTGGATTGAAAGACCTGCCGACGTCAGCGTCGCGTGACCCGTCACATGACTCTGACGTCAGCGCAGGTCCTTCAATCCACTGCAAAGTGCCGGGAAGCAAGCAGGAGCACAGCGCGGGCTGCCAGAAGGTAAGTATACATTTATTTTTTATTTTATTCTTTTTTTACAGATTTTTTAATGGTACATGGGTGTGGATGAGACTCTCCTCTCATCTACACCTGGGTACCATCCGCACATTAGAACGCTTGGATTACGCATCTACATATTCAGTGATGCGTAATCCATGTGGTCTAATGCAAGTCAATGGCGGCGAAGACGCAGCACTTCCGCAAAATAATTGGTAGTGCTGCGTTTTTATCCGCAATGATAATCCGCAGCGGAAATTTCCGCAGCATGTGCACAGCACATGTGGATTATCATTGGGGAACATTACTACCATGCGTTTTTAATGCGTTTCTGCAGCGTTTCCGCAGCTGCAAAAACGCTGCAGAAACGCATTAAAAACACATCGTGGGCACACAGCCTTAGGCTACTTGAAATTGTCTCAACCCCTCCTCATATCTACTCAACCCTCCTCCTCCAAACCCCACTTCTCCACCATTACAGAAGGTCAAGTCTCCTCTTTACTCTCCAAATCACACCTCACCACCTGCGAACTTGACCCAATCCCATCCCACCTCATCACTAACCTCACCTCAGTCTTCATCCCAACCCTAACCCACCTCTTCAATCTATCACTAACAACCGGAGTCTTCCCCTCATGTTTCAAACATGCCGCAATCACACCCATCCTCAAAAAGCCCTCCCTTGACCCTTCCTCTCTGACCAGCTACCGCCCCATATCACTCCTCCCCTTTGCCTCAAAACTTCTAGAACAACATGTCCACCTTGAACTGTCCTCCCACCTCTCCTCCTGCTCCCTCTTCGACCGTCTACAATCTGGCTTCCGACCGCATCACTCGACTGAAACTGCCCTGACCAAAGTCACCAACGACCTACTAAATGCCAAATCCAAGCGACACTACTCCATCCTCCTCCTTCTGGACCTGTCATCTGCCTTTGACACAGTGGACCATTCCCTCTTACTCCAGATTCTCTCATCTCTTGGCATCACGGACTTGGCTCTATCTTGGATCTCCTCATACTTAACAGACAGGACATTCAGCGTCTCCCACTCACGCACCACCTCCTCATCTCGCCCCCTATCTGTCGGTGTCCCCCAAGGTTCAGTTCTAGGACCTCTGCTCTTCTCCATCTACACCTTCGGCCTGGGACAGCTCATAGAGTCTCACGGCTTTCAGTATCACCTCTATGCTGACGACACACAGATCTACCTCTCTGGACCCGATATCTCCTCCCTACTAACCAGAATCCCACAATGTCTGTCCGCCATCTCATCCTTCTTCTCCGACAGGTTTCTAAAACTCAACATGGATAAAACAGAGTTCATCATCTTTCCACCCTCTCATTCACATCCCCCATCCGACCTATCCATCAACGTCAATGGCTGTTCACTCTCCCCAGTCCCACAAGCTCGCTGCCTTGGGGTAACCCTGGACTCTGATCTCTCCTTCAAGCCACATATTCAAGCCCTTTCCACCTCCTGCCGACTCCAACTCAAAAACATCTCCCGGATCCGTGCATTCCTCAGCAAAGACTCTGCAAAAACACTAGTGCATGCCCTCATCATATCCCGCCTCGACTACTGCAACCTCCTGCTCCGTGGCATCCCTTCCAACACTCTTGCACCTCTCCAATCCATCCTAAACTCTGCTGCTCGACTAATCCACCTGTCCCCCCGCTATTCCCCGGCCTCTCCTCTCTGTCAATCCCTTCACTGGCTCCCTATTGCCCAGAGAATTCAGTTCAAAACTCTAACCATGGCATACAAAGCCATCGACAACCTGTCTCCCCCATACATCTGTGACCTAGTCTCCCGGTACTTACCTGCACGCAACCTCCGATCCTCACAAGATCTCCTGCTCTACTCCCCTCTTATCTCCTCCTCCCACAATCGTATACAAGATTTCTCCCGTGCTTCCCCCCTACTCTGGAACTCTCTACCCCAACATATCAGACTCTCGCCGACCGTGGAAACCTTCAAAAGGAACCTGAAGACCCACCTCTTCCGACAAGCCTACAACCTGCAGTAAACACCACTGCACGACCAGCTCTACCCTCACCTACTGTATCCTCACCCATCCCTTGTAGACTGTGAGCCCTCGCGGGCAGGGTCCTCACTCCTCCTGTACCAGTCGCTGACTCGTTTTGTTAAGATTATGTAAATGCTTTTGTTATGTATATCCCTATCACATGTAAAGTGCCATGGAATAAATGGCGCTATAATAATAAATAATAATAATAATAAAATGGGCAAATTTGGTGTAATTTCCATGTATTTTAATCCACACTTTCTGTTCTATATCAAATCATCTTTCCTAGAAAGTTTTCAAAACTTACAGCGTAAGAAGTATCTAAAACATGAAGGCCCCGATTTACCAAGACCGGCGTTGCAAATCAGTTTTGATGAGGGGGTGTTTTGGAATCATGCGCGTCTTAAAAGTGGCGAAGACTGAAGTAAGACTTGTGGCATAAGGTTCACCATGGCTCATCATGAATTCGATAAACTGGGGTTACCACGCCCCATCCCGGCCCCAGCTTTGCCCATTTTAGTAGAGCTAGTTGAAACTGGCGTGAAAATGCCAAAAGTTGCAAAATTTTTACTCAGACTCATGTTGGAAATGTTTTGAAAATATTATTGCGATTTTTCAAACTGTGTTACACCGCCTGATTTCTGTCGTAAACACTTGGATGAATCAGGGCCTTAATGAATGTCAATTTTTATAACTGTTTTTTTTTTCTAAATTATGTTACAATGATTTTAAAAAGGGTTTTCTGGGATCAACAAGAAAAAAAAACCTTAAAGGCAATAAATGACTTATTTGACGAAACCCCTGTTTTAGTGCTATCCACCAATCTCTGACTTCTGTCCAGAGGATTCCGTGTCCAGTCTGCCCACATGACCACTGCAGCCAATCATTGGCCTCAGTAACAAGCTATAGATGGATGGCACCAGATCATTGAGGCCAGTGATTGGCCTCTGTGGTCACATGGACAGACAGCATGTGACTGCTGCAGAGACTGGTAGACCGCACTAGAGTTGTGGCTCTGAAACCACTGGGGATTTATTAGGCAAGTAATGTCTTTTTCATATTTTGGTCCATTTATTGCCTGTAGCTTAATTTTTGTTGATCCTAGAAAAACCCCATAAGAAAACTGTTACATACCTTACAGCAAACCTGGCTTCCAGGAGACTAATATCATATGGTATATATTAGGTAATGGTTTTATAAGGGGCGACATCATAAAGTCCATCGAAATGAAAAATAAATATTTCCGTCATCACTTTGGTTATGAAGTTTGTCTTAGGAGTTACAATAACTGAGATTTGAAACGAGCCCCTGAAATAATATTTTCATCATATTTGGGGTATAGGGAAGGACATTATTTGGGAAAGGCGTAATTCATCATTCCAGTAGAAAGCATATAAACTCGAAGTCCACGTGACATGCTAGTAAGGAGTTTAGTTTGCATCTTATTTCTCGCTGTGTCGCAGGTACCGAGCCACACGTAGCCCCCGACACTGTCCTCAAATTCATAAATGTGGCGTTTTTTTATGCAGTTAAATCAAAATACAGGCATAATTGCACTAATAAATATGTCCCATTTTGCTTCCAATATGTCGACATGTGTGCGAGAATGACATTTAATATATTTTAATAAGTGAGCAGATGAACATGCCTAAAACATGAAGTCACTGTTTATAGAGCGACTCTAAACAGAGTGGAGATCATCTAAAAGCCTCTATTCTGTATCAAAACAAGCGAAGAATGAAAGATTGTTTAAAGATACGCTCTTGGGTCTCGCTGGATCCTAACAGACATGTTTAGAGTGAACCAGAAGAATATAATCTTGTGAGACAGATGATTTTCATGTTTTGCACATCAGGGATATTTAGGAAATGAAACAAAGACCTCTAATATGGAAAAACATGTAGGGCCTTTCGGCTTTAATTAATAAAGGGATACAGTTTTATTTTCCCTTCAGCCCAAACTGCTTGTAGCGAAAACACCACTGTCTTGTAAAGATCTGCCATTGTCATATACAATAAGTAGAAAGCCTGGCATCATGTTTTTGGGCTCTATTTATAGCTGTGTTTGAGGGTCCTGGTTGGGTTTTCGTCAAGCCCTCATCCTGGTGGGTCTGTCTATAGAAAAATAAATTTCTAACAGCAGCATAAATATATATTTACTGCTTTACAAGTATATATCTTGCATCCACTCACTACGGGTGGAAGAAAGGTGATTCCGGCAGCTAAATAGGAAAGGGTTCTTTACAGTTGGAGCAGTCAGAAAAAGGTAGTAATGGCAGGCACTAGAACAGCTTTTAAAAATGGGGTAATGCTTTTCTCACAACAAATGGCATTGGGGGATGTAGATAATTTAGTGACAAATAATATATAATTGGTGGAGAAAGGTTGAACTTGATTGAGCTTCGTCTTTTTTTCAACCTATGTAACTATGTAATATTTCTGATTCCAGCTCTGGATAATTTTTCCTATTGCGGCAATAATAAAGGGGGGCTTTAAAAGAAGCCAGAAAAATGAGAACATAATAAGACCAATAGACGACATATCAATTTTAATATTGATACATGTTACTTCATGAGCAGTTAGGGGAGGGTATAGAAACATTCTTTAGCCAAAATGTTTCATCTGCAGATGTTTCCGAGAAATAAAATCTGATACCATTGCTACTGAAATCCCAAGTGAGTCATTCCTATAAACTTAAATGGGGAACACATGGGGCTCGATGCGGTATCCTAAACCATTTCACGTTGACAATTCTCCATTACAGTATTATGTTACTAAACTAAAGTTGTCACCTTGTTATATTATGGAAAAGGCAAAGAATTTGGTTACTTATCGATCAATCACTGTATTTTTTTATGAAGATTTCCAAGATGGAATATAATAGTTCTCTTACTTTAGACAATAGGATATTATCTAAATACAGTGCCTTTAAGTGATATCCTGTAATAGAGCACTAAAAAAATCAGAATGGGATATGTCTGAGATAAGGTCATAAGTATGGGGGTATAATTTATAGACCTCCTATCAGTGATTTCTTTGAAAAACACTATAGTCAGTTTAATTACAGTCTAGACTGCATTAAATTTATAAAGTCTTTTAAAGGCTAAAATGGATTTTCTATGATTTTACAGGCACTTTCCAAGAGTAAGGAATGTTCTAAAATAAAGAAATAACCCCTATGTGCTCCTTTAATCCCCCACTGCTTCAGCAATGCAGCTCTGGTGGTCCTCAACAGTTCTACAGTGAAGATGTCTCAACTACTACGGCCAACCATTCGACTCAATATATGACTGCTAAGGCCAGTGATTGGCTACAGCGGTCAGTTGACTGATGGATGGGAAGTCTTTACTGCATAACCAGCGGCATTCATGGGAATGGAAGAAAAATGCAAAAGAGGAGTAGTTATTTCTTTATTATATACTATTTGCTCCTGGCGATTATTATGTGAAAAATCTTTAGATGGCACAAAGATTTCCAACTATTTTCCAACGTAAACATGCGCAGACATAAAAAGTCAGCGAAAATTCACCCATTAATCATATTATATTATTGTTTTAGTCGTTAATCATATTTTTACCGTTGACCTAAAAATTAGCGACATACTGGATGTAAGCAGGGGAAATGGGAAGAAAAGAGTAAAGACTGAAAAGTGACCAAAATTCTGGAAACGTTAAAACTTGCCATACCGTTGAACGGCGCTCTTTTGTTTTAGAATTAATTTTTACAAGTCAAAGAACACTTAGTACAGTATCTCTTTAAAAAAGTCTGATGTCACAATGTATACGTGATCTACTACAAGTGGTAATCATGGTAATGTCCCTATCTGACATCATGACAGTGTGCAGCGTTACATGATGGAGCTCGACTTCGTAAACATAGTTCAATGTCAATAACACACACTTTATTCATTTTCCTTGTCTCTGCCATAAAAGTAATTTCAGTGAACATCTGTTGTAGATTTTGAAACAGATTTGTTTTAATGCTGTGTTTAACAAGCCTCTTTAATCTACATAGACTGATGCTAACCTTTTTTTATTATGTTATTTTGAAGATATCCTTCTTTTTTTAATCTTCCCAAAAACATGAAAAAAAATCAATATTATATAAGCAAATATGTTAATCAGAGCTAGGTATATATATTCTCAAAGCATCTGCTCTCGTGATCATAGGAGTGGCAGAAAAATTCAAGGAGTAATAATTTCTAGATTTTAAGTTATTATTTTATTGACGGCTATAAAATCTCTTTCTGTGCGTTCCTTTTTGTAGAATTAAATGTGCGGTTTCAATCCTGAGATTTTAGATAAAATATTACAACTGCTAATTTAATTAAATAGGACAAAAAATTAATGTACAAACTACGGTGAGTTACATTTTTTATCAGTTTCTCTTTCTTTCTTCAATAGTAACTAATGCTTGTAAGTGACCTTTCCAGAGGATTTCCTAATAACTAGATAGTTTGGTTAAGCATGTGTGACTGCTTTATGGCTGAAAGGTCAGATGCTTAAGTACTTGGGTTACGTTAAAGCTCTTTTTTTGATTTTACACACTTGGTTGATGCATGATGCTTAAATGGAATAAGAATCTCATTATGTAAGCCTCAACAAAAGACATATTTAGATAATGGAGTGATTAGGCTGATGACATGAATGATGACAGCTCAAAGGAGAAAATCTATGATGGGCATTAACCACTTCCAGCTTTTCTTTAGAATTTTTACAGAGTTTCTAACATTACATTTACAGATACATTATATTTTACGTTGTTGCATCAAATTGTAATTTTACTGAACAATCCTTTTTTCGACACTGATTCATCACTTTGCGGTCTGAACTGGATCAACAGGGGTGAAATACAGTTAAAAAGCCTTCTTTCAATATTTCTAAGGGTAAGTACACACGCCGTCTTTTTAAAGCGGATTTCGTCTGGGACAAACCTGAAAAAAAGTGCTAAAAAGCGTAAAAAATAATGAACATGCGCTCTGCAATGTCAAAACGACTTGCTGTGCATATGTTTAATCTTTTCTAACTTCTTTTAATTGCTTCAGACTTTGAAAGCCGTAAAGCGGCTCAAAGAAGTGACCGGTCCATTTTTCAAGCAGCTTCCACTCATTATCCACTACTATCTTAGTTTATTAAATTATGTTGGAAGAAGAAAAACTGAAAAGAAGGCGCTTTAGGAAAAACACCACCGCATTTCCCTCTAGCGTCTGTTGCGTAAAAAACTTTGCATGTACTCCTGCGGGCATATTCCCTTTAAGTGGCGTTCTCGAAATGCAACTTCAGCAGCACAATACTTCCCAGCCTCCCAGCTTTGCTGGGGTTATGCGATCTTTAAAATTGATAATTGGGACCAGTGGCATGGCCGTGCTGCTGGTCCGAGCTGAGCTCTTTCTCAGGCAGTTTTGGAAGGACAGGAAAACTCAAGCTGTTAGAGCAGCGTGAGCAAGCTTTATAGCATAGATCTTGGTTCCGCTACATGCTACTTGCTTAGGTAAATGGCTACTCAGACTGCAAAGACAGCTGTACCCTATAAAATTAAAACACCCCTCCGTTCTTGAGAATTTTTAAAAAGGGAAAAATTGCAAAGTTACTTGTTTTTACAAACACTGCAATTTTTCCCCATTTCGAAACTGGAGACAACCCCTTTAAAATTCCCTGCTTTTTACAACTTGAACATAAGCCAGCAGCATAAATGTACATTTCCTTTCATTTTACCACCTATGAGAACTATTAGCGTGATGAAATGTATACTTATATATAATACACATTGGTCTTCAAATGATAAGGGACAGAATGTAACCTGTTTAGTAAACCAATACATAGGACAAAAAAGTAGAACCTTAAAACAGCTTTTAAAAATCTTCTGAACCATACCAAACAAAAGAAAATGTAATAGCAACTATAAATCAGAATGTTGCATTGGTGATTTAATATCTCATAGACAAGAAATGTTCAGACTCGCAGCAGGAGACAGAAGCCTATACAAATTGCAATACCTACTGGCAGTGAAGCACTAAATTGACATCTCCTCCACAACGCTCACACAGGGTAGAAATGACTTGTTCATAGAAAATGTCATTTACATCAACCCATCCGTTTGAAAAGCAAATGCATATCTCTTTATAGGTGTTAAAACCGACATTGCCGCTTGTTCTAATGAAAATATTAGGTTGTATACCAAAGTATAACAATGCAAATGCTATAATTACAGATGTTTAAGTATCTGTGGAACCCACTAAATTAAGGACCAATTACAATTAACACATCTCTCACAGTCTGCACTTTTCCCGGTACAGATTTTGCTGGGTTGTCACAAACCATCAGCACTCTGTACTGTACTGCTATTATACAAAGTCGGCACTGTTTTAGGCAATGACAGGGAACATACCCTTAATTATTAACTATAGATCCTTACATATCAATATCTCACAGACACAATCGGCTCCGCCCATGAACATCTCTGATTTGCCGCACTGTCAAGCAAATAACATCTGCGTGACAGCGCGGCAAATCAGGGATGTTCGTGGGCGGAGCTGATTTTTTGGCGCGAACAAGCCGGAACCCCGAACATGAACCCGAATTTGAAATGCAGAACAAATTCACTCAACACTAGTCCTTGGCACATCTACTTACCACCATCACGTGGTGCATCTTCACAATATGCCAAGACTTCTGGCTGCGACTAGACCGAGGACTTCTCTGGATTTACGTGTTGTAAGGTTGTGGTGATGTCGACGACGTACACAGCATTCTTACGTTCTCTGTAGACATGCCCAGTGTCATCCCCAACCTAGTCGCACCCAGAAGTCCCAGCCTAGTGTGAAGATGCAGCACAGTGATGCTAGGTGGTAAGAAGATTCGCGGAGGACCATCTGAGGGTTAGTGAGCAGCGGATATGAGTGGTAAGGTATTTTTTTTTTACATCTTAAGTTTATTATGCCGAGGTGTCTGGAAAGACCTCAGAGTATACTAAAGGACATTCAATTCACAAAGAATAGATTTGCTGGGAATCGATTTGCCAGGAAAATTTGACTAATTCGAACATTGTCAGCGCAACTCATCTCTACTTTTTAACTCCATCATATAATGAGCAAGAATCTACAATTTCAAGTTGTTCCACCAATTTCATGTAAATACTGCAGGAAGGATAACCCAACACAAACCAACATATAAAAGTAATAGGTGCTAACTTTTTACTGCACATACCATCTCATTTACGATGCAGTCAACATTGCGCTGGCACAAATACTTATTTGCCATTTTGGCACATTTCGAAACTCTAAATACGTGTCTTGTGTCTTTATTGCATTCTTCAATGTTCCATCTGTTTTCAGTCAAGGAGAAATGGATATCTGTTTAAATCCTAATTTTAAGGGTTTAAAAGTCACATGCTTATTATTCCTGAGGATGTGGTCAGGCATTAATTTACTTTTAATGACCCGTTCAAAGCAATTATATTTTCATTAAGAAATTGTCGATTGATTAAAATGTCAGATACAAGCAGCAGACTGTTTACATCGTGGCACCGCGGTACTGTCTTACAGTCCTGTAATGTACTTTACAGGATCAGGAGAGAATTAGGAAATTAGAGACAACGCGCTTACATTTTTTCACTACAATTAATTACAATGTGGGCCATTTTATTACTTAAAGCTGGATGAATGCTTTAATCGCTTACATATTTAAGGAAATTATTTCATTACTCATCCAAGGAATTGTTTCTCATGTCTGCAGAACCATTTAAGTAAATTAAACCGTATGGCATATAATTTTTCCAAGGAGAGAAACTGAGAAAATGAGGCAAAAAAAAACAAAACAAAACATTTTTGTGGAAAATAAACTTTTTTCTATTTTAAGACATGCACATATCTGTGTACACAGTGAAGATATATGTTCAAAGGGACATGACATTTGCAATGAATTGTAGAGCTGTGTTCAAGCTGTGAAACAGGATCCTTCCAGTACTAGAGGTACCTGCATTACATTAGATTTTTTTTTTCTCTCACATCCTGAAATATTACCCTTTCGGTCTGTATGTAATTAAATGTAATAGTCATTGTGCATTAAAATGCACATTATAAGAACAACTGCCAAATGTCTTGAATCTGAAGACGAAGAAGGGGGGGATTCCATCCAGGAATACAAAATCTGATATCCCAATTCAACAAAAATAAAATGTTTATGAAAAGCTTCTGTTCTTTTATAGCTTTACTGCATAATATGATCATTAAAAGGCAAAAGTCACTGATCATCGAGATGAAAATTGCATTCTAATCATTTTCTTTATATAAAATGAACTAGAATAGCTAAAAAAACCTATTTATCTAAACCTAAAAATACACAACTAAGTGAGTAAATATCACCATTGCTTATTCTAAGTGGGTAGTCACGAAAAAGTATAAGGACTACACCAAAGAAGTGAATGGCACAAAAGAGACATATAAAAATATAGGAAAAAGTATACATTTTATTAATACATAAAATTACAATATATTAAAATAGTGGGGAGCAGTACACAGAAAAAATAAGAAAGATCATGACAAACGTATTCATAAGACGTATGGGTGGGAGAGGCTAGTCAGATTGCTATATTATCAGTAAACTAGTTATATAGAAAATGAGATATAGCATAGATACATATCAAATAGACTAATGAATGTATAAGTACTTAATAGGTAAATAGATAAACTGAATTTAGTCAAAAAGCAACATACCATAAAAGAGAAAAATAGCATATAATTCTGGACCCCAGGATTCCAACATACGTTTCGCCTTTGGCTTTCTCAAGGAGTCCATCCCTCCCACACATATGTCTTATGAATATGTTTGTAGTGAATTTTCTTATTATTCTGTGTACTGCTCCCCACTATTTTAATATATTTTACATGTATGTATTGATAAAATCTATTCTGTCTCTTTTGTGGTCATTCACTTCTTTAGTGTAGTCCTAAAATAAACCTAAGTCCAAACAAGGAAACAATCTAAACCATCAAAACTTCAATGTGAATCTTTATCCTACATTATAGTTAATGGTAGAGCCAGAAGAAATGCAGAACTTCCAAACTTTCACTTCAAATGGTAAAGTACAGCCCAAATAACATATCGGGTTAACCACAACTGATCTACAAGCTTGTCATAAAGTTATCCAGGCATATGGACAAAATCGTTTAACGCCTTGGCTCAGACACATCAGGTAGACATTTCCCATTCTAAGTTGAATTTACAATGCAATATATTGCTCCCATACTCCAGTCCTTATAGGCCTAATAACAGGCAACTGGGTTAGCTCAGCAATGTGGTGTCATGCTGAAGCTGGGGAAAAAACATTCAAGGTGGACAGTCTATGACAGAGGATGAGAAGTGCCTGTGGTACCAAGTTGGTGAAACCATTTAATTTACCTTGCCTTACTCAGAAGAAGGACTGTTTTGCTATTTATTTGTGTTGAAGAAAGGACTGTTTTGCTATTCCTTTGTGCTGAAGAAAGGCTGTATTCATTTTGGAACTATAAAGTTCATGAAGGACAATATACTATATTGATATAATATCCCTGTGCCTGTTCGTATCCAAGGGGCTACCTGAGAGCTGAAACCCCAACAGTCTATGTTAAAAAGCAACTATAACTATAGAGAATTTGCACCTTTTATAACTGTAAATGTCCCACAATGACCATCCAAAAAGTTGAGATGTATTGTCCTGCAGCCCATGCATTGTAGGCTCTTTTTCTTCACTTGCTTGATGAGAGTCGGGAGAACACCAAAAACATTAGATGATTGGTTGGTCCTGCCAATGGATTCAGCTGACTTTTTTAAAAAAAATTCTGTGACCATCTTATCTTCTACTATCTTAATAACCAAGTACCTGTTGATGCTAAATTAACTTAGGACATATCTTAAGGCCCTCATACACATTAAATGGCATTGTTAAGCCAATTATTCAGCCATCTAGGCCGACTCTCCCATACACAAGAGTACTTGTTCGGTGTTTTTTATGAGAACACATATCAGCCAGTGGCTTATCTCCAGAAGACCAATACAATTGGCATTCGCCCTGGACATATTAGATTGTAGACCAAACCCATTGATATGGGCAGATTCAGATGACATTAGTCTCATGGGTATAGGGTCCTTTAGCATTTATGAAACCATGTCTTTGGATGACTTCAGGTAATATCAGTATACAAGTATAACTTACTATCAGATTTCACATATAAACATCAAGATCTAATGTTACATCACAAAGCAACTAACACAATTCTTACCTTTCGTAATGCCTCCGAGTGCAGGTGGCAGCACTGGTGCTCCCTGGATTTCCACCCAATTCATCGTAAATATGTTTCCATTGCCTCCGAGCTGTAATCTGCACGAAAGCAAGAGGCGTACTTATTTTAATATTAATGTTCTCTATATTACGGTTTGCAGAGTGCACATTTTACGCCAGACAAGAATAACATTGTAAAATTATCTAGTAGAACATTTTATATAGCAGAGCGCTGTATGATCCATAGATTCAAGACTATTCAAACAAATTATTGGCAGAAGAGTTATTACCCTGCCCTAGTTTCTGTAAGCCTCAGAGGGGGTTTATTACACTTGACTACATCTTCACTCTCATATGTTTTCAAGACAAAGAACCTGATTTACACTTATTCCAGAACAGCAACAGGAAAAATAAATTTAGCATTTCAGCAGCAGTTGTGAAATGTCAAAGGTAAATATCAGCCTTTAACCTCTTCCTGCCTGCAAAACATGCATTCGCTTTAGATCCCTTGTTGCTTCAATATGAAATTAATGAGAAAATACAATGCTCTATTGATTGCAATGTTCATTTGGATGTTTTTGTTTCTTTCGCTCACTTTGTGGTTCAGATGCATTTGACTTAACAGAAAAAAAATGTACTGTAATTAGTGGACGGCAACACTTTCCAAACTAATAAGAATAATACATTTTAAGGTTGGCATATTCTTTATAGATAGGAGAAAAAGTATACCTAAAATTGTGTGAAAGTGTGTGTGTTTAACACGTGAAACGCGCGTAGGAGCTCTGCACTTTCTGATTACGCATTCCCTGGGGGGGCTTCACCTGCGATAGGTCGTTGTGTAAAAAGTGGGATGCATGTGAAAGTGGGGTAAATCGAGCAGAATTTAAGCAAATCTCAGTATTATTTAAATAAAATTCAGTCTACGTTTTTGCAGTAAATTACAGCATGAGGTTTGTCATCAGACTGCAAATCACAGGGATTTTAGGTGATTGAGATGGCGCTGTCCACAATCTGATATTCTGTAAAATTATAGCTGTAAAATATGAAATGCAATTTTAAAGGGGTTCTAACAAGGTTACAATTTTTTACCTATCCACGGGATATAAGAACCCGATTAACCATGAGAATGGGTGTATAAAGTCCCTTACTTGAATTGAGAAGCAATCAAGAAAACTGTTCTATTCTAAGCCTATGGGACTGACAGAGCTAGCCGAGTACAGTGCTTAGATATCTCACTAGATGTCATCGATTATAAATAGATACATGGCGGTGCATGAATTTGACTGATTGGTTCAAAAGATTGGTGTCAGTCCCAATGATTAGCAACTTATCCTTTTACTATAATGCCCCCCCATAAACAATAGATAGCGATTGGCTAAATGATGGTTCTGCCAATGGTTCAGCCAACAGCTATCTCTCTTGGCTCAGCCAATGTTATTTTAATGTGCATGGGCTCATTAACTCTACAGCAAAAAAATCTAGTGATTAGCACTGATGTGAAAAAAAATTAGATGAACTTTTTGCGATTGAAATTCCTTTTTCTACTACTTTGAATCAATTTTCATTACTAAACAAATAAAATGATGACCCTCCCCTTTCTATGGTGGAAGGCGTAGAGACAGAGGGTAGAACTGCTTCTAGCATTCAGAGATATGGAAGCAAGTCCTCGCCTTATGAATGGTGCTCACTTCTCATGTTTTCTCCTTTTGGACCCTACTTTACTCTCTCATTCTGTGAGTGCGCGGAAATCGGACTGCAGTCGGATGTCGATGTTTTCCATGGACTTGCATGCCTGAGTACAATCCGAATATCAGATCAAACTTTGGCATGTTGCCATTTGTTCCCTGGATCGACTCTGTCCAAGGAAAAAAATCTGATATGTGTGCGGTCCCATAGAATAACATTGACCTGAGTGCTATCCGATGTTTTGTTGGATCACACTCCGACCAAAAATACAATCATGTGCACGAGCCGTAAGGCCAAATTCCTCAGCTCCAAGTTGGGTTCCAATTCATGATTTATTGCATATACTAATGTAATAATTCAGAATCACATAATATTTCTTAATTATTCTACTATTGTGTACATTAAAAGGCAATTATAGATGTGCAAGAAAAATTAGACCTTTCGCAACTGTAAATGTCCCACTTTGACCATCCAAAAAGTCGGGATGAGTTATAGTGCAACCTAAAGCTATGTTCACACATCATGTTTTTTTCAGCGTTTTTTTCAGCGTTTTTTTTCTGCAAATTTTCAGCTGCGCTTCACAGTACCAGCAAAGTCTATGAGATTCCAGAAATCTCATGCACACATCATGTTTATTTTTTGCTTAGGATTTTGTGCTTTGCATGTTTTTTTGCATAATAGAGAATGTCACTTCTTTTCAGCATTTTTTCACCCATTGGAAATAACGGGTGGTGAAAAAAAATGCTGAAAAAACGCACCAAAAATGCAGGTATTAGGTTTTTTTCAGCGTCTTTTGTGCCAAAACCAGAATGAGATTTTTTTTTTCACTCAACTTTATGTACATGCATAAAAGAGACAAAAGGACAGTGAAAAAAACAAACCAAAAAATAAGCAAAAAAGCAAGAAAAATCCTGAACAACCTCCTGGCAAGAGATCAGGTTTTGCTGCAGAAAAAAACGCTGAAAAAACCATGATGTGTGAACATAGCCTTAGAATGGTAGTCTCTTTTTCTTCAATTACTACCAAAGTAAAATACTGGCCAAACACAGTTTATATGTCGGGATCCACTTTTATATTACAGTGTATGACCGTAAATCCAGATGCCAGAATGGATTGAACAGACTCGATTTTGCGGAAAGGATTATAATGTTTTCTTTGCAGATCTTCCACAGTGCTGCGTAACACATTACCCCATGTCCTAGAACTGTCTACTCCACGAACCTCGCATCTTATGTTTACACGTATGTGACGTTAAGAGGGAAACTATAGCTGTGATTAGAGTATCTCCCAATTAAACAGGAATAAGTTCCATTTAATCAAAGCAGGATCTGGAAACAATTAGCCGTGACATCTTTCATTTTTCTAGTGGAGTTGTCATCTGTGAGTGTGTGTTACAGCTGAGCGGTTTACATTGGGGAACACAAAAAAAAAAAAAAAAAGGATCGTAATCTTTTCTGCTTTATCTAATGTTTTCTTGGTTCAAAGAACATAATGTTCAGTCCGTGACCATCAAAATGTATTTTTGAGCTAAATATAGAGCTCTCATGTCAGATAGCATTAGTTATTAAAAAACGAGCGCAGAGAATTTTCTGAATAACTGATAACTTCCTGTTTATCTGCTCGTGGCATTTTACCCTTTAAGATATTTTACACTACAATTAAAGCTGATAAGTGCAAAACCCAATTTCTTAATGGCCGCTGCTGATAATGTTTTAAAGCTTTTAAATACATTCCACATTATTAGACATGAGCAGATGTCAGGTATTTTGCCAAGTGAAGTTTTCTTTTTTATACAGTCTTGGCGGCTTATACAGTAATAAGCTCTTTCTTAACATGGGAAAAAATTACAGACCCAACTAATTTCCTTGACGGGGAAGAGTTACATGTGTTTTCCACTTGTACATTTTTTTTTTTTTTACGACAAGTTTACAATACTTCTAAAGCTGGAATTAATCAGGCGTCTCTCCAAGGCTATTTCAATAAACCCCCTATGTGAATTGCTATTCTGAAATATTGTTTATTTTAGCTTTTACTCCAAATTTGTTAAACAGAGAAAAAGTTACATTTCACAATTCATTCCGCGAGCGCAATCTCATGAGCTAATGCATTATTTTCACTGGTATTCACTGGCAAGAGATTCGACCCAACCAGGGCTGTGGATTCGGAGTCGGTGTCCATGTTGGTGGAGTCAGAGTCGGTATAAAATGGACCGAGTCCAACTCCTAAAATATACAATAAATTGGGTACAGTGATTCAATGCAGTTTGTGGGGAATATTTTTTCATAAGAATTTGGGAAAGTTATGAAATGTCCTATTCCTGATCTAAGGGTCTAGACTTTTAGCTGAGATGAATCTGTGCTACAGTAAATTTATCACTTAAACATGAGCCATGTATGAGGGAGTCGGAGTCATGGAAATTGAGGAGTCGGAGGTTTGGCTTACCGACTCCACCGCCCTGGACCCAACAGGAAAATCTATTTGTGCAACATAAATTTTTTGTAAATGGAGAATAGAAAACATATTAAAGTAAAAGTCTGATTGTACTTAGAATTGGGTACTAACATGTTAAGAATTGGAGGGCTTTCCTTTAAATTTTGGATACCTTTCTTTTTTGTTGTTGTTAAGTAATTTCTTCTGGTACGTGTTCTAACATTTATCCTCTGCTTGTCAGGTCCCAATGGCAACTAGAAACTCAGCTCTTTGATATAAATACGGGCCCGACCTCCATAGGTATATTATGGGATGGAATGAAGGCATCCAGTAGAGGGAAATTATCGAAGGAGATCTACAAATCTAAAACTGAATCTAAACTATCAACAAATACCGTATTTTTCGGACTATAAGACGCACTTTTTTCTTCCAAAATTTTGGAGGAAAGTGGGGGGTGCGTCTTATAGTCCGAATACTATATTATTGTATGTCCGCATGCTGGTAGGTGTGGGGGAGCGGCAGCGGGGGATCAGCGGGGCACTGGAGGCAGCAGCTGCCTGCTGCAGCCTACACTGTTCCTGCTAGTAAAGAAAATTAATATTCCCTGCTCCCCACGCCCATGGGCGTGGAGAGCAATGAATATTCAGTTCTCTTAATAGCCGGCACTGTATCCGCAGCACGGCTCTTGCTGCTCTGCAGTCTGTGTGCCTGCTATTAAAGCTCATGAATATTCACTACAACCCACTCCCATGGGTTGTAGTGAATATCCATGGTTTTTAATAGCAGGCACACTGACCGCAGAGCGGCAGCAGAAGCCGCGCTGCAGTACAGTGCGCCGGCTATTGAACAGACTGAATGGTCACTGCTCCACACACACAGAGTCCCGGCGTGGGGAGCAGTGACTATTCCAGCACAGCGTCTCACACTGTGTGAGGGCGCATGGCAGGGACGCCATGCGCGCCCTGCCATGCGCGGTTCACACAGTGAGAGTATCGGCAGCAGAGCGGGACAGCGCTGGAGGAGAGAGGAGGTATGATTGTTTATTTTTTTAGGCAGCGTGATGGGGGCTCAGAGGGTGCCATACATGCCAGGATGGGAGCTCAGAGGGGTGCCATGCATACCAGGATGGGGGCTCAGAATGTGCCATACATACCAGGATGGGGGCTCAGAAGGTGCCATACATACCAGGATGGGGGCTCAGAAGGTGCCATACATACCAGGATGGGGGCTCAGAAGGTGCCATACGTACCAGGATGGGGGCTCAGAGGGGTGCCATGCATACCAGGATGGGGGCTCAGAATGTGCCATACATACCAGGATGGGGGCTCAGAAGGTGCCATACATACCAAGATGGGGGCTCAGAAGGTGCCATACATAGCAGGATGGGGGCTCAGAAGGTGCCATACATACCAGGATGGGGGCTCAGAAGGTGCCATACATACCAGGATGGGGGCTCAGAAGGTGCCATGCATACCAGGATGGGTGCTCAGAGGGTGCCATGCATACCAGGATGGGGGCCCAGAGGGTGCCATGCATACCAGGATGGGGGCTCAATGAAAATGGATTGAAATCCCTCCGGTATCTAATGGGGAAGTGGAGAGGAGTCCCTGCTTTAACTACTGGGGAAGTAGGAGTCTTATGTGACTACTTAAAGGAGTTGTCTGGTCTAATAAGTCTGTGACTGCAGAGTTCCTAATCCCCCCAGCGCAGCTGCGAGGATTCGCCGGATTCTGAGCCAGGATCATCGTTATACATAATCCTATTCAGAGTCTGACTAGTGGGCACGGCCTCCCTCCATACACTAGACAGTAGTGCCCACTGGCCGACTGTCACTAGACAGGGCGCTCAATATAAGTGTATAGATACAACAGTATGTATAACGCATACGTACCTGACGGTCCTGGCTAAGAAACTGGCGAAACACTGCATGTGCCGGGGGGATTCATAATTCTGCAGTCACAGAGTGATTGTAGACATCAATTTAGAATGGACAACCCCTTTAAGAAATGCAGAGGGAACTCAGCAGTAATAACTGGGACAGTGGGGACGGAACCGTTATAACGAGCTGGGCCTTATATGAAGAGAGAATGAAGACTAGTGGCGAAACTTTAAGGATGGCCATTATGGGGAGCTCAAAGTCATACATTATAAGGATTGTCCACTATTCGGAAAACCCCTGCTGAATCCCTGTTATCCCCCAGTCAATTAATAACGCTTATACTCACCTCCAGTGAGTGGTGTTGGCACCGGCTCTCCAGGGGATCGCGTGACATTGTTATGTCTCGCCATCCCTGAGGCCAATCAGTGATGGCTTCACTCTTCCCACCTTTGGACAAATCAAGACATCTGGAGGAACTAAGAGAGCAGCTCCCACTTCCTCCAGATGTCAATTATGTCTGTAGGAGAGTTATTTTACTAGGGGGAAAACATAGGGATTCAGAAGGGGTTGTCTGAGTAGTGGACAACTCCTTTAAAGCTCTTGGTCCCTAATGCAATATTTGTACAAGGGAACCCCAAGCATGAGTTGTTACCGTTAACCCCAAAAATGATTTATTCTTATTTGTAGGGGGGGGAGAGGAAGGGTGACTGCAGGTAGCAAAATCAGGCTCGATCATCCGTGTTTTTTTTTCAATTGTTTATAGTTTTTCTATATTTTCTTTTAAATCAATAGTTCATCATTGAGACCTTTCAGTATTATTGTGGCATCTACCTTTTGAAACTAGACCTCTTTATTCCATTGACAAGTAGTGTTCAAATACGGCCATACACTTTATTGTGTCTCCTCGGGTAATGGGATCACTATATACGGTACTATAAGAGAGATGCGAAAAACAATGAAATATTCAGATCACTTACTGTTTCATATCCTCCCAGTTTTTGAGCAGCTTGAAACATAGTCCAAAGGTTAACTGTTAGAAGGACAATAGGTATTTAGATAAGCATTGCATTAACCAGAGCACTTCAAACAAATACATATTAAACGATAACAGCAAGTTCATGCCAAACGGATCAAAAAACAGAGATGTAGATAGAGTTTACAGTTATGGAGAAAAGATCTGCATTTCTTGCAGTCTAAGCAGCTGTATAATATCATGAAAATTTTATGAAAACTGCACATGGAAAGACTTGGGCATGTTGTTTATAGGTCATATTATACAGGCTTTATGGGTTCATAACATAAAAAAAAAGTAGTCTAAGCTAAAAAAATTTTTTTTTTAATTTTCTCAAAATACACCAAAACAATATAAAATATGTAGAAAAGTAATAATACAACACCAACAAAAATCGATAGCAGTAGACACAACGCACATCCTGTTCTCCACAAACTACACAAGTCCTGTTTACTAAGAGCAGATTAGAGGAAGTGTGACTTTCACAACATCACTTTTCATTACAAATCTATTTTTTAAATACTGTAACGCTTTGTATTTTTAATATCATTATATATGCCCTGTTTGGGAAAAAAAAACTACACAATCTGCTGCTTTCTTGTACTTCACGTGAATAGTTTGTATACTAAATTGTACATCCAAAAGTACCATATTATATTCACATGAACTATTGAGGACTTCAACAATAGTTTTTTACAAAGTTTTCCGATTCATGCCAGGCAATTGAAAAGGGATTTTCCAACTTCTTAAAGTATATTTTTGGAACATGCAAACCTTTCAAATTAAACTTTGGTCCTCCATTAGTTCCTGCTGTCAGTTATGACACATAGGCCCTGAATCACTAGACTGTGTACTCCAGTATTAATTAGGGTCGTGTAGGAATATGCCAAATTCATTAAAGGGAATCTGTCAGCAGGTTTTTGCCATGCAATCTGAAGACAGCAGGAGATAGAGACTGCAACACAGAATTCAGGGATGTGTCACTTGTCAATGTGTGTGCTGTAGTTTACTAACTGTGAAGGATTGATCACGAAGAGATTAACATTGCCGACTACTTTAGTCCGGCAACGCCCCCTTCTGTGATAAACACCTCACTGTCTATGGACATTTTATATGCAGAGCCTGGTAGGGGCGGGGTTAGCTGTAGTGTGGGTGGCGTTAGCTTTCTCAGCTCTGCTTCATTCTAAATCTAAAATCTCTGATTGTGTCGGAACGGCTGCACCCAGTAATCTAAGTGATACATTGTTGGATTCAGCTTCTCTTTGCCAACAACAGGCTGCTCTCAGATGAGGTTACAAAAACCTGTTGACAGATTCGCTTTAAGAGGCGCACGCCACTTAATGAATTTTTATTTATGAAAAAAATGTATGAATTTTTTATTTTTATCACTTAAAGGAATTTGAAATTCATTTTGAGTGTTTGGAAAACCTTATTCAGCTCAATTTTTCACGTATATGTTATATCTGTGTTTTCCATAGATAGAACACGTGGATTTTAGGATCATATGTCTATTTGAAGGGGGTGGATCTGCAGTACCCGACAGGCCATAGCTGACTGGTGGGGGTGCCAGGTGTCCCACCAACACTGATCAGATATCCTACGGATAGGCCATCAATAAAAAAGTAGTGGCAAACCTCTTAAATAGTTTGATGTTTTTGCCAAATTTGCGATAGAACATTGAAACCAAACTGCAAATACAAACATTTATGTAGACAGAACTGAAGCCTCTGTGCCCACAAATAATAATAAAAATCTTTTTACTTATATAGCGCCAACATATTCTGTCATCTGTTTTTGTCCAAATTCATAAAGAATCATTACTAAAGGAGCAGAAAACAGTTCCTGTAATCCAGTTACAAGCATCGGCCCTTATCCACTTTCTAAATGCACACTGTTGGCCTTGGTTGCTCGCTTCTTGGTAAAAACCCATCAAATTAAAAGCGGCTTCATCGCATGGGACTTAAGCCCTATTTATGTAATTCTCTCTTGTTTACGGAGAGTTCAAGAAAATTAAAATTAGAGAACGCGCCCTTCAACACAAAACAATTTGGAGAGCCCGGCTGAACCTTCCAATGTTTCTCAAATCCATTAACAGATTTGCTTAGGTCTTGATTTAATCTAAATCAATGCATAATGTAACAGAGCCGCTCACTGCTCTTCTATTGCGCACAGCCAGTTTGGAGACAAACATTGTAATCATCTGCAGTTATTCAAGTTTATCATGGCTGCCAGAGCTCGGCAGCAATCAGTGCCAATTAAGTATGTAAATTGTTATGTAAAACATGTAAGGAGTGACATTCCTCATAAAAGTAACACATGGTTTTAATGGTGGAGGAAAATATCTCCAAGCACGTATTGCAAACATTGGGAAAGGACAAGAGTTGTTGGAGTTGGAGAGATAAAGTACTGGCGGGTTTGTCAATATAATTGTAGATAATTTTTTCTCATTCATATTGACCATTATAGACCAGTCATCACTACACTGTCTATGCCGTGCACCACATCTTTGGCTGTTCAGTTACTAAATTTAAGCGACCCCCCTATACACTTTATACAGCTGAGGCCGAACAATGGTTCAGTCAATCGTTTGGCAGGTGGTTATCTCGCCTGACTGTCCTATACACTGTCCTCGCTCTGCCAGGTGCCCCCCATGTTCTTTATGAGAGAGACGCTCCTTGCAATCTATGGCAGCAATTTATCTCTCAAAAAACAAAAGGATCTGCAGTCGCAAATCGGACATGCCAAATATTTATCCCCCGAACAATCAACTGTTGGGATCCACATACATAATAGAATGCCAGCCGAACCAGTCGATATAGGCGGATTTGGCTGACGTTATCTAACGTGTATGTGGGGCTTTAGGCTACTGCAAGGCAAACACATACTACAATTATGTAAAAATAAAAAACTATTGCTTTATGGATACAAAACATTTTTCTATATTTTTTTATTTTATCATTTACTTTTTTTATTTTGTTATTTGCTAATCCTGAAATAACCACAGATCCACATAATAATATGCACAATACTAATTAAAACAGATCAGTCAGGTCTTCTCTACTCCCTTTCCTGCCAGCAGCACGGCATAAAGACAGAGATAGTATAGTATATCGCTTCCTATGCTTTGATTTTTTTCAATATATTTTTTTTAATGTAAAATCTGTTTAACTGCTGCTGGGACTCAGTGGAAGTCTGTGAGTCCTGCTTTCTGTGCCCACACATGACGATTGGTTGATCTCTAACTGTAGGTGGGTAGGAGAAGCAGGACTCACAGACTCACTTTATTAGTTTTGGAAGCATTTTATTTATTTTACTCACTTATATAGCGCCATTAATTCCATAGCATCATACAGACATTATCATTGCTGTCCCCATTGGGGCCCACAATCTACATTCCCCATCAGTATATGTTTGTAGTGTGGGAGGAAACCGGAGAATCCGGAGGAAACCCACGCAAACACGGGGAGAACATACAAACTCCTTGTAGATGTTGTCCTTGGTGGGATATAAACCACTGAGCCACCATGCTGTCCATTTATACAGCACTTTACATGAAGATATGGATTTCATTCATGGAATACCCTATATTCCACAGCATAATGTCTTCCACTCCATCATGTGTTCCCTTGAGAACTACTTTAAGCCAAAGACACTGCCTTTCTTTTTGTTCACGCAGTTCTGCCCAGTACATTTTATGAGTATTTGATGTTAAAGTCTATCACATATGCAGTAAATAATGATATCGCTGTTATCACCCATAGAGAATGTATGTAACCTGGATCTCTATGGTTAAAGAACCACCAGGGCCTAAATCCTAACACACACATGTAAAGTGCAAAAACTTTTCGTTTAAGAAGTTGTCCATTATTTGGACAGTTGCTGCGATGTCGGCACTTGCGGTACCGGGGCTCCCGCGCTGCTGTTGTTGTCACACGTGACGCCGGCACTCAATCAGCGCTGGCGTCACTGTCCCCACCTCCTATCGAATTGAACATGAAGAGGAAGTCAGAGATCAGCTGCAGCCCGGACTTCCTCTCCATGTTCAGTTCATACGAAGGTGGAGACAGTGACGCCAGCACTGACTGGGCACTGGCATCATGTGTCACAACAACAGCACGAGAGTCCCGGGACCGCGAGTGCTGACACCGCTGGACGGTGCTAGCATGGGTGGCGAGTATAAGCTTTTTATCAGGGGCAAATATTTACTTCAAGAAAGGGTTGTCCTAGAAGTGGACAACCCCTTTAAGTATAATAGAAGCACTAGCACTAGTAAATATTAAACTTAGCTCAGTCTTCTGCTAAGGTCTTATGAGGTTGCAGATCCCTTTGACGTTTGGTTGGTAACAATTGTCAGACTATCAGGAGTTCTAGAGTCTGAGATGCTGGATTAAAGGGCTTGTACCATCAAGATATGCGCTAAATACCTTTGAAAGGACAACCCCTTTAAAGGAAATGAACTGCACAGATTTATATAGATAATGATGTCTTTCAGACAAAAAGGGTACAAAATACAAAAGGTAATGAGCTTTTGTAAAAACATAAAATCGTATCATTAATGTTAATATTGTTATATTCTACAGCACATACCTCTCATTAATATGGATTAGCAATTGCTTTATTTTACTTAAAAATTACACGAATCATAATTTACAGTCAATATCTTAGCCAGAAAGTTTCTAACGCTTTGAATATCATAAGTCACACCCGGCGGTCACACAGCTTGATCAGCTCTATCGTTCTCCGTAATATCGAGAAGATGACTCAAGCTTCTAAACTCCATTGTAGGTTGGAAAAAAAGCCAAATGTGAAAGACAAAAATGTACTAAAGTTAGAAAACATAATGAAACATGGGCGATAACAAGATCTACCCAGGCAATAACATTTACATTAGTGCTTGTTCACACAGACTATATGCAACAAAGTCAAAATAGGATAAAATACTCGATACAAGTAGTGAAGACATGATAGTAAAAAACCTCTCCGTTCCGTTTCAAAGAGTCAATAAGAAAGTTTATGAGTCTGACAACTTATCATACCACACAATCCCATATAAGAGACGGATCCAAGAACTTACAGCAATTTACAACATGTATATATAATAAAAAATCCTGTACTTACTTTGCTTAAAACCTAAATATGGTATCCTCTCAATTGGTGTTTTCCGCTCTTTCATATATTTATACAGTTCTACTAGAAATGCCTGCTCGTCGGCTTTGCTCTCTTCAGCCTTACGTCGTTCTCCTGCTTCAGCCACATTTGGTTTATCCTCTGTTATGATTTTCCTGCAGTTGCCATTGGCAGTCTTGGCTTTTGGCAGTACTGTCTTAATTTCACACTTTACCTAAAAGAATCGAACACAGTGCCTGAGCTTTAGAGTCATAGCGTTCTATTTCACAGACAAAATACATATACAGCAAGCAGCGCAGGGTCAGAGGCTCCAAAAACGGAGGAGCGAAGGATAGCTGGTCTAGTCCAATCCCACTCATGAGCTACTATTCTGTATAACAAATAGCAAAAAAAAAACAATAGTCAGAGTATACCGTATAGTATAAGTTCAAGTCCCCCAAAGGGACTAAATTCTAAAGAAAAAAAAAAAAGGTTTTAAAAAAAAAAAATTATCTATCTATCTAGATAGATAGATATAAAGCCAAGGTTTAAATCATCCTCTTCTCCCCAGTTAAAAATAAAGAAATTAAAGAAATAAATATATTTGGTATTGCCACTAATGGTCTGGTCCTTCAAAATGATCAAACTATAGAATTCATTCACTCATACTGTAAATGTCATAAGAGGAAAAAAAAATGCAATAAAACGTGATCAAAATGTTATATGTAATCCAAATTGGTATAGGAAAAAATATCAGTTCGTCACGCAAAAACCAAGCCCTGATAGGACTGCATGGATGGAAAGATAAACATGTTACTAGTCTCAGAAAATGTATCCACAAACCATTTTTTTTTACTTTTACAAACTTCTGAATTTTTTTTCACCCCTAAAATAAAAAAAAAAGCTATACAAGTTTGGGAATGCTGTAATCAGACTGACCTGGAGAATTACGGTATATTGAGAGTTCATATTTTTCCAAAGAATTAATACTGTAAAAATCAAAACCCAAAAATCAGTGGTGGAATTGTGTTTACTCACTGCAGGTTTACAATGCACGGTGGGGAGGGGCGCCATTTCAATTTTCTCCTCAGGCATCAGGAAAGATACATTTACTCATGTGGTTTCTTATTGGTAAACAAAGACCAAGAGGAAAAGAGGTGAGCCTTTTTTGAGTTTGCTATGTACCAATTGCAGGGTTTTTTCAGAAGTTGGATAACCCCTTTAAGGCTAGTTAAGATAGAATTGTGTCGATCTGTGAAGACTGGTCAGTGCACGCGCTGGCCCCTGTTTACCACCAAAATTACTTACATTATAACTGAACCATTGAATAGCTACAAAAGGAGGCCTGGTATTATGACTGTTTTCTTTCTTATCATGTGGACGGCCACATGCATGTGTGTCACTTACTTGGGGAAAAAATGACATCAAGATTCACTATGAGAAGAAACTGTAATGCTCCTGGATTCGATCCCTTGAGCTTTTGTTCTGTAATCGGCTTCTCTTTCTGCCGAGCCACAGGAGACACACCTTTTCTCTTGGTGATTGGGTTCTGCTATTCTGGCTACAGTCTGTCTAGCTTAACACGGGTGTTTTGATTTGTCTGCCTATTGCCTTTTGGGTGCAGCTTTATATTCTGTTTCACTGCTGCCATTTTATGCTGGTGATAGATTCATTTGGATGGTCTGACATTCTATTGATGTTTGGAGCCAGTCTGTGAAATTCCAGCTAAGGGCTTTCGGTTTGCTGTTTCTTTACTATACTTTGCACCTATCTTCTGTTTATAATTAGGAAGTAGGCAGTATATTTGTTAACAGTACTTGCTTTATTATTGGTTTGGTATTTTGTTATTTACTTTACTCACTTTGGCATCTTTCCTTTGTTCAGCACACTTCTCTTGTAGGCAATTGACACTCTGCTCTGTCCTCCAGTTCTTTAGGCCTTTTAGGCAGTTTAGATCCAAGTTGCCATCTCCTAGTCTGTGTTAGGGCTATCTCTGCACCCCTAGGCACCACTAGGGACTGTGGAGTCAGAATATCTAGTCTGTACAGTAACCGGCAGGGTAAGTTGCAGTTTTTAATGTTTAACCTATTTTCCCTAGTGAGCTGCTACACAGGAATAATAAAGACAAGCTGGTAGAGGCATTGTGAAGCTCTCGGCAATGTTCTGCTGAAGCCCCTTGGATTATGGCCTCCATGTGGATCTTGCATTGGCACCTACTACAACAGTGTCACAGACCAAATGCACTTCTCCATGACAGTGTTTGTTAATGGCAATGGAAACAATCAGCAGGTTATTGTGTCCCACTACAGTGCCAACATTGTTCAGGAGTGGTTTGAGGAAAATGACAGTGTTGACAGTCCACTCGGACAATAGCAGGTACAATTAGGTACTAAAAAAACAAAGTAAAAAAATTCTAAAATAAAAAATGTATGAAAATTTGAATCAACCATCTTTTTCCTCAATAAGTAAAAAATTTGAAAGAATGAACATATGTGGTATTGCTGTGTCAGTAAAGGTCCGATCTATCAAAATATAAAATGAATTAATCCAATCACTAAACGGTGTAAACAGAAGAAAAAACAAAGCAGCTAAAATTTTTCAGTCGCCACAACACACTAAAAATGCAATAATAAGTGATCAAAACTATCCCAAAATTGTACCAATAAAATAGAGAGTCTTCCTCGCAAAAGGTTCCGGAAAAAGGAGACAAATATTTTTTTTTTCTTACAAACTTTTGAATTTTTTTCACTACTTGATTAAAAAAAACAACCTGAAATTGTACTGACCTGGAGAATTATGTTGCCAGGATGTTTCCACCATACAGTAAATAGCATAAAAACAAAACCCAAAAAACAATTGCGGAATAATGGTTTTTATTTTGCACAATTCCAGCGCACTTTTTTCAGTAGATTGAACGGTAAAATGAATGGTGTTATTGAAGAGCACAAAAAAACAAGCCCTGATATCTATGTTGACAGAAAAATAAAAAAAAGTTACAGCTCTTGGAAGGAGGGAAGGAAAAAAAAAAACAAAAGTGCAAAAAATTAAAAATCTCCTGGTCAGGGAGGGGTGTATTAAACACTATCCAACTCTGAGAACTATTGTCCCCAAAGTTTTGCTTTTTAAGGACAAATTTCGAACACATTTCTTAGTATTAGCGGAAGGCGCACTTATATTTTTCACAATAATGTAGAACAGGGGTCTCAAACTCGGCTGGGTATATGGGCCGCACATGGAAAAAATTTGAATTTGGGGGGCCGCATTCTTTGTTCAATGTGACATTTTTAGTGATACCATTTTTTTTGTATACACCTTTTGAACATTTTTGCCGTGTTTATTTTTTTATGGCTTGGGTCGTTATGGATGTGGCGATAATAAACGTGCACTTTTTTGTGTTTACTTTAGTTTACATATAAAACAGCATTTTTAGTACCAAGATTTTTTCATGCTTTATTTTATTTTTTATTTTTTTTACAATTTTATTTCCCCCAATTGGCCACATACAGTAATATTGTCTTACAATTAGCATCATATAGTAATAATGGAAAACATCTTGTAGTAATGTTCCCCATCCAAGTCCCCATCTTGTACTAATGTGCCCCATCCAGGTCCCCATCCTGTGGCTATGTGCCCCATCCAGGTCCCCATCCTGTGGCAAAGTTCCCCATCCTGGCGCCCATCTTGTACTAATGTGCCTCATCCAGGTCCCCATCTTGGGGCTATGTGCCCCATCCAGGTCCCCATCCTGTGGCAATGTTCCCCATCCAGGTCCCCATCTTGTGGCTCTGGTCCCCATCTTGTGGCTCTGTGCCCCATCCAGGTCCCCATCTTGTGGCTCTGTGCCCCATCCAGGTCCCCATCTTGTGGCTATGTGCCCCATCCAGGTCCCCATCCTGTGGCAACGTTCCCCATCCTGGCGCCCATCTTGTACTAATGTGCCTCATCCAGGTCCCCATCTTGGGGCTATGTGCCCCATCCAGGTCCCCATCCTGTGGCAATGTTCCCAATCCAGGTCCCCATCTTGTGGCTATGTGCCCCATCCAGGTCCCCATGTTGTGGCTCTGGTCCCCATCTTGTGGCTCTGTGCCCCATCCAGGTCCCCATCTTGTGGCTCTGTGCCCCATCCAGGTCCCCATCTTGTGGCTATGTGCCCCATCCAGGTCCCCATCCTGTGGCAACGTTCCCCATCCTGGCGCCCATCTTGTACTAATGTGCCTCATCCAGGTCCCCATCTTGGGGCTATGTGCCCCATCCAGGTCCCCATCCTGTGGCAATGTTCCCAATCCAGGTCTCCATCTTGTGGCTATGTGCCCCATCCAGGTCCCCATGTTGTGGCTCTGGTCCCCATCTTGTGGCTCTGTGCCCCATCCAGGTCCCCATCTTGTGGCTATGTGCCCCATCCAGGTCCACATCTTGAGGCTATGTGCCCCATCCAGGTCCACATCTTGAGGCTCTGTGCCCCATCCAGGTCCCCAACCTGTGGCTATGTGCCCCATCCAGGTCCCCTCTTGTGGCTATGTGCCCCATCCAGGTCCCCATCTTGTGGCTATGTGCCCCATCCAGGTCCCCTCTTGTGGCTATGTGCCCCATCCAGGTCCCCATCTTGTGGCTATGTGCCCCATCCAGGTCCCCATCTTGTGGCTATGTGCCCCATCCAGGTCCCCATCCTGTGGCTGTGTGCCCCATCCAGGTCCCCTCTTGTGGCTATGTGCCCCATCCAGGTCCCCATCTTGTGGCTATGTGCCCCATCCAGGTCCCCTCTTGTGGCTATGTGCCCCCTGTGCTCTTCTTCACACACATAAAATAGAAAAAAAAAAAGATGATTCTCATCTGTCCTCCGTTCCCTCGGCGTCCTTCCTGCAGATGTGGCCCGCAGGCACCACAGAGTCCGACCCCTTGACGATCCCGACCTGGTCCAGGAGGAGCCGCCGACAGCAGCGCTGCATTGCTGCACAGAGACTGTCTCCCAGCACAGCATTTTCAATGTCAGCTGCCGGCCAATCAGAGGCCAGCAGCTGACATCTGCATATGGCAATGACGTCATACTCGCTGCGCCGACACGCAGATATCAGCTGCTGGCCTCTGATTGGCCAGCGGCTGGCATTTGAATGGTATTGGAAATGCTGTGCTGGGAGACGGTCTCTGTGTGGCAATTCAGCGCTGCTGTCGGCGGCTCCTCCTGGACCAGGTCGGGATCGTCAAGGGGTCTGTGCCTGCGGGCCGCATAAAGCAGCCTCAGGGGCCGCATGCGGCCCGCGGGCCGCGTGTTTGAGACCCCTGATGTAGAAGAAGGGTGAGGGGAGACGACATCCATCCCTCCCTCCCCAGAAATCCGGCATTTACCTACAAGGCTGTTTTGTTTATTCTTTGACTACAAAAACATTCAAGAAAGTTATTATGTCTGGAAGATTAAGCTAATGCTACATGACATGAATGGAGGAGCACTGTCCTACTTTCAGCTTCATTCTTAAGACAAAAATCAGTCCAGTGTCAAAGAACACAGCATTTTTACAGGAAACGGGAAAAAAATCCTTTGTGCTAAAAATAACCATCTCTATCGGAGACATTGGAACAATAAACAATCAAGAGGCGGCAGAAATGAAAGTGAGCTTTAAAAGATTACCTTGGCAACAGTTTTGCCATCACAAATATTGGAGGCATCTTTCACTCCGTTCACTGAATCTCTCCTCTGCGGGCATTGCTTCTTTTTCCGCGGTCGGCCTTTCAGGTTTGGGGCTGGAAAGAAATGGACATTAATGAATATAGAATATTTACCAGAAATTATTTATACCCAATAAATTCTAACTTTATGCTCAAATTATAATATGGACATAAATGTGAAATTAAAACATATATATGGATTAGTGACCAGATTTTGCAATACAAATGGCATATATCATTGAACAGATTTCTTAGACCCAATGAGACTGGTGTACTTACTTTGAAAATTCCATTTTGGAAAGGCTGTATAATCCTGCTATTAAAAAGAGCATTTTAGGAGTCCTGTTAAAGAGACTCAGTCCAAGTATGTTCATCTAGCCTGATTGACAGCTCCTCAGCGCCCCTCTTCCCTGCTGATCCTGAAATTTTACATTGCTCAGTACAAGCTGCAGCTGTCAGTGGAGCTGGGAGGGAGAAAACTGAATACAGCTGAACTCATAATCTCTCTGCCTCTTTAAATGGACATAACATTTACATAATATGATTATTATACAGCCACCCTAGCATGAGTTTTCAAAGTAAGTACATCAGCCTCATCAAATCTAAAGATGTATTTAACAATGCAATGAGTTTGTAAAGTGAAATCTGGTGACCGATCCACTTTCAGGTACAAAATATTACTAAGACATCTAAGTGGTCCTGCATAAAATTTTATACGTCTGTACTTTTTGACGATAACAACTGAAAAAAAAATCCAACATATCAGATTTAATTTTCCGAAGAAATAGTCGTCTGTTGGCCATCATGAAGATGAGGCTTTTCAGGCAACTTTTCTTATATTCATGTTCAGATTTATTAAGTGTCGCAAATTATTCAGATTTCAGCTCTGGAGAACTCCAGGAAGTCACGAAACACAAGGACTGCCCATGCGATTTTCAGAGGTCATACAGCAAAATCGAACAGTCACAAACAAGTTACATAACTTTCCAAAAACCTCAGACTGGACAAATCCATAAACGAATAGAAAACCAAGCTTAGATTTTACTCATAAAAATGTCTGGCGTCTCACGGCTACATTTTAACCCCTTAGAGTCCAGGCCTGAATAGGCCTTAAAGGGAAAGAGGGAAAGCTATTATCAAAAAATGATTAATCAAAAAAAGCTTAAAGTTTTTGTTTTGAGTGGATTTTTGAAATATATTTTGCAATGTTTTTTTTTTTTTTTACATTTCACAATCTATATTAAAACTTAAAAATAGAAGATCTTGCAATTTTCACACTGGTCACTGGGGCTTTTTTAGACTCAAACCTACTTTTGTTTCAGGAAACAACACATGTACATAGCCACAATTGTCAAACACCGACCCTATCTTTTTATTGAAGCATCTAATGAGTAGGTGTAATGGTTATTGTGAAGAGAGGGGGATCAGGACGGAGCTGTGACATCGCCTATTGCCATTGGTGAATCCTGTGTTTTCAGCTGTGTATAGAGGTGTTAACTGTCATTGTAATCCTCCCTCTGACGAAAAGGAGAGTTAATGAAAATTGTTCCTGAAAGGACATGAAGTACGAGTCTAAATGTATTTTTTTTTAGCACATTGAACATTTAAAAAAAAAAAAATTTAAAGGGGTATCCTCATCTCCTATTAGAAATTTAGTATAGTTCTTCTGATTCGCTATGTCGCTTACCCCATATACAGGGCATTGCAGAACATTGGGAATCCATAGTTATGACCACTTATATAGTGACAGTTAGTTAGTTGTTAGTGGTCGTAACCATGGATACCTAAGCTACTGCAATGACCTGGACATAGTGAATCAGAAGAACTATACTACATTTCTAATTGGAGGTATTTGCTAATATTATTATTATTATACATACTAGATATTGGTATAGGATATTGGAGATGGGAATACCCCTTTAACACAAAAATCTGATCTAAACAATAGCTCATTTTCAGATGAAAGCTTCCCTGGACCAGCCAATTTTTTTTTCTTATTGTTCCTCTCCTCATTTTTTCTTTCATTTTTTAATTGACATGCCTGTATGAGGCATTGCTTTATGCAGGGCTAACATATATATTTAAAATAAAAAATTAAATGGCACAAGCTAAAAGCAGGTAATGGTGCCAGCCCCCGAGTTGTAACCCAACAACCTATGATCCATACAAAATAAAAAAAAATTGTCAGCCCTCACAATCAAGAAATGCTGCCATCTGTTCAACAAACACTTCTATTTTTCTACATAGAATCTGATATGAAGTGCTCCCCATTTTTTATTATATATACATACTTATATATATATAATTTGTCCCCCCAAAATCTTAGGAACATATTTTTTTTGTTTATTGCTCATTTTTTCTACTGTAACTGGGGTATCCATAGGACATAAGTCACTGGCAGAACTGATCTGGGTGTGCTAGGACAGGCTGAGACCCCATGGTCATGTGATTTGCATAGCATAGCACTCGTTGAGCAATATGTAGCTGGCAAAGGAGAAGACGGAAGTGGTAATAAACCTGTTCTGTCTTCTTCCCAAGGCCCTGGCTGTATCTGCTCCTATTAGATTGCAGGAGCTCTAGCCTCACATTATAAATTTACAATAGCACTGGGTTAAAGAACAGGAATTTCTGGCGCTTGGTCCTTATTGGGTTAAGGTTTTAAGGCACAATGTATACTTAGCTGAGACATCATCAGAGTGTGCCATGTGATAGTCTGATGAAGAACATGGCAAAACACACAGGTGAACTGTCAAGCTGAGGGGTTGCTCCATTTAAAACAAGCCTTAAAATGAAGAGAGACTTTTAAGATGAAAAGCACTTTACTATTTTGAGAAAACCAAGGAACAGTCCGACATCAGGTTTTTTTTGGCCATAATCTGCCAATCAGCAGAGTAATTCCCCTTCATTGTCTGGTTCTGTACTATTTTGGACTGGCTACCATTTAGCTTACATCCGTTATTGTGCAATAAAAATGAACAAACAAAAATATATAAAGAAGAATTCCTGGGGAAACATTCTTAATTACAGAACCCCTGTGGCCAAATCAGAACAAGGACTTGGAAAAACCTTCGACATGTCACGCATGAAACAATTGTGACTAGTCCCCAGACAAACATAACTCAACTTGTACATTTGCATTGAATTCAATAAACTCATTTTGAATCCACAGGCACTGAATTGTCTCCTTACTATCTTTTATCCATCTTTTATGTCCGTGTTCCCAAACCAGATAATGATGGGAAAAAAAAAACAAAACATAGTCTGCTCCTAGTTTCATGTCCAAGTGGTCATGTCATCACATGACCACTGCAGGCAATCACAAGTTGCAGTGGTCACATGTATCAACATGCCATCGCTAGATCTCAAAGAACAAACACTCCTCAAGAGACCAGGAAAACCTTGGCATGACAGTGACAGAATATTTGCAAGGTGAGTACATACATTTTTTTTTTTGCTATTAAAGGGGTTTTCCGGGACTTTAATATTGATGGCCTATCCTTAGGATCGGTCATCAATGTCTGATCGGTGGGGATGCAACACCCCCGTCGATCAGCTGTTTCCGGTGTCGGCAGGAAAGGAACTGCTCAGTTGCGGAGCTGCACAGCACAACTCCGCAGCTGAACAGTTCTGGTCGCCGCCGACACTGGGACCAGCTGATCGACGGGTGAGCCAGGTATCGCACCCCCACAGATTAGACATTGATGACCTATACTAAGGATAGGCCATCAATCTTGAAGTCCCTCACAACCCCTTTGAGTTTTTGAAATCCACATTCACAGCTAAATCGGCACCATTTGCTGCCAATTCCGCAGACACATTTCAATGGAATAGAAGAGTCCCGAGCACCATTCTGTTGTCTGAGCACACTTGGTGCAATCCTCCACAAGGCTGTAGCAATACAGAGAAATCCAGGAACCAGGGCTCGAGACGTCCTACTTTGGTAACTTTATTGGTACAGAAAAATCATAATGTTTTGATTTTTCCGTACCAATAAAGTTACCAAAGGCGGATGTCTGGTGCTCTGGTTCCTGGATTTCGGCCCTTGAGTAGTTGCCTCATTGAGAAGTCTCAAACCTGTTGCTAAAATCTAAAATTAATAAGATCATTTTGCAACTTAAATTAATATATTAATCTAGACCACCGATACATTGACGATGTCTACCAATGACCCATAGGAGGGCTGTGACCAAGATGACTAATAGAAATTGCAAAAGAAGACCTATAGTGAGATGGTAAAAACAAAAAAATCGATATTTCCACAAAATTTCTCCAGGCAGTTCTATAAACTGGTGTCCAGATAATAATATATACTAGAGAATAAGGATAGATGAAACAAGTCTTTGTCCCCCAAGATGCATTTAATGCATTTTTTTCCTAATTACAGACCTATTAAATGTCATGCTACTGTTATACTTAAGGTCTGCATGCTATATATTAAAACTACTTTGACGTCGTCATTACCATCTTCTAATTGGCAAATGTCAATGAAGATCATGAAATGTCTCTCCGCAGGACTTTGTTCAATGTGTTAGTAGCATATTATTTCATGAAAGGGATGTCAAAGGTAAAAAAAAAGATCCAAACAAGGAATGTGTCACCTGAATGGCAATTATTAACATTTAATGAGTAATGTTCTTTCTAGTACTTTGCAAATAAATGCAACTGACAAACTAACAAGAATTTATCAGAAGCAGAATTACAAATATGACTTTATAACAGAGGCTGACTCACTGCAGTGACATTTTCACGTATGACTAATCGCTTACTAGAAATACTGTACTTTCTCTAAGGAGATGTTGATTTATCGGCTTATTATTAAAGTTTGCTTTTTGTTACCAACTTTTCTTTTTGTAATCTGTATTGGAACGGAATGCAGAAAACCTAAAAATGACCAATGGCACAGATTGGACTCATTGATCAAAGCCCTGGAAAACTGATGAGTGTATAGTTGTATAATTTCAAAGAATAACAAAATAATAAAAAAGCACAACAGGGCTGACCAATGAATAACCTACCCATGTTAACTGCTGGCTGACATAACTCATTAATGTGTTTCCCAAATTTGGTCATTTATTTGCAGAAGTTGAATAATAACAGAGACTGTCACTGAGTAATCACGAAAACAGATAACAGACGTCAAAGCATAGTGCCAAGGCAATTACATTTCCTACCTCATAGAGCTGCAATCACTCACATTCTAGGCGACATATTGTATATACATAGAACTTGCCGGGAAAACACCATCTTAATGCTCCCTATGACTATATCATTTACATACAGTACATAGGTATAAGCATCCTGCATTGTATTGTCAGAAAACTCAGCATGAAATGTATCAGGGGTACTGTACCTACAGAAATTTATAATGGTGCCCATTAACAGTAAGCCCTTCATTAGGTTAGCCATTTGACTTTAATCCATTAAGACACGATTTGAGTAGGGGTCTCCAATGGAAAAATCAAAAAATAGAAACCATGAGTTGTTACAATGTAGACAATAACACTGCTAAGAAGAGACTCTATTCTTTACATATTCACTAGAGATGAGCGGACCCGAACTTAAAAATTTAGGGTTCGTACCGGACAGTTAGTGTCCGATGCTAAAAGCAGAACACTGACTTGAAATCCGTTGCAATGTTCGGAGTTCCGGGGGAAGTCCATTGCAGAGAGAGAGATTTTTCAGTTCAAAAGTTCTGATTGTTTTTAATGGGTTTCAGGTTCTGTTTTAAGTTCGGATACAGTTCTGGTACACGAACTTTGGAAAGTTTGTGTCGTATACCAGAACTCGAACTTCCACGGGCCTGCTCATCCCTACTGGTCAATTAAAGTGTTTAATTGACAGACAATGTGATAAGTAGACAAATTGAAATGATGTTGCATACTCTTGAAAATTCACCCCAAGGTGGCAGCCACTAGGTGTCTCCCTTCTGTCTAATTTGTTGATCAATGGCTGTTGTTAAAGAGGTTCTCTGGCCTTAGGGTACAAGTCTGCAGCCGCTCTACGTGACGGCAGATTTGTGAATCCTCATATTGCGCTCACTGCACATTGTGAGGATTCTCCAGTGCCAAGATCGGTGATTTGCATACTTGCAGTCACGTGCCAACTAGACGTGGCAGCCTAGGTCAATGAAAGTGTATTGAGTGAGGCCAGACACGTCTAGTCGGAATGTGTCCGGAAGTGTGCAAATCGTATACTTGCGGTAACATGACTGTCTGCTTCTGAAGCTGGCACCAGAGAATCCTCACAGCGTGCCCTGTGCGCATTTTGAGGATTCACAAGTCGGCAATCACATCGTGTACCCTAATGCTAGACAACTCCTTTAAGTGTAATCCATCTATAGCAGGAGAGACACAAATACATATTACAAGTAGTGGGGGCAGGTTTTTGTCTCTCTGTTTCTGTTTTCCCAACTGTGAAACTGCATACAGCCATAAAGGAGAGGCAGGCCTGTTACTGGATAAGGACAGTCACAATGAATTTTGGGAGGTAGGAGAAAGGAAGTTTTAGCACCTATAATGCTGGCAAAATGCTGATGGAGGGGAACGGACTATTTAAAAGTAATAAACGTCAAGCTACAAAGCAACTTGTTGGGGGAGGAGTTGCTTTTCTATTTGTGAAAAAGGACTGGCACACTTTAGTTGCCACTTTTCTGCTACTAGTAATATGTGTGTTGGATACACAAACTGCAGGATTGAGGTATATGTTGATATAGTTATGGGTCAGTCAATGACTCCTTTGGGACAACCATAACTAAATATCTAATTTCACTCACAAATCACATTTTAGGAGGCACTTAAAGAAGCACTCCCATTAAAGTTTTTATCATCTTAAAAAGTCTCTTATTATATTATTATTATTTTCCCTGCATGAATCATCATTAGAACTACAATTCTACATCAATGCAAAGTCCCTGGCTGGGGGAAGGATTGCAGCAGCTGGGTCAGGAGTTGAAGAGGAGGTGGAGATGGGCTGTCAGGGACTTTCCAGTGATGTAGAATTGTAGTTCTAACAATGACTCATGTAGGAAAAATTGACCTCCTGTTTCTACATTTAGCTTAGATGGATTCAGCTAGTCAGCTTTTATTCACGTGATGTCATAGACCTAATGGAAAAGAGAAGAATGAACTGGGTAGAAAGACAAAATGGCCAATTGTAAGTATACAGTGCTATATAATATGATAACTGCAATATATTAAGAGGATAAAAACTTTGAAGGGAGGAGGAGGAGGAGGAGTGCTTCTTTAAGTGCCTCCTAAAATGTGACATGTTCTCCAGTTATTGGTATAGATTATACAGACCATTACTTCTATGGCTTCCCATCTCATACAGTATTTACACATCTTTAAGCCTCCACTGCGTTTATAGGACCATTCCATTATGCAATTCACCATACATTTATATTTACCCCTTCATACAGACACTCCAATATAAGTAATAATACCTGCAAGATGTCATATACAACCTTCATTATTTAGCGATCTAACCTATTCACTTACACATTATCTATTAACAGCACAATGATAACAAAGCAGCAATTACAAGAGAATAAATTAGCCAAGTGGCAACATAAAACTGTAAGAAGCGATTGGTCCATTAGTGACATTTCCACATTTATAAGCATGGCAGTGACCTGCATCTGTACAACAGCAGCCTAATGTGCCCAGACTCTTCTGGTGACCATAATGATCACCAATTACCTGACAGTAACACAACAGCTGCCATGTCTTTACAGGGCACAGAAGATTGACAACTCATTGTGATATTATTCTTTACAATGCAAACACTTTAATTAGATGCAAATTGCTTCCATTGTAAATGAAAACCACAGGGGCAAGCTAAGCATAACATACAATAGCACGGGAAGGGTGTGCTCATTTACCAATAAACACTATCTGTCTATCCATCCATCTACCCATCCATCCCTCCAGTCATCTATCCATCCAGTCATCTATCCATCCACCCACCCACCCATCCATCCACCCATCCATAAACCCATCCATCCACCCATCCATTTACCCATCCATCCATAAACCCATCCACCCAACCATCCATCCATCTACCCATCCATCCATTCACTCATCCAACCATCTACCCATCCATCCACCTACCCATCCACCCATCCATCCAACCATCCATCTACCCATCCATCCAACCATCTACCCATCCATCTACCCATTCAAGCATCTACCCATCCATCCACCCACCAATCCATCAAACCATCTACCCATCCATCCATCTACCCATCCATCCACTTATTTGCACTGCAGAATGACTTCCATAATACTGAGGGATTACATTGTGTTACTAATTAATTAACTAATGCTGACAGCAATTTCTGCACAATTATTATTTCCCTGATCTGAGAAATAATTCTGTTTTGTTAATTGTTACATTTCTTGAATGTAGGAAGACGCTGTGTCCCGTGACGATCCAGGCAAGCAATATGCACAGAGAATATTGCAGAGCGCTGGACTTATTGACATGCCCATCAATAATTGACATAATAACTGACAAGAGACACAAGTCATACTACGGTGATCGCCCAACCTGCAGTCTATCCATCATTTTTATAAGCAGCAGCAAACGCTGACGTATCACAAATTGTTCCTTCACTTTATTTAGGAACGTTGCTAACAGCCCCATGTGCACCTCCCTCCTTCCAGTCCCAATCTCTCTCCTGATTCCTCCGTACCAGCTCACACTATCAAATCACATTACATGGTATACATTAATACAAGTAATCATGGAACAGCAAAAAAAAAAAAACATCAATCATTACAAGACATAGTGATGTAAAGGATTGCTCTAGTCTCTTGATACTGTACATATTATAGAACTACTACCACCAACAAGAAAATAAAAGTCAGAGGAGCTGTCACCACTGAATCCTCAGCAGATCTATCATCTTTCCTAATTGTTTATCACTTTATATTTGTCACACAGAGAACTGGCAACGCTCTTTGACATGTTACATTTACATTATAATCAGTCTGCAAATACTGGGCAATTTGGCACTCGCTGAAAAATCTTGCTTTTGTAAAGACTTTTTTTCTATTCTTCTTCCCCATCCTGTGGAAGAACTAAACATGTCAAGCAGATTTTCACGAGGCGATTGCCATTGTCCGAGCATCTCGCCTCCAAACACACAGCGACATGATACAGAACACAAGCAGTCTGCTTAAAGTTTGCCCTCTGTATACAGTCCTGAAACTAACAAGACATAAAACATGCAAATTCAGCTTACAAAAGACAAGAAATAAAAAATAGATAAAGGTGGCATTACCCATTCCAGTCGACTAGCATCTGTCTCACTTATATCAGTTCTCAAGAATGCTACACTGCATTTCACTGGCCATTAAATCCCTGGAAGACTCGACTTGGTGGGGATGTGAGCTTAACACAAAATGAACACTTTGAGTATCTGCTGTGCGCTTACAACTCCCCCTCCCCCTCAGCTACAGTACATTACTGCTATAAACACAGATTACATTAGTGGCTAGGAGTGGAATGACTTTAGCCGGCTGCCAGTTGGGGCTGCACTTCACCACCTTTTCAATGTAGGTTATGACATTTTGCCTTAATTGTTCTTTTTCTTTTTTTTTTGCGCCCTCTTGGCGGCCTCTGCACTTGATATAGTTTTCATCTCAGCTGACATCACAAAAAGCCCGAGCTAAAAACAAACCCATGATGGGAATAAAACCAAAGCATTAACTGTTTGCAGCCGAATCCTGTACAAGACTTGTACTTGGCACAAACAGGGCACTTGGAGAACAAGAAAAGAAGACTTGATCGCTAGGATGCAAGCGTTTCACAACATCACCAGCCTCCGAATAATACTCCTGTCCCCCAAAGGGCAATAAATTAGGTATTTCATTGTGCATTAATTCATAGCATAGGACAGTGAAGCGACATCTCCAGAAAGTAACTGCAGAACTATAGAACTAATACATTACACAAATAGTACAAAGACCAAATGTATCACAATAATCACTGCTTTTATTTGTGTGTATTTTGTAATTGATATATTATGTTAGGGTCTATTCTTGCTCTAGAACATACTTTATGGTATATATCAGGACAATTTCCCAACATATAGCTTCAACTTATACCACTGTATAGCTATTAGTAGATGTACGTCACCCATTGGCTTTCATGATAAAAAATAATAATACTGAAATAGATCAGCTGACTGTGCTATACTATATAGCTGAAAATGGTATGCAGACATATAACAGCCTCAATACGTGACTGGGGGCCTATTTATACATTTGACGTATGAAGCAGAAACTTTCCCAGTACATGCGGCAAACAGGCTGTAAATTTAGACTTAAAGGGATATTCCCATCTCCAAGATCCTATCCCAATATATAGTAGGTGTTATAATAATATTAATATTAGCAAATTATAATGTAGTATAGTTCTTCTGATTAGCTAAGTCGCTTATATCATGTGCAGGATACCTAAACTACTGCAATGCCTTGCACATGAAACATAGAAAGGTAGAGTTGAAAGGGACCTCCAGGGTCATCTGGTCCAACCCCCTGCTCAATACAGGATTCACTAAACCATGTCAATAGAAACATAGAAAGGTAGAGCTGGAAGGGACCTCCAGGGTCATGAGATAAGCGACATAGCGAATCAGAAGAACTATTCTACATTTCTAATTGAACATGTTGGATACGTATTTTCCCTGTAAATCACCTGTCCTGAGCTCCCATACACATTAGACAGTCGGCTGAACCCTTCGGTATCGGCAGGTTAGGCTGAAATTAGTCTTCATGTGTAGAACTCTTAATCTCACTTCAATATTTCACCATGCTAAAAACTATGGATGCTGGTGGCTCACTCTGTATATAAACAGTGAAGGTGTTGTCCGGGATAAAAAAAGCATGGCTGCTATCTCCCCAAAACAGTACCGTACCTGTTTAGTGATTGTGTTTGGTGTTGAAGCTCAACCTCGTTCACTTTGACAAAGTTGAGTTGCAATACCAGATACAACCTATGTCCAGATGTGGCACTGTTTCTGTGGACAACTTCTTTAACTACTTCATGACCGGCCATAGACTATAAACGTCCAGGCGGTCCACGCTTTACTCTGTAGTAATGTTCTAATATGTCACTGCACAGTATAACAGCTGCATAATAGTGTGCATCTGAGGAAGCGGGAAGATGGCTGTCAGACACAGCCGGACTCCCCATAGAAATGGCAAAGATGGATTATGTCCATTTCTGCCTTCTCTATCGCTGTATACATAGCGCTGGACAAGCGTTCGGTATAAAGAAAAGGAAACACTGATAGTGCTTCCTTCTCCAGCAGGAAAAAAAAGCTGATACCATTTTACTTAAATAGCGCCAACATATTCCACAGTGCTTTATAGACATTCTCATCATTCTCCCCACAATCAAAATTCCCTATTGTAGTTTGAGAGGAAACCAAAAGTGCTGAGAGAAAACTCACACAAACACGGGGAGAACATACAAACTCCTTGCAGATGTTGTCCTTGGTGGGATTTGAACCCAGGACCCCAGCACTGCAAAGCAACAGTGCTAACCACTGAGCCACCATAATGCCCAATCAAAATTGCTGTTACTAGCCCCGCTCCTGTAACAAAAAAAAGTGTCTTATATATAAAAATAATTGTTAAGGAAAGGGTCACAAATTTTAAAATGCATTTTAGCAGGCCTTTGTGGTTGTGACGACACAGCTTTTTTTCTTAATTATGCCAGACATACTTTCTGTAGGCCAGGAGCAATATACCTTTATTTTTATGTTGACTTTTGAGTCTGTGTTCTTCTTTGGTTGCTCAACACAGACTATTGTTCGTATAAACCTGAATGCTTATCACTTGAGGTGATATTTGGTAATTGATGAATGGCTGCTATTCACATCTTATATCGGCTCTTACAACGGATCATCTGCCAGTTTTGCAATACAGGGACTCTGAACAATGAATGTTTGCCAAGATATGTTAAATACCATTGTAAGGAGTTTGACAGCCAACATTGGGGGATGAGATGTGGATATTCGAGTATTGTAAATTATTATCATGATCCCTGACCCTTGACCTGTGAATGATGGTTTGAAAGGACAAAAATGAACTATAAAAAGGGTGTCTCTGACTCTGTTCAAAGAGACTACAGGATGACAGCCTAAGGGACCACAGACCTGGCTGGAAAGATACAGAACTGCTCAGTTGACCATTGCTGAACTCTCAGAAACGATTTGAAGATTCCAGGTTGGGACAATCAGGTCACCTGGCCACATATCTCACGACTCTAATCCCGGTGGGCCAGTGGATGGGTGAGACTCTAATTTCTCTCCATCTTGGGTATTTGCTGGCACTGTTCTATATGTTATTGTCTGTTTGTTGGTTCAGTAAAGTATTGCCACACTGTTTAACCTTCACCCAGTGTTGTCTGAGTTGTATTATTCTCACAGAAGACCCCGTGTCTTCACAGTGGTCATGATATCAAAAATGAAAAATAGACAGGTATTTCCTTTATTTTCCCACTAACATCGCCAAAAAATAAAGAAGAGTGTAGGAAAATAACATAAAATGAGTTACCAATTATCATGAAAAAAAAAGCTAAATTATTTGAATTTCCAAATAAATGTTACAGCTCTTTATATCGCTATTATGAAGTAACCTGAAAATGTGCCTGGTCTTGAACTGGTTAACCATCACTTTTTTTTACGGTATCAGAATATCCCCACTACAAGCCAGGTTCCTCAACACAAGATTTGCAGACTACTAAAAACTTTCCATCCCCCCGACTCTACAAGTCGTAGTGATAATCTGAAACTGCAATACATTTACAGAATAGACATCATTTTACAGAGAATTTTCCTCCAGAAATGAAAAAAATACACATATTATGAGTTAAAAAAAAAGTTCCAATGGCCAAAGTTTGCCAATTATCTTTATTGTTTCTGAAAATATTGGTATAGTCTTTTTTCCAATTCTGGGTTTGCTACCATATGGGTTGTCATTTTATGGGATATTGCCTTTTTGCATCAATTGATGACAAACTGTACCAGTGTTATTATATATGTGTGTATATATATATATCTATTAACCATTAACCAGCAGGTGTTGTATAAATAGCTCTGCTTGCCCTTTAAATGTAGGTGTTTTTAGCCCAGTAGAAGACATGTTTGTCCATTTAGTTGTAGGTTTGTAGCCCAAAAGTGGCATGTTAGGCAGAGTAGTTACCCATCAGGGGGAGGTTACCTTGACATGGTTGATGGGCACACATGAATTGGCCAATTTATGCGCTAAAAACCTTCATTTTTTGTAAGTACTTGTTGCTGAGCAAAACAGTTTAGATCTAATATTTTCATTATTTTCATTGTTAAGATGTATCTTGGCCATATGGAGTGCTGCTGCATTGTTTTGATATATATATATATATATATATATACAGTACAGACCAAAAGTTTGGACACACCTTCTCATTTAAAGATTTTTCTGTATTTTCATGACTATGAAAATTGTACATTCACACTGAAGGCATCAAAACTATGAATTAACACATGTGGAATTATATACTTAACAAAAAAGTGTGAAACAACTGAAAATATGTCTTATATTGTAGGTTCTTCAAAGTAGCCACCTTTTGCTTTGATGACTGCTTTGCACACTCTTGGCATTCTCTTGATGAGCTTCAAGAGGTAGTCACCGGAAATGGTTTTCACTTCACAGGTGTGCCCTCTCAGGTTTAATAAGAGGGATTTCTTGCCTTATAAATGGGGTTGGGACCATCAGTTGTGTTGTGCAGAAGTCTGGTGGATACACAGCTGATAGTCCTACTGAATAGACTGTTAGAATTTGTATTATGGCAAGAAAAAAGCAGCTAAGTAAAGAAAAACGAGTGGCCATCATTACTTTAAGAAATGAAGGTTAGTCAGTCCGATAAATTGGAAAAACTTTGAAAGTGTCCCCAAGTGTAGTTGCAAAAACCATCAAGCGCTACAAAGAAACTGGCTCACATGAGGACCGCCCCAGGAAAGGAAGACCAAGAGTCACCTCTGCTTCTGAGGATAAGTTTATCCGAGTCACCAGCCTCAGAAATCGCAGGTTAACAGCAGCTCAGATTAGAAACCAGGTCAATGCCACACAGAATTCTAGCAGCAGACACATCTCTTCAACAACTGTTAAGAGGAGACTTTGTGCAGCAGGCCTTCATGGTAAAATAGCTGCTAGAAAACCACTGCTAAGGACAGGCAACAAGCAGAAGAGACTTGTTTGGGCTAAAGAACACAAGGAATGGACATTAGACCAGTGGAAATCTGTGCTTTGGTCTGATGAGTCCAAATTTGAGATCTTTGGTTCCAACCACCGTGTCTTTGTGCGACGCAGAAAAGGTGAACGGATGGACTCTACATTCCTGGTTCCCACCGTGAAGCATGGAGGAGGAGGTGTGATGGTGTGGGGGTGCTTTGCTGGTGACACTGTTGGGGATTTATTCAAAATTGAAGGCATACTGAACCAGCATGGCTACCACAGCATCTTGCAGCGGCATGCTATTCCATCCGGTTTGCATTTAGTTGGACCATCATTTATTTTTCAACAGGACAATGACCCCAAACACACCTCCAGGCTGTGTAAGGGCTATTTGACCAAGAAGGAGAGTGATGGGGTGCTACGCCAGATGACCTGACCTCCACAGTAACCAGACCTGAACCCAATCGAGATGGTTTGGGGTGAGCTGGACCGCAGAGTGAAGGCAAAAGGGTCAACAAGTGCTAAGCATCTCTGGGAAATCCTTCAAGATTGTTGGAAGACCATTTCCGGTGATTACCTCTTGAAGCTCATCAAGAGAATGCCAAGAGTGTGCAAAGCAGTCATCAAAGCAAAAGATGACTACTTTGAAGAACCTAGAATATAAGACATATTTTCAGTTGTTTCACACTTTTTTGTTAAGTATATAATTCCACATGTGTTAATTCATAGTTTTGATGCCTTCAGTGTGAATGTACAATTTTCATAGTCATGAAAATGCAGAAAAATCTTTAAATGAGAAGGTGTGTCCAAACTTTTGGTCTGTACTGTATATATATATATATATATATACGGTATACACATATAATAACACTGTTACAGTTTTTCAATATATGAATTACTTCATACTGTAATATACATTAGACATAAATGAGACTATTATAATACATATTATCTTATACTATCATTATAAAATATAAATATATATTATAATAGTCTCATTTATGTCTAATGTATATAACAGTATAAAGTAATTCATATATTTCCTTGAGAATAGCAGTTTATGGCATCGGCTTGTTGTATTATTGTGAGGTTTAGCAGTTTGTGGCTTTTGCAGTCCTGTACGTTCAGTTAGCTGTGGTTTCAGTAATAATCTATATCTATAAGTCTGCAGAAGGTCATGTAAACGCACAAAAGAACCAAGTATTCTGTATATAAGGTGTTAAATGTCACCACTGTGTAAATATACAACATAGGAAACTATGACAGGAGGAAAGTGTTCCCTTCAATCAATGAGAAGTGAAGATAAGAGGCTCCTTTTCACATTAACTCAGTTTACACTTACTATATTTCAGATATCACATGTCATCAATAACTAGTGAGAATCTTCACTGAGACATTTGTAGTAGCTGGATACATTTGGTATTACATGTGACACTACAGTAAACTGTAAAGCAACAATGAACATAACACATCTGTATGTATATATATATATATATATACAGTACAGACCAAAAGTTTGGACACACCTTCTCATTTAAAGATTTTTCTGTATTTTCATGACTATGAAAATTGTACATTCACACTGAAGGCATCAAAACTATGAATTAACACATGTGGAATTATATACTTAACAAAAAAGTGTGAAACAACTGAAAATATGTCTTATATTCTAGGTTCTTCAAAGTAGCCACCTTTTGCTTTGATGACTGCTTTGCACACTCTTGGCATTCTCTTGATGAGCTTCAAGAGGTAGTCACCGGAAATGGTTTTCACTTCACAGGTGTGCCCTGTCAGGTTTAATAAGAGGGATTTCTTGCCTTATAAATGGGGTTGGGACCATCACTTGTGTTGTGCAGAAGTCAGGTGGATACACAGCTGATAGTCCTACTGAATAGACTGTTAGAATTTGTATTATGGCAAGAAAAAAGCAGCTAAGTAAAGAAAAACGAGTGGCCATCATTACTTTAAGAAATGAAGGTCAGTCAGTGCGAAAAATTGGGAAAACTTTGAAAGTGTCCCCAAGTGCAATTGCAAAAACCATCAAGCGCTACAAAGAAACTGGCTCACATGAGGACCGCCCCAGGAAAGGAAGACCAAGAGTCACCTCTGCTTCTGAGGATAAGTTTATCCGAGTCACCAGCCTCAGAAATCGCAGGTTAACAGCAGCTCAGATTAGAGACCAGGTCAATGCCACACAGAGTTCTAGCTGCAGACACATCTCTTCAACAACTGTTAAGAGGAGACTTTGTGCAGCAGGCCTTCATGGTAAAATAGCTGCTAGGAAACCACTGCTAAGGACAGGCAACAAGCAGAAGAGACTTGTTTGGGCTAAAGAACACAAGGAATGGACATTAGACCAGTAGAAATCTGTGCTTTGGTCTGATGAGTCCAAATTTGAGATCTTTGGTTCCAACCACCGTGTCTTTGTGCGACACAGAAAAGGTGAACGGATGGACTCTACATGCCTGGTTCCCACCGTGAAGCATGGAGGAGGAGGTGTGATGGTGTGGGGGTGCTTTGCTGGTGACACTGTTGGGGATTTATTCAAAATTGAAGGCATACTGAACCAGCATGGCTACCACAGCATCTTGCAACGGCATGCTATTCCATCCGGTTTGCGTTTAGTTGGACCATCATTTATTTTTCAACAGGACAACGACCCCAAACACACCTCCAGGCTGTGTAAGGGCTATTTGACCAAGAAGGAGAGTGATGGGGTGCTACACCAGATGACCTGGCCTCCACAGTCACCAGACCTGCACCCAATCGAGATGGTTTGGGGTGAGCTGGACCGCAGAGTGAAGGCAAAAGGGCCAACAAATGCTAAGCATCTCTGGGAACTCCTTCAAGATTGTTGGAAGACCATTTCCGGTGACTACCTCTTGAAGCTCATCAAGAGAATGCCAAGAGTGTGCAAAGCAGTCATCAAAGCAAAAGGTGGCTACTTTGAAGAACCTAGAATATAAGACATATTTTCAGTTGTTTCACACATTTTTGTTAAGTATATAATTCCACATGTGTTAATTCATAGTTTTGATGCCTTCAGTGTGAATGTACAATTTTCAGAGTTATGAAAATACAGAAAAATCTTTAAATGAGAAGGTGTGTCCAAACTTTTGGTCTGTACTGTATATACCGCATTATTCTAGAAATCACGGGATGGATAGACCTGTTAAAGCAATTGATGGAAAAATGGAAACTACATTTTCATAACATCTCAATGTCTTCAAATGTTGAACATGAGCGCCATATGCAGAAATCCCCACACTTTACACGCCTTGGCTGCTATCAATGAGGTTATTAATGGCTGTCAGAGGAATTTTCTGCCGCACTGAATGGACTTGGGCACACACATCATCAAGATCCGCTGCAGGCAGCTACTTTTGCAGTAGCCGACCAATGACGTCCCAGATGTGCATGTGACAAGCGATCAGTTCCATGTTTCCACAACTTTTTGGTGTTGCAATTTCAATGTTGAGGACTATAAAAGTATCTTACAGTAGATGATATCAGAATATAGTGGTAGAAGTTAAAAGAATAAAAAATGTAACCAACATCGAGTATGGTAGAATCTTTACTTTTGAAGTTATGTCTTACTCTATATCTAATAAATAAGAAAAATTGCTTGAGTCTACAATATTAATATGCTGCATATGATTCAAAGTGAGATTACAGACCTGCGGATGAATGCTAAGCATAATGCGGCTTTTATAAACAAAGTGGATGAGCAGGAATGTGGTCCACTGACTCCTGATTGGTGCATCGTTGCATGATAATGCAATTGAAGAAAGCACTTGATTAGTCTGAAAAGCAGATTTCACAAGGCTGTTTTCAAATGGGAAATCAAACACGAACATAGTTTATGGCGAACAAAAGATCCACTGTATGTAAAAGCCTCCCAAAGAAATTAGCAAAATAAATGTGGATAACATATCCAGAAAAATAAAGTAAAAAAATAGCAACGTTAATCTTCTACTATCAAGTAGTGTCAATAAGAACAACTGAATATCACTCATCACTCCTCTAGTTAAAAATATTCATGACACAAAGTCCAAAAAGCAATCAACAATGTGCAGGACACAAAAACAAAAAATATGACTTTATTTAGGATGAAAAATATATAGAGGATGCTTATGTTAAAAAAAAGGAGAGAAATACAAAGAAATACAGGGTCAATAGGTGGGTGAATTGGAAATGTGTTGCTAAATAAGCAGAATAAATAAATCCATTTGATAAATATATAAACAAAAAAGTGAATAGATACTGTACATAAATAAATACACAAGTGGAAAAGTGCAAGATAGTGTTGCAGGGAGGTACAGCAATAAATTATGTTCAGGCTAAAAATAAAGTGCACGTGCCAGGCCAGCCAAAAAAAGAAGTATGAAAATGAACATATCTGCCTCAAAGGAGAGTATAGAGGCCAAAGAGAGGCCTAGAGAATGGAGACTAAAAAGACCTAAATAGGGAGTAAAAGACCAAAATGGTATTAGAAACGTACACCTACTAACGCATACCAAACATGCATTCGCCAATGGCTTTGTCTGGGGTCAGTTTCTTCGGTTTATATGTTTATATCACGGTTTACATCAAGTACCAGTGCCCACAGAGAAGATTATATAAAGGTGTCCTTACAAAATGCTTCAACCACTGCAATACACCTACAAATACCATCCAGCTAGTGCTTTACATAGTGATATATGACCATTACATTGTGCATTCAGTGATCTTTCCTTCACTTTACCAGAAACTTAAATATGAGAGGAAGACGATTGCATATTTAATTTCCCAGAGGAGCATGCATGGCTTATAAGTCTCCTCACTCTGACATGCCAGGCTTGGCTCGTTACTCTGCACAAGGAGAAACGTTACCCCTTAGACCCCAGTCCGGAGCCTCTCACCTAGCCACATCAGATCTCATACTTTGCACTGATGAGGGGAAACACCCCGAAACACCGTGTCTGCAAACTGAGATTCTGGTTTGGCTTTTATCCTAAGTCATGCTGCAAGACTTGTTAACATTTAAGAGTTGATATTGCCTTTTGGGATCGCTGCTTCCAGTAGGTGGCGATAGAGCGCTAGTCCTTTACCTCTCTGAAGAATCAATTTGCATATTTAATCTCCAGTCATTACAAGGTTAAGAATTTTTGTATTATGCTCCATTACCTTATTTTGCTTCCTACATTCTCAGACACTATGTTGCGGTTTCAATACTCAGTTCATGCTCCCTTAAAGAGATCCTGTAACCCAGGGGTGGGGAATCTATTTTCTGCCGAGGGCCATTTGTATATTTATATTATCCTTCGGGGGCCGTACAAATTGTGCGCTATCTCCACCCACAAAGAACTTCCTGACGCTGGCACTGGTGTCAGGACCTAATCTTTTATTGCACGAGCCTCAGCGCTTAGTAGGGAACACGACATATGCGTGCTCAGACAGCAAGAAGAAACTAATGGGCCGGCGGCCAGCAAAATACAGCTGCCGGCCCAAGTGCTGCAGTCCGCGGGAATCTGCCCGGGGGCCGGATAAAAGGACATTGAGGACCGTAAATGTCCCGCGGCTCTGAGGTTCCCCAACCCTGCCGTAACTGGACCAGAGACAGGGAAGGGGGCTGCCTAAGGAACTGCCTTCACCATTAATCAGGCTCCAGTATATAGAGGGAGGAAGCTGTCAGAATGTCACAGCTACCAAGGACAACCCTATTTGGACATAGGGGTACTGATATTGTTTAGATATGGAAAACTTGACAGATTTACTAAACTATATAAGAACATATAAAATATTTTAGAATCATATTGATAGATCTCTTATGCAATGTTCCTTTAATAATAACAATAATAATAATAATAATAATTAGGCTTTACCTATATAATAAATAATTGAACAGAACACGTGGCACATAATTACAACTGTTTCACTTTACTCACATTTTCCACCCTGTAATTTCTAGAACTGATGAATTCTGTAACACAATTACTAGATGGAAAGATGACTTTAGTTTATAGCTGTCTTGTGCAATAGTCTATCGCTGCTTGCTGCTGATCGTGAAAACTAGCCTACGGGAGATCAGATTTTTTACACATTTACTTAGTCAGACCCAACATTTTGCAACTGCAGCAAGACACCTAGGAAAATGCAGCTGTCCCTTAATTTCCAATTATGTAGAGTATAGTTGGATCCACTCATGACAGTGCAAAGCGTTTCAGAATGACATCTTAGCATAGACAATGGCTGCCACCACCGAAGCGGCACAAACAGTTTCAAATAGTTTATAAATTAAAATATTGATTTTCCTTCTACTTTAAATGATCACAATATTTTCCAAGCCTAAAATACAGGTGGCCTCTCCTTAGATTAGGCCATCAGTGTGTGATCAATGTAGGTTTGAGCCCAATGGACCATGTCCATCAATAGAATGGAGGAGCATCAATTCTCCAGTGAGCACTGTGCCCTGCTTTTATTGGATGCATAGCTGCCGTACAATCTGCCTGTTCAAGTGAAAGGGACTAAGTTGCAGTACCAATCACAACCACAAGGGGTGCAAGTGTTAACAATGTTTATAAAGTTTCCAAATTTGGATATGTTACAGCCATTGCAACACAGCAAAATCTGAACTTCCCTCAAAGTGCATTCAAACGGACATATTTTCCAGGCTGTGTCATGGCCATAACATAGACCATATAAAACAGCCACTCCACGGTCATGTGAATGCACCCAACTACTGATCAGCTATCTCATAGGGTAGGGGTAAAATAAAAAAATTAAGACATTCCTCTTGCAGAACAGATGCAGATCAGCTAATATGGCACGGATAATCTATCAATGTTTTGCTATTTTAAACACTGTTCATTGACTTTAATGGGTACGCTACATTATTATGTCAATCGCATCATTGATTAACATTAATGGGGTTGTCTGGCCTTAGATTACAAGTCTGCAGTCACTCTATGTGACGTCGAGCATTCTACGGTGTCAGCGCCTGCAGTGGTGGACACCTGACGGCAAGTAAGTGTGTTTTTGCTACATGTGGTCACATACAGACTAGATGGCAAGTCTAGTCAGAATGTAACATGCAAATCTCATATCTGTGGTTAAGCGCCTGAAACTCCTGACATTGGAGAATCCTCATAGCGTGCAGTGCGAGATGTGAGGATTCACGTAGAGTGACTGCAGACTTGTACCCTATGGGCGGACGACCCCTTTAAGAAGCTATATAATATACTAATATGGGCATATGAAATAAAATATAATAATGAAAAATACATTTCACCTCTAACAGGTGATTCAATGCAGATTTTTATACTGAAGGATGTTGTATCACTTTATCAGCAAAGCCCAAAAAGATACTTTGACGAAAAAACCTTGGCACTCTGGTTATGTTTAGTTGGTTAAATCTAATTTGCATGCCACATTAGCTAATTATTTCATAGTGAACAAGTCTATTGCAGCGACTGTGGGAACGGCATCCACCTCCTGAGCAAGAAGCAGAAATATGAGACCGTCAACATTACACTAAGTGCAACATGTTTTGCAAGAGATATTTTACCGATCGCCATGAAAGATTTATCGGCCTGTGCAATCTGAGCCCTTCTCCTCTCACAAGGCCATTTCACCTGCTGCGTGTGTGTGTTCATGGCTTTATGTTGGAGGTTAGTGCAGTCTCTGAGTACGAGGCTCGAAGTGCCGGCCAAATAGTAAGAGCCACTGACTGTTAGATCCAACAATCCCAGATCAAAGCGCAGAACTGTGAGAGCTAATGGGCCGTCAGGTGTCATTACACTTATTAATAAGTTAGAATTAACATTCGTTTTCATGTGCAGAGATTAAATAGGTGTACGAAAAGATCTTTCATCAGAACATATCAAAGTTTTACATTACATCCAAAGCCCAACAGGTTAAAGTCTAATCGTCATACCTGTAATCTGATTATATCACCCGCAGACATTAAAGTGCTATCGCCATCTCCAAGATCCTATCCCAATATGTATTAGGTGTAATAATAATAATATTAACAAATACCTCCAATTAGAAATGTAGTATAGTTCTTCTGATTCGCTATTTCTCTTTCCTCATGTGCAGGCATTGCAGAACCTTAGGTATCCATGGTTACGACCACTAGCAATTAGCTGTCACAATATCAGTGGCCATAACCATGGATACTTAAGTTCCTGCAATGCCTGCACATGAGAAAAGAGAGATAGCGAATCAGAAGAACTATACTGGATTTCTAATTGGAGGTATTTGCTAATATTATTATTATTACACCTACTACATAATGGAATACGATTTTGGAGATGGGAATACTTCTTTAAATGTCGCATTGGAAAAGAATGGAGTAAAACGAGCTAAGAAGATTTATACACATTTCTGTAAAAATTTAAATGATATAAAAATTGGCCCATAGTGGTCCTAAGATAAAACAAAACACAAACCTACCTACTGGGCCCCCACCGCTCCTCAGCACTGCTGTTGGTGTTCCCTGCTACTCTGCTGGCTTCCTCTTCTGGCAGGGAGGTGACCACTGTAGCGAATCAGTGACCATTGATTGACTGCAGCGGTCAATTGCATCTGAACTAGAAGAGAAATCTAGGAAACTGTTTCCTTTGGTTCAGATTGAATGCAGCCGTCGATTGTCTGCAGTGGTCCACCACTGAGTCTCCACAGCTGCTCCAGTTGTCTGTTATTGTCTGCAGCGCTGACGTCACTTTGACAGCGTTGCAGCCGATAAGTGAGCTCAGAGGCTCTGCCCAAGTTTACGGCACAGGCAACTCAATTATAGACGGTGGGCAATAACAATGATAATTCAGTGGTGGACCCGGGGAGGGTGGGGCAAGCACTCTTCTTTTTTAAACATACTTCAGTTAGCGGAGAGAGGTTTTCCAAAAATGGAAAATCATCTTAAGTGTATAAAATATTAGTTCTAAGGAATATTTTCCTAATAATATATAATTCAAACGGCTCAGTTCATTTTGCTATAAAACATACCGGCTGATTGTTCTACTTTTGCAATGTCACAAACTCCTTTTAAATGGGTTCTCCACGTATGGAGACATTTTTTCTTCTTAAATGCATGTATTCGGGGCTAAAAAAAAACAAACATTTTTACATTTATGGTTCATTAAATTTTTTTCTCTATTTAGACTATTTGGCTTTTACAGCCTTTTTTGTTTCACTGCACAATTAACTTTGAAGTGGTCTGTGGTCATAAATCAGCTGAGAAGAGCTCAGGAAAAGACAGATATAAGGCTGCATTCACACATCTGTCCGTGAGTTTCAGAGTGTTTCCTATTCTACCAAGCTTTTTTTTGAAGCCTTTCTGCGGCGGAATTGCCGCTGCGGAAACGCATAGTGGACACACAGCCTAAGAGTTACAAACTCTCCCGTCATTCATTCGGAATGAGCTCACTGACGTATTCTTAGTTAACTCATTTTTCAGCCAAGTAATAGACAGTGCAACACAAAGGCAAAACGTGCAAAATTCTTAATGGAGCCCAGTTGCAAAAATTATTTTTAGCTCCAATTACATGCATTTAAGTGAAAAAAAAAAAAGTCTGCAAAGGTGTGTGACCCCCATTAAGTTGCAAAATATCTATGAAATGTCATGCAATGTAAAAATAGCTCAACATTGCAACAGGCACCAAAGTGGCATTGATAGGACACCCCGGCACATGATGCAAGACCCTCAAAACGTACGCTCTGATTCTCAAATAAATCTCGTGCGTGATCAGTGGCAGCGCAGAATCGCAGCAGCGAGATTAATCCATCTTTTCCCAGTGTCCAAGTGATTACAGATATCACAATACACGCTGCAAATGAAAATGCAGGAAATTCAGGGAGCCGCCTGGAGGAGGAAAACAATTTGATCCTGTTATACAACCGCTCGCCTTCATGTCTCAACACAAACTATTTTTCAGATGTTTTCCTTGTCCCACTATTCACACGTTAGAATCAGCTTGCAGTTTCTGCCTTTCAGACAACAATCCTTTATAGTAAACTTGATGACTCACAAAAGGTAATTACAGGGTAAAGTCATTTACACGCGGATCCAAGTTTTTAATCTTTCGCTTGTATCCTTGTTAATAGCACATGGTAGGAATACTGCAGTGCTATTAACTCGTGACCAAATATCAGTTGCTCGTCGTCACACATGTTGTAGGTGAGGACACGGCACAGCTGGGAAAATAAAATACTTTTATTCACAAGATACTCTACATTTTATTTCTTGCAGGGATTTGGTCTGGTCTCAAAAGGGTTAAATGTTTTCTGTTTCTCAGGCAGTAAAATAAACCTTCAGATGGTTGAAAACCAGAAGCAGAAATCTCTCAGGCGCCCTCTAGTTTTCAAGTACTGCAGTCACAACTGCAAACAATATTGAGGATCCAGCGTAAGGGCTCATTCAGACAGCAGTGATTTTTCTCGTAAACAAAAAAAAAAAAATGTCCAAGCCAAGATTCATCAGTCTTTTTTAATAGAGTTTAATCAAAGTTTGGTCACTTTTGAAAAAAAAAAAATTATTAAGACTTCTCAAGCTTCACCTATCAAAAATTCCAATAAAAACGGGTAGCACACGGATGGCATCTGAGTGCTGTCCGATTTTTTCATGAAACCATAGACTTGCATTGGTGATTTTGATGCAAGAATTGGATCATAATTGGACGTATCCATAATTTTGTGCGGACCACTTGGTCTGCAAAAACGACTCGGACATGTGCACAGTCTATACTAGACACGAGTTCTATCTGTGAAATACATGGATAGAACTTGTATAAGAAAAATTGATGTCTGCTTGAGCCTTAAGACTAATTGTTTATTTTTTCAGATTTTTCATATTACAGTCACCTAGAAGTGATACAGAGGCATAAATTAAATTTTAGGGCTCTGGAGAGAATTAAAAATGTATTTATTTTACTCATATTCTGCAGCGCTTTACAGACATCATCATCACTGTCCCCATTGGGGTTCACAATCTACATTTCCTATCAGTATGTCTTTTGGAATGTGGGAGGAAACCGGAGAACCTGAAGGAAACCCACGAAAACACGGAGAGAACATACAAACTCCTTGCAGATGTTGTACTTGGTGGGATTTGAACCCAGGACCCCAGCGCTGCAAGACTACAGTGCTGGCAACCGAGCCAATAATAAAACAAAGTGCTCAAACTTTACAATATAATAGCGTTCCTTTCCTTTTTTTGACACAAAATTCTTCAAAATGGTGCAAGTAATTCATGAAAAAAAAGCAGAAATGTAAAATTATTTTATTTTCCCGTCTTGAACAGCTTTTATGACTTTTTGGCACCAAAAGTCGCATGTTTTGCAAAATGGAACAAAAATTGCTTTAAAATACTAACATACTAAAAAAAAAAAGACACCAGGCAGGGAGTAAAGGTCTGCCAAATTTTGCAACTTTTTTAAGAAAAAAAAAATCGCAATTTATGAAACAGATGAAAACATCTGGAATCGCTAAACTCTGCCCAGAAAGCGGAAAACAAAGCAAAACAAAAAAACAGGCGATCACATATAAAATAGACTTAAAATAAAGCTGCAAACAAAATAACAAATAGGGAGCAAACAAAAAAAGGCACAAAACTAGACAACAAACAGATGGAAAGACAAAGATGAATCAAGACTTAAATCATAGAAGTTATTTTCCAGCACGAGGGGCAATAACTTATACGGAAGCCATTTGTTCATGACTTTATATGACGCGCCCCCTGGGACATATTCCTTTTTGAGGGGAATACCCGGCACCGGATCAGATGGGGGGTTGTAGTCTCCGAGCGGCTGTGACCCGGTCCCGTGCCCAGGGCGTCAAGCTCAGGGTTATGTGGCAGTCCTTACTGATGTTATTAAAGTTCGTTATGTCGACTACGCCACCCGTTGTGATGCGGTCACTGTGGCCGCCGCTGCAGCAGGGTCCGCTGAGGCTGATGGTGGATGCGCAGCTTGGTGGGATAACCCCCAACGGGAGGGGTATAGCCTCAGAGGGGACAGGCGCAGAGGATGGGGGTTGTGGTGGTGCGGTGCAGCCGGTAATGATGACAGACTCGGGTAGTGCAGTTAAGGGTCTTTACTTACTGCAGATGTTCCTGGTCACTCTAGCTCCAAGTGACCTCCCGAGCCGTGCTGCGTCCACCAGGTCCTGGATCCGGCCAACCCCCAAACAAGTCCGGAGCGTGGCCCTGAGCTCTCCCTCTGTCCTTCCTTCAGCCGTCCCCACCAGTGATTCACCTAAATCCAGCTCCCTCGGGCCTTCTGTTGGGCAACCTTTGGCCTCAGGTTCCCTGACCCTCCATGTGGTGTGCCTTCAGGGTGAATGTAGTGGGTGACCGTGACAGACTCTGCCCACGGTCTCCGGTCTCTGGCTGGGGAATGTCTTTACCCCCACCAGCTTGGGTTCCGGTACCCTTCTGCTGACTCCTCACCCGGTGTTCTTATTTGGGTTCTTGGGTCCCTTCTTTGTCCCCCTCTGGGTCTTTCTGTACTCCACTCTCTCACTCTTCAGGCTCAGGTCTGTTCTGCTCCCTTGCTGCAGGCTGACTTCCTCTGCAGCAGACTTGTTCTCTGCACTGACTGACTTGTGCTCAGCGTCTGACAGGCTCCTCTGCGTCTGACCCTGATCTTTGATGGTGCCCACCTTATATAGCCCTCTATGTGTGAGCTCAGGTGACCAGCACCCAATGAGCTCCTATCACTACCCAGACTGCTCCCCCTATCTGCCCCTACACTACATGGGATGTTCCTCCCCCCTCCCACTCCAGCCAGGAACAGGCTCGGTCGCACCTGCACATTTCTAAGTGGGAGTGCCGTCGGCCTGCTCCTCTGGAATGGGATGTATGTAGTGCATGCAGTCTATCTGAGCTCAGTTCCACACTCCTTCCTTACCCGGGAGTGGAATATCACACCTCTGGGTTGAGGTGCAATACCCCTGTAGCAGCCGAATCCTCAGGGTGCTACATTCCCCCCTGGTAAATCACAGCACGTCCTCGGGCTGCAAGACATAAAACACCAAAACATACAAATTTTTTATAAACATGTAAAACACATAAAACATATATATATAAAACTTTCTCGTCGTCTTTTTCTTTCTTCCTCCTCTGGTCACCGTGCAACTCGTGACCAGGTAAAGTGCGACAGTCTTTTAGAAAAATGGTTTTTCCTATAAAACCGGTAGGGGGCGCTTTAGCAAGCGCAACTATGTACAGGGAAATTTTGGCCGTTCTCAGTCCCCGGCCAGGTAAAGGGAAAGGGATGGCTGCTCACAGTCCTCAGCCTGGTATGGAAAGGGTTACAGGTAACAGTTCGCTGGTCCCAACGGGGACTATTTTAGCAGCAACAACAGTTCCAGTTTCAGTTTCAGTTCCGATTCACTGTGCCCCGACAGGCAACTATATACAGTCTCCTGCTCTGCCGCACTCAACGGCGTCTGCCTCCTGCTCTTATCTTACGGCTGGTGGTTTCTTCAGACCCGTCCGGGTCCTCTTGCTCCTCCTCCTCGCACCGCAACTCCTCCTCCGTCAAGCGATGCACGTGGAGGGCGTAAGGTCCCTTGGCACACTTGTGCCGGGTGAACGTTACCTCATCACCGACGTAGAGGTCACGGCCTTTGTGACCCTCTGGCAGGTGGGACTCGACGTCCCGTCGTGTAACGAAGACGTCACCCATGGTGTTCCGGTCCTTTATGAAGCCCCACCCATGCTGCGCATTAAACTTTATTACCGTCCCGATGGTACGGGGACGATCTGCTGCACGGGGGTCCCTTCTGGTCCGACTCTTTTGCTCCGCGCTGCGGGTCTGGGCCCATTGCTCTTTGGCCTGCCTCTCCTCCCGCTCTCTCTTGAACTCTGCCAGCTGTTGACGGCAACACTCTGTGCGCGCTGCTGCAGCTGCCCGAGTCTCTCCGGTGAACCCCATCAGATCTTCTCCCTTGGGGTCCCACGCAAATTGAGCCTCTTCTAGGGGAGGCGAGACCCGAGTCACGGGCTTTGGAGCCGGGATCAGGGGCTCACACAGGGGACCTAGTTGCTTCTGCCGCTCCAGCTCCAAGAATCCTTCGGGCCAGATGAAAGGCCGACCGTCCGGCCACGTTAGCTGGCTGAAGGGGTCCTCTCCCAGATGTGGCACCCTAGGTATTACGGGCGCGGGCGCGGTGGTGGTGGCGCCCGGGTTGCCCAGGCCTTGCGGCCAGGCCTGGGGCACCTGGAAGGTGAAGGGCACCGTTAGGACGGCGGCGCCCTGGGTTACCTGGCCTTGCGACCAGGCCGGAGGCTCCGCGGAGGTAGATGGCTCTGCTTTGGATGCGGCGCCCGGAAATGCTAGGCCCTGTGACCAGGCCGGAGGCTCTTCTTCCTGCGCCACGCTCCGGGTCACGACGCGTGACGTCACTGGGGTCGCGACGGCGGCTTCCGGTCGGGGCCTAGTCGGTGGCGGTGTCATGGCGGTCTCGGGTACGGCAGGGGGACTTTCGGGCTCTGCGACGGGGAGCTGGGGCAGGTAAGCGGTCTTCCGGTATGGGGTATAGGCATCCCCCTTACCTGCTGCCATGCGTCTCGCTCCCTCTTCTGCGCCGTCTCCGGCCTTGGGTCCTCCCGCGTCATCCGCAGAGGCAGTCGATGTCTTCTTCCAAGGGAGCGGGTTAAGTGGACGGGTTCCAGCTTGCTGGGCCATCTCCCGGCCCCACTCCGCCAGGATCTCCCTCTGCACTCGGGCCATCCTTCCCGCGAGGCCCTCCAGGGCACTCCGCGCGCACTCCCGATCTCGGGGAAGCTGCGCCAGGATCTCCGCTAAGCCTAGCGGGGTTGTTGACTCCAGCAGGCTCCTGACCATCGGGTCGGTGCTGCTCTGCTCTGTTTCCGGCAGGCTCCTGGCCAGCGGGCCGGTGCTGCTCTGCTCTCCTCCTTCTTCCTCCAGCAGGCTCCTGGCCAGCGGGCCGGTGCTGCTCTGCTGCCGCTCCATTCCCGGGTCCACTCTTTCTCTCCTCGACTCCGGGTGAGCTTCTCCGCTACTCCTCATTAGACCTCTTGCCTCCGGGTGCGCTCGTTCTACACTGCTCCAAGCGACACCCATCTTTGCTCTTTTCTTTCGTCTCCTCCCACTTCGAGGGCGGTCCCGGGGCAACTCGGTGACTGTCAGCTCCAGGGGGAGTTCTTTCACGCTGACAGACACCTCCAGCATCACAGTCTCTGTTGGTGGGGGCGGTTTCCACTTTTGGCGCCATTTTCTGTCCCGGCCCACGATGGGAGGTGGCCTCTTGCTCTCCTTTGGCACGCCCATAATGGCGTCCGCTGCTCTTCCAAGGCGGGAAATCTGCGGTTTTGGCGGGAATCGCTTCCCAGTGGCGGGAAACTCTGCAGATGGCGGGAACAAGCTGGAAATGGCGGACAATCGGCGGGAAACGACTGGTGATGGAGTCCGATGGCGTGGACCCTCCGGAACCGGCAGGAGTCTTCTTTCTGAGGTAAACTTGCACTTTTCTTCAGGCACGCAGTACCCGGGTGTTGCGGGCACGTAATCCTGCCGACTACGCCAAAGTTGACGCGCCCCCTGGGACATATTCCTTTTTGAGGGGAATACCCGGCACCGGATCAGATGGGGGGTTGTAGTCTCCGAGCGGCTGTGACCCGGTCCCGTGCCCAGGGCGTCAAGCTCAGGGTTATGTGGCAGTCCTTACTGATGTTATTAAAGTTCGTTATGTCGACTACGCCACCCGTTGTGATGCGGTCACTGTGGCCGCCGCTGCAGCAGGGTCCGCTGAGGCTGATGGTGGATGCGCAGCTTGGTGGGATAACCCCCAACGGGAGGGGTATAGCCTCAGAGGGGACAGGCGCAGAGGATGGGGGTTGTGGTGGTGCGGTGCAGCCGGTAATGATGACAGACTCGGGTAGTGCAGTTAAGGGTCTTTACTTACTGCAGATGTTCCTGGTCACTCTAGCTCCAAGTGACCTCCCGAGCCGTGCTGCGTCCACCAGGTCCTGGATCCGGCCAACCCCCAAACAAGTCCGGAGCGTGGCCCTGAGCTCTCCCTCTGTCCTTCCTTCAGCCGTCCCCACCAGTGATTCACCTAAATCCAGCTCCCTCGGGCCTTCTGTTGGGCAACCTTTGGCCTCAGGTTCCCTGACCCTCCATGTGGTGTGCCTTCAGGGTGAATGTAGTGGGTGACCGTGACAGACTCTGCCCACGGTCTCCGGTCTCTGGCTGGGGAATGTCTTTACCCCCACCAGCTTGGGTTCCGGTACCCTTCTGCTGACTCCTCACCCGGTGTTCTTATTTGGGTTCTTGGGTCCCTTCTTTGTCCCCCTCTGGGTCTTTCTGTACTCCACTCTCTCACTCTTCAGGCTCAGGTCTGTTCTGCTCCCTTGCTGCAGGCTGACTTCCTCTGCAGCAGACTTGTTCTCTGCACTGACTGACTTGTGCTCAGCGTCTGACAGGCTCCTCTGCGTCTGACCCTGATCTTTGATGGTGCCCACCTTATATAGCCCTCTATGTGTGAGCTCAGGTGACCAGCACCCAATGAGCTCCTATCACTACCCAGACTGCTCCCCCTATCTGCCCCTACACTACATGGGATGTTCCTCCCCCCTCCCACTCCAGCCAGGAACAGGCTCGGTCGCACCTGCACATTTCTAAGTGGGAGTGCCGTCGGCCTGCTCCTCTGGAATGGGATGTATGTAGTGCATGCAGTCTATCTGAGCTCAGTTCCACACTCCTTCCTTACCCGGGAGTGGAATATCACACCTCTGGGTTGAGGTGCAATACCCCTGTAGCAGCCGAATCCTCAGGGTGCTACATATACACTTTACTACTACTGTACCTGTGTGTCGCCAATTTTACATGGAAACATATGTAAGGTTTTAGGAATATGTGATAGAATATTTTTTTTAGTCCTGGACAACCCCTTTAATAAGAGGTAAGTTGCTTGTTTTTACAAACACTTTGCAATTTTACCCATCAATGAAGATGCAAAGATGCATCTTAAGTAAGTAATTTCCTTTATATAATCCTTATATATTTGTTTAAGTTTACTTGTATTTCAATGAAGTTCACCCACAAATATGTAAAAAGGATTTCATATACTACATTAGCCTCAGTGACTGCAAAGAAAACAAATGACTAATACTAAAGATCGCTGAAACAAACAAAAACATTCTATTCCCTAATGTGTTTTCACAATTAAACTCGCAGTTCTGTCGAGCAGCGCAGGATAAATTCTTCTGAAATGAGTGCAGAACAGTTCATCCGTCAAAGTGTTTGCAGAGAGGCAGTAATCTTCAATGTGCTCGATTGCGTAAAACTATGTATCATGAAACAAAATAGCCAAGTTGCCAAATACCTGATACTATAAATGTCTTTCTGAAGGCAACAGTTTTCCTTGTAACATATTTGAGATGCTACATAATAAGACCAGGAGAGGAATATTTACATTAATACTTCACAGAAATAACATGGAGGATGGTGGAAATCTATAAAAATAAAATACATTCCAGAACAACATTTAGCAGCTGCAATTTCAAGGAGTATTCCCATCTCATACATGTACGGCACATCCACAAGGTATGAAATAAACGTATAGTAAGTAGATGAGGGTCTCACCTACTTATTTTGAGAACTGGGCTCAGTAGGAAGGTTCCTGTCTTACATCCTTTGTTTGTTTTTTTCTTGTTCAAAGACAAGTGTCTACTTGGAATCATTTTTAAGACATAGATTTGGTTTGCGAAATTCCAAACCCACAGACCACCACCCCGTCCAGCTTCTGGACCTTGGAAATGTAGCAATCAAATAATATCTGGCTCCCATACACATTAGATTCACGTTGTTCAATGATGACAGATTGAGATGGGTGCGGGATACCATGTATATGGGGGCTTTGGGACTCTCCCCTGACATATGATTTTGGGAGAGAGGAAGAAGGATCGCAATTTTAATGTCTAATCCTTTTTGTTCTACATAAGTAATATAATCCATTGAGGTGTCTGGCCGCAGCTTATTCCAGTCTTCAATACAGAACAGATGAATTCTCAGCCAAATCCAGCATATGTGTGTATATGGAGGCAGAAGTAATAGCAACTGGCTGACACCTATCTAAGGCCACGTTCACATGTTCAGTATTTGGTCAGTATTTTACATCAGTATTTGTAAGCCAAAACCAGGAGTGGAACAATCAGAGGAAAAGTATAATAGAAACACGTCACTAATTCTGCATTTATCACCCACTCCTGGTTTTGGCTTTACTGATGTAAAATACTGACCATATACTGAATGCATTTCCAGTACGTGTGGTATTCATTTTTTTCATAGATACAACACATACCCGCTATAATCTATGCTGCACTGCACTTGTCCATGTTTTTACATGCAAAACACACAGAAATGTCCGTTTTTTTCTGGCAGCATGAATAACACGGGCTAATACAAGTCTATGGGTCAGTGAAAAACACGTACAGCACACGGATGGCATCTCTGTGTGCTGTCCGTGTTTAACATTGCAAAGTATAGAAGATGATTTGTCATTTATTTATTTCTTCATCCATCCGTGAAAAATACTGATGACACACTGATGGTAATAATGCACACACTGATCACACACTGATACAACCCCTGGCAAAAATGATGGAATCACCGTGCTCGGAGGATGTTCATTCAGTTGTTTAATGTTGTTGAAAAAAAGCAGATCACAGACATGGCACAAAACTAAAGTAATTTCAAATGGCAACTTTAGGGCTTTAACAAACACTAAAAGAAATCAAGGAAAAAAAAAGTGGTACTCAGTAAGGCTGTGTGCCCACTATGCGTTTTTCAAGCATTTTTGCTGCGGAATTTCCGCAGCGTAAACGCTTGCAAAACGCTTGGTAATCCGTGCCCCATGATCCCCAATGTAAATCTGCATGTTCTGTGCCCATGCTGCGGAATTTTCCGCAGCGGATTTTCCTTGCGGAAAAATCCGCAGCATGTCCATTATTTGTGCGTTTCTGCACGCAGCTTTGAGGTCCCAATGCATTTGAAAAACGCAAGCCAAATCCGCATGTAAAAACGCTGCAAAAACGCATCAAAAACGGGTGTAAAATCCGCAAGCGTTTTTGACTGGCAAGAACATGCAGAAACGCTGCAGAAATTTTCTGCATCGTGGGCACATACCCTAAGGGTAATTTTTTTCAGACCAAGCAGAGGGAAAAAATTATGGAATCACTCAATTCTGAGGAAAAAATTATGGAATCACCCTGTAAATTTTTATTACCAAAACTAACACCTGCATCAAATTAGATCTGCTCGTTAGTCTGCATCTAAAAAGGAGTGATCACACCTTGGAGAGCTGTTGCACCAAGTGGACTGACATGAATCATGGCTCCAACACGAGAGATGTCAATTGAAACAAAGGAGTGGATTATCAAACTCTTAAAAGAAGGTAAATCATCACGCAATGTTGCAAAAGATGATGGTTGTTCATAGTCAGCTGTGTCTAAAATCTGGACCAAATACAAACAACATGGGAAGGTTGTTAAAGGCAAACATACTGGTAGACCAAGGAAGACATCAAAGCGTCAAGACCGGAAACTTAAAGTAATATGTCTTCAAAACAGGAAATGCACAACAAAACAAATGAGGAACGAATGGGAAGAAACTGGAGTCAATGTCTGTGACCGAACTGTACGTACCGCCTAAAGGAAATGGGATTTACATACAGAAACGCTAAACATAAGCCATCATTAACACCTAAACAGAAAAAAACAAGGTTACAATGGGCAAAGGAAAAGCAATCGTGGACTGTGGGTGACTGGATGAAAGTCATATTAAGTGATGAATCGCGAATCTGCATTGGGCAAGGTGATGATGCTGGAGCTTTTGTTTGGTGCCGTTCCAATGAGATTTATAAAGATGACTGCATGAAGAGAACATGCAAATTTCCACAGTCATTGATGATATGGGGCTGCATGTCAGGTAAAGGCACTGGGGAGATGGCTGTCATTACATCTTCAATAAATGCCCAAGTTTACATTGATATTTTGGACAGTTTTTTTATCCCATCAATTGAAAGAATGTTTGGGGATGATGACATCATTTTTCAAGATGATAATGCATCCTGCCATAGAGCAAGATCTGTGAAAACATTCCTTGAAAGAAGACACATAAGGTCAATGTCATGGCCTGCAAATAGTCTGGATCTCAATCCAATTGAAAATCTTTGGTGGAAGTTGAAGAAAATGGTCCATGACGAGGCTCCAACCTGCAAAGCTGATCTGGCAACAGCAATCAGAGAAAGTTGGAGCCAGATTGATGAAGAGTACTGTTTGTCACTCATTAAGTCCATGCCTCAGAGACTGCAAGCTGTTATTAAAGCCAGAGGTGGTGCAACAAAATACTAGTGATGTATTGGAGTGTTCTTTTGTGTGTTTGTTTTTCATGATTCCATAATTTTTTCCTCAGAATTGAGTGATTCCATAATTTTTTCCCTATGCTTGGTCTGAAAAAATTACCCTTACTGAGTACCACATTTTTTTTCTTGATTTCTTTTAGTGTTTCTTAAAGCCATAAAGTTGCCATTTGAAATGACTTTAGTTTTGTGCCATGTCTGTGATCTGCTTTTTTCAACAACATTAAACAACTGAATGAACATCCTCCGAGCACGGTGATTCCATAATTTTTGCCAGGGGTTGTAGAAAACACTGAAGACATACTGATAGAAAACACTGATGACACACTGGTAGATAATACTGATGGCGGCTTTTCACATTCGTGTTATAGATGGACGTGTGAAGGAGGCCTTAGGTGTATGGGAAAACTTAATGTGACCTTACATGCTGACATTGAGAAGTAATAACATTACATTTGTCATGTATAGTCACTTTACATTGTTCCCATCGTTTGCTTCCCGCTGCCACTTCGGATAAGACTGGTGGTCCGGTCCTCCTGCATCGTATTTGGCCACAATAGTGGCACATAGAGCTATGGTACGTCACAGGAATGGCAGGGGAGATGTGGATTAGACTTGCCACAGAAATGGCCGTCTTGGATACAGGAGGACCAGAACTCTGGTCTCAGTGGAGGGGCAATGGGAGGCAAAAGGAGGGCACCATTTAGTGTGACTATACAAGACAAATGTATAGTCGTTGTATAGTACTAGGGTGGACGGTCACTGTACGTCCACCAGACTGATCGATGCTCTCTACCAAATATAAGGGGGGGGGGGGGAATCAAGAGTAAATAATGCCCATAAACCCTACATAGGACAGACTGACTTTAAGAGACAACCCCTTATAGGATTTCAATAGTATATGTTAATGGTTCTTTCTCAATTCAAAAAAATCTTAAAATATACATGATGCCTTTAGATTGGTGACGGCTGGGTGGCTAGCATTTTCAGGAAGCGCTGGAATCAACTCATTTATTTATTAATGTAACTTCTGTTCTGAATTCAACATTTTCTATATTTCCTAAAGCCAATAAATGATTTTAGTTCAGGCTTTAGTTCCAAAAAATGTTCTTAAAGGCAACTTATCATTTAAAATAATGCTATTAAACCTGCAGATATTGGGTTAATCTGCAGGTTAATAATGTTTTGACTCGGTGCGACCCCGGCACTGAGAGCCCCACTGCTGGGAGGAAATTAACTTTATTTCCCCTGGCAGCATTCGGCTTCCAGTCACCGCTCAGTGTATAGAGAGTGGTGGCTGTAACCACTACACAGCTCTGACTGACAGCTGTAATGCTGAGCCGGCTGTCAGTCAGTGCCGGGGGTGAGGTTTTAGCCACCACTCTCTATACATTGAAAGGTGACTGAAACCACACCACTGGGAAGAATAAAGGTGATTTCCTCCTGGCAGCGGGGCTCTCAGTGCAGCGGCCACATGGTGTATTAACCTGCAGATTAACCCCATATCTGCAGGTTAATAGTGTTATTTTATATGTCAGGTTCTATTTAATTAAAACTATCCTAGAAGCCTTTTACATGGAGGGGGGGGGGGGCATTATTTGGGGGTAGGAAGATTGTTCTATCACCCTCCTTACCCCTAAACATGACCAATAGCTTCATAGTGAAAAAATTTATGAAAAAAGTAATCTGAGTTATTTACCTAAACAAGAACATTATTTATCTGCACAAAGCTCTTAGTCTTAAAAGCACAATTTATAACACACAGTATTATGCAGAGTTTGCAGAATGTTTATTCAATATTTAGAGCCGCAGACAAAATTAGCAGGGAGCTTAATACCCAGAACACAATAAATCTTGCACTGGATGCCTTGACAATACAAAACTACAATATTAGGGAAGATGAAAGAACAACAACAATTTCTAGACAATCTAAAGTACTTGTGAAGTGAAGCTGACTCAGCGGTGGGCTGTGCTCGCCTTCCCATCATCTTATTACTGTTTATTGTACTGTATCTGCTGGAGTCACAAAGACATGAGCTAATGGCCTTTCAATACCAAGTGGTAGTTTCCACAGTATGTGAATTGCATACATAACTGCCAGATGTGTTTGCAGCAAAGGCTGCGTTATATAGAGCATCTGTTCTATTCTTCTGCTTATTCTGGACTATTACATTAGCAATAATATTTCATTCTTCAAAAAAACAAACCTCCACCAAGATGCAGTTTGCCACAATATTGTGGACCAGAGAGAACACAGGAACATCTCAGCATCCTGATTTTATAAGACATTTAGAAAACTGGTTCAATCCACACTAATGTGCAAATAAAATCGGATATTAGGGTATAATAGGACTCCACCATCAGCCGTGTGGTCAATACAAAGGATTGGCACGTGACTTATTCCTTCCAAAGATCTTACAAAGGACCAGGGGACATTCATTACGTGTGTAGGAAAAGCAATTCCGGCGGCTAAATAAGAAAGGGTTCTTTACAGTCACAGCAGTCAGACTGTGGAATGCCGGTCCCAAAGGGTAGTGTTGGCAGACACAAGGGCAGCTTTTAAAGGGTTTTTCCAGCCCAAATCGATAAGTCTGCAGTCACTCTGTGTCACTGCAGACTTATGAACACCCCACTGTGTGCTGCAGGGATTCACCGGTTTCTGAGCTGGGAGGCTATGTATGAGTTATACATACTCCAAGGCAAAGCCCGCGATCTACGCCACAGTATATGCAGGAGAAGAAGGAAAGATCCAGTTTCCGATCCAGGTATATATAAAACTAATTCTTTTATTGCAAAAAGTTAAAAATATTTGACAAAAAAAAAAATAATTGCACACCAACAATCTAAGGTGTGAGGGTGGGACGTTGAGGTCTCATCACCAGGCACATTTCGAGCACTACCTGCGTTCTTAGACTTGGTTTGAACCATGATTGTTGGTGTGCAATTGTTCATTTTTTTGTCAAATATTTTTTAACTTTTTGCAATAAAAGAATTCGTTTTATATATGCCTGGAATGGAAGCTGGATCTTTCCTTCTTCTACTGCATTCCTTATGGACACACACAGGACACCTTATTCTGTAAAGTTACTCAAAAGCACAGTTACCTTTTAATTTGCTGTCAAGTAATACCATGTTTTATAAAAAAAGATCTCCCACTGTTTGCTGTGGTTGTAGACAGCCGACGCTGCACTAATCGACTGATTGACGTTTGTCCAGTGCCTGCGATCTCTGGGAAAATCTTTCAACCTTCTCTATTTTACACTGATGGTGTAGTTGCTAATTTAAATTTTTCTTGTATTGGGAATCATCTTTCTATGCACTTATCTCCTGATGAGACTTAAAAACAGCAGTCAATGTGCACAAAAAGAGCTGCAGTAAAAAGCATGGGGGACGGACAGCGCGCAACCTGGGACTCTGTAGAAAAAGAGGCAGGATTTCAGACTGTCTTAGGCTATGTTCACACATCATGGTTTTTTCTGTGTCGATTTTCTGCAACAAAACCTGCTCTCTTGCCAGGAGCTTGTTCAGGATTTTTGTTGCTGTTTTCTTACTTTTTTTTTTGGTGCGTTTTTTCATAGTTGTCCTTTTGTCTCTGTTATGCATGTACATAAAGTTCAGTGAAAGAAAAAAATCTCATTCTAATTTATGTACAAAAAACACTGAAAAAACGCTGAAAACTTGACACTTGCGTTTTTTTCAAACCCCCCCCTCCCCCCGTTACTTCCAATGGGTGAAAAAACGCTCAAAAAAAACATGTAAAGCACAAAATCCTGAACAAAAAAAACTCATCATGTGTGCATGAGATTTCTGGAATCTCATAGACTTTGCAAAACGCAGCTGAAAATTTGCATAAAAAAATGCATCAAAAAATGCTGAAAAACACAACATGTGTGAACATAGCCTAAAACTCGCACTTGACCCTGAGGTTACAATGAACTTACTACACAGTCATGTAGCGAATGCGGATAATAAACAGTATGTAAGCATGTCCGTAATTTAGACTTTAGGTCGCTGGGCACATGAAAAGTTTGTGGGGGAATAATAAACCTAATGCCATAAAACAATCTAGATACCAGTAGCCCTTCTCTGTCCTAGTAATGACATTCAGCTCAGTAAAAACTTCAGCGCTAGAGCCTATTTTTCCATTATTATTATCACCATTAATCAAGCTGCATTGAATAATTGTCCTTATTTCAGCCTGGGTAAATCGGAGCTTTTGTTTACTCTCTATTCCTCTGAAAAAGGGAATTAAATATTAAAAGCGCCATCTGCAAATCATGTTCACTCACAAGTATCTCAAAATAAAAAGTACTTTCATCTATTATTTTTAAAGACCCGACTGAATGATGCAGCTTATAAAATAGTAACCTCCGGAGTACACTGCAATGCTATTTGTGCTTGAGAAATCAATGCAATTACAGTGTTCATCTGTTTGGGAGAATGATTTATTGACATAAATTCCAAGTCCTGTAACCGATACCGTGAATAAGATGAGGCCAAGGGTAGGACATCGCTTAAAATTCCAAAAGAAACTAAATTAGGAGGGAACACTGAGAGGTAGTGGTCGTAAATGCAGATCTGCACTTTTACCTCTTGTTTCACATGTTAAATGTCTTATATATCTGTATTCTCTCCAACAAAAAAAAAAAGCGCATTACAACATTTTGATATCATAAAAAATAGTGTATATATATTCATACTGTACAGTGTAAATATGTATATACAGAGGGTGAAATAGGTATTGAATACATCACCAATTTTCTAAGCAAATACATATGTAAAGGTGCTATTGACATTAAATTCTCATCAGATGTTGGTAACAACCCATCCAATCCACTCAGGAAAAGAAATTATATCATAGATGTTCATATATTGAGTTATGTGTAATACTGAGAGACGACACAGGGAAAAAGTATTTAACACATGAGGAAAGAAGTGCAAAAAGCCTCGGAAAGTCATGACACCAGCTGAAATCTATCAGTAATTAGAAAACAATCCCTCCACTTAGTGATAAATAATATCAGCTGGTTCAACTGAAGGAGTGTAAAAAGGTGTCTCATTACCAAGGTGCCACACAAGAAACATTTCATGATGGGTAAAACCAGTGAACTGCCTCAAGACTTTCGCAACCTTATTGTTGCAAAACAATCTGATGGCATTGGTTACATAATAATTTCTAAACTACTGAAGGTTTGAGCGAGCACTGTTGCGCCCATAATCCAGAAGTGGAAAGAACATCATTTCACCATAAACCGGCCACGAATAGGTGCTCTCCACAAGATTTCAGACAGATGAGTGAAAAGAATTATCAGAAGAGTTGTCCAAAAGCTAAGTTTTCAAGAGCTTCAGAAAGACCTGGAATCAGCAGGTACAATTGTTTCAAAGAAAATTATAAGTAATGCACTCAACCTCCATGGCCTGTATACACACTCACCATACAAGACTCGATTGCTGAACAAAAGACATGTTCAAGATTGTTTAAAGTTTGCTGAACAACATTCAGAGAAGCCTGTGAAATACTGGGAAAATACAGTCCGGATAGCTGAGAACAAAATTGAACTCTTTGGATGCCATAATACACACCATGTTTGGAGGCCAAAATGCACTGAATATCACTCCAAAATCACCATACAAACAGTGAAGTTTGGAGGTGGGAACATCATGGTGTCGGGCTGTTTTTCAGCACTGGCAAACTTCATATGATTGAAGGAAGAATGAATGGACAAATGTATGGAGACATTCTTGATAAAATTTTGCTGCCATATACCAGAATGATGAAAATGAAACGAGGGTGGATATTTCAGCAAGACAATGATCCCAAACACACAGCCAAAGAAACTCTCAATTGGTTTCAGAGAAATAAAATAAAGCTGCTAGAATGGCCCAGCCAATCACCTGACCTGAATCCAATAGAAAATGTATGGAAGGAACTAAAGCTCAGAGATCATAGAAGGAGCCCACCGGACCTTCAGGATGTGAAGAGTTTTTGTGTGGAAGAATATGCCAGAATCACACCTGAGCAATGCATGCGACTAGTTTCTCCATACAGGAGGCATCTTGAAGCGGTCATCGCCAACAAGGGCTTTTGTACAAAGTAATACATTTCAGTAAGCGTGTTCAATACTTTTCCCTGTGTCATTTCTCAATATTACACATAACTTAATTTATGGACATCTACGGTTTGATCTATTTGCCTGTGTGGATTGGATCGCTTGTTACCGACATCTGGTGAGAATTTCATGGCAATAGCACCTTTAGAAATATATTTACTTAGAAAATTGGTGATATGTTCAATACTTATCTCATCCTCTGTGTGTGTATATATACATATGTATATATATATATATATATATATATATAATAAATAAATATATATATAAATATATATGTTGATGGATTTTACATGTAGCACATGTACATTATATATATATGCATATATACGGTATATATATATATATATATATATATATATATATGTACATATATGCTGCATGTAAAATAAATTAAGATATTCTTATCACCTTGAACGCTAAATTGCACTGTGAAATTGCGAGATTGACATATCCACGATGACAAAGTTATTTTGAGCATGATAATGGATAATTAAAGGGAACCTGTCAGATGATACATGCTGCCCAAACTTCGGGTAGCATGAATCAAAGACTTGTTGCGAGATTGCAGCCATGTATATCGCTCTTGGAAAAGCCCAGCTGCTTTCTCCTAGGCTGGGTATAAGGGGGCGTTTACACTGTACGTAGCCATGTTGTCATGGTTGCTAATACAAAGATTTTCTGAAGATATGAATAAAGTTACAAGAACTTTTTTAATCCCCTAGTGCTGGACCACCATTTTTTTAAGGTGCATTTACACTGCCCATTAATCAGAAATGAACACTCCTACTGTTTCCCTATATTCGGGCAGTCTAAACAGGCTGTCAATAACCAGACGAACAAGCAACTTTTGTCAAGTCAAACAATTTTGAAACTTGCTTAAAAGTCATCTTTCTTGGGAGCACATCATCCTGTGTAATCAAGTGATCCCAAAAACAATGACATTCGGCTAGAAACAATGATTGGGTTAATGATTGTTTTGTGTACATTGAAGTGTGATTGTCCGGTCTAAACAGGCTATTAAATAGCCATTGCTGGACTTACATGTAGCCGATTGCCAGTCACTTAGAGAATGTAGTCGGCCAGTGTAATCACAGATTACAGGAACTGCATAGCTAGATTTTACGGCAAGGTTTTGGCCATTTGGTTGGGGGTCTTGACAATAGTGTAGGAGTGTCTGCTATAAGCACATCTCTAAAAGTGGAATTGATTACCCCACTGGTGGATTGGACGGGGTCTGCGACGGCGGGACAGGTAGGTGGCCGGGTTAACATTATTTTTTCACTCTACTCTTCTCCAAAGATTCAGCTATATTCAATTCCCTTTGAATAACTTTGATGCAAATCTAATTTCTTTGCCAAATTCGAGAATTTAAATTTTAACAGATCCGTTCTTCACTAATAAAGTTGTTAACAGTAGAATTGGACAAACAAGTTATGTAATGTCTGCGAAAAACGAAAGCGCACAAGTAGCTGCTTTTCTACAAACCAATGCAATTATATTTTTGAAGAAGTAAACTTAGCAGGAAGGTTTCTCATATTTATCTGTCATACTTCTCTTTTCATATGAAAAATAGAAAGGAAAATGAAGAGACTTAAGATGGTTGTACAGTGCGGCAGTATGCAGGTAACATGAGAGTAGTTGTGTTATTTATTGCAGGCTAGTAAATCAATAGGTGAGCGACACTGATTGATCTAAATGTTCAAAGTAGGATAGCTGAGCAATAAGGCTCCTCGTGACATTCAAGAAGGGGATCTGCATTACTCGGCAAATTGAGAACAGTATGCGACTGAAAATAATTCCATATGTTTTCAATGCTTATATTGGGTTAAGAGTCGTCGGATCTGATGACTTTGATTGTTGCACAATCCAGTATAAGGCAACTGTTAATTGGTATTAAAATGGGATAAGGTCAATGTGAGCTAATTGATTTTCATCAGTGTTTGGTTGATCTGTTTGTCATTTTTTCGTATGCAAAAAGAAAAAGAGAAATAGTAAAGCTTCTCCTGTCCAGTGCAATGTTAATAATGGACAGGATGGACACAGCTTGCACATGGAGGGCCACATGTGCTGTCCATGATTTTCACAAACCCGTAGACTTGTATGGGTGATTTTGTTCTGTGACTTAATTCATAAATGGAGATAAACCATGGCACTACTGCTTAATGGTGGACAAGTAGGATCCCAACTTATTATACTAAGGAGCATGAACGGTGGCGGTGGACGAAGCGTTCAGTGTTTTTTAGGTCCTTAGAGAGATAAATGCAATCCTGACTATGTGCCATACAACTGAAGTTGAGGAAGGTCAAGTTTAGACCGAAACGTTTGTGGATTGCATATTAAATTATCTTTGACTTTGCATCTACTTTGAGTGGCAAGTTTTTGCTCCTCAATTCATAAATGGACGTTATCTCCGTGATTTCTTCTTTGCAGACACACACAAGTGAACAGCTCCATAGACTATTATGGATATGTGTTCTATTCATGAAAATATGGACAGAACACGTACATGAAAAACGGACTGAGAGGGGCCTTACAGAGTTCACCCAGACCAGCGAGACCTTAGGAATGGCTGCTCTGGAGAGGTGAAGAATAAACAGGTAAGTGTTTAGCTTGCGCAATGCATCACCTGCTTTGTGCCCGCTTTTAAGAAATATTGGTCTACCCCTTAAGGGTTACTCAAGCAACACTAGCAAATTATGGGCCCGATTCATTAAGACTGGCGCAGCACATAATTGCAATATGCCAGTCCTGATTAAATAGAAGGCGCCAAATTCATTAAGAATGGAGAAGGAATGGATTATTCCAGCGTCAGGATCTTCTTAAATAATCTTTTCCTTCCTCATTCATAATCTTGCGGCACAGCTGATTTCCAAGTGGGTGAGCTAACTCTTTTTTTTCTTCAAATTCATTAAGAGGCGCATGCCACTTAATGAATTTTTGCGCCTCCGTGTGCTGCACCAGAAATGCTACCCCAGTTATAGACTGGAGTAGCATTTCAGGTGTATAAAGAGAAGGCATTTTTTGATGAATTTGATGGGTGTCAAATCTCACCCCAATCTCGCCCTGGCTGAGCCTTGCCTGGACTATTTCAACTGTTGGAAAAATACCAAAAGTTACAAAAAACTTTGCGCAAAAAAATTGTCACTTTTCCAAAGCTTTTATGCCAGATTTCTGGTGTAAAAATTTTGATGAATCAGGTAATAAAATACTCTCAGTGATGGGACTGCTGCAGTAAATAAAACTGTGAACCTGTAACGTAAGAGACGCTCAATCATAGGATGATTTCTTTTACATAAATGTAATTACCATCAATAAACAATGCGGCAATATATGGGAGACATCTGGAGAAGCTGTGGAAACATTTGCTGACATGACACGGTCTAGCTGTGACATAATACAGTGTTTCGCTTTTCTACCAGAACGGACAATTCAGATGAATGGCTTTCTGTACATTTACTCGTACAGAAGCGCATTTTAAAAGTTTGTATTCCAGGATTGTTGAAATGACTCATTATGGTTATAACTGCAAATGATAACTGCAAATGTAACAGAAAACTGTCTCATGTGTTAAGTGTTTATTTTTTACGGGAGAGTTTTCCATTTCGCTTCTCTGGCCAAACTGTGTATGGGATAAAAAAAAAGGCCGCCGAATGTCTTATTGCTTTGATTACACACATTTGCTGAACACATTAAAGAAGATCATTCATTTAAAACTGTTTATTTTCATACTAGGCTGAACGAAAGCCGGATTCCCTATTACTCTTTTATCGAAAAATCCCAAATGGCCCGGGACAATATGTGACTATTAAATCTGAGTATTCACATAGAGCACTTGGAAAAGAATTTGCTTTAGTTTATTATTTCCTCCATCAGGGGCACTGCTGTAAAAATCAAGAGGTATTTTACATCGGGGAATATTCCAGCCAATTATTCCCAGCAATATACCAATTACAATATTGTAGACAGTGCCTTACTGCAGCAAGGTTCTTAAAAGTAAGGATATTAACTTGAAAAGATGTTAAGACGCACATCTGCTGGAAACATGTCACCGGCTTATTTCTCAAAGTGCATATCAATGGCTTATTAATAGACCAGAAAAGTTTAAGCCACTCAGAGAATCTTTAAGTGCTACTTTGCTCACAAATTCTTCAATATTTACAGATGACAAATACAACAAATACAAGAATAAGGTATGATTGCAATATAAAATAAATAAGTCACATTTTGATACATTTCCAAAATAATTGGTTAAAAGAAGATGACTACTTTTACTAGTGATTGCAGATGTTTTTCATATCTGGCAAAATGCCTAAATATAGGGAGAAAGTGAGTAGTAATGTGAATCTGAAAGTCAAAAATAATGTGCTGATTAATTTTCTATTTAAAGAAGTTGTCCACTACTTTTACATTGATGACCTATTCTTAGGACAGGTCATCAATGTCTTATCGGCTGGGGTCCGGCACCCGGCACTCTTGCCGATTAGCAGCCGCCGGCCGGAAGTACTCACTTACGGAGCTGGCCGTCTACTTGTAGTGGCCGAGGCTTGGTACCTTACATCCACCTCCTATTCTAATCAATAGAAGGTGGATGTGTAGTACCCTGCGGAGGCCACTACAAGTAGACGGCCAGCTCCGAAAGTACGTACTTCCGACCGGCGGCCGCCGCGGTCACCGATATTAGCTGACCGGCAAGGGGGCTGGGTGTCGGACCCCGGCCGATCACACATTGATGACCTATCCTAAGAATAGGTAATCAATGAAAAACTAGTGGACAACCTCTTTAAGTGGACCAAGCAGACTAACGAGGAATGATCAGTTTGTGACTAACTGAATATAGACTATACCATGCCCTACCACTATCAGAGATTCAGAGTGATTAAGGGGGCTATCTGGGACTATTTTATTTTTTAATACTATGGGCCTAAGAACTAACAGGCAGGTAGTTGCTAACTACCTGCCTGTTCTGCCTGCCTCTGATCTATGTAGGCTCAGAGTGATCATAGACTGCTCCTGCCTGCCATTCCGCGGCTTGTACTGACGTCACATTGATAGAGCAGCTGCTTTTTTTACGCTCTGTTAACGGAGCATGACTTCCGATGTTGTGGAGACTGAAAGCCAGCTTCCTGCTGCCTAACTGCGGGAAGCCAGCTGTCAATCAGCATGATGCTGGCAGTCACACCCCATGGACAGAGCAGCCCGAGGAAGAGAATCACCAGTAGGAGCGGTCTATGATCATTCTGAGCTGATGCCGGGTAGAAAAGGTAAGTGGTTAGCATCCTGCCTGTTAGGCTCATAGTACAAAAAATAAATTAGTTTTGTAAAACCCCTTTTAGTAAGGATTTGATTAAGTAAGGTTCTCTAAGATCAACATACAGTATCAGTGCCTGAAATCATAGCACAACAATGGAAAAGAACTTAGTGTAAAACTCTCACCAAACTTTCTCTTAGTTGTTTTCCCCCTTAATATATAAATATATTCTATATATTAGTAAATGCTTTTAATATATTAGTAAATACTTTCCATAGAAGTGTTGTGGTTTTTTATGCCTGTGTATACACAAATAATAATGCAAAAGGCAACTAACATCCAGAATGTGAAATTGTGTGCCAAGAATTAGAACAGTTCAGTGTTAAATCCATGCATCTGGCCTGAATGAAAATCGCTCATTATTTTCTTGTACACCAGAACTTTGTTAGATAATAAAATGTCTTTGTTTCAACTTCCTCATTAATGGTTGTGACATACTATCCTGTGCTGTATTTCTATACATGAATCCGATAAAGGAAGGGTAATTCCAAGTTTTAACATTCAATGACCACAAACATAAATGTAAACGTTCTCTGTTACTTCTCATTTCGCATAATGCCTGTAGTAACCTCCATTAAATTCACTGGAAGATACGATTACTCGTCAGTGGTTTGAATTAACAGTTAAAATAAAGTGCAGGTGACTACTGTAAGGCGGCTGTCACACAGGCAGGTTGCAGGTGCAGTATTTAAAGCTAAAATCAGATGTGGGCAGAAAATCTGCAGTTTATTATATTGCAGCAAATTGGAAAGGATTTTCACAAATATCATGTACATGCTGCATAAATTATTTCTAGTTAGATACTGAAATTTTGCAATGTAGGGCGAAATCTGTGGCAAGTTCTCAAAAAAAAATCTGCATTTAGTATGTGCAGATTTTGTCACCGATTTCCATCAAAATTTATGATGAAATGTGTGATATAAGTCTAGATGTACCTTAAAGGGAATTTGTCAGCAGGTTTTTGATGCCTCATCTGAGAACAGCATAATGTAGGAAAAGAGACCCTGATTCCAGCGATGTATCACTTAGATTACTGGGTGCAGCAGTTGTGACACAATCAGAGTTCTCAGATGTAGAATGAAGCAGAGCTGAGAAAGCTAACTCCGCCCACACCAGGCTCTCTATGTAAAAAAGTCCATAGACAGTGAGCAGCTTATCACAGTAGGGGTGTGGTTGGTCTAGTAGTCATGTGAAACCTAGTCCAGGCAGTGAAAATTGGTAGGAGAATGGGGGTAATAGTCCGCGCTGCTGATCTAAAAAGCAAGAAACCAGGAAAGAGCAATGAAATGACCATGCGGTTTATTCTCTACGCGTTTTGAAGTTGAACCAACGCATTCTGCTACCAATTGTTCCATACAACGGGATTTCCAGATCTGAGGGTGCTGCAGCAGCTGATTCATCTTGATTCCTCTGCTGTGGGTTAAAACAAATCCGATAGGTGAGCAGTTCCTTTTTTCAACTATTACCAATTTCCTCCCTTGGATAAGACCCTATTGCACTTGGTGTCCCCTTCTCTCCTAACCTCCAGGTGATAAAACCTTCATTCTATGGAAACAACAGCTCACAGCCTGATAAGTGACACATCGTTTAAATCTGTGTTTCAGCCTCTATGTCATGCTGTCTTCAGATTACATAGCAAAAACCTGCTGACAGATTCCATTTAAAGGTGTTAAAAACATCACCATATCTTGATGGTTTAGCATAGTCCATCTCTGAATGTCGTGTACTACATGATCTCTTCATCCCATTTCTTATTCTCCATCCCTCTCACTGGTTATCACTCCTCAAATGACACGCATTTTATCTGGAATATTTCTATATTTTAGTACTGCATGCTCATACTCTCATATATAAAAGGACTAATCTCATCTCAGTGTTTTATAGCTTAGATGGTAATAACTCTGTCCAGTTTCTGACCACTGGAGGTGAAGCTACAGAAACAGCAGAGAGCGGCTGAGCTTTGCGGTTTACGATACTGGTGCACTGTTGAGGTACAGGGTTAGAGATGGCTGATGTCAAAGATGATGACACGGACAACGGAGAAAGAAACCAGCAACCAAAGATTACGCGTCACATGTATTGCCACTGAAAGAAAAAAAATATGGGTCACGTGACCAGATTCTAAATGAGTGGGATAGTAAGGGCCCCGTCACACTAAGCGATGCAGCAGCGATCCCGACAACGATACGACCTGTCAGGGATCGTTGCTGCATCGCTAATACATCGCTGGTGAGCTGTCAAACAGGCAGGCTCACCAGCGATCAGGGGAGCAGCAATATCGTGGAAAGAATCGTTCCACGATGTCCTGCTCCCGTTACCAGCCTGCTGCAAGCAGGAGCAGGCTGGTAACTATGGTAAACATCGGGTTACTAAGTGCGCGTGTGCCCCTAGTAACCCGCTGTTTACCATGGATACCACTCTGCTACGGTGCGCGGGAGCCTCCGCGCACCGTAGCAGAGTGGTATCCATGGTAAACAGCGGGTTACTAAGTGCGCGCGTGCCCCTAGTAACCCGATGTTTACTATAGTTACCAGCCAGATCGATGGTCCCGCTGGTCACACACAGCGATGTGTGCTGGCCAGCGGGAGGCCAACGACCAAAAAATGGTCCAGGACACTTTGCAACGATCAGCGACCTCACAGCAGGGGCCTGATCGTTGCAAAGTGTCACACACAGCGACATCGCTGGTGAGGTCGCTGGTGAGTCACCAAAACCGTGACTCAGCAGCGATATCGCTAGCGATATCGCTATGTGAGACGGGGGCTTAAGTCTATTTAACTGGAGTACATTCTAAACTTCCAATAAAGTGAATTTTAAATTGATTTAAAAGGGAAAAAAAAGGAATTCTCTAAAAACTCTTTAAAAGCAAACTGTCATATAAAAAAAGCTATTAAAGTGCAGCTATGGGGTTAGGAAACAGAAAGCCTGGAAATAAATTTTATTCCTCCTGGCAGCCTCTGGCTTTCAGTCATAGAGGCGTACTGGCGCAGCTTCAGTCACAGTATACAGTATACAATACAGTGAGAGATTGTTGTAAGCGTTTCCCCCGTCACTGACTGACGGCTGGCTGTACAGTGTATCAGTGCTGAGCTGGCTGGCAGTCAGTACCGGGGGCGTGGTTACAGCTTCCACTCACTATGTACTGAGCAGTGAGTCAAGCCGCGACTACCGTGCCTGTATGACTGAAAGCCAGAGGCTGCCGGGAGGAATAAAGTTCATTTCCTCCCGGCAGCCAGGGAACAGCTTTAGAACACTATTAACCTTCAAATTAACCCCATATCTGTAGGCTAGCAGCGTTTTTTCACATGACAGGTTCCCTTTAAACTATCTCGGAATCAAGGTGAGCAATTTGATATGCACTTTTAAAAATGATTAGCAAAAATCAACAGTGCAAGTAAAAAATAAGAAACTTTGGAATATATTTTATTGAAGAAAAATGACACTTTTCTTGATTATCAGTCACTCTTTGTCTCCTGAACTGATCAATTACGCTCAAAAACTGCTCAAATCTGTCTACCAATCTGTCTGCACTGAGGAACCAAATTATAAAAACAGGCCGGAGTGAAATAAAAGCTGAAAAAGACAAGAAAAACTGCTGCTTCTAGAGCAGGGAGGAAAATTTCTAAAAATGCAGGGAACAAGTGATATAATGGCCAGAAATAGTGAATATTCCTCATGTACATGCACATTATAACTTCAAACTAAAAAGGTAATCTGAAAGTGAAGTTACAATATAATGGTTCTGTGTCTTGCTGTCTGTTGGACGTCTTAGGATTTAGCACTCGACTTTCTATATTGGGTTTTCAACACCATCTCTTAGCTTTTGATAACCTCTTTCTCTTGGACAAGACCGGTGAGCGTCGACTGTCTCATCTGTCATATTCTCTGTGACCTAAAACTCAACCTTTGAAAAGTTTTCTTCCCCTTTCAACATTCCAACACCTGATATGTCAATCACCATCTATAATACTAATATTACCCACGGACTGTATTGTGTATATCCCTACTGAAAAGCTCTATAGGATATATTGTTACTATATAATGAAATAGTCTGTTCCATTACATTGTACCTTCGTTTATTATCAGTTTTTAACCTTGCCATTTTAGTATTTGTGTCTAGATACAGAATTATGATGGCAGAATTAGAATAATATTGTAGGTTTACCTGAATTCCTATGCAAAACCACAGATGACACATTCCGATTTTACAATGGGGTTGTGCCAAATTGCAAACTTGGCTTTGATACACCTCACAAACACCGCTCTGTATACTCACAAAAACACCAGTTATTTTATATATTATTGTGCCTTTTCCACCGTTCCTTCTATAATATAAATGATTCACTGTGCAATCTTTCATTAGGTGAAAAAAAAAAACTCTTTTCTCAGCCAAAGACCCTCAAAAGAAAAAAAAAAAGGACAAGATTCTGCATGCCATACAATTAACGTAATGGTTGAGTAAGCGGAATGTACTGCACAAAATGTACTTTTTCTTCTCTGAAGCAATTTTACATCTATGTAACCTTACCGGCTGGAAAATAACATCAATAAAATGCTAATGAGCTCACGTGTAAAATGCCCAGTAAAGAAGAGAGAATACACTATACCTCTTCCAAGATCAATGAAAAATGAGGTTTGGAAGAAAAAGCTGGACTGAGCTGTAGCTACAAAAGATTCTCCTCAGTGTGACATTCTAGAAGTTTAAAGCCATGCTTTTATATTGATTGAAAAAAAATTTACTTTGAATATAACATAGAGATAAAAAAGAGAAACCGCTCAATAAACACTCGAAACAGAATACCGGTTGAAATAAAACCTACTATTTCGGCAATAAAAAAAAAACTGAGTTGTTCATAATGAATGATATATACATCGATCAGCCATACTATTAACTCCCAAATCATGGCCGGTGTGCCTTTTATGGCAGTCAATAAGGAAACACTAAACCTAGAAAAGAATAATAAAATGAAACAACAAATACATTTGCCCTTAATTTTGAATTGTTTGATTACAGCATTTTTCTGCATGATTTTGTAAAAATTATGCAGAGAATTGGGGTTAAACAGGACTCGGGGGAGGTTTCTGCTGCAGGCAGTTGTCCTAAACCCATAAACAGGACAGTGTTGAGAAGGTAGGGTGCACAGATATAGCTTTTTTTTATCTATTTCTCAGATTTAATTGTAATATGCAATGAAATAGAATCAACATGAATTAGGAAAGGAAAAGATTAATGGATGTTTTTCTAGGATTTTTATATATACATGTGCATTTTGTGCTAAGTGTTCTTGTAAGGGACCTTATGCACTGTGTCCTGTGCCACCCATGAGAATGTGCTCAGCTGTCTAAAGAAAGCCAAGCTCCTGTTCTATTAGCCAGGATTGGAGGAACCTCTAATCCTAGATGTTTAACCCGCCATGGTCTAGAATGATTTTGCCACCCTCAAAGAAAATCCCTGTTACTCAGGCCTATCAGTGGTCACCTGGCAAATCTAAAATGGCTACCACAGACAGGCTTAGTGCAAGCCACCAGATCCCAGTGGTTTTCCTGGCCTTCACCCTTATTCCCTGTACAGGGATCTGGACTTACATGGAAAACCCTGGGTTGGAGCCATGGAGTCAGCTGCTGATCAATGGTGCAGGCTGGCAGGAGTGGTCAGGTAGCCAGGTCAGAACCAGGAGAGCTGTCAATGTGCTAAATCGGAAGGCAAAAGAATGGTCAGGAAATGGGCCATAGTCAGAAACACGAACATAACAAATCGAGCAGGAAAATCATGCACAGGACTAAACCAAAGTAAAACGGACTACAGCTGTCAACACTAAGCTAGAAGTATTTGTAGGGTGTGTTGTCCTGTCCAGTTGGCCAAAGCTCGGAGCGGACTACTCCAGCAGGACAGCACACACAGCCATACTGAAAGACTGAATGGCACTTCAGGTCTCAGCCATTCCAGTCTCAGTGGCTGGACAGAGCCTGTACCACCCATAGCGTCTGGTGACGGCATCTTCTCCATTACCAGTCCCACCAGCTGAATAAATACAGATGGAGCTGTTTTCAGCTGATCAGTGGGTGTTCGGAGTGTTGGACTCCCACCAATCTCATTTTGATGACCTATCCTGTGGATTTACCAGGTGAGTAGAAGTCATTTTGTTATTTAATCAACCCCAGCTTTCTGGCCATTACTCGGCACTCCAACCAATCAGCTGTCTTCACAGAATGTAAACAGTGATCGGAGCTGAAACAGCACAGTTCCATACATTATATGGTGGCCATTCTCTGGAACTGCAGATTAGTTCATATTGAAGTGAACAGTAGCAGAGTTGCAGTACACGGGAATGCTCATTTCAAGGCGTACGGAGCTGTGATGTCCCAGATCCTTTCACTGTTTTCATACAGCTTTCTTGTAGATAGGTCATTAATGTATTATGATAGGATAACACCTATAATAGTATTTGAAAATGTACTAAAAACATTTAATAAAAAATGCCTAAAAAGTCTCAAAACAAATGTATTTGTTTTTTTTGCACAGGCATTAAAAAGAAACTACAAAAGAAAAAAACCATTGGGAAACTGCAGCAATCATAAAGCCATGTCAATGAAAAGATAAAAATTAAAAAGTTAGTGCGTCGTTAAGGCCAAAAATGCCTGGTCATTATCAGATCAAGTCCAACTGGCCAAAATTATGTAGGTTCCTCTCATGCCACTGAAACAGCTTTGATCCATAAAGACACTGACTCCATCAGATATCTGAATATGTCCTGTGGTATCTGGTCAGCAACAGATCATTCAAGTCCCAGAAGTTGTGTGGTGGGGCTTCCACAGATCGAACTTGTTTTTCCAGTCCACCCCACAGATGGCCTGAGTAGTCATGTACTAACCTTTCTACCATCACCAGTAAGGCCAGTGATTGATCGGCTTTATGAGCAGTAACCGGCCTCCTCTGGAGCTGAAGAATTGAGTAGATTGGTTGAGGTGCCGAATGTAAACTGTGATTGGAGCTGAAACAGCAAAGTTCCGTCCATTTTATTGTGGCCATTCCCTAGAACTTCAGCTTAGTTGCTATTACCAGTAGCGAAGTTGCAGTACTTGGGAACGGTCATTACAAAGTGTACGGAGCTGTGATGCTCCAGAGGACCAGAAAACAATATCGATGAACTTGCCGAGTGTCGGACCCCAGCAATCTGATTTGATGGCCTATCCAATGGATAGTTCATCAATCCTGGAAAGTCCCTTTAAGCCACCTTTTCTTTAGAAGCAGTTTGCTATGTTTTTCCAGCATAAATAAAGTCTAGTTAATATATAAAAATAGGCATGATTGGGAGAAAAATGGTATCACCTATGTTGGCTACATTTCAAAGAAGTAGCTATGTACTATAGAAAAATGAAAATATTGCAAGCAGCAGAAGATCCAGGAGCAAATACAGAGAAGCTTGTGTTCTACTTTAGCATCTTATATAACTACTCATTGTCTATTTCTCCTGGCGGACGGCCCAGTGTGCTCCACGCTATGCTATACTAATTTTTGCAATAATAAACTGTTACACAAGCTTTGTTCAGCCATCCACAAAAAGAGGTTGTAGATTAGGTTACATCAGATAATCCAGCTAGAGACAACTCACCTTCCCACCATTAAACATTACCCATGTACATGTATTTCCATCCTCAAAACATGTTCAGCACTTGGGGTCATTTATTATTAGGCTAACACTAATGTTACTTCTGGCTTGTGCGCTTTTGTGTCCATTAATAGGGAGTTTTGTACTAGTTTTGTGCTTCTTTTTCTTTCTTGCTCAGAATTATGGCTGGAAGTCGTAAAGTTACTGTACAAATAAGGCATTGTTAGCACAGCCCATTATAATACATTATGGCGAGGACAAAAGGTCCTTTCTGAGCCGGTCTAGGAAAACAGAAATTAGTAAAAGGGGTGTTCCCCGCTGTCTAAACAGTCGTGATTGATTATGTGATCTCAGTTAACATCTCCTGTGACCGAACCAACAAACGTTATGTTTAACAGTTAATTAAAATGGCCTATTTTATTCCCACTTCACTTTACTATGGCAACAGACATAAATCCTCTTTTAAGATTGTTTTAAAAGGATAATGCCATCCTGGATTAAAGTGACATCATTTCTGGACTCCATGAGCAGAACATGAATATTATAGGTACTATCCTTCAAGGTGTGAACCATGTTCAAGTGCAAATCAAAGGGAAGAAGACATAGGGATCAGTGATCCTAATGCCCTTATAATGTTTCCAGCAATGTAAGGTGACATGCCATGAAAAACATCCCAGATCAAAGAGCAGAAATACTGTATCTTACGATCATAAGGTAGCGGGATTTTTCCAGTTAGAATGCCAAAAAAATGGCAAAAAAGTGCAAAGTAATAATAAAATCATGATCTTATTAATCAATTTAATAGAACATGACATTAAGACAATAAAAAAAAACATTTATAGAAATCAGAGAAAAGACATATCAAATCACAAAAGACATATAAGAAAAACTCCAGAGGAAAAGAAAAGAGAGACAGAGGGGATATAGTAGGAACAAGCGGTGTACAAATAAATGGCATGATGTCAGTAAACAAATCACAAAGTAGTAATGGACCTCAAACAAGTGTCCCCGTGTAAAGAGAGTATAAAAGATAAAGAAAGGATAAAGCATCACAATTATTAACACAAAAAGTCCCTACTATGCAGGTAGTCACCCTCGTCTGATGCACGTTTCACATTCAGAGCTTCATCTGGGGGTGAGGGGGTTTAGTTATAACAAGTTTTTTTATTACACAAAATGGAAAAATAAAGAACAAGTTACAACATCACACTCATTTCAAAGAGTACCAAAGAGTGACAGAGAGTGGTTATGGCAGGGAAATAAAAGGAATCAGTAAGGTGATTATTTTTGTATTATATTCAATCTGAAACTTATTGTTACAACCCTTTCATATAATGTTCTTTTGTGCTTTTGATATCTCCTAATGGCCAATAATCGGCCCATCAAAACATGCAGGCAATCATCTCTATGAACAAGAAAACCCCTCATTTGTTGAGCAGATCGCGCAATGTAAATTGGAGATGTGTCACTGATTACATGATTCTATATGGGGTCAGAATGATAGCATTAGTAATAATTCTGTCCCCATCACTGTTTAGTCGGTCTATGTAAAACAACTGGCTTGTTTATAGTGATTGATGTTGTTAAAGGGGTTGTTTGGGACTTTAATATTGGTAGAATAGGTCATCAATGTCTGATTGGTGGGGGTGCGACACCCGGCACTCCTGTTGATAAGCTGTTCCAGGGAACTGCTCAGTAGTGGAGCTGCACAGCACAGCTGTATTGACGGAATAATGACCGCGGCCGGTTACTGCACATCCACTCCTAACAGATTTGAATAGGTGGTGGATGTGCAGTACCCGGCCGCGGCCACTATACAGTCGACGGAGCTGTGCAGCTCCGCAATGTCGCCTGGTACAGCTGATGGGGGGTGCCAAGTGTCACACCTCCACCGAACAGACATTGATGACCTATCCTAAGGATAGTCCATCAGTCTTAAAATGCTGGCCAACCACTTTAACAGCCTGGATGGGGCCGTCTAAATGTTCCATGAGGCTCTGTATTCCATTGTTCCCTACATTAGCTGCTAGTGCCCCTCACTGATATTGGCCTCTACCCACCTTTGTTTCCCTTTGCCTTGGCTTCAGTAGAGCATTCAGACATGTGAAATCTTAACCACTTCCCATTGAGGCAAAGATTTTGAAAACAAAATTTTAAAAATGCATCAAGGGATAAAAAATATTGTATTTATTTATTTCCATTCCACAAGTTTCAATCCAGATCATAATTACTATCCTACAAGAGGGTAAGGTGCATAAATAAGACAATATGCAGGTGCTTCTCACTAAATTAGAATATCATCAAAAAGTAAATTTATTTCAGTTCTTCAATACAAAAAGTGAAACTCATATATTATATAGAGTCATTACAAACAATGATCTATTTCTATTGTTTATTTCTGTTAATGTTGAGGATTATGGCTTACAGACAATAAAAGCAGAAAAATCATTATCTCAGTAAGTTAAAATAATTAACAAAAACATCTGCAAAGGCTTCCTAAGCGTTTAAAAAGGTCCCTTAGTCTTTTTCTGTAGGCTCCACAATCATGGGGAAGACTGCTGACTTGACAGATGTCCAGAAGGCAGTCATTGACACACTCCACAAGGAGGGTAAGCCACAAAAGGTCATTGCTAAAGAAGCTGGCTGTTCAAAGAGTGCTGTATCCAAGCATATTAATGGAAAGTTGAGTGGAAGGAAAAAGTGTGGTAGAAAAAGGTGCACAAGCAACTGGGATAACCGCAGCCTTGAAAGGATTGTTAAGAAAAGGCCATTTTAAAATTTGGAGGAGATTCACAAGGAGTGGACTGCTGCTGGAGTCATTGCTTCAAGAGCCACCAGACACAGAAATATCCAGGACATGGGCTACAAGTGTCACATTCCTTGTGTCAAGCCACTCATGACCAATAGACAACACCAGAAGCGTCTTACCGGGACCAAGGAGAAAAAGACCTGGACTGTTGCTCAGTGGTCCAAGGTGTTGTTTTCAGATGAAAGTAAATTTTGCATTTCATTTGGAAATCAAGGTCCCAGAGTCTGGAGGAAGAGTGGAGAGGCCACAATCCAAGCTGCTTGAGGTCTAGTGTGAAGTTTCCACAATCGGTGATGGTTTGAGGAGCCATGACATCTGCTGGTGTAGGTCCACTGTGTTTTATCAAGACCAAAGTCAGCGCAGCCGTCTACCAGGACATTTTAGAGCACTTCATGCTTCCCTCTGCCAACAAGCTTTTTGGAGATGGAAATTTCATTCTCCAGCAGGACTTGGCACCTGTCCACACTGCCAAAAGTACCAATACCTGGTTTACAAACAACAGTATCACTGTGCTTGATTGGCCAGCAAACTCGCCTGACCTTAACCCCATAGAGAATCTATGAGGCATTGTCAAGAGGAAGATGAGACACACCAGACCCAACAATGCAGACGAGCTGAAGGCTGCTATCAAAGCAACCTGGGCTTCCATAACACTTCAGCAGTGCCACAGGCTGATCCCTCCATGCCACATTGCCGCATTAATGCAGTAATTGATGCAAAAGGAGTCCCGACCAAGTACTGAGTGCATTTACTGAACATACATTTCAGTAGGCCAACCTTTTAGGATTTTAAAAACCTTTTTCAAGCTGGTGTTATAAAGGATTCTAATTTACTGAGATAATGATTTTTGTGTTTTCATTGACTGTAGGCCATAATCATCAACATTAACAGAAATAAACACTTGAAATAGATCACTCTGTTTGTAATGACTCTATATAACATATGAGTTTCACTTTTTGTATTGAAGAACTGAAATAAATTAACTTTTTGATGTTATTCTAATTTTGTGAGAAGCACCTGTATATATAATGCATAGAAACTTTAATTGTGCTTAGAAAAGTTTGGTCCATGCAAAAGTTTTGACTGTTAGTGATCCAGGATCTGAGACTCCCCACTACCTGGAAAAATGAAGGAATAAAGTGCTCCTTCGGCGCTGCTCTCCTCCAAAACTGAAGATGGATTCAATTAAAAGTCCATCTTCAGTCTCGGACGGAAGCGGCGCACTGCTGCGAGCTTCTACTCTTCAGTTTTGTGATCTGTAGAGGCCTCGGCACTTGGATTCTCATTGATCAAACTTCTAACAGGTTTCTATGACATGAGAAAAGTTTTGTGAAAGTCCAATTTCACCTCTACGGAAGCACAGAATGATGAGCCACAGCTTCAGTGCTATGTCTACACAGCCCAATGGCTTGTAATGTGAAATTCTGCATGGATTACAATATTGCGCAATTAGCAATAAATGTATGTATATATGTGGGACTCAGCAGAGCTCATGGCACCACTGTTAGCTTATCTACTGTGCGGTCCTTCTACCATCTATTGCTGCAACAATGGTTTATTAGAGTGCGCAAATAAAGAAAGAAGTTTACTAGTACGTTTTACCCAAGCCAAGCGATTATGTACAATTATACGGCTTTACAGCTATTGTGACTTCTGTACCCAGGCACCATATGTGAGAAATGAGTTTATAAAGCCGCTAAGGACAAGGCTTCTACTGTTTTATTAACCTCACTCATTTCGGTCTCAGTTCACTAGTTTACCGTACAGCTATTTATATTACGCAGCAACATGGGAGGAATATTTACAGTGTTTGCTTTGTGCAGCCTGGATATATCCTGTACGGTGGGTAACGTATCTCAGAACTACTTCTCACAGATAATTCTGCACGTTCTGGATGTTTCATCTATGAAGTCCAACATGTTTCGTGAAGATCAAGCTGAATGGCTCCTCGTTGTCCTCTACAACACACTGCAGTAAGGTAAAAACTAATATATAGCAAAAATAAATATTTATATTGGTCAGTGGTAAAAAGGAAACAGCGGGGACCAAGCGCTCGTTGGCTTGATGCCATCAAGAATAACACGGGGATGAACATCAAGCAATTGAAAGACGCCATGGAAAACAGGGAGGCATGGCGAGAACTGGCCTACAGAGGATCCAAGGGTTGGATGCGACTTAATGGATAGAACCAGAATAGGAAAAAAAACAGATATGGTCACAAAGATCCACACACATTTTGGAAGGTTTTAAGAGGGGGGAAATTTCTAGAGGCCATAACCGTGTAAGAATCATAGAATCATAGATTGTTAGAGTTGGAGGGGACCTCTAGGGTCATCTGGTCCAACCCCCTGCTCAATGCAGGATTCAATAACCCATCTCAGACAGATGTCTGTCCAGCCTCTGTTTGAAGATTTCCATTGAAGGAGAACTCACCACCTCTCGTGGCCGCCTGTTCCACTCATTGATCACCCTCACTTTCAAAAAGTTTTTTCTAATATCTAATCTGTATCTTCTCCCTTTCAGTTTCATCCCATTGCTTCTCGTGTTTCCATGTGTGAATGAGAATAAGGATGATCCCTCTACAGTGTGACAGCCTTTGAGATATTTGTAGGCAGCTCTTGTCTCCTCTCTTTTGTAAGCTAAACATTCCCAGATCCTCTAACCGTTCCTCATAGGACATTGTTTGCAGACGGCTCACCATCTTGGTAGCTCTTTCTCTGAACTTGCTCTAGTTTTTTTTTATATCTTTTTTTAAAATGTGGTGCCCAGAAGAACTATGGGCTTGATTCACTATTGCAATTGTGCCATTTTTGTCTAGTTTTTGGTGCCTTTTTTAAAGTTTCCATATGTATTTACCGGATTTTTTTTTTTATATGCGTTATTGTGGTCAAGTTTGCGATTTCCAGATGTTTTTTGGCAGATTAATCAATGGCATCTTTTCAAAAAGTGACAACATTTTTTTGCAAATGTATTTCCATCTTCCCCTGGAGTGAGTTTATGTACATCTGAATTTTGTGACTCTTTAGTGTAACATGGCTTTTGTGCCCAAAAAAAGTTGCAAAAATATTAAAGAAAAAGGTAAAGAGGATTTTGCAGAAAATTAATGAACCATGTGTATCATTTTGAAGAACTTGGTGTAAAAAAACATCAATGAATACTACAAGATACAAAAAAAAAAAAAAAAAGAGACACCAACAAATGATTAATCCGGCCCTTTATACACCATATACACCAAACTGGCAAATATGTGCCAGATCCCACCCACCTTCTCCAGCAGGCTTCAATCAAGGGACAGTTAAGCCCCTTCCAGTGATGGGAACATTCTGAATCTGAAACTTGTGCCTGAAAGAGCAATTCTAGACACAACGGATTCATTAAGCAATTTGTGGTATCTTGCTGCCAGGAAAAGAAAAAAAAACACAAATTTGGTCAAATGTCCATTTTGTGCATTTTTGTGCTGCTCAGCTCACATTTGAAAAGTGTCATGGCTTAGTGCAAAGAGGAGGATCCTGACACCATCCAACAGATGGAATAGAATATACACCAGAACCTGGCACAGATGAAACACATATATTAAAAGGTCTATGCGTTTTAATTAATTTGTTACACTTAACTCTGGCGTGCTCTGGACTAAGACGACATATGAAATATATAATAAAATATAGATATTTCAGAGTCCAAACTCCACTTGAGCTTCTTTCTGTTCAGCATCGCCCCCTGTTGAGTAATGCATGCAAACCCCCACCCCTCAGATGGCCATAACAGCAATATTGACGTTGTTTTGGGTTGGAAAAGTGATTGTCCCTTTAAAGGTGTGGGAAGATTGCTGCTGCAGAAGGCCGCCTCCCAGCTAGAAATCAGCATGGTGAAAGGAAGTGAAATGTATGCTTACGACAACTCACATTAAAGGGATTTTCTGGGCAGGGACTGTATCTGACTATATGATGCTGAATCCTAACAGAGTATAATATAGACACTATTAGGATTCAGCTCGGTCTGACAGTTCAATCAGTCAATGTTCCAGTGTTCATTGAGAGAAGCAAGAAGAGAAGCTAGACGACACACGATTCAAACGGTTAAACAGAGCGGAATCCTAATAGTGTGTACAATATACACTGTAAAGATTCAGCATCATATTCTCAGATACAGTGTCTACCGAAATGTATCCCTGGACTTAGAAAACACCATTAATACCAGCTTTTTCAAGTTGTTCTTTGAAGCACACATCTAAAATGTAACTGGTATTAGGAGAACATTCAGCAGAATGTCTATGTCTGTTTCTAGATCCTCCTCCTCTATCCCCTACCATCTCTATAGAACTTTATCAGCACCAACTGCTCCTATCTCAGCAATGGGAAAGTCTATATTCAACAACAACAGATTTTACCTCTGAACTGAGAATGCTGAGGATAAAAGATGAGTCCAGGAGGATAAATAAGCAGATTTCTTTAATATATATTATATAGTCTCTTATTTTCAGGTATACTATTGATCTATGGAAGGAAAAAATAAAAAATAAATAAAATAAAATAAAACAAGTTACTGTAAAACAAATAAAAAAAATCTGAAATCTTATGAAATCTTACAGTTTTCTCTCTGATCACTGAATCTAACAATCCCCTTTTTTCATAAAGCACTATATTATGTATTGCTGCTTTCTATATATAGATTAAAAAAATATATATATATATATATACATACTTATATATATAGATATATGTATAGCGATATATGCAGTTGAAACCAGAAGTTAACATACGCTATATAAAAAGACACATATGCATGTTTTTCTCAATATCTGACATGAAATCAGAATAAACCTTTCCCGTTTTAGGTCAATTAGGATTACCATCATTTTTAATATTTGCCAAATGCCAGAATAATGAGAGACAGAGAATGTTTTAAGTTTCCATACATTTCATTAGTATTTGTACCATAGCCTTTAAACTGAATGACTTGGGTCAAACGTTTGGGATATCCTTCCACAAGCTTCTCACATTAGTTGGTTGGAATTTGGGCCCATTCCTCCTGACAAAACTGGTGTAACTGATCCAGGTTTGTAGGTCGCCTTGCTCGCACCTGCCTTTTCAGATTTGCCCATACATTTTCAATAGGATTGAGATCAGGGCTTTGTGAAGGCCACTACAAAACATTGACTTTGTTATCTTTAAGCCACTTTGTTACCATTTTGGCAGTATGCTTCGGGTCATTGTCCATTTGGAAGAGCCATTTCGCCCAAGCTTTAACTTCCTGGCTGATGTCTTGAGATGTTGCTTCAGTATTGCCACATAATCTTCTTTTCTCATGATGCCATCTATTTTGTGAAGTGCACCAGTCCCTCCTGCAGCAAAACAACCCAACAACATGATGCTGCCACCCCCATGTTTCACAGTTGGGATGGTGTTCTTCAGCTTCCAAGCTTCTCCCTTTTTTTCTAAACGTATCGATGGTCATTATGCTCAAAAAGTTCAATTTTAGTTTCATCAGACCACAGGACATTTTAAAAATTAAGGTAGTTGTTCCTGTGTGCATTTGTATACATTAATCTGGCTTTTTATGATTCTTAAGGAGTAATGGCTTCTTCCTGGCACAGTGACCTCTCAGCCCATGTTGATACAGTACTCGTTTCACTGTGGATATTGACACAATCTTACCAGCTTCCGCCATCATTTTCACAAGGTCTTTTGCTTTTGCCCTTGGGTTGATATGCACATGTCGGACCAAAGCACATTCATCTCTGAGACACAGAACCCGTCTCTTTCCTGAGCGGTGTGATGGCTGGACATTCCCATTGTGTTTGTACTTTCGTATAATTGTTTGTACAGATGAACAAGGCACCTCCAGGGATCTTGAAATTGTACCCAAGGATGAGCCAGACTTGAGCAAGTCCACAATTCTCTTCCTGATATCTTGGCTGATTTCTTTAGACTTTCCCATGATGCTACACAAAGAAGCAGTGTGCTTCAGGTGTGCATTAAAATACATCCACAGGTGTGTCTCTAATTAACTCAGATGTTGCTAAAAAAAAAAAAACTATCAGAAGCTTCCAAACACATGACATCATCATATGGGCAGTCCAGAATTGTTTAAAGACATCGTAATCTTAGTGTATGTAAACTTTTGACTTTGCAGTAAGTAATAAAAATGCCTTAAAACATTCTCTCTCTCATTATTCTGGCATTTGGCAAATATTAAAAATGACCTAATTGACCTAAAGCGGGAAAGGTTTATTCTGATTTCATGTCAGATATTGAGGAAAACATACATATATTTTTATATAGTGTATGTAAACTTCTGGTTTCAACTGTATAAAGATATATATTTTTTACCGATATAGGTTTGAAGCAAAGAAGATTGGGATATTAGGGTTTTCGTAGCATTTTAGTAAAATGTCAGCTCACTCCACATCTCAGCCTGCTGTGGATATGAGTGCAGTAATGTACGCCAGAGATGTTTGTCAAAGTAATTATGACAGGTGTTATTCTGGTAAATGTCTATTATCTGTTGCTTACTTTTATTTTTAGACTGAAATATTCCATAATTTCCAGTGGTAAAAAAAAAAAGAGTAAATATTCCGCAAAGCGGATTTATCAGGAGATCTGTTCCAAGTCTGGCACTGCAAGAGCTTTAGTTGTCCAACTTCTGCACATGAAAAGCGAGGCTGACTATTAGTTATTACCATTCATATTTTCATCGTGTAAATTACTATTTCATTAGCTATATCAGCTAACATGTGATTTGTTTTTATGCAATTTCATTGACTTTAATGGCATTTTGTGAAATCGCAGGAGAACAGTTTGGCAAAACCACAAGAGGACGTAACTGGCAGCAGCACAAAATGTAGCTCCGTGGCAAAATTAATACACAAGTGGCTAATCGTTCCCTGAGGCTTCCTTGCGTTCTCATTAAGTCTCAGGCACTTCCAAGTACAATAACGTAAGATTCTATTAATATTATTTTATTAGCTTATTTTCATGACTTTTATGCTTACATCACAATATCAGAATATTAACAAAAAAATGTAAAAAAATATTTGGAGCAGCTGAGCCTGGGCAGGACGTAGCCTGAGCGCTGCCAAACAACTTTCCGTTTCCAGCTCTCATATTCATAGGAGACTGTCCAGTTGTTGGGCGAATTACAGCTTAGCAGCTGATATAGACCAAAAAACAAACAGCTAATGAATTATGCAGCTTAGCGGATCCTCTACTGTGCAGAGCTGTTTAGTCACTGCCCGCTGCAGTTGGCCTCCACGACGGCTTCCATCTAATTCCCAACAGAGCAACATAATTTTACTAGGATTATAAAAACGTATTAAACACGTACATGCAAGTGCAGCATTTACCATGGAAACATTCAAAGGACACTTTTCACTTTTATGCGAATACAACATAATGAAATATAGGAGACTTCCTAATCTACTTTGTTTTTTTTTAATTTCCCATTAATATCAAGATTCCAGCTTGCTATCAGTGAATGAGATCAGAAGTTGAAAACTTATCCTTGGACTCCTTCATACAAATTGTTTGCCATTGTTAAACACTTGGGCTAAGTTCCCACGATGAGTATTTGATGAGTTTTTGATGTTGCAGATTTTCTACACTTAGTAGCTTAATTATGTTTTTTCATTGGGTTTTTGAGGTTTTTTTTTTTACATAAATTTTTATCGGATTTTAAACCTGCTTTGCTTTGTAAGCTTCCTGTTACAAAACTTTATTATTGCAGTCATGGGTGGATTACATGCATTTTTAGGCTATGTTCACACATCATGTTTTTTTTGGCATAAATTTTCTGCAGCAAAACCTGATCTTCAAGGGCATTTTGTTAAGGATTTTTCTTGCAGTTTTGGTGCTTTTTTTGATGCATTTTTTCAAAAAAATTTTCACTGTCCTTCATTTTTAATCACGTACATAAAGTTCTGTGAAAAAAAAGAACCCCGTTCTATTTTGGCATCAAAAACGTTGAAACAAATTTTGGTGCGTTTTTTTCACCACCCATTACTTCCTATGGGTGAAAAAACGCTGAAAGAAGTGACATGCTCTATTTTCCAAAAAACACGCAAGGCACAAAATCCTGAACAAAAAAAAACATGATGTGTGAACAGAGACATCTGGTTTCTCATAGACTTTGCTGGTACTGCAAAAGGCAGATGAAAATTTGCATAAAAAACTGCATCAAAAAACGCTGAAAAAAAGCATGATGTGTAGCCTTAGTGTGCTTTTGCTGTGGTAAATAGGGATGAGCAGACCTGTGTATTTTCTGGTTTCCGACCTGGACGTTATTCCAAAGTTTGGTTCAGGTACCAGAACTGTACCCGAACTTGAAGCAGAACCTGAACCTTATTGAAAACAATGGGGACCTGAACTTTTGAGTTGGAAAATTCTCTATCTCTCTTCGCATTTTCTCCGGAACTCCGAACTTTGCAACAGACTCCTGGGAGAAGTCCATGTTCAGTGTTTAGCATCCGACACTAACTGTCCAGTACGAACCCAAAACTTCTAAGTTCAGGTTCCCTCATCTCTAGTGGTAACGCACTAAATGACTTTTTTTTCCTGCGGAGTTTCCTCATCTCATTCAAGTCTATTGGGAAAATCTGCAAGTAAAATGTGTATTGAGGGTCGGTGCCCACGATGCGTTTTTCAAGCGTTTATGCTGCGGAATTTTTGCAGCGTAAATGCTTGGTAATCCTTCCCCCATGGTTCCCAATGAAATTCCGCACTTTCAATGCCCATGCTGCGGGAATTTTCCGCAGCGTTTTTGATGTGCGGAAAAATCCACAGCATGTCCATTATTTGTGCGTTTACGCATGCGGAATTGCCATCTTCAATGCATTAGAAAATGCAAGGCAATTCCGCATGTGCAAAACGCGCGAAAAACGCGTGTCAAATTCCGCACGCGTTTTTCAGGACAAGGAGATGCAGAAATGAAGCGGAAATTTTCTGCTTCATTTCTGCATCGTGGGCACAGCCTGACAGCAAGAGAAATTTGACATGTTGCAGATTTTGCAGGTCAGTGTACGCTGTGTTAATAAAAAAGCACAGCGAGAATGAGACTTTTATAAATCTCATCCACTTTCTGGAACTGTAAGACGCTGTGCTTTTTGCACAGTGAAAATATACAGGGTCAATAATTCACCAAAAACTCATCTTGGAACTTAGCCTTGCAATGAAAAAAAAATGCTTCAAAGTAATGCTTTAGGTTTTGTGGTGACTGAGGTATTTTTCTGGTTCTATTTGTAACCTGTGATTGGTGAAAAGCCAATTGGAAAAAAAAAAGGCATACATAGAGCACACTGCATCGATGAAGAAAAAACACTGACTGCAAAAAAATACCACAAACCAAAATACTTGGCATGTTGTGTGTTTTATATTATTTGTTTTTTTATTTGTTTTTGTTTTTAAGCGCAATACTGCATGTAAATCCAGCCTAAGGCTCTGTTCACTTGTTTGTTTTCAAGGGCCATTTGAAGGGCATTCATACAAAAATAAAATGTTCAGATACACAGGTTTTTATGTCTTTTAAAAAGTTGTGTTTTTCTGTCCATTTCAACTGATATTTGTTGTTGGATGGTTTAAAAATCATAGGCTGCACAACTTTTTGCCTGTCTAAGAAAAGCAGCACCAATTTTTATTTTGAACATTAAACTCTATGGGAAACAAATCGTAACAGATATTTATCTGATATGTCATCCATTTAACCGATCATTTTTTTTAAGTACAGCACATGCCAAGAACAGAACTAATACAGATGCTAGCATACATAAAACAAAAGGTTTACTTTCTCAAAATGTAAATTGTCTCTTCAGTGAGGAGGAGAACTAGAACTGTAGCGACACCTATTGGAAACAGTGATCTGAGAGGAGCTTGCATGGCTTATAAGTCTCCTCACACTGACATGCCAGGCTTGGCTTGTCACTCACCACAAGGAGAAATCTTTCCCCTTAGATCCCAGTCTGAAAATGGAAGCTGGATCCAGTTTGATATCCGTTTGCATCCCTTTATTACATATCCATCTATTTTTATGTTTTGTACACAAACATGTGACAACGTGAACAGAACCGAACTATGTCCAACTGACACACTGGCCCCAATATTGGAATGTTGTGGCTCCATATTCTGTCCAAGAGCACTGAACTATGTACATTATTCACCCAGTACCATGTGTTCTCATACCAGCAAATAAAGTGTCAAACGGAAATGGAGTCTCAATAATATAAAGAAAATTAGGCATTTGTACATTTCCATTCAACAATTTGAAAAAGAAAAAGAAAATCCTATGAAGGAATCATCAATGGAAGAAGATGTGAAGACTTGAATTTTCATTTCATGTAAATCAGTATAGAGTAGTTACAAGCAGGGAGACTTCAATTAAATGTTATGAAGGCTGCCAGTTATCTACTGCCTGTAACAAACTTTAATGAGAAAATACTGCTGAAGTGGCGTTATAGACCTAGATGAGCTGTATCGATACAGCGCTGCAATCCTAAGAGTAATTTAGAGCTGACGTATAAATTATTAAAAGAAAAAGTGAATGTAACAGAGCTCACAAATTGCAATACACTATTAATGTTTCTTCGAGTGGTATTGGCATGCTAATAACTTAAAATTCCATTTGCAAACTGCAGAGAACTTGTGTGACCCACATACATACAACAGGTGCGCGGATATACTGAAAATACAGCCATTTCCATAAATCATCATATATAATGTCTGTGTTTAATACTATGTGTTGTTTTCTTTTTTAGGTGGTTTTAAACACAAGAGGCTTGTCTAACCTGCCCTCTCACATTTCACTGGTGACGAAGACATGCGGTTGCAAAACCTGGATAATAAAGAAACAAGACAGAAGAAGAAAAAACTACAACTTTTGGTGTCTTCATACCAGTCCTGGCCAACTTTGCCAAAGTGGGCATAAGTGGGACAGGGGAGTGGCAGTACCAATCAGTCTAATTCATGACGGTATGTGGCATAATTTATGCCAAAAAATTTACTCCAGCTCCTGACTTGAGTAAGTTTTCTGGCGAGACGCATGGAGTTGCACGCTACTTGTAAGATGCACCTGATTCAGGGCACAGTCAGACGGCCGTATAAATGGGACTGAGATAAGAACACAATGCTCGGACTGGCTTGTGGCTCTCCAGACCCGAGCGTGACAGCTATCTAGAAATATATGAAGCTGTCAGGCTTGGGTGAGCCGACGGTCAGTCTGAGCATTGTGTTCCGATCTTGGTCTGATTTATACGTCTATCTGACTGCACCCTCATTCAAGTGTTGTATGCCTCTTACTCCCCCACTCCCCTTCATTAATACAGGCATTTCTTAAAGGGGTTTTCCCATGAACAAAAGTTCATAATCAATCAATAATCAAATCAATAGATCTTGGAATAATAATAACTTCCACAATTGGATGTTTAAAATAAAATGTTCCTGTGCTGAGATAATCTTATACATGTGCCCCTGCTGTGTACTGTGTAATGGCTGTGTCTGACCGTGCCGGAACATGGTCTGATCATACCACAGCTCCTGGACAGGAGAGGAGAAAAAAAGAGTATACAGACATTTCAGCAGGGGATCACAGCTGATTTTTTTCTTTGAAGTAAAACATTTTTTATAAACAGGCAGGGAAATGTTTTAGCTCACAAAAAAAAATCAGCTGTGATCCCCTGCTGTAATGTCTGTATACTCTTTTCCTTCCTCCCCTGCCCAGGAGCTGTGGTAGGATCAGACCATGTCCCTGTACAGTCAGACACAGCCATTACACAGCACACAGCAGGGGCACATCTATAAGATTATCTCAGCACAGGAACATTTTATTTAAACACATCCAATTGTGGAAATTATTATTATTCCAAGATCTATTGATTAAAATGAACTTTCGTTTGTGGGAAAACCCCTTTAATGAATCAAGGTCTACATGCACATGTCGTAAGTGTAGATTTGAACAAGGGCTGCACCAGCTTTTACATATCATTAAATTTATATCCTGTGAAAAAGTCCAACTCTAGTAGAATTGTAATATGCAAATTGCCTCTTTACAGATGAAGAGGACTTGTACTCTATAGCGCCACCTATTGGAAGCAGAAATCCTATAAGTCACAATTGACCCTTTAACGAGTCGTGCAATATGACTTAGGATAAAAGCCAAATCAGAATCTCTATTTGCAGACACGGTGTTTCGGGCTGTTGGCCCTCGTCAGTGCAAAGTATGAGAACTGATTTGGCTGGGTGAGAGGCTCCGGATTGAGGTCTACGGGGTAATGTTTGTCAGTCTCCACAAGGAGAAACATTACACCTTAGTAGTATTGTAGTAACTTTGATGGTGGCAGGACTGTGGAGATCTCGCTTTCCTCTTTGCATGTTATTTCTAGTAGTTCTAGTAAAACAAGGTATTGCTGATACATTACCAAGAATCACTCAAAATAACATAACACATCCAAATATTTATCTCTGTGTGCTGAGACTGCAAAAGCCACATTCTCCCCGCACCCAACTGTTTGCATTTATGCGAGTCTTGCAATTGTGAAAATCGACGGCGTATTCCAGCAAGCCCGCTTCTCTCCAGCCTTCCGCTCAGTCACATAAATATCAGCGCGTGTTTACAAAACTTTGTCAACTCGTATGTACAAGCTCTTCTAAATAAACAGATGCCCTAGTGAGATGCCTGAAAGACTCGCATTCTTACAGCCACTGCGAGAACACTAAGTATTTCCCCATATGTTTCACATTTGGATGTCTCAACAAATGAATACCATGTTCAGAAAGGCAGAGAAGTGGGGCCAATATGCATCTAAAGATTTTTTTTTTTTCCCAAAATGGAATAACATCTGTGGCAATAAAAAAAAAAAAAGTGTTTCTTCTTTTCTTCAATAACTGCATTTAAGCACATTATCGGCGGAAAAGAGCTTAGGCTTAATTGTCTTAAAAGGGCTTTATGCTTAAGAAATGTAACAACAAGGCCTTCTTACAGAATTGTAATTACATTGTAGCCAAAATACAAGAGCAATACTGTAGGGCATATTGCAGATTTATATAGATTCATGTGACTGACCCCATGATCTTGGTGAAGCGACACACATTGCTCATTAACACACATCACAGTTAGACATTAAAGCTTTGAAATGCTGCCAGCATGCAGAGATCGGCATATTGCCCTCCGACCCCTGTGCTTCTCATGCCAGTCTTGGTTAAACGGCTGACATTTTACAGTTTTATTTCTTTACCTTTTTTTCAAAGCTCAAATGCCACTAATCGACATTTAAGGGGTCGACAATAATGTGAACACCCCCATGGATACTTGTACCACACTGACTGTCATATTTATGTAAAGCTCCAAAAAATTCAATTGGGTCAAGCCAAAAGTTTAACAGTCAGGGCATCATGTCAGAGAACAAGGCACAGTAAAGGGGCCCTGCCGTCCTGTAGCTCAGTACAATGCTTCATAATTAGGGATGAGCGGACCCATGGAAGTTCGGGTTGTGGTACATGACCCGGATTTTAGACCAAAGTCAGGTTAGGGTACCATAACTGTACCCGACCTTAAACCAGAACCTAAACCCCATTGAAAACAATGGGGACCCGAACTTTTGAGCTGGAAAATTCCCTCTCTCTATGCAACAGACTTCCCCTGGAACTCCGAACATTGCAACGGACTACCAAGAGAAGTTCGTGTTCGGCGGTTATCACCGGCCACTAACTGTCCGGTACGAACCCCAAACTTTTAAGTTTGGGTTTGTTCATCTCTATTCATAATGTATAATTTCCCCATGACTTTGTTATTTGTTCCCTGTTTTTTTTCTTGTGAAATTCTTTTCATGTCATTTAAGTTTTCTAAGTTCAACACAATAAAGTGAAGGTCACACCAGCGTATATTCTCTTATCCAAGAGAATCATTCGATTAAGTAAATCACACTCTGATCACATTCTGATCAGAATGTGATCCGATTCTCTCGGATGAGGAGAAGATGGAGAACAAAATGCCTCCATTTTCTCCATTCTATCAGTCCGTGGAAATCGGATGTCATTTGAGTGCAGTCCGATGTTTTGCATGGACTCATTGACTTGCATGGCTGAGTGCGATCCAAACATCAGATTAAAATAGGGCATGCAGTGATTTTTTTCCTTGAACTGACTCTGTTCGAGGAAAAAATTGGACATGTACATGGCCAGATAGCATAGCATTGGTCCGAGTGTGATCCAATGTTTTGTCAAATCTCACTTGGACTAATACGGTCGTCTACACCGGCTCTAAGGTCAAAATCAGACATTTGTGGTCCGTGTTGATATCACAAAGGATCATTCGTGGGTCTCCTGAACCAAATTCAATAGTCTCACAGGCTATATGAGGAGGCTGAGGTAGTGTCAGGAGACCCGTGGTTGGTCCAGACATCAGGGTCCATACTCAGACCGTGAATGTTGGATATGTGAAACCGAACCTCAGAGTATGAGAAAAACAATGTGATTTTTTTTACATAATGAAAATAAAGTTACAAGCTAAGGGTATTTAGCTTTTAAAATAAAAAAATCCCAAAATGATGAAACCATCTGTATTCATTTTTTCTCTAGAGCCAACTCTAATTTACTGTACATTACACACTCAGTTTCTAAATTAACTCAAACAATTCAATTCAGAATCATTACATAAATAATATGTCTACAATGTAAGGAGATATTTAATGATCATTCAGACACAGGTAGTTTTAAATAACAATAGTTTTTCCTCTGAGGCTACCGCTTATATGTCTGTTTCACTCCAGAAATTTTTATGTAGTAACTTTAGTAACTTAAAGGGGTTGTCCCTTCTAAAATGACAAGTCTGCAGTTACTCTATATGACTGCATACTTGTGAATCCCCCCAGTGTATGCACTGTGCGCTGTGAGGATTCACCGGTGTCAGTGCCTGGAACGGCGGTCACATGACAGAGTATGCGATTTGCATACTTCCGGCAACAATCCGACTAGACTGTTTCTGGCCTTGCACAATACACTTGTATTGAGCGTGCTGAGAACAGTCTAGTCAGGTTTTGACCAGAGGTATGCGTATCGTCACGTGACCACCGTTCCAGGTGCTGACACCGGCGAATCCTGACAGGAGCGCAGGGTGACTGCAGACTTGTCATTTTAGACCAGACAACCCCTTTAAAGGAGGCTCCACCTTCAAACCACTATGTAAATGGCCTTAAAGTATCATTGAAAAAGTGTTTATAAAAACAAACAACTTTCCCATTTACACTTTATTAAAACCAAGCACAGTTCTCTAGTTAATTGCCCTCTTCAGGACCAAGGCATTTTTCCTTTTTGATTTTTTGTTTTTTCCTCTTCTTCTTCCAAGTTTTATTTTTCCATCGTCATAGCCTTATGAGGGCTTTTTTTGCACTTTGGATTGACAGCAGTCACCTTACCATACACTGTACTGTAAAAAAAGGGGAAAAAAACTCCAAGTGGGGTGAAATGGTGAAAAAAATAATCATCCACCACTGTGTTTTGGGGTTTCCTTTATCATTTATCATAAGGTAAAAAGACCTGGCATCATAATTCTTCAGGTCAGTACGATTACGGTGATAGTAAATAGAATCTTGCTAAAAACTTTTTTTTTTTGCTTGTGTCGCTACTTTTTGAGACCATTTTTATCATCTTCAGTGTATGAAGTTGTGTTCGGACTTATGTTCTGCATTGTGAGCTGTAATTTTGTTGATACAATTTTCAAGGGCTTACAATGATTTCATCGCTTTTTATTGCTTTATATGGGGAGGTGCAGTGACCAAAAAAACAGCAATTCTGGCATTTCATTTTTATTTCTTTACGCAGTTTATATTTTCATAGCATGGGCTTTAATGGACGCAGCAATACCAATTTTATTTAATTTTTTTTTAATTAGGAAAGAGTGTGATTTTAAATTTTAGATTTTTTATAAAACATTTTAACATTATTTATTTATTACTTTTTTTAGTCCTCCTACAGTGAAATTTATGTCTTCATCAGAGGACCGAGATGGCAGCATATGGTAACTTATCGGCACTCCATCATAGGGATCAGGGTATGGGTGGGAGTGGGATGAGTAGTTAGAATTAACTGCAAAATTGCCTATTGTATTTTTCTATCTTAGATGCGTTGGTTGTGAGGGTGAACATAGCTTTAAGTGGCTTTAGTATATCACATTCATTAGAGGCTGTGTATTTATACAATGCATTACAATAGGACTATAGAAACATATTGCGATGCAATGAAGGAATCTAAAGAAATTGCAATATATTGATTGCTAGACAGTAAGATTGACTCTAATGACTTGCACTTATGGGCATTTTGCCTGATGTATTTTCCTTACAGTTACTCAATTTATAGAGAACATTCATCTGGATAACTCATGCTCAATAAGTAGACTGAGGCTCAGATGACTCATTTTTTGGAGCACATCTTCAGGCGCTTCTACGTATCCATCAACACAGCAGAACTGTACAATGTTATAGTAGAAATAGACATGTAACATCCACACTTGTTTAATGCATTGTGCTCGCTTCCTCATATGGTGAATCACATGTATGCTTCTTTTCACTGCCGTGCGGATGAGTAATGAGGGAGGGGGATCAGCAAAACATAAAGTGGGATAAATGGCTATCTTTGACTTGTTCTTAAATAAAGAAGACTCCACCGCCCTTCAAAAAAAATACTTTTTGACTATTTCAACTTTGGGACACTTCCACTGGAGTAAAGGCAATGGAGTATTGAGTTCGTTGTGGGTGTAAATGGGGCGAAAATTTCAACTTGAGATTAAATATGCAAATTGCCTCTTCAGAGAGAAAGAGGACGTGAATTCTATAGCGCCACCTATTGGAAGCAGCAATCCTACAAGTCACAATCGACCCTTTAACGAGCCTTGCAATATGACTTAGGATAAAAGGCAAATCAGAATCTCAATTTGCAGATACGGTGTTTCAGGCTATTGCCCCTCGTCAGAGCAAAGTATGAGAACTGATTTGGCTAGATGAGAGTCTCTGGACTGAGGTCTAAGGGGTAACGTTTCTCCTTGAGATTAAGAATTTAACATTAATGTTATGTAACCGATGAATTAAATGCATAGCTGATTGCAAACTTAGTTTAGGAATGATTGTTATGTTGGTGATGAAAATCCTGGTAAGTAAATTTATTACCAATTATTTTCCAATCGTTTATGAAGACGTAGAGCTAGATTTGTAGTCGTAGTCGGAGTGTCCTCCTCAGATCTGCACATAAAGGATCCTAGTGAGAGCCACGGCAATTCAATGTGTTGGACCCAAAGTCTCCTACTAGAGATGTCCGATGAACATGAACTTCAGGATCATAGTTTTTTACATATAGGGTGATGACTATTCCAACAAGGGGAGGTATTTAATACATAAACAGACTTTCCAAAAACTGTGGAAAAATGAAGATATAATGAAAGTTTTTTCATTACCATGAGAAGGAAAATGATTGCTATAGATGGGTAGGAAAGATTTCATTTTTTTGCCAGGCTGACAGCACATGGAAATCCTGGATACTTTTAAGAGAGGACCATCCCATGACTACACTGATCACTATCAATTTATAAGTAGATATTACTTTATCTTTAGTATATTATATACGGATTATAAAATCATTATCAAAGTAGGCAAAATCCCAATTAAATTTCAATATCGTAGTTTAGCCATTATTATTTAAAGGGATTGCATATTAGAAAAAAAGGTTGCTGGTTATGTCTGGTATTGCAGCTCAGCTCCACTGAATTACTTTACATTGAGATCTTAGGCTAGATTACTGATCTGAGAGAATCAAATTGATTATGCAAATCACACTTTGATCAATCTCTGATCAGAATGTGATCATAGTGTGATCCATTGGAGTCCACATGCAATACCACATACAACCTCTACACAAGTAGGGCACTATTTTATGAAAGAAACCAAAATGATCTTTTTCTAATCAAGGACAACCCCTTTTACACTATTATTGTTTTTGGAAGTTTATACTTTTCAAATATGGCATAATCATCATGTTTGATGAGACTTATAAGGCGAGATACAGACAACCATATGCTTTCTCATCCGATAAAATCAGATGCAATTTACACTCTGATTAAACTCTTAGGCTGTGTGCCCACTATACGTTTTATAAGCGCTTCCGCAGCGGCAATTCTGCTGCAGAAAGGCTTAAAAAACGCTTGGTAGAAGGCCTGCCATGTTCCCCAATGATAATCCCCATGTGCTGTGTACATGCTGTGGAAATTTCCACTACGGATTATCATTGTGGAAAAATACGCAGCACTACCAATTATTTTGCGGAAGCGCTGCGTTTTCGCCGCCATTGACTTGCATTGGAACGCTTGGATTCCGCATCACTGCATCTGTACATGCGGATTACAAGCGTTTCAATGTGAGGATGGTAGCCGGGTCTGGAGGACAGGAGACTCTCCTCCAGACCCGGGTACCATAGTACCTGTAAAAAAAAAGAATAAAATAAAAAATAAATATTATACTTACCTTATGATGGCCCCTGGTGTCCTTGTCCTGGCTTGCCGGTAGCTCGCAGTGGACTCAAGGACCTGCGCTGATGTCATTTAGTCATGTGACGGGTCACGCGACCGCTGACGTCGGCAGGTCCTATCAGTGTACTGCGAGCTGCCGGCAAGCCAGGACGCATCGGATAAAGACACCGGGGGCCATCAGAAGGTAAGTATATATTTATTTTTTACCATTCTTTCGGTCACACTATATAAATCCATGCCGCTTGCATGGATTTATATAGTGTGACCAAGTTGTCAAGCACTTTCCAAGTGATACTAAAATCACTTGGAAAGCGCTTGTCAACCTGCATGCGGAAATGCATGTGAAGAACGCTTCACATCCGCATGTCCCTGGCAGGAAAAACGCATGTACAATCCGCATGTACAATCGGCATGTACAATCCGCATGCGTTTTCTCTGCCAGGGAGATGCTGAAACGCTCAGGAAATCTGCAATCAGATGTCACGCAAGTGCAGTCCGATGTTTCCCACGGACTCATTGACTTGCATGGCCAAGTGCAATTCGAATATTGGATCAAACGTGGTCATGCTGCAATATTTTCTATGACCCGTCTCCACGCGACGAAAAAAATCAGACATGTGCACGGCCCCATAGTATAACATTGGTTTGAATGCAATCCAATGTTTTGTGAATATAGTCATGTATATGAGCCTTAAAGATTACTTACTTATATGCTCATAAAATTTACTTCTATACTTAAAAAAATTGACAATGTACGATTTGCCGATTTTACCTTGTAAGTGCTCTTTTAATGAAAGATATTAAAATATGTATATTATTGAAAGTAAATAAAGTGATTAAATGAATAACTTGACTAAATAAATTGGCTTGGTTCTTAGTTCTAAACAATGAAAAACAAGGTAGTTAAGAAGTGTTCCCATCAAAATACATTTTTGTCCTCTTAATATATTGCAGTCATCATATTATATAGCTCTGTGTACTTACAATTGCCCATTTTGTCTTTCTACCCAGCTAATTCTTCTCTTTTCCATTAGGTCTATGACCTCACGTGATTAAAAACTGACTAGCTGAATCCTTCTAAGCTCTATGTAGGAACACAGGTCAATTTTCCCTTCATGAGTCATCAGTGCAAAAGTCCCTGGCTGGGGGAGGAGTGGAGAAGCTGTGTCAGGAGGTGAATGACTCATGCAGGAAAAAGAGATTTCCTGTTTCTACATAGAGCAGAGAAAAGAGAATAATTATCTGGGTAGAAAGGCAAAATGGGCAATTGTAAGTATACAGTGCTATATAATATGATGACTGCAATATATTAAGAGGATAAAAGCTTTGATGGGAGGAGGAGGGGGAGTGCATCTTTAGGTAAAATAGAGAAATGATATACAAATACTGTAGACATTTAACTGCTGCTGGTTCTGACAGATCATACAAGCTTCTGGGTCTCTATTATTCTTTCAGGAGGTGCAGATATAAGTTCTTTAAAAAGTTTTAAGACAAACAAGCATCTCTCCCAGCACTCACAGTTCACACTACCTATTACCTATTGCTCTCAGATTACTGAATTTGACAGAGGGATCATTGCAAGAACTGAACCAATGAACTGTGAATGGGAATTAATAATAATATAGTGCAGTAAATCTATTAGTTTCTCTCTTATTTGATATCTTATGAGACATGCCATTTTTATTTGGTTTGATATTCTGTGCTGATTAACGTCTTATCTTTCTTACATCCACTTGTAGAATAAAATCAAATGTCTTTAATGTTCATTCATTAAGACATTACCCCTGTTGTTTCAGTATAGACATCCTGACGCGTTTCCAGCGTTAACCACGCCATTAGTACTAATGGATGAATAACAATTAAGACATCTGATCAATTTCACTCTATATTTCTTGGGTTTCTGAGCTCTAAATTACCTTCATAAATAGAGATTGAAAAAATACTGGTTACTAGCACCTGCCGCTAGAGTGAGTTTAACATACTTATGTATACATCAGCTGGCGTTCTGCATTTATAAGTTGCTTTCATATAATGTTTGGATTAAAGAATGATTTTTTTTTACCAACACAACAACATTGTGATGTTGGAAATAATTTGTTTGTGTTGTTGCACTGCAGTCCAAGCCCCAGTGTTTTGGAGATCCCTAACAAAGTTGAGCTGACCACAAAATTATCCTTTTCTACCTGTAGACTGCATGTTACATGACAAACAGTTCACTACATTGACATAGTAGCAAGTCTGGAAACTCCACACCCTTTACATTGCACAGCAAGTCTCATATACTTTGAAAGAGTAGTATGAGATGCAAATAACATAGCCATGTTACACTATTACAATGTTGGAGGCTGCTACATCTGTATGCTTTAACCAGGTGGTCCGAAACTAACAGAGATTTAATCCTACAAGTCTATTTAATGTAATAATCAAATTGTTTTTCTAATATGCTTTAATTAAAAATTCCCTACTGTTTCTTCTCTATCTAACTGCTTTATTTATTTTTTGCCAACTTCCTGTTTGATGACATAACAGTGCTGGGATACTCAAACAAGACATCATCAAGGGGCAGAGGATGTGGTGAACTCCCTGTAACAAATCATCATTAGCGACATCCATTTCAGGGGTTGGGCTAGTCCTTGCTCTACAGGGCATGCTTTGGTTGTCAATTCCATACTCAGTAGGATCTTTTCACTGTGCCATATTCTTTTAATGCAAAGTGACAGTGCGCTCCCTCGCCGGCTCAGATAAGAAGTGACGAGCCAGAAATAGAGAGCACTGTCAGTGCGCATTGTACAGAGATAACCCTGCAAACAGAAAAAGCAGAGACTAGCCCTGCCACCAAAAACCGACGTCACTGAGTGGACATTTGTCTATTGATGTTTATTTTATAAACATGAATCATTTTTCTAATGTGTAAAATAGATGTATCGCTATAAAAGACAAATATCTGATGCAATATATACCCACCCAATGTAGTGCTGATATTGAAAAGTATTTGGCTAAAATTCCAAAACAGTACAAAACCTGTTGACTTTTATATTTGCTCGCTCTGCTCAAGATGACATTATGTAAAATTACATTTGTTTTTATTGACAGACAGCCTCAAGTGCTGACATGAATTGCATGACTTGGTGTATATGGTAATGCTTTTAAACCAGTTCTGACAGGACCCTGAAGGCATAAAGTGCCTTGTGACTACATTAAGGGTGTTCATTTTTATACATCTACACAGGCAAGAACTAAAAAATAAAAATAACCCAGCGGATCAAATGCACTTAATATAGAACAAGAGCTCATCTTTATAAATCTGTGGAGTGGAGAAAGTGAAGCTAGTTACATAATTTAATACAATGAAAATTAAATATAAGGTTTGCTTTCATATGGTAAGAAAAAATTATAAATATATGCTAAAGCTCCATCTCTGAAACTACTCAATAGATTAACGGATTGCATTACTGAATATAAGCAGTTTCTTAACATTAATGAATAAAGACAGGATATATTGAAATTAATTAAACAATAATAATAATTCTTATTATTTTATTTACTCTCTATGAATGAGTTACTTATATTGAGAATATTTGTGTTACTGCTTTTTGCATTTTATGTAAATCAAATAAAAAATATTGAAAAATAAAAAAGAAACATCCATGTCTGACTGAGTTTATACTGCTATTTTAAAGAAATTAAAATGACAGTATTTTATATAACTAGCCAAGCAGTTGAAAAGTAAAACAATATTCGGGAAGTTATATTGGGATTTAAATTAGAAATATAATACATTTATACTTTAAGGGGATGTCAAAAACTTTAACCTCCCCCAAACCATTTATATGAGTGTGTAGTCCTTTAAAAGATAAGTCAGTCGCTCCCTTTGTGACCCCAAAGTGCTGCTCTAGCAGTGAAAAATCACATTTTTAAGTTCAGTCTGGAAGTGCGTTGAGGCATTATGATGCACTTACAGCTCCTCAGCCTCAGCTGTATTCCTGAACTAGCAGCACCCTCTTTGGGGTGATTGACAGGTCAGTGGCTGTATACCAGAGACAATGACCTGTTGATCAATTTAGGGAGGGTTCTGATAGTTAGGAAATACAGCGGAGGCTATGAGCTGTAAGCGCATCGTCATGCCTCAATGCACTTTCAGACTGAACTTAAAAATGTGATTTCACACTTCTAGAGCAGCACTTTAGAGTCATCAAGGGATCACCTGGCTAATCTTATAAAAGGCTACACAATCATATTAATGGTTGGGGGGTAAGTTTGACAGATTCCTTCTAAAGTAACTGCTTCAGGACTGCCCAATGACTTAAAAAAAACAAGACGGTCTGCATATTACTCTGCAATAATGATTTATCACTGAGGAGTCAGAAGCTGCGCGGAGATTGTGCAGGTACAAGTACCTGGCTGTCAGAGATGGCCTGAATCCCCATAAAGAAGGCAGAAATGGTTTATTACCATCTCTGCCTTCCTGATTGCTGTAAATGCAGCATTGAACCCATGTTGTGTATACAGTTTAGGAAACGCTGACAATGCTTCATCCTCCTGTGCCATTGATCATTTGATCACTAGTTTCCGGGAGGGAGAAGTCTTACAAGACCCAAGTGCAGTGCAGGGAACAGGCTGATTTTTCTCTGCAACTTGGGTTAATATGCCAGTCTGAGTTACAGGGATAATCAGCAAATACATTTAATGTATTAAATGAATATTTAAATGCACCCCAAATATCGTGCTATGCTTGGACTAAAGAATACATTTTTAACTGTTCGAAAAAAAAGAAAAATACAGCAGAAAAAAAAGTGTTTGATACACAGATTTTACTGCTACCGAAAAGTGAATGCAATTTAAAATGTCCTCCTGTATTCTGCTTGTGTTCTGCTGACAATGCTTTGAGAAGAACCAAGGACTTTGATTTCTCTTCTGCTGACCTAGAATAATACACAACTTGTTCCCATTACAAGATATACAGTAATTAATTGCTCATGATGAAATTCCCTAACATTTAGATGAATCAACTCCAAACACAAAGCATTTAGTGCACTTTTTAGTTCTCCTCCTCCAATATACCGTAGATCGTTTATGTACAAGAGACAGAAAGAGTTAATCTACGGATAAACATCTTTGATGAACAGAGCGAGAACTTTAGCCTTTCCACTGCCAACATTCCTAAAGCCAGCACAATGGAAAAGAGAAGTGGTTTATTTTAGAATATAGCTGCATAGTTATTCTTAATTCCACTCAAAAGACAGAAAGAGAAAAAAAGAACATTGTAATATTTTCCGATGTCTGTTTATCACGAGTTTTGTCAGCCTATGTTTAAAGTATAGATTTTTTTCTCCTTAATACTGATAGGAGCCCGACTAATATACAGAAGTGGCAGATGTGGAACCGTGAGATTTAGGCTTTAACAAATGACATGTAAAGCCTAGGAGTATGGCCTTTTCCTGGAAATATGAATAACCTTTTATTTAGGAATAAATGCATCATTCTTAGCTTTTAAAGTGCACCTGTCACCCGAAATGAAGATGTTTTCGTTCTTTAGCAGCTGAGCTAGGAATAACAGACAGGGGACAGGTTGGGCAGCATTCTAGCAGTACAAATATCATAAGTTAAAATGTAAACACAAATTTAACTCCATACAGACAAGTGACGTAATAGTATGTCATATTTCAGGTGGCGATGTATGCTCTGATTGCTTATGCTTAACTATTTAAATGACACAGTCAATCGCTCCCAACAGCATTTCTATGGTGCGATCCCAGTATGGGAGTACACCGGCTCCCATTGGTCCACTGTGACATGACCAGGCTTCATAGGCGAGCATAATATTGTCTACACTCTGCAATACTGTGGAATGGCAATATATATAACAAGTGATTTAGTCCCTAAAGTGACTAAAAATAAAGAAAATAAAAAAAGTGATGAGTATAAATAAATAATAAAAAACTGATCAAAATCACCTCCTTTCCCCCGATTAATAATAAAGAAATTATAAAAGTAAGCACATTTGGTACTATCAAATATATAAAAGTATGATTTATCAAAATATAAAATTAATTAACCTGAATGGTCTGAATGGTAAATGTTATAATGAGAAAAATCATGGAAACTCCAGTATTAAAGAAGTTGTGCACTACTTGGACAACTCCTTGTCATCACCCACTCTTGGCCCCAATAAAACTAAAAAGCTTATACTCCCCTCCTGTGCTGGCGCCGTTATCACGGTGTCAACACTCGCTCTCCCCAGGGCTCCCGTGTGGCTGTTGTGACCCCGGCACCCAATCAGCGCTGGCGTCACTGTCCCCACCTCCTGTCGAATTGAACATGAAGAGGAAGTCAGAAATCAGCCGCAGCCCGGACTTCCTCTCCATATTTGATTTGTCCGAAGCCGGAGATAGTGGCGCTAGTGCTGATTGGGCACCGGGGTCACATGTCACAACAACCGCATGGCAGCCCCGGGACCGCGAGTGCCGACACTGCTGGAACATCACCAGCATGGGTGGTGAGTATAGATTTTTTTATTTTATAGGGCCAAACATTTAGCTCAAGAAGGGGTTGTCCAAGTAATGGACAACCCCTTTAAGATTTTTCGGCGGCTGCACCTCCACAAAGAAGCAATAAATGGAGATCAAAATTTTAGCAATGAAAACATCAGCACAACAAATAAAGCTAACAAAAAACAAACCTTCACACAGCTCTATCAATGGAAAAATACAAAAATTATTGGTATCAGAAAATGGTGGCACAAGCCAAATTTTTCTTCTTTTTTTTTTTTTTACCACTTAACTAAGATAAAAACTATATAAGTTTGATAGTAACGTAATCGTACTGACCTGGAAAATCATATTGCCAAGTTAATATTACTACGCAATGAAAGCTGGAAAAACACTTTTTTTGCCATTTCATTGCAGTGCAGTTTTACAGTACATTATATGGTAAAATGAATGGTGTCATTCAAAACCAAAACTGGTCCTGCAAAAAAAAAAAAGCCCCTATATGACCCACACCCACTGTCTGTAATCTGTCTCCTCTGTGCTGCTGGAGACGGACTACACATGACAAAAGACAGTGGACAGCATGGGATAAAATTAAAAAAATTCCACCCTTCATTATGCAACATTTTTTTAAATATTTTGATAAACTCCAGTAAACAAATGATTTGGCAAATTGATGGATTTGACAATATGCCCACGTACATACAAATTAATAATTTATAGATAGCATAACATGTCTTTGTGTACATCAAAATTAAAGCAATTAATTAAAAAAAAACATTAAAAATATTAGAAAAACATCTTCCGCCATATACTCTTTATAGAAATGGAGAATTGCTGTAATTTCTTTACTGCTGAGCGCCCAGCCTGCATTAAAGAAATAAATACCTAATGATACGCTCAAGAAAAGGGAGGGGGAAAAAATAAGATCTTTCAGTCGACGTTCACTGTGGTCTATAAAAGCTAAAGAAATTTGAGAAACATTTTAATAGGGATGCTTCAAAGGCGGTATGAAAGCAATGGCTAAAAAATAACATAGAGGGGAGTTAAAGAAAAAAAAAGAAAAGGAAAAAAAAGTATAAAAGGCTGTTTAGTATGAATGACTAAATTCACTTTTCTCCTTAACAAAGCTAAAAAATACAGCATATACCCTATGGACTTACTGATAAGTCAGCTCAAACAAAGGCTCAGAGCTACTTTTATCAGCAAAAGCCCTATTCATTAGGAATTATCTCCCACCAGTTAGTGCTTGTGAGAAAAAGCCTGTGTCAACACAGCAGCAAAGTAAGGGCATATAAGCAATAAAATGAGGTTTTGCACAAATCTGACAAACATCTTATTGATGCAGCCGCATTCAATTACTATCGGGCTTCTACACCAATTATATAGCACAATATAGCCCAGAACAATGGTAGACGCAGATGTAAAGAATCCCTTTGGATCAGACGTGATATAATGCTGGAAGGCTGGGACAATAATGACATAAATTATGCTATATCAAACTATATCCTGGAAACAGCAGCAATATATGCCATTTTTTAATTTTCCGCTTTGGTAACAACCGGAGTAAGATAATAATCAATTGTATAAATGAGCAAACCCCCGAAGTTAGATGCAGGCAAATTTGCTTGAATTCGGCTAGCCAATCAGATTAGGTCTGAGAATATTTGGTCTGAAAAGAAAATGCCCAAATTTTTGTGAGCATCTAGTTAAACTAACAAAAAAAATCACTCATCTTTTCTCACTTCACCTCTTCTTACATCATCTCCACTGTAGCTCCATGCTCCTCTGGTCTTCTCTTCTTCCAGCCTTCTATGCTTCCTCCAATCTAGTGGTCAAGGTCAATCTATGGTCTGTGATTGGCTAAGTTATCACATGAGTAGAGATGAGTGAACTCAAAGCCCAAAGTTAAAAGTTTGGCGTTCGTACCGGACAGTTAGGCTGTGTGCCCACGTAGCGTTTTTCAAGCGTATATGCTGCGGAATTTCCGCAGCGTAAACGCTTGAAAAACGCATGTATATCCGCACCCCATGGTCCCCAATGGCATTCCGCAATGTCAATGCCCATGCTGCGGATTTTTCCGCAGCGTATATGCTGCGGTCAAAAATCCGCAGCATGTTCATTAATTTTGCGGAAGCGCAGCGGAATCAATGTGCGGATGGTACCCAAGTCTGGATGAGAGGAGACTCTCATCCAGACCTGGGTACCAAAGAACCTGTAAAAAAAAGAATAAAATAAAGTTTATACTTATCTTCTGATGTTTTCCCTCCGTCGCGCTGTTGTCTGAAGGACCTGCCACGTCATTGAGTCATGTGACCCACCACATGACTCAATGACGTCACCGCAGGTCCTGCACACAACAGCGTGAGCCGCTCAAGCCTCCGGACGGGGCAGAGAATGCATCAGAAGGTGAGTATAAAGTTTATTTTTTTATTTTTTACCATTCTGAACAAGTTGTCAAGCACTTTTCCAAGTGATGCTTGGAGAAGTGCTTGATAACCCGCATGCGGAAATGCATGCAAAGACGCCTCACAAACGCTTCTACCTGGCGGGAAAACCGCATGTAATATCCACATGCGATTTTCCCGCCAGGGAGAAGCGAAAAAAATATGCTTCAGGTCCGCAACGTGGGCACATAGCCTTAGGCTTAGTTGCCACGATGCAGAAATTTTCCTGAGCATTTCTGCATCTCCTTGGCAGAAAAACGCATGCGTTTTTTACATGCATTTTTGACGCGTATTTGCATGCGTATTTGCCATGCGTTTTTCCAATGCATTGTATAGGCAAATATGCATGCAGAAACGCACAAGAATTGGTCATGTCCGTATTTTTTCTGCGAGTAAAATCTGCACCGAAAATATCCTGACCATGTGCACAGAACCTGCAGAATGTCATAGGAAGTCATGGAATAAGGTATGCAATGCGTTTCTGGAGCGTTTACGCGCTGCAAATACGCACCAAAATACGCACCAAAAACGCATCGTGCGTGGGCACACAGCCTTAGGCTTAGTGCCCACGATGCAGAAATGAAGCAGAAATTTTCCGGAGCATTTCTGCATCTCAATGGCAGAAAAACGCATGCGGTTTTTACATGCGTTTTTGACGCGTATTTGACGCGTCTTTGCATGAGCATTTGCCATGCGTTTTTCCAATGCATTGTATAGGCAAACACGCATGCAGAAACGCACAAGAATTGGTCATGTCCGTATTTTTTCTGCGAGTAAAATCTGCACAGAAAAAATCCTGACCATGTGCACAGAACTTGCAGAATGTCATAGGAAGTCATGGGATAAGGTAGGCAATGCGTTTCTGGAGCGTTTAAGCGCTGCAAATACGCACCAAAAAACGCACCAAAAACGCATCGTGGGCACACAGCCTAAGTGTCCGTTGCTAAACGCAGAACACTGGCTTCTCCCAGAAGTCTGATGCAATGTTCATAGTTTCGGGGGAAGTCCGTTGCAAAGAGAGAGATTTTTTTCCAGGTCCAAAATTCAAGTCTCCATTATTTTCAATTGGGTTCGGGTTCTGGTTTAAGTTTGGGTACTGTTCTGGTACCCAAACCGAACTTTGGATTAAAGTTCGAGTCGGGTACTAGAACCTGAACATCCACGGGTCCACCTACATATGAGGCCAATCATGATTTCACTGCATGCACCAGAAAGGAGAAAGAACAGAAGACCTGAAGAACGGCCGGCAGCTACAGAGGATCAGGGAGCGGTGGGGGGTACTGGAGATGGCGTAACAACAAGTGATAAAAAGTGAGTATAGACCTTTTTTTTATATTTTAATTCTTCGCTGGCTCAATAGAATGCAGAAAAAGGAATCCCAAGAATTTCGGATTCAGCAGAATCTGATTTGCAAAATTCAAAGTGAAATCGATTCGTTTAGAACTGATTCGCCCTAGTAAAATGGATTTTTATTGGTCTAATCAACTGGATCTCAGGCCCCCTTCACACATCCGTGTATAAAAGTACCATAAAAAATAATACAGGTGTCATTAGTGTTTTGGTTCAGTGTGTCATCAGTGTGCCGTCAGTGTTTTTTTCTGGTATGGCTAAAGAAAAAGAAATTACACAACTTACCCTATACTTTGCAATGTTTAACATGTACAGCATACGGATGGCAGATGGATTGCACATGGATGCCACCCGTGTGCTGTACATGTTTTACATGGACCCATAGACTTGTATTGGCCCTTGCCACCCGTGCTGCCGGTAAAAAATGGACGTGTCTGTGTGGTTTACATGGACACACAATTTGTGTAAAAACACGAACATGTGCACATCAGCATAAGTTATAATGGGTACGTGTGGTATCTGTGAAAAACAGATGCCACACTCACCGGAAACACCGATGTGTTCAGAAGGCCTTCGGCATAGATATGACCTAAAGTAAATTTTGGGTCATCACAGCAAACATCAGGTATACTGGCTGTAAGTATGAATCAACTCTAAGTAAAAGCCAACTCTGACCGAGTGAGAGAGGTTCTAAGCTGAACAAATAGTTACCAATTTGGTTGGAAATATTAAGTGCCAATTCACAGACAGGTCGCATAAGAGCCACAACTTCCAACTTATATTCAACTTGAAATCAAAATTCCAGTAGAAATTAATTTTATCAAAGGTTGTATCACGGTTTTTGATGCCACAATGCCACTGACAATCATTAAATAAGTTATCTCGATGTGACCCAGCACTCTTCACTGTCCGGTCACCAGTGTTCTCCAGCTTAGTAACCTTCTCTATAAAAGTGCTCCAGTGCCCAAAAGGTCACAATTTAATTGCCTCCACTGTAAAGTGTTGCAACGTTAAATAGAAATCAAATCTGCTGATCAACCCCTGTACAGATCAACATGATGAGGAAGAAGATTACTTAGTAAAATGCACTGAGTTCAGGGTGAGTACAAGAAGAAAGCAACATTATCATATTAGAAATAATGTTAAAAAGTAATTTAAAACGTTCTAGAGTTTCCATCAATATAATTCTTCACACTGACATGCATTGCCCTAAGGGTAATTGGCCTTTTTCGGAAAAAAATCAGGAAAGAAAAAAAAAAATATGCCAGATGTGAAAGTAAAGTCAATAGGTAAATATAAATTACACTGCATTTTAACCCTTTTTTCCTAATGTATTTAATTAGTTTGTATTTCTAATGCCTCACCCCTGTTATTAGCATCATTCCAATTAATGTTATGATCTATTGAAGGATAACTCATCCCCAAACTGTTCTGTACATGTTGGCCAGTTTACAAATAAAAGTGATTAATCAGATTCATCAGAACACTCTAAGGTAAAGGAAGTGGCTAATATTTATTTACTTTGTTATTATACTTGCAACTTTACACACATCCATATTAACAGGAAATTATGATCAGAAAATGAGCTATTGTTAAAATCAGATTTTTGTGTTGCATGTATATTTGTATTTTTGCCATTTTTATTTGATTTCTCCATACCAGAATGTTAAAAAAAATAAAAATAAATAAATGCTGCACTTTTCATACTGGCCACTGTTTTTTTTTAGACTGTAACATGCTATTGTTTCAAGAAACAACACATGTACATTAGTAACAATGAACAGAGGTTTTTTATTGATGCACTAATGAGCATGTGCCAAGGTCATTGGGAAGGGAAGGGGGGCAGGGGCAGTTGTGACATTGCCTATTGTGATTGATGGATCCTGTGTTATCAGCTGTGTATAGAGGTGTCACCTGTCATTGTAAATCTGCCTCTGATGATAAGGAGTCTACTGAAAAATCTTCCTGAAAGGACAATAAATATTTGTCTAAAAAACACCCCAGGAGCCAGAGTGAACATCACAATATTATAATTTTTTTAAAAAATGTTTTATGAAGATCGTGATATATTTAAAAAGATAAAACATTGGAAATGAAAAAAATTATATGTAACACAAAAACCTAAAAAATAATAGGTCATTTTCTGATGATAGCTTCACTTTAATTGAGCTGTTTAACTACACTACACTACTGTGGTAGTTCTCAGAATCTAATAATGTCTGACTACAGCTATAATAATACAAAATGGTAAAAACTATGGGATTAATATAAACCCCTCAGTCTCTGACCTGTTCATAGATGTTTCTTACATGATCAGTAATACTGCAATAATGACTTTGTCCAAATCTAAGAAACAGCAGGAGATGATTTCGCTGTGATGAGCACATTTTGCCAGGTCCCCTTCTTGCAGAATATCTCTGCATGTAATAATTATCTGGATGTCCGTCTATTTTTGAGGATGGAAGGAAGGGCAGGGGGAATCTGAATTTGTAAACTCAGCCTAACTGTATTTCTTGTGAGAATATCCCTGATTCTTTGCAGTGTAACCAGGCGCTTGATACATGGACAAATTAAGTCATTCTAAACTCAGAACTTCCACTTCCTCAGATTATTTACATTGCGCTGTATAAAAGAGAGAAGTTTGTCATATCGACATTCTTTTTCAATCATGTTTCCCCATTGCTAAAAACCATATGCAATGGTTTTGAGCAAATGCCAGTTAATTTACTTAACTAAACGTATCAGGTTTTTTTTTTTTTGGTATTTTAAAATATGATCAAGAATAAATAAAATTATTTAGAATAATATTCATATGTATATTTCTAATATTATAATTATCATGTTGTATTTCTTTACTTTTATGGTGTGGCTCTTAACCATTCACTGAAAGAAAGAGCACAGCAGAAAGTATTTATAGCTGTGGACTATATTTCCTTCCAAGAAACAGCCCTAGGAAATGTTCATTCACCTTTATGTGCAATACCACAAGTCATAATCCAGGCATATGGCCGCCCTTGTGGCCATATATAAGAAAGGTATTGGGATCCCTCATGTTGTATCAGAAAAGCTTATGTCACAAGTAGTTCTAGGAACGGTTTGCCTGATTTAGGAAGGATTCTGATCCTGTTCCATCACAGACTGCGCCACTATAGATACTTATTAAATTAAATTTATTAAAGGGGATTTCCACCACTAAGATATTGATGACCTATCCCTGGAATACGTCATCAATATCAGAACAGTAGAGGTCCGACATCAGGCATCCAAATGATTACTGATCAACCCATAAACAGTGTGATGGAGCTGTGGTGTACCGCCGCATCATCCGGTTGCTCTGGAGTTGGTAGCAGATGAGCGGTGGTGGTGAAAAGTATCGGACCACTACCAATGTGATGTTGATGGTGAAAAGAAATCCGGCACTCCATGAGTGGACTAAAATCGCAAGACCTTCTTGTCAAAACCAACGCGTTTCGACCACAAAATCTTAAACATGGTTGACCTTAATCGTGGTTGAACGCATTGGTTTTCCAGACTGAGCTGTCCTGTTTATAGTTATGCTGCTTAAATAAATTTGAATGTATTAGTCAATTCACGTAGATTGAACCCATAGGAGTGTCATAAAGACACGAAACGGCCATCGTCCACCTGTCTCTCCCTGCATGTCTCCCCTGCTTTTATGAAACACCATTGTACCTGATCTCCAATTCTACATGAAATAAAGGGCTTTTAGCCTATGGATATGGTGAGTGCCACTATTCTATTTATCTTCTAACTTTATCCCCAAGATAGGTCATCAATATCACAGTAGCGGAAAATCCCTGTAATCTTTACTTGTGAAATAATTACCTCTGGTTGGGTCAAGGAATCCCAGAAAGACTCTTTGGCACCAAGTATAAAGCTTTGAATTTCACACATTAAAAATGGCATAATTAAAAAAAAAAATCTAGTACTGAGAGTCCATATTGTCAGGAAATGCATAAATAGGGAGCTACCACAAATACTAAAAAAAGAAGGTGCACAACAGGTGAACAAGTAATTGCACATCATTACAATCATTTGTGAGTCTCCCCGATGACAAGTAAAGCTATGTCACCTATAGTCTGTATTACCAGCAGAAGAATGCACCGAAGAATAAATAATTTATTGTATCACCAGTGCTGGTCATGGGTCTTTATATTATGTTTCTTAAATAGTGTTTTACAAGACTTACAGTTTGTTACTCAAGGTGTTATGTATCACTTCTGCCTATCTGAAACATCAGTGTACAATTCAGAGTTGGAGGCATCTCAAGAATTTCTTTACTACTCTACCACCTGACCTCTTCAACTCTGTAACCATCCCATCTCTATGTGCAGATTACATCTCCATTCTAAAACAATCTTCATAATCTGCAGTTCGGATTTTATTTTGTATAGCGGTAGAAATGTTTGCATATTTGATCTTACAGAGCATTGAGCATCTAGATGGATAATACTGTATGACCCTAGAGGAAGACTGCCCGTTGTATGTGTCTTATTGTCTCGCTGTTCAGGCTGGACACAGAAAAATAAAATGGTTCTCGGCCTATAGTTCATATTTACAGCATCACACATTTTACAGATGGGGTTAGGGATGTTTTATATGACAACTACACTCAGAAGACTATAGTTGTTAGTGTTAGCTGTAAAGGGTGCAGAGGCAGCAGTCACACCAAAGCCATGGGAAAAGTCTAAAGGTCCCATATAAGACGTTGAGTGCTTGATATGACGCATGATAGATAGGGAGCCATTAAATATTTTTTTTTAAAACCAGAATACAAAAGCCTCACGTTATATCTCTGGTTGTTAAAGGCAACCGGTCATGTAAAATAACACTATTAACCTGCAGATATGGGGAGGTTTTGACCCTGTGCGGTGTCACCACTGAGAGCCCCACTGCTAGGAGGAAATTAACTTTATTCCTCCCAGAAAGCTTTCAGTCATAGAGGTCGCACCGGAGCTCTTTCAGTCACAGGTCTGTAACCGCTCCTCTGGCACTGACTGACAGCAGGCTCTAATGCTGAGCCAGCTGTCAGTCAGTGCCAGAGGTCTGCCGAGAGGAATAAAGTTAATTTCCTCCCGGCAGCGGGGCTCTCAGTGCGATGGCTGCACGGTGTAAGAATGCTATTAATCCCATATCTGCAGGTTAATAGCATTATTTTACATGACTGGTTCCTTTTAAGTAATGTATCCCCAAAAGATAAAATGAAGGATCCTCAGCATTGTGTTGCAGACAAATTAAGCATTACTTGAGTCATTCCGCTCTACTGCAGTATTAATCAGATTTTTCTAAAAATAACTATAGGCGATAATATTTTTAACTCATGATCTAATATACTTATGAGAACATTTTATTCAAACCATTAGATGAACATAAGTGTGAAAAGAGTGATTAAAAACGATCAAAAATACCATTAAAAGGTAAAATCTGTGTAGATCTATTCCCAAAGGTTAACAATGCTTCTACTCGCTCCAATAAGGTGAACGATTACATTAATTGGGAACATCAGTTACAATTACTTCTAGGCTTAGGTGGTCGACAATTGTAACTACAAATCAGATATGTTAAAAAATAGTAAAAATGTAAAAGTAATTTTTCATCTAAATCTCTATCTATTGAAAGTAAACTTTCTCCTTTACAGCAGGCACGCACCGCATGCATTGACCGTACCGTGCCGATCATGAGCACCAAACCCCAAATAAGGTAAACACTCTTGGGTCATTTGTAGACTTATCTCTTTCATACAATTTACGTTTGTGTTTAATTCATATGAGCACTTAGCTTGGCATTTGTTCTTTCACTTTGGTCCCCTGTTTTTACCTGAAGGTATTTACCCATGGTCTCCGGTTACCTGATGCTCTGAAATCCTTATGTACTTTACATTTATCACCTCATAAGAATTATAATATTTTCTGATATGCCTCCTATTAACGATGCATGTGTCTTGCAAATTTTTCAATGAGCTTTATACATGTTTATACGTGAGGTTTTGTTTATATCGATCATCTTGACCCTGACATTTATATGTTTTTTTATGTTTAGATAACCTTGATAAAGGCATTAGCCAAAACGTTGGCAACTTTGTTTCTTTGGGTCGCTCTTAATAAAATTCTTTTTTTGGCATCTTAAACTTCTCCTTTTTTGTGCCGAAGGTATATATATATATATATATATATATATATATATATATATATATATACATACATACAGTACAGACCAAAAGTTTGGACACACCTTCTCATTTAAAGATTTTTCTGTATTTTCATGACTATGAAAATTGTACATTCACACTGAAGGCATCAAAACTATGAATTAACACATGTGGAATTATATACTTAACAAAAAAGTGTGAAACAACTGAAAATATATCTTATATTCTAGGTTCTTCAAAGTAGCCACCTTTTTCTTTGATGACTGCTTTGCACACTCTTGGCATTCTCTTGATGAGCTTCAAGAGGTAGTCACCGGAAATGGTCTTCCAACAATCTTGAAGGAGTTCCCAGAGATGCTTAGCACTTGTTGGCCCTTTTGCCTTCATTCTGCGGTCCAGCTCACCCCAAACCATCTCGACTGGGTTCAGGTCTGGTGACTGCGGAGGCCAGGTCATCTGGCGTAGCACCCCATCTTAGGCTTGCATTACTGCTGACCCCTGCAACCGTCTATATCAAAGAGGAGGTAAGACTCTCATTGCCGTAAGACTCTCATTGCCATAAGGACTAATATTGATGTCTGCTAGAGGTACTGATCACTTCTTAAAGTAATTATACAATCTACTTATTAGTACCTATAAGTACACTCATTGGCTATATACTAGCGTTGGGTATAATATAACCAATCTGGTGGACACCCGTGGTTACTGACAGCATATTGGGTCCTCCTCCCGCTACTACCACTCATTGGGGAGACCTATGTAGTAACGCATTCATTTTAGTCTAGTTATCACTTTCTATTTCCTTCTAGGATAACGAAGTGCTCTGCTCTACCTCCAATAAGATCCTTTTTTATCTATAAGCAATATCCCAGGATCACACACAGAACTTCGATACTAGGTATTCTGTGGGTTTTTTCAAAAATCATAAAAAGAACTACTGTAAGATTTTTTAACTAATTTTATTGAATATATTTTTAAATCTCTTGCACAATAGGCACCTATATATTCTAGCCACTTGGATATCACTCCCGGCGGGAATACGCAATATAGGAATACACTTATACAAGGAAGGTAACTATTCCTCTTCATCAGCCTTTACAATAAGAACATAAATATTCCCTAACTGATATACCCCCCCTTTTTTTCCCTCCTTTAGGTATCATTGCTAATCTATGGTCCCTCTGATAACCCTGACTGGCTACTATCAATCGGACTTTTTACTTACCCACCTCTTGGGACACATTCATAATTATTTTTTGAATTACTATTTATGCCTTTTAACTTATTTGAAATAAATTCATTTTATTGACAATCTACTCACCCTCCCACTTTCTTTTCCGACAGCTCAGCGCGAATTTTTTATACTTATTTGGTCTCTAATCTGACCTGCTGTTAACCTGCGATTTCTGAGGCTGGTGACTCGGATAAACTTATCCTCAGAAGCAGAGGTGACTCTTGGTCTTCCTTTCCTGGGGCGGTCCTCATGTGAGCCAGTTTCTTTGTAGCGCTTGATGGTTTTTGCAACTGCACTTGGGGACACTTTCAAAGTTTTCCCAATTTTTCGCACTGACTGACCTTCATTTCTTAACGTAATGATGGCCACTCGTTTTTCTTTACTTAGCTGCTTTTTTCTTGCCATAATACAAATTCTAACAGTCTATTCAGTAGGACTATCAGCTGTGTATCCACTAGACTTCTGCACAACACAACTGAGGGTCCCAACCCCATTTATAAGGCAAGAAATCCCACTTATTAAACCTGACAGGGCACACCTGTGAAGTGAAAACCATTTCCGGTGACTACCTCTTGAAGCTCATCAAGAGAAAGCCAAGAGTGTGCAAAGCAGTCATCAAAGCAAAAGGTGGCTACTTTGAAGAACCTAGAATATAAGACATATTTTCAGTTGTTTCACACTTTTTTGTTAAGTATATAATTCCACATGTGTTATTTCATAGTTTTGATCCCTTCAGTGTGAATGTATAATTTTCATATTCATGAAAATACAGAAAAATCTTTAAATGAGAAGGTGTGTCCAAACTTTTGGTCTGTACTGTACATTATATTATACTTGAGTGTCCTGCTTCTGTTTAATGTTACAGTGTCATCATAATTTTATGAAATCACATGTAAACACACAATATTTCCAAGGCCACTAGGGAATTTTCCTGTGAACAAAAAAAAATACTGAATTGACTGAATTATTGAAATGTGTAAAGGCATCCTAATTCACTGTACATTGAGAAAGCAACATTGCCAATTTATATACACATTAATAATGGCAACTCTTTTTGAGCTATACAATGTATGAAAAGAGGACAGACGACAGTTCTAGGGCATATATTATATTATTAGGTCTCTTTAAAAGTCAATATTAGCACTGCTACATGAATAATAGAACAATATGTAAAGGGTCAATGTAGAGATTTAATTTTTATCAAAGATCTCACAGAAATAATATGTTTCTATCAGTAAAGTCAGTGAAACGCATTGTTGACGTGATCTGTAAATTGTTTTGTCAAAGGCCACACATATTTCATCTACCCTAATGAATGGCAGAATGCAAAACTTGCAAATACTTATTTTTAGCTGTATGGGAAAAGAAGCAATTAAGAGCTGAAATGTAAAACTGAAGAGCATACTTAACAGAAGCAATTATATTAGTCATACAAACAAGGCAGTTCTGCTTTCTACCCCCTATTTCAACTCTGTATAGTATGCCGCTCAGATGCAAAGAAGACTAAGTATTATTTATCAGCAAAAGAAATTGATTGTTAAGCGTGACACCTGGGAGCCATTAATAATTGGTTTTTTTTTCACTGGAATAGAAGGCATCATGGAAATATCTCATCAGGAATTCCAGACATTTCCTGCCATCCTTTTCTTTTGTTTAAGCCAATTTCACAATAAACTATTCCATTTATAAGCACATGACCCCCATTCATGTTTATTATATTTTGCAAGACAGAGTTGGGGCCAGACCATGTCCATTTAACACAAAGAATCCATAAATAGCATATGGAAAAAGTACAGGACAAGTAGTATTACAGAGAGGCGATTTATTTGGTAGAAGATGTAATGGATACAAGGAAATACACAAAAACAAGGTTGAACCTCTCTACATAAAACTCGTACATCCTCTCAAGTCTAGGTGTCTAGGTCAAAGTCTAATATTTAGACTTCTGATTTGATGCCTTTTTCTTCTGTTTGGTAATTTGGTGACATTTACCCTTTCTACAATAAAGCTGAATTCGTCATCACTCCTTACTCCATCTCCTTACCAGAACTATTACTCATAGTTAACTCCACCGCAGGCTCACAAGTCCCCTGATAACATTTCATTCCTCCCTGTCTTTCATCCTGTAAGTCCTTACCACCTCTATGTCCATGTTGCTCAACTTCATCCTCAACTTTGACTCAATGGAAATGTTAGTACATGCCTCATCATCTCCCACGGAGACTATTGCAATAGCCTTCTCTATGGTCCAATATCTAAAGCTGCGTTTAGACAGGTCAGATTTTTGGCTATCAACGAGCGCTGATTGACTACATCCGTTTGTATGTTCAAACACTTACTGTAGGGGGACACAGTGATCTCTAATATGATTGTTCTGTCTCCATACAGCATGCATATTCGTAATATTATTCCAGCTCATTTACATTTTTCTTAATATGTAAATGAGCTGTTAAGATCTATGGGCCGGACATAGATCTCCCCGAGAATCTGCCTGCAGAGATTATTGTAAATGAAAGGGGGAGTTACCAGTGTGAGACACAGAAATCAGGAGAGCAGACTGTCAGTCATTACATGTCTCACACAGGTAACTCCACCTTTCATTTACAATAAGCTCTGGAGGCAGATTCTCGGGGAGATCTATGTCCGGCCCATAGATCTTAACAGCTCATTTACATATTAAGAAAAACATGGATTTCTCTAGAATAAAACATCAGGTCGCAGATATCAAGGTATCATATAATTCAGCTTCCTATGACCTATATGCCCATATAGATGGCTTAGGATGGTTGATGCTACTGACAGATTCCCTTTAATGTTAATAGACCATACTGATAATTGTACGCCGTGGGTTTCTAAGAAGTTAATTTGAAAGTACCAATCAGTGTGGTTGCCCTATAAGTTTACACTTTTTTAGCCTCTTGCAACAAAACTGAATCAATAATCAAGATCACCATAATTAAAAAAAAATACAATTTAACAGAGTTTGACTGCTACACTAAAGTCTGGTTTACTAATTTATGGCCATTTAATGTATGTAAAGCGCTGTGGAATTAATGGCGCTATATAAGTAAAATAAAGTAAAAAATAAAATAAATTTTTTAACTTTTAGCCGGTAGAAATCAAAAAATCACTAATGTCAGTAATATTGCAAGGGAGATATGTAAAACCAATGTTATCACACCCAAAGCAATTCAGAAGCCGGGTCATCTGCTAAACACAATGTGAAAATAAATGAACCCTGTGATTCACTTTCCATAATGTGCAAAACTTATCAGAATATTTCCCAAAAGATCTGACATTATCTATAGCTCTGGGCACATTCAAAGGTGAGTTTATTCTAAACTGTGTCTTACAAACATTCACCTGGAATTGTAAAACTATTTTTTTTTTAGTATGAAAACAGATCAGAAATAAAATGCTGATATTTGACCTTTCAAAACATTTCTCAACATAACTGCAGGGCACTAAGATGCCCGCAAGTGAGATCTGCCCATCTTCTCAATGTGCAGATTCTTTTCTTCGCATATTTACCTTTTAAAATGAGATGCTATGGGTTTCATAACTGTATCTATCCCCGTCCTTTATATGTGTTTACCTTCCTAATTTACCAAGTTGTACTGTGCAAACAGAACTTAGCAACCTTTAAAATCAGGTCAAGCTGTTACTCAATCTATAGCACCATTAAGTATGTATGAAGAAAATTACAATCAGGGCTACGTCGGGCAGCGTGCCATCTGCATATATTGTGTATGGTTTTGTTTTCTTCTGCGTAATTAAAACCACACATTTGACTGTACGTGTATTTCACTCTGGTAATAAACCATAAATGACAAATACTTCCTACCATACTTATAATGATAATACCGACAGTCGATCACCATTTTTTCACGTAAACATTGTGTTTTGTTGTTAGATAAAGTAAGAGGCTGATCAAAACTTATTTTTATATGTAATCTCTAACAAGAATTCATCTACTTTTTTTCCTGAATGCAAAAATGAGATTTCTTTTTCATAACCTTATATCATGTTGTTTCGTCTTTTAAGCATACAAACCTTGCTCAGATGCATGGACTGCAGAAGAACAAATGAGAGAAGGATGCATGGTAGGTGCAGACATGTAAGCGCTGGTACAAATGTGATCCTCTCACCTGTGGATAGTGCTCTTTATTAGGGATGAGCAGACCTGTCGAAGTTCGGGTTCTGGTATCCGACTTTATCCCAAAGTTCGGTTATGGTACCAGAACTTTACCTGAACTAGAACCCGAACCCCATTGAAAACAATTAGGAGCTGGAAAATTCTCTCTCCTCCCGGATGTCCCCCAGAACTCCGACTTGCGTGAGAAGTCTATGTTCGGCATTTACCACCGGACACTAACTGTCCGGTGCGAACCCCGAACTTTGAGGTTGGGGTTTGCTCATCTCTACTCCCTATTTCTCTACTACATATATTATAGGGTACATTACCTGCCCATATGTTGAGGTTATACAAAGCTGACTATCCATATTATACACAGTTAGGACTCGTGCAGACGACTGTTTTAATTCGATAACTGCTATCCATCATTGTGACGCATAGCACTCGTCCCCATGTTATTCTATGGGGCCGTGCACACGTCTGATTTTTCCTAAGAACGAGTGATACCCGTAAAAAAAAAATCGCAGCATGCATGATTTGCCTCTGAGAATCGGATGGCACTCGCCCATTCATGTCTATGGGTACGTGAAAAAAAAATTGGACTGCACTCGGATGACATCCGAGTGCAGTCCAATTTTCATGGACTGACATAATTGAGAAGGTGGAGAAACATTTTTTTCTCTCCACCTCTGAGAAAATTGGATCCCACTCTGGTCAAACTCTTATCAAAGTCCGATTATCATAATCACACCGATTTTTTCGGATGGAGAGAAAATGGCCGTGTGACCCCAGCCTTAGTGCTCAAATAACAGCGCCAATCATTTTCAGTCCATATTGAATGTTCACAGTACTTTAGCATCACTGAAGCTCTGCCGTCCCATACATCGAGACCCTCTGCCATGCATATTTTAAGGGGACATACATCCATCTTCATGCGCCAACATCTTTATACTCAAAACATTGGAGGGCCCTAATTGAGTTACAATAATTTTTTTTGTATGTTACACCTACAAAGGTTATATTAAAAAATAAAATCTAGAGTCTGCCAATATTTATACAATAACAAAAAAGATTGAATATTAATTAGTTTTTTATTTTTTTTTTGCAATATAACATTGTTGCCAGAACTGGCAATGCCATAAAAAAATGTATCACTTATCTACAAGTAAGAGATAAATGTATAATTGCTGGGGGTCTGGCTGTGGAGACCCCTACTGATCCTCAAATCAGAAGGACCCAAAGTTCCCCATCTAAATAATTTAGTAGTGAATAGTGGAATAGTTCTCACTACCGCATCATTGACTCCATATCTCACTTTTAGTGGAAGTTTCCCCATTTATCATCCATTGTGTGGTTAGGATATATATATACGTGTATATATATATATATATATATATATATATATATATATAGATATAGATATATATATATATATATGTATATAAATCTATATGTGTATATGTACAGTACAGACCAAAAGTTTGGACACACCTTCTCATTTAAAGATTTTTCTGTATTTTCATGACTATGAAAATTGTACATTCACACTGAAGGCATCAAAACTATGAATTAACACATGTGGAATTATATACTTAACAAAAAAAGTGTGAAACAACTGAAAATATGTCTTATATTCTAGGTTCTTCAAAGTAGCCACCTTTTGCTTTGATGACTGCTTTGCACACTCTTGGCATTCTCTTGATGAGCTTCAAGAGGTAGTCACCGGAAATGGTCTTCCAACAATCTTGAAGGAGTTCCCAGAGATGCTTAGGCCCTTTTGCCTTCACTCCAAACCATCTCGATTGGGTTCAGGTCTGGTGACTGTGGAGGCCAGGTCATCTGGCGTAGCACCCCATCACTGTCCCTCTTGGTAAAATAGCCCTTACACAGCCTGGAAGTGTGTTTGGGGTCATTGTCCTGTTGAAAAATAAATGATGGTCCAACTAAACGCAAACCGGATGGAATAGCATGCCGCTGCAAGATGCTGTGGTAGCCATGCTGGTTCAGTATGCCTTCAATTTTGAATAAATCCCCAACAGTGTCACCAGCAAAGCACCCCCACACCATCACACCTCCTCCTCCATGCTTCACGGTGGGAACCAGGCATGTAGAGTCCATCCGTTCACCTTTTCTGCGTCGCACAAAGACACGGTGGTTGGAACCAAAGATCTCAAATTTGGACTCATCAGATCAAAGCACATATTTCCACTGGTCTAATGTCCATTCCTTGTGTTCTTTAGCCCAAACTTGTCTCTTCTGCTTGTTGCCTGTCCTTAGCAGTGGTTTCATAGCAGCTATTTTACCATGAAGGCCTGCTGCACAAAGTCTCCTCTTAACAGTTGTTGAAGAGATGTGTCTGCTGCTAGAACTCTGTGTGGCATTGACATGGTCTCTAATCTGAGCTGCTGCTAACCTGCGATTTCTGAGGCTGGTGACTCGGATAAACTTATCCTCAGAAGCAGAGGTGACTCTTGGTCTTCCTTTCCTGGGGCGGTCCTCATGTGAGCCAGTTTCTTTGTAGCGCTTGATGGTTTTTGCAACTGCACTTGGGGACACTTTCAAAGTTTGCCCAATTTTTCGGACTGACTGACCTTCATTTCTTAAAGTAATGATGGCCACTCGTTTTTCTTTACTTAGCTGCTTTTTTCTTGCCATAATACAAATTCTAACAGTCTATTCAGTAGGACTGTCAGCTGTGTATCCACCAGACTTCTGCACAACACAACTGATGGTCCCAACCCCATTTATAAGGCAAGAAATCCCACTTATTAAACCTGACAGGGTATACCTGTGAAGGGAAAACCATTTCCGGTGACTACCTCTTGAAGCTCATCAAGAGAATGCCAAGAGTGTGCAAAGCAGTCATCAAAGCAAAAGGTGGCTACTTTGAAGAACCTAGAATATAAGACATATTTTCAGTTGTTTCACACTTTTTTGTTAATTCATAGTTTTGATGCCTTCAGTGTGAATGTACAATTTTCAAAGTCATGAAAATACAGAAAAATCTTTAAATGAGAACCTTTGGCCTGTACTATATATATATACATATATATATATATATATATATATATATATATATATATATATATATATATATATATAAAACACACGCATATATATATAGAGAGAGAGAGTTTCTTGGACAGCACCTTGAACCTTTTCTATAGATCTTTCTGACATTAGTTCCATTCTTTTTTTATCCCTATGTTCCGTTCCAGTGATTTACAGTATTGCAAACCGCTGCTCCTTTAATAGTAGTTTGCTTTAACACGTAGATTGTGTAGTGTTTAGATCGGAGGTTAGAGATACATTATGTACTAAGGGCATCAGTGTAATTACAAAGATCAGGAACTAGAGGAAGTGAATTAAAGATAAGCTGAAACGCCTTGTGTTACATCTAACTCTGTCTAGAAGTAGAGGTTTTCCTTTAGTTCCCGGGGGACAGCATTGCTTTCTACAACAAGAGTCATTCGCACACATCAATATTTAACATTCAGTCTGAAATGTCTGTTTTTTTCTGGTACTTTGCTCTTGTGTCTGTAGAACCAAAATAAGATAGCAATAAGAAAACCAATAACATAAGGGCAATTGAATCCTTTACCAACAGTGAGGAAAATTGGAAAGATTCATAAAACCTTTGAAGATCATTACAGTGTAAACATGACAGCGCCCTCTTCTGTCTTTAGTGTTTAGTTTTTTTTACAAGATACAAATGATTAAAGGGGCTGTTCACCTTTGGTGATTTTTTACTTAAATGCATGTAATTGGAGCTAAGGTTCATTTTTGCTAATGTGTTTTACTAAAAATGTTGCACCGTTTGTCTTTTATAGCTTCTGTGTTGCACCATCTATTGCTGGCTGAAGAATGAGTTAAAGGCAATCTGTGACCATGTTTTTGCTATGTAATCTGAAAGGACCATGACGTAGGGGCAGAGGTGCTGATTCCTGAGATGTGTCACTCGCTGGGCTGTATGCTGTCATTTTGATACAATTACTGTTTTTTCTGCTGTAGATCTCGCAGTGCTCAGAATGCTTAGCTCTGTATAGCCAAGCCCACACCACTGATTGGCAGCTTTCTATGTACATTGACAGCAAGCTGCTAATCAGTGGTGGGGGCGGGGTTACACAGAGTAGTTGACTAGAAGGCACAAGACAACTAGTCTGATAATTTTATTGAAATAGCAACACACAGCCCAGTAAGTGACACATCGCAGGATTCAGGGTGTTAGCCGCTACATCATGCTGCTCTCAGATTATATAGCCAATACTTGCTGACAATTTCCCTTTAAATGAGGATTTGTCAGTCAGCCTGCTAGCATGGACTGACAGGAGAATTTGTAAGTCTTTTATCAGAGCTCCTCTCTACGGTTTTAAGACCACAGACCATAACAAAGAATAATTTGCAGAAAAACAAAGAGCGCATAAAAGCCAAATTCAGCAAAAATTTTTAATGAAACCACAATTGCACAAATTATTTTTAGCTTCAAATGCATATATTTAAGTAAAAAAAAAATGTCCCCAACTGTGGAAAACCCCATAAAGGCTCTGTCCAAACTAGTTCCATGGCATATGTTTATGACAGAAGCTGTGACTGCTATGTTGGATCTGTATAAAAACAAAATAGTAAAGAAAACGGATGATGAGGTCTCAAGGGTTTTCATAGGATTATAACATTATTGTGATGAAAATAATAAAACATTCATATTGTTAGAAGACTCAAAGTTAACAGCCCAGCACTAAAAAATCTCCAAAAAACTATTGTAAAACATAATATATCGCTTAAAGAGGTTGTCTAGTACTTTTACATTGATGACCTATCCTTAGGATAGTAATCAAGAAAATCACGGCACTACTGGTTGATTAGGTGGTCAAGTAGGGTCCAACACTGTAAAACGTTACTTGCAATAAACTTGTCACTTGAGTGCAAAGCTTATTGCAACTATCCTTGGGATAGATAATCAATGTCTGATCGGTCGGGGTCTGACACCCAGCAACCCAGTCGATCAGCTGTTATCGGTGTCGGCCACAAGCTCTCACTTGCCGAGCTGCTCCACCTTCTGGTTGTGGCCGAGGCTTGGTACTGCACATCCGCCTCTTATTCAAATCAATAGGAGGCATATGTGCAGTACTCTGTGGCGGCCACTATCAGAAGACAGCCAGCTCCGCAGGTGAGTACCTCCAGCCTGCAGTCACCATTTAAGACACCGATAACAGCTGATCGGCGGGGGTGCTGGGTGTCGGACCCCGACCAATCAGACACTGGTGACCTGAATGTATCTATTTATGAATGTAAAAGTAGTGGACAACCTTCTCTAAGGATTCTCTCCATACCCAGCTTAGACTTATAGGGGAGGTCTAGTAGATGAAAATACATTTTTAATGGGCTGAAACTGGTTTAAAATAACAAAAAAAAAACAATGATGTTAAACACATCCTCACAATTCTTTGCATCCCATGTTGTGTTGCTTATCTAGCCCTGCTGGCCTCTACTTTGTGGTTCCATCTCAATACAATGGAAATAGCAGGAAATGCCTGCTCACCCAATCACTGTTTATAGCAATGACTAATGTCAACCTCTATGTGTGAAGGTGTCAAATTGTGCCTCGCTGGTACCGCACAGCATTTCTTGGCATGATTTAATCCTTCACATTTACTATTATATTACTCTACAGCCACAGATCGCTTGGATCGACGCTAAATGTTGCCATGTAGTATCAGATAAAGCTGAAGTTCTTGTTGTGTCCAGCACACAACAAGATCCGGTGACCGGATACACACAGGGGGCACCGCAAGATAAGAGAATACACATGTATACCCCAAGCTATATGTTACCCTATGATGCACTCTCCTTTCTTTTTTTCTCTTGATTTTATTGCTAGGTCATTACCGCCAATTCTGAGATGAGACAGAATGAAGAAGAAGAATGAAGAAGAACAAATGATTAGACAATGTAGGCAATGGAACATAGAATGTAAGGTATCATGAGGGTCTATTTCACTTAACTGTTTTATCCCAGGCTGCGACCTCTTTAAAATCATTTTAATCCACTTATCCTCCTCTTAAGTGATCGAGGACTATAAAGCCTTTCCAATGGTTAAACTTTATCTAACTTTTTCTGTGAAATATTCTCTAGAAATGTATCAATTAATTGTTGACCCTTATAATAGGTTTAATGATCCACCATCTCAGCACTCCAGGTGGGAACCCAAGAGGACACACCAGATTTTAGAGGGATTTCTGTGACCAAACATTTATTAATTTGTTCCTGTTCCAAAACTTCCAGTTATATTAAAAAGTTTTAAATGTCAGCTTCTAAACCTATAATAGACTTTGAGGACCACAATCCCAAATCATGTAAAAATAATAATAAACAAAATAAACAGGAACGGAAGTCTATATATACGCTGATTATTAATCGTGGTTTTATTACATTTTTTGTTAGACTCGATTTGGCTAAAGTAATTGCATTTAAGAAAATAAAAATCAACTATAACCTAAAGCGTATTGCTAAGGTCATAAAGCAATTATCTACCTCTAGAGACTTGCCACAGTCCACAGATATTTCATAGTCCAAGGTACAAAAGTCATACGTGTTAATTAGAAACCAATATTATTTTACATAATAAAATAAGCCAACTACATTTTTCATTTATTAGTTTTTTTGTTTTATTTAGGGTCATCATAAATCAGAAAATAGTCCTGTCTGGCAGCAGTGCATACTGTATATGACTAACAAGTGTAACTACTTGTTAGGCCTGGATTTATTGTGCCAAACCTTCAGTCATGTGTAGGTTGGAGTCCAGATTACCAGGAAATTTTGCGTCCTACGATAAGAGTGCAATCCATCAGGTCTAAATGTTTACACGGCACTGAGGAACCTTGATGTTTGGCTAATGGCACAGATCCAAGCTAAAAGATTCTCGTCAACATCTCGTCTTAAAAGTTAAAAAGTCCCCTTTAAAATGAAGTTCTGCTGCCAGTATCGAAAGAACATTCACTCATGTGATACAATTTCATATGTTTAGCAGAATCACCAAAGAACAAAAAGTTGCTTTGTTTACACAACACAAACTTTAGAATGAATCGAAATCACAAACCTTAGAGAATAACATCAAAATAAAGTATAAAGCATCAAAAAACTATTGAGGACTATCTAGATCAGATCGTGTACCTAAGAAGTTAGGCTGGCCGCACGGGCGCAGCTGTCGGCCAAATGTTTGATCGTTGTCTGGTAAGAGTATTTTATCTGACCTCTCCATAAACATGAATGTTCATCTAAGAATGCATGTGGTTTTCAATAGTGAGCTTTTTTTCAATGTCTGCAATAAGAGTACAAACAGGAGGCCCCCACTCAAAATTATCAGCATCTACCTATTACCATCTATGCATGGGCATCTGAAAAGCAGCCATGTCTTTGTAGGGTAAATGACATTTGCCACACCACTTGTAATACATATCAATATAAATAAATTCATGTAAACTAATTTACCATCTATAATAATCCCAAATCTGGCACCTTGGCAACCTCTTTCTCATGGCCACAAACTCCAACACATAACATGCACATTGCCTCTTCAGAGAGGAAGAAGACTAGAGCTCTATAGCGCCACCTATTGGAAGCAGCGATCCTACAAGTCATCATCGACCTTTTAACGAGCCTTGTAATATGACTTAGGATAAAAGCCAAATCAGAATCTCAATTTGCAGACATGGTGTTTTTCGGGGTGTTGCCCCTCGTCAGTGCAAGGTATGAGATCTGATTTGGCTGGGTGAGAGGCTCTGGACTGAGGTCTAAGGGGTAACGTTTCTGGCCTTTGGATAAGGAGGCTTATTCACCGTGCAATGTTCCTCTGGTCAAATCAGATCTCATACTTTGCACTGACGAGGGGCAATATCCCGAAACACGGTGTCTGCAAATTGAGATTCTGATTTGGCTTTTATCCTAAGTCATATTGCAAGGCTCGTTAAAGGCTCAATAGTGACTTGTTGAATCGCTTCTTCAAACAGATGGTGCAACAGAGTTCTAGTCCTCTTCCTCTCTGAAGAGGCAATTTTCATATTTAATTTCCCAGAGGAGCATTGCGCACCTTGTCTCCCATACACAGCACACACCAACATGCAAGATTTCTGCTGGTCTGTTTCTATGTAGCATCTACTATATAATTGTCTTATCCCGTCTGTCTGTCTGTCTTTCTGTCTGTCTGTCCTGGAAATCCCGCGTCGCTCAATCAGCGCCGCGGGATTTCTGAAAAAATATGGCGGCCGTTAGCGGCTCATCTGGCGGATGGAGGTCAGCGGCGATGCAGCCGGGAGATGAGCGGCGCTAGCAGCACAACTACCCCGACCGGCGCCGCTGACCTCTATGCGGCTAACGTCGGAAGATCAGCGGCTTGGCCCGCTGATCTCCCGACAGCAAGTGTGAACGGAGGACCGGGGAGCGGCGCCACCGGTTGGGATGCTTCTGCTGCGATCAGCCGCTCATCTCCCGGCTTCTCGCAGCAGAAGGAGCCACACAGGCAGCGCCGCTCCCCGGTCCTCGCTAATACGGAGCCGCACAAGCAGCGCCGCTCCCGGTCCCACACTAATACGACGCTGATTGGTCGCGGTGGCCGGCCGCGACCAATCAGCAAGATGGGCGGCAAATTTAAACGCCGCTCTGCTGATTGGTAGCGGCCGGCCACCGCGACTAATCAGCGAGATGGCCGGCAAATTTAAACGCCGCTCTGCTGATTGGTCGCGGTGGCCGGCCGCGACCAATGAGCGAGATGGGCGGCAAATTTAAACGCCGCTCTGCTGATTAATCGCGGCCGGCCACAGCGACCAATCAGCGAGATGGGCGGCAAATTTAAACGCCGCTCTGCTGATTGGTCGCGGCCGGCTACCGCGACCAATCAGCGATATCGGCGGCAAATTTAAACGCCGCTCTGCTGATTGGTCGCGGTCGCCGGCCGCGACCAATCAGCGATATAGGCTGCAAATTTAAACGCCGCTCTGCTGATTGGTCGCAGTGGGCGACCGCGACCAATCAGCGAGATTGGCGCAAAATTTAAACACCGCTGTGCTGATTGGTCGCGGCTGCCAGCTGCGACCAATCAGCGAGACTGGTGCCAAACTTAAACAACGCTCTGCTGATTGGTCGCGGCCGCCGGCGACCGCTACCAATCAGCGATTTTGGTGCCAAATTTAAACACCGCTCTGCTGATTGGTCGATTTTAAATTTAAACAAGCTCTCTGGTCCTCACTAACACAGTTCGCTGATTGGTCGCAGCCGCCACCCGTGACCAATCACCGATATTGCCGCCAAATTTAAACACCGTTTTGCTGATTAGTCGCGGTTACCGGCCGCGACCAATCAGCGATTTTGGCGCCAAATTTAAACAACGTTCTGCTGATTGTGCCCGGTCGGCCGCATACATATTCTAGAATACCTGATGCATTAGAATCGGGCCACCATCTAGTATGTTTAGAAGCAGCAACAACATGGGGGTCATATATACAGTAGTACTGAGCAGTGCAGCTGTGAATTCAGTGCTGGAGCATGATAAACACTTACTAGAAAGCTGCAGCAGAATGGGTCTGTATGTATCCATTTCTTTCTTTTTTTTCCTCCCTCCCTATGTGCCTCCCTAATAATTCTAGCAGGCAACTGATATCAAACACCTCATTGTGCTGGCAGTCTGTCTTGTTTTTACAGAAACAGATTTTATAAGTTTCTCAAAAAGTTAATATAAAGGGACAAGACTTGGCTCATAAGCAAACTATATATATATTAAAACAAAACCAAACAAATGAGCCGGAGCATAAGTTGGTATACATGGAACGTATAGGAGCATGTTCACACTGTGGCCATTTAACAGACAAAACTTAAGTTAGAAACAAAATGAGCATCTACCCTGTAGTAAGTAAGTAAGTAACAGTACATATAAATAACATAGGGTACTTAGTAAACACTGCTTTGATCAAAAAAGTGTAAAAGCCATCCATCACGACAAGGTGTACCCCAATTGAGACGGTCCTATCCATAAGTACCCTACGCTGTTTATATGTACTCAGTGTCGGACTGGGGTGCCAAGGGCCCACCAGTAACCATCTCCAGGGCCCCACTTTTCAGCTACATGCTAATGTGACATTATCCTCAATCACAAATTTATATAACAATGAACTGGGTAGATTGTGAAATGAATAAGATGCCATTTTTATCTGAACACATTGATCCAGTATATTGTGGCAAGTACTGCTCATATAAGACAGGGTGGTGGCCCACTCCTTCACAGGGGCCCACCGGAGGATTCTCCTGTTCTCCAGTGGCCAGTCCATAATGTACTATTACGCTTTTTACTTACTTAGAGCAGGGTATATGCTTATTTTGTTTCTATCTTAGGTTTAATCTATATACAGTACAGACCAAAAGTTTGGACACACCTTCTTATTTAAAGATTTTTCTGTATTTTCATGACTTTGAAAATTGTACATTCACACTGAAGGCATCAAAACTATGAATTAACACATGTGGAATTATATACTTAACAAAAAAGTGTGAAACAACTGAAAATATGTATTCTATTCTAGGTTCTTCAAAGTAGCCACCTTTTGCTTTGATGACTGCTTTGCACACTCTTGGCATTCTCTTGATGAGCTTCAAGAGGTAGTCACCGGAAATGGTTTTCACTTCACAGGTGTGCCCTGTCAGGTTTAATAAGTGGGATTTCTTACCTTATAAATGGGGTTGGGACCATCAGTTGTGTTGTGCAGAAGTCTGGTGGATACACAGCTGATAGTCCTACTGAACAGACTGTTAGAATTTGTATTATGGCAAGAAAAAAGCAGCTAAGTAAAGAAAAACGAGTGGCCATCATTACTTTAAGAAATGAAGGTCAGTCAGTCTGAAAAATTGGGCAAACTTTGAAAGTGTCCCCAAATGCAGTTGCAAAAACCATCAAGCGCTACAAAGAAACTGGCTCACATGAGGACCGCCCCAGGAAAGGAAGACCAAGAGTCACCTCTGCTTCTGAGGATAAGTTTATTCGAGTCACCAGCCTCAGAAATCGCAGGTTAACAGCAGCTCAGATTAGAGACCAGGTCAATGCCACACAGAGTTCTAGTAGCAGACACATCTCTTCAACAACTGTTAAGAGGAGACTTTGTGCAGCAGGCCTTCATGGTAAAATAGCTGCTAGGAAACCGCTGCTAAGGATAGGCAACAAGTAGAAGAGACTTGTTTGGGTTAAAAAACACAAGGAATGGACATTAGACATGTGGAAATCTGTGCTTTGGTCTGATGAGTCCAAATTTGAGATCTTTGGTTCCAACCACCGTGTCTTTGTGCGACGCACAAAAGGTGAACGGATGGACTCTACATGCCTGGTTCCCACCGTGAAGCATGGAGGAGGAGGTGTGATGGTGTGGGGGTGCTTTGCTGGTGACACTGTTGGGAATTTATTCAAAATTGAAGGCATACTGAACCAGCATGGCTACCACAGCATCTTGCAGCGGCATGCTATTCCATCCGGTTTGCGTTTAGTTGGACCATCATATATTTTTCAACAGGACAATGACCCCAAACACACCTCCAGGCTGTGTAAGGGCTATTTGACCAAGAAGGAGAGTGATGGGGTGCTGCGCCAGATGACCTGGCCTCCACAGTCACCAGACCTGAACCCAATCGAGATGGTTTGGGGTGAGCTGGACCACAGAGTGAAGGCAAAAGGACCAACAAGTGCTAAGCATCTCTGGGAACTCCTTCAAGATTGTTGGAAGACCATTTCCGGTGACTACCTATTGAAGCTCATCAAGAGAATGCCAAGAGTGTGTAAAGCAGTCATCAAAGCAAAAGGTGGCTACTTTGAAGAACCTAGAATATAAGACATATTTTCAGTTGTTTCACACTTTTTTGTTAAGTATATAATTCCACATGTGTTAATTCATAGTTTTGATTCCTTCAGTGTGAATGTACAATTTTCATAGTCATGAAAATACAGAAAAATCTTTAAATGAGAAGGTGTGTCCAAACTTTTGGTCTGTAGTGTATATTACAAAGTTGCACAAATAAATTTTCTTGTACTATTGATAAATGTAAAGTTTATAGAAGTGACAGGGACCCTTTAATATGTTGCATTTTGAAATACTGCCTCGCATAATTGTGTGAATGTTATAATTCAGCCACATTTAAGATTACATTACATACCTGCATGACTGGCAACTCCATAATAATATTTTTATCCAAATATCTAATAATAAGATAAAGTATTCCCAGAAAACTTCAGCAAAGTTGTGGGATGAAATACAGACCACATATAGAAAGCTGAAAGCTGGGACCACCATAAATAGTGCTTTTATTCTGTAGATCATGCTTGAAGAAATGTGGCCATGGTCCACACAATTACATTTGGAAAATGCTCTGCGAGTGGAATAAAGTGGAAGCCACGAGCTCAGACAGAATGAGATAAATGGTGGAGATATGTGGACGTTTGCATTGAGCAAAGTGAAACATTACAGAAAAAAGCGTAACAGACCCCAAAACCTTGATAACAATCAATATAATTATGACATTCTATCATCCTAAAAAGTACGAAAACTAAATATTGCACAAGGAAGTGTTTTTTACGCAGAGAGGAAAACCGTTTTGCAGTAGGGAAGTGAAATTTCCTTTCCGTGATCGGGTTTGATGAAGAGACACAATTTCAACATAAAAACTACCAATCTCTTGCGTGCAGTTTGTCTATGGCTGCATTTGGTACCTAATGATAAGAAGCCTCAAATGATGGTCAGCAGATATGCATTATGTTGTCAGTGTCGAAAAAAACCTTTACAATGGAAAACTGACAGCTGATGAGCAACTGAATGAAGGTAGAAAGCGACATAGAAAACATAGAGCGTCGACATCAGGCGGTCTACACTCCTAGCAACAATATTCACCGGGGAATGCACCACAGATTACACCTTTGCTTTGTAACTTACAAAATGCTAAGCTAGAAAAATATATTCTTATATATATCAGTAAAACCACAATTCCACCCAAATACCATGATTGCTGCTCAGTTTCCTTTAATTTGCATAGAAAGTTGCATTCGCTGTCATGGCCGTCATGACAATACACATGTATGCTGGATTCAGTTGAGTGTACATGTGTAGATGAAAGAGTGTACATGAGTGTACATGAAAGAGTAGAATAAGTGGCAGCTGAAACACTTATTACATTGAATTATCTACAGGGAGAAGACAAGAGGATTAGGCATATTGAACCTCAATCTGCCCGATCGCTCTTTTCCATGACGCTATCTTTAGGGAAGGAGGAATGAAAAACTCTGATACATTTTAGCTGGTCATGCTGAAATTGGAAAGGTTTAGCAAACAATATAATGTGCATTGCAACCTATTAACACCAAGTTACCCACCAACATAAATACATGCAGAGACACATTAAAGAAGCACTCCACCCTGGAATTGAAAAGTGATCTTACATTTCTCATGGTGCCCTCTATTGGCCTCCCTATCTCTTTCAATCCACTTCTTCTTAAAGTGGGTGTCTGGCTTATGTAATTTGCATGCATGTGGTCATGTGCCATCTAGACGTGTGTGACCTTGCTCTAAGCAGGTGTATTGAGCAAGGCAAGACAAGTCTAGTCGGAATGTGGCCGGGAATATGCAAATCGCCCACTCTCGGCACCAAAGTATCAGAGCAGACCGCAGTGAGCTTTATGTGAGGATTTACAAGTTTGCAGTCACAGAAAGTAAAGGCCGGACCACCCCTCAATGCAATGGCATGAGGAGCACAGTAGTAAATCTGAATCATGTCTATGCATTTTTCCTGTGTTGTAGAGGTGTGGTTCAGTCACCTCTGCAGTGGCCATCTCAACGGGAATGCCGGTTTCAGAGAAGGAGGCAGCGGGATGCAAATGGAGGACGACAGGTAGGGTGACTATACAGAATAAATCAGTTGGAGGAAGGAGGGTTCCTTTAACTTTATTCATATTTGAACATTTTGTTACTTCTTTAATCTATTATGCAAATAGCACCTACCTTCTAAATGATGAAATGTATTGTTTATAAATATAAAGCAAAACAGTTTAAGCAGAAAAGGAACATTTAGTTCTACAAACCAAGTGATTCAGTGCAAAATATCAACCGCTGTAACAAACGTTAACTCTGCTTTCCCAGCCAGTGATGTATTTGTCTGGAACAATTGAACAAACACAGTAACTTACATTACCTAGATAAGGGCTTTCATCGGCATCACTAAGTGATCGGACTATATACATACACTCAGGGTAAGTATGGAGGCTTTTAACAGTTCCAAATATTCAACAACAAAGACTAAACCACTGCAGAACTCGGTAGACTTGGACAATACAAAAGAATGATCTACGGCTTGACAGTTGTGCCACCGTGTAATATTATTTCACAATTTTATATTAAGAATCGTTTCCCAGAAATTGATGGGCTACAAAGTGAACAAAGGCAGAAGTACAGTATATTACATTTCACAAAACTGGAGAGAACTACGTCTAGTTGCAGCGCCTGAGGCGCATGGAGAGAGGACAATCACAAGGTCAGCAAATAAGCGATCACCGAGAGTCATCTTGCAGAATATCTGCTCGAGTAGGGCAATCTCAAAAGGGTTATACACACATCTGTCACATAGATTATTTGATAATTGAACCTTTCCCTGTTTTATGGTTAAAGTGCAGTTCCGGTCACCTATGAATATTCCGATGATTCCCATAGGGTGCAATATTGTAGACGTTATTGCTGGTGTCGTAAATAAACTCTATCTAGCAAATTAAGTCACTGGCTGAATGAGCATCAGGCAATAACCACTTTTCTGATTCAGAAGTTGCCATATCCGTTCACCATTCTTCATGGCAAGCTATATAAATGCATTGTTCAGCAGGGGGGCAACCGTTAGCACAGAAGGAAATGACTTTTAGGGAAGAGAATTTTAAATCTGTGATTTAAGAAGGAAGAATTGGAGGAAAACTGAGATTGCTAAAAAGAAAACTCAGTAAATCTTTTTTTCTTATTCTAATTTATTTAAACTATAAATGTAAAAATATAACTTAAATTGCTAAATAGAAAGCTAGAACGGTAAAATTATTGTCATGTTACTCTTCCAATGTCATTTTATCAATATGTTAGGGTCAATTGCAAATAAAACGTTTTACTATGAGATGTTGAGAAGTTAAAAAATTACAATAAATACAACTGCACGTCCTGTTGTCACAATTTCAAAAGTGGCAGAAATAACTTAAAGGGAACCTGTCACGTGAAAGAACGCTATTAACCTGCAGATATGGGGTTAATCTGTAGGTTAATAGCGTTCTGAACCAGCCCGGCACCGGCACTTGGAGCCCAGATGCCGGGAGGAAATTAACTTTATTCCCCCCGACAGCATTCGGGTTGCAGTCACGGTGGCAGCGCTGATTCGGTCACCACTCAGTGTATAGAGAGTGGTGGCTGTGACCATGCCCCCAGCACTGACTGACAGCCGTCCCTACTGCTGAGCTGCTGTCAGTCAGTGTCGGGGGCGTGGTTAGTGGTTTTTCACATGACAGGTTCCCTTTATTAGAAAAATGCTAATATCTCCCTAAAGGGTAACCGTGCGTTCATGTAACTTTTCAGAATAAGCAGTCCTGTGTGTACATGGGGAGTAACATTATTTCTGCATTTTCACCAGTTTCCCCTCTCATCCTCCATTTTAAGTTTGTATTCTACTGGGAGCTGAAGGGAGGAGATGAGCTACAGTAATTTATCCCTAAACCGCACAGGACAGAGGGGAATACCCGTTTTTCATTCCTGTTCTTCATTTACTTTTTAGTTCACATAGACATGCCGCAGCGACATGGAGGCCATTATACAGCAGAGCTGAGCTGTCTTGACCTAAATCAAGCTCTGATATGAGGTAAAACACTTGTTACAGAGCTCTGAACCATTTTGTTTGTCTGCCTCTTTCTGTTCCCTTCCCTGCTGCTCACTCCTCCTCTCCCATTCTCTCCCATAGAGGATAATGAGCTGTTACATGACACCAGCAGTCTGTCTCCTCTCTGAACGGGACGGACTTTAGCTGATATTTTACAGTGGATGACAAGTTCAGGATGCATGGGGGAGGGGAAGAAGTATCTGATAAATGGGGAAGGAAGCGGATTTCTCTGACAAGATACATTACAAAGTTTCTTATAATCGCCTCTACTAGTGATTTATGCAAAGTCTCTTGAAAGTACAGTTCCTTTTTAAGGGTTCATTGCCATCTAAGTGTATGAATTACGAATATATCTATAGTCAACTCCAGAAAAATAAACATCATTTCCCAAACATCAATTAGTTTCCTATATATCGAATTTCTTAGGTTTCTGGATGGAAATGTAATGTTTATTACTGGAGATGAGCAAATCAATTTGATGCTAATCAAATTTGTTTCACATTGTTAGGAATTGGGTGGATGCCGCAAATTCGAACAATTTGAGATTCGTTTGTTCAAATCTTCTGAAATGGTCACTCCTATTTTACACATTGCATAAGAAGATTGAATCAGCCAGGGAAGAAGAAACTGTACCGATAGTGTGTGACAGCACAGCAGTGAAGAAAAGTTACCATCCGTTTATTCATATCCATATATGCTGAGGTCACGTTGACATTACTAAAACTGTGTGCTAAAAAAAACAGTTGCAGAAATGCCATGCACATCTTTTCTAGGCAACTGGAGGCTTTGAACTACTTGTAATTTGCGGCAAATGGATTCACCATGAATCATATTATGGGGGAAATTTGGCAACAGAGGAGAATTTGAGTTTCATGAGTCGCTCATCTCTACTTATTACAGGACTATAGAAAAAAAGGAAAACTGAAAAGTTGTTTTGCCTTATTTTTGTTTTGTGTATGAATTTATCAGTCTTCATAGAGTTAAATTCCAACGGCTACCTCATTATCGTCTCTGCTCTTTGCAAAGCATTTACAAAATGCTTAAATTCTTCTGATCTCTTTACAAATCCTTTGGATAAATATCAGTCTTTTAATAATACAGGCATTGCTTGTTCCATTCTGTTGCAGCTAAGGTTAATCTGTCATCACTTTATACATATGAAAGCGACTGGCTGGATACTTATACAACCTGTTTTTTAAAACAAAGAGCCATGATATTTTATAGGGGTGACGGGGAAACTAGGCAAGTATACACTCTTTCTGAAATCGCAGACTTGTTAATAACAAACCTTAGCAACCTTTGAAAGAAAAAAAATGCATGAACAAGAAGTTGCCTGATTGATAATATAAAACCTTTATCTTTCTGTTAATCTGAGGTTATGATATCCAGTAAACAGAAAAAAGTCCTGTTAACCATCGCATTACACTGATGCAACATCTATCCCAATCATTCGAGTTGCAACCTAATGAACCTGCCCTAGGGCTACATTTACCATAGACATAGTGTAAAAAATATTTAAAAAATGATTTACTTTCAATAGGGTACATGCGTATTTTGTTTTTTCTTGGGCTTTGTCTATGAAATAGTCACAGTGTGAACGTGCTCTTACACACTGCACGTATACCAAGTTATGCTCCGGCTCATAATTTGGTTTTATTGTCGTTTTTTGTACTTTGTACAAACAGGAACGTGCCTCCCCCTTTCTGAGCTAGGCATTTTATCTATATAGCTTCCCATGGACAGGTATCTGAACAATCGGGCCCCGGTCCTACGCTGTCCTTAAGGCCCCGTCACACTTAGCGATGCTGCAACAATCCCGACAACGATACGACCTGTCAGGGATCGTTGCTGCGTCGCTATGTGGTCGCTGGTGAGCTGTCAAACAGGCAGGCTCACCAACGATCAGGGGAGCAGCGACATCGTGGAAAGAATCTTTCCACGATGTCCTGCTCCGGTTACCAGCCTGCTGAAGCAGGAGCAGGCTGGTAACCATGATAAACATCGGGTTACTAGGGGCACACGCGCTCCTAGTAACCCGTTGTTTATCATGGTTACCACTCTGCTACGGTGAGCGGGAGGTTACCGCTCACTTTAGCAGGCTCGTAACCATGATAAACAACGGGTTATTAGGTGCGCGTGTGCCCCTAGTAACCCGATGTTTATCATGATTACCAGCCTGATCGCTGCCCCCGCTGGTCACACACAGCGATGTGTGCTGACCAGCGGGAGGGCAACGACCAAAAAATGGTCCAGGACACTTTGCAGCGATCAGCGACCTCACAGCAGGGGCCTGATCGCTGCAAAGTGTCACACATAGCGACATCACTGGTGAGGTCGCTGTTGCGTCACCAAAATCGTGACACAGCAGCGATCGCGCTAGCGATCTCGCTATGTGAGACGGGGGCTTTATTCACATTGAGGTCGTTTGACACAAGCTAAAGTTTTAATACTAGAGACAAGATAGGACTATCCTGATTGGGTACAACTTGTCGTGGTAGGATGGCTTTTATGCTCTTTTTGATCAAAATGTGTTAACTAAGTACGCTATTTTATTTACATGTACTAATCCTATTTACTATAGGGTATATGTTCATTTTTTTTTTTCTTGGGTTTTGTCTGTGAAATAGCCACAGTGTGAACGTTCTCTTACATATTGCACATATACCCACTTATGCTCTGGCTCATTTCTTTGGTTTTGCATAGACATAGTGGGCCTAATAAAGGTAATATTTACAGAAATAGTATATTATAGATATGTTCAAAGTTAAATTATGGGTATTTATGTGTTAGTCATTTACAGTGTTGTGGATGCAAGAGGAGGCCACAGAAGGAGGAATAAGGATATAAGGAATGAGGGGAAGGCAGAAAATGTTATTAGTCATACATGACTTTAAGTCGGGTCTATTGGAGTTGTAAACCTGCCATACACATAAGATCAGTTTCATACATCAGAGTTAGAGAGTGTAATTTCCAAACCGGCTGTGGTTCTCCAGACCTGAACTCAACAACCTCACTTATTCCTATGAGGTTGTCGAGTTTGGTTCAGGAGTCCAGGGGCTGTTTCGGAAATTCTGGTCTATACACAGGCAATGACTCTTGGACATGTCAAGGCAGCCTTAACAATATATTGACTGGGTAACCCTCAATATATTAACTGGTGTATGTATCCTTCCTGGCTTTCCTCTACCCAATGTCAGGAAATAATGATTTGGTAGCTGAATTACATCTTACCAATCCTTTTGTCCTTGAGGGAACTGAACGTGGTTACATTTGGTCCGTGACACCAGAACCACCATACCTATGTGGGGCCATTATTCTGTATGGAGGACTATGTGGGGCCCATTATTCTGTATGAAGGACTGTGTGGGGCCCATTATTCTGTATGGAGGACTATGTGGGGATCATTATTCTGTAAGGAGGCCTATGTGGGGCAGATTATTCTGTATGGAGGACTATGTGGGGCCCATTATTCTGTATGGAGGACTATGTGGGGATCATTATTCTGTATCGAGCACTATGTGGGGATCATTATTCTGTATGGAGGACTATGTGGGGCTCATTATTCTGAATGGAGGACTATGTGGGGCCATTATTCTGTATGGAGGACTATTTGGGGCCATTATTCTGTATGGAGGACTATGTGGAGCCCATTATTCTGTGTGGAGGACTTTGTGGGGTCTATTATTCGGTATGGAGGACTATGTGGAGCCCATTATTCTGTATGGAGGACTATGTGGGGCCCATTATTCTATATGGAGGACTATGTGGGGCCCATTATTCTATGGAGGACGATGTGGGGCCCATTATTCAGTATGGAGGACTATGTGGGACCATTATTCTGTATGGAGGACTATGTGGGAATCACTATTCTGTATGGAGGACTATGTGGGGACCATTATTCTGAATGGAGGACTATGTGGGGCCCATTATTCTGTATGGAGGACTATGTGGAGATCACTATTCTGTATGGAGGACTATATGGGGATTATTTTTCTGTATGGAGGACTACGTGGGGCACATTATACTGTATGGAGGACTACATGTGGCCCATTATTCTGTATGGAGGACTATGTCGGGCCCATTATTCTGTATGGAGGACTATGAGGGTTCATTATTCTGTATGGAGGACTATGTGGGGCCATTATTCTGTACGGAGGACTATGTGGGGCCCATTATTCTGACTGGAGGACTGTGTGGGGTCCATTATACTGTATACTGGTTGGCCAGCGACTTTGTCCAAGTTTTTCATTTTGGCCCTCTGCGTGTTTGAGTTTGACATCCCTGGTATAAGTGGAGTGGGGAGAGATAGCTATTGGCCCGTTGGGGTATCGAATGAGTATGGCCAGGCTAAAATACCAAACAGACAATCTGTGGCTCAGAATATGTAAATTTGGTACTGGCCCAGGCTTAATAGTACCGATTGCCATTTTTTTTTCAATTTGTTGAAATTATCTATAACAGCCGATTATAATGTAATGTAAACCAGATGTGAAGCAATAATATATTAGAACGTGTGTTTATATTCTGAGTGATCCCATCTACAGGCTTTCGATGTGAAATATTCTTAAACACAAAGGACAAAAAACAGCTACAAAAGACAATTATTGTGAGTGGGTGTTGAGAAACAGAATGAGAAGCAAATGTGGTTTTCGAAACAGTCATTTTGTGAAGGGGATTATTCATGCTTAAAGTATGCAGAAACAGTCATTCTAACTAATGTACCAGTAAATAAAAAGGAAGACGTATATTTGCATTTCATGGCTTCAGACAGAAATTGCACAATACTATAAACAATATTTTTGCCATTAACAGCAATATCTTTGTACCGGCCAGTGGACTGAGATTTCTTTACCAGTAAATGCTATAATTTATGGGAAGTGCCTGGGAGTGGAGTAGCAACATACACAAATGGGGGGACAAAATGTAATTATAAATTAAAAAAACAATTTCCCAACTAAAATAATAAAAAAATATTTATTTTTACCAAATACTAAATAATAGCACTTTCTAATATACTTTGAGATTTTTATAAATGCAAAGATTGCTGGATTTCAGTCAACTGGTCCCAAAAGTGTCAGTCAGATGAGGTTCACTTATTTGAAAATCCTTTTCAGAATGTCTGTGCTTCTGAAAGCTTCCTGCCTAATACTGAAATAAGCATTATACAGTCAGGCTCCAGCTTAATTTGAATATTAGACGGCCATTTTGAAATGGATTTTCAAAATAAGTACGCCAACCTCATCAGGTCTAAGAGCTAATTTGCCCTAATTTCCACAAATTTGATATCCTATATGGATATTCACTGGTTCCAATCATGGATGATTTGTGTGTGAAGTGCACATGCTTTTTGGCTGAAATGACAAAATCCATTCTCTTACCTCTCATTAAGCCGGCCATATGCATTGGATGGCTGTCAGTGAAACGATGCATGGGCCAATCGTTCGGCCAACAGCCACCACTCCCATAGAGAGGATTGCTCATTCGGCCAAGTGCTCCTTTGTTCCCATGAGAGAGTCACTGGCTGACATGAGAACAATGTGATCGGCCAAAATCGAAGGCTCGGATGAAATTAGGCTAATGTGTATGGGGGCGTTTAAAATAGCCAATTATTAGCTGAGGGATCACAGCCACACATACATATGAAGTGTGTAAGGAACATGCTGCGCAAGTTAACATACAATCAATGTTCGCATTTAGACTGCAAGGTAATGGTGAGTGAGCGTTGTACAAGTATTTCTTTCTGTGTAAACAGGTTGCCAAAACGCTCGTCCATCAATTGAAATGATCTGCTGTGTAGTTGAAATCGTTCTCAGCAGTGCATTGTTCAGTGTGAACAGGACTCGCACTACCGAGAACTATGGCGGTCTACCTGCACTGGGTGATCTACTACAGATCGACCAGTCTGCATCGTTTACACAGGTATTATCAAGCCGCCAGTCGGTCTTTTAGCCTTTGCAGCTAGTTAAAGGAGAATAGTATACATGGTGGTCTAGGGTTACTGTCAGATTACTTGGAGGTGTAGGGAAATAAAGAGATTAATGCCAGAATCACAGCTGGTCTAAAACAAGGTTTTAATCCCAATATTTCTGGTGGTCTAGGGCAGTGAAGGTTTTAGTATCAATTATTCATGGAGGTCTAAGGCAGCAAAGATTTTCATATCAGAATCCCTGGTGGTCTAGGGCAGTGAAGATTTTAGTATCAATTATTCATGAAGGTCTAAGGCAGCAAAGGTTTTCATGTCAGAATCCCTGGTCTAGGGCAGTGACAATTTTACTATTAAGTATCCATGCTGGTCGAAGGCAGTGACGTTTTTCATATCAGAATCCCTGGTGGTCTAGGGCAGTGAAGGTTTTAGTATCAATTATTTATGTAGGTTTAAGGCAGCGACATTTTTCATATCAGAATCCCTGGTGGTCTAGGGCAGTAAAGTGATTATTCTAAGAATCCCTGGTGGTCTAGGGCAGTAAGGTGATTATTCTAAGAATCCCTGGTGGTCTAGGGCAGCTATTGGATTTAATGTGAGGATCTCTGGTGATCTAGGGAAGTCAAACTGCTATTTCAGGAGTGCTTTGTGCAATCATTAAGGGCTGAGCTCAGGGAGTCTGCGTGGTAGACTGTAAGATACCTGACCATGCTGCTGCGCAACTCAAAGGAAGTAGTGCCTATGTCAGAAACATGGATACAGATAAAAAATATATGGTGTGCATGTTATAATAAATAAAGAAGATGTAGAGCTCAAATATCTGTCCCCTATTTTTTTTATTTTTTAAAAAGACCAAATATTAGAATTTCCCATCACAATACTCCTTATACATATTTACAGAACAGTAATAAAATGAATAAATATGATGATTTCAACAACAAACAGATTTAATTACAATTTTGCTTACAAACAGTATTTCATCATATTAAAATAATTAGCTAAACATTATAAAGAAGCGACTGAGAATAATAATTAGAAAGTAAGTTACACGGACTGTCTTAAACAGTAATAGTGCACAATATAGTTTGATAATTCCGCTTTAGGATACCTATGAGATTTATAAAGCACAAAATCTCATCATATTTTAATCACAGGTAATATAGCTGTAAACAAAGCGCCTATAAATAGTCCTAATAATATCGTTTGGCATTCGTACATAACTCCTTCAATAATTATTTTGAGAATTAGCATGCAGGATATAATCGTGTTTCAGCGATGCAAGGGCATGTTGTACTAGCTCATGCTCAGGGGAATCGATGTGTTCAGATTGTATTCTCGCACTGAGCATGTGTTCACATTTATTGGAAAAAGATGGATTGTATGTAATGCTGTTACTGTAGGAGACACCGAGAAAACAAGAAAGAAAATGTAATTCTTATGGATTGTTTACACAGCTAATAAAGTTCTTGTGGAACCAGGTGCAGATAAAGATATTTAAACCCTTCCTCAGCCATCAATGATCATGACGTCGTACAACCCTACAGACTTAGTCCACAGTCCTTCAGCAGAGTCAACAAATGAAAGCCTACTTATGCCGTTGGCAGCACCGTAGGCTTCAGCACAGCTTTGACCATTATTAAAGGAGGTGTCAATGTTACCTTCATTTTTAACAAATGTGTTGCGTTCATGCTTTTGTGGCACTCGCTAATATGTATGATAGATTTTCCTAAACTTTACTGCCGTAATTCCACATTGCACTGTTCTAAAAATGGCATGTGACCAGACATGTCCAATCTAAAAGCTCTGCACAAGGAAAAGCTGTTTTTCAATTGGAGGAGGCTGATGGACAGATCTGGTCATTCCCCTCCAGCAACTGCATTTTGGGAATGTTGTCCAGACTGTGCGGTCGTGGCACTTATAACCAGGAGGAAAGGAGGAGAATACTAATTAGTAGACGATTCAAGTCCAGCATCCAAAAACTTCTTTAAAACTCCATGTTTATCTCAAAGGTTGAAAAATGATATCCATGATGCCGTCATATAAAACATGAGCAAAAATAGAACAAACAAACGTTTCGATCTATACGACCTTAATCATTGTTAGAAGTAAAGGGATAGATTTTCCCCAGTATGTTACAACACATCTCATGTTACTTTTAAGTGTATCTGCACCAATATCCGTCCTTGTTCAAGGCAGCACTAGGAACGCCCCATTAGCTCTAATTAGTATATACTAATACTGATTAGTAAGTGCAGTAAAATCCTGTCCCCAAAAACGTTTAGTAAAATGAGGATAAAGTTGACAACCCCGTTAAGTTAGTGATTGCCATCATTATTGTCACAAGGGAACCTCTAAACAATTTCCCACTCATATGGCAAGTGTAGGGGCAAATAGAAGAATATACTCTAATATTCAGGGATTGGCTGGAGGAACAATAAAAGCACAATAGGGTGTTATCTAAATTACAGGGTTTAGACAAAGGGCAGTGCCGCTGACCTGATGCAGTTGTGTCAAACCCAACACTGTAAAAGGTATCAAATAAGAATCCTAGCTTCTGAAGCTCCACAAATTGGCAAACCAACGTGGTATTAGAGTATTTGGAAGTTGAGGGTAATCTGCGCTACTCGTGTTATATCCAACACAGGAGTCCAATCGAGAGAGGGTAACAGTGCGCTTTATTCTCTACACATTTCAAAGTATCTTTACTTCTTCAGGAAAACCCTATCTGTGCGGTTCTCCTGAAGAAGTAAGGATACTTCAAAACGCGTAAAGAATAAACTGCACTGTTACCCTCTCTCGATTGGACTTCTTTGTTGGATATAACCCCAGCAGCGCAGATTACCCACAACTTCTGAATACCCTCTACTTTACTATTCAAGCCTAATATAATTCTGGCTGAGATTTGTTGGTCACTTTGTCAAGCATCTTTCAATCATCTCTACTGTGGAATACTTGTTCTACGGAGTCCTAACCTGGACCCTAATATGTCTGGTTGGTAAACACTGTGATAAACAGAGAACTCTATCAATGAGAAATTATTACTAGTAACAAACTATAACCAAATATAACCATATTGTGACAGAAGCAAAGTTTAGGGGCCTTAGTCCCCCGAGAAACACATTTTTTTTTTCAAATGCAAAAGTTGCATGGCAGTGCGTATGAAAAGGGATTGTCCCACAATTATAGCTTATCACCTATCCGCAGGACACTTTATAAGCTGCTGATTGCTGAAGATCCCACCAATCACAAAAATGGTCAAGTATGAGCTCTACCATTTTATTCAAAGTCTATAAGACTGAGATAGTTGAGCACAGAAAAAACAGAATACCCACATACTTTTTCTATGGGAAAGAGGTGGTGGGAGGTTTCCTGAATTGGGGCCCCCCAGATATCAGAAAATAATCCTTTTCTGTGAGATATTGGTGGTTAAGATTGTGTCATAACCTTTTTATTTGGAAAAACAGCAAAAGAGTTGGATAGGTGACCTAAGGTGATAGGTGACCTACATACGTAGCCCCAGGAATTACATTTTTCTTTTGGGTGCTCACCTCACATTGTGAAAACCTCATGTCATATGGGCATATGGCCACGCAGAATTTTCCCTTTAAGCAATTCCTAGTCAAATGCAGTTGTTAAATCATAAAACTATAGCCCACAACAAGACCACCATTGTAGGCGGCCATGCAAGCCTCCTCTCTATAAGCAATACCAATAAACACCATCATTGAATTTCATTCAGGAAAAGTAGAGAGCATTCATACATTTTGAACTGTTTGATCAAGATCAAAGCAATTTACATGAATAAAGTTCTTTAGTCCATGTATAACCATATTTAACTTTTACCGCCTCAACATCACTATTGCTTTCAATATTACTGCTGACCACTAACAGAAACCGCATTATGGAACATCTACAAATGCAGTCTACCAAAAGTAACTTGCAAGGAGACTTACCAAATTCATCACATATACTGTCATTGTCTATAAGGGTGGGGTGGTCAAAAGTGTCCCGACAGTAGAGGATCTTTGTGTTCTTGTTGATAATGGGAATTCCACCAAGTGCCTGAACGAACTGATCCGCCAAAACTGAGGATGGTTTGGCTTGGATACGTTTCAAAATGGAACGATATCGGCAATATTGTGGATAACTTAACACCATCACGTTTCCCTCATTTTCATTTTCTCCTGTAATGAAAAAACATTAATCATTTTACATTAATGAATCACAATAAATTCACATATAACAATTATATTTAGTGCTGTACAGAACTCTGACCAAAAATACTGTTCATACAAAAATATCAACGCGCCTAACATAATAATCTTAAAAGGTACTTACGGCTGACCCTTTTATATATACACTTTTTATTGAGGCTTTAGTAATATGAAACTATTTTTAATTACATTATTATTAATGGTATCTTTAAAGAACTTTACCACCAGAAACTGATTCAGCTATACTTAAAGGGGATGTCCAACACATGGACAACCACTTAAGGCACCACTCTAGTATTTTTTATTTATTTTACCGCTGGAGTGGTGTAATTAATCTAAGTTTCCTGACCCTTTTCTCATACTTACCAGTCACTGTCTACAGCTCTTCCCGGTGCCACTTTGGAAGTCAGCAGAAACGGTCACAAGCTCTCAATCTAAGTCTATGAAACCCTGATTCCTGCCTCGTTGTGTTCTCAGACTTACATTGAATTGTGACTTCCAGATCACCCAGCAAACAATGGAGCGATACAGCAGGTCACAAACTGCAGAAGACGACCGGAGCGGCACCGGTAAAGGTTGAAGACGGAGGCTGAGAAGTATAATTTTAGGGTCAGGGAACTTAGATTAGAGGCACTACTCCAGTGCTGCAATTTAAAAATGTTGCAGTGGTACCCTAAATACTACATTCCCCAGTGTAAAATAAAAATAACTGATACATCTCGCACCATTCCAGCGTTGTTGGTACCAGGTCTCCCAGGACTTGCGTGACCTTGTTATGCCACTTGAGCACTGCAGCCAATCAGCGGTCACTAATGGACTGTAGTTCTCACACTTCTTTTGGATGGTGGAGGTTCATCCCAAAAGGAAGTGTGAGCATAGCCGCCAATTAGAGGACGTTGATTGACTGCAATGCACACGTGGCCTAACAAGGTCACGCAAGTCCTGGTAGACCTTGTACCAACATCGCTGGAATAATGCGGAAGGTATCAGTTATTTTTATTTTACACTGAGGAATATAGTACTTAAGAAGGGGATGTAAGTGTAGTAAAGAACCCCTTTTTAAGAGATTGTACCATAAATAACATTGAGATTCATATATCCACAGAATAATTAAAAGATGTATGACTGATGAGTGTCTGACTGATGAGACTCCTTACTAATTTTAAGAAAGGAAGTCTCAAAGTCCTTTAATTGAAAAGGGCAGTAGTGCACATGTGCGACCACCACTTCTATAGACAGTGAATGGAGCAGTGGTCGCACATGCTCAGTAAAGCTACCCTCACACAGGGGACTATGGAACTCCCATTTTTGGATTCACTGGAGGTCCCAGTGGTTGGATCCTGAAAGATCATACATTTATCACCTTGCTGAGATCAGTTGATAGGAAATGTGTTTTTGTGAATAAATTATGTTTATTATCCTAGTAATATTAGTAGCAATTACATCTAATAGATAATGTCTTCATATTTAAAGTATGGAAACCAACCCCTCACCCAGTAAAGCAGTTATTAAATTTTGTCATTGATGCCCAAGAAAAAAAACAAGTCTGAAGTTGTCACACTTCACCTATTATAATCCACCATGATTTATATCCTTATCAACTGTCCGTTGAGAAGTTACAACATCTTTCCAACACTTGCTACATACAAAGGATGACATTATCACACGATTCTCATCAATGACCCTGTCTGGTTAATCCACCTGTTCATGACACAGGAAACGTATGTCTCTTGCTTGTTAAACAAGACATTCCTTATTGGCTGCAACGCCTTTTATGAAGATTAGATCACACATAAAGCCATATTCCAGAGATTTATTATAAACTGCTCATTGTTTATGTCTCAGGGTGAAAATAAAAAAAAATATGCTTGATTTTCCGATAAAAATCCCATGTGTTGTGTTCCTATTCTTATATTTATGTCACAGGCGGCCAACTTTATTAACTTCTATGAAAATCCAAGCTGGATGTCACTATTTAACTTTACTAACCAGCATATTTTTAAAGTTTAAATTTCAATTTAGACATTAGGATGAATGTTATAACTTGTACATCTCTGTTTGAAAATATTATATTATAGTCTTTACACTGGCATAGTTCTGCACATAACAAGTGTCAATCGACGCTCAATTAGGGCCATGTTATATGGGTCGATGATAATAAAATCGTTTGGTCTCTACTCACTTTCCTTATTTTCAGCAGCACATCCAGTTTACACTGCTGGATAAAACATGCAATCCGATGAACGAGTGCTCGATGGGCTGTCGGCTGACTGCTGCCATGTTTGTTTTTTAGAATAGCTTATTATACGCCATGTTACAGGGTCTACAGTCAGACAGGGTTCTCTATGCCTGGTCATAGATTAGATAGCACAAAACACAGCGGTCATAACCATGAACACTTGGCTGCGCATACATGCCCATGCAATCAGGGAGAGTGAGCAATTCCACTGCTACGCAATTCAATAACAGCTTAACTCCTGGAAATTGAAAGGATCAGACATACTGTAACTCCAAATGCCTCCTGTTAAGGCCCCCATACACATTATATCGCTGCCGGACAAACGATACAACAGCCAAGTTTTGCCCGACAGCCATCTCTGTCGTTTCGCCCATACTCAGGAGCTCCTGTGCTCTCTGCAAGAAAGTCACCGACAGATATCTTAGCTGGTGGACTATCTCCAGGACAAGAAAGCAATACACAGTCCAAAATCGAACATGTCCGATCAACAACTTCCCCGACAATCAGTTGGCTAACGCCTCAAACACATTAGCGTGTCGTTCAAGCCTGTCAATTTCGGTGGTGTATGGCCAACATTTGTCTAATGTGTATAGGGGGCTTTAGTGTATATGCACACAACATTCTTTTCAGGAACCCACCTGAAAAAGTGCTAAAAAAAAAACAATCAAAAGAATGATTATACACATAGCCATGTCAAAATGACTTGTATGTTCAATCTTTTTGAGCTTTTTTACTGTTTCAAGCTTCGAAAGCCGCGGTTAAAATAAGTGACTTTACCATTCTTCAGGCAGCTTCCACTTGAAAGCCGCTCACTATTGTATACGTATACATAATGTAAAAAAAAAGAAGAACCGGTGACAAAACCGCCACAAGAGATGACACAAGAGACTCCAAAAAAGATGCTTCAGGAAAAAGCTTTCTAAAAGAATTTGTGTGCCCATAACCTTAGGGGACAGTTAGGAAGCACCATACACATTAGATCACACGTGTCAAACTCCGGCCGAATCTGGCCCGCAGGGTGGTTATATTTGGCCCGCGACACCAGAACTACCACCTCTATGTGGGGCATTATTATATATGGAGGACTATGTAAGGCTCATTATACTGTATGGAGGATAATGTGAGGCCCATTATACTGCATGGAGGACTATGTGGGGCCCATTTTACTGTATGGAGGACTATGCAGGGCCCATTATTCTGTATGGAGGACTATGTGGGCCCCATTATTCTGTATGGAGGACTATGTGGGGCCCATTATTCTGTATGGAGGACTATGTGGGCACCATTGTTCCACATGGAGGACTATGTGGGGCCCATTATTCTGCAGGGAGGGCTATAAGGGGTTCATTATTCTATATGGAGGACTATGTGAGGTCCATTATACTGTATGGAGGACTATGCGAGGCCCATTATTCTATATGGAGGACTATGTGAGGCCCAGTATTCTGTACGGAGGACTATGTGGGACCCATTATTCTGTATGGAGGACTATGTGGGTCCCATTATTCTGTATGAAGGACTATGTGGGTCCCATTATTCTGTATGAAGGACTATGTGGGTCCCATTATTCTGTATGGAGGACTATGTGAGGCCCATTATTCTGTATGAAGGACTATGTGAGGCCCATTATTCTGTATGAAGGACTATGTGGAGCCCATTATTCTGCATGGAGGACTATGTAGGGCCATCATTCGGTATGGAGGACTATGTGGGGCCCATTATTCTGTATGGAGGACTATGCTGGACCCATTATTCTGTATGGAAAACTATGCGGGGCCATTATTCTGTATGGAGGACTATGTGGGCCCATTATTCTGTATACTGGTCAGACCGTGACTTTGTCACAAGTTTTTCACCTGTGTATGTTTAAGTTTGACATCCCTGCATTAGATGATGGGCAGGTCTGGTCAAAATTGGCTCTGAGTTTAATCTAATGCGCATGGGAAGATTAACGGCAATTTACAGTCACTGAGATCTGGGAATGCCTCTCAAGGAACCAAGATATTAATTAGAGCTAAGTTAGACAACAGGAAGAAATCACCAGTTACTTCGGTCACAAATATTAAGGTCAAGAGAGCAAATAGCCAAGTTTGAGTAACATGACTGTTTTAGTCCACTTTTAATAGAGGTAATACATTTACTATAGCACATGAAGAACTGAGTCAGTGCGATTTACATAGGGATGGCTCATTCGATAACAAGGCGTCAGACAGCAACAAAGCAAAATCAAACCCATAAGAGCAGAGTGACATTTTAGGGATTGTAGCACTACTCAATCTCTCTGCTCCATTATGTCTGTCCCATTTTATTATGGAAAGTCAGTCATGTTTCCATATAATAGTCATTTACAAAAAGGTTTTTTGTTTGAGAAGCTGTATAAAGAACAGATAGGGAAGGCGTCCAGTGTTCTAAAAAAGAAGCAAATACAAAAGTGTAAATAACATTTTGTTTTCCAGTTCAAAGTCAATTGAGATTTTTGATGTAGTTTGCCGTTAGAGCTGGTAACAGAAAGAAATGAAGTAATGTCTTTTATTTTACTTTGCATCTTGGCATAGCCATTTAATCTTTGAAGAGGTTGAAAAACATTGCACAGAATGTTCTCTTTTCCAGGATTCCAAGTAACAATCCAAAAATATGAAATAAAACATGCCATAAATGTACAGAACAGTACAGTGCTCAGAGGTATATTTAGACTGTCCTGAATTAATTCAATGATTTGCACATTATTTGCCAAATTGGGGCTTTTAAACAGTATTCTACTTATTAAGAGGGTGGTTTAAAAAGGTTCTTTAAGTTGGACTTGTAAAGTGATTTCAGAATATATAGTTTTATCAACTATTTGATATTTGTATTTTTCCCAAGTTAACCAAGGCCACCAAAGGAATGGATAGTGTCCTTGGTGGTTAAAATCAAAGGGGTTGTCTAAATCTGTGGACATTTTTTCTTTTTAAATGGGCAGTGGTCATAAATCAGCAAAGAGCTAAAAAAAAAGACAGATAATAATAATTGTAATTTGCTTTGCTATAAAATTCTTTACAATTATCTCTATCTTTAAAATCCCTATATGTGCTTTTTTCCTTTACTTCCAATGACATTTCGTTTGAAGGAAGTCTCCAGGGGGCAGCACTGCGATCACTTACCACGGCTTCTGTCACACCATTCCCAAATTATGTCCTGTTACAAGAGTGATGGAGAAGCAAACACAGTTTCTGTACCCGCCACCAGCAATATTCAGTGGGTGCCACCACACTTCTGTCCTTGCCACCACAGTCCCTGCTTCTGACACAGCTGCCCTTCTCCCTTAAATGAATTGTCATCTGGGGGCGGTGATAGAAGCAGGGTGAGTGACACCAGTGACGCCCTACAGCTTTTGTCACCACCCTCAAACAAATCATCATCTTCGGGTGGAGCTGTCACTCACCCTGCTTCTATCACTGCCCCCTGATGACAATTGTCACAATTTGTTTCAGAAAAGAGTCAGCCAGCTTACTCCTGTTGAAAACACTGCAATCAGCAACACGGATGGAAGCCACTCCTGCAACCTTGGTACTATGTGAAACCAATAAGAATATCCTCCAGTCGTGAGTCCAGGTAAAAAAATGACTTTATTCCAAACTGATTAAAAGGGAAATGGGCATCTCCAAATGCATCCAACAATGTGATACGATCCTACGCGTTTCAAACTGTAAACCAGTCCTGAATCATGGATGTCTAGTCATTTATTACTTAGGGATATGGCTGATGGATTTTCCTAAAGAGTCAGCAGTGTAAGAAGCAGGGACTTTGCCAATGGCACCTGAATATGAGGGTGGTGGGGACAGAAGCTTCTCCCACCGCTACAGAAACAGGTTGTCATCAGGGGATTGCGGTGACAGAAGCTGTGGTAAGGTGTGGTCCTGTTTCAGGGGGGTGATAAAAACTGCAGACAAGTGACTGCAGGGCCATCCTCCTGTGACGCCTCATTTGAGACTCCACTCTAAAAATGTCAAAGGAGGCAAAGAAAAAAAAGCACATATTGGGAATATCAGGGTGGGGAGAATATTAGGGAATTTTACATTAAAACAAATTACAAAAGTGGTTAGGACTTAAAGATAGATATTTATAAAGGGCATTCTAAGTATCGGATAACCCCTTTAATTGTTTATTTTTGCTATAAGCAATCTATACCTGGCACAAATCTACATGTAAGGCTTTGTTCACACTTGTGCTAGAGGCTTCAGAAGCCTAGTAGACCAATTCTCATTATAAGTCAGTAGGGTCCATCTGGCACCAATGGTGTCCATTATGTGACGGATTGTTGTTTTGATTCATCCGCCTTATCAATGGGACTGAATAAAGCAGGTGTGAAAAGAGCCGAATGGACCATTAGTAGAATTTCTAAAAATATTTATCCAAATCCCATATTAGATAAATTCTGCTGCTTTTAGACAATTTGTCTGCAGAGGCCAAGCTGTTTAGGATTTGTTAAACTGACCACCAAATCCAAACTGAATGAAATGAATCCCTTACAGGCCCCGGGACACTGTCAGCTTTATACAACTTGACTACAAGTGATTAGTCATTTTTAAGATTTTTTTCAAGTAAATTAATTGCTACAATAGTCTTGTCCTTGCTCATTTGTGATTCAAGGCGCACACATTTTTCACATAACTATCATAATTTTAGAATGAATGAGCAGTTTTCTTCCATTTTTCATGGTGAAATAAAGAAACAGTGATAATCAATTACCGGTTTGTATGTTATGCACTGTGAGATAACAGATTTAGGCACAAGTTCACTGCTGCAGAGATTTCATGTATGCATATAACGAGGACCTTTTAGCTCTCCTGAAATGTCTAATTTACTAAATACTTGAATTTCATATAAGAATTCTGGAGCATCACTTGTTACATCTGTGTTTGGTTGTTCCTCTGTTATTCCTCCTACAAATATATGAATAAATTGTCATCTGAGTTCTACTATTCTTCTTGTTGAAGGGGTGTGTCCATACTACGCTGCACTGATTGGACAGTAAAAAAAAATGTCATTAGACACACCCCCAAAAGTTAACACCCAGAAGTTCATTTATTCAGAAGTTTAGAGTAAGAATAACTGAGGAACAGCACAATGTAGAGTTACAAAATCAGCTGATCCAAAATTGTTGTATTTTAAGAAATACAAATATTCATCAAAACAAACAATTCAGATGATGAGCAGGAAAATGGCACATATCCACTATATTCAACTTTTGGAGCATACATTGATGAGTAAAATTGGGTTTCCAGATCCCAAAAAAAGAGTCTGAATTGTGTAGAAGTTGTGCTTTGCTGCACAATATATCAATATGATGATTGCACAAATGTGGGTTTCATCCTTTCTCCTTACATTGGTTGTCGGTGATGGTGATTGACAGGGGTTTTTTGGTTGGAATCCTTCTTTAAATTCTGAAACGTGTTCCTTAGCATTAAAGGGGTTGTCCAGCCTTAGGGTACAAGTTTGCAGTCACTTTATGTGACTGCAGACTTGTGAATCCTTACAGTGCGCAGTGTGTGCACTGTCAGGATTTTCTAGTGGTGATGCTGGGAGTGGATGGTCATGTAACCACAACCATGTGATTTGTATACTTCGAATCACATTCTGACTAGGTGTGTCTGGCCTTACTCAATACATTTCAGTTGAACAGTTGAATGCAAATCACATACAGTATTTGTGGTCAGTAGGACTATCAGCTGTGTATCCACCAGACTTCTGCACAACACAACTGATGGTCCCAACCCCATTTATAAGGCAAGAAATCCCACTTATTAAACCTGACAGGGCACACCTGTGAAGTGGAAACCATTTCCGGTGACTACCTCTTGAAGCTCATCAAGAGACTGCCAAGAGTGTGCAAAGCAGTCATCAAAGCAAAAGGTGGCTACTTTGAAGAACCTAGAATATGAGACATATTTTCAGTTGTTTCACACTTTTTTGTTAAGTATATAATTCCACATGTGTTAATTCATAGTTTTGATGCCTTCAGGGTGAATGTACAATTTCCATAGTCAAGAAAATACAGAAAAATTCTTAAATGAGAAGGTGTGCCCAAACTTTTGGTCTGTAATGTGTATATATATATATATATATATATATATAGCAAAGGGCCTGAAAGAGGTGCCATATACAAAAAATAATTATCAGATTTTCCTATTACTTTATTTCCTATTACTACATATTATTTTATTTATTTCATATTACTTTAAGGTCTATGGATAGAAGACTGTAAGATACATTTGTACAATAGAATTAAGGAACTTCTATTTTAGCCACGTCCCTGTTTGGAGTAGCTTGACCATTGGTGTTTTAATTATTCAGCAGCCAAGTAAATTTTTGGAGTCATGAAGACAATGATTAATATATTTAACTGTAATCTTATAATCCAACCATGTGTTTTCAATCTTGGGCTCATTTCTTATGAATATTATTAGTTGAGCCAGCCAAGTGACTGTCTCCATTATGTATTTAAGCAACGGGTACACCTTAAATAAGTGTTTTCGAGAGCAATTTTCCTGCATGCAAATATTTAAGCACAAACCATTTCTAAAGTACCTTCCACCGCCCTTCTATCACACACACCGGGTTTACATACGCACACAAAACCATGAATTATTTACATTTACATTCAGATCCAGTCTGTTGTATGGACGGTATTATTTTTCCAGACAGACTCTTACAATTGCCTAAAGGCTCCTGAACTTGCATCTGCAGGGAAAAAACAGGTGTCCACTTTATACAAAGTTTAAAACTGAACTTAGAAAAAAAAATCTCTAAACCAAAAGTTGTAATTAGTGGGGAATGGATGTCAGAGTAATTTAGTATATCTTGCAGAAGTAGCCAAAAAGTTATTTAAGTTTAATGTCTTAAAAACATCTGTGGTTTTCAAAACAGAAAATTCTCACCAACCCAGTTATGTCTTAGAAAAGGTTGGTCTTGAACTGTTGGATGAAATATTTATTTCCACGGGGGAGGAAAGTCCATTTTTTTCATGTGAAATGTTTCTACTCTTAAAAGGGATCTGTCACCAGATTTCACAATACAAACTTCATATATTAATAAATATGTCTATTAAATCTAATAACGCACTTATTATAAAAACCTAAGTCATAGTGGCTGTATAATGCCTTTTGTGAGTTATGTATGTAGCTGAACTCATAAAATGTTCATTTCAATATCAGGATTATAAAGCCATTCTGACATTGATTTTCACAGTAAGTACACCGGTTTCATTAGGTCTAAGAGAGAGAGATCTATTAAATACAGTAGACAGTTTGCGTTGAAAAATTTGGGAACAGTCCCCTTTTTAACTTATGAGACAAATTCAATAAATAATTGCAAAACCCTTCACAGGCAACAATTCACATCGCATCATTAAGGCGGCATTTAGATATTTAGATACATGCAGCATAAACAACTCCCAACAGAATATTGAAAAATTATGTTTGCTTTTTCAAAGCCGTTCTTCTTGCTGGAGCCAAGAGAAAAGCTGAAGAAGGACACCATCTTTATTATGCAGTCCTCTTCATGTTTGTACTCAAATGTTATAAAAAGCATAAGGGGAGAACCTCATTGGATAATCCCTCTCTATCAGGCCATAAAATTTAGCTTTTAATGAGTATAATTAATATTAAAAAGAGAATAAAAATATGTCCCTAGTCTGCCTATATTAAGATAAGTATACAAGCAACTAATTAGATTATTAGATGTTGACACTCCGGGTTGTCATCCCTATTTGGCAGGATAGGACATTTACATTGAAGCACACATCCCCCCATGTTTCACCACCGACATGGCGTCATCAGGGGATGAGTCAATAGTGTGAATCAAATGTTACACTTTTGTTTTTAATTAAAAAAAGAGAACGTGTCACTTCATCAGAGCTATTAAAATAAGGATATTGGTATAGTATACTATAATAGTAGTACTGGGGACAAAATAACCCTTCAATACCACCCAAAAGAGCCCAACAAGATACTAAAAATAAAGGAGCTACCCAAGGATCACATAATCTCGCTCACTAAATCAGCAGATGTAGAAATGGATATTGTGATGCAACCTGTGACGCCACCAAATCAGGAAATCCTTTCAGTTCTAGTACAAGTTTTGGCACTAGGGCCAGATTCGTCAAAACCGGGGATTCTCTCAATGAACTTAATGAGGGTGCGTGGTGGAGTAAGATGCTCCTAAACCATAAAGAGGCGTCTGACGCATCCGTGAGCCACACCAGAAATCTTACTCCAGTCCCTGACTGCAGAAAAATTTCTGGTGTAGAGAACACCAACAACTTATCATGAATTAGACGAGCTATTGAGTCATGCCCAGGTTTGTTAACCGTCATAGCACTGCCCATTTTGGCAAAGCTGGGAGAAACTGGTATGAAAACACCAAAAATCACAAAATTTTTGAGCAACTCTGAGTTTTGCCAAAAAATGTTGTGACTTTTCACAGAAATTTACGCCAGAATTCTGGCACAATTGTTTTGATAACACGGTTGCTGCTTAGATGGTGCACTTGAATTGAATACTATATTTGAATTCTGGCATTAAAATAATTTTTTTTCTAAAATAGTTATTCAAGTAACAAGTCTTGTAGTGCTGTAAGATGTGCTAAACTGTGTATCTATAACACAAACATGCACAATCTAAAGAAATGAATTATAATCGATAACTTTAATCTACACACAATTAATGAGCTACAATTAAAAACAAGAGAACACTTGGGATTCATTAGGAATGCTAATCAACCTTCTGCAGTCTTCACCTATAATAAAATGTGCAAGAAATGAAGATAGAAAAATACCACTGATAAATATGAGAAAAGGAATTTATAAATTTGAAATGTCATTTCATTCACAGTTACATATCCATAGTAGATACACAATAAATACAAAAATATGAATACAACCTTCCTAATGCATGAAAGAATTCTCTGTAAGTTAAAAAAGTGAAGTCCAATAAAGAAATATGTATATCCAAAATAATACCCAATAGGGCAGGGTTATACCGGATAGTTATCATTATGCAAAATAAAAATGGTAAAACTAAAGAAGTTGTCCACTACTTGGACGACCACCAATCCAGCAGTGTCGGCACTCGTGGTCCTGGGGCACCTGTGCGGGTGTTGTGACACGTGACCCTGGCGCCCAATCAGCGCTGGCGTCACTGTCCCTGCCTTCGTATGAATTGAACATGAAATCAGAGATCAGCCGCAGCCCGGACTTCATCTTCATGTTCAATTCGACAGAAGGCAGAGCCAGTGACACCAGCGCTGATTGGGCGCCGGGCTCACGTGTCACAACAATCGCACGGGAGCCCCGGGACCGCGAGTGCCGACATTGCTGGAAAGGCGCCATCACAAGATCACAAATATTTAGATCAAGAAGGGGTTGTCCTAGTAGTGGACAACCCCTTTAAATAAAGAAACAAGACAAAAGAAGAACTGACTCCTTCGAAATGTGGTGCTGGAGAAGCATCTTATCAATATCATGGATGACATGAAGAACAAATAAATCAATTTTGGAACAAATCAAGCCAGACATGTCACTCAAAGCAAGGACCACCAATAATAAGTAATTAATAAAAATTGTTATTTTGGAAAAAGGCACAAAAACGTAGCTTACCCATAAGAACTTCACATAATTTTATGAGCACAAAGATTCTTTGAAGCTAAATGGAAAAATTATGCATGTTCCTTCCTGCACCTAATTACCTCAACTTCAAAATCTGCCAAATATTTTGCCCTTTGGTTCTCTTAATCGTATTAGTGTGAATGCATTTAGATGCCAATCGAAACAAACATTTAATGATTTCAGCACTAAAGATCCTTGAGATGCATTAGAAATGCTGGACGAAACAATATGTCTTCATTCTTTTCAAAAGAAATGTCCAGGTATTTGTAGGAACAAGAATTAATTTGCTTGAGTTAGGAAACTAAACACCTTGTTTAAAGTGTATTTAAGCAATATGGTGTCAATACAAAGTTCTCTTGAAATGATTTATGTTGCCTTGAGTTAGTTTATTGCATTAGACATTCCATTCTTTAAGCTTTTTACTTTCTTAGTGATCATAGCAACCAGAGGGGAGAGAAAGGTTTTAAACAGCTGGTGACAATAAGATTTTAACATTTGCAGACAGGCAAAATACAATTTGAAATGTAGGAAAGCTTGTTGAATATGTAGAATTATTTCATTAGTTAAATTTGTCAATGGCAATATAAAGTACAAAAGCAATTATGGGAAAAAGGTCAAAACAGTTTTCCATTTTGGACTACCCAATTTTGTTAAGGCTATGCTCACACACGTTCAGTTTTTCATAGTTTTTCATGCAAATTTTCAGCTGCGTTTTGCAGCACCAGCAAAGTCTATGAGAAACCAGAATTCTCTGGTCATACATCTTGTGGTTTTTTTTTTTTTTTGCTGCGTATTTTGTGCCTTGGTTGGGTTTTTGAAAAATAGAGCATGTCATTTCCTTCAGCGTGTTTTCTCCCAGAGGAAGTAATGGGTGGTGAAAAAAACGCATCAAAAACGCACCAAATTTTGCATCAGTGTTTTTGATGGCAAAATAGAATGGGGTCCTTTTTTTCACAGAATTTTATGTACATGTAAAAATAGAGGCAGAAGGACAGTGAAAAAAACGCTGAAAAAAGGCTGAAAAAACGCAGCAAAACCTGAGTTTTTGACGCAGCTGATTTCCTGCCAGAGATCAGTTATGCTGCAGATTTGTTGAGTAAAAAAAAAACAACATGTGTGAACATAGAGAAAATAGGAGGACAATACAGACAACCTGGTATGAAATGTACAAATTCATTTTATTAAGTTATATTATTAAAAAGAGTTTATAAAGACAGTATTCAAGGTGGAAGCAAAACCGGATATATATAACAGTTTATAGCCCAGAATCTGGGCGGTTAACAGAAAAGGTTTAAATATGCTAGCTCCAAATAGATCTAAAAAATACCCGGTCACAGACATATATAGTCAGAATCTCCCATTATTACACTGTGCCCCAATGGCCTCAAACATTTCACAGAAGCATGGGTAGCTAGTGAAAAATACATAGGGGCTCAATGGCCCATCATATATAATAAGAGCACAATGCACAGGAGGGATCAATATAGCAGACTGTGAGATTATAAAGGAAAAACTACTTGGAGCAGTGTGATGACCATAGCCTAAAAGAGTCCTCTGACAATAAACTGATTGCAGGATATAGCACTGCTGAGACGCCCGGCGATCAAATTCAGTTCAAGTGTTCAATTCCGCTACAGCACCCCCACAGGTGAACTGAAGGACTAGGGAATGTTCACACTTATGGTGCCTTCACTCTGCGTTCAGGCACACGTTAAGTGGATCCATCAAGGCTTATGTCTGAACCCCCAGCAAAACGGGATTCGAGGCCATAGACTATATCGGATGTCTACACCTTCTGGAGGCGGATATTCAGACGTAGTAGACTGTGTCTGGGTGTCCGCCTCCGGTAGGCATATACGCCCGAAAATGATGCACGGCAGAGCGCACATACTTTCTGCCAGCACCGATATAGTCTATGGCCCCGTTGGTGCACATGTTCAAATCCTGTTTTGCGGGGGGGATTCAGAAGCAAGCCCCGATGGGACCCAAGAACGTGCATGTAAGCACAATAAGAAAGGATAAACCTATGAAAGGAAGAATATAGTCCAAAATAGTAGAAGTGCAATACAGCACAGTCCAAGTAGCCAGAGAGCTACAATTATAAGAAAAAACTATTTAGGAATTAATCATAAAGTTCACATAGTAGATTTGACCAATTAAATAACATTTAATTGTTCAAATCTACTATCTCAACTTTATTATTAATTCCCAAATAGTTTTTTCTTCTAACAATATGAAAGCACTCTCAGCATTTCAGTTGGGAAAAACAGCATTTTACAACAGCAGCAAAATAAATGAGATTTCTAAAATCTCATTCACATTCATTTTTTCTTTGCTTATTTTGAGCTGTGGTGCATTACTTTTAAAACCTAGAAAAAGTAGTGAAAATCCAGCACTTGTTTTCCAGTATGAATAAAAACAAACAGTCTTTTTTGAAACATCTAAATTAAAACTGTAGAAACATTAAGGCCACGTTCACTATTTGGTCAGTATTTTACATCAGTATTTGTAAGCCAAAACCAGGAGTGGAACAATCAGAGGAAAAGTATAATAGAAACACGTCACCACTTCTGCATTTATCACCCACTCCTGGTTTTGGTTTACAAATACTGATGGAAAATACTGATCAAATACTGAACGTGTGAACGAGGCCTAAAGAGCAGGATATCCTGGAGAGAACAGCAAAAAAATGGCGCGTTTCAAACTGGCATTTGTGTGTCGTTCTTATTCATGGCATACAAAATAACCAGTAACCCACTTCTCACACACTTCATAGGGTCTAAAGCACGGCTGAAACTCAGTCCCAAATGGACATGTGCACGTAGATCTAAATTAACTCTTTGGACGATCATATATTGTTCAAAACAAAAAGCATACGTGCAATACAAACATGAAGTGTGTGCAATCTAAAATGTGTATATTATGTACAGTAAATATAAAAGAGAAAGGAAAAAAAACACAATTTAATAAATTAATGCAAGGTTTGAACAAAGATTCATGTCATTGTGGAATCTGGAGAATCCAAAATGTTTCTCTGGTTTGTCCTTTTTTTTTATAACAAAACATGCGTTTATTTTTTTTTTTATACATTTTTTTATATACATTCAGTTAAATGCATATAGAACACACGTAATGTATGCAAAAAAGTACAGTGTGAATATACAGTTATATGAAAAAGTTTGGGCACCTATATTAATCTTAAGCTTAATGTTTTATAAAAATTGGTGTTTTTGCAACAGCTATTTAAGTTTGATATATGTAATAACTGTTGGACACAGTAAAGTTTCTGCCTTGAAATGAGGTTTATTGTACTAACAGAAAATGTGCAATCTGCATTCAAACAAAATTTGACAGGTGCATAAGTATGGGCACCTCACCAGAAAAGTGACATTAATATTTAGTAGATCCTACTTTTGCAAAAATAACAGCCTCTAGTCACTTCCTGTAGCTTTTAATGATTTCCTGGATCCTGGATGAAGGTATTTATGACCATTCCTCTTTACAAAACAATTCCAGTTCAGTTAAGTTTGATGGCCGCCGAGCATGGACAGCCCTCTTCAAATGATCCCACAGATGTTCAATGATATTCAGGTCTGGGGACTGGGATGGCCATTCCAGAACATTGTAATTGTTCCTCTGCATGAATGCCTGAGTAGATTTGGAGCGGTGTTTTGGATCATTGTCTTGCTGAAAGATCCATCCCCTGCGTAACTTCAACTTTATCACTGATTCTTGAACATTATTGTCAAGAATCTGCTGATATTGAGTGGAGTCCATGCGTCCCTCAACTTTAACAAGATTCCTGATGCCGGCATTGGCCACACAGCCCCAAAGCATGATGGAACCTCCACCAAATTTTACTGTGGGTAGCAAGTGTTTTTCTTGGAATGCTGTGTTTTTTTGCCGCCATGCATAATACCGTTTTGTATGACCAAACAACTCAATCTTGGTTTCATCAGTCCACAGGACCTTCTTCCGAAAAGAAATTGGCTTCTCCAAATGTGCTTTTGCATACCTCAGCCGACTCTGTTAGTGGCGTGCTTGCAGAAACGGCTTCTTTCGCATCACTCTCCCATACAGCTTCTCCTTGTGCAAAGTGCGTTGTATAGTTGACCGATGCACAGTGACACCATCTGCAGCAAGTTGATGCTGCAGCTCTCTGGAGGTGGTCTGAGGATTGTCCTTGACTGATCTCACCATTCTTCTTCTCTGCCTTTCTGATGTTTTTCTTGGCTTGCCACTTCTGGCCTTAACAAGAACTGTCCCTGTGTTCTTCCATTTCCTTACTATGTTCCTCACAGTGGAAACTGACAGGTTAAATCTCTGAGACAGCTTTTTGTATCCTTCCCCTGAACAACTATGTTGAATAATCTTTGTTTTCAGATCATTTGACAGTTGTTTTGAGGAGCCCATGATGCCACTCTTCAGAGGAGATTCAAACAGGAGAACAACTTGCAAGTGGCCACTTTAAGTAGCTTTTCTCATGATTGCATACACCTGGCTATGAAGTTCAAAGCTCAATGAGGTTACAAAACCAAAAAAAGTGCTTTAGTAAGTCAGTAAAAAGTAGGTAGGAGTATTTAAAACAAGAAAATGATAAGGGTGCCCATACTTATGCACCTGTCAAATTTTGTTTGAATGCAGATTGCACATTTTCTGTTAGTACAATAAACCTCATTTCAAGGCAGAAACATTACTGTGTCCAACAGTTATTACATATATCAAACTGAAATAGCTGTTGCAAAAACACCAATTTTTATAAAACATTAAGCTTAAGATTAATAGGGGTGCTCAAACTTTTTCATATAACTGTACCCTTAGATAGTTCCCATTAAAATGTGCTGTTTACATAATGCAATGAAGAGCTGATTCCTCCAGTGAGCGACCTTCTCTAAGAATTGTTCTCTGCTCTAAAAAGAGAAGAATCCTGAATGGTTTATCTCCCATCTAATCAGATTTTCAGTAATAAAAATTTATCTTAGTTGAGTTTTCTAAATCTGATTTCACACATTGCAGGTGATGTACAATTATCAGAAATCACAGGAAATCCCATAACATTTTTGCCAATATTTTCCAAAATCTCCACAAAAACACTGCTGTTCTGCCACAAAAAGTACCGTATCATGTATACCCAACCTTAACCAGACAGAAAATGTAATTTCCAACTGTGATCAACATTTTCATAACACCTGTATTACTGACCTAATATTAGAAATAACACTTTTTATATTTGGTTTGCATGCATTAATAGAAATGGCACAGCAGGCTTCTCCCTTAAAGGGAATCTGTCAGCAGGTTTTTGCTACCTCATCTCAGAACAATCTGATGTAGGCAAAGAGAGCCTGGATCCAAAGATGTATCACTTAATTTACTGGGTGGAGCCGTTCTCACAAAATCAGAGTTTTTAGATTTAGCAATGCAGCAGAGCTGAGAAAGCTAACCCCGCCCACACCAGTCTCTCTATGTACATTGTCTATAGACAGTGAGCTGCTTATCACAGGAGGGGGCGGAGTCAGAACAGCATGCATGCACTGCTGTAGCTGCTGTATTCCAGGCAATGATAATCACCAGGTGATAAAACCTTCAGTGTAGGTAAACAACTGCACACAGCATGACATGTGACACATCATTGAAATCTGTGTTTTAACCTCTACCTCATGCTGTCCTCAGATTACATAGCAAAACCTGCTGACAGATTCCCTTTAAATAGAACTAGTCACATACTGCTCTCTAATTGTACACTGATGACCAGACCAACTGTAGCGTCGGCGTCCCTGCCTCCTGCTAGGCAGGGACGCTGTTCCCCTCACCTCTCCGCTCCGTGCCCGGCGTCTTCCTCCCGCTCTGCTGGCAGCGCGCGCTGCTTCCCGGCCACTGTGCTTAGGGCGCGCACGCGCGCTCCCCCTCTCTTAAAGGGGCCGCGCGCGCCGTCCTAAGGAGTCTCCGGCCAATGGCCGGAGGACCTAACCATATATAAGGCACCTCCTCCAAAATGGAGGTGCCCGAGCAATGTTGTTGCATAGCCTATCACTCTGCTTCAGCCCTCAGGTCCCGTTACCAGATACCTGCCAGATTCCTGCTTGATACCTGCCTGATGCTTGTCTATCTGCTTACATTCCTGCGGTCCGACAGTCTGCCTACCAGCCCTGCCAGTCTGTCTATGGATCTGTTTGCCCGCTCACCTGGGAGCGCTCATCTGCTACCTGCCTGCTAGCCTACCTGGAGGCTCTGCCGTCACGTGCTGTGTCCACCTGCCTGTCCAGAGACTCTTACCCGCTCACCTGGGAGCGTCCGCCTGCTACCTGCCTGCTAGCCTACCTGGAGGCTCTGCCGTCACGTGCTGTGACCACCTGCCTGTCCAGAGACTCTTACCCGCTCACCTGGGAGCGTCCACCTGCTATCTGCCTGCTAGCCTACCTGGAGGCTTAGCCGTCACCTGCTGTGACCACCTGCCTGTCCAGATACTCTTGCCCGCTCACCTGGGAGCGTCCACCTGCTACCCGCCTGCTAGCCTATTTGGAGGCTTAGCCGTCACTTGCCGTGACCACCCGCCTGTCAAGAGACTGTCCCCGTCACTTGCCGTGACCTCCTGCCCTTCTACCCAGAGACTGTCCCCGTCACTTGCCGTGACCTCCTGTCCTTCTACCCAGAGACTGTCCCCGTCACTAGCCGTGACTACCTGCCCGCCTACCCTGGGAGCCACCCGCTTCCTTACAAGGACTGCCCCTTTGTATAGTTGCTCAGAGGTTCCACCTCCCAGACCCGTTACACCAATCTGTGCATCTTATTTTTTACTTAACACGAAAAACAGAAAATGTCATATATATATTTATGGAAAGGGCATGGCTCAGCATGATATAGGATATTGTATTGTAGGATATGTCACAGTTTCCCCAAAATTTTGCACAATATTTTGGCACAAAGAAAGGAAACTAACAGTTGGCTGGCCACTACTTTTTATGGATAGGCTCTCCTTAGTATGGGCCATCAAAAGCTGACACCCAGCACCACCGATCAGCTGGTACCGATGCTGGCTGGAAGTTCTCAGATGCAGCCTGAAAACACCAACTCCGTCATTTCTATGGTGGCCACAGCCGGGACCTGGAGATCCACACACTATTCAAATGAATAGGATCTGTAGTAACCAGAGAGGCCACTATAGCTTTGACCAAGCTGCTGCGTTTCGGCAGCATTCAAGAATTTCCGCCCTCCACCAGTAAAAGGTGATCTGCAGAGGTGCCGGGTGTTGCATCTCCACTGATCAGATATTGATGTACATAGATCCTAATTGGATCAGGTGTCCCTATAATGAGAAGCAAACATCCCCTAAGGGTATGTGCCCACGTAGCGTTTTACAAGCGTTTATGCTGTGAAATTTCCGCAGCATAAACGCTTGGGAAAAACGCTTGGTAATCCGCCCCCCATGACAAGCCACAATGTCAATGCCCATGCTGCGGATTTTTCCGCAGCATTTATGCTGCGCTCAAAAATCCGCAGCATGTCCATTAATTTTGCGGACACGCAGCGTAATCGCCGCCATTGACTTGCATTGAAACGCATAATATCCGTGTCAGTACATTTGCACACACGGATATTATGCGCTTCTATGTGTGGATGGTACCCAAGTCTGGAGGAGAGGAGACTCTCACCCAGACCTGGGTACCATAGAAACTGTAAAAAAAAGAATTTAAAATAAAAAATAAAGTTTATACTCACCTTCCGATGTCCTCCCGTTGTTTTGTCTGCTCCGTCCGGTGTCTTGCACTGCTCGCGCTGTTGTGAAGGACCTGCCATGACGTCACTGAGTCATGTGACCCATCACATGGCTCAATGACGTCACCGCAGGTCCTTCACACCACCGCGAACAGTGCAAGACACCGGATGGAGCAGACAAAACAACGGGAGGACATCGGAAGGTGAGTATAAACTTTATTTTTTACCATTCTTATTCTTTTTTTAACTAACTTGGTCACACTACTATAAATCCATGCCGGTTGCATGGATTTATATAGTGTGACCAAGTTGTCAAGCACTTTTCCAAGTGATGCTAAAATCGCTTGGAAAAGCGCTTGATAACCCGCATGCAGAAATACATGCAAAGACGCCTCACAAATGCTTCTACCTGGCGGGAAAAAAGCATATAAAAACTGCATGCGTTTTTCCTGCCAGGGAGAAGGGTAAAAAACATGCAGCATTTCTGCATCGTGGGCACTTAGCCTTAGTCCGTCCTCCAGAATGGCTCAGATAGCAAGATGGAATAGAGATAAATTAGCTAAATATATAAATATATATTGAAAATCCCAGAATGCTCATAAATATTACTAAGGGAATATTAGATGAAAAAGCATTAGAAGAATATGTGTATAGTAATATAAATCTCAATTATATAAAGAACCATCTAAGTCCTATAAATACATAACTTTACAGGTCTTATTAAAAGACATATAAATCCCAAAAAAGAAAAATAATGGAGGCAAAAAAGGGAAAATAGTAAGACTCAATATGTATAGTCAGGCTAGGCATACATACACGCAAGTATGTAATAATACAGGCATATGACTACAAAAACATATTGTGTTATATGAAGCCTATACCTTGAGTCATTATGAACCTGTATGGCCAAAAAGGAGGAGGGATGGGGCGCGCAGGCAGCTCGACGCGCGTTTCACCACACTGGGCTTCATCAGGGAATGTTTGCTTTTCACTATAGGGACTCTTGATCCAATAAGAAATCTATGTACATCTGGTTTATTATAATTGTCTTTTAGCCTTATTTCTGCTTACCAAACTTTTTTGGACTTTTGTAATTATTAAATAAATAAATTGTAGACATTTATAATTATGGATTGCCCTCTTTAATTTTCCTATTGGGTATACTTCAAATTTTTGGTATTTGCCCCTGAATAATTAGTTTTGGTTCTATATGGTGATAAATGTGTTGCATTTTTAGATTGACTAGTGTAAAGGGATACACAGTAGATTAAAGACAGTAATCCAGCCGATATCGGTAGAATTGGTTGACTATTAATTATTATGTATTGGGGCCTTTGGGCTCTCCCCTAACAGATGATGAGACAAGCAGCTTTCTCCTCTCTCCCCATAGAAAACAAACGTTTGACGTAGCAAATGTACGGGAGAGTCGGTTTTAGTAAATCTACCCAATTGGGTAAACATGTTGACGTTATATCAACAATGGAAAATGAATCAAATAATACACATAGGTAAAAACAGAACTGCAATAATTAATACAATAAGCATGAATTTGATAAAGGCCAGACATGATACCAAAAAGTAATCCAATTATCAAAATAAAGAAATAGTAGCATTCATTTATGTGCAAAAAGTATATAAAAAAATCCAATTTTAAGTTATACTTGCAAGAGCTCTTTCTAAAAGGAAGACACAACTTCACTTATCTAGCTCGTTGATGCTTATCTTAAAGATGTTAATGTCACTGCATTTTCCACTGTGTATTCTCCAACCACAACACAGATCAATATAAATGTATGCAGCACCCTCCTTTTCCTCCACATTACTTCACACACATAATCTATCTTTTTTTTGTTTAAGGATTGGCCAGTGTAATTCTTAATTCTTAAGAAACAGTTTCTGCAAACAGACATTTAATCATAACAAAAGAAGGAAATGACTTCTACAAACAGCACAAATCTCTTCCCAGGGAACATATTTGGCTATGAAATTAATCACTTATTTAAGATGATGAAAGTATTTCATTTGCATCTCAATTTACATCCTGCTTTTCTACTTCCCACCTCCAAAATTATGTCAGATCCCAGCATTGCAGTGTTCCCAGAGAGTCACACGTGCCGTAGAAAGTGTCTGGGACATATATCAAAGTGTGACAAACTCCGCCAAGTGCAGCAAGTTTGCCCAGTGAGTAAAGGGCATGAGCAGGTTTTAAAGACGGGCGATATAGTAAAAATGGGTATAGGTAAATATTCTACAACCAATTCAGGAGAGAGATACAGTTTCTAAGAAGAGTATTTTTTTTCCAGTAAATACGATATAAAGAAAAAAAAAATTCCAAAACCAATTGAAAAATATTACAAATTGAGGGTCCTCAGTGGTTGATACCCTTTAATGGCCAACTGACAAGATGGTAACAAATTGCAAGTTTTCGGGACTACTTAGGTCTCTTCATCAAACATCGTTTAACAAATCAAGAGACATAGTAATCTCGAGAGTGTGCGATTTGTAACCATCTTTTTAGTTAGACATTAAAGAAGCGCACCTCCCATCAAAGTTTTTATCCTCTTAATATATTGCAGTCATCATATTATATAACATCGTGTACTTACAATTGCTCTATTTAAAAACAGGAAGTCTCTTTTCTCTGCAAGAGTCAACTCCTGACCCAATTAATGTGCTCATCCCCATTGACAGGGACTTTTGCAATGATGACTCATGAAAAGAAAATGAACCTCCTGTTTCTACATAGAGCTTAGAAGGATTCAGCTAGTCAGTTTTTAATCACGTGATGTCATAGACCTAATGGAAAAGAGAAGAATTAGCTGGGTAGAAAGACAAAGTGAGCAATTGTAAGTACACAGTGCTATATAATATGATGACTGCAGTGTATGTAAAGATAAACATATTGATGGAAGTACTTCTTTAAAGGCATCAACCGCTGAGGATTCTCAATTTTTAATATTTTTCTATCAACTGGCTAACATGGTACAAACATATTTTTCTTGTAATGAAACCAATTGATAACTTAGACTATAAAAAGACTGTGAGCAATGTCTATACAGTTTCACATTCTCCTTAAACAGATTTTAATCTGACTTGCTAATGACTATGATAAGGACGTTTTTCAATTTTTGTTATAACTATAAAGTCTGAAATGTCAATTGTGATACCCTTCTTGAAAATGATTTTTTGTGGTTCAATAGAATATCTGTTCTCTTTTATACACCCATGTAGGATTAAATGTCTGGGGCAATTCAGTCCTCATGGGCATGTAGGTACTCTGTGAGCATATGGGACATTCTGAGACCCTGCTTCTTGGGAATAGTACTTTTATAATATATCATCTAAGACAGCATACCACTATGACTGTGCAAATTTTAGTAAAATCCATGTGAATGACAGAAGTACAGTGTGGGTACATAGATTTATAGGTATCATGTCACAGATCTGTACATCCAAGTTTACATTCTATTTTGGCAAGTATGTAAAAATTTTAAGGGTCCCAATAATTATTGTATTTGTGCTTTTTGGTCCAGTTTTTGGTGCCTTTGACTATTTTTCACTTGCACCTAATTCTTCTTTGAATTTGCGCCTTTTTGAAAGTCTCTTTTTATGTGCGCTCTCCTGTTTCTTTATCATGTTTTTCATTAATCCTGGGGTCATTTTATCTTATTTTGGTGCAAACTTTGCAGCATTTAGCAAACTATATGCGCTTAAAATTCACAAAATGGGTTAAAGAGGTTGTCCACTACTTTTACACTGATGGCCTATCCTTAGGCTAGATCATCAATGTCTGATCTAACACCGAGCACCCCCACCGATCAGCTGTTATCTGCCGCTGCCTCCGACACCGATAACAGCTGATCGGCGGGGGTGTCGGACCCTGGCCAATCAGACATTGATGACCTAGCGTGTAGGATAGGTCACCAATGTAAAAGTAGTGGACAACCTCTTTAAAGACAAAAATACAGAGCATATTCATGCATCTTTATGACCGCATGTGCTATTTTGATGAATTTGCCAGAAAAAAAATCACTGAATATCATAAGATACAAAAAGAAAAGTGACTTAAAAAAAAATGTAAATTATAAAACGGGTCCTAATTGCATTATTTCTTATGTGCCTTTATTATCTGTTTGCTCTAGATATGTAATATGTTTTTTTTCTTGTCTATCCTTATATAGTGTGGAACATTTATTCTGATTTTAACAGCATATTTGGGGTTTTGTTTGAGCTACGCTAGAAGTAAAGTACGTCATGGCGGGGCTGAGATTTTACAACAAAATGTAATTTTCTCTTTTGACTGGTTTTAATCATCAGGAAATGAAAAGAAGAATTCATTGTTACTACTTCATCTACGTGATCTGAGCAGGAAAATGCAAAATAAAGAAGAAAAAAAACTTTTTACTTAGCAAGACAAAACCACCACTCTTGTACAGTTTTCTGTAACTACTTTAAAGTTACCAAGCAGATAAGAATAAATACAAATGGAGAAGAAGGCAGGAACATCTACTCCAAATCGAGAAGTTTCGCTCTGAGTTTACACAAGGTAATGGTGTGGGAACCACAGACCTAAGAAAGAGAAAGACCCAGTGCAGAATCTTCTAAGAAGGATCTTAACTAAGCGCGCTACAGTACATCAAATAAAAACATGCAGTGACGTAAATGACACAATATTATTGTGCCGCTGTGGTTATTTTGAGAAATGGTTAGTACTGTAAGTCAGCTGGTACACACCGCTCCCCAACAGCCTCTGTTATATATATATATAAAAAAAAAAAAGTAAAATTCTACGGTGAAATCAACGAAACAGAGGAAAAAACAAATAAATCTAAATGTCAGTGTGTGTAATAAAGCTATATTTTCCTGGCCTTGCTCCAGCGCTATAACTCGCCAGATGAATGTGCTACAACAATCAACATTTTATATTACATTAAATAATCCCTTCAGGGCTTTCAGTATGCAGAAGTGTACAGCAAAAAAAAAAGGTTACACCGGTCCTGTTATAGCAAGATGTTTACTTTACACACATTCCGATTGAAGATTTCTTAAACACATTAACAAGTTTAAGATCTGAGGTATTTAATGTCTCTGCTGCTAAGTTCTCCAGCAGATGTTCACAACTGTCTCTTTACAAGATCTTACGGAAACAAGGTGAATTATTACCACGATTCACTCGAAAGTAATTGCTCATGGACATGCAATAATCACGCACAGACACACAATTAACATTTTTGTTTACTCACTTATATAGCGCCATTAATTCCACAGCGCTTCAGACAATATTGGCACTGTCCCCATTGGGACTCACAATCTATATTACCTATCAGTATGTCTTTGAAGTGTGGGAGGAAACTGGAGAACCCGGAGGAAACCCACACAAACACGGGGAGAACATACAAACTCCTTGCAGATGTTGTCCATGGTGGGATTTGAACCTAGGACCCCACATTATTGAATAATAATAATAAATAGAGAGAAAACACGCACATACCAGCCATGCCATTAGAGTCACACTGGAAGGGGTTCACGGACTGAAACCCCCATTATTGTGATGATTAGAGATGAGCGAGAGTGCTTGAACTCGAGTGCTCAGGTGCGCACCAAGGTATCGCGGGTCTCGAGTCCCCGCCCCACATGTTTCGTCGCTGTTAGACAGCCAAAAAACATGCGGGGATTGCTTGTCTATGGAAGGCAATCCCCAAAGGTTTTCTTTGTCTAACAGCCGCGAAACATGTGAGGCGGGGACTCGAGACCCGCGATACCTTGGTGCGCACCCGAGCACCGATGCTCACTCGAGTAGCGATGACTCTCGCTCATCATTAGTGATTAGATCAGTCTATATGAAAAATCCAATGCCCAAAAGGCAAAAGCCCTTTTGCTATGCAACAATTATTATTAATTAATTATACAGGATGTCCCTAAAATGTGGACACAGGACACATAGGCAAAAATAGTTATTTTCAAGAACTTTATTAACAACATTTTTTTCAATTGGAATATTAAATCATTTCTTCAATATGATTTCCATCATTTGCGATGCAAAGGTTGATGCACTTGGCAAAATTCTATTATAGTTAATTAAATTAATTTCAATTATAGTTAATATGTCCAGACTTTAAGAACACCCTGTATAAAAAGATGGCTTTACACATGTGTGTGCATTTCTCCAAAGAAACCAAGGGCAAAGCTGGGGTACTGGGTCAACCAAAGCATGTGCCTCTGGTGCAGCTTGAATAAAAACCCATATAGGGCAAAACGCTGCTGCTGTTATTATACAGTATGGAGGAACAAAGGATTTATATATGAAACTTCCTAAGGAGCGCTGTCTTCAATTGGTTCTGTGGACTTTGCATTGAGTGGATCGCCCGGGTATATGTTGACTGTGTGTGCTGCAGACATGCTTATTGTGGCCCCTGGTGCTTAGTGCCACGCAGCAGTACATTTACTTAGCCAAGGTTGATAGATACAGAGCTGGAGCAGAAAACTGAGTTTTTGACCTTGGTGAAAGAAAACCTTGCTATGGCTTTGGCTCAACCCTTAACCCATTCCCACCACTGATGATTATCGTTTTGGTAAATATATTTTTTTACCCACTTCCTCTAAGAGGTTTACTGTCTACATAGCCAAAAGAGGGCTTGTTTTTGTGGGATGAGTTGAAGTTTTGAATAATATAATTTATTTCATTATAAAATCTACAGGAAAACTAAAAACTAATTAAAATATGGTCAAATTTAGAAAAAAAAATTTTTTTGCCATTCTAAGTTTTTGTTTTACAGCATTAATTGTGTGGTAAAAATGGTCTGACAATATAATCTTCAGTTCAGTATGATTAGGACAGTATCAAACAAATAGTTTTTTTTGTGCTGAAACAAATATTTTTTTTTGTGCTGAAAAAAATGCTGAACTTTGTAAAAAAAAATGAGACAATTTGAGACTCAGAACAATTTTATTTTTCCATCAATTGAGCTGTGTGAGGACTTGTTTTTTCAGGACCAAACTGATGTTTTTACTGATACCATTTTTGGGTGAATAGAATGTTTTAATCACTTTTTAATGCATTTTGTTGCAGAAGTCCAGTGACTAAAAAACAAATTCAGATTTTTTTTTTGCTTAATGGGGTTTACGCTACAGATTTAAAAAAAATGTATATTTTGATAAATCTGACTTTTAAGAATGCAGCAAATGTGTTTTCGTTTTTCATTTTTTAAATATTTGCACTTTTAAGGGGGTATTCAAAATTTTAGGATTTGAGTTTTTTTTTCATATTTTGAAACTTTTTTTTTCTTTGTCTCCTTAGGGGACTTGAACCTGCTATCTATCGTCTTATCACTTGTTCTATACACTACAATATTACTGTATAGCAGCATATAGAGAAAATAACGATTTCCTACGAAGTCCAGTCACATCCTGGTCTTCACAGGCGCACCATCACGGAAGGTACGGGTACGGGGCACCTTCAGCAGGCCTGTGGATTACATGGCAACCCATCAGCACCCATGGATCGAATCCTGAGCTCATAGGTGCACAGAATATCACACCCATGGACCATGCATCTTAAATGCTGCTGTTAGAGATTGACAGCAGCATCTAAATGGTTAACATCAGCCACTGGAGCTCAGCTCTGATCGTTGCTGTTGGAGGCAGATGCCAAATATGTAACATAGCCAACGTCTGCTGGGTATGATGCAGGCTCGGCTCCTGAGCCCGCATCATACACAAGGACCCTATATTCATAGTACATGTATGATGGATGTCATTAAGGCGTTAGTTCTAGCCATTGTTGGGTCCCAACAGTTGGACAACATCAAAAAGAGGGAAAAAAAAATCAGAATATATTAGGCTGCTTGTTACGTTTTGGTGCTTTTTGTGATTTTGTTGCAGGGGTAAATCTTATACCAGGGTTTGTGGCATTTTAGGCAACATGTTCTTAAGGGAATACCTCTATATGATGCTTTTTCTCTTCTGATGGTTATGTGTTTTTTTGCCTGAGATTGGAGACACGAGGAGGCTGGATACTTACACTGGTGTGCAGGAGACCAGATACTTTATTTACACCTCAGTTTTATTAGTATGTGCATTTATGACTGTGGTCCACTAGATTTCGCGCTTTAATATCTCACTGATGCAGTATATATTCGCTTGTCTTATGAATTGACATTTTGAATTTCTGCTCAGGGAGAAAATGCTTTGATATTTTTGATCTATCTAGGATGCTCAGGGAATAGAGAAAAAACATGCACCGTATCGTAAAGCTTCATAGATTTCTCAAGTTTTAGTCTGCTGGGTAACCAGAATATTCTTTACAATGTAATGAATGCACAATGGGGAAGTGAAGTTATTACATTGATATGAAGGCAAATGACTCTACATCATTAAGTCACAGCATTTAAAGAGAAGTGATTGAAGACTGTTAAAAAGAATGTCCAAGGTTCCATGGGTGATGTTGGAAATATTGTATGACAAGGAGCATGCCACTGTAGAAACCCTATGAAATATATTCCTGCAAAAATGACATATAAAACATTTTATCTTTTTTAAAGGAAACAAACTTTCAGTGTAACCAGTGAATTATGGTAATTAAATTGTATAAATACTAAATATTCCGGACCACTAGAAGGTTATAGGATGGAATTGTGGAGTGGACAGTTAGCAGTAATTAAATGGTAGTCAATCTAAAGCACTGATAGGTTATAATTTTTTTTTACCTATTCTTACTATACATTGATATCCGTAAAGAATTGTAAGTACACAGTACTATATAATATGATTACTGCAATATATTAAGAGGATAAAAGCATGGTCCCTTCATTCTAATGTAATGAATGCCAGTGGTCAAATGTTCACTTATTACCAAGTTCAGTCTCTATCCCAGCAATATTTCAGAAACTCCTATAAAAGAAAAACTCCTTTCATTGCATTACTTTATAAAATAGTGATTACTGAAATCCAAATCAGTTTTGACAGATCACCCTGGCTGACCTTTCAATTCCCTTTGCTTTGCACTGCAGTTCTGCTTTCTCAAATTGCATAAACTCAAGCCCAGCGGGAATTGAGTAAATCAACAGACTATTTCCATTATAGATTATGTAGTAGATCGGCTCACTTAGTTGCACATAGAGGTACACAGGAACACCGTCTCTTTAAATCTTCTGTGGTTTTATTAAGAGCACTGCATAAATCACGGCATTGTTAGCAAAACAAACACGGCCTTCCTGGCCTAACAGGAAAAATAAAACAGAATGTATAATACAGTCCTTGTTGCTACGGGTAACCACCCGCTTCAGGAACAAAACAACCCAAGGTTTAGCTTTCCTTAAAATGAACGCCACAGTGCCAGAGCTATCACCTCCAGGCCTACCCCACACCAAATGCTCTGAAAGGCTTGGATTTTATCCTCTGAGTTCTTCCCTTTCTACAGGTGCTTAATCACCCTAGCACTAAGATGGCTGATTAACCCCTTTCTAAACTTCGTGTGCTGGAACATTTTTGCTATGTTTATATCACTGGCGCTAACAATCTTAGTGTTACACAACTTCTCTCCAGTACTTTGCCAGTGACCTTGTCACAATTAATAAATCATAAATTACAAAAGGTACTAATGAGATATGAGGATATAACCAGGTAAATGTCATGGTAAATCAACTTCACTAAAGATACCTTCTTTAAAAGAGCCTCATACTGTACGGCCTACACTATAGGCTTGTATGTAGGTCCTGAAAATGGCGATGTGTAATACAATGTGGATATAATATTAAATAAGACGGTCATACACTAGGGGGCCGATTTATTAGACTGGCGTAGCGCCTGGCATACAAAGGGAGTGCAAGGTGCAGGATTCATTGAGGCGCTTTTTCTGCTGTAAGGGCTTTGATGAATTGGCCTCTAGATTAACGGCAGGACTCGCTGATCATCTAACATCATATGGGGGCCTCCAGATTTATAAAAAAAAGTCACCACTAGAGGCTCGCACTCCTCTTCCTACTGAAAACGTATGAATTCTTTACAGTATAGAGCCGGGGATGCATTGTCTGGGGGACAAGTAGAGTTAGCTGTTTGGTAACCTTACGCCCTTGTAATCTATTTATGAAATTACCACTTCCTTATTTTTTATTTCATGTTCTTAATTCACCAGAATAAAAAATAGCTGTTTTAGTTTTAAAAGTAACTGCATATTGCTTCTTCCCTACCTTCAAACAGACATAAGAGCCATATTAACGGGAAATTCTGGTAAGAAGTTATCACTTATCCATGAGAGTGGTCCAACCACTGAGACCCCCACTACATGTCAAAACAAGGGAATTTGGTTGAGCATATGCACTGATGCTTCATTCATTTTTTTATGAGACCCGGGGTAGTCAAGTGCAGCGGCAGTCTCACAAAGAATAAACTGACAGTAGAGCATGCACATTGCCGCTGTAAAATGAAAAATTCTGGCAAAAATAGGGTCTCTGTGTTTGGATACTATATAATTTGTAAATTCTGGCCTTTGCGTTGGATAGGTGTTAAAGGGTTGGCCTGAAACATAAATTAAGCTTCATTCTAAATACCTATCTATTTAATGCCATAATCTAATCTATTTTCTAATATACTTTAATTAAAAATTTCCTATCCTTCTCTAACTACACTAACTGCTTTTCTTTTTTTTTTTACAATTTCCTTTTTCATGATGCTTCGTTTGAGAATACCAGTGCATGCTGGGACACCCAAACGAAGGGTCATCAGGTGGCAGAAGCTGCGGTCACTTCCGCAGCCCCTGGCCCCTTCCTGAAACGAAGCATCATTGGAGACCTTCATTTAAGGGGCTAGCCTAGTCCCTGCTGTGTCACTGCGTGCTGTGCACAATGACAGTGCGCTCTCTCACTGGCTAAGATCAGTAGCAACAAGTCGACAATCGAGCGCATTGTCAGTGTGTGCTATAAGGATACCCAGTGTGCAAAGTCCAATACAGCCTCCGCAAGTGATGTCACTTGCAGAGGCAGTGCTGGTCTCAGGAAGCTGGGTATTCAACTTACAACACGCACTGACAGTGTGCTCGGTTGCCTGCTCATTATTACTGATCTAAGCAGGTGACTGAGTGCACTGTCATTGCACATCACACAGTGACACAGCAGGGACTAGACAGCCCATCAAAGAGGAAGCTGTAAAAAAAAAGTAGACTGTAGTTTCTGGAAGAATAGGGAATTTTTAATTAAAGTATATTAGAAAATAGATTAGATTAAAGCATTCAATAGATAGGGATTTAGGATGGAAATGTAGTTGTATTTCGGACCACCCCTTTAACTTCTTCTTGCCCTTACAAACAATACTGTACAAAAACCAATAAACTTACAAAAGAAATTCTAAATAAAGTTAGGTAAGTGCAATTATTGAATACTCTGATGTTGGCTTCTTCAACGCCAATGTAGAACAAAAGAAAATCATTGAAAAATGTGTTATATAGTTCACAAAAATCCATGTTATTCTTTGTATCATGATTATGTGGCACTATTGTGAAATGCAGTGACCCAGCTTGACAAAGTCATATGAAGGATCCCTGTAATACGTGTTGCTGCGTGCCGCTGCAGGATGGCTTCATTCAAGAAATCCATGATATTTAGACCGAACACACAGTTGTCACACTTAAAACAAGTCTATTCATTAAAATAATGCTGAATGACTCAAATCTTTCCTTACAGGAGAATTTCTGGAGTAAACAGACAGATAATATGCACCAGGCATGATAGGACATGTGTCAAGCAAATGCAATTTAATTATACCTTGCCTTATCACTGGAAGGTAATCATTCTCGCACAGCATGCCCCATTTCCAAATCACCACAGTAACTTATAATCTGCAGACTTAACATGTTAGAACTTTTACTCAGCAATGTTAGAAAAGCTCACAATTTAGGTCAACATAAATATTGTCCTGGTTTATTTTAGAAATGTAATGTCTTATTTTTTTTTTCTGAGAACTTGCACAACCTACATGTAGAAAATAGAGCTAAAATTTAGTGCAGTGAATATTTGCCCTCTGTGAGCATCAGTCAATGGCTGCAACAAGCAATTACAGGTGCATCTCACTAAATTAGAATATCATCAAAAAGTTAATTTATTTCAGTTCTTCAATACAAAACACGAAACTCATATATTATATAGAGTCATTACACACAGAGTGATCTATTTCAAGTGTTTATTTCTGTTAATGTTGATGATTATGGCTTACAGCCAATGAAAACACAAAAGTCTTTATCTCAGTAAATTAAAATAATTAACAAAAACACCTGCAAAGGCTTCCTAAGCATTTAAAAAGGTCCCTTAGTCTGTTTCAGTAGGCTCCACAATCACGGGGAAGACTACTGACTTGACAGATGTCCAGAAAGCAGTCATTGACACACTCCACAAGGTCCCAGAGTTTCAGTTTTCATTTGGAAATCAAGGTCCCAGAGTCTGGAGGAAGAGTGGAGAGGCCACAGTCCAAGCTGCTTGAGGTCTAGTGTGAAGTTTCCACAATCAGTGATGGTTTGGGGAGCCATGTCATCTGCTGGTGTAGGTCCACTGTGTTTTTTTCAAGACCAAAGTCAGCGCAGCCGTCTACCAGGACATTTTACAGCACTTCATGCTTCTCTCTGCTGACAGGTTTTTTGGAGATGGAAATGTCATTCTCCAGCAGGACTTGGCCCCTGTCCACACTGCCAAAAGTACCAATACCTGGTTTACAAACAACAGTATCACTGTGCTTGATTGGCCAGCAAACTCACCTGACCTTAACCCCATAGAGAATCTATTATAGAGAATCTATGGGGTATTGTCAAGAGGAAGATGAGAGACACCAGACCCAACAATGCAGACGAGCTGAAGGCTGCTATCAAAGCAACCTGGGCTTCCATAACACCTCAGCAGTGCCACAGGCTGATCGCCTCCATGCCACATTGCCGCATTGATGCAGTAATTGATGCAAAAGGAGTCCCGACCAAGTATTGAGGGCATTTACTGAACATACATTTCATTAGGACAACATTTCGGATTTCAAAATCATTTTTTCAAGTTGTTGTTATAAAGTATTCTAATTTACTGAGATAATGACTTTTGTGTCTTCATTGGCTGTAAGCCATAATCATCAACATTAACAGAAATAAACACTTGAAATAGATCACTCTGTTTGTAATGACTCTATATAATATATGAGTTTCACTTTTTGTATTGAAGAACTAAAATAAATGAACTTTTTGATGATATTCTAATTTAGTGAGATGCACCTGTATATCAGTACTGTGTTAGTAATGGTAAAATAAATGTCCCTTAGGTTATATGCACACATATCAGATACACAGTGGCTTTTGTGTCCAGATTTTCTGCACAGCAAATATACTACTCTATAACTGCTGAAATATAACTGCCTTGTGTCTTGTTGCTGTGCCCAGTCTTGCAATGATGTATATGACCTGTGACATGAAACGATCTTCCACAACCTCACCTTTCTAGAAGAGTTTGACTGTTCCTCATCCAGTTTTAAGCTTCCTGCACAACTGTTTCAGTTTCAGTTATTGACCTACATATGAAATTGATGATTATTATCACCTGTTTTGTATAATTAATCACTTATACTCCTGACTATAAGCCTACAAAATCCCTGGCTTTGTAGAAGTGGACCTATATTGATTTGTTTCAGATTTGTTTATTCCCTTTTCATTTTGTTTATTGATAAAAAAATAAACTATTAACATTTGTATTTTTGAAAGCATTTTTACTTTGCAGTTTTTCAACACTTATCCGGAACCCTTTGCACAGTACAGTGGCTTTGTAGGAAATATAGCCTGAATTAAAATCACACCTTTTGTGCTCTAATCGCTGCCTCCGTTTTTGCAGAAACTGAAATGTAATCAAATATGTTAATTAGGGTAGTCCATGCACCCTTCCTGTGGCCAAGAGGCTCAGTGCACGTTCCGCTCATAAGTTTTACTTGCTTCACCTCCTTCACCGGTGACTGGCAGCACTGGTTCGCTAGGAACGAGCACTGTCTTAAAAGAATGTCCTGGCAGTATGATTCAGTACAATTATGTTGATACCAAACGTTCATAGATTTTTTTTTTATTTAAGTGGTGAAAAAAAAAATTCAGAAGTTTGTAAAAGAAAAAAAATTTGGCTTGTGTCATCATATTTTGAAACTCATAAAGATTTTTTTTTTCCGTTCATAGGTCTTGTGTTTTGCAGCCAGTATTAACAGTTTAATTGATACCAATGTGGGATACATACAACATTATGATCATTTTTTTATTGCATTTTTTTATTGAGTTCTGGTGACCAAAAAAATTCAGTGAGTTTTTTTCCTTTCATGACATTTATTGTATGGGATAATTAAATTTATATTTTGATAGCTGGGACTTTTATGGATGCCGCCATGCCAAATATATTTATTTATTTTTAATGGCGATAAAGTGGTTGATTCAAATTAGTATTTTTTTTTTTAATTTTTACAACTTTTTTTTTTTTCCTTTATTTTTAAGTCTACTTGAGGGTCGAAAACCTATGGTCATTTGGTCGCTTTTAATATACCGTATATATTCGAGTATAAGCCTACTTTTTCAGCCCATTTTTTAGGCTGAAAAAGGCCCCCTCGACTTATACTCGGGTATATACTTCATTGTATATACATTCCGGTGGTGGATGGTGGTGGGGGGGGTGGTTGAGGGGTTGCGGAGGCGGAGGAGTGGGGCACACACAGTAGTTGCAGCTGCAGCTACCACATGTGCCCACTGCTAAAGGAAAATTAATATTCCCCCTTCTCCACGCCCATGGGAGTGGAGAGGAGTGAATACTCATTTCTTTAATAGCGTGCTCATAGTGTCATCAGCGCCGTAGGTACCGCTATGGCTCAGTGATCCTCCGTGTCCGCTACTAAAGAGAATGCATATTCACTCTTCTCCACGCCCTCAAAACAATGGGGTTGAGGTTGCCATGCATACCAGGATTGGGGATGAGGGGGCCATGCATACCAGGATTGGGATGAGGGGTGCCATGCATACCAGGATTGGGGATGATGAGTGCCATACATAACAGAATTGGGGATGAGGGGGCCATGCATACCAGGATTTGGGATGAGGGGGCCATGCATACCAGGATTGGGGATGAGGGGGCCATGCATACCAGGATTGGGGATGAGGGGGCCATGCATACCAGGATTGGGAATGAGGGGGCCATGCATACCAGGATTGGGATGAGGGGAGCCATGCATACCAGGATTGGTGATGAGTGGACAATACTTACCAGGATGGGGAAATTTACCAGTAGCTGCTGCATTTCCCACCCTAGACTTATACTTGAGTCAATAAGTTTTCCCAGTTTTTTGTGGTAAAATTAGGTGCCTCGGCTTATATTCGGGTCAGCTTATACTCGAGTATATGCGGTACATTGCAATACCACAGTTTTGTATTATGTAGTGAAAATAACAGTCTCTTATGAGGCTCAACCTGTGTCTGAGCATCGCAGGAGTAGCAAGAAGGCAGAGACCTTCAGCAAGTCATAGTAACCTATTGGTGCCCCGCGATTGTGTTGTGGGGCCAGTCGGGACTAGTGTATGAGAGCACCTGCAATTGCATAATTTAAATGCCGCTCTCAGTTATTAACAGCAGCAATAGAAGCATTTAAATGGTTAACGGCAGCGATCAACAGTCAACGTTGGCCCCTGCTGATAGACATTTATGTCGGCCATTTACTATAGCAGACATCAGATAAATGTGGAGCCCTCTCCACAACTGGTCAACTCAGCAATCACTTACACATACCTGATATTGCGTTAAGCGACACAAAATGAATGTTTAAATGAAGCACATGCACTTAGTGAACCCATGGCGTGGCCAAATAGTTCAGTGCACATTCCCGCCTACTTGTTTTTCATCTATTTCTACCCTTTTATGGATCCTTTGAAGCCAGAACTGTCAATCAAGGAAGTGGAGAGAGGAGATAGATGGAAAACAAGCAGGTGGGAAGGTACGCTGAACTGTTTGGCCATGCCAAGGGTGCACCGAGCACCTGTGTTTGGTTTGAACAGTCAATTCGTGCTGAAAGCCTCACTTTAAAGTATCAATATATATGGAAGGAAAGCAAAGATAATAAAAAAGAATGAATAGTTAATATGCACTCAACAATAATTCTCACTTAAAAACATAAGCGATACTTATCCTAAAAATGATTACTCCAAACTCTTGACTTTCTGTTCAAGAAGGTTCCACAAAATCCCTATAATACTCTAACATTTCTATTATTACATTATTCTGCCCCCGGCTATAGCACAACAGAAGATTTAATCTGATGAATAGGTAATGAATCCTAGCAAACACAAAGAAAAAACGTGATCATACATGTGACGGTTTTCATTAGGATTTTTTTTAAAATCTGATTCACCTATAGCATTTAAAAGTACTTATTGTGTAACTTGTATTTCGATTTTTAACCAAAGGGCATTTCAACATTCCAAGGCTTTGTATGTAAGCATGAATTTTAAATGAACCCATGAGATCAGCAGCTATTTTTTTCCATGGTTATAATGTAGAGAGAAACTCATTTGCAATTGATTTAACATTGCGATGGTAAAAAAAGAAAGAAAAGAAAAAGGCAAATCTCCAGCTGCTAACATTTTTTTTTGTTAACAATGTGAATTGTATTTAGAGAGTGAACAGATAAAATGAGGCTTCAATGTACGTTACTAACATTTTATGACTGAAATGAAACAGAACGGATCACGTACCGGTATCTATTAACATTTTGTTAACTTAAGGGTAAAACTAAAGTCAAAATTTACATTTAAAATAAAAAAATAAATATTCACAGGTAAAGCAATTTGCAAGTTAAAGGAGATTTCTAGGAGTAAACATGCTTTACTCTAAAGCACTCCAAAAAGTGTTGGATCTAACCAGTAAAGTTACATGAGTGTCCTCACGCTCTGACAATAATGGTCCCCAAAAATTAAGTCCTTCAGGCTGCGTGCCCACTATGCGTTTTTCAAGCGTTTTTGCCAAGGAATTTCCGCAGCGAAAACGCTTAAAAACCTCTTGGTAATACGTGCCCCATGGTCCCCAATGATAATCCGCATGAGCTGTGCACATGCTGCGTAAATTTCCGCTGCGGATTATCATTGCGGAAAAATCTGCAGCATGTCCATTAATTTTGCGGAAACGAGGCCTAATTGCCGCTATTGACTTGCATTGAATCGCATAATATCCGCATCACTACATGTGCACATGCGGATATCAAGCGATTCAATGCGCAGATGGTACCCGGGTCTGGAGAAGAGGAGACTCTCCTCCAGGAATAGGAGGTTTCGCCCCCCAGCAGTTCGCCCCCAGCAGTTCGCCCCCGGGTACATTTCGCCCCCGCACATTTCGTCCCCAGCATTTGGCCCCCAGGATGTTTTGCCCCCGCACATTTCGCCCCCGGATGTTTCGCCCCTGGATGTTTGTACCCTGTTTTGCCCCCAGAATTTCGTGTTTGGATGTTTCACCAGTCTGTCCTTGTGGTTCATAAATTCCCATCTGTCATCAATCCACATGTCACCAAAGTACTGTACAGAGTGCTGCACTTTTGTGACATGTTAAATCAACTGTTTCCATCTGTAAACCTCACAACTGATTGCATTATAGTGTCAGAGCATTTTGCCTGCAATTTTAACAAGACATTTTCCAAAACGTTTCTAAAACGCTTTTGTGTTACAAAAACATAACACGAAACAAATAAACAGATTCAAAAAATGTAGTGTGAATGAGGCCTGATTTATGTGGGGAATGTAAACTACTCTAAAATCTAAACCAAGTTTTGTTGCAGATGTAACAATTTGCATGTCAGGTGTCCTGCAAGTTGCATTAGACTAGCTTTTATTCCATCTTTACATCAGAATATAGCAGTGTCTAAAATCCCTACAAAGAGAGATGTGTACGAGCACAAAAAAATCAGTCAGCTTTCACAGCAATTCACTGGGGGCGAAATGTCCGGGGGCGAATCCCCCTGGGGGTGAAATGATAGGGGCGAAATGTGCAGGGGCGAAATGTACCTGGGGGCAAACTGCTGGAGACAAATAGCTGGGGGCGAACTGCTGGGGGCGAAACTTCCTATAACCCTCTCCTTCAGACCTGGGTAGCATAGAACCTGTAAAAAAAAGAATTTAAAATAAAAAATAAACATTATACGTACCTTCTGATGGCCCCCGGCCTCCTGTACGATGCGTCTGGTCTCTTGTATGGCTCGTGATGGTCTAAAATGACCTTCCATGACGTCATTTAGTCATGTGACAGGTCACGCGACCGCTGTGACCAAGTTTAACTATTAACTTGGTCCCACTATATAAATCTATGCCGGTTGCATGGATTTATATAGTGTGACTAAGTTGTCAAGCACTTTCCAAGTGATGCTAAAATCGCTTTGCAAAGAGCTTGATATCCCGCATGCAGAAATGCATGTGAAGAACGCCTGACAAACGCTTCTACCTGGCAGGAAAAACGCATGTACAATCCACATTCGTTTATCCTGCCAGGGAGATGCGGAAAAAATATGCAGCATTTCTGCATCATGGGCACATAGCCTAAAGGGGATGTCCAGTATTTTAACATTGATGACCTATCCTTAGGATAGGTCATCAATGTCTGATCGGTGGGGGTGCGACACCTGGCTCACCCGTCGATCAGCTGCTCTGTGGCGGCTGGAACAGCTCAGTTATAGAGCTGCACAGCTCCATCAACTGTATAGTGGCCATGGCTGGGTACTACACATCCGTCCACCTATCCAAATCAATGTGCAGTACCTGGCCACAGCCACTATTTAGCTGACAGAGCTGTTCTGTGTAGCTCCATAACCGAGCAGTTCTGGAAATCGCCGTCACAAGGAACAGCTGATCGGTGAGGGTGCCGGGTGTCGAATCCTCCCTGATCAGACATTGATGACCTATCCTAAGGATAGGCCATCAATGTTAAAGTCCGGGACAACCCTTTTATTAGCCCCCATAAGTCCAGCACAAAACAATCCTATTCGCTCTACCGAGCGCTCCTGTGTTCTCTAGGAGAGAGCTGCTGCCAATTAGCTCTGGCGGTGGCCTTTCTCTTACAGTACAAAAGGATCTGCAGTTCGAAATCAGAAATGCCAAATCGTTATCAGCTTTATGGGGAGAGTCGGGGACCCCCAAACTGTTGGCCGAACCCATCAATATTGGCAGGTTCGGATGATGTTAGTCCAAAGGCCCTTAAGGCAGCATATCACATATCTAGATCCAAAATGCACAATGTACAAGAACCTTAAGTAAGTTTATCTTACTCATTAAAAAGCTATACAACTAGGAAACAACATAATTATTATTTCTGGAATGTTCCCTCAGCTTAATTAGGCATTTTGTAATTCCTAGTTGTAGCCCAGCCAAAACGAAGGCTGCAAATTATTATCAGAAAGCTTCTGAGCTAAAATAGATGCGCTTCCAATAGAAACATTATATTGAAGAACTGCTAAATATGCCACTAAGAAGTCACTCAACATTGTTCCATAAGGTACAGTAGATCTTCACTTTATTAATCCCATAATGGCTAATGCTAGTTTTATAGGGTGACCACTAAAAACAGCTTCTTTCCCTTGTGTGGTTTGTACAGGATAACACTTTTCAGGCCTCATTCATCACTTAGAATAAAACTATATTTTTTGCCCTCAACAACCAAACTGGGCTCAGTTTTTATTTTACCACATCTATGTAAGAAATTAATGACTCCCAATATATCTTTCCTGGAATTTTTGTGGGGGGCAGCAGTGTTGTGTTAGCAGACTATACATGAATGGGTGAAAAAGTGGTCTAACATAGGATTTATGGCCAATACTAATACTCAATTCTGTGCTGAAAATGTGAACACAGCCAGGTTCAGTTAACTGATCACCAATGTGATGCTCTGGATGAAGCCTCAGCGAAACACGTGTTCGATGTGTTTTCCCTAAGGCTGGGTATATGTATTACCTCTTAGATGGCTGCAATTTGGTGTTTATTAACTATTTAATATGACTGTGTCTTTACCATTTAGCTGCTGAGTTAGCTATCACTCCATTGGCTTTACCTCATTTGTATCCCTTTTGCGCGTTTTTGCATGCCTATGTTTTTTATCATTATCTCACATTTTTTTCAAACCTTTTTAGAACTATTATTACCCCTATGCACACATTGACTGTCACCTGTTGCCTCTCCTATGGAGTTTTACCTAACTCGGTATCTTTATACATTTTGAACCAATATTATTACGGCCATCCTTACTACTGTACGTATTTATCGATATATTTATATATTTGTTTCATGTCAGCTTTGCCTGATACCTTTTTAGCATTATGCCTGTTTTTTGGCTTTTAGTGGTATATTCAATAAAGGATATGTTTTTACTTGCATTTTTTGTCGCCATATCTCTCTTTTTGGTTCTATATGATCACAAATGAAAGTATCGTTATTTTCTGCAAAAACCCCTATACCTAATATCACCAACTACCCGCGTTATCAGAATGTATCCTGATTCTTCATATCAAAAAATACCGTACCAGTTAAAAACTCATTATATAACTTCTACATAATAGATACAAGTAAAGCCATTTTCAAGCAAAACTCACATAGATGCTTTCTGTGTTTTGGGTGTCTCAAGATTTCCTTTCTATATTTCTTGTTAACTTTCTTTCTGCTTAACTTGAGCAGAGGTTATTGGTAACTTTACTCCCCTCAGGAGTTAAGCCCTTAGGATTCAGCCAAGTGACTTTGCATGTGAAATGTTACCAGAAAGGAACAATTAGTTCAGAAAAGTAAAATGATGGATAAAGAGCAATTGTTTTTGACATATTTAATTTAAATAAATATTCAAAATAATAGTCGGGCTTAGTTTCATACACAAATGAAAGAGTTTGGTATTTGCTTCATAGCTAAAAAAAAGTCTCCAGAGATTCCATTGTGCCGTACAGTAAGAGGAAAAAGGGTTTTACAGAAATATGACAAATAAATAAAAACGCTAAAGCTATTCTCAGAGTGGACCCAACAAAATCCAACCGTGCAATCTTTTTTATCCAGCCAAGCATCTTTGTTGGATTCACTGGGCTGCTACTATGGGGAAAACTGAAACTACATATCACAGCATTCATTGCTCGCGGTAAAGGGCACGTGATAGACTTCTCCCCTCTACCTCCTGGCCAGCTCTTCACTACCAGAGTATAATGGGAACCACCACTGATGGACACAGACAGAAAAGGGCCCTTATACAAGAATAATATATGGGCCCTTTGCAGTCAGCATAATGCACAAAATTACCTATTTTAGAGGTGTAAATGGGCCCCCTTACCTCTTGGCCCACTGTGCGGCTGCCCAAGTTGCAACAATGATATGTCAAACCCTGGGAAACCCGCATGTACGGCTAAACTGATGACCCCTAAATAACTTTGCTAAGGACATCCCGTATGGCTAACAACTCCCTGTCCGTTTGGTCACTATATGGGATGTCACCACAGCCAGAGCAAAACCTTATGTGAACTGTAAAACAAGGGCCCTTTTGTTAAATTAAAGGTGCATTTACACCACACGATTATCAGAAATGAGAGTTCCTAAAAATACCAATTTCAAGAAAAATTTTGTAGTCTAAACAGGCTGCCGATCACCCAACAAATGAGCAAAACACTTGTTCGTCAGGTGAAATGATCTTTTGTTTTTCTCAGCAGCTCATCGTCCTGTGTAAACAAGATCTGTGCTGTAGAGAAGAATGGCAGCCTATGTGCACTGAGCCATCTTTATAGATCATTTAGTGGGCATCTGTAGTGCGGTTTAGCCTATTACATGACTGACAATAAACAAACAAGGAACTGATCAGTGGTCGTTTAGTACCGCTTATTAGCTAATGTAAACGAAACTTAATTGTGTTAGAAATTTGAGCTTTCTGACATGTTAGTATCACTAGCAAATAAATAATTGGACTTGTAAAACTACTTTAGAGCCTAATGGAGAAAAGTAAACTTGCCCAATGGAATCAGAGATACATAAGAGCCTATATGTCTACATAAATGCCAACAGTCGACAGCAGCCTAAAAATGTGTTTTCAACATATACAAGTCATGGCCGAAAGTGTTGGCAACCGTGAAATTGTTCCAGAAAATGAAGTATTTCTCCCAGAAAATTATTGCAATTACACATGTTTTGTTATACACTTGTATATTTCCTTTGTGTACATTGAAAGAACACAAAAAATACAAAGAAAAAAAAGCAAATTGGCCATAATTTCTCATAAAACCCCCAAAATGGGCTGGGCAAAATTGTTGCCAACTTTCCAAAATTGCGATTTAAACAACTTTGTTTCAATCATGTGATGCTCGTTCAAACTCACCTGTAGCAAGTAACAGGTGTGGGCAATATGAAAATCACACTTGAAACCAGATAAAAAGGGGAGAAGTTGACTCAATCTTTGCATTGTGTGTCTGTGTGTGCCACACTAAGCATGGAGAACAGAGAGAGGAGAAGAAAACTGTCTGAGGACGTGAGAACCAGAACTGTTGAAAAATATCAACAATCTCAAGGTTGCAAGTCCATCTCCAAAGGTCTTGATGTTCTTTTGTCCATGATATACAACATAATCAAGAAATTTACAACCTATGGCACTGTAGCTAATCTCTCTGGATGTGGATGGCATGGAAAAAATGCTAAAAGGTTGTAACGCAGGATAGTCTGGCTGGTGGATAAGCAGACCCAATCAAGTTTCAAACAAATTCAAGCTGTCCTGCAGGCTCAGGGTGTATCCGTGTCAGCGAGAACTATCCACCGACATTTGAATGAAATGAAACGCTATAGCAGGCGACCCAGGAGGACCCCAGTGCTGACACAGAGACATAAAAAAGCTAGACTGCAGATTGTCAAAGTATACGTGAGTAACCCAAAATCCTTCTGGGAAAGCGTCTTGTGGACAGATGGGACCAATATAGAGCTTTTTGGTAACGCATATCATTCTATTGTTTACCGAAAATAGAATGAGGCCTACATAGAAAAAAATCATATATATATATATATATATATATATATATATATATATACACACAGTACAGACCAAAAGTTTGGACACACCTCATTTAAAGATTTTCTTGACTATGAAAATTGTACATTCACACTGAAGGCATCAAAACTATGAATTAACACATGTGGAATTATATACTTAACAAAAAAGTGTGAAACAAATGAAAATATGTCTTATATTCTAGGTTCTTCAACGTAGCCACCTTTTGCTTTGATGAGACTGCTTTGCACACTCTTGGCATTCTCTTGGTGAGCTTCAAGAGGTAGTCACCGGAAATGGTCTTCCAACGATCTTGAAGGAGTTCCCAGAGATGCTTAGCACTTGTTGTCCCTTTTGCCTTCACTCTACGGTCCAGCTCACCCCAAACCATCTCGATTGGGTTCAGGTCTGGTGACTGTGGAGGCCAGGTCATCTGGCGTAGCACCCCATCACTCTCCTTCTTGGTCAAATAGCCCTTACACAGCTTGGAGGTGTATTTGGGGTCATTGTCCTGTTGAAAAATAAATGATGGTCCAACTAAACGCAAACCAGATGGAATAGCATGCCGCTGCAAGATGCTGTGGTAGCCATGCTGGTTCAGTATGCCTTCAATTTTGAATAAATACCCAACAGTGTCACCAGCAAAGCACCCCCACACCATCACACATCCTCCTCCATGCTTCATGGTGGGAACCGGGCATGTAGAGTCCATCCGTTCACCTTTTCTGCGTCGCACAAAGACACGGTGGTTGGAACCAAAGATCTCAAATTTGGACTCATCAGACCAAAGCACTGATTTCCACTGGTCTAATGTCCATTCCTTGTGTTCTTTAGCCCAAACAAGTCTCTTCTGATTGTTGCCTGTCCTTAGCAGTGGTTTCCTAGCAGCTATTTTACCATGAAGGCCTGCTGCACAAAGTCTCCTCTTAACAGTTGTTGTAGAGATGAGTCTGCTGCTAGAACTCTGTGTGGCATTGACCTGGTCTCTAATCTGAGCTGCTGTTAACCTGCGATTTCTGACTCTGGTGACTTGGATAAACTTATCCTCAGAAGCAGAGGTGGCTCTTGGTCTTCCTTTCCTGGGGCGGTCCTCATGTGAGCCAGTTTCTTTGTAGCGCTTGATGGTTTTTGCAACTGCACTTGGGGACACTTTCAAAGTTTGCCCAATTTTTCGGACTGACTGACCTTCATTTCTTAAAGTAATGATGGCCACTCGTTTTTCTTTACTTAGCTGCTTTTTTCTTGCCATAATACAAATTCTAACAGTCTATTCAGTAGGACTATCAGCTGTGTATCCACCAGACTTCTGCACAACACAACTGATGGTCTCAACCCCATTTATAAGGCAAGAAATCCCACTTATTAAACCTGACAGGGCACACCTGTGAAGTGAAATCCATTTCTGGTGACTACCTCTTGAAGCTCATCAAGAGAATGCCAAGAGTGTGCAAAGCAGTCATCAAAGCAAAAGGTGGCTACTTTGAAGAACCTAGAATATCAGACATATTTTCAGTTGTTTCACACTTTTTTGTTAAGTATATAATTCCACATGTGTTAATTCATAGTTTTGATGCCTTCAGTGTGAATGTACAATTTTCATAGTCATGAAAATACAGAAAAATCTTTAAATGAGAAGGTGTGTCCAAACTTTTGGTCTGTACTGTATATATATATATATATATATATATATATATATATATATACATATATAAATATATATTATAGCTGTATCTTTATGGTATTTATTATACAAGCAATAAAAATAATGTGGACATGTTTCCATTGTCAAAGCCACACGAGAGGTGTGATTTCGGAAAGAAAGTATAATAGCCATTTCTAAGGCCTCCAGATGAAGACTGCTGTCCTCACTATTGACCACTTTTTTTCTGCTCCTTAACATCAAAAATTTGGTATCACTGCGATCTTCCTGATTAGAAATGGTTTGGGCCAAGGTAAAATGGATACGGCCACTGAACGGATGTCGCTTGCTAATCTATACCGTCTGATCGCAGGTTTAATGGCGAAACACAATTCAGATTATGACTGTTCTTTGCTGATCTATTTCACAGGCAAAGAAGAAAAAAGCTTTATGTTATTACATGGGAAACATGAAACATTATTTGTCATAAACGTCTCTCTTCTATTTTCCCTCTTCCTTTTGTTAAAGTCATCATGTATTTAGCACACAGAGATTCAAGGCTTAATCTCCCAGCACCAAGGGATATATAAAAAGGTTGCAGAAGTACAAAACCTAAATTCTGTTTGTACGGTGAATCATCCGCATTTTCTGACTTTGTTTTCTACAATATTGGGTGTGTATTTCAGCCGAGATGCATTTTCAATTCTTTATTTATAGTGCAGGTTAAATTCATAACTCAGAAGACTGTTTCGGGGGAAAGCAATAGGCGCACAATAAAACTATTCATTTCTCTTAAAGGTCACACTTGGAAAAGCACACAATACTTTGTTGCTTACCAACTAAGCAGTTAGCCCATTGCTACTGGGAATGAAAATAAAACATTAGGCTGAGCACCGCTTGCATATAGGATAAGGGGGCTGATTTAAAACAAAAATCAAAAGGCGTCTTGTCAGTCATTTCCATTTACTTGGCTTTTGAAAGAAAAAAAAAACTTAGCTATTAAGTCAACTTCTTCTGCGCACACTTTGCCTAGATTTGGAACCCCTGGGAAATTTTTGTCTTAAGTGTTGAAAAGTCACAAAAATGTATCTACCAATTTATTACATACTTGCTAAGAAGAGAAATGTAATATATTATATTCTATGTACTCGTATACACACAACTGATCCTCCAAATAAAAAAATGCTGTTTTCTGTAAAAAAAGAAATAAAAAAAAAAATAAAAAAATATATATATTAGTAACAGTGGATTCCTTTGATTTTTGTATGTGAAGTATTGACAGGGAGTGAAAATATATTTGTATATTTTATTTACTAGCAGTTTTATTTTTCCGCAACCACGACAAATATACAATGGGTGGCGCTACTGTGAATATATTAACATTGGGCGGCAGCAGTAAAGGCAGAGCTTGTTCTGCCCAGATCCTTCTCCAGGAAGATCTCTTGTAAAAGCCTTTGGGGAATGGTTAGTGAAGGAGATTGGGCTGCAGGCCAAGTCTCGAGAGTCACGAGAGCGAAAGACAAGTCTTTTTTTTTTTTTTTTAAATAGTGTAAATTACATTTTTTTTCGTCTGCATAAATACAGAAAAGGTGACACATGTTCTTTAAGTCGCTTTGACACGCACTAATTGGAAAATATCACAAGGGGTTCAGGGAATATAAATACTGGATTGTAGCGTAATATAATGTCATATGTCAAGTACATAAAGATACAGGAAACACAGTCCCGTTTTCCAGCTTATTGGAGACGTAATATTCTTTGTCTACTAGAAACAACTGTATTCAATAACAAGGCTCACAATAAAGGCTTGTCATTTTCTAGCAGGTAATTAACTCCGCAGTCTGGCCTAGTTACTAGAAGATTGAGTCTATGTTGTCTATCAACATAGCGTTTTGTTTGTAGATTACATATATGTTAGATTTACGCTCTGTTCCCATCTCATGTTCAACATATGCCCCTCCTGGCTCTCATAGAAAATCTAGCCATGAGACCCACTAACCTAATGGCCTTCATCAACTATTTTTTATTCTGTTTTATTATTATTTCATTTTTTACTGTATTGGGAAAGTGTAGCAGATTGTAATTTCCTACACAGTGGGTCATCGTCCAAAATAAAAAAAAAAACAATAAACAAGAAAAAACAATACGTATTTTGCATTGTGTGCACTTTGGGCCCAATTCATCAATACTGGCATTGTTCACGTTGGTCTTTATGAAGAGATGTGCTGGAGTCAGACGCTCCTAATTCATGAAGAGGCTTAGGCTTCGTCATCATTCAGGAGCGCTAAACGAGTGGCGTGCACCTCTGTATGCGCCTTGCTACAAATCCTATTCTAGTTTCCGCTGGAGTTAGATGTGTGGGGTATTGCATTTGATGAGCGGTGGTCGCCAAGCCCCCATCCCACCCCAGTTCCATCCACTTTGTCATATAGCTAGGCAAAAATGGCACGAAAATGGCAGAAGTCACAAAATTTTAGTGCAGTCTTGACTTGTGCCAAAATAATGCGACTTTTCAAAGCTTTCTACACCAGAATACTTGCATAAAAGCTCTTTGTTTTACCACTGTGGCCATCATAGGCCACTGTAGGGCTATGGTCGAGGTACATACAGGATGCTGGTCCCTCTAAAGGCAGATGATCTGTCAGTTGCGTTAGCCAGTAAAGAGGGTTGTCCTATATGGAATATTTATGGCATATATATATACCGGTATGTCTACAAGACCTGATTCTATTTTGAGAACGAGCTCCGTCACGTGCTGTCAGGGATGGAGAGCCACCTTATTTATATCTCAAAAATGTCCATAACAAGCTCTCAAAAACCAGGCTAGATGCCATCTTTAGTTTTAGGATGCCAGATCTAATTGCATTGTAGAATTCTAGCTGCATGTTGCTATTTTTCTATATGTAGATGCTTTGTGAGTGGAATTACATTCTGGGTAAATATAAATGTTTAAACCACACAATACTTAAAAGGGTTGTCCACTACTTGGACAACCCCTATTCATTCCCCATGTTTGGCCCCGTTAAAATAAAAAAAGTTTATAATCACCTTGGCATCTTTCCAGCAGTGTCGGCACTCAATCTATCGCGGCTTATGTGAGGTTGTTACGTCACGCGATCCCTGCTCTCCATCAGAGCCGGCACTACTGTCTCCACCTTCGGACGTATAAGTAATTAACAGGAAGTGAGAGGCCAGAAGGACTCGCATGTAACAATCTTACGCGAGCCGCGGTAGAGCGAGTGCCGACACTGCTGGAATGGTGCTGGCACCGCTAGAACCGTGCCGGCACAGGTGAGTGTGAGCTTTTTTATTTTAAAGAGGCCAAATATGGGGATTGAGAAGCGGTTGTTCAAGTAGAGGACAACTTCTTTAAGGCTCCATTCACATTAGATGAAAGTCGACATAACTCGCCAATCAATTGGGCAATTTCCGAATGGGCAGTTGGAATTTTAACGACGGATACTATTGTCTTTAGGGGTGATAAGCCACTGACAGGTGACTGGTAAAAGCTTTTTCCTTTCACCATTTTGAAAACACATGAATGCTCAGCCAACCCGAGTACTCAAGTGTACGGAGAGAGAGTTGTCTACCGAACGCACATCTGGCCGACAGTTATCTCGTGTGAGTGGCCAGCTTTACATTCATTCCTTGTGGTAACCACTCTCTATGATGCCGTAGTTGTCACGTAAAGTGCAGGCGACAGTAAGCTTAGGGGAAACATTATGGTGAGGACACAATCTCTGGCGAGTATTATATGACTCACATGGCCCCCTGTCAGGCATGTGGGCCTAAGTAAGTAATTGCATCAAATCTATTTATAACAGTTGCTTTTGTCATGCATTAGATTTTTATAAAGTAGATCAGTCATTCTGGCATTTTAAAGATGATGTCCTGTTTTATAAATTAAAGCATGTGGGAAATATACAATATGACTCAAAACAAGTAACACATGCTAAGATGGAAACTCAGCAAAAGAAAGATTCACAGTCTGAAGATGTTGCCAAGAAAAGGATTATATCCACTATTTATAATAAAGAAAAAAAAAAGTTTGGTAGACATTATGAATATGATGATATATATCTTATTTAAAGGGGTAATTCAATGCTCTGTTTTCCGGAGCACACCGCTCCTTCACAGAGCTGTAAGTGTAGTGCCCACCCATTGCACTTGCGGCTCATTTGCATAATAATTCAAAAATATATTTCTCTAAAAATTAAGCCCAAATTTTTAAAATAAAGTTACGGATGTAATCAGCATTACACTTCCTTTTTATAATTATTTATTAGCTTGAAGCATTACAATCAGTTTTGTAAAAAGCCCTGCTGAGGGTACATGTTTGTTTTTTTTCAGCTAATGACAGACCTAAAGAGTAACTGTTGTCATAATTCCTATTTCATAAATCAATAGTACACGTGAAGATATGTTATTTGTAATATTTCTTATCAGAGAAATCTGCTTCTTTCTTCACCAGGACAGATCATTCATTTTCAAAATTACCAATCTACGCGTAAAATCTGTATTCGGTGAAGACAAATTTTCACATAACTGAGATAGGAGAGAATAACTGCTTCTGATGAAATTCTATGGAGGGAGAGCGGGAGCTCCTCCCTTCCCCTTACCCCCTCACATCTCCATAGAATATTATGAATAGCAGCAAAAAAAACAGTAATCAAGAAAAATAATTATTTTTGATGAGGACACTTACAGATAAAAAGCAGAGAAATTTCACTATTTACCTACATGTGAACATGGCCTAAGGAGGAGGAAAGTGCTCGGATATTTATGAAATCTTTATGCTCTGTTTAGTGTCCCTTTAAATTCATGCGATGCACAGATTTTAATTATTTGCTTTACCCAGAACTATATTTGTGTCTATGGAAAACATTACATTTTTCAAGCTTATATTCAAAAAGTTCTAAGAAACTCTTCACTCTTCTTTGTCTTTTTTTGATTTTGTGTACTTTTCAATGAAGCGATCTAGGATAGAAATACCTAATGCCTAATGCATAAATATGATGACTGCAGCATGTTTGCCTTTCAGGGCAAACTAAAAATGTTTCACATAATATACAAAAGCCCAAAAGGCATTATGCCAAAATCAGTTCACACATAAATCAGCTTCATTTCCATTTCATTTTTTTTCTTTGTGCCTGACAACAAACTAATAAGAAGCAAACAGAACAGCAAAGACGCCATGCTGTCAATATATTCATATATCACAGTGAAATGCTCACTCTGGTGACTTAATGTACTGTGCTAAAACTTTAGTACCATCTAAACTTCCCATCCAAAGACGTGCTTAATACACTCCACAGTTATTATAAGAAGAATATATGAATTCACTTGTAATTGTCACTAAGGTCATTGAAAAGAAGTTGGGAAATGGAAAACAAGAATGAATCACAGGTTTTTTTTTTCTTTAATTTTATCTCTTTCCAACATTAAAAACATTCCTCATCTAAGCGTGGAAACTTGTACATATTGTATTAAAAAGTATACATCTAGTCTAAAGCCCCCGTCTCACATAGCGAGATCGCTAGCGAGATCGCTGCTGAGTCACGGTTTTGGTGACGCAACAGCGACCTCACCAGCGATGTCGCTATGTGTGACACTTTGCAGCGATCAGGACCCTGCTGTGAGGTCGCTGATCGCTGCAGAATGTCCTGGACCATTTTTTGGTCTTTGCCCTCCCACTGGTCAGCACACATCGCTGTGTGTGACCAGCGGGAGCAGCGATCAGGCTGGTAACCATGATAAACATCGGGTTACTAGGGGCACACGCGCACTTAGTACCCCGCTGTTTATCATGGTTACGAGCCTGCTAAAGTGAGCGGTAACCTCCCGCTCACCGTAGCAGAGTGGTAACCATGATAAACAACGGGTTACTAGGTGCGCGTGTGCCCCTAGTAACCCGATGTTTATCATGGTTACCAGTCTGCTCCTGCTTCAGCAGGCTGGTAACCAGGAGCAGGACATTGTGGAAAGATTCTTTTCACAATGTCGCTGCTCCCCTGATCGTTGGTGAGCCTGCCTGTTTGACAGCTCACCAGCGACCACATAGCGACGCAGCAACGATCCCTGACAAGTCGTATCGTTGTCGGGATCGTTGCAGCGTCGCTAAGTGTGACGGGGCCTTAAGGTAAGAAACAACAATCTCATAAATACTGAAGGTCTGCACACACCTAATTAAAAGGACTCAAACTCTATTGCAAGATAAGGGAAGAGTCAGACGGACATGTAAGTTAGACAAGGAGCGTAACGCAATGCTCGGAATGGCCGGCGGCTCTCCCGACCCAAGCGAGACAACAGGTATTTCTAGGCAGCTGCCACGCTCAGGTCAGGAGAGCCGATGGCCAGTCCGAGCATTGCATTGCGATTAGTGTTGAGCGAAGTTGTTCGGCATTTCAAATTCGTGTTCGGGGTTCCGGCTTGTTCGCGCCCAAAAAACGGCTCCGCCCATGAACATCCCTGATGATGTTCATGGGCGGAGCCGATTTTTTGGCGCAAACAAGCCGGAACCCTGAACACGAACACAAATTTGAAATGCCGAACAAATTCGCTCAACACTAGTTGCGATCCTTGTCCGAGTTATACGGATGACTCTTCCCTAAAGGTGGTCCTCTGAGAGATCATCTAACTAATGAAGTTACAACTAAATGATTACAAAAAAAAAGCAAAAATGTAGTACCATAACTGAAAATGTAATTAAACATCCAAATTCCTCAAAACGTAAAGAAACAATATAAATAGACAGTCAAAAAGGGCTCTTATGTCATAATCAGATGAGTAGAGGCTCCTATAACACAGGCTTTAGAGGAATCACAGGGTGTTTCTAGAACTAAGAAATATCCCCACATATGATAGCTGAATGTCAATAGTGAAATATAAAATGCATTTTCTAGCCTTATGGTGCATTTTTGGGTGAATTTTCAAAATGAAGAATACTCTTTATATGGCATTTTTTACACCAGTTTCATATAAGCATTTCTCTAAGACGTGAAGAATAATAAACAAAATACAAGTCACAAATACATTTGTCATAAAATGTCGTAAGAGTTGCCAGAAAGCAAAACAAAACAAAAAAGCATGAAACACATGGAATTTAGGCTGTGTTCACAAGTTAAGTCTTTTGATGCTGCGTATTTTTGCTGCGTCCAAAACGTAGTGTCTTACAGTTCCAGTAAAATGTCATGGATTTATAGAAATTTCACGCCACTGTGGGTTAGTTTACACAGCGTAAACTGACCTGCGGTGCAAGTTTCTAATCCGCAAATTGTCAATTTCTCTTGCGGGTACATGGAGTTTTATGTGAAGATTTTTATTATACACTTACATTAGGTGCAGAAATTCCGCAGGCAAAAAAAAGCATGTGTGTTTTTAGTGAGTTTCCGCTGCAGAAAGGAACCCAGGAAAACACGGGGAGAACATACAAACTCCTTGCAGATGTTCTCCTTGGTGGGATTTGAATCCAGGACCGCAGTGATGCAAGGCGGGAGTGCTAACCACTGAGCCACTGTGCTGCCCAGGTGCCGAAATGCTGCATGAAATCTGCAACATCAAAAACTCACCATATACTCATCGTGGGGATGTAGTCTTAAGAGGCAAAAATAAAACAGAAAGGGTGTTTGTGAAGGAATCCTAATAGTGATTGGGAAACTTTAAAAATTCACTTTGCTGGTGTTTTTTTCACAGTTAATTTCTTTGTTAATGCCCCCATACACAATAGATAGCTGTCCTTGTAAACTTAAGCTGGCCATAGACATGTGATAGCTGTCGGCTAAGCTTGTGTAGCTAACAATTATCTATTCCAACTTGCCCATACATAAGAACACTTGAGTTGGCTGAGAGCTCATAAGTTTTATATGCAAATTGCCCTTTCAGAGAGGACTTGAACTCTAGCACCATCTATTGGAAAAAGCAATCTGAAAAGTCAATATCAACCTTTTAACGAGCCTTACCATGTGACTTAAGATAAAAGCCAAACCAGAATCTCAATTTGCAGACACGTGTTTTGGGCTGTTGCCCCTCATCAGTGCAAAACATGAGATCTGATTTGTCTGTATGAGAGGCTTTTTAGTGTGATCGAAGGGGAGAGTGACATGCCTGACATGCCAGGGTAAGGAGACTTATAGGCTGTGCAATGCTCCTCTGGGAATTGTAATTACATTTCTCATGGGAACATTTGACTATAAGCATCCAGACCCTGGCAAGTCAGGCATATGACTCTCCACAAGGAGAAACGTTACCTCTTATACCCTGTGTTCTCTATGAGACAGTCAATACTAGACACCTTTAACAGTGGTGTATCTCTTAGAAAACATAAGGATCTCCCTTATCACAGCTCTTAAATTAACGCATGACAAATGTTCTTGGTCATGGGCCATTGTTCAGGTCTTGTTGTCCTGTGACAGCTATTGCCATGTAGTTCTAGCCTAAAATCTCATATCAACTTGCGTACTCTATTGGCAAACTCCTAATCAAAATTTACTTTGGGACCTTTTTCTTTGGGCTAGAAGTATATACTGGACACATAACGGGTACGCAACAAAATATTACAATGTAACAGCCACTGGAGAAGGACATCATAGTCAGAAGAGTGGAAGGAACAAGGCGAAGCGGAAGACCAGCAACCCGATGGCTTGATACAATCAACTTAACTGCGGAGAAGACCCTGGTTGACCTAGCTGGGCTTGTACAAGATCGATCTTCCTACAGAGCGTTCATCCATCAAGTTGCCATGGCTCGAGATTGACCTGAAGGCTGTTAAATAAATAAACTGCCTACAGAAATAACACGCAACAATTTTTCTTTTTAGAAAAATTTGTATTCTGATCCTACATTGATCCCTTTAAATCTGTCATATTATATCCACCCCAGGGTAAAATATTATATTAAGTAGATAAACAAATAATAGACTGTTAAAAAAAGACTTGCCAATAGAATTTGATGACGGCCTCCAGATTCATGAGTCACTCGAAACCTCACAATACGTATTAAACATTATTAAGTCTAGACAAGATGATTCTGAGAATGATCAGACACAGAATAAAAAAGGGGGGAAAAAAAGTGAAACCATCGCTTGGGGGATTTAAAATATCATTGTTTTGTAATAAAGTCTGAGCTGTGCATTCAATGTGGAATTATTGCCCAAGTCTTAACGGCAATCGCTTTAGTAAGACATTTATAGACTATGCTCCAACAGGAAATGTTCAGCCTACCAGTCACTGGTATTATTGTTAAAGCATGAAGCATAACAAATGATAAAACTCACTTTAAAACTCCTTTTTTGGAAAGGAAAAAAAAAATCAGCCTAAGTGGGGAAATGTGCTTTTCCTGGCTATTAAATCACACGAGTTATGTTTTAATATATTAGACAGCTATTCACATTTCACAATGTTTGGCAAGGCTTCTGAGGATCATGGCATTCCTATAAATATGTATAAAGAGGGAGAGAAATCAATTGACTTCATTATCATAGAGCTGTGGCCCCTCCGTGCTATAAGGACACGTTGTGAAATCGGATTGTGCACAAAATGTCATTTCTCGTTGGTGGTAAACAAACATGGTCTGCTGAGAAAAGACTATCAAGTGCAAAGCTTGTTTTACTTCTACCCAGAAGGGTGGTAAAAGTTACATTTGCTCAAAGACATGCTTACACAATCCTATTTTATGAGTTTATTAACTTGTATATTAAGATTTATTACATGTGCTTACTAAGTGAGATTAGCTGCACCTTAAATAAAAAAAAACCCTTACGATACAATTATGAATGTCTAAGCAGTCTAATTTGAAGGATCTGATTAATAGGGCTGCCAACCTAATTTTTTTATTTCTTCGAACTTATCCAAAAATCAAGGACAGCCTCCGTGTTTTCTTGGCAAATTGGAAATCATAATGAATAACAGATGATACGGATAAGAAATACTTCATAGGTGCACTGCATTTTTACTAATTAACATCTTTAATGCTTTGGTGAAGGCCACCGTATGTGTCATCATTAAATGGCCACACGTTCAGTATTTGCTCAGTATTTTACATCAGTATTAGTAAGCCAAAATCAGGAGTGGAACAATCAAGAGAAAAAGTATCATAGAAACATGTGCACCACTTCTGCATTTGGCTTACAAATACTGGTGGAAAATACTGACCAAATACTCAACGTGTGAACATGGCCTATGGAGCTGTTACGCTACTGGCATAGCACTGCTGGAATCCAGTGGCTGGAGGAGCACGGGCAAGAAACAGCAAGCAGGAGTAGAAGTTCTTGCAAGTAGCAGTAGGAGTTGTAGCAACAATTTGTAGAGAAGTGGGAACAGTCTGGGTAAGATAGTTCTCAAAACAAGGAGCTGGAGACTGAACTAGACTAAACAGCTAGACACAATACTCAAGCAATGAGTGAGGGATCCATATGGCTTTATGTAGGCCCAAACAGGAAACAATATGGATTCCACAGGTTCAGAATCTGCCATCTTAGTAAAGGGCAATTGCAGGACACAACAGCAGCCTCCAGTGATAAGAGGTGAAATAATATCAAGGTGAACAATAGCAGCCACTAGTGGTCAAACTGTAGAAGGACAATAGGAATTCTGACAGGAGCGGGCTCAGGAGCTGAGACTGCACTATGCAGCACGAGTTAATCACATACTAGAAAAATAAAACCTTGACATGTGAAACTAGTCTTAATCTGTAGAGCTGTGACATTCAGCTCTAGAGAATTTGGAGAAAAAAAAAACCAAAATGTTTTCCAAATAAATAGTTTCCACCACATAAATAAGTGACTGCCTACATTCCTGGGGCCGGATCTACCGGAGATCAGAGTGACTTGCTGTAAGCCATACAGAATAGCACGGATAACTTTTTCGAAAGAGCTGAGCTAATTACACATGTATCACAAGGCCACACAGATTCTTGACTTTATTAGCAATAAATTCAGCCCCATCTGCAGCTGCTGAGCACTGGCATTCGTTTCCACCCACTGTACACAAACAATCCATGTTCATAGAATGACTTTATCCCCGCTCTATTAAGCAGCGAGAGATTAAAAATGCCTATATGAACAGGCACATACTTGAAAATAATTAATATGGCATTACACGTTCACAACTGAATCATGCTCGTTAGAAACATTAAGCTTTATATTGCATTTATTTCAATTTGCAAGGTTACTTATTAAAGGAGACATTTCCGAATAGCAGCCTCATTGTTACACTCCGGAAACAGGGCCGCTATTGTTTCTCCTGATAGTGCAGACACTTGTTGCTTTTAATATTTCTCGTGTGAAATATGCACTTTGTTCTTCCCAATAATATCTGGCGCGGTGGCCATTTTTTTTTCTTTTTTAATTAACATGTTTCAACGCCAAGCAAAGGTGATGATACAAATATTCCCATTTGTGACAAAGAAAAGACTAAACACGCAGTGACTGTCAGCGCCCAATTTGGTGCAGATTACAGGGGAAATATAATATCAGCTTAATTTGTAAATAGAACCAAAGCTAGATATTGATTTCTTAATAGCCTCAGATTTGGGATAATTAAATAAAATGTATTTAATAAATGGAAGACAATCAGTGCTGGATTTAACAATGAAAGGGTATCTGTCATCAGGTTTATGCTTCCAACCCGAATGCAGCATAAAATAGAGGCGGAGAAACTGATTCCAGCGCTAGGCCAGTTATTGGGACGCTGGTAGTTTTAAAGGGGTTGTCCGCGACCCCTGGCACCCTCACCAATCAACTGCTCCCAGTGTCGGCGGTGGATGGAACTGCCCAGTTATGGAGCTGCTCAACACAGTCCGTCAATGGAATGGTGGCCGCGGCCGGGTATTGCACATCCACACCCTATTGATTTAAATAGGGGCAGATGTGTAGTACCTGGAGGCAGCCACTATACAGTCGACAGAGCTGTGCACCTCCGTAACTGAGCAGTTCCAGCCGACGACACCGGGAACAGCTGATCGGGGGGGGTGTTGGATGTTGCACCCCCACAGATCAAACATTGATGACCTATCGTAAAAATAGGCCATCAATGTTAAATTCCCAGACAACCCTCTAAGAAAATCATCATTCCATTTGCTCCAGCTCTGCTAGTTCTCTCAATGTTAAGTACTGTATAGCCCCATGATTGACAGCTTTCTGCCTACAGTGTGCATAGGTAGAAAGCTGATATTCAATAGTGGTGGATAGAGCATATGAATATAAACATCATGGGCAGAAACTTATCATTTGAGAAGACTAGCAGAGCTGCAGCAGATAAATCGATTTTATCAATACTACAACAAGTAGCCCAGTGAGAGACCTAGGATTAGAATCAAGGTTTCTGCTCCTGCTTTGTGGTGCACACAGATGGAGCAGAAAAACTTTTGTGATATTCTCTATAATTTAATTATTTTTCTTTTTTTTTTACCACTATAGGCTTGCTCTACCTAAAGATAACAAAATCAGCCCCGCTTAGCCCCTTGTTCTCCATCATTGCCTCCTCACCACTGCTTTGGTCTCAGCTAGCATGGTGGCATTAGTGATGTCACGATTACATAGTGTGAATGCTGCAGTCAATCACTGGGCTCAATGGCCATGCTAATATAGATGGCACTAAACTTTTTAAAACCAGTTAATTGTTTTGGAGAAGTGCTGAGAATCTCCATCATCTGTGCTCATATCATAGTTATCTGCTGGGTAGAAGAACTAGCCAATCAGGAGTCAAATCAAAGCAAATATCACTTTATTCACATCTCTGGCAAACTACACTTTGCGCCAGTGTTGAACTACAAATATTGATTTTTCCGCGCTGCATCTCATTGACACATCTGATTACTTTCCACAAACAGCGGAAAAATAATGACTTGTGATTTTCTTTTTGGGTGGCTGATTTGCAAAGATTTTTTAATTGAAAAATAACCTAGAATTAAAGCTGATGAATTAAAATGTCATTCAATAGAAAACAAAAGTGTACTTTGTTACAACCTTGTATGTGATAAAAATTCAGAGACAGAAATACTAATTTATCCAGTAGTCAGTGGAGTATTTTCTTGTGCGGAGCCTGTATGGACTGGACGGTCACTAGGGAGCAGCAGAATTGTTGTGTCGGATTGTTAACTTATTGCATTCTTTTGGCATCCAAAGCTAAATTCTTAATTGTGTAATACTCCTGTACGAGCCTAAGCCGTAAAACAAAAGGTATAATTTTAGCCCATGGGAATTGAGGCAAGATTCTTTATCATGGTTTCTGCAATACTGGCAAAAACAACAAATGCTGGGAGGTGGAAGCGCATTGTGAATATTAGAATAGTACAAGTAATCAGACATTATATAATACAAATATTTCTATTGTATTTAGCCTTAATAGGAAATAATAGATGCCAGAATATAGAACATTCCCAGTTACTGGACAATCATTAACACAAAAGCCTAAGGGTAGATAAACTCCAGGAAAATATATCCAAAATGAGAAAAAAAAGTGAAAAACAGTATAATTTACTAATATTATTTTTGCAGTAATCACATTTTCTATATCTAGATGGGAGATTTAAATGGTCATTGTTGTTTGCCTAAATCAATAATAAAAGTGACTGTAAAAAAAAATATAGGCTTCTTTCTCCACTTATGAGCCAAGTCTTTTTTCTTTCCCTGCCTCCTAAATTCATCATCCACTCCGAAAAAAAAGACATAATCAGTCTTAGTAAAAACAAAACAGATTATCAGCTCACTTAGGTATCAGATTACAGCTGCCTATTGAAGTCTATGTAGACCAGAGGGGAGGGGCAGGAGCAGAGTGAGAAAACGGGCAGAGAGACACACACAGACCAACTTGCTTTCTAGTAAGTGTTTTAACTCACCCCAGAGCTGTGTTCACAGTATTGCTGTATAATGTTATATATGTTGCTGCTAGAATAAGGAGAGAAGGGATCTGTCATGGGTGTGTCAGAGGTGACAGACAGTAGCCCTGCAGTGGGTTGCAGTAGATCTCCATGTTTGGCATTGCAGACAGCTGCTTAGATAGGAGGCTGTCTTTAGGACCGAGCGACAAACTCTCTCTTGCTAATTTGCTCTCTGGCCTGGGTGTATATATACCTGGTGTGTCTGAGAGGGAGTCGCCAGCTAAATCCATTTCTACTTGTGAAGCTTAGCAGGAGCAGTACTTCGTCCTCTCTGGAGCTTGAGGCCGTGTGCACATTTGGAGTTCATCTAAAGCTAAGCCATTTTCCCCTGTTTTGTCTACCCTTGTTGTCTTTAGAGTTTTAGTGGAGGTTGACTAGTGCTCATCTCCTTCCATCCTTAGCCGTAGCCTTATGCCAGGGAAAGTAGGGCGAGGCACGCGATCGGCGATAGGCGAAGAGGCTATATAGGGACGTTAGTTGAGACATGGTGACACTAGACCAGACTAGGAAGTCTCCACTTCCCCCTTTCCCTAGTATTTGGGCTCCCTTTCCCTTTTCCCTCTGTGTTGCACTTAGATCTGGCGTGACAGGATCCCTCTGGTTTTTGGGTGCTGTGTATGGGATATATCATACAAGATAGTTTGCAACCACTCTCAGAGACAACTGAAAATTAGGGCAAGTGCAGACGAGCGTAGATTCTCTCATCCGAGAGAATCGGCCCAATTATGCAAATCAAACTGATCCAATGCTCTCAAATAAGGAGAAAAAATTTCCCCACCTTCTCCATTGTGTCAGTCAGTGGAAATTGGACTGCACTTAGATGTTACCCAAGTGCAGTCTGATGATTTCCACGGACTCACTTACTTGCATGGCCAAGTGCAATCCGAACATCGGATCAAACTTGGGCACGCTGTGATTTTTTCCTATGACCGGTGCGGTACGAGGAAAAAAATCGGACAAGTGCACGGAATTAATGGTGCTATATAAGTGAGTAAAATAAATTAATAAAACACAGGGCAGCTTATTATTGGGAATACAGTGCATCAAATTTACTAAGTGTCGTTCCAGTTAAACAATTTGAAAACTTGATGGGAGTTGACACGCTCAGTATATTTTACAATTGCAGGTTTCAGATCTACTTGTGTATATAATTTATGTAGCCACAAGAAAATACACGCTGAAACAAGCCTCATTATTGCTTGTGTTCCTTCCACAGAAGAAACGCGGTGACAATTATGAGAATTTCGTTGGAATTATTTGCATACTCATGAAGTTTACGCAGAGCACCCTGTCCCTTTTTAACACTCAGAGCGCAGTCACGTGATGTAACAAATGTTAATCTTGCAGGAACAGCACAGATTCTAAGGTAAAAGATCAATCACTGACAAAAAGAAAAAGGAAATGGCGAAAAAAAAAAAATCAGACAGCTTTTAAGGTGTTTCTAGAAAGGAATGTAGTTTTCCTGCCAAGATGTGTATTAAAAGTATGTTTGCTTCATTTACAGAGATGGGAAAACACTGTGGTGTTGAGTAGAGTACAGTAAAGCTGCATTCCAAATTACATCAAAACCAGAATTAGTCGTTTTTTGTTTTGATTTCATTTTTTTTTTTACATATATGACTAAAAGTGTCTTACTCTTGTCCATGGGATCATATTTAGTATTGCAGCCCTTTATCATTCACTTTAGCGAGACATAAAGGGGTTGCCTAGGCTTGGGGCTCGAGCCTGCAATCACTCAGAGTGACTGCGGACTTTTGAATCCTCACAGTGCACATTGTCAGGATTCTCCAGTGCCGGCGGACATCCAGACACATTCTGACTAGACAAGTCTGGCCTCGCTCACTTCACTTGAGTTGAGCGAGGCCATGCACATCTAGTTGGCATGTGATCGCATACTTGTGGTCATGTGCCCACCCACTCCCGGAGAATCCTGACAGCGTGCACAGTGCACGCTGGGTGAGAAGATTTTCAAGTAACAGCCACACATATGCCAGGTAATGAGCCTTAGTTACAGGGAGCCATTGTAATGCTTATTGATCATCCTATCCTAGCTGAAGGATATGTAGCAGCATTGTAAATTAGATTTTATGAAGTCTGATCCGTATGCAATGGAAAAAAATCTGCATGGCATCTATGCAATAATTGGCATCAGATGCAGATTTTAAATCCACATCACGTCAATTTATGCTGCAGATTTTTACAGTAGATTTCATCTTTTGCAATATAGAGGGTTAAATCCATGGCAAAGCTGCTACAAAAATCCAAAACAATTCTTATTCCGATTTTCCTATGGATTCTTTGCGTATAATTTATGGCCAATGGTGAAGTACTGAGGTACCCTTCTCATCATGTGATGAGACAAAATATGAGAACCCAAAACAATAAATGTTGCGTCTGATTGGAAATCAAATAGCTCTAAGTGATTCAAACACCAATATATTTTAAGAACATTTATACACCAAACATTTTGTTGCGCACCATAATCCTGTAACCACTGACACGTGCTTTCCATCCAGATAAGTCATAGAAGATAACTCACTGAAAGGTCCATTGAACCTACAGTTTCTAGATCTTTAGAAGATAACCAAGTGTGTCCAAAGTGGTTCACAGACATTTCCAAGTGTTCAATGTACACTGCTTAAAAAAAAATAAATGGAACACTTAAACAACAGAATATAAATCCAAGTAAATCAAACTTCTGTGAATTCAAACTGTCCACTTAGGAAGCAACACTGATTGACAATCAATTTCACATGCTCTTGTGCAAATGGAATAGACAATATATGGAAATTATTGGCAATTATCAAGACACCCTCAATAAAGGAGTGGTTCTACAGGTGGGAACCACATCTCAGTACCAATGCTTTCTGGCTGATGTTTTGGTCACGTTTGAATGTTGGTTGTGCTTTCACACTCGGGGTAGCATGAGACGGACTCTACAACCCACAGAAGTTGCTCACGTAGTGCAGCTCACCCAGGATGGCACATCAATGCGAGCTGTGGCAAGAAGGTTTGCTGTGTCTGTCAGCGTAGTGTCCAGAGGCTGGAGGCGCTACCAGGAGACAGGCCAGTACACCAGGAGACGTGGAGGGGGCCGTAGGAGGGCAACAACCCAGCAGCAGGACCGCTACCTCTGCCTTTGTGCAAGGAGGAACAGGAGGAGCCCTGCCAGAGCCCTGCAAAATGACCTCCAGCAGGCCACAAATGTGCATGTGTCTACACAAATGGTTAAAAACCAACTCCATGAGGGTGGTATGTGGGCCTGACGTCGACAGATGGGGGTTGTGCTCACAGCCCAACACCGTGCAGGAAACTTGCCATTTGCCACAGAACACCAGGATTGGCAAAGTCGCCACTGGCGCCCTGTGCTCTTCACAGATGAAAGCAGGTTCACACTGAGCATATGTGACAGACGTGACAGAGTCTGGAGATGCCGTAGAGAGCGATATGCTGCCTGCAACATCCTTCAGCATGACCGGTTTGGCAGTGGGTCAGTAATGGTGTGGGGTGGCATTTCTTTGGAGGGCCGCACAGCCCTCCATGTGCTCGCCAAAGGTAGCCTGACTGCCATTTGGTACCGAGATGAGATCCTCAAATCCCTTGTGAGACCATATGCTGGTGCGGTTGGCCCTGGGTTCCTCCTAATGCAGGACAATGCCAGACCTCATGTGGCTGGAGTGTGTCAGCAGTTCCTGCAAGATGAAGGCATTGAAGCTATGGACTGGCCAGCCCGTTCCCCAGACCTGAATCCAATTGAGCATATCTGGGACATCATGTCTCACTCCATCCACCAACATCATGTTGCACCACAGACTGTCCAGGAGTTGGCGGATGTTTTAGTCCAGGTCTGGGAGGAGATCCCACAGGAGACCATCCGCAACCTCAGCAGGAGCATGCCCAGGCATTGTAGGGAGGTCATACAGGCACGTGGAGGCCATACACAATACTGAGCCTCATTTTGACTTGTTTTAAGGACATTACATCAAAGTTGGATCAGCCTGTAGTGTGTTTTTCCACTTTAATTTTGGGGGTGACTCCAAATCCAGGCCTCCATTCGTTAATACATTTGATTTCCATTGATGATTTTTGTGTGATTTTGTTGTCAGCACATTCAACTTTGTTCAGAACAAAGTATTCAATGAGAATATTTCATTCATTCAGATCTAGGATGTGTTATTTGAGTGTTCCCTTTATATTTTTGAGCAGTTTATACAATGATGAGTTCAGGATGTGCTGAGACAATATGTTTTTTCATGGGTTTAGATGTCATGGTGAATAGAAATCATAAAAATAATAAAACAGTATTAGCTGCCAAAAGATCCTTTATATGAGCCTACTCCAAATCCTCAAACCTTTACTTTGCCTTTTCTTAAAGTAATGCATGGGTTAAATCAACAAGTTGGGCAAGTTCTCAGATTGAGTGTGTTAGTTATATCATTATATAGTCTGTCTTTACTGATATTTCTAAAGGCTCCGATACACATTAGATTAATTAAACTTTGGCCAACATTCTAATTATTATGGGAGCCCTGGACAGATGATTGTTGGGGTAGGTAAGGATCTGGAGTGTCTGATTTCAGACTGTTGATTATTTTTTTCTCCCGGAGATAAGCCACCACCAGACAGCGGCTCTCCGATAGAGGGAACAATAGTGCTTGCTGAACGAGCTCTCCGATAGGGGGCACAATAGTGCTTGGCTGAATGAGCTCTCCGATAGGGGGCACAATAGTGCTTGGCTGAATGAGCTCTCTGATAGAGGGCACAATAGTGCTTGGCCAAACGAGCTCTCCGATAGAGGGCACAATATTTCTTGGCCGAACGAGCTCTTTGATAGAGAGCACAATAGTGCTTGGCCAAACGAGCTCTCCGATATAGGGCACAATAGTGCTTGGCCAAACGAGCACTCCTGTGAACAGATGATGGCTACTGGCTGGCAGCCGAAGCCTTGTTCCTCCGACAGCCATCTCATGTGTATGGTAGCTTTTAAAATTGTGTCATCAGCTGCCAGGACAATGTTTTATCTTCTCTCTTCCGTGTCAAAACTTAATAGAGTCGCGTCAAACCATAGATGGCCTTCGGTGCACTGCCTGAGTAATTCCGCTCACCAAGCAAATCCTGACCCATTTACTAAAACCACATGCACTGCAATGTTCTCATAAAGACATTAACAAGCATCTCAGAATCTCAGCGTGGAGCAAATCCACATAAATAAATGTTACCAAAGAATTAAGATGTGTCGTCTTGCTGCAGCCGTTCTCTCCGCGGCTAAAGTTTGCGTGTCTCTCAATTCCGCAAATCCTCACAGATGTGTTAATTCACCTTTATATTTCATGAGATGCTACGGTGTCGTCCTTTTCGAATTCCGCATCTATCCTATCAGTAAACCATCTGTCAAGCAGCAGGCTTTTGGGCATGCTTTATTTGTCCTTCAGAATGTGATAGCTTTGATACTAATTTGTTCTAACAAATGGAATGACAAAAAGCACATTGATAGGGGTGTGTTATCTCATTAAAATAGCCGTACCACGTACACATCCACCGAGAAGACAGCCGGCACCGTATCACTAATTCAGCACTGCCTATGTTTCCAAATAACATGGAGATATTTTCCAAATACCTTTTTTTTTTGCTCTTATTATGTCTGTAATTATGAAGCTACCGTCTCACGTTCACCATGGTAACCTTGCCTTAAGAGAAACACAAATATTCAACATCGTGTTCATTTCTTGTAAAAAAATATTCTTGACAGCAATGAAACCAGTTATTGAAATTAGAATTTACATTGCCCGGTATTAGAAAGTTTGTTCGATTTTTTTTATAGACTTTTGTTGATCTTTTATATCTAATTTACAGCCAAATAGTATTCGTCTGCTTGATCAGATGAATGAAACCCTGTTTTTATACTGTGATTTACATATAATGGTAGAAATATCCAGTTCATCACCATACTAGGAGACAATGACACCTTTATGTCCCCAGATAATAAAATAATCACTTGTTTCGGTTGCTTCTAAAATGGATCTGTCAGTTCCCCTGACTTGTCTGTTCTATATTTTATTCTTTTCTTCTTTGTTTTTCTAAAGCTTGCATTTCCCATGAAAAAATAATTCTGGAGCATTTTTTTCTTAAAACTCTGCACTTTGCAGTTCTTCTATTATTCTTTCAGTAAATGTATGAAAAAAAAAAAAGAATTGACCGCTGGGTAGTGCCTTTTGTCAAAGAAGTGTGTCTTTACCTAGACTGAGACGATCCACATCAATACTGAGAGTAAGGATGTAAGAATAAAACCCTATTGGCAAGGAAAGAAGCAATATAATATTTATTCAAATATTTCCAGGAAGAATAACAGAGGTATAGCACAGAAGAGTTCTAAGAAAAGATTGTTATTTTACAAGTAGTAGAAATTAACAAGACTCAAAATGATGTAACTGTATGTCAGTGTGGGGGAACCCATATGTGGGGGGGCTCAGGAGTAGTATATTACATACCCAGGATCTGTCTCTAAGGGGAGGTGCAGACAACCGTATTTTTGGTCGGAGTGCGTCCGATTTCTTTCCTCGGACAAAGACTGTCTGAGGAAAAAAAAAATCATTGCATGCCCGAGTTTCATCTAATATTCAGATCTCACTAGGCCATGCAAGGGAATGAGTCCATGGAAAACATCGGACTCTACTTGGATGACATCTGAGTGCAGTCCGATTTCTGAGCACTGACACAATGGAGAAGACATTTTTTTCTTCATCTTCTCCTTATCCAAGAGAATCAGAGAACACTATGATCACACTATGATAAGAGCGTCATCAGAGTTTCATTTGTGTAATCTGTCTGATTTTCTCGGCTCTATGGACGTCTGCCTTTGTTAGCAACTACCTGCCTGTTACTTTTTAGGTCTGTGAAGATCAGAGGTTGTGGGTTGTAAAAATCACCTAGGCAGGTTATCAATGCAATTAGGTTTATTTTTTCTATCTGCAGTCATAAAGCAACTCCAGGTAGATGGCCAAAATACAATGCCCTCAGTCCACAAGTTCCCAATCCGGTATCGGTAATTCTACTGCCCCATACCCGGTGATACCCACTGTCTCCCAACTTTTGGCTAGCCCACAGCTTTTGGTATCTCCCGCCAGTATAGTCTGCAGTCACAGCCTATGTTCCTCCAGAAGATATCACGACCGTAGCACGTGTATCCCACTCCAGCCAGAAACAATCCCACCATTCCCTTGCCAGTGTCCTAAATACTCCCGGAATTGAGCCCGGCCCTAGGGAAACACCCTCCCCCAAAGCTAACTGTGCATTAGTGGAGGTATTTTCCTGATGCCGAGCCCATCATGTAGGACTGCATGTGAGACCCCACGTGGTGACGGCTCCACTGGGTCTACTATCCCCATCCTCCCAATGGGACTAGTGACTGGGAGAACAATGGCTTAATTGAGGGCCTTGAGATACTGATGAGAGTAATGGAATGATTGCTTTTACCTTTACCAATCTCATGTCTGGCCTTATGTATACATAAGATCCAAGCCACACGTCTTTCACTGCTCACTGTCACTGAATGTAAACATCGATTCCTGAAGCTGAACACTTTCCAGGTGAAATTAGTGCATTTAAACTGACGACCAAGCAAATCTCTAATAAAATACAACAATAAGATCGACGGAACCGGTGCTCCACGCTGGAAAAAGTCTGCATCCCTTAGAGCCGTGGACTCTGCTCTATATCCATTGGTCCAATAGTCTTTAGTAAGTGGCCAGCTCCTCACAAGGTCTATAGTAAAAGGGATAAACCCTTTAATTTCATTCAATGGATGAATCGGTATTGTGCTTGTAATTGGTGACCACAACTGTCGATCACTGAAGCTCTACTAAAATATCTATCTAAGGCACCTAAAATTTAATGGTCAGGTTTGTATCTTTATCTTTCTGGTTTTGGTAACTACAAATACCATAGTAAATGAAAAGGAGTTAAGGTTGCGCTGAAAAAGAAAAATCTATAAACCTATAATTGACACTGCATCAGATTCTAGAATGAAAGTACTCTTTTAATAACCTCCACCTAGAACATATTCCGCTCAATGCCTCTAAGGCTTTCAATAAAATAGTCAACCTGTACAAGCATATTTTCTTGGCTTAAACAACAATCCAAAGAATATAAATGTAGTCTGACTGTAATGACATATTTATAGGCCAATAAAGCTTACACTGCTCCTTCTTGCTTCACTTAAAGGGATATTGTAAAAGGCGCTGCAAGGGAAAAATAATGTGATTTTAATTTTTTTTTTTAAACCATTACCAGATGAATTACAACACGATGTAAAGCTGATAAGGTTTACACCACATTGCTGCTGCAGCTCCTCACAAATATTATTCATTCAGCCTTTTTTTTGAACCTACTATTTGCAAACGAGGCATGTTTTGTGATCACAGATGCTACCTAGTTCTACAGAAAACATGCATATACAGACATTTCTGGTAAACAAAAGCATTAATCAGGCTGACACACATTATGCTACGCTTTGCGACGATAGTAAATTATATATTTATATAACAAGAAGAATGAAGAACCATTTGAGCCTCAATTTCTTGTTCATAAAGAGGAATACTCTTTACAAGAGGTTTAACAACTTTGCAAGAATAATGCATTACTTGTCTTATACTGGCCCCAAAGCCCCCTACACACACTAGATGGCAGTCGGCCGAACGATGCTTTGTCCGATTGTTCGGCCGACAGCTATCTTGGCCGTCCTTCCCATACACAGGAGCACCCGTTCGGCCGAGCGTTACTGTGCTTTCTAAGAGAAAGGCGCCTCTGCCGATGCCTTATCTCCAAGAGAACAAAGGGAGCGATAGTACAAAATGAGACAGTCCGATCGACATCTCTGTGACCACCAGTTGGCCATCACCTCCAAATACACCCTTCACTTTCACCATCATGAAATTTTTCGTTTTTGCGTTTTCGTCCTCTTCTCCCCTTCTTCCCAGAGCCATAACTTTTTTATTCTTCTGTCAATATGGCCATATGAGGGCTTGTTTTTTGCGGGACGAGTTGTACTTTTGAACGACACCATTGAAATTGCAAAAAAAGTGCAATTCCACTATTGTTTTTTTTTTTTACCATGTTCACTAAATGCTAAAACTGACCTGCCATTATGACTATCCAGGTCATTACGAGTTCGTAGACACCAAACATTAATAGGTTATTTTTTATTTAAGCGGGCAAAAAAATCCAAAGTTTCTAAAAGAGAAAAAAAAATGGCGCCATTTTCCAAGACTTGTAGCGTCTCCATTTTTTAAATCTGGGGCCTGGTTAGGGCTTATTTTTTGTGCGCCGAGCTGATGTTTTTATTGATACTATTTTGGCGTAGATACGATGTTTTGATCGCCCATTATTGCATTTTATTGCAATGTTGCGGCGACAAAAAGAAAAAAAAATCTAAAAGAGCTGGACAAACCCTTTAAACACACTTTACAAGACAATGATGACTACTGAAACCAATGAAAAAATAAATATGGAAATCAGAAAACTGCTCAATTAGATGGTAGATATTAGAGGATATGTAACCCATTTCTATAAAAGGCCTCTTTCCTTCTCCACATTTGCCGAGTGATGCTTTATTCAGTTGATCATTTCTGGGTTGGAGATGCTATATTCAGCAGAATAGTCACTTCTGGCATTGCAATATCTGATTCTATACATGCAGCAAAACTATATATACCCTTGCAGCCCCAGTAATTTCAGGACAGAACATATTTACCGTAGACAAAAAAAGGACATAACGTGTCAAACTGAGAACTCACGAGCAGCAGAATGATAGTGAGAATGGAAAGGTTTTACTCTTTAAATCTGCCTGATTAGAAGAAACATTGCAGATACTAATCACACACAACTGTTCACAGCTTTATATACCAATATTCTTAAATCCATCGATCTACAGAACCGAATCTGAACAGTACATCGAAGCAGCAGTGTCACAAAAATAACCACCAACCAAATATTACAAGGAAGGGCACATGGCCATCATAGAAGGGCTTCCCAGCACAGGAGTGCCCTCTACGGGTCAGAGCAGATTGAGGCTAATGAACTCTTTCTACACATATGCCAGTCGCATATCACATGGCCAGCCATTTACCGTAACTGAATGACTGCATTTAACACTGCACTACCCTTGTGGCAGCCGTTGCAGGAAAAACAAGCAGCCCACTACAACTAAAGAGTTTGCCCCCATTGTTCACATTAAAGGGGTTATAAAAGAAAGGTTGGTTTCTTCCAGCAGATCACTACTCCTCTCCAGGGTTGTGTGCATTGTAGTGCAGTCCCACTTTATTCAATAGAGCCCAGCAGCACCGACAGAAAACAGGCATCATCTTTTTTCTACTGTTTTACAACCTCTTTAAAAAGATTAGTTTAAGGGGTTTCATGGGTGACTTTCTGGTCACTTTTTACACTTCCCTTTCAGCCCCCTACAGTCATATTTGTGGTCTGTTATTGTTTACATTATGAATCTCCTGCCAGCTCTCTCTCTGTGCCTCTAGACTATGATTTTCCTAGATTTCCATTCTCTGCTGGAGCTTTATCTGTCCCACAGCTCCCTCACTCCCACCCTCAATGTCCACCCAATAAAACACCACCCTGAGACTCCTATACAGTCTCAAGAGGGAGAGTTTCTCCCTCCAAACATTTTTCACCATGTTACTTACTATGTGTTTGAGACTCTCCAACAGTAAACTATGTTACAGGTGCTGACACTTGTTCCACACATGATCAGTGTACTGTAGGGGATCAATGAGTCAGATAATGGATTCATTTATTATAATGTGATCTGGCATTTTGGAGAGCCCAGAAGCATCACAACTGGCTTAAGTAAAAAGTAGATATTCTTCTTATTTTTTTTTGTACTGCCTCTATGGCTTCTGCTCTCCCTCACTGTGACCATCCTCTGTCTCTCACTGGCAAAGGATCACAGGCCACGCCCACAAATGACATCACCATTTAGTACACAGTGCAGAGCTGCCCCCTACGTGCACAGCTGTGCTTGATTTTGTTCACATCACAAACAGGAAAACTCTGTACTCTGTGCTTTGAACAGACTGTACAAGGAAGTGAGGAGCCTGGGATCACACAAACGAATGTAACACCTCAGAAACAGAGAATTTCATCAGCAAGTAAATTATGAAGTCTATTCATTTAGCAAAGGCTTTACGATGTTTTAATAAACTGTGTGCCCAGAAAATACCTTTAAAATCGGGCTAGAACAAAAACATACAGATGACATTTACTACAGGCCACCTGGGCAAGCTGAAGATATGGATGAACTCTTTATGTATCAAATGACCAAGTTCTCAAAAAAATATGACGTAGTGGTCATGGGAGATTTCAACTATCCAGACATTTGTTGGGAATCTCTCTCAAGTAAAACTAACAGGTCAAGCAAATTCTTATCCTCTCTTGCTGACAACTTTATCTTCCAAAAGGTAGGGGAGAAAACAAGGGGATCTGCTACTTTGGATCTAATCCTTATAAACAAGGAGGAAATGGTTGAGGAGGTAAAAGTGGCTGGGACCCTAGGAGGCAGCGATCATGCTATTATAGAATTTTGGATAACTAGAGGAGGAAGACATGTGAAGACTCAAACTTCAAGGTTAGATTTTAGAAAGGCAGATTTTAAGAGACTCAGAAAGAGAATAGGAGGGATCCAATGGCTGGATGTCCTTAAGGACAAAAATGTCCAGGAAGGATGGGAAATTTTTAAAAATGAGATTCTCAAAGCACAATCGTTAACAATCCCGAAAAGTAGGAAGAATGGGAAGCATTTAAGGAAACCAGGATGGATGAACACAGAACTTAAACACATGCTAAAAAGAAAGAAAGAAATGTTTATTAAATGGAAAGAGGGAGGCATATCTAAAGAAGATTATAATGCAGTCTGCAGATCCTGCAGGGCATGTATCAGGTTAGCTAAAGCTGACAATGAATTAAGGCTTGCAAGAGATGTCAAAAGCAATAAAAAAGGATTTTGGGGGTATGTCAAAAGTAAAAGAAAAGTCAAAGATGCTATAGGATTTTTACAGGATGAAAATGGAGAAATAGTAAGAGAGGATGTTGAGAAGGCCAAACTTTTTAATTCCTATTTTGCATCTGTTTTCTCTCAGAAAGAAAATGTAACATCAACTGATCTTCACTGTCCTTTTAAAGGAATAGAAGAATCCAAGTTATCTGTAAACAGAAAGATTGTGAGGGAATATTTAGCTAACATAAATGAGTTCAAGTCTCCAGGTCCAGATGAATTACACCCCAGAGTACTGAAGGAGATCGTAGAAGAAATTTTAGAACCACTCTCCATAATCTTTGAAAATTCTTGGAGAACAGGAGAAGTCCCAGAAGACTGGAGAAGAGCAAATGTTGTTCCTATCTTCAAAAAGGGGAAGAAGGTGGACCCAGCGAACTATAGGCCGGTGAGTCTGACTTCTATACCAGGAAAGATCTTTGAACAAATTATTAAACAACATGTATGTAAGTACCTGGATAAGAATGAAGTGATTAACCAGAGTCAGCATGGGTTTATAACTAACAAGTCATGTCAGACTAACTTAATTTCCTTCTATGACAGAATCACTGACTGGGTGGATCAGGGAAATGCTGTAGATATAGTATATCTTGACTTCAGCAAAGCATTTGACAAAGTATCTCACACCATCCTTATTGAAAAAATGACCAAGTATGCAATGGACCAGGCAACTGTTAGGTGGATTCATAACTGGCTTAGTGATCGGACTCAAAGGGTGGTTGTAAATGGCTTCACATCCAGCTGGATGAATGTCTCAAGTGGGGTACCACAGGGCTCCGTCCTGGGACCTGTATTGTTCAACATCTTTATCAATGATTTAGATGAAGGAATTGAGGGTAAACTGATTAAATTTGCTGATGACACAAAGCTAGGAGGGATAGCTAATACTAGAGAAGAGAGAGAGAGGATTCAAAAAGACCTAAATAAACTGGAGCAGTGGGCAGCAACCAACAGAATGGTTTTTAACAGGGAAAAATGCAAAGTACTACATCTGGGCAATAAAAAGGAAAAAAGCATATACAGAATGGGAGGAATAGAGCTAAGCAACAGTACATGTGAAAAAGACTTAGGTATACTAATAGATCATAGACTGAACATGAGTCAACAGTGTGATGCAGCAGCAAAAAAGGCAAATACAATTCTGGGATGTATTAACAGAAGCATACAGTCTAGATCACGTGAAGTCATTATCGGTCTTTACTCCTCTTTGGTCAGACCTCATCTGGAATACTGTGTACAGTTTTGGGCACCACATTTTAAAAAAGACATAGACAAACTGGAGCAAGTTCAGAGAAGAGCGACCAGAATGGTGACTGGTCTGCAAACCATGTCCTATGAGGAACGGTTGCAGGATTTGGGAATGTTTAGCTTGCAAAAAAGAAGACTGAGAGGAGACTTAATAGCTGTCTACAAATATGTCAAGGGCTGTCACATTGTAGAAGGATCATCTTTATTCTCATTTGCACAAGGAAAGACTAGAAGCAATGGGATGAAACTAAATGGGAGGAGACACAGATTAGATATTAGAAAAAACTTTTTGACAGTTAGGGTGATTAATGAGTGGAACAGGCTGCCACGAGAGGTGGTGAGTTCCCCTTCAATGGACGTCTTCAAACAGAGGCTGGACAGACATCTGTCTGAGATGATTTAGTGAATCCTGCTTTGAGCAGGGGGTTGGACCAGATGACCCAGGAGGTCCCTTCCAACTCTACCATTCTATGATTCTATGATTCTATGACACAAAATAATATGATAGACTCATTCACAAATGCAGCCAGGGCAATCAAGGTGACCCAACGAAAGCATGATAGCTGGCTGGGAGAACACATAAAAAGTCATCACAGAACACAGAAATATCTCAGAATTCAATAGTTACCTAGTTCCGTCTTTTCTTTAAAGACATCCTTGAAGTTCAGACCACTATTTAGTATGGATTGTCTGTATTTTAAAACACATTCTTTGTGACAATTTTTTCCCTGTTCTTTCAGTTTTAGGGGTAAAGCTCGGAGTCCACACTTCCATTTTGAATAATCCGATTGTGCCCATTTTATTAAGTCTTCAAGTTTGACAATTACTTTTTCTGAAACTGCAATTACTTCATCCTGTAAAAAGAGAAAAAGAAATAGTCAGACAGGCTGTTACTGGTAAAGCTGGGTAAAAAGCAATATGGCTGGTGGTACAGCTCTCACAGCAGCAGTTTTGCAAAACTCAGGAATTTTGTATTAATTATGCATTGCTTATATAGCATCAACATAACAACGTCATCACTGTCCCCATTGGAGCTCACAATCTAAATTCCCTTTCAGCATGTCTTTGGAGTGTGGGAGGAAATCCACGCAAACAAGGGGAGAACATACAAACTCCTTTCAGATATTGTCCTTGGTGAGATTTGAACCCAGGACCCCAGGGTTGCAAAGCAACAGTGTTAACCACTGAGCCACTGTGCTGCCCTATGGTAAATTATTAGCGGGGTTTCAGTCCTTCTCAGCCCTTATCCACATGAACATCACTTGACAAATGGTAAGGTTTTAATATTAGAGGTTAGAACCGTCCCAAATAGGGTCACCGTGACGTGGTGGGATGGTTTTACATTTTTTTTATTAAAATGATGTTAATTAAGGACTGCTGCTTAACCAGACTTCATATGTGAATTTTTGTGGGAGTGCAAAGGCACAACCTATGTTGGGTACATTAGGGTTCTTCAGTATTGAAGAACAAAGTATACTTAAAGGAATTTTACATTTTGGATAATCCTTATTTATTAAAAGGATCCTTTGACAATAAGCTGATGGCAAAATGTTCCCCACTCCTGTGATCAACTGTAATTTCTGTTAAAACTGGGCATTAAATGTTCAATTTCCCTGCCACATCACCACAAGAACAATTTATCAGTATTCAGTGCCCATTCATATGAATGGGTTGTCTGTGGAATTCATACAGGGCTGGTCCTCCAAAGCAAGAGGTTCTCTTAGAATCATAGAATAATAGAATGTCAGAGTTAGAGGGGGCCTCCAGGGTCATCGTGTCCAACCTCCTGCTCAATGCAGGATTCACTAAACCATCTCAGACAGATGTCTGTCCAGCCTCTGTTTGAAGACTTCCATTGAAGGAGAACTCACCACCTCTTGTGGCAGCCTCTTTTTGTAGCCACTCTCCGCTCTGAGAAAGAGATAAGAATCCTGAGCAGAGGAACACAATTCTCTAATATTAGATAAAAATGTTTTTTATAACTAGACCGCCCCCTTAATATGATACTATTTAACAAATGTAACAAAAACAATAAAACACAGACAACAATGTAGCGCACATAGTATCCCTCAAACAATATACAACAGAGGCCCTCCAAAAGGAACAATGACCATCAGTGGAGATTTATTTGCATTTTTTGAGAATAAAGGCTTGTAGACAAGTCATTCAGCAGCTTTGATTTGACCTGTAAAGGCTGAGTTTGAAAATAAAGTCTGTTTTTCTTTTGTCTGAAAGAAACAAACACGAATGTAATGGAAGGAATACACTTCGCTGCGGCAGTCAAACAAAGGGAAACCTATGTGATAATGGAGACATCCTTCCATTCTTACCTAAATATGGCTTATATCCGAAAAAAATATGAAACTGTATAGAATCAAGTAAACGGGCAAATTTGTCAGATTTATGGGCAAATGTATGGACATGTGTGTTAGTCTGGAACATAGGCGACAGCCTCTAGTAAATTATTACAATGGAGGAGACTGGATGGGATACACTTATTTACAGTGTTTTTTAAAAATCTATATAATAAATATCTTTAAAGAGGTTGGCCACTGCTTCCTTAATCCATGACTGTATTATCGGTTTTAGTGCGATCTGACAAAATATCGCATTGCTATATTTTCTCGGATTGAGCCCGGTCTGAGGAAAAATTTGCAGCATGCCCGAGTTGGATATGATTATCGGAACGCACTCAGCCATGCAAGTCAATGAGTCCGTGGAAACCATCGGACTGCACTCAGATGACATCTGAGTGTGGTACGATTTTCACAGACTGGACCTTTTCCGTGGAACTAGGTGTCCAGGACCTTTTTCGTGGAACTAGGTGTCCTGGACCTTTTCCGTGGAACTAGGAGTCCTGGACCTTTTCCTTGGATGTAGGTGTCCTGGACCTTTTCCGTGAAACTTCGTCAGATGAACCACTTAATTTTTCCAGAGCTGCATGGCCATGGATTTTAACAGACACATATTATGTCAACCCAGATATCTGAAGGAAGCCTTAATGCCCATATTAGATGAAAATTGGACCGGTTGACCTTCCAGTGGTAATGGAGGCCTCCCCAGCTGTATCCCAACTGCTGTGAACTGACAGCATCCGAGAACTTCCAGCCACCGTAACAGCTGAATGATGGGCGTGCCGCATGTCACACCCCCACCGATCAGATACTTATGGCCTATCCTAAGGACAAGCCACAGATAAAAATGTAATGGCTAACTCCTTTACTACAAATGACTTAAAAAATAGCTCTAATTAGGTCTGATGTGACATAAATCTACTTTTAAAAGACAAAATTGCACCACTACAACATAATAGGTATTACTGCATAGCTGCAACTAGCAAGTCATGAACATATGACTTCCAGTGCTCATTTTTAAAGAAATCATTCAAAAAAGTGTTTTAGGTGTATCAATGCAAAGTGTAACAGTGTAAAACAAAGGTATTGGCAGTGTGTTCGCAAACAGACATAAATAATATGGTTTAATATGGGGACTATGTCATGAGATTAAAGATAAAGGAAAAAAATAAATAAAAATTCTGAGCTTCTCTTATCCAGTAAATGGTAAAGAATGGATAGCACCAATATGGGTGAGTTTGATGGACATATGAACATGGCCATAGTGTGTCCTGGACTTTTTCCGTGGAACTAAGTGTCTTGGACCTTTTCCGTGGAACTAGGTGTCTTGGACCTTTTCCGTGGAACTAGGTGTCTTGGACCTTTTAAGTGGAACTGGGTGTCTTGGACCTTTTCCGTGGAACTAGGTGTCCCAGACCTTTTCTGTGGAACTAGGTGTCCCAGACCTTTTCCGTGGAACTAGGTGTCCCAGATCTTTTCCTTGGAGCTAGCTGTCCTGGACCTTTTCCGTGGAGCTAGGTGTCCTGGACCTTTTCCGTGGAGCTAGGTGTCCTGGACCTTTTCCGTGGAACTAGGTGTCCTGGACCTTTTCCATGGAACTAGGTGTCCCAGACCTTTTCCATGGAACTAGGTGTCCCAGACCTTTTCCGTGGGGCTAGTGGTCCTGGACCTTTTCCATTGAACTAGGTGTCCTGAACCTCTTCTATTGAACTAGGAGGTGTCCTGGATCTTTTCAGTGGAACTAGGTGTCCTAGACCTTTTCCGTGGAACTAAGTGTCCTGGATCTTATTCGTGGATCTAGGTGTCCTGGACCTTTTCCGTGGATGTAGGTATCCTGGACCTTTTCCGTGAAACTTCGCCAGCAGCGCAGATGAACCACTTAATTTTTCCAGAGCAGCATGGCCATAGAGTATAGCAGTCACATATTATGTTTGTGAAAATCATAGACAGGAAAAAAACAAACAGATATCTGAAGGAAGCCTTAATGCCCCTATGAACATTAGATGAAAATTGAATCGGTTGACCATCCAGTGGTAAAGGAGGCCTCCCCAGCTGTCTCCCAATAGATGGTACAGGAGGAGAGAAGGATCAGGCAGTTGGAATTTCAATGTTCATCCTTTGATGAACCATTGCCAAAGGTTTCCTGCCCATTGAAAACACATTAACGCTCAGCGAGGAGCGATAGCTGTATGCCGTACAAATATTCGGTTGATAGCTGTCTCACGTGTATGGCCAACTTTACTCTATCCATTGATTTCAATGAGTAGAAAAACAAAATCTCACAATTATAAACATATAAAAGTGACACTAGCCGTGTATTTGTATCCACAGGCCTACACAGTATTCTTAATTTGTTTTCCAGCAAAAAATAGTTAAACTACTTTACAAGTAGACCTGACCCTTACATTTTCTTAAGTCTACTTTTTCCCTCACTCCCATATAGCAGGTTCTCTGCACATGAATGCTCAGGAGAAGACAACGAAGAAACACTGAGATTCATTGCCAGGTTCACTTCTTACAATTATTGTAAAAATAATATTCAGCATTAAGACAGCACAAAAAAATGAAATAAACATGGAGACCTCCCCACGGGCACATTAATTATCCAACATTACAATCTGCTGTTAAACAAATGCAACAAACTGAAATAGACTGAATTGAAGAAATGAGGATGTTGAATTATCAAAAAATGAATCCGTAAAAAAAATCCAAGTTCAACAATGTAACAGTTCAGCTATTTCACATCGCCAGCAGAGAGGGGTTGCATAGTGAATGAAGACTTTTAGGTCCATTTAGAAGCGAATGTACCTTGTCACGCTGCAATGACTAATGGTTTGCTGATCTTTACAGAAATGAAGTAAGTTAATATAAATTCTTGAAACTCTGACTCATCTAAGAGCAGGCTCTTGTTTAGAACATGTTTTGCTTTGGTTTTGGACGCAAAATATTGATTTAAGCTTTCTACTGCAAAATAAAAATAAATAAAACCAATAAAATAATTGCTCAAAACCCATCTACCTCCTCGGCTCATGTACATTCTGCAGTCTCCCGACACACACGGAGGTTATAAAGTGAAGGCAGCTTATTTTTCTATTCCAGATGTCCAAATATAGGACACTGGCACATTTTCTGAAAAAGCACCGCCAACTGGAAGCTCTCACAGAAGCTAAGTAAATAACTTCCTAAAATAGTTCTGTTGGTGGCTCTGTATTTTTGGGAATTGAAGGATGTTCCTGTAGTAGATTACATAAAGTTAACTTTACGCCAAAAGGTCTGGATTTTTTTTTCCCTTTCACGGTCTAATGGCTGGACTAGAGGAAAGCCCACCCAAGTCTTAAAGGGGTTTTCCATTTTCAGAAAACCCCTGGCCCTAGATGCAGTTTATTTTAAAAAAAGCAAACTCAACTTTACTCACCCTCCCTAGGTCGAGCACTGAGTCTCTGCCACTGCTACCACTGTTTGTTACTGTCTGCAGCGCTGACATCTCATAAGCAGCGCTGCAACCAAACAGTCAAACAGTGAGCTCAGCGGCTTTGGTCAAGCAGAAAGCACAAGCTGCTCTTAGCCACTGAGTTCAGTGACTGGCAGCAGCAATGTTGATCATACATTAACAAAGCAGACAATAAAAGACACCGGAAGCAGTGACAGAGAGAGCTGGACCTGAGGAGGTGAGTAAAGAACAGTCAGGGCTGCTTCTGCCATGTCACCTCTGGTAGTGGTCTGAGGTGTTTCTCAATGGGGCAGTAAAAACCAAGCTTCCTTAATGCCACAGAGCCAGTCAGGAGTTGAGCCTGCTCCACAACAGTAAATGCCATCTGTGTTAGACAGTCGGCATTTGTCTCTAACAGCAGTGGCCAGAGCTAAGCTCTGAATGCTGCTGTTAACCATTTACATGCTGCTGTCAATTTCTTTACGTGAGCTCAGGGCTTGCCATGTCAGCCGATCTCCTGAAAGCCCCCGTCACTGCCATTTTGTCTATATCAATATTTTGAAACTATATCACAGGCTGACCTTCAAATGATTTGAACTATTTACTGCCGTACTGTGGTAAAGCATATAGTATGAGCAATCAGAAAATTCCAGGTTCAAATCCCCTAAGAAAATTAAAAAACATAAAGTAAAAAATAAAAAAGTTTTTAAAAATATTTAAAAATATATAAAAATATAAGCATCCACCCATTCTTCCCCATTAAAGATAAAGAAATTCTAAAAGTAAACATATTTGATATTTCTGCATCCATTAAAATCTGGTCTATTAAAATATAAAACCAATTAACCTGCATGGCAAATGCCATAAAGAGAAAGAAAATCAAAATGCCAAAACTGCATTTTTTGTTGGTCGCCAAAAATAATACGATAAAAAGTACAGTAATCAAAATGTATGTACCTCGAAATGGCAATACAAACGTCAGCTTACCATGCAAAAAATAAGCCCTCATACTACTCCACTGAAGGAAAAGTAAAAACGCCACAGGTATCAGAAAAAGGCACCACAAGCCAACTTTTTTTTTTACAAACTTCAGAATTTTTATTCTTGAGCACACATTTGAACTATTTGCTGCTATATGATGTGATCAGAATTGAGCGAACATTAGCATTTCGGAGAAGAATGAGCTGGAGCCAAGTTGCCCAGATTGACGCTAAACAGCATTGATCAGCTTGAACTGTCTTACATTACATGCAAGCATGCATTTTCACATAGTACATTCAATGCAATAAGAAAAATACCAAAGGTGCCTACAGCCTTTATAATAGCCTAAATCACATAAATACTTACAAGAAAATGCAGTCATCAGTATATAGTGAAAATACTACAGTCAAACTCCATTACAGTGGTTGTTCACTGTCAGACAATGACTTTTTAGTGATCCCAGGATGCTGCTTAAATTGACCAAAATCTATACTTGCCTCATACTCCGGCGCCATTCCTCCACTCTCCACCCCGTGCCCCCCAACGTCACATAAACAACATCACATGATTATTTCAACCTTCATAATTCCGTCAGAGTGAATGGATGTGAAAGTTTCAGCCAATCAGCGGGCGCTGATATAGTTTATATTAGGAGACCAATAGGGGACACGGCGCTGACAGTAAAGGAACTTCAACCCGGGAGGTAAGTATACGGTAGATTCTTTTGTTCAATTATGCGGCACCCTGGAGCTATTAATAAGGGGTTTTCCAGTGATGGACAACCCCTTTAACTTCAATGGAGCAACACACTTCATAATTTTCATCTATACTAGAATAATGAATGAGTTCAAAGCATTAGTAAGATTTCCATTCATCACAAATACACTAAGGCTGTGTGCCCACAATACATTTTTTAAGCGTTTCAGCAGCGGCAAAAACGCTGTAGAAACGCTTAAAAAACGCATGGTAGAAGGTCTGCCATGTTCCCCAATGATAATCCGCATGTGCTGTGCACATTCTGCGGAAATTTTCGCTGCGGATTATCATTGCGGAAAAAACGCAGCACTACCAATTATATTGCGGAAGCGCTGCGTTTTCGCCGCCATTGACTTGCATAGGAGCGCATGTAATCCGCATCACTGCATCTGTACATGCGGAATCCATGCGTTTCAATGTGTGGATGGTACCCGGGTCTGGAGGACAGGAGACTCTCCTCCAGACCCGGGTACCATAGAAAACTGGTTAAAAAAGAATAAAATAAAAAGAAATATTATATTTACCTTCTGATGGCCCCCGGTGCGCTTGTCTTCGCTTGTCGGCAGATCGCGGTGGACTGAAGGACCTGAACTGACGTCATTTAGTCATGTGACGGCAGGTCCTTCAGTGTAGTGTACCGCGAGCTGCCGGCAGCCAAGACGGAGTGAATAAAGACTGCGGGGACCATCAGAAGGTAAGTATAGATTTATTTTTTATTTTTTGACATTCTTTAAGGTCACACGTTTGCATGGATTTATATAATGTGACCAAGTTGTCAAGCCCTTTACAAGTGATGCTAAAATCGCTTGGAAAGCGCTTGTCAACCCGCATGCGGAAATGCATGTGAAGAACGCTTCACATCCGCATGTCCCTGGCAGGAAAAACGCATGTACAATCCGCATGTACTTTTTTTCTGCCATGGAGATGCAGAAACGCTCAGGATAAAATCCGGAGCATTTCTGCATCGTGGGCACATAGCCTAACACAGTCTTTACCTGGCCATTGTCTATTCTAATTGCTCTCGATAATGCTCCAAACAGTGTACAAGCCTCTACACCATTCAAAACAAGGCTATATTCACACGTCGCTTTTTTTCTGCATTTTTTAATGCAAATTTTCTGCTGCGTTTTACAGTACCAGCAAAGTCTATGAGATTTCAGAAATCTCATGCACACAGCTTGTTTTTTTTGTCCTCAGTATTTTGTGAAAGACTTTAGTTTTTGCAAAATGCAGCATGTCACTTCTTTCAGCGTTTTTTCAGTGTTTTTCACCCATAGAAAGAAATGGGTAGTGAAAAAAGCAGCAAAAAACGCAGGTATCTGGTTTTGCTGCGTTTTTGGTGCAAAAACCTGCTGAAGTTGAATTAGGTTATTTTTTTCTGCACTAAACTTTATCAGCATGCACAAGAGACAAAAAAAACGCAGCAAAAACGCTCCAAAAATATGTCAAAAAATCAGCAAAACCTGCTTTTTGATGTGGACTTCTTTAATGCCAAGAGAGGTTTTGTTGCAGAAAAAAAAACGCCCCAAAAATGCTACGGGTAAACATAGCTGAACGCCGCATTCAGACGTCTGTGCCAATTGGTCCGAGCACACACAGACCGCTAATGCACAGACTGACCACGACTATCTCGATCCCGAGTGTGACAGCTTTATAATTTTATATGAAGCTGTTGTCACGCTTGGGTTAGGGGACCCGCAGCCAGTCCGTGCATACTGAGGTGCTCATTCATAAATCCGACTTTTCGATGTACAACAAACACGGACTGATTATTCTGACTTTGATCAGAGTGTAGTCCGAGTGTCATCAGTTTTTCTCATACGTGGAGAAATAAAAAAGTTTCTCCACTCTCTCCATTTTGACAGTCCATGAAAATCAGACTACACTCAGATGTTATCCATTTTTTTTTCATGGAACCATTGACTTACATGGACAATTTTGATCTAACCCTTGGATCAAATTTGGACATGTATCCAACATGAAAAATCACGGACATGTGAATGGCTCCATAGACTATCACAGGTACAAATTCTATCCGTGAGAAACACAGACAGCACCCGTGCATGGAAATCGGACGTGTTAATGAGCCCTGAGAAAATCTTTTTTTTTTAATTGTGAGGTACACAGATAACTGTTATATTTTATTTTCAAAAGCAGAGTGCTTCATTTAAAAAAAAAAAAAAGAATTGAAATCAAAGTGTTCGGCTGTGAGTTCTAAAGAAAGATAAACTGAATTTAAAGACAATGCTATAGCATTTCCAGGGAATTTCTATTCAGCGTCCCTGCCACCTGTTGTAATTGGAGAAGTGCACAGAATCCCACTATCACCGTAATTGGCAGTTGACCTTTCGTCTGAATATAAAGTTCATGAATGCAGATGAAAGTGTGAAAACTCATTACGCGAAAATCAGCAGATTTATAGAGAAGATTTTATAACACAGTGAACAAATGTTTTCCAGAATAAAGTAAACATTATCCTATAATATTACTCAACTTCTAATTCATGTAAATATCAATTGCAGTTTTCTGTAGGTCGTGCTTTTTTCACTGGATGACGGTCTTACATCAGATGGAGTGAACAGAAGGATTATATAGTCACACGGGCTGTGTTATTTCTTTTTTGGGTTTTGTCTTTGCAGTAAGTTATAGCAGAGATGAGGAATTATTGTAACAAACAAACTTCAAATAAAGAAGAAAAAAATGGCTACTTTTCAGACATTTCAACAAAAAAAAACAACACATTTTTGGGCAATCGAATAACAGAAAAAAAACAGGAAAAATTGAGGGCTATGCCTATGGAAATTGTATTCCAAATTATCTAAAATAGTAAATTATTTGGGTGCTTTTCTGATATATGAAATATTAGTACAAAATAATGACAAACAATCCAGAACGAATGAGCTACACAGCGACACTGGTTGCACGACGTTTGTGAGACTTTTATGTGACTATTTTGACGTTGTGAGACCCCCAGAACGAGCTCACTGACGGATTCTCAGTGAACTCATTCTGCAGCCAGCAATAGACAGCACAACACACAGGCTACAGAAGGCAAACAGGGCAAAATATTTAATGATACCCAATGGCAAAAATTATTTTTAGTCATAAATACATGCATTTAAAATGAAAAACAAAATTGGAAAACCCCTTTAAGTTTAAAAATGGTAGTAAGACATTTTTGAGGCCTAATCCCAGTAAATTAGTAAATTAGTGTAGTGTTAGTGTAGGGAGTACAATTGGGAGAGAAAGGTTGGAGTTGATGGACCTAGGTCTTTATTCAATTACTATGTTATTAAGTAATGGCAAATTTCTAGCTACACTGAGTAACTAGCTCTCAATATTGCTCAACGATGTGTTCTGCTGACGTATATGAAATATCACTTGGGTGAAACTTATATAACAAATATTTCATTGTAATGATCGGCATTTTACATTTGATAAGTAATCCTTTCTAATGAGGTTTCTGTTATCAGGTCTTGCAACACCGGAGCAAACAACCGAAACCTTATCAGAATAGTTTTTACATTCTTATTCTATTTCAAATTCTTGGTAAACAGGACAAGAGTAAATTGTTAATAAGAATAGGAGCAATCTGCCTGAGAGTGCAGTATTCTTTTTCCCCGGCCTTCTTCATAACATTTTTTTGAGTCACTGTGTCCACCATTGTTGCTGCTGTTTTTAATTTGGATTTAATGAAGCATTTTTTATGAAGACGTGAGTGCCGGCTATCGTCTGGACTGTTGCTGCTATAAGAGTAAATTGTTACTCAACTTCCTAAATCATCATGTAATCATTTAGCAGAACAGCTAAAGCTGGTTTCAGTTCATTCTCGCTCAGTCAGCTGCTGTATTAGATTGCGCCATTGTGCTCCTATATTGTAAAGGGCCCCTGTCCTTGTCTAATGTATTATGAGGATTTTCCTGTAAGAAGGTTTATGTTTCAGCCCTAATGTAGCTTTTAAAACACTAAGATCATTATATGCCTATTTTAATGACATCCCATTATGTCTTTAACCATCGGTGGTAACTAGAAGGTCTAAAAATTATCCTGTGAATAACACATTTTTAAATTACATATTTACATTTTTTAAGAATCTTAGATTTATTTTCTAAAACTTTCCATGTCACTATCTATTAAAAAATAGTTGGAGACTTCCTGTTCTGTAGAGATCACTTTTCAGCAGTCATCTCATCATTATCCCAGGCAGGATTGTAATGACAGATAACACCTATATATAGATAACACAGGATTACAGCAGTCAGTACAGATGACGGTCACAATTCACCACCATTCCCTCCCTGTACAATGATCTCTGCACAGTCCACAGAGCATGATCATTATATGCCTATATAACTGTCATAACACGACCTAGCTGCGGCATACTCCATGGCCCAAAAAAAGTCTTCTCAAGCTTGAAAATTAGGACTAGGTAACTAGAAGGTCTAAAAATTGCCCTGTTAATAACATTTTTTTAATCAATTTTGAATATTACATGTATTTACATTTTTTAAGAATTTTAGAGTAATTGAAAAATGTTCCATGTCACTACCTAATAAAAAAATACATAAAATCTTGCAGTTTTCACTCTGGCTACAGAGACTCCTTTTAGTCTGACACTTCCTGTTCTGTAGAAATCCCTTTTCAGCCTTCATCTCATTATTATACCAGGCAGAATGGTATTGAAAGATAACACCTATATATAGATAACACAGGACTACACCGTTCACTACAGATGATGGTCATAATTCACCTCCTTTCCCTCCCTGCACAATGATCTCTGTACAGCTCACAGAGCATGGATAGAAAATTGCCCCATAGAAGTCAATAAACATCTTCGGTGCATTGTTTCCTATGGCTGCAGTGAAGCAGATCTGTACATGATGTTAACAGAAGCTCTAGCCAAATGGACGCTCATGTAATGGTGAACAGAAATTAGAATAAAAACAATCTACAACCAGAAGATAAAAGCAAAATAGAAAAAATGATTTATGTTTCAATGTCAGCTATTCATTCTAAAAAAAATATTAATAATAATACTAATAATAATATTATAAATGATATATTTCCTTATATTTAGTGTTCTGCTCAAGCACGATGGCTGTCCACATAAACATGTACAGAAATAGATGTAGGGCAGCAGTGTTCACCCCGTGCAGTAACTGAGGCAGTGACCCAAGCAGCTTTTATTCAGCAAAACTTAAAGGTAAACAGAAAGTCCTCCGGTTCGCAGCCGGGTTAACACAAGTCCACAACAACGGTTGCCGGGCACAACGGCCGCGCCGGGCCATTCAGAGCCTGACGGGCGCAGAGCCTTCCCAGGCGTGGGTTCAGCTACTCACAGGCCCGCCGAGCTTTCCTGCTGTGCTCCAGCAGGTCGCAACACTGAACAACACTAATCCTTAAAGCAGGGTTTTTAACCACTTCGCGCCAGAGCCTGTTTTTGTCTTCGTGACCGGGCCAATTTTTTCAATTCTGACCACTGTCACTTTATGAGGTAATTACTCTGGAACGATTCAACGGATTCCCCTGATTCTGAGACAGTTTTTTCGTGACATATTGTACTTCATGATAGTGGTAAAATTTCTTCGATATCACTTGCGTTTATTTGTGAAAAAATCGGAAATTTGGCGAAAATTTAGAAAATTTTGCAATTTTCAAACTTTGAATTTTCATGCCCTTAAATCAGAGAGATATGTCACACAAAATAGTTAATAAATAACATTTCCCACATGTCTACTTTACATCAGCACAATTTTGGAACCAAAATTTTTTTTTGTTAGGGAGCTATAAGGGTTAAAAGTTGACCAGCGATTTCGCATTTTTCCAACAAAATTTACAAAAACATTTTTTTACGGACCACATCATATTTGAAGTCACTTTGAGGGGTCTTTATGACAGAAAATACCCAAAAGTGACACCGTTCTAAAAACTGCACCCCTCAAGGTGCTCAAAACCACATTCAAGAACTTTATTAACCCTTCAGGTGCTTCACAGGAATTTTTGGAATGTGGAAGAAAAAAATTAACATTTAACTTTTTTCACAAAAATGTTACTTTAGACCCAATTTTTTTTATTTTTGCAGGGGTAACAGGAAAAAATGGACCCCAAAATTTTTTGTGCAATTTCTCTTGAGCGCGCTGATACCCGATATGTGAGGGAAAACCACTGTTTTGGCGCACTGCAGGGTTCGGAATGGAAGGAGCGCCATTAGACTTTTTGAATGTAAAATTTGTTTGAATAATTAGCAGACGCCATGTTGCGTTTGGGGAGCCCCTGATGTGCCTAAACAGTGGAAACCCCCCACAAGTGACACAATTTTGGAAACTAGACCCCTTAGGGAACTTATCTAGATGTGTGGTGAGCACCTTGAATCCCAAGGTGCTTCGCAGAAGTTTATAATATTGAGCTGTAAAAATAAAATTTTCACATTTTTCCCACAAAAATGTTTTTCATCCCCTAATTTTGCATTATCATAAGGGTAATAGGATAAATTGCACCATGAAATTTGTTGTGCAATTTCTCCTGAACACGCCGATAACCCATATGTGGGGAAAACCACTGTTTGGGCGCACGGCACGGTTTGGAAGGGAAGGAGCGCCATTTGAGTTTTTGAATGTAAAATTAGCTTGAATAATTAGCGGACGCCATGTTGCGTTTGGAGAGCCCCTGATGTGCCTAAACAGTGGAAACCCCCCACAAGTGACACCATTTTGGAAACTAGACCCCTTAGGGAACTTATCTAGATGTGTGGTGAGCACCATGCACCCCCAGGTGCTTCACAGAAGTTTATAATATTGAGCTGTAAAAATAAAATTTGCACATTTTTCCCACATAAAATGTTTTTCATCCCTTAATTTTGCATTATCATAAGGGTAACAGGAGAAATTGCACCATTAAATTTGCTGTGCAATTTCTCCTGAGTATGCCGATACCCCATATGTGGGGGAAAACCACTATTTGGGTACTCTGCAGGGTTCGGAAGGGAAGGAGCGCCATTTGACTTTTTGAATGTAAAATTTGTTTGAATAATTAGCGGACACCATGTCGCATTTGGGGAGCCCCTAATGTGCCTAAACAGTGGAAACCCCCCACAAGTGACACCATTTTGTAAACTAGACCCCTTAGGGAACTTATCTAGATGTGTGGTGAGCACATTGGGAGACATAATAAACAAATCAGCAGGTGAAGAATTGGTTTTATTTATTTTTTACGCCGTTCCTCGTGCGGTATAAGTGATGAGATTACTTTATTCTTCGGGTCGGTGCGATTACAGAGATACCAGATTTATATCAGGTTTTTATGACTGACAGCTGTCACACACTAAAAGACGCTTTTTTTTGTAAAATCTAGTTTTTGCATCGCCATATTTTGAGAGCTATAATTTTTCCATATTTCGGCCGACAGAGTCATGTGATGGCTTGTTTTTTGTGGAACGAGTTGACATTTTTATTGGTACCATTTTTGGGTACGTGACATTTTTTGATCGCTTTCTATTCCGTTTTTTGGGAGGTAAAGTTAACAAAAACCAACAATTCAGGAATTGTTTTTTGAGGTTTTTTTTATGCCGTTCTGCGTGTGGTAAAAGTGATAAGGCAGCATTATTCTTCGTGTCAGTATGTTTACAGCGATACTATACTTACTGTATATTTTTTTATGTTTTGGCACTTTTACACAATAAAACAATTTTATAGAAAAAATATTTTTTTTGCATCGCTTTATTCTGAGCTATAACTTTTTTATTTTTCGGCTGATGGAGCTGTATGGCGGCTTTTTTTTTTGCGGAACAAGATGACGTTTTCAGCGGTACCATTTTTATTTCCATTTTGCTTTTTGATCGCATTTTTTTCCACTTTTTGTTTGGCGATATGAGGAAAAAGCATAGTTTTTTGCTCCGTTTTTTATTTATTTTTATTACGGTGTGCACAGAAGGAGTTAATTAGTGTGACAGTTTTATAGCTCGTCTTGTTTCGGACGCGGCGATACCAAATATGTGTACTTTTTTTGTTTTTGCATAAATATACGGATTTATCGGTTTAATATTTTATTTATTTATTTTTATTTATTTAGTGATTTTTTTTAACAGTTTGAAAACATTTTTTTGACTTTTTTTTACATTTTTACTTAGTCCCTGTATGGGACATTAATTTTTATTTTTCTGATCACTGATCTCATGTAATGTAACATATATAACATTGTATGAGACCACTGCTGACAGTTTCACACTGTGTCTCCTGCTGGACTCAGCTTGCAGGCTGAGCCTAGCAGGACACCATATATGGCAGATCTGGAGGCGGTCATGTGACCTCCCGCTGCCATAATAACGCCAGGTCCTGGAAGGTATCAGGGGTCGTCGAAGAGGTAAGTAGATGACCCCATCTCCTCTTACTATCTTCTATATGCCGCGATCACTATAGATCGCGGCATATAGAAGATAGCAAAGGGTTAACATCACTGGTGTTCGCTGTCAGAGCTATCGCTCTGCAACGCACCCGCAGCACTTGCAGGACCCTGGGGGTCCTGAGCGCTGCAGGACCACCCACCGTTTTTAAACGTCGGCGCTGCACAGAGCCCAGGCAGCGCCGACGTTTATCTACCGTGGGCGGTCGGGAAGCGGTTAAAGGACCTGTGGCAAGAGCCACTGGAAAACCTGAGTTGGAGGGAGGAGGCCGCCCCACTGCCTTCCTGTAGCCTCCTCCAAGAAATGAAGGCCCTGCCGGGTTTTACTTAATCTGCCTTAGCCAGATAGCCTGACCAGGTCAATGCTCACCTTCATTCCTGCATTGCAACCACAGGTGAGTTTGTGACTGCAATGCACTACAATGGATTTAATAGGTTTCTGTACACATTCTGGGGGATATATAAAGTCCCTCATATATGATCCCAGTCACTGCCTCACATAGAATAAAACAATCTACAATTAGAGAAAAAATATAAACAGATTAGAAAAAAAGAAAAGGGATAAGTATCTGAGATATATATACATATCTATATCTATCTCATGTATATATTGGAGATAATAGAACTTATTCAAGTGGAACTAGATTCTACTCCAATTTTACAAATATCCACATTCTCTAAATGAATTCTTTTGTAATTCGCTTTGGTGCGGATTCAGCTAAATGGCGGCCGGCTGACTAACACTCTGCTGAACTGTAAAGGACCATCAAAAAGTTTTTAAAAAATAAAATACTTATAATAATACTCTCGCCAATTACCTCTCTGGCCACTCTGCTCCTCCCCATCTTCTGTCCGGGCCTCATCACGTCTTATCGCTGCTGCAAGTGCTTCACACTAGGCCTGGACTTCCCGTTCTGTGGAGGCTTGAGATGGTTCTGCGCATGCGTGTGTAATGTCGCGAACGCATGTGCAAAACCATCAGCCTTGCATGAAGAGGTGGTTCGAGGATTCATCACTCAAAGGAGGTAATAAGATGTGACAAGTGAGGAGCAGAGGGGCCGGAGAGGTGAGTACCAAGGTGAGTATAAGTATTTTCATTCATTTTTTTTTTACATATTACGTTTATTATGCCCTGGGGTCTGGTTGGACCCCACAGCATAATATGAGACATTCAATTTGTAGAGAATAACTTTATTGCAAACCGAATTTCACAGTAAAATCTGCACGATTTGGCGAATTAGAATTTTGCCATATTTGCTCATCTCTAACATATATTGTGTGTGATCATACATTGTGTGTGGGTATGTACTTCACAATGTGTAGACTTATGCTATTATAGATGCTAGAGAAACAACAAGAGATGTATTCATCTAACAGGGTTGCAAATCTGCAAGTTCTGTTTTTGCAATACAATTTACTATAATCCTAGTTACACTTAAAGAGGTTGTCCACTACTTTTTCATTGATGATCTATCCTTGGGATAGGTCATCAATATCTGATCGGCCAGGGTCTGACACCTGGCACCCCGCCCATCAGCTGTTATTGGTGTCGGCTTAACGATAGGTCATCAATGAAAAAGTAGTGGACGACCTCTTTAAAGGAAGTCAGAGGTGACATCAACTCTAGATAACCATTACAGCTTACTATGGGATCAGCCTGGAATCGCTCCTCTTGTGCTTCCCCCTCAGTCTCTTCCTGGCTACCATGTGCTTTGTCAAGTGTCTATTCTGCAGATTTGTTTACAGGCACTTGAGCAAAAACACACAGGAGGAGAAAAAAGTCAGCGCTCACATACAGCTCCAAAACACTCCAGCATTGCCTGGGAACCAACGTTCAGCAAGGAACTCATGACTCCTATTACCAAAATAGCTCTTTAAGGAGAGCAAAATTGTGTAGGAAAAGCAAAATGTTACCCATCCAAAGTCAGCTTGACAGAATTAAAGAACAAAGTCAACAAATAATCATAGTTGGAGCTCTGAAATGATTATATGATCAATAACTTTGCCGCCCACTGACGTCACTTCATTGCATTACAATTTAACACAATGCAAATGCCAATTGAACTAATAATTTCAAGGCACTCAGACAGTGTCCATATCTAATAAACTGGTATGAAAGGAAAGCTTTTACTGCAAACAGGTTTATTGTAAAAACACAAAGCACATTAACCTTAAACCTCCTTATAATTTACAGAATATAGCGACACAGTCATTTTTGGTTCCAAGCTTGAGACACATTTTTCTCTGTCCAGATTGCAAAAAGTTTTAGTATTTAAAGGTTTTTCATATTTCAGTGCTCTTATTATTACATGTAGATCGGTGGGAGTCTGGGTCCTGAGACCCCCAATGATTCATTAACCACATGCCCAACACTGAGAGGTGCGCAGCTCAGCAGAAAGGAGTGCGCAGACAGAGCTCGGCATAAATTCAGTAGAAAGCATAGACTACAAATCCTACGCTTTCTATTAAATCCATACTCCGGTCTGTGTGCGCACTCAGTTTTAAGACGCCAACCAATATGCATGTAATTATCAGGGCTCTGAAATATGAAAAATACTTAAAGGGAGTCAGTCAGCAGTTTTTTTGCCATTTAATCTGAGAGTAGCATAATATAGGGCACGAAACCCTGATTCCAGGGATGTGTCACTTATTCAGTAGCTTGCTGTAGATTCAATACAATCAGTGTTTTGTCAGCAGAAGATTATCACTGCCTGACTAGGTGTCACGTGCTCAGCAGTCAGGTAAATCTGAATGATCCCGCCCCCATCACTGATTGGCAGAAAGCTGCCAATCAGTGGTGTACGCGGGGTTATATACAGCTCAGCATTCCGAGCACTGCGTGATCTACAGCAACTAGGACAGAGATTCTATCAAAACTACACTAAGCAGCCCAGTAAGTGATACATCGCTGGAATCAGTTTCTCTGCCCTTACAACATGCTGCTCTCAGATTACATAACAATACCTGCTGACAGATTCACTTTAAGCGTGTATACAGTACTTTGTTACTTTCATTGTGATGCCTATTATGACTTAACTACTGTATTCAATGTGATTTTTAAAAAAAATCAACTAACTATATTTTATTTACAAAATCTATTCCCTGTGATTTATTATATTTTTTTCATATTGATATTTGTATATCGGTTGGATTTCCAAAGAGGAAGGAATACAGGATAATACACGTTAGGAAGATCAAAGGTTGTAAAAATGCATGTATGCACACACAAATACTCATATGTCTAAACAAAGGTAAGTATAATTTTATGTAAATGCTAAAGGTGGTATTGAAAGTGGACAATAATATAAAAAAGACCTGTCAGAATTATACAAAGAACTCAGGAAAGAAAGAAACCGACAAAATGGTCAAAACTGAATATACTATAAAACATAAAACCTTTATTCGTCAAATATAAATCAAGAATGGATATGCAGGGATCATGCAATGATGTTAATGAAGCTAATGATGGCAATGTAGTAGTAGAATCAAGAAGTAGTGCCAATAGGGAGAATCAAGAAAGGTCCTGACTGTGTGTGGACAAGCACATAGCTGCAAATGGTAGATGTACAGGGTGGTCCAAAAGAAGGTGGACAGAAAGTGTAATAAGGTTATGAAGAGGGAGATTTATCAAACATGGTGTAAAGTGAAACTGGCTCAGTTGCCCTTAGCAACCAATCAGATTCCACTTTTCATTCCTCACTGACTCTTTGGAAAATGAAAGGTGGAATCTGATTGGTTGCTAAGGGCAACTGAGCCAGTTTCACAGATCTAGTTTTCACAAATAGATCTCCCCAAATCTGTTTTCTTTCAGATAATTCAGATAACACATAATGGCAAATAATTTAAATACCAATCAAAGAAAATGGATTTTAACAGAGTATTGGAAATCTTAAAATGCTGAAACCGTTAGAGCAAATTGGGTTGAAACATTTGGTACTCAAGCCCCAAAGAGACAAACCATTTACCGCATTCGTGCCAAATTCAATGCCACTGGCTCAATCCTTAATGCTCCAAAAACTGATCGACCCAAAACAGTCTGTACAGAAGATAATAAACAACTTGTTGCTGAAACTTTTTTTCAGAGTCCAAAAAAGTCCACAGAAGAGCCTCTTTGGAATTGGGAATTCAAATGACCTTTATTTCCAACAAGATGGGGCCCCTCCACATTATTCAAGAGTAGTCGGCGAGTATCTTGATGAAACATTTCCTAATAAATGGATTGGCCGAAGAGGCCCACTTGATTGGGCGGCACGTTCACCAGACTTGACCCCAATGGATTTTTTCTTTTGGGGAGTACTCAAGGACAAAGTTTATAGTCGAAAACCAAAAAGTGTCAGTGATTTGAAAAATTACATAAAAGATGCATTTCAAGAAATTAATACCCAAAGAGACTTGTGCAAAAAAGTTTGTCGAAGCGTAAGAGGCCGACTTCAAAGCTGTGCAAATTGTAATGGAAAACAGTTTGAGCACCTGCGTTGATAAAATTTAAGGGCTTTTGTATTATTGTTTAGAATAAAATGTAATTGTCAATGTTATGCTTGTGTTAGTAAATATAATTTTATATATAAATCAAAATAAATGTTATTATTTTCTGTCCACCTACTTTTGGACCACCCTGTACGTACATAACTGTAAGTCCGCATGCAGTCATGTGGTGTCAGCACTCACAGTCACGCGCACTACAGTACTTTGCTCTGTCCTTGGCAGGGAGGAGAGAAGTGCGCCTGAACAGGAGCTAGATGGTGGGCACCGTGGGTGACGTAGGACACATCATTCACACAAAGCAGGGAAGGAGGACGACAATCGTAAGAAGAGAGGAGCCCCCAGATCAAGACCAGAGACGCCCATTGGACCGAACTGTGCCGCCTGTGAGTATAATAAAAGGTATTTTTTGTGCCTTGCATAGGGGATTGCAGACATATATACTTACTAGTAGAGATGGGTAAACCCAAACTTGTAAGTTCAGCGTTCGTACCGGATAGTGATTGCCCGATGCAAAATGCCAAACACGGGACTTTCCCTGGAAGTCCGTTGCAATTTTCAGAGATCCACAGATCGACAGAGATCAAGAGAGAGATCGAGAGAGAGTGTGATTGGGAGAGAGATCTAGACAGATTGAGCGAGAGAGAGATCAAGAGAGAGGCAGATCGAGCGAGAGAGAGATTGATCTAGAGAGAGATAGAGATCGAGCGAGAAAGACACAGATCGAGACAGAGATTTTTTATTTTCTCTTACAAGTTTGGGTCTCCATTATTTTCAATGGGGTCCGGGTTCTGATGCAAGTTCGGGTACTGTTCTGGTACCTGAACCAAACTTTCTCAAAAGTTCGAGTCAGGTACCAGAACCTGAAGTTCTACGGGTCAGCCCATCCCTACTCACTAGAATGCTATAACAGAGGGATTAAAGATGCCAGCAGTACTTTAAATGGGGAAACCCTGGTGACAGGTTCCCTTTAAAGACCAACATAGCTTCATGTTTCAAAATAATCATAAAAAAAACGAATTGAAAAGCAGGGAAATTTAGACTATTAAAAAGCCTTCTTCATAATACAGAAAACAAAAGCGAAAAAAAAAATGAAGCCCGCCCTATACCACAATAAAATACCTCCTGCATTACATGCGATGTGGTGTAAAACTTGTAAAGTTAAACAGTCGCTGCAACCCAATGAGTAGCTACAGTATCTGACTCAGTGGCTGCTTTCTAACTGCTGCCAATAATAGTAAAGGCCCAAGGATACTAAATCTTTCTACCTGAAAGCATTAACACTCCTAAAATATTTTCCTTAGGAGCAGAGATCAAGCAGCGACTCATGTTATTCACGCCTATGCAACGTGTCCCGATGTCTGTCGTACCTGCGCCATATATCACTAGCGAGAAATACGTTTTGCAAGAAAGTCAAAATACTGCAGAGCTGAGTTCTGCCGTCAGGTAATTGATGGTGTTTGCAGCGAGTTACGCAGCCGACTGCACTAAACAGAACTTCCAGCTCCACAAATCACATCCAGCTAATCCTTAAATGATATTAATATCCAAAGCGTGTTACAGTCGGGTCCATCTGTGTGCCAAGCATGTCCTAAAATACTGCAAGTAATGGAAACGTTTCCTTCTCCATACGTAGCGCCGCCATATTGTTACAACTTTTCATTAACAAGAACATGGGCAGGCTTAGAAGCTGGCTCGGCGGACGGAATAGTTTCTTATGAAGGTTTGTCACTTGGCAACCAAACTAATGGTTCAGTTTCTCCCATGCTGGAAATACTCTACAGGCAGGATTATAATATCTCTATTTTTATTGGCATCCTGTTCCCATTTCCACATGAAGAAACAATAAAGCTATATTGTTCGCTGCCCTGTTCAAATGATGGTATCTAAATGCATATATGAATTCGCTTAAAAGCTAGAGGGTTATAAGATATCAGAAGAACAAATAAAGCATTTATTCTCCAGCAGAATGCTCCTATGTGCTGAACCTTTTCCACAAAATACTCTATTATATAGAGGCACAGAGAGTGGGAGGTTCAGGGTTTAACTCTCAAAAGGACTATGGTAACCAGCAGTGAGATATACTTTACTCAACTTGAAAATCAAGCAAAATTCTTACAACAGATTTTTTTCCCCAGCTTTTATACATCTCCTGCTGTTACAACACACATAACAACCAACCCGTACACAAATAATCCACACGATTTCAACCTGATAAATGATTTGTTTTGTGCCATCATTGCAGCGTGTGAATAGAACCCTATAAAGATATCCCTGCTCTGCTCAGGACTGCCTTGTTATTAGGAGTATTTGTTGTCTTCCGTTACATATCTCTTTATTTACTCTCAGAATATTTCTTTAGACAAAATAAATTCAGTAACATCTTTTGCAATAATTGTGTTTTTTTTTCCCCCTTTGTTTTCTAGTTTCTGAATAATTTGCATTGCCTTTTTTTTCCATAGCCAAGTCCTTAATTAACATAATTTTCAAAGCAAAATATAAAAAGTGCTATAACCCAATTAAAATAATTTAATAGCTCCAGCTCTGCTCAGCGCATGACAAAAGGGTTAATAAAAGGGTTTGGTTGCCCTGGGAGAGGACAAGTTTTTTTTTTATCCTTTTCACACAATGTTTTGATTTTTGGCACTTTTTTCTAATTGAAAAATTTCACTATACTCAAGTATAAAATCATGTGCTATATGTGGTAAGGAGGAGAGGGCATAGAGGTTTGCCTCATAGCAAAAAAATCTAATGGTACTGGTTAACCCCACCTCATCCCCTATCACTGATTAGGTTGTTTTTTTGCAGCACCCCGTGTACATGATGACCATTGGGATGAATCCCTTTTTCCTTATTTTCTGTGCAGGTTCAGATTTCCCACAGCTAGATCAGATAGCACCAATCCTTCAAGGGGTTGTCCAGCCTAAGGTTACAAGTCTGCAGCCACTCTATGTGTCACTCTATGTGACTGCAGACTTGTGAATCTTCACATCACATGCACCATTCACGGTGAGGATTCTCCGATGCTGGCATAGGGGGCGATTGGGCTCGTAACCACAAATATGTGATTTTCATAAATGCGGTCACAAGCCGACTAGATGTATTGACCGAGGCCGGACACAGTCTGGTAGGAATGTGGCCGGAAGAATGCAAATAGTATACTTGGGGTCACATGACCCTTCACCAGCACTAGAGAATGCTCACAGCACACAGTGCACGCGATGTGAGGATTTACAAGTCTCACATGGAGAGACTGCAGACTTGTAACCTAAGGCCGGACAAGCCCTTTAAGCCCTCCATGCACATTAGATGAAAACTCATCCAAATTCACCAGGACTGGCCGACCTCTCTGATGTACATTGGGGTCTCCAGACTATCCCAGGATAGATGATTTCAGGAAAGAGATGGATTGGTTCATTAGAATTTCAAAGATTAACCCCTTTGTTTTCAGGGAAGATATGTCAAACTCAACAAATACTGAACGTGTGCACATGGCGTTAAGGTTCATTTACATGAAGCGACCAGTGTCATGATACGACCGCCGATCAGTAATCTTTTACCGATCGGTGGTCGTTTGAACGCCTGTTTACACAGACAGATCAAAGTGAACGATGCGCACTATACGACCATTATAGATCGCTCAGTGCACACAGGTTGCAATGGTTCTCGGCAGTGCGACTCTTGTTTACACAGGATGATGTGCTGCCGAGAATGATGCTCTTTTGTGCTGCACAAGAGATAATTTCACCCGATGAACGAATGCTTTGCTCGTACACCGGGTGATCTGCAGCCTGTTTACACGGCAAAATAATTGTGAAACAAGCATTTTTAACAACGCTCATTCACGATTATCTCGCAGTGTAAATGCCCCTTTATTTACCAGAATAATCCCATATTTAGATTTAGACCGAATGCATCTAATCTAATCCCTCCTCGGTGTCCATACATGTAAGGATTATCTTTATGAGGGCCATTAATGGTCTGATCCTACAACAGAGCGTTACCTTGACCACTGGTTTAAGGGCAGCAACACATAAAGAAGGCCACAAATACAACTGATGGCTTTGTCAGACAGCAAGAACAAACACTGGGCGGCTGCTGATAATATCTGTCTTTAGGAAATAACTGGAAAAAATATTCCTAGAACAGTAGAAGAAAACATTAAAAGTATCATCTGCTGCTTAAGAAACGCCGCACTGCTGGGACATTATTATTTGGGGTTACTAATATTGTCTTTCCTTTTATCTCAATAAATAGATAAAGCCTGTGATAAATGAATAAGACGTACCATGAAGGAACACAATTATTTGTATTTTATAACTTAGTAAATTGTTGCTATGACAACCGTATTTTGACATTTATAGCAGAACAGAATAATCGTCATGTGCCAGTGTTACAGCTATCCGGGGGAAAGTTATCAAATTGCAAGAGAAATAGCACTGTACAAATGAATAAACATCGCGGAATATAAAAGGACAATAAAGTCATTGTTAGTACTAATCATCACCATTAGTAGAACAATCACCACCATCCTCCCAAGTCACTTCTAGCGACTGATTACTAATCTCACAATAATGAAATTATCAGTACGGTCAGGAGGGTGTACTTTTTATTGCACAAGGCTGTTTCCACATGTTAGAAAATCTATGGGTACTAATCTATACTTTATATTCACTGCTGGTGATATCAATGCCAATGGCCACAAAAAAAGCTTCAGGGTGTATTCACACTGTAAGATTATCTTAAAGCAAAGTTTATGGGATGACATGTTTCAAGATAATTTTGCAGTATAAACAGGCTGCCGATCACCAGATGAACAAGCAAAACGTTCATCAGGTGGAATGATCATAGAATCATAGAATGTTAGAGTTGGAAGGGACCTCCAGGGTCCTCGTGTCCAACCCCCTGCTCAATGCAGGATTCACTAAACCATCTCAGACAGATGTCTGTCCAGCCTCTGATCTTCTGGTTTTCAGAAAAGATCATAGTTCTCGTCGTTGCATTGTCCTGTGTAAACAGGACTCGCGCTGCCGAGAGCAATGGCAGCCTGTGTGCACAGGACGATCTATTACACATTGCTCAGTGGGCATCGTTTAATGCTGTCTCCTGTGTAAACAGGCTATTAAACAACCATGGATCTGTAAAAGTTTACAGATTGGCAGACATTTACTGTCGCAGTCAATCCATGTTAATAGAGCTTAATGGCCTTCTCCAAGAATGAGTTAAAGTGGGGTCCTTGATAAACTTCAACCTGAAACCCATCCTAGCCACGTGTATGTATGTATGGGCTGCAGATTGCAGACAAAAATCCCGAAATCTACATTTAAACTGACAAGAGCTGTTTCACACATACGCATGGATGTTTTAACCCAAGTTGTGCTCAGCGAGGAGATCTCCAGCTTCATCCTCCTCCTCTGTCAGTCTGAAGAGTATGAAGCTGGAGATTGCTGTGGCATAGTATTGTAGTTCTAATGATGACTCATGCAGGGAGAGCTACACAGAGCTTAGAAGGATTCAGCTAGTCAGTTTTTAATCACATGATGTCCTAGATCTAATGGAAAAGAGAACAATTAACAAGAAAGACAAAATGAGCAATTGTAAGTACACAGTGTTATATAATATGATGACTGCAATATATTAAGAGGATAAACACTTTAATGGGAGGAAGTGGAGTGCTTCTTTAACTAAAGTAAAACAGCCGATAAGTATTAGCCAATAAACATCCCTAAGAAGGGTAATATACTGAAATCAAAGAAAAATGTGATTTAGAAGCATACATTCATTGATCTTAGGAATCGATGAAAATGTAACATTCTGCAAAGTGTAAAAATAGATGTATAGCCCTGTGTAATTAATGTTACTCTTCAGTACCAAATAGTAAAAAAATCCAGAAGAATAAAAAAAAGATGTTAAAAAATTGTACTTTTTTATACATAAAAAGGTTTCTCATAGATTCAAAAAAGTCTTTATGCCAATTACAATATTATGAAGGATACAAAATCCAGAAAATGGCCATGGTATTTGAAAAGCTGCATGCAATTAGAAGAACATGGACATTTTATCCCAGAAGCAGTGTCACTTCTGTCCTTTAGCGGTGTCTAATATTACAGCTCAGCTTCTTTCAAGTGTTTGAGTAGCCATTTATCCACCCGCTTTGGTTGCCAGAAAGATGTTCACAAGACGCACAATGTCTTTAGGTCCTCCAGAGGCTGTTATACACATAAACAGCCATATACGGCGCATATTCTACTAATAAACATGCATATGAGAAGACATAACTAAAGTACGTTTACCCTGTTTGGCACTTTTGGTGGCTTACCATAGGGCTGATTCTATTTTATGTATGATTTATAAATATATACTATAATATATAAAATATTAAGACTACGATGCTGAGGTTTCCATGATTACAGACTACAAATAATCCCCGAGAGTAGTCTGATGGTCAAGCATTCCCTCCACACATCCCTGCTTCTTTCTTACACACATTTAGTAACTTTACAAGAAATATGGAACAGATGGAAAGAAGTAAAACTGTGGAACCCGACAATACAGTATTTGTCTAAAGAAGCAATGTCAAACTCAAACACACACAGGGCAAAAAAGAAAAATTTGGACAAAGTCACAGGCCAACCAGTATACAGTATAATGGGCCCCACATAGTCCTCCATACAGAATAATGGGCCCCACATAGTCCTCCATACAGAATTATAGGCCCCACATAGTCCTCCATACAGCATAATGGGCCCCGCATAGTCCTCCATACAGAATAATGTGCCCCACATAGTCCTCCATACAGAATTATAGGCCCCACATAGTCCTCCATACAGAATAATGGCCCCACATAGTCCTCCATACAGAATAATGGCCCCACATAGTCCTCCATACAGAATAATGGGCCCCACATAGTCCTCCATACAGAATAATGGGCCCCACATAGTCCTCCATACATAAAATGGACCCAAAATAGTCCTCCATACAGAATAATGGGACCCACATAGTCCTCCATACAGTATAATGGGCCCCACATAGTCCCCCATACAGTATAATGGGCCCCACATAGTCCCCCATACAGTATAATGGGCCCCACATAGTCCTCCATACAGTATAATGGGCCCCACATAGTTCTCCATACAGTATAATGGTCTCCACATAGTCCTCCATACAGAATAATGTGCCCAAAATACAGTCCTCCATATAGAATAATGGAACCCACATAGTCCGCCATACAGAATAATGGCCCCACATAGTCCTCCATACAGAATAATCGGCCCCACATAGTCCTCCATACATAAAATTGACCCAAAATAGTCCTCCATACAGAATAATGGGACCCACATAGTCCTCCATACAGAATAATGTGCCCAAAATACAGTCCTCCATATAGAATAATCGGCCCAACATAGTCTTCCATACAGAATAATGGGCCCCACATAGTCCTCCATACAGAATAATGGGACCCACATAGTCCTCCATACAGAATAATGTGCCCAAAATACAGTCCTCCATATAGAATAATCGGCCCAACATAGTCTTCCATACAGAATAATGGCCCTCACATAGTCCTCCATACAGAATAATGGGCCCCACATAGTCTTCCATACAGAATAATGGGCCCCACATAGTCCTCCATACAGAATAATGGGCCCGACATAGTCCTCCATACAGAATAATGGGCCCCACATAGTCCTCCATACAGAATAATGGGCCCCACATAGTCCTCCATACAGAATAATGGGCCCCACATAGTCCTCCATACAGAATAATGGGCCCCACATAGTCCTCCATACAGAATAATGGGCCCCACATAGTCCTCCATACAGAATAATGGGCCCGACATAGTCCTCCATACAGAATAATGGGCCCCACATAGTCCTCCATACAGAATAATGGGCCCCACATAGTCCTCTATACAGAATAATGGGCCCCACATAGTCCCCCATACAGAATAATGGACCCCACATAGTCCTCCATACAGTATAATGGGCCCCACATAGTCCTCCATACAGAATAATGGGCCCCACATAGTCCCCCATACAGAATAATGGACCCCACATAGTCCTCCATACAGTATAATGGACCCCACATAGTCCCCCATACAGAATAATGGGCCCCACATAGTCCTCCATACAGAATAATGGGCCCGACATAGTCCTCCATACAGAATAATGGGCCCGACATAGTCCTCCATACAGAATAATGGGCCCCACATAGTCCTCCATACGGAATAATGGGCCCCACATAGTCCTCCATACAGAATAATGGCTCCACATAGTCCTCCATACAGAATAATGGGCCCCACATAGTCCTCCATACGGAATAATGGGCCCCACATAGTCCTCCATACAGAATAATGGCTCCACATAGTCTTCCATACAGAATAATGGGCCCTACATAGTCCTCCATACAGAATAATGGCCCTCACATAGTCTTCCATACAGAATAATGGCCCCACATAGTCCTCCATACCGAATAATGGGCCCCACATAGTCCCCCATACAGAATAATGGCCCTCACATAGTCCTCCATACAGAATAATGGGCCCCACATAGTCCTCCATACAGAATAATGGGCCCCACCATAGTCTTCCATACAGAATAATGGGTCCCACATAGTCCTCCATACAGAATAATGGCCCTCACATAGTCCTCCATACAGAATAATGGGCCCCACATAGTCTTCCATACAGAATAATGGGCCCCACATAGTCCTCCATACAGAATAATGGGCCCGACATAGTCCTCCATACAGAATAATGGGCCCCACATAGTCCTCCATACAGAATAATGGGCCCCACATAGTCCTCCATACAGAATAATGGGCCCCACATAGTCCTCCATACAGAATAATGGGCCCCACATAGTCCTCCATACAGAATAATGGGCCCCACATAGTCCTCCATACAGAATAATGGGCCCGACATAGTCCTCCATACAGAATAATGGGCCCCACATAGTCCTCCATACAGAATAATGGGCCCCACATAGTCCTCTATACAGAATAATGGGCCCCACATAGTCCCCCATACAGAATAATGGACCCCACATAGTCCTCCATACAGTATAATGGGCCCCACATAGTCCTCCATACAGAATAATGGGCCCCACATAGTCCCCCATACAGAATAATGGACCCCACATAGTCCTCCATACAGTATAATGGACCCCACATAGTCCCCCATACAGAATAATGGGCCCCACATAGTCCTCCATACAGAATAATGGGCCCGACATAGTCCTCCATACAGAATAATGGGCCCGACATAGTCCTCCATACAGAATAATGGGCCCCACATAGTCCTCCATACAGAATAATGGGCCCCACATAGTCCTCCATACAGAATAATGGGCCCCACATAGTCCTCCATACAGAATAATGGGCCCCACATAGTCCTCCATACAGAATAATGGGCCCGACATAGTCCTCCATACAGAATAATGGGCCCCACATAGTCCTCCATACAGAATAATGGGCCCCACATAGTCCCCCATACAGAATAATGGACCCCACATAGTCCTCCATACAGTATAATGGGCCCCACATAGTCCTCCATACAGAATAATGGGCCCCACATAGTCCTCCATACAGAATAATGGACCCCACATAGTCCTCCATACAGTATAATGGACCCCACATAGTCCTCCATACAGAATAATGGCCCTCACATAGTCCTCCATACAGAATAATGGCCCTCACATAGTCCTCCATACAGAATAATGGCTCCACATAGGGGTGGCAGCTCTGGTGTCGTGGGCCAAATATACCACCCTGCAGGCCAGATTTGGCACACGGGCCAGGGTTTGACACGTATGGTGTAAGGTTTTTATAGAGTTAGGCCTCAGTCAGGCGTCTGACTTTCTCATATGAGTGCTCTCTGTAACTTTCACGGATAGCACTCGTACCTGTGATAGTCTGCGAGGCCATTCACACTTCCGTGTTTTTCCATGGAATAACGCAGAGACATGTCTGATTTTGATCGGATCAAAATGGGCAATGTAAATTTATGGGTCCGTGAAAAAAAATTGGACCACACTGAGACGACATACGAGTGCGATCCGATTTTCACAGACTTGTCAGAAAGGAGAAGTTGGAGAAAGCTTCTCCACATACGATCAAAATGGATGACAATAGGACGACACTCTGATCAAAGTCTGATCAAAATAATTGGTCCGTTTTTCTCGGACATCTGACTGAGGCCTAACACATATATCAGCATTCGAGCTGAAGTCCATGCCTCATGAGATGTTTAATCAACATGTGTTTTTATTTTCGGATACACTGGAGTAATACATATAGTGGTTGAAAAAGTGGCCATTGCTTTAGAGAACTGTCCAGCATCAGTTTTGTTCTTTAGGAAGAAGCAGGAATAGAAGGGATGTTCCAATCCAAATTTTTTTTGAAGTACTAAATTAATTTTCTTTCTGCAATTTATCAAAGTTATGCTACTTTGATCCTTACAAAAAAACAACAAGCGTACATGCGATGTGTCCCACAACAAAGTATCAGCGGCAACATCAATTACAAAAGAAATAAAGATGTGACTACAAGTACAGTAATGTGAACATTTCTAATGTTAACGTTTAACCCTGGACTTTTTCTTGCCAAGTATATGATAGAACGACTTCACAGGAAAGTAATAAGATTAATCTTGCTGGAATTTAATTGCTGATAATGTTGGCCGTCCTGGCTCCAATGTAGATAGCGGTTTGTAACAACGTGTTAAGTGTCAGAAGCTCCATCTTTGCAGTACACCGAGCCGCGCTGCATGCTCTCCACAAGCTATAGCTGTTACGGTAACTTGTTGGTTTTAAGTGTTTTTTTCTCTGTCTGAAGGATCCACAACAATAGATTAACTGACCAATAATTTTCTTTGACGATGTGCCTTGAACGTGATCTCAGCTGACCACTTTCTGGGTGGTCTCCTTTATCCCATGTATGTTTTTTCTTCAATGTTTCAGTCTGATGGCCCTAGCTTGTTGCCTGTACTGTACGTTCACGCATCACATTCTTGGCAGCCTATAATGGGATCCTTGATGCCATTTTAATAGAAATGTCCACAGGCCACTAGCATTTCAGTTAATTGTTAATTGTTAAACTAAATAGAAGCTTTGCATCTCTTTATTCTTTTACTGATAGCAGATAATTACATTTTTAGGCTTTCCTTAAAGGAAATCTATTATCAGGTTTTTTCTACCTCATCTGAGATCAGAATCATGTAGGGGAAGAAACCCTGATTCTAGCAATGTATCACTTATTGAGCTGCTTGCTGTCGTTTTGATTAAATCCCTGTTTTATCTGCTGCAGATCTACCCGTTTATCTGAATGCTGAGCTGTGTATAACCCCACCCCCACACCACTGATTGGCTGCTTTCTGTGTACACTGTACATAGGCAGAAAGCTGCCAATCAGTGGTGAGGGCGGGGTTATACAGAGGTGATAAATATGGAGGGCTACATAGCAGCAGGAGTGATAATCTGCTGCTCATAAAACTGTGATTTTATCAAAACTACAAAAAGCAACCCAATAAGTGAGAATTAATTTGGATCAGAGTCTCTGTCTTTACATTATGCTGATCTCAGATTATAAGGCAAAAAATTGGTGACAAATTCTCTTTAAGCTGGATTTACTCTGCCTGATCATGAAGAACAAACGGTCCTAGGAATGCTAGGTTCTAGATAAACGTGCAGTGTAAACATTCTGCTAATCACCTAACAAACAAGCAAAATGCTTGTTCCTCTGGTGAAATAATTTTTAACCAGGCTTAAAAAATACAAAACATCATACTCGTTAGCATGTGCCCTGTGTGCAACGTGCTGCCGAGAACAGTGGCAGTCTATGCGCACACAAATGTGGTCAGACTCTTTAAACAGACTATTAAATGACTGACGATCAGCAAACTAGTAGCTGACTGGCAGTTGCCAGAAATCAGGTGGTATAAACCCGCCGTAATGTTCTGACAGGTACTAACGATCCAGGTATTGTAGCAATAGAACTAGCTGCTGAGTTTATGGTTGGGCTTTGTTCACATGTCCAGTTTCTATCTACTTGTAATGGATCCAGTATTAAAAAAAAGTTTTGAATCAATTTTTGTAAAGAACCTATTACTAGAGGTGTCCATAAACACCACTATTTTACTGGGCATGTTAGCAAATTATAAAACAGATGACCTCCGTTACAATCCCACAATAGATCCAAATAAGAAAATAACCACTGGACATGTGAACAAGGCCTTATCTCATCAGTGGGTACAGCTTGTCACTCTGGGGCTCTGCTGACATCTGTGTTGTAGCCTTCATCGCAAAATTCTGTTAATTCCTCCTATAAAATGCTGAAAACTGTGAAGAAAATCCCCAATAACCCATAAAAAGGGATCTGTCAGGTGCCGCTGATGTCTGACATGCAAGAGGTCGGGCATTTTGGTTATTAACTATTTAAATACTAGTGCAGATGCAAATTGAACCTATCTAGACTTTTCTTTTTTTTTTACTGACAACCTTTTTTTTGGATTCCTGGGGTATATTCACATGAAGCAGATATGCTGCAGATTTTCCAAGCAGAAAATAGTTAGTGCATTACAGTAAAAGCAGTAGTAGCACATGCTTCAGAAAAAAAACATGTGGAATCAATGCTGAAATTGATCTGCAGTGCGGATTTTATATTCACAGATTGTCAATTTTTGCTACTTATGTCACTTTGTGCCATGCAGATTTGGAGCAGATTCATCACAGACTTTTTTTCTGCACAATTTAAGCCTCGTGTGAACGGACCCTAAGCTGATCTTGTTGCACTGGGCATCTCTGAAGGTTATTCTCTGTGCTAAGTATTGTATTTATGTGCCTGATCAGTTTTTGGAAGATGCACATTCATATTGGTGTTGGTGACAATACAGCAACAATTGGTTCTTATAAGGATTGTAACCTTCTGTTCTTGCGGTATCTTATATAAAATGCTAGCTTTTATGCTACTAACAGTTACATGGTATTACCATAGTTACTTTGTCACTTGAAAAGATCCTGCATTATTGCACATATGGTCAGTTGGTTGGGAGAGACGGCTGCTGGCCGATAACTTTGTAACATGCGTAAACCTATTTAATATGTGTAAGGGTTGTCAAAAACATATGTTTTGGGTGAGGGAGATATGTCGTGCAAACGTTGCCCTGGTCAGACTCGAACCCTAGGTACAGTGATGAAACCCACAATGCTGAACACCGAGCCGCTGTGATGTAGGCGCAAAAAAATCATCGATGAGGTATGACTAATTTTGTACTTAAGCCAAACCAAAGAACAAAGTGTAGGATACAGAAATTAAAACATATATTGCTTTAGTAGATTATATAAATATTTTTTTTACATTTTTCAAACAAAAAGGGGGAAGGGGCATCAAATAAATACACAGCCACAAAAAAAAAACAATGGTGGATGACCCAAATGTGCTGCTGAATGATTTAAGGGAATCTACAACCCTCCTGTGTTGTCTACATGGGCATGTAGGTCATAGGAAGCTGAATAACAAGATACTTTGATATCTGTGATCCGATGCCTTATGCCGGGGAATATACAGTGTTTACGGAAAGTATTCAGACCCCTTTACATTTTTCACTCTTTGTTTCATTGCAGCCATTTGGTAAATTCTAAAAAGTTAATTTTTTTCTCATTAAAGTACACTCTGCACAACATCTTGACTGAAAAAAAACAGAAATGTAGAAATTTTTGCAAATTAAAAAAGAAAAACTGAAATATATGGTCATAAGTATTCAGACCCTTTTCTCAGTATTGAGTAGAAGCACCCTTTTGAGCTAGTACAGCCATGAGTCTTCTTGGGAATGATGCAACAAGTTTTTCACACCTGGATTTGGGGATCCTCTGCCATTCTTCCTTGCAGATCCTCTCCAGTTCCATCAGGTTGGATGGTGAACGTTGGTGGACAGCCATTTTCAGGTCTCTCCAGAGATCCTCAATTAGGTTTAGGTCAGGGCTCTGCCTGGGCCAGTCAAGAATGGTCACAGAGTTGTTCTGAAGCCACTCCTTTGTTATTTTAGCTGTGTGCTTAGGGTCATTGTCTTGTTGGAAGGTGAACCTTAGGCCAAGTCTGAGGTCCAGAGCACTCTGGAAGTGGTTGTCATCCAGGATATCTCTTTACTTGGCCGCATTCATGTTTCCTTCAATTGCAACCAGTCGTCCTGTTCCTGCAGCTGAAAAACACCCCCATAGCATGATGCTGCCACCACCACGTTTCACTGTTGGGATTGTATTGGGCAGGTGACGAGCAGTGCCTGGTTTTCTCCACACATACCGCTTAGAATTATCACCAAAAAGTTTTATCTTCGTCTCATCAGACCAGAGAATCTTATTTCTCATAGTCTGTGAGTCCTTCATGTGTTTTTGAGCAAACTCTATGTAGGCTTTCATATGTCTTGCACTGAGGAGAGGCTTCCGTCTGGTCACTCTGCCATAAAGGCCCAGCTGGTGGAGGGCTGCAGTGATAGTTGACATTGTGGAACTTTCTCCCATCTCCCTACTGCATCTCTGGACCTCAGCCACAGTGATCTTGGGGTTCTTCTTTACCTCTCTCACCAAGGCTCTTGTCCCACGATTGCTCAGTTTGGCTGGACGGCCAGGTCTAGGAAGACTTCTGGTGGTCCCAAACGTCTTCCATTTAAGGATTATGGAGGCCACTGTGCTCTTAGGAACCTTGAGTAATGCAGAAATTCTTTTGTAACCTTGGCCAGATCTGTGCCTTGCCACAATTCTGTCTCTGAGCTCCTTGGGCAGTTCCTTTGAGCTCATGATTCTCATTAGGTCTGACATGCATTGTGAGCTGTGAGCTCTTATATAGACAGGTGTGTGCCTTTCCAAATCAAGTCCTATCAGTTTAATTAAACGCAGCTGGACTCCAATGAAGGAGTAGAACCATCTCAAGGAGGATCACAAGGAAATGGACAGCATGTGACTTAAAATATGAGTATCTGAGCAAAGGGTCTGAATACTTATGACCATGTGATATTTCAGTTTTTCCTTTTTTAATAAATTTGCAAAAATTTCTACATTTCTGTTTTTTTCAGTCAAGATGGGGTGCAGAGTGTACTTTAATGAGAAAAAAAAAGATTTTTTTAGAATTTACCAAATGGCTGCAATGAAACAAAAAGTGAAAAATTTAAAGGGGTCTGAATACTTTCCGTACCCACTGTATAAATTAACTGTTAAGATCTATGAGCTGGACACAGATCTCTCTGAGGATCTATCTCCAGATTGTAAGTGAAAGTGGGTGTTACCAGTGTGGGACATGTAATGACTGCCAGTCTGCTCTCCTGATCTACATGTCTCACATTGGTAACACCTCCTTTCATTTACAATAAGCTCTGGAGACAGATTCTCAGGGAGATCCATGTCCGGCCCACAGATCTTAACAGCTTATTTACATATTTATTAAGTAAAAAGTGGATTTCCAAGGCATAAGACATTGGAACAAAGATATCAAGGTATCATTTTATTCAATTTCCTTTGGCCTAATTGCCTACAATGCGCATGTACATGGCTTATAGGAGTAGAGATGAGCGAATCCGAACTTAAAAGTTTGGGGTTCGTACTGGACACTTACTGTCCGATGCTAAACCCAGAACACGGACCTCTCCAGGAAGTCCGTTGCAAAGTTTGGGGTTCCGGGGGAAGTCCGGGGACGAGAGAGATAGATTTTCTTTCCAGATTCAAAGTTCGGGTCTCCATTATTTTCAATGAGTTTCAGGTTCTGTTTCAAGTTCGGGTACAGTTCTGGTACCCGAAAAGAACTTTGGACTAAAGTTCAGGACGGGTACCAGAACCCAAACTTCCATGGGTCGGTACTTAGGAGGGTTAGTCCTACTGACAGATGCCTTTTAAGTGAGATAAATAATAAATAAATACAAAACAGTGTAACAGGCAGGTTTATCAATGAAGTATATTATAAAATTCAATAAAAACCATTGGGAAAATTGAGTATATAGAGGTTAGCAATAAAGTGCAGAGCCAGCAAAAATGTAAATAGAAAAGTAACTCCCTGAAAAGGGTAATAATAAAAACCAAATACAGTCTTAAAAAAATGCAAAAAAAATAAGCAGCACTTCAAGCTAAATGTAGACAACCATAATGGAAACCACCAACGCACACCCAACGTGTGTTTCGTCAACAGCTCCGTCTAATATACGTTAAGCTTTTTAATGTGAGGGCTGTCAAAAAACATATGTTTTGCTTGGGTGTGGGAGATATGCCATGCAAACGTGGCCCTGATCAGTGTTGAAACCCGCAATGCTGAACATGGAGCCGCTTTGCTGTCAGAGTTGCAAAAAAATCCCTGAGTTTGACTAATTTTGTGCTTCTTACAGTTTCATGCATTATGTATATTTAAAGTGTTTACAAGAACATTCTGGAATTTCATTTCATTTGCACCGTCTAATTAGCATTTGCTGTTATCCATACTAAGCAATTCACTTTTTCTTTTTTTTTTTTCATTTAATGTATTGTGACATTTTATGGTGTTAAATATAGTGCCTATGAATAATATATCGCACATCTAGCACATATGGTGGTTAATTCTTAATAAAAGACTGTGCACAAACCGCGCTGATACAGCTCAGCGTAGACTGCTTATCTTGGAAGATATAAGGAGAAATTTTAATCTGATATGGAATATTGCAGACACATAGATAATTATACAAATTGCTGAAAGAAAGGTTAAGAAAGATGTGTGAATGCACTGGGAGCGTATCGAAATCGCATGTTTGTGCGAAGGTGAAGTTTGCATAAAAGAGAATATTTGGTGTTTGTTTTTTTTTTTTATGAAGCTTTTAGCATAAGATAAATCACCTCCACCATTAGCCAGCTGAAGACAAATATACAAATATGAATCGGAGTTATTTAAATGACTTTTTTTTTCTCCTTGATCCTGCTGAATATATGCATTATGCAAATCATAACTGATTGCATTGCCCCAATAAGCCTTATGTGCGACTGTTACATCCAATGTGATAGGTGTGAGCACACACAGCCCAGCTTCGGGAAAAGGATGTTTTTTTCCTCTGTGTAATAAGAAGGAAAAAAAAAGGAAGAATGGCGATTAGCGAAAGTTGTGTTCACACTTTCTCATGAAATGTTCTGTCTCCGAAGAATTACACATTTATATTCTGTAAAACTGTATAAACCTGCACATTGCAGCAAAACCTCACTTTTGCAGTCGAAAGGAATACATAGAGTCATTTTAAATTGTCATGACCAAGTGTTTTATGCCCTAGCATTTTTTTTTTATTAAATTGCTGCTTAAAGGGAATCTGTTAGCAGGTTTTTGCTACCTCACCTGAGAGCAGCATAATGTAGGAAGAGGGACCCTGATTCCAGTGATGTATCACTTAGTTTACTGGGTGCAGCAGTTGTGACACAATCAGGGTCTTTACACGTAGCATGAAGAGGTGCTCAGAAAACTGCCCCTGCCCACACCTCTCATTTTGTATGGGGGTGGTTGGCGCACCTGGAAAGGCTAGGGACGCATCGAGAGGTTCGCTGTGACGTGCCATTGGGCTTCATACAGTCTGATCAGAATGGTATACTAAGAACCTCATGTTCAGTTCTGTAAATTTTTGCCTAGCGGCATTAGATTTATGCAAAACCTACAAAAGACAAAAAATATCTCATACCCTACCATCATTATATATAAATGTAAAGCAAAGTTGCATATGAAATATAGGGTACTTAGTGAACTATTTTTGATCAAAAATAGTTCACTAAGTACCCTATATTTCATATGCAACTTTGCTTTACATTTATATATAATGATGGTAGGGTATGAGATATTTTTTGTCTTTTGTAGGTTTTGCATCTTTTTGCTAGTGTGAACATGCTCCTATTTCTTGCATGTGTACCATCTTAGACCTCAGTTCACATTGCTTGGCATTAGATTTATGTCTGATTTTTGGATATGCCCTCCACGTCTTTCTCTACAGTTCTGACATAAGCATAGACTCCTCCTTGCCCAACCCATGTATTCTTCATCGCACCCCTTTTGCCCTTGTCTCTTTTTCTTCCACCTCTGTCTCTCTAGTTACATCTTCTGATTCCTTAAAAGCTATGATGCTACAGCTCTGGGGGGGGGGGGTTTAGGGTATTTTTTCCTGCTTTTTGGGTGACTTGTTACCATACACATTACAGCAAAGTCAACCGAACTCACTAATTTCTGGACAATTATATAATGTGTTTAGAGGATGAAACCAACATGTCCAATCCTTTAAAAGTCTCTGGCGGCGGCTTACTCCCCTCTTCTCATTGAAGACACATGCATGCTTATCCAAAATGAGCATGCATGTTGTTGGAGGATATAAAGGTATATTAGTCCCCTGACGGCTAATGAATATGTATTGTATTGGCTGCTTTATAATTAGGCCTTGGATAACGCTGCCTGGTTAAATTCTACCATATTGTTAGGTTATTTCTGTTGTTGAGAGATTGAACAGATTTTAAGATGTTTTTTTAATTTAAAAAAAACAACTAAATTTGGAAAACATCTTTTACAGCAGTAGCGAATAGGAGCATTGAGATACTATACCGCCAGAGTAACGTCTTTCTATCAGACTTGCATTTATTAACCTTAATCTTAGGGTGCTCCATTAGGATAGTTCCCTTTTTATGTTTTCCATTTTACAGCATATCCAAAAGGATTAATATTTGGCATATTTTAGTAAACAAGGAAAAATGATCTAAATTTGTTTAAACAGTTTCCTCTGATCCGTGAGAAATAGAACATTTGTTTATTGCGATCTCCAGCGTTCTGAGCTGAATATGTCTTGTGCCAGGTTGTAGATGCGACCTGTGAAGCCAGTCAATAATCAGTCAAGGAGATCATACAGGCATGACCAAATTGATAGTTACACCACTCATCACAGACAATAATTCTCGTTTTGTAGGGCTTACAATGTTTTATGTGAATATGTTTACTCTCAGCTGTCCAGATGCTTTGATTAAGGAGATAAAAAAAAGCTTTAATAAAGGGTCATGTTTCAGTGATTTCCAGCAGACTTGTAGCACATTACAATTAGTTTAGCTGCATGAATTTCAGAGTGGAGGAGCCAGACACCCCCCCCGAGAGTCTAAAATCATATAAAGAGCCCCACTGCTGTGCTGATCTCAGCTTTCCAAAATATATAGATGTAGCTGAGCTGATCGGTCTGAAGACATAATTTATCCAGGGGCTAAAGAAACCAATATGTGTACACTTGAAGAAAAATGCAAAAATTTCTGCTGTCGTAACCCAGTAACAAAACAATTTCTCGGAAATGAGAAGACAGCTTTTTTTTTTTTAATTGGCATCACAGGTTTTATTATTTCAGCAGCGATTTTTCAATAAGTTCAAGTAAAAGATGTTTTAAGAAATAAAATGCTAAATATTTGAAAAACTTGGTTCTTCTTATTTGAGCAAAAAAAAAGCAATGGCAAAATGTGTATTGTGTGAAAACGTGGCAAAGGACTTAAAAGACTGAGCATGTGGTCAAGATGAAGAATGACACAAGTCAACCAATTGCAACCTTTTTTTCTTGGCTCAACATGTCCCCAGGCATGGGATGACCAGCTTTTGAAAAAAAAAAAAAACATAAATGTAATGAGTTGTATATGCTAAATGTGGCCACCCAGTGGTCGGGATGTATGCTGCAGCATGTCAAGGGTTTTCTAGCAAGTTATGGGATTGTGTGACAGTATGTAAAGGCTGGAACCAATCATTGGCCGCTATATAGTTACTTCAATCATGTTACATCCTCTACCAGAAGAAGAAACCAGGAGACACAGCAAAGTCATGGAAGAGTGAGGTCCGGTAGATGAGTGCTGTATATGTTATTTTTTGTTTTAATAACCACATAGGCCTCTTTTTTATATTAAAAATATAGTGGACAATCCATTTAAAGAGTAACCAAACTTTATTATTATTATTTTTATCATCATTATTAGTCAGCCTTTGGAAAGTTATAAATCTTTGTAACGTACTCCACCATCTTATTTTGTTTCCTTCTCTTTCAAACACCATGCTGAAAATGCTGTTTTAACTGCCCCTTTCACGCTCTTTCAGAAGCTGCTTTGAATTACTGCTTCATCAAGAATCAGTACTTAAACAATATTTACAAATAACTGTCTTAATGGGGGAGGAGAGCAGAAAAGCTTACACAGGACTGTGTTTGAAAAAAGTGTTTAAGTATGAATTTTTTGCTTGAGGAGCAGTTCAGAGCATCTTCTAAAGGGGAGTGAAGAGACAATTAAAGGAAATAATGTAAAGACAGAGGCCCTGAGACTAGCAATTTTCTCGCTGGTTTTGATGAAGAGGCGTGGTGGAGTCACACTCCTGATTTATGAAGTGAGTGTAGTGTGCCTCCGTGTGCCATGCCAGAAGTCAAACTTCAGTTTCTGAATGTAATAAGATTTCTGAAGTTAGGAATTAAATGAGCTGTGGCGTCACACCCCCACCGTGCCCCCGCCCTGCCCAATTTGATAGAGGTGGGAGAAACTAGTATGAAATTGCCAAAAGTCGCAAAATTTTTGTGCAACTCCGAGTTGTGCCAAAATTTAGCACATTTTGGCAAAGCATTTTACTCAAAATTATGGAAAAATTACTTTGATGGATCAGGGCCAGACACCCTGATTCCAGCGATGTGTCCCTTACTGGGCTGCTAGCTGTAGTTTTGATAATCTCGTGCTGAGAACAGTGATTTTATCACTAAAGGACTAGTAAACTTGATACCATGTAGTCCTCTGTATTCATGAGAGCTGTATGACCCCGCCGCACCACTGATTGGCAGCTTTCTGCCTATGCACAGTGTACACAGAAAGCTGCCAATTAGTGGTGTGGACGGGTCTATACACAGCTCAGCATTCAGAGAACTGCTAGATGTGCAGCAGATAAAAGAGTGATTTTATCAAAACAACACGCAGCCCAGTAAGTGACACATCGCTGGAATCAGGGTCTCTGCCCCTACATGATGCTGCTTTCAGATGGGGCAGAAAAATCTTGCTGACAGATTCCTTTTAAATCAGCACTTTCAACATGGTGTTTAAGAAATAAAGAAGTAAAATGAGGTAATGCAAAATATTCTAAAGATTCACAACTTTGCAAAAGCTGATGAATAATTAAAAAAATGAAAATTCGTACAGTTACTCTATAAGGATCAGCATCAGATGGAAGTCACGCACAAACAATAATTGTTAAGTTAAGGCCATGTTTTGTTGTGGTTTACTCCGATTTTTGCAAAAGTGAAAAGTGAGGCAAAACCACAACAAAACTGACACAAAAATATAATGTGGGAGCAGGGCACTGTGCCTTTATTACCTGCTCCCACGCACTTTACTGATAATGTATTGTATTTGTCAAATATCTACTGGCTTCAAAACAACATTAAATCTGTTTCAAAACAATATAGAAACAAGGAGTCAATAAAAAATGCTTCTATATCAGCAGGTTCCAAAACAATAATACAGATCTACAACAATACACATTCCTAGGGAACAAAAAACAAACTTGTTCAAAAGGCAAAAAAAAAACAAAGCAAAGATAGAAGCAGAAAAACAAATAGAAAAAAAAACACAGAAGTTGTATTGGGACAATTTGTCACATACAAGGCGTGTCTCTGTAAAGATATCCTGCCTTAGGTAAAACATATCTAAAATAGATACAGTCCTGACATGAGAATTCAAAAAGAATTGTAAAGATTCTCAAGGTTTGCTTTACAGTGCCAAAATAAAAATGATAAAGGGTTAAAATTAGCCTTAGAATTAAAATTGCCCAAAATGTGGCACAAACATGGCAATTTATTCGCCCATTTACAATTCACACTCAGATTATTTACCTCTATACAACATATACTGCACCAATAAGCAAACTAGCAAATATCAAAACTTCAACTTGTATTAAATCTTAAGCTACACATAACAATGCCTTTGACAAGAAGAGGAAGAAAAATAAACGGAAGATATTTATGGTTGAGGAACTTCTACAAACTCAACTAAACTCCAGTTTCAAATATATACATTTATTTTTTCCAGTTGCATAAAGTTTCGGCTAAGGGCATCTATTCAATATGACCATCTTGTTAGAAATATTGCAAGATAACCTAAAATATTGGTATGATACTATATAACAAATTATCTGAAAGTTTCTATTCTGTAGAGATCACTTCTCAGCAGTCCTGTCATTAAAGGGAATATGTCAGCAGGATTTCACACCCCCCAAACTATTTCTATGCACATGTAGCTCTTTCAAAGACAAATCCAGCAATATATTTACATGACCAGTCCGTTCCTCTGTTACAGAGAAATTAGTATTTGAATTGATATGTAAATGAGGCTGAAGAACTATTTGTAGCTCTGAAGCCTCTGTCACTCCAGCTCTATTCCCCATCTGATGCTGCCTCCTCCTGCCTGACCAAGAGCTCTTTTTTCTGAAGTCACAGAGCATAAAGTCTGCCAGTCTATCAGGAGAAGGTGGCACTTGGTGGGGAATAGAGCTGGAGTGACAGAGGCTTCAGATCTTCCATAGTTCTTATGACTCATTTACATGTCAATTTAAATTCTGACTTCTCAGTAACAAAGAAACGAACTTGCCATGTAAAGGTATTACTGGACTGGTCTTTAAAAGAGCTACATTCGTATATAAATAGTTTGGGAAGTGAAATCCTGCTGACAGATTCCCTTTAAGGCCACGGCCCCACTATCAGTATTCGGTCAGTATTTTTTCTCAGGAGTGGGAGCCAAAACCAGGTGAGGAACAATAAGAGATAAGGTGTAATAGAAACAAGTCACCAATTCTGCATTTATCACCCACTCCTGGTTTTGGCTCCCACTCCTGAGAAAAAATACGGACCGAATACTGACCAAATACGGATAGTGGGGCTGTGGCCTAATATCCAGGTTGGACTGCTGTGAAAGATAATAAGTACTGTCTATACGGGCAGAGCCGCTGAGCCCAGCGATTGACATCATGTCACGGCAAAGAACAGAGACCGATGCAGCGGTGGAAACTTGGCGATGGACCCGAGGAGGGTGAGCAACGCACAGTTAGCCTTTTACAACAAACTGCGCCTGGGAACAGTGGTTTTCTCCACCATGAAAACTCCATTAATGAACACTGAAGCAATCTACATCTCAGCAATGCCGACTTCTAATACAGTGATGTACTATTTAAGACTTAAACCTAAATTTCCCTTAAGCAATAATTTGACCCATTTTATTCAATAAAAATGTATTCATTTAAATGAAGTGTTCTTTAAAAACGTGCTGGCATTAACAGACACATTCTTCTCTTGCAACATTTCAAACATTACATGTTCCTCATTCCTGATCCATTATTTTCATTTTCTTAATACATTGGTAAATTACCTATAATTTAGAATATTTGAAATAAAAAGCACTCTACAGCCTCATTGTTGTCTCAGCAACCAGAAACCTAGGCGATGTGCTGAACACTAGCTCTATCCTCCGAGGGAGCAGATGATTCAAGTGTTTCAATCTTACAGAAATGTTCATTATTTTATAAAGTAACTTGGGCAGTTCACAATGGAGACACATCTGATAAAGGACAATGGCATAATTACATTTCTCTCCATCTCTGCCTCACTCGTGGTCCATCATCCTGGATTAATGGTCGAACAATATTAGTTACATCCAGTCAATTGTAAGAACACATCTGTACGAATTCTTCCATTCATTGTGCAGAAGTGAAGTGAATAGTTATTACTTAGAGCCATGTTCAAATAACAGATGATATTTATGATGGGTATGAGTAATCATCTGCAAGACAACTGTTCCTTTTAACATATATGAAGATTTTCTTAGACAACCCTATTTGTATCTCTGTCAGAGGTACAGTATAGTGCCACCATACGTTGCCCATAGAGTTCCATTGCAAAAAATAAAAAATAAAAAAAATGCATACCACCAAAGATGGGAAAAATCAATTTAAAGGACTTCAGTCATTTGGCCAGATGAGTAATCAGCGACCACTGGACGTGGCCTGCGAATCTCCTTACCTCCTGGCATTCCGAAAACAGATGTCACCCACCATTATATTTCATAAAGTACTCCTCTGTTTCGCAAGTTCTGAACATTCTCAAGCAGACACATATAGCATAAACACCTAAGCCTAGGGTCACACCGGCGTGTATTCTCTCATCTGATAGAATTAGGCCGATTATACTAATCACACTCTGATCAGAGTGTGATTCAATTCTCTCCGATGAAAAAACGGTCCAAAAAATATCTCCATTCTGTCAGCCTGTGAAAATCAGACTGCACTCAGATGTCATCCAAGTGCAGTCCAATATTTTCCACAAACTCATTGACTTGCATGACCGAGTGCAATCCGAATATCAGATCAAACCTGGGCATGCTGAGATTTTTCCTCGGACCTGCTCTGTCCAAGGAAATGTGTATGGGGATCCATAGAATAACAATGATCCGATGTTTTGTCGTTTCACATCCGGACAGAAAATACGGAATGTGTCTGAGCCCTAACAAGAGTTTTTTTTTTCAAAGCTTGTCATCTTGATATTGAATATTTCTGGTCAAATGGAACGATACAGGTATAGGGAGGCATCTGTACAATGAGATCTATAAGATGAGCGCTCAAAATAGCATCGAAAAGTGGCACATTCTCAAAAGAAAATGGCCAGTGAAGATTATATAAGGATTAAAATAAAATCTGGTGTGAATAATCAGGTGGTCTTCTCAAAGAGGTGGTCTATTGGACAAGTGTGATAGTATTTCATAATCTGGCAAATATTAGTTCCTGTTGTTAAATAGGATTATTACTCACTAAAAGAAAAAAAAAGTACACGGTACAAAGGCCACTACTGCATTCTGATTAATAAGCAGAATAGCTCGGGGATGGTGATATTCTCAGAACACAGTATTTCCACTACTCAGCTTCCTCCGGTCATATGAGGAATTTATAAGGTCAGGACAGAACTATCAACCTATTTTTCCATTCAATGAATAACACAATAATATAAAAAGTGTGGCCTCGTAATAACCAACCAATATAATGTAATATATCTCGTGTAAATGCTTAATAAAACAGAAGGGGAAAAAGAATGCACAACCTTCATCTTTTATGTGCACACAGCTCTCACTTTCACATACTACACAGTTACCTAGGTCATATTACAATCAATTACTGACATGTAGTATACCCTGGTAAATATTTTACTCGTATTTATAAGTAGGAGAAAAAAAATACATGATATAATCACCTATTGTTAAACATTTACAAGGCTCCCTTTTACAGTAAATAATTAAGGTCATGTACTTTAACCCTTGTTCTACTCAGCGGTACGTTCACATTTACATGGTGTGAATTCAGAACAGATGTGTCACAAGATATTGAATCATACGTGCAAGTAATACAAGAGAAATGTTATATTCCATATACACCCATGATTATAAAAATATATGTACAAACAAGACTCTGCAGAGATCACATTCGTAAACCCCAATTCATCAGTCGTTTATACATAGATAAAGCATCCACATACATGTTTTTTGATACAATGGTTCCTTCCCAAATATTTACCAAAAGTCACAGCTAAAAGGTTATTCTTATACACTAAACGTGGGTATAATTGTAAAAACAAGCAACTATGCTATTTACTTTTTTATTAAAACTTCTCTATATTCTCAAGAATGGAGTAATTTTTAATTCTACTATTTACTGCTCGTTGCCTAGGTTATCAGCCACCACTGCAGTCTAGCAGCAGTGTCAGAACATCTATAGTACCAATAAACGCTTTCTCATAGAGCTAGTAAGCGCTTCTCTAAAGCGGAGCTGGGTCGTTAGGGTATGTTCACACATTGCATTTTTTTTTAATGCAAATTAAAAGCTTTTTTTACAGTACCAGCAAAAGCTATGAGATTTCAGAAATCTTATGCACACGATTGCTTTTTTTTACTTCCCTGAATGAAATGAAAAACTGCTACTTTTTTGAGAACTGCAGCATGTCAATGCTTTCAGTGTTTTTTCACCATAAAAATCAATGAGAAAATGCAAAAAACGGTGCAAAAATGGCTGCCGTTTGAAGCAGAGAGCCAGTGGCAGGAAGGGTCAACAAGTAGGGTCAGAGCCAAGAGGTCACGTCAGGAACAGAATTGTAAGACAAGAGGATGGTCAAAATTCACGCCGAGATCAAAAAACAAGAAAAATCAGCAAACCAGCAGAAGCTAGGACAGCAAAACCAAATGACTATAAGTGCAAGTCAGAGACCCAGGTGTTTAAATAGCAGACAGGTCCACCCAAGGCTATAAGAAAGGAATAGTAATAAAACCAGACAATTAACCCCATACTCCCTGATCAAGCAGCACCAAAAGTCCCAGGAATTAAACAGGACCAATGCGGTCACGTGTGGCTTAGTGGCCGAAACAGGAACAAAAGGGACAGGAACTGGCACAGATGTTACATCTGATTGTTGGGAGTCCCACTGCCGGAACCGTCACTGATGAAGAGAAAGTAGTCCCATGACTTCCATGTGGCTGGAGCAGGAGTCTCCAATGTCTAGTACTACTTTGTTTAGAAATAGCTGACTGCTGCTCCATGTGAACAGTGCACTTGGGACCCCCTGACTCCCCATCAAATAGATGATATGCTGTGACACTGGGAATACCCCTTTAAGAACTGGCTATTTCAAGGACGCACTGTCAATGATAACTCTAGTTACTCTCTCAAAAAGGGCAAAAAACAATAAATATTTAATCAGAAGTGCAAGAAAAATCAAATCAGTAAAAGATGAGTTTTTGTTAAATCAGTTCGAGCCGTGTTCAGAGAATTGTGCGTGACAGTCGATTCAATTATCAGGGAACTTACACTCCACAAAACACTGTTCTTGTGCGAAGTCCTTCACGGAGACATCAGAAAGGCAATTTTGGGATTCTCTTCAATCACACTGATGTCTGCAATTCCACCATTTTCATTGTCTAAATGGATTTGGGTCTATGAATATCGGCTTTTCCACCATTAAGATCTCTGTATTTGATTTCATCCTTCCAGGCTGCGGATCACACAGCATTTTCCACGTTATCAATGTAACAGTCATAAGATCAAACCGTGAAGAATGTTTCAGCCAGAGGGTTTTTCCCATCAGAAATAGTGCAGATCTCGGCAGCCAATATTACTAGTGTCAAGCAGAGAAGCAATTTACTAGAATATACCAATTCCGGCTGTATGTACAATACAACTCCATACAGTAATTACTTTCTTCCCAAGCGAGGATACATATTTATAGATGTTTAAATAATGTATACATGTTCTGTTCGTATGGATATTTATTAGTGCCAGTATTCCTCCATGACGGACTGGCATTCACACACAAAGGAACATAAGGGCAGGAATATTATACACATGAGAGGGAAAGAACAATGAGCAATGAGCGAGCTTTCCCTCTTTTGTTTGCAATGCATGTTCCATTTCCACCCAAATTAAAACCATTCAACAATAGTCCAGAGACGCAGAGCAGCGCAAGTTCTCTGGCAGAAGTTAAGCAAATTATTTCTTACGATGAAAAATCTGACATTTGAAAAGCTCAAACAATTCTGGAAATGAAAACAAATGTTCCCGTTATCTACTACTCTGGCACCTCGGAGCAGAAACATGGACGTCTGCCAAACATTAAGGTCACTGGATCGGTGCCATATGCAGTCATTGCTTCCCTGACCTTATGACAACATTTTCGTTAAATCATAGGGACTGCTGGGGACTGCTGTTAGAAGAAGATTCCTCTAAGTACAAACTGTTCAGTTCATTAGAATGTGGACGCGGCGATATGGACGTTACAGAATACAACATGTGTCACGTGGGAAATGAGAAGAGCTTCAGATTCCTCTACTCTCACAAGACGCAGACAAGAGTGCTCGCTCTGGCTCTGAACCCAGCGCCGCCGCTTGTATGTAAATCTACTTTTGTTCTGAGCAACAGAAGTTTTTTTTTTTTAAATCTCCGCGGAAGATTATTTTAAAAGGAAAATCGCCTCCAGGGAGTCATCATCTTCTCCAAGAGCCTCTCACAACATAAGTCCATTCTATAACATAACCTTCCTCCTGAGAGAAACTGTGCGCTATACACCCCAGGGGAGACTTAGTAAAACTAGGGCAAAGCAAAGGTGGAGGAGTTGACTCTATAGCGTTGTATTCATGTATTCATGATATGGACAAACCAGTTCTAACGTTTTCACAAACTCCAAGATTATCTGTTATCATCAATCTTTATATTCCAGAATATCAAAAAGTCAAACTTTGGCACATAAGGCCTTATGCAAAAGTTTTGGACTTTTGCACCAAACAGATCACATTTCTTAAGCTGATTTACTTTACTGCACGCTGGAAAACTGGTTTACATTGTAGCTGAGATCTAGGCCAACTAATAGAAAGCAAAAAGATATTTTTCTGTGCTCTGGTTGCTATATTTTAACCATTTAAATGCCGCTGTCAATCACTGACATCGGCACCCAATATCACCCGTCCATGAAACGATTGCAGGGGGCTGATAGCTTGTCATGGCATGGGTTTGTCCTTCTGTGAAGCCCAGCTTGTGCCTGGGCTTCATAGGAGAACACAATTTTTCTCTATATATTGCAATATTGTTGTGTTGCAGTATATTGAACATGCAGAGAAATCCAGGAACCGGGGCACCAGACGTCCTCCTTTTGGTAACTTTATTAGTGTAGAAAAATCACAACTTTTTGGCCACGCGGGGCATGTACCAAGCCATAGAAAGAGAGAGATATGCATAGACAACCAACTACTGCAAGTATATAGAACATGCAATCAAACGATCACAGGTTTAATTTCTCTAAGGGCGACTAAAAAAATGTTGAAAAACACCAAAAAAAGTTAAAAAAACCTTAAGAATTAAAATCACCCCATTTTCACTCATTAAAAATAATTAAAAAATAAATAAATAAAATAAATATATTTGGTATATCCATGTCAACACAAAAGTATGATATATCAAAATATAAAATGACTTCATAAAGAGAAAAAAATAATCAAAATGCCAGAATTGATGTTTTTTGGTATCACAATGGCACTGATGCTGGTGGGATCAGGAGCTAAGAGTGCGCTCTGTGATCCGTAAAGCTTCACAGCAACATTTAATAGTTCCATAGAAAAGTGCTTGTAATCACTACACTTGTTTGCCCACCACTGCTGGACTAAAGTGGTGGTCGGTTTCCTAGGTAACAAGCAGTAAACAATCAAATTTAAATTCCATCTGTTCTTGAGAACGCAGAGGATTTTTAATAACAATAGAAAAGTTGCTTGTTTTGACATTTTGCAGTTTTAACCATTAAGGAACATGAGATTAACACTTTAACTGCTGCTATACACAAGGGATAGACTCCTATTCACTATAGATGACACTAATAGGGGATGTGAATGATGACATTGCCTGTACAACACTGCAGAATATGTGGGCGCTATGCAGCAGGAATATATATAGGCATATGATCACTGTAGATCGGATGTATAACTTGAAGCTCCTCCAAATCAATATTTAAACCTTCCCCATCTATAAAATTCTAATGAATGCGCACATTTTATATAATGATACATAATAAAAAATATATACAGTACAGACCAAAAGTTTGGACACACCTTCTCATTTAAAGATTTTTCTGTATTTTCATGACTTTGAAAATTGTACATTCACACTGAAAGCATCAAAACTATGAATTAACACATGTGGAATTATATACTTAACAAAAAAGTGTGAAACAACTGAAAATATGTCTTATATTCTAGGTTCTTCAAAGTAGCCACCTTTTGCTTTGATGACTGCTTTGCACACTCTTGGCATTCTCTTGATGAGCTTCAAGAGGTAGTCACCGGAAATGGTTTTCACTTCACAGGTGTGCCCTGTCAGGTTTAATAAGTGGGATTTCTTGCCTTATAAATGGGGTTGGGACCATCAGTTGTGTTGTGCAGAAGTCAGGTGGATACACAGCTGATAGTCCTACTGAATAGACTGTTAGAATTTGTATTATGGCAAGAAAAAGCAGCTAGGTAAAGAAAAATGAGTGGCCATCATTACTTTAAGAAATGAAGGTCAGTCAGTCCGAAAAATTGGGAAAACTTTGAAAGTGTCCCCAAGTGCAGTTGCAAAAACCATCAAGCGCTACAAAGAAACTGGCTCACATGAGGACCGCCCCAGGAAAGGAAGACCAAGAGTCACCTCTGCTTCTGAGGATAAGTTTATCCGAGTCACCAGCCTCAGAAATCGCAGGTTAACAGCAGCTCAGATTATAGACCAGGTCAATGCCACACAGAGTTCTAGCAGCAGACACATCTCTACAACAACTGTTAAGAGGAGACTTTGTGCAGCAGGCCTTGATGGTAAAATAGCTGCTAGGAAACCACTGCTAAGGACAGGCAACAAGCAGAAGAGACTTGTTTGGGCTAAAGAACACAAGGAATGGACATTAGACCAGTGGAAATCTGTGCTTTGGTCTGATGAGTCCAAATTTGAGATCTTTGGTTCCAACCAAAGTGTCTTTGTGCGACGCAGAAAAGGTGAACGGATGGACTCTACATGCCTGGTTCCCACCGTGAAGCATGGAGGAGGAGGTGTGATGGTGTGGGGGTGCTTTGCTGGTGACACTGTTGGGGATTTATTCAAAATTGAAGGCATACTGAACCAGCATGGCTACCACAGCATCTTGCAGCGGCATGCTATTCCATCCGGTTTGCGTTTAGTTGGACCATCATTTATTTTGCAACAGGACAATGACCCCAAACACACCTCCAGGCTGTGTAAGGGCTATTTGACCAAGAGGGGGAGTGATAGGGTGCTACGCCAGATGACCTGGCCTCCACAGTCACCAGACCTGAACCCAATCGAGATGGTTTGGGGTGAGCTGAACCGCAGAGTGAAGGCAAAAGGGCCAACAAGTGCTAAGCATCTCTGGGAACTCCTTCAAGATTGTTGGAAGACCATTTCCGGTGACTACCTCTTGAAGCTCATCAAGAGAATGCCAAGAGTGTGCAAAGCAGTCATCAAAGCAAAAGGTGGCTACTTTGAAGAACCTAGAATATAAGACATATTTTCAGTTGTTTCACACTTCTTTGTTAAGTATATAATTCCACATGTGTTAATTCATAGTTTTGATGCCTTCAGTGTGAATGTACAATTTTCAGAGTCATGAAAATACAGAAAAATCTTTAAATAAGAAGGTGTGTCCAAACTTTTGGTCTGTACTGTATATATTTTGGTTACCACCAGACAAAAGATATGGGCACCATTGTTATGTCTGCTATGCTGTGAAGGAGGCTACAATGGCTGAACAGTGCAAATATAGAGCATTTATATGCAAATAATACAGAGATCATAGATGGTTTGGAGTTGAAGGTCATAACACGAGTGGTTAAAATAAGAGTGTAATAAAAGTCCTAACGTTAAAACATCTCATCTCAGCTAATCAATTCCCCGGGAGCTGATTACAAGGATGTTCTCGCCGACATAACGCCTCCCTTCTCAATATTGATGATGAGTGTCCTTTAAAAATTCCTGTGCACAATAGCAAAAAAAAAGCCTGATGTTCTGTGCAGGTTATAATGAATTGTTTTTCATATTCAGTGTTCCTCTGTATAAATATACAATATGTAAAGCATTGTTCTACTTATGTCACCCAGAGACCAAGTTAGAGCTATTGCCGGAGTACAATGCATGGATTTTTCAATAAGTGGGGATCGGTGTGACAGAATGATGATGTACCTTTTTCCAGAGTGAGAATTATTGAAAAAGGTACAATCTACATATTTTCACTCTCAGGAGCAATATAGTCATTATGTTTAGGGGACTTGTCGCATAAAAGAGCCAATTTATCTCACATGAGCTGAGAAATACTACTTTGTAGCTAAGCAACTGAAGGCAAAATATGTTCTCATTAATTCACTCTTATGCTTATTTAAGAGACACAATTAGAACATTTTTACTTTCCAGTCTGCAGAACATGGGGTTTAGATTACGATATTTATTCTGAAAGACTAGTTAAGTGACATTGGCGGTATTAGTGACAGTAAGTGGCAGTGGGGCTGGGGAGGACTTTCCCCCGTATGTTGCACTTTATCAATCGAGTGCTCAAGTTTCCAAGAAATATCACTAAGAATTACACATCCTCAGACGTCACTTGTTAGCAAGCATGAGACCTTACCAGTCAGTCTGCCTTTCTAGTTGTTGCTTTTGAAACCTGCTGCCTTCCCATTGACTGCACGCAGCATGTAAACATAATGCGCCATACTACCACAGCTTAGTGAAAAAACCCTATAATATAAGGACACACACTCAGGGTAGTGTCACGGGTTTATCGCGGCAGAGAGGAGGCAGAAGACCGTGCTGTCTGATTTCTTGAACTCTTGCACTGTTTAGAAGCACTTCACCTTCATATTAAACAGTGCAGGTTTCTTCTACCAGTGCAGGGGTTAATCTGCTTAGCTGTGAGCTTCTGGGAGCTTTCCTGCTTTGATGATCTTAGCTGTTCAGTGTTGGCCACTCCACTCTCCTACATATACTCGCCTCTGGCAAGCAGGCATTGTCAGAGTTAGCTTCATGCTGCATGGTTCAGAAGTTGATGGAGTTTTGTTGTTTGAGGAGGACTTTGGTGGATTTATCTAAAGACTGGTTTTGCTTGATTTTGGTGGTGTGCAAATCCTCTTCTTCTCCTGTTTTGCTATTTCCCCTTCCTTTACTCCCCGGTGTTCCACTCTTGTTTGTGAGAGCATATTTGTGTGATTGTTTTTTTCCTTTATCCCAGTACGTATTACCTTGTTAGTCTGGTTAGTGTATTTCCATAACTACTCCTCTCTTTCCTGGGTGGGGGGAGGTAACAGACTAAGGGCTGATTCAGGAGCTCAGAAGGTACGTGGCCCCGGCGTCTTCACCATTAGAAGTGATCCGGGGAGCAGGCATAGCTAGGGTGCCCCTAGCGCTAGGGACAGGGAAAGAGTCCTTGGCCCTGGGATATCTAACAGAGTCGCGACAGGTGACCGATTTCTCCACATCTGAGAAAAAATTATTCTGATCAGACTTTGATCAGAGTGGCATCAGTTTTTCTTGGACGTGGAGAGAAAAAAACAGTTTCTCCACCTTCTCCATTCTGACAGTCCTAGAAAATCAGATTGCGCTTGTGTGACACCCCAGGGGTCTGGTTGCCACAGTGATAGAGATGTTATGTCTGAGAGCAGGTGGGAGGTCCTTTGGTCAGGGATCCTGTGCATGCCACACCTCCTGCCCAGTCTTGGGAGGGGAAGAACTTCCCCTATATAAACCCGGGGCTGAAGCAGGGTTAGGAGTCAAGGAGAGTAGAGACAAGAGACAGTCATAGGAAGAAACAGCTGGAGCTCAGTGGGAGCAATACTACTACGAGTCAGGGGCTGGCAGCTGCAGAGCTCGCCCTGACTGAGAAGCTTTCTTACCGGACCCGGCGTCCGAGGCTGTGGGGACTGACTCTTACCCAGCAGCAGAAGCCGACCGGCAGGGGATTTCAGGTCCTCAGGCCCAGAAACCCGAAGGCACGGTCACACGTGTGGGACCAGCACCGCCATCGTGGAGCGGAAGCCAATAGAAGGCCCCGAGTCACCGGCCTTACGGGTGAGCACCACACGGTACACTCAGGGACGTGGGCTACTTATATCCGCTTCTAGCAAGGTAGCCAGAAGAGTACAGTCAGTTTGGGAGGCCTACAACTCCGCCTGGCCAGGGGAGATCCCATCTGCTCAAGGACTGACCAGGCCCCGTTCGCTAGCAAGTACTCCGGGAGGGTCTATCGTTGTTACCAGTAAAGACCCTGAATTACACCGCACCGTCTCTGAGTGGTTCCTGCTACCCCCATCTTCCACGTCGGCTGCCCTGAGGCCATACCCCTCCCGTTGGGGGTTATACTATCACGCTGCACAATTCTACACCGGCCTCAGCGGTCTGCCCTGCAGCGGCAGCTCCATAGCTGCAAATCAACGGGTGGCGTAGTCGACACTCAAATAACATCTATCAAGACTGCCACACACTGAGTCTGACCGGGACCGGGTCCCCGCCACTCGGAGACTACAACCCTCATCTGATCCGGTTCCGGGTAAGCCCCCGTGCGCGAGACGCTACGCGACACAGCAGGCCCAGGGGCGCGTCAACTTTGGTGTAGTCGGCAGGATTTCGTGCCCGCAACCACCGGGTACTGCGTGCCTGAAAAGCAAAGACTGTTCAAACTTACCAGTGGTGAGGTTTCCCGCCATCCGGCGCCATCTTCTGCCTTCTTCCCGCCATCCGCGAAGTTTTCCCGCCATCCGGCGCCATCTTCGGCCTTCTTCCCGCCATCCGTGGAGTTTTCCCGCCATTGGACGCCATCTTGAGGACGCCGCGCGGGAAGAAGAGGGGCGTGGACTTCGAAAGCGCGCGAGAACTGAAGCCCCGCCTCACGTCCGGACGTTGCGTAAGGTCCTGGAAGGAGCCCAGCAGACGCCGACGTCACTGGAGCGCGACGGAAGGTCCTCAACCCTGACGATCTACTGCGGAGCCGCGGCCTACGGAACAGGATCATCGCAAGGTAGGCCACGGTCCACTAGGGGGGAGGAAGATGTCGGATACGGAGGAGAGCTTCACTGCCTCAACCCCCGCCAGCGCCACCGCTGCTGCAGTTATGCCCTTCACCATGCCCTATATCCCGGGAGCAGCTTGGCTACCCCAGTACTCAGGGGAGTCACATACCCTGCATGACTTTAGAGAAAAGCTGGATAGCCTCTTCCAGGTGTACCCCCTCACAGAAGAGCAAAAAGTGAGCATCCTGGTGGCCCAACTAACCAGGGCAGCTAAAAGGGAAGTAAAATCCTGGCCACCTGGGAGGAAGACTGTCGCAGGGATACTAACCCGGCTGAAGGATACCTTTGATACCCGCACCTCAGGCGAGATTAAGCTTAGATTCTACGGGTGCAAGCAGCGAGCGCATGAAAGTATAAGGGACTATGCACTAAACCTACAAGAGGCCCTGAGGGCCATTAAGCAGACCGACCCTGATGGAGTGGGAAACGAGGACAGGCTGTTGACTGAACAATTTATAGAGGGACTGTATTGTAATGCCCACCGAACCCAGTTGCGGGCGATGGCCTTACAGGATCCCCATCTGGGCTTTGCACAGTTCAAGGACAGAGCCATCCGGGTGCTCCGAGAACCGGCACCGGGTGGCGTTATGACCCACAGGCGCCCAGCTATTACTTACCACCAGGAGGCGGCGCCCTTGTCGGCAGGGCCTGTGGGAGTTGATGCGCAGGCTTTGGACAATGACCCGGCTCCAGACCTACACCATCAGGTCCAAGAGCTAGCTAAGAGCGTTGCTGCGCTAACCAGAACTGTGCAGTCTTTACAGGTTTCCACCCCAGGGAAGATCCAGCTGGCATCCGGACCGGAGGACATCCCGTGGCGTCGACCAAGGAGGACCCCACCGGCCAGAGGAAGACCCAGTGACCGATACAGCGAGGACGGACGACCCATCTGCCGCCGCTGCAATCAACCCGGACATATGGCAAGGTACTGTCCTTTAAACTGGCACAACCTGGGGTAGAGGGCCAACCCCCAGGAAAAAGATCACCAGGCCCATCGAACTGGCGCGACAGATATGTGGGAGGACGTCCAGTCTTGCCGGTGGTACTGGATGGCATTCCCATGAGTGCCCTACTGGACACCGGGTCGCAGGTCACCACCATCCCGTACGTGCTCTTTAAGCAGTACTGGAATGACTCGGATATTACCCGCTACCCTGACGACGACTTGAGTATCATCGCCAGCAATGGCCAGCCCGTGCCACAGATCGGATTTAAAGAGGTGACCATCAAAATCGGTAGAGTCGAACTGGCAGCACAGGGACTGATCATTGTAGATATTGACAAACATGAGAGTCACCCAAAAATAACTCTAGGAACTAATGTAATTGAAAATTGTCTTGCAGAGGTGATTTTCCTTTTACAGCAGGTTGCCAAGAACGCCAGCTCCGGCGAGCAGCGGGTGCTCCAGAAAGAGATCCGGGCACTGATGCGACGGCAACAGGTGGAACTCTCCGGCGGTGAGATTGGTAGCGTAAGAATGTGTGACCCTTTTCCTATTGCCATGCCCCCAAAAAGTGAAATGATGATTTGGTGCCGGGCAGCTATTGGTCTGAGAGGTAGGGATTACCAGGCAATGGTAGAACCAGTTTACTCAGACAGTAGGCCCACCATTTTGACAGCACGGGGGGTGGTTGATGTACGCCATGGGAGGGTGCCCGTTCGCATAATAAATATCAGGGAGAGGGAAGTGTACCTGCCCCGGTATGCCACGCTAGCCAAATTATATACCATTAACCAAAATTCTATACAATCTGTGGAACCCTTGCCTCCATCTCACCCGGAGGAAGGTAACGGCTCTAAGAAAAACATGGAGGACTGGTGTCAGCAACTACATCTGGGTACTGACTCCACTCCCTTACACCAGAAACAAGGAGTCTATCGGGTGGTTCAGGAGTACGAGAGAGTGTTCAGTAAACACCCGTTAGACTTCGGGCGAGTCAAGGGGGTAGAACACCACATCCCCACGGGAGACCATCCTCCTATAAAAGAGAGGTATCGACCCGTACCCCCTGCCCACTACCAACACGCCAAGGGGATGCTTAGAGACATGAAGGAGGCTGGGGTGATCAGGGATAGCTGTAGCCCCTGGGCAGCTCCACTAGTCTTAGTCAGAAAAAAAGACAACACCATGAGGATGTGTGTAGATTACCGGAAAATCAACCGTATCACACACAAGGATGCGTACCCCTTACCAAGGATAGAGGAGTCATTGGCTGCTTTAAGATCTGCTAACTTCTTCTCTACCTTGGATCTCACTAGCGGGTACTGGCAGGTTCCTGTAGCAGAGGCGGACCGGGAGAAGACCGCATTCACCACCCCGATGGGACTTAGCGAGTTCACCTGCATGCCGTTCGGACTCTGCAACACACCAGGAACCTTCCAACGACTAATGGAGTGTTGTCTGGGCCACAGAAACTTCGAGACGGTCTTGTTGTACCTGGACGATGTCATCGTATATTCCAAGACGTATGAGGACCACCTGAAACACCTGGCGGAAGTGTTCGAAGCTCTGGCGAGTTACGGCCTAAAGGTGAAACCCTCCAAGTGTCACCTCCTGAAACCAAAGGTGCAGTACCTGGGACACGTGGTGAGCGCTGACGGAGTGGCTCCCGACCCTGATAAGATCACCGCAATTAAGGAATGGCCAAGCCCCTCCAGCATAAAAGAAGTGCGGCAGTTCCTCGGGTTGGTAGGCTACTACCGAAGGTTTATTCCCGGTTTCACCAAAAAGGCAGCACCTATGCAGGACCTCCTGATAGGCCAGTCCCGGAAGGCCAAGAACCAGAAGTCGCCCTTCAAATGGGAGGAGTTGGAAGAAGAGTCCTTCCGCCAGCTGAAGATGGCCCTCACGGGGGACGAAATCCTGGCGTACCCGGATTATAGCCAGCCCTTTATCCTCTACACCGACGCCAGTAACATCGGGCTAGGAGCCGTACTGTCCCAGATCCAGCAGGGGAAGGAACGAGTAATCGCCTACGCCAGCCGAAAACTGCGACCCACCGAAAGGAACCCCGAGAATTACAGCTCATTTAAGCTAGAGTTCCTGGCCGTAGTATGGGCAGTCACCGAGCGCTTTAAGCATTACCTCGCTTCTTCCCGGTTCACCGTGTACACGGATAACAACCCGTTGACACACCTGGACACGGCAAGACTCGGTGCCCTGGAGCAGAGGTGGATGGCCCGTCTGTCCAACTACGAGTTCACAATCAAATACCGGGCCGGACGCTCCAATACCAACGCGGATGCCCTGTCCAGGATGCCCAACCTGCCGGACGAAGGAGAAGATCCGGAGGGACTGGAAGAAGTTGAACTCCCTGCGTTCCACCGTCATGGGACTATCCAGTATTCCCACCGGGTAAGGAGTAAGCAGGCTGCTACGTTGAACCCCTTACCTCACTACAACTGGGCGGAAACGCAAGACAGCGACCCTGCCGTCCGACTGGTGAAGGAGATGCTGACTCGCCCGGAGGCTTGCCTTGAACCAGATGCTCCGGAGGAAGCCAAACAACTATGGGCAGAGAAGAGTCGACTGTTCCTTTACAAGGGGAAGTTGTGCCGCAGAATGGTTAACTCCCGGACGCATGAACTACTCTGGCAAGTAGTGGTGCCACGAAGAGACGCAGCCATGGTGATGGAGGCATACCACGACGGAGCTGGACACTTCGGGTGGAAGAAGCTGGAGTTCCTGCTGCGCGAGCGATTCCACTGGGTAGGCATGAGGGGAACCATTGAGAAGTGGTGCAGAGACTGTGGCCCGTGCAACCTGAGAAGGAAGGACCGTGCCAGCCAGAAGACTCCCCTGCAGTCCATCGTCACCCGGCAACCGTTGGAACTGGTAGCCTTGGATCATGTAAAACTGACCCCAAGCAGAAGTGGCTACGTCTACGCGTTAACCATCGTGGATCATTACTCCCGGTTCTTGGTTGTCGTCCCAGTCAAGGACTTAACGGCTCAAACAGCAGCTAGAGCCTTCCAGCAGCACTTTTGCCGTCCACACGGGTACCCGGACCAAGTGCTGACGGACCAGGGACCTGCCTTTGAAGCGGAGGTCTTCCAGGAATTCTGCAATCTGTATGGCTGCCGGAAGATAAGGACGACACCCTACCATCCGCAAACTAATGGACTTTGTGAGAAAATGAACCAGGTGGTAATGGATCTTTTAAAAACGTTGCCCCTGGAAGAACGCAGTCTGTGGCCTGAGAAGTTGCCCGATCTGGTGGACCTATACAACCACATCCCGGTAGGTTCCACCAACTGTACCCCAGCTTACCTAATGAGGGCAAGACCTGGTAAGTTACCTGTTGACCTGGAAATGGGAGTCCTGACACCCGAGGACACTTCACCAGAAACAGACTGGGACACGGAGAGGCAGCAGCAGTACCGGAGAGTACAGGAGAGCGTGGAGCGAAGTCTCTGTCAGGCTAGGGAAAGACAAGAGAAAACTTACAACCAGTATGCTCCCGCTGTTCCCCTGGTACCCGGAGAGCAGGTCTTGAAGAGGAAGAGACGGCTCCACAAGTTGGACGACCAGTGGGAAAAGGACCCGTACACCGTACTGCCCTCAAGCCACGAGAACCCGAAGGTTTGTACCATCAGTAAAGACGGAGGGGAAACCACAGCTATTGTATCCCGGGACCACCTGAAGAAGTGTCCCGAACAACTGAGGAACCCTGAAGAGGAACAAGAAGACCATCGACCCGTAGAGGAAAGGGAAGATATGGTTAGTACTGTGCTCGGGGACTTCCCTCGGTCTTGGACTCAAGTCAATGGTGCAGTTGTGGTACCCGTACTCACCTTCCTCCAACCAGCATCCCAAGCACCTACGGAGCAACAGGTAGAGCTGGAAGAACAGCCGGTCCAGGAGGCAGAAGACCCCACACCCGCAGACCAGGAGAATCAACCCTCTGCTTGCAGTGAGCCTGCCATATCCCTAGTGAGCCAAAGAGCCGGTAGACAGCTGCCCAGTTTACCCTTGACAGCTCCTACACCCTGTAGTTCAGGGCTAGGCAGTCAGCTCCGTAGGTCCACTAGGGCCACTAGAGGCCAGTTACCCGCACGGTGGAGGATTTGAAGTGTATAAATTGTTTTATTTATGTTTACCTGTGTATTGTTGCTTGTGTATAATTTTGTGTTTCTAGTTATTTGTAGGAGTCCTTGGTGGATTTACCGGGAATCCTTGTACATAGTTGGAGCGCAACCCAGGACGGACTAAAGACTGTTAAGGACTCGGGGTAGGACAAACCCCTACCTGGTTACGTCTCCCTGTTTTGGTGAAATGGACACCTTGCTTTTCTTCAAAGACTGCACCCGGTTACGGACATGCCGTAACCATCTTTATATGTTTTTCTTATTGTATTATTATTGTTTTTATCTTGTTATGTTTTTCTAAAACATGTTTAGTCCCGGAGTACTAAATTTCACTAGGGGGGAATGTGACACCCCAGGGGTCTGGTTGCCACAGTGATAGAGATGTTATGTCTGAGAGCAGGTGGGAGGTCCTTTGGTCAGGGATCCTGTGCATGCCACACCTCCTGCCCAGTCTTGGGAGGGGAAGAACTTCCCCTATATAAACCCGGGGCTGAAGCAGGGTTAGGAGTCAAGGAGAGTAGAGACAAGAGACAGTCATAGGAAGAAACAGCTGGAGCTCAGTGGGAGCAATTCTACTACGAGTCAGGGGCTGGCAGCTGCAGAGCTCGCCCTGACTGAGAAGCTTTCTTACCGGACCCGGCGTCCGAGGCTGTGGGGACTAACTCTTACCCAGCAGCAGAAGCCGACCGGCAGGGGATTTCAGGTCCTCAGGCCCAGAAACCCGAAGGCACGGTCACACGTGTGGGACCAGCACCGCCATCGTGGAGCGGAAGCCAATAGAAGGCCCCGAGTCACCGGCCATACGGGTGAGCACCACACGGTACACTCAGGGACGTGGGCTACTTATATCCGCTTCTAGCAAGGTAGCCAGAAGAGTACAGTCAGTTTGGGAGGCCTACAACTCCGCCTGGCCAGGGGAGATCCCATCTGCTCAAGGACTGACCAGGCCCCGTTCGCTAGCAAGTACTCCGGGAGGGTCTATCGTTGTTACCAGTAAAGACCCTGAATTACACCGCACCGTCTCTGAGTGGTTCCTGCTACCCCCATCTTCCACGTTGGCTGCCCTGAGGCCATACCCCTCCCGTTGGGGGTTATACTATCACGCTGCACAATTCTACACCGGCCTCAGCGGTCTGCCCTGCAGCGGCAGCTCCATAGCTGCAAATCAACGGGTGGCGTAGTCGACACTCAAATAACATCTATCAAGACTGCCACACACTGAGTCTGACCCCCTGGGCACGGACCGGGTCCCCGCCACTCGGAGACTACAACCCTCATCTGATCCAGTTCCGGGTAAGCCCCCGTGCGCGAGACGCTACGCGACACAGCAGGCCCAGGGGCGCGTCACTTGGAGATATCTGAACAGCCTTATTGAATAACACTGGTCTGAGTGCTCTCTAATTTTCAACAGACAGCAGACGGACTGAAAAAAAGGTTGTGTGAATGTAGTCTAAAACTCTCAATCCCGGTATGGGAGGGACGACATGTATAACTACATTGGGCAATATGAGACAGTGGGTTTTTTTAGATCAAAGGCACAAAAGAAATAAATCGAACAATCGCACATACCACTGCAATAAAGTTATTCAATGATCCCATCGTCAAGAATTACATAGAATGTTTGACTTGTATTTAAAAAAGGGTTTTACATTTAAAGGAAAAGTGTCATCAGAAAAAGATCTACTGTTTAATTCAGGTTTCTATGTTAAATATATTTTTAAAACATTTTTGGTCATTTTTTTATTTTCCTTATCACAATCTGTATTAAAAAAAAATAGAAGTCTTGCAATGATCAATTTTCACACTAGCCACTAGGACCATTGTTAAAACCTACTTCCTGATCTTTCAGGAAATCCACATGTACATTAGCAGACTCTTATTTTTTGTATGACAGTGTGGAAGGGAGCTGTGAGATCACCTACTGTGATTGGTGGATCATGTGTTATCAGCTGTATATAGAGGTGTTATCCGTAATAGTAACTATGCCTGTGATGATAATGAGACTCCTGAAAACTCTTCTGTAAAGAAAAGAAAGTACGAGTCTGCAATGGCCGTAGTGGCTAGTGAGAAAATTGCAAGATATCATATATATATATATATATATATATATATATATATATATATATATATATATATATATAGTGATATAAAACATTGCCAATTTTTTAATATTAAAAGTACATTTAACAGAAAATTCTGATTTGAACAATAGGTCATTCTCTGATGATACATTCCTTTTAAGCGATCTGAGTAGGTTCCCATGTAGCCGATGTCATGTGTGGCTAAAAACTACTGGATATCCAGGACCATATGTGATGGTGATAGCCGCACAAGTCTGCAGGTAAAATTGAGATATTACGTAGAAAATTATGCACCCACTGGTCAGCGCACATGGGCGTTGTTTTAGCCCCATGCCAAATCTGTTATGTGGAACCCCAGAGTAAAGGTAAACAGGTACACAACATAGTCATGCGAAGTTGTACTAATCCTACAATAAATAGGCGCCATATGTCATCTACCTGCCTAAAAACTCTATTAGGCCAGTTTATACATAGTGCAAACTCTCCCTCTGGGGTTGCAAGAAATAAAATGTTCACATACTGGTTCATTAGAAATATCCACATACACGGCATTATTGTATCTACAGGTGCATCTCACTAAATTAGAATATCATCAAAAAGTTAATTTATTTCATTTCTTCAATACAAAAAGTGAAACTCATATTATATAGAGTCATTACAAATAGAGTGATCTGTTTCAAGTGTTTATTTCTGTTAATGTTGAGGATTATGGTTTCCAGCCAATGAAAACGCAAAAGTCATTATCTCAGTAAATTAAAATAATTAACAAAAAACATCTGCAAAGGCTTCCTAAGTGTTTAAAAAGGTCCCTTAGTCTGTTTCAGTAGGCTCCACAATCATGGGAAAGACTGCTGACCTGACAGATGTCCAGAAGGAAGTCATTGACACACTCCACAAGGTCCCAGAGTTCCAAATTTCATTTGGAAATCAAGGTCCCAGAGTCCGGAAGAAGAGTGGAGAGGCCACAATCCAAGCTGCTTGAGGTCTAGTGTGAAGTTTCCACAATCAGTGATGGTTTGGGGAGCCATGTCATCTGCTGGTGTAGGTCCACTGTGTTTTATCAAGACCAAAGTTAGCGCAGCCGTCTACCAGGACATTTTACAGCACTTCATGCTTCCCTCTGCCGACAAGCTTTTTGGAGATGGAAATGTCCAGCAGGACTTGGCACCTGTCTACACAGCCAAAAGTACCAATACCTGGTTTACAAACAACAGTATCACTATGCTTGATTGGCCAGCAAACTCGCCTGACCTCAACCTCATAGAGAATCTATGGGGTATTGTCAAGAGGAAGATGAGAGACACCAGATCCAACAATGCAGACGAGCTGAAGGCTGCTATCAAAGCAACCTGGGCTTCCATAACACCTCAGCAGTGCCACAGGCTGATCGCCTCCATGCCACATTGCCGCATTGATGCAGTAATTGATGCAAAAGGAGCCCCAACCAAGTATTGAGTGCAGCGTCAAAAACATGATAAAAACACAAAAACGCAATAAAAGAACACAAGTAAACTAATTTACTAAATAGGTGCAGAAAACTCACCAAAAATTCATTGTGGGAACGTAGCCTAACATTAGCAGCCTAATCATATGATATCACACTGTGATGTAAAGGGTTTGCTACCAACTACCACTGTGATAATGATGTCCTATCCTTTTCATGTTACGCTCCATACACTGTTTACACCCACTCACGCATGAGGTTGATAACTAGAGATGAGCAAATCCAAACTTAAAAGTTCAGAGTTCATAACGGACAACCGGTGCTAAACTCCGAACTTCTCCCAGAAGTCCGTTTTAATGTACAGTTTTAGTACCCGAACTGAACTTTGGACTAAAATTCGGTCAGGTACCTGAACCCGAACTTCCACGGGTCCACTCATCCCTATTGATAACAGCGGATATGTAGGGGTGCCGGGCGTCCAGACCCCCGCCGATCTGATATTGATGACTAGGTCATCACTATCACAGTAGTGGAAATCTCTTTTAACATGACCACAAAGCGCAATAATATGCTAAACTGCCATGGGTCTTAAAATTTCAACTCCCAACATCCAAGCTCAGGTGCCGTGTTGAAACGTTGAGTATATTCTAATTATATTAAAAAAAAAAACTTGAAACTGACAAAAGCTATGAAAAAACAAATGACGACTGAACTGTCAGAATGAAATACACATACAATCTTGATGACTAAATCTGAAACCTGACGGCATACACTATGTGTTCATTACCTTGCCATATCGTAAGTGAGAAACTAAATTCATAAACGTGAGATTTTCACGGTACAGTCCCAAGGACGTATATTCGAGTAAAGCACGGCACAGAATCGTAGGTTTCTGGGTAATGTCCCTTTTTCGGTGAGATACATTTCTTATCATAACAGGTTATGGTAACAATACAGTGTCATACATGTATAACATAGATCTAGCTCCTTACATACTTCACATAGTCTGCAACTGAAGACAATCACACCAAATAACGACATAGGCTTCTGCTGGTATAGTAGGTTCCGCCCATTACAAAACATTTTGTCTAAATAAGTATTTGTACCCGCAGTAAATACACATAGCTGTAAACGTTCTCTGTCCTTCCAGTCTTAGGAATGTCTCCCAAGTCATTTGTCATACTTGAAAAACGCACTTAGGAATAAACAGCATAGCTCTGCGACTGACGAGAACAATTTCTTTGTCTTCAGATTTAGATATGGGAGTTACATATTCTCTCAGATCTAGGAAATATACAGTAACGTGTAGGGACAACTCGCACTTTGAAAAAAGCAATTCTTGGTCATTGTTATGCAAAGGATGAATGACTGCATCTATAAAATACTTTAGGCGCTTGTGAAGATAGAATGAATGCCGCAGATTAAAGGAAAAATAAAATTTCAGGAAACCTGCTGCAGTCTGCAAGAAAACTGCAACTGGAAATAATGCAACAAAGTCCAGATCTAACTAAAACTTAAAAGGTTTCCCACTTCTTTTGAATATTGATAACCTATCTTAAAGATAGATCATCAATATTAATCAGTGGGAGTCCGGCACCCCCATTAATCAGCTGTTCTGCAGACAGCGGATAAAAGTTAGCAGTTGCAGACCTGAACAGCCCAGCTCCGTCAACTGTGCAACAATCACAGCCTGGACCTGCACATCTGATGAGTGGATCTGCTGTACCCGGCCATGGCCACTACACAGTTGGTGGACCTAACCTGTTCAGATCGTATCTGCTAACATCTGGTGGCTGCTGGCACTAAGAACTGTTGATCCTGTGAGGATGCCAACTGCCGGACCCTCACTAATAGAATATTGATAGCATATCCTTAGGATCGGTCATCAATATATAAGTAGTAGAGCAGCCCTTTAAGGTGATCATACATCTTCAATCACAGGTTTAGCTGGTTTGCTCAAAAATGAGTTTGCATAACACCAATCTCTCATGACAGTCTCTCTCCCCCATACATATGAAAGTTTGGGGTGGTTGTGCACTCGTGTTTTTAATTATGAGGAGGGTCCACAAAAGAATCAGGTGTTTAAAGGGGTTGTCCATTACTCGGACAATCCCTTCTCAATCCCTATGTTCCCCCTTGTAAAATAACAACACGTATGCTCACCTCAGGTAACAGCACTGCTCCAGTGGTGTCAGCACTTGCTTTCTTGGGAACTGCATGACACTATTATGTTAGGCAATCACTGCAGCCAATGAGCGCTGGCTTCACTCTCCCAGCCTTCGGACAAAATCAAGTACATCTGGTGGAAATGAGAGCTGCAGCTGCCCTATTAAATACATCTGGGGATAATGAGAAGTGCAAAGGCAGGGCGAGTGAAGCTAGCGCGGATTGGCTGCCCGGATTGCGTGACATAACAGTGTCACGCAATCACAGGAAGAGCAAGTGCTGACACCACTGGAACAGCGCCGTCACCGAAGGTAAGTATAGGTGTTGTTATTTTACAAGAGGAAACATAACAGGTGTCTGTCAATGGCTTTCTCCCCTCTCCCAATTAAAAACACAAGAATGCACAACCCTTTAAATTAAAACTGCCTATCTCTCCAACAGCATCTTTTTAAGGGAGCGTTGAGAGGCCCCATACACCATGTGTCACCCAGCATCATCTGTGGAAATCAGGAGGAGACACCATACACATTAGGTGGTCACCAGATCCCTCCAAAATTTCTAGTTTCAAACAACTTTTGACTAATGAGTTTATTGAGGAGCTTAGAATCTGCGGCAGTTAAAATAAAACTCACTTGATGGTTTTTAAACAATTATGCAATAAAAACGGGAAGATAATATAGTTTTCAAATTATTTTCACTCTGAAATTAAATATTTTTTGCAGATCTACTTGAACAGTGTCTAAATGAAATCCACTTTAATTAAATGTTGCACAACAAAACAATAATAAACCCATGGGGGGAATATTTTAAAATAGGAAGTCTACTATACCAATTGATACTCTATGCCCATACTCTATGACGACGGCCAATAGGACACTTATCTCCTCTATTACTTATCCCCTTACTCTATTGTATGTGAAGTATCGGACCTGAGAAAAAGAAATGTTCTAAATACAATTTCCTTAAAATAATATAAAAAAATGCTATATAGGTTCCAAGGACATTATTCAAATGATTGGACTCCCAAAAATTATTCCATTTTTCAATTGGATCACTGTATAGTAGAAATTCCTGATTGATTTAATTAGTTTTAGATTGGAGAAAAACAGAACACTATTTGGGCTCGTGCACACGACCGTATTTTAGGTCCGAATGTTGTCCATTAAAAAAAAATGGATCAAACTCGGAAAAAAGTTATTCAATGGGGCAGTACGGATGAACGTTTTTTTTTTCACTGATCAAATCGGCGTATGAAATAAATTGCAGCATGAATGATTTTCCACTGGAAATCGGATGAGACTCTCCCATTCAAGTGTATGGGTGCGAGAAAAAAAAAGAAAAAAAATCGAATGCCACCATATAGTCTAATTTTTACATATACATTGTAACTCTGTAACATAGGAAACTGTAAATGGTCTTGTAAAATGATTAATAGCTGCTGAGTAAAAAAAAACGGATTGCACACGGATGAAAAAAATCATCCCACATTTCTGGATCAGACTCTGAACAATTTTTTATATGGTCGTGTGAACCTATCCTTTGTCACTGGGGTTCTGATGGGGACAGAAGGAGCTGCTATAACTGTTGAACTCCTAGTATTGCACACTTGCTATTGATAGGATGGGAAGCGGTAAAGAAAAAAAAACACAATAAAGCACCAAAACAAAAGAGGAAATAAAGCCACACTTATATCTTGATGGACTTGAATTTACTTTCTTCCAACAATAGAACTAAAGAACAAGTGAGTGTGATAATAATTCTATTTTCCACTGAAAGCTCTAAGCTGTATAGATGTATTTTTGTTACAAACTTCAGCTTTATATTGTAAAAGTAGCATCAGGGTGACAGTATGCAGTTATCTGTATTAAAGATTACAGCTTCCCTTTGTAGACAATACTGACAGTTCCTCTTTCACTTTCGGCCACACTATACAAACCCCACTGCATTAAAAAGTAATAATAAAAAAATAACATGAACAAAAATACCAGCAATGTAGTCAGACACTCTTTTTTTCTTTCCTCCAAAGTGACTGATAAACCATTCAGGGTGCAGAAAACAATCTATTGAGTTAAAGAACTTTTTGTATAGAAAAAGGCAAGGTAGTATTGAGGTGTTTAGATACAATCTGAATGAACGTTACATTGTGTGGGCTGAATTCCTCTAACTGCACTTTTGATCCAGTAGCTTCTCTCTTGGTAATCGTGTCAGACACATAATTTAAAAAAAAATAAAAAATTTTTGAAGAAAAAGTTTTACATTTGGGTAACGTCTGGAAAAACAAACTTCCATTTTATTCATTGGGTAAGTAAATGAAAAGTCTGCCAAAAAAAGTGCTACTATAAATCACAATCTATCACTTCATAAATAATGACAAATGGTAATTCATAGTAAATCACTGTTGCAGTATTTTGGCCCTCTCTTGATATACTTGCCCGAAAAGTAATCACTAGTCTTTTACAGCGTATTTAAAGAAGTTGTACAAGTTTTAAAAAATTCAGCTGCTTTCTTTCGGAAACCGCACCACTCCTGACCACTGACTGGGGGCGGTATTGCAGCTCATTCACTTTATTAGGGCTGAGTTGAATACCAAATCCATGGTCAGGGTTGTTAACTGTTTTGGAAAGAAAGCAGACATGTTTTTCTAATATGGAAAACCCCTTTGAGAATATGAGAGGTAAGTTTATATATATATATATATATATATATATATATATATAGAATGTTGTTTTTAAAGGAATCTGTCAGGATTAACCCTCTTCAGCCGTCTATATGGACATGTAGGTCATAGAGAATTGAATAAAATTACACCTTGATATCTGCGATCTGATGTCTTATTCCCAAGTAATTCAGGTTTTTCTTATATGTAAATGATCCGTTAAGATCTATGGGCCGGACGTAGATCTACCTGAGAATCTGCCTCCAGAGGTTATTGTAAATTAAAGTTGGTGTTACCAGTGTGAGACATGTAGATCAGGAGAGAAGACTGTCAGTCATTACTTGTTTCACACTGGTAACTCCCCCTTTCATTCACAATAAGCCCTGGAGGCAGACTCTCAAGGAGATCTATGTCCGGCCCATAGATCTTAACAGCTCAGTTACAAATTAAGAAGCGAATTTCTCTGGATTAAGATAATGACTCACAGATATCAAGGTATCATTTTATTCAACTTTCTATGACCTGCAAGCCCATATAGGAGGGTTGATCCTACTGACAGATTCCCTTTAAAGGGGTTTTCCCATCTCATAGAGTGATACATATTGCTAGAATATGGTATCACTTTATGATCATGAGAACTCTACCTGTAGGACCCACCAATTCATGAGAATGAAGGGACCACCGCTCTTATTAAGCATTGTGGCTTGTTAGCTGCCATCACATGATGATATAAATAGCCCTTTAAGGCAGAGAAAGCAGTAAGGTAGACGCGCTATGAAAATCAAAAATCAATATAGCATAAAGAAAGCCCTGCGGATACTATGGTTGAGAGAGCAACGGACCCAGCTTAGTTTCCTCTGTAGTTATGACGCTGTGCAAGTCCGTCTCTCTACAAAATGGAATTGTAGCTCAAAGCTCAATAAACCTCACTGTCCTATAAAGTATGGGAAGGAGATCAACTGCGCACCCGACCTTCCCATCTAGGTCTTAGGAAGGGAATTAGTCATAGGGTGGTGTAAGTAAGCACCAGATAGAGGGCAAATTGCGATTTTAACTAAAAGTTTGCAGAATTTAAAAGATGAACGTAAAAAGAAAAAAGTTACAAATACCAAATTTAGAAAAGAATAATTTTGTAAAATTTTGTAAAGCACATATCAAAAGAACAAACACTTCTTTGAAATATATTCTCGTAGCGAGGTATTTATCACACGATTCCTACAGTAAGAAGCCACTTAAAGGCAGACTGTCAACACGTTTTTACATATGGAAGTAGAGCTATGGCTTTTGGGCACTTTGTCCCTAAAGAAAATGATACCATCTTTCTAGAAATCTGATGAGCCAGTAGTGAGAACACTGGTGTATAAAGGCCATAGGCAAATCAGACTGAAAGTTCACTGGGGGTGTTTTAGTGCACTTAGAATAAATAGTCAATGTATATTGACACGCCCCCCATGCCCTGCCAGACTAATTTGCATGTCTTATATACTAAATTTCCCACGACTGGTATATTGGATCTCTATAAAAAAGATATAATTTTTATTAGGGGCAAGCATCTATGAAGATAAACCTCTGCTTCTGTTTTTTAATAATATGCTGTCAGGTTCCCTTTAATGGAAATTCATGACAGTTCTAGGCTAACCTACATAAGATTTAATGCCTAACACAATGACACGACATCACGACTTTAGAACAGAAGAAAATATGTAAATATCAACATCTGTAATTTAAGCTAGTCATACACATTAGAGTAATGTCGGCCAAACCCACCGACTATTTAATGTGTAGTGGGGCCTCCAGATTCTGCCCTGACACAAAGAAGGATCATGCCCAATCCTTTTAATTCCAAGGAACATAAACTGCCAGCGGAGGTGTCCGGCAACATTTACTCCCTTTTCCCCATTAAAAACATATACAGTCTGAGCATGTAGCAAACAGCTGGTTTAAAATAGTCCAGTATTGTTCCATATAGAGCATAAAAGGCACAGACAAATATGTATAGATAAATCTAGACCTTTTGGGCTAAATGCAAAATGTTATGTGTGGCAGGAAACTAACAGTGGACATCATCCAGGAAACACCATCCCCACCATTAAACATGGTGGTGGTAGCATCATTTCTTCAGCAGGGACAGGGGACACTGGGCAGAATTGATGAGAAGATAAGCAGAGCTAAATTGTCACGCAGTGCCTTGGGCGCTAACCAGGTGCCTAGTACTAGGGGCACCTTGCTATGCTCCTATTACAACCTTTATCTGTCTCCTCCCCCACCCAGGGAGGGGGGACGCCGGAGTGTATAGGATAACACCAACCAGACAAACAAGGGAAGACGGACAGGGATAAATGAAAATTACCAACATAAAAAATACACTCACCACATAACAGAGTGGAACAGAAGGGAGTTAAAGGAAGGAGAAACCAAATAGGAGAAAATGAGGATGTGAGCAGAAACAAAACACCAAGCAAAAATCTCCTGAATAAATCTCCAAGTGCCAACTCCAAACAACGAACTATACATCCAACTCCTAACTAGGTAGTAAGAACTAACACTGGAACTCCCTAACTGCCAGAGGCGAGCATATATAGCAGACGGGAGTGGCCAACACTGAACAGCGGAGACAATCCAGGTAGGAAAGCTCCAGGGGCTTCAACTGAACAGATTCACCCTTGCACTGCTAGCAAGGAAAAAAACGGCACTGTTTAATAAGATGGTGAAGTACTTCTAACCAGTGCAGGAGTTTGTGAAACCACACGCCGCAATCTTCAATCTTCCGGCCCCTCTCTGTCGCGGTATCCCCGTGACATAAATACAGGGCAATCAAGGAGGAAAACCTGCTAGAGGCTGCAAAAGACTTGAGACTGGGGTGTACATTCACCTTCCAGTAGCCAACAACCCTAAACACACAGCCAGAGCTATAATGGATAGTTAAGATAAAAGCATATTCATGTGTGTGAATGGCCCAGACACAGTCCAGACCCAAATCCCATTGAGACTCTGTGGCAAGACATGAAAATTGCTGTTCACAGACACCTCCATCCAATCTCACTGAGCTAGAGATAGTTGGCAAAAAAGAATAGTCAAAAATTCCAGCATCAAGATGTGCAAAGCTGGTAGAGACAGACCCCAAAAGACTTGCAGTAGTAATTGTAGCGACAGGTGGTCCTACAAAGTATTAACTCAGGGGAGCTGAATACAAATGCACTTCACAATTTTCCGATTTATATTTTTAAAATATTTAAAAAAACATGTATCATTTCCTTTACACGTCACAAATACTTGCTACTTTGTGTTAGTCTATCACATAAAATCCCAATTAAATACATTTAAGTTTGTGAGTGTAATATGAAAAAATGTGGAAAAGTTATGAAAAGGTATGAATATTTTTTCAAGGCACTGTACATATACATACTTACTCAAGCAAATCATTCTATATTATAAACTACCAGATAAGAAAACCTAAAGTCAAACTGACCCCAACAACAGGTCCCAAATATCCCAAAGCAAGTTTGAAAACACTTCATGTTACATCGCCGCTCCTTTCGCCTATAAAACTGTATTCACACAATGAGATTAGTACATATATAAGAAACCATTTCACAGCTCAACACGACGCTCGACAAGCAGGTGAGCTCATAGATCACTCAAGCTCATGGCTTATGAGGTAATTATTGTTCCCAGGGAAACATATACTGCCAAACTAAAATCAAACTGATATGGGGCCAAGTATAAACACTTAGAATGTGCCTTAGTAGGAACAGAAGTTGGCAGGCGGCTGGAACATATGCCAGGTTACTTATTAATATTTTATTACACTTCTAATTAAACAATATATATCACATATCAACAGTGACTTATGGAAACATCCATGGATGATCCTGCAGTATAAATAATACTTGGATATAACCTTGTGCTACTGAGATTCTATATCATGGGCGGAAACTTCAATATCTTCTTTACAAAGTGTGTTTGTAAATAAAGAGAACTCGCTGTTTAATGAGAACTTTCTGACATCGTTTGTTCAACTTTTTACCATTTTTAAGATATCTGTTTGTTGTCAGTGAATGGAAACATTCAGATTTAGGCCACGGTCACACCTTCAGTATTTGGTCAGTATTTTACATCAGTATTTGTAAGCCAAAACCAGGAGTGGAAGAATCAGAGGAAAAGTATAATACAAACACGTCACCACTTCTGTATTTATCACCCACTCCTGGTTTTAGCTAACAAATACTGAACATGTGAATGTGGCCTTAAAGAGGACCTGTTGATTGTCATTTTTTACCTTTAAAGTCAACAAACAGATGTGTTTCGCCACTGGCGGACACAGACAGTTGGGGGCCCCCATGAAAGAACAATATATCGTCCCTTTGCAGCTGAATAGCTTATGAATTTCACCTGCTTTGGAGGTGTTAATGGCCCCCTTACCTCTTGGGCCCCTGTGCAGCCACACAGGTTATACCAATGATATGTCCGCCCCTATATTTCGCTCAGATTGTGTCTACATCTATATTGGGGCGCCTATCGCAATTAGATAAATAACTCTGCTCCAGACATCACCAGAAACTGACAGACCTCATTGCAAGTCTGTGGGGGCCGTCGGGTGCTGGTGGTATCCATTGTGAACACTTTATCCAGCATCTGGATATAAACAAGGATGTTTCCATTCACTTACAGCAAACATAGATGCTGAAAATACTGAGGAACAAAACTCTTTATAAAGAATCATAGATAGGCAAATCTGACAAGCCTTTACAAAATATCTACAGCAGAAATTTGAAGCTGATTTTCTGCACCTCTTAGGTTACTTGCGTTTTTTTCATTGCGTTTTTTTATAGAGGTTTTGATGCTTTTTTGCCTCTTTTTGGCATATCATCTTTTAAATAAAGCTGCTTTGTTTTTTTGTAGTTTCTGGTATTTGGTTTTGACAAAACTTTATTGATACAGTCGTGTGTATTACATGTATTTTCAGTGCGTTTCCACACCGCAGGCCAGTTTACGCAGCATAAGAAAAGCACAGTGAGCACAAGGTTTCTACAAATCCAACTCAATTTCCTGGAACTGTAAGGCTACGTTCCCACGATGAGCTTTTGGTGCGCTTTTGACACTGCATGCTTTTGCTGTGTCGAAAACACAGTATCTTAGGCCTTGTGCACACATTCAGTATTTGGTGAGTTTTTTACATCAGTATTTGTAAGCCAAAACCAGGAGTGGTTGATAAATGCAGAAGTGGTGACGTGTTTCTATTATACTTTTCCTCTGAGGTAAAAACTCACTAAATACTAAATGTGTGAACGCGGCCTAAGACATTGATTTTCCCCATAGACTTGCATTAGATGTGGAAAATCCGCAGGTAACAAACACACATGGGTTTTTAGTGCTTATCAGCGGTGGAAACACATCAAAAACGCATGTAATCTGCACCTAAGTATATCAATAAAGCTTTGTCAAACCCCAAAACCAGGAAGCATCAAAAGCAAAGCAGCTTTATTTAAAGCATGACATATCAAAAAGAGATAAAAACTGCAGCGTCAAAAACGTGATAAAAATACAGGTTAAAAAATACACACGCACAAAAAAGAAATGTAACCTAATTTAAATAATAGGTGCAGAGATTCTGCAGCGTCAAAAACTCACTCAAACCTCATCGTGGGAACGTAGCCTAAAGGGGCATTTACACGGCAAGATAATCGTGAATGATCGTTGCTAAAAACGCTTGAGTTTCACGACTATCTTGCTGTGTAAACAGGCTGCAGATCACCCGAAGAACGAGTAAAAAGCTTTTATGCCATAAAGGGTCATCATTCTCGGCGGTGCATCATCCTCTATAAACAGGACTTGCGCTAAGAACAATGGCAGCCTTCGCGCACTGAGCGATCTACTATAGCTCGCTCTGTGCGCATCGTTTGCTTTGGTCTGGCTGTGTAAATCGGCATGCAAACGACCGCGGATCAGTAAAAGTTTACCGATGAGCGGTCGAATGGTGCCACTGCTTGGTCTGTGTAAATAGACCTTAAGACGCTGCATTTTTTGCGCAGCGAAAATAGGCAGCATCAAAACATCATATAATAACCATTTCCCAGATTTTATAATCTGCAGCACGGCCATTCTAAAAAAAATTTTTAAAACAGCACTCCCATTAAAGGCGTATTCCCATCTCCAAGATCCTATCCCAATGTGTAGTAGGTGTCATAATAATAATAATATTAGCACATACTTCCAATTAGAAATGTAGTATAGTTCTTCTAATTCGCTATGTCTCTTTCCTCATGTGCAGGGATTGCAGGACTTTAGGTATCCATGGTTACAACCACTAGCAACTAGCTGTCACTATATCAGTGGTTGTAACCATGGATACCTAAGGTCCTGCAATGCCTGTACATGAGGAAAGAGACATAGCGAATCAGAAAAACTATACATTTCTAATTGGAGGTATTTGCTAAGATTATTATTATTATACCTATTACATATTGGGATAGGATCTTGGCGATGGGAATACCTCTTTATGTTTTTTATTTATTAAATGAGTGCATATGTGTAGGAAATGTAGTGCGAGGAGTGTATTAATATACTCACCAACCGCTGCTCTCTCCGGTGTCCAGCGCTGTTCTTCTCCTCTTCTCAGTGACGTCACCGCAATTGTGACTAGCCGGCTCACTCAATGCTCTATGAGTGAACAGGGAGTCTCTTTTACAATGTGGGTCTATGGGCCTCATTGTGACGCTCCATAGACTTATACTGTAAAAGTCAATTACGGGTCCCGCAGAGCGCAGCGTGACCCAGACAGTCTGCAGAGCGGAGACGTCAATCAGATGAGGAGAAGAACGACACTGGACACCGGAAAACGCAGCGGTAGGTCAAGACATTGCACGCACCTATACACACATTTAATAATAAAAAAAAAACTTAAATGGAGTTTTTCTTTACATAAAATACACCATTCACTTGAACTGGATGTGAAATTTTAGCAGATACCATCAAGATTCTAGTATGGATTCTGCAGTGACATTATCATGAAATCTTGAACATGTCAACACAACCTTAAAAATATGAAGGAGCAGTTCTTATGTTAGTCCTCTGTCAGATTAAGCCATTTTCAGACTTTTTCTCCCATGACTGATGAGCAAATGGACAGGAATAAATGCCATGCCTACCAGTAAGGCTGGTTCCCACGATGAGTTTTTGGTAAGTTTTTCACACTGCGTTTTTCCTATTTTACTTAATGGGTGCAGAAAATCCGCAACATCAAAAACTCACCAAAAGCTCATAATGGGAATGTTTCACAGTGAACTTTTGGTTCCTTTTTTGATGTTGCAGAATTTCTGCACCATTTTTGTTTCAAAGATGAGTTTCGGTGAGTTTTTAAGCTGTGTATTTTTGAAAAAATGCAAGTAACCTTTTACTTAATGGGTGCAGAAAATCTGCAACATCAAAACTCGCCAAAAGCTCATTGTGGGAACGTAGTCTTATTTAAATTAGGTTACTTGCGTTTTTTCATTGCATTTTTGTGTGCGTTTTTTTTCATTGCATTTTTCATGTTGTGGTTTTTGTCTCTGTTTGGTGTGTCATGCTTTAAATAAAGCTAGCTTGTTTTTGAAACTTTCTGATATTTTGATTTCATTGAACTTTTTTGATATACTCAAGTGTGGACTACATGTGTTTTTGATGTGTTTCCTCTGCGGAAAAGTGCTAAAAACACATGTGCGCTTTTTACCTGCAGATTTTCCCCATCTAATGTAAGTCTATTGGGAAAAACTGCACAGAATACTCAGCGGAGAAATTGACCTGCTGCGGATTTTTACGCGGCGTAAATAAGAAGCACAGTGGGCATGAGATCTCTATAAATCCCATCCACTTTGCTGGAACTGTAAGATGCTGCGTGTTGGAAACCACGCAGCGTCAAGAACGCGATAAAAGCTTATGGTGGGAACGTAGGCTAACATTGATATATTACTACTATAAAGCATCCAAGAGGCAGTACAAAAAGGTAATACATATGTTTATTAAAAAAAATGGCCACAATAATGTAATAACCACACAATACAACCAAAAAAAAAAAAAAGAAAGAAATGCCATAAAGAACAAACAATGCTCCTTTATCAAAGCAAACATGACCTCCATTGCAATTCCTGGGGTGAATGCTTTATAGACACAAGGGGGAAGTGGATTAGTAGAAATAAGTAAATATTTACACTTTGCCAAGAAAATAGAAAAAAAAAACCTAAGCTGCAGAAAGATCTGAAATCAATAAGAAATTCATGTGAATGTATATAAACAAGTTAATGGAACAAGTGGAAACAAAGTGTATTTGAACATGGGAGTGTTATGTTGCCCTCTTTAGGCTCTGGCTCTCAGTGCCGGTTTCTGTAGGCTCGCTGCCAATGAAGTAACACTGGATTCTGTTGCTTCTGCGATCCTGCTAATGAATGACTAACTCAGGCCAGCGGGGAAATGACATCACCGGGGTGTAAAGCACAACTGCATTAGGAAACTTTCTACCTGTTTCAATTATTTATCAATATGATCCTGTACAACAGATTCAGACCTCTGCATAATTCCTCCCAATGTCACTGGCTCTCCCCCCTCCCCTATCAGAAAAAAAATAATAATAATAATGCTGTCAAACCAGTTACTGTGACAGGAGGAAATTAATAGCTGAAAAAAAATAAATACAATGCGCTTCATATAATAAAAAATAATTTAAAAAAAAATTAAAATACATTTTAGGAGATAAATAAACATATGTCACCGCCCTTGAAGACGCATAATCTATTTATGGCATGCAATTATATCTGACAATTGTTCCACCATAAAAAAAAAAAGAGAGATCTGGGGACTGCATTGTCTACAATTGTTTTGCAGCTTGTTATTGATGCTGTTCAGGCACTAATAAAATGGCTGAGTCATTTCCTTTAAGTGGCAAGAGAACATGGATGATATTCATTCTGCTTTTCTTGATATTTAATCCTTCCCCTTTTTATTTTTCTTCCCAGATTCGCAAACCATGTTGAAGTAATAAATTTGAAAAGCAAATAATAAGTCCTGCCTATAGTGGTGGTGGTAGGGAGGGGGGTACAGACAGCTGCACAGGAAAGTTAGACAGGGGGAGGGGACATGTTCAGATCTTCGCAGAAGTGAGGTCAACCTGCTAATGTGTTTCTTTTTCCTATTTTTTTTTTTTTTTTTTTTTAGAAGTTACAATATGTCAACTCGATATTGTTGCCATGAAGAAAAAAAAAAATACAGACACATAAAAAAAAAAAAAAGTAAATGAAACACAAAGCCATTAAATCTGAGCATAGGGGGGCAGCCAAGCACAACTAAGAATACCGGAGCCATTTCAAACATGTAATATTAAACTGCAATGTAACCCTAGCTTTAAATAAAGGCAAGACAAAACTGCAATTAAGTCCATTAGGTGATAAGTTGACTTAAGCAAACAGCAATCTTTAAAAATAGGATGACTTCTATTTCGCCTCTAAGAAAAAAAAAATCCAAGTGCCCCGGAACAATGATGTTTATAGGATTTAACATGCAATCCGTTGTCTCCAGCACATTGCTGTGCATGTACACTATAAAAAGAGTTCAGCAGTAACCTAGTGCAGCCATTGGGAGTACAATAAAGCAGCATAATTGCAGTGCTACTTGAAATTACAGATCTAGGAAGGGGGGGGGGAATAAAAAGACATTGTAAAGCGATCATGCTTTGATGATTTGGGCTATTATCTGAAAAATGTCAACTGTAGATCAAACATTATTTTTCTGCCGAGGAGGAAGAAGAAGAGGAGGAGGAGGGAGAGTGAAGGGGAAGGAGGGAAGAGGGGGGGGGGTCCATTTGCAGATTATTATAAAACACTGCATTGTGTATTGTCAGGTCAGCACATCAGGGGTTAATCTCTAATACCTTCCACTGGAAGCGTCATATTAATAAATAGTCTGAAGCCATTAGATTCCTTGTTAAGGATTAAGCAGTTAATGCTTAACGTGTTTGTGCTGGTTACATGCCTGATTCTCTCTTCTTTTTTTTTTTCTCTCCCCCCTCCTCTTTTCTCTATCCGCCCAAGTTATTTTCAATGTATTTATTCAGGTACCTGTCATTTATCACTTTATTCAACACATCTTTGCCTAGCGAAGAGAGAGAAAAAATAAATAAATAAAAAATTTTAAAAAAAATAAAAGAGCTTTTGATCTCACTCAGCCTCCATTTCATAATTTCCTCCCCTCTTAAAAAAACATATTAAAACACACACAGTACAAGAGCTGGGAACAATATCAGGGGCTGCAATAATGCAATCATGAGCCGGCGGTGGGACTGTAATGGATGCAATCACATACAGACATATATATATATATATATATATATATATATATATATATATATATACAGGCAGGAGCCAGGCAGAATATTACAGCAAGACACAAAATGCAGGCAAATGACAAGAGATGGGATATTAATAGAGCTGTCAATCAAAAGGGGGAAGCAGAAATAAATCCTGATCTATAAGAAATAACACATCAATCAAATGCTATGGACAGGAGCACATCACCCAATGGGGGGGCTCCCAGCACCAGCCACAACAGCTGGAAGCCCCCTCCCCATCCATCACAACTACTGCAGCCTCCAGTGCTGCCATCATCACACCAACACAAAAGGGTTAATCACCTCTCCATGGTCGGTACTCCTGCCCAAGGGAGTATCTTCTGGGAGGAAATAAAGTTTGGAGCTGGATAAAAGTTGCCTGCTAGTTCTCTCTTCCCATAACAGCTGGAGCTCCGCTATGCAAATCGGATCCTCTGGTTTACATCTGACTAAGAAAAAGTCGCCAAGGGACAAGATTCTGGGTCTGTCTTCAAGGTGGAACTGAAAAGCCTTGTAGAAGATATAAGGTCCATGGAGACCACAGGGTGAGCCGACCCACTGCAGAGAAAAGACAAAACACAATCAGCTCATGAACAGCAGCAGCGGCAGCAGCAGCGGTACCGCTCCGCAATGTAGCACTACAGGAATGTGCCGCCGCCGCCGCTCCGCCGCACATTCTCCGCATCCTCCGGCTCCTTGGGGGAAAAGTTTGTGTAAAAGTTGCCGTGTGCGGTGGTGGGGGGTGAGGGGCTGCCGGCCGCCCCCCTGCAGCCGCCGGCACAGAGCGGATAATAATACCTTCACTGAGTTGGGCTCCATCTCGATGTTCTGACAAGGGGGCGCAATGTATAAGTGGGAAGCCTCCGACTGCCGCGGGAAGGGTTAAAATCATTCCTAGCTTACAGGAAGGTCCGCGGGGATTGGAGGATGGCGGGTCACGTGGTGTGACAGGGACGGCTTATAAGAACCTCCCCGAGAGTGGGCGGGCTTTCCTCAGACCCCTCCGGCGGTGGGAAGTAGTGAGCAGTGGCCGGCAGCATGGAGGCCCCGGTGACCGGCTTATGGGGAGTATGCGGCCAGTGTCCGCGGCTGCAGAGACCGGGCGCCCGACTGACCCAGGAGGCACCTGAGCGTTCCACCACACACGGCCCTGACATTGCCGTGCACCTGACAGCGGCTGTGACCGCACCGGCCTCTCCTCCGCCGCCGGACAGTGTGACCCCAGCACCGGGCTGTGATACAGCGGCTCATTCCCACACGCCGGGAGGACCTCGTGACGTCACAGGGCAGTTGACATCCAGTCACGTGACTGATACAGACCCGGCTCCCGGGAGAAGGCGCAACTCACTGGGAAGTCAGCGGAGGACGGCGGGGCCGCTACTGCTGCCCGGGGAGCTGGTGCTGGGGAAAGCTGTGTGCATGATGGCGGTATGGGGGGTGCTGGCTGTATGGTGGCAGTAAGGGGGGCATGGGGAGTGCTGGGTGTATGATGGCAATATGGGGGGGGACACATGGGGAGTGCTGGGTGCATGGTTGCAATATGGGCAGTGCTGGGTGCATGGTGGCAAAATTTGGGGAGGCACATAAGGAATGTGGGAAATGGCAGTGTGTGTGGGGGGGGTGCTCATGTCACAGGGATTGCTGGAGTGCATAGAAGCCATGTGACATGCACATGTGAAATGCTGGGTGCATGATGGCAATGTGCGGTGCAAATGAGGACCTCTGGATGCATCCAATGTGGGATTCACAGGGCTGCATATTGGCACGTGGGGACTGGAGTGCTGGGTACATGATGGCAGTGTGGGCATGCACGGACTATATGTAGGATGCATTTCTGGCACATGAATGCTATATTACATGGTTAATAGTGGGATGCATGTTGGAGGTTGTCCACTACTTTAGCATTGATGCCCTATCCTTAGGATAGCTAAACAATATCTGATCAGTCAGGACCCCCACCGATCAGCTGTTCTCAGCGGCCGCCAGCCAAAACTGCTCAATTGCGGAGCTGCTTGTCTTGTGATGGTGGCCGTGGCAGGGTATGATGAGTCCGCCTCCTATTCAATCAATAGGACCCCAACCTATGGATAGGTCATCAATGATAAAGTAGTTGAGAACCTCTAAGTGTGAGACACTGTTGAGAAGCACCTCATGCATCTTGCAAGGAAGACAGTGGAGTGCAAGTTAAAAATATGGATGTGTGCAAGTGTGGGGGGCATTGCAGGCACCTGATGATCAGTGGGATGCATGGTAGCAGTGTGGAGGTGCAATGGTGAGATTTTGGATGATTGTGTTCAGTGCACTGGAAGCACTTAAGGAAGCTGTCCACTACTTCAATATTGATGGCCTATCCTTGGCATAGGTCATTGATGTCTGGTGGGGGTGCAACACCCAGCTTTCCTGGTGATCAGCTTTTCTGTCGGTGGTGGCCAGAACTGCAGTTACTGAGCAGTGCAACTTCGTCTACAGAATAGTGGCCGTGGCCAGGTACTGCATATTCGCCCGGTATTGATTTGATTAAGAGGCAGATGTGCAGTACCTGGCCGCCATAGTCAACAGCTGTGATGCTTTGTAATCTGTGCGTTTCCAGCTACCGATACGGAGAACAGCTGATCAGCAGGGGAGCCGGTTGTCTCACCCCTCACCGATCAGAAATTGATAACCTATGTTGAGGAGAGGCCATCACTGTTATAGTGGACAACTTCTTTAAGGGATTTTGGGATGTTAATACTTTATGGAACTAAAAGTAAAGAATGTTTATACATTTAAAAAAATACACATTTGCTTTATGCAAATTGTCTGAGTGTTAAAGCAAATGCAAAATTCAAGATAATTATTGGCTTTTAAAGTTATATCCAAATTCTTAAATAATGTTAACAAATTCTGTTTACCTCCTAAATAATCTAACCCCTTCCTGATGTGATGCACATATACATCAAACACCTATGAAGCAGATGCCGGCTGCTTCATAGGTTCAAGTTTCTTCAGGAATTGAAAGTTTTTTTGTTTTTTTTAAAAAAAAATGAGATTTAAATCTGTCTAACTTTCCCCAATAAAAAGTTCTTTAAAAACATGTTTGTATTAGCCATGTGTGTAAGTGTTACCGATCAAAACATAAAATTAACACGTATTGAAAACACCAGAACTCGCATTTTTCAGGCACCAATCCACCTTAAAAAGTGATCAGAACATAGTGTGCACCCTAAAGCATACAGCTTCAACTGAAAAATAAGGTCTCAGAAAATGGTGACAAAGGCTGATTTTTTTTTTTTCATTGCAAATTTCTTTTTCTACGTGTGACGAAGTGTAACACACTACTTCAGGAAAACAAAAAACCTGTCCTGAAGAAGTGGATTACACTTTGAAATGCCTAGAAAAATAATAAAAACCTTTATTTTACATTATCTAGGGCATTTGATGTTACTTCATAAGCTGGCAGTGTGGAGACAGACCATGTATTTCTCCATTTTTTTTTCTAAATATGCTAGTAGCACAGTGTAAGTGCATTAACATTCAGCCACAGCCTTCTCCAGTTTCCAGCACCTCTCTGGTGGTCTTTGGGACCATATGACCATTCATTAGCTTAGCCGGCACATGCGTCGTTTCCTTTGTGGAGCGGTAGCTGCTTTCCTAGTATAGGCCTATGTGACTCGTAACGAGGATCTATACGCTCAGTGAGACAGCGACTTTCATTCATGTAGTCATGTGCAGAGGAGAACGAAGCCAGGGAAAATGTAATTATTTTAATGCTTTTACTATACACAAAGAATTGCGGAAAATTGCTAGTTTTCAGTCAGGGGTGGCGCCACATTCAGTCACTGCTTGCGCCGCCCACCTATTTGAAATTTGCTCCCGGCGAGTGCTGATATATATGGGGCGCAGGTGCAGTTTTACAGGTCCCCGTGCCTGCACAGTGAGGCTGTGTAGTTCACACGCACTGGGAGCTGCAGGTCATAGCACATGCTCAGTGAAGCTGCGAACTACAGTCTCACTGAGCAGGCACGGGGACCTGCAGCCGGACATGTAAAACTGCACATGCGCCCCACAAATATCAGCGCTCGCTGGGAGCAAATTTCAAATACGTGGGTGGTGCCAGCAGTGACTGAATGCAGCGCCGCCCCTGACTGACTTCCCCCGATGACTGAAAACGAGCAGGTAGGACAAAGTATATAAAATGTTATGGAATCATTAGAACACCAACAATTTTAATGAAAAAAAAGCATGTTAGTGATGTACATTGCATCACTAACAAAGCAATGGGGGCAGTGTAGATAGTAGATAGGACATGACAGGTTTCCTTTAAAGGGGTTGTCCAATCTTATATGACAAGTCTGCAGTAACTTTGTGACTCCTCACATTACTTGCTGTGAGGAGTCTCCGACACCAGGAGAGGCATTCATGTGACCACAAGTATGCAATGTGCATGCTCCTGGCCACAGTCCAACTAGACTGATTTCGGCAATAACCTTGCATTGAGCTAGGCAGGAAATAGGTTAGTCTGATTGTTTCCAGGTGTATCCATATCGCATATTTGCGGTCACATGACCGCAGTTCCCAGTGCTGACGCCAGAGAAGCCGTGCAGTGTGCTGGGAGGATTCACAAGTCTGCAATTGACTGCGGACTTGTTGTTTTAGACCGGTCAACTCCTTTCACTCACCAAAAATGACATAATTAAAAAAATATAACAGAAAAAAGGCAGCCATATTTATCAACCCCAGCATACAATATTAATACACTATGTAGTGGGTGGCTGCCTAATATTACAAATGCACACCGATGAGGCTTATATAGGGTTCCATCTGTAGTACATTATGTCTTGGTGTTAATAAATATGGCTACCCTTTTTATGGGCTCATCTAGTTACCAGGAAAAAAAAAAATCTGTTTTTGGACACAGTCAATCTCAGCATCATCCACTGTGTCAATTGCTTGCCCTCATCACCCCTGGTCTGGCTTGTATCCTGCAGCATTTATTGTACTGTCTGGACTTCAACATTTGTTTCAGGGCCTGCTATGTTCGATAGAATTAAAAATTGTATTGCTGATGCATTCAATTCCAGACTTTTTGGGTGTTAGTGCCGCTGGTGAGGAACGCCATCAACTTGGTTAGCCTACGTTAAGGTATGGAATGAGTGCGCTCAATGTGTGGCTGATTCAGTGGCCATCAGTTGCTTAAGAAGCTCTTCTCAAACATCATGGATAATTTTCTAGACTTGGATATCCAAGCGCATTAGACACATTAACTCAAGGCTGAATGTGCGGACTTTCATTTCTAGCTTAGAGGCTGGGAAGATAGGGGCGACCATAGCAAGGCTCTCAGAAGAGCAGGTGACATATGTGACGTCAGATCTAACTGCTTAATTTTCTCTTCCATTGAGACCAGTTGTTTGGGTTATGAGACAATTCCATGTTCTGGGCATGCATGCCATCCAGGCTGGCAATGCCTGGTATTTCAGATGACCATCTTCCCTTGAATTGTCTTCAGAGGCCTAAGATGGTTGCAAGGTCTACTTGAAGTAGTCACCATCAGCAGGGGTATTCAAATACCGGTGCTGTTGGTGTTACGTGTCTGAGGCAATGACAGTTTGTTTTTTGTGTATAGGAGAGGTTATTTACTCATGAAAACTGACTGCCCTTCAGTTGATGCTTCCTGAAGGTTGTAATAGCATGATCCAAAATAATCTCAAGACCTAGGGTTGATGGAACAGGTAAAGATATCAGTGAACACCAAAACGTTTAGGCATGTCAAAAACCGAGGTGGAGTAGTAGTCCACCATAGTCAACTAGAAGCTACGGCCCCACTATCAGTATTTGGTCAGTATTTTTCCTCAGTATTTGTAAGTCAAAACCAGGCAAGGAACAATCAGAGAAACAGTATAATAGAAACAAGTGCACCAATTCTGCATTTTTGACCCACTCGTGGTTTTGGCTTACAAATGCTGAGGAAAAATTCTGACCAAATACTGATAGTGGGGCTGTTGCCAGAAGTTGATAATAGCCACCTTATGAGGCTAGATTGGGTACACTTAAATGAGATAGACCTCAATTTTTCCAATCTGGTATCCAGGAGGCCCTAGAACAAGCCCTGTTCCTTTGGGGGGTACATGCACTCATGTTGGCAGAATATTAGTGATTACAGTTGAGGTCCATGTGGCTGCTCACGTTTACAGTAGCTGAATAGACCGTTTGACTCCGTGGAAGATGTTAAAGAATATAAATGTTATAAAACTAATTGGATGAGAAAACAAATGCTGTGGCCGAACCTCACTCAAAAAAGTTACCTTTCTAAATGAGGGTTTGTTGGGGCGAGACAATGCTATCTATGCTCTGCAGTCTAAATTGATTAAACTCTCCATTCTCTCCAAACTTGTTGGCTTCAATGAATTCTATCAGGTCCAAGAAACTGCCGCAGCTTGACAACATAAAACGGCCACTTTTAAACAAACAGTTAAAAATTTGAAGCGACACACCCTAATATTTAGATGGAGCCCCAATTTTGATCTGATGGAATAAAAACACAGGAACGCAAAGAGCAATATTAAATATAGTAGAGCAGTGTGTATGTCAATTGGAAGGCGGAAGTGAAGGTAACGTTTATATATAATCAGTTAAAATCTAATTTGGATATCTTTTTTAATTTGTCTATAGGTATAAGAATGTTATTGGGTGGCGAATAAGGCTAGCTAATATAAGGTGATTTTTTTAAACGGCAAAAAATGCATTGTGGTTTGTTATCTCTGTCAGGACCTGCACGCACAGTTGAAACCAGAAGTTTACATACACTATATAAAAAGACACATGTGCATGTTTTTCTCAATATCTGACATCAAATCAGAATAAACCTTTCCCGTTTTAGGTCAATTAGGATTACCATAATTTTTAATATTTGCCAAATGCCAGAATAATGAGAGAGAGAGAGAGAATGTTTTAAGGCATTTTTATTACTTACTGCAAAGTCAAAAGTTTACATACACTAAGATTACTATGTCTTTAAACAATTCTGGACTGCCCATATGATGATGTCATGTGTTTGGAAGCTTGTTACAGTTTATTTGGCAACATCTGAGTTAATTAGAGACACACCTGTGGATGTATTTTAATGCACACCTGAAACACACTGCTTCTTTGTGTAGCATCATGGGAAAGTCTAAAAAAATCAGCCAAGATATCAGGAAGAGAATTGTGAACTTGCACAAGTCTGGCCCATCCTTGGGTACAATTTCAAGATACCCGAAGGTGCCTTGTTCATCTATCCAAGCAATAATACGCAAGTACAAACAAGATGGGAATGTCCAGCCATCATACCACTCAGGAAGGAGACGGGTTCTGTGTCCCAGAGATGAACGTGCTTTGGTCCGACATGTGCATATCAACCCAAGGACAAAAGCAAAATACCTTGTGAAGATGATAGCGGAAGCTGGTAAGACTGTGTCAATATCCACAGTGAAACAAGTACTGTATCAACATGGGCTGATAGGCCACTCTGCCAGGAAGAAGCCATTACTCCAAAAGAAACATAAAGCCAGATTAATGTTTGCAAATGCACACAGGAACAAAGACCTGAATTTTTGGAGACATGTCCTGTGGTCTGATTAAACTAAAATTTAACTTTTTGGGTATAATGACCATCGTTACGTTTGGAGGAAAAAGGGAGAAGCTTGGAAGCCTAATAACACCATCCCAACTGTGAAACACGGGGGTTACAGCATCATATTATGGGGTTGTTTTGCTGCAGGAGGGAATGCTGTACTTCACAAAATAGATGGCATCATGAGAAAAGAAGATGATGTGGCAATACTGAAGCAACATCTCAAGACATCAGCCAGGAAGTTAAAGCTTGGGCGAAATGGCTCTTCCAAATGGACAATGACCCGAAGCATACTGCCAGAATGGTAACAAAATGGCTTAAGGATAACAAAGTCAATGTTTTGGAGTGGCCATCACAAAGCCCTGATCTCAATCCTATTGAAAATGTATGGGCAAAGCTGAAAAGGCAGGTGCGAGCAAGGCGACCTACAAACCTGGATCAGTTACACCAGTTTTGTCAGGAGGAATGGGCCCAAATTCCAACCAACTATTGTGAGAAGCTTGTGGAAGGATATCCCAAACGTTTGACCCAAGTCATTCAGTTTAAGGGCAATGGTACAAATACTAATGAAATGTATGTAAACTTTTGACTTTGCAGTATGTAATAAAAAAGCCTTAAAACATTCTCTCTCTCTCATTATTCTGGCATTTGGCAAATATTAAAAATGATGGTAATCCTAATTGACCTAAAACGGGAAAGGTTTATTCTGATTTCATGTCAGATATTGAGAAAAACCTGCATATTGTGTATTTTTATATAGTGTATGTAAACTTCTGGCTTCAACTGTATATGTATAATACTGTATAAAGAAGGTTTCCTGGGGGGATCCAGGAGCGTCCTTCTTTCTAATGCTCTTTAGCAGATTGCTTGTATTAGATGTGCAAGCACTAAATAGCACCAGATTTTTTTTCTCAATTTGTTTCTTTTTTATTTGTTTTTGTTTTTTTTTCTAATAAATGAAAGATGGTCTGCTGGGTGCACAGAGGAGGAAAAGGAGATGGGGAGGGAGGAGGCTTTATTATATAAACATATTAATATTAATGCGTTTGTCAGCTCTCAGGGCAGGAAAATACACTCAGCAAAGATCACACGGTCTTCAAATAATATTGAACGGTGGATGTTGGCTTTAGGAGAGAAGACAATAAACTGTGCCCACGATTAATCGATATGTATTAATAAAGGATAATCTGTCTGCAAATGTAAAGAAAAGCTAGAGACTGGATTGTTATGGCTGCAAGATGATCATTATTGTCAGTGAAAAATGGATCTACCCATCCATCCATCCTGTATGTAAATTAGTATGTTTGTATTAATATCTAAGCGTAAATTGTATTGTATATGTTGTTGGACGATGTCAGTTTCACTGCCTTTACAATATTTCTTTTATATACTGTAGATTGGTATATTATGGGTATTTTCTATGTAGCATCTGTTTCATTGTCTTTTTTTTTTTTACTTCTAAAGTGAAACCTCTTTGCTTTGATCAACCAAAATTGTATCTAGCAATGGTCGTCTTAAAGATATATAGATTGTGGCAGAACTATAAATCTGCTGCATAGCATATGGTCTGGGTAATGGTATATTCAAACTCCGTTTTTTTTTTGTTTTGTTTTTTTTATGGCTGTCAAAAATAGCAAAGCTTTCAAGCGAACATTGCTTCTAAAAACTCTGGCGTTTTTAGAATCCTGAATCTTTTTTGTAAACATTATGTTTTTGTCAGTGTTAACATTTATTATCTTTTTCTGTAAACATTTTAGGGGCATTTGTTTTTAGCTCTTTTATGTAATTTTTAGAGTGATTTCTGCCCATTTTTTACATCCATTAAGCAATGAATAAAATGCTAAAATTTTTTAAGCGAAAATTATGACAAAGTGCTCATTTTTAGCTCTCCCATTGATTTCTATTGTAAATTATGGAATGTCTTCCTAGTGGAAAACGCATGAATAATGGACAGGAACTTTTTAAAAGCCTGAAGCGTTTCAAAGATGCTGAAAAAGCTGACTGCATGAACAGAAAGTCATTTTTGCATAGAAATTAACAAGATGATTCTTTTCAGCATTTTGTGAGCAATTTTTTCCAGCATTTTTGGTAGCAGATTTGCTGGAAAAAAATAGAACACATTGTGCTAGCTGTGAGATATTGTGATGTCATTGCTAGAGATGAGTGATTCTCCTGAAAGTCATTTTGGGCATAGAAACATATAGAGGTTGAGCTGAACAGGACCTCCAAGGTCATCGTGTCCAACCCCCTGCTCAATGCAGGATTCACTAAACCATCTCAGACAGATGTCCGTCCAGCCTCTGGGTTGCACATTTGGTCTGTAAAATGCTGTCCTTAAAGAGGTTGTCCACTACATTTACATTGATGACCTACCTACAATGTCCCATCGGCTGGGGTCCGACACCTGGCACCCCCGCTGATCAGCTTTTCTCGGCGGTGGCCGCCAGCAGGGACTACTCACTTCCCAAACTGCTCCGTCTACTTGTAGTGGCCGCCACAAGGTACTACACATCCGCCTCCTATTGATTTGAATAGGAGGCGGATGTGCAGTACCAAGCCCCGACCACTACAAGTAGACTAATCAGCTCGGGAAGCGAGTAATCCCTGCCGGCAACTGGAAGGATAGGTCGTCAATGTAAAAGTAGTGGACAACCTCTGTAAGTAAAGACTCTATAATATCCCATTTTAGAAATGCTGCTCAAATCATCAGTGCACAACACTGGAAAGGCATAGATCTTTCCTCCACACAAGAATGGGCCAACAAATTGAACCTTTCATATACTCTAGAAGAGTTTATCTAGTTTATCCCGCACTAAAAATTAAAAAAATCTCCTTAACACTGGAATAGATGGTGCATATTTCAAAACTCAACCTCATTTGGAACAATACTATCATTTATTATCTTAACCATGATAGCTTTGCATACCAATAGCTAATATAATAATAAAATTGCTGTCTCTCCCCGCGTGATCACCCAAATATACTTCGCCTTCCCTTCCTATCCCTCCAAAGCCCTGTTATGGTCACTGTTTTCTTGTTAATGTTATTATTTACTCTGATTTTATTAAAATGTTATTCTGTTATTGAATATTCAAAAATAAAGAATATACCGGTACTAGAAACAATAAAAATTCTGTCCAAATTGAATCTAACTCTAAAAAGATTTTCAGTATGTGGTCTTTCCAGACCCCTAAGCATAATAAATGAATGAATAATAGTATGATTTTATTTCAACATCAATTAAAATTGAATAGGCTAAAAACGACCCCTCGACAAAGCTAGATGCGAAACGTGCGTCGGGTACAGTTCTTCATGGTCTGGTGAGATTTGTTACTTTTCCCTTATTGCCATTGTGCATTTTTCTACACTCCATACTTATGGAAATACACTAAATTATCCTGTGGTAATTGATCTTTTTTGAATGACTATTTACATCTATTGTACCTCAACACCTTTATTACATTGGTATCCGTCTGTCACATATGATCGTACTCTCTTTCTATTGTAGTTGATTGTATATATTGTTGGTCCATTACGTTATTATGGTATTCACCAGCCATTAATGTCTTATGTCATGTATATGCTTTTTAGCTTATTTAATTTTAATTGATGTTGAAATAAAATTATATTTTTATTCGTATGTTTATGGCTTGCACCTTTTTTTTTCTCTATCGGTTTAGTCTGTTTTTTGCAAATTGTGGTTATAGTACCTCTTGCTCATGATATATTTGTAGGTTCATCCATAATAAATGAATGGTTGAGAAGTGGTTAAAAAATAAAATATATTCGTCTGTCCTGTTGCCCTGGTTCTTCCCCACGGTGATGTGTTCACTTCTGATTGGTCTTCACATTTTGGTCCTAATCTTTTGGCACTGACTAAACCTCACATGGTCATGTTGGTTGTAACCTATGTCATGACTTGCATCCTGCACCACGTGACTTCCAAACCTTGGTGACACACCTTTTGGAAGGAAGATGAGCTTTTGGCTATATTGACTGTCACCAAGAAATTGGTGAATCAAAATACTAACTTGACAGATGAGTTGTCAATAGAAAGACAAGTACAGGGAAACCTCTCTAAAAGACCACCTCTATAAGAAGATCACCCCATTCCATCCTGAACTGATTTTCTGTGACACATTTTAAAGGGGTTATCCATTACTTTTTTCTTTCTTTTAATTATGAGTCCAAGAACTTACAGGTAAGTAGTTGCCAACTACCTGCCTGTTCTGCTCTGCAATGATGTGTTCTGGCTCAGGAGGCGTTTCTCCGGCTTCATTTGTCCTCACGTCAAAAGAGCAACTCTTTCACTTCCGGTCTGCTTTGTCTATAGGTCGTCACTGCCGACATCATGCTGATTGACAACCGGCTCCCTGCAGTTAGGCAACGGGAGCTGACTGTCAATCAGGATGACATCAGCAGTGACGTCCCCTCGACAGAGTAGAGCGGAAGACTAGAATCTGGAAGCAGGACAATCGGTGGAAGGAGTTGTCCATGACCGCTCTGAGAGAAAAACAGATCATTGCAGGATAGAACAGGCAGCTAGTTAGCAACTATCAGCTGGAAAATTCTTAGCTCCATAGCCAAAGAACCCCAAAGTCTGCATATGTCCGTCTTCATTTGGAGGCGCAGCCTAGAAAGCAACCTTCTCTAAACAATTCTAGCTGGTTGCATGTCAAAGTGGTGTCTCCAAGCTTTCCCAGACTTGTTTTAATTCCACCTAGGTCTGTAAATAGAGATGCATCACTGTATAAGAAGGCTGATCTGTGGTTGAGGGTTCTGGGAAAGTTAGGTGACAACCAATGTTGATCTACTGGCTTGTAGCAAAATATCTTTGAATATTCAGTAATTTCTTGACAGATGATATCAGGGATTTGCATTTTTTAATTAGTAACACAGTAAGGTGTGTGCACTGACTCTCAACCAAGATGAATGTATACTCATATACTACAAAACAAATACTAAATGGATACTTTTCCCAGTAAGTGGAGATGGCTTTCTCAGCCGCACCTATTGCTTTCATGTACATAATGTGTCTTGCCATCTCTACAGAGAGACATTAGCAGTAGCATAAATCATGATGCGGTGCTCATTCTTATTGTTGGATGCCTTCACTCCAAGTTGCTCCATCAAATCTGTCACCTCGTGGAGCTACACTGCCGAGCTGTCACAGTTATTGTGAAATGGATCATCTACACTTGTCAGGGTCTGAGATGTAAAGGGGCATAAGTGCCACAATAAGTCCACCAAGTGCTGGAGTACATGTCTTTGGTTGTGGCGGTCACTACTGAGTTCCAAAGTGCTAGAAGCGATGTCGGCACAAGAACCTTTGGGGTCATCATAGGTTGGATTTCATTCGTCCAGACCAGTGTTTCTAAGCTAAGTGCCCTCTACTGAATTATGTTTTTATTAAAGTACCTGCAAGGTTGTAGTAACACGGCGTTACACATTCAAACCACTACAAGAGTGGCCTCAAAAGACATGATGTGTACACAGTAAGGTACATAGAACACAGGTTGAGGACCTCGGGCAGAGGTCAGGCAGTAAAGACATTTAGGCAGTTTTTCCACAACAGCTGGAGTGCTAAAGGTTGCTGACTCCTGACCTAGGGTCTAGAAGCTTCACAGCTCTAAAATCATTATAAGGAATGCCAAGAAAAGAGCATGATAATTGCGCTCTGAAGTCATATGACAATTTGTTCTTTAGGCTATATTTGCACAAAGTTTTTTGAGGCAAGGAGTTTTTAAAACGGAAACCACTTCATTTTTAAGCTATGTGCTCACAAAGTTTTTAGAACAGTTTTTAAAGCAGAAACTCTCTTGAGTTTCCTCTGACTTTCTTCCCTGAAAAGTTTTTATCATTCTTTGATGTTTGTCCCACATATGCCATACCACTTGGGCATTTTAACAAATTAGTAACATTCTTGCTGTCACAAGTAAAAACAAAAACTCTAATAGGTAGTATTTTCAACTTATGGGATGGAGTATGTGGTCAGCTTTAATTATTGCAGAGCAATTCTTACAACTAAGACATGGAAATGTGCCAGATTTGCGTGCTGCTAAAAAATCTGGATTTTTTTTGCTTTTAAATTAAATTTGCGCGAATAAGTTCATTGGACAGACACCGACCCTTATGATATATGAAACATGGGGGATGTTTAAACAATTAACCATATTTAGCATCTCGCTGTAATAAACGCCAATGTTTAAGTATTATGACCTGATTATTCACCCAAATGTTGATACAAAGAGACTTCTATCTTCTTGTTTCTTTTTATTGTTACTAGTTTTATTTATTTCCTCTCGCGTTTTGTCTTCAATCTCTCGATAAGTATTCACTATTATGTTTTTCTGATAACCTCTCTGTATGAAATTGTCAACCATATTGACTTTTTGTTGCTAAAAATCGGCATTGTCTGGACAGATTTTACGGAGTCGGGTGAATTGACTTTTGGTAATCCTTTTAAACACCTGCGCAGAGTGAAAATTTTCTTTATAGAGCAAATTGTTCCTATTTGTTTCCTTAGAATATAATGTTGTCTTTAAAAGATTATTCTGTCTTATCAATTTAACATCCAAAAATTTAAGTATTTTTTGATCTTTTTCAAGATTGTATTAATAAATGTTAAGATAATCATGGACTAATAATTCAAGTTCTCTCTCAGTAGAAGTCCACAGAACAAACATCGTCTACATACCGAACCCACACGAGAACAAATTTAAACCACTCATTAGTATAGACATGTCTTTGTTCAAATTCAGACATAAAAGTATTTGCAAAATTTGGTGCCACAGGGGACCCCATCGAAGTCCCCTGTAGCTGCAAGTAAAAGTCAGTACCAAATCTAAAGTAAAGTAATTATTATTAAGTACAAGATCCAGCAAAGAAATAAAAAAAAGAGATCTTTGAATTGGTAATGATAGGACGTTCACAAACCCTGTCTCTAACATTAACTCTTTCTTTGATAGGGATTTTTGTTTATAGGCTGTGTATGTCAAACAAACAAAACCATGTTGCTTGAGAAATACCTATCATTGCTATCTTAGGCAAAAATCATCAAAAATTATTAGTATTTCTCAAGCAATTAGGAAGTGACCTAACTAAATGCTGCAAAAAAACTATCTACATATACAGGTATTGGGTGCAGGACAGAGTTTACAGCAGAAACAATTGGTCTTCCCGGAGGAGAGTGCAAATTTTTTTGTATCTTAGCTGTTATATAAAATAAAGGAACGCTAGAGTATTGATTAACAAGTGATTTTTTTTACGTATTAAAAGATATTAAACCCATTTCGTAACCTTCTTCTACCAAAATTTCAGTGTCCCTTTTTTTAGGATATTTAGGGAGGATAATTAACTAGTAGGATAATTTACTACATAGTAAATGTCACGTACAGACACAGGGATGTCCGGTGGATGGCACAACATATGGGTACAATGGGATGATAAAGGAAGAGGAAGGCCCTAATGGTAGGGAGCGGGGACTGGGACACCTACTGACACCAACCTGTGTGTGTCCCTAAGCTCCTCTAACGTCCTATGAGGGTCCCCCCCCCCCCACCGCCGTCACGTGCCTAGGCCCAACTACTAACCCTGGCTAGTGCACTGGACGACAAGGACTCTAGCCTTGCCACTACAGGTAATATAACACAGGAAAAAAGACAAACAGGGACTGACAAAAATAATAACTCAGCTCAGATTCTGCTTCAAAAGTTCCAAAACGGCACTAGGTAAACAGTACCCCAACAGTGGCAAAACCACAGTCACCGGAGGGCTCCAGACACCTAGCTGGTCTGCATAGAAGTAAACTATAGCTGACGATCAGCTGATGGGTCATGTGACTATTTAAAGAGAGGTGGGAGTGGTTACGAACCAACATCAGCTGACCAGCCTAAAAAAGCTGCCAGCAAAGGTGGGAGTGGTTACGAACCAACATCAGCTGACCAGCCTAAAAAAGCTGCCAGCAAGAGACTGACATTAAAGGGGTATTCCCATCTCCAAGATCCTATCCCAATATGTAGTAGGTGTAATGATAATATTAGCATATACTTACAATTAGAAATGTAGTATAGTTTTTCTGATTCGCTATGTCTCTCCTCATCTGCAGGCATCGCAGGACCTTAGGTATTCATGGTTACGTCCACTGATAAAGTGACAGTTAGTTAGCTAGTTCCTAGTGGTCAAAACCGTGGATACCTAAGGTCCTGCAATGCCTGCACATGAGGTAAGTGGCATAGCGAATCAAAAATACTATACTACATTTCTAATTGTAGGTATTTGCTAATATTATTATTATTACATCTACTACATATTGGGATAGGATATTGGAGATGGGAATACCACTTTAGCTCTTGCTGGACCAAAGGAAAAAAAACTACATTTAAAGTCCAGCATAACCAGAGCTGCCACAAATCCCTTTATGATTCGTGACAGTAGGATAATTATAGTAGTAATTATAGTATTTATTAATTATGGTATTTATTAGTTATTATTTATTAGTAATTATCATTATTTATTAGTCATTATAGTATTTATTCATTAGTTATTAATTATTATTTAGTAATTATAGTAGGATAATATAGTAGGATGATAACTAGTAGAATGATTAGTAAGTCATTTGTAGATATTAGTATCTGTTGTATTTTTGCTTCATTAAGGTTAAGTTTTGTTGGTGCAGTTTTTGTCTCTTTTTGGTATATCATGTTTTAAAGTGAATCTGTCAGCAGGTTTTTGCTACTTCATCTAAGAGCCTAATGTAAGGGCAGAGACCTTGATTCCAACAATGTATCACTTACTTTACTGGGTCCAGCTGTCCTGACACAGAGTTTTTCAATGTAGCAAGCAGCAGAGCTGAGAAAGCTTCCGCCGCCCACACCAGGCTCTGTATGTACATTGTCTGATGACAGTGAGCTGCTTATCACAGGAGAGAGTGGAGTCAAGCTTGCAAGCGTGCGCCAGCTAGGCATAGAAATGATAATGTCCTAGTGATAAAACCTTAATTGTAAGTAAACAACAGCACACAGCCTGATAAGTGACACATCGCTGAATTCGGTGTTTTAACCCCTACCTCATGCTATCCTCAGATTACAGAGCAAAAACCTGCTGACAGATTCCCTTTTAGTAAAGCTGCTTTGTTTTTGATAGTTTGTGGTATTTGGCTTTGACAAAACTTTATTGATACAGTCACGTGCAGCTCACATGCATTTTTTGTGAGTTTCTGCTGCAGGTTCATTTTTTACCTGCAGATTTTCTGCATCTAATGCAATTTTATGGGGAAAATCCGCACAAAAAACTCAATGTGCACGCAAGAAAAGTTACTATGATGCGGATTTGAAAAAAAAGAACAGTGGGCAAGAGATTTCTATAAATCCCATCCAGTTTGCTGGTACTGTAAGACACTTTTTGACAGCAAATCTATGTCTACTCCCTTAAGGAAGTGGACATAGATGAATAGGAGGGACCAGGTTCTGAGTTAAATTTAAAAGGAGGGAACAGGAGAGAGTTAGGTTAGTGAGTTAAGGTGATAGGCCTGTCTTAAAAGATGTGTTTTTAAAGCACGTTTAAAAACGTGGGGGCTAGATATTAGTCAGATCGCCCGGAATAGTGCATTTCAGAAAACTGGCACAGCACAAGAGAAGTCTTAGAGACGAAGGTGTGAGGTTCGGATTATGGAGGATGTTAGTCTTAGATCAGTTGTGGAGTGGAGAGCACTGGTAGGGTGATAGACAGAAATGAGAGAGGAGATATATTGTGGTGCCGAAGTGTGGAGAGCTTTGTGGGTTAGAGATAAGTTTGTATTGTATTCTATAATAAATGGGTAACCAGTGCAAGGACTGGCACAGAGTAGAGACGCCAGTGTAGTGGCTGGACAAAAATGCAACCCTGGCTGCCACATTCAGGATGGATTGGAGAGAGGAAAGTTTGGTTAGAGGGAGACCGATCAGTAGAGAGTTGTAGTAGTCTAGACAAGAATGAATAAGAGCGACAATAAGAGTTTTTGAAGTTTCAAAATTCAAGATTCTGGAGATGGTTTTTAAATGGAGGTAAAATGAGCGATTTGAGCAACTGTATATAGGGAATAAAGGAAAGTTATATGTCAAAAATGACCCCAAGACAGCGAGCGTGCCGCTTGGGAGTTATGGGTGAACCATCCAAGGTAATTGCAATATCGGGTATGAGTTTGTTACTAGAGAGAAAAAACATGAGAAGTTCAGTTTTGGAAAGATTTAGTTTCAGATAGAGGGAAGATCTGAAGTTAGAGACAGCAGACAAATGTCTGTGATTGATAATATACTGTATCAGGCTGTTGATTTAGTGGTCAGATGACTCACGTATGGTCCGAAAATCACAGCCTGTACACAGGCCACAAAGCACGGCAGTGTAAATGCAGCCTAATAAACCTGTCCATCATTGATATAACTTTCTAATGTAGTTAAGTTTATAGGGGGACTCTAACCAGATTTCACAATGCAAACTGTTTACATTATTTAACAGATCTTATACCTGATGAGCCTGATATACTTATTATTAAAATCTATGTCAGAATAGTTATTTTTTTTTCTGCCTAAAATATAATTTCTGTCCAAAATCACTATTTACTGTGATAAGCATTTTATCAGTCCAGCTGTGCTAGACAACATAAAAATGCTTAGTATAATATCAGGATGGAAAACTTAAAAAAAAGTTTTTTACAGCAATTCTGACAATGATTTTCATAGTAAATACACCTACCTGATCAGGTTTAAGACCACTATTCGATAAGATGTGATCACAATACTATTACAACACCACAACATGGTGGAGTGGAGACTTGAAGACCAGTGGGGCAGGAAAAGAAAATAATTGTATGATAAATTACTAATTGTATTATTTTTTAGCACAGGACATCTTTTGGGATGGGGGCATTTTTTAAAAAAAAAAACTTTTCAACACCCCATTACTTGTATTTATGGCCGTGTTCACAATATGCGTTCCTGATGTGTTTTTGTCTCACTTCTCCAAAAACACAGTAAACTTCTGTTTTATTAGCACATTTTTAGAAACCTCCCTCCTATCCCCCTTTTTTTTTAACAAGCCCAAATACTGAATAATTCTAATGCAGAGTGCTTTAAAGGTTAAACTCAGTATATACAGTTTCATACTGCGATTTTTTTCTGCCTGCATACATAGACATTGATGTCTGCAGATTTTAAAGCATCGCTGTAGAAAGGAGGAAACATTGGGTGTAAATATGCTGATTAGACCTTTACTAAGTTTGCTTTGCTGGCAACACCTGGTGGATAATTAACCAGAATTACTAATATATTATTTTAATAGCAATCATCAATTGGGCCTTTTATCGCTGGGTCTTAATAGCCTTTTTTATTTCAGTTGCTTTTATTTTATGCCTTTTTTTAGGAATATGTCTTCTTTTTAGTTTACCAATAAAAATTACCATTTTATCAAAGTTAATGATCAGAATGGTGATAATAGCGAGAGGCTGCAGGTTCAATGCCTGTACAATACAGTATTTTCTTTACAAGTGACGTGTAGGAGTTTGGGTGGGTGGAACATAATGCATTATTTTTAAACAGTCATGTTGTTAATACACAACTTTCACTTTCGCTCAGGGAGCAGAAGGTTCACATGGAAATAGTACATGGATCTGTCAAGTATATATAGTGGCTTGCAAAAGTATTCATCCCCCTTGGCATATTGCCTATTTTGTTACATTACAACCTGTGTTTAAATATTTTTGTAATACGATTTGTGTGTGATGCATCAGCAGTAAATAGTCTTAAGTTGGTGAAGGGAAGTGAGAAAAATATAGACAATTATATTTATGGGATCAAATAACTAAAAATTGGAATGTGCATATGTATTCCTCCCTTTTGTTGTGAAGCCCCTAAAAATTCCTGGTGCAAGCAATTACCTTCATGAGTCACAAACTTAGTGATAGGAAGTCCACCTGTGTGCAATCTAAGTGACACAGTCAGTCAGTAAATATACACCTTTTCTGAAAGGCCATAGAGGCTGCAACACCATTAAGCAAGTTGTTGAGAATTACAAGTCAGGGTTGGGTTATAAAAAAAATATCCCAATCTCTGATGATCCCCCGGAGCACCATCAAATCCATTATCATCAAATGTAAAGAACATGGTACCACAACAACCCTGCCAAGAGAGGGCCATCCACCAAAACTCTCAGCACGGGCAAGGAGGGCATTAATCAGAGACGCAGCACAGAGATCAAAGGAAACCCCGAAGGAACTCCCAAGCGGAAACTGGAGTATCTGTCCATACGTCATCAATAATCCGTACATTCCAGGTGGCCTTTATGGAAGAGTGGGCAGTAAAAAGCTTTTACTTGCACACAAAAACTGTAAGGTTCATTTTGAGTTTGCCAAAAGACATGTTGGAGACTCCCCAAATGTATGGAGGAAGGTGCCGTGGTCAGATGAGACCAAAATTGGTGCCAAACCAACACAGCTAATCACAACAAAACACCATCCCCACAGTGAAGCATTGTAGTGGCAGCATCATGCTGTAGGGATTTTTTTTTCAGCAGCAAGGACAGTGAAAATGGCCCGAATCGAGGGGAAGATGGATGTTGCAAAATTCAGGGATATTCTTGAGCAAAATCGGTTTCAGTCTGTCAGTGATTTGAGACTGGAACTGAGGTTCACCTTCCAACAAGACAATGACCCAAAGCATACTGCTAAAGAAACACTTGAGTGGTTTAAGGGGAAACGTTTAAATGTACTGGAGTAGCCTAGTCAAAGCCCAGACCTTAATCCAAATGAGAATCTGTGGTCAGACTTGAAGATTGCTGTTCACCAGAGGAAACCATCTAACTTGAAGGATCTCGATCAGTTTTGCCTTGAGGTATGGGCAAAAATCCCAGTGGCAAGATGTGGAAAGCTCATAGTGACTTATAATAATAATCTTTTTATGTATATAGCGCCAACATATTCCACAGCACTATACAATTCAGGCAATTTACAGACATTATCGGCACTGTCCCCATTGGGGCTCACAATCTACATTCCCTATCAGTATGTCTTTGGAGTGTGGAAGGTAACCGGAGAACCCGGAGGAAATCCACGCAAACACGGGGAGAACATGTAAACCGATTTACAGCTTTAATTGCTGCAAAAGGAGGCTCTACAAAGTACTGACTTTAAGGGGTGAATAGTTATGCACACTGAAGTTTTCAGTTATTTTGTCCAATTTGTTATTTGCTTCACAATAAAAAAAAAACCCAAATGTTCACAGTTGTAGGCATGCTCTTTACATGAACTGATGCAAACTCTCAAAAAAAACCCATGAAATTTCAGGTTGTGAGGAAGCAAAACAGGAAAAATGCAAAGGGGGTGAATACTTTCGCAATCCACTGTATATATATACACATACAAACCTACACAATGTATGTTGTGGCTGTATATTGCAAATACACTTATTTTGGCATGCTTTGTTGAGTTTTGAACAGTAGTTTTAGTAAGACAATCCCTTTAAAAAAGACCTGTCAGCAGCACAAAAGTGCCCAGTTTTTACTTTCATTGTATTCCCGATGTTCCCCTAAGTAACTAATTTTTATGGGGGGGTGTCTCACAGGATTATCAGTGGGAAGTCTTGAGGCTGCTCTGCATTATTACTCTGTGAGCCATATCTCTTTTGTAAAGACCTAAAGAATTAGATTTAAAAAAAACAAAAAAAACAAACAAACAAAACTGAATAATCAGAGAAGCAGCGAAAAGAAAACAAAAGCAAAAAATCTTTAAAGGGAACTTGTCAGCTTCTTCGTGCTGCCCAAACCATGAACCAGCGCTTCAGAGAAAATACAGGTGCATCTCAAAAAATTAGAATATCATCAAAAAGTTAATTTATTTCAGTTCTTCAATACAAAATGTGAAACTCATATATTATATAGAGTCACTACAAACAGAGTGATCTATTTCAAGTGTTTATTTCCGTTAATGTTGATGATTATGGCTTACAGCCAATGAAAACACAAAAGTCATTATCTCAGTAAATTAAAATACTTTATAACAACAGCTTGAAAAATGTTTTTAAAACCTGAAATGTTGGCCTACTGAAATGTATGTTCAGTAAATGTCCTCAATACTTGGTCGGGGCTCCTTTTGCATCAATTACTGCATCAATGCGGCAATGTGGCATGGAGGCGATCAGCCTGTGGCACTGCTGAGGTGTTATGGAAGCCCAGGTGGCTTTGATAGCAGCTTTCACTTCGTCTGCATTGTTGGGTCTGGTGTCTCATCTTCCTCTTGACATTACCCCATTTCCATCTCCAAAATGCTTGTCGGCAGAGGGAAGCATGAAGTGCTCTAAACTTTCCTGGTAGACGGCTGCGCTGACTTTGGTCTTGATAAAACACAGTGGACCTACACCAGCAGATGACATGGCTCCCCAAACCATCACTGATTGTGGAAACTTCACACTAGACCTCTAGCAGCTTGGATTGTGGCCTCTCCACTCTTCCTCCAGACTCTGGGACCTTGATTTCCAAATGAAAATTGGAACTCTGGGACCTTGTGGAGTGTGTCATTGACTGCCTTCTGGACATCTGTCAAGTCAACAGTCTTCCCCCATGATTGTGGAGCCTACTGAAACAGACTAAGGGACCTTTTTCAACGCTTAGGAAGCCTTTGCAAGTGTTTTCTGTTAAGTATTCTAATTTACTGAGATAATGACTTTTGTGTTTTTATTGGCTGTAAGCCATAATCATCAACATTAACAGAAATAAACACTTGAAATAGATAACTCTGTTTGTAATGACTCTATATAATATATGATTTTCACCTTTTGTATTGAAGAACTGAAATAAATTAACTTTTTGATGATATTCTAATTTAATGAGATGCACCTGTATAGTTAGGCCGGCATCCCTGCATCTCTTGCTATGGGAGAGATGTGTCATCTGCAGCAGCACTGGGAAAAGGCAATTTGGGGTGGTGCCGGATTAGTCTGGTCTCTGGCTGTGGTACCTGGACAGATCCTCTAGCTATAGCAATCGTGCAGTCAGGGTCTGATTGATGCCTGTGGCTTGGACAGCATGAATCAATAGACAGTTTCCCTTTAAGTGATTTCTAGTACATTATGCAGAAAGCTCACTAGCTATAGTGGTGGCTGCGGGAAGTCAAAATGTCATCATTGAACTTTAAGAATATAGAGATTTAGGCCTCGATACATCAAAGCAATTTCTGGCATAAGTTGTAATAAAAATTTGCAAAATTTAGGCATTGTGCTAAAATTTTTCAATTTTGGCATTTTCTCCCAGCTCTGCTAAAATGGGTGCAGCTAGTGCTACCATACCTCCTCATCAAGACCTTCGTGAAAATAGCCAGTCTTGATGAGTCAGGGCCTTAGTGTGCTGACAGTTAGGCTGTGTGCCCACTATGCGTTCTTTAAGTGTTTCCGCAGCGGCAATTCCGCTGCAGAAATGCTTAAAAAACGCTTGGTAGAAGGCCTGCCATGTTCCCCAATGATAATCCGTATGTGCTGTGCACATGCTGTGGAAATTTCCGCTGCGGATTATCATTGCGGAAAAAACGCAGCGCTACCAATTATTTTGCGGAATGCATTGACTTGCATTGGAATGCATGTCATTCGCATCACTACATGTGCACATGCGGATTCCATGCGTTTCAATGTGCGGATGGTACCCGGGTGTGGAGAAGAGGAGACTCCTCCAGACCCGGGTACAATAGTAACTGTAAAAAAAAGAATAAAATAAAAAATAAATATTATACTTACCTTCTGATGGCCCCCGGTGTCCTTGTCTCGGCTTTGTGGCAGCTCGCGGTGGACTCAAGGACCTGCCATGACGTCATTTAGTCATGTGATTGGTCACGCGACCGCTGATGTCGGCAGGTCCTTCAGTGTACCGCGAGCTGCCGGCAAGCCAGGACGCATCGGATAAAGGTCTCCTTACTGGTACTATGAAAGATAATGAACAAACATGTCATATCTTAGACACTTTTTGAGTAAAGCTTCACTCAGACATCGTGTTCTCACATACAAGTTCTATGTGTGTTTTTCACAGATAGAACATGTACCTGTCTCATTATAGTCTAAGGGGCTAACAGGTCCATGAATTTTTGCATTCCGCGTGGACCACACCAAAAACACAGAGACATTACAATGCCATCCTAGTTGCATTGTAGTACTGTTAGATTTTCATGTCTGAGTGTGCAAATTGCCTCTTCAGAGAAAAAGAGAACTTGTACTCTACACTGTGTTCCAAATTATTATGCAAATAATATTTTCTCAGATTTTCCCAAATTACCTATATGAATTGCAGTCATTGTAATTTTCCAGTCAAATAACTATTAGAGTACAATTGAAAGGTTTTTGTATAAACTGCCTAGGATAACAGTATATGTTTAAAAAAATAAAAAACTCAAACTGCACTCAAAATGCATGTTCCAAATTATTATGCACAGCAGAGTTTTCAACCTTTTCATTTTAATAAAGAACAAAAAAATGTTCATTTTTTCAATTATAAGCATTAGCAGGTTATTACAAACTGAAATCAAGCAGTTTTCAACTCAAAATGCCCCGTCTTATGCTGCACATAACACATCTGCATCTCTGGCTGCTATGGGCATAAAAGGGGACAAACTTATGGTGTGGCCCCCATGCTCCCCTGACCTCTACCCCATTGAGAACCTCTGGAGCATCATCAAAAGGAGTGTCTATGATGGCGGGAGGCAGTTCACATCTAAGCAACAGCTCTGGGAGGGTATTCTGTCCTCATGCAAAACAATTGAAGCAGAAACCATCCAAAACCTGACAAATTCAATGGACGAGAGAGTTCAGAAGCTCCTTTCGAACAAGCGGTCCTATGTGCAAATGTAACATCACCTAGAATAAAGTTTTGAGTTGAAAACTGTTTGATCTCAGCTTGTAATAACCTGCTAATGCTTATAATTTCAAAAATGACCATTTTTTTGTTCTTTATTAAAATGAAAAGGTTGAAAACTCTGCTGTGCATAATAATTTGGAACATGCATTTTGAGTGCAGTTTGAGTTTTTTATTTTTTTAAAAATATACTGTTATCATAGGCAGTTTGTACAAAAACCTTTCAATTGTACTCTAATAGTTATTTGACTGGAAAATTACAATGACTGCAATTCATATAGATAATTTGGGAAAATCTGAGAAAGTATTATTTGCATAATAATTTGGAACACAGTGTATAGTGCCACCTATTGGAAGTAGCAATCCTACAAGTCACAATCAACCCTTTAACGAGTCGTGCAATATGACTTAGGATAAAAGCCAAATCAGAATCTCAATTTGCAGACACTGTGTTTCGGGCTGTTGGCCCTCATCAGTGCAAAGTATGAGAACTGATTTGGCTAGGTGAGAGGCTCTGGACTGAGGCCTAAGGGGTAACGTTTCTCCTTATGGAGAGTGACATACCGGCTCTGGCATGTCAAGGTAAGGAGGCTTATTTGCCATGCAATGCTCCTCTGGGAAATTTAATATGCAAATTGCCTCTTCAGAGAAAAAGAGGACTTGTACTCTATAGCGCCACTTGAGAAACAAAAAAAATGGAAACTTTGATGATAAAAACTAACACACTGAGCAAATACTGATGAAAATTCGTATTTTTGTGCGCGAGAAAAAACATTGATGTAGTCAAATGAAGCAAGGGTCACGCTTGAGATTGGAAAGCCCTAATAAAGCCTGAGACCACCTACTACAAAGACATACTGATAAGGAATTTAGATTGTAAGCCCCAGTGGGGACAGCGATGATATGGTCTTTAAAACGCTGCAAAAAATGTTGGCGCTATATACAGTGCTGCTCACCATTATTGGCACCCCTTCATGTTTTTTCATAGACTGTACAATATCTTCAGAAATAAATGGAAATGTACCAAAGTTATATCCTCAGGATTTTTTAATTAGTGGTCCAAAGTAATACAACAATAAAACATTGTTTTTCAACTTCCATGTTGCAATTTCAAAGAAGAAGCTGAATAAACAGCATGTTCAGAAATATAGACACCCCTAATTAAGACTTGGTTGCACACCCCTTGGCATTACTGACAGCCTCCAAACATTTCTTGTAGCCATCTATACAGTGTGTACGGAAAGTATTCAGACCCCTTTAAATTTTTCACTCTTTGTTTCATTGCAGCCATTTGGTAAATTCTAAAAAGTTCATTTTTTTTCTCATTAAAGTACACTCCGCACCCCATCCTGACTGAAAAAAACAGAAATGTAGAAATTTTTGCAAATTTATTAAAAAAGAAAAACTGAAATATCACATGGTCATAAGTATTCAGACCCTTTGCTCAGACTCTCATATTTAAGTCACATGCTGTCCATTTCCTTGTGATCCTCCTTGAGATGGTTCTACTCCTTCATTGGAGTCCAGCTGTGTTTAATTAAACTGATAGGACTTGATTTGGAAAGGCACACACCTGTCTATATAAGACCTCACAGCTCACAGTGCATGTCAGATCAAATGAGAATCATGAGCTCATAGGAACTTCCCAAGGGGCTCAGAGACAGAATTGTGGCAAGGCACAGATCTTGCCAAGGTTACAAAAGAATTTCTGCATTACTCAAGGTTCCTAAGAGCACAATGGCCTCCATAATTCTTAAATAGAAGAAGTTTGGGACCACCAAAAGTCTTCCTAGACCTGGCCACCCAGCCAAACTGAGCAACCGTGGGAGAAGAGCCTTGGTGAGAGAGGTAAAGAAGAACCCCAAGATCACTGTGGCTGAGCTCCAGAGATGCAGTAGGGAGATGGGAGAAAGTTCCACAAAGTCAACTATCACTGCAACCCTCCACCCGTTGAGCCTTTATGGCAGAGTGGCCCGCTGGAAGCCTCTCCTCAGTGCAAAACATATGAAAGCCTGCATAGAGTTTGCTCAAAAACACATGAAGGACTCCCAGACTATGAGAAATAAGATTCTCTGGTCTGATGAGATGAAGATAGACCTGTTTGGTGATAATTCTAAGCGATATGTGTGGAGAAAACCAGGCACTGCTCATCACCTGCCCAATACAATCCCAACAGTGAAACATGGTGGTGACAGCATCATGCTATGGGGGTGTTTTTGAGCAGCAGGGACAGGATGACTGGTTGCAATTGAAGGAATGCGGCCAAGTACAGAGATATCCTGGATGAAAACCTCTTCCAGAGTGCTTTGGGTCTCAGACTTTGCTGAAGGTTCACCTTCCAACAAGACAATGAGCGTAAGCACACAGCTAAAATAACAAAGGAGTGGTTTTAGAACAACTCTAAAACCATTCTTGACTGGTCCAGCCCGAGCCCTGACCTAAACCCAATTGAGCATCTCTGGAGAGACATGAAAATGGCTGTCCACCAACGTTCGCCATCCAACCTGACAGAACTGGAGAGGATCTGCAAGGAAGAATGGCAGAGGATCCTCAAATCCAGGTGGGAAAAACTTGTTGCATCATTCCCAATAAGACTCATGGCTGTACTAGCTCAAAATGGTGCTTCTACTCAATACTGAGCAAAGGGTCTGAATACTTATGCCCGTGTGATATTTCAGTTTTTCTTTTTTAATAAATTTGCTACAATTTCTACATTTCTGTTTTTTTTTCAGTCAAGATGGGGTGCAGAGTGCACTTTAATGAGAAAAAAAGATGAACTTTTTAGAATTTACAAAATGGCTGCAATGAAACAGAGTGAAAAATATGAAGGGGTCTGAATACTTTACGTACCCACTGTAAGCTTCTTGTACTTCTCAGCTGGAATTTTCTCCCACTCTTCCTTTGCAGTTTGGTCAAGCTCTTGAATGTTTGCAGGGTTATTTTTCCCAATGGCAGATTTCAGCTCACCCCAAAGATTTTCAATGGGATTGAGGTCATGACTCATTGCTGGCAATTTTAAAACAGTAATTCTTTTCTTTTTTAACTATTCCTGTGTACCTTTGGATGTGTGCTATGGCTCATTGTCTCACTGGAGGACCCATGATTTTCGACTCAAACCAATTTTCTTACACTGGGTCGGACATTTCCCTCCAAAATCTCTTGATAATTCCCTCATTTCATGATTCCTGTGATATGGTCAAGGCCTCCAGTACCAGACGCAGCAAAGCAATCCCACAGCATTATGCATCCTCTGCCATGTTTATCTGTGGGGAAGGTGTTCTTTTCTTTATAAGCTTCATTGCGCCGTCTGTAAACAAACTGTTGCTTTGCGTTGCCAAAAAGGTCTATTTTTGTTTCATCTGTCTACAGAACATTTTCCCAGAAGGATTGTTGTTTGCCAAGGTACTCTTTGGCAAAAATCAGTCGTTCCTTTTTATGTCTTTTCTTCAGCAATGGTTTCATCCTTGGCCTTCGCCCCCAAAGCTCTGGTTGGTTTAGTGTGCGGTATATGGTACTTGTTGAAACCATGACCCCAGACTGTTCCAAGTTGGCCTTCAGGTCTTTGGATGTTTAATGTGGTGTTTTTTCCACCATTCGCACCAACCTTTTAAGACAAACCTTTTCAGTTTTCCTATTTCCCGCACATGCAGGGAGGTTCTTGATGGTTCCATGCTTGGGAAACTTCTTAATAACATTGTGCACTGTTGAAACTAGGACACCAAGGTCTTTGGAGATGGCCTTATACCCTTCGGAAGTCTTGTGCTTGGTAATAATAGCAGTTCTGATGTCCTCAGGCAGCTCCTTTGTCTTCACCATTGTGATAAAGGAACAGGGTCTACCATGTGGCTTTTTAAAATATTGAAGTCATCATTTATTGGCTAATTCATGTCACATGGACACCGACAATTAATCAAAGGTGAATCTAGTTTGTGATTTACCACAGGTGAGTCAAGATGTGTTTCAATACTAAATTAATGTAAAGGGTGCCAATACCAGTGACACAACAAGCTTTAGGTTTTTCTATTTTCCCTCCCATTGTTTTTTGTTTTAAATTATTGTTTATCATTTGCTCTTTTGTATTTAACACGAGGGCTCTATGAAAAAAACTGTTTCACTTGATTCATTTTTTTCAGGAGATATTCCACATTATGTACTTAAACTTAATGGGTGCCAATAATGATGAGCAGGACAGTAAGCAAAGTATAATAATATTGGCTAAATGTAAGGGCTCACTGGCCCTTTAAGAGGAATCTTTCAGCAGGTTTTAGCTATGTAATCTGAGAGCAGCATAATGTAGGAGCAGAGAGCCTGATTCCAGGGATGTGTCACTTACTAGCCTGTGTTTTTCTGTGTCAATACAATCATTGTTTATTCAGCAGGTTTATTGCTGCAAGACAACCTTCCTTGCGCCATCTAGTTCAACGTCACACCCACCACTTATTAGAAGCTTTCTGTCAATATACAATGTACACGGAAAGCTGCCAATCAGAGGTGTAGCCAGGGTTATACACAGCTCAGCATTCAGAGCTCTGCTAGATCGACATCAGACAAAACTGATTCTATCACAGCTGCTGCACCCAGTAAACTAAGTGATACATCACTGGAATCAGGGTCTCAGCCCCTTCATCATGCTCACAGATTCCCTTAAGAAGTTGGCTTATATCTGCAACTCAGTGAAAGAATGGCACAACTTTGAAGGAGATTGGTGGCTAAAAGGAAATCACTGGGCACTTGGAGAGATGAGCAGGAGCCTTATTACAGTACCATTAACCACTTCTCCTTTGTCTTGAAGAAGTTGAAGAAATTGTTGATGAAATTTGAGAATTAGGAAAGGGGCATCAAACCAGGAAATGATCTTTCTTTTGGACCAAAATACAACGTTTCCAATGAACAAGATACAAGAATTTGTCCAGGATTTTGTTGATCGCAACTTCAGTATAAAAAACGAACAGTGTTGGAAGGATTGTAGGACTAAAGAATAAGTGAGGCATGAATGGAACGGTGTCTGTAGAGAAGTGGAAAAACAAAGGGCCTGATTTATCAAGGTGTTTCCGATAGAATTCTGGTGTAAAACACCTTGAAAGTAACAAAATTTTTGCGCAATTCAAAGTTGTCCAAACAATTTTTGGGCTATTGGTGTTTTTTCTGCCAGGGAGATGCAGAAACGCTCAGGAAAATATCCAGAGCATTTCTGCATCGTGGGCACATAGCCTTATAAAGATATTTTGGGAATGGTTATTTAGTACTGAAGGTTGTCCCTAAAAATGACAAGGGATTAAAACGTGGACATTAACATCAAGCTTTACAATACAAAACGTGATAAGTTGATTTATTGCTCTTGATCTTCTGAGCTCATCCAAGATGGCAGACATTGACTTGAGTAATTTGTGATTGTGGAAATGAAATGATTGTATAATACTACTGTGATATTTGTATTTAGTTTTCTATCTATTACCAAATATTAAATGACCTACACTACATTTTCCAGCCTTTTATTTGAAGAAGTTGTACTGTACCTTACAGCAGTGCCCGAGGACAAAAAAAAAATCAATTCTTTGGAGCTGAAACTTATATTTTACTGACACAAATGACATTTGTTTCCATCCAGCCTTCTATTAAACTTCAAATCTGTTACCAGTTTTAGTTGTGGAAGAATTCAGCCTTGAATATTGTAAAGGTTCTTTGCAGAGCACATACTATGCCACAGCAGAAAGGACGGGCACAATTTCATGTTTGAAAAATATCCACTTTTCCAAAGAATTGGAATCAGTACTTTGTAAAGAAATAATTCACCTAAATCCAAATATGCTTCATCAAAGTACAATGATGGCTCATCTGACAATGTGAAATTAAAATTTCAGTTTTGGGCAAAATTCTAAGACTCCATTATATGGTTCTTTTCTCGGCAGAGGTCTCCTTACTGGTACTAAGAGAGATAATGAACAAAGATGTCATATCTTAGACACTTTTTGAGTAAAGCTTCACTCAGACATCGTGTTCTCACATACAAGTTCTATGTGTGTTTTTCACAGATAGACTATAATGAGACGGGTACATGTTCTAAGGGGCTAACAGGTCCATGAATTTTTGCATTCCACGTGGACCGCACCAAAACACAGAGACATTACAATGCCATCCTAGTTGCATTGTAGTACTGTTAGATTTTCATGTCTGAGTGGAAAAGCTTGAGAAACAAAAAAAATGGAAACTTTGATGATAAAAACTGACACACTGAGCAAATACTGATGAAAATCTGATCTAAAATACTGATGAAAATCTGATCTAAAATACTGATGAAAATTGGTATTTTGTGTGTGAGAAAAAACACTGATGTAGTCAAATGAAGCAAGGGTCACGGTTTGAGATTGGCAGACCCTAATAAAGCATGAGACCACCCACTAAAGAGACATACTGATAAGGAATTTAGATTGTAAGCCCCAGTGGGGACAGCGATGATAATGTCTGTAAAACGCTGCATGATGGTGCTATATACAGTGCTGCTCACCATTATTGGCACCCCTTTATTTTTTTTTTCATAGACTGTACAATATCTTCAGAAATAAATGGAAATGTACCAAAGTTATATCCTCAGGATTTTTGAATTAGTGGTCCAAAGTAATACAACAATAAAACCTTGTTTTTCGACTTCCATGTTGCAATTTCAAAGAAGAAACTGAATAAACAGCATGGGCAGAAATATAGACACCTCTAATTAAGACTTGGTTGCACACCGCTTGGCATTACTGACAGCCTCCAAACGTTTCTTGTAGCCATCTATACAGTGTGTACGGAAAGTATTCAGACCCCTTTAAATTTTTCACTCTTTGTTTCATTGCAGCCATTTGGTAAATTCTAAAAAGAATTATGGAGGCCACTGTGCTCTTAGGAACCTTGAGTAATGCAGAAATTCTTTTGTAACCTTGGCCAGATCTGTGTCTTGCCACAATTCTGTCTCTGAGCTCCTTGGGCAGTTCCCTTGAGCTCATGAGTCTCATTTGATCTGACATGCACTGTGAGCTGTGAGGTCTTATATAGACAGGTGTGTGCCTTTCCAAATCAAGTCCTATCAGTTTAATTAAACACAGCTGGACTCCAATGAACCATCTCAAGGAGGATCACAAGGAAATGCATGTGACTTAAATATGAGAGTCTGAGCAAAGGGTCTGAATACTTATGACCATGTGATATTTCAGTTTTTCTTTTTTAATAAATTTGCAAAAATGTCTACATTTCTGTTTTTTTCAGGCAAGATGGGGTGCAGAGTGTACTTTAATTTTGAAAAAAAATTAACTTTTTAGAATTTACCAAATGGCTGCAATGAAACAAACAGTGAGCAATTTAAAGGACATTTCGCTCCAAAATCTCTTGATAATTCCCTCATTTCATGATTCCTGTGATATGGTCAAGGCCTCCAGTACCAGACGCAGCAAAGCAATCCCACAGCATTATGCATCCTCTGCCATGTTTATCTGTGGGGAAGGTGTTCTTTTCTTTATAAGCTTCATTCCGCCGTCTGTAAACAAACTGTTGCTTTGCGTTGCCAAAAAGGTCTATTTTTGTTTCATCTGTCTACAGAACATTTTCCCAGAAGGATTGTGGTTTGCCAAGGTACTCTTTGGCAAAAATCAGTCGTTCCTTTTTATGTCTTTTCTTCAGCAATGGTTTCTTCCTTGGCCTTTGCCCACAAAGCTCTGCTTGGTTTAGTGTGCGGCTTATGGTAGTTGTTGAAACCATGACCCCAGACTGTTCCAAGTTGGCCTTCAGGTCTTTGGATGTTTGATGTGGTGTTTTTTCCACCATTCGCACCAATCTTAAGACAAGCCTTTTCAGATTTCCTATTTCCCCCACGTCCAAGGAGGTTCTTAACAGTGCCATTTTTGGCAAACTTCTTAATAACATTGTGCACTGTTGAAACTGGGACACCAAGGTCTTTGGAGATGGCCTTATACCCTTTGGAAGTCTTTTGTTTGCTAATAATAGCAGTCCTGATGTCCTCAGACAGCTCCTTTGTCTTCACCATTGTGATAAAGGAACAGGGTCTACCATGTGGCTTTTTAAAACATTGAAGTCATCATTTATTGGCTAATTCATATCACATGGGCACCGACAATTAATGACAGGGGAATCTCTTTTGTGATTTACCACGGATGAGTCAAGATGTGTTTCCATACTAAATAAATGTAAAGGGTGCCAATACCAGTGACACAGCAAGCTTTAGGTTTTTCTATTTTCCCTCCCATTGTTTTTTGTTTTAAATTATTGCTTATCATTTGCTCTTTTGTATTTAACACGAGTGCTCTATATAAAAAACTGTTTCACTTGATTCATTTTTTTCAGGAGATATTCCACATTATGTACTTAAAGTTAATGGGTGCCAATAATGATGAGCAGGACAGTAAGCAAAGTATAATAATATTGGCTAAATGTAAGGGCTCACTGGCCATTTAAAATTAATCTTTCAGCAGGTGTTAGCTATGTAATCTGAGAGCTGCATGATGTAGGAGCAGAGAGCCTGATTCCAGGGATGTGTCACTGACTAGGCTGTGTTTTTCTGTGTCAATACAATCATTGTTTATTCAGCAGGTTATTGCTGCAAAACAACCTTCCTTGCGCCTTCTAGTTCAACCTCACACCCACCACTTATTAGAAGCTTTCTGTTAATATACAATGTACACGGAAAGCTGCCAATCAGAGGTGTAGGCAGGGTTATACACAGCTCAGCATTCAGAGCTCTGCTAGATCGACATCAGACAAAACTGTGATTCTATCACAGCTGCTGCACCCAGTAAACTAAGTGATACATCACTGGAATCAGGGTCTCAGCCCCCTCATCATGCTGACAGATTCCCTTAAGAAGTTGGCTTATATCTGCAACTCAGTGAAAGAATGGCACAACTTTGAAGGACATTGGTGGCTAAAAGGAAATCACTGGGCACTTGGAGAGATGAGCAGGAGTCTTATTACAGTACCATTAACCACTTCTCCTTAACCACTTCTCCATGAAGAAGTTGAAGAAATTATTGATGAAGTTTCAGGATCAGGAAAGGGGCATCAACCAGGAAATGATCTTTCTTTTGGACAAAAATACAAAATGTTTTCAATCAATGAGATACAAGAATTTGTCCTGGATTTTTTTGATCGCGACTTCAGTATAAAAAACGAACAGTGTTGGAAGGATTGTAGGGCTAAAGAATGGGTGGAGTGAGGAGTGAGACATGAATGGAATTGGTGTCTGCAGAGAAGTGGAAAAACAAAGGGTACGATTTATCAAGGTGTTTCCGATTGAATTGTGGCGTAAAACACCTTGAAAGTCACAATTTTTTTGCGCAACTGAAAGCTGTGCAAAATTTTTTGGACTATTGGAGTTTTTATTCCAGCTACACCCATATTTAGTCAAAATGAAGCAAAGCCCACCCAGCAAATTTAACAAAATTTATGCTACTTTAGTGACCTAAATTATGCTAGAAATGTCCGCCAGCTCCTGGCTTTAGTAGCTTTTCTGTCGGAGGTGCACAGCAGTTGGAAGATGCTCCTAACTCATTAATATGTGTGCTCCTCTTAATGAATTTGGAGCGTCTTACTCCAGCTCTCCATTCATTACTGCTGGCGTGCACAATGCCGGTCTTAATGAATCAAGCCCATAGTTTCTAACAAAGTTTTCCGACTGATCTTAAGACTGATTTTAAGAAGGTATATTGACCCAGGAATCAAACAGCAAGCAGATCCTGAGACAAATGTGCTTGACGGGTTGGCACACTTTGTTATGAGGTGAAAATTGAGTGGGAGGCCTGCGTCTTTTGTCCACAATCTTCTTATAACGAGATATGTCTCTACATAACAAGTCATTTGTCTTTTGCCTGATTTCTACAGAGAAAACAGAATAGAGAAGAGGAACTCTGGAGGGTTGTCTACACATAATAAAGTTATGACCTGCTTGTCTACTTCTCCAGGGTCTGATTTATTTGTTCCGTTTGATCATGTCTTTGGGGATACTGAGGAAAAGTCTAACTTAAGAAGTTGCTCCACCACTTTTATATTGATGTTCTGTGTTCAGCAATATCTGATCAGTGGGCACTGGCACCCCCAACAATCACTGCCTTTCATTCAAATAGGGGTGGATGTGCAGCACCCGGCCGAAGCCAATACATAGCTGACGGAGCTGTGCTGTTCAGCTCCACAACTGCTAACATCAGCCCAGGACCGAGAAGAGCTGAGAGGTTGGGTTGTTAGACCCCCACTGATCTGATCGGTCATCATTCTAAAAGTAGTAGAGCAACTCTTTATCTTCTGGCAATGACAAGTGCTTAGTGAAAAGATGAACAAGTGTTTCACAAACAGACAAGATAAAGTGACCGCAGAAGGTAGATGACACAAGGGGAGAAAATTGTCCATATCAAATTATGATCAACAATCATTGATGGAGATTTACGTCCATGGACTGATTTCAATAGCCTGCGGAAGAAGCAAACCTACAGGTTGTTGGTCCAACACTTTTGAGCATAGAGAGAACAAGCTGTCTAGTTCTTTATATCCTAAAGTAGGGAAAGGACTCCATTAATTGAGTGTTATGAAATCCAGATTTTTCCCCACTCCGTGATGACCTGCAATCTTGGAACAATGACCCCCAAGAAAGAATCAGTTGTCTCAGTCATTGAGGAGCTATGCTTTTAGAAGAGGTAAGTAGGTGCTGATATAAACTGTGCATAAAACCACAATATATCATTACCCCAAACCACAAAGCCCTAGAAAGAATCTGCCTTTATATTTTTATCAGTCAGCCAATAAAAAAATGAAATTGAAATCAGAAGAAAAGGGATCACTCACGTTGCTTCACGATGGTTTCAGCGGTGCCCCAGTCTGTAGAATAAGTTTTATAATAATCCACTACTCTCTCAGGATTGAGGATGAAAAACTTGATTTATTGTGCAGAACAAAATATCAGGCACTGATGGAGTAACCGAACATATGCAACAAAAAATGTTAATGGAAACAAGGAAGAAAAAAACAGTTCACCCTCCGCTGTCTTGATGGCTCCAAGAGCTCGTGGTCAGCCCTCTGCCAGCGCTCAGTTGCATTGGTGAAGGAGTAGATCCAGCTCATCGGACATCAGAGGTAAGTAAAATATAAATTTATTTGATCCATGATTAAAAAAAGCGAACAATGTCGTTGCATATATACTGTATATCATATCCAACTATTCGAAGTAAGGAGGGGGTACAGGGAGTACAGTGCTGTAGTTACCAGATGTGTTTCGAACAAATGTTCTTAGACTTGGTAGATGAATATGATATTTGAAATGTGTCTGGTAACTACAGTACTGGTGGTGGCTCATGCTGTATATAGGGAGGCAGTGTGGGGGTTCATGCTATATATAGGGAGGCTGTGTGAGGGCTCATGCTGTATATAGGGAGGCTGTGTGATGGCTCATGCTGTATATAGCGAGGCTGTGTGGGGGTTCATGCTATATATAGGGAGGCTGTGTGAGGGCTCATGCTGTATATAGGGAGGCTGTGTGAGGGCTCATGTTGTATATAGGGAGGGTGTGTGGAGGTTCATGGGGTATATAAGGAGGCTGTTTGAGGGCTCATGCAGTATATAGGAGGCTGTGTTGGAGCTCATGTTGTATATAGAGAGGCTGTGTGGGGGTTCATTCTGTAAATAGGAGGCTGTGTGGCGTCTCATGCTGTGTATAGGGAGGCTTTTTTGGGGAATCATGCTGTACATAGGCAGTTGTCAGCATACTTAATTCTGATGAATATTAACTGATAATATAAATATAAAATAATTATAATTGTAATTAATATGTTAATATTAATATTGAGCAGAATTAATTTCAGCCTATTAGTTTGGCCTCCACAACAGTCACGGTCTCTCATGTGGCTACTCGGGAAAATTCATTGCCCATCCCTGATATACTGTAGATCATTGCAGGATGACAAGCTCCTTCAGGAAATGTCGCCATGTTTCTAGGGCAGATTTAATGGCAAAAGGTTCATGGTTTTCAATGCTACTTCAAATCTACTTTGGGGACAGTATCTTGAGGATTGCATTCAGTGAACTCCAGATTCCTGATAGGGGTTAAAAGTAGAATTCCAGAGAATCCCATAAGTACTGAACCTTCCATTAGCCAGCACTAAAAGAATTGTAACGTAGAAGGGCTGCTTTCAGCATTTGTCTAAGGCCACGTTCACACGTTCAGTATTTTACATCAGTATGTGTGATAAATGCGGAAGTGGTGACTAGTGATGGGCGAGCAATAAAATGCTCGGGTGCTCGATGCTCGGGTCGAGCACATTAGAATACTCGGGTGCTCGACCCGAGCAATGAGCCCAATGTAACTCTATGGGAAGCTCAACCATTTTTCTGGCGGCCCACCAAGCGGTCTGCAGAGGGACTAGAAATTGTGGAAATCGAAGGGAACAGTGCTCAAATGACATGGGAACAGCATGGGGAAGGCCCCTGGAAGCATTTCTGACTCCCAGGTCACTGCTGTGAACAATGTTGTCAGAGTATTATGCCACTTTTACAGACTCACAATAAAACATGCAAAAACGAAACCAAAATGGATTTTCCTGGGAAAAATGTGAAGGAACATCCTTTGCAGAGTAATGACTTGTATATAAGGCAAAATAAATTGCCAAAAACAAAAATGCTCTTCCACACCTTGGGCTATATTTACACATATTGTTTTTGATGCATTTTTGCTCTTTTGCATTGCTTTCAGCCAAGACAAATGCATTCACTGGGAAATGTCATTTTAACATTTTGCAATCTTATCTGGCTATGTGTTGTGTGACACATCATCAGATACATCCTGTTTCATTTATGATGGAGGGACTCTGAAAGTCACAAAGCCTACTTTTATAGGGCAACAGGGGGCCCTTACTATTCTTAAAGGGCCAGCAGTCGCCCCTCGCTACTGTTAGAGAGCCATCAGCCGGCTATGCTTTGTTGTTCTCATTATTAACAAGTGGGTCTCCTATACTGTTATTGCGTATGCAGTGACCGCAAGGGGTGCCAAAAATTTGGACGCACGTAACCCAATACCCCTTTGAAGAGACAGAGGAGGGTCTCTGTAAAAAAAAAATGTTCCCATTATAAAAGAGCGGGTCTCCTATAGTGGTAATGCCGATGCTGTGACTGCAAGGCCTGACAAAATTTGAGAAAAACCCCACTATGAATTTAAAGACATAGAGCAGGGCCACAGTAACGACATGTTCTCATTGCAAAGGAGCGGTTCTGCTATATAGTTATAGGGTATGCAGTGAGTTCAACGGCTGCCTAAATTAGGGTAAAACCCCAATACCAATTTAAAGACACAGAGGTGGGCCTCAGTAACGACATGTTCCCATTACAAATGGAGCAGTTCTGCTATACAGTTATAGGGTATGCCGTGAGTACAACGACTGCCAAAAATTTGGAGGCACTCCAATGCCCCTTGGAAGAGACGTAGAGGGCCTCATGAAAAAATGTTCCCATTATTAGGAAGCGGGTCTGCCATAGTGTTTGCCTATGCAGTGAAGCAACGGCTGGCAAAAATTTGGAGGAACTCCAATGCCCCTTGCAAGACAGGAGGTGATATGGTAGATATGGTGGTGAATGATATGGTGATGGAGGATGAGGAGAAGGAGGAGGACAAGAGCAAATAGACAAAATCAGGAAGCGAATACCAATGTCTGGGTGTGAAGAGGTGCATGGGAATTGACCTCCTAAAATAAAGACCCCGGATTTGAGTTTATGTTACGCTGCTATCATTCAGTGGTGTTGAGAAGTCTAGTCCAATCCAGCCCTTGTTCATTTTCATAAGAATCAGCCTGTCAGCATTTGCAGTTGACAGGCGGAAGCGCTTATCAGTTATAATTCCACCAGCGGCACTAAAAACCCGCTCTGATAAAACGCTGGCGGCAGGGCAGGCCAGGACCTCCAAGGCATAGAGAGCCAGTTCATGCCACGTGTCCATCTTGGATACCCAATAATTATAAGGCACAGAGGAATCACGGAAGACGTTGGTAGGGTCGGCAAGGTACTCCCTCAGCATCTTCCCAAACTTTGCACTCCTTGTGAGAGTACCCCGCGCCTCAGGGCCTGTAAGATATGAAGGTCTGAGATAACTGTCCCAGAACTTGACAGTGTTCCTCTGCCTCTGCTGGATTGGATTTGTGTCTCTCTCGCCTGTACTCCTTGGTTGTCCAACGAACTGTGACCTCTGCCGCCAGTGTTTTCACATGGGAATTTTTTTAAATGGTCAGCAACAAGGGCCTTCTCGTACTGCCCCATTTTAGTAGGCCTGTTCGCCTCGGGAATAAGAGATAGAAAGTTCTCCTTGTAGAGTGGGTCTAGAAGTGTCACCAACCAGTAATGACTGTCACCCAAAATTTTAAGAATGCGAGGGTCATGGGAAAGGCAGCGTAACATAGCAGTCTGGCATGCATGGCTGAGTTTAACAGGCAAGACTTCCGTGTCCTCACCAATAGGACGACTGACCATGCTCTCCTCCTCCACTCTTTCTTCAAACCATGCACACTGAACAGACGGTATGACAGTTGTGCAGGTAGTACCGTCTATAGCGCATGAAACTAGCTCCTCTTATTCCTCCTCCTCTTCCTCATTGTCACACAATCCACGTTGGGATGAGATGAGGCTGGACTGTGTGTAATCACCCTGTATGGTTCCTTGCTCCATCTCATCGTGCTCCACCTGCAATGCATCCTCTTTGATTGTGAGCAGAGAGCGTTTCATATGACAGTGAAGCGGGATGGTGACGCTAATTATGGCGTCATCGCCGCTCACCATCTTGGTGGAGTCCTCAAAGTTTTGGAGGATGGTACATATGTCTGACACCCATGTGCACTCCTGAGGTCTCATGTGTGGAGTCTGAACTGAATACCGATGGCCTTGTTGATGCTGGTAGTCAACAACTGCCCTCTTCTGCTCACAAATCCTTCCCAACATCTGCAGTGGAGAGTTCCAATGCATGGGGAAATCACACACCAGTCGGTGACCCGGAAGCTGCAAACGCTGCTGAAACACTGCAGGGGAGGTGGAAGCTGTAGCTGATTGTCTAAAATGGGCATACAGGTGGCGTACTTTGACAAGCAGATCCGGCAGCTCCAGGTAGGTTTTGAGAAACTGCTGAACCACACTGTTAAGCATATGGGCCTGGCCTGGTACATATGTGAGCTTGCCTCGCCTCAGAACCACCAGGTTCCGGCCTGTGTTACACACGACCATGCCTGGCTGTAGGTTCAGCGGTGTGAGCCACAGATCTGCCTGCTCTTTCAGAGCTGTCCACAACTCTTCAGCATTGTGCAGTTTGTCACCTAAGCATATTAGCTTCAGCACAGCCTGTTGCCGCTTGGCTGAGGCAGTGCTGCAGTTCTTCCAGCTTGTGACTGATGTGATCATTTCGGAGATGGAGGCTGAAGAGGAGGAGGATGAGGTGCAGGAGTTGTAGACTGTGGGGGCAACCCTGATTGACCCAGGGCCCGCAATCCTCAGCGTCGGGAGGACGTTTTCCGTCCCAAGGTCCGACTGGGTCCAGGCTTCCACTATGTTAATCCTGGGTGCCGTCAGTAAGATGTACCGTCCCTGCCCATAAGCACTTGTCCACGTGTCCGTAGTTAGGTGGACTTTCCCAGTAACTGCATTGTTGAGGGCACGGCTAATGTTGTGGGACACGTGCTTGTGTAATGTGGGGACGGCACACCGGGAGAAATAGTGGCGGCTGGGGACCAAGTACCAAGGGACGGCTGCCGCCATCAGGTTGCAGAAATCTTCTGTCTCCACGAGCCTAAAAGGCAATATTTCGAGCACAAGCAGTCACGAAATGTGTAAATTTAGTAGATGTGCTTGCGTTCCAAGGACTAGGGAAGGGACAACTGAACGCTGCGCTGGGACAAGGACGTGGATGTGCTTGGTAATGGTGCTCGTTGAGAGTGTGCAATGACAGGTGTAGGGCAGGAGGCATCTTCGCATGCGCCATGGACAGGGGATTGGCTTGCACGCACAACAGCGGAAGAAGCAGTGGTGCCACCCGCAGACACTGTTCCTGGACCCTGGGGTTCGACCCACAAAGTTGGGTGCTTTGCTGCCCTGTGCCTGATCATGCTGGTGGTGGTTAGACTGGTAGTTTTGCTACCCATGCTGATGCTGGCTTGGCAGGTGGTGCAAATGGCCTTTTGGGGTTATCGGCAGTGTCTTTAAAAAACAACCAGACTCGAGAAGACCTAACAGTTGTACTGGCAACTTCTGTCGTGTTGGTGTTACGGGGAACAGTTGCCCGCCTTCTGTCTGCGGCCACCTCACTGCTTCTTCCTGCCTGTTGTGGTGCTACGCCTCCCTCCCCTTGTCTGCTGCTGTCCTCGCTCTGTATGTACCCCTGCCAGGTTGGGTCAGTTGCTATATCATCCACCACCTCATCTTCCACTTCTGCACCATGGTCCTCCTCCTGACTTTCTGGCATTTGTGTCTCATCATGTCCACCTCTTGTGACAGTTTCCCACCGTCGCCTTCGTGTGACCGTGGCTGCTCAAATATTTGGGCATCGCTACATGCAATCTCCTCTTGCCCGCTTCAAGTGGACCGGGCGAGAGGCCCGAATTTATAAATGGAAAAGTGAACAGCTCTTCAGAGTGTCCAAGTGTGGGATCAGTTGTCTCTGGGTACTCGGCATGGTGGGAGGAAGGAGGATCAGGGTGAGGAATATGCAGTCCAGACTCACGGCTACTCAGTCTTGACCATGTGGAAGACAGGGTGGTGGTGGTGGCTAAGTGACTGGAAGCATTATCTGCTATCCAACCAATAACCTTTTCACACTGCTCTGTGTTCAATAGTGGTGCTCTTCCCTATTAATTGGGACAGGAAGGTCGAGCGAGAAGACGTGGGTGTTTGTTGTGGCACAATTTCTGCTAGCCCACGGCCGTGGCCACGTCCTCTGCGTGCAGCATCATCACCATCACATCCACTTCCCTGTCCCTTGCCACGCAGCTTGCCATTTTAAATGGAGGACAATATTTTCCACGTTCAATACAAATGGCTGGATTTGAACTTCAGTGATATGTGATCCGTGTGACGGAAAACCTCAGTTTTAAATAGCTGACCTGTAGGTAACTATTTTTATCAGCGAACTGGTGTCAATAACTTCGCTAACACACTGCAACAAAATTTAAATGGAGGCCAGACATGGCTGCATTTTGAGCACACTTATATGTGATCTGTGTGACGAACAAACCACAGTTTTAAATAGCTGGATTTTTAGCGCTGTAATTTGGAAAGGATCTGGCTGTATTCTGCAGTGTCTACAAGCAAATGGAGCAAAAAATGGTGTTCTCTGGATTGCTTTTTAAGCAAATAATCAGGATTAAGATCCAAAAAAATTATTCCTGGCCCCTGAGACCTGGGGCTATTTCTAGAAATATCTGTAAGAGCACCAGCAGCAGACAGAACTAGAATGGACCCTCTTGCTATATGCACTGCAGTCTGCCACATACGCTGCCTGCGTAGCACTGGTATCTATGCAGCTGGATTAGTCCTCAAAAGGACTGTTTGTTGAGATGGATATGTGTATAATATATTGTGGTATACCTACACTAACTAAGAAACAAGCAAATCTCTCCCTAGCTCAGCAGCAGCTCTCCCTACACTGTGTTTCCTGAGTGACTGTGATGAGCATGGCGGCTCCAGGTCTGATATAGACCTGATGACGCTGTGCGGCCAGCCAATCACTGTAATGCCACAACCAACATGGCTGCGGCATTACAGTGAGTGGCAGGCAATCCCTGCATGTTCATTGGCTCGCTAAAGAGCGCCAAACATTCAGGGAGCTCCCGCAGAGCAACCCCGGAAATACTCGGCGAGCGCTGAGCATCTAGAGCAGTGAGATGCTCAGGCGAGCACCGAGCAGTAGCGAGCATGCTCGCTCATCACTAGTGGTGAGGTGTTTCTATTATACTTTTCCTCTGATTGTTCCACTCCTGGTTTTGACTTACAAATACTGAGGTAAAATACTGACCAAATACTGACCGTGTATCTGCACATACATGACATGAGGTCCAGAAGCTCAGTCTTTATGAAAGGATGAGTGTCTAGGACTAGAGATGAGTGGAGTGAGGCAGGGAGAATTGAATTTGAGTTGAATTTACTGAAATTTTCATTTTCACACGTTCAGATTTGATACACTATTCTAATAGAAGAAAAGCTTGTTCAGCACCATTTCCCACAGTGCTGAAGCATCAGAGTTGGCTAATTTCTTTTTGCATGGCAGCACAGGCTTCCCCAAAATGCAGTGCAGGTACGAATATAGCGGATTATCATACCTTGTACAGTGGTGGTCAGTACCTGGGACATCACAGATCAGCGGTTCCCAGTGGAGCACAGTTTGTACAGCAGAGTCATTTTACATCTCCAGAGTCACTGGGTATGTCTCTCACTTCGGTAGAGCATAAGCTCTTATGATTAGCACGGCTCTCTCTCTTTCCCTCTCTCTCGCTCTCTCTCCTCTGCCCCATGCGTATTTTCCAAGGAAGAACAAACTTTTTAGTACTGAGATCTGCACAAGTTTATTTGCTGTAAATTGAATTTCCTGGTAAAATTTTGCAAAGCTGGCAAATTTCAAAAGATTAGCTCATCTCTCTCTAGGACTAATACAGTGATTTCTGTATCTTTACGGACATAGTCTTAGGGCATTCCCAGTCACTCTATGCAGGGCCGGCTCCAGGTTTTTCTGGGCCCCGGGCGAAAGAGTCTCAGTGGGCCCCTTTAATACATACCACGATTCATGATGCACAGATACCGCAGAGAAATATATATATAGTACAATGCAAAGATTTCACTTCTTACATTACATGAGCGATATCTATTGTAAATTCCACAATAGCTCAGAAACCGGCGAATCGCTCCATACAGAATACTGGCCCCCATATAAGGCCCCATACGGAATACTGGCCCCCATATAAGGCCCCATACGGAATACTGGCCCCCATACGGAATACTGGCCCCCATATAAGGCCCCATACGGAATACTGGCCCCCATATAAGGCCCCATACGGAATACTGGCCCCCATATAAGGCCCCATACGGAATACTGGCCCCCATATAAGGCCCCATACGGAATACTGGCCCCCATATAAGGCCCCATACGGAATACTGACCCCCATATAAGGCCCCATACGGAATACTGGCCCCCATATAAGGCCCAATACGGAATTCTAGGCCCCCATATAAGGCTCCATACGGAATTCTTGGCCCCCATATAAGGCTCCATACAGAATACTGGCCTTCATATAAGGCTCCATACGGAATACTGGCCCCCATATAAGGCTCCATACAGAATACTGGCCCCCATATAACGCTCCATATAGGATACTGGTCCCCTTATAAAGCTCCATACAGGATACTGGCCCCCATATAACGCTCCATACAGGATACTGGTCCCCTTATAAAGCTCCATACAGGATACTGGCCCCCATATAATGCTCCATACAGGATACTGGTCCCCTTATAACGCTCCATACAGGATACTGGCCCCCATATAATGCTGCATGCAGGCTGTTACCCCCCACATAATGCCTCATACAGGCTGTCTCCCCCCTTATAATGCTCCATGCAGGCTGTTCCCCCCACATAATGCACTATGCAGGCTGTCCCCCCCCCCTTATAATGCCTCATGCAGGCTGTTCCCCACCTTATAATGCCCCATGCAGGCTGTCACCCCTCCTCTTTATAATGCCCCATGCAGGATGTACCCCCCCTCTTTATAATGCCCCATGCAGGATGTCACCCCCTCTCTTTATAATGCTCCATGCAGGATGTCACCCCCCCTCTTTATAATGCCCCATGCAGGATGTCACCTCCCTCTATTTATAATGCCCCATGCAGGATGTACCCCCCCTCTTTATAAGGCCCCATGCAGGCTGTCACCCCCTCTCTCAATAATGCCCCATGCAGGATGTCACCCCCTCTCTCTATAATGCCCCATGCACCATGTCACCCCCCCTCTCTTTATAATGCCCCATGCAGGATGTCATCCCCCCTCTCTTTATAATGCCCCATGCAGGATGTCACCCCCCTCTCTTTATAATGCCCCATGCAGGATGTCACCCCCCCTCTCTTTATAATGCCCCATGCAGGATGTCACCCCCCCCTCTCTTTATAATGCCCCATGCAGGATGTCACCCTCCCTCTCTTTATAAGGCCCCCTGCAAGATGTCACCCCCCCCCATATTATGCCCCATGCCGGATGTCACCCCCCTCTATTTATAATGCCCCATGCAGGATGTACCCCCCCTCTTTATAAGGCCTCATGCAGGATGTCACCCCCTCTCTCTATAATGCCCCATGCAGGATGTCACCCCCCACTATCTTTATAATGCCCCATGCAGGATGTCACCCCCCCTCTCTTTATAATGCCCCATGCAAGATGTCACCCCCTCTCTCTATAATGCCCCATGCAGGATGTCACCCCCCCTCTCTTTATAATGCCCCATGCAGGATGTACCCCCCCTCTTTATAAGGCCCCATGCAGGCTGTCACCCCCTCTCTCTATAATGCACCATGCAGGATGTCACCCCCTCTCTCTATAATGCCCCATGCAGGATGTCACCCCCCTCTCTTTATAATGCCCCATGCAGGATGTCACCCCCCCTCTCTTTATAATGCCCCATGCAGGATGTCACCCCCCCTCTCTTTATAATGCCCCATGCAGGATGTCACCCCCCCTCTCTTTATAATGCCCCATGCAAGATGTCACCCCCCCATATTATGCCCCATGCAGGATGTCACCCCCCCCATATTATGCCCCATGCCTCCATACATTAAAAAAAAAAAAATCAAATACTCACCTCCCTCCTTCTCACCTGCTGCCCGCTGCTCGTGTCCGGACTCCAGCGTTGCCGGCGTCGTCCCGCTCTGCGCTATCTGTGATGTCTCAGGGGAGCGCGCGGTGGAAAGTCGTCACCACGTCCTCTGACCTGAGACGTCACAGGGAGCGCAGAGCAGGAAGACAGCGGATCTGCGGAGGCACGGGGAGAGGTAAGTATCCAGCTGCCGGGTCCCTGAGCAAGCGGCGGAGAAGGGCGCGCGCTGACACCGCTCTCCTCCGTCCATAGTCCAGCCGGGTGCGCTACCTCCAGTGGGCCCCCCTGCCTGCTCAGGGCCCCGGCACTTGCCCGGGTGCGCCGGGTGCTGACGCCGGCCCTGACTCTATGCGACAGCAGACTTGTGAATCCTCGCAACGCATGCTTTGAGGGTTCTCTGGTGCCGGCAACGAGATTGAGCGATTATGACCGCAAGTATGCGATATATGTAAAACTTTTGGCCACATACCAACTAGCCGTGCACGGTCTTGCTCAATGCATTCTACTCAGAATGTGGCCAGGAGTATGCATATTGCATACTTGTGGTCACATGACCAATCAGTCTAGCTGCCAGCACCAGTGAACCCTCACAGTGCACTGGGGAGATTCACAAGTTTGCAGTCACATAGAGCGACTGCAGACTTATATGATAAAGCTGGACAACCTGTTTAATCTTAAAATGTTAAGGAATTATTGTATTTTGTGTTATAGAAAGGCTACATAACCTCCTATTAAGCCGGGAATGCTTTTGGAATGACACCTTCATCACCTCTTTATTAACTACTTTAATCCCCCTTGCTCAGTAAATTCAATAAATTCATTACTGTGATTTACTTTAGCAGATGTTTTACATTTTTGACAAGAGTTCAGGAGATCTTTATAATATGCTACGTAACAGCAAATCTGTTTCATAAATTTCTTCGACCTATTTCATGAAATTATTCAAAGGAAGTTCAGGGAAATATTTTATTACACTATTAATCAACATTTAAACTCAATTGGGGAGATTTATTAAAGCTAGCACGAAAAGAAAAAGTAGACAAACTAGTTATAGCAACTAATTAGGTCACCGGTTTAAGTTTTTATAGGACCTTACCCCCAATGAGAGTTGGAATCTAGTCTATTGCTATGCTCAGCTGTTCTTTTTCCTTTGTGCTAGGTTTGATAAATTTCCCCTTAATGTTGAATTTGTGTAGAGACTACATTTTGCAGGGTTAGTAGTAGCACTTATGTGTTTTATCTGGATATGAGAAAGATTTTTAAAAAAAATGTCTAATCAGCTGCACCCTCCGCTATGTAATTGCACAATAACAGGGACTTGTTGCTATTTAGTAGATTGGATGTCCATGAATTGTTAATGGTGTATGCATATATGTAAGACAATCATTTATTTTCATTTGGAAGCTGATCAGCTGTAAGCAGAACAGACGCAATCGCTTTGACATCACAAATTTGTTGAAACTTTGGTTGAAACTAAAGCTTGCCATATATGCAAAGATCCAAAGATGCAAAGATTTAAGAGGGTTTAAATTTGAGAGGACCGGGTTTGACGTTTGCCACTGCTAGCAATCCGCTAACTAAAGATGATATGGTAATTTAGTGGCTGTGCCGGGAGCTGCAGCTTCAGGGATGGTGTTAGGGCAAGGCAAGTTGGTAAAAACCCCTGAGCTCTCTACTTACAGGGGTCGTCTTCCTTGTATCTCGGGGTCTGGGAGGGACAGCCACTTTCAGCTATGACTGCCCTCTGAAGACGAACATACAGTTGAAACCTATGGCAGAGAAGGCCGTTAGTGATTTTTACCTGGCAATAATAATTTTCAATGGACTCCTCGAGGGTCTGCCCCTGCTGCTCTCCATGAGTTAGGGTGCAGAGAGTCTACTCTTCCTCCCTGGCTAGTAGACAGGGTCACAATACCCTGTACCCTGGATATGAGCTTTACAGGAAGGGTTGTTACTACTATTTTGGGACAGAAATGGGACATTAGTATTTTCTAGGGGCCATTATTACTTTGCAGGAGGCACATAGATTGAAATTTTCACTGTATTGAGTGCGAAAAGGGTCATTATTAATGTGTTGGAGCAGAATGCATATTACGATCAAGACCACATTATTATTGTCTACAGGGCACAGAGAAGGCATTATTACTTTTAAGAGGGCAAAGTACTGGGCAGTATAACTAAATGGGGATATAAAATGGGCATTCTTACTGTGTAGGGGGTACAAAGGTAAAAATAAAGAGGTATAAAGATTAGCATGAGTACTGAAAGGGAATTAAACAGGCACTAATGCTGTATATGCACCGGGGGCTCTTTGACCTTTCCGGCTCCTGCGCACTGCAGTACTTTGCTCTGCCCTTGTCAGGGCATAGAAGTACGCCTGTACAGGAACTCGATGCCGGGAAGACAGTGTGGATGACGTAGGACGTGAAGAACAGAAGGAGGATGGCATCGCAAGAAGCAGGGCAGGCGCCGGACCAGAACGAGTGACACCCCTCTGACTGGACCGCTCCTCAGGTGAGTATAATAAAAGCTCTTTTTCTTGTCTTGCAGGCCGGATCGGGGGCATATATACAGCTTTAACCCCTTTCTGACCCAAGGCGTATTAATACGAATCTGCACCCTGGGCCTTATGGGCCACATACGTATTAGTACGCCCTAGTGATTTTGCCCGCACACTGGCTGTGTGGGCGAGATCGCCGCCGGGTGTCAGCTGATTATCACAGCTGACACCCGATGCTATGTGCAGGGAGCGGTGCGAAATCGATCGCAGCATTCCGGTGGCAAGGGGGGTGGTAAGTGCAATACTTACCTCCTCTCCGACGTCCCGCAGCGTCTGAGTCCGGTCCCGGATGTTGTCATGGTGACCCGATGTCATCATGACAATATCCGGGTCTCCAGGATGCAGGAAGTAACTTCTCCCTGTACAGCGCTGACAGGCTGTATAGCACAGGGATGGTGCTACATTCCTGTGCTATACAGCTGATTAGGCTGCAAAAAGTGAAAGTCCCATAGTGGGACAAAGTGTAAAAGTAAGAAAAGTGCCAGAAAGTGAAAAATTAAAAAATAAATAGATAATAATAAATATATATATAGATATATATTTGTACCCATAAATAAATAATCTTATGAAAAAAAAAAATAAGCCAATGAAACTACACATTTGGTATCACTGCGTCCGGAACGACCTGACCTATAAAACTGTCTCACTAGTTAACCCCTTTAGTGAACACGGTAAAAAAACAAAAAACAACAACAAAAAAAAAACAATGCTTTATCATCATACCACCAACCAAAAATGGAATAAAACGCGATCAAAAAGACGAACGTAAATAAAAATGGTACCGCTGAAAACATCATCTTCTCCGACAAAAAACAAGCCGCCATACAGCTCCAACGGCAGAAAAATAAAAAAGTTATAGCTCTCAGAATAAAGCGATGCAAAAACTGTGCTTTTTTCTATAAAATAGTTTTTATTGTGTAAAAGCGCCAAAGCATAAAAAAATATATAAATGTGGTATCGCTGTAAATGTACTGACCCAAAGAATAAAGGTTCCTTATCAATTTTAACACACGCAAAACGGCATAAAAAAACAAACAAAAAAACAATTCCTGAATTGTTGGTTTTTGTTTATTCTGCCTCCCAAAAATCAGAATAGAAAGCGAACAAAAAATGTCACGTGCCCAAAAATAGTGGCAATTAAAACGTCAACTTGTCTTGCAGAAAACAAGCTGTCACATGACTATCGGCTGAAATATGGAAAAATAATAGCTCTCAAAATAAGGCAAAAACTAGTCTTTGCAAAAAAAAAAAGTTTTATTTAGTGTGTGACAGCTGTCAATCATAAAAACCCGATATGAATCTGATATCACTGTAATCGCACTGACCTGAAGAATAAAGTCGTCTAATCTCTTATACTACATGAGGAAAGGCATAAAAAAAAACTCTTGGGTTAGGGTTAGGGTTGTGCTAGGGTTAAGGTTGTGCTAGAGTTAGGGTTAGGGTTGGGCTAGGGTTAGGGTTGAGATTGAATTAGGGCTGGGGTTAGGGTTGTGTTGGGGTTGGGATTTTTTCAGAAATAATGAAAAAATTGACGACGATATAGCAACTAGTGTTGAGCGCAAGTGCTCAATACTAGTGTTGAGCGAGCATGCTCGACACTGCTCGGTACTCGCCCGAGCATCTCACTACTCGGGATGTTCGGCGGGCACCGAGCATTTTCGGGTTACTCGGGCGGGAGCTTGGGTCTCCGCCCTGCATGTTTGGCGCTCTTTACAGAGCCAATGAACATGCAGGGATTGCCAGCCAGTCACTGTAATGCCTCAGCCATGTTGGTTGTGGGCATTACAATGATTGGCTGGCTGCACAGCGTAACCTCAAGTATTTAAAACCGGGCGCCGCCATCTTGGACACAGTCGCTCCGGATCAGCCAGTGTAGGGACAGATTTATACTGCGAAATAGGTAGTGTAGGGTCTCTAAAGCCTGCAAAATCAAACACACAGTCCTTCTGAGGACTAATATCCATCCCAGATATCAGGCAGGCAGGCTGTATAGGAGACGCAGTGGTTAAACCAACAAACACAGCATTACAGTCCTGTGTGCTGCTGCTGTTCAAATTGCTAGACATAGCCCCAGGTCTCCGGGGCCAGGAAAAATACTTTTTTTTCCATCTAAATCTTCTTTTTTTTTTTCCTCCTCAGTCAGACTGTACAAATACCCGTCTTATTAACCTTTTGGTATTTCCCCCCCCCCAAAAAAAAAAATTGAGTGTGTCTGTGAGTGTTCAGACACAAATATATCTGTTTAAAAGAGTCTGGTTTCGGCCAGATAACTAGAACTGTGGTTTTGCAATTCCACGGTTCAAATTTCTGTATTATCCACTTTTTTGCCTTTTTTACATAAAAAAAACAGTTTGAGGGTCTCGCTGACTGTTCAGACACAAATATATCTGTTTAAAAGATTCTGGTGTAGGCCAGAGAACTAGAACTGTGGTTTTCCTCTTCCACGGTTCTAATCTCCTTTTTATTACCCTTTTGCCATTGATAGTGTGAGTGTCAGCTATTTTACTTCATTTACAAAGGGCAAGGCGCGTGGCAAGGGACGTGGAACTGGACATTCTGGTGATGGTGCGTGCAGAGGACGGGGCCGTGGCCAAGGTGAAAATGTACCACAACCAACAGCCACATCTTCTCGTTCCCAATTCTTGACCGAATTACTAGGGAAGCACACAACAACACCACTATTGCGAACTGATCAGTGTGAACAGGTTATTAATTGGATAGCAGATAATACTTCCAGTCACCTGGGCACCACCACCTCCGGTCTGTCTTCCACACGGTCAAAGCTAAGTAGCCGTGAGTCTCGACCGCATACTCCTCCTCATCCTGATGCTCCTTCTTCCCACCATGCCGAGTGTCGTCAGACAGCAACTGATCCCACAGTTGGACACTCTGAAGAGCTGTTCACTGGTCCATTTCCATATTTGGGCCCCTCTCCTGCTCTGCTTGAAGTGATGGAAGAGGAGATCCCATGTAGCGATGGCCTAATATTTTAACAGCCATGGCCACAGGAAGGCGACGCTGGCAATTTCTCACAAGAGGTGGATGATGACGAGACACAATTGCCACGAAGTGAAGAGGAGGACCGTGGTGCGGAAGTGGAAGAGGATGAGGTGGTGGATGATTTAGTAACTGACCCAATGTGGCAGGAGGACACGCAGAGCGAGGCCAGCAGCACACAGGGGGAGGAAGGCAGAATACCCCAACAGGCAGGAAGAAGCAGTGTGGTGGCCACAGACCGAAGGCGAGCAACCGTTCCCCGTAACACCAACACGAGGGACATTGCCAGTAGAACCGGTAGGTCTTCCAGAGTCTGGAATTTTTTTAAAGACTCTGCTGATAACCCCAAAAAGGGCATTTGTACCACCTGCCATGCCAGCATCAGCAGGGGTGACAAAACTACCAGCCTGACCACCATCAGCATGATCAGGCACATGTCAGCAAAGCACCCGACTTTGTGGGGCGAAGCCCAGGGTCCACGACCAGTGTCAGCGGGTGTCACCACTGCTTCTTCCGCTGTTGTGTGTGCAAGGCAATCCCCTGTCCATACCGCATGCAAAGATGTCCCCTCCTCTCAGTCTTCACTTGTTAAGGCAGTTTCTCAAGAAACAGCATCAACGTCCACATCCACGTCTCACCGCAGCGTTCAATTGTCCATATCCCAGACCTTTGAACGAAAGCGCAAATTCGCAGCCAACGCCCCACAGGCCGCAGTCCTAAATTCGCACATTTCACGACTGCTTGCATTGGAAATGCTGCCTTTTAGGCTGGTGGAGACGGAATCCTTCCGCAACCTCATGGCGGTGGCTGTCCCTCGGTTCTCGGTCCCCAGCTGACACTATTTTGCCCGGTGTGCCATCCCCGCACTACACAAGCACGTGTCCCAAAACATCTGCCATGCCCTCAACAATGCAGGTACTGGGAGAGTCCACCTGACAACGGACACGTGGACAAGTGCTTGTGGCCAGGGACGGTACATCTCCCTGATGGCACACTGGGTAAACATAGTGGAAGCCGGGACCCAGTCGGACCTTGGGAGGAAACCTTTCTTCCCACACCAAGGATTGCGGGCCCTATGTCAGTCAGAGTTGCCCCCAGAGTGTACAGCTCCTGCGCATCATCCTCCTCCTCCTCCTCATGTTCAGCCTCCATCTCAGATATCACCACATCAGTTACAAGCTGGAAGCACTGCAGTACTGCCTCAGCTAAGCGGCAACAGGCTGTGCTGAAACTCATAAGCTTAGGTGATAAGCCTCACACTGCTTGTGAGTTGTGGACAGCTGTGAAAGAGCAGGCAAATCTGTGTCTGAGACCGCTGAACCTACATCCAGGCATGGTCGTGTGTGACAATGGCCATAACCTGGTGGCGGCTCTGAGGCGAGGCGAGATCACACACGTACCATGCCTGGCTCATGTGCTTAACCTCGTGGTTCAGCGGTTTCTTAAATCGTACCCCGAGTTGCCAGATCTGCTCGTCAAGGTACGCCGCCTGTCAGCTCATTTTCGGAAGTCGGCTACAGCTTCCGCCGCCCTTGCTGTGTTGCAGCTATGTTTGCAGCTTCCGGCACACCGACTGGTGTGTGATGTCCCCACACGTTGGAACTCTACCCTCCACATGTTGCAAAGGATTTGTGAGCAGAAGAGAGCAGTTGTGGAATACCAGCTGCAGCAAGGCCGTCGATATTCAGGTCAGACTCCACAGTTAAGACCTCAGGAGTGGACCTGGCTGTCTGACATATGTACCATCCTGACAAACTTTGAGGAGTCCACCAAGATGGTGAGTGGCGATGATGCCATCATTAGCGTCAGCATCCCACTTGTCTGTCTTTTGCAACGCTCTCTGCAGAGAATTAAAGAGGAGGCATTGCAGCCAGAGTATGATGAGATGGATCAAGAAGCCGTAGCAGGTGATTACACACAGCCCAGCCTCATTTCATCCCAACGTGCATTGGGGGACAATGAGGGAGAGGAGGAGGATGAGGAGGAAGAAGAACAGGAGCTGGTATCATGCGCTGTAGACGGTAGTACCTGTACAACTGTCATACCGTCGGTTCAGCGTGGATGGCCTGAGGACAGGGGGGAGGAGGAGGAGGGGGAGGAGGGGAGGAGGAGGAGGAGAGCTTGGTCAGTCGTCATCTTGGTAAGGACACGGAAGTCTTGCCCGTTACCAGTCTGGCACGCATGGCTGACTTTATGTTCCGCTGCCTTAACCGTGACCCTCGCGTTGTCAAAATGTTGGGTGACAGTCATTACTGGTTGTTGACACTTTTAGACCCCCGCTACAAGGAGAACTTTCACTCTCTTATTCCTGAGGTGGAGAGGTCTACAAAAATGGGGCAGTACCAGAAGGCCCTTGCTGCAGAACTCTTAAAAAAAATTCCCATCTGAATACGCTAGCGGCAGAGGTCACAGTTCGTTGCCCAACCAAGGCGTACAGGCGAGAGAGACACAACTCTAATCCAGCAGAGGCAGGGGAACACTGTCAAAGTTCTGGGACAGTTTTCTGAGACCCGGCCAGCTTACAGGCCCTGAGGCGCGGGGTACTCTCACAAGGAGTGGAAAGTTTCAAAAGATGGTGAGGGAGTACCTTGCCGACCGTACCAGCTTCCTCTGTGATTCCTCTGTGCCTTTTAATTATTGGGTATCCAAGCTGGAAACTTGGAATGAACTTGCTCTGTACGCCTTGGAGGTCCTGGCCTGCCCTGCCGCTAGCGTGTTATCGGTGCGTGTTTTTAGCGCCGCTGGGGGAATTATAACTGATAAGCGCACTTTCCTGTCAACTGACAATGCTGACAAGCTGACCCTTATCAAAATGAACAAGGGCTGGATTGGGCCAGACTTCTCTTCACCACCAAATGACAGCAGAGTACCAAAGTCAAATCCACTTTGTTATTTCGGGAAGTGTATTCCCATGCACTGCTTCACACCCACACATGGGTATACGCTTCCTCATTTCGGCAGTTTTTTGCTCTTCTCCTTATCCTCAGCCTCCACCACCACTATACCACCAGGGTGACTGTGGTCCGTGTTGCCAGCATTGCAAGTTCCTCTGTCCTAATTTTTGACAGCTTTTGCTTGGAAGGCATAGGCAGAGACTATGGGAGACCCACTCCCCAATAATGGGAATAATGTTTTTAATATGCTGTAGTGCATGGCTCTTGTAAGGGGTATTGCAAGTTCCTCCATCCTAATTTTTGGCAGCTTTTGCTTGGAAGGCATAGGCAAAGACTATGGGAGACCCACTCCCCAATAATGGGAATAATGTTTTTAATATGCTGTACTGCATGGCTCTTGTAAGGGGCATTAAAATAGTCTTGTTAAGCTACTGTGATGTCCATGTCTCTTCCAAGGGGCATTGATATTGTCTTTTTATTCCACTGTGACCTCCATGTCTCTTCCAATTGGCATTAAAACCGTCTTGTTAAGCTACTGTGACCTCCACGTCTCTTCCAAGGGGCATTAAAACCGTCTTGTTAAGCTACTGTGACCTCCACGTCTTTTCCAAGGGTCATTGATATTGTCTTTTTATTCCACTGGGACCTCCACCAGTCTTCCAAGGAGCATTGATATTGTCTTTTTATTCCACTGGGACCTCCACGTCTCTTCCAAGGGGCATTAAAACCGTCTTGTTTAACCACTCTGAACTCCACAGCTCTTCCAAGGGGCATTGAAATGTTGTTTTTAATTATCTCTAACCTCCACGACTCTTCCAACGGGCATTGCATTTCCTCATAATTTTAGTCAGCTTTTGCTTTTCAATGCATAGGCGAACACTAAGGGAGTCCCACTCCCCAATAATGAGTCGAAGGTTTTTAGTACACTGTAATCCACGGCTGTTTCAAGGGGCATTGCAGTTTCTCATAATTTTTGGAAAGCCTTCCATTCACTGCTTAGGCCAACAGTGTACAGGAGACCCAGTTGCTATAAATGGAAAAAACGGTTTATTTAAGGCCCTCTGACCTCCATGTCACTTCCAAGGGGCATTGGAGTGCCTCGAAATTTTTGGTAGGCATTGCACTCACTGTATGCCCTATAACTATGTAGCCGAACCGCTCCTTTTGGTACAGAAACATATCCTACAAGACATGTGTGGTTGACTGGCCTGATATTGATGTGAATGGTCCCTGTTCCTCCTGCTCTCTCCTTTGCCACCAACTCATCCATCATTCATCACCTGAAGCTTTGTTTTAACGGGAGTCATAGAACTGGGATAGTAGCAGGAAAACATCCAGCAATCCTCGGAGGAGGTAGGATATGCGCCAAAACGCTGACCACCTCAGGCCTAGCCGCTACTACATACATGCGCTTGCATTCCAAGGAACAGAAAGCTAAGGAGATGGATGGCCTCATGATCATGAATAATTTACTCATTGTGTAGTAGGCCGACCACTGCTGCTGTCTACCTTCTGAACTTTGTGTTGAAGCCTGATTGACCCAGGACCCGCAATCCTCTATGTCTGGAGGACTTGTTGCATCCCAGTGTCCAACTGTGTCCCGGCTTCCACAATATTAACCCAGTGTGAAGGCTTCAGTGAGATTGACCATCCCTGGCCACATTGACTTGTCCACGTGTTTGTGGTTAGGCTGTCCTTCCCACTAAATGCACTGGGGAGGGCACAGGTAATGTTTTGGTATGCGCGCTTGTGTATAAGGCGCACCGGGACAAATAGGGGCGGCTGGGGACCGTGTGTGGGCACCCGGCCGCTGGGCGGCTGGGGACTGAGTATGGATACCTGGCCGCCGACGCAGCCATGACGTGGTGGCCAGATTCCGCCTCCACATGCCTAAAAGGCCCAATTTCAAGTGCAAGCAAGCAAGCAGTATGGTATTGCAGCCTGGGGGTGGGTGGGTGGCAGGCTGCATATTTGCGCTTGCATTGCAAGGAATATGGGCGGTACAATTGAACACTGCCCTGGGACAAGGACTTGAACGGGGATAGTTGCAAGTCTTCAACGACAGGTGCAGGGCGTGAGGCATCTTCGCATGTGCCATGAACAGGGGGTTGGCGTGCACACACTACATCATAATAGGCTATCCTTCCCACTAAATGCACTGGGGGGGCACAGGTAATGTTTTGGTATGCGCGCTTGTGTATAAGGCGCACTGGGACAAATAGGGGCGGCTGGGGATCAAGTGTGGACACCCGGCCGCCGGGGGGCTGGGGACTGAGTATGGATACCAGGCCGCCGACGCAGCCATGACTTGGTGGCCGGCGTCTGCCTCCACAAGCCTAAAAGGCCTCATTTCAAGTGCAAGCAACCCAGCAGTATGGTATTGCAGCCTGGGGGTGGGTGGGCGGCAGGCTGCACACTTACGCTGGCATTCCAAGAAAACATAGCAGATGCTAACTTCTATCATCATCATCATGCTCCTCACCTTGGCACTCTCAACTCCCCTGATGGAGAAGCCAGGGCCCACCGGAGGAGTCTGGTTGTCTGGTGGACTCATCCAATGCTGCCCTAAAGCAGGCCAGGTTAAGAAAAGTGTGAGTAAGGTTACCGGGACAAATATTGGCGGCTGGGGACAGAGTATGGAGACCTCGCTGCCGAATCAGCCATGAGGTAGTGGCCAGCTTCGGCCTCCTCCAAACTAAATGGCCCCATTTCAAGTGCAAGCTAGCAGTATGGTATTGCAGCCTGGGGTGGGTGGGTGGCAGGCTGCACACTTACGCTTGCATTCCAAGAAAACAAAGCAGTTGCTAACCTCTATCATCATCATCATGCTCCTCACCTTGGCATTCTCAACTCCCCTGATGGAGAAGCCAGGGCCCACCGGAGGAGTCTCTGGTTGTCTGGTGGGCTCATCCAATGCTGCCCTAAAGCAGGCCAGGCTAAGAAAAGTGTGGGGAAGGTTCCCGGGACAAATAGTGGCGGCTGGGGACTGAGTATGGAGACCTCGCTGCCAACGCAGCCATGAGGTAGTGGCCAGCTTCGGCCTCCTCCAAACTAAAAGGCCCCATTTCAAGTGCAAGCTAGCAGTATAGTATTGCAGCCTGCGGGTGGGTGGGTGGTTGGCTGCATATTTGCGCTTGCATTACAAGGAATGGGGGAGGTACAATTGAACACTGCCCTGGGACAAGGACTTGCACAGGGATAGTTGCAAGTCTGCATCTTCTGATGCAGCAAGGATCACTTCTGATGGGCACACTTTTAGGCAGTGACCTGGGTGTCAGAGATGCTTTCAGGGGTCTTCCCCATGCTGTTCCCACGTCTTTTCAGCACTGTATGCATGTGTCATACAGCACATGGCCAGATAAGGTTGTAAAATGTTAAAATGACATTTCCCGGTGAATGCATTTGTCACGGTTGAAAGCAATACAAAAGTGCAAAAACGCATAAAAAATGCTACTTGTGAACATAGCCCAAGGTGTGCAGGAGTATTTTTGTTTTTGGTTATTTATTTTACCTTATACACAAGTCTTTACCCTGGAAAGGATGTTCCTTAACATATTTCACAGGAAAACAGTTTCAGTTTAGTTTTTGAACGTTTTATTGTGAGCCCATAAAAGTGGCTTAATACCTCTGACCACGTTGTTGACATCAGTGACCCGGGTGTCAGAAATGCTTCCTGGGGCGAGCCCCATGCTGTCCCCATGTCATTTGAACACTGTCACTATCGTTTTGGGCACTTTTTAGGCTTTCTACAGACTGCCGGGGGTGCCGCCGCAAAAATGCTCGGGTCTCCCATAGACTAACATTGGGCTCATTGCTCGGGTCGAGCACCCGAGTATCACCGTGAGCTCGGCCCGAGCTTCGAGCACCCAAGCATTTTAGTGCTCGCTCAACACTACTCACTACTTGAGTTTGCATTGGGTACTCGGGTATGCACCGAGTATCGCGGGTGCTCGAGTCTCCACCCAATATGTTTTGCAGCTGCAATACAGCCAAAAAAACCAGGGGATTGCCTGCTATGCCCGAGCGATCCCCGCATGTTTTTTTTTGGGTGTCTAATTTTCGTGAGACATGCGTGGCGGGGCCTCGAGCATGTCACTTGAGCACCCGCGATACATGGTGCATACCTGAGAACCCGATGCAAACTTAAGTAGCGAGCACTTGCACTCTAGACTAATGACAACTTATTCAATATGATGACCTAATGTTATCAAATTCTGTGTCGTACCTCTGGGTTCAAAATGTTCACTATACCCCTTGATAAAATCCTTGAGGGGTGTAGTTTCCAAAATTGAGTCACTTGTGGGGGGTTTCCACTGTTTAGGCACATCAGGGGTTCTCCAAAGGCAACATGGCGTCCGCTAATTATTCAAGCAAATTTTGCATTCAAAACGTCAAATGGCACTCCTTCTCTTCCGAACCCTGCCGTGCGCCCAAACAGTGGTTTCCCCCACATATGGTGTATCTGCTTACTCAGGAGAAATTGCACAACAAATTCCATGGTGAAATTTCTCCTGTTACCCTTATGAAAATGCAAAATTGGAGGCTGAAAAAACATTTTTGTTGGAAAAATGTGAAAATTTTATTTTAACGGCTCAATGTTATAAACTTCTGTGAAGCACCTGGGGGTTCAAGGTGCTCACCACACACCTAGATAAGTTCCCTGAGGGGTCTAGTTTCCAAAATGGTGTCACTTGTGGGGGGTTTCCACTGTTTAGGCACATCAGAGGCTCTCCAAACGCAACATGGCGTCTGCTAATTATTCAAGCAAATTTTACATTCAAAAAGTCAAATGGCGCTCTTTCCCTTCCGAACCCTGCCGTGCACATATGGGGTATCAGCGTTCTCAGGAGGAAATGCACAATAAATTTTGGGGCTCATTTTTTAATGATACCTTTGCAAAAATAAAAAAATTGGGGTCTAAAGTAACATTTTTGTAAAAAAAATAAATGTTCATTTTTTTCTTCCACATTCCAAAAATTCCTGTGAAACACCTGAAAGGTTAATAAACTTCTTGAATGTGGTTTTGAGCACCTTGAGGGGTGCAGGTTTTAGAATGGTGTCGCTTTTGGGTATTTTCTGTCATAAAGACCCCTCAAAGTCACTTCAAATGTGATGTGGTCCCTAAAAAAATGGTTATGTAAATTTTGTTGGAAAAATGAGAAATCACTGGTCAATTTTTAGACATGTGGGAAATGTTATTTATTAACTATTTTGTGTGACATATCTCTCTGGTTTAAGGGCATGGAAATTCAAAGTTTGAAAATTGCAAAATTTTCGCCAAATTTCCATTTTTTTCACAAATAAACGCAAGTGATATCGAATAAATTTTACCACTATCATGACGTACAATATGTCATGAAAAAACAATCTCAGAATCAGTGGGATCCGTTGAAGCGTTCCAGAGTAATTACCTCATAAAGTGACAGTGGTCAGAATTGTAAAAATTGGCCTGGTCATTAACGTGCAAACCACCCTCGGGGGTAAAAGGGTTAAGAGACCTATCTATCGGATGCTTCTTTGGTGTTTAGGGGCACTATCTGTGTCTATTTTTTTTAGGGGAGTACATACTGTATAGTTATGGCAACATTTTTATGTACAGTATTCAGGTGCAATGTGCGACACAGCACGTGCAGTAATAGGTGATAACAGGGCACTAAAAAGCTATGAATAAAGGGGTTGCTGCTGATTAAGAAATTTCTGTAGGCTAAAAAAAGTTTGGGGGTGCTGAAAAACTGAGGAGCAAAATATATCTGGGCAGTAAAAACCTAAAATAGAGGCAAAACAAGCAAAAACCCTGCTGTGAGTCAGTAAAAAGTAATAGTACATATAAATAACATAGGGTACTTAGTAAACACAATTTTTGATCAAAAAAGCAAAAAAGCGATGAAGTGTACCCAAATCAGGATGGTCCTATACTATCGCTAATATTAAAACTTTACAATGTTCCAATAACAGATTCAATGTGAATAAGGGCAGAGCAGGACCGGAGCCTGACTGTGGACACCAATCTATAGGTACAATACCCTGCTCAAAGAAAGGTAGGCCAGGCCATTCTTTGTACCGAGTGCAAGAACCTAAGTCAAAATAAAAAAAAAAATGAACCGGAGTATGAGTTTGTATGCATGCAACGTGTAGGAGCATGTTCACACTGGGCATCAAACAGGCAACACCTAAAATAGAAACAAAATTAGCAAAAACCCTGCTTTAAGTAAGTAAAAAGTAATAGTACATATAAATAATAGGGTACTTAGTAAACACTGTTTTTGATTAAAAAAAGCGTAAAAGCCATTCCACCGCGACAAGGTGTACCCAAATCGGAAGGGTCCTATACTATCTCTAATATTAAACCTTACCATGTGTCAAAAATGACTTCAATGTGAATAAGGACAGAGCAGGACTGGAGCCTGACTAAACAACCAGCCATGGAAAGCTATATAAATGCAATGCCCACCTGTCACGGGTGTATCAGATGTGACAGACAGTCGCCCTGCAGTTGGTTGCAGGAGATCTCTATGTTTGGCATTACAGACATCTTCTTAGATGAGAGGCTGTATCTAGGACCTAGCGGCTACCTCCCTCTGGTAATTAGCTCCCTGGCCTGGGTGTATATATACCTGGTGTGTCTGAGAGGGAGGTGCCGGCTATATTCATTTCTACTTGTGAAAACTTAGCAAGAGCAGTACTTCGTCCTCTCTGGAGCTTGAGGCCGAGTTCGCATTTGTCTGGAGTCATCTAAAGCTAAGCATTCTCCCCCTGTTTGTCTACCCTTGTTGTCTATAGAGTTTAGTGGAGATCGACTAGTGCTCATCTCCTCCCATCCCTAGCCTTAGCCATACACCAGGGAAAGTAGGGCGAGGCACGCGTGCGGCGATTGCTGAAGAGGCAATATAGGGACGGTAGTTGAGACAGGGTGACACTAGACTAGACTAGGAGGTCTCCACTTCCCCCTTTCCCTAGTGTCTGGGCTCCCTTTCCCTCTTCCCTCTGTGTTGCACTAAGTCTTTCCCACACCTGGTGTGACACCACCTCAAAGAAAGTGAGACCTACCGCAACTTGTTTGTACTGAGTACGAGAACCTGGGCAGTACAATCTGCAGACACAAGTTGTACTTGAAAAAAGTTTTTATGGTGATCTGAGCTTTTGGAAAATAGGAAAAAGTAAAGGATTCCAAGCACAGAAGACCTTACCTCGGGATTTATATGCTTGTCTATTGTCTGCAGCGTGCTGTTGTAGAACTGGTATCTTACCATAACAGGGAGGCTGGCTATTATAGTATTGTATAGTGTTTTTAGTTTTGTAATACTATACAGGTAATATTGTAGAGCCATGTAGTAATAATGGGAGTAGTTATGCTGTGGCGGTATCATTTGGGCCTCAGAGTGGTATTTTTGGGGTTTGTATAGTGTTTTGTTAGGTAACATCAGCAGTTGACATTTAATAACTTTATGGTTCTGGTATAGTGAAAAATTTGATAATATATAGGAATATAAATAATTTTCTGTGCGTGCGTGAGGGGAGAACTTATGGTCTGAGGCCTCAACCCTGATCTTTTAAGCAAGAGTAAAGAGTTCAATCTGTAGCAAGTAATGAGTCTTAGGAAAGAATTGTGGTACTAAGAGTAGTTTTATTATTATTTATTATTATAGCGCCATTCATTCCATGGCACTTTACATGTGAAATAGCTAAAATCCAAATACTTTACAATTTCCAAGTATTTTTCATGTACTATGCATCTCTTCAGTGGTCATCGCCAAAAGTAGAAGAAATATATATATATTTTTTACTTATAAAGCACCATCATATTCCACATTTACAGACCTCATCATCAGCCAAATGGATAATACAAAGTAATGCCTTAGATGAGACCTGGGCAAAGTGTTGCCCATGGGCCACATTCGGGCATCTGACTGTTCCAGCTGGCCCGATGACCAAGACCGCTGAAGGGCCTAAAACCATGTGGCCGTCCTCCCCCACCCAGCGTCCTGATATCACCGCCATCTGCATCCTTAGGATGAAAATATCGTTGAATATAATGGTGGAGGAGGGGACCGCCGTCTTATCCATCCACCATTCAGCATGTGCGACTGAGACAGCAGACTTGGCGACATCACTTCATTTTTTCATAGCAAAGACCGGAGTATATAGGGAGGCTATGTAGTGTTCACATAGTATATAGGAGGACTATGTGAGGGCTCATGCTGTATATAGTGAGGCTGTGTGGGGCTCATACTGAATTTAGGGGTCTTTGTATGGATTCATGCAATACATAAGGGACTGTGTTGGGGCTCATGCTGTATATAGGGAGGCTCATACTGTATATAATGGGCTGTGTAAGCACTCTAACTGTATTTAGGGGGGCTGTGTGGGGGATCATACTGTATTTAGGAGGGCTGTATGAGGGCTCACACTCTATAGGGGGCTGTATGTGGATTCATACTTTATATAGGGGACGTATGTGGGCTTATTGTATATAAGAGGCTGTGGGTGGACTCATACTGTATATAGGGGGTGTGTATGGACTCATATGGTATATGGGGTGGTGTCAGGATACTTAATTCTGCTCAATTTTATTTGATACAATTAATATCAATAGAAAATAATTATAATGAATATGTTCATATTAATATTGAGCAGAATTAATTTCAGCCTATTAGTTCGGCCTCTACAACAGTTACAACAATCTCTCATGTGGCCCCTTGGGAAAATTAATTGCCCACTCCTGCCTTAGATGCAATAGCAATGACTTGAGTATCCTTTTTGTAAAGTATTATCGTTATGTTATATTTTTATATGTTTCTGCATAGTTTTCATGGTGCCAACGAGTGCAAATATAGAGGTGTCTGCAGTGGCATACCGCCAATGGCGGCAGACCACGCGACAGCTATGGGGCCCGTGAGCCGGGGGGGCCCCATAGCAGTCCAGGGGTGGACATACCGCCGCCGGTGCAGCTGCGCCGGGTCCCCACCATGCAGCTGCACCAAGGGGCTCGCAAGGTGCAGCTGCTACCTGCACGCGGCGGTCAGTGAGCGATCCCTGCAGCTCCGCTGCTGTCAGAAGGAGAATAGCAGCGGAGCTGGAGGGTTCGTCCTCTGCTTCCTCCCTGACCCAGGCACGCGCAGCTTGATGACGTCATCATGCAGCGCGCGACTGGGTCAGGAAGAAAGCTGCCGGCAACCAGGAGGATGCTGCTGCAGGGGAGCGAGCTGAGGTAAGTTGTTGTTTTTTTTGTGTTTTTTTTTACTGAAATGCTCTGGAGGGGAGGTGGGGGGAGAGTAATGGTGGGATGGTGGGGCTGAGGAGAGGAATGATGGGGCTGGGAAGAGCAATAATGGGGCTGATGGGACTGGGGAGAGAAATATTGGGGCTGGGGAGAGCAATAATGGGGTTGATGGGGCTGGGGAGAGCAATAATGGGGTTGATGGGGCTGGGGAGAGCAATAATGGGGTTGATGGGGCTGGGAAGAGCAATAATGGGGCTGATGGGGCTGGGGAGAGCAATAATGGGGCTTGGGATAGGAATAATGGGACTAATGGGACTGGGAAGAGAAATAATGGGGCTGGGGAGAGGAATGATGGGGTTGATGGGGCTGGGGAGAGGAATAATGGGATGGTGGGGCTAGGGAGAGCAATGATGGGGCTGGGGAGAGGAATGATGGGGCTGGGGAGAGGAATGATGGGGATAGTGGGGCTGGGGAGAGCAATGATGGGATGGTGGGGCTGGGGTGAGCAATAATGGGGCTGGGGAGAGGAATAATGGAGTTGATGAGGCTGGGGAGAGCAATGATTGGATGATGGGGCTGGGGAGAGCAATAATGGGGCTGATGGGGCTGGGGAGAGGAATGATGGGGCTGGGAAAAGCAATGATGGGGCTGGGAAGAGCAATAATGGGGCTGATGGGGCTGGGGAGAGGAATGATGGGGCTGGGAAGAGCAATAATGGGGCTGATAGGGCTGGGGAGAGGAATGATGGGGCTGGGAAAAGCAATGATGGGGCTGGGAAGAGCAATAATGGGGCTGATGGGGCTGGGGAGAGGAATGATGGGGCTGGGAAGAGCAATAATGGGGCTGATAGGGCTGGGGAGAGCAATGATGGGGATGGTGGGGAAGGGGAGAGCAATGATGTGTTGCTGGGAGAGAGCAATGATGGGGGTGCTGGGAGAGAGCAATGATGGGGGTGCTGGGAGTGAGCAATGGTGGGGGGCTGGGAGAGAGCAATTATGTGGGGCTGGGAGAGAGCAATCATGGAGGTGCTGGGACAGAGTAATGATGGGGGTGCTGAGAGGAAATGATGGGGATGCTGTGAGAGTGCAATGATGGGGGTGCTGGGAGAGAGCATTGATGGAGGTGCTGGGACAGAGCAATGATGGGGGTGCTGGGACAGAGCAATGATGGGGGCTGGGAGAGAGCAATGATGGGGGCTGGGAGAGAGCAATGATGCGGGGGCTGAGAGAGAGCAATGATGGGGTGCTGGGAGAGAGCAATGATGGGGGTGCTGGAAGAGAGCAATGATGGGGGTGCTGGAAGAGAGCAATGATGGGGGTGCTGGAAGAGAGCAACGATGAGGGTGCTGGAAGAGAGCAACGATGAGGGTGCTGGGACAGAGCAATGACGGGGGTGCTGGGAGAGAGTAATGATGGGGGTGTTGAGAGAGAGCAATGATGGAGGTGGTGGGAGAGAGCAATGACGAGGGTGCTGGGAGAGAGCAATGACGAGGGTGCTGGGAGAGAGCAATGATGGGGGTGCGGGGAGAGAGCAATTATGGGGGTTTCACTTTGCTTGTACTGTGAAGCCTTGTATGTTTTCCGTGTGCACATAGCCTTATTGTTAATTGGGGAGAGTCACAGAGACTGAATAATTTATATTATTGGCCGGTGCAGATTATAGTTAATGGGGGGCACAGTGCTGCTTATCACTTTATATTTTGATTACTAAGTGGCTAATAGTATATTAATGGGGGGGGGGTACATATCTGTATTCGAGGATGCAGAGCGGGGGAGACACATATATGCATACAATGTATGACCTTGTTATTTTCTAGGCTGGAGATCATCGTGACAAGACGAGTCGTGGCTGGAAGATGTCGACATGAAGGTCTGACCAGATGGAGAAGAAGCAGCAGAAACCGACTCTGATCAGACGAGACGTCAGCGGTAAGTGCCTGGATGTCAATGTTATTCTGTATCTGCACTGTGTGACTTGGAGCGATAATGTTATCTGTAAAATCCCTTAGGCCACATTCTCACATTTGTGTGAAATGTCCGTGTGCTGCCAGATCTTTTTATCGGATGGTCCACGGACTCGTACAGTTTTATAGATCCATTCACACATCCATGAAAATCACGGATCTGAGAATGAGATCTAAGAGGGTCAGAGAATGTTCTGTTCTGATCCGATTTTGAGGATTAGAATAGGACATGCTCAATGCGTCAGTAAAACAGGGCAGCACACCGACACTGCACACAGATGCAGGAATGTAGCCTTATTATGTATAGCACAGTCCCTTAGTACAGTATATAGTGTACTCACTTATTATGTATAGCGCCATCGTTAGTTATATAGTTTCCTCTTTTATTATGTATAGCGCTGTCCCTTATTATGTACCATCCTCTCTAGCGGCCTACAGTTGGGGGATCATACTGTGTTGGGGTCAGCATACTTTACCCTGGGAGTTGAGGTGGGGTACAGTAGGGTCATTATACTGTGCATGTGGAAGAATTCACCATGGGGGTTTCATACTGTGTTTGGGGGGCCCTTTTATTGGCATCACACTTTATGGGGCAATGAAAGAGATCTAGGACGTCAGCAGGAGGAAAATTACTATGTAAAGGATGGAAAGTTGTGAGATCTGATCTTTGGTGACCCCGACAATTATTTACATTTTTTTTTGGGGGGGGGGGCCAATTAGAGCTTCTGCTATGGGGCCCCTTGATTCCTATGTACGCCCCTGGGTGTCTGTAAACTTTAGACTGATGTCAGCTGAACCCTCCATTGAGACTAGACAACCATCTAATGTGTATGGATATCCTGACTCTTCCCCAATGGCTGATGTCAGGGAAAAGAAGGGTTGGACATGTTGGATTTTAACCACCTTAAGGACTGGATGATTTGTATTTTCCTCCCCTTTTAGTGACACTATTTACTTTACCATATAATGTACTGAAATAGGGGAACAATCCTAGTACTGTGAAATGATGAATACAATTTCAGTTCTATCATTGCTTTTTGGGGGTTTTGTTGTACATGATTTTTTTAATGCATTTACAGCGATACCAAATGTATACAGTTTTATTTTAATATCTTAGTAGTTTAAAAAATGTGGTTTGTGTCACCATTTTATTTTTATTTTTCCATCAATGAACCTGTGTAAGGGCTTGTTTTTTGCCCATCGAGCTGTAATTTTTATTGATACTATTTTGTGGTACATACTACATTTTGATTCCTTTTTATAGCATTTTTTTTTTTACTTTTGGTGATTAAAAAATATCAATTCTGATGTGTTCATTTTTTTTCTGCTTTGGCGGTCATCATATATGATACATATTTTTAATTTTTGTTAGATTTTTTTTAAGTTCAGGCAATAATGCACGCAGCAGCTCTAAATATGTTAATTTTTTAGTTTTTACATTTTGCTTTTTACATTTAGGGAAAGGATAATTATTTAAAGTTTTAGATTTTATATCACTTTTTTTTTACATGTTTAATTATTCATTTAGGGCAGGGGTGGGCAATTAATTTTCCTGAGGGGCCACATGGCCACATGAGAGACCGTGACAGTTATGGAGGGCTGAACCAACAGGCTGAAATTACCGTCATTTTGCTCAATATTAATAAAGTATGCTGACATCCCCCTAAATACCGTTTGAACCCGAATACAGCCCATTCTATATACCGTATGAGCCCCACAGCCTCCCCATGTCCAGCAGGAGAACCCCACAGCCTCCCCATGTCCATATGGAGAGCCCAACAGCCTTCCTATGTCCAGCATGAGTGCCCCACAGCCTCCCCATGTCCAGCATGAGAGCCCTACAGCCTCCCCATGTCCAGCATGAGAGCCCCACAGCCTCCCCATGTCCAGCATGAGAGCCCCACAGCCTCCCCATGTCCAGCATGAGAGCCCCACAGCCTCCCCATGTCCAGCATGAGAGCCCCACAGCCTCCCCATGTCCAGCATGAGAGCCCCACAGCCTCCCCATGTCCAGCATGAGAGCCCCACAGCCTCCCCATGTCCAGCATGAGAGCCCCACAGCCTCCTCATGTCCAGCATGAGAGCCCCACAGCCTCCCCATATCCATCAGCAGACCCCCACAGCCTCCCCATGTCCAGCAACAGACCCCCAGAGCCTCCCTCTGTCCAGCAACAAACCCCCACAGCCTCCCTCTGTCCAGCAACAGACCCTCACAGCCTCCTCCTGTCCAGCAACAGACCCCCACAGCCTCCCCCTGTCCAGCAACAGACCCCCACAGCATCCCCATGTCCAGCCACAGACCTCCACAACCTCCCCATGTCCAGCCGCAGACCCCCACAGTCTCCCCATGTCCAGCCACAGACCCTGATAGTCTCCCCATATCCAGCCACAGACCCCCACAGTCTCCCCATGTACAGCCACAGACCCTCATAGTCTACCCATGTCCAGCCACAGACCCTCAAGGTATCCCCATGTCCAGCCACAGATGGAGACAGAGGTGACAGCGAGCCGGCGGGCAAGGTGCGGTCCATGGGCCACTGTTTCATATCTTCGGCTGTCTCGGTCCGCGGGCCGGACTGGAACAGCCGGAGTGCCAGATGTGGCCCTCGGGCCGCACTTTGCCCAGGTCTGCTTTAGGGGACTTGGACCTGTGATAACTTGATCGTCTATTCAATATACCACAATCCTATAGCAGTATATTGTGAAAATGTCAATCTCCAGAGAAGCCCAGCCAATGGATATCTCGCATGGCAAACAGAGGGGCCATCAGAAAGCCCCTGGCTGCTAAGGCATCCAACTCTAATCCTGCAATTGTATTGCATGGGGTGTCGATCGCCATCAGAAGTGATGACCACCATATTGAAGCCTGTCATAATTATCAGAGACATTTAGGAGGATAGCTCCCATCATATGACTTACTGTTGGGGTGCCAGCCATGTACACAGCCAGCACACGACCTGCATGAAGCGGGCTCAGCTTCTGAGCTAGCTCCATTCACTCATAGAGCATGGTCGTTGTACATGTACAATAGCCGATGGTGAGGGGCTAATTCAGGGGAGATAAACTACTACCATAGATGTCTATTAGTTTATTCCTCCCTTCATATTTAGAATCATGCATGCTCAGCAGTGCATACATATGATGGGTGCCAGGAGAAATAGCTGTTGGCAAAACAAGTGTTTAGCGATAACTGTCTTACGTGTACGGCCATATTTAGCTAGACGTGTAATTACAGCATGTCTGAATTCTACTGAAATCATCATAGAATACAAAAAATCTAGATCATATATATGTTATGATCTGCAACAAGAACAAAGGAAAGATAGGGGAAAGCTGTCCCTACAATAAGACTAAGCTGAATCCCTACGATGTAGCAGGCTGCCTGTTCCTAGTGAACAGACCCGCCTTCATCCTCGGCTAGTCTGAACGAAGACCTATAGAATTAAGGGAGGGGTCCCTAAAAGAACTAAGGACTGGGACAAAAATGGGACACCTCCTAAACAGAAGTTGTTGTAGAACACAAAAGAGAAACAGACAAAAAGTACTAGAGGTCCCAGAGGACCAAGCGAACTGACAGAGATAGGCACTGAAGCACCAGGCTAGCAAGACAGTCAAGCAACACTGAAGTCCAGCAAAGCCAGAAGGGCGGAGCTGGAATATATAGGCAGATGGTCACGTGACCGCAAAACATAAGATAGAAAAAACTAACTGGAGGGTTCTAACAGTACCCGCTCTTTTATGAGGATCCTCCAGATCCTCCAGGCCCAGGCCTATCCGGAAACCTCCTGTGGAAAGCTTTAACAAGCCTAGGAGCAGAGACATCATCCGTCCTTACCCAGGAGTTGTCTTCGGGACCGAAACCCTTCCAGGAGACAAGATACTGTAATCTCCCTCTATGCCATCTAGAATTCAAGATACGCGAAATCTCAAATTCGCCGTCTTCCACCACAGGAGGAACTGTGACAGTGGCGTCCCTATCAGAAACGTCAGCCTTTTTCCACAAGGAAACATGAAACTCAGGATTAATCTTCCAGGAAGTAGGGACATCCAACCTAACAGCAGATGGGTTAACAACCTGAAGCACTTTAAATGGACCCACAAACTTAGGACCCAGTTTTTTTAGAGGGAATCCTCAACCTCAGGTTCTTCGAGGACAATCAAACCATGTCACCCACAGTAAACAAAACCTCTTTACGTTTCCTGTCAAAATACTTCTTGGATTTCTTGTTAGCCTCTTGAAGGTTGCAACGTACATTAGTCCAAACTCTCTCCAAATCACAGGAAAAATTCTCCTCCTCCGGCACCGCCGACCCTAATTTGGAGAACGAACCAAAAGATGGATGTCTGCCTGTACAACAAAAAAAAAGGAGAACACCCAGCAGAGGAGGATGTATGATTGTTAAGAGCAAATTCTGCGAGAGGCAGAAACTCAGACCACACCTCTTAATTGTCTGCCACAAAACAACGCAAAAACTGTTCAACATCCTGGTTCTTTCTTTCAGTCTGTCCATTAGACTCAGGATGATAACCAGACGAAAATGACAAATGGACTCCCAACCTGTCACAAAAAGCACGCCAAAAGCGAGCCACAAACTGAGGTCCTCTATCAGAAACAATATCTGTGAGAACGCCATGGAGTTTGGCAATCTCCTTAACAAACGCCTTAGCGAGTGTCTTGGCGCAGGGCAACTTAATGAATGGAACCAAGTGACACATCTTACTAAACCGGTCCACGACCACCCAGATGACAGTAAAACCCTCGGACACAGAAAGATCAGTAATAAAATCCATTGTGAGATGCGTCCAAGGTGCACTAGGAACCTCCAGAGGGCAAAGCAACCCCGCAGCAGGAGTATGTGAAGCCTTTGACCTAGCACACACAGTACACTGACGCACCCACTTGATGACTTCCTTCTGCCATCCAGGCCACCAAAAACTGCGACTGATAAGTCTCTTAGTTTCCGAAATTCCTGGATGACCTGCCAACCGAGACTCATGATACTCCACAAACAAATCTCTCCTAAAGGCTCTAGGCACGAACAACCTCCCATGGGGAGTGTTAGATGGAGCATCATCTTGAGCTTTCAGAATCCCATTCTCCAAAACGGAGTCCAAAGCCGCCACCACAACTCATTTCTGTAAAATGCTCTCCTCCTCCTCAGCACCGACCGTAGGAGAGAAACTGCGAGATAAAGCATCGGCTTTAACATTCTTAGTACCAGGGATATAGGTAACAGAAAAATGAAACCGAGAAAAAAAAAGTGCACACCTAGCTTGACGGGCATTCAAGCGCTTGGCAGCATCCAGATAGATCAAATTCTTATGATCCGTGAAAACCTGAATAGTAAATCTAGTGCCTTCCAAAAAATGACACCAATGTTCAAACGCAAGTTTAATAGCCTGCAACTCCCGATTTCCAACATCATAATTCAGTTCGGTTTCTGAAAATTTCCTCGAAAAGAAGGCACAAGGATGTACTCCACCCTTGTTCTCCTGAGACAAAACTGCTCCGACCCCCACCGATGAAGCATCGACCAAAAAAGGCTTGGTCTCATCAGGCTGCATAAGGATAGGGGCAGAACTGAACCTCTCCTTGAGATACTCAAACGCTTCAATGGCCTCAGTAGTCCACTGGGCCGTATTCGCACCTTTCTTGATGAGATCGGTTAGAGGTTTAACAATTACAGAAAAATTCTTAATGAATTTCCTGTAATAATTGGCAAAACCCAAAAATCTCTGTATAGATTTCAAACCAATAGACCTAGGCCATTCCTGCACAGCCTGAACCTTCACAGGGTCCATCTCAAAGCCCTCGCTGGAGACAATGTAGCCCAAAAAACTAATTTTCTTCACAGCGAACTCACATTTCTCCAGCTTAGCAAAGAGTGAATTATCACTCAATAACTGCAAAACTTCACGTACACTCTGCCAATTGGACTCCAGATCTGGTGAATAAATCAAAATGTCATCCAAATACACAACCACATTCTTACCAATCAAAGGTGTCAGGACGTCATTAATAAGGTTCTGAAAAAATGCAGGTGCATTGGTAAGACCAAAAGGCATCACCAGATTCTCAAAATGACCTACCGGAGTGTTAAAAGCAGTTTTCCATTCATCACCCTCCTTCACTCGTAACAAATTGCATGCCCCCCGGAGATCAATTTTGGAGAACCACTTGGCTCCCACTAACTGGTTAAACAAGTCAGGAATTAATGGCAATGGGTAGGAATTGCGTACGGTAATCTTATTAATTTCACGAAAATCCTGACATGGACGTAAACCGCCGTCCTTTTTTTTAACAAAGATGAATCCAACTGCCACCGGCGACTTAGAAGGTCTAATGTGACCAGCAGCCAGGCTAATCTCTATGTATTCCTCCAAAGCCTTTCTTTCAGGGATAGTCATATTAACCCCTTAATAACATCTGACGTACTAATACGCGTCTGTGCCCTGGGACTTAAGAGCCAGACCCGTATTAGTACGTCATCGCGATTGCGCCCGCACACAGGCTGTGCGGGCGCGATCGCCGCCGGGTGTCAGCTGATTGTCACAGCTGACACCCGGTACTATGTGCAGGGAGCGGTCACGCACCGCTCCCAGCACATTAACCCCCGCGATGCTGCGATCGAAGTCGATCGAAGTCGATCGCGGCATTGCGGGGGCAAGGGGAGGTGATCGGCGATACTCACCTCCTCTTCCGGCTTCCAGCGCAGTCTGCAAAGGCTTCCCGGGTGTTGCCATGACGACCCGATGTCGTCATGACAACATCCGGGTCACCAGAGAGCAGGAAGATTGCTTGGACATGCGCAGTGCATCTCCAAGCAATCTTCACACTGTGCACTTCTGACAGCCTTCATGGCATAGGGATGGTGCTCCATTCCTGTGCCATGCAGGCGATCAGAAAAAAAAAAGTGAAAGTCCCAGAGTGGGACAAAGTAATAAAGTGTATAAACTGTCTGAAAGTGGAAAAAAAAAAAAAAAAAAAATGTGCAAAAATATTATAAAAAAATAAAAAAAATAATACACCAAAAATAAAAATATAATGTACCCATCAATAAATATTATTATAAAAAAAATAAAAAAAAAACAATAAAAGTACACATATTTGGTATCGCCGCGTCCGGAACAACCTGACCTATAAAACTGTCCCACTAGTTAACCCCTTCAGTGAACACGGTAAAAAAAAAAAAAAAAAAACCAAGCAAAAAACAATGCTTTATCACCATACCGCCAAACAAAAAGTGGAATAACACGCGATCAAAAAGACGCATATAAATAAAAATGATACCACTGAAAACGTCATCTCGTCCCGCAAAAAACAAGCCGCCATATAGCTCCATCAGCCGAAAAATAAAAAAGTTATAGCTCTCAGAATAAAGCGATACTAAAAAATATTTTTTTCTATAAAATAGCTTTTATTGTGTATAAGCGCCAAAACATAGAAAAATGATACAAATGTGGTACCGCTGTAAACGTACTGACCCGAAGAGTAAAGCTGCCTCATCAATTTTACCACACGCGGAACAGAATAAAAAAAAAAAAAAAAAACAATTCCTGAATTGTTGGTTTTTGTTTATTCTGCCTCCCAAAAATCGGAATAGAAAGCGATCAAAAAAAGTCACGTGCCTGAAAATGGCACCAATAACAACGTCAAGTCATCCCGCAAAAAACGAGCCGTCACATGACTGTCTGCCAAAATCTGGAAAAATTATAGCTCTCAAAATATGGCGATGCAAAAACTAGATTTTACAAAAAATGCGTCTTTTAGTGTGTGACAGCTGTCAGTCATAAAAACCCCATATGATTCTGGCATTGCTGTAATCACACCGACCCGAAGAATAAAGTCGTCTAATCACTTATACCGCACAAGGAACGGCGTCAAAAATAAACTCTTGAGTTAGGATTGGGCTAGGGTTAGGGCTGGGTTTGGGGCTAGGGTTGTGCTGGGGCTAGGGTTGTGCTGGGGCTAGGGTTGTGCTGGGGCTAGGGTTGTGCTAGGGTTAGGGCTGGGGTTGGGATTTTTTTCAAAAGTAAGAAAAAAAGATGACGATATGGCGACTAGTGTTCAGAGCAAGTGCTCGCTACTTGAGTTTGCATCGGGTGCTCTGGTATGCATTTAGTATCGTGGGTATTTGAGTGACATGCTCGAGTCTCTGCCCCATATGCTTCGCGGCCAAAAAACTTTACGGGGATTGCCTGCCATGCACGAGCGATCCCCGCATGTTTTTTTTTGGGTGTCTAATAACCGTGAAACATGCGGAGCAGGGACTCGAGCATGTCACTCGAGCACACGCTGTACATGGTGCATACCTGAGTACCCGATGCAAACTCAAGTAGCGAGCACTTGCGCTCAAGAATAATGAAAACTTATTCAATATGATGACCTAATGTAAACAAATAATGTGCCGTACCTCTGGGTTCAAAATGTTCACTATACACCTTAATAAAATCTTTGAGGGGTATAGTTTCCAAAATGGGGACACTTGTGGGGGAGCTCCACTGTTTAGGCACATCACGGGCTCTCCAAACGCGACATGGTGTCCGCTAACAAATTGAATGGAAAATCGGCTCAAATTGTTAGCGGACGCCATGTTGCGTTTGGAGAGCCCCTGTGTGTCCAAACATTGGAGCTCCCCCACAAGTGACCCCATTTTGGAAACTAGACCCCCCAAGGCACCTATCTAGATGCATAGTGAGCACTTAGAACCCCCAGGTGCTTCACAAATTGATTCGTAAAAATGAAAAAGTGAAAATAAAACACTTTTTCATTTTTATGAATCAATTTGTGAAGCACCTGGGGTTCCAAGTGCTCACTATGAATCTAGATAGGTGCCTTGGGGGGTCTAGTTTCCAAAATGGGGTCACTTGTGGGGGAGCTCCAATGTTTGGGCACACAGGGACTCTCTAAATGCAACATGGTATCCGCTAACAAATTGAATGGAAAATCGGCTCAAATTGTTAGCGGACACCACATTGCGTTTGGAGAGCCCCTCTGTGCCCAAACTTTGGAGCTCCCCCACAAGTGACCCCATTTTGGAAACTAGACCCCCCAAGGCACCTTTCTAGATGCATAGTGAGCACTTGGAACCCCCAGGTGCTTCACAAATTGATTCGTAAAAATGAAAAAGTGAAAAAAAAAACACTTTTTCATTTTTATGAATCAATTTGTGAAGCACCTGGGGTTCCAAGTGCTCACTATGAATCTAGATAGGTGCCTTGGGGGGTCTAGTTTCCAAAATGGGGTCACTTGTGGGGGAGCTCCAATGTTTGGGCACACAGGGACTCTCTAAATGCAACATGGTATCCGCTAACAAATTGAATGGAAAATCGGCTCAAATTGTTAGCGGACACCACATTGCGTTTGGAGAGCCCCTCTGTGCCCAAACTTTGGAGCTCCCCCACAAGTGACCCCATTTTGGAAACTAGACCCCCCAAGGCACCTTTCTAGATGCATAGTGAGCACTTGGAACCCCCAGGTGCTTCACAAATTGATTCGTAAAAATGAAAAAGTGAAAAAAAAAAACACTTTTTCATTTTTATGAATCAATTTGTGAAGAACCTGGGGTTCCAAGTGCTCACTATGAATCTAGATAGGTGCCTTGGGGGGTCTAGTTTCCAAAATGGGGTCACTTGTGGGGGAGCTCCAATGTTTGGGCACACAGGGACTCTCCAAATGCAACATGATATCCGCTAACAAATTGTCGGCTCAAATTGTTAGCGGATATCATGTTGCATTTGGAGAGTCCCTGTGTGCCCAAACATTGGAGCTCCTCCACAAGTGACCCCATTTTGGAAACTAGACCCCCCAAGGCACCTATCTAGATGCATAGTGAGCACTTGGAACCCCTAGGTGCTTCACAAATTAATTCGTAAAAATGAAAAAGTGTTTTTTTTTTCACTTTTTCATTATTACGAATCAATTTGTGAAGCACCTGGGGGTTCCAAGTGCTCACTATGCATCTAGAAAGGTGCCTTGGGGGGTCTAGTTTCCAAAATGGGGTCACTTGTGGGGGAGCTCCAAAGTTTGGGCACAGAGAAGCTCTCCAAACGCAATGTGGTGTCCGCTAACAATTTGAGCCGATTTTCCATTCAATTTGTTAGCGGATACCATGTTGCATTTAGAGAGTCCCTGTGTGCCCAAACATTGGAGCTCTCCCACAAGTGACCCCATTTTGGAAACTAGACCCCCCAAGGCACCTATCTAGATGCATAGTGAGCAGTTGGAACCCCCAGGTGCTTCACAAATTGATTCATAAAAATGAAAAAGTGTTTTTTTTTCACTTTTTCATTGTTACGAATCAATTTGTGAAGCACCTGGGGGTTCCAAGTGCTCACTATGCATCTAGATAGGTGCCTTGGGGGGTCTAGTTTCCAAAATGGGGTCACTTGTGGGGGAGCTCCAATGTTTGGGCACACAGCAGCTCTCCAAACGCAACATGGTGTCGCTAACAATTTGAGCCAATTTTGCGTTAAATTTGTTAGCGGACACCATGTTGCATTTAGAGAGCCGCTGTGTGCCCAAATATTGGAGCTCCCCCACAAGTGACCCCATTTTGGAAACTAGACCACCCAAGGCACCTATCTAGATGCATAGTGAGCACTTGGAACCCTCAGGTGCTTCACAAATTGATTCATACAAATGAAAAAGTGTTTTTTTTTTCACTTTTTCATTGTTACGAATCAATTTGTGAAGCACCTGGGGGTTCCAAGTGCTCACTATGCATCTAGATAGGTGCCTTGGGGGGTCTAGTTTCCAAAATGGGGTCACTTGTGGGGGAGCTCCAATGTTTGGGCACACAGGGACTCTCTAAATGCAACATGGTGTCCTCTAACAAATTTAACGGAAAATCGGCTCAAATTGTTAGCGACACCATGTTGCGTTTGGAGAGCCGCTGTGTGCCCAAACATTGGAGCTCCCCCACAAGTGACCCCATTTTGGAAACTAGACCCCCCAAGGCACCTATCTAGATGCATTGTGAGCACTTGGAACACTCAGGTGCTTCACAAATTGATTCATAAAAATGAAAAAGTGTTTTTTTTTTTCACTTTTTCATTGTTACGAATCAATTTGTGAAGCACCTGGGGGTTCCAAGTGCTCACTATGCATCTAGAAAGGTGCCTTGGGGGGTCTAGTTTCCAAAATGGGGTCACTTGTGGGGGAGCTCCAAAGTTTGGGCACACATGGGCTCTCCAAACACAACATGGCGTCCGCTAATTATTCAAGCAAATTTTACAATCAAAAAGTCAAATAGCGCTCCTTCCCTTCCGAGCCCTGCCGTGCGCCCAAACAGTATTTTTTCCCCAAATATTGGGTATCTGCGTGCCCAGGGGAAATTGCACAACAAATTTTGGGGTCCATTTTTTCTTGTTACCCCTGTGAAAATAAAAAAAATTGGGTCTAAATTAACATTTTTGTGAAAAAAGTTAAATGTTCATTTTTTTCTTCCACATTCAAAAAATTCCTGTGAAGCACCTGAAGGGTTAATAAAGTTCTTGAATGTGGTTTTGAGCACCTTGAGGGGTGCAGTTTTTAGAATGGTGTCACTTTTGGGTATTTTCTGTCATAAAGACCTCTCAAAGTGACTTCAATTGTGATGTGGTCCCTAAAAAAATGGTTTTGTAAATTTTGTTGGAAAAATGAGAAATCGCTGGTCAACTTTTAACCCTTATAGCTCCCTAACAAAAAAAAATTTTGGTTCCAAAATTGTGCTGATGTAAAGTAGACATGTGGGAAATGTTATTTATTAACTCTTTTCTGTGACATATCGCTCTGATTTCAGGGCTTAAAAATTCAAATTTTGAAAATTGCAAAATTTTCAAAATTTTCGCCAAATTTCCGTTTTTTTCACAAATAAACGCAAGTGATATCGAAGAAATTTTTCCACAATCATGAAGTACAATATGTCACGAAAAAACAATCTCAGAATCAGGGGGATCCGTTGAAGCGTTCGAGAGTAATTACCTCATAAAGTGACAGTGGTCAGAATTGTAAAAATTGGCCCGGTCATTAACGTGCAAACCACCCGCGGGGCTTAAGGGGTTAAACAAGTGACTTTTGGGAAGAGTAGCACCCGGAACAAACTCAATGGCGCAATCATAATCCCTATGAGGAGGTAAAACTTGCGACTCCTCCTCCGAAAAAACCCTCCAAAAATCTTGAATAGATACAGGTAATTCCCCTTTTAGCACAGCCGCAATGCGACCATTACAACATTTATCATAGCACTTCGGACTCCAAGACTTAATCACATTAGTAGACCAGTCCAATAAAGGATTGTGCAGTTTTAACCAAGGCAATCCTAGAACAACTGGAGAGGGCAAATTATCCAAAACAACCAAGTCCAAAATTTCTTGGTGAACTCCATTGATAGTGAGGGAAAATGCAGCAGTCTTGTGAGTAATACATTTCAAAGGAGTGTTATCAATTGCAACCACAGAAATAGGTGATGACAAAGGTTTGGTTTTCAATTTAAGGTTTTCCAAAAACCCTTTATCAATCACATTAAGTGTTGAACCACAATTCACAAATACTTGAAATACAATCAAATCTCCCTGCAAAGTAGTACTCCCAGAAAGAAATACGCCTGCAGAGCGTAAACAAGCTATACGGGCGTAACTGACTTTTTTTTTTCTTTACTTAAACGATGCTCACAATACTTAATCAAATGATCAGCTTTACCACAATAAAGACACAAACCTTCGGCGAATCTCCGGTCTCTTTCCTGAGAGCGAAGTGACATTGTCCCCACCTCCATTGGTTCTCCGCTGTCAGAGCAGATTTTCTGGGAACTAGGACCTGACGTTACAGGAGTTTTTACATCAATCACCCTGGACCTCAGTCTCCTGTCCACACGAACATCTAACTGCATAGCCTGCTGCAGTGTCTCTGGTGCATGGAATGCAATTAGCAAATCCTTAACCGTTTCACTCAGACCAGCAAGAAATAAACATCTCAGCACAGAATCATTCCATTTAACTTCTGAGGCCCATCTCCTGAAGTGTGTGCAATAAATTTCAACATCATCTGACCCCTGATTCAAACGTCTAAGTTCTGATTCTGCAGATGAGATTCGATCAGGATCATCATATAATAGCCCCATAGCAGAAAAAAAATCCTCAACAGACCCCAAACACGGATCATTAGGTTGGAGAAAAAAAGGCCCACCCCTGTGGTTCCTTGCGCAAAAGTGACATAATAAAACCAATGCGCTGTGATTCATTCCCAGAGGATCTTGGTCTCAAACGAAAATATAACAAACAAGCATTTTTAAAGGAAAAAAAATCTTGCTGTTCACCACAAAAAACATCAGGCTGTCCTACCTTGGGTTCGGAAAAATGCGCTCCAGAACAGCTACTCACGTGTTGCTGGAGCTCGGCCACCCCCTGGATGGAAACCATACTGATCCCCGAATTTCTTTCCTTTTTGTTTTGTTTTTTTGGGCTGGACTTACTGATCTGCAACAAGAACTAAGGAAAGATAGGGGAAAGCTGTCCCTACAGTAAGACTAAGCTGAATCCCTACGATGTAGCGGGCTGCCTGTTCCTAGTGAACAGACCCGCCTTTGTCCTCGGCTAGTCTGAACGAAGACCTATAGAATTAAGGGAGGGGTCCCTAAAAGAACTAAGGACTGGGACAAAAAATGGGACACCTCCTAAACAGAAGTTGTTGTAGAACACAAAAGACAAACAGACAAAAAGTAATAGAGGTTCCAGGGGACCAAGCGAACTGACAGAGATAGGCACCGAAGCACCAGGCTAGCAAGACAGTCAAGCAACACTGAAGTCCAGCAAAGCCAGAAGGGTGGAGCTGGAATATATAGGCAGATGGTCACGTGACCGCAAAACACAAGATAGAAAAAACTAACAGGAGGGTTCTAACAATATATATATAATATGGATGACAAAATCTGGTCTCGTTACATTTTTGAGACCTTGCAAGAATGGAAATCTGTCTATGGAGTAGTGTTACATCACTCTATGTCAACACTAGTGATGAGCGAGCATGCTCGCTACTGCTCGCTGCTCCCCGAGCATCTCACTGCTCGAGGTGCTCGGCGCTCGCCGAGTATTTCCGGGGTTACTCTGCGGGAGCTCGGGTACCCTCCCTGAATATTTGGTGCTCTTTACAGAGCCAATGGACATGCAGGGATTGCCTGCCACTCACTGTAATTCTGTAGCCATGTTGGTTGTGGCATTACAGTGATTGGCTGGCCGCACAGCATCATCAGGTCTATATCAGACCTGGCGCAGCTGTGCTCGTCACAGTCACTCCGGAATCAGAAAGTGTAGGGAGAGGTGCTGCTGAGCTAGGGAGAGATTTGCTTGTTTATTAGGAAGTGTAGGTAGAACAGAAGTATATTACACATATCCATCTCAAGAAACAGTCCTTCTGAGGACTAATCCATCTGCAGAGATATCAGGCAGTCAGTGTATATAGGCAGGCAGGCAGTGTATATAGCAGACTGCAGTGCATATAGCACAAGAGGCTCCATTCTAGTTCTGTCTGCTGCTGTTAGACATTTCTAGACATAGGCCCAGGTCTCAGGAGCCAGGAGTAATTTTTTTTTGGATCTTAATCCTCATTATTTGCTTAAAAAGCAATCCAGAGAACACTGTTTTTCTGTGCCATTTGCTTGTTGGCACTGCCAAATACAGCCAGGTCCTTTCCATATTGCAGCGCTAAAAATCCAGCTGTTTAAAACTGAAGTTTGTCCGTCACACGGATCACATATAACTGCGCTGAAAATATTGCCATTTCTGGCCTCCATTGAAATTTTGTTTCAGTGTGTCAGTGAAGCTATTGACACCAGTTTGATGTTAAAAATAGTTACGTACAGGCCAGCTATTTAAAACTGTGGTTTGTCCGTCACATGGATCACATATAAGTTCGCTCCAAATTCAGCCATTTGTAGTGAGCGTGGAAGATATTGTCCTCCATTTAAAATGGGCAAGGCTCGTGGCAAGGGACAGGGAACTGGACGTGATGGTGATTGTGCATGTAGAGGCTGAGGCCGTGGGCAAGCTGAAATTGTGCCACAAAAAACACCCACATCTTCTCGCTCAACCTTCCTGTCCCAATTAATAGGGGATCGCAGAACACCACTATTGAACACAGAGCAGTGTGAAAAGGTTATTGGTTGGATAGCAGATAATGCTTCCAGTCACTTAGCCACCACCACCACCACCCTGTCTTCCACATGGTCAAGTCTCAGTAGTCGTGAGTCTGGACCGCATATTCCTCACCCCGAACCTCCTTCCTCCCACCATGCCCAGTGCCCAGAGACAACTGATCCCACACTTGGACACTCCGAAGAGCTGTTCACGTTTCCATTTATAGATTCGGGTCTCTCGTCCGGTCCACTTGAAGCGAGGCAAGAGGAAATCGCGTGTAGCGATGCCCAAATATTTGAGCAGCCACGGTCACACGAAGGCGACAGTGGGAAACTGTCACAAGAGGTGGACATGATGAGACACAATTGCCAGAAAGTCAGGAGGAGGACCAGATTGCGCAAGTGGAAGACGAGGTGGTTGATGATATAGTAACTGACCCAACCTGGCAGGAGGACATGCAGAGCGAGGACAGCAGCACACAGGGGGAGGCAGGCAGAGCACCGCAACAGGTAGGAAGAAGCAGTGTTGTGGCTGCAGACAGAAGGCAGGCAACCGTTCCCCCGTAACACCAACACAAAGGAAGTTGCCTGCACAACTGTTAGGTCTTCCCGAGTCTGGTTATTTTTTAAAGACTCTGCCGATAACCCCAAAAAGGCCATTTGTACTACCTGCCAGGTCAGCATCATCAGGAGTGGCAAAATTACCAGCCTGACCACCACCAGCATGATCAGGCACATGGCAGCAAAGCACCTGACTATGTAGGCCGAACCCCAGGGTCCAGGAACAGTGTCTGCGGGTGGCACCACTGCTTCTTCCGCTGTTGTGCATGCAAGCCAATCCCCTGTTCATGGTGCATGCGAAGATGCCTCCTGCCCTGGACCTGTCGTTGCACACTCTCAAGTAGCAGCATCAGGAAGCATGCCCACGTATTTGTCCAAGCGTTCAGTTGTCCATACCCCAGTCCTTGGAATGCAAGAGCAAATATGCAGCCAGCGCCACACATGCCACACTACTAAATTCACACATTTCGCGCCTGCTTGCGCTCGAAATGTTGCCTTTTAGGCTTGTGGAGACGGAAGCATTCCGCAACCTGATGGCGGCGGCCGTCCCTCGGTACTCGGTCCCCAGCCGCCAGAATTTCTCCCGGGGTGCCGTCTCCGCATTACACAAGCACATGTCCCAAAACATTAGCCATGCCCTCAACAACACAGTTACCGGGAAAGTCCACCTAACCACGGACACGTGGACAAGTGCTTGTGGACAGGGACGGTACATCTCGCTGACGACACACTGGGTTAAAATAGTGGAAGCCGGGACCCAGTCGGACCTTAGGATGGAACTAGTGTTGAGCGAGCACTAAAATGCTCGGGTGCTAGAAGCTCGGGCCGAGCTCGCCGTGATACTCGACCCGAGCAACGAGCCCAATGTTAGTCTATGGGAGACCCGAGCATTTTTGCAGCGGCAACAACGTGGTCAGAGGTATTAAGCCACTTTTACGGGCTCACAATAAAACGTTCAAAAACGAAACTGAAACTGTTTACCTGTGAAATATGTTAAGGAACTTCCTTTCCAGGGTAAAGACTTGTGTATAAGGTAAAATAAATAACAAAAAACAAAAATACTCCTCCACACCTTGGGCTATGTTCACAAGTAGCATTTTTTATGCGTTTTTGCACTTTTGTATTGCTTTCAACCGTGACAAATGCATTCACCGGGAAATGTAATTTTAACATTTTACAATCTTATCTGGCCATGTGCTGTGTAACACATGCATACAGTGCTGAAAAGACATGGGAACAGCATGGGGAAGACCCCTGGAAGCATCTCTGACACCCAGGTCACTGCCTAAAAGTGTGCCCATCAGAAGTGATCCTTTCCGCATCAGAAGATGCAGACTTGCAACTATCCCCGTGCAAGTCTTTGTCCCAGGGCAGTGTTCAATTGTACCTCCCCCATTCCTTGCAATGCAAACGCAAGTATGCAGCCTGACACCCACCCACCCCCAGGGCTGCAATACCATACTGCTAGCTTGCTTGCACTTGAAATGGGGCCTTTTAGTTTGGAGGAGGCCGAAGCTGGCCACAACATGGCTGCTTCGGCAGCGTGGTATCCATACTCGGTCCCCAGCCGCCCTGCGGCCGGGTGTCCACACAAGCTCCCCAGCTGCCGGGGGGCGGCCGTGTGTTCATATACGGTCCCCAGCCGCCACCATTTCTCCTTGGAACATCCCCTCACACATTTGTCTTAGCCCGGCCTGCTTTAGGGCAGCATTGGACGAGCCCACCAGAGAACCAGACTCCTCCGGTGGGCCCTGGCTTCTCCATCAGGGGAGCTGAGAGTGCCAAGATGAGGAGCATGATGATGATGATAGAAGTTAGCGTCTGCTTTGTTTTCTTGGAATGCAAGCGCAGGTATGTAGTAGCGGCTAGGCCTGAGGTGGTCAGCGTTTTGGCGCATATCCTACCTCCTCCGAGGATTGCTGGATGTTTTCCTGCTACTATCCCAGTTTTATGACTCCCGTTAAAACCAAACTTCAGGTGATGAATGATGGATGAGGTGGTGGCAAAGGAGAAAGAGCAGGAGGAACAGGGACCATTCACATCAATATCAGGCCAGTCAACCACACATGTCTTGTAGGATATGTTTCTGTACCAAAAGGTGCGGTTCGGCTACACAGTTAAAGGGCATGCAGTGAGTGCAATGCCTACCAAAAATTGCGAGGCACTCCAATCCCCTTGGAAGTGACATGGAGGTCAGAGGGCCTTAACTGTTTTTTCCATTTATAGCAACTGGGTCTCCTGTACACTGTTGGCCTAAGCAGTGAATAAAAGGCTTTCCAAAAATTTTGAGGAACTGCAATGCCCCTTGAAACAGACGTGGATTACAGCATACTAAAAACCTTCTACCCATTATTGGGGAGTGGGTCTCCCTTAGTGTTCGCCTATGCATTGAAAAGCAAAAGCTGACTAAAATTAGGAGGAAATGCAATGCCCGTTGGAAGAGTTGTGGAGGTTAGAGTTAATTAAAAACAACATTTCAATGCCCCTTGGAAGAGCGGTGGGGTTCAGAGTGGTTTAACAAGACGGTTTTAATGCCCCTTGGAAAAGTGGTGGAGGTCACAGTAGCTTAACAAGACGGTTTTAATGCCCCTTGGAAGAGTGGTGGAGGTCACAGTAGCTTAACAAGACGGTTTTAATGCCCCTTGGAAAAGTGGTGTAGGTCGCAGTAGCTTAACAAGATGGTTTTAATGCCCCTTGGAAGAGTGGTGGAGGTCACAGTAGCTTAAAAAGACTGTTTTAATGCCCCTTGGAAGAGCGGTGGAGGTTGCAGTAGCTTAACAAGACGGTTTTAATGCCCCTTGGAAGAGTGGTGGTGGTCACAGTAGCTAAAAAAGACAGTTTAAATGCCCCTTGGAAGAGACGTGGAGGTCACAGTGGAATAAAAAGACAATATCAATGCCCCTTGGAAGAGTGGTGGAGATCGCAGTAGCTTAACAAGACGGTTGTAATGCCCCTGGGAAAAGTGGTGGTGGTCGCAGTAGCTTAACAAGATGGTTTTAACGCCCCTTGGAAAAGTGGTGGAGGTCGCAGTAGCTTAACAAGATGGTTTTAATGCCCCTTGGAAAAGTGGTGGCGGTCACAGTAACTTAACAAGACGGTTTTAATGCCCCTTGGAAGAGACGTGGAGGTCCCAGTGGAATAAAAAGACAATATCAATGCCCTTTGAAAATGTGGTGGAGGTCGCAGTAGCTTAACAAGACGGTTTTAATGCCCCTTGAAAAACTGGTGGAGGTCGCAGTAGCTTAACAAGACGGTTTTAATGCCCCTTGGAAGAGCGGTTGAGGTTGCAGTAGCTTAACAAGACGGTTTTAAAGCCCCTTGTAAGAGTGGTGGAGGTCACAGTAGCTTAAAAAGACGGTTTAAATGCCCCTTGGAAGAGACGTGGAGGTCACAGTGGAACAAAAAGACAATATCAATACCCCTTGGAAGAGTGGTGGAGGTCGCAGTAGCTTAACAAGATGGTTTTAAAGCCCCTGGGAAAAGTGGTGGAGGTCGCAGTAGCTTAACAATATGGTTTTAATGCCCCTTGGAAGAGACGTGGAGGTTGCAGTAACTTAACAAGACGGTTTAAATGCCCCTTGGAAGAGCCATGCAGTGCAGCATCTTAAAAACATTATTCCCATTATTGGGGAGTGGGTCTCCCATAGTCTTTGCCTATGCCTTCCAAGCAAAAGCTGCCAAAAATCAGGACGGAGGAACTTGCAATGCTGGCAACATGGACCAAGGTCACCCTGGTGGTATAGTGGTGGTGGAGGCTGAGGATAAGGAGAAGAGCAAAATACAGTCAAAATGAGGAAGCGTATACCCATGTGTGGGTGTGAAGCGGTGCATGGGAATACACCTCCCGAAATAACACAGTGGATTTGACTTTATGTTACTCTGCTGTCATTTGGTGGTGATGAGACGTCTGGCCCAATCCAGCCCTTGTTCATTTTGATAAGGGTCAGCTTGTCAGCATTGTCAGTTGACAGGTGAGTGCGCTTATCTGTTATAATTCCCCCAGCGGCACTAAAAACACACTCCGATAACACGCTAGCGGCAGGGAAGGCCAGGACCTCCGAGGCGTACAGAACGAGTTCATTCCAAGTGTCCAGCTTGGATACCCAATAATTAAAAGGCACAGAGGAATCACAGAGGACGCTGGTACGGTCGGCAAGGTACTCCCTCACCATCTTTTGAAACTTTCCACTCATTGTGAGAGTACCCCGCCCCTCAGGGCCTGTAAGCTGGGCGGGTCTCAGAAAACTGTCCCAGAACGTTGACAGTGTTCCCCTGCCTCTGCTGGATTGGAGTTGTGTCTCTCTTGCCTGTACGCCTTGGTTGGGCAACGAACTGTGACCTCTGCTGCTAGCGTGTTCAGATGGGAATTTTTTTAACAGTTCTGCAGCCAGGGCCTTCTGGTACTGCCCCATTTTTGTAGACCTCTCCACCTCAGGAACAAAAGAGTGAAAGTTCTCCTTGTAGCGGGGGTCTAAAAGTGTCACCAACCAGTAATGACTGTCACCCAACATTTTGACAACGCGAGGGTCACGGTTAAGGCAGCGTAACATAAAGTCAGCCATGCGTGCCAGACTGGTAATGGGCAAGACTTCTGTGTCCTCACCAAGATGATGACTGACCATGCTCTCCTCCTCCTCCCCTCTGTCCTCAGGCCACCCACGCTGAACCGACAGTATGACAGTTGTACAGGTACTACCGTCTACAGCGCATGATACCAGGTCCTGTTCTTCCTCCTCCTCTCCCTCATTGTCCCCCAATGCACGTTGGGATGAGATGAGGCTGGGCTGTATGTAATCGCCCACTACGGGTTCTTGATCCATCTCATCATACTCTGGCTGCAAAAGACAGACAAGTGGGATGCTGACGCTAATGATGGCATCATCACCACTCACCATCTTGGCGGCCTCCTCAAAGTTTGTCAGGATGGTACATATGTCAGACATCCAGGTCCACTCCTGAGGTCTTATGTGTGGAATCTGACCTGAATATCGACGGCTTTGTTGCAGCTGGTACTCCACAACTGCTCTCTTCTGCTCACAAATCCTTTGCAACATGTGGAGGGTAGAGTTCCAACGTGTGAGGACATCACACACCAGTCGGTGTGCCGGAAGCTGCAAACGCCGCTACAACACAGCAAGTGCGGCGGAAGCTGTAGCCGACTTGCGAAAATAAGCTGACAGGCGGCGTACTTTGACGAGCATATCTGGCATCTCTGGATACGATTTAAAAAACTGCTGAACCACGAGGTTAAGCACATGAGCCAGGCATGGTACGTGTGTGATCTCGCCTCGCCTCAGAGCCGCCGCCAGGTTACGGCCATTGTCACACATGACCATGCCTGGATGTAGGTTCAGCAGTCTCAGCCACAGATCTGCCTGCTCTTTCACAGCTGTCCACAACTCACAAGCAGTGTGAGGTTTATCACCTAAGCTTATGAGTTTCAGCACAGCCTGTTGCCGCTTAGCTGAGGCAGTACTGCAGTGCTTCCAGCTTGTAACTGATGTGGTGATATCTGAGATGGAGGCTGAACATGAGGAGGAGGAAGAGGATGATGCGCAGGAGCTGTACACTCTGGGGGCAACTCTGACTGACATAGGGCCCGCAATCCTCGGAGTGGGGAGGATGTGTTCCGTCCCAAGGTCCGACTGGGTCCCGGCTTCCACTATGTTTACCCAGTGTGCCGTCAGGGAGATGTAGCGTCCCTGGCCACAAGCACTTATCCACGTGTCCGTTGTCATGTGGACTCTCGCAGTAACTGCGTTGTTGAGGGCACGGCAGATGTTTTGGGACACGTGCTTGTGTAGTGCGGGGATGGCACACCGGGCAAAATAGTGTCGGCTGGGGACCGAGTACCGAGGGACATCCACCGCCATAAGGTTGCGGAAGGATTCCGTCTCCACCAGCCTAAAAGGCAACACTTCCGACGCAAGCAGTCGTGAAATGTGCTAATTTAGGACTGTGGCCTGTGGGGCGTTAGCTGCAAATTTGCGCTTTCGTTCAAAGGTTTGGGATATGGACAATTGAACGCTGCGGTTGGACGTGGACATTGATGCTGTTTCTTGAGAAACTGCCATAACAAGTGAAGACTGAGAGGAGGGGGGCATCTTTGCATGCAGTATGGACAGGGGATTGCCTTGCACGCACAACTAGGGGTTCTATTACATGCACAACAGCGGAAGAAGCAGTGGTGACACCCTCTGACCCTGGTCGTGGACATGTTCCTGATCATGCTGGTGGTGGTCAGACTGGTAGTTGCTGGCCTGGCAGGTGGTACAAATGGCCTTTTTGGGGTTATCAGCAGAGTCTTTAAAAAAATTCCAGACTCTGGAAGACCTACCAGTTGTACTGGCAACGTCCCTGGTGTTGGTGTTACGGGGAACTGTTGCCCGCCTTCTGTGTGCGGCCACCACACTGCTTCTTCCTGCCTGTTGGGGTACTCTGCCTCCCTCCCCCTGTGTGCTGCTGGCCTCACTCTGCGTGTCCTCCTGCCTCGTTGAGTCAGTTACTAGATCATCCACCACCTCCTCCTCTTCCACTTGCGCACCACGATCCTCCTCCTCACTTCTTGGCAATTGTGTCTCGTCATCGTCCACCTCTTGTGACAAATTGCCAGCGTCGACTTCCTGTGGCCGTGGATGTTCAAATATTTGGACATCGCTACATGGGATCTCCTCTTCCACCACTTCAAGCGAAGCAGGCGAGGGGCACAAATATGGAAATGGACCAGTGAACTGCTCTTCAGAGTGTCCAAGTGCGGGATCAGTTGCTGTCTGACCACACTCGGCATGGTGGGAGGAAGGAGCATCAGGGTGAGGAGGAGTATGCGGTCGAGACTCACGGCTACTAAAACTTGACCGTGTGGAAGACAGACCGGAGGTGGTGGTGCCCAGGTAACTGGAAGTATTATCTGCTATCCAATTAATAACCTGTTCTCACTGATCAGTTCGCAATACTGGTGTTGTAGTGTGGTTCCCTAGTAATTCGGTCAAGAACTGGGAGCGATTAGATGTGGCTGTTGGTTGTGGCACATTTTCACCTTGGCCATGGCCCCATCCTCTACACGCACCATCACCAGAACGTCCAGTTCCACGTCCCTTGCCACGCGCCTTGCCCATTGTAAAGGAAGTAAAATAGCTTACACTCGCACTATCAATGGAAAAAGGGTAATAAAAAGGAGATTAGAACAGTGGAGGAGGAAAACCACAGTTCTATTTCTCTGGCCTTCACCAGAATCTTTTAAACAGATATATTTGTGACTGAACAGACAGGGAGACACTATTTTTTTTTTTTTACGTAAAACAGGCCAAAAGCTGGATAATACAGAGATTTTAACCGTGGAACTGCAAAACCACAGTTCTAATTTACTGGCGTATACCAGACTTTTTTTCATAGATATATTTGGGGCTGAACAGTCAGCGACACACTCAAACTGTTTTTTTTAATGTAAAAAAGGCTCAAAAGTGGATAATACAGAGATTTGAACCGTGGAACTGCAAAACCACAGTTATATTTTTTGGCCTACACCAGAATCTTTCAAACAGATATATTTGTGTCTGAACAATCAGGGAGACACTATTACAGGTTTTTTTTGACGGCAAAAAATGCCAAAAACAGGATAATGCAGAGATTTGACCCGTGGAACTGCAAAACCACAGTTCTATTTTCCGGCCTACACCAGACTCTTTTAAACAGATATATTGGTGTCTGAACAGTCACAGACACACTCAATTTTTTTTTTGGGGAGGGGGGGGGGGGGGGGGATACCAAAAGGTTAATAAGACGCGTATTTGGACAGTCTGACTGAGGAAAAAAAAAATACAGGATTTAGATGAAAAAAATAATAATTTTTCCTGGCCCCTGAAACCGGGGTAATAAGTCTAGCAATTTGACCAACAGGAAGACACAGGACTGTAATGCAGCGTTTGCTGGTATAACCACTGCGTCTCCTATACAGCCTGCTTGCTGCCTGATATCTGGGATGGATATTAGTCCTGAGAAGGACTGTTTGATTTGACAGGCTTTAGAGACCCTACACTAACTATTTCGGAGTCTAAATCTCTCCTTAGCTCAGCAGCACTGACCCTACACTGGCTGATCCGGAGCGACTGTGTCCAAGATGGCGGCGCCCGGTTTTAAATACTCGAGATGACGCTGTGCGGCCAGCCAATCACTGCAATGCCCACAATCAACATGGCTGCGGCATTACAGTGACTGGCTGGCAATCCCTGCATGTTTATTGGCTCTGTAAACAGCGCCAAATGTGCAGGGCGGAGACCCGAGCTCCCGCCCAAGTAACCTGGAAATGCTCGGTGCTCGCTGAACATCCCGAGTAGTGAGATGCTCGGGCGAATACCGAGCAGTGTCGAGCATGCTCGCTCAACACTAGACGGAACACGTCCTCCCGACGCCAAGTATTGCGGGCCCTAGGTCAATCAGGGTTGCCCCCACAGTCTACAGCTCCTGCACCTCATCCTCCTCAGCCTCCTCCTCCTCCTCTTCAGCCTCCGTCTCCAAAATGACCACATCAGTCACAAGCTGGAAGCACTACAGCACTGCCTCGGCCAAGCGGCAACAGGCTGTGCTGAAGCTAATATGCTTAGGTGACAAACCGCAAAATGCTGAAGACCTGTGGACAACTCTGAAAGAACAGGCAGATCTGTGGCTCACACCGCTGAGCCTACAGCCAGGCATGGTCGTGTGTGACAATGGCCGGAACCTGGTGGCTCTGAGGTGAGGCAAGCTCACACACGTACTATGCCTGGCCCATGTGCTTAACCTTGTGGTTCAGCGGTTTCTCAAATCCTACCCAGAGCAGCCGGATCTGCTTGTTAACGTACGCCGCCTGTGTGCCCATTTTAGAAAGTCACCTACAGCTTCCGCCTCTCTTGCCGTGTTTCAGCAGCGGTTGCAGCTTCCGGATCACAGACTGGTGTGTGATGTCCCCACGCGTTGGAGCTCTCCACTGCAGATGTCGGGAAGGATTTGTGAGCAGAAGAGGGCAGTTGTTGAGTACTAGCATCAACAAGGCCTTCGGTATTCAGTTCAGACTCCACACATAAGACCTCAGGAGTGCACATGGATGTCAGACATATGTACCATCCTCCAAAACTTTGAGGACTCCACCAAGATGGTGAGCAGCGATGATGCCATAATTAGCGTCACCATCCCGCTTCTCTGTCATCTGAAACGCTCTCTGCTCACAATCAAAGAGGATGCATTGCAGGCGGAGCATTATGAGATGGAGCAAGGAACCATACAGGGTGATTACACACAGCCCAGCCTCATCTCATCCCAACGTGGATTGGGTGACAATGAGGAAGAGGAGGAGGAGGAAGAACAGGAGCTACTTTCATTCATTATAGACGGTACTACCTGCACAACTGTCATACCGTCTGTTCAGCGTGGATGGCCTGGGAACAGAGAGGAGGAGGAGGAGAGCATGGTCAGTCATCCTCTTGGTAAGGACACGGAAGTCTTGCCTGTTAGCAGTCTGGCACGCATGGCTGAGTTTATGTTACGCTTCCTTTCCCATGAACCTCGCGTTCTCAAAATTTTGGGTGACAGTCATTACTGGTTGGTGACACTTCTAGACCCACGCTACAAGGAAAACTTTATATCTCTTATTCCTGAGGCGGACAGGTGTACAAAAATTGGGCAGTACCAGAAGGCCCTTATTGCAGAACTATTAAAAAAATTTCCATCTGAAAACAGTGGCGGCAGAGGTCACAGCTCGTTGGATAACCAAGGAGTACAGGCGTGAGAGACAACTCCAATCTAGCAGAGGCAGGGGAACACTGTCAAAGTTCTGGGAGAATTTTCTCAGCCCTTGCCATCACACAGGCCCTGAAGCACGGGGTACTCTCACAAGGAGTGCAAAGTTTGGGAAGATGCTGAGGGAGTACCTTGCCGACCGTACCAACGTCCTCCGAGAGTCCTCTGTGCCTTATAATTATTGGGTATCCAAGCTCGATATGTGGGATGAACTGGCTCTCTACGCCTTGGAGGTCCTGGCGGGCCCTGCCGCTAGCTTTTTATCAAAGCGGGTTTTTAGTGCTGCTGGTGGAATTATAACTGATTAGCGCATCCGCCTGTCAACTGAAAATCCTGACAGGCTGACTCTTATAAAAATGAACAAGGGCTGGATTGGGCCAGACTTCTCAACACCACCTAATGATAACATCATAACAAACTCAAATCCAGTGTCTTTTTTTGGGAGGTGTATTCCCATGCACCTTTTCACACCCACACATGATTTTGGCTATTTGCTCTTGTTCTCCTTCTCCTCATCCTCATCCTCCACCACCATATCACCAGGGTGACCGTGGTCCGTGATGCAACACCCACATCGTTTTTTTAAAGAGTGATTATGATGCTCGTAAATGTTTTTATACAGTATGTTCATGTATACCCCCCAGGGGTAAATGTTTGTCAGCCCATACACTTAGTGCATGGGCATTACCAGTATAGGAGACCCGCTCCTTTCTAATGGGAACATTTTTATGAGGCCCTCTTCCACGTCTCTTCCAAGGGGCATTGGAGTGCCTCCTATTTTTTTTCAGACCCTTGCATTCACTACATAGGCCAAAACGATTGGATACCCACTTCCTAATAATGGGAACATTTTTTTATGAGGCCCTCTACGTCTTTTCCAAGGGGCATTGGAGTGCCTCCACATTTTTGGCAACCATTGCATTCACTGCATAGGCAACCACAATGGGAGACCCACTTCCTAATAACGGGAACATTGTTTTCAGGAGGCCCTCTGACCTCCACGTCTCTTCCAAGGGGCATTGGAGTGCCTCCAAATTTTTGGCAACCCTTGCATTCACTGCATAGGCCGACCCTATGGGAGAAACACTTCCTAATAATGCGAAATTTTTTCATGAGGCCCTCTACATCTCTTCCAAGGGCCATTGGAGTGCCTCCCATGTTTTTTCAGACCTTTGCATTCACTGCATAGGCCAAAACTATGGGAGACCCATTTCCTAATAATGGGAACATTTTTTTCATAAGACCCTCTACGTCTCTTCCAAGGAGCATTGGAGTGCCTCCAAATTTTTGGCAACCCTTGCATTCACTGCATAGGCAACCACAATGGAAGACCCACTTCCTTATAATGGGAACATTGTTTTCAGGAGGCCCTCTGACCTCCACGTCTCTTCCAAGGTGCATTGCAGTGCCTCCAAATTTTTGGCAACCCTTGCATTCACTGCATAGGCAAACACTATGGGAGACCCACTTCCTAATAATGAGAACATTTTTTCATGAGGCCCTCTACGTCTCTTCCAAGGGACATTAGAGTGCCTCCCAATTTTTGGCAGCCCTTGCATTCACTGCATAGGCCAACACTATGGTAGACCCATTTCCTAATAATGGTAACATTTTTTCATGAGGCCCTCTACGTCTCTTCCAAGGGGCATTGGCGTGCCTCCAAATTTTTGGCACCCCTTGCATTCACTGCATAGGCCAACACTATGGGAGACCCACTTCTTAATAGTGGGAACATTGTTTTCAGGAGGCCCTACTCTAAATCTCTTCAAAGGGGTATTGGGGTGCTTCCAAATTTTGGGCTGCCCTGCCACTCACTGCATATGCAATAACAGTATAGGAGACCCAGTCTTTAGTAATGGGAACCACAAAGCATGGCTGGCTGATGGCTCTCTAAGAATAGTGAGGGCCGACTGCTGGCCCTTTACAAATAGTAAAGGCCGCCTGATGGCCCTATAAAAATAGGCTTTGTAACTTTCAGAGTTCCTCCTTCATAAATGAAACAGGATGTGTCTAATCATGTCTCACACACCACATGGCCAAATAAGGTTGTAAAATGTTAAAATGACATTTCCCGATGAATGCATTTGTCACGGTTTAAAGCAATGCAAAAGTGCAAAAACGCATCAAAAACGCTACGTGTGAACATAGCCCAAGGTGTGGAGGAGTATCTTTGTTTTTGGCTATTTATTTTGCCTTATATAGAAGTCATTACCCTGAAAGAATGTTCCTTAACATATTTCTCAGGAAAATCCATTTTGGTTTCGTTTTTGTATGTTTTATTGTGACTCTGTAAAAGTGGCATAATACCTCTGACAACATTATTGACAGCAGTGACCTGGGAGTCAGAAATGCTTCCAGGGGTCTTCCCCCTGCTGTTTCCATGCCATTTGAACTCTGTTCCCATCGATTTGGACAATTTTTAGGCCCTCTGCAGACCGCCGGGGGCAGTCGCCTGAAAAATGCTCGAGTTTCCCATAGACTTACATTGGTCTCGTTGCTCGGGTCGAGCACCCAAGTATTCCAATGTGCTCGACCTGAGCAACGAGCACCCGAGCATTTTAGTGCTCGCCCATCACTAGTCAACACCTTTTTTGAAAAAGATGAATGTCGTTTAAACTTTTTAGTGAAAAAGAGCCCTTGTTGACTATAGCAGCCAGTTAGAATTAGTATCTTATAAATTGTAATGGAACATTAAAACATTGATTTGCATTGGTTACTGTCATGAGGGCACTGTTCATGATAATCTGATAATTCCAAAATGGCTACCACGAACAGGCTACTCTGTTTTCCAGAACCCATAGGTTGCCCTGGCCTTCACCCTTTAACACTCGTATAGGGATCTAGACTTACACAGGGGTCCCTGGACTAGGACCTTGGAGTCAGCAGCTGTTTGGTGGTGCAAGTTGGCAAGACGGATAGTCAGGTAGACACCTCAGAACCAGGAGTTACGGGGTTGTACAAAATCGTCAGGCTGGAGAAACGTCGATAAAGTAACTGAGGTCAGTGAACAGGATAAATCAGGATGAAACAACAGATGAACAAAACACAGGTAAAGCCAGGTAGCACAAACATTGACTGGCAGTGGGAACTGACTCTCAGAGGTTTATATAGTGAGCAGCCCCACCCAGTGCTGACAGTAGGAAGACACTCAAATTAACGAGTCCATAACTTCTGGACTAACCAAACGAACAAGTCCCAGGAATAAAACTGGGCTACCAAACAGTCACTCTACATCGGCAGAGCGAAGTGGGAGTACAGGGGACAAGCACGGGCACGGATGTCACAGTTACTAGAGCAATAAGAATATATTTTCCCCCAAACACTCATCATATGAGTGTAAATAATTTATTCATAAAGGGGTTCTCCATTACTTCTAATATGGAGACAGACAAGAGGGACTTAGGCAGCCAGCCCCCTTTTAACACATCATTGATCACATGCCCACACAGGGAGGGGCTCACTGCAGATTTAGCACCAATGTGAAGGTGGAGTCAGAATGTGAAAAGGAACCATGCATGAAGCTTTCTAAATAATGTGTGGTTATCAGATTCAATACATTTAAATTTTAAACACATTGAAAACACTTTTTATTTGGCAGGACGACCCATTTAACATCTTTAAAAAGATGGAATCGCACTCTACTAAATAATTCAAGGATTATCATGTTGTGGTAATGGGAGGGAATTATTTTAGGGGTTTGCAGGAAGAGCACTATAATAGTTTCAAACAGAAGAAATCCATTCTTGAAAGTAGTTAAACCCTGAAATGAAGCAGTTGAAAAGCAGGGGCATGAACCGTGAGACAATAAAAAAGCTTTTAAATGTGTATATTTATTGTTCCTGAGCCCTGGAGCATTGAGGGGTTTGTATGAAGCAGGGTTATTATGCAAACACTAGGAAACTTAAGAACATTAGGACATTGGAAATGAACAACAAAGCAATGAAAAGGCAGATCAGAGAGAAGCTATTTCTCTTTACATCTCAATCATACCAAATTTATCCGCCAGGATTTCTACATAATGTTGTATTTCTTCACTCTGTTGTGCAATGGTACGTTTTAGCAGAAGATATCTTGCATAATCTACACGAAGTATGAGATATCTACTGAAAATGTGTTCTTCAATGTATGACAGATGAATTCTGATCTGTAATAAAATTACAGGATGTTCAAATTATTACTCACAAGCTATTTTTAATGCTTTTGCGGTGTTTCACCTCTAGTCTTAAGATCTAGTACACACAGGATTACTTCTACTGTATGAACATTTTTTATACTCATGCCTGAAGATCTCAGAGAGGAGGCCATAGAGGAGTCTTATGCAGAATTGCCCTGGATATTTATTTTTAATGTCATTTCTATAGTGTTCACAGTCGGTTTCGATTGTTAAGGGACTATAGACACTTGACATCTGAACCACTTTTCTCAATGAACAGAAAACATGATCAGGCTTGCTTCTTCTATCATGAAGTGATAAAAAGGAAAATGAAAGAGCTTCAAATTACTTAGAGGAATAATCCATAAGGCTGAAATGACTGAAATGAGCAGCTGCCCTCAACCTATTTTTTGCCATTACCGTAATTGGTGATGGAAGGGAAATGTTTTGTAGTAGATGTTACAAATGTCTGTCATCTTAACTTAATCATATTGATTAGTAAATTAGCCCACTGTTAAACTGTAGCATGTTATTTGCAATTGAAAGGGACTCTAATGCTGGCCACCTTATCCAGGAATGCAATTGTTACAATATTACATGGTCTACATTATCCTATTTATATGGACACAAAAGCAAGCAAAAAGTAGAGTAACTGTAAACCATCAAATGACATAAAAACAGTATTTATTAAAACTATTACAAAACATATATATAGGAGGTCTAATCAGGAGGAAAAGAAACGCAAGAGAGGACTATCCGTACATAACATCATCTAGGTACACCCTATCTATTGTATATATTTACAATAAAGAAGCTATGAATGGCACAATATGAAAAATCTCAGGAAATAGTTTGTCATACATACTTCCAATACATCAGAGTATATCCATAGTTATGTGTATTGGACAGGAACTATAATGATCAAAAGCACAGTGCATTGCTTACCCATGGTGTGTGTGATAGTGACGCTCCACATTGCCACGACATACGTTTCGCCTTATTGCTTTCTCAAGGGGAGATATTTTGTATATTGTAACCTTCATTTCTTCTTCATTGTAAATATACAGTATATATACAATGGACAGGGTTTTCCTGGGTGATATTATGTACTGATAGTAGTTTCTCACGTTTCTTTTTTTCCTGATTAGACCTCATATATACATGTTTTGTAACATTTAAATATGTTCTAATAAATACTGTTTTTATGTCATTTGGTGGTTTAGGTTTACTCCACTTTTTACTTGCTTTTGTGTCTTTAGTTCAAAGGAGTACTCCACCTCCTTTTATTAAGTTTTCCCAAAATGTAAAGAAAAATAGGATAATTCCTTAGGTTCTTAGCTCACTAGTATATGATTTCTATATGAATATTTTGTCTATAATTATCCAATTTATAGCTCAAATCCAAGGGATGTACATAGAAATCACAGGGCCACATAACAGAAGTCATAATAGGGCTCCAACTCCCCCAAAAACATTCGGCGGAGTAGATGGGTTCATGGTACATAGGCATAGCCACAGAACGGCGTGTCTGCCAAATTTTAAAGACAGAGAGAAGGACATGTATTGCAGCACTTACAAAGTAATTTTGTCCGTATTACCTCACTATAATGGACCCCATAACACCCCCAAACAGTATGATTGTCCCTACAGCTCCACGCACAGTCACCCTCCGCAGTCCCCCACATACAGTTGATTGCCCTCAAAGCTCCTCACATTTTATGATGACCCCACATCACCTTACACATAGTATGATGGCCCCACAATATATTCCCTACATACAGTATATCCTGACACAAGTTGTCATGGATTAAAAAAAAAAAATTCACCTTTTCCCGCTCCTCCGGTAAGTTGCTCTTTGCAGCATGTGTTCTGAAGCTTTCTGAACATTTCTTTTTCTCCACTAAGAATAAAGAAATATAAATAAATAAATTAATTAAAAAAAACTTTTTTGGTATTTCCATGTTCATAAAAGTCCAATCTATCTTTAGCGCTGTGGCTGGCGCCCCTGTATTGCATCCCCTTCTCCCTCCATGCAGAGACGCTGGCTTACTCACCACCTTGACCCTCTGGCTTGGTGCCGGCATGCTTCCTGTCTTCCTCTATGCACACTGCACGGTCTCCTGACGGCACACCTAACGCGCGAGTGTGCGCACTCCCCTGTGCATGTTGTAAATGCCCCCAGCTAACAGCTGGGAGGCATTTACTTAACGTGAGTACCTGCAAGGTGCCTCTCAGCCAATAGCTGGGAGGCAACTTGTATAAAAGGCACCCCCCCAAATAGCGAGGTGCCTGAGCAACCCCTATAGTTACTGTTAGGTGGTTTAGCGTGTGCAACTGTATGTCTCCTAGTTTGTTAAAGCTATTCCTGTATCCTGTGTCTCCGTAGTCTATTATAGTGTTTCCCTATCCTATATTGTCCATGTAGTCGTATATATGTTACTCTGAAACTGCATCTCCGGTATCTGAACCCCGTGGCTGTCCTGTCTGCACAGTCTGAACCTGTCCCAGTGGCCGTCCTGTCTGCCCAGTCTGAACCGGTCCCAATGGCTGTCCTGTCTGCACAGGCGGAACCTGTCCCAGTGGCCATCCTGTCTGCCCAGTCTGAACCTGTCCCAGAGGCCGTCCTGTCTGCACAGTCTGAACCTGTCCCAATGGCCGTCCTGTCTGCACAGTCTGAACCTGTCCCAGTGGCTGTCCTGTCTGCACAGTCTGAACCTGTCCCAGTGGCCATCCTGTCTGCAGTCCAAACCTGTCCCAGAGGCCGTCCTGTCTGCACAGTCTGAACCTGTCTCAGAGGCCGTCCTGTCTGCAGTCCAAACCTGTCCCAGAGGCCGTCCTGTCTGCACAGTCTGAACCTGTCCCAGTGGCCGTCCTGTCTGCACAGTCTGAACCTGTCCCAAAGGCCGTTCTGCCTGCAGTCCAAACCTGTCCCAATGGCCGTCCTGTCTGCACAGTCTGAACCTGTCTCAGAGGCCATCCTGTCTGCACAGTCTGAACCTGTCCCAGAGGCCGTTCTGTCTGCACAGTCTGAACCTGTCCCAATGGCGGTCCTGTCTGCCCAGTCTGAACCTGTCCCAGAGGCCGTCCTGTCTGCACAGTCGGAACCTGTCCCAGTGGCCGTCCTGTCTGCACAGTCTGTACCTGTCCCAATGGCGGTCCTGTCTGCCCAGTCTGAACCTGTCCCAGAGGCTGTCCTGTCTGCACAGTCGGAACCTGTCCCAGTGGCCGTTCTGTCTGCACAGTCTGTACCTGTCCCAATGGCGGTCCTGTCTGCCCAGTCTGAACCTGTCCCAGAGGCCGTCCTGTCTGCACAGTCGGAACCTGTCCCAGTGGCCGTCCTGTCTGCACAGTCTGTACCTGTCCCAATGGCCGTCCTGTCGGCACAGTCTGAACCTGTCCCAATGGCCGTCCTGTCTGCACAGTCTGTACCTGTCCCAATGGCCGTCCTGTCTGCACAGGCGGAACCTGTCCCAGTGGCCATCCTGTCTGCCCAGTCTGAACCTGTCCCAGAGGCCGTCCTGTCTGCACAGTCTGAACCTGTCCCAATGGCCGTCCTGTCTGCACAGTCTGAACCTGTCCCAGTGGCTGTCCTGTCTGCACAGTCTGAACCTGTCCCAGTGGCCATCCTGTCTGCAGTCCAAACCTGTCCCAGAGGCCGTCCTGTCTGCACAGTCTGAACCTGTCCCAGTGGCCGTCCTGTCTGCACAGTCTGAACCTGTCCCAAAGGCCGTTCTGCCTGCAGTCCAAACCTGTCCCAATGGCCGTCCTGTCTGCACAGTCTGAACCTGTCTCAGAGGCCATCCTGTCTGCACAGTCTGAACCTGTCCCAGAGGCCGTTCTGTCTGCACAGTCTGAACCTGTCCCAATGGCGGTCCTGTCTGCCCAGTCTGAACCTGTCCCAGAGGCCGTCCTGTCTGCACAGTCTGTACCTGTCCCAATGGCCGTCCTGTCGGCACAGTCTGAACCTGTCCCAATGGCCGTCCTGTCTGCACAGTCTGTACCTGTCCCAATGGCCGTCCTGTCTGCACAGTCTGTACCTGTCCCAATGGCCGTCCTGTCTGCACAGTCTGAACCTATCTCAGAGGCCGTCCTGTCTGCACAGTCTGAACCTGTCCCAGTGGCCGTCCTGTCTGCACAGTCTGTACCTGTCCCAATGGCCGTCCTGTCGGCACAGTCTGAACCTGTCCCAATGGCCGTCTTGTCTGCACAGTCTGTACCTGTCCCAATGGCCGTCCTGTCTGCACAGTCTGAACCTATCTCAGAGGCCGTCCTGTCTGCACAGTCTGAACCTGTCCCAGTGGCCCTCCTGTCTGCACAGTCTGAACCTGTCTCAGAGGCCATCCTGTCTGCACAGTCTGAACCTGCCCCAGTGGCCGTCCTGTCTGCACAGTCTGAACCTGTCCCAGAGGACCTCCTGTCTGCACAGTCTGAACCTGTCCCAGTGCCGTTCTGTCTGCACAGTCTGAACCTGTCCCAGTGGCCGTCCTGTCTGCACAGTCTGAACCTGTCCCAATGGCCGTCCTGTCTGCCCAGTCTGAACCTGTCCCAGTGGCCCTCCTGTCTGCACAGTCTGAACCTGCCCCAGTGGCCGTCCTGTCTGCACAGTCTGAACCTGTCCCAGTGGCCCTCCTGTCTGCACAGTCTGAACTTGTCTCAGAGGCCGTCCTGTCTGCACAGTCTGAACCTGCCCCAGTGGCCGTCCTGTCTGCACAGTCTGAACCTGTCCCAGTGGCCCTCCTGGCTGCACAGTCTGAACTTGTCTCAGAGGCCGTCCTGTCTGCACAGTCTGAACCTGCCCCAGTGGCCGTCCTGTCTGCACAGTCTGAACCTGTCCCAGAGGCCCTCCTGTCTGCACAGTCTGAACCTGTCCCAGTGGCCGTTCTGTCTGCACAGTCTGAACCTGTCTCAGAGGCCGTCCTGTCTGCACAGTCTGAACCTGTCTCAGAGGCCGTCCTGTCTGCACAGTCTGAACCTGTCCCAGAGGCCGTCCTGTCTGCACAGTCTGAACCTGTCTCAGAGGCCATCCTGTCTGCACAGTCTGAACCTGTCCCAGCGGCCGTCCTGTCTGCACAGTCTGAACCTGTCACAGTGGCCGTCCTGTCTGCACAGTCTGAACCTGCCCCAGTGGCCGTCCTGTCTGCACAGTCTGAACCTGTCCCAGAGGCCCTCCTGTCTGCACAGTCTGAACCTGTCCCAGTGGCCGTTCTGTCTGCACAGTCTGAACCTGTCTCAGAGGCCGTCCTGTCTGCACAGTCTGAACCTGTCTCAGAGGCCGTCCTGTCTGCACAGTCTGAACCTGTCCCAGTGGCCGTCCTGTCTGCACAGTCTGAACCTGTCCCAGTGGCCGTCCTGTCTGCACAGTCTGAACCTGTCCCAATGGCCGTCCTGTCTGCCCAGTCTGAACCTGTCCCAGAGGCTGTCCTGTCTGCACAGTCTGAACCTGTCCCAGTGGCCGTCCTGTCTGCACAGTCTGTACCTGTCCCAATGGCCGTCCTGTCTGCACAGTCTGAACCTGTCCCAATGGCCGTCCTGTCTGCACAGTCTGTACCTGTCCCAATGGCCGTCCTGTCTGCACAGTCTGAACCTGTCTCAGAGGCCATCCTGTCTGCACAGTCTGAACCTGTCCCAGTGGCCGTCCTGTCTGCACAGTCTGAACCTGTCCCAATGGCCCTCCTGTCTGCACAGTCTGAACCTACCCCAGTGGCCGTCCTGTCTGCACAGTCTGAACCTGTCCCAGTGGCCGTCCTGTCTGCACAGTCTGAACCTGTCCCAGTGGCCCTCCTGTCTGCACAGTCTGAACCTGTCCCAGTGGCCGTTCTGTCTGCACAGTCTGAACCTGTCTCAGAGGCCGTCCTGTCTGCACAGTCTGAACCTGTCTCAGAGGCCGTCCTGTCTGCACAGTCTGAACCTGTCCCAGTGGCCGTCCTGTCTGCACAGTCTGAACCTGTCCCAGTGGCCGTCCTGTCTGCACAGTCTGAACCTGTCCCAATGGCCGTCCTGTCTGCCCAGTCTGAACCTGTCCCAGAGGCTGTCCTGTCTGCACAGTCTGAACCTGTCCCAGTGGCCGTCCTGTCTGCACAGTCTGTACCTGTCCCAATGGCCGTCCTGTCTGCACAGTCTGAACCTGTCCCAATGGCCGTCCTGTCTGCACAGTCTGTACCTGTCCCAATGGCCGTCCTGTCTGCACAGTCTGAACCTGTCTCAGAGGCCATCCTGTCTGCACAGTCTGAACCTGTCCCAGTGGCCGTCCTGTCTGCACAGTCTGAACCTGTCCCAGTGGCCCTCCTGTCTGCACAGTCTGAACCTACCCCAGTGGCCGTCCTGTCTGCACAGTCTGAACCTGTCCCAGTGGCCGTCCTGTCTGCACAGTCTGAACCTGTCCCAGTGGCCCTCCTGTCTGCACAGTCTGAACCTGTCCCAGAGGCCGTCCTGTCTGCACAGTCTGAACCTGTCTCAGAAGCCGTCCTGTCTGCACAGTCTGAACCTGTCCCAGTGGCCGTTCTGTCTGCACAGTCTGAACCTGCCCCAGTGGCCGTCCTGTCTGCACAGTCTGAACCTGTCTCAGAGGCCCTCCTGTCTGCACAGTCTGAACCTGTCCCAGAGGCCGCTCTGTCTGCAGTCCAAACCTGTCCCAGTGGCCATCCTGTCTGCAGAGTCTGAACCTGTCCCAGTGGCCGTCCTGTCTGCACAGTCTGAACCTGTCCCAGTGGCCGTCCTGTCTGCACAGTCTGAACCTGTCCCAGTGGCCGTCCTGTCTGCACAGTCTGAACCTGTCCCAGGGGCCGTCCTGTCTGCACAGTCTGAACCTGTCCCAGTTGCTGTCCTGTCTGCACAGTCTGAACCTGTCCCAGTGGCCGTCCTGTCTGCACAGTCTGAACCTGTCCCAGTGGCCGTCCTGTCTGCACAGTCTGAACCTGTCCCAGAGGCCGTCCTGTCTGCACAGTCTGAACCTGTCCCAGTGGCCGTCCTGTCTGCACAGTCTGAGCCTGTCCCAGAGGCCGTTTTGTCTGCAGTCCAAACCTGTCCCAGTGGCCCTCCTGTCTGCACAGTCTAAACCTGTCCCAGAGTCCGTCCTGTCTGCACAGTTTGAACCTGTCCCAGAGGCCGTTCTGTCTGCACAGTCTAAACCTGTCCCAATGGCCGTCCTGTCTGCACAGTCTGAACCTGCCCCAGTGGCCGTCCTGTCTGCACAGTCTGAACCTGTCCCAGAGTCCCTCCTGTCTGCACAGTCTGAACCTGTCCCAGTGGCCGTTCTGTCTGCACAGTCTGAACCTGTCTCAGAGGCCGTCCTGTCTGCACAGTCTGAACCTGTCTCAGAGGCCGTCCTGTCTGCACAGTCTGAACCTGTCCCAGTGGCCGTCCTGTCTGCACAGTCTGAACCTGTCCCAATGGCCGTCCTGTCTGCCCAGTCTGAACCTGTCCCAGAGGCTGTCCTGTCTGCACAGTCTGAACCTGTCCCAGTGGCCGTCCTGTCTGCACAGTCTGTACCTGTCCCAATGGCCGTCCTGTCTGCACAGTCTGTACCTGTCCCAATGGCCGTCCTGTCTGCACAGTCTGATCCTGTCCCAATGGCCGTCCTGTCTGCACAGTCTGAACCTGTCCCAGTGGCCGTTCTGTCTGCACAGTCTGAACTTGTCTCAGAGGCCGTTCTGTCTGCAGTCCAAACCTGTCCCAGTGGCCATCCTGTCTGCAGAGTCTGAACCTGTCCCAGTGGCCGTCCTGTCTGCAAAGTCTGAACCTGTCTCAGAGGCCGTCCTGTATGCGCAGTCTGAACCTGTCCCAGTGGCCGTCCTGTCTGCACAGTCTGAACCTGTCCCAGAGGCCGTTTTGTCTGCAGTCCAAACCTGTCCCAATGGCCGTCCTGTCTGCACAGTCTAAACCTGTCCCAGAGGCCGTCCTGTCTGCACAGTCTGAACCTGTCCCAGAGGCCGTTCTGTCTGCACAGTCTGAACCTGTCCCAATGGCCGTCCTGTCTGCACAGTCTGAACCTGTCCCAGTGGCCCTCCTGTCTGCACAGTCTGAACCTGACCCAGTGGCCGTCCTGTCTGCATAGTCTGAACCTGTCCCCGAGGCCTTCCTGTCTGCACAGTCTGAACCTGTCCCAGTGGCATTTCTGTCTGCCGTCCAAACCTGTCCCAGTGGCCGTCCTGTCTGCACAGTCTGAACCTGTCCCAGAGACCGTTCTGTCTGCACAGTCTGAACCTGTCCTAGAGGCCTTCCTGTCTGCACAGTCTGAACCTGTCCCAGTGGCCGTTCTGTCTGTACAGTCTGAACCTGTCCCAGTGGCCATTCTATCTGCACAGTCTGAAACTGTCCCAGTGTCCGTTCTGTCTGCGCAGTCTGAACCTGTCCCAGTGGCCGTTCTGTCTGCACAGTCTGAACCTGTCCCAGTGGCCATTCTGTCTGCACAGTCTGAACCTGTCCCACTGGCCGTCCTGTCTGCACAGTCTGAACCTGTCCCACTGGCCGTCCTGTCTGCACAGTCTGAACCTGTCCCAGTGGCCGTCCTGTCTGCACAGTCTGAACCTGTCCCAGTGGCCGTCCTGTCTGCACAGTCTGAACCTGTCCTAGTGGCCGTCCTGTCTGCACAGTCTGAACCTGTCCCACTTGGCCGTCCTGTCTGCACAGTCTGAACCTGTTTCAGTGGCCGTACTGTCTGCACAATCTGAACCTGTCCCAGTGGCCGTCCTGTCTGCACAGTCTGAACCTGTCCCAGTGGCTGTTCTGTCTGCACAGTCTGAACCTGTCCCAGTGGCCGTCCTGTCTGCACAGTCTGAACCTGTCCCAGAGGCCTTCCTGTCTGCACAGTTTGAACCTGTCCCACTTGGCCGTCCTGTCTGCACAGTCTGAACCTGTTTCAGTGGCCGTACTGTCTGCACAATCTGAACCTGTCCCAGTGGCCATCCTGTCTGCATAGTCTGAACCTGTCCCAGAGGCCTTCCTGTCTGCACAGTCTGAACCTGTCCCAGTGGCTGTTCTGTCTGCAGTCCAAACCTGTCCCAGAGGCTGTCCTGTCTGCACAGTCTGAACCTGTCCCAGTGGCTGTTCTGTCTGCACAGTCTGAACCTGTCCCAGTGGCCATTCTGTCTGCAGTCCAAACCTGTCCCAGTGGCCGTCCTGTCTGCACAGTCTGAACCTGTCCCAGTGTCCGTCCTGTTTGCACAGTCTGAACCTGTCCCAGTGGCCATCCTGTCTGCACAGTCTGAACCTGTCCCAGTGGCCGTCCTGTCTGCACAGTCTGAACCTGTCCCAGAGGCCGTCCTGTCTGCACAGTCTGAACCTGTCCCAGTGGCCGTCCTGTCTGCACAGTCTGAACCTATCCCAGAGGCCTTCCTGTCTGCACAGTCTGAACCTGTCCCAGTGGCTGTTCTGTCTGCACAGTCCAAACCTGTCCCAGTGGCCATCCTGTCTGCACAGTCTGAACCTGTCCCAGAGACCGTTCTGTCTGCACAGTCTGAACCTGTCCTAGAGGCCTTCCTGTCTGCACAGTCTGAACCTGTCCCAATTGGCCGTCCTGTCTGCACAGTCTGAACCTGTCTCAGTGGCCGTACTATCTGCACAATCTGAACCTGTCCCAGTGGCCGTCCTGTCTGCATAGTCTGAACCTGTCCCAGAGGCCTTCCTGTCTGCACAGTCTGAACCTGTCCCAGTGGCTGTTCTGTCTGCAGTCCAAACCTGTCCCAGAGGCCGTCCTGTCTGCATAGTCTGAACCTGTCCCAGAGGCCGTCCTGTCTGCACAGTCTGAACCTGTCCCAGTGGCTGTTCTGTCTGCACAGTCCAAACCTGTCCCAGAGGCCGTCCTGTCTGCATAGTCTGAACCTGTCCCAGAGGCCGTCCTGTCTGCACAGTCTGAACCTGTCCCAGTGGCTGTTCTGTCTGCACAGTCTGAACCTGTCCCAGTGGCCATTCTGTCTGCAGTCCAAACCTGTCCCAGTGGCGGTCCTGTCTGCACAGTCTGAACCTGTCCCAGTGGCCGTCCTGTCTGCACAGTCTGAACCTGTCTCAGAGGCCGTCCTGTCTGCACAGTCTGAACCTGCCCCAGTGGCCGTCCTGTCTGCACAGTCTGAACCTGTCCCAGAGGCCGTTCTGTCTGCAGTCCAAACCTGTCCCAGTGGCCATCCTGTCTGCAGAGTCTGAACCTGTCCCAGTGGCCGTCCTGTCTGCAAAGTCTGAACCTGTCTCAGAGGCCGTCCTGTCTGCGCAGTCTGAACCTGTCCCAGTGGCCGTCCTGTCTGCACAGTCTGAACCTGTCCCAGAGGCCGTTTTGTCTGCAGTCCAAACCTGTCCCAATGGCCGTCCTGTCTGCACAGTCTAAACCTGTCCCAGAGGCCGTCCTGTCTGCACAGTCTGAACCTGTCCCAGAGGCCGTTCTGTCTGCACAGTCTGAACCTGTCCCAATGGCCGTCCTGTCTGCACAGTCTGAACCTGTCCCAGTGGCCCTCCTGTCTGCACAGTCTGAACCTGACCCAGTGGCCGTCCTGTCTGCATAATCTGAACCTGTCCCCGAGGCCTTCCTGTCTGCACAGTCTGAACCTGTCCCAGTGGCATTTCTGTCTGCCGTCCAAACCTGTCCCAGTGGCCGTCCTGTCTGCACAGTCTGAACCTGTCCCAGAGACCGTTCTGTCTGCACAGTCTGAACCTGTCCTAGAGGCCTTCCTGTCTGCACAGTCTGAACCTGTCCCAGTGGCCGTTCTGTCTGTACAGTCTGAACCTGTCCCAGTGGCCATTCTATCTGCACAGTCTGAAACTGTCCCAGTGTCCGTTCTGTCTGCGCAGTCTGAACCTGTCCCAGTGGCCGTTCTGTCTGCACAGTCTGAACCTGTCCCAGTGGCCATTCTGTCTGCACAGTCTGAACCTGTCCCACTGGCCGTCCTGTCTGCACAGTCTGAACCTGTCCCACTGGCCGTCCTGTCTCCACAGTCTGAACCTGTCCCAGTGGCCGTCCTGTCTGCACAGTCTGAACCTGTCCCAGTGGCCGTCCTGTCTGCACAGTCTGAACCTGTCCCAGTGGCCGTCCTGTCTGCACAGTCTGAACCTGTCCCAGAGGCCTTCCTGTCTGCACAGTCTGAACCTGTCCCACTTGGCCGTCCTGTCTGCACAGTCTGAACCTGTTTCAGTGGCCGTACTGTCTGCACAATCTGAACCTGTCCCAGTGGCCGTCCTGTCTGCACAGTCTGAACCTGTCCCAGTGGCTGTTCTGTCTGCACAGTCTGAACCTGTCCCAGTGGCCGTCCTGTCTGCACAGTCTGAACCTGTCCCAGAGGCCTTCCTGTCTGCACAGTCTGAACCTGTCCCACTTGGCCGTCCTGTCTGCACAGTCTGAACCTGTTTCAGTGGCCGTACTGTCTGCACAATCTGAACCTGTCCCAGTGGCCATCCTGTCTGCATAGTCTGAACCTGTCCCAGAGGCCTTCCTGTCTGCACAGTCTGAACCTGTCCCAGTGGCTGTTCTGTCTGCAGTCCAAACCTGTCCCAGAGGCTGTCCTGTCTGCACAGTCTGAACCTGTCCCAGTGGCTGTTCTGTCTGCACAGTCTGAACCTGTCCCAGTGGCCATTCTGTCTGCAGTCCAAACCTGTCCCAGTGGCCTTCCTGTCTGCACAGTCTGAACCTGTCCCAGTGTCCGTCCTGTTTGCACAGTCTGAACCTGTCCCAGTGGCCATCCTGTCTGCACAGTCTGAACCTGTCCCAGTGGCCGTCCTGTCTGCACAGTCTGAACCTGTCCCAGAGGCCGTCCTGTCTGCACAGTCTGAACCTGTCCCAGTGGCCGTCCTGTCTGCACAGACTGAACCTATCCCAGAGGCCTTCCTGTCTGCACAGTCTGAACCTGTCCCAGTGGCCATCCTGTCTGCACAGTCTGAACCTGTCCCAGAGACCGTTCTGTCTGCACAGTCTGAACCTGTCCTAGAGGCCTTCCTGTCTGCACAGTCTGAACCTGTCCCAATTGGCCGTCCTGTCTGCACAGTCTGAACCTGTCTCAGTGGCCGTACTATCTGCACAATCTGAACCTGTCCCAGTGGCCGTCCTGTCTGCATAGTCTGAACCTGTCCCAGAGGCCTTCCTGTCTGCACAGTCTGAACCTGTCCCAGTGGCTGTTCTGTCTGCACAGTCTGAACCTGTCCCAGTGGCCATTCTGTCTGCAGTCCAAACCTGTCCCAGTGGCCGTCCTGTCTGCAGAGTCTGAACCTGTCCCAGTGGCCGTCCTGTCTGCACAGTCTGAACCTGTCCCAGTGGCCGTCCTGTCTGCACAGTCTGAACCTGTCTCAGAGGCCGTCCTCTCTGCGCAGTCTGAACCTGTCCCAGTGGCCGTCCTGTCTGCACAGTCTGAACCTGTCCCAGAGGCTGTTCTGTCTGCAGTCCAAACCTGTCCCAGAGGCTGTCCTGTCTGCACAGTCTGAACCTGTCCCAGTGGCTGTTCTGTCTGCACAGTCTGAACCTGTCCCAGTGGCCATTCTGTCTGCAGTCCAAACCTGTCCCAATGGCCGTCCTGTCTGCACAGTCTGAACCTGTCCCAGTGGCCGTCCTGTCTGCAGAGTCTGAACCTGTCCCAGTGGCCGTCCTGTCTGCACAGTCTGAACCTGTCCCAGTGGCCGTCCTGTCTGCACAGTCTGAACCTGTCTCAGAGGCCGTCCTCTCTGCGCAGTCTGAACCTGTCCCAGTGGCCGTCCTGTCTGCACAGTCTGAACCTGTCCCAGAGGCCGTTCTGTCTGCAGTCCAAACCTGTCCCAATGGCCGTCCTGTCTGCACAGTCTAAACCTGTCCCAGAGGCCGTCCTGTCTGCACAGTCTGAACCTGTCCCAGTGGCCCTCCTGTCTGCACAGTCTGAACCTGACCCAGTGGCCGTCCTGTCTGCACAGTCTGAACCTGTCCCAGTGGCATTTCTGTCTGCCGTCCAAACCTGTCCCAGTGGCCGTCCTGTCTGCACAGTCTGAACCTGTCCCAGAGACCGTTCTGTCTGCACAGTCTGAACCTGTCCTAGAGGCCTTCCTGTCTGCACAGTCTGAACCTGTCCCAGTGGCCGTTCTGTCTGTACAGTCTGAACCTGTCCCAGTGGCCATTCTATCTGCACAGTCTGAACCTGTCCCAGTGTCCGTTCTGTCTGCGCAGTCTGAACCTGTCCCAGTGGCTGTTCTGTCTGCACAGTCTGAACCTGTCCCAGTGGCCATTCTGTCTGCCGTCCAAACCTGTCCCAGTGGCTGTCCTGTCTGCACAGTCTGTACCTGTCCCAGAGGCCGTTCTGTCTGCACAGTCTGAACCTGTCCCAGTGGCCATTCTATCTGCACAGTCTGAACCTGTCCCAGTGTCCGTTCTGTCTGCGCAGTCTGAACCTGTCCCAGTGGCCGTTCTGTCTGCACAGTCTGAACCTGTCCCAGTGGCCATTCTGTCTGCACAGTCTGAACCTGTCCCAGTGGCCATTCTGTCTGCACAGTCTGTACCTGTCCCAGAGACCGTTCTGTCTGCACAGTCTGAACCTGTCCCAGTGGCCATTCTATCTGCACAGTCTGAACCTGTCCCAGTGTCCGTTCTGTCTGCGCAGTCTGAACCTGTCCCAGTGGCCGTTCTGTCTGCACAGTCTGAACCTGTCCCACTGGCCGTCCTGTCTGCACAGTCTGAACCTGTCCCAGTGGCCATCCTGTCTGCACAGTCTGAACCTGTCCCAGTGGCCGTCCTGTCTGCACAGTCTGAACCTGTCCCAGTGGCCGTCCTGTCTGCACAGTCTGAACCTGTCCCAGAGGCCTTCCTGTCTGCACAGTCTGAACCTGTCCCACTTGGCCGTCCTGTCTGCACAGTCTGAACCTGTTTCAGTGGCCGTACTGTCTGCACAATCTGAACCTGTCCCAGTGGCCATCCTGTCTGCATAGTCTGAACCTGTCCCAGAGGCCTTCCTGTCTGCACAGTCTGAACCTGTCCCAGTGGCTGTTCTGTCTGCAGTCCAAACCTGTCCCAGAGGCTGTCCTGTCTGCACAGTCTGAACCTGTCCCAGTGGCTGTTTTGTCTGCACAGTCTGAACCTGTCCCAGTGGCCATTCTGTCTGCAGTCCAAACCTGTCCCAGTGGCCGTCCTGTCTGCACAGTCTGAACCTGTCCCAGTGTCCGTCCTGTTTGCACAGTCTGAACCTGTCCCAGTGGCCATCCTGTCTGCACAGTCTGAACCTGTCCCAGAGGCCGTCCTGTCTGCACAGTCTGTACCTGTCCCAGTGGCCGTCCTGTCTGCACAGTCTGAACCTATCCCAGAGGCCTTCCTGTCTGCACAGTCTGAACCTGTCCCAGTGGCCGTCCTGTCTGCACAGTCTGAACCTGTCCCAGTGGCCGTTCTGTGTGCACAGTCTGAACCTGTCCCAGTGTCCGTTCTGTCTGCACAGTCTGAACCTGTCCCAGTGGCTGTTCTGTCTACACAGTCTGAACCTGTCCCAGTGCTCATTCTGTCTGCAGTCCAAACCTGTCCCAGTGGCCATCCTGTCTGCACAGTCTGAACCTGTCCCAGTGGCCGTCCTGTTTGCACAGTCTGAATCTGTCCCAGTGTCTGTTCTGTCTGCACAGTCTGAACCTTTTCCACTGGCCGTTCTGTCTGTACAGTCTGAACCTGTCCAAGTGTCCATTCTGTCTGCAGTCCAAACCTGTCCCAGTGGCCGTCCTGTCTGCACAGTCTGAACCTGTCCCAGTGGCCGTCCTGTCTGAACCTGTCCCAGTGGCCGTCCTGTCTGCACAGTCTGAACTTGTCCCAGTGTCTGTCCTGTCTGCAAAATCCGTTCCTGTCCAAAGTGGCCTGTCCTGTCTAAGAATCTGAATTAACGTTGTTAACCCTTGGGGTCAGCTGTTACTGCCAAATGCCGCCCTGATGTGGTACCTGACAGCTACCTACCGCACAAGCTTGACCTCACCACTAGAGGCTCCAGCAAACATCAAGGTAGCTGCTTAGTTACGCCCCTCCAGTGTAAGTCCAGTCCGAGGCACAGTGGGTCCACAAACTACATGCACCACCTTCGAGCGTAACACTATCAAATTATTAAATTAAATTACCTGATTGGGAAAACAAATTGAAGCATCAGAATTTCATTTTTCAGTCACCACAACACCACAAAAAATGCTTTTCAATGTGATTGATACATCATATATCCACCAAAATGATATAAAAAAAACATCATCCCGGTGCTCAAAAAACTAACCCTCACACAGCTTTATTGACCAAAAAATGAAAACATAACAAATTCTCTTTTTCACCACTTAAATAAACTGTACAAGTTTGATATCACCATATTGAAACTGACCTTCAGAGTCATGTTGCCATGTTATTTTTACAACACAATGAATGTTGTAAAAACAAAACAAAATTGCATTTTTTACCGTTTCACTGCAATTGGAATTTTCTTCCCAGTTTCCCAGTACATTGATTGGAAAAATGAACAGTACTGTTAAAAACTACAACTAGTCCCACAAAAAAGAAGATCTCACATCCATGTTAAAGGGGATATCTGGGATTTAAAAAAAAGGCATGTAGTTGCTAACAGAGGCAACTACTTGTATGTTGTACCCAGTGCCGGTCATTGACCGCTCCTGCTAGAAATTCAGCTACCCCCTCTCAATAGAGCAGCAGTTTCTCTTCCTACATGATGCCAGTAGTCCTACAGGACTACTGGTATCATGCTGATTGACAGCCGGCTCCCCCCCAATTAGGCAGCAGAGAGACGGCAGTCAATCAGCATGACACCAATAGGCTTGCCCTGCTCCATAATGCTGGAAGAAGAAAGCTTGATTCGATGTTTTGCTATTTCAATACAATCAGTGTTTTATTAGCAGGAGATTATCTCTACAGGACAAACTGCCTCCTGACTCCTAGTCCAACTACACCCCTATTACTGATTAGCAGCTTTCTGTCATTATACAGTGTACACAAAAACTGCCAATTAGTGGTATGAGAGGGGTTATACAGGGCTCAGCATTCTGAGATCTGCAGCAGAGAAAACTGTAATTCTGTCGCAGCTGTTGTACCTAGTAAACTAAGTGATACATCGCTGGAATCAGGGTCTCTTTGTCTCTTCCTCTACATCATGTTGCTCTCAGATTACATACAGTGGTTTGAAAAAGCGTTTGCCCCTTCCTGATTTCTTATTCTTTTGCATGTTTGTCACACTTAAATGTTTCAAATCACAAAACAAATTTAAATATTAGACAAAGATAACACAAGTAAACACAAAATGCAGTTTTTAAATGAAGGTCTTTATTATTAAGGGAAAAAGAAATTCAAACCTACAGGGCCCTGTGTGAAAAAAAGTGATTGCCCCCTAAACCTAATAACTGGTTGGGTCGCCCTTAGCAGCAACAACTGCAATCAAGCGTTTGCGATAATTGGCAATGAGTCTTTTACAACGCTCTGGAGAAATTTTGGCCTCTCATCTTTGCAAAATTGTTGTAATTCAGCCACATTGGAGGGTTTCCGAGAATGAACTACCTTTTTAAGGTCATGCCACAGCATCTCAATCGGAGTAAGGTCAGCACTTTGACTAGGCCACTCCAAAGCCTTAATTTTGTTTTTCTTAAGCCATTCAGAGGTGGACTTGCTTGCGTGTTTTGGATCATTATCCTGCTGCAAAACCCAAGTGCACTTCAGCTTGAGGTCACAAACAGATGACCCGACATTTTCCTTCAGGATTTTTTGGTAGACAGCAGAACTCATGGTTCCATTTACCACAGCAAGTCTTCCATATACTGAAGCAGCAAAACAGCCCCAGACCATCACACTACCTCCACCATATTTTACTGTTGTTATGATGTTCCTTTTCTGAAATGCTGTGTTACTTCTACGCCAGATGTAATGGGACATACACCTTCCAAAAAGTTCAACTTTTATCTCGTCAGTTCAGAGTATTCTCCCAAAAGTCTTGGCGATCATCAGGATATTTTCTGGAAAAACTGAGATGAGCCTTTATGTTCTTTTTACTCAGCTGTGGTTTTGTCTTGGAACCCCGTGCAGGCCATTTTTGTCCAGTCTCTTTCTTATGGTGGAGTCATGAACACTGACCTTACCTGAGGCAAGTGAGGCTTGCAGTTCTTTGGATGTTGTTGTGGAGTCTTTTGTGACCTCTTGGATGAGTAGTTGCTGAACTTTTGGGGTAATTTTGGACGGCCGGACTCTCCTGGGAAGGTTCACCACTGTTTCGTGCTTTCGCCATTTGTGGATAGTGGCTTTCACTGTGGTTCGCTGGAGTCCCAAAGCTTTAGAAATGGCTTTATAACATTTTCTAGACTGATAGATCTCAGTTACTTTGTTTCTCATTTGTTCCTGAATTTCTTTGGATCACAGCATGATGTCTGGCTTTTGAGGATTTTTTGGTCTACCTCACTTTGTCAGGCAAGTGATTTCTTCATTGAGAACAGGTGTGGCATTAATTAGGCCTGTGTATGGCTGGGGAAATTGAACTCAGCTTCTAAAAGATGTGCTAAACCACAGTTAATTTATGTTTTAAGGGGGGGGGGGGAGAGGTGGAATCACTTTTTCACACAGGACCCTGTTGTCATAAAAGGTGTAGGAAAGACTAAGTGCAACACAAAGGGAAGGGGGGAAAGGGGCCCAGACTCTAGGGAAATGGGGTAGTGGAGACCTCCTAGGCTGACCTATATCACCCTGTCTCCCCTAACATCCCTATATTGGTTCCGCACCAATCGCCGCACAGGAACCTCACCCTGTCTTTCCCTGCCATTTGTCCCTGGCTAGGGAAGGGAGGGGATGAGTGCTAGTCGATCCCCACTGACAACTAGACAACTAAAGACAACAAGGGGGAACAAACAAGGGAAGATAGCTTAGCTTTAGTCGACTTTAGAGAGATGAACACCCGTCCTCATAGCACCAGAGAAGAAGAAGAAATGCACTTTCTCTGAGCCTTCAGAAGGGGTCATGTGAGTATTGCCGGCATCTCCCTCTAGAAAACAGCAGGTATTTATACACCCAGGTCAGGATGTTAATTAGCAAGAGGAAGGTAGTCGCTGGGTCCTAGAGAGACAGCTTCTAAGAAGGTGTCTGTAATGCCAAACGAAGAGATCTCCTGCAACCAACTGCAGGGCGACTGTCTGTCACTTCTGACACACCCGTGACACCTGTAGGTTTGGATTTCTTTTTCCCTTAATAATTAAGATATTCATTTAAAAACTGCATTTTGTGTTTAATTGTGTTATATTTGTCTAATATTTAAATTTGTTTTGTAATCTGAAACAATTAAGTGTGACAAACATGCAAAAGAATAAGGAAGGGGGCAAACACTTTATCACACCACTGTAGAAAATATCCGCTGACAGATTCCCTTTAATAAGAAGCAACAAAGACCATAAAGATTTTATTTGCATGATGCGATGCCCTCTCCTAATTTTCTCTTTTTTCGGCATACACCTATTGTCTGTCTTGCTTTCCTTCGCCATCCATACCTGTTTTCTTTAAAGCAGATGATACAATGAAATACAGAAAGGAACTCTATAATGTGCATGCACTTATCTGTTAAACATACTAAACTAAAGCACAATGAAAAGCCCATGAACCAGAATGAATAGATGTGAATGATGCTGCTGCCTCTGATGCAGATCATTCCATCTCTATAACCACACACAATACTGCAGATATTCAATAAATGTTGGTACCTCAACTGTGCACATAGATATACAAATCTATTTTACAGCATACATGACCTTTAATTATTTTCAAGATGTCCCCGTTGTTTCTGTACTTGATGCATATTGATTTGTGTCTCATTTAGTCAGCGCCATAAATGATGTGTACTAAAGGACTTGAATGTGTGTATTCCAAAGAGACGACATTCCTCCGTTAATCAGTCAGTTTACTGTTCAACAAATGCAGAAACATTAATGCAGAATAAAAACCCAATTGAAAGCCTCAGGGTATCTCCATAAGTAGATACAGTATTATGCCATTTTTTCAATGCTTAGCATTTTTTCTTCAGCAGTCAGGAATCTTTTTATTTGAAGCTCTTGTCTCAAAAATGTCTTTTAAAGACTTTATGTATAATTGGAAACATTGTGTCAGTGAAAGCTATGCTGAGATGTACAGAGTTACACGCTGTGTTATCGCTCCTTTAAAAAAAAAAATGTTCTTTTTTTCCATGATGATAACAATTGTAGCATGACTGCTTAATATATTTGGACATCTGCAGAAAGCAATTAAATTCATAGATTTTGCACCTAAGATAAATGACATGCATTTTGATTAACCGTATCAAGATGGGATTTCAAGGTGATTGTTGAGATTTTCTTATGCGTGAACACACGTGCATACAAATTATTAGGACCTTTTAAGTGAACCAAATTGTCATTAGTGCCTTCGTTGCGACTGATAAGTACATTTCACCATGTGAAATATCATAAGGGCTCTGCATGGTGATGTCATTTCAGAGTGCTCTATTAAAATTTGCATTAAAAGATGCGAGGGTTATAGCCATTTTACTGTAAAGTTAGCATTAAATCTGGGTTTTATTTCTGGCTCATTGTAGGATGGAAAAATGAATTATGAAAATACCAGACCCCCTTGTGTCCAACATTTTACTGGACTGGATAGCACAGCATGCTGTTTTGTCCGGATCGCATACAGGTGCTCCAAAGAGATTGCCCAACTCAGATGTGAACAGAGGCGTAGTCATTTAGAATAGAGCCAGTTTCTCACAAGCATAATATATGCACAACTTTACATTCTTATTAGGGCCGCAAATTCAGGACTTGTGACATTAAGGCTGTTTGCCCACGAGAACTCTTTGGTGAGTTTTTGACGTTGCGTCAAACACACAGCGTCTTACCGTTCCAGCAAAGTGGATGGGATTTATGGAAATCTCATGCCCACTGTGTTTTTTTTTACTCAGTGTAAAATGATATGGGGTGTGTTTTTGAAATCCGCAACATGTCAATTTCTCTGACGGGTACGCTGAGTTTTCTGAACAGATTTTTCCCTTAGACTTGTATTAGATTCAGAAAATCCACAAGTAAATAACACACACATAATTTCAGATCTACAGGTCCGGGAGCATTCGGAATGCAGCCACCATAATATGGTAAGTTTCAATATAATATTCAATAAACATATCAAAGTGGAAATGCAAAAACCTGGAACTTTAGGAAAGCTGATTTAGACAAAATAAGGGAAGAGCTTAAAATGGTTGTCCGGTCCAAATCAATAAGTCTGCAGTCACTCTGTGTGACTGCAGACTTATGAATCCCCCCAGCGCATGCACTGTGCACTTCCTGGGCAGAAGCCGTCTATTGGGCTTGGCCCCTCTCTATACACTTGTATTGAGCGAGGCCACGCCCCGTCTAGTGATGTGTGCCGTCCAGTGGGCGTGGTTGGCTAGAGGGCGTGGCCTCATTCCATACAAATGTATGTAAGTGAGGCTGCGCACACTGGCCGGGAGTATGTATAAGTCATACATACTCTCTGGTCCCGACTCAGAAACCGGCAAATCGCCACAGCGTACAGTGCTTGCGCTGGGGGTATTCATAAGTCTGCAGTAACACAGAGTGACTGCAGACTTATCAATTTGGACCAGACAACCCCTTTTATCATGTAGACTGGGACCATGTCATGGTGATTGGGGATACCGAACAGAAATGGGGCATGTTTAAGAATATACTACTAAAAGCCTGTAGAAAACTTATACCCTTTGGTAATATAATGTCCACGAATAAAAATAAACTATTATGGATAAATAAGACAGTACAAAGTTTAATAAGACATAAGCAAAGGGCATTCAAAATTTTAAAGGCTGAGAATATAGAAATAGCATTTCAGAAGTATAAAGATCTCAATAAGAAATGTAGAAAAGAAATCAAGCTAGCAAAGTTATTTACAGAGAAACAAATTGCCAGCGACATTAAAATAAATCCAAACATTTTGTATAAATATATCAATGCCAAAAAGAAAAAAACGGATGGTATCGGCCACTTAAAAGATGATAATAACTAGATAATTATAGAGGACAAAGAAAAGGCTGAGATATTAAACAGGCACCTTTCATTTGTAAAGAAAGAAAAATCCAGCTCCACGAAAATCCAAAGACTCTTCTTTATTGGTGTGAATGGAAAACAGTTCAGTTGGTGAATTTAAAATGTCATGATAGTAGATAAAACAACTAGTTTCAGGTAGTGAAACCCTTAATCATGTACACCAATGAACTGACTGTTCCAGTTATCATTCAACAAGGCAAAAATCTAAGTTCACCACCTGATATAACTAGTTTAACACAAGAAGAAGTACACCTGTGTCTGAGCAGCTTAAACATTGACAAATTCCCTGGCCCAGATGACATTCATCCACGGATACTGAGGGAATTGAGCTCAGTAATTGACAGACCGCTGTATCTCATATTCTTAGACTCTCTTGTAACAGGGGTGGTGCCACAGGATTGGCGGATGGCTGATGTGGTACTGATATTTAAGAAAGGTAAGAAGGTGGATCCAGGCAACTACCGTCCAGTTAGTCTGACATCAGTAGTGTGCAAAGTTTTTGAGGGACCTGCAGAGATATATTGCAGAGAATAATATAATAACTGACAACTAGCATGGATTCATGAAGTATAAGTTGTGTCTAACCAACATGTTGTTGTTCTATGAGGAGGTAAGTGCAAATCTGGATGTTGGTAATGCAGCTGATGTGATTTATCTGGACATTATAAAGGCTTTTGATTCTGTACCACATAACAGCCTTATACCGAAGCTACAGAAGCAAGGACTTGGCAGAACTATATGTAGATGGGTAAGGACGGAGCTGGCTAAAAGACAGGAAGCAAAGAGTCGTCATAAATGGTACGTTCTCTAAATGGGATATAGTCAGCAGTGATCTGTGCTAGGACCAATTCTTTTTAACATCTTTATTAATGACCTTGGGGATGGGATTGAGAGTAAAGTGTCAGTCTTTGCTGATGACACCAAACTATGTAGGATATTAAAATCTGACCTTGACATTACAATATTGCAGAATGATCTGGATAAGATGACTGAATGGGCAAACACTTGTCAAATGAGGTTTAAAGGGGTTGTCCACTACTAGGACAACCCTGACTTGAAGTAAATGTTTGGCCCTGGTAAAATAAAAAATCCTATACTCACCTCCCATGCTGGCGCCATTCCAGCAGTGTCAGAACTCCCACCTTCGTACAGATTGAACATAAAGAGAAAGCCAGGGCTGTAGCTGATCTCTGACTAATTCTTCATGTTCAATCCATACGAAGGCGGGGCCAGTGACACCAGCGCTGATTGGGCGCTGGGCACAACGTGTGATTCCACTGCACCAGAACTCCGGGAACGTGAGTGCTGACACCGCTGGAACGACGCCAGCACGGGAGGTAAGTATAGGTTTTTTTGTTTTATCAGGGCCAAACATTTTGTTCAAGAAGGGGTTGTCCTAGTGGTGGACAGCCCCTTTAATGTTAATAAATGTAGAGTAATGCACCTTGGACGGAGTAATCCTATTGCTGCGTATACAATAAATGGGATTACACTCAGAACTACAGAACAGGAGAAGGACATGGGTATTCTGGTTATAAGTAAGCTGAGCAGCAGTACTCAATGTCAAGCAGCAGCCGCAAAAGGAAACAAGATTTTAGGGTGTATAAAAAGAGAGATGAAATCCCTCGATCCCAATGTGCTGTTACCCCTTTATAAATCACTTGTGAGGCCACATCTAGAATATAGGATCCAGTTTTGGGCTCCACATTTTATAAAGGATATTCAGTAGTTAGAGTCAGCTCAAAGGCGGACAAGTAGATTATTACAAGGGATGGAAGGCCTCTCATATGATGAAAGGTTGGAAAAGTTGGGCTTGTTTAGCTTAGAGAAAAGATATCTCAGAGGAGATCTCATATATATGTATAAATATATGTGTGGTCAATACTAGAGATGAGCGTTGTTCTACTCGAACTGTTCGCCAATCTCAAATTCGAGCTGTTTTGGGCGGTGTTCGAGCCGGTCGGCGAACACGAACAATTTGAGAAAAATTCGGCTGTTCGAGGTTATGTTCGATAACTGTTCGTGCACCAAAATCATAACTGGATTTTTTCTCAGTAATGATGAAAATTAATGTTAATACGCAGTTTAAGTGTACAGCGGGGCGGGGGGAGGGGCAGGGGATGGATCTCTGCAGGAACAATGAAGATCTCCATTTTTTTTTCTCTTTCCCGCATTTGCAGTGGGGAGGTGCAATCTGTCAGCCTATCAGCAGCGCACACACGGAGCGAAGTGCTTTTTTTCACACAAGCAAGGGCATGTGTGATTGGCAGTGTATGTCACATGTCTTTGCCCTATAAGACCAAGCCATTTTCCCCGTCGCCACCATTTTCTCACTGCTGCAGCTGCGTGTTAGACGGCACCGCTGTTGCTGTGTGCGCTATACCTTGTTAATTTCAAGCCAATTTTCGCACAAATATACAGATAGCTTGGGAGTAGGGAATAGTTGTGATTGCAGTCCTTTTAAGGACTAGGTTACAGCATTTCCTACGACTTTTATCAGGCAGGTCTGTGCTCTTAAATAGATAGATTGTGGGAGTAAAGACTAATTGTAATTGGAGTCCTTTTCAGGACTAGGTTACATGAGTTCCTATCAGTTTTTGCCAGGCAGGTCTGTGCCAGTGCTGTGCAAGTTTTTTTCACAGCATTTGGCTGAATCTAGCAAAGCTAATCCTTTTTGGCCTATTGCAGAGTGTGTTAGTCAGTGGAGTAGCCTATCTGTGTTGCAAGATATACCACCTGTGTATAGAATACCAATTTTTTTACTGCACCTAGTGAAGTAAAATCTTTTGGGCATAGCATCATTCTATTAGTCCATCTATACTGACCTCCATCAGGTTGCAAACTGAATATAATTTTTTTCTGCATCTAGCTCTGAAAAAATATTTGGGCTTCTAGCAGTGTGTGGGACTTGGTCTATTAGTCCATCTATACTGACCTCCATCAGGTTGCAAATTAAAAATAATTTTTTTCTTCATTTAGCTCTGAAAAAATATTTGGGCTTCTAGCAGTGTGTGGGACTTGGTCTATTAGTCCTTCTATACTGACCTCCAGCAGGTTGCAAATTGAATATAATTTTTTTCTGCATCTAGCTCTGAAAAAATATTTGGGCTTCTAGCGGTGTGTGGGACTTGGTCTATTAGTCCATCTATACTGACCTCCATCAGGTTGCAAATTAAAAATAATTTTTTTCTGCATCTAGCTCTGAAAAAATATTTGGGCTTCTAGCAGTGTGTGGGACTTGGTCTATTAGTCCATCTATACTGACCTCCATCAGGTTGCAAATTAAAAATAATTTTTTTCTTCATTTATCTCTGAAAAAATATTTGGGCTTCTAGCAGCGTGTGGGACTTGTTCTATTAGTCCATCTATACTGACCTCCATCAGGTTGCAAATTAAAAATAATTTTTTTCTGCATCTAGCTCTGAAAAAATATTTGGGCTTCTAGCAGTGTGTGGGACTTGGTCTATTAGTCCATCTATACTGACCTCCATCAGGTTGCAAATTGAATAAAAAAATTTTCTGCATCTAGCTCTGAAAAAATATTTGGGCTTCTAGCGGTGTGTGGGACTTGGTCTATTAGTCCATCTATACTGACCTCCATCAGGTTGCAAATTAAAAATAATTTTTTTCTGCATCTAACCCAGCCAATAGTTTTGGCCTAATACCACAGTTTGGCCACTCAGCTCTGCTCGGTTACCATCCATTGTTTTTTTGTGCAAACAACTCCAGAGTTGTGAATTAGTTAACCACCAAAATGAGTGGAAAAAGGCCTGCTGCTGGTGGAAAGGGGAATAGGCGTGTTGGGAAGGGGAAAAAAGGTTGTGTCCGTGGGGTAGGTGCAGAAGAAAGACCATCTTCCAGCCAAACTAAAATGTCTACTTCTTTTAGCGGACAATGTGATAAGATCCCTTTCTTACGGCCACGCCAATCGCTACAAATTCCAGATGAGGCACAAAAACAGCAGGTGCTTCAACGGATATCAAGTGCTCCTTTAAGTGGGCTCTCCTCCACATCAACTTCAACATCACAAATACTCCAGTCCTCAAAGGTGTCACCCAAATCGCACTTGCTTCCTCACAGCTCCCAAATCTCCAGCTGCCCGTCTGAGTATGAGGTAGAACAGATGGTTGAGTCTGCAGAGCTGTTTACTCATACTATAGCCTGGGAATCAGAGGTCGACTCCAGCGCTTCTGTGAATCCAGACGAGGAAATGATCTGCACTGATGCCCAGAATCTTTATGAGTCGGATCCAGGACCAGACGCAGAAGGTTCTGACCACAATGTAGACCCTCATTCCCAAACTGTAACTCCTGTTGGTGGAGACAATGAGGAAGACGATGATAAGACTCAAATACCTGATTGGAGCGACAACTTTAGTTTTTTGTCAGGGCAGGAACAGGTTGGCTCTGAGGACGACGGGTGTGATAACGCACAGGGTGATGATGATGAGGTCGGAGATCCCACTTACTGTCAACCCACAGTCAGCCAAGAGATGAGGTCAGCAGAGGAGGTGGAGGAAGATGCTAGTGACGACGAGGTCAGGTTGCGCCTTCCTGGACAGAGACGTAGTACTGGAAGCACGTCAACAACTGCATCCTCAAACACAACTCTGCCTCTCACCACAAGTCGTGGTGGCTCTTCAGGTCGCATGGGTGCTAAGCCTTGCATAGCCTGGGCATTTTTTCAGATCGATAAAGATGACCCAACTCGTGTTATCTGTAACATTTGTCAGCAAAAGCTAAGTAGAGGCCAAAAAATACATAGTTTGAGTACTTCATGCATGAACCGGCACATGGACATGAAGCATAAGTTGCAGTGGGAAGCTCAGTGTGCTACAATGCGGTCTAGCCGGCCGGGCCAACCACCGTCTGCCATATCTTGTGCATCCGCGGCCTCTTCATCCTCTGTGACTGGGGGGACAGCAGTCACACCTGTTTTGGGGCGCAGACCTGCCACCTCTTTACCCGCAACAGCCAGCGTGATTGGCAGGTCATCATTTTCTTTGGAGGTGGTAACACCAGCTGGTCTTGAGCGCTGTCCGACATCGATAGCACCACCTTTGGATCAAGGCAACCTAACATGTCCGCCTGCATCTTCCTCACAGATCGGCAGTTTGCCGGGGACACCCTTATCAACCCCGTCTAAGCACAATAGCCAGCCCTCGGTCCCTCAGATGTGGACAAGTAAAAGACCATTTCCTCCTAGCCATGAGAAAGCTAAGAGGTTGAATTTCACCATCTGCAAGCTCTTGGCTACAGAAATGCTGCCTTTCCGCCTGGTGGACACAGAGGATTTTCGAGACCTTATGTCCGTCGCAGTGCCCCAGTACCAGATGCCCAGTCGGCACTACTTCTCAAAGAAAGGTGTGCCTGCGCTCCACCAGCATGTCGCACACAACATCACCGCTTCTTTGAGAAACTCTGTGTGTGACAGGGTGCATTTCACCACAGACACTTGGACGAGTAGGCATGGACAGGGGCGTTACATGTCGCTGACTGGGCACTGGGTAACTATGGTGACAGCAGGACAAGGGGCTGCTGTCCAAGTCTTGCCGTCCCCACGAGTTGTGCGTCAATCCTCTTTATGTCATTTTTCCTCCACTGCTTCTGCCTCCTCAACCTCCTCTCGGTCTTCCACCTGCACCCAAAGCCTGTCTGGTCATGCCACAAGCTTTCTAACTGCGCAGAAGGGATCCTGCACACCTCCTTACTATGCTGGCAGTAGGGCTCAACGTCATCAGGCGGTTTTTACATTGAAATGTCTGGGAAATGTGAGTCACACAGCTGAGGAGTTGTGGTCAGCTCTGGAGAACCAATTTCATGAATGGTTGTCTCCACTGGACCTGAAACCAGGGAAGGCCGTGTGCGACAATGCTGCAAACCTGGGTGCGGCCCTTCGCCGGGGCAATGTCACACACGTGCCTTGTATGGCTCACGTGTTGAACCTGGTTGTCCAGCAATTTTTAGCCCACTATCCCAGACTAGATGGCCTTCTGCAGAGGGCACGGTCGCTGTGTGCTCACTTCCGCCGTTCGCATCCCGCAGCTCAGCGACTTACATCTCTACAGAAGTCGTTGGGCCTGCCACTTCACCGGCTAAAATGCGATGTGCCTACCCGGTGGAATTCAACTCTGCACATGTTGCAGCGACTGTGGCAGCACCGACAAGCCCTGGTGCAATACGTTCTGACGTATAGCCTGGGCCTACGAGATTCAGAGGTGGGGCAAATCACGCTGGAGGAGTGGTCTCAGATCAGGGACCTATGCACCCTTCTGCACAGTTTTGAAATGGCGACGAAGATGTTTAGTGCTGACGATGCCATTATCAGCATGACTATTCCGGTGATTTACATGCTGGAGCACATGTTAAACAGAATTCGGAGTCAGGTGGTGGCACAAGAGGAGGTGGAGGAAGTAGAGGAGGAGGAGTTGTATGCGGAAGGGCTAACATCTGCAAGGTCCAGACGGTCGGCAGCACCAGGGCGGCAGGCATGTGAGGGTGGGGGAGATGATTTTACCAGGGCGCATGGTAGCAGCCAAACTAGTGAGGAAGGTGCAGGAGCCCAGGAAGAAGTGGAGGACGAACTGATGGAAGACTCATCAGATGAGGGAGACCTTGATCACATTTCTGTTGTGCGAGGTTGGGGGGAGAGGACAGAGGAAGGAAGCATGATTGTTACCTCGCCACCAACACAACAGGGACTTGGTGCTCCTGGATGCGCAACACACATGAGTGCCTTCTTGCTGCACTACCTGCAACATGACCCTCGAATTGTGAGAATTAGAAATAATCCTGACTACTGGGTTGCCACACTGTTAGATCCCCGGTACAAAAGTAAATTTGCAGAAATTATTCCTGCCATAGAAAGGGATGCACGCATGCAGGAGTATCAGCAGAGACTGTTGCAGAATCTTACATGTGCTTTTCCACAAAATACCAGTGGTGCACGTAGTGAATCTCACAGTTCCAACTTGCCAACCGTGGTCTGTATGGAATTGTTCAATAAAGGGCCCAAAATTAAGATAACATAGATGGGAGAGGTCTCTATGAATAGGAATTCCTAAGTATTTGATACCCTGTGAGGGCCAGGCAAAGGGAAAGTTGGACTGGATGGAATCCTATATGGATTTAGGGAGGGAGACATCGAGGGCCTCAGACTTCGCTGCATTGATTTTAAAATTTTACCATGTAACAAAGTGATCTATTTCAGCCATAACAGCAGGGATGGATATATGTGATTGAGTGATATATACTAGGACATCATCAGCAAATAGAGAGCACTTGTACTCGGTGCCTCCCACCTCAATCCACCTAATATTGGGGTTATGGCGAATTGATGAGAGCAGGTGCTCCGTCACTAGGATGTATAAGAGAGGGGACAGAGGACATCCCTGCCTTGTCCCATTGGTGATTGTGAAAGGTGATGAAAATGTTCTGACGCACCCCCTGGGCCTTGGGACACCCGGAGCCGGACCCTTTTTGGTGGATGCTGGTGGTTGTAGTCTTCGTGGCGGCGATCCGGTTCCGTGGCTCAGGGCGGTCAAACCAGTGGCGGAACTATTTATGTGGTTTTGATGTTTAAATGTCCGACTACGCCACCCGTGGATTGCGGTCAGAGTGAACCGCCGCTACAGGGCAGACCGCTAAGGCTGGTGTTGTGGGTGCAGCAGAGCGTAGCATAACTCCCCACGGGAGGAGTATAGCCTCAGGGCAGTGTATGCGGAGGATGGGGGTGATGGTGCAGGGCAGCAGCAGTAACGACACGGAGTCAGTGATGCAGTTCAGGGCCTTTACTCACAGTTCTTATTATCCAGACCACGTCTGCAGGTAACGGCTGCCCACGTCGTACTGTGCTCACCAGGTGAGGGGCTCAGACAACTCCCAGATAACTTTGGAGTGCTTCACAGGACCCCCTTTGTGTGTCCTTTGTCTGGCCTTTCTTACCAACACTTCTGTCCGGCTGCCTCGGGCCTCCTCTTGGTAAACTTGGCGCCAGTTTCCCTGACCCTATGTGGTGCCTTCCTAGCGGGTGGAGCAAGGGGCTGCGCCACATAAAATGTCAGAGCCTCCGGTTTCTAGCTGAGGGTCGTTTCCTGCCTCCACTAGTTCGGGGACCGGTCTCCCCCTTTGGCCTGACCCCTCCACGCAGGTGGATTCGGGCGTGCGGTGGCGACTCGCCCGTCCGCACCCCTGGGATCCCTTCATTCCTCGTTCCTGGAGCCTTCTCCGCTCCTCTTCCTTCCTTCTCCCTCTTGCAGGCCTGGGCCTCTGTTACTAGGCCCGCCTCCGGAGCAGAGCTCATGCAGAGCCCCTGCTCCCTGCCACTTCTGCTCAGACTTCTCTGCACTGAACTAAGATGGTGCCCACCTTTTATACTCCCTTCTCAATGCACCCAGGAACTGCTTCCTCCCTGCTCCTGCACTGCAGGGTTCCCCTTCCTCAGTGTTCCCTCCCCCCACTCCAGCCAGGGACAGGGACTGTCGTGCCCATCTCAGGGGCATATTGGTCGCCCTGCCCCACGGCAATGTGGTGTAATGCATGCAGGTGTCGGGTCCTGATCCACACTCCATCCTTATCTGAGAGTGAGATATCACACCTCTGGGTGAGGTGCAATACGTCTGTAGCAACCGAGCCCTCGGTGCTACAGTTCCATTTATCTTCAGCCTAGGTGACGTATTGTGATACAGGGCCGTGATTTTGGCTATAAAAGGGTCCCCTAGACCCCTACCCCAAGCTTTTTAAGAGAATTATATATGGCGTGCCAGGAGACTCTATGGAATGCTTTCTCAGCATCCAACGAGAGTATCTACTTACAAATTTTTAACTGCATCTAGCCCAGGAAATACTTTGTGCCTAGTAGCAGTGTCTGCTAGTCAGCGGATTATCCCGGCTGTTAAGCAAGCTACACCACCTGTAGTTTGGACACTTAATTTTTTCAAAGGAAATGCTTCGGGACCACGGGATACTTAGTGAAGAGCATCAGGAGGCACCCCAAGGCATAGGGGCTGGGACTGGCACTAGGATGCCTTGCGGTGGACAGCCGAGCTCGATCCTTATAAAAGCTTTTTAACTGCAGCAGCTTTAGTGGACGCTACTGGAGCTGGAATTACGCGGCTGCTGGCATGAGACTTGCCCTCCAATAGATCCTTGTAAATGGATTTAAAGTGTATTCATTCAAATTAGAGGGACAATTTAAATTAAAAAGCTTAGAGCTGCCTCCACCACAGGGGGGCTCTCTCGACCCACCAGCGGACAGGCACCAGTATTGGGAGAGGGGGGCTGGCCGTCAGGGTTCACCGCGGCTCTGGCACAAACCCGGCGACACGGAGGTGGCACGGGCAGGAGCGGACTGGCCGTCTCGGCTTCTCACTTTTTGGATTTTAGAAGGGCATGACATGCCTATATCTGTGTCTCCCCCTCCTTTTACTCCTCCACCTCTTTTCTTTTCGCATGACTATATGTACTTGTCACTTTTCCATGTGTTAGTTGTGTCTTCTGAGCAGTTTGTCAGCTTTTGGACACCTTTGAAGGTGTTTTCTATGTGTTTCTATGTGTTTTTGTTTGCCTGCCATTGGTTTTAACGGTGTTCGAAGGTGTTCGACGAACAGTTCGACGAACAGTTCGGCGAACACACGGGTGTTCGACGAACCGAACCGAACTCGAACACTACGGGGGTGGCTCAACACTAGTCAATACAAAGGACTGGCAGATGACTTATTCCTTCCAAAGACCATACTAAGGACCATGGGGCACTCATTACAGGTTTACAGGTAGAAGAAAGCAGATTCTGGCAGCTAATCAGGAAAGGGTTCTTTACAGCCGGGTTCCCCAACTCCAGTCCTCAAGGCTCACCAGCAGGCCATGTTTTCAGGATTTCCTTACTATTGCACAGGTGATGGAATTATTGCCTGTGCAGGTGATGCAATTATCACCTGGGAAATACTAAGGAAATCCTGAAAACATGATCTGTTGGTGGGCCTTGAGGACTGGTGTTGGGGAACCCTGCTTTACAGTCAGAGAAGTCAGACTGTGGAATGCCGACTACAAAAGGTAGTAATGGCAGACACTATAATAGCTTTTAAAAAAGGGCTGGATGATTTCCTCAGTGCACATAACATTGTGGGTTATAGTTAAATTAGTGACAAAATGTATAATTGGTGGAGAAAGATTGAATTTGATGGACCTAGGTCTTTTTTTTTTTCAAGCTATGTACGGTAACTATGTGTTTTTAGTGCGTTTCCACACGGAAATGCATAAATAGCGCATGTAATCCGCACCTAAGTATATCAATAAAGTTTTGTCAAAGCCAAATACCAAGAAGTATCAAAAACAAAGCAGCTTTATTTAAAACAAGACACAACATGATAAAAACGCATATAACCTAATTGACTTAATAGGTGAAGAAGTGGTGCAGAAAATCTGCAACATCAAAAACTCAGCAAAAGCTCATCGTGGGACCGTAGCCTTAGGCTGTGTGCCCACAAGTTTTTAGCATGCTTTTGACAATGCAAATTTTTGCTGTGTTTTTGTCTTAAAGTTCAAGCAAAGTGGATGGGATTTATAGAAATCTCATTCCCACTGTGCATCTTTTTTACTCAGTATAAATTGACCTGCGGTGCGCGTTTCAAATCCGCAGCATATCAATTTCTCTTGCGGCTATGCTGAATTTTGCGTGCAGATTTTCCCCATAAAATTGCATTAGGTACAGGAAAATCCACAGGTACAAAAATACATATGCGTTTTTAGTGCTTTTTTGCAGTGGAAATTAATCAAAAACCCCTGTAATCCACACATGACTATAAATAAAGTTCTGTCAAAGCAAAATACCAGGAAGTATTAAAAACAAAGCAGCTTTATTTAAAGAATGACAAAAAGAAGAGACGAAAACCACAGCGTCAAAAATGCAATAATAGCTCATGTAAAAAAACGCACTCAAAAACATGCGGAAAATCCTCAGGTAAAAATCGCATATACGTCACCTATGTATATCAATAAAGTTTTGTCAAAGCCCAATGTCAGGAAGTATCAAAAACAAGCCACTTTGTTTAAAGCAGATATCCTCCTCAAAGAAAAAGTGAATAGACTCAAAATATTGAATGCAATAAATCGTTTATTTAATACATAGGGATAAAAATGGAACAAGGGAAAAATGGGAAATTACACGGGAAAAGACATGATCCCAGAAAAAGGATGTGGGGAGTGAGTATATAAACTAGATAATGGTATCCCTGAATGAATATATTATAAATATATATTGATATAAATATAGCAGCAAGCGTATATACAAAACATTTAAATATATAAATAAAATAAATAAATCCAATTGGATAGTTTACATATAATCATGCTGTAAAATATATATCAAAAATGAACACAGTGCATTGTATTCAAGAAACAGGGAAAAAGATTGGAAGACAATACCATATGAAAGTGACGCGCCCCCTGGGCCGTGTGTGGGGGAATACCCGGAGCCGGGTCTCTGTGTAATGCTGGGGGTTGTAGTCTCCGTGGCGGCGACCCGGTCCCGTGGCTCAGGGTGGTCAAACCAGTGGGGGATCTGTTTCTTTGGTTTTGTAATGTTTAAATGTCCGACTACGCCACCCGTGGATTGCGGTCACTGAGAACCGCTGCTGCAGGGCAGACCGCTGAGGCTGATGTTGTGTGCGCAGCAGAGGGTAGTATAACTCCCCACGGGAGGAGTATAGCCTCAGGGCAGTGTCTATAGATGGTGAGGGTTGTGGTGCACGGGCGCAGCAGAAATGACTCAGAGTCCGTGCAGTGCAGTTCAGGGTCTTTACTGTTGGTAATGAAGAAGGCCCTGCCGGGAGTACTGGCTAACATTAGAGGCCTGGTCAGTCTGTGAGCGAACAAGAGTCCCCCTGGCCAGGTGGAGGTATAGGCCTTCCCGTCTGACTGCACTCTTCCTGGCTACCCTGCTGTAGTCGTGTAGTAGCCCACGTCCCTGAGTGTACCGTGTGGTGCTCACCCGTATGGCTGGTGACTTGGCGCCTTTGGTGCCTTCCGCTCCTCGATGGCGGTGCCGGTCCCTTGCTTGTTACTGAGCCTCCGGGCTTTCTATGGCCAGAGGACCTGAAATCCCCTGCCAGGTGGTTTCTGCTGCTGGGTGTAGATATCCCCACAGCCTCTGACTCCGTTGTCCGGTTCTCTGTGTCTTTCTGCCAGGATGAGCTCTGCTCCAGCCCCTGGTCTTCAGCTCCTGGCTCCTACAGAGCTCCTTGCTGCTGCTCTGTCCCTTTTCTGGAACTAGACTCCTCTAACCCCGCCCCAGATCCAGTATATAAAGGGCTGGTTCCTCCCCTCCCTGGACTGGGGCAGGAGGTGTGGCGTGCAATAATGCTCCTGATCATGAAAACCCATGCTCGCTCTCAGACATGGTATTTCTACCACTGTGGCAACCAGACCCCTGGGGTGCCACAAAAGCACCCCAGAACTTTCGCCTTGTGGCTTTTTCAAGGAGTCTCAATATCTTGACTCTATTCACTTTTTCTTTGAGGAGGATATATTTAGGATATAGTGAATATACATATGTGTAATAAATGTTATGTTATTTTAATGTTGTTGAGTTTTGTTTAAACCATGATACATTGACTGTCACTGGTGTATCAGAGGTGACAGTCGCCCTGCAGTTGGTTGCAGGAGATCTCTACGTTTGGCATTACAAACATCTTCTTAGATGAGAGGCTGGCTCTAGGACCTTGCGGCTATCTCCCTCTGGTAATTAGCTCCCTGGCCTGGGTGTATATGTACCTGATGTGTCTGAGAGGGAGATGCTGGCTATATTAATTTCTACTTGTGAAGGCTTAGCAAGAGCAGTAGTACTTCGTCCTCTCTGGAGCTTGAGGCAGAGTTCGCATTTGTCTGGAGTCGTCTAAGGCTATGTGCCCACATACCAGATTTGATGCAGAGCGTTTTCGCCTCTCTCTGGCAGAAAAAAACGCGTGCAGATTTACATGCGTTTTTTCTGCCAGAGAGAAGCGTTTTTTCAGTGTTTTTGCATGTGTTTTCGCATGCGTTTTTTCAAGCACTTTTCCAAGCAATTTTGAGCCTCACTTGGAAAAGTGCTTGTCAAGTTGGTCACACAATATAAATCCGTGCAACCGGCATGGATTTATATTGTGTGACCAACTTAGATGCTTTAAATGCTGCATCTATAGTAAAAAAAAAAAAAAAAAAAATTAAAAAGTTAAAAATAAAAAAAACCTATATATTCACCTCTCCGGCGGGTCCTGGTCTGCGTCCCGCGGTGTACTGTCAGGACCTGCGGTGACATCATTTAGTCCACTGATTGTCACGCAACCATCACCTGACCACTGATGTCAGCGGTCGCGTGACCATCAGCTGACTACATGACGTCACCTTCAGGTCCTGCAAGTAAACCGCGGGACGCTGAGGAGAGAGGACGCCGCCGGGGGCAGACCGGGGGCCTCCGGAGAGGTGAATATACAGGTGTTTTTTTTTAACTTTTTTATTTCTTTTTTTCACCGCGTGGATGAAGAGGAGTTATAGTCTCCTCTTCATCCTGGGCACCACACGCACCGCGATTACGCTGCAAATTCACGGCCATTGAATTTAATTGAAACGCAGCAAATCCACATATTTCTGCGGGTTTGCTGCGTTTTAATGTTACTCAATGGCCGCGAATTTGCAGCGTAATCGTGGTAGAAATTTTTATGCTGCATTTTGCAACGCAATGCGAATTCGGTGCGCTAATTAGCGCATCATGTGCACAGCACATCCGAATTCACATTGCTTTGCATGGCAGATGGTTTTACAAGCGCTTTTGCTGCCGTAAAAACGCTGCAAAAATGGTACAAAAATGCTACGTGGGCACATGGCCTGAAGCTAAACATTCGTCCTCTGTTTGTCTACCCTTGTTGTCTATAGAGTTTAGTGGAGATCGACTAGTGCTCATCTCCTCCCATTCCTAGCCTTAGCCATATGCCAGGGAAAGGCGCGCATGTGGCGATTGCTGAAGAGGCAATATAGGGACGGTAGTGGAGACAGGGTGACACTAGACCAGACTAGGAGGTCTCCACTTCCCCCTTTCCCTAGTGTCTGGGCTCCCTTTCTCTCTTCCCTCTGTGTTGCACTAAGGCTTTCCCACATCTGTCGGGACACTGACAAGAGACAAAAAATGCAGCGTCAAAAACACAATGATAAACTGCAAGTATCCTAATTTACATAATAGGTGCAGAAATGCTACAGAAAATTTGCAACATCCAAAACTCACTAAAAGCTCATGGTGGGAACGTAGGCCAATATAGGTGCAAAAATGTGCCTATATTATATTTGGTGTAAATCTGCCCACAGACCAAATTCACAAATCAGTTTGTTTTTCTCCTTCACTGACCCATTCACTTGAATGGGCAAGTTTGGTCTGCAAAGCCAGATTAAAATATGACGTCTCTTTTTTTCTGCAGACCATTGGTTGGAACACGGAAAAATCTGCTATCTGAATATCTCCATATAATATAACGTGTCAGTGTTCTGTCAGTGAAAAAGTGAGTAAAGCACAGTTTGTTTGTTAAACAGGGAAACCCTTCTATTAAAAAATATTAAAGAAGAGTGCAAAATAAAAAAAAGCAATAACATAGACGACCTCTCAGTGAATCCTCATTGAGCATATGTGATATAGAAAACGTGGGAGATTTATCAATTATGTCATAAGAAAAATCGCATCACAGCTAACAATATAGCACACGTTGCATCATATTCTTCATTTATCCTTGACAGATTTCTCTTTTCCTTATGCTTCCGTATGGCTTGTATGCAAGTTTGCCAATAATTTGTGCCAAAAAATGTCAGATGTCTTTCATCGCTTTGGCACATTTTTTGGATCTTATTGGCTACATCCCTTTCTCTTGATGCAATAATTTTCTTGATATTAGATAATAAAGTAGTTTACAACAAGTGGTTGGGGCTGTAATTACCACATATTAGCGATAACCACGGTTGTGCTGCATAATGGTGCACAGGAAGAATAAAGAGCAGAAAAACTTGGTACTCAATGTATGTATGTATGTACAGTATATCACAAAAGTGAGTACACCCCTCACATTTTTGTAAATATTTTATCTTTTCATGGGACAAAGCTGAAGATATGACACTTTGATACAATGTAAAGTAGTGAGTGTACAGCTTGTATAGCAGTGTAAATTTGGTGTTCCATCTAAATAATTCAACACACAGCCTTTAATGTCTAAACCGCTGGCAGCAAAAGTGAGTACACCCCTACTTGAAAATGGACAAATTGTGCCCAAAGTGTCAATATTTTCTGTGGCCACCATTATTTTCAAGCACTGCCTTAACTCTCTTGGATATGGAGTTCATTAGAGCTTCACAGGTTGCCACTGGAATCCTCTTCCATTCCTCCATGATGACATCACGGAGCTGGTGAACGTTAGAGACCTTGCGCTCCTCCGCCTTCCGTTTGAGGATGCCCCACATATGCTCAATAGGGTTTGGGTCTGGAGACATGCTCGGCCAGTCCAACACCTTTACCCTCAGTTTCTTTAGCAAGGCAGTGGTCATCGTGGAGGTGTGTTTGGGATTGCTATCATGTTGGAATACTGCCCTGCGGCCAAGTCTCTGAAGGGAGGGGATCATGCTATGCTTCAGTATGTGACAGTACATGCATGTTGGCATTCATGGTTCCCTCAATGAACTGAAGCTCCCCACAGCTGGCAGCAGTCATGCAGCCTTAAACCATGACATTCCCACCACCATGCTTGACTGCAGGCAAGTCACATTTGTCTTTGTACTCCTCCCCTGGTTGCCGCCACACACGCTTGACACCATCTGAACCAAATAAGTTTATCTTGGTCTCATCAGACCACAAGACATCGTTCCAGTAATCCATGTCCGTAGTCTGCTTGTTTTCAGCAAACTGGTTGCAGGCTTTCTTGTGCATCATCTGTAGAAGAAGCTTCCTTCTGGGATGACAGCCATACAGACCAATCTGATGAAGTGTGTGGTGTATGGTCTGACAACTGATAGGCTGACGCCCCACCCCTTTAACCTCTGCAGCAATGCTGGCAGCACTTGTACATCTATTTTGAAAAGACGTCCTCTGGATATGACACTGAGCACGTGCACTCAACAACTTTGGTCGACCATAGCGAGGCCAGTTCTGAGTGTCTTGTTAAACCACTGTATGGTCTGTTGGCAATCTTCTTATAGGTTTGGCCATCTTAATGTAGAGCAACAATTTATTTTTTCAGATCCTCAGTGAGTTCTTTGCCATGAGGTGCCATGTTGAACTTTCAGTGACCAGTGTGAGGGTGATAACACCAAATTTAACATACCTGCCCCCATTCACAACTGAGACCTTGTAACACTAATGAATCACATGACATTGGGGAAGGAAAATGGCTAATTGGGAACAATTTGGCCATTTTAACTTAGGGGTGTTTTCACTTTTGCCAATGGTTTAGACATTAACCCCTTTCTGGCCCCAGGCATACTAATACGTATCTGCGCCCTGGGACTTAAAAGCCTGATACGTATTAGTATGCCCTAGCTTTAATGCAGTGTCACGCCAGGTGTGAGTGCAACACAGAGGGGAAAGGGAGCCCAGACACTAGGGAAAGGGGGAAGAGGTGACCTCCTAATCTGGACTAGCATCACCCTGTCTCCCCCTAACGCCCCTATACAGCCTCCGCAGCGGTCGCCAATCAAGTGCCTCGCCCTACTATCACTGGCGTAAGGCTATAGCTGGGGGTGGAAGGAGTTGAGCACTAGTCAACCTCCGCTAGCACTCTAAAGACAAAAGGGGAAGACAACACAGGGGAATAATAACTTAGCTTAGAAGAACTCCAACGGGGCAAGTGGCCTCAAGACTCCAGGGAGGACGTGATGCTTCTTCAGCCAAGTTCCAAGTAGAAATGAGTATAACCGGCGACGCCCACCTAGACACACCAGGTATATATACACCCAGACTAAAGGGAGGTAGTCACTGAATCCTAAACACAGCCTCCTATCTAGGCAGCTTTCTGCATCGCCAAACTTGGAGACCTTCTGCAAACCACTGCAGAGTGACCATCTGTCACCTCCGACACACCCGTGACAGTACCCCCCCTCTACTAGTGGCCTCCAGACACTCAGGACCGGGTTTCTCCAGAAAAGAGGTGTGAAAAGAGCGAACCAATCTGGGAGCATTCACCTCTGACGCTGAAACCCACGTACTCTCCTCTGGACCTTAGGCTTTCCATTGCACTAAGTATTGTAGAGAACGACGTTGGAGACGAGAATCTACTGTCCTTGAAATCTCGAACTCCAAATTACCATCAACCATTACTGGGGGTGGTGGTAGAGGTGAGGGCTTAAGAGGTTCTACGTACCTTTTGAGTAAGGACCTATGGAACACATTGTGAACCTTAAGGGCCTGAGGAAGTTCAAGATGAAACTCTGCTGGGTTAATGACGGCGGTCATTTTGTAGAGACCAGTAAACCTAGGTCCCAGCTTCTAAGAAGGAACTTTCAATCTTATATTCTTGGTAGAAAACCACACAAAGTCATTCACATTCACATCCGGACCTGGCAAGCGTTTTCTGTCAGCCATACGTTTATAAATGTCACCCATGGTCTTCAAATTAGTCAGAACACCCTGCCACACTGAGGAGTGCAACGAAGCAAACCGTTCCTCTTCAGGAACTCCTGAAGTTCCTCCCCCACTGAAAGTACCAAACTGTGGATGATAACCTTATGTACCGAAAAACGATGACCTGCCAGTGGATTCTTGCCGATGATTATTAATGGCAAATTCTGCCAGCGGTAAGTAGGATGCCCAATCCTCCTGATTTTCGGAGCCGAAACACCTGAGGTATATCTCCAAGTTCTGATTGACCCGCTCGGTCTGACCATTCGACTGAGGATGGAAGGTAGAGGAAAAGGACAACTGCACCTCCAGTCGAGAACAGAATGCCTTCCAGAACTTGGAAACAAACTGGGTCCCCCGATCAGACACCACCTCGGAGGGGCCCCCGCGAAGCTTCACAATCTCATTTATGAACACCTGAGCAAGTGTCTTAGCATTGGGAAGTGTAGGTATTGCGACAAAGTGAACCATTTTACTGAACCTATCTACAACTACCAAAACCACTGTTTTACCTGCAGAAATCGGTAGGTCACTAATAAAATCCACGGACAAGTGTGTCCATGGCCTGCTAGGGATATGTAGTGGAAGAAGGCGTACCAGACGGACGAGTGTGCAAAATCTTAGAACGCACGCAAATAATACAAGCAGCTACGTGTTCAATCACATCCCGATGCAACCCCGGCCATCAAAAACGACGAGAGAGGAGGTCCGCGGTTGCCTTACCACCTGGATGCCCAGCAAGCACAGAGTTATGACGTTCCTTGATTACTTTACGGCGCAGATCAGGTGGTACAAATAACTTTCCTGAAGGGCAGGAGGCAGGGGCGTCCCCCTGAGCCTCAAGCACCTCCCCCTCCAGTTCAGGAAAAAGAGCCGAAATTTCTACTCCTTTCTGTTATATCGGGGCAGGGTTCTCATGGTCACCACCACCAGGGAAGCTCCGGGACAAAGCATCAGCTTTGACGTTTTTGACCCCTGGACGAAAAGTGACAACAAAATTGAACCTAGTAAAAAACAGGGACCATCTGGCTTGGCTAGGGTTGAGACGTTTAGCTGACTGGAGATATGACAGGTTCTTATGGTCATTAATAACAGTAATAGGATGGACAGCCCACTCCAACCAGTGTTGCCATTCCTCGAACGCCAATTTGATTGCCAAAAGTTCCCTATTACCCACGTCATAATTTCTCTCAGCCGAAGACAATTTTTTAGAAAAGAAGGCGCATGGACGCCATTTATCAGGGGATGAACACTGAGACAACACAGCCCCAACTCCAACATCCGAAGCATCGACCTCCACAATAAAGGGTTGAGAAACATCGGGTTGACTGAGTGTAGGTGCAGTGGCTAAAGTGATTCTTTAAGGAAGAAAAAACCTGGAGGGAAGCCTCCGACCAATTGGAAAAATCAGACCCCTTCTTAGTCATGTCAGTAAGGGGTTTCACTACAGCCGAGTCATTTTGGATGAATTTCCTGTAAATATTAGTAAAGCTCAGAAATTCCTGTAGGGCCTTCAGGTTCTCGGGACGTTCCCAGTCAAGGACTGCACGGATCTTCTCCAGATCCATCCGAAAACCTGAAGATGACAACAAGTACCCCAAAAACTGCACCTCCTGAACAACGAAAACACATTTTTCTAGTTTGGCATAGAGTTTGTTATCCCTTAATATCTGGAGCACCTGCTTAACATGCCCTTGATGGGTCTCAAAATCAGGTGAATAAACCAAAATATCGTCCAGATAGACCACCACAAACTTCCCCACCAAATGATGAAAAATATCATTTATGAAATGCTGGAATACCGCAGGTACATTGGTCAAGCCAAATGGCATAACCAGACTCTCAAAATGACCTTCCGGGGTATTGAACGCTGTCTTCCATTCGCCCCCTTCTCTGATTCTAACCAGATTGTAGGCTCCCCTTAAATCCAACTTGGAGAATACCTTAGCTCCCACAATCTGGCTGAACAAATCAGGAATCAGAGGAAGAGGGTATTTATCACGGATGGTAATTTGATTCAAATTCTGGAAATCTAAACAGAGACGTAGACCACCATCTTTTTTCTTCACAAAGAAGAACCCTACCACCACGGGCGAAGCTGAGGGTCTGATATGTCCCTTCTCCAGACTTTCCGCAATGAATTCCTTCATGGCTTGTTTCTCAGGGCCAGAAAGATTATACAGTCTGAACTTGGGTAGTTTAGCTCCGGGGGTCAGGTTAATAGGACAGTCATAAGCTTCCATGAGGAGGCAAATCCTGACAACCCTTCTCAGAAAAAACGTCCTCAAAACCAGACAGAAAAGCAGGCAGTATATACGCTGAGACAGCAGCAATGGAAACATTCAGACAGTTCTCATGGCAGTAATCTCCCCATTCAATAATCTCCCCGGTTTGCCAATCCACCAATGGATTATGTTTAACAAGCCAGGGGATACCTAAAACAATCGGAGTAGGAAGATTCTCCAAAACATAGCAAGGAATGATTTCACAATGAACTGACCCCACCCTCAGTTTCACATTATGTACAATTCTGTGCAAGTGGCGCCGAGTCAATGGCAAAGATGGAAATAGGTTCAGCTAAAGCACAGCAAGCAAGATCATGAGTTTTCACAAACTCAGCATCAACCATGCTGACCCCTGCTCCACTGTCAACAAACACAGACATTTTTTAGATTTTGCTCTCTAGCTCTACCTCTGCAGTCAGGACAAAGCGGGAACTGCAGTTTGGCCACTAATGCATCCCTTGTTTATCCAACTCCAGACTCCCGAGAGTTAATCGAGTCTCTTTTTGTTTAGGAATTGAAGGACAGGTCCCAACAAAGTGTCCCTTTTTCCCACAAAAAAAACATACGCCTTTTCTCTTGCGAATCTCCGGGGAGAAGTATGATGTAGAGAAAACCCCTAACTGCATAGGTTCCACCACCTCCCCCAGTACTGGATCACCCCCAGACCGCTCCCTTGGCGATAAGAAGGCCCCGGAGAAGGAGGTCGCACCCGTCTATCCCAAAGGCGCCTATCCAGACGTATGGCCAAAGACATGGCTGCCTCCAAGGACTGAGTTGTATCATAAGTGATTATAAGAATCTGGCACTCCAAAATAGTGAGAAAAAAGTTCTTCAGAATTAATTTGACCTTTCGGCCTCATATGGCCTTCATCAGAACAGGAAACTGCCCAGTAGATAGATGAGAAGTCAATCAAATAGCAGGGTCACAGGAGAGAGGGACCTCGCATAGCGGCGCTGCAGGAGAAAAAGCACGACCGTGCTATAGGGAATGCGCACGGTCCCAAGATGGTGCAGTCCCAGGGTCTTTACTCACGGTTAAAGCAGTTCCAGTTACAGGCGCCAGTGCAAGGCACACGGCGGCCTGTGTTCACGCAGTGAGGGGCTCGGACGACCCTCAGATATCTCCAGAGTATTTATCAGGACCCCCTTCTGTGTGTCTTCTCTGGCCTCTCTCCTTGTACCTCACACCTGGCGGTACCTCTGTCCAGTGTACTCGGACCTTAGTGGGCGACGTATGTTCCGTCCCCTGGGCCCTATGTGGCTACCTTCCTAGTGGCTGGTGTGGGCGGCCTGCTGTACTTAAAGTCCGGCGGCCTCCGGTTCCCAGTTGAGCCCTGTAGTCTCTGCTGGTTGAGGGATCCGGTTCCCTTTCTACGGCCTGACCCCCCTACCTCCTGGCAGCGGCGGGCGTACGGGTGGCTTGCTGCATGGCCCGTACCCCTGGGGTCCCTTCGCTTCTCGTTCCTGGAGCCTTCCTGCTCCCTCTTTCCTCTCCTTTCAGGCTCAGGCCTCCTGGCTTGGCCCGCCTGTGGAGCAGAGCTCATACAGAGCCTCTGCCCCCTACTGAACCAACTCCACCTCTCACTCTGACTGGACTAGGATGGTTCCCATACTTATACTCCTACTCCAGTGCTCCCAGGATCTACGTCCTCCACCCCATCCACTACTTAGTTCCCCCTCTCTAGGTGGTTCCCCCCACTCCAGCCAGGGATCAGGGACTGTGCTCTCCGGTAGGAGCAATCTCGCCCTGTCCCCCCAAAATGTGGTGTAGTGGATGTAGTGTTAGGGTCCTGAGCCATACTCCTTCCTTACCTGACAGTGGGATACCACACCTCTGGATGAGATGCAATATCTCTGTGGCGACCGAACCCTCAGGGGCGCCACAATCATAGATGAGACAAACCGAATCCTGCGGTAATGAAAATGCCCATGACTGAGTATCTCCCTGCAGTAGAGAGATCACAGTGCCAAACCGTTGCTCCTCATTACCGGAGGAGTAGGGACGAAGCTTGAAATACAATTTGCATGCCTCCTTAAACACAAAAAACCTGTCCCTGCCTCCTGAAAACCTGTCCGAGAGGGCAACCTTGGGTTCAGGCTTGACAAGCCTACCTTCAGAGACCCCCACATTGGCGGCCTTTAACCGCTGATACTGCTGCTGAACCTCACAGCGGAGGTTATTCACCTCCAGAGACAGACAGCGGAACTGCTCTGCGAGCTCTGCAACTGATCCCATACTAAAGGGAGTAAGGAAAAAAAAGCGCACGCCCAAAAACACACAAAGAAAAAAAAAACAAAATGTCAATCTTGTGTAGCTTTTTTTTTTTTTTCCCCAAAACGTGCTCGGCCGGTTATAATGTCACGCCATGTGTGAGTGAAACACAGAGGGGAAAGGGAGCCTAGACACTAGGGAAAGGGGGAAGAGGTGACCTCCTCATCTGGACTAGCATCACCCTGTCTCCCCCTAACGTCCCTATACAGCCTCCGCAGATGTCGCCGATCAATGTGCCTCACCCTACTATCCCTGGCGTAAGGCTATAGCTGGGGGTGGAAGGAGATGAGCACTAGTCAACCTCGCTACTTTACCCTTTTTTTTCAACTAACCTTTTTTCTTTTCCAGAGGGCAGTCGCGCTGTCCGATTGTGCGCCGTGCTGGGCCTTGCGGTGCCACAGAAGCCTGTGACATCACAATCACCGCTCCTGCTCCAGAAGACATCTTACAGACGACAACTTTAAGTAGGATTTTTTGATCCCTCCTCATCCAATCCCTTCCCATCACCAAGTGCTGATCATTACTTGATCAGTATTTGATCGCTCGACTGTTGTCCATTTTTTTTTTCGTGCTTCCTTCAGCGGCCGAGCGCTGATCAATGACCACAGATCACTGATCCGCACTCGTGCTCGCTGTTTTACACAGCCTCGTCCTTTGCACCACATCCGCGCGCACACACAGCAGTCGCCGAGTGTTGATCGGTGACATAGTTCACCGATCCGCACTCGTGCTCGCTGTTTGCACCACCTACGGTAGTTCCTTTTTTTCTCTTTTTTTTTTTTTACTGAAAAAAAAAGTTCACAAAGTTCACACGAAGCATACTGACACACACACACACACTCTAAATAAAGTACTGATGCACACGCACTGCATACATAACAAAAAAAAATGTCCCGCTCATCCCAAACTCGCTATTCAGCGGAGGAGGCATATGCTTTTCTTGCCTCCGACACTGACATCGAGGGCAAGGATCCCACCTTTCTTTATTTTTCTGATTCCTCGTCATCCTCCTCTTCTTACTCCTCTTCCTCAGGTGCTGCTGAACTGCCATGCAGACGCCCCAGGAGAGAAGATGAACGAGCGCCCCCCACTACTGCCCACGTATGGACCTCGCCCCCCGAAAAATATGAGACACCGATTCCTGATTTCGTGGCGGAATCAGGAATCAAGTTTGACACCACTGGCCTCACAGAACTAGACTTTTGGTGGGCCAAACTAATGTATACGCTCATCAATTTTTGGAACAAAACCCCTCTTCATCATTTTCTAACTGGTCTCCTGTAGACGCAGTAGAAGTAATGACGTTTTGGGGCCTGGTCCTTCATATAGGGATCCTGAAGAAGCCAGAAGTTCGGCAATACTGGAGTGTTGACGTTTTGTATAACACTCCAGTGTTCCGAATGGTCATGACCCGGAAACATTTTCAGGCCATCCACAAGTTCTTGCATTACAACGATAATGTAAGGTGTCATGAACGCGATGATCCGACTTTTGATCATTTTTTCAAAGTTCAGCCGATCATCGACCACTTCAACAAGTTTGATGAGGTGTACGTGCCTTAAATGGACATCTGCGTGGATGAGTGCTTAATCACTTTTAAGGGGCAGCTTGGATTCCGGCAGTACCTGCCCAGTAAGAGGGCCAGGAACAGAATCAAGCTGTATAAACTTTGTGAGAGTACCTCAGGTTACACTCACAAGTTTAGAGTTTATGAAGGGAAGGACTCCCAGATTGAACCCCCTGAATGCCCCCCTATTCTGGGAGTGAGTGGGAAAATTGTGTGGGACTTGGTGCACCCACTGCTGGATAAAAGTTATCACCTGTACGTGGATAACTTTTATACCAGCACAAAAGGAAAAAATCTCCAGCGAAGAGAAGTTAAAAACTTGGATCTTCCTTTATTAGACAAAGATTAAAAAATAGTTTCAAAACATGTAGAATTAACCACCAGCTGGTATTCCCAGTAACTGGGTGTTGACAGTCTGATTACTCTGATCAAGTCCGCCAGCAGTACAGTGCTTTGAAAAAGGTCAGAATGTGGTACAAGGATCTGGCCATGCACATTGTACAGATGGCAATGCACAACGCTTTCCTTCTGTCACAATGTGCAGGCCAAACTTCTGCTCCGTATCTTCAGTTCCAGGAGGTAGTGATCAAGGCCCTGATATTTGGCAGTGGTGACGGAGCGGGCCCCAGTACTTGCGGAACTGAAGGACCTCTAATTGTAACAGGCCAGCATTTGCCGGGGCAGATCCCTCACAGCGGAAAAAAAGGTAAGTCACAAAAGAAGTACTGAGTGTTTTATAAAAGGGGAATACGCAAGGACTCCATTTATCAATGTCACACCTGCCCCGACAAACCTGGCCTGTGCATGAAAGAATGCTTCAAAAGGTACCATACTTCCATGGACTACTAAATTAATTTCTTACGTAAGACAACCTGACGAACACTACACAACTGACATAGTGTTCGTCAGGTTGTCCTACATCAGTTGTGTAGTGTTCGTCAGGTTGTCCTACACAACTGACGTATGACACTACATTATAAAATTCAAAAATCAGGTATCAGTTCCAAAAAGGGAGCTCTTATTGGGCATTTCCACTGTTTAGGGACATCAGGGGCTCTGAGAACGTGACATAGACAATTCAATCAAAGTCTGAATTCCAAAGCGTCACTCCTTCCCTTCCCAGCCTGACATGCGCCAAAACAGTAGTTGTCTCCAATACATGGGGTATCAGCGTACTCAGGAGAAATTTCACAACATATTTTGAAGTCCACTTTCTCCTGTTACCCTTGTGAAAATATATTTTTTTTACATTTTTGTGGAAAAAATGTTTTTTTTTTCATTTTCACAAGTCAATGTTATAATTTTCTGTGAAGCACCTGGGGATTCAATGTGCTCACCACACATATAGATACATTCATTGGGGGTCTAGCTTCCAAAAAAGAGGCACTTCTTGGGCATTTCCATTGTTTAGGCACATCAGGGGCTCTGAGAAGGTGACATGACGCCCGCAATCTATTCCATCAAAGTCTGCATTCCGAAGCGTCACTCCTTCCCTTCCGAACCCTGCCGTGCGCCCAAACAATGAGTTTTCCCCACATATGGGGTATCAGCATACCCAAGAGAAATTGTAAAACAACTTTTGGGGTCCAATTTGTCCTGGTACCCTTATGAAAATAAAAAAAATTGCGGCTAAAAGATCGTTTTTGTGGAAAAAAAAGATTTTTTTTTCTTTCACGACTCTACGTCATAAACTTTTGCAAAACATTTGGAGGCTCAAAGTGCTGACCACTCATCTAAATAAGTTCCATAATGGTCTAGTTTCCAAAATGGGGTCACTTGTGGGGGTTTTCCACTGTTTAGGCACTTCAGAGGCGAGTTTTGCATTGAAAACGTCAAATGGTGCTCCTTGCCTTCCGAGCCCTGCAGTGTGGCCAAACCATGACTTTCCCCCACATATGAGGTATCAGCATACTCAGGAGAAATTGCACAACAACTTTTGGGGTCCAATTTCTCTTGGTACCCTCATGAAAATGAAAAAATTGCGGCTAAAAGAACGTTTTTGTGGAAACAAAATGATTTTTTTTTCACGACGTCATAAACTTTTGCGAAACACTTGGGGTTCAAAGTGCTCACCACACATCTAAATAAGTTCCCCTAAGGGGTCTACTTTCCAAAATGGGGTCACTTGGGGGGAGTTTCCACTGTTTAGGCACATCAGGGCCTCTCCAAACGCGACATGGGGTCTACTGTCAACTCCAGCGAGTTTTGCATTGAAACCATCAAATGGCGCTCCTTCCCTTCCGAGCCCTGCCGTGCGCCCAAACAAAAGCTTTTCCCCACATATGGGGTATCAGCGTACTCAGGAGAAATTGCACAACAACTTTTGGGGTCCAATTTCTCCTGATACCCTCATGTAAATAAAAAAATTGCGGCGGAGGCTAAGTGCCCACGATGCAGAAATGCTGCATATTTTTTCCGCATCTCCCTGGCAGGAAAAACGCATGCGGATTTTACATACGTTTTTCCTGCCAGGTAGAAGCGTTTGTCAAGCGTTTTTGCATGCATTTCTGCATACGGGTTATCAAGCGCCTTTCCAAGCGATTTTAGCATCACTTGGAAAAGTGCTTGACAACTTGGTCACACTATATACAGTACAGAAAAAAAAGTTTGGACACACCTTCTCATTTAATGATTTTTCTGTATTTTCATGACTATGAAAATTGTAAATTCACACTGAAGGCATCAAAACTATGAATTAACACATGTGGAATTATATACTTAACAAAAAAGTGTGAAACAACTGAAAATATGTCTTATATTCTAGGTTCTTCAAAGTAGCCACCTTTTGCTTTGATGACTGCTTTGCACACTCTTGGCATTCTCTTGATGAGCTTCAAGAGGTAGTCACCGGAAATGGTTTTCACTTCACAGGTGTGCCCTGTCAGGTTTAATAAGTGGGATTTCTTGCCTTATAAATGGGGTTGGGACCATCAGTTGTGTTGTGCAGAAGTCAGGTGGATACACAGCTGATAGTCCTGCTGAATAGACTGTTAGAATTTGTATTATGGCAAGAAAAAAGCAGCTAAGTAAAGAAAAACGAGTGGCCATCATTACTTTAAGAAATGAAGGTCAGTCAGTCCAAAAAATTGGGCAAACTTTGAAAGTGTCCCCAAGTGCAGTTGCAAAAACCATCAAGCGCTACAAAGAAACTGGCTCACATGAGGACCACCCCAGGAAAGGAAGGCCAAGAGTCACCTCTGCTTCTGAGGATAAGTTTATCCGAGTCACCAGCCTCAGAAATCGTAGGTTAACAGCAGCTCAGATTAGAGACCAGGTCAATGCCACACATAGTTCTAGCAGCAGACACATCTCTACAACAACTGTTAAGAGGAGACTTTGTGCAGCAGGCCTTCATGGTAAAATAGCTGCTAGGAAACCACTGCTAAGGACAGGCAACAAGCAGAAGAGACTTGTTTGGGCTAAAGAACACAAGGAATGGACATGAGACCAGTGGAAATCTGTGCTTTGGTCTGATGAGTCCAAATTTGAGTTCTTTGGTTCCAACCACCGTGTCTTTGTGCGACGCAGAAAAGGTGAATGGATGGACTCTACATACCTGGTTCCCACCGTGAAGCATGGAGGAGGAGGTGTGATGGTGTGGGGGTGCTTTGCTAGTGACACTGTTGGGGATTTATTCAAAATTGAAGGCATACTGAACCAGCATGGCTACCACAGCATCTTGCAGCGGGATGCTATTCCATCCGGTTTGCGTTTAGTTGGACCATCATTTATTTTTCAACAGGACAATGACCCCAAACACACCTCCAGGCTGTGTAAGGGCTCTTTGACCAAGAGGGAGAGTGATGGGGTGCTATGCCAGATGACCTGGCCTCCACAGTCACCAGACCTGAACCCAATCGAGATGGTTTGGGGTGAGCTGGACCGCAGAGGGAAGGCAAAAGGGCCAACAAGTGCTGAGCATCTCTGGGCACTCCTTCAAGATTGTTGGAAGACCATGTCCGGTGACTACCTCTTGAAGCTCATCAAGAGAATGCCAAGAGTGTGCAAAGCAGTCATCAAAGCAAAAGGTGGCTACTTTGAAGAACCTAGAATATAAGACATATTTTCAGTTGTTTCACACTTTTTTGTTAAGTATATAATTCCACATGTGTTAATTCATAGTTTTGATGCCTTCAGTGTGAATGTACAATTTTCATAGTCATGAAAATACAGAAAAATCTATAAATGAGAAGTTGTGTCCAAACTTTTGGTCTGTACTGTAAATCCATGCAACCGGCATGGATTTATATAGTGTGACCAAGTAATAGCTAAAAAAAAAGAATAAGAATGGTAAAAAATAAAAAATTAAGATTATACTTACCTTCCGATGGCCCCCGGTCTCCTCAGCGATGCGTCCGGTGTGTTGGGCAGCTCACAATGGTCTAAAAGGACCTTCCATGACGTTATTTAGTCATGTGACAGGTTACGCGACCGCTGACGTCGGCCATCGGAAGGTAAGGATAATTTTTATTTTTTATTTTAAATTCTTTTTTTAACAGGTACCATGGTACCCAGGCCTGGAGGAGAGTCTCCTCTTCTCCAGACCCCGGTACCATCCGCACATTGAATCGCTTAATATCCGCATGTGCACATGTAGTCATGCGGATATTAACCGATTCAATGCAAGTCAATGGCAGCAATTACGCTGCGTGTCTGCAAAACGAATGGACATGCTGCGTATTTTTCCGCAGTGATAATCCGCAGCGGAAATTTCCGCAACGTGTGCACAGCACATACGGATTATCATTGGGGACCATGGGGCACGTATTACCAAGCATATTTTAACCGTTTTCACTGCGGAAATTCAGCAGCAAAAATGCTTGCAAAACACATAGTGGGCACGCAGCCTAAAAGATCATTTTTGTGGAATTTTTTTTTTTTCACGTCTCTACGTCATAAACTTTTGCGAAACACTTGGGGGGTTCAAAGTGCTTACCACACATCTAAATAAGTTTCTTAAGGGGTCTACTTTCCAAAATGGGGTCACTTGTGGGGGGTTTCCACTGTTTAGGCACATTAGGGGCTCTCCAAACGCGACATGGGGTCCGCTGTCAATTCCAGCGAGTTTTGATTGAAGACATCAAATGGCGCTCCTTCCCTTCCGAGCCTTGCTGTGCGCCCAAACAATAGCTTTCCCCCACATATGGGGTATCAGCGTACTCAGGAGAAATTGCACAACAACTTTTGCTGTCCAATTTCTCCTGTTACTCTCGTGAAAATAAAAAAATTGGGGTCTAAAGTAAAATTTTAGGAAAAAAAGTTAAATGTTTATTTTTTCCTTTCACGTTCAATTAATTGCTATGAAGCACGTAAAGGGTTAATAAACTTCTTGAATGTGGTTTTGAGCACCTTGAGGGGTACAGTTTTGAGAATGATGTCTTTTTGGGGTATTTTCTGTCATAAAGACCCCTTCAAATGTGACGTGGACCCTAAAAATAATGTTTTTGTAAATTTTGTTGCAAAAATGAGAAATTGCTGGTCAACTTTTAACCCTTATTGCTCCCTAACAAAAAAAAAATGTTGGTTCCAAATTGTGCTGATGTAAAGTAGACATGTGGGAAATGTTATTTATTAACTATTTTGTGTGACATATCTCTCTGATTTAAGGGCATGAAATTTCAAAGTTTTAAAATTATGAAATTTTCAAAATTTTCACCAACTTTCTGTTTTTTTCACAAATAAACGCAAGTGATATCAAATAAATTTTACCACAATCATGAAGTACAATATGTCACGAAAAAACAGTCTCAGAATCAGGCGGATCCGTTGAAGCGTTCCAGAGTAATTACCTCATAAAGTGACAGTGGTCAGAATTGTAAAAATTGGCCCGGTCATTAACGTGCAAACCACCCTCGGGGGTAAAGGGGTTAATGGCTGTGTGAGTTATTTAGAGGGCACACTAAATTTACACTGTGGTACAAGCTGTACACTGACTACTTTACATTGTATCAAAGTGCCATATTTTCAGTGTTCTCTCATGAAAAAATATATTAAAATATTTACAAAAATTCGAGGGATGTACTCACTTTTGTGACATACTGTATGTATGCATTTATGTATGTATGTACATAGGCAATGTATGTACAGGGGTGAATATAAGTATTTGATACACTGCTGATTTTGCAAGTTTTCCCTCCTACAAAGGTCTGTAATTTTTATCGTAGGTACACTTTAACTGTGAGACACAAATCAAAAAAATAAAAACCAGAAAATCACATTATATGATTTTTAAATAATTAAATTGCATTTTATTGCATGAAATAAGTATTTGATACAATAGAAAAACAGAACTTAATATTTGGTACAGAAACCTTTGTTCGCAATTACAGAGGTCAGACATTTCCTGGGGTTCTTGAACAAGTTTGCACACACTGCAGCAAGGATTTTGGCCCACTCCTCCATACAGATCTTCTCCAGATCTTTCAGGTTCCGGGGCTGTCGCTGGGCAACATTGAGTTTCACCTCCCTCCAAAGATTTTCTATTGGGTTCAGGTCTGGAGACTGGCTAGTCCACTCCAGGACCTTGAAATGCTTCTTACGGAGCCACTATTTAATTGCCCTGGCTATGTGTTACAGGTCATTGTCATGCTGGAAGACCCAGCCATGACCCATCTTCAATGCTCTTACTGAGGGAAGGAGGTTGTTGGCGAAAGTCTCGCAATACATGACCCCATCCATCCTCCCTTCAATAAGGTGCAGTCGTCCTGTTCCCTTTGCAGAAAAGCACCATCAAAGTATGTTTCCCATACCATGCAAATTTGCCTCCAGTATTTGCTGATAACGTGCTGCATTCATCTTTCTTTCTACTTTAACCAAGTTTCCTGTGCCTTTGTGGCTCACACATCCCCAAAACATCAGCTATCCACCTCCGTGCTTTACTGTAGGAATGGTGTTCCTTTCATTATAGGCCTTGTTGACCTCTCTCCAAATGTAACTTTTATGGTTGTGGCCAAAAAGTTCAATTTTGGTCTCATGACTCCAAATTACCTTGTTTCAGAAGTTTTGAGGCTTGTCTCTGTGCTGTTTGGCGTATTGTAGGAAAGATACTTTGTGGCATTTGTGCAGTAATGGCTTTCTTCTGGCGACTCGAACATGCAGCCCATTTTTCTTCAAGTCCCTCCTTATTGTGCACCTTGAAACAGCCACACCGCTAGTTTTCAGCGAGTCCTGAATTTCAGCTGATGTTATTTGTGGGTTTTTCTTCATCCCGAACAATTTTCCTGGCAGTTGTGGCCGAAATTTTTGTTGGCCTATCTGACCATGATTTGGTTTTTACAGAGCCCCTGATTTTCCATTTGTTAATCACAGTTTGAACGCTGCTGACTGGCATTATTAATTCCTTGGATATTTTTGTGTATCCCTTTCCTGTATTATACAGTTCAACTACCTTTTCGCGTAGATCTGTTGACAATTCTTCTCCTTTCCCCATGACTCACAATCCAGAAACGTCAGTGGCAAGAGTGTGTCTGGATCCCAGAAACTCACTCAGCTTTTATGCACACACACTGATTACAATCAAACAGGTCACAGGTGATTCAAACCCATTTGTGTCAAATTCTGTGCATGTTATCAGGCCAAAATCACCTGAGTATGTGAACTTTTGATCAGGGTCTTTTGGATGTTTGGTTGTCATTAAGATTTAAAAAGAGAAAACACAGTAGTTTGCAATAAATGGCTTCACCCAACCAATAACCTTGAGTGGAAATTTTTTTTTGCTATCATTCATATTCTCTGAAACAAGGACAAGAAAGGAAAAATTCTGCTCATGTAAAGTTTTGAGCACAAGTGTATATTACTGCACTTACAGTACACTTCATATACATTTACAGAGGTTTAGGCAATAAAAAGTTTCATGGGAGGGTTGCTTTAAGGGGTTATATCCTTTTGTATAGGTCCTTTTTATAAGGAGTTCCCACCCAAGACTTTGTACAACTATATATGAATAATAGAAAACAAACATCGATTTGGATTTGATAATCTACATTATGTTAAAAAAAGAGTCTGCTAATTTAACCCCTTAAGGACCCTGGGATTTTCCGTTTTTGCTTTTTCGTTTTTTGCTCCCTTGTACCCAGACCCATAGCGTTTTTATTTTTTGGTCAATATGGCTGTGTGAGGGTGTTTTTTTTTTTTGGGGACGAGTTGTACTTTTGAACGACATTACTGTTTTTACCATATCGTGTACGGGAAAACAGGAAAAAAATCCAAGTGCGGTGAAATAGCAAAAAAAGTGCAATACCACAGATTTTTTATTTTTTTTTACCACGTTCACTGAATGCTAAAACTGACCTGCCATTCTTATTCTCCAGGTCATTACGAGTTCGTAGATACAAAACATGTATAGGTTCTTTTTTATTTAAGTGCATTTTATTGCAATTTTGCGGCGACCAAAAAACGTAATACTGGCGTTTAGAATTTTTTTTCTCGTTACGCCGTTCACCGATCGGATTAATTCTTTTTTTATATTGATAGATCGGGTGATTCTGAATGCGGCCATACCAAATATGTGTATGTGGTTTTTTTCCATTATTATTTTATTTTGAATGGGGCGAAAGGGGGGTGATTTAAACTTTTAGATTTTTTTAATCTTTTTAAAAACATTTTTTTTACACTTTTTGCTTGCTTCTATAGTCTCCATAGGAGACTAGAAGCAGCAACTGTCAGATCGCCTTTGCTACATAGAGGTGATGAGCAGATCACCTCTATGTAGCAGAAATGCTCCTGTGCTATGAGCGCCGACCACTAGGTGGCGCTCATATGGATAAGTACATGACAACCACTGGAGTCTGCTGCAGACCCATTGTTGTCATGCCCACCCATCAGTGACCCGCGATCACGTGACGGGGTCACTGATGGACGGGGTAAGTGACGCGCTTCCGGCGCGGCACTGTTAAATGCCGCTGTCAGAGATTGACAACGGCATTTAACACGTTAACAGCCGTGGGTGGATCGCGATTCCTCCCGCTGCTGTTGCCGGCACATGTAAGTATAAATCAATTGACATGTGCCTGGTTCAGTGTGGGCTTTGCGCCGGAGCCCGCGCTGAAGAGGGGGTGATAGCCTGGTGCGTACTATTACGCTCCAGGCTGTAAAGGGGTTAAAGCACCACTCCAGCATTAGTGTAATGCTGAAGTGGTGGTACTAATCTAAGTTTGTTGCACCTTTTCTAATACTTACCAGCCGCTATCTTCATTTTTTATCAGCGCCGTTGCGGACAGTCTCCAACAGTTTGTGACCTGCCGGATCGCTCTACTGTTTGCTAAGTGATCTGGAAGTCACAACTCAATGTAAGTCTATTGGAGCCAGAATGTCATAGCCTTACATTGAGAGCTTGTAAGCACCGTCGCACCGGATCGGCACTGGGAGAGCTGAAGACGACAGCTGATAAGTATAATACTAGGGTCAGGAAACTTAGATTAGTAGCACCACTCCAGGGCTGAAATAAAAAAATATGCTGGAATGATGCTTTAATTTTTTCAGATGGTGCCCCTTCTGGCTAATCTATAAACTGCAGTCACTTTTCATTATAAACATGTCACCATTATCCTACTATTGGCTGCAGATCATAGTGAGCAATTTAGGATCTGAGCTAGCATCCCTGTACTGGGTAGGCCATTTCTCTTCTAATCACAGCTTAGAATGAACGCTATGTGCACCCCTCCTTTTTTAATTCAATATCTTATGGGTCTTTTCTTTTATTGCATGTGATTAAGCACCTGTAATTTATCTACAGTACATAACAAATATCTTTAAAAAAAAAAGTTTCAATTAAGATAAGTACATTGTATTGAAACAGTTCTTTGAAGTAATGTAGTTAATAGCCTGTTTGATTTCCGCTTGTGAGATAGTAATAACGTGTATTCAGGCTCCATCAATCACTGAGCAGATGTAAGACATCAGATGCTGACACCCAGGGGAAAAAGAGGCAACTCCTGCAGAGAGGGTCTCTGCTAATGCAAAGTAAATACTCATAAACAGATTGAATAGGGAATGGGAGGCAATCAGTTCAGGAAAGTTACGTCCTTGAGAACAGCAGCCTCATTTGCCTGTAAAAGCTCGTTACTGTACACACAATGTGCAACAATAATTATCTGCATTGTTTATTTATTAACGTCTGTAAATGATTACATAGGCTAATATAGTCTACATCCCAGCAGCCAGTGGCATTTCATGGTCTATGCTACGGTCTGGGAAATGGAAATATCAATCATAGTTTATAAATACAACTAGGTTAATGCCATCAATGAAGTACATAGATACAACGGAATGTATTATTTAGTGTGCAGTGTGCCTATTAAACCCACATAACATGCATATTTATTAAACGTATTCATTTTTATGTCACCACTCCACGTCCTCATTGGGGCTCTGAATCTTAATTACAAATGAAGCTATCACTATGATTTTTGGGTGTGGAAGGAAACCCATGCAAACATGGGAAGAACATAGTGAGCCACTGAGCCACAGTGCATGCAGATGTTGCCCTTGGTCATATATGAGCCCAGGATACCAGCGCTGGTTGATCTTTGACGATAATGGACCAACTATGTCCCATCCAGTCACTACATTGTGTCGCTGCAATCCTATAGATGTATCTCAAGTGAACTCCGTTCTGACATCGTAGCTTCCCAGACATAATTCACCTCCTTTGCTATTAAATCTGGAGGCATTCTAAACCTAAATACATGTTTCAAGGGAGTGACTAAGGCTTTGTTCACATCTTTATGGGCCTCAATTGTGAAATCTGATTTTATTTTACATGAATAGCTTTATTGCATGAGGTACTATATTGGTAGACCTCATGATTGGTCATTGGGTTTGTTCGGGAACAGCAAGTGTGTATCATCAGCCCTTAGCTTTTATTTTTGTGAATGGTGCCAAAGTCAAAAAGGTAGGAGATGAGATGGTGGGCCAGATCAGGATCAAGAAAGAGTGGGGTATTGTGGGATTATTTTGGTAAGTGCCCAATCACGTTCAATGGATGTTGGCTGAACAGTTGTAAGTCATACACACGTGTGATTGGTTTCACTGAGCACACATGGGTTCTCAGTAGAGAGGGGAGAGTAAGTCACTGCCATCACCTTGGTGGCACCCTACCTTTCTGAAGAACATGAGGAGCTGGCATTGAAATTTAAGATGCTTGATTCTTAGTCCGCCAACATTATCTGTCCTGGGGAGAGTAGAAAAGCCACCCTACACATGAGATAGTCAGTGGATCCTGCTGAAATTGGCATGTTTGTCCAAATTTACTGTAATGTGTCAGATTACCATTAGGAGCAAGGATCAGACAAGCTTGGACAGACTGAAGTCTACACTGATACAGTAGGTTCTTTCAGCTTTCATTTTCAAAATGTACGCTGGCTCAGAGGTTAGCACTGTCATTTTTCAGCACTGGGGACTTGGGTTCAAATCCCACCAAGGACAACATCTGCAAGGAGAAAGTACATTCTCCCTGTGTTTGCGCGAGTTTCCTCCAGGTTGTCTGGTTTCTTCTCACACTACAAAGACATAATGATAAGAAAGTTAGATTGTGAGCTCCAATGGGGACAGCGATGCTGATGTCTGTAAAGCGCTGGGGAGTATAATGGTGCTATATGAGTGAGTAAAATAAATATAATATTAACTTTTTAACAAAGGAGCAAAAGATATACAGTAAGGGCAGATTCATCAAACAGTTTTCGTCAGAATTTTGGCATAAAAATTAGCAAAAACTATGCTCAAAAAGTTGCAACATTTTTGTGCAATTCATTGTTGCACAAAATATATTTAGCATTTTTGGCCAGCTCAGCCAACTTTTGGATGTGACTTAGCTGAGAGCGAGCAGGGGCCGAGTATGGCCAATAAATACGTCATCATTTGCGCAAAAAAAAAAGTGAAAATTATGAAAGAAATGAACTCCTGTCCCTGAATGAATTGGTGCCATGATTTTTTTAGTCTATACTTGTTGGCATGTGCCCAACATTGCCCGATGTGCATGTATTATGTAGATATATAGGTATGTGTTTTTGTTGTTTTTTTTTTATTGCTCCTTTTCAAAGTATTTCCTTCTTGACAGATATTCTCGACAGCTAACATATTTATACCGGCAGCCACACAATTACCAGCTAGAGGCACTAGCAAATATTTCTATCAACTAAGGCACAATGCACACAGCAGATAGGTATTTCAAAAACATGAAATCTCTTATCGTTCTAAAAGAAGCAGTTTTGACCTTGACTACAATATGCTTCATGCTTTAGTTTTTTTTAGTCAGCAGTTTATCTGCTAATTGCTACAGAATACTGCATGTGGTTTGAATCTGGAATTGCAGGCTCCTTCTTTCATTGGTGACTGAAATCCTTGATAACGAGAGGGAATGTAAGCTATTTTTTTTTCTCTTCTGCTAAGAGACAGTTATTTTATATAGACAAAGAACAACATGGATGAAGAAAAAGGAGGTAAATTGTCCTGTAAAGCATTAATCAACATGTCATTCTGCCGGATATTGTGTGTCACAGGGATAAATACTTTATTGTGGCAGAGCTAAATACAGAATATGATTCGTAAACGCTCTTCATTATTGCATTTTCATTTTGAGCACACGTTTCATTGTTCTGTTATTGATGTAAATAATACCGAACACTGCAGAAATTGCCAGCAACGTGAAATTTACAACAAAAGATTAATAAATCTCTGCACATTGCTGAGCAAAGGACAGACAAATATGTAGGGAACATTGCACTCTAAGGCTCCCTGCACGTGTCCTGATGAAACCAATATTAGGAAAACCAATGTTATCAGTGTTACGTGTCCATGTGACATACTTGTGTATGTGTGCATTATCCGTGTGGCTTCCGTGTGCTGCCCATGTGAAATGAACCTGAATAAAATGTCTTGCAAAAAATAATGATTTTTATGTGTTAAAGGTTTGCAAACTTTGCAAAGACCCTTTATAGATAGATAAATAGATAGACATCTAATTTCACAACAGAATATAAAAAGTGGCATCCTTTAGTGTCTTGTATGTTGACCTAATGTTACAGCTATTAATCTAATAAATAAATGAAAAAAATAACCAGCAAAGCAGACAGCTGCGGACTGATATTATCAGACTGGGAAGGTCCGTGGTTATTGGGCCCTTCCCAGCCTAAAAATACCAGCCCCCAGCTTCCCCAGAAGTGGAGCATCACATGAGATGCGCCAATTCTGGCGCTTCACCTTCGCTTGTCCCGATTGCCCTAGTGAGTTGGCAATCAGGGTAATGGGAATGGGGGTTAATGTCAGCTATGAATTGTTCAAAAATACAACTGGCACCAAGCTCTGGTGTTAGTAATGGAAAGGTGTCTATCAGACACCCCCATTACTAACCGAGTATTAAAAAGAAAAAAACACCCCAAAAATACTTTATTTAAAAAAACACTCCCTGACCCTTTCCCTGGTTCACCAATTTAATAAAATAAAAATTCCATGCAGGTCTGACATAGTCCAGGAAATCCGATGTATTCCACAAATGGAAACCTGAAAAACATAAAAAGAGAGAAATAAAAACAAGACACTCTCCCTCGCTCACCAATTTATTAGAAAGAAAAGTTGCCACGCATGTCCGACACAGTCCAGCGATTCCCAGGAAGTTCCCCAAATCCATTGTCCAAAGCCTATGGAGCCTCATTCTGAGGCTCCATAGGCTTTAACAGCAGCCATTCCCGGCACATGCTGTACTTCGCAGAGCCTGGTGACTGTGAAGAGCAGTGGTGTCAGTAACGTTACTGCTCTTCACAGTCGCCGGGTCTCGCTGAGCGCAGCCAGATTCGGGGAACTTCCCTGGTCTACGTCGGACCTGAGTGGGATTTTTTAAAAAATAAATTGGTGAACCAGGGAAGGAGTTGGGGAGTGTTTTTTAAATTAAGTATTTTTGTGTGTGTTTTTTTCTTTTTTTTACTTTGTTAGTAATGAGGGTGTCTGATAGACACCTCTCCATTAACAAGACCAGGGCTTGATGTCAGCTGAATTTTTGGACAATTCACAGCTGATATCAACCCTAACTACCATTACCGTGATTGCCAACGCACCAAAGCAATCGGGAAGAGCGAAGGGTAAGCACCAGAATTGGAGCATCTCATTTCATGCTCCACTGCTGGGGCGGCTGTGGGCTGGAATTTTTAGGCTGGGAAGGGCCTAATAACCCTGGACCTTTCCAGCCTGATAATTTCATCTCTCAGCTGTCTGCTTTACCTTTGCTGGTTACCAAAAATAGGGGGGACCAGATGTCATTTTTTCATTTATATATTTATTAGGTTAATACATGTACATTAAGCTACACACACAAGGCACTAATTATATATGTGACAGACATCTATCTATCTCTGCACATAAAAATCTTTCATTTTTATTCTGCATTCTATTTTGGTACATGAGTCACATGGATGGCACAAAGATATCACACGTATGTAATCCGTGTGCATTATGTATTGTCATCTGTGCTGCCGGAAAAAAATGAACAGGTCTACGTGTGGGTCACATAGACACACTGACAGAAAACAAGATTAGTGATAACAAAAATTCTCCATTAAATGTCACTTGCTTAACCCAGCAGGAAGTATGGCGGCGTCTAAAAATCAATAAAGTTGACAAATCCCCGGGCCCGGATGGGATACACCCGCGAGTACTGCAGCAATTAAGTAACGTCATAGATAGACCATTATTTTTAATCTTTAAAGATTCCATAATAACAGGGTCTGTACCACACGACTGGCGTATAGCAAATGTGGTGCCAATATTCAAAAACTGAGCTTGGAAATTATAGGCCAGTGAGCTTAACCTCTACTGTGGGTAAAATCCTGGAGGGTTTCCTAAGAGATGCTATAATAGAGTATCTGAAGAAGAATAACCTCATGATCCAATATCAACATGGGTTTACGAGGGACCGTTCCTGTAAAACTAATCTGATCAGTCTTTATGAGGAGGCAAGTTCTGGACTGGACAAAGGAAATGCAGTGGATGTTGTGTATATGGACTTTTCAAAAGCTTTTGATACGGTTCCACACAAAAGTTTGATACATAAAATGAGAACAATGGGGATAGGGGAAAATATATGTATGTGGGTTAAGAATTGGCTCAGTGATAGGAAACAAAGGGTGGTTATTAATGGAAAACACTCAGACTGGGTCTCAGTTAACAGTGGGGTACCACTGGGGTCAGTATTGGGCCCCCTTCTTTTTAACATATTTATTAATGACCTTGTAGGGGGCATACAGAGTAATATTTCAATATTTGCAGATGACACTAAACTCTGCAGGGTAATCAGTACAGAGGAGGACAATTTTATATTACAGGAGGATCTATGTAAACTAGAAGCTTGGGCTGATAAATGGCAAATGAGCTTTAATGGGGATAAATGTAAGGTAATGCACTTGGGCAGAGGAAATAAAAGGTATAATTATATGCTTAATTGTAAAACACTGGGCAAAACTGTAACTGAAAAAGACCTGGGTGTATTGGTGGACGACAAGCTCACGTTTAGTGGCCAGTGTCAGGCTGCTGCTGCAAAGGCAAATAAAATAATGGGATGCATTAAAAGAGGCATAGATGCTCATGAGGAGATCAAAATTTTACCTCTATACAAGTCATTAGTGCGACCACACTTAGAATACTGTGTACAGTTTTGGTCTCCGGTGTATAAGAAAGACATAGCTGAACTAGAGCGGGTGCAGAGAAGAGCGACCAAGGTTATTAGAGGACTGGGGGGTCTGCAATACCAAGACACGTTATTACACTTGGGGTTATTTACTGTGGAAAAAAGAAGGCTTAGGGGTGATCTTATTACTATGTACAAGTATATGAGGGGACAGTACAAAGACCTTTCTACTGATCTTTTTACTCTGAGGCCTGAGACGGGGACAAGGGGGCATCTTCTACGTCTGGAGGAAATCACAGACACGGATTCTTTACTGTAAGAGCAGTGAGACTATGGAGCTCTCTGCCGCATGATGTTGTAATGAGTGATTCACTATTAAAATTTAAGAAGGGCATGGATGCCTTTCTTGAAAAGTATAATATTACAGGTTATAAATACTAGATTCCTTGATAGGGCGTTGATCCAGGGAACTAGTCTGATTGTCGTATGGAGTCGGGAAGGAATTTTTTTCCCCAATGTGGAGCTTAGTGTTTGCCACATGGGTTTTTTTTTGCCTTTCTCTGGATCAACATGTTAGGCTATGGGTTGAACTAGATGGACTTAGTCTTCCTTCAACCTTAAAAACTATGTTACTATGTTACTATGTGAGCAGCCCCATAGATTATAATGGGTGTGCGTGTGTACGTGTCCCCGGTACGTGTGAAAACAGATACAGGTATCGGAGACACATACATGTGAAGAAAGCCTTACTATGTATTTCATTTTTAGTGCCCGACACTTATAAACGAAAATCTGTTTTTTAAAATACTCAGCCTATAAGTTGGGCCCCTTGGATGCAAGTATGTGTTTTGGTAAGTTAGGAAGTACATACACTGCTCAACAAAAAAAAGGGAACACTCAAATAACACATCCTAGATCTGAATGAATGAAATATTCTCATTGAATACTTTGTTCTGTACAAGGTTGAATGTGCTGACAACAAAATCACACAAAAATCATCAATGGAAATCAAATTTATTAACCAATGGAGGCCTGGATTTGGAGTCACCCCCAAAATTAAAGTGGAAAAACACACTACAGGCTGATCCAACTTTGATGTAATGTACTTAAAACAAGTCAAAATGAGGCTCAGCATTGCGTTTGGCCTCCACGTGCCTGTATGACCTCCCTACAATGCCTGGGCATGCTCCTGCTGAGGTTGCGGATGGTCTCCTGTGTGTTCTCCTCCCAGACCTGGACTAAAGCATCCACCAACTCCTGGACAGTCTGTGGTGCAACGTGACGTTGGTGGATGGAGCGAGACATGGTGTCCCAGATGTGCTCAATAGAATTCCGGTCTGGGGAACGGGCGGGCCGGTCCATAGTTTCAATGCCTTCATCTTGCAGGAACTGCTGACACACTCCAGCCACATGAGGTCTGGCATTGTCCTGCATTAGGAGGAACCCAGGGCCAACCACACCAGCATATGGTCTCACAAGGGGTCTGAGGATCTCGTCTCGGTACCTAATGGCTGTCAGGCTACCTCTGGCGAGCACATGGAGGGCTCTGCGGCCCTCCAAAGAAATGCCACCCCACACCATTACTGACCCACTGCCAAACCGGTCATGCTGAAGGATGTTGCAGGCAGCAGATTGCTCTCCACGGCGTCTCCAGACTCTGTCACGTCTGTCACATGTGCTCAGTGTGAACCTGCTTTCATCTGTGAAGAGCACAGGGCGCCAGTGGCGACTTTGCCAATCCTGGTGTTCTGTGGCAAATTCCAAGCGTCCTGCACGGTGTTGGACTGTGAGCACAACCCACATCTGTGGATGTTGGGCCCTCATACCACCCTCATGGAGTCGGTTTCTAACCGTTTATGCATACACATGCACATTTGTGGCCTGCTGGAGGTCATTTTGCAGGGCTCTGGCAGTGCTCCTCCTGTTCCTCCTTGCACAAAGGCGGAGGTAGCGGTCCTGCTGCTGGATTGTTGCCCTCCTACGACCCCCTCCACGTCTCCTGGTGTACTGGCCTGTCTCCTGGTATCTGCTCCATGCTCTGGACACTACGCTGACAGACACAGCAAACCTTCTTGCCACAGCTCGCATTGATGTGCCATCCTGGATGAGCTGCACTACCTGAGCAACTTCTGTGGGTTGTAGAGTCCGTCTCATGCTACCACGAGTGTGAAAGCACAACCAACATTCAAAAGTGACCAAAACATCAGCCAGAAAGCATTGGTACTGCGATGTGGTCTGTGGTCCCCACCTGCAGAACCACTCCTTTAGTGAGGGTGTCTTGATAATTGCCAATAATTTCCATCTATTGTCTATTCCATTTGCACAACAGCATGTGAAATTGATTGTCAATCAGTGTTGCTTCCTAAGTGGACAGTTTGATTTCACAGAAGTTTGATTTACTTGGAATTATATTCTGTTTTTTAAGTGTTCCCTTTATTTTTTTGAGCAGTGTATTATATTTTCCAGCAACATTGTCATTCACATAATGGATTTTAAGTGTATGTGTTCATTAAAATGCTGTAGTTGTATTTTTTAGAACTTATATTTTGGGATCCTCCAGAATTTAATTCATTATGAATTCTGCCTATACTCAACCTTAATAGAATTCATTCATCCATTACACTTGCTTACATTTAATTAAAATGTACCCATTAAAATAGGTTTCCTGAGACTGGTTAAAAAAAAAAATTCACTCCCCTCCCGAGAAACTGAACCACTTTTATCCATGGACTGTTTTTGGTATTTTGGATTAGCTACATTCACATGAATAGAACTTAACCACAATACTTATTTATTTTACTCACTTATATAGCGCCATTAATTCTACATCACTTTCTAGATGTTATCGGCATTGTCCCCATTGGGGCTCACAATCTAGATTCCCTCTCAGTATGTCTTTGGAGTGTGGGAGGAGACCCATGCAAACACGGAGAGAACATACAAACTACTTGAGGGAGTAATATAATACCAAAAACAGCCCCTAAAAAAGAAATAGCTAATAGAGCAAATATTAAGATATAGAAGACTTAACTCCAACTATAAAAGAATAATATGAAATCGATTTTGTAAAGTATTTGTCAAGACAAGAAAACATTTCAACAGTGGTGCCCTCCTTAAACCAATAACAACTATGCGCCGTAAAGTATGGTGTTTGGTTCTAAGCTTTAATTCCATGCCATTGTAAGTTTATGGCAATGCTGATGCTTCTATTTAATCAGTCCATGGATAGGTTTTTGCATCTATAAATAGAGAGCAAGGTAATAACAGTGTCAGACATAGCTTCTGATCAAGATGGGATAAGGTTCTGTCTCCCCTGAAGAGTAAAGAAACTCGTCGGGAGCCCCAGCATGGTGGAACCAGCATTGACACCAATGAAGGAGACTTTTTGTCAGATAAGTCTACCCTCTAATGTATAATACTGGCGGTGATGGTCCAATAATTATGCCAATAATCTAACTATGTGGGGATCTGTGGGCTGTTAACAAGTAATAATAAGCAGCATGATTTCCAATTTTTTATATACACGAATGATGTGACATTGTATCGGTAGTGCATGAGACTTATAGTTCAGTTATGTTCATGCTTTAGAGACCCATCTTGTCTATTTGGATGATTCTAACTTTAGGGTGGTATGGTATTTATTCTCAAGACTGTTTTCTGGTCTCACGCATGAATTGGCAATGAGATCGTTTTTTGTTGGGATAAAAATTAAGCATCACCCTAGTTTAAGTGCTTCTGTTGTGGCTAAGTAACTGCATGATTGACAGTAAGCCCCCTGAACCCCCTGTATTCAGTTAAAATAGGGCATGCTAATAGCACAATTTCAGTTAAAAATATTTCTGGTTAAAAAAGTAAAACTCCAGGAGCGTTTTTGTCTGCTAAAACGAGATGCATTGATATATGTATATCCGTGATTTTACACTTTGGGTGTTAACTAGTGATGAGCGAGCACTAAAATGCTCGGGTACTCATTGCTCGGGTCGAGCAAAATTGGAATGCTCGAATGCTCTGTCCGAGTAACGAGCCCAATGTAAGTCTATGGGAAACTCAAGCATTTTTCCGGCAGACACCCCCGGTGGTCTGCAGAGGGCCTAAAAATTGCCCAAATCGATGGGAACAGTACTCAAATGACATGGGAACAGCATGGGGAAGACCCTGGAAGCATTTCTGACTCCCAGCTAAATGCTGTCAACAATGTTGTCTGAGGTATTACTCCACTTTTATGGACTCACAATAAAACATACAAAATCGAAACCAAAATGGAGTTTCCTGGGAAATATATTGAGGAACATCCTTTCCAGGGTAATCACTTGTATATAAGAAAAAATAAATAACCAAAAACAAAAATGCTCCTCCACACCTTGGGCTATGTTCACATGTAGCGTTTTTGATGCGTTTTTGCACTTTTGTATTGCTTTCAACAGTGACAAATGCATTCACCGGGAAATGTCATTGTAACATTTTACAGCCTTATCTGGCCATGTGGTGTGTGAAACATCATCAGACACATCCTGTTTCATTTATGAAGAAGTGATTGTGAAAGTCACAAACACTATTTTTACAGCCTTACTATTCTTAAAGGGCCAGCAGTCGGCTATGCTTTGTTGTTCCCATTATTAAAGAGTGGGTCTCCTATACTGTTACTGAGTATGCAATGACTGCAAGGGCTGCCAAAAATTTGGATGCAACCAAATACCCCTTTGAAGAGACATAGAGGAGGGTCTCAGTAAAAAAAATTATAAAGGAGTGGGTCTCCTATAGTGGTAATGCCCATGCTGTGACTACAACGGCTACCGAAAACCCCCACTAACAATTTAAAGACACATAGAGCTGGGCCACCGTAATGACATGTTTCCATTAGAAAGGAGAGGGTCTGCTATCCAGTTATTGGGTATGCAGTGAGTCCAACGGCTGCCAAAATTTAGAAAAACCCCACTTACAATTTAAAGACACATAGAGCTGGGCCACAGAAACGACATGCTCCCATTAGAAAGGAGAGGGACTGCTATCTAGTTATAGGGTATGCAGTGAGTCCAATGGCTGCCAAAATTTAGGAAAAACCCCGCTAGCAATTTAAAGACACACAGAGCTGGGCCACAGTAACGACATGTTCCCATTAGAAAGGAGAGGGTCTGCTATCCAGTTATATGGTATACATTCAGTCCAACGGATGACAAAATTTAGGAAAAACCCTACTAACAATTTAAAGACACATGGAGCTGGGCTACAGTAATGAGTACAACATGTTCCCATTAAAAAGGAGTGGGTCTCCCTTACTGTTTGCCTATGGAGTGAATGCTATGGTTTCCAAAAATGTGGAGGAACTCCAGTGTCCCTTGCAAGAGACGTAGAGGTCGGAGGGCCTCCTGAAAACAATGTTCCCATTATTAGGAAGTGGGTCTCCCATACTGTTTGCCTAGGCAGTGAATGCAACAGCTGTCAAAAATTTGAAGGCACTCCAATGCCCCTTGGAAGAGACGTAGAGGTCGGCGGACCTCCTGAAAACAATGTTCCCATTATTAGAAAGTGGGTCTCCCATACTGTTTGCCTATGCAGTGAATGCAATGGCTGCCATAAATTTGGAGGAACTCCAATGTCCCTTGGAAGAGATGAAGAGGTCAGAGGGCCTCCTGAAAACAATGTTCCCGTTATTAGGAAGTGTGTCTCTCATACTGTTTGCCTATGCAGTGAAGCAACGGCTGCCAAAAATTTGGAGGAACTCCAATGCCCCTTGCAATAGACGTAGAGTTTGGAGGGCCTCCTGAAAACAATGTTCCCATTATTAGGAAGTGTGTCTCCCATACTGTTTGCCTATGCAGTGAAGCAACGACTGTCAAAAATTTGGAGGCACTCCAATGCCCCTTGCAAGAAACGTAGAGGTCAGAGGGCCTCCTGAAAACAATGTTCCCATTATTAGGAAGTGGGTCTTCCATACTGTTTGCCTATGCAGTGAAACAACGGCTGCCAAAAATTTGGAGGTACATATGGTTGTTATATGATGGTGGGGGATGAGTATGCGGAGAAGGGGGAGGGCAAGAGCAAATAGACAAAATCAGGAAGCATATACCCATGTCTGGGTGTGAAGACAGAGGTGCATGGGAATAGAATTAGACCTCCCAAAAAAAGACACTGTATTTGAGTTTATGTTACGCTGCTATCATTCGGTGGTGTTGAGAAGTCTGGCCCAATCCTGCCCTTGTTCATTTTTATAAGAGTCAGCCTATCAGCACTTTCAGTTGATAGGCGGATGCGCCTATCGGTTATAATGCCAGCAGCGGAACTAAAAACCTGCTGTGACAAAACTCTTGCGGCAGGGCAGGCCAGGACCTTCAAGGCGTAGAGAGCCAGTTCATGCTTCGTGTCCAGCTTGGATACCCATTAATTATAAGGCACAGAGGAATCACAGAGGACGTTGGTACGGTCAGCAAGGTACTTCCTCACCATCTTCCGAAACTTTTCCCTCCTTGGGAGAGTACCCCGCGCTTCAGGGCCTGTGCGATGGGAGGGTCTGAGAAAACTGTCCCAGAACTTTGACAGTGTTCCCCTGCCTCTGCTGGATTGCATTTGTGTCTCTCTCACCTGTATTCCTTGGTTGTCCAACGAACTCGCTCTGTATGTCCCCCTGCCAGGTTGGATTAATTACTATATCATCCACCACCTCGTCTTCCACTCCTGCACCCTGGTCCTCCTTCTGATTTTCTGGCAATTGTGTCTCATCATCATCATCCACCTCTTGTGACAGTAATTGCACTTTCCCACCGTTGCCTTCTTGTGACCGTGGCTGCTCTAATATTTGGGCATCACTACACGCATTCTTCTCTTGACTCGCTTGAAGGTGGCCGGGTGAGAGGCTCGAATCTACAAATGGAAAAGTGAACAGCTCTTATGAGTATCCAAGTGTGGGATCAGTTGTCTTCGTCACTCGGCATGGTAGGAGGAAGGAGGATCAGGGTGAGGAATATGCGGTCCAGACTCACGGCTACTGAGACTTGACCATGTGGAAGACAGGGTGGTGGTGGGAAAGTGACTGGAATCATTAACTGCTATCTAACCAACAACCATTTGACACTGCTCTGGGTTCATTGGTGGTGTACTGCGGTCCCTTAGTAATTGGGACAGGAAGGTCAAACGACAAGATGTGGGTGTTTGTTGTGGCACAATTTCAGCTTGCCCACAGCCACGTCCTTGGCCTCGGCCTCAGCATGCACCATCACCATCACGTCCACTTCCCCGTCCCTTGCCAGGCACCTTGCCCATTTTAAATGGAGGACCATATTTTCCACGTTCACGAGAAATGGCTGATTTTGGAATGCAGTTATATATGATATGTCTGACAGAGAACCACGGTTTTAAATAGCAGGCCTGTAATTTACTAATATTATTCTACACAGAGACCTAGTGTGAAAAGCTTGACCGACACACTGCAACGAAATTAAAATGGAAGAAATGGCTAATTTTGAAACACTGTTATAGGTGATATGTCTGACAGAGAACCACGGTTTTAAATAGCAGGCCTGTAATTTACTAATATTATTCTACACAGAGACCTTGGGTGAATAGCTTGACCAACACACTACAACAAAATAGAAGGCAGAAATGGCTGATTTTGGAACACTGTTATAGGTGATATGTCTGACAGAGAACCAAATAGCAGGCTTGTAATTTACTAATATTATTCTACACAGAGACCTAGTGTGAATAGCTTGACCAACACACTGCTACGAAATGGAAGGCAGAAATGGCTGATTTTGGAACACTGTTATAGGTAATATGTCTGACAGAGAACCACGGTTTTAAATAGCTTTCCTGTAATTTACTAATACTATTCTTCACAGACACCTAGTGTGAATAGTTTGACCGACACACTGCAACAAAATGGAAAAGCAGACCGATATTTTCCATGTTCAGTTCAAATTTCTGGATTTTTATCGCTGAAATATGGAACAGATCTGGCTGTATTCTGTAGTGCTAACAAGCAAATGGAGCAGAAAAATGGTGTGCTCTGGATTGCTTTTTAAGGAAATAACCAGGATTAAGATAAAAATAATTGCCCTGGCCCCTGATATCTGGGGCTATGTCTACAGATATCTGTAATTATTAAAGCAGCAGCAGACAGGACTTTCAATGGACCCTCTTGCACTATATACACTGCAGTCTGCCACACACACTGCCTGCCTGCCTAACACTGATTATATGCAACTGGATTAGTCCTCAGAAGGACTGTTAGTTCAGATGGATATATATATATATATGTTGTGGAATACCTATACTAAAAGGACGTTCAATGGACCCTCTTGCACTCTATGCACTGCAGTTTGTCACATATCCTGCCTGCCTGCATAACTCCTGCTATCACCACTGAAGATATGCAGGTGGATTAGTCCTCAGAAGGACTGTTAGTTCAGATGGATATATCTATGTGTTGTGGAATACCTATACTAACTATAAAGAAGCAAATCTCTCCCTGACGCAGCAGCACCTCTCCCTATCTCCCTACTCTGCCTGGTTCCGGGGTAGAATGTGATGAGCATAGTGTCGCCAGGTCTTATATAGACCTGATGATGCTGTGCAGCCAGCCAATCACTGTAATGCCACAACCAACATGGCTGCGGCATTACAGTGTGTGGCAGACAATCCCTGCATGTTCATTGGCTCTCTGAAAAGCGCCAAACATGCAGGGAGGTGACCCGAGTTCCCGCCCGAGCCACCCGGAAATACTCGTCGAGCACCGAGCTTGTCGAGCACCGTGATGCTCGGGCGAGTATAGAAAAGTGGCGAGCATGTTTGCTCATCACTAGTGTTAACTCTTTATGTTTTAACTAGAATCAAATAAACATTTATATTTTAACCTCTTGCTATTATCTTTTGACTTGAATTGGGGTTACCACAATAAGCTGAGTTGTTCTATTTAATCTGATGATCACATGATCGTAGGGACTCTACTCGGCATAGTAGAGCTACTGTGTCCCAGCAGGCCCAGATAAGCTCTGCCAGTGACTTATGTCATTGTAGAGGACTGTTTTGCCCTGTACTTGGGGCTCCCATGGATGCCCCAGTTACAGTGGAAAAAATAAACAATAGAGAGAAAAAAAGATAAGCTCCTTAAAGGTCATATATGATTTCTTACAAGTTGTGTTTAAAAAAAAGTGTGTTTATGTCTATGCAATCCTCCAAATTGAAATTGCAACACGAAAAAGAGTCTTGGAATTATGGAAATCACAGGATAGATAGACATGTTGATGATATGCGAATCATGAGAAAATGGAAACAAGTTTTTCAAAATATCTCAATCTATTCAGTATCAAGTATAAAATAGTAGTATTCAGTATGAAGTATAATGCAGAAATCTCTGCACTTACCTGCCATGGATGATATCAATGAGGTTATTAATGGTTGTCTCATGAATGTTCTGCCACACACAAATCATCAAGATCCACTGCTAGAGCTGGCTTTTTCCAATTGCCGATCAATGATGTCCCAGATGTGCTTGATAGGAGACAAGTAGTGTTGAGCGAGCACTAAAATGCTCGGGTGCTCGAAGCTCAGGCCGAGCTCACCGTGATACTCGGGTGCTCGACCCGAGCAACGAGCCCAATGTTAGTCTATGGGAGACCCGAGCATTTTTGCGGCGGCACCCCCGGCAGTCTGTAGACTAAAAAGTGCCCAAAACGATAGTAACAGTGCTCAAATGACATGGGGACAGAATGGTGATCGCCCCAGGAAGCATTTCTGACCCCCAGGTCACTGCTGTCAACAACGTGGTAAGAGCTATTAAGCCACTTTTACGGGCTCACAATAAAACGTTCAAAAACGAAACTGAAAGTGCTTTCCTGTGAAATATGTTAAGGAACTTCCTTTCCAGGGTAAAGACTTGTGTATAAGGTGTTCTGAACACGCCCGGACTGGCTGGCGTGTGCGTGATTAGTGATCCCACTGTACCATGAACCGAGGAGTGCCTGGAGGGGCGTAACTAAGTATCAACCTGATCCGACCAAGGTCGCATGGCGGCTCAATCGACTCCGTGCACCTAGGAGGAACCGGGCAGAGGGACCAGGTGCTACTCCACGACAGACCCCGGACACGGCTGTTGGCCCACACCGGGGAATGCAGGAACAAGCAGGCTAGGCTGGCACACAGACAGGTGGGTATTGGCTGGCACAGCTGGTATGCAGGCAGGGTGGGTACTGGCAGGCACGGCTGGTGTGCAGACAGGGAGGTACTAGCAGGTTGGAGCGCAGGCTGGATAGGGTCCAGCACAGACTGGGATACAGGAACAGAGCGGTAGATGCGGTAGACAAGCGAAGCAGAGCAAAACCGCCGGAGCGGTGAGCAAACAGAGCGGAGCGAAAAAGCAAGTGCGGTAAACGGACAGAGCAGAGCAAAACCCGTGGATGCAGTAAATGAACAGAGCAGAGCAAAACCCGCAGGTGCGGTTGACTCGCCCCCTGGGCCAGGGGGCACTCGGATCCGGGCAACAGGGCAATAACGGGGGTAGTAGTGGCAACCCGGTCCGTGGCTCAGGGTGGTCAGACCAGTGGCAGTCTTCTATATGTTTTGCAATGTCCGACTACACCACCCGTGGATTGCTGTCAGGGCTAACCGCCGCTGCAGTGCAGACCGCTGGGGCAGATGTAAATGTGCAGCACTGAATAGTACAACTCCCCACGGGAGGAGTATGGCCCCAGGGCAGTATATAATGGATGATGGAGGGGATGATTCCGACCGCAATAGCCAGGAAACGGAGGCCTCTTAAACAGTTCAGGGTCTTTATTAGATTAGGTGAGACGACCCCAAAACAGGCCCAGCTAGGAGGGGGCCTGGATGTCTGAGAACAAGTGGGAAGCTGGCCCTGATCAGGGTGAGGGTGTAGGCCTACCGTGCTCTCTGCGCTCTCTCTGGCTATTTCCCTCCTCATGGTGTAATAGCCCACGTTCCTGAGCTCACCGTGTCTTCTCGCCCGTATGGCTGGCGACTTGGGTCCCTTTTTACTCTTGGCCTGGTGTGGCTTCACCGGTCCCTTCTGCTGTGGCGGAACCTCCGGGCTTCTTAGGCCAAAGGACATACAGTCCCCTGCGGACTGGTTATTTGCTATAGGACTTGGAATCCTAACAGCCTCGGACACCAAAGTCCGGTAGATTAGTTTCTCTACCTGCCAGGACATGCTCGCTTCACCTCTTGTTCCTGGCTCGTGGCTCTCCTACTGCCACACGGCCTCTTATGCTGCAACACAACTGTCTGTCCCTGCTCTGGGACACCTCTCAATCCAGAGACAGGTTGTCCAGTTCTCCTCTAACCCTGCCCCCAGTTCCAGCTTTTATAGAGGCAGCCTGCTCCCCCTACTGGCTTGGGACAGGAGATATTGCATGCTAATGGTCCTTGACCAGAGAACCTCCCCCTTGCTCTCAGACACAGCTTTATTATACATTTGTGGCATCCAGGCCAGGGTGACACATTGCCCCCTAGTAAAACTTAGTACTCCGGGACTAAGCTTAAAACAAATAATATGCATGACCATAAAACATTAGTAGACCAATGACGCACAGGTTGAATTCTTAAGGTCACAGTGTGGTCTGTGACCGGGTGTCCATTTCACCAACAGCAACGGGGAGCCTTAACCAGGTGGGGTGGTCTGTCCTAGCCACAAGTCCTTTACAGTCTTAGTTCATTCCTTGGTTAGGCTCCGAACGCAGTCCATACAAAGTCCCGGTTATTAAAAGTTCATAACCTTTGAGTCCGTACGGCAACTGTAAGAAACTGAAATACACAATTACTAATCATGCATCTAACTTTGCAAACATTTCAACACTTGGCAACAGGGTTATTTACAGTTTTAGCGCACCCTATATTCTCCAGCGAGCGGGTATCTGCCCTTTTGTGCTCCTGGTTGACCTGCGTAACCCACTGTCTGGTGGTGGTCTAACCTGGTTTTCTTCACTACCATTTAGGGTACAGTCACTGGCTAGACTTACAGGCAGGGCAGGCAGCTGTCTGCGGGTCATCTGGCTTACCGCAGGCATGGCAGGCTCACTGTCAGCAGAGAGTTGATTCTCCTGGGCTGCTGGTACAGGCTCTTCTGCCTCTGGAACTGCTTGTTCTTCTTTACCTTCCTGCTCTGGTGTAGGTTGCTGCTGCTTGGGTTGCAGGAAATGCAGGACGGGTACCACTATGGCATTGTTTATTCGAGTCCAGGACTGAGGGAACTCTCTGAGAACGGTGCTGATCATTTCTTCCTTGTCCTCTGCGGGTTGAAGGTCACTTTGATCCTCTTCTGCATTCCGTAGTTGCTCGGGGCACTTTTTTAGGTGGTCTCTGGAGACGGTACTAGTGGGTTCTCCCCCGTCCTTGGTGATCACGCACACCTTCGGGTTGTCGTGATCAGACTGCAGTACTGTGTAGGGTTCCCTTTCCCACTGGTCGTCCAGCTTGTGTAGCCTTCTCTTTCGCTTCAGGACCTGCTCACCAGGTTCTAGGGGAACAGCAGGGGCGTGTTGGTTGAAGAGTCTCTCTTGCCTTTCTCTCAGTTGGGCCAGGCTTTTCTCCACACTCTCCTGTACCTTCTTGTACTGCAGTCGCCTTTCCGTATCCCAGTTCGCATCTGGGGAGGTGTCCTCGGGTGTCAGGACCCCCATCTCCAGGTCTATGGGCAGCTTACCTGGTCTGGCTCGCATCAGGTAAGCCGGGGTGCAGTTTGTAGCATTCACCGGGATATGGTTGTATAAGTCTATCAGGTCCGGTAGTTTCTCTCGCTACAGGCTGCGTTCCTCCAGGGGCAACGTTTTCAGGAGATCAATGACTATATAGTTCATTTTCTCACACATCCCGTTGGTTTGTGGGTGGTAAGGCGTTGTCCGAATCTTTTTACAGCCATAGAGATTGCAGAACTCTTGGAAGATTTCGGCCTCGAACGCTGGGCCCTGGTCTGTCAGGACTTGTTCCGGATACCCGTGTGGACGGCAGAAGTATTGCTGGAAGGCTCTGGCCACCGTTTGAGCTGTCAAGTCTTTTACGGGGACCACCACTAAAAATCAGGAATAGCGGTCCACGATTGTCAGGGCATAAACGTATCCTGACTGGCTTGGAGCCAATTTGACGTGGTCCAGAGCTACCAGCTCAAGAGGCTGCATGGTGACGATGGGTCTCAAGGGTGTCTTCTGGCTGGTGTGGTCCTTCCTCCTTAGGTTACAAGGGCCACAGTCTCTGCAAAACTTTTCTACAGCCCCTCTCATGCCGACCCAAAAGAATCGTCCTCTTAGCAGGAACTCCAGTTTCTTCCAGCCGAAGTGCCCCGCTCTGTCATGGTAAGCCCCCAGGACCATAGCTGCATCCCGCCTTGGGACCACGACTTGCCAGGTCAGCTCGTGTGTCCGGTGGTTGACAAGTCTTCTGCACAGCTTGCCTTCATAGAGGAACAGCTTGCTCTTCTCTTTCCATAGCTGCTTGGCTTCCTCTGGAGCATCCGGATCTAAGCGGGCATCTTCCTGGGTCAGCAGATCTTTCACCATGCGGATTGCAGGGTCACTATCTTGGGTCTCGGCCCAGCTGTGGTGAGGTAGGGGATTGATCATAACGGTTGTTAAATCTTCCTCCTTCACGCGATGGGAGTATTGAGCGGCTCCATACCGGTGAAACGCGGGGAGTTCTACCTCCTCCAGCTCTTCTGGGTCTTCGTCACCTTCAGGTAAGTGAGGCATTCTCGATAGGGCGTCATTGTTGGCATTGGTTTTGCCTGCCCTCTCATAATTCGAGAGTTGCGCCATCCACCGCTGTTCTAGGGCACCCAGTCTTGCATTATCCAGGTGTGTCAATGGGTTGTTGTCCGTGTACACGGTGAACTTTGCGGAGGCCAGGTAATACTTAAACCGTTCTGTGATGGCCCACACCACTGCCAAGAAGTCTAGCTTGAAGGAGCTGTAATTCTCCGGGTTCCTTTCAGTGGGCCTCAGCTTCCGGCTGGCATACGCGATCACCCTTTCTTTGCCCTGCTGGTTTTGCGACAGTACGGCTCCCAGCCCCACATTACTGGCGTCTGTGTGGAGAATAAAAGGATGGCCATAATCGGGGTAGGCCAGGATCTCATCCCCTGTGAGGGCCATCTTCAACTGGCGGAAGGACTCCTCTTCCGGCTTGTCCCACTTGAAGGGTGGCTTTTGGCTTCTGGACTTAGACTGTCCTATCAGGAGGTCCTGCATAGGGGCTGCCATCTTAGTGAACCCGGGGATGAACCTTCGGTAGTAGTCTACCAACCCAAGAAATTGCCTCACTTCTTTGATGTTTGAGGGGCTTGGCCAGCTCTTGATTACTGTGACCTTGTCAGGGTCGGGGGCTACTCCTTCTGCACTTACCACGTGCCCTAGGTACTGGACCTTTGGTTTCAACAGGTGACACTTTGATGGTTTCACCTTCAGGCCATAGCCTGCCAGGGCTTCGAACACCTCTGCCAGGTGTTTTAGATGGTCCTCGTAGGTCTTCGAATAGACGATCACGTCGTATAGGGAAAGTAGAACCGTCTCGAAGTTTCGGTGCCCTAGACAGCATTCCATCAGCCTCTGGAAGTTCCCTGGTGCGTTGCAGAGCCCGAAGGGCATACAGTTGAACTCGCTCAGTCCCATCGGGGTGGTGAAGGCGGTCTTCTCCTTGTCAGCCTCTGCCACAGGAACCTGCCAGTACCCGCTAGTAAGGTCCAAAGTAGAAAAGAAGTTAGCTGATTTTAGTGCGGCTAAAGACTCCTCTATTTAGGCAGCGGATATGCGACTTTGTGGGTGATACGGTTGACTTGTCTATAGTCCACGCACATTCTTATGGTGCCGTCTTTCTTTTTTACCAGAACCAAGGGGGCTGCCCAGGGGCTACAGCTATCTTTAATGACCCCGGCTTCTTTCATTTCCCTCAACATGCCCTTTGCATTCTGATAATGTGCAGGGGGTACAGGTCTGTGCCTCTCCTTTATTGGTGGGTGGCTCCCCGTGGGGATGTGGTGTTCCACTCCCTTTACTCGGCCGAAGTCTAGCGGGTGCTTACTAAAAATTCTCTCGTACTCCTGAACCACCCGGTAGACTCCTTGTTTTTGGTGCAGGGGAGTGGAGTCAGCACCCACATGGAGTTTCTGGCACCAGTCCTCCTTTTGTTTCTAGGAGCCATTACCATCCGCCTGTGGAGATGGAGGCAAAGGCTCCACGGCCCTGATAGCTTTGTGTTCGACAGCAAACAGTTTGGGAAATGTAGCGTACCTGGGTAAGTGTACCTCCCTCTCCCCAATGTTGAGAATGCGAACGGGCACCCTCCCATGACGGACATCAACCACCCCCCGGCCTGTCAAAATGGTGGGCCTGCTGTCTGAGTACACGGGTTCTACCATGGCTTGGTAGTCTCTACCTCTCAACCCGATTGCAGTCCGACACCAGATCATCATTTCACTTTTGGGAGGCATCGAAATGGGGAATGGGTCACTCATTCTTACGCTACCGATCTCACCACCAGACAGTTCTACCTGCTGCCGTCTCATCAGGGCTTTTAACTTTTTGTTGAGGACTCTCTGTTGGCTGGAGCTAGCATTCACCGCCACCTGTTGTAGAATTACAATTACCTCTGAAAGACAATTTTCAATCACGTTAGTACCCACAGTTATTTTAGGGTGACTTTCTCGACGGTCAATGTCCACAATAATCACTCCCTGTGCCGGCAGTTCAACTTTACCAATCTTAATGGTCATCTCCTTGAACCCCATCTGCGGCACGGGCAAGCCATTACTGGCTATGATGCTCAAGTTACTGTCTGGATACCGTGTTATATCAGCATCAGTCCAATACTGCTTAAAAAGTACATAAGGGATAGTAGTTACTTGCGACCCGGTATCCAGCAAGGCGCTCATGGGGATACCGTCCAGCACCACGGGTAAAACCAGGCGCCCCCCAACGTACTTATTATGCCAATTGTAAGGGCCTGGTGATCTTATACCTGGGGGTTGGCCCTCTGCCCCAGGTTGGACCGGTTTAAATTACAGTACCTGGAAATGTGTCCGGACTGGTTGCATCGACGGCAAATGGGCTGTCCATCCTCTGCGTAGCGGTCTGTGGGCCTCCCTCGGAACGATGGGGTCCTCCTCTGTCGACGCCACGGGACATCCTCCGGAGTTGAAGCCAACTCGATGGGTCTTGACGGGTCCACTTGTAACGCCTGGATGGTCCTGGTCAACGCCGCGACGCTCCTGGTCAGCTCCTGGACTTGGTGGTGCAGATCTTTCGACGGGGCTTGGTTCAGGGCCTGTGCATCGGCCCCCACAGAGTCCATAGAGGAGGGTGCCGCCTCCTGGTGGTAGGTGAGAGCAGGGCGCCGGGGGTTTATAGCGCCACTTGTTGCGGGTTCATGGAGCACCCTTATGGCCCTGTCCTTAAATTGGGCAAAGGTCAGATCAGGGTTCTGAAAGAACATGAGGCGCAGCTGGGTCCTGTGGGCGCTAGACAGCAGACCTTCTATGAACTGTTCTGTTAGTAGCTTATCCGTATCCTGCACGCTGCTTGGGTCAGCTTGTTTGATGGCTCTCAAAGCTTCCTGCAAATTTAGGGCATAGTCTCTGATGCTGTCCTGTGCCCGCTGCTTACATCCATAGAACCGCATTTTAATTTCAGCGGAGGTACGTGTATCAAAGGTAACCCGCAGCCGGGCCAGAATGTCCTTTACAGTTCTTTTCTCCTCAGCGGGCCATGACTTTACCTCCCGCTGGGCTGCGCCAGTTAACTGCCCTGTCAGTATGCTAATTTTCTGTTCCTCTGTCAGGGGGTAAACTTGGAATAAACTGTACAGCTTTTCCTTAAAGTCAGTTAGTGCATGGGGCTCCCCTGAATACTTGGGCAGCCAGGCCGCTCCAGGGATGTAAGGCAGGGAGAATGGCATCACCGCTGCTGCAGCTGCGCTGGTGGTAGTGGGCGCCTCCGTGTCCGACATCTTCCTCCCCCCTAGTTAAGCGTGGCCTACCTTCCGACGATCCTCTTCTGTAGGCCGCGGCTCCGCTGGTGCTGCTCCAGACGAGGACCTTGCGTCATGTCCTGATGACGTCAGCATCGCTCTCTCTCCCTTCCAGGACCTTGCGCAGCGTCGGTGTGTAGGGCGGAGCTTCAGGTCTCGCGCGGTTTGGACGTCCACGCCCCTCTTCTTCCCGCGCGGCATCCTGCAGATGGCGTCCGATGACGGGAAAACGGCTGAAGATGGCGGGAAGCTGCTGAAGATGGCGGGAGACGGCTGAAAATGGCGGGAAACGGCTCCGGATGGCGGGAAACCTCTTTTTAAGGTACGTGTACAGTCTTTTTCAGGCACGCAATACCCGTTTGTGGCGGGTTGGTCACAATCCTGCCGACTACGCCAAAGCTGACTCGCCCCCTGGGCCGTGGGGCACTTGGATCCGGGCAACAGGGCAATAACGGGGGTAGTAGTGGCAACCCGGTCCGTTGCTCAGGGTGGTCAGACCAATGGCAGTCTTCTATATGTTTTGCAATGTCCGACTACGCCACCCGTGGATTGCGGTCAGGGCTAACCGCCGCTGCAGTGCAGACCGCTGGGGTAGATGTAAATGTGCAGCACTGAATAGTACAACTCCCCACGGGAGGAGTATGGCCCCAGGGCAGTATATAATGGATGATGGAGGGGATGATTCCGACCGCAATAGCCAGGAAACGGAGGCCTCTTAAACAGTTCAGGGTATTTATTAGAACAGGTGAGACCACCCCAAAACAGGCCCGGCTAGGAGGGGGCCTGGATGTCTGAGAACAAGTGGGAAGCTGGCCCTGATCAGGGTGAGGGTGTAGGCCTACCGTGCTCTCTGCGCTCTCTCTGGCTATTTCCCTCCTCGTGGTGTAATAGCCCACGTTCCTGAGCTCACCGTGTCTTCTCGCCCGTATGGCTGGCGACTTGGGTCCCTTTTTACTCTTGGCCTGGTGTGGCTTCACCGGTCCCTTCTGCTGTGGCGGAACCTCCGGGCTTCTTAGGCCAAAGGACATACAGTCCCCTGCGGACTGGTTATTTGCTGTAGGACTTGGAATCCTAACAGCCTCGGACACCAAAGTCCGGTAGATTTGTTTCTCTATCTGCCAGGACAGGCTCGCTTCGCCTCTTGTCCCTGGCTCGTGGCTCTCCTACTGCCACACGGCCTCTTAGGCTGCAACACAACTGTCTGTCCCTGCTCTGGGACACCTCTCAATCCAGAGACAGGTTGTCCAGTTCTCCTCTAACCCTGCCCCCAGTTCCAGCTTTTATAGGGGCAGCCTGCTCCCCCTACTAGCCTGGGACAGGAGGTATTGCATGCTAATGGTCCTTGACCAGAGAACCTCCCCCTTGCTCTCAGACACAGCTTTATTATACATTTGTGGCATCCAGGCCAGGGTGACACACGGTAAAAGGACAGAGCAGAGAAATACCTGCGGATGCGGTAAACGAGCAGAGCAGAGCAAAACCCGCAGGTGCCGTAAATGGACAGAGCAAAGCAAAACCCGCAGGTGCGGTAAATGAGCAGAGCAAGGCAAAACCCGCGGAAGCTGCGAACAAGCCAAGCAGAGCAAAACCGCAGACGTGGTGAACAAGCCAAGCAGAGCAAAACCGCAGACGCGGTGAACAAGCAAAGCAGAGCAAAACCGCAGACGTGGTGAGCAAGTGAAGCAGAGCAAAACCGCAGACGCGGTGAACAAGCGGAGCAGAGCAAAACCGCAGACGCGGTGAACAAGGCAGAGCAGAGCGGAACCGCCGAAGCGGTGAGCAAGGCAGAGCAGAGAGGAACCGCCAGAGCGGTGAGCAAGGCAGAGCAGAGAGGAACCGTCAGAGTGGTGAGCAAGGTAGAGCAGAGAGAAACCGCCGGAGCGGTGAGCAAGGCAGAGCAGAGAGAAACCGCTGGAGCGGTGAACAAGGCAGTGCAAAGAGAAACCGCCGGTGCGGTGAGCAAGGCAGAGCAGAGAGGAGCCGCCGGAACGGTGAGCAAGGCAGAGCAGAGAAGAACCGCCTGAGCGGTGGACAAGGCAGAGAAGAGAGAACAGGGCTCTGTTCACATGGAACAGACTGGAAGGGACAAGCAGAACCAGATACACACAAGGTACTTGCAATGAAGTAGCGAGTGGACTCCAAACTCACAAACAGAAGTACAAAGACAACGAGTTGGAGTTATGTGCAGGTTCAGACACTACAGGAAAAGGGAAGATATGGACATAGAGACAAACAGGCTAGGAGAGTGTTCAGACAGGAACAGACACTGCAACGAGATACTGGAGCGAGTCTGGGTATACAGCCCCCAGAATGGCGGACAAACAGGCTAGGAGACACAGATAACAGGTCTGGGAATACAGCCCCCAGAAAGGCGGGACAGGCAAGAAACAGAAACAAGACCTGGCAACTTCAGAGTAGGAGCACACTGAAATTAGTGTTGCTCAGGCACCTGCTGCAAGGTGGAGTGGGTTTAAATATCCAGTGACTCACAGCAATAGGCTGGGGAAGCATTAGAAGTGTGCCCACCGCAGCTATAAGAATCAGGAAGTAACCAGGCCGCCGCCCTGAGCAATCAGACCAGAGCATGCCCACAGTATGAACAGGAGCACGACTTACAAACTGGACTGAAGGCTAAGACCGCAATCTTGCATAGTGGGAGTTGGTGCACTATGCAAGTACGCCACCAGGTATGTTACATAAAGTAAAATAAATAACCAAGAACAAAAATGCTCCTCCACACCTTGGGCTATGTTCACAAGTAGCATTTTTTATGCGTTTTTGCACTTTTGTATTGCTTTCAACCGTGACAAATGCATTCACCGGGAAATGTCATTTTAACATTTTACAACCTTATCTGGCCATGTGCTGTGTGACACATGCATACAGTGCTGAAAAGACATGGGAACAGCATGGGGAAGACCCCTGGAAGCATCTCTGACACCCAGGTCACTGCCTAAAAGTGTGCCCATCAGAAGTGATTCTTGCCGCATCAGACTTGCAAGTCCTTGTCCCAGGGCAGTGTTCAATAGTACCTCCCCCATTCCTTGCAATGCAAGTGCAAGTATGCAGCCTGCCACCCACCCACCCCCAGGCTGCAATACCATACTGCTTGCTTGCACTTGAAATTGGGCCTTTTAGGCATGTGGAGGCGGAATCTGGCCACCACGTCATGGCTGCATCGGCGGCCTGGTATCCATACTCAGTCCCCAGCCGCCCGGCGGCCGGGTGTCCACGCTTGGTCCCCAGCCGCCAGGGGGCGGCCAGGTGTCCATAAACGGTCCCCAGCCGCCCCTCTTTTTCCCGGTAATCTTCCCCACACTTTTCTTAGCCTGGCCTGCTTTACGGCAGCATTGGCCGAGCCCACCAGACAACCAGACTCCTCCGGTGGGCCCTGGCTTCTCCATCAGGGGAGTTGAGAGTGCCAAGGTGTGGAGCATGATGATGATACAAGTTAGCATCTGCTTTGTTTTCTTGGAATGCAAGCGTAAGTGTGCAGCCTGCCACCCACCCAGCCCCAGGCTGCAATACCATACTGCTAGCTTGCTTGCAATTGAAATTGGGCCTTTTAGGCTTGTGGAGGCGGAATCTGGCCACCACGTCATGGCTGCGTCGGAGGCCTGGTATCCATACTCAGTCCCCAGCCGCCCGGCGGCCGGGTGTCCACACTCGGTCCCCAGCCGCCAGGGGGCCGGGTGTCCACGCTTGCTCCCCAGCCACCAGGGGGCGGCCGGATGTTGATAAACGGTCCCCAGCTGCCCCTATTTGAAGGACAGCCTAGCCACAAACACGTGGACAAGTGAATGTGGCCAGAGATGGTCCATCTCACTGACACCTTCACACTGGGTTAATATTGTGAAAGCCGGGACACAGTTGGACATTGGTATGCAACACGTCCTCCAGACATAGAGGATTGTGGGTCCTGGGTCAATCAGGCTTCAACACAAAGTTCAGAAGGTAGACAGCAGCAGTGGTCGGCCTCCTACACAACAAGTAAATTATTCATGATCATGAGACCATCCATCTCCTTAGCTTTCTGTTCCTTGGAATGCAAGCGCATGTATGTAGTAGCGGCTAGGCCTGAGGTGGTCAGCGGTTTGGCGCGTATCCTACCTCCTCCGAGGATTGATGGATGTTTTCCTGCTACTATCCCAGTTCTATGACTCCCGTTAAAACAAAGCTTCAGGTGATGAATGATGGATGAGGTGGTGGCAAAGGAGAAAGAGCTGGAGGAACAGGGATCATTCACATCAATATCAGGCCAGTCAACCACACATGTCTTGTAGGATATGTTTCTGTACCAAAAGGAGCGGTTCGGCTACACAGTTATAGGGCATACAGTGAGTGCAATGCCTACCAAAAATTTCGAGGCACTCCAATGCCCCTTGGAAGTGACATGGAGGTCAGAGGGCCTTAACTAAACTGTTTTTTTCCATTTATAGCAACTGGGTCTCCTGTACACTATTGGCCTAAGCAGTGAATGGAAGGCTTTCCAAAAATTATGAGGAACTGCAATGCCCCTTGAAACAGACGTGGATTACAGCGTACTAAAAACTTTCTACCCATTATTGGGGAGTGGGTCTCCCTTAGTGTTCGACTATGCATTGAAAAGCAAAAGCTGACTAAAATTAGGAGGAAATGCAATGCCTGTTGGAAGAGTCGTGGAGGTTAGAGGTAATTAAAAACAAAATTTCAATTCCCATTATTGGGGAGTGGGTCTCCCATAGTCTTTGCCTATGCCTTCCAAGCAAAAGCTGCCAAAAAATTAGGACGGAGGAACTTGCAATGCTGGCAACATGGACCACGGTCACCCTGGTGGTATAGTGGTGGTAGAGGCTGAGGATAAGGAGAAGAGCAAAAAACAGCCGAAATGAGGAAGCGTATACGCATGTGTGGGTGTGAAGCGGTGCATGGGAATACACCTCCCGAAATGACACAGTGGATTTGACTTTATGTTACTCTGCTGTCATCTGGTGGTGATGAGAAGTCTGGCCCAATCCAGCCCTTGTTCATTTTGATAAGGGTCAGCTTGTCAGCATTGTCAGTTGACAGGCGAGTGCGCTTATCTGTTATAATTCCCCCAGCAGCACTAAAAACTCAGTCCGATAACACGCTAGCGGCAGGCCAGGACCTCCAAGGCGTACAGAGCGAGTTCATTCCAAGTGTCCAAGTATTCATTCCAAGTGTCCAGTGTCATTCCAAGTGTCCAGGCACAGAGGAATCCACGGAGGACGCTGATACGGTCGGCAAGGTACTCCCTCATCATCTTTTGAAACTTTCCACTCCTTGTGAGAGTACCCCGCGCCTCAGGGCCTCTAAGTTGGGTGAGTCTCAGAAAACTGTCCCAGAATGTTGACAGTGTTCCCCTGCCTCTGCTGGATTGGAGTTGCATTTCTCTCGCCTGTACGCCTTGGTTGGTCAACGAACTGTTACCTCTGCCGCTAGCGTGTTCAGATGGGAATTTTTTTAACAGTTCTGCAGCAAGGGCCTTCTGGTACTGCCACATTTTTGTAGACCTCTCCACCTCAGGAATAAGAGAGTGAAAGTTCTCCTTGTAGCGGGGGTCCAAAAGTATCGCCAAGCAGTAATGACTGTCACCCAACATTTTGACAACGCAAGGGTCACGGTTAAGGCAGCGTAACATAGAGTCAGCCATGTGTGCCAGACTGATAACGGGCAAGATTTCCGTGTCCTCACCAAGATGACGACTGACCATGCTCTCCTCCTCCTCCTCCTCCCCCCTGTCCTCAGGCCACCCACGCTGAACCGATGGTATGACAGTTGTACAGGTACTACCGTCTACAGCGCATGATACCAGCTCCTGTTCTTCCTCCTCCTCCTCCTCCTCCTCTCCCTCATTGTCCCCCAATGCACGTTGGGATGAGATGAGACTGGGCTGTGTGTAATCACCCGCTATGGCTTCTTGATCCATCTCATCATACTCTGGCTGCAATGCCTCCTCTTTAATTCTCTGCAGAGAGCGTTGCAAAAGACAGACAACTGGGATGCTGACGCTAATGACGGCATCATCGCCACTCACCATCTTTGTGGACTCCTCAAAGTTTGTCAAGATGGTACATATGTCAGACATCCAGGTCCACTCCTGAGGTCTTATGTGTGGAGTCTGACCTGAATATCGACGGCCTTGTTGCAGCTGGTACTCCACAACTGCTCTCTTCTGCTCACAAATCCTTTGCAACATGTGGAGGGTAGAGTTCCAACGTGTGGGGACATCACACACCAGTCGGTGTGCCGGAAGCTGCAAACTCTGCTGCAACACAGCAAGGGCGGCGGAAGCTGTAGCCGACTTGCGAAAATTAGCTGACAGGCGGCGTACTTTGACGAGCAGATCTGGCAACTCGGGGAACGATTTAAGAAACCGCTGAACCATGAGGTTAAGCACATGATCCAGGCATTGTACGTGTGTGATCTCGCCTCGTCTCAGAGCCGCCACCAGGTTACGGCCATTGTCACACACGACCATGCCTGGATGTATGTTCAGCGGTCTCAGCCACAGATCAGCCTGCTCTTTCACAGCTGTCCCCAACTCACAAGCAGTGTGAGGTTTATCACCTAACCTTATGAGTTTCAGCACAGCCTATTGCCACTTGGCTGAGGCAGTACTGCAGTGCTTCCAGCTTGTAACTGATGTGGTGATATCTGAGATGGAGGCTGAGCATGAGGTGGAGGAGGAGGATGATGCGCAGGAGCTGTACACTGTGGGGGCAACTCTGACTGACAGGGCCCGCAATCCTCGGTGTGGGGAGGATGTGTTCCGTCCCAAGGTCCGACTTGGTCCTGGCTTCCACTTTGTTTACCCAGTGTGCCGTCAGGGAGATGTACCGTCCCTGGCCACAAGCACTTGTCCACGTGTCCGTTGTCAGGTGGACTCTCCCAGTAACTGTCTTGTTGAGGGCACGGCAGATGTTTTGGGACACGTGCTTGTGTAGTGCGGGGATGGCACACCGGGCAAAATAGTGTCGGCTGGGAACCGAGTACCGAGGGACGGCCACCGCCATAAGGTTGCGGAAGGATTCCGTCTCCACCAGCCTAAAAGGCAGCATTTCCAACGCAAGCAGTCGTGAAATGTGCTAATTTAGGACTGTGGCCTGTGGGGCGTTGGCTGCGAATTTGCGCTTTCGTTCAAATGTCTGGGATATGGACAATTGAACGCTGTGGTGGGACGTGGACGTGGACGTTGATGCTGTTTCTTGAGAAACTGCCATAACAAGTGAAGACTGAGAGGAGGGGGCATCTTTGCATGCAGTATGGACAGGGGATTGCTTTGCACGCACAACAGGGGGTTCTCTTACACGCACAACAGCGGAAGAAGCAGTGGTGACACCCGCTGACACTGGTCGTGGATCCTGGGGTTCGCCCCACAAAGTCGGATGCTTTGCTGACATGTGCCTGATCATGCTGGTGGTGGTCAGGCTGGTAGTTTTGTCACCCCTGCTAATGCTGGCTTGGCAGGTGGTACAAATGGCCTTTTTGGGGTTATCAGCAGAGTCTTTAAAAACATTCCAGACTCTGGAAGATCTACCAGTTGTACTGGCAATGTCCCTCATATTGGTGTTACGGGGAACTGTTGCCCGCCTTCTGTGTGTGGCCACCACACTGCTTCTTCCTGCCCTTTGGGGTACTCTACCTCCCTCCCCCTGTGTGCTGCTGGCCTCGCTCTGCGTGTCCTCCTGCCACGTTGGGTCAGTTATTAGATCATCCACCACCTCCTCCTCTTCCACTTGCGCACCACGATCCTACTCCTCACTTCCTGGCAATTGTGTCTCATCATCGTCCACCTCTTGTGACAAATTGCCAGCATAGACTTCTTGTGGCCGTGGCTGTTCAAATATTTGGACCAGTGAACAGCTCTTCAGAGTGTCCAAGTGTGGGATCAGTTGCTGTCTGACGACACTCGGCATGGAGGGAGGAAGGAGCATCAGGGTGAGGAGGAGTATGCGGTCGAGACTCACGACTACTAAAACTTGACCGTGTGGAAGACAGACCGGAGGTGGTGGTGCCCAGGTAACTGGAAGTGTTATCTGCTATCCAATTAATAAACTGTTCACACTGATCACACTGATCAGTTTGCAATAGTGGTGTTGTAGTGTGCTTCCCTAGTAATTTGGTCAAGAAGTGGGAGCAAGAAGATGTGGCTGTTGGTTGTGGCACATTTTCACCTTGGCCACGGCCCCGTCCTCTACACGCACCATCACCAGAATGTCCAGTTCCACGTCCCTTGCCACGCTCCTTGCCCATTGTAAATTAAGTAAAATAGCTTACACTCGCACTATCAATGGAAAAAGGGTAATAAAAAGGAGACTAGAACCGTGGAAGAGGAAAACCACAGTTCTATTTCTCTGGCCTACACCAGAATCTTTTAAACAGATATATTTGTGTCTGAACACTGAGCGAGACACTCAGTTTTTTTATTTTTTATGTAAAAAAGGCAAAAAGGTGGATAATACAGAGATTTGAACCGTGGAACTGCAAAACCACAGTTCTAGTTATCTGGCCTTTACCAGACTCTTTTAAACAGATATATTTGTGTCTGAACAGTCAGGGAGACACTATTATTGTTTTTTTTTGCGGAAAAAATGCCAGAAGCAGGATAATACAGAGATTTGAACCGTGGAACTGCAAAACCACAGTTCTAGTTATCTGGCCTACACCAGACTCTTTTAAACAGATATATTTGTGTCTGAACAGTCAGGGAGACTCTATTACTGTTTTTTTTTACAGAAAAAATGCCAAAAGCAGAATAATACAGAGATTTGATCCGTGGAACTGCAAAACCACAGTTCTAGTTATCTGGCCTACACCAGACTCTTTTAAACAGATATATTTGTGTCTGAACAGTCAGGGAGACACTATTACTGTTTTTTTTCGGAAAAAATGCCAAAAGCAGGATAATACAGAGATTTGAACTGTGGAACTGCAAAACCACAGTTCTTGTTATCTGGCCTACACTAGACTCTTTTAAACAGATATATTTGTGTCTGAACAGTTAGGGAGACACTATTACTATTTTTTTTTACGGAAAAAATGACAAAAGCTGGATAATACAGAGATTTGAACCGTGGAACTGCAAAACCACAGTTCTATTTATCTGGCCTATACCAGACTCTTTTAAACAGATATATTGGTGTCTGAACAGTCACAGACGCACTCAATTTTTTTGGGGGCGGGAAAAAATACCAAAAGGTTAATAAGATGCGTATTTGTGCAGTCTGACTGAGGAAATATAAATAAATACAGGATTTAGATGAAAAAAAATAAGATTTTTCCTGGCCTCTGAGACTGGGGAATAAGTCTAGCAATTTGACCAGCAGGAGCACACAGGACTGTAATGCAGCGTTTGTTGGTATAACCACTGCATCTCCTATACAGCCTGCCTGCCTGATATCTGGGATGGATATTAGTCCTGAGAAGGACTGTTTGTTTGATTTTGCAGGCTTTAGACACCCTACACTAACTATTTCAGAGTATAAATCTCTCCCTAGCTCAGCAGCACTGACCCTACACTGGCTGATCCAGAGCGACTGTGTCCAAGATGGCGGCGCCCGGTTTTAAATACTCGAGGTGACGCTGTGCGGCCAGCCAATCACTGTAATGCCCACAAACAACATGGCTGTGGCATTACAGTGACTAGCTGGCAATCCCTGCATGTTCATTGGCTCTGTAAAGAGCGGCAAACGTGCAGTGCGGAGACCCGAGCTCCCGCCCGAGTAACCTGGAAATGCTCGGTGCTCGCTAAACATCCCGAGTAGTGAGATGCTCGGGCGAGTACCGAGCAGTGTCGAGCATGCTCGCTCAACACTAGAGACAAGTAAAAAGATGCTGTATGCCATAGTAGCCATAGTAGCACTTTTCGGCCATGCAGTCTGCTCACAATGGCACGAGCAACATGTGGCCCGGATTGAAAAACAGCTCCTGGGATATTTGCACATTCATATGTGAAGGCCTCTTCATAGCTTTGCTCATGTGGTCTCCAGATCAATCTCTGGCTATCATTGCCTTCAAGACAAATGGAGTACTCATCACTGACGAGGATAGATTTTAGATTTAGATTCTAATTTTACTTTACAGAATGTGTCAATATGCATCATGTATTTAATCTGAAGAGAAAACATGGGAAACTTGATGAAGAGGCCTGTGGTGTGGGGTGAGATAATGTACAGAAGCCAGACCTCTTTAGTTTTCATTCCAGGTACACTATCAGCTCAGTATTACATTCATTTTGTCTTGGAAACAGTGTTACTGCTATTTCTAGGGTGTCCCAGGAGCTGTTTATCAACACAACAACACCAGACCTCATGTTACTTGTGCTACTGTGCATGGCCTGCATGGTCTATATGTTCATGCATGGCCTGCAGAATCTCCAGACTTGTCTGCCATTGAGTACATCTAGGACGTCATTGGTTGATAATTACAAAGGGAGCTGCCAGCAGCAGATCTTGATGATTTTTTTGTGCCAAAGAGCATTCATCACTGCAGAACATCCCTCAGAGAAACAATAATAACCTTATTAATACCAGCCAAGGCGTGAAAGTGTGTGTATTTCTGCATGTGGCGCTCATACTCAATACTGAATAAATCGCAAAAGATATGAAAAAGTTAATTTTTTTTATATAGAAAATACATTTTATTAGTGAAATAAAATAAACCTACACGTATAAGGTATACACTACCATAATAACATGAAGAATTTATTCAACAGGTTATTTGATGTGAAACCTGAACAGTAATGAATATATTTAAGAAATTGCTTTTTTATATATTTCATAAAAATATTATGGCTGATGAAAAGCAAAGAGGTAAACCCACTCCCCCCCCCAAAAAAAAAAAACAGGCACTAAGGCCCTTTTGGGCCTTTAAGGGATTGAAAGGGATCTATTAACTCATCTAATGTGTGTTTTGGTAAATGCTTGTATTTCTCATAAAATACAATTTTGAAGCACCTTTTCTTAAAACCTTCAAACTATACATTGTGCTATACCTCAGTTATCGCTATTGAAAAATGTATAACTAAAATGACAACTGGGTGTTTCCACTTTCCTTTTCAGAAGGTTATGTCCTTATACAATCTGGCACTGTCAAATACTGAATGGACAATATGAGAATGTGCACGGACACCCCCATAATTTGTAGCGTTCAATTGTGAATTTATTCATTCATTTTTCAGAGGAATCAGGGGATCAACAAAACACAGTGTTCTAATAAAAGCTGCTCCAGCACAGTATATATAATAGGGAATACAATTATTTACAACAACAGACATGTCAGGAGAGCTGACAGCTATAAATGCATTTGTTAGTTTACTAATATAATGTTGAAATTTACCTATGGTTCATCCATATGGACAGAGTAAATTGCTAGACACTTATGGTTATCTCCTGGCAGCTGTCTTCCCGAAGATGTTCTCTTAAGAAGAAAAATGTAAAAGCGAAGCTTCTAGAATATAAATGTCACATCAATAACCGATTAACCCTTTAACCGCCTGTCACATGCATTTTCAGCCCAGGATGCTGGGGGCTTTATGGAGCAGACTCAGAAGCTGAGCCTGTGTCACATGTGACATATGTCAGCTGGTTTACATATACCTGGCATCTGCATGTAGCAGCAGCCAGTGTCAGCTCCAACAGCTGCTGTTAACCATTTAGACTCTGCTTTCAGTCACTGATAACAGCAAATAAACGGAATGATTGCCAATGCATGAACACTCATGCTCCCATTGCCAGTCTCCCCCATCATAGAGGGCCGATGGATTACCTTAGCAGTATGGGACCTGCTGAAGACCCTCAGGTCTGCCATCTTAGTCCTTATATAGAGCTCAACCAGAGGCTGGTTTTCATAGAACTATAATTACACTCAATGGCATTCAGTATACATCTTTTCACATTTATGCAGTCCTTGAACAGCTGAAGGTGCATACTGCTGGGCAAGACGTGTGGATTTGAGTGTTTGGATGCCCATATGTAAGGTGACCCAGCGAGGTAGTCGTGGGTGAGCTGTGACCCCTGTTCGCCATGGCACCCTACAGACAAGGTGTGTCCTCCCTCTGATGTGCTGCATTGTATGTGGTGCTCTCCACTTACTTCAGACCATCCGGTCAAGGCTGTCTCCAGCCATTTCTCTTCTGGAACCAGGGCAGCAATAAATTCAGAGAACACAAGGTTCTTAATTCCTCTTTACTTGGGGAAGAGGAATATGTACAATATTTACAGGCAGATATACAGTAATGGATAAGGCCCAACGGGTTGTCATCTCTCTCACAGGTACTGGAAACAACTTCAGCCATGGTTCCCTCTTTAAGTGAAGCATCTCTGTGACTCTATTCTCTAGACCAAGAGAATCTTCCTCACCAGTGACAGTATATCTGGATCCTATTTCTCCCCACGTCCTAGCCTTGAGACAGAATGTGTCCCAGGGTCCTCAATACATCAGTTGAGTTTCTCCGGCCACCTAAGGGGAACTCTTGCGTAGGGAATCTTCACTCTGGTGATCCTACTGTCTGTGGTATGGGGCTCTTGTCTGCCCTAGCAGCCACTAGCCTTAGGCTGCCTGTACTGTTCCCCGTCCAAACTCTAACTGAACTTTTTCTGGAAACTCACCACAGGTTTCCTAAAATGCCCACCCTCTATGGGCTATCCTTACACACAATTATCCCTTCACTGTCATACATGTCTACAATGCTACTGACAGACTTAACCTGACATCTGCACCTGTGACAGTGGCATCTTGAGGCTGGTTACCAATACTGCAGCCCACAAGGAAATATATAAGAAACAAAGCTTTACACATTCTATGCTCGATCATGGCACTAGGTTCCCCCCTACACTACTGGCTGGATTATCACAGCTAACCCCTTAACTGGACCTAACTGCAGCTCAGAGAGATCTAACTACCGGGAACATTCTCTTTTAACTCTTTCAGTGCCACAAGGAATCTACAGCTACGTCCTTCCCCACTACTACATATATACTGGATCTAAATGCCAATCAGCATTAATGACAAAGTTATTGGTCATATTCAAACATGTCTCGACCAAAATCTGATCCCAGATCTCTTCTGCATGTTCCCAAAGTTGGTGCATACTGGTCAACTCACTTGTGTACGTATACAGCTTTTTCTTCAGCTACCCACAAGTGTTCGATTGCATTTGACTCGCCCCCTGGGCCGTGGGGCACGCGGATCCGGGCGATAGGGGAACGACGGGGGTAGTAGTAGTGGCGGCCCGGTCCCGCGGCTCAGGGTGGTCAGACCATTGGTAGTCTGCTACGTACTTGAGATAATGTCCGACTACGCCACCCGTGGATTGCGGTTATTAGGAACCGCCGCTGCATGCAGACCGCTGGGGCTGATGAAGTGTGCAGCTAGGGTAGTGTGACTCCCCACGGGAAGAGTGCGGCCCCAGATCAGTGTAGTGGCTGGTGGAAGTGATGGTGGTGAGAGTCCCAGTACCGGTAGTGCCGGAGGAGCGAAGGAGCACACGGACAACAAGTTACAGTCCAGGGTCTTTACTCACAGTTCGTTTGTTCCGGGTCACTTCCGTCGGCAGTGACCGCCCGAGCCGTGCTGCGTCCACCAGGTGAGGGGCTCGGTCAACTCCCAGGCAGTTCAGGAGCATGGCACAGGACCCCCTTTAATCCTTTCTCTGGCCTGCCTCACCAGTGACCCACTTTTGTCCGGCTGCCGCGGACTTGTGCGGTTAAACGTGGGCCCCGTCCTCCGCTGTCCTATATGGTGCCTTCCTAGCAGGTTTGATGAGGTGTCGCACCAATAGATGATCACGACGACCGGTCTTTGGCTGAGGGTTGTTTCTCCTCCACCAACTTGGGATCCGGTACCCTTAATCTGCCTGACCCTGCACCCTGGATTCTCGTGGGTTCTTAGGGTCCCTTCCACCTTCTTGTTCCTGAGCCCTTCTGTTTCTCTGTCTCTTCTTCTCTTTCTTTCCTGTTCTGTTCCTTTCTGTTCCTCTTGGAGCTGAGATGAGCCAGAATCTCAGCTCCCCTTCACCTCCTCCTCGGCCTCTCACTAGGCCCTCCTGGAGTAGAGCTCCTACAGAGCCTCTACTCCCTGTCTTCTCCTCTGGCTGAACGAACCTAGATCTAAGATGGTGCCCACCTTTTATACCTCCCTCTGACCATGAGCCCAGGTGACCAGCAACCAATGGGCTCCTACCTACGCTCAGGAACCGCCCCCTATCTGCCCCTACAGCACTGGGTGTTCCACCCCTCCCTCCCCACTCCAGCAGGGACATGGTCGGTCGTGCCTGCACTTATGTCTAGTGGGAGCACCGTTGAGCTGTCCCTCGGAAATGGGGTGTGTGTGCTGTATGCAGCTAACTGAGCCCTGGTCCATACTCCATCCTTACCCGGGAGTGGAATATCACACCTCTGGACTGAGGTGCAATACCCCTGTAGCGGCCGAACCCTCGGGGCGCTACACATTGAGGTCCTGGGACTATTGGGGCCAATCCAGCACCTCCATTTCTTTGCCAATCTCGACGCATGCCTAGGGTCGTTGTCCTGCTGGAACACTATTTCGCCCTTTTCATACCCATAGTACTTGATTGTACGAAGTAACTCATCCTGCAGGATACTCACATATAGCTCAGCATTGAGACCACCATCGATCCTCTTCAAGTATCCAACACCTTTGGCTGTGAAACAACCCCATATCATCAGGCTTCTTTCAACGAACTTGACGGTTCCTTCAATTTCTCGATCCGTTAGCCCATTTTTCCCTTGTTTCTTCCAGATCCATTTGCACACATCAGAGCCTAAAAAAAACAAAAACAAGCAAAATACCCAAATAACTGGAAGTAAATGGATAAATCGCACAGTGCAAAAATAATGCTAAATAATAAAGGGTATTTAGTTAACATAATTTTGATCAAAATAATGTAAAAGCTATCCCGCCACGTCAAGGCAACCCTTATTGGACAAGGAATAATTTTGATCAAAATAATGTAAAAGCTATCCCGCCACGTCAAATACAAAGATACAAAATAAGGTAAGTAAATCCAAACAACAAAAAGCAGTACATTCAGATAAATTTGTAACGTCGATTTAGCCATAGGGCAAGGAGAGATAATGGAAAAGGGTTCAGGTCTCGGGGAAGAGGTATAGGATCCTGCCTAGTGGGGCGGATGGCTAAAGTACAATAGAGGTAATCTAAGAGTGTTATTTGTGGCGCCCCTGAGGGTTTGGTCACCACAGAGTTATTGCATCTCATCCAGAGATGTGGTACCTCACTCTCAGGTAAGGAAGGAGTATGGCTCAGGACCCTGACACTACATCCACTACACCACATTTCCGGGGGACAGGGCAAGATTGCTCCTACGGGAGAGCACAGTCGCTGGTCCCTGGCTGGAGTGGGGAGGAACCACTTAGAAAGGGGGAACTATGTAGTGGATGGGTGGAGGACGTAGATCCTGGGAGCACTGGAGTAGGAGTATAAGTATGGGAGCCATCTTAGATCAAGGGGAGTCCCGACAGAGAGTTCCAGTCCCGACGGACTGAGGTGAAGACAGGGAGCAGGGGCTCTGTATGAGCTCTGCTCCACAGGCGGGCCTAGTCAGGAGGCCTGAGCCTGAGAGGAGTGGGAGCAGGAAGGCTCCAGGAACAGAATGGACCCCAGGGGTACGGGCCGTGCAGAAAGCCACCCATACGCCCGCCGCTACTAGAAAGTAGGGGGGTCAGGCCAGAAGAAGGGAACCGGTCCCTCAACTAGCACGGAGCTACAAGGCCCAACTAGGAAACCGTAGGCTGCAGCACTTCAAGTACCGCAGGCCACAAGTCCACACCAGTACACTAAGAAGGTAGCCGCATAGGACCCAGGGGACGGAACACACGTCGCCCACCAAGGCCCGAGGATACCGGATAGAAGTGCCACTGGGTGTGAGGTGTAGGGAGCAGGCCAGAGAGGGGACACACAGAAGGGGGTCCTGTAAAATGCTCCGGAGTTACCTGAGGGTCGGCTGAACCCCTCACTGCGTGAACACAGGACGCCGTGGGCCTTGCACTGGCGCCTGTAACTGGAACTGCTATAATCGTGAGTAAAGACCCTGGGACTGCACTATCTGACTCCGTGTTATTACTGACTACCTGCACCATAACCACCATCATCTATACACGCTGCCCTGGAGCTACACTCTTCCTGTGGGGAGCTATACCACCTTTGCTGCTATACCACCGGCTTCACAGGACTGTTCCGCAGCGGCGGTCTCTATTAACCGCACTCCACAGGTGGCGTAGTCGGACATTAAACACCTTAACACAAAGACTACCCTTGGTTTGACCGCCCTGGGTCATGGACCGGGTTGCCGCCACGGTGACTACAACTCCCAGCATCTACAGGCCCAGATCCGGGTACCCCACGGCCCAGGGGGCACGTCAGTAACACCTACCAGACTGCCTATAAGGAGGAGGGTTAAAGGCATGGGTGCCAGGGCTGAGGACACAATGTCACAATGCAGCAATAAACTACCTGGAAAGTACAGAAAAGAGCCAAGTTATCAAGGGCCACTTGTATAGCAAGGGTGTACACCCTGTTAAGTTTCATTGAGCTACTAGTATCTTAGAGGTGTAGAGGCACTGTACCTTAACCGCTGTAAGTGTGGGGAGCCTGGTGAAGAACGCGGTGTCCACCGCTGGTTCCTGGTGCTAAAGTGTTGTGGGGAGGGCCCCTCTATATATGGGAGTGACAGGGTAATAAACCTATCAGGGCCAGGGCTGCAGAGCGTATTGCAGCGGAAAGCGGAAGTGCCCGAGTGACGTCACCGGATGTGACGTATCGCTGGTGCGTGCGGTCCAGGGCATTGAGGCTTGCGTTCCACAAAGTAGGAAGTGGGCGTGCCTGACTGGGAGGACCTGTATCACGTGCTCCGGAGGTGTGTATGCGCTGCAGCCATAGCGCTGTTAATGGTGAAGAAGGTCTATCTAGAGAAGGGACGGGATCAGAGGTATGGGATATATGAAAGAGAAGGGAACAGTAGATGAAACAAGGAATACAAAAATTCAATTGTAAGTCTGGTACACGTTAATTGCTATAGTACAACTATTGGTCCACTGGACATATATATAGAGCCAACCGGTCATTCGCGAGTATTATTGTGTCACCCTGGCCTGGATGCCACAAGTGTAATTAAAGCTGTGTCTGAGAGCAAGGGGGAGGTTCTCTAGTCAGGGGAACATTAGCATGCAATGCCTCCTGTCTCAGGCCAGTAGGGGGAGCTGGCTGCCCCTATAAAAGCTGGTGCTGGGGGCAGGGTTAGAGAGAACTTCATGGCCTGTCTCAGCACTGAGACTTGTCCCAGAGCAGAGCAGGGACAGACAGTTGCACTGCACCTAAGAGGAAGTGTGGCAGGAGGAGAGCCACAAGCCAGAGACAAGAGGCGAAGAGAGCCTGTCTTGGCAGATAAAAGACTTACTTTACCAGACTTTGGTGTCTGAGGCTGAGAGGATTCTACATCCTCCAGCAGATAACCAGTCCGCAAGGGACTGTATATTCCTTGGCCTAAGAAGCCTGGAGGCCCTGCCACAACAGAAGGTACCAGTAAAGCCGTACCAGGCTGGGAGCAGAAAGGAACCCACGTCGCAGGCCATACAGGTGAGAATACACGGAAAGCTCGGAAACGTGGGCTGTTACCCTATAACGAGGAGATAGCCAGAAGGAGCACAGAAAGCACGGTAGGCCTACACCCTCACCCTGACCAGGGCCAATTTCCCCGTTGCTCTCAGACATCCAGGTCCCCTCCTTGCTGGGACTGTTTATGGGTCAGTTTACCTGTTTCAGTAAAGACCCTGGACTGCAACCTATTGTCTGTGTGCTCCTTCGCGCCTCCAGCACTACCGGTACTGGGACTCTCACCACCATCACTCCCAACATCCATTATACTGCCCTGGGGCCGCACTCTTCCCGTGGGGAGTCACACTACCCTAGCTGCACACCTCATCAGCCCCAGCGGTCTGCATGCAGCGGCGGTTCCTAATAACCGCAATCCACGGGTGGCGTAGTCGGATATAAACATCGGCACATAACGGACTACCACTGGCCTGACCACCCTGAGCCACGGAACCGGGTTGCCACTACTACTCCCATCATTCCCAGACTGCCCAGATCCGAGTGCCCCACGGCCCAGGGGGCGAGTCAGCTTTGGCGTAGTCGGCAGGATCTCGTGCCCGCAACCACTGGGTACTGCGTGCCTGAAAAAGACTTTTTTAACTTACCTGTGGCGAAGTTTCCCGCCGTCCGGAGTCGTTTCCCGCCATCCGGAGCCGATTCCCGCCATCAGACGCCATCTTGGACCGTTTCCCGCCATCTTCTGCCGTCTTCCCGCCATCCGCAGCTGTTTCCCGCCATCGGACGCCATCTTTAGGACGCCGCGCGGGAAGAGGAGGGGCGTGGACGTCAAAACCGCGCGAGATCCGAAGCGCCGCCCCACTCACCGACGCTGCGCAAGGTCCTGGAAGGGAGAGAGAGCGACGCTGACGTCATCAGGACGCGACGCAAGGTCCTCGTCCATAGCAGCAGCAGCGGAGCCGCGGCCTACAGAAGAGGATCGCCGGAAGGTAGGCCACGCTCAACTAGGGGGGAGGAAGATGTCGGATACAGAGGCGCCCACTACCACCAACGCAGCTGCAGCAGCGGTGATGCCCTTTTCCCTGCCCTACATCCCTGGAGCGGCCTGGCTGCCCAAATACTCAGGGGAGCCCCATGCCCTAACTGACTTCAAGGAAAGGCTATACAGTTTGTTCCACGTTTACCCCCTGACAGAGGAACAGAAGGTCAGCATATTAACAGGGCAGTTAACTGGCGCAGCCCAGAGGGAGGTAAAATCATGGCCCACTGAGGAGAAAAGGACTGTGAAGGGTATTCTGGCCCGGCTGTGGGGTACCTTTGACACACGTACCTCCGCTGAAATTAAAATGAGGTTCTATGGGTGTAAGCAGCGGGCACAGGACAGCATCAGAGACTATGCCCTAAATCTGCAGGAAGCCTTGAGGGCTATTCAACAAACTGACCCTGGCAGTGTGCAGGAAACGGATAAGCTGCTAACAGAACAATTCATAGAAGGTCTGCTGTCTAGCACCCACAGGGCCCAACTGCGCCTCATGTTCTTTCAGAACCCCGACCTGACCTTTGCCCAATTTAAGGACAGGGCCATAAGGGTGCTCCGTGAACCTGCAACCAGTGGCACTATAAACCCCCGGCGCCGTGCTATCACCTACCACCAGGAGGCGGCGCCCTCCTCTATGGACCCCGTGGGGGCTGATGCACAGGCCCTGAACCAAGCCCCGTCGAAAGACCTGCACCACCAAGTCCAGGAGCTGACCAGGAGCGTCGCGGCGTTGACCAGGACCGTCCAGGCGTTGCAAGTGGACCCGTCAAGACCCATCGAGCTGGCTTCAAGTCCGGAGGATGTCCCGTGGCGTCGACAGAGGAGGATCCTGTCGTTCCGAGGGAGGCCCACAGACCGCTACGCAGAGGATGGACAGCCCATTTGCCGTCGATGCAACCAGCCCGGACACATTTCCAGGTACTGTAATTTAAACGGGTCCAACCTGGGGCAGATGGCCAACCCCCAGGCATAAGATCACCAGGCCCTTACAATTGGCGTAATAAGTACGTTGGGGGGCGCCCGGTTTTACCCGTGGTGCTGGACGGTATCCCCATGAGCGCCTTGCTGGATACTGGGTCACAAGTAACCACTATCCCTTATGTACTTTTTAAGCAGTATTGGACTGATGCTGATATCACACGGTATCCAGACAGTAACTTGAGCATCATCACCAGTAATGGCTTACCCGTGCCGCAGATGGGGTTCAAGGAGATGACCATTAAAATTGGTAAAGTTGAACTACCGGCACAGGGAGTGATTATTGTGGACATTGACCGTCGTGAAAGTCACCCTAAAATAACTGTGGGTACTAACGTAATTGAAAATTGTCTTTCAGAGGTAATTGTAATCTTACAACAGGTGGCGGTGAATGCTAGTTCCAGCCAACAGAGAGTCCTCAACAAGGAGATAAAAGCCCTGATGAGACGGCAGCAGGTAGAACTGTCTGGTGGTGAGATCGGTAGTGTAAGACTGAGTGACCCATTCCCCATTTCCATGCCTCCCAAAAGTGAAATGATGATCTGGTGTCGGACTGCAATCGGGTTGAGAGGTAGAGACTACCAAGCCATGGTAGAACCCGTGTACTCAGACAGCAGGCCCACCATTTTGACAGCCCGGGGGGTGGTTGATGTCCGTCATGGGAGGGTGCCCGTCCGCATCCTCAACATTGGGGAGAGGGAAGTACACTTACCCAGGTATGCTACACTCGCCAAACTGTTTGTCGTCGAACACAAAGCTATCAGGGCCGTGGAACCCTTGCCTCCATCTCCACAGGCGGAGGGTAATGGCTCCCAGAAACAAAAGGAGGACTGGTGCCAGAAACTTCATGTGGGTGCTGACTCCACTCCCCTGCACCAAAAACAAGGAGTCTACCGGGTGGTACAGGAGTACGAGAGAGTCTTTAGTAAGCACCCGCTAGACTTCGGCAGAGTAAAGGGGATAGAACACCACATCCCCACCGGGAGCCACCCACCAATAAAAGAGAGGCACAGACCTGCACCCCCTGCACATTATCAGAACGCAAAGGGCATGCTAAGAGAGATGAAAGAAGCTGGGGTCATTAGAGACAGCTGTAGCCCCTGGGCAGCCCCCTTGGTTCTGGTCAAAAAGCAAGACGGCACCATGAGAATATGCGTAGACTATAGACAAATCAATCGTATCACCCACTAAGACGCGTATCCGCTGCCTAGAATAGAGGAGTCTTTAGCCGCACTAAAATCAGCTAACTTCTTTTCTACTTTGGACCTTACTAGCGGGTACTGGCAGGTTCCTGTGGCAGAGGCTGACAAGGAGAAGACCGCCTTCACCACCCCGATGGGATTGAGTGAGTTCAACTGTATGCCTTTCAGGCTCTGCAACGCACCAGGGACCTTCCAGCGGCTGATGGAATGCTGTCTAGGGCACCGAAACTTCGAGACGGTCCTCCTTTACCTGGACGCCGTGATCGTCTATTCGAAAACCTACGAGGACCATCTAAAGCACCTGGCCGAGGTGTTCGAAGCCCTGGCAGGCTACGGCCTGAAGGTGAAACCATCGAAGTGTCACCTGCTGAAACCAAAGGTCCAGTACCTAGGGCACGTGGTAAGCGCGGAAGGAGTGGCCCCCGACCCTGACAAGGTCATGGCAATCAAGAGCTGGCCAAGCCCCTCGAACATCAAAGAGGTGAGACAGTTTCTCGGGTTGGTAGGCTACTACCGAAGGTTCATCCCCGGGTTCACTAAGATGGCAGCTCCTATGCAGGACCTCCTGATCGGACAGTCTAAGTCCCGAAGTCAAAAGCCACCCTTCAAGTGGGATAAACCGGAAGAGGAGTCCTTCCGCCAGCTAAAGATGGCCCTCACGGGGGATGAGATCCTGGCCTACCCTGATTACGGCCAGCCTTTCATTCTCCACACAGACGCCAGTAATGTGGGACTGGGAGCCGTACTGTCCCAAAACCAACAGGGCAGAGAACGGGTGATCGCATACGCCAGTCGGAAGCTGAGGCCCACCGAGAGGAACCCGGAGAATTACAGCTCCTTCAAGCTAGAATTCTTGGCAGTGGTGTGGGCCGTGACGGAACGCTTCAAGCATTACCTGGCCTCCGCAAAGTTCACCGTGTACACGGACAATAACCCGTTGACACACCTGGACAATGCAAGACTGGGTGCCCTAGAACAGCGGTGGATGGTCCGTCTCTCCAACTATGACTTCGTGATCAAGTACCGGGCCGGCAAAACCAATGCCAACGCTGACGCCCTATCGAGGATGCCTCACTTACCTGAAGGTGACGAAGACCCAGAAGAGCTGGAGGAGGTAGAACTCCCCGCGTTTCATCGGTATGGAGCCGCTCAATACTCCCACCGTGTGAAGGAGGAGGATCTAACAACCGTGATGTTCAATCCCCTACCTCACCACAGCTGGGCCGAGACCCAAGATAGTGACCCTGCCATCTGTCTGGTGAAAGAACTGCTGACCCAGGAAGACGCCCGTATGAATCCGGATGCTCCAGAGGAAGCTAGACAGCTATGGAAGGAGAAGAGCAAGCTGTTCGTCTACGAAGGCAAGTTGTGCAGAAGGATTGTCAACCACCGGACGCACGAGCTGACCTGGCAAGTCGTGGTCCCAAGGCGGGATGCAGCTATGGTCCTGGGGGCTTACCATGACAGAGTGGGACACTTCGGTTGGAAGAAACTGGAGTTCCTACTAAGAGGAAGGTTCTTTTGGGTCGGCATGAGAGGAGCTGTAGAAAAATGGTGCAGAGACTGTGGCCCTTGTCACCTAAGGAGGAAGGACCGTGCCAGCCAGAAGACACCCTTGAGGCCCATCGTCACCACGCAGCCTCTTGAGCTGGTAGCTCTGGACCATGTCAAATTGGCTCCCAGCCGGTCAGGATACATCTATGCCCTGACAATCGTGGACCACTATTCCCGTTTTCTAGTGGTGGTCCCGGTAAAGGACTTGACAGCCCAAACAGCGGCCAGAGCCTTCCAGCAATACTTCTGCCGTCCACACGGGTATCCGGAACAGGTCCTGACAGACCAGGGTCCAGCGTTCGAGGCTGAAATCTTCCAGGAGTTCTGCAACCTCTATGGCTGTAAGAAAATTCATACAACGCCTTGCCATCCACAAACCAACGGGATGTGTGAGAAGATGAACAATATAGTCATTGATCTCCTGAAGACGTTGCCCCTGGAGGAACACAGCCTGTGGCCAGAAAAACTGCCGGACCTGATAGACCTATACAACAATATCCCGGTGAATGCTACAAACTGCACCCCGGCTTACCTGATGCGAGCTAGACCAGGTAGGCTGCCCGTAGACCTGGAGATGGGAGTCCTAATACCTGAGGACACCTCCCCGGATGCGGACTGGGATACGGAAAGGCAACTGCAGTACAAGAAGGTACAGGAGAGTGTGGAGAAGAGCCTGGCCCAGGTGAGAGAGAGGCAAGAAAAACTCTTCAATCAACACGCCCCTGCTGGTCCCCTAGAACCTGGTGAGCAAGTCCTAAAGCGAAAAAGAAGGCTACATAAGTTGGACGACCAGTGGGAAAGGGAACCCTACACCGTACTGCAGTCTGACCACGACAACCCAAAGGTGTGCGTAATCACCAAGGACGGAGGAGAAACCACTAGCACCGTCTCCAGAGACCACTTCAAAAGATGCCCCGAGCAACTCCGTAGTGCAGAAGAGGATCAGAGTGACCTTGAACCCGCAGAGGACAAGGAAGAAATGATCAGCACCGTTCTCGGAGAGTTCCCTCAGTCCTGGACTCGCATAAATGGTGCCATAGTGGTACCTGTCCTGCATTTCCTGCAACCGGCACAGCAACAACCAACACCAGAGCCGGAAGGTGAAGAGGAGCAAGCGGTTCCAGAGGCAGAAGAGCCTGTACCAGCAGCCCAGGAGAGTCAACCCTCTGCTGACAGTGAGCCTGCCATGCCTGCGGTAAGCCAAAGAACCCGCAGACAGCTGCCTGCCCTACCTGTACACCCAGCTGGTAGCTGTACCCCTAACGCTAGTGGGGAAAGCCAGGTTGGTCCACCACCAGACAGTGGGCTACGTAGGTCAACCAGGAGCACAAAGGGACAGATGCCCGCTCGCTGGAGAATATAGAGTGTACTAAAATTGTAAAGGACCCTGTTGCCAAATGTTGAATTGTTTGCAAAGTTACATGCATGTTTGGTAATTCTGTGTTTCAGTTTCTTGCAGCTACCGTAAGGACTCAAAGGTTATGGACTTTTATAACCGGGACCTTGTATGGACTGCATTTGGAGCCTAACCAAGGAATGAACTAAGACTGTAAAGGACTTGGGGTAGGACAGACCCCCACCTGGTTAAGGCTCCCTGTTGTATTGGTGATATGGACACCCCATCACAGACCACACTGTGACCTTAAGAACTCAATCTGTGCGTCGTCTGTCTGTTAATGTTTTATGGTATGCATATTGTCTTTGTTTGCTGTTTAGTCCCGGAGTACTAAATTTCACTAGGGGGGAATGTGTCACCCTGGCCTGGATGCCACAAGTGTAATTAAAGCTGTGTCTGAGAGCAAGGGGGAGGTTCTCTAGTCAGGCGAACATTAGCATGCAATGCCTCCTGTCTCAGGCCAGTAGGGGGAGCTGGCTGCCCCTATAAAAGCTGGTGCTGGGGGCAGGGTTAGAGAGAACTTTATGGCCTGTCTCAGCACTGAGACTTGTCCCAGAGCCGAGCAGGGACAGACAGTTGCACTGCACCTAAGAGAAAGTGTGGCAGGAGGAGAGCCACAAGCCAGAGACAAGAGGCGAAGAGAGCCTGTCTTGGCAGATAAAAGACTTACTTTACCAGACTTTGGTGTCTGAGGCTGAGAGGATTCTACATCCTCCAGCAGATAACCAGTCCGCAAGGGACTGTATATTCGTTGGCCTAAGAAGCCTGGAGGCCCTGCCACAACAGAAGGGACCAGTAAAGCCGTACCAGGCTGGGAGCAGAAAGGAACCCACGTCGCAGGCCATACTGGCGAGAATACACGGAAAGCTCGGAAACGTGGGCTGTTACCCTATAACGAGGAGATAGCCAGAAGGAGCGCAGAAAGCACGGTAGGCCTACACCCTCACCCTGACCAGGGCCAATTTCCCCGTTGCTCTCAGACATCCAGGCCCCTCCTAGCAGGGACTGTTTATGGGTCAGTTTACCTGTTTCAGTAAAGACCCTGGACTGCAACCTATTGTCTGTGTGCTCCTTCGCGCCTCCAGAACTACCGGTACTGGGACTCTCACCACCATCACTCCCAACATCCATTATACTGCCCTGGGGCCGCACTCTTCCCGTGGGGAGTCACACTACCCTAGCTGCACACCTCATCAGCCCCAGCGGTCTGCATGCAGCGGCGGTTCCTGATAACCGCAATCCACGGGTGGCGTAGTCGGATATAAACATCGGCACATAACGGACTACCACTGGCCTGACCACCCTGAGCCACGGAACCGGGTTGCCACTACTACTCCCATCATTCCCAGACTGCCCGGATCCGAGTGCCCCACGGCCCAGGGGGCGAGTCATTATCATATGTACAGTACAGACCAAAAGTTTGGACACACCTTCTCATTTAAAGATTTTTCTGTATTTTCATGACTTTGAAAATTGTACATTCACACTGAAGGCATCAAAACTATGAATTAACACATGTGGAATTATATACTTAACAAAAAAGTGTGAAACAACTAAAAATATGTCTTGTATTCTAGGTTCTTCAAAGTAGCCAACTTTTGCTTTGATGCCTGCTTTGCACACTCTTGGCATTCTCTTGATGAGCTTCAAGAGGTAGTCACCGGAAATGGTCTTCCAACAATCTTGAAGGAGTTCCCAGAGATGCTTACCACTTGTTGGCCCTTTTGCCTTCACTTTGCGGTCCAGCTCACCCAAAACCATCTCGATTGGGTTCAGGTCTGGTGAATGTGGAGGCCATGTCATCTGGCATAGCACCCCATCACTCTCCCACTTGGTCAAATAGCCCTTACACAGCCTGGAGGTGTGTTTGGGGTCATTGTCCTGTTGAAAAATAAATGATGGTCCAACTAAACGCAAACCGGATGGAATAGCATGCCACTGCAAGATGCTGTGGTAGCCATGCTGGTTCAGTATGCCTTCAATTTTGAATAAATCCCCAACAGTGTCACCAGCAAAGCACCATCACATCTCCTCCTCCATGCTTCACAGTGGGAACCAGGCATGTAGAGTGCATTCGTTCACCTTTTCTGTGTCGCACAAAGACACGGTGGTTGGAACCAAAGATCTCAAATTTGGACTCATCAGACCAAAGCACAGATTTCCTCTGGTCTAATGTCCATTCCTTGTGTTCTTTAGCCCAAACAAGTCTCTTCTGCTTGTTGCCTCTCCTTAGCAGTGGTTTCCTAGCAGCTATTTTACCATGAAGGCCTGCTGCACAAAGTCTCCTCTTAACAGTTGTTGTAGAGATGTGTCTGCTGCTAGAACTCTGTGTGGAATTGACCTGGTCTCTAATCTGAGCTGCTGTTAACCTGCGATTTCTGAGGCTGGTGAATCAGATAAGCTTATCCTCAGAAGCAGAGGTGACTCTTGGTCTTCCTTTCCTGGGGCGGTCCTCATGTGAGCCAGTTTCTTTGTAGCGCTTGATGGTTTTTGCAACTGCACTTGGGGACACTTTCAAAGTTTGCCCAATTTTTCGGACTGACTGACCTTCATTTCTTAAAGTAATGATGGGCTCTCGTTTTTCTTTACTTAGCTGCTTGTTTCTTGCCATAATACAAATTCTAACAGTCTATTCAGTAGGACTATCAGCTGTGTATCCACCTGACATCTGCACAACACAACTGATGGTCCCAACCCCATTTATAAGGCAAGAAATCCCACTTATTAGACTGGCAGGCCACACCTGTGAAGTGAAAACCATTTCCGGTGACTACCTCTTGAAGCTCATCAGGAGAATGCCAAGAGTGTGCAAAGCTGTCATCCAAGCAAAAGGTGGCTACTTTGAAGAACCTAGAATATAAGACATATTTTCAGTTGTTTCACACTTTTTTGTTAAGTATATAATTCCACATGTGTTAATTGATAGTTTTGATGCCTTCAGTGTGAATGTACAATTTTCAAAGTCATGAAAATACAGAAAAATCTTTAAATGAGAAGGTGTGTCCAAACTTTTGGTCTGTACTGTACATATTACATGAGTATATATACATACAAATATGTCGATGGACATAGAACTTAAGTCCACCTTAGGTTAACATCAAGGAACCTCACTCCAATCTTGGATCTAAAGTATTGAAGGCATAAAGACAACTCCATTAAGACTAGGACCCAAGTCCGACTACCTGTAATATATGTATGTAAACTTATAAAATATATAGAAGCCGACCGTAAATAGTAGGGGGAGCCCCTATGTAAAGGTGAGTAAGTCATACTCCCTATTTAGTCCTTTTGGTGATAAGGATTCTAATTCATGGATCCAATACGCCTCTCTTTGTTTTAGGAGGCAAACTCGATCACCACTCCGGCGCGGTGGTAGTACCTGTTCTAGGATTTGAAATTTAAGCTGGTATATACTATGGCCTGTGGTAACGAAATGGTAGGGTATGGGTAATAGCAAATTTTTACAGCGGATTGTAGATTTATGTTTAGATATTCTGTCCTTCACCGGTTGGGTAGATTCGCCAATATAAATCAGACCACACAGACATTTTATGAGATAAATCACAAAGGAATTATCGCAGGTGAAATAGTCTTTGATATTGTACTTCTTGCCGGCATGGGGATGATAAACAATATTGCCTTTCTGAATGTTGTTACATTGACGGCATTGTAAGCAAGGAAAGGTGCCCCTGTTTTGGGATTTTGAAGGAAACGTTGTCTGGGTCCTGGTTTACTCGTGCCGACATCTGCACGTATAAGTGAATCTTTAAGGTTTGGGGCTTTCTTAAAGCAGGGCATAAATGACTGTTGGAAAGAGGTGATAGTGGGATAACCCGTCTGTAATAAATTCCAATGTTTCCAGATTGTTTTGTGTAGGATATAGGCGTAAGGATGGAATGTATGAACGAGAGGGATACGGTCTTTGTTCCTGTGGCTCACCCTTGTGGGACTCACTCTCCGTGCTAGGAGAACAGAGGGGGGATAGCCACGTTCGCTAAATTTAGATCGCATTTCCTGTAGCCGCTCAGCTCTAGTATTTGAGTCTGTCACAATTCGTTCAACCCTTTTAAACTGGGATTTTGGTATGGACTTTTTCATGGACATGGGATGGTTACTGGTAAAGTATAGTAGGCCGTTGCGGTCAGTCGGCTTGGAGTAGAGGTCCGTAGTGAGGTACCCCTCGGTATCTTTCATCTCCATGGTGTCCAAGAAACTTACTTTTTGGTAGTCATAGGTCATGGTGAAGCCTAGATCAGGCCAGGCAGAATTTAAGAAGGCATAGAAGGATTCCAAGGACTCCAATGGGCCATCCCAAATGCAAAAGATGTCATCTATAAATCTTTTCCATACAATAGAATGTGCCTGAAAAAGTGAATGGGAATAGACCACTTGGCTATCAAATGCGGCCATATAGCAGTTTGCGTAAGGGGAGGCCACATTTGAGCCCATAGCCGTGCCTTTGATCTGTAAGTAATATGTGTCCTGGAATAAAAAATATTTTTTAGTGAGAACCAGGGTGAGTAGTTCGATGGAGAGGTCAATCACTCATGGATCAGTTTGTGATTCCAACAGTAGGGCCCGTACTGCATTTATGCCATGTTCATGGGGTATTGATGTGTACAAATTCTTGACATCAAAGGAGCCAAGTATAGTGCCAGGAGGGACCTGCTTCAAGTTGTGTAATATTGTAAGGAAAGCCCCTGTGTTCAAGAGGAAAGATGGGCTTCTCTGTATCAGTGGCGTAAGGATTTTTTCCAAAAATATGGACAGGGGAGATAAGAGAGACTCCGTAGAGGCCACTATGGGTCGCCCCGGGGGTTCAGTAAGGCTTTTGTGTATTTTAGGTAATACATAAAAAACGGTGTTATGGGATGTACCTTAGTGAGAAATTCACCTGTTTTAATATCAATGATACCTGCTGCAATGAAGCGGTTAATGACAGTGCGAATCAGACTACTGAACTGGGAGGTAGGGTCCTGGGGTAAACGATGATATGTGGTGGTGTCACTGAGTTGCCGTTCTATCTCGTTAGTGTGCTGACTTCTATCCATGATGACAATAGCTCCCCCTTTATCAGCTGGTTTGATGATAATGCTCCTGTCCTCCCTTAGACCATTAAGGGCCTGCTGATCCAGGGGAGATAGATTGGGTTCATAGTGGAGTTTGCTCTTATCTATCTTGGACCGTAGTTCCCTAAAGGCAGTATCAACAAACCAATAAAGGTCTCAAGTGCATGGGAACCCGGAGTTGGCCTATATGTACTTCGAGTATAGAGACCTAGACTCTTGGATGTGATAGCTACGTCAAGGTCAGAGGAGGTGGTAGAGGTAGAGTCAGTAGTGCCGGGGGACCCTTCAGACCCACCTTATTTTCTGACCTACCTGATTACTGCAACCGTTTTGAGCAAATTCTTAACAAGTGCTCATTCGATCTGATGACACTAACTGTCGATTTTTTACATAAAGCTATTACTTCCACCAGCAGGCCCTTAATGGTCTAAGGGAGGACAGGAGCATTATCATCAAACCAGCTGATAAAGGGGGAGCTACTGTCATCATGGATAGAAGTCAGTACACTAACGAGATAGAACAGCTACTCAGTGACACCACCACATATCATCGTTTACCCCAGGACCCTACCTCCCAGTTCAGTAGTCTGATTCGCACTGTCATTAACCGCTTCATTGCAGCAGGTATCATTGATATTAAAACAGGTGAATTTCTCACTAAGATACATCCCATAACACCGTTTTTTAATGTATTACCTAAAATACACAAAAGCCTTACTGAACCCCCGGGACGACCCATAGTGGCCTCTACGGAGTCTCTCTTATCTCCCCTGTCCATATTTTTGGAAAAAAATCCTTACGCCACTGATACAGAGAAGCCCATCTTTCCTCTTGGACACAGGGGCTTTCCTTACAATATTACACAACTTGAAGCAGGTCCCTCCTGTCACTATACTTGTCTCCTTTGATGTCAAGAATTTGTACACATCAATACCCCATGAACATGGCATAAATACAGTACGGGCCCTACTGTTGGAATCACAAACTGATCCATGAGTGATTGACCTCTCCATCGAACTACTCACCCTGGTTCTCACTAAAAATTAGTTTTTATTCCAGGACACATATTACTTACAGATCAAAGGCACGGCTATGGGCTCAAATGTGGCCTCCCCTTACGCAAACTGCTATATGGCTGCATTTGATAGCCAAGTGATCTATTCCCATTCACTTTTTCAGGCACATTCTATTGTATGGAAAAGATTTATAGATGACATCTTTTGCATTTAGGATGGCCCATTGGAGTCCTTGGAATCCTTCTATGCCTTCTTAAATTCTGCCTGGCCTGATCTAGGCTTCACCATGACCTATGACTACCAAAAAGTAAGTTTCTTGGACAGCATGGTGATGAAAGATACTGAGGGGTACCTCACTACGGACCTCTACTCCAAGCCGACTGACCGCAACGGCCTACTACACTTTACCAGTAACCATCCCATGTCCATGAAAAAGTCCATACCAAAATCCCAGTTTAAAAGGGTTGAACGAATTGTGACAGACTCAAATACTAGAGCTGAGCGGCTACAGGAAATGCGATCTAAATTTAGCGAACGTGGCTATCCCCCCTCTGTTCTCCTAGCACAGAGAGTGAGTCCCACAAGGGTGAGCCCCAGGAACAAAGACCGTATACCTTTCGTTCATACATTCCATCCTTACGCCTATATCCTACACAAAACAATCCGGAAACATTGGAATTTATTACAGACGGGTTATCCCACTATCACCTCTTTCCAACAGCCATTTATGCCCTGCTTTAAGAGAGCCCCAAACCTTAAAGATTCACTTATATGCGCAGATGTCGGTACGAGTAAACCAGGACCCAGACAACGTTTCCTTCAAAATCCCAAAGCAGGCACCTTTCCTTGCTTACAATGCTGTCAATGTAACAACATTCAGAAAGGCAATATTGTTTACCATCCCCATACCGGCAAGAAGTACAATATCAAAGACTATTTCACCTGCGATAGTTCCTTTGTGATTTATCTCATAAAATGTCCGTGTGGTCTGATTTATATTGGCGAAACTACCCAACCGGTGAAGGACAGAATATCTAAACATAAATCTACAATCCGCTGTAAAAATTTGCTATTACCCGTACCCTACCATTTCGTTACCACAGGCCATAGTATATCCCAGCTTAAATTTCAAGGCCTAGAACAAGTACTACCACCGCGCCGGGGTGGTGATCGAGTTCGCCTCCTAAAACAAAGAGAGGCGTATTGGATCCATGAATTAGAATCCTTATCACCAAAAGGACTAACTAGGGAGTATACTTATGTGGGCATAAGCATCTCTGTAAATACCTTCTGTTGCTAATAATGCCTGTGAGTGGCGCTATCACTGGCCGCTCACAGGCATCACATGACCCCCGGCTGCAGCCGGCGCTGATATCCGCTGACATCACGACAAGTCCAGGCTGCAGCCGCGGGTCCCTCTTCCGCGTTCCACCGGTGGATGCTGGGTTGTGGGCGGGGTTATTCCCCTGCATCACACATAGCATCCACCGCGCGCTCAATCTCTCCCCATTCATTGGGAAAGCACGCGGTGGATGCTGGGTGTGACACGGGGGGTAACCCCACCCACATCCCGGCAGCCACTGCGGGGACCCCAGCGCTGAGTCACGCCTCACTTGTCGTGACGTCAGCACGGGGTCACGTGATGCCTGTGAGCGGCCACCGATAGTGCTGCTCACAGGCATTATCTGCAGCATAAGTTATTTTCAAATATACTTATGCCCACATGCTGAATACATTGGGCAATTTAAAAAAAAGTAGCGGACAACTTCTTTAAGTACTATATTTATATGCTCTTGGAAAATGCTTTTAAAGTCACCACCATTTACCTTTAGTTTCTTTACTGTAGACAAAGAAAAGCTGGGGGAAATATATTTTTACCTAAATGGTTGTGAAGTGTTTTCTAAATACCAACCTAAGGCATTCTGGTCTTTTCCAAACCCACCATCAGTCCCAGCCTCCACAACAGCATCAGCAGATATTAGCATGCTAATCTGGTCATTTGGTTGGCTACCTTTAATCAAAGGCGTTATCCAGGATTTTTTTTTTCCTGTGGGGCTAAGAACATATTGGCATCACACAGGCACTGTTTGTGGTCACCTGTACAGAGATCTGGAATGACACAGGGGTCCCTGGTTTATATAGTGAGCAGCTCCACCCAGTGCTGACATCAGGAAGAAACACAAACTAACAGGATTAACCCCATAGCTTCTGGACTGGCAGAGCCACAAGTCCCAGGAATAAAATAGGATTGATGTTGTCAAGCATCACCCACAACGAAGGTGCAGCGGTGCCTAGCGGCCGAAGCACAGACCGTCACAGATGTTACAATTGGCAGGTAGTTGTCAACTTCCTGTCTGCTCTGCTGTGTGCCGATTTCTCCCAGTTCGGATCGCTCATGAACCTTTCCTGACAGTGTCAGACCCACCAGAGGATTTTATTCTGAGGGCCCACTTTTCTCCCCCACTCAAGAGCACCATAGCAGCTGCAAGATTTTCACTATTAACTCTCCTGAAGGAGAAGCCAGGGCCCACCAGAGGATTCTCCGGTTCTCAGGTGGGCCAGCCTAACCCTAGTTCCTGATGATACTCAGGCAGCAGGGATCCATCTGTCAATCAACATAACGTTGGCAGTGGCTCCCCATCGACACAGCAGAACAGAAGAGAAGGAACTTCTCTGCCGATGTGATGTCAGCACATCGGGAGAGATTGTCAGGTGGCAGAACAGGTATGCAGTTAGCAACTACACACAGAAAAAAAAGGGCCCAGATAACTCCTTTAATTCATTGTGTCCCTGAAGTAAGGGATTTTTTCTGTTTTCAAGCATACCATACACATTAGATGGCTGTCAGTCGAACAAAGCTTTGATGGTTTGTTTGGCTGACAGATGTCTCAGCCATCTCTCCCATACACAGGAACACTCGCTCTGCCGAGTTCTCCTGTGTTCCCTGTGAGAAAGCTGCAGACAGACCTATCGGCCGGAGGCTTAAAAAAGCGGTCAGCGGTCTCAAATCAGACATGCCCTATCAACATCTCACCCGACTATCAGTTATCCAGGGCTCCAATACAATACATATGAGATTGTCAGGCGAACCCGTCAATGGCGGCTGCAGCCGACAGCAGTCTAAAGTGAATGGGGCCGTTAGGCTTTGTAAAATCCAAAGTGAAAAAAAACATTACTCACAGCTTGTAAAACGACTACAAAACTGACATATTGAAGTGTGACCTCCCTATACACTCGCAATACACTGTGCGTGTTCTACCCGTTCTATGCAAGTTACTGTTCTCAACTGTTTAGAGCCTGAACTGTGACTGTGCAGCTCCAGGGAGCCCCTAGCAATAACCTGCTGATGGTAGAGACTCTCCAATGTCTCCATCTATTTCCAGTACCCTTCATCTTTTACATTAACCCCTTCCTGATGTGGCTAATTTCCTTTTTTCGTTTTTTTTTCATTTTTTCCTCCCCATTTCTTCCAAGAGCCATATCTTTTTCATTTTTCTGTCCACATAGACTTTTGTGATGTTGTCTTTTGCATGATGGGTTTTATTTTGAACGACACCATTCATTTTTACCACGTAGTGTACAGAAAAACTGGAATAAAATTCCAAGTGCGGTGAAATAGTGAAAAAAAATCAATTCTGACATTGTTTTTTGGACATTGTTTTTACAACGTACATTGTGTGGTATAAAGGACCAAACAACATGATTGTCTAGGTCAGTACAATCCCTGCTATACCAAACTTGGCTAGTTTTTTATTAGTTTAGTGTTGAAAAAAATAAGAAATTTGTAAACAAAATATATTTTTTATAGCATCACCATTTTCCCAGACCCCTAACATTTTCATTTTTTGGTCGATGAAGCTGGGTAAGCCCTTTACCACTTTGGGTTTTTACGTTTTTCCTTTTCGTTTTTTACTCCACTTCTTCCCAGAGCCATAACTTTTTTATTTTTCCATCAATATAGCCATGTGAGGGCTTGCTTTTTTGCGGTATGAATTGTACTTTTGAACGACGCCATTGGTTTTACCATATTGTATACTGGAAAATGGGAAAAAAATTCAAAGTGCAGTGAAATTGCAAAAAAAGTGCAATTCCGCAATTTTTTTTTTTTTTGCACCATGTTCAGTAAATGTTAAAACTGACCTGTCGTTATGATTCTCCTGGTCAGTACGAGAATGCAGCTACTGAACATGTATAGGTTCTTTTTTATTTGAATGGTGCAAAAAAAAAAAAAAAGGCGTCATTTTCTGAGACCCGTAGTGTCTCTGTTTTTTGGGATCTGGGGCCGGGTGAGGGCTTATTTTTTGCATGCTGAGCTGACATTTTTATTGATACCATTTTGGGGTAGATACAATCTTTTGATCACCTGCTATTGCACTTTATTGCAGTGTTGGAGCAACCCAAAAAACCTAATTCTGCCGTTTTTATTTTTTTTCTCATTATGTCCTTTACCGATTGGATTACTTCTATTTATATATTGATAGATTCTGAATGCGGCGATACCAAATATGTGTATATTTGAATTTTTTTGTTGTTTTAGTTTGAATGGGGTGAAAGGGGGGTGATTTAAACTTTTATATTTTTTACATTTTTTAAATATTTTTAAAACATTTTTTTTCTTTACACAAGATTCAACAGTCTCCATAGGAGACTAGAAACTGCGATCATCCGATCGCCTGTGTTGCACATAGCAGGGCTGAAGCCCTGCTATGTGTTACAGAAATGCTCACTCCAATACCAACTAGAGCGGTCTCCTGCAGACCCCGGGTTGTCATGCCAACCCATCGGCGACCCGCGGTCATGTGACACAGGCGCCGATGGGTGGGATTAGTGACGCACTTCTGGCGCAGCAGCATTTAACATGTTAATAGGTGTGGGTGGATCATGATCGTGATTCCACCCACGGCTGTTAGGGGCACGTGTCAGCTGTAGAGATCAGCTGTCATGTGCCTGAAAACATGCGGGCTCAACACCGGAGCCCGCATGGAGTGCAGGGATATGCCCTTGGATGTACTCATACGTCCAAGGTCGTAAAGGGGTTAGTTGCTTCTTAATGAATTTTTTTGCGGCGTTGTGGTGACCAAAGAACAACCATGCAATTTTGACGTTTTTAATTGTTTCTCTGTTTATCAGTTAATTAATTTTAGATTTTCATAGATCTTTTATGGACGCAGCAATGTCACATGTGTATTTTTTTTATATTATTATTAATGGGAGAGAAAGTGGAGTGATTTGAATTATGTTTTTATTTTTTCACATTTTTTAAACTTTTTTTTTTTTACTTTCTAGTGTATTTGTCAGTCCACTTAAGTGACTTGAACCTGCCATGGTTTGATCGCCTGTGCCACATACAGCTGTATACATACTACTGTATAGAATGTGTAAAGTAAGAACGAGACCCCATACGGCTATTGTGACAGAAAAATAAAATAAAAAGTTGTGGGTCTTGGAATAAGGGGAGGAAAAAACTAAAGCGCAAAAATGAACAAATTCTGGGTCCTTAAATGGTTAATAACCTATCTTTGACTTTGCACAACTTTCAGAACTACAATACTTTGTTATAGCAGATCAGTGATCTTAGTGACTGCAGCTCTTGGGTACCTCTGTGGTCTATAGAGTTTTATGTATTCAGGATGAGGAGTATGTAAAAACAAACAAACAAACAAAGAAACATATCACCATTACTCCAAGATCTCAGCCCCTAGGCACCAAATCATTGAGAATATCACAAAGGCCACGGCCCCACTATAAGTATTGATAGTGCTAAACGCCGAACATGGACTTCTCCTGGTGCACGAACCGAGCTTTGGAAAAAAGTTTGGGTCTGGTACCTGAACCCATGACTTCCATGACTTCCTGTTTGTTAGGCAATCCCTGTACGTGTCACAGCTGTCTAACAGCCGCGACACATGCAGCCACGGTGGATCAAACCTAGATGCCGAGCACTGCACAAATACTCGGCGAGCACCCGAGTGTGCTTGTTTAAAGGGTTAAACGAGCACGCTCGCTCAACACTAATCTCTACCCATCATCAGTCCCCCGCTACACAACAGCATCAGCAGATATTAGCATGCTAATCTGGACATTTATCTATGTTTAATTAAAGGAGTTATCTGGGACTTTTCTTTTTCTGTGTCGCAGGGTGGCCGATGGACGCATAGAATGACATGTCCCCATGCTGGTCCTGTTAATGCTAATGTCACAGATTGACAGTGACATTTAACAGGTTAATAGTGTTGAGTCACCCCCGTAGTGTTCGAGTTCGGTTCGGTTCGTCGAACACCCGTGTGTTCGCCGAACTGTTCGTCGAACTGTTCGTCGAACACCTTCGAACACCGTTAAAACCAATGGCAGGCAAACAAAAACACATAGAAACACATAGAAAACACCTTCAAAGGTGTCCAAAAGCTGACAAACTGCTCAGAAGACACAACTAACACATGGAAAAGTGACAAGTACATATAGTCATGCGAAAAGAAAAGAGGTAGAGGAGTTAAAGGAGGGGGAGACACAGATATAGGCATGTCATGCCCTTCTAAAATCCAAAAAGTGAGAAGCCGACACGTTCAGTCCGCTCCTGCCCGTGCCACCTCCGCGTCGCCGGGTTTGTGCCAGAGCCGCGGTGAACCCTGACGGCCAGCCCCCCTCTCCCAATACTGGTGCCTGTCCGCTGGTGGGTCGAGCGAGCCCCCCTGTGGTGGAGGCAGCTCTAAGCTTTTTAATTTAAATTGTCTCTCTAATTTGAATGAATACACTTTAAATCCATTTACAAGGATCTATTGGAGGGCAAGTCTCATGCCAGCAGCCGCGGTAATTCCAGCTCCAGTAGCGTCCACTAAAGCTGCTGCAGTTAAAAAGCTTTTATAAGGATCGAGCTCGGCTGTCCACCGCAAGGCATCCTACTGCCAGTCCCAGCCCCTATGCCTTGGGGTGCCTCCTGATGCTCTTCACTGAGTATCCCGTGGTCCCGAAGCATTTCCTTTGAAAAAATTAAGAGTCCAAACTACAGGTGGTGTAGCTTGCTTAACAGCCGGGATAATCCGCTGACTAGCAGACACTGCTACTAGGCACAAAGTATTTCCTGGGCTAGATGCAGTTAAAAATTTGTAATTAGATACTCTCGTTGGATGCTGAGAAAGCATTCCATAGAGTCTCCTGGCACGCCATATATGATTCTCTTAAAAAGCTTGGGGTAGGGGTCTAGGGGACCCTTTTATAGCCAAAATCACGGCCCTGTATCGCAATATGTCACCTAGGCTGAAGATAAATGGAACTGTAGCACCCTGAGGGTTCGGTTGCTACAGAAGTATTGCACCTCACCCAGAGGTGTGATATCTCACTCTCAGGTAAGGATGTAGTGTGGATCAGGACCCGACACCTGCATGCATTACACCACATTGCCGTGGGGCAGGGCGACCAATATGCCCCTGAGATGGGCACGACAGTCCCTGTCCCTGGCTGGAGTGGGGGGAGGGAACACTGAGGAAGGGGAACCCTGTAGTGCAGGAGCAGGGAGGAAGCAGTTCCTGGGTGCATTGAGAAGGGAGTATAAAAGGTGGGCACCATCTTAGTTCAGTGCAGAGAAGTCTGAGCAGAAGTGGCAGGGAGCAGGGGCTCTGCATGAGCTCTGCTCCGGAGGCGGGCCTAGTAACAGAGGCCCAGGCCTGGAAGAGGGAGAAGGAAGGAAGAGGAGCGGAGAAGGCTCCAGAAACGAGGAACGAAGGGATCCCAGGGGTGCGGACGGGCGAGTCGCCACCGCACGCCCGAATCCACCTGCGTGGAGGGGTCAGGCCAAAGGGGGAGACCGGTCCCCGAAACTAGTGGAGGCAGGAAACGACCCTCAGCTAGAAACAGGAGGCTGTGACATTTTATGTGGCGCAGCCCCTCGCTACACCCGCTAGGAAGGCACCACATAGGGTCAGGGAAACTGGCGCCAAGTTTACCAAGAGGAGGCCCGAGGCAGCCGGACAGAAGGGTTGGTAAGAAAGGCCAGACAAAGGACACACAAAGGGGGTCCTGTGAAGCGCTCCAAAGTTATCTGGGAGTTGTCTGAGCCCCTCACCTGGTGAGCACAGTACGACGTGGGCAGCCGTTACCTGCAGACGTGGTCTGGATAATAAGAACTGTGAGTAAAGGCCCTGGACTGCATCACTGACTCCGTGTCGTTACTGCTGCTGCCCTGCACCATCACCCCCATCCTCCGCATACACTGCCCTGAGGCTATACTCCTCCCGTGGGGAGTTATGCTACGCTCTGCTGCAACCACAACACCAGCCTCAGCGGTCTGCCCTGGAGCGGCGGTTCACTCTGACCGCAATCCACGGGTGGCGTAGTCGGACATTTAAACATCAAAACCACATAAATAGTTCCGCCACTGGTTTGACCGCCCTGAGCCACGGAACCGGGTCGCCGCCACGGAGACTACAACCACCAGCATCCACCAAAAAGGGTCCGGCTCCGGGTGTCCCAAGGCCCAGGGGGCGCGTCAGAACATTTTCATCACCTTTCACAATCACCAATGGGACAAGGCAGGGATGTTCTCTGTCCCCTCTCTTATACATCCTAGTGACGGAGCACCTGCTCTCATCAATTCGCCATAACCCCAACATTAGGTGGATTGAGGTGGGAGGCACCGAGTACAAGTGCTCTCTATTTGCTGATGATGTCCTAGTATATATCACTCAATCACATATATCCATCAATGCTGTTATGGCTGAAATAGATCACTTTGTTACATGGTCAAATCTTAAAATCAATGCAGCGAAGTCTGAGGCCATCGATGTCTCCCTCCCCAAATCCATATAGGATTCCATCCAGTCCAACTTTCCCTTTGCCTGGCCCTCACAGGGTATCAAATACTTAGGAATTCCTATTCATAGAGACCTCTCCCATCTATGTTATCTTAATTTTGGGCCCTTTATTGAACAACTCCATACAGACCACGGTTGGCAAGTTAGAACTGTAAGATTCACTACGTGAACCACTGGTGTTTTGTGGAAAAGCACATGTACACTGTGTTCCAAATTATTATGCAAAAAGTGTTTAGGAGTGATAAGGGAAGAATTTGTTTGTTTGTCAGTTAAACTCATTGATGGTGATGTGTGTCAGGGCTCTTTATATCACTGTAAGCAATTGCAGACACCTGTGCTAATTAGTTTGGCAGGTGTGTCCAATGAAAGGCAAGACTACTTAAGAAGGCTGTCTCACATTATTAAGCAGCCTACATTTTCTGCCAAAATGGGAAAGAAAAAGGATGTGTCGGCTGCTGAGAAGCAACAAATTGTGGAGTGTTTAGGTCAAGGCATGACTACAATCAACATTGTGCGATGATCAGGATGAAGTGTCTTGGCAATCAAGAAGTATGTAGCTGATTCACAGTACACACGTGTGCGTGCTGATAAGGGCAAATTGAGGACTCTTTCCTACAGGCAATTACGTCAGGTTGAAAGAGCAGCGGCAAAAAAGCCTTGTCATAGCAGCAGACAAGTTTTTGAAGCTGCTGGTGCCTCCAACGTCCCCCGAACAACAAGATGCAGGGTCCTTCAGAGGTTTGCAGCTGTGCATACGCCATCCTGTCGACCTTCTCTATCCACTTCACACAAGCAGAAACGGCTCCAGTGGGCCAAACATTACATGAAGACTGATTTCAAAACTGTTTTGTTCACGGATGAGTGCCGTGCAGCGCTCGATGGTCCAGATGGATGGAGTGGAGGATGGCTGGTTGATGGACACCCCACGCAAACACGGCTACAGCGCCAACAAGGAGGAGGTGGAGTAATGTTTTGGGCTGGAATCATGGGGAGAGAGATTGTCGGCCCCTTTAGGATCCCTGAAGGCGCTAAAGATGAACTCCATAATGTATGTGGATTTTCTCAAACAGCACTTCCTGCCATGGTTCAAGAAGAAGAACCGTGTATTTCACAGCAAGATCATTTTTTTGCATGATAATGCACCATCTCATGCTGCACATAAAACATCTGCATCTCTGGCTGATATGGGCATAAAAGGGGACAAACTTATGGTGTGGCCCCCATGCTCCCCTGACCTCTACCCCATTCAGAACCTTTGGAGCATCATTAAAAGGAGTGTCTATGATGGCGGGAGGCAGTTCACATCTAAGCAACAGCTCTGGGAGGGTATTCTGTCCTCATGCAAAACAATTGAAGCAGAAACCATCCAAAACCTGACAAATTCAATGGACGAGAGAGTTCAGAAGCTCCTTTCGAACAAGGGGTCCTATGTGAAAATGTAACATCACCTAGAATAAAGTTTTGAGTTGAAAACTGTTTGTTTTCAGTTTCTAACAACCTGCTAATGCTTATAATTTCAAAAATGACCATTTTTTTGGTCTTTATTAAAATGAAAAGGTTGATCGAAAAGTTTGGAGGATCTAAGAGTGTGGCAACCCAGTAGTCATGATTACTTCGAATTCTGACAATATGAGGGTCATGCTGCAGGTAGTGCAGCAAGAAGGCACTTATGTGTCTTGCGCATCTCGGAGCCCCAAAATTATTTTCCGGGCTAGATGCAGCTAAAAATTATTATTAAGCTTTAGTATAGATGTCCTAATAGGATCAGTGCTGCACACTGCTACAAAGCCCAAATTATTTTCCAGTCAAGATACAGATAAACATGATTAGTAATTTTAAATCTGGTGGAGCTTATTATAGATGGCCTAATAGAATCAGTGCTGCACACTGCTACAAAGCCCAAATTATTTTCCAGCCAAGATACAGATAAACATGATTAGTAATTTGAAAGCTTAAAACGGTTGGTAGGGTGATTTTAACCAATCATCAAGCTTTTACTCTCCCCAGGATGACACAGGGGTAGAAAAGTCGTTTCGGATCCATGATTTGTTCATCTTTATGAACGTGAGTCTGTCTACATTATCAGTGGAGAGCCGCGTGCGCTTATCTGTCAGCACACCACCAGCAGCGCTGAACACACGTTCAGACAGAACGCTGGCTGCGGGGCATGACAAGATCTCCAAGGCGTAAGTGGCTAGCTCCAGCCATTTATCCAGATTGGAAGCCCAAAAAGAGCAAGGGTCCAGTGACACAGTCATGGCTTCAATGTTTACTTGGAGATACTCCTGTACCATCGTCTCTAGGCGTTGACTATGTGTCAGACTTCTTGTCTCCTGTGGCCTTGCAAAGGATGGGCTAAAAAAGTGGTGAAATGATTCCGCAAAATTGATGTTACCAGCAGATACTGTGGTTCTGTTACGGTTTGAGTGCTGAACACTTGACGGTCCCACGGTTGGCAAGTTGGAACTGTGAGATTCACTACGTGCACCACTGGTATTTTGTGGAAAATCACATGTAAGATTCTGCAACAGTCTCTGCTGATACTCCCGCATGCGTGCATCCCTTTCTATGGCAGGAATAATTTCTGCAAATTTACTTTTGTACCGGGGATCTAACAGTGTGGCAACCCAGTAGTCAGGATTATTTCTAATTCTCACAATTCGAGGGTCATGTTGCAGGTAGTGCAGCAAGAAGGCACTCATGTGTGTTGCGCATCCAGGAGCACCAAGTCCCTGTTGTGTTGGTGGCGAGGTAACAATCATGCTTCCTTCCTCTGTCCTCTCCCCCCAACCTCGCACAACAGAAATGTGATCAAGGTCTCCCTCATCTGATGAGTCTTCCATCAGTTCGTCCTCCACTTCTTCCTGGGCTCCTGCACCTTCCTCACTAGTTTGGCTGCTACCATGCGCCCTGGTAAAACCATCTCCCCCACCCTCACATGCCTGCCGCCTTGGTGCTGCCGACCGTCTGGACCTTGCAGATGTTAGCCCTTCCGCATACAACTCCTCCTCCTCTACTTCCTCCACCTCCTCTTGTGCCACCACCTGACTCCGAATTCTGTTTAACATGTGCTCCAGCATGTAAATCACCGGAATAGTCATGCTGATAATGGCATCGTCAGCACTAAACATCTTCGTCGCCATTTCAAAACTGTGCAGAAGGGTGCATAGGTCCCTGATCTGAGACCACTCCTCCAGCGTGATTTGCCCCACCTCTGGATCTCATTGGCCCAGGCTATACGTCAGACCGTATTGCACCAGGGCTTGTCGGTGCTGCCACAGTCGCTGCAACATGTGCAGAGTTGAATTCCACCGGGTAGGCACATCGCATTTTAGCCGGTGAAGTGGCAGGCCCAACGACTTCTGTAGAGATGTAAGTCGCTGAGCTGCGGGATGCGAACGGCAGAAGTGAGCACACAGCGACCGTGCCCTCTGCAGAAGGCCATCTAGTCTGGGATAGTGGGCTAAAAATTGCTGGACAACCAGGTTCAACACGTGAGCCATACAAGGCACGTGTGTGACATTGCCCCGGCGAAGGGCCGCACCCAGGTTTGCAGCATTGTCGCACACGGCCTTCCCTGGTTTCAGGTCCAGTGGAGACAACCATTCATGAAATTGGTTCTCCAGAGCTGACCACAACTCCTCAGCTGTGTGACTCACATTTCCCAGACATTTCAATGTAAAAACTGCCTGATGACGTTGAGCCCTACTGCCAGCATAGTAAGGAGGTGTGCAGGATCCCTTCTGCGCAGTTAGAAAGCTTGTGGCATGACCAGACAGGCTTTGGGTGCAGGTGGAAGACCGAGAGGAGGTTGAGGAGGCAGAAGCAGTGGAGGAACTTTGACATAAAGAGGATTGACGCACAACTCGTGGGGACGGCAAGACTTGGACAGCAGCCCCTTGTCCTGCTGTCACCATAGTTACCCAGTGCCCAGTCAGCGACATGTAACGCCCCTGTCCATGCCTACTCGTCCAAGTGTCTGTGGTGAAATGCACCCTGTCACACACAGAGTTTCTCAAAGAAGCGGTGATGTTGTGTGCGACATGCTGGTGGAGCGCAGGCACACCTTTCTTTGAGAAGTAGTGCCGACTGGGCATCTGGTACTGGGGCACTGCAACGGACATAAGGTCTCGAAAATCCTCTGTGTCCACCAGGCGGAAAGGCAGCATTTCTGTAGCCAAGAGCTTGCAGATGGTGAAATTGAACCTCTTAGCTTTCTCATGGCTAGGAGGAAATGGTCTTTTACTTGTCCACATCTGAGGGACCGAGGGCTGGCTATTGTGCTTAGACGGGGTTGATAAGGGTGTCCCCGGCAAACTGCCGGTCTGTGAGGAAGATGCAGGCGGACATGTTAGGTTGCCTTGATCCAAAGGTGGTGCTATCGATGTCGGACAACGCTCAACACCAGCTGGTGTTACCACCTCCAAAGAAAATGATGACCTGCCAATCACGCTGGCTGTTGCGGGTAAAGAGGTGGCAGGTCTGCGCCCCAAAACAGGTGTGACTGCTGTCCCCCCAGTCACAGAGGATGAAGAGGCCGCGGATGCACAAGATATGGCAGACAGTGGTTGGCCCGGCCGGCTAGGCCGCATTGTAGCACACTGAGCTTCCCACTGCAACTTATGCTTCATGTCCATGTGCCGGTTCATGCATGAAGTACTCAAACTATGTATTTTTTGGCCTCTACTTAGCTTTTGCTGACAAATGTTACAGATAACACGAGTTGGGTCATCTTTATCGATCTGAAAAAATGCCCAGGCTATGCAAGGCTTAGCACCCATGCGACCTGAAGAGCCACCACGACTTGTGGTGAGAGGCAGAGTTGTGTTTGAGGATGCAGTTGTTGACGTGCTTCCAGTACTATGTCTCTGTCCAGGAAGGTGCAACCTGACCTCGTCGTCACTAGCATCTTCCTCCACCTCCTCTGCTGACCTCATCTCTTGGCTGACTGTGGGTTGACAGTAAGTGGGATCTCCAACCTCATCATCATCACCCTGTGCGTTATCACACCTGTCGTCCTCAGAGCCAACCTGTTCCTGCCCTGACAAAAAACTAAAGTTGTCGCTCCAATCAGGTATTTGAGTCTTATCATCGTCTTCCTCATTGTCTCCACCAACAGGAGTTACAGTTTGGGAATGAGGGTCTACATTATGGTCAGAACCTTCTGCGTCTGGTCCTGGATCCGACTCATAAAGATTCTGGGCATCAGTGCAGATCATTTCCTCGTCTGGATTCACAGAAGCGCTGGAGTCGACCTCTGATTCCCAGGCTATAGTATGAGTAAACAGCTCTGCAGACTCAACCATCTGTTCTACCTCATACTCAGACGGGCAGCTGGAGATTTGGGAGCTGTGAGGAAGCAAGTGCGATTGGGGTGACACCTTTGAGGACTGGAGTATTTGTGATGTTGAAGTTGATGTGGAGGAGAGCCCACTTAAAGGAGCACTTGATATCCGTGGAAGCACCTGCTGTTTTTGTGCCTCATCTGGAATTTGTAGCGATTGGCGTGGCCGTAAGAAAGGGATCTTATCACATTGTCCGCTAAAAGAAGTAGACATTTTAGTTTGGCTGGAAGATGGTCTTTCTTCTGCAGATGTTACTGTTGCTTTAACACCTACCCCACGGACACAACCTTTTTTCCCCTTCCCAACACGCCTATTCCCCTTTCCACCAGCAGCAGGCCTTTTTCCACTCATTTTGGTGGTTAACTAATTCACAACTCTGGAGTTGTTTGCACAAAAAAACAATGGATGGGAACCGAGCAGAGCTGAGTGGCCAAACTGTGGTATTAGGCCAAAACTATTGGCTGGGTTAGATGCAGAAAAAAATTATATTCAATTTGCAACCTGATGGAGGTCAGTATAGATGGACTAATAGAACAAGTCCCACACACAGCTAGAAGCCCAAATATTTTTTCATAGGTAGATGCAGAAATTTTTTTTATTCAGTTTGCAACCTGATGGAGGTCTGTATAGATGGATTAATAGAACAAGTCCCACACACAGCTACAAGCCCAATATTTTTCAGAGGTAGATGCAGAAAAAAAATATATTCAGTTTGCAACCTGATGGAGGTCAGTATAGATGGACTAATAGAGAAAGTCCCACACACTGCTAGAAGGCCAAATATTTTTTCAGAGCTAGATGCAGACAAAAAATTATTTTGAATTTGCAACCTGATGGAGGTCAGTATAGGTGGACTAATAGAACAAGTCCCACACACTGCTAGAAGGCCAAATATTTTTTCAGAGCTAGATGCAGAAAAAAATTATATTCAGTTTGCAACCTGATGGAGGTCTGTATAGATGGATTAATAGAACAAGTCCCACACACAGCTAGAAGCCCAAATATTTTTTCAGAGGTAGATGCAGATAAAAATTATTTTTAAATTGCAACCTGATGGAGGTCAGTATAGATGGACTAATAGAGAAAGTCCCACACACTGCTAGAAGGCCAAATATTTTTTCAGAGCTAGATGCAGATAAAAATTATATTCAATTTGCAACCTGATGGAGGTCAGTATAGATGGACTAATAGAACAAGTCCCACACACAGCTAGAAGCCCAAATATTTTTTCAGAGGTACTGTAGATGCAGATAAAAATTATTTTTAATTTGCAACCTGATGGAGGTCAGTATAGATGGACTAATACAACAAGTCCCACACACAGCTAGAAGCCCAATATTTTTTCAGAGGTAGATGCAGAAAAAAATATATTCAGTTTGCAACCTGATGGAGGTCAGTATAGATGGAGTAATAGAACAAGTCCCACACACAGCTAGAAGCCCAAATATTTTTTCAGAGGTAGATGCAGATAAAAATTATTTTTAATTTGCAACCTGATGGAGGTCAGTATAGATGGACTAATAGAGAAAGTCCCACACACTGCTAGAAGGCCAAATATTTTTTCAGAGCTAGATGCAGATAAAAATTATTTTTAATTTGCAACCTGATGGAGGTCAGTATAGATGGACTAATACAACAAGTCCCACACACAGCTAGAAGCCCAATATTTTTTCAGAGCTAGATGCAGAAAAAAATTATATTCAATTTGCAACCTGATGGAGGTCAGTATAGATGGACTAATAGAATGATGCTATGCCCAAAAGATTTTACTTCACTAGGTGCAGTAAAAAAATTGGTATTCTATACACAGGTGGTATATCTTGCAACACAGATAGGCTACTCCACTGACTAACACACTCTGCAATAGGCCAAAAAGGATTAGCTTTGCTAGATTCAGCCAAATGCTGTGAAAAAAACTTGCACAGCACTGGCACAGACCTGCCTGGCAAAAACTGATAGGAACTGATGTAACCTAGTCCTGAAAAGGACTCCAATTACAATTAGTCTTTGCTCCCACAATCTATCTATTTAAGAGCACAGACCTGCCTGATAAAAGTCGTAGGAAATGCTGTAACCTAGTCCTTAAAAGGACTGCAATCACAACTATTCCCTACTCCCAAGCTATCTGTAGATTTGTGCGAAAATTGGCTTGAAATTAACAAGGTATAGCGCACACAGCAACAGCGGTGCCGTCTAACACGCAGCTGCAGCAGTGAGAAAATGGTGGCAACGGGGAAAATGGCTTGGTCTTATAGGGCAAGGACATGTGACATACACTGCCAATGACACATGCCCTTGCTTGTGTGAAAAAAAGCACTTCGCTCCGTGTGTGCGCTGCTGATAGGCTGACAGATTGCACCTCCCCACTGCAAATGCGGGAAAGAGAAAAAAAAAATGGAGATCTTCATTGTTCCTGCAGAGATCCATCCCCTGCCCCTCCCCCCACCCCGCTGTACACTCAAACTGCGTATTAACATTAATTTTCATCATTACTGAGAAAAAATCCAGTTATGATTTTGGTGCACGAACAGTTATCGAACATAACCTCGAACAGCCGAATTTTTCTCAAATTGTTCGTGTTCGCCGAACGGCTCGAACACCGCCCAAAACAGCTCGAATTTGAGATTGGCGAACAGTTCGAGTAGAACAACGCTCATCTCTACAGGTTAACAGTCACAGGCTGAGGGCAACTCCAAGTGCCTGTTAAAGGCAGATCCTGTCTGTGACATGCAGCCATTATCTGCCAGGTAAGGTGGAGGCTTAGCTTGTGAGCCCGCTCTATACACTGTGTTCCAAATTATTATGCAAATAATATTTTCTCAGATTTTCCCAAATTACCTATATGAATTGCAGTCATTGTAATTTTCCAGTCAAATAACTATTAGAGTACAATTGAAAGGTTTTTTTACAAACACTCTATGATAACAGTATATTTTTAAAAAAATAAAAAACTCAAACTGCACTCAAAATGCATGTTCCAAATTATTATGCACAGCAGAGTTTTAAACCTTTTCATTTTAATAAAGAACAAAAAAATTGTCATTTTTTAAATTATAAGCATTAGCAGGTTATTACAAACTGAAATCAAACAGTTTTCAACTCAAAACTTTATTCTAGGTGATGTTACATTTGCACATAGGACCCCTTGTTCGAAAGGAGCTTCTGAACTCTCTCGTCCATTGAATTTGTTAGATTTTGGATGGTTCCTGCTTCAATTGTTTTGCATGAGGACAGAATACCCTCCCAGAGCTGTTGCTTAGATGTGAACTGCCTCCCGCCATCATAGACACTCCTTTTGATGATGCTCCAGAGGTTCTCAATGGGGTTGAGGTCAGGGGAGCATGGGTGCCACACCATAAGTTTGTCCCCTTTTATGCCCATAGCAGCCAGAGATGCAGATGTGTTATGTGCAGCATGAGACGGGGCATTATCATGCATGAAAATGATCTTGCTGCGGAATGCACGGTTCTTCTTCTTGAACCATGGAAGGAAGTGCTGTTTGAGAAACTCAACATACATTATGGAGTTCATCTTTACCCCTTCAGGGATCCTAAAAGGGCCGACAATCTCTCTCCCCATGATTCCAGCCCAAAACATTACTCCACCTCCTCCTTGTTAGCGCCGTAGCCGTGTTTGCATGGGGTGTCCATCAACCAGTCATCCTCCACTCCATCCATCTGGACCATCGAGATCATTTCATGCATGATAATGCCCGTCTCATGCTGCACATAACACATCTGCATCTCTGGCTGCTATGGGCATAAAAGGGGACAAACTTATGGTGTGGCACCCATGCTCCCCTGACCTCAACCCCATTGAGAACCTCTGGAGCATCATCAAAAGGAGTGTCTGTGATGGCGGGAGGCAGTTCACATCTAAGCAACAGCTCTGGGAGGGTATTCTGTCCTCATGCAAAACAACTGAAGCAGAAACTATCCAAAACCTGACAAATTCAATGGACGAGAGAGTTCAGAAGCTCCTTTCGAACAAGGGGTCCTATGTGCAAATGTAACATCACCTAGAATAAAGTTTTGTGTTGAAAACTGTTTGATTTCAGTTTGTAATAACCTGCTAATGCTTATAATTTCAAAAATGACAATTTTTTTGTTCTTTATTAAAATGAAAAGGTTGAAAACTCTGCTGTGCATAATAATTTGGAACATGCATTTAGAGTGCAGTTTGATTTTTTTATTTTTTTTAAAATATACTGTTATCATAGGCAGTTTGTACAAAAACCTTTCAATTGTACTCTAATAGTTATTTGACTGGAAAATTACAATGACTGCAATTCATATAGGTAATTTGGGAAAATCTGAGAAAATATTATTTGCATAATAATTTGGAACACAGTGTAATCCCATTCCCGATTTGCACCATACATGTACGGGAGATGTCTGGAAGGGGTCAAAGAGGATCTATCACTGGATCTTTAAATTTAAATTCAGTTTGTTCTGCAATTGCTGCTATTTCACTCATTCTAGAACAGTTTTTCTTTTTCTCGATTCCAAAGTTACGACCCTCGTTAACAAGAATTCATATTTTTCTTTGAAGCAGCTGTGCAAATACTTCAGAGGAGTAATACACACCAGTCATACTGAAGGAGCATTTCTGAGAAAGATGTGCTATCCCTTGATTAATTTGGCAGACTTTTGCAGTAGCATGTGCCTCGCTAGAAATGTTACTCCAGTCAGGGACTGGAGTAAAATTTTCGGTTTAAGAAAATTTTACCAGCTCAATCTAAGCACAAGTTGACCCATGGGTATCTGCAATGAATATTTTCATAGTACAGGAAAAACTGGTACTGGTGTGATCCGTGGGCCATGTCAGTGTGCCATCTGTGTGTATCTGACAGGGGTCTGACCTCGTGTGCTACGTGTCGACCTATGTGGTACTGGGATGCGTGTGGTTCTGGTGTTTGTACTACCTCCCATTCTGTCAGTTCTAAGCGTTAGGGGACTGCAGGGTTGCCTAAACCTCTCTACGGGACTGGCAAGTATACCATTGGCTGGGCCTTCTTGCTGTGCTCCAACCGGGGATCCTTCTTCCGGGGATTCTTCTTGAGCAGGCTCTTCTGAAGCACTTACAGGTTCTACTTGCTGTGGAGGGTCTTCTGGCTGTTGAAAGAAGTGGATCACAGGTATTATTACTGCTCCTCCTAGTTGAGGCCAATCTGCCGGGAAATCTCCTAAGTCAGAATGGAATACTGCTTCTTTAGGCTCCTCCGGTACGGTGAGAGGCACTTCTTCTTGGGGCTTTAGCAGGTCTGGACACAACTTCAGATGGTCTCTAGATGCCGTTTCAGTCGTTATTCCTCCGTCTTTGCTAATCAAACAGGTCTTCTTGTTATCAAATCTTGAATTTAACACAGTGTAGGGTTCTCTCTCCCACTGGTCATCAAGTTTGTGGTTTCTCCTTTTCCTCTAACACCACTTCTCCTGGTGTGAAGGGTTCTGCGGGCGCACTTTTATTGTAGTGGGCTTCCTGCTTGTCCCTTACCCGAGTGAGACTGTCTTCGACACAGGCCTGTACTCTCCTGTACTGCTCCTGTCTGGTCTTGTCCCAGTCCTCAGTGGACATATCTGCTTCTGGTTCTACTACACCAAGCTCCAGGTCCATGGGCAACTTCCCGGGTCTTGCTCGCATGAGATATGCTGGAGTACAATTGGTGGAACTCACAGGTATGTGGTTGTACAGATCTACCAGGTCAGGTAGTACGTCTGGCCACTGATTTCTCGCCTCTAGTGGTAAGGTCTTCAGCAGGTCGATGACGATGTTATTCATCTTTTCACAGAGACCGTTGGTTTGCGGGTGGTACGGTGAAGTCCGGATCTTTTTACACCCGTACAGATGGCAGAACTCCTTGAACAATTCGGCTTCAAAGGCTGAGCCTTGATCTGTCAGCACCTGCTCCGGATATCCATGGGGCCTGCAGAAGTACGCCTGAAACGTCTTCGCCGCAGTTTCTGCCGTCAGATCCTTGACGGGGGCTACCACCAGGAACCGGGAGTAGTGATCCACCATGGTCAGGGCATAAGAATATCCTGACCTGCTGGGTGACAGCTTGACATGATCCAGGGCCACGATCTCCAAAGGTCGAGTTGTCTTGATGGGTTGCAGGGGTGCCTTCTGGCTGCTGTAGTCTATCTTCTGAGGCTACAGGGTCCACAATTCCGGCACCACCTCTCAATGGAAATGCGCATTCCTACCCAATAAAACCGACACTTCAGCAGGGTTTCTAGCTTCTTCCAGCCAAAGTGCCCCGCCTGATCGTGGTAGGCTTCCAACACCATTTGGATGTCTGTCTTGGGCACCACTATCTGCCATACCATCTCATGGGTTTTGGGGTTGACGTACCTGCGGCACAGTTTCTCTCTATAGATGAACAGCCGGCTCTTCTCATTCCACAGCTGCTTGGCTTGTAGAGACGCATCCTTCTCCAGGGAGGAACCTTCCTGGGTTATCAGCTCTTTGATACGGCTGACAACCGGGTCGCTGTCCTGGGTCTCCTTCCAGCTGTGGTGAAGCAGGGGGTTTAACGTCTTACCGCGATGCCTCCTGGAGGCTCGTTGCTCGTGGACCATCCCATTCCGATGAAAGGCAGGTAGTTCAATCTCCTCCAGGTCATCCACTTCTTCTTCAGTGTCCGACTGGTGAGGCATCCTGGACAGGGCATCGGCGTTGGCGTTCTTGCGGCCCGCCCGGTACTTAATAGTGAATTGGTAGTTTGACTGCCGAGCCATCCATCGTTGTTCCATGGCTCCTAGCTTGGCTGTTTCCAGATGAGTCAAGGGGTTATTATCAGTGAAGTCAGTGAACTTACTGGAGGCTAGGTAGTGCTTGAACCGCTCGGTGATGGCCCAGACCAGGGCCAGGAACTCCAACTTGAAGCTGCTATAGATCTCTGGGTTCCTCTCGGTCGGGCTGAGCTTCCTGCTTGCATAGGCGATCACCTTCTCTCGGCCATTCTGCTTCTGACTTAGTACAGCTCCTTGTCCTTCGTTGCTGGCATCAGTGTACAGCAGGAACCCTTGGCTGTAGTCAGGGTAGGCTAGGATCTCTTCGCCGGTCAGGATCTCCTTCATCACCTTAAAGGATTCAGCTTGCTCCTTACCCCACTGGAACGGGGGATTTCTGCCTCTGGGGGACTGTCCTACCAGGAGGTCTTGCAGAGGCGCCTCTTTCTTGGTATAGTCCTTCACAAACCTCCGGTAATACCTGACTAGTCCCAGGAACTGATGTACCTCCTTGAGGCTCTTCGGCTCCGGCCATTTCTGGATGGCAGTGACCTTCTCCGGGTCTGGTGCTACTCCCTCCGGACTGACGATGTGCCCCAGGTACTGTACTCTTCGCTTGAGCAGGTGGCACTTTGAGGGCTTCAGCTTCATCCCATACCGGGACAGTGACTCAAATACCTACGCCAGGTGCTTCAAGTGGTTCTCATACGTCTTAGAGTACACTATCACGTCGTCCAGGTATAGTAGTACAGTCTCAAAGTTGTGGTTTCCCAGGCAGCACTCCATCAATCTCTGGAACGTCCCGGGGGCGTTGCAGAGTCCAAACGGCATACTTTTGAACTCGCAGAGGCCCATCGGGGTGGTGAAGGCCGTCTTCTCCCGATCCTCCTCAGCAACAGCTACTAGCCAGTACCCACTAGTGAGGTCAAGGGTTGAGAAGTAATTTGCAGACTTCAAGGCAGCCAGGTATTCCTCTATACGTGGTAAAGGGTATGCATCTTTATGTGTAATGCGATTTACTTGTCTGTAATCTATACACATTCTCATGCTTCCTTCCTTTTTCCTGACTAGAACTAGGGGAGCTGCCCAGGGACTACAACTATCCCTTACTACCCCTGCCTTCTTCATGTCGTGCAACATCTCCTTCGCCTTCTTGTAGTGTGCTGGTGGTATAGGACTGTAACGTTCTTTGATGGGTGGATGGTCACCTGTGGGGATATGGTGTTGAACCCCCTTAATCCTCCCAAAGTCAAGTGGGTGCTTACTGAATACCTGCGCGTATTCCTGAACCACCCGGTGTACCCCCTGTTTTTGATGGACAGGGGTGGTGTCTGTCCCAACATGGAGCTGTTGACACCAATCCTCCACCTGGGTTCCCGGGTCATTATCCTCCACTTCGTCTGGTGAGGTTAAGGACTCCGCCGTGTGTATGGAGTTGTTATTTACTGTGTACAGTTTGGCAACAGTGGCGTAGCGTGGTAATCTAACCTCGTCCTCCCCATAGTTTAGGCGGCGGACGGACACCCTCCCAACGCGTACATCCACTACCCCTCTGGCAGTTAAGAGTGTAGGTCTATGCTCTGAGCTAAGGGGCTCTACTACCGCCTGGTAGCTCCGTCCTTTGAGACCTATTGCTGCTCTACACCAAATCAGCATTTCACTCATCGGGGGAATCACAATGGGTACCGGGTCTGTCACCCGTACATTACCAATTTCACCGCCTGTTAGCTTTACCTGTTGCTGGTACGTAAGGGCTCGGATCTCTTTCTGGAGCACCCTTCTCTGCCCTGGTCTGGCAGTGTCAGCTATCTGTTGGAGCAAGAACAACACTTCTCCCAAACAGTTACTAACAATATTTGTGCCAAGTATCATATACAAGTCTGTATCATCAGGATTAGTCTGTACTACAATTAGTCCCTGGTCCTTCAGTTCCACTCTTCCCACCTTTACTGCCACATCCTTAACCTCGACTAGGTTAAGGGGGAGGCCGTTTGAGGCATACAGGGAAAGATTTGGATCTGGTGGGTGAAGTTCGTCTATGGACCAGAACCTTTTGTAGAGGACATCAGGCATGATGGTTACTTGAGATCCTGTGTCCAGCAGAGCAGGTGTCGTGATGCCGTCCAGCACGATGGACAGGAAAGGTCTTCCTCCCACGAACCTGCAGTACCAGTTTGATGGGCCTGAGGGGTCTACTCCTGGGTGTCGGCCCTCGGCCCCAGGGTTTGCTCGTTTAAGGGACAGCTCTGGACGGCGTTACCTGTCTTGTGGCAGCGGTGGCAGACAGGGTCCTTCGGCGGGCGGCGTTGGTCGCTGGTCCTCCCAGGGGGTGGCGTTGTCCTCCTTCTCATCCAGGGGACTTCCTCAGGGCTGTCGGCTAGCAGGATCCTTCCTTCTGCCTCGGGCTCCGTCCGCAGCTGCAGGGCACTCAGTACAGTGGTCAGGGTTTTGCTCAACTGACGCACTTCAGAGCGCAGGCTGTCCAGCTCACTAGGGGACATTGCTTGCACCTTGGCTTCAGCAGCCACCGGGGAAAAGGTGGACGTTGCGGGCACTGGGGTGGCCCCACCCTGGTAATATTGGGTAGCAGTTGTTTCCAGGGGCTGCAGTCCTTTTATAGCCTTGTCCTTAAGGGTGTCAAAGGTGGCATCTGGATGATCCAGGGACCACCAACGCACAGTCCTGCTCTCCTCTTGAGACCTCAGTCCCCGGATAAACTGTTCCTTCAGCATTCCATTTTCATTATTGATGCTGGTTGGACTAACCTGTTTCAGAGCTCGCAGGGCCCCTTGTAAACGCAAGGCATAGTCCCGAACACTGTCCTCTAGTTGCTGAGAGCAGTTGTAGAACCTCATCCGGAGGTCTGTCGCAGTTCGATTCTCAAAGACAGTCTGTAACTTTTTAAAGCTTGCGGACACTGACTCCTGGTCTGCGGCCGACCAGGTTTCTACTTCTCTCTCTGCAGCACCAGTCAATTGTTCCAATACAACAGTGGCTCTTTGCTTGCCTGTCATAGAGTACATGTTCAGTATACCACATATTTTCCTGTTGAATCCACACAGGGTATCTGGTTTGCCGCTGTACTAGGGGAGCCACTTCGCTCCAGGGATGTACGGTAGGGTCATGGGTATGACAGGGGTTACAAGCCCTGCTGGTGGAGCGGCTGCTCCGGCCTGCTCGGCGCCGGGCGCGGGTTGATCATCAGGGCCGTTAACCGGTACTCCGGCGTTGTGCTGTTCTTCGGACATTCTGGCGCCCCCCTAGCGAACCGTGGCCTACCTTCTTTTCTTCCGGTAGGCCGCAGCTCCGCAGGTGACTGTCTTCCTTCAGGACGTTGCGTCACTTGCGTCCTATGTCAGAGCGCGCGCCGGGGCTCCTTCCAGGACCTGGTGCTTCCTGGTTGACGTCGAAGCGTGTGGCGTGTCCGGGGATTCGCACGCTTCAGCAGGTACGCCTCTCAGTTTCCCGCGGTTACGCCCTTCTTCCCGCTCGGCAACACAACAATGGCGGCGATCTTCGCCACAGTTAAATACACAGTTTTGATTAAAGGTGCACAGTACCCGGTGGCAACGGGCACAACACTCCGTCGTTGCAGCGGGCATGGCATCCTGTTCGTGACGCCAGGAAGAGATGACGCGCCCAGGGGATGGGGACGACTCGGCGCCTGGGCCTAGTTGTTGCCTGACCTTGGGGCGATGTCGCGGTGGTCGGCTCCCGGGCCCATACCCTGGGGTCACTCTTAAAAGAAGGGGGGAAGTTGTATGGGATAGGGATGTTCGTGACGCCACCCGTGGTGTCTGGTGAGGATCACCAGCGCTGCGACAGTCCTCTGAGGCCGGTGTTTAGGCAGCTTAGTTGGTACGACTCCCCACAGGTGGAGCGGGGCCTCAGGGCAGCGTAAGTGTAGGATGCAGGACAGATGGGACACAGCCAGGTCAGAGGAAGAATAGGCACACACACAACAGTTCACTTCACTACCTTTACTGGTGGTGTTTCTGGCACGGTCCAGGGTACTTCAGGGTGAAGGGTGCATATCAGGACTCTCCCCAGTGAGCGGGTGTGGGGCCTCCTGTTCCTTGCCTTTCCTTAATAAGTTTCTGACCTGCCTGGAGCTAGGCCTAACTTGGTCTCTGTCTTGCACCTGCTGACCTGGTGGTAGGGCCTTCTGTTGGAGTTCACACTCCCTGGTCTCTTGGGCCTCCGTGACTCCTGGCCCTGGTACAACAGGATTCACTGACTGAGGACCAATAACTCAAAATATATTATAACCACCAACATACACAAAAAAATCACTGACTGAGGTGGAATAGCAATAATTAAAAAATGATACTTTATTATAAATATTAAAATATGATAAACAAAACCACGTACTAAATGAAGTCTATCCTGTATGTCTCCTCTTTTATCACACGGGTCATACTCAGGATATTAATATTCCCTAAAACCAATCACCCAATGTGTAATAACTGATGTCTAGACTACTCTCAATATATCTCTATCCTAAATTGCCAACCCTTAGATGAATATAAGTTATTTCCACTGGGGGGACATGGGATTATTATTGCACTCTGCCCTCTGCAGAATATCAGACTATAGACCCCTTCTTATCCTGTATATAGTCGGGGTTATATGAGACAGGAGAAATATTAATTATTTCCATAGGGGGAGCATAGAATTATTATTGCACTTTGCCCTCTGCTGAAAATATAGACCCCTTCTCATCTATAGGTCACCAGGTGGCTCGCATAATAGCCGGGAGCAGAGACTCCTGCAAATGTATTAGCAAGCAACATAGTGCCTGAACCTCCTGATGTGCCCATAAAAATATTAGATGGGTGAAACGCGTAGAGGCGTACTTGTATGTTTTGGGGCATGTATGTGGATATAGGGACGTACATGCTAAGAGTCTGCTGTGATACCCTGAGTTATAAATAAAGGGGCAGCAAGTCTTAAAGGGACAGCGTAATGACAGACGATTCATTAGGTCTGTAAGTGAAAGAAAAAGAGCTGTGTCCTATGTAGATGTAGAGCTGTCATTGAGTCATCTGTGATTCAACAGAAATTTACAGGCAGTAAACTGATATTGCATACCAATTGCTTTTAGACAAGAGCACAATAAAGATAGAATCGTGTTATCTGTATCCTCTATTAGTGGATTGTAGTTTATATAAAAAAAGATTAGAGGGGGCAGAAGGGGAAAAAAAATCTGTCCTTTTTCATATAACTACGACAATACACAAGATGAGAAGGGGTCTATATTTTCTGCAGAGGGCAAAGTGCAATAATAATTATATGCTCCCCCTATGGAAATAATTAATATTTCTCCTGTCTCATATAACCCCGACTATATATAGGATGAGAAGGGGTCTATAGTCTGATATTCTGCAGAGGGCAGAGTGCAATAATAATCCCATGTTCCCCCTGTGGAAATAACTTATATTCGTCTAAGGGTTGTCAATTTAGGATAGAGATATATTGAGAGTAGTCTAGACATCAGTTATTACACATTGGGTGATTGGTTTTAGGGAATATTAATATCCTGAGTATGACCCGTGTGATAAAAGAGGGGACATACAGGATAGACTGCATTTAGTACGGTGGTTTTGTTTATCATATTTTAATATTTATAATAAAGTATCATTTTTTAATTATTGCTATTCCACCTCAGTCAGTGATTTTTTTCCCTGGTGCAACAGTCAGCTTCTGGTGAACCTGGGACGTAAAGTTCTCCAGGGGTTCCGGTTATTCCTGCTGGGAATATAGGCCCCCTGTAGGCGCGGACCCGGTGTCCAGTAAATGGTTTTGGGGTGAGCTGGTTAAGCTCCTCTGCCCCCTATTTTGCTTGCTTACTCCACTCGCCTTCGGCCACGCTCGGGGCCCTCACTAGGCTTCACACGGGCAGTAGGCCTCGCTACTCTTCGCCGCTCTCTGAGCGTCGGCACGCTCCTGGCTCACTAATCTGAGCTCACTGAGTCTGAACTCTCTCTTGAGGAACTGGCTGAGCTCCACTGCAGACTGTCCTCTCTCAGGCTCATCTTCTGCAGGAACTGGAACTAACTCTGTCCCCTGAGGAAACTGTTCTCTAGACTGAACTTCTCACAGACTGCCTGCCTAACTCCACCCTCCAGTATATATATCCCTATCCGGGCTCCCTCTGGTGGTCTGAGGAGGTAGGGTGGAGGTGTGTGAATGCTAAGAGGGCCTCTTGTTTAGAAGTCCGTCCATGCACCCCTCTGGGATCTGTAGCACCAATGCGCAGCAGGGCTCCACACAAGCAGACCGCTGGAGGCTGATGTTAGTAATCTGGGAAAGGGGTCAATAGCCCTAACAGTTCCCAGGCTGTTAACAGCTCACAGCTGTTTGCTTAGCCTTTACTGGGTAAATTACCTGGGACCCCAGAAAAAAATGATGTAGAGTCCCCCTATAATTTCTAACCAGCAAAAGCTAAATAGACAGCGGTGGGCCGATATTAATAGCCTGGGAAGGGGCCATGGATGTTGCCTCCCCTCCCAGGCTAAGATCATCTGCCTTCAGCCGCCCCCAGAAATGGAACATCCATAAGATTCGCCAAATCTAGTGCTTAGTCTCACTTTTCCCACTTGCCCTGCTGTGGTGGCAGGTGGGGTAATAGGGTTAGGATTGATGTCAGCTGTTTTATGGCCGCTGACATCAAGCCCAGGGTTTAGCAAACAGCTGTGAGCTGTTATTAATAGCCTGGGAACCTTTAGGGCTATTGGCCCCTTTCCCAGATTATTAACATCAGCCCCCAGCGGTCTGCTTGCCCTCTGCTGTTTATGAAAATTACGGGGAACCCCAGTCCACGTGAAAAACCTGACATGTGCTTACCACCAATGAATACAATAGGTGTGTTTGTGTCCACATTTGTGGACCGCATCCAGACACAAAAACGGACGTGTGAAGAAGACCTAAGACAAGATATAAAATGCTAAATGCAACTAAACCTCCAGTGAGGAAAGGATTATCTAGTAACTGACATACAAATACAGAAGTAAATCCCGAGGATCTGATGAAATTACAAAATGTAGATTTGTATTTTGCTGTTTATGATGAGATATTTTCATAAATGTTGCATTTTTCTAACATAACAGAAAAATAGCCAAACTGCACTTATCTGTTGTCATCTAGTTGAATGTAAGAAATGATGTAATGTATTCATTGATGAAAGCTCTCTGTAACTTCCCGCTGTTACAAAGAATAGACAACAACAATTCTTCCTGTATACTCTGATGTACACAGAAAATAACAGATAAAAACATCTAATTTTACCATATAACTTAGTATTTAATAGACTGCAATTTTTCTACTAAGGCAACGGTCACAAGTTCAGTATTAGGTCAGTATTTTACATCAGTATTTGTAAGCCAAAACCAGGAGTGGAACAATCAGAGGGAAAGTATAATAGAAACACGTCACCACTTCTACATTTCTCACCCACTCCTTTCCAGTAGTGGGCTTTATTGAATAACACCTCACACAATACTGCACATGTGCTACTTTCCCACGTCATTGGAGGCCACTGAAAGACAAGCCTGGTTCCGTACTCCTCCATTAGTGGCAATGTTAAGACCTGTTCTTAAATACATGTATTTTGGACTTGAAATAATTTTTGCAATAAGGTTTTTATTAAAAGTTTGCCTTTTATAGCCTCTGTGTTGCAATCTACTTTTGGCTTGCTGCAGAGAGAGTTATCTAAGAATCCATCAGTGAATCCATTGTAACAGAGTGTGTATCGTATTAATCTGTATTTTAGCAAGCTTTTCTCATTCTGACTTATAATCACATATAAGTTCAGTTTTCCTTTTATGTAGCATGGGGAAATAAATAAGTTGAGTGGAGTTTAGTAGAAAACATATAAAACAGCATTAAACTCCCCAGTAGAATGAGCTCACTGACCGATTCTTAGTTAATCCCATTCTGCAGTTAGCAATGAGCAGGGAAACAGCCTTAAAAGCTAAATGGTGCAAAATATTTTTAATGCCCAAAATACATGCACTTAAAGAGGACTTGTCACCAGATCAAAAGTAAGTGGTTTGTGCTCTTATTTTGTGAGCTGTTGTTTCAATACAATGACTATTTTATCAACAGGAGATTATTACTACCCTGACTACAACTTATGTGCATCCTGGCCTAACTCCGCCCCCACCACTGATAAGCAGCTCATTGTCAATAGACAATGTACACAGAGAGCTGTGGTGTGGGCGGAGTTATCTTCCTGAGCACTGCTACACCTAAAAACTCTAATTGTGTCACAATCACTGCTCCCAGTAAAATAAGTGACACATTGCTGGAATCGGGGTCTCTTTTTCTACATTTTGCTAATGAGATAGCAAAAACCTGGTGATAGATTCCCTTTAAATGATACTGAGCTACATTGCCACGTTCTAGGCTCATACAAGTGTCTTCTTTCTAATTAGTTTGCCTCCTCACCCCACTAATAACACAATGATAACCTATTTAAAAAATAACTCATAGTAACATATTTAACATATTATGAAAAATGTTCAATGTAAGTCTTCATTTAATTGCATTCTACCTACAAACTGAGGTAGAAAGTGTAGGGTAATGTAGTATTCATAATAATTATTATTCTTCAGATATATCTATATATATAATCGTCTAATTCTGTCTGTTTGTCTGTAATGGAAATCCTGCGTCGCTGATTGGTCGTGCCAGCCGCCCGCGACCACTCAGCGACAGGCGCAGTCTGGGCGCGGATTGGCGCGGGATTTGAACCACGCTTCGCTGATTGGTCGCACCCGGCCGGCCTCGACCAATCAGAGATATTGGCGCGGAATTTAACCCTCAGTCACAGTGCAACGTAGTTCACTCACGTTTACTGAACAAGTTCTATCAGTCACAGTGCCACGTAGTTCAGTCACGTTTACTGAACAAGTTCTGTCAATCACAGTGCCACGTAGTTCACTCACGTTTAGGCTCCCTGCCCGCTATGCGTTTTTCAAGCGTTTTTGATGCGCAAATTCCGCAGCGGAAATGCTTTAAAAATGCTTGGTAATACGTGCCCCATGGTCCCCAATGATAATCCGCATGTGCTGTGGAAATGCTGCAGAATTTTCCGCTGCGGATTTTCCTTGCGGAAAAATCTGCAGCATGTCCATTATTTGTGCGTTTCCGCATGCGGATTTGAGTTCACAATGCATTTGAAAAACGCAAGTCCAATCCGAATGCGTTATTACTGGCAAGGACATGCAGAAACGCTGCGGAAATTTTCTGCTTCAATTCTGCATCGTGGGCACATAGCTTTACTGTACACATTCTGTCAGTCACAGTGCTTCGTAGTTCAGTCACGTTTACTGACCAAGTTCTGTCAGTCACAGCGCCATATAGTTCACTCACGTTTACTGAACAAGTTCTGTCAGTCACAGTGCAACCTAGTTCAGTCATGTTTACTGAGCAAGTTCTGTCAGTCACAGTGCCACGTAGTTCAGTCACGTTTACTGAACAAGTTCTGTCAGTCACAGTGCCACGTAGTTCACTCACCTTTACTGAACAAGTTCTGTCAGTCACAGCGCCACATAGTTCAGTCATGTTTACTGAGCAAGTTCTGTCAGTCACAGTGCCACGTAGTTCACTCACGTTTACTGAACAAGTTCTGTCAGTCACAGTGCCACGTAGTTCAGTCACGTTTACTGAACAAGTTCTGTCAGTCACAGTGCCACGTAGTTCACTCACGTTTACTGAACAAGTTCTGCCAGTCACAGTGCGACACAGTTCAGTCACGTTTACTGGACAAGTTCTGTCAGTCACAGTGCCACGTAGTTCAGTGACGTTTACTGAACAAGTTCTGTCAGTCACAGTGCCACGTAGTTCAGTCACGTTTACTGGACAAATTCTGTCAGTCACAGTGCCACGTAGTTCAGTCACGTTTACTGAACAAGTTCTGTCAGTCACAGTGCCACGTAGTTCAGTCACGTTTACTGAACAAGTTCTGTCAGTCACAGTGCCACGTAGTTCAGTCACGTTTACTGGACAAGTTCTGTCAGTCACAGTGCCACGTAGTTCAGTCACGTTTACTGAGCAAGTTCTGTCAGTCACAGTGCCACGTAGTTCAGTCACGTTTACTGAACAAATTCTGTCAGTCACAGCGCTAAGCAGTTCACTCACGTTTACTGAACAAGTTCTGTCAGTCACAGCGCTAAGCAGTTCACTCACATTTACTGAACAAGTTCTGTCAGTCACAGTGCCACGAAGTCCAGTCACGTTTACTGTACAAGTTCTGTCAGTCACAGTGCGACGTAGTTCAGTCACGTTTACTGAACAAGTTCTGTCAGTCACAGTGCCACGTAGTTCAGTCACGTTTACTGGACAAGTTCTGTCAGTCAGAGTGCCATGTAGTTCAGTCATGTTTACTGAACAAGATCTGTCAGTCACAGTGCCACGTAGTTCAGTCACGTTTACTGAACAAGTTCTGTCAGTCACAGTGCCACGAAGTTCAGTCACGTTTACTGGACAAGTTCTGTCAGTCACAGTGCCACGTAGTTCAGTCACGTTTACTGAGCAAGTTCTGTCAGTCACAGTGCCACGTAGTTCAGTCACGTTTACTGAATAAGTTCTGTCAGTCACAGTGCCACGTAGTTCAGTCACGTTTACTGAGCAAGTTCGGTCAGTCACAGTGCCACGTAGTTCAGTCACGTTTACTGAACAAGTTCTGTCAGTCACAGTGCCACGTAGTTCAGTCACGTTTACTGGACAAGTTCTGTCAGTCACAGTGCCACGTAATTCAGTCACGTTTAGTGAGAAAGTTCTGTCAGTCACAGCGCCACATAGTTCAGTCACGTTTACTGAACAAGTTCTGTCAGTCACAGTGCTACGTAGTTCAGTCACGTTTACTGAACAAGTTCTGTCAGTCACAGTGCCACGTAGTTCAGTCACGTTTACTGAACAAGTTCTGTCAGTCACAATGCCACGTAGTTCAGTCACGTTTACAGAACAAGTTCTGTCAGTCACAGCGCTATGTTGTTCACGTACGTTTACTGAACAAGTTCTGTCAGTCACAGCGCCACGTAGTTCAGTCACGTTTACTGAACAAGTGCTGTCAGTCACAGTGCCACGTAGTTCACTCACGTTTACTGAACAAGTTCTGCCAGTCACAGTGCCACGTAGTTCAGTCACGTTTACTGGACAAGTTCTGTCAGTCACAGCGCTATGTTGTTCACTCACGTTTACTGAACAAGTTCTGTCAGTCACAGTACCACGTAGTTCAGTCACGTTTACTGAGCAAGTTCTGTCAGTCACAGCGCTATGTTGTTCACTCACGTTTACTGAACAAGTTCTGTCAGTCACAGCGCGACGTAGTTCAGTCACGTTTACTGAACAAGTGCTGTCAGTCAAAGTGCCACGTAGTTCAGTCACAATTACTGAACAAGTGCTGTCAGTCACAGTGCCACGTAGTTCAGTCACGTTTACTGAGCAAGTTCTGTCAGTCACAGTGCCACGTAGTTCAGTCACGTTTACTGAATAAGTTCTGTCAGTCACAGTGCCAGGTAGTTCAGTCACGCTTACTGAGCAAGTTCGGTCAGTCACAGTGCCACATAGTTCAGTCACGTTTACTGAGCAAGTTCTGTCAGTCACAGCGCCACGTAGTTCAGTCACGTTTACTGAGCAAGTTCTGTCAGTCATAGTGCCACGTAGTTCAGTCACGTTTACTGGACAAGTTTTGTCAGTCACAGTGCCATATAGTTCACTCACGTTTACTGAACAAGTTCTGTCAGTCACAGTACCACGTAGTTCAGTCACTTTTACTGAACAAGTTCTGTCAGTCACAGTGCCACGTAGTTCAGTCACGTTTATTGAACAAGTTCTGTCAGTCACAGTGCCACGTAGTTCAGTCACGTTTACTGGACAAGTTCTGTCAGTCACAGTGCCACGTAGTTCAGTCACGTTTACTGAGCAATTTCTGTCAGTCACAGCGCTACGTAGTTCAGTCACGTTTACTGAACAAGTTCTGTCAGTCACAACGCTAAGCAGTACACTCATGTTTACTGAACAAGTTCTGTCAGTCACAGTGCCACGTAGTTCAGTCACGTTTACTGTACAAGTTCTGTCAGTCACAGTGCCGCGTAGTTCAGTCATGGTTACTGAACAAGTTCTGTCAGTCACAGTGCCACGTAGTTCAGTCACGTTTACTGGACAAGTTCTGTCAGTCACAGTGCCACGTAGTTCAGTCACGTTTACTGAACAAGTTCTGTCAGTCACAGTGCCACGTAGTTCAGTCACATTTACTGGACAAGTTCTGTCAGTCACAGTGCCACGTAGTTCAGTCACGTTTACTGAACAAGTTCTGTCAGTCACAGTGCCACGTAATTCAGTCACGTTTACTGGACAAGTTCTGCCAGTCACAGTGCCACGTAGTTCAGTCACGTTTACTGAACAAGTTCTGTCAGTCACAGCGCTAAGCAGTTCACTCACGTTTACTGAACAAGTTCTGTCAGTCACAGTGCCACGTAGTTCAGTCACGTTTACTGTACAAGTTCTGTCAGTCACAGTGCCACGTAGTTCAGTCACGTTTACTGAACAAGTTCTGTCAGTCACAGTGCCACGTATTTCAGTCACGTTTACTGGACAAGTTCTGTCAGTCACAGTGCCACGTAGTTCAGTCACGTTTACTGAACAAGTAATGTCAGTAACAGTGCCACCTAGTTCAGTCACGTTTACTGAACAAGTTCTGTCAGTCACAGTGCCACGTAGTTCAGTCACGTTTACTGGACAAGTTCTGTCAGTCACAGTGCCACGTAGTTCAGTCACGTTTACTGGACAAGTTCTGTCAGTCACAGTGCCACGTAGTTCAGTCACTTTTACTGAACAAGTCCTGTCAGTCACAGTGCCACCTAGTTCAGTCACGTTTACTGAACAAGTTCTGTCAGTCACAGTGCCACGTAGTTCAGTCACGTTTACTGGACAAGTTCTGTCAGTCACAGTGCCACGTAGTTCAGTCATGTTTACTGAGCAAGTTCTGTCAGTCACAGTGCCACGTAGTTCAGTCACGTTTACTGAATAAGTTCTGTCAGTCACAGTGCCACGTAGTTCAGTCACGTTTACTGAGCAAGTTCTGTCAGTCACAGTGCCACGTAGTTCACTCACGTTTACTGAGCAAGTTCGGTCAGTCACAGTGCCACGTAGTTCAGTCACCTTTACTGGACAAGTTCTGTCAGTCACAGTGCCACGTAATTCAGTCACGTTTACTGAGAAAGTTCTGTCAGTCACAGTGCCACATAGTTCAGTCACGTTTACTGAACAAGTTCTGTCAGTCACAGTGCTACGTAGTTCAGTCACGTTTACTGAAGAAGTTCTGTCAGTCACAGTGCCACGTAGTTCAGTCACGTTTACTGGACAAGTTCTGTCAGTCACAGTGCCACGTAGTTCAGTCACGTTTACTGAACAAGTTCTGTCAGTCACAGTGCCACGTAGTTCAGTCACATTTACTTGACAAGATCTGTCAGTCACAGTGCCACGTAGTTCAGTCACGTTTACTGAACAAGTTCTGTCAGTCACAGTGCCACGTAGTTCAGTCACGTTTACTGAGCAAGTTCTGTCAGTCACAGTGCCACGTAGCTCAGTCACGTTTACTGAATAAGTTCTGTCAGTCACAGTGCCACGTGTTTCAGTCACGTTTACTGAGCAAGTTCTGTCAGTCACAGTGCCACGTAGTTCACTCACGTTTACTGAGCAAGTTCGGTCAGTCACAGTGCCACGTAGTTCAGTCACGTTTACTGAACAAGTTCTGTCAGTCACAGTGCCACGTAGTTCAGTCACGTTTACTGGACAAGTTCTGTCAGTCACAGTACCACGGAGTTCAGTCACGTTTACTGGACAAGTTCTGTCAGTCACAGTGCCACGTAATTCAGTCACGTTTACTGAGAAAGTTCTGTCACTCACAGCGAAACATAGTTCAGTCACGTTTACTGAACAAGTTCTGTCAGTCACAGTGCTACGTAGTTCAGTCACGTTTACTGAACTAGTTCTGTCAGTCACAGTGCCACGTAGTTCAGTCACGTTTACTGGACAAGTTCTGTCAGTCACAGTGCCATATAGTTCTCTCACGTTTACTGAACTAGTTCTGTCAGTCACAGTACCACGTAGTTCAGTCACGTTTACTGAGCAAGTTCTGTCAGTCACAGCGCTATGTTGTTCACTCACGTTTACTGAACAAGTTCTGTCAGTCACAGCGCCACATAGTTCAGTCACGTTTACTGAACAAGTGCTGTCAGTCACAGTGCCACGCAGTTCACTCACGTTTACTGAACAAGTTCTGTCAGTCACAGTACCACGTACTTCAGTCACGTTTACTGAGCAAGTTCTGTCAGTCACAGCGCTATGTTGTTCACTCACGTTTACTGAACAAGTTCTGTCAGTCACGGCGCGACGTAGTTCAGTCACGTTTACTGAGCAAGTGCTGTCAGTCACAGCGCCACGTAGTTCAGTCACATTTACTGAACAAGTGCTGTCAGTCACAGTGCCACGTAGTTCACTCACGTTTACTGAACAAGTTCTGTCAGTCACAGTGCCACGTAGTTCAGTCACGTTTACTGGACAAGTTCTGTCAGTCACAGCACTATGTTGTTCACTCACGTTTACTGAACAAGTTCTGTCAGTCACAGTACCACGTAGTTCAGTCATGTTTACTGAGCAAGTTCTGTCAGTCACAGCGCTATGTTGTTCACTCACGTTTACTGAACAAGTTCTGTCAGTCACAGCGCGACGTAGTTCAGTCACGTTTACTGAACAAGTGCTGTCAGTCAGAGTGCCACGTAGTTCAGTCACAATTACTGAACAAGTGCTGTCAGTCACAGTGCCACGTAGTTCAGTCACGTTTACTGAGCAAGTTCTGTCAGTCACAGTGCCACGTAGTTCAGTCACGTTTACTGAATAAGTTCTGTCAGTCACAGTGCCACGTAGTTCAGTCACGCTTACTGAGCAAGTTCTGTCAGTCACAGTGCCACATAGTTTAGTCACGTTTACTGAGCAAGTTCTGTCAGTCACAGCGCCACGTAGTTCAGTCACGTTTGCTGAGCAAGTTCTGTCAGTCATAGTGCCACGTAGTTCAGTCACGTTTACTGGACAAGTTCTGTCAGTCACAGTGCCATATAGTTCACTCACGTTTACTGAACAAGTTCTGTCAGTCACAGTACCACGTAGTTCAGTCACTTTTACTGAACAAGTTCTGTCATTCACAGTGCCACGTAGTTCAGTCACGTTTACTGGACAAGTTCTGTCAGTCACAGTGCCACATAGTTCAGTCACGTTTACTGAGCAAGTTCTGTCAGTCACAGCGCTACGTAGTTCAGTCACGTTTACTGAAAAAGTTCTGTCAATCACAGCGCTAAGCAGTTCACTCATGTTTACTGAACAAGTTCTGTCAGTCACAGTGCCACGTAGTTCAGTCACGTTTACTGTACAATTTCTGTCAGTCACAGTGCCACGTAGTTCAGTCACGTTTACTGAGCAAGTTCTGTCAGTCACAGCGCTACGTAGTTCAGTCCCGTTTACTGAACAAGTTCTGTCAGTCACAGCGCTAAGCAGTTCACTCATGTTTACTGAACAAGTTCTGTCAGTCACAGTGCCACGTAGTTCAGTCATGTTTACTGTACAAGTTCTGTCAGTCACAGTGCCGCGTAGTTCAGTCACGTTTACTGAACAAGTTCTGTCAGTCACAGTGCCACGTAGTTCAGTCACGTTTACTGGACAAGTTCTGTCAGTCACAGTGCCACGTAGTTCAGTCACGTTTACTGAACAAGTTCTGTCAGTCACAGTGCCACGTAGTTCAGTCACGTTTACTGGACAAGTTCTGTCAGTCACAGTGCCACGTAGTTCAGTCACGTTTACTGAACAAGTTCTGTCAGTCACAGTGCCACGTAGTTCAGTCACGTTTACTGAGCAATTTCTGTCAGTCACAGCGCTACGTAGTTCAGTCACGTTTACTGAACAAGTTCTGTCAGTCACAGCGCTAAGCAGTACACTCATGTTTACTGAACAAGTTCTGTCAGTCACAGTGCCACGTAGTTCAGTCACGTTTACTGTACAAGTTCTGTCAGTCACAGTGCCGCGTAGTTCAGTCATGTTTACTGAACAAGTTCTGTCAGTCACAGTGCCACGTAGTTCAGTCACGTTTACTGGACAAGTTCTGTCAGTCACAGTGCCACGTAGTTCAGTCACGTTTACTGAACAAGTTCTGTCAGTCACAGTGCCACGTAGTTCAGTCACATTTACTGGACAAGTTCTGTCAGTCACAGTGCCACGTAGTTCAGTCACATTTACTGAACAAGTTCTGTCAGTCACAGTGCCACGTAGTTCAGTCACGTTTACTGGACAAGTTCTGCCAGTTACAGTGCCACGTAGTTCAGTCACGTTTACTGAACAAGTTCTGTCAGTCACAGCGCTACGTAGTTCAGTCACGTTTACTGAACAAGTTCTGTCAGTCACAGCGCTACGCAGTTCACTCACGTTTACTGAACAAGTTCTGTCAGTCACAGTGCCACGTAGTTCAGTCACGTTTACTGTACAAGTTCTGTCAGTCACAGTGCCACGTAGTTCAGTCACGTTTACTGGACAAGTTCTGTCAGTCACAGTGCCACGTAGTTCAGTCACGTTTACTGAACAAGTCCTGTCAGTAACAGTGCCACCTAGTTCAGTCACGTTTACTGAACAAGTTCTGTCAGTCACAGTGCCACGTAGTTCAGTCACGTTTACTGGACAAGTTCTGTCAGTCACAGTGCCACGTAGTTCAGTCACGTTTACTGGACAAGTTCTGTCAGTCACAGTGCCACGTAGTTCAGTCACTTTTACTGAACAAGTCCTGTCAGTCACAGTGCCACCTAGTTCAGTCACGTTTACTGAACAAGTTCTGTCAGTCACAGTGCCACGTAGTTCAGTCACGTTTACTGGACAAGTTCTGTCAGTCACAGTGCCACGTAGTTCAGTCATGTTTACTGAGCAAGTTCTGTCAGTCACAGTGCCACGTAGTTCAGTCACGTTTACTGAATAAGTTCTGTCAGTCACAGTGCCACGTAGTTCAGTCACGTTTACTGAGCAAGTTCTGTCAGTCACAGTGCCACGTAGTTCACTCACGTTTACTGAGCAAGTTCGGTCAGTCACAGTGCCACGTAGTTCAGTCACCTTTACTGGACAAGTTCTGTCAATCACAGTGCCACGTAATTCAGTCACGTTTACTGAGAAAGTTCTGTCAGTCACAGTGCCACATAGTTCAGTCACGTTTACTGAACAAGTTCTGTCAGTCACAGTGCTACGTAGTTCAGTCACGTTTACTGAACAAGTTCTGTCAGTCACAGTGCCACGTAGTTCAGTCACGTTTACTGGACAAGTTCTGTCAGTCACAGTGCCACGTAGTTCAGTCACGTTTACTGAACAAGTTCTGTCAGTCACAGTGCCACGTAGTTCAGTCACATTTACTTGACAAGATATGTCAGTCACAGTGCCACGTAGTTCAGTCACGTTTACTGAACAAGTTCTGTCAGTCACAGTGCCACGTAGTTCAGTCACGTTTACTGAGCAAGTTCTGTCAGTCACAGTGCCACGTAGCTCAGTCACGTTTACTGAATAAGTTCTGTCAGTCACAGTGCCACGTGTTTCAGTCACGTTTACTGAGCAAGTTCTGTCAGTCACAGTGCCACGTAGTTCACTCACGTTTACTGAGCAAGTTCGGTCAGTCACAGTGCCACGTAGTTCAGTCACGTTTACTGAACAAGTTCTGTCAGTCACAGTGCCACGTAGTTCAGTCACGTTTACTGGACAAGTTCTGTTAGTCACAGTGCCACGGAGTTCAGTCACGTTTACTGGACAAGTTCTGTCAGTCACAGTGCCACGTAATTCAGTCACGTTTACTGAGAAAGTTCTGTCACTCACAGCGCCACATAGTTCAGTCACGTTTACTGAACAAGTTCTGTCAGTCACAGTGCTACGTAGTTCAGTCACGTTTACTGAACTAGTTCTGTCAGTCACAGTGCCACGTAGTTCAGTCACGTTTACTGGACAAGTTCTGTCAGTCACAGTGCCATATAGTTCTCTCACGTTTACTGAACTAGTTCTGTCAGTCACAGTACCACGTAGTTCAGTCACGTTTACTGAGCAAGTTCTGTCAGTCACAGCACTATGTTGTTCACTCACGTTTACTGAACAAGTTCTGTCAGTCACAGCGCCACATAGTTCAGTCACGTTTACTGAACAAGTGCTGTCAGTCACAGTGCCACGCAGTTCACTCACGTTTACTGAACAAGTTCTGTCAGTCACAGTGCCACGTAGTTCAGTCACGTTTACTGGACAAGTTCTGTCAGTCACAGCGCTATGTTGTTCACTCACGTTTACTGAACAAGTTCTGTCAGTCACAGTACCACGTACTTCAGTCACGTTTACTGAGCAAGTTCTGTCAGTCACAGTGCTATGTTGTTCACTCACGTTTACTGAACAAGTTCTGTCAGTCACGGCGCGACGTAGTTCAGTCACGTTTACTGAGCAAGTGCTGTCAGTCACAGCGCCACGTAGTTCAGTCACATTTACTGAACAAGTGCTGTCAGTCACAGTGCCACGTAGTTCACTCACGTTTACTGAACAAGTTCTGTCAGTCACAGTGCCACGTAGTTCAGTCACGTTTACTGGACAAGTTCTGTCAGTCACAGCACTATGTTGTTCACTCACGTTTACTGAACAAGTTCTGTCAGTCACAGTACCACGTAGTTCAGTCATGTTTACTGAGCAAGTTCTGTCAGTCACAGTGCTATGTTGTTCACTCACGTTTACTGAACAAGTTCTGTCAGTCACAGCGCGACATAGTTCAGTCACGTTTACTGAACAAGTGCTGTCAGTCAGAGTGCCACGTAGTTCAGTCACAATTACTGAACAAGTGCTGTCAGTCACAGTGCCACGTAGTTCAGTCACGTTTACTGAGCAAGTTCTGTCAGTCACAGTGCCACGTAGTTCAGTCACGTTTACTGAATAAGTTCTGTCAGTCACAGTGCCACGTAGTTCAGTCACGCTTACTGAGCAAGTTCGGTCAGTCACAGTGCCACATAGTTCAGTCACGTTTACTGAGCAAGTTCTGTCAGTCACAGCGCCACGTAGTTCAGTCACGTTTGCTGAGCAAGTTCTGTCAGTCATAGTGCCACGTAGTTCAGTCACGTTTACTGGACAAGTTCTGTCAGTCACAGTGCCATATAGTTCACTCACGTTTACTGAACAAGTTCTGTCAGTCACAGTACCACGTAGTTCAGTCACTTTTACTGAACAAGTTCTGTCATTCACAGTGCCACGTAGTTCAGTCACGTTTACTGAACAAGTTCTGTCAGTCACAGTGCCACGTAGTTCAGTCACGTTTACTGAATAAGTTTTGTCAGTCACAGTGCCACGTAGTTCAGTCACGTTTACTGGACAAGTTCTGTCAGTCACAGTGCCACATAGTTCAGTCACGTTTACTGAGCAAGTTCTGTCAGTCACAGCGCTACGTAGTTCAGTCACGTTTACTGAAAAAGTTCTGTCAGTCACAGCGCTAAGCAGTTCACTCATGTTTACTGAACAAGTTCTGTCAGTCACAGTGCCACGTAGTTCAGTCACGTTTACTGTACAATTTCTGTCAGTCAGTGCCACGTAGTTCAGTCACGTTTACTGAGCAAGTTCTGTCAGTCACAGCGCTACGTAGTTCAGTCCCGTTTACTGAACAAGTTCTGTCAGTCACAGCGCTAAGCAGTTCACTCATGTTTACTGAACAAGTTCGGTCAGTCACAGTGCCACGTAGTTCAGTCATGTTTACTGTACAAGTTCTTTCAGTCACAGTGCCGCGTAGTTCAGTCACGTTTACTGAACAAGTTCTGTCAGTCACAGTGCCACGTAGTTCAGTCACGTTTACTGGACAAGTTCTGTCAGTCACAGTGCCACGTAGTTCAGTCACGTTTACTGAACAAGTTCTGTCAGTCACAGTGCCACGTAGTTCAGTCACGTTTACTGGACAAGTTCTGTCAGTCACAGTGCCACGTAGTTCAGTCACGTTTACTGAACAAGTTCTGTCAGTCACAGTGCCATGTAGTTCAGTCACGTTTACTGGACATGTTCTGTCAGTCACAGTGCCACGTAGTTCAGTCACGTTTACTGAACAAGTTCTGTCAGTCACAGCGCTACGTAGTTCAGTCACGTTTACTGAACAAGTTCTGTCAGTCACAGCGCTAAGCAGTTCACTCACGTTTACTGAACAAGTTCTGTCAGTCACAGTGCCACGTAGTTCAGTCACGTTTACTTTACAAGCTCTGTCAGTCACAGTGCCACGTAGTTCAGTCACGTTTACTGAACAAGTTCTGTCAGTCACAGTGCCACGTAGTTCAGTCACGTTTACTGGACAAGTTCTGTCAGTCACAGTGCCACGTAGTTCAGTCACGTTTACTGAACAAGTTCTGTCAGTCACAGTGCCACGTAGTTCAGTCCCGTTTACTGAACAAGTTCTGTCAGTCACAGTGCCACGTAGTTCAGTCACGTTTACTGGACAAGTTCTGTCAGTCACAGTGCCACGTAGTTCAGTCACGTTTACTGAGCAAGTTCTGTCAGTCACAGTGCCACGTAGTTCAGTCACGTTTACTGAATAAGTTCTGTCAGTCACAGTGCCACGTAGTTCAGTCACGTTTACTGAGCAAGTTCTGTCAGTCACAGTGCCACGTAGTTCACTCACGTTTACTGAGCAAGTTCGGTCAGTCACAGTGCCACGTAGTTCAGTCACGTTTACTGAACAAGTTCTGTCAGTCACAGTGCCACGGAGTTCAGTCACGTTTACTGGACAAGTTCTGTCAGTCACAGTGCCACGTAGTTCAGTCACGTTTACTGAGAAAGTTCTGTCAGTCACAGTGCCACGTAGTTCAGTCACGTTTACTGAACAAGTTCTGTCAGTCACAGTGCTACGTAGTTCAGTCACGTTTACTGAACAAGTTCTGTCAGTCACAGTGCCACGTAGTTCAGTCACGTTTACTGGACAAGTTCTATCAGTCACAGTGCCATATAGTTCTCTCACGTTTACTGAACTAGTTCTGTCAGTCACAGTACCACGTAGTTCAGTCACGTTTACTGAGCAAGTTCTGTCAGTCACAGCGCTATGTTGTTCACTCACGTTTACTGAACAAGTTCTGTCAGTCACAGCGCCACGTAGTTCAGTCACGTTTACTGAACAAGTGCTGTCAGTCACAGTGCCACGCAGTTCACTCACGTCTACTGAACAAGTTCTGTCAGTCACAGTGCCACGTAGTTCAGTCACGTTTACTGGACAAGTTCTGTCAGTCACAGCGCTATGTTGTTCACTCACGTTTACTGAACAAGTTCTGTCAGTCACAGTACCACGTACTTCAGTCACGTTTACTGAGCAAGTTCTGTCAGTCACAGCGCTATGTTGTTCACTCACGTTTACTGAACAAGTTCTGTCAGTCACAGCGCGATGTAGTTCAGTCACGTTTACTGAACAAGTGCTGTCAGTCACAGCGCCACGTAGTTCAGTCACGTTTACTGAACAAGTGCTGTCAGTCACAGTGCCACGTAGTTCACTCACGTTTACTGAACAAGTTCTGTCAGTCACAGTGCCACGTAGTTCAGTCACGTTTACTGAACAAGTTCTGTCAGTCACAGTGCCACGTAGTTCAGTCACGTTTACTGGACAAGTTCTGTCAGTCACAGTGCCACGTAGTTCAGTCACGTTTACTGAGCAAGTTCTGTCAGTCACAGTGCCACGTAGTTCAGTCCCGTTTACTGAATAAGTTCTGTCAGTCACAGTGCCACGTAGTTCAGTCACGTTTACTGAGCAAGTTCTGTCAGTCACAGTGCCACGTAGTTCAGTCACGTTTACTGAACAAGTTCTGTCAGTCACAGTGCCACGTAGTTCAGTCACGTTTACTGGACAAGTTCTGTCAGTCACAGTGCCACGTAATTCAGTCACGTTTACTGAGAAAGTTCTGTCAGTCACAGCGCAACATAGTTCAGTCACGTTTACTGAACAAGTTCTGTCAGTCACAGTGCTACGTAGTTCAGTCACGTTTATTGAACAAGTTCTGTCAGTCAAAGTGCCATATAGTTCTCTCACGTTTACTGGACAAGTTCTGTCAGTCACAGTGCCACGTAGTTCAGTCACGTTTACTGAACAAGTTCTGTCAGTCACAGTGCCACGTAGTTCAGTCACATTTACTTGACAAGTTCTGTCAGTCACAGTGCCACGTAGTTCAGTCACGTTTACTGAACAAGTTCTGTCAGTCACAGTGCCACGTAGTTCAGTCACGTTTACTGAGCAAGTTCTGTCAGTCACAGTGCCACGTAGCTCAGTCAAGTTTACTGAATAAGTTCTGTCAGTCACAGTGCCACGTGTTTCAGTCACGTTTACTGAGCAAGTTCTGTCAGTCACAGTGCCACGTAGTTCACTCACGTTTACTGAGCAAGTTCGGTCAGTCACAGTGCCACGTAGTTCAGTCACGTTTACTGAACAAGTTCTGTCAGTCACAGTGCCACGTAGTTCAGTCACGTTTACTGGACAAGTTCTGTCAGTCACAGTGCCACGTAGTTCAGTCACGTTTACTGGACAAGTTCTGTCAGTCACAGTGCCACGTAATTCAGTCACGTTTACTGAGAAAGTTCTGTCAGTCACAGCGCCACATAGTTCAGTCACGTTTACTGAACAAGTTCTGTCAGTCACAGTGCTACGTAGTTCAGTCACGTTTACTGAACTAGTTCTGTCAGTCACAGTGCCACGTAGTTCAGTCACGTTTACTGGACAAGTTCTGTCAGTCACAGTGCCATATAATTCTCGCACGTTTACTGAACTAGTTCTGTCAGTCACAGTACCACGTAGTTCAGTCACGTTTACTGAGCAAGTTCTGTCAGTCACAGCGCTATGTTGTTCACTCACGTTTACTGAACAAGTTCTGTCAGTCACAGTACCACGTACTTCAGTCACGTTTACTGAGCAAGTTCTGTCAGTCACAGCGCTATGTTGTTCACTCACGTTTACTGAACAAGTTCTGTCAGTCACAGCGCGATGTAGTTCAGTCACGTTTACTGAACAAGTGCTGTCAGTCACAGCGCCACGTAGTTCAGTCACGTTTACTGAACAAGTGCTGTCAGTCACAGTGCCACGTAGTTCACTCACGTTTACTGAACAAGTTCTGTCAGTCACAGTGCCACGTAGTTCAGTCACGTTTACTGAACAAGTTCTGTCAGTCACAGTGCCACGTAGTTCAGTCACGTTTACTGGACAAGTTCTGTCAGTCACAGTGCCACGTAGTTCAGTCACGTTTACTGAGCAAGTTCTGTCAGTCACAGTGCCACGTAGTTCAGTCACGTTTACTGAATAAGTTCTGTCAGTCACAGTGCCACGTAGTTCAGTCACGTTTACTGAGCAAGTTCTGTCAGTCACAGTGCCACGTAGTTCAGTCACGTTTACTGAACAAGTTCTGTCAGTCACAGTGCCACGTAGTTCAGTCACGTTTACTGGACAAGTTCTGTCAGTCACAGTGCCACGTAATTCAGTCACGTTTACTGAGAAAGTTCTGTCAGTCACAGCGCAACATAGTTCAGTCACGTTTACTGAACAAGTTCTGTCAGTCACAGTGCTACGTAGTTCAGTCACGTTTATTGAACAAGTTCTGTCAGTCAAAGTGCCATATAGTTCTCTCACGTTTACTGGACAAGTTCTGTCAGTCACAGTGCCACGTAGTTCAGTCACGTTTACTGAACAAGTTCTGTCAGTCACAGTGCCACGTAGTTCAGTCACATTTACTTGACAAGTTCTGTCAGTCACAGTGCCACGTAGTTCAGTCACGTTTACTGAACAAGTTCTGTCAGTCACAGTGCCACGTAGTTCAGTCACGTTTACTGAGCAAGTTCTGTCAGTCACAGTGCCACGTAGCTCAGTCACGTTTACTGAATAAGTTCTGTCAGTCACAGTGCCACGTGTTTCAGTCACGTTTACTGAGCAAGTTCTGTCAGTCACAGTGCCACGTAGTTCACTCACGTTTACTGAGCAAGTTCGGTCAGTCACAGTGCCACGTAGTTCAGTCACGTTTACTGAACAAGTTCTGTCAGTCACAGTGCCACGTAGTTCAGTCACGTTTACTGGACAAGTTCTGTCAGTCACAGTGCCACGTAGTTCAGTCACGTTTACTGGACAAGTTCTGTCAGTCACAGTGCCACGTAATTCAGTCACGTTTACTGAGAAAGTTCTGTCAGTCACAGCGCCACATAGTTCAGTCACGTTTACTGAACAAGTTCTGTCAGTCACAGTGCTACGTAGTTCAGTCACGTTTACTGAACTAGTTCTGTCAGTCACAGTGCCACGTAGTTCAGTCACGTTTACTGGACAAGTTCTGTCAGTCACAGTGCCATATAGTTCTCGCACGTTTACTGAACTAGTTCTGTCAGTCACAGTACCACGTAGTTCAGTCACGTTTACTGAGCAAGTTCTGTCAGTCACAGCGCTATGTTGTTCACTCACGTTTACTGAACAAGTTCTGTCAGTCACAGCGCCACATAGTTCAGTCACGTTTACTGAACAAGTGCTGTCAGTCACAGTGCCACGCAGTTCACTCACGTTTACTGAACAAGTTCTGTCAGTCACAGTGCCACGTAGTTCAGTCACGTTTACTGGACAAGTTCTGTCAGTCACAGCGCTATGTTGTTCACTCACGTTTACTGAACAAGTTCTGTCAGTCACAGTACCACGTACTTCAGTCACGTTTACTGAGCAAGTTCTGTCAGTCACAGAGCTATGTTGTTCACTCACGTTTACTGAACAAGTTCTGTCAGTCATGGCGCGACGTAGTTCAGTCACGTTTACTGAGCAAGTGCTGTCAGTCACAGCGCCACGTAGTTTAGTCACATTTACTGAACAAGTGCTGTCAGTCACAGTGCCACGTAGTTCACTCACGTTTACTGAACAAGTTCTCTCAGTCACAGTGCCACGTAGTTCAGTCACGTTTACTGGACAAGTTCTGTCAGTCACAGCACTATGTTGTTCACTCACGTTTACTGAACAAGTTCTGTCAGTCACAGTGCCACGTAGTTCAGTCACGTTTACTGAGCAAGTTCTGTCAGTCACAGCGCTATGTTGTTCACTCCCGTTTACTGAACAAGTTCTGTCAGTCACAGCGCGACGTAGCTCAGTCACGTTTACTGAACAAGTGCTGTCAGTCAGAGTGCCACGTAGTTCAGTCACAATTACTGAACAAGTGCTGTCAGTCACAGTGCCACGTAGTTCAGTCACGTTTACTGAGCAAGTTCTGTCAGTCACAGTGCCACGTAGTTCAGTCACGTTTACTGAATAAGTTCTGTCAGTGACAGTGCCATGTAGTTCAGTCACGCTTACTGAGCAAGTTCGGTCAGTCACAGTGCCACATAGTTCAGTCACGTTTACTGAGCAAGTTCTGTCAGTCACAGCGCCACGTAGTTCAGTCACGTTTGCTGAGCAAGTTCTGTCAGTCATAGTGCCACATAGTTCAGTCACGTTTACTGGACAAGTTCTGTCAGTCACAGTGCCATATAGTTCACTCACGTTTACTGAACAAGTTCTGTCAGTCACAGTACCACGTAGTTCAGTCACTTTTACTGAACAAGTTCTGTCATTCACAGTGCCACGTAGTTCAGTCACGTTTACTGAACAAGTTCTGTCAGTCACAGTGCCACGTAGTTCAGTCACGTTTACTGAATAAGTTCTGTCAGTCACAGTGCCACGTAGTTCAGTCATGTTTACTGGACAAGTTCTGTCAGTCACAGTGCCACATAGTTCAGTCACGTTTACTGAGCAAGTTCTGTCAGTCACAGCGCTACGTAGTTCAGTCACGTTTACTGAACAAGTTCTGTCAGTCACAGCGCTAAGCAGTTCACTCATGTTTACTGAACAAGTTCTGTCAGTCACAGTGCCACGTAGTTCAGTCACGTTTACTGTACAAGTTCTGTCAGTCACAGTGCCACGTAGTTCAGTCACGTTTACTGAGCAAGTTCTGTCAGTCACAGCGCTACGTAGTTCAGTCCCGTTTACTGAACAAGTTCTGTCAGTCACAGCGCTAAGCAGTTCACTCATGTTTACTGAACAAGTTCTGTCAGTCACAGTGCCACGTAGTTCAGTCATGTTTACTGTACAAGTTCTGTCAGTCACAGTGCCGCGTAGTTCAGTCACGTTTACTGAACAAGTTCTGTCAGTCACAGTGCCACGTAGTTCAGTCACGTTTACTGGACGAGTTCTGTCAGTCACAGTGCCACGTAGTTCAGTCACGTTTACTGAACAAGTTCTGTCAGTCACAGTGCCACGTAGTTCAGTCATGTTTACTGGACAAGTTCTGTCAGTCACAGTGCCACGTAGTTCAGTCACGTTTGCTGAACAAGTTCTGTCAGTCACAGTGCCACGTAGTTCAGTCACGTTTACTGGACATGTTCTGTCAGTCACAGTGCCACGTAGTTCAGTCACGTTTACTGAACAAGTTCTGTCAGTCACAGCGCTACGTAGTTCAGTCACGTTTACTGAACAAGTTCTGTCAGTCACAGCGCTAAGCAGTTCACTCACGTTTACTGAACAAGTTCTGTCAGTCACAGTGCCACGTAGTTCAGTCACGTTTACTGAACAAGTTCTGTCAGTCACAGTGCCACGTAGTTCAGTCACGTTTACTGAACAAGTTCTGTCAGTCACAGTGCCACGTAGTTCAGTCACGTTTACTGGACAAGTTCTGTCAGTCACAGTGCCACGTAATTCAGTCACGTTTACTGAGAAAGTTCTGTCAGTCACAGTGCCACGTAGTTCAGTCACGTTTACTGAACAAGTTCTGTCAGTCACAGTGCTACGTAGTTCAGTAACGTTTACTGAACAAGTTCTGTCAGTCACAGTGCCACGTAGTTCAGTCACGTTTACTGGACAAGTTCTATCAGTCACAGTGCCATTTAGTTCTCTCACGTTTACTGAACTAGTTCTGTCAGTCACAGTACCACGTAGTTCAGTCACGTTTACTGAGCAAGTTCTGTCAGTCACAGCGCTATGTTGTTCACTCACGTTTACTGAACAAGTTCTGTCAGTCACAGCGCCACGTAGTTCAGTCACGTTTACTGAACAAGTGCTGTCAGTCACAGTGCCACGCAGTTCACTCACGTTTACTGAACAAGTTCTGTCAGTCACAGTGCCACGTAGTTCAGTCACGTTTACTGGACAAGTTCTATCAGTCACAGTGCCATTTAGTTCTCTCACGTTTACTGAACTAGTTCTGTCAGTCACAGTACCACGTAGTTCAGTCACGTTTACTGAGCAAGTTCTGTCAGTCACAGCGCTATGTTGTTCACTCACGTTTACTGAACAAGTTCTGTCAGTCACAGTGCCACGAAGTTCAGTCACGTTTACTGGACAAGTTCTGTCAGTCACAGCGCTATGTTGTTCACTCACGTTTACTGAACAAGTTCTGTCAGTCACAGTACCACGTACTTCAGTCACGTTTACTGAGCAAGTTCTGTCAGTCACAGCGCTATGTTGTTCACTCACGTTTACTGAACAAGTTCTGTCAGTCACAGCGTGATGTAGTTCAGTCACGTTTACTGAACAAGTGCTGTCAGTCACAGCGCCATGTAGTTCAGTCACGTTTACTGAACAAGTGCTGTCAGTCACAGTGCCACGTAGTTCACTCACGTTTACTGAACAAGTTCTGTCAGTCACAGTGCCACGTAGTTCAGTCACGTTTACTGAACAAGTTCTGTCAGTCACAGTGCCACGTAGTTCAGTCACGTTTACTGGACAAGTTCTGTCAGTCACAGTGCCACGTAGTTCAGTCACGTTTACTGAGCAATTTCTGTCAGTCACAGTGCCACGTAGTTCAGTCACGTTTACTGAATAAGTTCTGTCAGTCACAGTGCCACGTAGTTCAGTCACGTTTACTGAGCAAGTTCTGTCAGTCACAGTGCCACGTAGTTCACTCACGTTTACTGAGCAAGTTCGGTCAGTCACAGTGCCACGTAGTTCAGTCACGTTTACTGAACAAGTTCTGTCAGTCACAGTGCCACGTAGTTCAGTCACGTTTACTGGACAAGTTCTGTCAGTCACAGTGCTATGTTGTTCACTCACGTTTACTGAACAAGTTCTGTCAGTCACAGCGCCACGTAGTTCAGTCACGTTTACTGAACAAGTGCTGTCAGTCACAGTGCCACGCAGTTCACTCACGTTTACTGAACAAGTTCTGTCAGTCACAGTGCCACGTAGTTCAGTCACGTTTACTGGACAAGTTCTGTCAGTCACAGCGCTATGTTGTTCACTCACGTTTACTGAACAAGTTCTGTCAGTCACAGTACCACGTACTTCAGTCACGTTTACTGAGCAAGTTCTGTCAGTCACAGCGCTATGTTGTTCACTCACGTTTACTGAACAAGTTCTGTCAGTCACAGCGCGACGTAGTTCAGTCACGTTTACTGAACAACTGCTGTCAGTCACAGCGCCACGTAGTTCAGTCACGTTTACTGAACAAGTGCTGTCAGTCACAGTGCCACGTAGTTCACTCACGTTTACTGAACAAGTTCTGTCAGTCACAGTGCCACGTAGTTCAGTCACGTTTACTGGACAAGTTCTGTCAGTCACTGCGCTATGTTGTTCACTCACATTTACTGAACAAGTTCTGTCAATCACAGTACCACGTAGTTCAGTCACGTTTGCTGAGCAAGTTCTGTCAGTCACAGCGCTATGTTGTTCACTCACGTTTACTGAACAAGTTCTGTCAATCACAGCGCGACGTAGTTCAGTCACGTTTACTGAACAAGTGCTGTCAGTCAGAGTGCCACGTAGTTCAGTCACAATTACTGAACAAGTGCTGTCAGTCACAGTGCTACGTAGTTCAGTCACGTTTACTGAGCAAGTTCTGTCATTCACAGTGCCACGTAGTTCAGTCACGTTTACTGAATAAGTTCTGTCAGTCACAGTGCCACGTAGTTCAGTCACGCTTACTGAGCAAGTTCGGTCAGTCACAGTGCCACATAGTTCAGTCACGTTTACTGAGCAAGTTCTGTCAGTCACAGTACCACGTAGTTCAGTCACTTTTACTGAACAAGTTCTGTCATTCACAGTGCCACGTAGTTCATTCTCGTTTGCTGAGCAAGTTCTGTCAGTCATAGTGCCACGTAGTTCAGTCACGTTTACTGGACAAGTTCTGTCAGTCACAGTGCCATATAGTTCACTCACGTTTACTGAACAAGTTCTGTCAGTCACAGTACCACGTAGTTCAGTCACTTTTACTGAACAAGTTCTGTCATTCACAGTGCCACGTAGTTCAGTCACGTTTACTGAACAAGTTCTGTCAGTCACAGTGCCACTTAGTTCAGTCACGTTTACTAAATAAGTTCTGTCAGTCACAGTGCCACGTAGTTCAGTCATGTTTACTGGACAAGTTCTGTCAGTCACAGTGCCACGTAGTTCAGTCACGTTTACTGAGCAAGTTCTGTCAGTCACAGCGCTACGTAATTCAGTCACGTTTACTGAATAAGTTCTGTCAGTCACAGTGCCACGTAGTACAGTCACGCTTACTGAGCAAGTTCGGTCAGTCACAGTGCCACATAGTTCACTCACGCTTACTGAGCAAGTTCTGTCAGTCACAGTGCCACGTAGTTCAGTCACGTTTACTGAGCAATTTCTGTCAGTCACAGTGCCACGTAGTTCAGTCACGTTTACTGAACATGGTCTGTCAGTCACAGTGCCACGTAATTCAGTCACGTTTACTGAGAAAGTTCTGTCAGTCACAGCGCCACATAGTTCACTCACGTTTACTGAGCAAGTTCTGTCAGTCATAGTGCCACGTAGTTCAGTCACGTTTACTGAACAAGTTCTGCCAGTCACAGTGCCACGTAGTTTAGTCACGTTTACTGGACAAGTTCTGTCAGTCACAGTGCCACTTAATTCAGTCACGCTTGCTGAGCAAGTTCGGTAAGTCACAGTGCTAAGCAGTTCACTCACGTTTACTGAGCAAGTTCTGTTAGTCACAGTGCCACGTAGTTCAGTCACGTTTACTGGACAAGTTCTGTCAGTCACAGTGCCACATAGTTCAGTCACGTTTACTGAACAAGTTCTGTCAGTCACAGTGCCACGTAGTTCAGTCACGTTTACTGGACAAGTTCTGTCAGTCACAGTGCCACGTAGTTCAGTCACGTTTACTGGACAAGTTCTGTCAGTCACAGTGCCACTTAATTCAGTCACGCTTGCTGAGCAAGTTCTGTCAGTCACAGTGCCACGTAGTTCAGTCACGTTTACTGGACAAGTTCTGTCAGTCACAGTGCCACATAATTCAGTCACGTTTACTGAACAAGTTCTGTCAGTCACAGTGCCACGTAGTTCAGTCACGTTTACTGGACAAGTTCTGTCAGTCACAGTGCCACGTAGTTCAGTCACGTTTACTGGACAAGTTCTGTCAGTCACAGTGCCACTTAATTCAGTCACGCTTGCTGAGCAAGTTCGGTCAGTCACAGTGCCACATAGTTCACTCACGTTTACTGAGAAAGTTCTGTCAGTCACAGTGCCACGTAGTTCAGTCACGTTTACTGGACAAGTTCTGTCAGTCACAGTGCCACATAGTTCAGTCACGTTTACTGAACAAGTTCTGTCAGTCACAGCGCCACATAGTTCAGTCACGTTTACTGAACAAGTTCTGTCAGTCACAGTGCCACGTAGTTCAGTCACGTTTACTGGACAAGTTCTGTCAGTCACAGTGCCACGTAGTTCAGTCACGTTTACTGGACAAGTTCTGTCAGTCACAGTGCCACATAGTTCAGTCACGTTTACTGAACAAGTTCTGTCAGTCACAGTGCCACGTAGTTCAGTCACGTTTACTGGACAAGTTCTGTCAGTCACAGTGCCACGTAGTTCAGTCACTTTTACTGAACACGTTCTGTCAGTCACAGCGCGCTGAACAGATACTTCTTTACTGTACGCTATCACGATTTACGCTTCCTGACTTCCAATGGGTAGTTAGTGAAAATACGCAAATAAGGATGACAGAATAAACTACATACATATTCTAGAATACCCGATGCGTTAGAATCGGGCCACCATCTAGTATATAATAACAATTTTGAGTATATTACTATTGTATATGCATGTAAGTTGTAAAGTATACATAAATCCACTCCACAGATACTCTCTATACAGGTAGAAAATAGTAAATGTACAAAAAATATAATACCTAAGACAAATTTTGCAGAGTGAAATAAATGATCAGCAAAGAATAATTATCCGTGTGCATAGATTTCCAACCTCCCGTAAATGAACCCCTAATGGCCTTTTGCAAAGTACGAAAACTGAAATTGATTTATCACAAGAAAATAACTTGTACTAAACCCACTGAATATTCTGCTTTGATGAATCCAGTGCTGTATTTCTGCACTATTTTTTTCCCTTCTGAATTTACAGCTGAAAGACTTTGATAAATGATCTGCTAAAGAGACACAACATGCAATTGATGATGTCCCTGTCAATTTGATGGCAAGATAGCTTTTTATGAAATACTGTGTGATTGATAGTCTCCTAAGTATTATTTTCATGACATGGCGTTTTTACTCCGGGACGTAGAGAGAAAGAAAAAAAAATGCCCTTTGTAGTAACATGCCTCTAATACTGTTGGTTTTATGTGTAATTGATTGTGAGATAAATCAGAAAAAAACATTAGGCTGGCGGATAGAAAGAAATGAACTGTGTTTGTAGTCAGATAAAATAGCTTCGTATTTAATAAAAGCAGAACATGAAATGTTATCCTGTAACTAGAATTGTTGCAAAAAAATATTGTGGCAAAAATTATAGCCCAATTTCAATAAGGTGTATATTTCAGAATAGGACACCTAAATAAGTCACAAAACTTTTGCGCAAGTCTGACATTGTTCAAAAACATTGCAACATTTGGCATTTATACGCCAGTCTCAGCCTGCTATATCAATACGGACTGGATATGGCCAGGAAGGCGCATGACTATGCCCGACAGTCAAATTCTTGAAAAGTTATACTACAAGAAGTCTAGATAAGTTTAGACACGACAATGCCTAAAGAACTCGGCATCTGGTCCTCAACAATTCAACATATACTCAAGAAGTTTGTTACTTGTCTGATAGACAAGATTCTAGAATCTTCCAAGACATGGAAAAAAAGAAGAGAATTTCTGAGACAAAATCTTTGAAAGTTGGTTTAACAAGTGGCAAATAAACCACTGACAAGCATCCAAAGAACTTCATACTGAACTGGAGGTATCTGGAGTGATGATTTTGACCCGTGCCGTAGAGAGTAGTGTTGAGCGAATTTGTTCGGCATTTCAAATTCGGGTTCGTGTTTGGGGTTCCGGCTTGTTCGCGCCAAAAAATCGGCTCCGCCCATGAACATTCCTGATTTGCCACACTGTCAAAGTGGCAGTACTGCAAAGTCTCCAATTGCCTTGAAAGATGGTATGGTATGAGACTTTGTGGTCTCTTAGGACTGCATCCAACATCCTTCATACTCTTTAATACAAACACAGCCTTAGTAATGTGAAAACATGGCTATAGTTAAGTAGTGTGAGGATAGGAGAAGCATTACTATGACTATGCATTTTAAAGTTGGGCCAACTTCTTCATCAGGAGACCACTATATTAAATTAAAAATACCATAGACAGACTTAAATAGTTCACAATTTAAAAAAAAAAAAAAGGCGCCAATTGAAGTAAAAAAAACACCCATGAGTGGTACATGTGACTATTTGATATAAGTAAAGTTGGAGAAAAAAAAAGAAAAAAGTGTACATGAAAATAAAAATATAAATGTGTCTTGTGACACGAGGGCGTTTTTTACTTTAATTGGCGCCTTTCTTTAAAAAAAATTGTGAACTATTTAAGTCTGTCTATGGTATTTTTTATTTAATATAGTGGTTATCCTGATGCAGAAGTTGGCCCAACTTTGAAACACATTGAAAAAAAAAACATAGTCAATCATTTATAACGTCTGCTGGATTTCTTGAATTACGTCAGCCTCCTATCCTAGACAGTGGGATTCCCTGAACTGAGGGTGCTGCAGCAGCTGTCAATCCTTTAATCCTTGGTTATGGGTTAAGCAACCCAAAAAGGTGAGCAGTTTACTCCTCACCTATACAATTTGTCCATCGAATAAGACCCTATTGCGTTTGGTGTTCCCTTGTTTCTTATGGCTATGTGATCCTCACACCCATATCTTCTTCAGAGCTGTACTGTCATATACTCTTTACAGTTTTGTCCTAAGTTTTAGAGCGATTTTATCCTTATCTCTATGGCTAAGCTGTGGCGTCTGCTCACCATACCGTTTGGACACAAAATACCTGCTGCATTCCCTACCTCAGCTTTTATACAGCCTAGGATAATTTTCATGATTGGCTTTGCTATACCATGTGAAGGGATAACCGCGAGGCATTGTAGGGAAGCCCACCCTGCCGCACACCAGATCATGAGATTATTCTCTGGCTGTTGCAATCTTATGGCATGTGAAACATGCTGGAAGACAATTATTTGAATTTCAGTGAAATCCTATAAATTAGACACAAATTCGATTTGATTTGAATCAATGTATTCATCTCTAATTCTACTGATACACAGTTGGTACATTTCCATTAATTTCTGAATATACTGGCTGCTAAAATAGACAATCTGGGGTGCCAGTGATATTGGTGACCACTGTAAATCAAACTCTAATAAGGGTAGAAGTGAAATTCTGGTTAGTGTTTCATGGGTAAGTTCATATAATAGGATCTTGGTTATGGAACATTGAGATACAAATGTTAAGAAATTGCCTATTTCATACTGTGTATTACACGTTCGGTACTATTATAGTCACCCAGCCGTGTACATATTACAATATGCCAAAATGTATTATTGTAAGAGGTGAAAATATAAAGGTCCTGCATGCTTGAATGCCTGAGCAGGATGGCAAGCCCTAATATATTGTACCTGACTTGATTAACATTTAATAATGAAAGTGGTTCATATGACTTTAATATCTTGCATTTACCTAAGACCGACATCTGCAAAAAAAAAAAAAAAATAGTAGAAAAACACACTCTTCACCTTAATCTTCCTATGAATAGTTTTCATGATACTTTTCATTACAGCAAATGGCCTTTTAAATGAACTGCATGAAACATAAAAGATACTTTTCAGCTATAAAAATTCATATTACATTTTCCAAGCAGTGATTTGGTTGAACGTAAGGAAATGTTTACCTGGCATTTTGGTAAGTAACTGATTGCATTTCTGGATACAGATTTACATTTTTTTTTAAAAAACATCTCTGAAAAGAATTTTTTTTTAATTCTATTACAGTGTAAACTTTAACTTATTTGAACAGATCATTAAAATGCCAATTTTAAATGTGGCTGAATATGAACAAGGCATTTAAGATAATTCATTTAAATGTATTAAATGTTTCATTTCCAAATAGGTCCAAACTAGACATTGAATTAAATATTAAAACACTGCAACCTACATGTAAGCACCACTGGAGGCTAAGAACTTTTCTGCATACTGTGTAAACATAAAATCGAATAAAGGGAATCTGTCAGCAGGTTTTTGCTATTTAATCTGAGGGCAGCATGAGATAGGGGGTGAGACACTGATTTCAGCGATGTGTCACTTATTAGGCTGCGTGCTGTTTTTTCAATACAATGAGTGTTTTATCAGCAAGAGATGATCACTGCCAGACTACTGCTCCCATGCTTCCTGGTCCAGCTCCGCCCCCAGCATTGATTAGCAGCTTAATGTCAATATACAATGTGCACAGAAAGCTGTTTTGTGGGCGGGATTAGCTTTCTGAGCTCTGCTACATGCTACATCTAAAAACTATCATTGTGACAAAACTGCTGCACCCAGTTAACTAAGTGATACACCATTGGAATCTGAATCTCTTTGCCTACATCATGCTGCTCTCATATGAGGTAGCAGAAACCTGGTGACAGATTCCCTTTAATAAACGTGTATGCAGTGAGCTCCCCTAGTGATGGCTGCCGACAGACAGAATTTTATTGTTTATATCTATATCTATATACACAAAGTTTAGAGCTATATATCAGAAAAAAAGATGAGCCCAGCCCCACACTCTCCTCTAAACAACTGGTTTTACTATGCAAAAAAAAGCACTTCTGTCGAGAAAATATTTGTATAATATGGTGATCATTCAGATGAATGGTCTACCAGAGTGGGAGCCACTTTTAAAAAATGCTTCTTTACTTTGGTGCATGAAAGGGGTAGAAATTATTATTTAGCTTGATTTTCTTTAGTTTTCTGCCTTGTCTGATTTATTAAATATTTGTATTCCCCATTAGAAAAAACTATTCTGGGGCATCCATTTTTTTAGAACTCTTCATTATGCCTTCGCTTTGTTATTCCTCCTAGAACTTTAGAAATAAATTGACAACTGAATGTTAACTGTTGGGGCTGTGTCCCTCTTGGAAATTAGAAAATAATATTTGTATTGCTTATCTTTAGTTTTAATTACTTTTTTTTACCATAGAACTGTTGGCTGTCCTTACATGTCTGTCTTAATAAATACTTGTATTCCCCATGAAATATCATTTCTGGGGCGCCTTACCACAATGTGCTCCTCCTAAAAGTTCTTAAATAAATTGACAGCTGGGTGTTATTTATTGAGGGTGTGTCCCCGCACTGTTTTACACTGTCCAATCAGTGCTAACAGTTTAGAAACATCCACCAACAAAGCGATTGGTAACACCCAGTTGTCAATTTTTAAAAATTTATATTCAGGAGGAATGATTGAGGAGCAGCACAATGTGAATTACTATGAAAAGATGTTTCAGAATTGCTATTTCATGCTGAATACAAGTATTTACTTTGATGGACAAGTCAGAAGAGTTAACAAGTCCATTTTGAATAAAAAATTGGTTTAACTTTGGTTATTATATTTTATACCAGGAAAGGTTGTTTAATACGAGGCTGCTTTATAATATTATCCTGCATTATAGTTATCTCTTGCAACTTCTCTAACATTGACAGACTGTAATCCATAAAAAGTATCTAAATGTCAAAATTTCCACTGCATATTCCTTATCTTGTCCCATAACATTTATCAAAGTATTCTTTTTATCACTGTTCTTTTTTTGATAATTCTTTATTTATACATTTTTAATAGATACATGAACTTCATAGCAAAGTCTGAACATATTTTTTTTCAGTAGTTCACTGAAATATTATTGTAGACACTGTAAAACAATGAAAATTCCAAAGATATCTGCAGAACAATAAAAATCTAATGTAAGATTAAAAAAGTAGAGGTATAGGTTTAAGAATATGTATCATTCCTGCATAATGAGGTGATGTATAAGGCCAGGGCTAGGTGGGGATCTAGGAGGTGGAGGATTGCTGATAAGTAGAGCACCATTGCACCGATAGCTAATATTTTTTGTTAAGTATATTGGAAGAAACTTTCCCAGCAAGAGATTTCCTCCAGTCTGTGAGTTTGTTGAGTTTTATTTATCCATTGACCGAAACCAGAAAATTGGAATTAGTAATTTAGACAGGCGTTTTGCTCACCAGTCTTAATGAACAGTGTGCTGGAGTAAGATATGCCAAATTCATTAAAGGGGTTGTCCACTACTCGGACAACCCGTTCTGAATTCTTATGTTTTTCCCCAGTAAAATAATAACACTTATACTCACCTCCGGTGTTGGTGCCAAACGAGCATGGTCTGCACTGGCTCTCCCGGGGAACGCATGACATTATGTCACGTGATCCTTGCAGCTAATCAATGCTGGCATCACTCTCCCCTTGGACAAATTAAGACATTCGGAGGAAGTGAGTGCCGCTGCTCCTGTCTCATTTCTTCCGGATGTCAATTACGTCCATAGTATAGGAGTACGAAGCCAGTGCAGATTTGCTGCAGGGATCGCGTGACATAACAATGTCACATGCGCTCCGGGAAAGCCAGTGCTGGCACCAAAGGTTAGTATAGGTTTTATTATTTTACTGGGGGGGAAACATAAGGATTCAGAAGAGGTTGTCCGAGTATTGGACAACCCCTTTAGAGGATTGCGCCTCTTAAACAATTTGGCACGTCTCTTAGCTTCTAAGGCACCACTGTAAGTATTGTTCTGCAGTCAGTGATCAGAGTTCATTTCTGTTACATCACTTTCGTGGCTTAAATTAAAATGAATTTGTTGGCTATGCTTGGCCACACCTCTCCCAGAAAAGTTCCACCTACTTTTAAAAGTATCATGGAGAAGCTGGAGAAAAGTGGAGGTAAATCCGATCTGCCGATGGAATCAAGTGCAGAAAAAGATTGTAGAAATTCAAATGCGGTTTTTATTCAACTCGTTTCAAAGGACACCTGCTTCTTTCTCAGGACAAACCACAGAGGAAATCTGTAGCACTTGATACTGTTGGCAGCATTGATTTACCTCCACTTTTCTCCAGCTTCTACATGATATACCATTGTCGATCTGCAGCAGCCTTTTTTTGTTCAAGCTAACACAGGGGTTGTGACTTTCATAACCCCGTCAGGTGAGCATTTTCTCTGCCTTTGTTCTTCTTTTTAACCTGGATAACACCCTATTGTGCTTTTTACCTTTCCAGATTTTTTAAAAAAGCTTTAAAAAGTAGGCAGAGCTTGTCGGGATTGACGTAAAAATGCCAAAAGTTGCAAAATATTCTCGAAGCTAAGAGATATACAAAAAATTGTGCCATTTCAGGCTGTGTGCCCACGTAGCGTTTTTCAAGCGTTTTTGATGCGGAATTTCCGTAGCGGAAACGCTTGTAAAACGCTTGGTAACCCGCACCCCATGGTCCCCAATGGGATTCCGCAAGTTCTATGCACATGCTGCGGATTTTTCCGCAGCGTTTATGCTGCGTTCAAAAATCCGCAGCATGTCAATTAATTTTGCGTTTCCGCAAGCAGAATTGCCATAGTCCAATGCATAAAAAACGCAAGGCAATTCCGCATGTGGAAAACGCGTGATAAACGCGCGAAAAACGCGCGATAAACGCGTGCGGAATTCCGCATGCGTTTTTCCGGGAGAGGACTTGCATTTATGCAGCAGAAATTTTCTGCTTCATAAATGCAACGTGGGCACATAGCCTCAAACTGTTTTACTCTGGAATTCAGGCAAAAACTTTGATGAATCAGTCCCATATCTTGATTATAACAGGAGAAATGTATTTATTATCAGCAAATCATTGCTCAACACTCAACAATGAGTAGAAACAAATGAAGACAGGTATGGGAGACTTGATAAAGCTATGTATTTAAGACTGGTTGAATGCAGAGAGGTTATTATGATATATATACATTACTGCTCATCAAATTGCTAGTTATGACACTCAGGTATAAGTATTTCTAAAATACATGCAGAGCTGGGTGATCTGTTCACTTCTACTAGTGACCTCAATTGGCTTGATGTGACTAAAACAAACAGAACACACCTTTTGTAGTAATACTTGGCATGGTCATATTGTTGAGTGCCAGTATTTTCACTAATGACGCCTACACAATCCTAAATCTTCCACTATGCAATAGTAAAAGTCTATTGAGCAATAAATAAGAAGAGTCATAAAAAAGTCAGAAAGACAACTGGTCATAGATATTAGAAGAACACTTGCCAGCTCTCAGATGACTAGCTATTCAGCTGACACCCATAAATAAAAAAACATTTAAGATATTATCATCCGGGGAGGTTGACTTTTGACCAGTTTTGGGAGGGTGGCAAAAAAATAAATTGCCATTAAAAAGCGCTCATGCTTATTGCTGATTTTCAAAGTTGTCTATTGGACGAAAGATCAAAATTAACCAATTATCAGTAATAAGAGCCAAATTGTCCAGTCTTGTTATCTGATTCTTGAATACTCTAATTAGAACCCCTGGAAATCAGCTTTTATTGCTTGGGAAATGTGTCAGCATATCCACAGTTCACTTACAGAAGATGTAGTGTTACAAGTTATCCTCTTAAGTGTATAGAGTACAGATTAGTGCATCGATTCACGGAGGATCAAGTTTGAGGCGCGTTACTTGAAATTCGCAGCTTCACGCGAATTCGGACACTTTGAGATTTGATTTGTGGTTCTCAAAAAAAAAAAAACAACTTGTCACCATTTTCACACCACTGCTAAAGCATCAGAGAGCAGGCTAACGTCCTGTTGTGTGGCAACGCAAGCTTCACCATAATGTCCTGCAGCTATGACATCTCATGGATCATCTTTGTACATTGGTGGTCAGTACCTGGGACATCACAGATCAGCGGTTCCTAGCGGAGCATAGTTTGTACAGCAGAATTCTTTTCCATCTCTAGAGTCACTGGGTAATTTTGTCTCTTCTGTAGATTGTAAGCTCTTATGATATGCGGAGTCCTCTCTCTCTTCTGTAGTGTGTAAGCTCTTCTGGTCATATAGGTTCTCTCTCTTTTCTCCCTCATGTGTATTTTCTGAGCAATTACAAACTTTCCAGTACTGAAATTTGTGCAAATTTATTTGTGGCGATTTAAATTTTTCAGGACAATTCAGTGAAGTTGGCAAATTTCTATTTCTAAAGATCCATTCATTTCTAGTATAGAGGCTATGTCAGCTCTTCCAAAGCCAAATTCACTCTTTGACGTAGACTTCCCACTGTACGATAGACCATGAAGATGACGCGCCCCCTGGGCCGTGGGGTACTTGGTGCCGGGCCGGTCGTTGCTAGGGGAGATGTCACAGTGGCGGTGACCCGGTCCGTGACCCAGGGCGGTCAATCAAAAGGGGAATATTACAGGGGATTTATAGTTTTTATGTATAAAGTTTGTGACGCCACCTGTGGAATGCGGCTATATGGAGCCGCCGCTGCGCAGCAGGTCCTCTGGAGCTGGTGTGAACTGCAGCAAAGTTGGTTTAGCTCTCCACAGGTAGAGCTTAGCTCCAGGGAAGTGTAGAGATGTTGTATATGTTATAGGTGATGCTGGACGTTGCAGTGCAGTGGTGATGGCACAGATAATAATCACAGAGACAGTGGGGTGCAGTCTTCAGGGTCTTTACTCATGGTTGTTGCAATCCAAGTTACAGGTACCGGTGTAACTTCCCTCGTAGTGCTGCGCTTACTCAGGGAGGGGTTCAGCCAACCCTCAGGTATATCCGGAGTACTTAGTGGGACCCCCTTCTGTGTGCTCTCTCTCTCTCTGGCCATCTCCCTGCACCTCACACCTAGTGTCCCAATCCCGTACCCGCGGGCCTTGTCGGGCGACGTCTGTTCCGTCCCCTGGGTCCTCTATGGCTACCTTCTTGGTGAGACTGATATGGACTGTTGGCTGCAGGAATTGAAATACTGCAGCCTCCAGTTTCTAGTTGAGACATAAAGTACTCTGCTAGTTGAGGGACCGGTCCCCTTTGTGCGACCTGACCCCTCCACCTCCTGGTAGATTCGGGTGTACGGGGGGCCTCCAGCACTGCCTGTACCCCTGGGGTCCCTTCCTAGCTCCTGGAGCCGTTCTCCTGCTCCTCTCCTTCCTCAGTCTTGGGCCTCTCTGGTTAGGCCCTCCTCCTCAGCAGAGCTCCTGCTGAGCTCCTGCTCCACTCACTCTCCTCCTTAGACTGAACCCAATTAACAAGATGGCTTCTCTATTTATATCACTTCCTTTCCTGTGCTCCCCCAATCTTATTCCTCCACCCACACCCACTACACAGTTCCACCCTTCAGCTAGAGACCAGGGACTGTGCTCTCCATTAGGAGCAATCTCGCCTTGCCCCTACTGAAGTGGAATGTGTTGGATGCAGGCGTTAGGGTCCCGGGCTGTACTCCTTCCTTACCTGAGAGTGAGATACCACACTTCTGGGTGAGATGCAGTACCTCTGTGGCGACCGAACCCTCAGGGGCACCACATAGACAAGTAATGCTGATATGGAAATCTCTTTTAAGTTATTGTTGTTTGGGACCAGTTTTAGAAAGCGGTTAAAGAATCAACATTTTCTTGTTTGTTTTTGTTAATGAATGGAATAAAAAATATTTTTAAAAAAGATAGTTGCATTAAAAACATGACAATATTAGGTTTAAATAGGTGATGGCATGTCTGCTTTCTACCAGAAACTGTACTGTAGCCATCTATCTGGTATTGCAGTGCAGGTCCATTCAAGATGATTATTGCAAGAATAAAATGAATCAGAAATGCTTTGATATTTAAAAATAGGGGACTTATTAATTTACTCTGGGTGGCAATAATGCACTGCTCAGCATTCCGCTCCTCAGTCACATGGTACAAGAAGTTCTATACTTTCTATCAACATGACTGAGGACTACTACTTCCATTAATGTTGGGCTATCATCAACCACATACAATCACCTGATTGCTTACTGACACCAGGCCCAGCTCCAGGTTTTCGTGGGCCCCGGGCAAAAGAGTCTCAGTGGGCCCCTTTAACACATACATTCATGATGCACAGATAAAGCAGAGAAATATAAGTATACAACACAGGGCCCAGGCTGTCCCCTCATCCTTCACATATGCAGACATGTACACATATACAGTATGCAGACATGCACACACACACACACACACACACACAGTATGCAGACACACACACGGTATGCAGACATGTGTGACGCCCAGCTGCGCTTGGTATCACAGATCCTGGAAGAGTGCATTGAAGGATTCCTCCACAAGAGGCCCCCATAACCATTCCACCTTCCACCTCAGACCAGCAGAGGGAGCCCATTAGGGATAGATAAATAGGGAAGGTGGAGCCAAGCAGCAGTTAGTCTAGACTGGAGTCAATAGAGAGCAAACCTGTTGAGAGAGTTCCAGCAGTAGAGAAGCCTGAGAGAGGTCAGTCTGCAGTGGAGCACAGTCCAGACTCAGTTGTAGCTCAGAATAGGGAGCTGTAGGTGTGCCGGCGCCATAAGATTGGTGAAGAGCGGCAAGCTGCCGTTAGTGTGAGTAGCCTAGTGAGGGCCCGAGTAGGCCGAAGGTGAGTGGAGAGTTAGTACATAGGGGGCAGAGGAGCTTAACTAGCTCACCCCGAAGAATTTACCGGACACTGGGTCCAAAGCTTACCAGGATCTCTATGACCCAGTAAGGTACAACCGGAATCCCTGGAGAACTACAAGTCCCAGGATCGCTAAAGTGCTGATACGTAACAGAGCCAGGAGACACATAGGCCCCGTAAGCTGGGAGCGTGTACTCCAAGAGAAGGCCCTACCACAAGGTCAGCCAGCGCAGGACGGAGACAAAGTTAGGCCTAGCTCCAGGCAGGTCAGAAACTTACTACGCAGAGGCAAGTAACAGGAGGCCCTACACCTGCTCATTGGGGAGGATCCTGACATGCACCCTTCACCCTACAGTGCTCCGGGACGTGCCTGAATTTCCATCAGTAAAAGGTACTGAAGTGACTATGATGTCTGTCCCTGTTCTTGCTCTGACCCGGCTGGGTCTCGCCTGTCCTGCATTCCCCTTTCCGCTCACTGCCCTGAGGCCTAGCTCCACCTGTGGGGAGCTATACCATCGATCTGCCTTATCATCGGCCTCAGTGAACTGCGCAGCGCTGGTGATTCTCATCAGAAGCCACATGTGGCATCACAAACTTTTCTTAAAAATTAATAAATATCCACCCTTTTAAAGAGAGACCCCAGGGTACGGGCCCGGGAGCCGACCACCGCAACATTCCTAAAGGCAAAGGCCCGGGTACCGAGTCATCCCCATCCCCTGGGCTAGTCATCCTCTTCTGGCGTCACTAACAGGATCGCTTGCCCGCTGCAACGACGAAGTGTTATGCCCGTTGCCACCGGGTACTGTGCACCTTTATTGAAGTGAACTGTATATTTGACTGTGGTGAAGGTTGCCGCCATTGTTGGGCCGCTGAGCGAGAAGAAGGGCGTAACCGCGGGAAAATTAGGGACGTACCTGCAAAAGAGCGCGAAGTCCCGGACACGCCCCATGCCTCGACGTCAAACCAAGAAGCGCCAGGTCCTGTAAGGAGTGTCGCTGAACGCTCTGACGTAGGACGCAAGCGACGCAAGGTCCTGAAGACAACCGTCGCCTGCGGAGCTGTGGCCTACCGGAAGAAAAACTAGAAGGTAGGCCACGGTTAACTAGGAGGGCGCCAAGATGTCCGACGAACAGCAGAACGCGGACATACCAGCCAACGTCCCTGAAGTTCAACCCGCGCCCGACGATGAGCAGGCCGAAGCAGCCGCTCCACCGGCAGCGCCTGTAACCCCTGTCATTCCCATGACTTTACCATACATTCCTGGAGCAAAGTGGCTCCCCCAGTACAACGGCAAGCCAGATACCCTGTCTGGGTTCAAACGGAAGATATGTGGTATCTTGTACATGTACTCCATGACAGGCAAACAAAGAGCCGCTGTAGTATTAGGACATCTGACTGGTGCTGGGGAATGGGAAGTGGAAACATGGTTGGCCGCAGACCAGGAGTCAGTGTCCACAATATTTCAAAAGCTACAGACTGTCTTTGAGGATCTTACTGAGGCGGACCTCCGGATGAGGTTCTACAGCTGTTCCAAACAGCCGGAGGACAATGTTCGGGACTATGCCTGGCGTCTACAGGGGGCCCTGCGGGCTCTGAACTAGGTTAGTCAAACCAGCATCGAAAATGAGAACAAAATGCTGAAGGAACAGTTTGTCCGGGGACTGAGGTCTCCAGAGGAGAGCAGGACTGTACGTTGGTGGTCCTTGGATCATCCAGATGACACCTTTGAAAATCTCATGGACATGGCTATAAAAGGACTGCAGCCCCTGGAAACAAATTCCATCCAATGTTACCAGGGTGGGGCTACCCCAGTGCCTGCTACACCCACCTTTTCCCCAGTGGCTGCTGAAACCAAGGTTCCAGCAACGTCCCCTAGAGAGCTGGACAATCTGCGCTCTGAGGTGCGTCAGTTGAGCAAAACCCTGAGCACTGTGCTGAGTGCTCTGCAGCTGCGGATGGAGCCCGAGGAAGGAGGGAAAATCCTGTTAGCCGATAGCCCTGAGGATGTCCCCTGGATGCGAAGGAAGAGGAGGCCAACACCACCCTCGCCGAGGACCAGTGACCAACGCCGACCGCAGAAGGACCCTGCCTGCTATCGCTGCCGCAAGACCGGACACATCGCCCAGAATTGTCCTTTAAACGAGAAAACCCTGGGTCCGAGGGCCGACACCCAGGAGTAAACTCACCAGGCCCATCAGACTGGTACAACAGGTTCGTCGGAGGAAGACCTTTCCTGTCCATTGTGTTGGACGGGATCCCGACGCATGCTCTGCTGGACACAGGATCTCAGGTAACCATCATGCCTGACGTCCTCTACAAGAGGTTCTGGTCCATGGACGACCTACGTCAGCCAGCTCCGAATCTTTCTCTTTATGCCTCTAATGGACTCCCCCCTAACCTACTCAGGGTTAAGAATGTGACTGTAAAGGTGGGGAGAGTGGAGCTGAAGGACCAGGGGCTAATTGTAGTAGAGACTAATCCTGATGACACCAATCCGTATATGATACTAGGCACTAACATTGTTGGTAACTGTTTGGGAGAAGTTGCGTTCTTGCTCTAACAGATAGCCGACACTGCCAGGCCGAGACAGAGGAGGGCACTGCAGAGGGAAATCCAAGACCTGATGTATCAACAGCAAGTAAGGTTAGCAGATGGTGAAATCGGTAACGTGCGGGTAACAGACCCCATACCCATTGTCGTCCCCCCAATGAGTGAAATGCTCATCTGGTGTAGAGCTGCTATAGGTCTTAGAGGACAGAGCTACCAGGCGGTAATAGAACCCCTTTGCTCCGAGCACAGACCCACGCTCTTAACCGCCAGGGGAGTGGTAGATGTACGTAATGGGAGTGTGCCCGTCCGTCTTCTCAACTGAGGGGAAGATGAGGTCAGACTACCACGTTATGCCACTGTTGCCAAATTACATGCTGTCAATAACAACTACATCCATGAGGCGGAGTCCTTAACCTCACCAGATGAAGTAGAGGATAATGACCCTGCAACCCAGGTGGAGGATTGGTGTCAACTGCTCCATTGTTGGGACAGACACCACTCCTGCCCATCAAAAACAGGGTGTACACCGGGTGGTTCAAGAATACTCGCAGGTGTTCAGTAAACATCCACTTGACTTCGGGAGGGTTAAGGGGGTTCAACATCATATCCCCACAGGTGACCATTCCCCAATCAAAGAACGTTACAGGCCTGTACCACCAGCACACTACCAGAAGGCTAAGGAAATGCTGCATGACATGAGAAAGGCGGGAGTAATAAGGGATAGTTGTAGTCCCTGGGCAGCTCCCCTAGTGCTAGTTAGGAAAAAGGACGGGAGCATGAGAATGTGTGTAGATTACCGTCAAGTAAATTGCATTACACATAAAGATGCATACCCTTTACCACGCATAGAGGAGTCCTTAGATTCCTTAAAGTCTGCAAATTACTTTTCCACCCTTGACCTCACTAGTGGGTACTGGCAAGTAGCTGTGGCTGAGGAGGATCGGGAGAAGACGGCCTTTACCACCCCGATGGGACTCTGCGAGTTCAACTGTATGCCGTTTGGACTCTGCAATGCCCCCGGAATGTTCCAGAGATTGATGGAGTGCTGCCTGGGACACCGCAACTTCGAGACTGTGTTACTTTACCTGGATGATGTAATAGTGTACTCCAGAACATACGAGGACCACTTGAAACACCTGGCAGAGGTATTTGAGTCACTGTCCCGGTACGGGATGAAGTTGAAGCCCTCGAAGTGCCACCTGCTCAAGAGAAAGGTACAGTACCTGGGGCACATTGTCAGTCCGGAAGGGGTAGCACCAGACCCAGAGAAGGTCACAGCCATCCAGAAGTGGCCGGAGCCGAAGAACCTCAAGGAGGTGCGTCAGTTCTTGGGACTAGTAGGATACTACCGGAGGTTTGTAAAAGACTACACTAAGAAAGCAGTTCCTCTGCAAGACCTTCTGGTAGGGCAGTCCCCCAAAGGCAGAAATCCCCCATTCCACTGGGGTAAGGAGCAAGCAGAATCATTTTAGGAGATGAAGGAGATCCTGACAGACGATGAGATCCTAGCCTACCCTGACTACAGCCAACCGTTCCTGCTGTATACAGATGCCAGCAACGAAGGGCTTGGCGCTGTTCTAAGTCAGAAGCAGAATGGCCAAGAGAAAATGATCGCATACGCAAGCAGGAAGCTCCGCCCGACCGAGAGAAACCCAGAGAACTATAGCAGCTTCAAGTTGTAGTTCCTGGCCTTGGTCTGGGCCATCACTGAAAGGTTCAAGCACTATCTGGCCTCCAGTAAGTTCACTGCCTTTACTGATATCAACCCCTTTACCCATCTTGAAACAGCTAAGTTGGGGGCACTGAAACAATGATGGATAGCTCGGCTGTCAAACTACCAATTTACAATCAAATACCGGGCGGGTCGCAAGAACGCCAACGACGATGCGTCGTCTAGGATGCCTCACCAGTCAGACACAGAAGAAGAAGTGGATGACCTGGAAGAGATAGAGCTACCTGCCTTTCATCGGAGTGGGATGATCCACGAGCAACGAGCCTCCAGGAAGCAGCGTGGAAAGACGTTAAACCCCCTGCCTCACCACAGCTGGAAAGAGACCCAGGACAGTGACCCGGTTGTCAGCCGCATCAAGGAGCTGATAACCCAAGAAGGTGCCTCCCTGGAGAAGGAAGCGTCTCTCCAAGCAAAGCAGCCGTGGAACGAGAGAAGCCGGCTGTTTATCTACCGTGAGAAGCTGTGCCGGAGGTACGTCAATCCAAAAACCCATGAGATGGTATGGCAGATAGTGGTCCCCAAGACAGACATCCAAATGGTGTTGGAGGCCTACCACGATCAGGCGGGGCACTTTGGCTGGAAAAAGCTAGAGACCCTGCTGAAGTGTCGATTCTACTGGGTAGGAATGCGCAGCTCCATTGAGAGGTGGTGCGGGGACTGTGGACCCTGTGGCCTAAGAAGAAAAGACTTCAGCAGCCAGAAGGCACCCCTGCAACCCATCAAGACAACTCGACCCCTGGAGATCGTGGCCCTGGACCATGTCAAGCTGTCCCCCAGCAGGTCAGGGTACTCTTATGCTCTGACCATGGTGGATCACTACTCACGTTTCCTGGTGGTCGCCCCCGTCAAAAACCTGACGGCAGAGACAGCAGCAAAGACGTTCCAAGCGTACTTCTGTAGACCCCATGGTTATCCTGAGCAGGTGCTGACAGATCAAGGCTTGGCCTTTGAGGCTGAGTTGTTCAAGGAGTTCTGACATCTCTACGGGTGTAAAAAGATCAGAACTACACCATACCACCCACAAACCAATGGTCTCTGCGAAAAGATGAACAACATCATCATCGACCTGCTAAAGACTATACCACTTGAGGAGAGAAACCAGTGGCCAGACCTACTACCTGACCTAGTGGATCTGTATAATCATATACCAGTAAGTTCCACCAACTGTACTCCGGCATATCTCATGCGGGCAAGGCCAGAAAACTGCCCATGGATCTGGAGCTTGGTGTTGTTGAACCTGAAGCTGATATGACCACTGAGGACTGGGACAAGACCAGACAAGAGCAGTACAGAAGGGTACAAGCCTGTGTCGAGGACAGTCTTACTTGGGTGAGAGAAAAGCAGGAAGCACAATACAACAAAAACGCACCCGCAGAACCTTTCACACCTGGTGAAACAGTATTGAAAAGGAAAAGACGCAACCACAAACTTGGCGATCAGTGGGAAAAAGAACCCTACACTGTGTTACCATCGAGATTTGACAATAAGAAGACATGCTTAATCAGTCGAGATGGAGGAAAAACGTCTACAACAGTGTCCAGGGACCACCTAAAGTTTTTTCCAGACCTACTGAAAACCCAAGAAGAAGAATCACCTCTTACTGCCCTGGAGGAGCCTAAAGAAACAGTGATCCACACTGACTTAGGAGACTTCCCAGCAGATTGGCCTCAAATAGGAGGAGCAGTAATCATTCCAATACTCCAATTCTATGAACAGCCAGAAAACCCTCCACAGCAAGTTGAACCTGTAAATGCTGCAGAAGAGCCAGCTCAAGAAATATCCCTGGATGAAGGATCCCTGGTAGGAGCAGAGCAAGAGGGCCCAGCCAATGGTGAACTTGCCAGCCCAAGAGAGAGGTTAAGGCAGTTTTACAACTTAGTCACACGTAGAACTGGTAGGGTAACTGACAATACAGACTCTGATACCCCACAGACCACCGCACTACGCAGATCAATGCGTAGCACGAGAGGTAAACCCCCTGCTAGGTACACTCAGTAGATGGTTAAATTCCTAAATGTAGATAGTTACCCCTGGGGTATTGTGTATTAAAATTTAAATGTATTGTATAATTGTGTATTTTCAATGCATACGAATGTCTTTATTAATTTTGTGCTTTACCTTATTAATTCCTTTATTATTCGCATAAAGAGCTTCGTGTCTGAGGACTGTGTGCAGCCCAAAAACTGCTTTTGTATATATTTGCACTCCCTGGAGTGCCCCTTTAGGTGACCTCAGAAGGAAAACCTGTTGGGAGTGGCTCTATTGGAGGTCCAACTCGGGATCTTCATGCCCTGCAGCCACCCCAGGGCCTACGTTGAGGGTTTGGGACAGGTCCCTCAAAAGCCACCAAGTACTCTACCTTGTGAGATGGACATCCTGTTTGGGAACCTCACCACAAGAGACTTGAACTCTGAGGACACTTTGTATTTGTTATTGTTATGCAACGTTTAAGAAATGTGCCTCCCATAAAGGGAAGATTGTTAATGCATTGTTCATGCTATTGTTGTTGTTATAAAATGTACTTCAGCCCTGGAGTGCTGAGCTTTACTAGGGGGGAATGTGACGCCCAGCTGCGCTTGGTATCACAGATCCTGGAAGAGTGCATTGAAGGATTCCTCCACAAGAGGCCCCCATAACCATTCACACATCTCCACCTTCCACCTCAGACTAGCAGAGGGAGCCCGTTAGGGATAGATAAATAGGGAAGGTGGAGCCAGGCAGCAGTTAGTCTAGACTGGAGTCAATAGAGAGCAAACCTGTTGAGAGAGTTCCAGCAGTAGAGAAGCCTGAGAGAGGTCAGTCTACAGTGGAGCACAGTCCAGACTCAGTTGTAGCTCAGAATAGGGAGCTGTAGGTGTGCCGGCGCCATAAGATTGGTGAAGAGCGGCAAGCTGCCGTTAGTGTGAGTAGCCTAGTGAGGGCCCAAGTAGGCCGAAGGCGAGTGGAGAGTTAGTACATAGGGGGCAGAAGAGCTTAACTAGCTCACCCCCCGAAGAATTTACCGGACACCGGGTCCGAAGCTTACCGGGATCTCTATGACCCAGTAAGGTACAACTGGAATCCCTGGAGAACTACAAGTCCCAGGATCACTAAAGTGCTGATACGTAACAGAGCCAGGAGACACATAGGCCCCGTAAGCTGGGAGCGTGTACTCCAAGAGAAGGTCCTACCACAAAGTCAGCCAGCGCAGGACGGAGACAAAGTTAGGCCTAGCTCCAGGCAGGTCAGAAACTTACTACGCAGAGGCAAGTAACAGGAGGCCCTACACCTGCTCATTGGGGAGGATGCTGACATGCACCCTTCACCCTACAGTGCTCCGGGACGTGCCTGAATTTCCATCAGTAAAAGGTACTGAAGTGACTATCGTGTCTGTCCCTGTTCTTGCTCTGACCCGGCTGGGTCTCGCCTGTCCTGCATTCCCCTTTCCGTTATCTGCCCTGAGGCCTAGCTCCACCTGTGGGGAGCTATACCATCAAGCTGCCTTATCATCGGCCTCAGTGGACTGCGCAGTGCTGGTGATTCTCATCAGAAGCCACAGGTGGCATCACGAACTTTTCTTAAAAAATAATAAATATCCAACCTTTTAAAGAGAGACCCCAGGGTACGGGCCTGGGAGCCGACCACCGCGACATTCCTAAAGGCAAAGGCCCGGGTACCGAGTCATCCCCATCCCCTGGGCTAGTCACATGCACGCACACACTGTACACACGCATGAACACACGCACAGTACATAGACATGCACACACACAGTACTCAGGCATGCACACACACAGTACGCAGGTATGCATACATGCACTGTGCCCGGCCATGTCTGGGGAAGTGACAGCAATCAAACAGCACCAGAGGTTCTGCACAAATGCCAGGGAAGCAGTCCGGGCCCCGACGGCGAGTGGCGTCCCTGATGGTCCAGGGTCCCGGCACTTGCCCGGGTGCATCGGGTGCTGACGCCGGCCCTGACTGACACAAATAGGAGGGATAGGCTGCTGGCTGACTTGTATCTTTTACATTGCTGAGAGCGAGACTTGACCTGAGATACGTAGCCATGTGGTCACTGGTCAGGTCACCGCTCTCGTAAATGTGATGGAGAAGATGCCGGGATTTTTAGTTATAGTGAGTTTTTTTGAGAATTTTATCTTTCAGTCATTTGTTAAATGGGTTGACTGAGTATGAATCACTCACCTAATTTCATGATATCTGAATATAGAGGATAATGGAATTGCATTACTACTCTAGAAAATAGGGTAAAATGAAGATACTTAGTGCATAAATTGACAAATTCATGGCAATGCTCTTTGCTGGGAACCTAACCTAATATGATAACTCTCCTGGGCTGATAGCCTACAATTATATGGGTAGGTAGGATCCTGCAATAGGCTGATGGGTGAAGTCATCGGCCAGAAAGCCTATGTAAAATTATCAAAGACTGATTGTCACTTCCAAATAGAAAAAGGGGGTGAACAGGTGAAAGCTAAGAGTAGCCACCTCCATATATAACTAAGAAATTAAAGCTGCACTCTGTAACGCTATAGCATGCAAACATGAAATTTATTAAATTGGAATTGCATTACTACTCTAGAAAATAGGTTAAAATGAAGATACTTAGCGCATAAACAGCTTGCACCTGTTCACACCTGTTTTTTGTTTGGAAGTTATGGTCAGTCTTTAATATTTATATATTTTAATGTAGGCTAGCAGCCCAGGAGAGGTTACAAATTAGATTACGTTCCCAGCAAAGAGGATCGTCTAGTTGTTGGCTGCTTGGCAGACATGAATTAGCAAATTTATGTGCTAAGTATCTTTATTTTAACCTATTTTTTAGAGCAGTAATGCAATTCCAATTTTATATATTTCATGTTTGCATTCTATTGCATTACAGCTTTAATTTCTTAGTTATATATGGAGGTGGCTACTCTTAGTGTCATGATTCTGTTGTCAAATTACCCAGGGCCAGGGGCTCCTTCCCTGTCCTTAACGGTAGGGGCATGCTAGTTATCCCCGCTCCCCAGATCACTTCTGATGGTGAAGATGCCAGGGCCACGTACCTTGCTGAACTCCTGAATCAGTCCTATATCTGTCCCCTTCACCCATCCAGGGTAGTGAGGAGGAATAGTGTATGTATATACACAAACCATACAAACAAGGAAAGACGTACAGGGATAAATGAAAATGTAAATCGCACAAATATGCACTCACAGACAACAGAGCATAACACCAGGGAGAAAAGGAAAGAAAATGAAATAGGAGAGGATGAGGATTTGCACACAGCCGAAACTCCTCTACCAACAACCGACTCTTCCAATCCTCACCAGGCAGTACAAGACTTAACACTGACAATTCAGATTGCCAGAGGCAAGTATATATACGAGAGATCATCCAAGCTGAGAAGCTTCAGAGGCTCCAAGCTGAACAGATTAACCCCTGCACTGCTAACAGAAACCTGCACCATTTAATATGAAGCAGAAGTGCTTTTGATCAGTGCAGGGGTATGTGAAATCAGATGCTGCGGTCTTCTGGCCCCTTTCTGTCGCTGTAAACCCGTGACACTTAGCTTGCACCTGTTCACACTTGTTTTCTATTTGAAAGTGATGGTCAGTTTTGATATTTATAGAGGACAGTGGTTACTATAGTTGTATAGTGTCCATATATATTACTACTAGAAAGAGAATGTAACATTTAAGAAAAGAGTCTCATATCCCACCAAAGACAACATCTGCAAGGATATTGTATGTTCTCCCCGTGTTTGTGTGAGTTTTCTTCTCAGTTCTCCAGTTTCTTCCCACATTCCAAAAACATACCGTTAGGGAACCTAGATTGTGAGCCCCAGTGGGAACAGTGATGAGCATGTCTGTAAAGTGCTGTGGAATTAATGACGCTATATAAGTGAGCAAAATAAATAAATATGTTGATTCTATATCAATTCATGTGAATATCTGTGGCTCCACTAGACACAATTATTTCTAAGGGATATACAATGCTATACAAAGACATGAAGACTTCCAAAGTCCATAGGATGAATGATGATTCCATGTGTCATGATATAGGGTCTATAGATGTAGCATTGTATTGCTTATGGACCCCTTACTTTACTTTACACTGATCACATATTTATTAATACCATTGACTAGTTTGGATCGAAGTCGATCGCAGCATTGTGGAGGCAAGGGGAGGTGATCGGTATACTCACCTCCTCTTCCGGCCTCCAGCGCTGTCTGCCGCGGCTTCCCGGGTGTTGCCATGACAACCCGATGTCGTCATGACAAAATCCGGGTCACCAGACAGCAGGAAGATTGTTTGGACTTGCTCAGTGCATCTCCAAACTATCTTCTCCCTGTCCAGCGCTGACTGCCTGCATGGCACAGGATGGTGCTCCATCCCTATGCTGTGCAGGCGATCAGAATAAAAAAAGTGAAAGTCCCACAGTGGGACAAAGTAAAAAAGTGTAAAAACTCCCAGAAAGTGGAAAAAAATAAATAAATTGTAAAAATATAAAAAAAAAAAATAAAAAAAATAATCCACTAAAAATAAAAATATAATGTACCCATCAATAAATATTATTATGAAAAAACAAACAAACAAACAATAAAAGTACACATATTTGGTATCGCCACGTCCGTAACGACCTGGCCTATAAAACTGTTCCACTAGTTAACCCCTTCAGTGAACACGGTAAAAAAAAAACAAACAAACAAAAAAAAACAATGCTTTATCAACATACCGTCAAACAAAAAATGGAATAACACGCGATCAAAAAGACGAATATAAATAAAAATGGTAGCGCTGAAAACGTCATCTCGTCCTGCAAAAAACAATACAGCTCCATCATCCGAAAAATCTAAAAGTTACAGCTCTCAGAATAAAGCGATGCAAAAAAATAATTTTTTCTATAAAATAGCTTTTATTGTGTAAAAGCACCAAAACATAAAAAACGACATAAATGTGGTACCACTGTAAACGTACTGACCCAAAGAATAAAGCTGCCTTATCAATTTTACCACACCCGGAGCAGAATAAAAAAAAACAAAAAAAAACCAATTCCTGAATTGTTGTTTTTTTGTTTATTCTGCCTCCCAAAAGCTGGAATAGAAAGCGATCAAAAAATGTCACATGTCTGAAAATGGCACCAATAAAAACGTCAACTCATCCCACAAAAAACAAGCTATCACATGACTCTGTAGGCCAAAATATGGCGATGCAAAAACTAGATTTTACAAAATATGTGTCTTTTATTGTGTGACAGCTGTCAATCATAAAAACCCGATATGATTCTGGTATCGCTGTAATCGCGCCGACCCGAAGAATAAAGTAATCTCATCACTTATACCGCACGAGGAACGGTGTAAAAAATAAACGCTAGGGCTGGGGTTGGGGTTGTGCTAATGTTAGGGTTGGGGTTGTTTTTTTTTTCAAAAGTAAAAAAAAAAAGAAAAAAAAAAAGAAAAGATGACGATTTGGCAACTAGTGTTGAACGCAAGTGCTCGCTACTTCAGTTTGCATCGGGTGCTCGGGTATGCACTGAGTATCGCGGGTGCTCGAGTCTCCGCCCCATATGCTTCGCGGCCAAAAAACCTCGCAGGGATTGCCTGCCATGCACGAGCGATCCCCGCATGTTTTTTTTGGGGTGTCTAATAACCGTGAAACATGCGGGCGGGGACTCGAGCATTTCACTTGAGCACCCGTGATACATGGTGCATACCTGAGTACCCGATGGAAACTCAAATAGCGAGCACTTGCGCTCAAGAGTAATGACAACTTATTCAATATGATGACCTAATGTTATCAAATTCTGTGTCGTACCTCTGGGTTCAAAATATTCACTATACCCCTTAATAAAATACTTGAGGGGTATAGTTTCCAAAATGGGGTCACTTGTTGGGGAGCTCCACTGTTTAGGCACATCAGGGCCTCTCCAAACGCGACATGGTGTCCGCTAACAAATTGAATGGAAAATCGGCTCAAATTGTTAGCGGACACCATGTTGCGTTTGGAGAGCCCCTGTGTGCCTAATCATTGGAGCTCCCCCACAAGTGACCCCATTTTGAAAACTAGACCACCCAAGGCACCTATCTAGATGCATAGTGAGCATTTGGAACCCCCAGGTGCTTCACAAATTGATTTGTAAAATGAAAAAGTGGAAAAAAAATACTTTTTCATTTTTTGTTTTTTTTCCACTTTTTCATTTTTACGAATCAATTTGTGAAGCACCTGGGGGTTCCAAGTGCTCACTATGTTCACTACTAGCTCCAATGTTTAGGCACACAGGGGCTCTCCAAACGCAACATGGTGTCCGCTAACAATTTGCGCCGATTTTCCATTCAATTTGTTAGCGGACACCATGTTGCATTTGGAGAGCCCCTGATGTGCCTAAACAGTAGAGCTCCACCCACAAGTGACCCCATTTTGGAAACTAGACCCCCCAAGGCACCTATCTAGATGCATAGTGAGCACTTGGAACCCTCAGGTGCTTCACAAATTGATTCGTAAAAATGAAAAAGTGGAAAAAAAATACTTTTTCATTTTTACGAATCAATTTGTGAAGCACCTAGGGGTTCCAATTCTCACTATGCATCTAGATAAGTGCCTTTTGGGGGTCTAGTTTCCAAAATGGGGTCACTTGTGGGGGGTTTCCACTGTTTAGGCACATCAGGGGCTCTCCAAACGCAACATGGCGTTCGCTAATTATTCAAGCAAATTTTACAATCAAAAAGTCAAATGGCGCTCCTTCCCTTCCGAGCCCTGCCGTGCACCCAAACAGTGGTTTTTCCCCACATATGGGGTATCTGCGTGCCCAGGGGAAATTGCACAACAAATTTTGGGGTCCATTTTTTCCTGTTACCCCTGCAAAAATAAAAAAAATTGGGTCTAAAGTAACATTTTTGGGAAAAAAGTTAAATGTTCATTTTTTTCTTCCACATTCCAAAAATTCCTGTGAAGCACCTGAAGGGTTAATAAAGTTCTTGAATGTGGTTTTGAGCACCTTGAGGGGTGCAGTTTTTAGAATGGTGTCACTTTTGGGTATTTTCTGTCATAAAGACCTCTCAAAGTGACTTCAAATGTGATGTGGTCCCTAAAAAAATGGTTTTGTAAATTTCTGGTCAACTTTTAACCCTTATATCTCCCTAACAAAAAAAAATTTTGGTTCCAAAATTGTGCTGATGTAAAGTAGACATGTGGGAAATGTTATTTATTAACTATTTTGTGTGACATACCTCTCTGATTTAAGGGCATAAAAATTCAAATTTTGAAAATTGCAAAATTTTCAAAATTTTTGACAAATTTCCATTTTTTTCACAAATAAACGCAAGTGATATCGAAGAAATTTTACCACAATCATGAAGTACAATATGTCACGAAAAAACAATCTCAGAATCAGTGGGATCCGTTGAAGCGTTCCAGAGTAATTACCTCATAAAGTGAGAGTGGTCAGAATTGTAAAAATTCGCCTGGTCATTAACGTGCAAACCACCCTCGGGGGTAAAGGGGTTAATGTTTATAACCAACTTCAGTTTTACTCTGTGCTCCAGAAAAACACCCCAAAAATACATTTAAGACAGGTAGTTATTTATTATATTTTTTATATCACAATATTTTATTTCAATTTTTTTTATCATGAAAACTTATCCTTGTTTTTCACTGAAAATAGCATTTAAACTATCAGCGGAAGAAATATGTCTTACGTCTGCTTTCAATGGAAGCAACATATTGTGCAGGCAACTGCATTGTCTGAATGAAAAAGTTTGAATAGCAATGCTATATTTTTTCTTGCTTTGTCCATATCCAATTTGTTTAACATTTCAAATCCGTAAGTGCCCACACAGCAATTCATTTTTACAAGTAAAGAAATATGTGCTCATGAAAAGCCATCAAAGATTTAGTGCCAACAACACAGAGCTCTCTATATTCCAGCTGTACAAGAAAAAAAAAGAAAAAAAAGCTAATGCCATTTATCATTTCTCAGAATTCTTTTCTCTCTTTAGAATTGCTGATCTGAGGTATTATTTGTTCCATGTTTTAGAATGTGTAGCATGTCTTCTGTTTTGTCTCTGTAAAACCCCGAGTGCAGGAATGTAAGGTCAGAAAATCCTGACATGCTTGGCAAATAATTTTTATTAAGCTGTTGTACTGGAGTATACATTTTGTAAACCACAGCCATTGTCTAACTTCTGCTTTGACTTAAGACAAGAGACATTAGATGTTGCATAACATTTTAATTCATACATATCAATAATTTATTATATGATTTATAATTTATAGATGAATTTTGCAGAATTTCTAGATTTTATTTAAAGGGAATGTGTCAGAAGATGAGCTACTGTTTAAATGAAGCTTTTATATTAAACATTGCTTAAATAATTTTTGCTGATTTTGGGGATTTTTTCACCTTTTCACTTTCTTTGTCACTATATCTAAAAGATTTTCTAAAATTTTGGCAGTTTTCACTCTAAACATTGAGCTTCACAATAGGTAGATAGCTGAGATCTTGATTGAGTACGCATCCCATTATCAGTTACATCATTCACAATAGGTGATGGTCACAGCTCACCTCCTCTTCCTCCATTCATAATCTCCTCTGCAATGATTTTTCACCTCCTCCTCTTCCTCTCTGCACCTTGACTTCTGCGCAGATGACTAATGCATTCCAGAAAAACTCTTATTGAAGTTAGTGAATATCTTGTTTCTTATAGTCCATGTAAATGCTCTAAAGCATATCTTTAAATGCTGTTAACAGCAGCTCAGACCAGATGGCCGCCCTACAATCAAGTACAGAAAATAGAATTAAAAAAATCAGAAAATAACAGACTATCAAAAGAATCAAAATCAGGTTTGAATTCTATGAAATCATATAGGTAATACATTCCTCCTAACCTCCTAATGGTCGTCTAATTAATGAAGTCATTAATGAGCACTATTCCTCAATGGCGCCTTTTTACGGTGATAAGTGTATTGCGTTTCCCAGTGTGAAGCAGGACATGGCTGTCAGCTGTAGACTAAAGCTGATACGCTACTACCACCATTTGTGGGTCCTTTACCCACTACATGCCACTGTCAATAGCGTCAATACCATCTAGACTATTAATAAAGGATGGCGGCTCGTTCTCTCACCCCAGGTGAGACCAGGTGCCAAGGTGACTGCCGGGTGCTAATAGTTGTCATGGTATCTCGAGATCTTGCCCTGAGAAGGATCTAACAGTCTAAATATCAGTGTAACACTGACAGATCTGATGTACTGCAATACAGAAGTATTGCAGTGTATTAAACCAGCAATCAGAGTGTAAAATAGTCAAATCCCATAATGAGACTAAGGCCCCGGCCCCACTATCAGTATTTGGTCAGTATTATTTCTCAGGAGTGGGAGCTAAAACCAGGAGTGGGTGATAAATGTAGAATTGGTGACTTGTTTCTATTATACCTTTTCTCTGATTGTTCCTCACCTGGTTTGGGCTCCCACTGCTGAGAAAAAATACTGACCGAATACTGATAGTGGAGCTGTAGCCTAAGTAAAAAAGTAAAAACACTTCATTACTGTTTAAAAATGAAATAAAACACAGACAAAAAAATTCACGAAAAAAATAGCATTTTCCTCATTCTGCTGTGAGCGGCCTACGTGGCCTAAACATGCTACCATGACCTGCATCGTCTCCGGACTTGTCTCCCATCGCACATATCTGAGACGTCATTGGTCGCCAATTGCAACGGGAAATTCCAGCAGCGGATCTTGATGATTTGCCTAAGTACATTCAGCATGGCGGAACGTTCCTCAGACAACCAATTATAACCTCATCGATAGCATCCAAGGCATGTAAGTGTGTGTACTCTTGCAAGTGATGCTCTTACTCGATGCTGATAAATTGAGATGTGTTTTGAAATGTTTTTCAATTTTTCCATCATTTGCATATCATTAGCATATCCTGTGACTTTTATAATTCCACTATTTTTCCTTCATGGTGTTGCAATTTCAATATAGAATTGAATATAAAATCCATTAAAAAATGCTCACTACACTCCTAGACCAACTCCTTAACGGGTGTAGTTTCAAAACTGCGGTTGTTTTCTGAAGTTTTTTTGCCATCACCTCAGGGACACTGCAGATGAGACCTTTTAAAATCTATTCTAGTCAAATGTACTCTCCAAGGTTAAGTTCCCATGATGAATTTTTAGTGAGTTTTTGAGGTCCAACTGGCTGCCATTTTGCTGAACTGTAGAGGCTCGTAGAGGGTACAAAAAAGCTAATACTTAGAGATTTGATAAAGATCCTAGTTTGTTTATAAAAAAAATTCTCAAAACCTGTTTTTAAAATATCAGATGGAATATACCAAGGTATTAAAATTTTTTGCTCATGGTTTCCTTTAGTTTAGCTAAAGGACCCCATATACATTAGACAGATATCGACTGAACAATCATTCTGTCGGCAGCCACCTCTCCCATACATAAGAATGCTCGGCTTGGTGAGTGTACGAGACAGCCGCTGTGAGACTCCTATGGCAATGGCCTACATCAACACCAGACAAAAAAATGAACCAATGAAATTCAACAGGCTGGATCCTTATTTCCCCATTATTTGTTGGATAGATTTGGGTGGCCCCCATGCACATTAGATTTTCAGATGATTCTGCAATAATTGAGTCTATTGTGTATGGGGGCCATTATATTACCTCTAAGTAAGATATTGTATTTTGAATATATTGTCCAGCACAATTAGACAAAAGGTGCTCACATCCCTTCAATAGATGACAAGCACTAATCTATCTAATTTCGACATACACATATACGCCAGGTTTGCCAATTGTGCAGGTGTCTTCAATAGGCAAAGGGCCTACTGTATTTCTCCAAAGAATGAAGAATATGTAGTCCTTCACATGCTGCATGGTGGGAACTATCTTGAGAGCTGTTACCTGGCATCATACTCATCTCTAATATCTCTCTGGACGCCACATCCAATCTATGCACTGGAGCACCTTTTTACAATGTAGGAGCAACTAAAACTGGATTTAGAAGCTAAGTATTGACATTTTGTATGTACTTTTGATGAATTGATGAATTTATGATGAACTTATTTAGTATGTACTCCTGATGAACCTATCTAGGGGAAACGTGTTGAGTATAGCATACTATGTACATTCGGTTTGACTACTTTGATATGGTACTGATTATGGCACACTATGTACATTTGGCTAAGGAACTTTTAATGTTAGACTGCTTATGCTCTTGATAAACTGAATGTCATTGTGTGTCTTGTAGTATTAATTTATTTAGTAAGGCCTATAGTTATAAACCTTCTCTGTGACATCCCAATATATGTGGAAAAGGAGTGCTATACCCTATTGTGGTATCTTGGGTCCCTGGGGTGCTTTTGGCCTTTATATGTACTTCTGACTATTGCTGTGGGTTCGGCTACATGCTTTTTGTATTAGCCATTAGTTATTGTTTGCCTGTATACATATAGGGTATAAAAGGGAATATCAAGGCTAGTCCATGTTGATTGAGTCGGGGCTCCAATTTGTGCTTGAGTGGGGGCTCCAATTTGTGGATTGTAGGGTGCCAACCTCTGCGGTTAGGTAGGACTGATAATAGTCTGATAATAGGGCATTTCTCTCCCTTTATAGTATTTGGCAACAGGACTGCCCCTCCCCCTGTGTCTTATCCAATATCTTTTACAGGTTGTTACTGTCCAGATTATTACAAGAAGCATTTCTTACTATACTGTATATTGTTTACCACTTTGAGGACAGTTAACAAACTTATTATTATTCAGGGCCTTCAGCTCAATCTTGAGCCAAGGCAACTTGATGGATGAACCCTCTGTAGGAAGATGGATCTTGTACAAGCCTAGATAGGTCCACCAGGATCTTCTCTGCCGTTATCTTGACTGTGTCAAGCACTCAGGTTACTGGTCTTCCTCTCAGCCTTGTTCCTTCTATTTTCCCGACCATGATGTCCTTCTCCAGTGATTTCTCTCTTCGTATGATGTGTCCAAAGTGGACAAGTTGTAGCTTGGTGATCCTTGCTTCCAATGATATATCTGGCTTGATTGTTCCAAAATTGACGTGTTTGTTCTTCTTGCCATCCATGGTATTGGTAACATCCTTCTCCAGCACCACATTTCGAAGGCGTTGATTCTTCTTCTGTCTTGTTTCTTTATCGTCCAGGTTTCGCATCCATATGTTACTACAGAAAAGACCAGACTATGTACGAGCTGTGTCTTTGTCACCAGTGAAATGCTCTTTGATTTGAAGACCTGGTCCAGTGACTTCATTGTTGATTTGCTCATAGCTATTCTCCTATTGACTTCCAGTGTTGTCGCTGCATCTATCTCAATTTTATTTTTCGTTTTTTCAGGTTTTTTAATAGTAACTTATAACAGTAATATTTTAATATGGCTATTTCAGGCAGGCATCAAAACAGAGTTGATCACGTCATGGAACCCGCCTCAAAATGGCATATACGGCCCGAAAATTATGTCCAACAGTGCACACGGTGACTAGGTCAGCATTATTACAATCAAAGACCCCGTCAGCTCATACACCCAAATCCCATTTTCAAGGGCTGCAGATTTATGACTGATGGAGTCACTGACCGGAGACAAATCGCTATGTGAACATAGCCTTAAAAGATGATCCTAGAGATTTTATCTGTTGTTCAGGACTTCTACACGTTTTCAGCTTCAAAAGTCGTGATCATTGGAAGCAATTAACTTTGTGTAATCTGCATAAAACAATGCATGTGCCGAGAGCCTGGGTTATTTATGAAGCAAAAAATTACATTATGCCCATACAAGCAATAACATTTATTATGGTAAGATTATTATTGCTGTGTTTAATTGTGGCTTAAATGTGTTTGTAAAACACAGAAGAACAAAAGCAATGCTGATCTTTATATCTCATTTATTCCTTCATTACAATACTTATAATCCTGCTTATCACTGTTAGTAATAATGAGAATTATCTCATATACTGTATATATATTTGCTTTGTATGCGGATTAAAACAATGCCTTATGTTACCCTATGAAAATAAACGTGATGCATTCTTCCCATCACTTTTGATATATTTATTCTCCCATTACATTGCGTTTGATAAACTGGATACTGTTCTGTTGCTTGCTTCTTGACAACTGCTGACATACAATATTTTCACCTTGACATCCTTGGAGAAATATGAAAAGATATAAATAGAAAAATGTATACAGACTGTTAAAGGCTCCCTATAAATGAACATTGAGGCTAGAAACACAGGATTTAATTATCATCTGCTGGACTATATTTATCCTGGATAATAAAATTTAATTTAGTAATCATGGACTATATAATAGAGCTATTATCTTAAAGGCTATTTAAAATAAGAAGAACATGTTTGGTTTGGACAGGAGTGCTAATAAGGCGGGTAGGGGGGCAGTGTTTGTCAGTAAAAAAGTATTACAGTATGGCAGGTCTGGTTCCCATATGTAAATATGTATGTTTGAGATTTATTATCGAGATAATAATAAAATAATAAAAAATTAGTTTTGAAAATTTGAAAAATTTGCAATGTGATCATAGTTTGATTCATAGACTGAAAAAAAACATGTTCTGTGTATTTAATGAATTTAACATTTTTGATACTAACTTCTTAGATAGTTTTCTCGACCCATCAGTGACCCGACAGAAGAAATTAATTACTACATGGCTCCCATTGGTCTGCTGTGCTGTGCACACTCTTTGTTCCTACTCTCTTCTGTGGCTACTTGTTATTTTTTTACCATATTTTGGATTTAAAACCTTGATCACACGTATAACCGGCATGATTGGGTGTTGACTCCTTCACCATAATGGATGTATCCATCATTATGATTTTGTGGGCATTGCCAGTGTATACACGAGATAACCGCTCCAGCTGCAACTACTAGAGTAATCATCAATGCAAGGTGTTTTACCCCTTAAATGCCTCAGTTAATAGCGATCATGTAATTTAAGGTGTTTGACAGAGGGAGGCTGCTTCCTCTGTCTGCATATTGGCTCTACTGCGGCGTGATCTCAGGGAGCTGATGAGTTATAATGGAAAACGGGAAGCCAACAATAGCCTGAACTGATATAATAACCATTTGCTACATCCTCACAACATGACGATTACATGAAAATAAAATGATAGACACAAAGAGATCACACAATACAGTCGAGTAAGGAACTATACACATATCAACAAACTGTAACAGTTAAAAGGTTATTCTCATCTTCAAAGATGGATATTGTCGGGTCTTTTTTGTAAAAACAAGCACTTTTGCAATTTACTGTTTATTACATTTTGCAGCTGTTCTTGAGATCCTGACACTTCCATTTTATTTTGTTTACAGCTTGTTGCCTAGACAACAGACCACCACTGTTGTAATGCTGGTAAGGACAACACTGAAGCTTGCGGGGATTAGAAGGTCACATCGTTCTTCAGCGATCCTAGACAGCTTACAAGCTTTAGAGAAAAGAGCTTGTAAGCACTGTGTATTTTTTAGCAGCGATGGTCGGTCTTCAAGGCAATGATCTAAAAACAAAAAAAAAGTTAATATATCAAGAACAGCTGAAAATTTTAATAAGAAGTAAAGTGAAAAATTTATTTTATTTAAAAGCACTTTCCAACAATAACCACTTATCAAGATGGGAAAAAACCCTAAACACAGAATCTTCTGCTGTCCAAGATAGTACCTTTGGCATAAGCCTGCAGCTGTTGTATACTCCAATAGAGTTTTGTAAAAATTCAGCACCCAGCCCTGTTTTTTCCATACTGCAGAATACAATTTATTCTGCAGTACTGATAGAAATACCACTGATCTATTTTAAATGCTGATTGTGATTGATGGGTTTCTATCACCTGATATAAAAATATTTTCAACATAAATTGACCGACAAAAATATCCCTCCCTTTACACTGACATTTAGTTTTTATAGTTCTAGGATTTCTGTAAATCAACTTTCCAAGGTATTAAATGAAAGCAAGAGGCCTAGATACCTCAGGCAGTGTATGAAATGGGAAGCAGTTTACTCTTCTAAGCAATGATTACTCATATTTCTGCTGGGTTATATAAAAAAAAAATCCAGTGCTGCATATGAATATTTTTCTTATCCTGTGACAGATGGGCTTGTAATGCATGGTTTAGTAATACATTGCATGCCCCTGAGGAACTGAAGAGCTTAAAGCCAAGATCCACCTTAATCATATCAATGAGTTCATTAGAAGCATGCTTTACATCTAATTAATTTACTTCAACATTTGTTTGTGTAAAAATAAAATCTTATTTCTTCAATCGGAAATAAATGTATTTCTGTTCATTTATATTATTGAAGACTATGAAAACATTAAGAATATTAGGAATTCTAAAGAAAATGTAAAAGGACATGCTGTAAATATTAAAGCTTAATCATTTTACTTCTAGAAGGATTGCAATAAGTCTTGAAGTCTCGTCTTTACCTTCATATGACTTACTATCATATGAAGGGATATCCTCGCATGCTCCATTAGACATTATATTTACGGAGCTGTTCTCCTTAGAAGTATTGCTTCTAGGGGAAACTATCTCTGTACACATTGAGGGGAACTTAGCTTAGCACTCCATACGATGGTTTCAAGTATATTGCATTCTGCGTAAAATGTGACAAGTTTTTTAAAAGACTTCTTAATAAATCTAGCTTGTCTCTGTGCAATGAGTTTGTCCATGTAGCGACAGCATGCACCACACTTGGCGTACGTGTTAGTTCTGATGATGTACTGATTTCTTATTGGGTGGTCCAAGCTTTTAATCCAGCAGGGCTCCCTCCCCCTGACTCACCCCCAGAAGAAGCAGGCGAAACGCTCATGGGAGTGGAAGGACTTGGTGCTTGTTTTCACCGCGGTTGCTGCAGATTTAAATTTTAAGACATTACCTTCTATTATCTATTTATACTGCTTTTGCTGGCTGCAAGGTCACTATAGAACTCAGACTATCGATTAGTGTAGCTATAGGAAATTAGCTATCCTTCATAGTATTAGCTATCCTCCACTGGTATTATCACAATAATTTGATCTTTATGCATTACATTTGTAATTATCAGGCTTTTGCCCCGTCCCCATTTTGTGAGGCATTATTTAATCTTAATTTTGTTTTTTTATATAGTTGCCCAATAAAGATGCATATATTGTATGAATTCTTGTGTTCTCTTCTTTTATCCTGGGATTTACCACTTCTCAGGAAGTGTTTTGTGATATGATAGAAAAGTAAACTATACCCCAATTCATCAAATTGTTTTTGCTAGATTTTTGGCATCAAACAATTTGATAAGTCGCCAAATTTTTGTGCAATTTGACGCTGCGCAAAAATTTCTTACTTTTGGCTTTTCCATAGCAGTTTTGCACAGTTCAGCAAAAATGGACAAAAGATGGGACTGGACGGGGCTGAGACAGGGGTGTGACGCCACAACTCGTATAATTCATGACAGGCTGTGGCTTTCCTTATGCCAGATATCTTTCTCCACTCCTGGAGTAAGATTAGGGGCAAGATCCATGGAGGCGTTTCTCAATGAATCAGGAGCGTCTGATTCCAACACATTGTTCATCCCGGTCTTGATGAATCGGGGGCCTATGTGTGCACGTTTGTAAAGTTCTGCTTTTTTACATCTTTAGAAAAGAGCTGTAAGTCATTACTCACACAGTGCCCATAAGACATCTAGAATCATAGAATCACAGAGTATCAGAGTTGGAGGGGTCCTCCACAGTCATCATGTCCAACCCCCTGCTCAATGCAGGATTCACTAAACCATCTCAGACAGATGTCTGTCCAGCCTCTGTTTGAAGACTTCCATTGAAGAAGAACTCACCACCTCTTGTGGCCGCCTGTTCCACTCATTGATCACCATCACTGTCAAAAAGTGTTTTCTAATATCTAATCTGTATCTTCTCCCTTTCAGTTTCATTCCATTGCTTCTCGTGTTTCCATGTGCGAATGAGAATAAGGATGATCCCTCTACAGTGTGACAGCCCTTCAGATATTTGTAGACAGCTATTAAGTCTCCTCTCAATCTTCTCTACTTAGCAAGCTAAACATTGCTAGATCCTTTAGCCATTCCTCGTAGGACATACTTTGCAGTCCGCTCACCATCCTGGTAGCTCTTCTCTGAACTTGCTCAATAGTAGTTGAGCCAGGCATTTCATTTATATAGCTTCGCATGGCTGGGTGTCTGAACAGTCGGGCTCCGGTCCTGCTCTGCTCCATCTACATTGGCGTTGTCTGACAAAAGGTGAGGTTTAATATTAGAGGATATTCTGGTACACCTTGTTGCGTTGGGATGGCTTTTACCCCTTTTTTGACTAAAACAGTGTTTACCAAGCACCCTATGGTATTTATATGTACTATTATTTTTTGCTTACAGCTGAGTATATGCTCATTTTGTTTCTATCTTAGTTTTTGTCAACATATACTACATGTATGAGAGCTAATATATTACATTACATTGAGTATTATTAATCCTCTTTATTATAAGGTAACTTGTGTGATACTTTTTTCTTTCATTCAAGTAACAAAAATAAATGAACAAGAAGCATTATCACATTCTTCACGTTGCTTACTTTTTTAGCTTCATTTTTTTAAATATATAAAATTATTCCATTCCACAAAGCACATACTTAAAATCCATGCCCCATACTGTGCCGTCTAATGTGAGAAATGCAGGCCGTGCAATGTACTCAAGCTTACAATTATTCAAAATAATGGATGTGATTTAGTTTCAAAAGAAGGAACACATTAACCAGGCCTAGAAATAATAATCATTGTATGATTCGCACAAAATAACCTCTCATGTAGGGCTGGGAGAAAATATACTCATATTTGATTGGTGTTCATTATGGTACTGAACCTGAAATCACATTTTAAAGCTGATATCAGATTTTTAATTATTTTGAGCTATAAAAACATACAGATAACTGTCGAATTTTACTAAGTGTGTATTTAAAAGGCGCTTACCGGAAAATTACTATCCAGTGCTTCTTATAAATAGGAGAATAAAATCTCCATAGTTATGTCCACAAAACAGTCTCGTTTATAAGAAAAGCTCAAATTGGCTCAACAAAAGGCAGAAATGATTAGTGCTTCTAATAAGTCGTCATAAATAATATTAGAAAAAATATAGACAGGATCTCTCTTTACAGATTATAATTCAGAATTTAAGATGTGGGCAGATCAGCAATATTACATTTACTAGAGATAACAAAATTTATACAAGTGGAATTGAATATTACTGGAATTTAAAAAAAATCTGTATCCTCAAGAATATGGATTTTTTTACAATTTGCCCCGAGCAAATCCAGCAAAATTGCGCCATATTCCTGAACCATAGAATTCTCAACTCACATCTCACCTGTCCTGCAGCCCGCCGCCTGGTCCTTGGCGCCTCTTCTTTTTTCCCTTCTCCCTTTGAGCACATTCTCTTTAGAGTTTTCACTCCAGTTTGGGTCTTCCTGCTAGACAAGGCTTTGGACATCACTGCACGCCATGTTGGCACGGCGAACATCGTGACATCACAAGATTATGATGTGCTTCACCTGAGTAATGACATAAATCAGAGGCCTTATCGAGCCGGAAGATAGGGCCTGGAATAAAGAAGGTCAAAGAGAATGCGTGCAACTGGGGAGGGGAAAAAGAAGAAGTGCCAAGGACCAGACTTGGGGCATTGGGGGCAACGAGACAAGTGTTGATTTGAGTTTTCTTTTCTTCTACATCCAATGTTTATATGCTCTAGGGGCTGGAGAGACTACAGAGCATATTAAGGAACATTCAATGTGAGGAGAATAAGTCCACTCCAAATCGAATTTCGATGTAAAATTTGCCAAATTCAAATTTCAGCAGATCTGCTCATTTACTTAAAAGGGTTATCCCACAAGCAACAATTATCACCTACCCACAAGCGACGTGAGCTACAGTATATATGGTCTCTGGTGGTTCTTCTGACCACTGCCCCCCCCCCCCCCCCCCAGGGTTGCCAACTTGATTTTTTATTTTTTCTGGACAGTTTATCCTTATGTAAGCTAAACATAGGTAATAAATGTTGTTCATAGGATAATCCATTTTGATGGTCATTGTCGTTTCAACAAACTTTGAATAAATCAATAGTAAAAATAAATAAAAAATACTTGGTAAAATATCTTATATGAAACTTCTTCTCAAATGCCTCCTGAACCTACCATGCACCTTGAAAAAAAAGGGCAAATTAATCTTGGTTAAAGTGGATCTGTAATAAATATGTATTTTTTTACTTGGTGTAAAGGTTGCTGTATGCCTCAGTCTGGCATTGATTTTCCTTGATTCCTGTGTCTCTCAATTACTGTGTACGTCCCTTTATGAAAATCTAGTGTTTTTAACCAACTGGACGTGATTCTCATTTCTTCTCTGTGGGCATCTTCTTGAGGACCACTCATTGCTGGCTAAATAGACTAGATGTACAGTACAGACCTAAAGTTTGGACACACCTTCTCATTTAAAGATTTTTCTGTATTTTCATGACTATGAAAATTGTACATTCACACTGAAGGCATCAAAACTATGAATTAACACAAGTGGAATTATATACTTAACAAAAAAGTGTGAAACAACTGAAAATATGTCTTATATTCTAGGTTCTTCAAAGTAGCCACCTTTTGCTTTGATGACTGCTTTGCACACTCTTGACATTCTCTCGATGAGCTTCAAGAGGTAGTCACCGGAAATGGTTTTCACTTCACAGGTGTGCCTTGTCAGGTTTAATAAGTGGGATTTCTTGCCTTATAAATGGGGTTGCGACCATCAGTTGTGTTGTGCAGAAGTCTGGTGGATACACAGCTGATAGTCCTACTGAATATACTGTTAGAATTTGTATTATGGCAAGAAAAAAGCAGCTAAGTAAAGAAAAACGAGTGGCCATCATTACTTTAAGAAATGAAGGTCAGTCAGTCCAAAAAATTGGGAAAACTTTGAAAGTGTCCCCAAGTACAGTTGCAAAAACCATCAAGCGCTACAAAGAAACTGGCTCGCATGAGCACCGCCCCAGGAAAGGAAGACCAAGAGTCACCTCTGCTTCTGAGGATAAGTTTATCCGAGTCACCAGCCTCAGAAATCGTAGGTTAACAGCAGCTCAGATTAGAGACCAGGTCAATGCCACACAGAGTTCTAGCAGCAGACACATCTCTACAACAACTGTTAAGAGGAGACTTTGTGCAGCAGGCCTTCATGGTAAAATAGCTGCTAGGAAACCACTGCTAAGGACAGGCAACAAGCAGAAGAGACTTGTTTGGGCTAAAGAACACAAGGAATGGACATTAGACCAGTGGAAATCTGTGCTTTGGTCTGAGGAGTCCAAATTTGAGATCTTTGGTTCCAACCACCGTGTCTTTGTGCGACGCAGAAAAGGTGAACGGATGGACTCTACATGCCTGGTTCCCACTGTGAAGCATGGAGGAGGAGGTGTGATGGTGTGGGGGTGCTTTGCTGGCTTCCCTCCATGCTGTCTGTTTGTGTCTGTTTCTGCTGCTTAAGGGCGGTGCCCGATCACTTCCTGCTTTTTGTACCTGCTGTGGGTCACACCTCTTGTGCGTCCTCAGCCTATTGCTGTCTGTCACCTGGTATATAGCTCAGCTGCTCCCATCTATTCCTGCCTGAGCATAGTGTTTCAGTCAGTGTGTGCTTGCACTCTGAAGGTGCCAGGTCCCGTTCTGTGTTCTCTTGTCTGCCTATCCTGGAGGCTGTATTTCCAGGCCTGTCTGAACACGCTCCTAGCCTGTTCCTCCTGCCTTCTAGGGGCCGATTACCTAGACCCGTTCCTGTATCTTGTCTGACCTGTCTGAACACGCTCCTTGCCTGTTCGTCCTGCCTCTCTGGGGGCCGTATTCCCAGACCCGCTCCTGTATTCCGCTGCAGTGTCGGTCTCCTCCGTACACTCAGTTCCAGTCTGAACTCTTTCCTATCCTTTACCTGTTTTGCCTCTATGTCCGTTCCCTTCCTTTTTCTGCAGAGTCTGAACTCGTACCTAACTCCTGCTTGTTGTCTCTGTACTCCCGTTTGTGAGTTTGTGGTCCACTCGCTACTTCTCTGCTAGTACCCTGTGGGTGTCTGGCTCTGCCTTTCCCTTCCTGTCTGTTCCGTGTGAACAGAGCCCTGTCCCCCCTACTCAGCCTAGCCTGCTCTGACTCCTTTGCTCACCGCTCCGGCGGTTCTAGTCTGCTCTGACTCCTTTGCTTACCGCTCCGGCGGTTCTAGCCTGCTCTGACTCCTTGCTCACTGCTCCGCAGCCTTGCTCCGCTCTGACCCTTTTGCTCACTGCTCCGGCAGCCTTGCTCCGCTCTGACCCTTTTGCTCACTGCTCCGGCAGTCCTGTCCTGCCCTGCTTCTGCCCGCTGCTCCGGCAGTCCTGTCCTGCCCTGCTTCTGCCCGCTGCTCCGGCAGTCCTGTCCTGCTCTGCTTCTGCCCGCTGCTCCGGCAGTCCTGTCCTGCCCTGCTTCTGCCCGCTGCTCCGGCAGTCCTGTCCTGCCCTGCTTCTGCCCGCTGCTCCGGCAGTCCTGTCCTGCCCTGCTTCTGCCCGCTGCTCCGGCAGTCCTGTCCTGCCCTGCTTCTGCCCGCTGCTCCGGCAGTCCTGTCCTGCCCTGCTTGTGCTCGCTGCTCCTGCAGCCCCGTCCTGCTCTGTTCTTGCCCACCGCTTCGGGCGTTCCCTCTCTGCTGTGGTTGTCTACCGCATCTGCGGTTCTGTGACCCAGTCTGTACTGGGTCTTAACCTTTCTGTGCTCCAGCCCGTCCTTTCGGCCAGTACCTCCCTGCCTGCATACTCGCCTGTATCCACCCATCTGCATACCTGCCGTGTTTGCTTACATCCACCAGTCTGTGCCAGCCTAACCTGCCTGTTCCTGAGTCCCAGTGTGTACTGGGTCCTATCCCGCCTGTGTTCCTACCTGCTAGTGCCTCCCTGTCTGCACTCTAGCTGTGCTTGCCTGTACCCCTCTGCCTGTATTGTTCCTGAGTCCCAGTGTGTACTGGGTCCTATCCCGCCTGTGTTCCTACCTGCTAGTGCCTCCCTGTCTGCACTCTAGCTGCGCTTGCCTTTACCCGCCTGCCTGCATACCAGTCGTGCCTGCCTATACCCTCCAGTCTGTGCGCCAGCCTAACCAGCCTGTTCCAGTAATCCCTGTGTGGGTCAACCCCCGTGTCCGGAGTTTGACCTGGAGTAGCACCTGGTCCCTCTGCCCGGTTTCTCCCTGGTGCACTGGCGTCGTATGCCGTCGTGCCATCTTGGTCGGATCGGCCAGATACTTAGTCACGCCCCTCCAGGCACTCTCCGGTTCATGGTCCAGTGGAACCACAACACCCGCACACGCCAGTCAGTCCGGGCGTGTGCATAACACCATCTATACTGACCTCCATCAGGTTGCAAACTGAATATATTTTTTTCTGCATCTACCTCTGAAAAAATATTGGGCTTCTAGCTGTGTGTGGGACTTGTTCTATTAATCCATCTATACAGACCTCCATCAGGTTGCAAACTGAATATATTTTTTTCTGCATCTACCTCTGAAAAAATATTGGGCTTCTAGCTGTGTGTGGGACTTGTTGTATTAGTCCATCTATACTGACCTCCATCAGGTTGCAAACTGAATATATTTTTTTCTGCATCTACCTCTGAAAAAATATTGGGCTTCTAGCTGTGTGTGGGACTTGTTGTATTAGTCCATCTATACAGACCTCCATCAGGTTGCAAACTGAATATATTTTTTTCTGCATCTACCTCTGAAAAAATATTGGGCTTCTAGCTGTGTGTGGGACTTGTTGTATTAGTCCATCTATACTGACCTCCATCAGGTTGCAAACTGAATATATTTTTTTCTGCATCTACCTCTGAAAAAATATTGGGCTTCTAGCTGTGTGTGGGACTTGTTGTATTAGTCCATCTATACTGACCTCCATCAGGTTGCAAATTGAATATAATTTTTTTCTGCATCTAACCCAGCCAATAGTTTTGGCCTAATACCACAGTTTGGCCACTCAGCTCTGCTCGGTTCCCATCCATTGTTTTTTTGTGCAAACAACTCCAGAGTTGTTAATTAGTTAACCACCAAAATGAGTGGAAAAAGGCCTGCTGCTGGTGGAAAGGGGAATAGGCGTGTTGGGAAGGGGAAAAAAGGTTGTGTCCGTGGGGTAGGTGTTAAAGCAACAGTAACATCTGCAGAAGAAAGACCATCTTCCAGCCAAACTAAAATGTCTACTTCTTTTAGCGGACAATGTGATAAGATCCCTTTCTTACGGCCACGCCAATCGCTACAAATTCCAGATGAGGCACAAAAACAGCAGGTGCTTCAACGGATATCAAGTGCTCCTTTAAGTGGGCTCTCCTCCACATCAACTTCAACATCACAAATACTCCAGTCCTCAAAGGTGTCACCCCAATCGCACTTGCTTCCTCACAGCTCCCAAATCTCCAGCTGCCCGTCTGAGTATGAGGTAGAACAGATGGTTGAGTCTGCAGAGCTGTTTACTCATACTATAGCCTGGGAATCAGAGGTCGACTCCAGCGCTTCTGTGAATCCAGACGAGGAAATGATCTGCACTGATGCCCAGAATCTTTATGAGTCGGATCCAGGACCAGACGCAGAAGGTTCTGACCATAATGTAGACCCTCATTCCCAAACTGTAACTCCTGTTGGTGGAGACAATGAGGAAGACGATGATAAGACTCAAATACCTGATTGGAGCGACAACTTTAGTTTTTTGTCAGGGCAGGAACAGGTTGGCTCTGAGGACGACGGGTGTGATAACGCACAGGGTGATGATGATGAGGTTGGAGATCCCACTTATTGTCAACCCACAGTCAGCCAAGAGATGAGGTCAGCAGAGGAGGTGGAGGAAGATGCTAGTGACGACGAGGTCAGGTTGCGCCTTCCTGAACAGAGACGTAGTACTGGAAGCACGTCAACAACTGCATCCTCAAACACAACTCTGCCTCTCACCACAAGTCGTGGTGGCTCTACAGGTCGCATGGGTGCTAAGCCTTGCATAGCCTGGGCATTTTTTCAGATCGATAAAGATGACCCAACTCGTGTTATCTGTAACATTTGTCAGCAAAAGCTAAGTAGAGGCCAAAAAATACATAGTTTGAGTACTTCATGCATGAACCGGCACATGGACATGAAGCATAAGTTGCAGTGGGAAGCTCAGTGTGCTACAATGCGGCCTAGCCGGCCGGGCCAACCACCGTCTGCCATATCTTGTGCATCCGCGGCCTCTTCATCCTCTGTGACTGGGGGGACAGCAGTCACACCTGTTTTGGGGCGCAGACCTGCCACCTCTTTACCCGCAACAGCCAGCGTGATTGGCAGGTCATCATTTTCTTTGGAGGTGGTAACACCAGCTGGTGTTGAGCGCTGTCCGACATCGATAGCACCACCTTTGGATCAAGGCAACCTAACATGTCCGCCTGCATCTTCCTCACAGACCGGCAGTTTGCCGGGGACACCCTTATCAACCCCGTCTAAGCACAATAGCCAGCCCTCGGTCCCTCAGATGTGGACAAGTAAAAGACCATTTCCTCCTAGCCATGAGAAAGCTAAGAGGTTGAATTTCACCATCTGCAAGTTCTTGGCTACAGAAATGCTGCCTTTCCGCCTGGTGGACACAGAGGATTTTCGAGACCTTATGTCCGTCGCAGTGCCCCAGTACCAGATGCCCAGTCGGCACTACTTCTCAAAGAAAGGTGTGCCTGCGCTCCACCAGCATGTCGCACACAACATCACCGCTTCTTTGAGAAACTCTGTGTGTGACAGGGTGCATTTCACCACAGACACTTGGACGAGTAGGCATGGACAGGGGCGTTACATGTCGCTGACTGGGCACTGGGTAACTATGGTGACAGCAGGACAAGGGGCTGCTGTCCAAGTCTTGCCGTCCCCACGAGTTGTGCGTCAATCCTCTTTATGTCAAAGTTCCTCCACTGCTTCTGCCTCCTCAACCTCCTCTCGGTCTTCCACCTGCACCCAAAGCCTGTCTGGTCATGCCACAAGCTTTCTAACTGCACAGAAGGGATCCTGCACACCTCCTTACTATGCTGGCAGTAGGGCTCAACGTCATCAGGCGGTTTTTACATTGAAATGTCTGGGAAATGTGAGTCACACAGCTGAGGAGTTGTGGTCAGCTCTGGAGAACCAATTTCATGAATGGTTGTCTCCACTGGACCTGAAACCAGGGAAGGCAGTGTGCGACAATGCTGCAAACCTGGGTGCGGCCCTTCGCCGGGGCAATGTCACACACGTGCCTTGTATGGCTCACGTGTTGAACCTGGTTGTACAGCAATTTTTAGCCCACTATCCCAGACTAGATGGCCTTCTGCAGAGTGCACGGTCGCTGTGTGCTCACTTTCGCCGTTCGCATCCCGCAGCTCAGCGACTTACATCTCTACAGAAGTCGTTGGGCCTGCCACTTCACCGGCTAAAATGCGATGTGCCTACCCGGTGGAATTCAACTCTGCACATGTTGCAGCGACTGTGGCAGCACCGACAAGCCCTGGTGCAATACGTTCTGACGTATAGCCTGGGCCAACGAGATCCAGAGGTGGGGCAAATCACGCTGGAGGAGTGGTCTCAGATCAGGGACCTATGCACCCTTCTGCACAGTTTTGAAATGGCGACGAAGATGTTTAGTGCTGACGATGCCATTATCAGCATGACTATTCCGGTGATTTACATGCTGGAGCACATGTTAAACAGAATTCGGAGTCAGGTGGTGGCACAAGAGGAGGTGGAGGAAGTAGAGGAGGAGGAGTTGTATGCGGAAGGGCTAACATCTGCAAGGTCCAGACGGTCGGCAGCACCAAGGCGGCAGGCATGTGACGGTGGGGGAGATGGTTTTACCAGGGCGCATGGTAGCAGCCAAACTAGTGAGGAAGGTGCAGGAGCCCAGGAAGAAGTGGAGGACGAACTGATGGAAGACTCATCAGATGAGGGAGACCTTGATCACATTTCTGTTGTGCGAGGTTGGGGGGAGAGGACAGAGGAAGGAAGCATGATTGTTACCTCGCCACCAACACAACAGGGACTTGGTGCTCCTGGATGCGCAACACACATGAGTGCCTTCTTGCTGCACTACCTGCAACATGACCCTCGAATTGTGAGAATTAGAAATAATCCTGACTACTGGGTTGCCACACTGTTAGATCCCCGGTACAAAAGTAAATTTGCAGAAATTATTCCTGCCATAGAAAGGGATGCACGCATGCAGGAGTATCAGCAGAGACTGTTGCAGAATCTTACATGTGATTTTCCACAAAATACCAGTGGTGCACGTAGTGAATCTCACAGTTCCAACTTGCCAACCGTGGGACCGTCAAGTGTTCAGCACTCAAACCGTAACAGAACCACAGTATCTGCTGGTAACATCAATTTTGCGGAATCATTTCACCACTTTTTTAGCCCATCCTTTGCAAGGCCACAGGAGACAAGAAGTCTGACACATAGTCAACGCCTAGAGACGATGGTACAGGAGTATCTCCAAGTAAACATTGAAGCCACGACTGTGTCACTGGACCCTTGCTCTTTTTGGGCTTCCAATCTGGATAAATGGCCGAAGCTAGCCACTTACGCCTTGGAGATCTTGTCATGCCCCGCAGCCAGCGTTCTGTCTGAACGTGTGTTCAGCGCTGCTGGTGGTGTGCTGACAGATAAGCGCACGCGGCTCTCCACTGATAATGTAGACAGACTCACGTTCATAAAGATGAACAAATCATGGATCCGAAACGACTTTTCTACCCCTGTGTCATCCTGGGGAGAGTAAAAGCTTGATGATTGGTTAAAATCACCCTACCAACCGTTTTAAGCTTTCAAATTACTAATCATGTTTATCTGTATCTTGGCTGGAAAATAATTTGGGCTTTGTAGCAGTGTGCAGCACTGATTCTATTAGGCCATCTATAATAAGCTCCACCAGATTTAAAATTACTAATCATGTTTATCTGTATCTTGACTGGAAAATAATTTGGGCTTTGTAGCAGTGTGCAGCACTGACCTATTAGGCCATCTATACTAAAGCTTCACCAGATTTAAAATTAATAATAATTTTTAGCTGCATCTAGCCCAGGAAATACTTTGTGCCTAGTAGCAGTGTCTGCTAGTCAGCGGATTATCCCGGCTGTTAAGCAAGCTACACCACCTGTAGTTTGGACACTTCATTTTTTAAAGGAAATGCTTCGGGACCACGGGATACTCAGTGAAGAGCATCAGGAGGCACCCCAAGGCATAGGGGCTCGGACTGGCAGTAGGATGCCTTGCGGTGGACAGCCGAGCTCGATCCTTATAAAAGCTTTTTAACTGCAGCAGCTTTAGTGGACGCTACTGGAGCTGGAATTACGCGGCTGCTGGCATGAGACTTGCCCTCCAATAGATCCTTGTAAATGGATTTAAAGTGTATTTATTCAAATTAGAGAGACAATTTAAATTAAAAAGCTTAGAGCTGCCTCCACCACAGGGGGGCTCGCTCGACCCACCAGCGGACAGGCACCAGTATTTGGGAGAGGGGGGCTGGCCGTCAGGGTTCACCGCGGCTCTGGCACAAATCCGGCGACACGGAGGTGGCACGGGCAGGAGCGGACTGAACGTGTCGGCTTCTCACTTTTTGGATTTTAGAAGGGCATGACATGCCTATATCTGTGTCTCCCCCTCCTTTTACTCCTCCACCTCTTTTCTTTTCGCATGACTATATGTACTTGTCACTTTTCCATGTGTTAGTTGTGTCTTCTGAGCAGTTTGTCAGCTTTTGGACACCTTTGAAGGTGTTTTCTATGTGTTTCTATGTGTTTTTGTTTGCCTGCCATTGGTTTTAACGGTGTTCGAAGGTGTTCGACGAACAGTTCGACGAACAGTTCGGCGAACACACGGGTGTTCGACGAACCGAACCGAACTCGAACACTACGGGGGTGGCTCAACACTATTAAAGAGGTGCAGCATCCCTGTGGCGGTCGAACCTTCAGGGGCGCCACATTCCCCCCTGGTGAAACACAGCAAGTCCGCGGGCTGCAAAGAGAGTAATACCTGGTACAGTTTTTTTTTTTATATATAACAATAAACAATCTTCCCTTTATGTGAGGCACTTCTTCTTTAACGTTTCAAACAGCATATAATATAAAAGTACAAAGGTATAAAAATATAAAAGTACAAGAATCATCCAGAGACATTTATGCATAGACATACGGGTTAAAGTGCAAGGACTAAGAGTCAGTTCAGAAGCACGAGGGACCTGTCCCAAACCCCCAACGTAGGCCCTGGGGTGGCTGCAGGGCATGAAGATCCTGAGTTGGACCTCCAGGAGTGCCACTCCAGACAGGTTTTTCTTCTGAGGTCTGAGGTAGAAATCGCCGCGGTTTTACATAAAACCAATAAGGAGCACCTAAAAAGATGCAAACTATTTACAGATAAAGAGTCTGTCTACTGCAAGTCCGCAGGGACGAATGTCTCTAGGAACCGGGGAAGCAAGTTAAAACATAAACATGAACATAATAACCTTAAACAAGTTACAGCCACCAGGGCTGTTTAATTCTCGGGTCCCCTCTGGGGAAAAGGCTCATTCCTCCCGACGGAGGCTGACCGGTCCTCTAAGGCCGAACGCGAGGGGGCATCGCTCCCGGACACCTTGTGGACATCCAGGACGTACCACCCCCGCACCCCTTGGTGGCGGGTGTATGTGACTATGTCACCCGGGAAGAGGTTCCGGCCAGGGTGTCCCTTTTTCAGCCGCGGCTCGACGTCCCGCCGGCTGACAAAGACGTCGTGCTCTTGCTTAGAACTCTGAATGAATCCCCACCCTGCCTCATGGTGGCAGCGGACAACTTGCCCTTCCACACGGGGGCTTGGACGGGTCGCCTCCTCCTGGCGGGCCCGGGCCTTTGCAGCCTTGGCGCGCACCTCGAGGCGCTCGCAGCGGACCTCCCTCTGGCGTTGCTCCTGGCCGAGTTGGAGAATCTGCTGACGGCACAGCTCGCTCCTCCTGCGCGCTTCAGCCCGGGGCCTCCGCAAGTGCGGACCAGTCCGGGTTGGGGTCGGTGGATTCCCCAGCAGATTCAGGATCTTCCGAGTCAGGAGTTGGGCGGCAGTGCAGGTCTCCGCCGATAGCAGAAGCTTCAAGCTCCGGGGAAAAGACCTGCTCCCAGGTGACCGCGCCGGGCACCAGATACTCGGTCATGAGGTCCAGTACGGGCACGGTAGGTTCAGCAGCCGGGGCAGGGTTTGCACACTCACCCGCCTCTGGGCTGCTCGCGACCTCTGTCACTGCTTCTTCCTGAGCTTCTGCTCCTTGGCGGCGGGTCTGAATGCGCAGCAGCATTTCCTCACACCACGCAGTAGACGCCGCTCTCTGGGCCTCATCCAGTCTCCGAGCGAAACCCGGGGCTTCCTGGTGGAGAAACTCAATATCTCCCACTGTAAGGGTCGAGCCGCTTCGCTCCCGGACGGGAGAAGATCCTGGGCTGAGTACAGAAGGTTCCGCCTGACTCGCTCCAGCAGCGTCCATGTCCGCTCCTGAAGGTTGCGAGTCTTCAACTGCTATGGCCGCACCTTGTTGTTTTTCCAGTCCCTCCTATTTTTGGGGCGGCACCAGGGCGGTATGCTGACAGGCACGCCTTCGTTCAGCCCATCCATTTTGACGGTCATTACCCCGTGGACAGTCTCTGATGGAAGGGGCGGTCCGCACTTTTGGCGCCATGTGGGAGCCTGGCCCACGATAAGAGGTGTTAGGAGACCGTCTTTCTGATACACTATGGTGTCTGTTCTGCTTGGGCGGGCACCATATTAAGAGAAAATGACAGTCTAAGGTGTAAGGCGCACAGTACCCGGTAGCAATGGGTAATTCCTTCCTTTGCTGCGGACACGCGATCCTGCCGACTACGCCAGTTGTGTGACGCTCGCAGCCCTACCCTGGGAGATGGGGGACTCGGAGCCGGGTCCTGTGTTGTCTATGGGGTGCAGCCGTGGCCCGACCCGCTCCGTGCCCAGGACCATCACATTAGAAAGGGTGGTACGGACTTATCCGGGTTGAGTGGTTGATCTCGACTATGCCACCTGTGGTGCCTGGTGAAGGCCACCAGCGCTGTTGCAGTCCTCTGAGGCGTGATGTTGTGGCAGCCGGCGTTGGTTCTACTCCCCACAGGCAGAGCAGGGCCTCAGGGCAGAGAGACAGGATAGACGGGGTTGTAGTATAGGAGGTCTGGTGCTGCGTAATGCGTTGTAGTGCAGAATAAAGAGTCTGGAGGCCATAGGGGTTAACTTCCAGGGTTTTTACTCACGGTGGAGATTGCAGTTGAAAGGCTTCTCCCTGCTCCTCGCGGAGTTCTGCGGTCACCAGAGACGGGGGGTCCGACAACCTCCGAGTAAGTCCAGTGTTCAATCAGGACCCCACACCAGAGTGTTCCTAGACTTCAGACCGGGTCCTTTCCTGTCTGTTTGTGTGTAGATAGGCCGGGTCTCCCTCTGAACTTTACTCAGAAAAAGGGTACGGGTGGCAGCTCCGCTCCTTCCGTTACCCGGTGGGATCCTCAGGGCCTACCAGGCTTCCCTGACAAGGACTTGGAGTAGCAAGGTCAGGTGTCGAGGGCCGGTACCCCTCTTGCAGCCGGAATCTCTCTGAATAGATCAGATTAGCGAGGACAGGTGGCGTATACCGCTCTGTCTGCATCCCCCCGGGATCCATTTGCGGTGGAGCTACACTCCTAAGCTCCGGGCCTTCTTGGTCATGGTCCTTGACTGGGCTGAGACATACATTATCTGTAACCTGCCCCTCGACCCAAGGCCAGGGAACGAGGGCCGTGTCTCCATCCGCTGCAGGTCCACACATGATCCACGTTCAGGGAGTGAGATCACAATCAAAAGACCCAGAACCAAGATGGCTGTGTATTAAATATGAAATTTTAAGTGTCACTAAATGTGAGTCCTCCACCCTCACCCACTAATTAGTTCCCCCTATCTCTTTTTTCCCCAGTCTCCCAATTTCCAGTTGGGGCAGCACCTAGTGCCTACTAGCCCCCTCTGGTGGAAGAAGTGTGGTGTTGGATGTGAAGGTGGGGTCCTGACCATCGCACCGTTCTTACCTCAAAGGAGGAACACTACACCCCATTAAAGAGGTGCAGCATCCCTGTGGCAGTTGAACCCTCAGGGGCGCCACAGTATCAGTTTACTAAGCTTATTATACTCTATGGTGAAAGGGAGGAGAAGTGGTAAATTTGGCAAATCTCCCGAATTTATCAAGGAAATTCAATTTGCGTAGAAGTTATTCTCTGCATACTGAATGTTCCTTATTATGCTCTGGTGTCTCTCCAGATCCTAGAGCATAATACATTAAGGACTTTAAAAAAAAAATAAAATTAATACTCACCACACCTCTCACCTGTCCCACTGTCCTCTCCTCTTCCCCTCTTCCTTTCACCTTCCTCATAACTCGCTGTGACAGCACACATGGTCCACAAAGGTCTATTAGTGGTGGAAGCTGCAGCCAAGAGTGAAGCAGGCCAAAGAAGATACACTTAAGAGGGGAAGGTGAAAAGAAGAGGTAGAACGGACTGTGAGTTCTGTGGGTGTGGCAGGTGAATGGTGAGGTGAGTATTAATTTTTCATTTTTTTTGGTTTGGCAAGATGGTGGTCACCTGGCCGTTATTTTGCTGAATTTCCAAAGAGATTGAATTGCAAAAATATACATATTTTGGAGAACACAATTTTTCATAAAATACAAGATGAATTAAACTCCACTCAAATTTATTTTCTGATCCCTACTCAGCAGCACAGTTATAGACGTGCACACAGATTCATGTGGAAGTGCAACTTCAAGCAACTGTTTTACCTTACTACATAGCTGGATTCTCATCCACACTGCACAGTAGTACCACTGTATAATGTCCTCCATGCTCTTGCTTCTTATGTATGTGTGCTACAGAGAAAGAAGAGCAGGTATCCTCATGTCTGTGTGTGCTGTGCATGGGAGACATAATACACACAGTCTCCTCACACATCTCAGACAGAACCTAAAATTATAGACAGAGTCTACAGGTGCGAAAACTGTTGAAAAATGCAGGATAAGAGTTGTATAATGGCCAGAAATAGTGTTATTCCTCATGTACACATACCTGACAGCATGCTCTAAAAACATATCTGAAAGAAAGAACGCTTTAATGGAATTGTGTCACAACGATAAGAAGCTTGTCCTGCAATCAGCTGATCACCTTGGGCCGAGCTTCTGATGTGAAATGGTAATACCTCTCTTCAGTATTGGTCTGGCTTGCCAGGGGCTCACCGGCGACATTGATTTTGGGGACCCACTGTTCAGCTGACCTTTTTCCTATGCATCTATGTAATACTTAACTAGGCATTTTGTTAAATGAATGATGAGATGCTGCTTTTCTCTGTACATTAAATAGCAGGATAGGAAGTATTTCTGAGCTCTCCAGAATACAACACAAATATTGGTAATAAAATTGTAGGTTTATTGTCAACGCGTTTCAGAGTCCACTGACTCCTTCCTCAGGACAACCATACAATATATTGAAACACGTTGACAATAAACCTACAATTTTATTACCAATATTTGTGTATTCCGGAGAGTGCAGAAATACTTCCTATCCTGCTATTTAAATCTACTGTTTTCTTGGAAGCTGCTGCATCTGGTATTCAGGCTCTATAAGTGTTGTGTCTCACACGACCATGGAAGGTGAGTGGTTCTACTTATAAATACCAACCCTTTAACGTGGATAAGACTCTATTGCGCTCTTGCATTTCTTTACATTTTCTCTGTACATGTGTACTGTGCCAACTACTTCTCATATAGTGGAATGAGGGGCCCAATCCTGCACAGAGGCCCACCGGGGGATTTACCTATCCTCCTGTGGGCCAATCCGAGCCTACCAAGCTGTCAATTTATTCATACATTTCCAGAATGTATAAGACAGGAACAGAACAATGCAGCTTTCAAAGAATTGTTTTTTTATGGAGAACACATTCACTGAAGCAAACATGTCAGGGGACCTGACGGCCTTGCCCGCTAAGGTATCTCTTTTTGCATAATAATTGAAAAGTTTACAATGTTTCAGATATTTAGTTTACTTTTTATATTTGTACTTTTTAAAGTGTCGGATAAAAATAGAATGTGATTTTTTTTTCCTTAGAAGTAGAACAATAGTTATATAATCAGGAAAGCCCAGAAATGTATTCACGTGAACCCTCTCCTGCACTCTCATTAATGTTGAGGGTTTGGCACCAATAAATCTGTCATCAGTATATTGCCAATAAGTGTTCGTGAGACCTTAAATTTATAAAAAACTTTTTTTTCTTTGTATGGGATTCTGGCATATATTATGGGAATGCACAAAAAGCCATTTGTTTTCAATCTTCAGGTGCATAAATCTAGATGTCTCTAAAAAGTGCATTATAGCTTTCAAAATCAACTGTACTCTGTGTGTGGTTGGAATTTAAATTCCAGTTTAATAATAGCTGTGCATTTTGGCCTCGGGTCAAATAGTATTATTTATACGAAAGTTTAGCAACCTTATCTGCACAAAAGAAATCTGAGAAATGTAATATTTTTGCATTTTGCTGTTGGCAGTGTAGCTCTTGCAGGCAACAAAAAAAAATGTTTAAACATTCATATTGTCACATGTGAAAGCATATTTCCTGTATACACTTGTATAGGATGATGTATAATACGGAGGAAGGAAGATTGTTACACTGCAAAGTCGCATTGCAGTATATCAAACCGCTGCAGAATGTGCTTATAGGTCATAAGTATTAGCACTAAGTACATGTTGTGTGCAATGCTCAAGAAAACAAAGCTCCATTCAGTTCGGCCAGTTGAATATATAACAAATCATCATGCTTGTCAAGTAGATTTGTGCAACTGAAATAGATATCTCTTTGAAAACAGCTGTCTCTGTACATTTAGGAAAGACAAAGGGCTCATGGCATAGGATGGCTAAGGAAAATAAATAGGTTCAAAGGGAGCTCCACCCCGGAGTGACTTTAAATTATATATTAGGAAATGACATGAATAGCATGCAGACCCGATATTGGACGCCGGCTGTTTTACTACATCCTGCACCCATAGAATGCAGCCAGCTTACGGGTCTGCAGGCCATCCGTGGCGTATTAGAAATTCCTTTCTAATTGTTGCCTCACCCTCGCTGTTCTATTATAATTAGAGATGAGTGGATTGATTCGTGTCCAAGTCATTGGCACCTGGCAGCTAGACTGGCACACGCGGATCTCAACTTTCTGCACTGACGTGGCTTTTAATTTGTCAAGGCTGGCAAGATGTCATCTCTGCGTCACATTGCACAGATGAGGTTATCTGCACGCAACCTCCCATCCTCACAAGATCTCCTTCTCTACTCCCCCCTTATCTCCTCTTCCCACAATCACATACAAGATTTCTCCCGTGCATTCCCCCTAATCTGGAACTCTCTACCCCAACATATCAGACTCCCGCCTACTGTGGAAACCCTCAAAAGAAATCTGAAGACCCACCTCTTCCGACAAGCCAACAACCTTGGCAGTACAGTGGCTCAGTGGTTAGCACTGCAGCCTTGAAGGGCTGGGGTCCTGGGTTCAAATCCCAACAAGGACAACATCTGCAAGGAGTTAGTATGTTCTCCCCGTGTTTTTGTGGGTTTCTTCCGGGTTCTCCAGTTTCCTCCCACACTCCAAAGACATACTGATAGGTAATGTAGATTGTGAGCCCCAATGGGGACAGTGATGATAATGTCTGTAAAGCACTGTGGAATTAATGGCTCTATATAAGTGAGTAAAATAAATAAATAAATAATAAACCTGCAGTAACCCTTGCTCCCACAGACTGCTGCACAACCAACTCCAACCTCACATACTGTATCCTCACCCATCCTTTATAGACTGTGAGCCCTTGCGGGCAGGGTGCTCTAGCAGTCGGTGACTTATTTTTGTTCCAATTATTGCACTTGCTGTTTGCTATGTATACCCCTTTTTCACATGTAAAGTGTCATGGAATTAATGGCGCTATAATAATAAATAATAATAATAATGAAGCCACACCAGCACTGACAAATCAAATGCTACGCCAGAGACGCCATAAGGTAATAGATCATAGAATCATAGAATCATAGAATGGTAGAGTTGGAAGGGATCTCCTGGGTCATCTGGTCCAACCCCCTGCTCAAAGATTTATGGGCCTGCCATCCAGCTGACAGGAGCCACTGACCTGGACGCTGGACCGGAGTCCCACGAATCGATCCGCTCATCTTTAATCATGATCTCTAATAAAAGATATTCTAAGGATAGGTCCACACTAGTGTTGAGCGAGCACTAAAATGCTCGGGTGCTCGAAGCTCGGGCCGAGCTCGCCGTGATACTCGGGTGCTCGACCCGAGCAACGAGCCCAATGTTAGTCTATGGGAGACTCGAGCATTTTTGCGGCGGCTCCCCCAGCAGTCTTTTAAAAGCCTAACAAGTGCCCAAAACGATAGTGACAGTGCTCAAATGACATGGGGACAGCATGGGGATCGCCCCAGGAAGCATTTCTGACCCCCAGGTCACTGCTGTCAACAACGTGGTCAGAGGTATTAAGCCACTTTTACAGGCTCACAATAAAACGTTCAAAAACGAAACTGAAACTTTTTTCCTGTGAAATATGTTAAGGATAGTGTTGAGCGATACCTTCCGATATCAGGAAATATCGTATCGGATTGGATCGGACCGATACCCAAAAAGTATCGGATATCGCCGATTCCGATACCGGAAACCAATGCAAGTCAATGGGACACAAATATCGGAATGAAAATAAACCCTTTCTTTCCTTGCAGGTTAATTCTACATGAAGTAAAACAACTAAGAATAATGTAGAATGTATTACGCGAAAAGCCGGCAATTCATCAGCGGCATACACCGGTACCCGACAATTTACAACAGAAAGAATAGAGCTTCACACATAGATTAGATAGATAGAAACATGTCAGTCACATATATATGAAGTACAGTGACAGTGTTGCTTACTGTACTTGTCATTTAGTGTAAAGGATTTATTTAAAAAAATAATTGTGTTTTCATGCACTGTCTCTTTAAAAAAGCCGGCCGGCAATTCAGCTGCGGTACCCGACAATTTATAACAGACAGAATAGAGCTTCACACATAGATTAGATAGATAGAAACATGTCAGTCACATATATGTGAAGTACAGTGACAGTGTTGCTTACTGTACTTGTCATTTAGTGTAAAGGATTTATTTAAAACTATAATAGTGTTTTCATGCACCGTCTCTTTAAAAAAGCCGGCTGGCAATTCAGCATCTGTACCCGACAATTTAGAATAGAAGGAATAGAGAATCATACATAGATTAGATAGATAGAAACATGTCAGTCACATATATATGAAGTACAGTGACAGTGTTGATTACTGTACATGTCATTTAGTGTTAAAATAAAGGATTTATTTAAAAAAAATTGGCGTGGGGTTCCCCTTAATTTTAGTCTCTAGCGGAGGTTAAGCAGACGGCTGGGGCAGATGTTTGAAGCCTGGGAAGGGGGTAATACCCACGGAGCTTCCCAGGCTACTAATATGAGCCCCCAGCTGAATACCTAGCCTTTACTAGCTATTAAAATGGGGGACCCCCTCAAAAAAATGACGTGGGGTCCCCCCTAATTTAATAGCTAGCAAAGGCTAGGCAGACAGCTGGGGGCTGATATTAATAGCCCAGGAAGGGTGCCATGAATATTGGCCCCCTCCCAGGCTAGAAACACCAGCCGTCAGCCGCCCCAGAAATGGCGCATCCATAGGATGTGCCAATTCTGGCACTTAGCCTCGCTCTTCCCACTGCCCTGTAGCAGTGGCAGTGGGGTAATAGGGTTGGGGTTGATGTCAGCTTATAATGCCAGCTGACATCAAGCCTAGGTTAGTAATGGAGAGGCGTCTATAAGACACCCCCATTACTAACCCCATAGTCAAAGTTAAAAAAAAACACAAACACCCAGAATAAAGTCCTTTAATTGAAATAAACACACAATTCTTTATTGTTCTAAATTAAACCATACTTACCGTTACGCCCATTCCAGCTGAAGCCAACGATCTCCAGCAATAAAAGAAAAATAATAAAGCAACCTCATCCATACCTTTCCATTGTTCCCAGGACAGCTTCAGCTCTGCTACATCGAGATGACAGGCTGGACCGCAGCAGAACGCTGCCATCCAGCCTGTCATCCCGCAGACACTGAGAAGCGCAGGCATGCTTGCGCTCCTCAGTGTCTCTCTGTGACGGCATAAAGATGAGCCGAGTTCATGTCCAATGAACTCAGCTCACCTCATGCACGTCACTGACAGCGTGGGAGAATTCTCCTTAACTCAGCGCTTCAGCGTGAGAATTTTCCCACGCTGTCAGTGACGTGCATGAGGTGAGCTGAGTTCATTGGACATGACCTCACCTCATTCACGTCACTGACAGCGTGGGAAAATTCTCACGCTGAAGCGCTGAGTGCAGGAGAATTTTCCCACGCTGTCAGTGACGTGCATGAGGTGAGCCGAGTTCATTGGACATGACCTCGGCTCATCTTTATGCCGTCACAGAGAGACACTGAGGAGCGCAAGCAAGCCTGCGCTTCTCAGTGTCTGCGGGATGACAGGCTGGATGGCAGCGTTCTGCTGCGGTCCAGCCTGTCATCTCGATGTAGCAGAGCTGAAGCTGTCGTGGGAACCATGGAAAGGTAAGGATGAGGTTGCTTTATTATTTTTCTTTTATTGCAGGAGATAGTTGGCTTCAGCTGGAATGGGCGTGATGGTAAGTATAGTTTAATTTAGAACAATAAAGAATTGTGTGTTTATTTCAATTAAAGGACTTTATTCTGGGTGTTGTGTTTTTTTTAAATACTTTACTAGAAATTCATGATGGTCATGTCTAATATTGGCGTGACCCCATGAATTTCAGGCTTAGGGCCAGCTGATAATGCCAAGCTGGCCTTAACCCCTTTATTACCCAGTGAGCCACCGCACCAGGGCCCTGGATGAGTTGGGTACAGCGCCAGAAGATGGCGCTTCTATGAACGCGCCATTTTCCGGGGTGGCTGTGGACTGCAATTTGCAGCGGGTGGGGCCCAGAAAGCTTTGGCCTCCCTGCGCTGCGGATTCCAGCCCCCAGCTGCCTAGTTGTACCTGGCTGGACACAAAAATAGGGCGAAGCCCCACGTATTTTTTTTTTTAATTATTTCATGAAACTCATGAAATAATTAAGAAAAAAAGGGCTTCCCTATATTGTTGTGTCCAACCAGGTACAAATAGGCAGCTGGTGGTTGGGGGCAGCCCGTTCCTGCCTGCTGTACCTGGCTGGACACAAATATAGTGCGAAGCGCCACGTCAATTTTTTTTTTAATTATTTCATGAAATATTTTCTTAAAAAAAGGGCTTCCCTATATTGTTGTGTCCAACCAGGTACAAATAGGCAGCTGGTGGTTGGGCGCAGCCCGTTCCTGCCTGCTGTACCTGGCTGGACACAAATATAGGGCGAAGCCCCACATCAATTTTTTTTTAATTATTTCATGAATTTCATGAAATAATTAAAAAAAAAAATACGTGGGGCTTCTCCCTATTTGTGTGTCCAGCCAGGTACAACTAGGCAGCAGGGGGATGGAATCTGCAGCGCAGGGAGACCCAAGCTTTCTGCCCCCCCCCCCGGTGCAAATTGCAGTCTGCAGTAGAGATGAGCGTTGTTCTACTCGAACTGTTCGCCAATCTCAAATTCGAGCTGTTTTGGGCGGTGTTCGAGCCGTTCGGCGAACACGAACAATTTGAGAAAAATTCGGCTGTTCGAGGTTATGTTCGATAACTGTTCGTGCACCAAAATCATAACTGGATTTTTTCTCAGTAATGATGAAAATTAATGTTAATACGCAGTTTGAGTGTACAGCGGGGTGGGGGGAGGGGCAGGGGATGGATCTCTGCAGGAACAATGAAGATCTCCATTTTTTTTTCTCTTTCCCGCATTTACAGTGGGGAGGTGCAATCTGTCAGCCTATCAGCAGCGCACACACGGAGCGAAGTGCTTTTTTTCACACAAGCAAGGGCATGTGTCATTGGCAGTGTATGTCACATGTCCTTGCCCTATAAGACCAAGCCATTTTCCCCGTCGCCACCATTTTCTCACTGCTGCAGCTGCATGTTAGACGGCACCGCTGTTGCTGTGTGCGCTATACCTTGTTAATTTCAAGCCAATTTTCGCACAAATATACAGATAGCTTGGGAGTAGGGAATAGTTGTGATTGCAGTCCTTTTAAGGACTAGGTTACAGCATTTCCTACGACTTTTATCAGGCAGGTCTGTGCTCTTAAATAGATAGGTTGTGGGAGTAAAGACTAATTGTAATTGGAGTCCTTTTCAGGACTAGGTTACATCAGTTCCTATCAGTTTTTGCCAGGCAGGTCTGTGCCAGTGCTGTGCAAGTTTTTTTCACAGCATTTGGCTGAATCTAGCAAAGCTAATCCTTTTTGGCCTATTGCAGAGTGTGTTAGTCAGTGGAGTAGCCTATCTGTGTTGCAAGATATACCACCTGTGTATAGAATACCAATTTTTTTACTGCACCTAGTGAAGTAAAATCTTTTGGGCATAGCATCATTCTATTAGTCCATCTATACTGACCTCCATCAGGTTGCAAACTGAATATAATTTTTTTCTGCATCTAGCTCTGAAAAAATATTTGGCCTTCTAGCAGTGTGTCGGACTTTCTCTATTAGTCCATCTATACTGACTTCCATCAGGTTGCAAATTCAAAATAATTTTTATCTGCATCTACAGTACCTCTGAAAAAATATTTGGGCTTCTAGCTGTGTGTGGGACTTGTTGTATTAGTCCATCTATACTGACCTCCATCAGGTTGCAAACTGAATATATTTTTTTCTGCATCTACCTCTGAAAAAATATTGGGCTTCTAGCTGTGTGTGGGTCTTGTTCTATTAATCCATCTATACAGACCTCCATCAGGTTGCAAACTGAATATAATTTTTTTCTGCATCTAGCTCTGAAAAAATATTTGGCCTTCTAGTAGTGTGTGGGACTTTCTCTGTTAGTCCATCTATACTGACCTCCATCAGGTTGCAAACTGAATATATTTTTTTCTGCATCTACCTCTGAAAAAATATTGGGCTTCTAGCTGTGTGTGGGTCTTGTTCTATTAATCCATCTATACTGACCTCCATCAGGTTGCAAACTGAATATAATTTTTTTCTGCATCTAGTTCTGAAAAAATATTTGGCCTTCTAGTAGTGTGTCGGACTTTCTCTATTAGTCCATCTATACTGACCTCCATCAGGTTGCAAATTAAAAATAATTTTTATCTGCATCTACAGTACCTCTGAAAAAATATTTGGGCTTGTAGCTGTGTGTGGGACTTGTTGTATTAGTCCATCTATACTGACCTCCATCAGGTTGCAAACTGAATATATTTTTTTCTGCATCTACCTCTGAAAAAATATTGGGCTTCTAGCTGTGTGTGGGTCTTGTTCTATTAATCCATCTATACAGACCTCTATCAGGTTGCAAACTGAATATAATTTTTTTCTGCATCTACCTCTGAAAAAATATTGGGCTTCTAGCTGTGTGTGGGTCTTGTTCTATTAATCCATCTATACAGACCTCCATCAGGTTGCAAACTGAATATAATTTTTTTCTGCATCTAGCTCTGAAAAAATATTTGGCCTTCTAGCAGTGTGTGGGACTTGTTCTATTAGTCCACCTATACTGACCTCCATCAGGTTGCAAATTCAAAATAATTTTTTGTATGCATCTAGCTCTGAAAAAATATTTGGCCTTCTAGCAGTGTGTGGGACTTTCTCTATTAGTCCATCTATACTGACCTCCATCAGGTTGCAAACTGAATCTAATTTTTTTCTGCATCTAGCTCTGAAAAAATATTTGGCCTTCTAGCAGTGTGTCGGACTTTCTCTATTAGTCCATCTATACTGACCTCCATCAGGTTGCAAATTAAAAATAATTTTTATCTGCATCTACAGTACCTCTGAAAAAATATTTGGGCTTCTAGCTGTGTGTGGGACTTGTTGTATTAGTCCATCTATACTGACCTCCATCAGGTTGCAAACTGAATATATTTTTTTCTGCATCTACCTCTGAAAAAATATTGGGCTTCTAGCTGTGTGTGGGTCTTGTTCTATTAATCCATCTATACAGACCTCCATCAGGTTGCAAATTGAATATAATTTTTTTCTGCATCTAACCCAGCCAATAGTTTTGGCCTAATACCACAGTTTGGCCACTCAGCTCTGCTCGGTTACCATCCATTGTTTTTTTGTGCAAACAACTCCAGAGTTGTGAATTAGTTAACCACCAAAATGAGTGGAAAAAGGCCTGCTGCTGGTGGAAAGGGGAATAGGCGTGTTGGGAAGGGGAAAAAAGGTTGTGTCCGTGGGGTAGGTGTTAAAGCAACAGTAACATCTGCAGAAGAAAGACCATCTTCCAGCCAAACTAAAATGTCTACTTCTTTTAGCGGACAATGTGATAAGATCCCTTTCTTACGGCCACGCCAATCGCTACAAATTCCAGATGAGGCACAAAAACAGCAGGTGCTTCAACGGATATCAAGTGCTCCTTTAAGTGGGCTCTCCTCCACATCAACTTCAACATCACAAATACTCCAGTCCTCAAAGGTGTCACCCAAATCGCACTTGCTTCCTCACAGCTCCGAAATCTCCAGCTGCCCGTCTGAGTATGAGGTAGAACAGATGAGTCTGCAGAGCTGTTTACTCATACTATAGCCTGGGAATCAGAGGTCGACTCCAGCGCTTCTGTGAATCCAGACGAGGAAATGATCTGCACTGATGCCCAGAATCTTTATGAGTCGGATCCAGGACCAGACGCAGAAGGTTCTGACCATAATGTAGACCCTCATTCCCAAACTGTAACTCCTGTTGGTGGAGACAATGAGGAAGACGATGATAAGACTCAAATACCTGATTGGAGTGACAACTTTAGTTTTTTGTCAGGGCAGGAAAAGGTTGGCTCTGAGGACGACGGGTGTGATAACACACAGGGTGATGATGATGAGGTTGGAGATCCCACTTACTGTCAACCCACAGTCAGCCAAGAGATGAGGTCAGCAGAGGAGGTGGAGGAAGATGCTAGTGACGACGAGGTCAGGTTGCGCCTTCCTGGACAGAGACGTAGTACTGGAAGCACGTCAACAACTGCATCCTCAAACACAACTCTGCCTCTCACCACAAGTCGTGGTGGCTCTTCAGGTCGCATGGGTGCTAAGCCTTGCATAGCCTGGGCATTTTTTCAGATCGATAAAGATGACCCAACTCGTGTTATCTGTAACATTTGTCAGCAAAAGCTAAGTAGAGGCCAAAAAATACATAGTTTGAGTACTTCATGCATGAACCGGCACATGGACATGAAGCATAAGTTGCAGTGGGAAGCTCAGTGTGCTACAATGCGGCCTAGCCGGCCGGGCCAACCACCGTCTGCCATATCTTGTGCATCCGCGGCCTCTTCATCCTCTGTGACTGGGGGGACAGCAGTCACACCTGTTTTGGGGCGCAGACCTGCCACCTCTTTACCCGCAACAGCCAGCGTGATTGGCAGGTCATCATTTTCTTTGGAGGTGGTAACACCAGCTGGTGTTGAGCGCTGTCCGACATCGATAGCACCACCTTTGGATCAAGGCAACCTAACAGGTCCGCCTGCATCTTCCTCACAGACCGGCAGTTTGCCAGGGACACCCTTATCAACCCCGTCTAAGCACAATAGCCAGCCCTCGGTCCCTCAGATGTGGACAAGTAAAAGACCATTTCCTCCTAGCCATGAGAAAGCTAAGAGGTTGAATTTCACCATCTGCAAGCTCTTGGCTACAGAAATGCTGCCTTTCCGCCTGGTGGACACAGAGGATTTTCGAGACCTTATGTCCGTCGCAGTGCCCCAGTACCAGATGCCCAGTCGGCACTACTTCTCAAAGAAAGGTGTGCCTGCGCTCCACCAGCATGTCGCACACAACATCACCGCTTCTTTGAGAAACTCTGTGTGTGACAGGGTGCATTTCACCACAGACACTTGGACGAGTAGGCATGGACAGGGGCGTTACATGTCGCTGACTGGGCACTGGGTAACTATGGTGACAGCAGGACAAGGGGCTGCTGTCCAAGTCTTGCCGTCCCCACGAGTTGTGCGTCAATCCTCTTTATGTCAAAGTTCCTCCACTGCTTCTGCCTCCTCAACCTCCTCTCGGTCTTCCACCTGCACCCAAAGCCTGTCTGGTCATGCCACAAGCTTTCTAACTGCGCAGAAGGGATCCTGCACACCTCCTTACTATGCTGGCAGTAGGGCTCAACGTCATCAGGCGGTTTTTACATTGAAATGTCTGGGAAATGTGAGTCACACAGCTGAGGAGTTGTGGTCAGCTCTGGAGAACCAATTTCATGAATGGTTGTCTCCACTGGACCTGAAACCAGGGAAGGCCGTGTGCGACAATGCTGCAAACCTGGGTGCGGCCCTTCGCCGGGGCAATGTCACACACGTGCCTTGTATGGCTCACGTGTTGAACCTGGTTGTCCAGCAATTTTTAGCCCACTATCCCAGACTAGATGGCCTTCTGCAGAGGGCACGGTCGCTGTGTGCTCACTTCCGCCGTTCGCATCCCGCAGCTCAGCGACTTACATCTCTACAGAAGTCGTTGGGCCTGCCACTTCACCGGCTAAAATGCGATGTGCCTACCTGGTGGAATTCAACTCTGCACATGTTGCAGCGACTGTGGCAGCACCGACAAGCCCTGGTGCAATACGTTCTGACGTATAGCCTGGGCCAACGAGATTCAGAGGTGGGGCAAATCACGCTGGAGGAGTGGTCTCAGATCAGGGACCTATGCACCCTTCTGCACAGTTTTGAAATGGCGACGAAGATGTTTAGTGCTGACGATGCCATTATCAGCATGACTATTCCGGTGATTTACATGCTGGAGCACATGTTAAACAGAATTCGGAGTCAGGTGGTGGCACAAGAGGAGGTGGAGGAAGTAGAGGAGGAGGAGTTGTATGCGGAAGGGCTAACATCTGCAAGGTCCAGAAGGTCGGCAGCACCAAGGCGGCAGGCATGTGAGGGTGGGGGAGATGGTTTTACCAGGGCGCATGGTAGCAGCCAAACTAGTGAGGAAGGTGCAGGAGCCCAGGAAGAAGTGGAGGACGAACTGATGGAAGACTCATCAGATGAGGGAGACCTTGATCACATTTCTGTTGTGCGAGGTTGGGGGGAGAGGACAGAGGAAGGAAGCATGATTGTTACCTCGCCACCAACACAACAGGGACTTGGTGCTCCTGGATGCGCAACACACATGAGTGCCTTCTTGCTGCACTACCTGCAACATGACCCTCGAATTGTGAGAATTAGAAATAATCCTGACTACTGGGTTGCCACACTGTTAGATCCCCGGTACAAAAGTAAATTTGCAGAAATTATTCCTGCCATAGAAAGGGATGCACGCATGCAGGAGTATCAGCAGAGACTGTTGCAGAATCTTACATGTGCTTTTCCACAAAATACCAGTGGTGCACGTAGTGAATCTCACAGTTCCAACTTGCCAACCGTGGGACCGTCAAGTGTTCAGCACTCAAACCGTAACAGAACCACAGTATCTGCTGGTAACATCAATTTTGCGGAATCATTTCACCACTATTTTAGCCCATCCTTTGCAAGGCCACAGGAGACAAGAAGTCTGACACATAGTCAACGCCTAGAGACGATGGTACAGGAGTATCTCCAAGTAAACATTGAAGCCACGACTGTGTCACTGGACCCTTGCTCTTTTTGGGCTTCCAATCTGGATAAATGGCCGAAGCTAGCCACTTACGCCTTGGAGATCTTGTCATGCCCCGCAGCCAGCGTTCTGTCTGAACGTGTGTTCAGCGCTGCTGGTGGTGTGCTGACAGATAAGCGCACGCGGCTCTCCACTGATAATGTAGACAGAATCACGTTCATAAAGATGAACAAATCATGGATCCGAAACGACTTTTCTACCCCTGTGTCATCCTGGGGAGAGTAAAAGCTTGATGATTGGTTAAAATCACCCTACCAACCGTTTTAAGCTTTCAAATTACTAATCATGTTTATCTGTATCTTGACTGGATAATAATTTGGGCTTTGTAGCAGTGTGCAGCACTGATCCTATTAGGCCATCTATAATAAGCTCCACCAGATTTAAAATTAAAAATAATTTTTAGCTGCATCTAGCCCGGAAAATAATTTTGGGGCTCCGAGATGCGCAAGACACATAAGTGCCTTCTTGCTGCACTACCTGCAGCATGACCCTCATATTGTCAGAATTCGAAGTAATCATGACTACTGGGTTGCCACACTCTTAGATCCCCCAAACTTTTCGATCAACCTTTTCATTTTAATAAAGACCAAAAAAATGGTCATTTTTGAAATTATAAGCATTAGCAGGTTGTTAGAAACTGAAATCAAACAGTTTTCAACTCAAAACTTTATTCTAGGTGATGTTACATTTTCACATAGGACCCCTTGTTCGAAAGGAGCTTCTGAACTCTCTCGTCCATTGAATTTGTCAGGTTTTGGATGGTTTCTGCTTCAATTGTTTTGCATGAGGACAGAATACCCTCCCAGAGCTGTTGCTTAGATGTGAACTGCCTCCCGCCATCATAGACACTCCTTTTAATGATGCTCCAAAGGTTCTGAATGGGGTAGAGGTCAGGGGAGCATGGGGGTCACACCATAAGTTTGTCCCCTTTTATGCCCATATCAGCCAGAGATGCAGATGTTTTATGTGCAGCATGAGATGGTGCATTATCATGCAGAAAAATGATCTTGCTGTGAAATACACGGTTCTTCTTCTTGAACCATGGCAGGAAGTGCTGTTTGAGAAAATCCACATACATTATGGAGTTTATCTTTAGCGCCTTCAGGGATCCTAAAGGGGCCGACAATCTCTCTCCCCATGATTCCAGCCCAAAACATTACTCCACCTCCTCCTTGTTGGCGCTCTAGCCGTGTTTGCGTGGGGTGTCCATCAACCAGCCATCCTCCACTCCATCCATCTGGACCATCGAGCGCTGCACGGCACTCATCCGTGAACAAAACAGTTTTGAAATCAGTCTTCATGTAATGTTTGGCCCACTGGAGCCGTTTCTGCTTGTGTGAAGTGGATAGAGGAGGTCGACAGGATGGCGTATGCACAGCTGCAAACCTCTGAAGGACCCTGCATCTTGTTGTTCGGGGGACGTTGGAGGCACAAGCAGCTTCAAAAACTTGTCTGCTGCTATGACAAGGCTTTTTTGCCGCTGCTCTTTCAACCTGACGTAATTGCCTGTAGGAAAGAGTCCTCAATTTGCCCTTATCAGCACGCACACGTGTGTACTGTGAATCAGCTACATACTTCTTGATTGCCAAGACACTTCATCCTGATCATCGCACAATGTTGATTGTAGTCATGCCTTGACCTAAACACTCCACAATTTGTTGCTTCTCAGCAGCCGACACATCCTTTTTCTTTCCCATTTTGGCAGAAAATGTAGGCTGCTTAATAATGTGAGAGAGCCTTCTTAAGTAGTGTAACGGGTCCGGGAGGCGGAACCTCTGAGCTACTATACAAGGGGGCGGCCCTTGTAAGGGAGCGGGTGGCAGTCTCTGGGTGAACGGACAGGGAGTTACGGCAAGTGATCAGGGCAGTCTCTGGGTAAGGGGTAGGTACGACCTGTGATGGCAGAGCCTCCGGGTAGGCTAGCAGGCAGATGGTAGATGTGTGCTCCCAGGTGAGCAAGCGAGAGTCTCTGGAATAGCAGGTGGTCACGGCACGTGACGGCGGAACCTCCGGGCTGGCAGGCAGGTAGGTAACGGAGAAGCGCTCCCAGGTGAGCGGGCAAGAGTCTCTGGAATAGCTGGTGGTCACCGCACGTGACAACGGGACCTCCGGGCTGGCAAGCAGGCAGGTAACGGAGATGCGCTCCCAGGTGAGCGGGCAAGAGTCTCTGAGATAGCTGGTGGTCACAGCACGTGACAACGGAGCCTCCGGGCTGGCAAGCAGGCAGGTAACGGAGATGCGCTCCCAGGTGAGCGGGCAAGCTGGTCCATAGACAGACTGACCGGAGTAGTAAGGCAGACCGTCGGACCTCAGGCAAGCAGGCAGGTAGCTGATATGCGCTCCCAGGTGAGCGGGCAGGCTGGTCCTTTAGACAGACTGACAGGAGTAGTAAGGCAGACCGTCGGACCTCAGACTGGCAGACAGGTAACAAGTATTCAGGCAGGAATCAGGCAGGTAACTGGCAGGTAACTGGCAGGAAACTGGCAGGAAACTGGCAACGGGACCTGAGGGCTGAAGCACAGGTGAGACACAGGTGCAAACAACATTGCTCGGGCACCTCCATTTTGGAGGAGGTGCCTTAAATATGATGAAGTCCTCCGGCCATTGGCCGGGGACTCTTTAGGGCGGCGCGCGCGGCCCCTTTAAGAGGAGGGGAGCGCGCGCGCGCGCGCCCTAAGCACAGGGGCCGGGAAGGAGCGCGCGCTGAGAGCAGAGCAGGAGGAGGACGCCGGGACGGAGCGCGCGCTGACAGCAGAGCGGGGGGAGGAAGCCGGGCACGGAGCAGAGCGGTGAGGGGAGCAGCGTCCCTGCCTAGCAGAGGGCAGGGACGCCGGCACTACAAGTAGTCTTGCCTTTCATTGGACACACCTGCCAAACTAATTAGCACAGGTGTCTGCAATTGCTTACAGTGATATAAAGAGCCCTGACACACATCACCATCAATGAGTTTAACTGACAAACAAACAAATTCTTCCCTTATCACTCCTAAACACTTTTTGCATAATAATTTGGAACGCAGTGTACATGTGCTTTTCCACAAAACACCAGTGGTTCACGTAGTGAATCTTACAGTTCTAACTTGCCAACCGTGGTCTGTATGGAATTGTTCAATAAAGGGCCCAAAATTAAGATAACATAGATGGGAGAGGTCTCTATGAATAGGAATTCCTAAGTATTTGATACCCTATGAGGGCCAGGCAAAGGGAAAGTTGGTTGGACTGGATGGAATCCTATATGGATTTGGGGAGGGAGACATCGAGGGCCTCAGACTTCGCTGCATTGATTTTAAAATTTTACCATGTAACAAAGTGATCTATTTCAGCCATAACAGCAGGGATGGATATATGTGATTGAGTGATATATACTAGGACATCATCAGCAAATAGAGAGCACTTGTACTCCGTGCCTCCCACCTCAATCCACCTAATATTGGGGTTATGGCGAATTGATGAGAGCAGGTGCTCCGTCACTAGGATGTATAAGAGAGGGGACAGAGGACATCCCTGCCTTGTCCCATTGGTGATTGTGAAAGGTGATGAAAATGTTCTGACGCACCCCCTGGGCCTTGGGACACCCGGAGCCGGACCCTTTTTGGTGGATGCTGGTGGTTGTAGTCTTCGTGGCGGCGACCCGGTTCCGTGGCTCAGGGCGGTCAAACCAGTGGCGGAACTATTTATGTGGTTTTGATGTTTAAATGTCCGACTACGCCACCCGTGGATTGCGGTCAGAGTGAACCGCCGCTACAGGGCAGACCGCTGAGGCTGGTGTTGTGGGTGCAGCAGAGCGTAGCATAACTCCCCACGGGAGGAGTATAGCCTCAGGGCAGTGTATGCGGAGGATGGGGGTGATGGTGCAGGGCAGCAGCAGTAACGACACGGAGTCAGTGATGCAGTCCAGGGCCTTTACTCACAGTTCTTATTATCCAGACCACGTCTGCAGGTAACGGCTGCCCACGTCGTACTGTGCTCACCAGGTGAGGGGCTCAGACAACTCCCAGATAACTTTGGAGCACTTCACAGGACCCCCTTTGTGTGTCCTTTGTCTGGCCTTTCTTACCAACACTTCTGTCCGGCTGCCTCGGGCCTCCTCTTGGTAAACTTGGCGCCAGTTTCCCTGACCCTATGTGGTGCCTTCCTAGCGGGTGTAGCGAGGGGCTGCGCCACATAAAATGTCAGAGCCTCCGGTTTCTAGCTGAGGGTCGTTTCCTGCCTCCACTAGTTCGGGGACCGGTCTCCCCCTTTGGCCTGACCCCTCCACGCAGGTGGATTCGGGCGTGCGGTGGCGACTCGCCCGTCCGCACCCCTGGGATCCCTTCATTCCTCGTTCCTGGAGCCTTCTCCGCTCCTCTTCCTTCCTTCTCCCTCTTCCAGGCCTGGGCCTCTGTTACTAGGCCCGCCTCCGGAGCAGAGCTCATGCAGAGCCCCTGCTCCCTGCCACTTCTGCTCAGACTTCTCTGCACTGAACTAAGATGGTGCCCACCTTTTATACTCCCTTCTCAATGCACCCAGGAACTGCTTCCTCCCTGCTCCTGCACTACAGGGTTCCCCTTCCTCAGTGTTCCCTCCCCCCACTCCAGCCAGGGACAGGGACTGTTGTGCCCATCTCAGGGGCATATTGGTCGCCCTGCCCCACGGCAATGTGGTGTAATGCATGCAGGTGTCGGGTCCTGATCCACACTCCATCCTTACCTGAGAGTGAGATATCACACCTCTGGGTGAGGTGCAATACGTCTGTAGCAACCGAGCCCTCAGGGTGCTACAGTTCCATTTATCTTCAGCCTAGGTGACGTATTGCGATACAGGGCCGTGATTTTGGCTATAAAAGGGTCCCCTAGACCCCTACCCCAAGCTTTTTAAGAGAATCATATATGGCGTGCCAGGAGACTCTATGGAATGCTTTCTCAGCATCCAACGAGAGTATCTAATTACAAATTTTTAACTGCATCTAGCCCAGGAAATACTTTGTGCCTAGTAGCAGTGTCTGCTAGTCAGCGGATTATCCCGGCTGTTAAGCAAGCTACACCACCTGTAGTTTAGACACTTAATTTTTTCAAAGGAAATGCTTCGGGACCATGGGATACTTAGTGAAGAGCATCAGGAGGCACCCCAAGGCATAGGGGCTGGGACTGGCAGTAGGATGCCTTGCGGTGGACAGCCGAGCTCGATCCTTATAAAAGCTTTTTAACTGCAGCAGCTTTAGTGGACGCTACTGGAGCTGGAATTACCGCGGCTGCTGGCATGAGACTTGCCCTCCAATAGATCCTTGTAAATGGATTTAAAGTGTATTCATTCAAATTAGAGAGACAATTTAAATTAAAAAGCTTAGAGCTGCCTCCACCACAGGGGGGCTCGCTCGACCCACCAGCGGACAGGCACCAGTATTGGGAGAGGGGGGCTGGCCGTCAGGGTTCACCGCGGCTCTGGCACAAACCCGGCGACACGGAGGTGGCAAGGGCAGGAGCGGACTGGCCGTGTCGGCTTCTCACTTTTTGGATTTTAGAAGGGCATGACATGCCTATATCTGTGTCTCCCCCTCCTTTTACTCCTCCACCTCTTTTATTTTCGCATGACTATATGTACTTGTCACTTTTCCATGTGTTAGTTATGTCTTCTGAGCCGTTTGTCAGCTTTTGGACACCTTTGAAGGTGTTTTCTATGTGTTTCTATGTGTTTTTGTTTGCCTGCCATTGGTTTTAACGGTGTTCGAAGGTGTTCGACGAACAGTTCGACGAACAGTTCGGCGAACACACGGGTGTTCGACGAACCGAACCGAACTCGAACACTACGGGGGTGGCTCAACACTAGTCTGCAGCCACCCCGGAAAATGGCGCGTTCATAGAAGCTGGATGCTGTACCTGGCTGGCATACAAAAATATGGCAAAGCCCACGTCAACATTTTTGGGAAAAATTAATTAAAAAATAAATAATAATTTAGGGACTGCATCTTTATTAACTCCTCAAATGTCATTTAGTGTTAAAATAAAGGATTTATTTAAAAAAAAATTGGCGTGGGATCCCCCATAATTTTAGGCTTTAGCGGAGGTTAAGCAGATGGCTGGGGCAGATGTTTGAAGCCTGGGAAGTGGGTAATACCCACGGAGCTTCCCAGACTACTAATATCAGCCCCCAGCTGAATACCTAGCCTTTACTAGATATTAAAATGGGGGACCCCCCCCAAAAAAATGACGTGGGGTACCCCCTATTTAATAGCTAGCAAAGGCTAGGCAGACAGCTGGGGGCTGATATTAATAGCCCAGGAAGGGTGCCATGAATATTGGCCCCCTCCCAGGCTAGAAACGTCAGCCGTCAGCCGCCCCAGAAATGGCGCATCCATAGGATGCGCCAACTCTGGCACTTAGCCTCGCTCTTCCACGCTGCCCTGGTGCGGTGGCAGGGGGTAATAGGGTTGGGGTTCATGTCAGCGCCAGCTGCCATGAAGCCCAGGTTAGTAATGGTGGGCGTCTATAGGACACCCCCATTACTAACCTACAAAGTGTTAAAAAGAAAAAACACACTACACCCAGAAAAAAATAATTTATTTGAAATAAAACACACAATTTTATTTAATTCTTAGTTTACTAAAAAAAAATAGTTACCTTTCCACGTTCCTGCGCTGATCTCCCATGCACAGCTGTCACATCTGGAGATGGTGACAGCTGTGCATGGCTGCTGTAAGCTCACACTGCCGGGAACATGTCCGCTCCCGGCAGCGGGAGCCACTGACTGAGGTCACCGGAGTGCATTCAGGCAGCGCAGCTCCGGAGACCTCCTTTACGGCACTGCTCTACCGTGGGAATTTCTCACGATACAGCAGGGCCGTAAAGGAGCTAACCGGAGCAGCGCTGCCTGAACTCCGGCGAACCCGCTTATGCAATGACGGGGCTGCTTTACGGCCCCATCATTCAAGCGGCGGCAGCGGTTCAGAGCGGTCACATTCTATGTGGCTGCTCTAAACTGGAGATCATCGTGGGACACTCGTGGACTACTACGGAGCTACGGAGGGGTAAGGATAAGGTTGTGGTTTATTATTTTATATTTTATTACAGGAGATCGATGGCTTCGGGGAATTAGGTGTCTAGGTGAGTATAGGTGTAGTTTTTTTTTTTTTTACTTTATTTTAGGTGGCGATAGGCGGGGACAGGTAATGTATAAACTAATTTATTGTAGGCAACCACTGGCCACCAATGACATGTATTTAAAATTTATTGGGGACACAGTGGGGCAATTTAAATAGCAGGATCAGGCTGATGGGAACTACTGCTCCCATCGAGCTGATCCTGCTGGCATGAGTGGACCGGGGACAGACATAGGCCGATGGGAGTAGTAGTGTCACATCGGCCTATGTCTGCCTGCACGCACACACCCGCAGACATCGCACAGACACCGCACACACCCGCAGACATCGCACAGACACCGCACACACTCGCAGACATCGCACAGACACCGCACACACTCGCAGACATCGCACAGACACCGCACACACTCGCAGACATCGCACAGACACCGCAGACATCGCACAGACACAGCGCACACCCGCACACATCGCACAGACACCGCACACACCCGCAGACATCGCACACACCCGCAGACATCGCATAGACACCGCACACACTCGCAGACATCGCACAGACACCGCAGACATCGCACAGACACCGCGCACACCCGCACACATCGCACAGACACCGCACACACCTGCAGACATCGCACACACCCGCAGACATATCACAGACACCCCGCACACACTCGCAGACACACGCACAGACACCCCGCACACACTCGCAGACACAAGCACAGACACCCACACACACCAATCATGACGGGCTGATCGTCTGGGAGGTGACGCTGTGCGGCCAGCCAATCACTGTAATGCCCACAAACAACATGGCTGCGGCATTACAGTGACTGGCTGGCAATCCCTGCATGTTCATTGGCTCTGTAAAGAGCACCAAACATGCAGGGCGGAGACCCGAGCTCCCGCCCGAGTAACCCGGAAATGCTCGGTGCTCGCCGAACATCCCGAGTAGCGTGATGCTCGGGCGAGTACCGAGCAGTGTCGAGCATGTTCGCTCAACACTAGTCCACACCAAGTGTTTGGGGTCAACAGTTGTTTTATACACAGGGAAATTCTCCCCAAATACATGTTAGTCATGTTCCATGACATTTAACTATTTGGCCTCCATATGTTATGATATTGTTTACCGAACAAGTCAGGGTATACCTATATTCACTTTCTGGACTGGCGCTTCTCCTCTACATTCTGTACTATGTCCTACAACAGCAACATACAGTGTGGGTCATCACGTAACCGCTGCAGCCAGTCATCAGCTGCAGACTTTCTATTCTGTCTGAACTCGTTGTGTTCATTCAGAATGTGAAGGCTATCAGTAGCGGCTTACTGCTCTAGCCGTCTTATGACCCCACGCTCGCCAAATAATGAAACCGAGGGCACAGTATGGAATGTAGAGGAGCAGCGCTGGTTCGGGAGATGAGTATAGATTTTTTGTTTTCTTACATTGCCCATCAGTCATGGAGGCGGGGTTATACAAAGCTCATGAATATGGAGAATATGGAGATCTACATGGCTGAAGGTTTACTAGTCCTCTAGTGATAATCTCCTGCTGATAAAATTATGATTTTATCAAAACTACAGCAAGCAGCCCAGAAAGTGACACATTGTTGGGATCAGTTTATCTTTCTCTACATTATGCTGCTCTCAGATTAGGTGGCATTTAAGGCTCCAATTTCTCATGAAATTGATTGAGTAGATGATTTCAACATGCTAACAAATCCCTTGACAGATAACAACTCGCATCACAACCACTGGGTGCTCACATAGACACATATAGCATAGACATCTCCCAAAAGAGTATATCAAAATTATGCTTACCATATGACATGCATTGTGCATCTTTTGGGATATGTTGAACCCAGAGAGAAGTTTAAGGTGGACACAATTGTGCAATTTTTTTAAATTAGATCAACAGCACATGGATGTTATTGCTATCTGTGGTGAGGCCAGGGACTGGAAATTCATATTCCCAGTTATGAAGGTCTCAGCAGGAATGCTAGTCTGTCTGACTTCAAAGGACCCCAAGGATAATGGTGTCCCCCCCTTCTTCCTGCTGCTTCCAGGTAATCAGCATTAACACAATGGGTACCTGGGCCTGCAGTCTCACCTCAGAGAGGACAAAGTATTTACATCAGCATTTGTTTCCCTTCTATACATCAACCCCTGGGAGCCTCCGCTCACACCAGGGTGACAAGCCAGGAGAGAATTGAATACAGGTCAGCTAGGATATATACCTTTGTAGTGCAAATGCCTATTCCTGACAAGAGTATGGGGGAGCTAATTGAATCATGGCAATGAGGAATAGCTAATTGAATTACCTCTGAAGTCAAGGGAAGCTCCTGTGTTAGATCAATTACCATGCGCACCTTGGGGCCTCTCATCTCTCAGTATGGGAAGAGAGCAACCCCACTGCCCCTTGGTAATGTATCTGTAAGTGATATTATACTTTGTGGTACCATACATGCTGATCCTTGTAGTGACGTGCCAGCAGACAGGAGTGCAGCTGGGGGGGATTCAGCCCCCCTTCCTGCTCTCTCAGCTGACATGTCCAGCTCTGAACTTTTCAGTGAGAATGCTAATGTAATTCATTGTTGTGCTAATGAACTCTCTGGCTTGGCTGAGGAGCTGGTGGGGGCCTTGCCTGCCCCTCCCAACTGTCAGCTTGCACATGATCCCTCCAGCAGCTCAAAACCTAGTGAACCTGTCAAGTGTGTATCACATGTTGGGGCAACCCACAGTGACCCCACAACCCATCCAGGTGAGGGAAGGGGACCAGGACTCCCTGAGGAGACCCCGGGCATTGCTGTGGTCACCCGCAGCAGGAGGGCTCAGGAGGCAGAGGCCGCTTTGCACCCTGACTCCTCCACCCCATCACCTGGGTCTGGGACTGGGCCCACTAGTGTTAACCCCCCAGCGCCGTTCCCTGAGGTTTCCGGCGAGAGTGCGGCCTTCAGGTCCCTGTTAGCGGGCTCCAGCCAGGAGTTCCAGGGGGCTGTCCAAGACGACAGCAGCCTGGAATCCTTGAAGGAACGCGCAGTTAAGCCCCCCTTGGAGACAGACAAGGACCGCTTGTTCTGGGACCAAGGGAGGCTGTATAGGGAAACACTGCCCACAGATGGAAAAGAAGGTTGGCGCTGCAAGAGGCACCTAGTGGTACCTCAGCCGTACCGGGCTGAGTTGTTACGGCTCGCGCATGAGATTCCGTTGGCTGGTCACCTAGGGGTCACTAAGACCAAGGCTCGGCTAGCCCACTTGTTTTATTGGCCTAAGATGGGGACAGCAGTAGCTGCCTACTGCCGTTCGTGTGTCACCTGTCAGAGGATGGGGAAGGCGGGGCCAGGCCCTAAAGCCCCATTGATACCTCTGCCCATAATAGGTGAGCCTTTCCAGCGGATTGCTGTGGACCTCATTGGGCCGCTGCCCATTCCCAGCAGCTCTGGGAAACGCTACATACTAACGGTAGTAGACTACGCTACTAGGTACCCAGAAGCTGTCGCGCTGTCCTCCATCCGGGCAGACGTAGTGGCCACAGCCCTGCTGGATATCGTCACCCGTGTTGGTTACCCCCAGGAGATGCTCACGGACCGAGGGACCCAGTTCATGTCTAACTTGATGCAGAGCCTGTGTAAGTAAACAGGGGTGCAACATCTGGTGTCCAGCCCGTATCACCCACAGACTAATGGCCTGTGTGTACGGTTCAATGGCACATTGAAACAGGTGATGTCTTTCTTGGGTACGGCCGGGTACTATAGGAAGTTCGTACAGGACTATAGTGCCCTGGCCAAGCCCCGGACAGACCTCACCAAGAAGAAGCTGCCGCAAGCTGTCAACTGGACAGTGGACTGCGAGCGCTCCTTCCAGGCATTGAAAGCTGCCCTGGTGGCAGCCCCTGTACTCCAGGCGTACGACGACTCCCGGCCGCTTGTAGTACAGACTGACGCCAGCACCTACGGACTCGGTGCGGTGCTGAGCCAACCTGACTCAGCAAGTCAAGAGCACCCTGTTCAATACCTCAATCGGAAACTTCTGCCCAGGGAAGTGGCCTACTCTACGGTGGAGAAGGAATGCCTGGCGATCATGTGGGCTCTGCAGCATCTGCAGCCATACGTGTACGGGCGCCATTTCACCGTGGTGATGGACCACAACCCCCCTCACTTGGCTATCTCGAGTAGCCGGTGAGAACGGAAGGTTGTTGCGTTAGAGCCTAGCTCTCCAACACTACAACTTTGATGTCCGGTATAAGTCCGGCTGGGCCCACGGTAACTCAGATGGGTTATTCAGGCAAGGGGAGGCAGCTGAAGTGCTTGCGGATGACGACCGACGAGGTCTTCCTCCGAACGCACTCTAAAAGGGGGAGGTGTGGTGAGGCCAGGGACTGGAAATTCATATTCCCAGTTATGAAGGTCTCAGCAGGAACGCTAGTCTGTCTGACTCCAAAGGACCCCAAGGGAAATGGTGTTCCCCCCTTCTTCCTGCTGCTTCCAGATAATCAGCATTAACACAATGGGTACCTGGGCCTGCAGTCTCACCTCAGAGAGGACAAAGTATTTACATCAGCATTTGTTTCCCTTCTATACATCAACCCCTGGGAGCCTCCGTTCACACCAGGGTGACAAGCCAGGAGAGAATTGAATACAAGTCAGCTAGAATATATACCTTTGTAGTGCAAACGCCTATTCCTGACAAGAGTATAGGGGAGCTAATTGAATCATGGCAATGAGGAATAGCTAATTGAATTACCTCTGAAGTCAGGGGAAGCTCCTGTGTTAGATCAATTACCATGCGCACCTTACAATGAGAATATTGCTGAGAAATGGATTATGAAATGTCTGATAGAAGGGAAGAGGAGATTACATGTAAATCGCCTATTTTCTGCCCTGCCCAAGTTACGTATAAATGTGTCCCTCTGTGAGAGAGGAGGGGTCTTCTGTTGAGGGTCACCTGTCGCTACAGATGTGCAGAAAGACATAAGGAACCGCCCTGGACCCATGACAGCACCCTTCCTGCCGTGTCCAGAGACCTTTGATGAAAGTGTGGTATATTCACTTTTATTCCTTTTAATTTTACTGTATCGTATTACTGCTTCCTTACTGTATTTGTCTGACTACTGTATATATATATATCTTGTAACCGCTTGTATATATTGTACCTAGCATCGCTCTTTTGAGTAAATAAATATATAAAATTTATAAGCTCGCTTCACATTATCCTAAACCCGGAACTCACGGAACTTGTGAGGAAGGATCAGGGGCACGTGGCTCTGATCGGTTTGTGACACTATCAATGTAACAATTTAATATATTTAAAAGGATTTAGACCTGAGCTTTATTTTAATAAGAAGTACCTTACTTTATAGAACTCAATGCAATCAAGTCGTCCTTCCTAGTGGTCATCTCTATGGCTAGTGGACTGTAGGACTGGCTTGGAATACTGTATACACTTCCTACAAAGTAATCAATTTATAACTGAGATGTTGAATTGTTGGATGTGACGTGCCCCCTGGGGCCGTGGGGTACTTGGTGGCCGGGCTGGTCGGTTCTTTTTGGGGTAGTCACGGTGGCAGTGACCCAGCCCGTGGCCCAGGGCGGTCAATCAATGAATAGTCAATTGGGGAATAAAGATTTGTGACGCCACCTGTGGTATGCGACCACAGGGGGCCGCCGCTGCGGTGCAGATCCACTGGGGCTGATGATGACGCAACAGAGATAGTGCGACTCTCCAGGGGCAGAGCTAAGCCCCAGGGCAGTATATAGGACTTGATGAGGTAGACGTTGTTGGTGTAGACTGTGTAGTGCAGGGCCGGTGATGCAGTAATTATTCATGGACACAGCGGGGTGCAGTCTCCAAGTTTTTACTCACAGTTATTAAGACGCTCCAGGTTACAACTGCCAGATTATAACCTCCTGTGTCCTTCGGGGAAGTGATCCAGCCAACTGTCAGATAACTTAGAAGCACTTGAACGGGACCCCTTTCTGTGTATCTTCCCAGGTCGTCTCTCTACGCTGGCTCTCGCCCTCCTGCCCTGCGCCTCACACACAATGTCCTGAGCCAGTGGCCGCGGACCTTGTCTTTGGTCCTATGTGGCCACCTTTTCAGCGATTATGTGTGGATTTTGGCTACGGCACATGAAAATACCACAACCTCCGGTTTGCTAGATGAGCCTTAAAGTACTCCACTAGTCTGGGGCTGGTCCCCTCCTGCTGCCTTGATCCCTCCACGTCAGCGTGAACTCGGGCGCACGGGTGGCATCCCGCACTCACCGAGGCCCTAGGATCCCTTCTATCTCTCGAGCCCCTCTAACTATAAAAGTTATGGCTCTTGGAAGAAGGGGCGGAAAAACGAAAACAAAAAAACCCGAATATGGCCATGGCGTGAAGGGGTTAATACCTTACTGAATTTCAACTTTCTAAATAATATCAAATATCAAAAATAAACTTTTGAAAAAAAATTGAGGGGTGGGGGGGATTTATGTACAGTACATGTTCACATGAAGGCTGATTTCATGCAAGCTTACAATTAGATCATTTATCCTCAGCATTATAGGCAAAAGTCCTAGCCTAAATGTCGCTCTAATTACTTTAAGTGGTCACTGTACATTTAGACAATGTAATCTTAGTTAATAAAAAAATTTACTAAATAGTCAATCTGAAAATTTATTTAAAAATTATAATTTGTCTCCAGCAGCAGAGACACTGAGATGTGTGACAGGAAGTGAAGGTGAGACTTTGTGTCTCTGCCCTTGCTATTATTTCTGCAAGGGAAAAATGCTCCAATTACTCTGATCAGAATTTTATCAGAGTGGCATCAGTTTTTATCAGATGTGGAGAGAAAAAAAAGTTTCTTTACCTTATTTATTTTGACACTCAGTGAAAATCGGACTGCACTCGCATATCATCCGAGTGCAGTCCGATTTTATTTTCACGGACCCACAGACTTGAATTGCAGGAGTTGATCCAACACTTAGATTAAAATCCGACATGTCTCTGATTTTTTCCATGGACCACTGAACCCGATGTAAAAATCAGACATGTACACAGCCCCACAGAATATCATAGGTACAAGTGCTATCCATAGAAACTACTGTGAGAACTTGTACTAGAAAATTAGTTGCGTGCACGAGCCCTGAAACTGCATTTTGTATAACAGAGAGGTAGGTTTTTAGGTTCTAGTCAGACAAGTAATTGGACAACTGCAGGAACAATGCATGCTAGCAAATAAAGGAAATGAAATTCCAGCACTTATGGTGCTGGCAGATATCGATTGAAGGGGAACCATCCACTCAAAAAGAAGCGGATGAAAAGTTACAGAGCATAAGAATGAGAGAAGTTACTCGACATATTAGACTGATATGAGTAGTTTTAACTTGTTGTGGAGTTAATAGTACCAAGACAATGTTTTTCTACAAGTTTTGTGTCAAAGGACAGGTCTGCTTATGAATCACAGATGTAGGATTAGAACAATAAATGTAGTGGAAATCTAGTTTAAAGAAAAAAGCACACAAAAAAACCCTCAAAAAACATTTGTAGAATCTAAAATTTAAATAATGTAATGTCCTTTGAACCATCACATACCTGCTCCATAAGGGATACATTATTGTGGTTTTTATGGGGTTAACAGTTAACGAAAAAAATAATAAAACGAAAACACAGCAAAAAAAAACTCCTCAAAAATAAATTACTCTATGCAACAGGAAACAGCCTTAAATACCCACACAGCAACGGAGAAACAATATTAAATGGAATGTGTGTCAAATGCATCTGTTTTATTGATGCTGTGCCAGGAGTGACAGCATTTAATGGTAAATGAGACCATTTTGCTAGGTGTTTATGTCCCTTTAAACCGCACGGCAATCACTGTGAATATAGAGTGCACACTGAGATGATGATGTGAGAACCGGCCCGAAATACGGCACATTGAAGATTGTCAGCTGAGAGTAATTCATTCAATCTGTTCTCTCTATGAAACATGGGAAAACATACCACATTTTACATTTCTAAGAATAAAGAGAAAAAAAAACAACATAAAACCAACACAAGCCTCATGGTAAAAAGTACCTAATTCTTACTTATGGAGATGAAACGAAAATAGAAAAATAGAGCATCTTGACTTCTTTTTAGAAATAATCAGCTCATCTCGAGCATATTGTTTGCATTTCCAAGCTACAATGTAGCAGCAATATGTTACATGCATTTTTTATCTTCAAAGTGCAGAAATATTATCTCTACCTATGAAGGAAACGGCTCGCGCTGATACACCACATTTGGCAGCACATACAATAAACTAGAGAAAGACAAACACTTGATTCGTAATTTGATTGTGAAGTATGTGGGTTTGTTTTTTTTTTGAGTGGCGCATTTGAAAAAGAACATGATTAGTTCAATTGATTTATATGATATTGTAAGCTCACGTTTTTACCTTCACATTGCTCAACAATAAATTAAGAATGCATATTTTCTTATAAAGCTCTACGTGGTTTTCTTGGTTGCTGCCAGTAAAAGATAAATTGACTCCAACTTTGGGTAATGGAAATTCAATCAGGTAGACATTTAATAGATCTAATAGATCGTGCAGCGCGCATACCCTGTGATTATTCTCTGCAGTGCAAGTTCTGTTTACACAGGATGACAAACTGATGAAAATGATGGCTCGTTGGTCGGGTGATCGGCAACTTCTTTAGGCTGCATGATTATCATGAACGAGAGTTCCTAGGAGCCATCATGCATGATATTCAAGAAGTATATATGGACCCTTACAGGGGTCATCTCACTTTAACGACCCTTGTCCATTTTACCTTATCAGGCATATGGATGTAAGTCCCATGATCTATATCACCCAAAGCGAAGAGCTCCTCTTTGATATCAGTTTTTGCACTGCTGGACCTGGGACATCTATGCATTACAACAAATTGTAATCTAACAAGTACAGTTATTGCTTAAGGAAACCACAAACTGGTGTAAGCCAATACTCACTGTAATATAGAAGCTGATTTCCCTCAGGGCATGGCATTGTCTATAAGTGTCCATATCACCAGAGAGATTTCACTAGGGCCGAGTACTTTTTCCGCTTTTTAACGCAGACCAATCATAATCAGGCAACAACACACTGAGGAAAGAATACGCCCTCACAATAGCATTGACAAACAGTCTGTTCTTCTCACTGCATAGTGATGGCATGTGCTGGCGCACAGCAGACCTGAGTGTGATTAACTGACAGCTTTCAACTCTCATCTCCGGCAGTCAGTGTAGGGGAAGGGGCAGGGCTGCAGAAGTTGAGTCTCATTACAAACACTTCTAGTATCTCTCCTCTCAAATTCAAATTCAAGTGTGATTTATTGTCAGTACCAAATAAAAATTTGTAGAGATGAGTGGATCAGGCAAAATTCAAATTCACCTGTTCACATGTTTTTTTCCCCCCAGAAATGTAATTTGCAGAGAACGTATTCTCTCCATAAGCTTAATGTCCCTTATTATGCTCTAGATTCATTCCAGACATCAGAGCATAGTAAATATAATATGTTAAAATTAGGAAATGTCATTTTTATCACCCTCCGCTCACCTCTGTGCCCCTCTGCTACTCACCATCACCTGGTCAGTCCTCGCCGTATCTTCTGATCCCCCACTGCTTGCATTTGAATCTTTCAAGTGTCATGGACTGAGAGGTCAACAGAGTGATGGCACACCTGATGGGCACAAACGCTTTTTGAATGCCAATGTTTCCACAAATGGCTCTTGACTATGCCTACCTGTTCATTGGAAGCTATTCCAGGTGACTATCTGAAATAGCTCCTTGAGAGATTAATAAGGAGGTGTAAAGCTGTTATCAGAGTAAAATGGAGGTACTTTGAGAAATCTAAGGTTTGTTTCACATATTTCTTTACTCCGTGTTTACATATATACAGTATATTGCAGTTGAAAGTTTAGACACATCTGTTCATGCAATGGTTTTTCTTGTTCTTATCGGAATGTGTACATTATAGATTCAGTCTGAAGGCAGCAAAACCATGAAGAAAAACATATGAACATGGAGTAAAGAAATATGTGAAGCAAACCAGAATAGCTGTTAAACCTTAGATTTCTCAAAGTATCTCCATTTTACTCTAACACCTTTTTTTTTGTATTCTCTCAGATAGTCAAAGGCTTTGCTCTTATTGGAATGTGCACATTGCAGATATAGACTGAAGGCACCGAAACCATAAAGAAACACAAATGGAAATATGGAGTAAAAAAATGCGTGAAACAAACCAGAATATTTGTTAAACATTAAGTATGTTTCCTATTTCTTTTAACTTATTGAAACCACTGTAGTGTTTTTTTCTGTCCTATATATGGTATGTCTAGTATGTCTATCTATCTATCTATCTATCTATCTATCTATCTATCTATCTATCTATTCTACTAGGATAGAAAAAAAACACTATAGTATTTTCAATAGGTTAAAGGAAAGAGGAAACAAAGGCTATTGATAACCTCTTAATTCAGACATGTAGGATTGTGATTTAACATGATTAAAAATCAATATGGTAAAGTTGTTTTGTATCTTGCTACTTAGGTGAAATTCAATTAAGGGAACACACAATGCTGTGATATTGTAGCAGATTAGATGGTCCCTGATGATCTCGCAAAGATCTGTTCAGTGACAGGAATTAATGAAATTCTGTCATGATTTGATGGCTGTTGTCCTACATAATATCTTATAAAGAAAATGCATTTTTGTGTTTGTGAACGTTATTTTTCTGTGATATATTTCTGGTTTGTTTATGTTTTCAGTTAAACATTTTGTAGAAACATACAGTATAAGCAAATTGTATCTATTTATTTGTGACAATATGTCTGGGAAATGAATGGCAGATTAGGCTTCTTTTGTGAGCTACTTCCTATGTACTTGAAAAACACTTTGCTGTATCTCTTGGAAAAGCTGAAATGATCAATTATCACAATAATGGTCATTACTGCTTTAGTATTTTAATGTGACTTATTTTCAAAATATCTCTTAATGTATTTCATCATCCCTGTTTTCCTACACGGAAAATGTAGAAAAGCAGCTGTGTGTTTACATGGTTTGAGGAACAGATATAGAATTTTCTTGTTTTGTAACTAATATATTTTACTTAAGTGGCCTTCAATCTGTGGATCTTCAGCTGTTTGAAAAACTACAGCTCCCAGGTGTTCAGGCATGCTGGAAGTTGTAGTGTTACAACAGCTAGACAGCTATAGTAGGTCGCCTACTGGAAGTGGACACCCAGACGCAGTCTACTACATCTGACTGTCCGCCTCAAGTAGACGAGTACGCCCAAAAATTATGCATGTCAGAACTCATGTTGACTCTGTCGGCACCATTATAGTCTATGACCCTGTAGGCACATATGTCCGAATCCTGTGTTGTGGGTGGGTCTGGATGTAAATCCCGACAGGAACAACAAAAGACGGACTGCCAAAACAGTGAGGTGTCAGGTTACACAGTCTATTATACTTTTTGGAGTATCAAGAGATGAGTGGTGGAACTATAATAGCATATAATGGGACAACGCGTTTCTGCTCTCAAGGAGCCTTCATCAGGTGCATCATCTCTTGAGTGGTTTTTAATTCCAAATAAATTTATATCTTGAACCTATGCGCTTTTGAGCAGTCACCTGCGAGCCTATTGGAACGTTTCCACTAAACTTACAGTGGAGTCTCTATCATCATCCACGGGAGCGCCTCCGGTAATCTCTTGTCACAAACCCACGTGGAGGCAACCTGTCAGGCCAGGACAAGGTGTGCAACCACGGCTTTTGGATGAGCGGCAGACCGTTGGTGGAGACCCTGTAAAACATTTTATTAAATCTTTACTAGAGTTGTGCCTGGATCTGCACAACCCACAAAGGTGAGCCTCTCCAGTTACCTTATCAAAATTCTATATGTGATGCTATTTACTGCGCTCAGATAGCGCTCCTTTCTTCTCCCAGTTTTTTATCTTTCTCACTGCCCAGATTTTCTCTACATTGAACCTAAATGTAACACTTTGTAGTTCGACCTAGTGATGGATTTGGGTAAACAGAATTTTATCATGTAACTCTGTCTATACCTATGAATTTTTGAGCTCTAAAAAAAGAAAGAAAACCGTCAAATGATGTGTTAGTTTTTACAAGAAGTTTCTTAAAATATGCCAGTAGGGCGTATTGATTTGAGCGGAATCAAATTCTACTTGAATTTTACAAAATTCTGCATTCTGAAGAATCCGGATATTTTGTTATTCACACCGTGCAAATTCAGCAAAATGCTGGCCGGCTGTGGTCGCCATCTTACTGAACAGTAGAGGGCCAGCAAAGGGTAAAAAATACAAAAACATATCTCACCGCTCACCTGTCTGGCCACGCCCACTGTTCCCCGCTTGCTTTCCTCTGCACCTCTTTAGTCAGGGGCTTCCAGCCGTGAGTAGGCTCCAGAGCTCACTGCATATGCTCTGAGGCCTGCTAGTAGCTGGAAACCTTGGCTTAGAGTGAACACTGGGTAGGAGATGCAACGAGACAAAGGCATGGAGGACCGGACAGGCATGGAGGACCGGACAGGCATGGAGGACCGGATCGTTGGCAGGGAGCTGCGGGGATGGCTGGAAAGGTGAACGGTGTTGTGAGTATGTTTTTTCTTTAACCTTTTACCAGGCGCTTACTTCTCTGACTTCCCCCGCTACTCCCAACCCGCTGTCCGGTGCTTCGCAGCACTGCATCGCCAGCCTCCTGTCTGCACCTCTGGCTGGCTGTCCTCTCTAGGCTGGGGCTTCTGGCCATGACCAGGTCCTGGAGTTCACTGTACATGCTCCAGGGTGTCCCCACGCCAGGGAGTCCCGGCCTATAGTGAACACATGGACAAAGGCCCTGAAGGCCATTGCGCATACGTAGTTCACTCCGGGACCTTCTTGCCACCGGAAGCCGAGGTTTAGAGTGAAGATGATGGAGGAAGCGTGGATGAAGACAGCAGATAGGGAGCAGTGGGAACAGCAGAAGAGGTGAGCAGTGAGGTGAGTATGAGTATTTTTTCTTATATTTATTATGCTCTGGAGTCTGGGATAATCCGCCGAACAGGAGAATTCGAATGACAGATCTTTTCCTTATCTCTATTTGCCAATGATTTCTACATCATGTAGTGATGTGTAAAATATTAATTTCCCTTATTTTTCAGCAGTGTTTCCTATAGAAATAACGATTGAATGATCGAATTAATGAATGAATAAACAAATTAATTAAACACACTTATTCATTAAATGTATTGAATTGAGACTAATGGATCTACAATATTCAATATATGCATGTTTTATTACATCATCTTTCATTACCATAGCACATTATGGCTCCATTATGTTTACATTTGCCCTAAAATGATTTTTAGCTCCAATCAGTAATATTATTTTTTTTATTATTTTACTGTCTATATTATATTTCAGGATATTTATGTTCACAAATGAAAACGGTTGTTATTGTAACATTAGGCCATCCCATTTCAGGCAATAATATTGTGCTTGATAAAAGTGGTGCAAAAATTGGAATAATACGTATTAAAATATTTAACAGACTGCTTACCGCAATGAAGATTTTACTAAGCTGCATGAGGAAGAGGTTTCGAATGCCATAAGCTGGTTCTGCTGCAGTGACTGATTATCAGCGAGGAAATGCTAATTTGAAAGCATTTGAAGAAAGCTATAATGAATAAGAATGGGAGGCAATGATACCACTTCATTTACTACGCAACTAAGTATTGTAAAAAATAATTAACCTTTCTGATTTCTACTGAGACAGTGTCAAATTGATTTTTCTCCACTATACAAATAATCATGTAAAACTGTGAAATGAATGCAGTCAACACCGGACAATTAATGTTTATATAAATGTGCTCTGTACTTGATGGATATTTGTGTTTGAAAAATATCTGTCCATTGACCTTGCTCAATGTGATCATACAATAAAATAAATGTAAAAGAAAAAACAAGGCTGGAATAATAATAAAAGTCTAATTTTCTTTACAAGTCAGCATTGATTAAGTAGTTTATAAAAAATATCATCATTATCTCAACCCTTTTCCTAATTAAAACCTACAATGAGAGACAGGCAGTAATGCAGGCAGTTGTAATAATAGTTCATTGTTTAATGTAGCACAAATATTTTCATATAATACAAAATAAACTGACTTGTGCAAGGTCATAAGGTGCGGACTAAAGATAAGGAAAATGTTTTTTTTTTTTTATGAGTTGGAATTATATGAACTTTATGTTCGGCAGATTTATAAGCCTTAAAGAAATATCCAGTAAAATTAGTATTATATTTGTAGAAGAGGGGCATATGATGAGTTTCCATAGACTTTAGATTCCATCAGCTATTCCTCCCAACCTACAATAAAGTTGCACACTTAGCTCAGCCGAGGATTTGTACTTTCAAAAAAAGAAAGGGGGGTAAGCTATACTCCTCTAGTGAAAACTCATCTTCCTTAAGAACAAATGGATGGGGCATGTTAAAATTCTACATGCCTGACTCATTTTTTCTCTGACATATGATATCAGGGAAGAGTCAGAAGGACACCAATTAATACCACTAATAACAGCAGACCATATGGCTATTAGATTAGATATTAGAAAAAACTTTTTGACAGTTAGGGTGATTAATGAGTGGAAAAGGCTGCCACGAGAGGTGGTGAGTTCCCCTTCAATGGACGTCTCCAAACAGAGGCTGGACAGACATCTGTCTGAGATGATTTAGTGAATCCTGCTTTGAGCAGGGGGTTGGACCAGATGACCCAGGAGGTCCCTTCCAACTCTACCATTCTATGATTCTATGATTCTATGATTCTATTATGGTTCCCATGAGTAGTGGGGCCAATTATCGAAAGGCATCGCCCTACCTGCCCAGAATCTTGATTTTCAATGGAATCAGCATCCTCAAGTTGCAGATACACTTGAATACAATGGTGGAGCAAAGAGCCATCAGCTCCTTGCTCCACCATTCAGACTGTGCATGATCATGAAATCACTGCATTGCAAAATTTCAGTCCACAGACAACACAGACAATAGTAGTGCATTGTGGGGCTAGGTGAGTCGTTTGTATATTTTTTGTTTTGTTAATCAGTACTGTGTTAGGATGCACTGTGAGGTTTCATAATGTGTATGGGAGGATGATGGGAGCTTCATATTTTGTCAAGGAACTGTGGAGTATGATGCTGTTGGGGGCACTATGAGGAGATCACACTGTGTGGGAGACACTGTGGGGCCTCATATGTGGCTATATTATGGCTCCATACAAGCTCTTATGTAGTATCAATATACAAATATACAAACATGAAGAGCTCCATAGTGCAATTACTTAGCTGTAACATGGCACTCATAAAAGTCTATGGACCTGTAGACTTCACTTCACTGTAACTATAAACCGATGGGGTGTGCAACATGATCGCTCAAGCCTATCAGCGGCTGCAACCTTCACATTCCACCTGAACAAGAAGAAACTGTTTGGATGGGATGTGAAGGCTTCAGCTCATAAGTGGCAGCCGATCAGCTACAGCTGTCACATCACGTGATGCTGGGGAGAGAAATATTGGGGCTCGAGAGAGGGCTGATGGGGCTGGGGAGAGCAATAATGGGGCTGGGGAGAGGAATAATGGGGTTGATGGGGCTGGGGAGAGAAATGATGGGGCTGGGGAAAGGAATGATGGGGCTTGGGATAGGAATAATGGGACTAATGGGGCTGGGAAGAGCAATAATGGAGCTGGGGAGAGGAATGATGGGACTGGGGAGAGGAATAATGGGGTTAATGGGGCTTGGGAGAGGAATAATGGGACGGTAGGGCTAGGGAGAGCAATAATGGGGCTGGGGAGAGCAATGATGTTGATGGTGGGGCTGGGGAGAGCAATGATGGGATGGTGGGGCTGTGGTGAGCAATAATAGGGCTGATGGGGCTGGGGAGAGGAATAATGGAGTTGATGGGGCTGGGGAGAGGAATTATGGGATGATGGGGCTGGGGAGAGCAATAATGGGGCTGATGGGGCTGGGGAGAGGAATGATGGGGCTGGGAAGAGCAATAATGGGGCTGATGGGGCTGGGAAAAGCAATAATGGGGCTGATGGGGCTGGGGAGAGGAATGATGGGGCTGGGAAGAGCAATAATGGGGCTGATGGGGCTGGGAAAAGCAATAATGGGGCTGATGGGGCTGGGGAGAGCAATGATGGGGATGGTGGGGAAGGGGAGAGCAATGATATGTTGCTGGGAAAGAGCAATGATGGGGGTGCTGGGAGAGAGCAATGATGGGGGCTGGGAGAGAGCAATGATGGAGGTGCTGGGACAGAGCAATGATGGGGGCTGGGAGAGAGCAATGATGGAGGTGCTGGGACAGAGCAATGATGGGGGTGCTGGGACAGAGCAATGATGGGGGCTGGGACAGAGCAATGATGGGGGTGGTGGGACAGATCAATGATGCGGGTGCTGAGAGAGAGCAATGATGCGGGTGCTGGGAGAGAGCAATGATGGGGGTGCTGGGAGAGAGCAATGATGAGGGTGCTGGGACAGAGCAATGACGGGGGTGCTGGGACAGAGCAATGACGGGGTGCTTTGAGAGAGTAATGATGGGGGTGCTGGGAGAGAGCAATGACGAGGGTGCTGGGAGAGAGCAATGATGGGGTTTCACTTTGCTTGTACTGTGAAGCCTTGTATGTTTTCCGTGTGCACATAGCCTTACAGTTAATTGGGGAGAGTCACAGAGACTGAATAATTTATATTATTGGCCGGTGCAGATTATAGTTAATGGGGGGCACAGTGCTGCTTATCACTTTATATTTGATTACTAAGTGGCTAATAGTATATTAATGGGGGGGGGGTTACATATCTGTATTCGAGGACTTAGAGCGGGGGAGGCACGTATACATAGAATCATAGAATCATAGAATCATAGAATGGTAGAGTTGGAAGGGACCTCCTGGGTCATCTGGTCCAACCCACTGCTCAAAGCAGGATTCACTAGATCATCTCAGACAGATGTCTGTCCAGCCTCTGTTTGAAGACGTCCATTGAAGGGGAACTAACCACCTCTCGTGGCAGCCTGTTCCACTCATTAATCACCCTAACTGTCAAAAAGTTTTTTCTAATATCTAATCTGTGTCTCCTCCCATTTAGTTTCATCCCATTGCTTCTAGTCTTTCCTTGTGCAAATGAGAATAAAGATGATCCTTCTACAATGTGACAGCCCTTGACATATTTGTAGACAGCTATTAAGTCTCCTCTCAGTCTTCTTTTTTGCAAGCTAAACATTCCCAAATCCTGCAACCGTTCCTCATAGGACATGGTTTGCAGACCAGTCACCATTCTGGTCGCTCTTCTCTGAACTTGCTCCAGTTTGTCTATGTCTTTTTTAAAATGTGGTGCCCAAAACTGTACACAGTATTCCAGATGAGGTCTGACCAAAGAGGAGCAAAGACCGATAATGACTTCACGTGATCTAGACTGTATGCTTCTGTTAATACATCCCAGAATTGTATTTGCCTTTTTTGCTGCTGCATCACACTGTTGACTCATGTTCAGTCTATGATCTATTAGTATACCTAAGTCTTTTTCACATGTACTGTTGCTTAGCTCTATTCCTCCCATTCTGTATATGCTTTTTTTATTTTTATTGCCCAGATGTAGTACTTTGCATTTTTCCCTGTTAAAAACCATTCTGTTGGTTGCTGCCCACTGCTCCAGTTTATTTAGGTCTTTTTGAATCCTCTCTCTCTCTTCTCTAGTATTAGCTATCCCTCCTAGCTTTGTGTCATCAGCAAATTTAATCAGTTTACCCTCAATTCCTTCATCTAAATCATTGATAAAGATGTTGAATAATACAGGTCCCAGGGCGGAGCCCTGTGGTACCCCACTTGAGACATTCATCCAGCTGGATGTGAAGCCATTTACAACCACCCTTTGAGTCCGATCACTAAGCCAGTTATGAATCCACCTAACAGTTGCCTGGTCCATTGCATACTTGGTCATTTTTTCAATAAGGATGGTGTGAGATACTTTGTCAAATGCTTTGCTGAAGTCAAGATATACTATATCTACAGCATTTCCCTGATCCACCCAGTCAGTGATTCTGTCATAGAAGGAAATTAAGTTAGTCTGACATGACTTGTTAGTTACAAACCCATGCTGACTCTGGTTAATCACTTCATTCTTATCCATGTACTTACATATATGTTGTTTAATAATTTGTTCAAAGATCTTTCCTGGTATAGAAGTCAGACTCACCGGCCTATAGTTCCCTGGGTCCACCTTCTTCCCCTTTTTGAAGATAGGAACAACATTTGCTCTTCTCCAGTCTTCTGGGACTTCTCCTGTTCTCCAAGAATTTTCAAAGATTATGGAGAGTGGTTCTAAAATTTCTTCTACGATCTCCTTCAGTACTCTGGGGTGTAATTCATCTGGACCTGGAGACTTGAATTCATTTATGTTAGCTAAATATTCCCTCACAATCTTTCTGTTTACAGATAACTTGGATTCCTCTATTCCTTTAAAAGGACAGTGAAGATCAGTTGATGTTACATTTTCTTTCTGAGAGAAAACAGATGCAAAATAGGAAGTAAAAAGTTCGGCCTTCTCAACATCCTCTCTTACCATTTCTCCATTTTCATCCTGTAAAAATCCTATAGCATCTTTGACTTTTCTTTTACTTTTGACATACCCCCAAAATCCTTTTTTATTGCTTTTGACATCTCTTGCAAGCCTTAATTCATTGTCAGCTTTAGCTAACCTGATACGTGCCCTGCAGGATCTGCAGACTGCATTATAATCTTCTTTAGATATGCCTTCCTCTTTCCATTTAATAAACATTTATTTCTTTCTTTTTAGCATGTGTTTAAGTTCTGTGTTCATCCATTCTGGTTTCCTTAAATGCTTCCCATTCTTCCTACTTTTCGGGATTGTTAACGATTGTGCTTTGAGAATCTCATTTTTAAAAATTTCCCATCCTTCCTGGACATTTTTGTCCTTAAGGACATCCAGCCATTGGATCCCTCCTATTCTCTTTCTGAGTCTCTTAAAATCTGCCTTTCTAAAATCTAACCTTGAAGTTTGAGTCTTCACATGTCTTCCTCCTCTAGTTATCCAAAATTCTATAATAGCATGATCGCTGCCTCCTAGGGTCCCAGCCACCTTTACCTCCTCAACCATTTCCTCCCTGTTTATAAGGATTAGATCCAAAGTAGCAGATCCCCTTGTTTTCTCCCCTACCTTTTGGAAGATAAAGTTGTCAGCAAGAGAGGATAACAATTTGCTTGACCTGTTAGTTTTACTTGAGAGAGATTCCCAACAAATGTCTGGATAGTTGAAATCTCCCATGACCACTACGTCATATTTTTTGGAGAACTTGGTCATTTGATACATAAAGAGTTCATCCATATCTTCAGCTTGCCCAGGTGGCCTGTAGTAAATGCCTACAATGGTGTCCTTTCCGTTGTTCTCTCCTTGTATTCTTACCCAAACAGTTTCCACAGAACTCCCAGTCTCTGAAGCTTCAATCTCTGTGCAGATATATGTGACTCGCCCCCTGGGCCGTGGGGCACTCGGATCCGGGCAATAGGGAGCGATGGGTGTAGTAGTGGCAACCCGGTTCCGTGGCTCAGGATGGTCAGGCCAATGGTAGTCCGTTATATTGATTATGTCCGACTACGCCACCCGTGGATTGCGGTTATTAGGAACCGCCGCTGCTTGCAGACCGCTGGGGCTGATGAGGTGTGCAGCTAGGGTAGTGTGACTCCCCACGGGAAGAGTGCGGCCCCAGGGCAGTATAGTGAATGGTGGGAGTGATGGTAGTGAGAGTCCCAGTGATGATAGTGCTGGAGGAGCAAGGAGCACACAGACAACAGGTTGCAGTCCAGGGTCTTTACTGAAACAGGCAAACTGACCCATAAACAGTCCCAGCTAGGAGGGGACCTGGATGTCTGAGAGCAACGGGGAAATTGGCCCTGGTCAGGGTGAGGGTGTAGGCCTACCGTGCTTTCTGCGCTCCTTCTGACTATCTCCTCCTGATAGGATAACAGCCCACGTTTCCGAGCTTTCCGTGCTTTCTCGCCTGTATGGCCTGCGACGTGGGTTCCTTTCTGCTCTCAGCCTTGTACGGCTTTACTGGTCCCTTCGGTTGTGGCAGAGCCTCCAGGCTTCTTAGGCCAAGGAATGTACAGTCCCTTGCGGACTGGTTCTCTGCTGGGGGATGTGGAATCCTTCCAGCCTCAGACACCAAAGTCTGGTAAAATGAAGTCTTTTCTCTGCCAAGACAGGCTCTCTTCGCCTCTTGTCTCTGGCTGGTGGCTCTCTCCTACTGCCACACTTCCTCTTAGGTGCAATCAACTTTCTGTCCCTGCTCCACTCTGGGACACGTCTCAAAGCTGAGACAGGCAATCCAGTTCTCTCTAACCCTGTCCCCAGTACCAGCTTTTATAGGGGCAGCCTGCTCCCCCTACTGGCCTGAGACAGGAGGCATTGCATGCTAATGTTCCCCTGACCAGAGAACCTCCCCCTTGCTATCAGACACAGCTTTATTACACTTGTGGCATCCAGGTAGGGTGACACATTCCCCCCTAGTGAAATTTAGTACTCCGGGACTAAACAATAAACAAAGACAATATGCATAACAATAAAACATTAATAGACAGATGACGCACAAATTGAGTTCTTAAGGTCACAGTGTGGTCTGTGACCGGGTGTCCATATTACCAAAACAAAGGGAGCCTTAACCAGGTGGGGGTCTGTCCTACCCCAAGTCCTTCACAGTCTTAGTTCATTCCTGGGTTAGGCTCAGAATGCAGTCCATACAAGGTCCCGGTTATAAAAAGTCCATAACCTGTGAGTCCTTACGGTTGCTGCAAGAGACTGAAACACACTATCAATAAACATGCATGTAACTTTGGCAAACATTTTAACATTTGGCAACTGGGTTATTTACACTTTTAGTACACTCTATATTCTCCAGCGAGCGGGTATCTGCCCCTTTGTGCTCCTGGTTGACCTACGTAGCCCACTGTCTGGTGGTGGACCAACCTGGTTTTCCCCACTAGCGTTAGGGGTACAGCTACCAGCTGGGTGTACAGGTAGGGCAGGCAGCTGTCTGCGGGTCCTTTGGCTTACCGCAGGCATGGCAGGCTCACTGTCAGCAGAGGGTTGACTCTCCTGGGCTGCTGGTACAGGCTCTTCTGCCTCTGGAACCGCTTGCTCCTCTTCACCTTCCGGCTCTGGTGTTGGTTGTTGCTGTGCCGGTTGCAGGAAATGCAGGACGGGTACCACTATAGCATCATTTATGCGAGTCCAGGACTGAGGGAACTCTCCGAGAACGGTGCTGATCATTTCTTCCTTGTCCTCTGCGGGTTCAAGGTCAATCTGATCCTCTTCTTCACTACGGAGTTGCTCGGGGCACCTTTTGAGGTCGTCTCTGGAGACGACACTAGTGGTTTCTCCTCCGTCCTTGGTGATTATGCACACCTTTGGGTTGTCGTGGTCAGACTGCAGTACGGTGTAGGGTTCCCTTTCTCACTGGTCGTCCAACTTATGTAGCCTTCTTTTTCGCTTTAGGACTTGCTCACCAGGTTCTAGGGGACTAGCAGGGGCGTGTTGATTGAAGAGTCTTTCTTGCTTCTCTCTCACCTGGGCCAGGCTCTTCTCCACACTCTCCTGTACCTTCTTGTACTGCAGTTGCCTTTCCGTATCCCAGTCCGCATCCGGGGAGGTGTCCTCAGGTATTAGGACTCCCATCTCCAGGTCTACGGGCAGCTTACCTGGTCTAGCTCGCATCAGGTAAGCCGGGGTGCAGTTTGTAGCATTCACCGGGATATTATTGTACATGTCTATCAGGTCCGGCAGTTTTTCTGGCCACAGGCTGCGTTCCTCCAGGGGCAACTTCTTCAGGAGATCAATGACTATATTGTTCATCTTCTCACACATCCCATTGGTTTGGGGGTGGTAAGGCGTTGTACGAATCTTCTTACAGCCATAGAGGTTGCAGAACTCCTGGAAGATTTCAGCTTCAAACTCTGGACCCTGGTCTGTCAGGACCTGTTCCGGATACCCGTGTGGACGGCAGAAGTATTGCTGGAAGGCTCTGGCCGCTGTTTGGGCTGTCAAGTCCTTTACCGGGACCACCACTAGAAAACGGGAATAGTGGTCCACGATTGTCAGGGCGTAGATGTATCCGGATCGGCTTGGAGCCAATTTGACGTGGTCCAGAGCTACCAGCTCAAGAGGCTGCGTGGTGACGATGGGCCTCAAGGGTGTCTTCTGGCTGGTGCGGTCCTTCCTCCTCAGGTGACAAGGGCCACAGTCTCTGCACCACTTTTCTACTGCTCCTCTCATGCCGACCCAAAAGAACCTTCCTCTTAGTAGGAACTCCAGTTTCTTCCAACCGAAGTGTCCCGCTCTGTCATGGTAAGCTCCCAGGACCATAGCTGCATCTCGCCTTGGGACCACGACTTGCCAGGTCAGCTCGTGCGTCCGGTGGTTGACAATCCTTCTGCACAACTTGCCTTCATAGAGGAACAGCTTGCTCTTCTCCTTCCATAGCTGCTTGGCTTCCTCTGGGGCATCTGGATCTAGGCGGGCGTCTTCCCGGGTCAGCAGATCTTTCACCAGGCGGACTGCAGGGTCACTATCTTGGGTCTCGGCCCAGCTGTGGTGAGGTAGGGGATTCATCATCACAGTTGTTAGATCCTCCTCCTTCACGCGGTGAGAGTGTTGAGCGGCTCCATACCGGTGAAACGCGGGGAGTTCTACCTCCTCCAGCTCTCCTGGGTCTTCGTCACCTTCAGGTAAGTGAGGCATTCTTGATAGGGCGTCCGCGTTGGCGTTGGTTTTGCCTGCCCGGTACTTGATCACGAAGTCATAGTTGGAGAGACGGGCCATCCACCGCTGTTCCAGGGCACCCAGTCTTGCATTGTCCAGGTGTGTCAACGGGTTGTTGTCCGTGTACACGGTGAACTTTGCGGAGGCCAGGTAATGCTTGAAGCGTTCTGTCACGGCCCACACCACCGCCAAGAATTCTAGCTTGAAGGAGCTGTAATTCTCCGGGTTCCTTTCGGTGGGCCTCAGCTTCCGGCTGACGTATGCGATCACCCGTTCTCTGCCCTGTTGGTTTTGGGACAGTACGGCTCCCAGTCCCACATTACTGGTGTCAGTGTGGAGAATGAAAGGCTGGCCGTAATCAGGGTAGGCCAGGATCTCATCCCCAGTGAGGGCCAACTTTAGCTGGCGGAAGGACTCCTCTTCCGGTTTATCCCACTTGAAGGGTGGCTTTTGACTTCTGGACTTAGACTGTCCGATCAGGAGGTCCTGCATAGGAGCTGCCATCTTGGTGAACCCGGGGATGAACCTTCGGTAGTAGCCTACCAATCCGAGAAACTGTCTCACCTCTTTGATGTTCGAGGGGCTTGGCCAGCTCTTGATTGCCGTGACCTTGTCAGGGTCGGGGGCCACTCCTTCCGCGCTTACCACGTGCCCTAGATACTGGACCTTTGGTTTCAGCAGGTGACACTTCGATGGTTTCACCTTCAGGCCGTAGCCTGCCAGGGCTTCGAACACCTCGGCCAGGTGCTTTAGATGGTCCTCGTAGGTCTTCGAATAGACGATCACGTCGTCCAGGTAAAGGAGGACCGTCTCGAAGTTTCGGTGCCCTAGACAGCATTCCATCAGCCGCTGGAAGGTCCCTGGTGCGTTGCAGAGCCCGAAAGGCATACAGTTGAACTCACTCAGTCCCATCGGGGTGGTGAAGGCGGTCTTTTCTTTGTCAGCCTCTGCCACAGGAACCTGCCAGTACCCGCTAGTAAGGTCCAAAGTAGAAAAGAAGTTAGCTGATTTTAGTGCGGCTAAAGACTCCTCTATTCTAGGCAGCGGATATGCGTCTTTGTGGGTGATACGGTTGATTTGTCTATAGTCCACGCACATTCTCATGGTGCCGTCTTTCTTTTTCACCAGAACCAAGGGGGCTGCCCAGGGGCTACAGCTATCTCTAATGACCCCAGCTTCTTTCATCTCTCTTAGCATACCCTTGGCGTTCTGATAATGTGCAGGGGGTGGCTCCCTGTGGGGATGTGGTGTTCTATCCCTTTTACTCTGCCGAAGTCTAGCGGGTGCTTACTAAAGACTCTCTCGTACTCCCGTACCACCCGGTAGACTCCTTGTTTTTGGTGCAGGGGAGTGGAGTCAGCACCCACATGGAGTTTCTGGCACCAGTCCTCCTTTTGTTTCTGGGAGCCATTACCCTCCGCCTGAGGAGATGGAGGCAAGGGTTCCACGGCCCTGATAGCTTGGTGTTCGACAACAAACAGTTTGGCGAGTGTAGCGTACCTGGGTAAGTGTACTTCCCTCTCCCCAATGTTGAGGATGCAGACGGGCACCCTCCCATGACGGACATCAACCACCCCCCGGGCTGTCAAAATGGTGGGCCTGCTGTCTGAGTACACGGGTTCTACCATGGCTTGGTAGTCTCTACCTCTCAACCCGATTGCAGTCCGACACCAGATCATCATTTCACTTTTGGGAGGCATGGAAATGGGGAATGGATCACTCAGTCTTACGCTACCGATCTCACCACCAGACAGTTCTACCTGCTGCCGTCTCATCAGGGCTTTTATCTCCTTGTTGAGGACTCTCTGTTGGCTGGAACTAGCATTCACCGCCACCTGTTGTAGAATTACAATTACTTCTGAAAGACAATTTTCAATCACGTTAGTACCCACAGTTATTTTAGGGTGACTTTCATGACGGTCAATGTCCACAATAATCACTCCCTGTGCCGGCAGTTCAACTTTACCAATTTTAATGGTCATCTCCTTGAACCCCATCTGCGGCACGGGTAAGCCATTACTGGCGATGATGCTCAAGTTACTGTCTGGATACCATGTGATATCAGCATCAGTCCAATACTGCTTAAAAAGTACATAAGGGATTGTGGTTACTTGCGACCCAGTATCCAGCAAGGCGCTCATGGGGATACCGTCCAGAACCACGGGTAAAACCGGGCGCCCCCCAACGTACTTATCACGCCAATTATAAGGGCCTGGTGATCTTATGCCTGGGGGTCGGCCCTCTGCCCCAGGTTGGACCCGTTTAAATTACAGTACCTGGAAATGTGTCCGGGCTGGTTGCAACGACGGCAAATGGGCTGTCCATCCTCTGCGTAGCGGTCTGTGGGCCTCCCTCGGAACGACGGGATCCTCCTCTGTCGACGCCACGGGACATCCTCCGGACTTGAAGCCAGCTCGATGGGTCTTGACGGGTCCACTTGCAACGCCTGGACGGTCCTGGTCAACGCCGCGACGCTCCTGGTCAGCTCCTGGACTTGGTGGTGCAGGCCTTTCGACGGGGCTTGGTTCAGGGCCTGTGCATCAGCCTCCACGGAGTCCATAGAGGAGGGCACCGCCTCCTGGTGGTAAGTGATAGCAGGGCGCCGGGGGTTTATAGCACCACTGGTTGCAGATTCACGGAGCACCCTTATGGCCCTGTCCTTAAATTGGGCAAAGGTCAGGTCGGGGTTCTGGAAGAACATGAGGTGCAGCTGGGCCCTGTGGGCGCTGGACAGCAGACCCTCTATGAATTGTTCTGTTAGCAGCTTATCGGTTTCCTGCACACTGCCAGGGTCAGTTTGTTGAATAGCCCTCAAGGCTTCCTGTAAATTTAAGGCATAGTCTCTGATGCTGTCCTGTGCCCGCTGCTTACATCCATAGAACCTCATTTTAATCTCAGCGGAGGTACGTGTATCAAAGGTACTCCGCAGCCGGGCCAGAATACCCTTCACAGTCCCTTTCTCCTCAATGGGCCATGATTTTACCTCCCTTTGGGCTGCGCCTGTTAACTGCCCTGTCAATATGCTGACCCTCTGTTCCTCTGTCAGAGGGTAAACTTGGAACAAACTATACAGTCTTTCCTTGAAGTCAGTTAGGGCATGGGGCTCCCCTGAGTACTTGGGCAGCCAGGCCGCTCCCGGGATGTAGGGTAAGGAAAAGGGCATAACCGCTGCTGCAGCTGCGTTGGTGGTAGTGGGCGCCTCTGTGTCCGACATCTTCCTCCCCCCCTAGTGAAGTGTGGCCTACCTTCCGACGATCCTCTTCTGTAGGCCGCGGCTCCGCTGCTGCTCTGGACGAGGACCTGGCGTCGCACTCCGATGACGTCAGCGTCGCTCTCTCTCCCTTCCAGGACCTTGCGCAGCGTCGGAGCGTGGGGCGGAGCTTCGGATCTCGCGCGGTTTTGACGTCCACGCCCCTCTTCTTCCCGCGCGGCGTCCTGAAGATGGCGTCCGATGGCGGGAAACAGCTGCGGATGGCGGGAAGACGGCAGAAGACGGCGGGAAACGGTCCAAGATGGCGTCTGATGGCGGGAATCGGCTCTGGATGGCGGGAAACGACTCCACAGGTAAGTTACAAAAGTCTTTTTCAGGCACGCAGTACCCGGTGGTTGCAGGCACGAAATCCTGCCGACTACGCCAAAGCTGACTCGCCCCCTGGGCCGTGGGGCACTCGGATCCGGGCAATAGGGGAACGATGGGGGTAGTAGTGGCAACCCGGTTCCGTGGCTCAGGGTGGTCAGGCCAGTGGTAGTCCGTTACGTGCTGATGTTTATGTCCGACTACGTCACCCGTGGACTGCGGTTATTAAGAACCGCCGCTGCATGCAGACCGCTGGGGCTGATGAGGTGTGCAGCTAGGGTAGTGTGACTCCCCACGGGAAGAGTGCGGCCCCAGGGCAGTATAGTGGATGGTGGGAGTGATGGTAGTGAGAGTCCCAGTGATGATAGTGCTGGAGGAGCAAGGAGCACACAGACAACAGGTTGCAGTCCAGGGTCTTTACTGAAACAGGCAAACTGACCCATAAACAGTCCCAGCTAGGAGGGGACCTGGATGTCTGAGAGCAACGGGGAAATTGGCCCTGGTCAGGGTGAGGGTGTAGGCCTACCGTGCTTTCTGCGCTCCTTCTGACTATCTCCTCCTGATAGGATAACAGCCCACGTTTCCGAGCTTTCCGTGCTTTCTCGCCTGTATGGCCTGCGACGTGGGTTCCTTTCTGCTCTCAGCCTTGTACGGCTTTACTGGTCCCTTCGGTTGTGGCAGAGCCTCCAGGCTTCTTAGGCCAAGGAATGTACAGTCCCTTGCGGACTGGTTCTCTGCTGGGGGATGTGGAATCCTTCCAGCCTAAGACACCAAAGTCTGGTAAAATGAAGTCTTTTCTCTGCCAAGACAGGCTCTCTTCGCCTCTTGTCTCTGGCTGGTGGCTCTCTCCTACTGCCACACTTCCTCTTAGGTGCAATCAACTTTCTGTCCCTGCTCCACTCTGGGACACGTCTCAAAGCTGAGACAGGCAATCCAGTTCTCTCTAACCCTGTCCCCAGTACCAGCTTTTATAGGGGCAGCCTGCTCCCCCTACTGGCCTGAGACAGGAGGCATTGCATGCTAATGTTCCCCTGACCAGAGAACCTCCCCCTTGCTCTCAGACACAGCTTTATTACACTTGTGGCATCCAGGTAGGGTGACACATATGCTTTTCTAACATACAATGCAACACCTCCTCCTCGTTTATCAAGTCTGTTTCTTGCAAATAAGTTGTATCCTTTTAGCCTTTTATTCCAATCATGTGTATCGTCCCACCAAGTTTCAGTGATTCCAATGACATATTCCTTTTCCTGAATTAGTAGTTCCAATTCTCCTTGTTTGTTGCCCATGCTTTGTGCATTTGTATAAAAACATTTTAGTTTGTGATTGGTTTCTCTTCCTCCCATATTTTTATTATTTAAATTGTTTTGTCTTTGTTCTTCTTTTCCACTTCCAGTAGCAGAGATCTCAATAGTATTTGTCAGCTGTATGGCTTTTTCTGGCCTTTTGCTTCCCTTCCCACATTGTTCTAGTTTAAAGCTCTTTTGATGAGTGTAGCAAGGCGACTTCCAAATACATGTTTTCCAGTCTTCGTAAGGTGCACCCCATCTCTAGCAAGTAGTCCATCGTATAGGTAATTCATTCCGTGATCCAGAAATCCAAATCCTTGTTGACGGCACCATCGACGTAGCCAGTTGTTCACCTGTAAAATCTTATTCCACCTCATTGTTCCATGGCCATCCACTGGGAGGATGGATGAGAAGACCACCTGCGCTCCCAATTCTTTCACTTTCTTGCCTAAGTCTTCAAAGTCACTGCAGATGGTTTCCAGGTCCTTTCTTGCGGTGTCATTTATCCCCACATGTATTAGCAGGAATGGGTAGTGATCTGTAGGTCTGAAGAGTCTTGATATCCTGTCAGACACATCTTTAATTTTTGCTCCTGGAAGACAGCACATTTCTCTTGAGGTTATGTCTGGTCTGCAGATAGCGGCCTCTGTTCCTCTTAACAGGGAATCCCCCATGACCACCACTCTCCGTTTTTTCTTCACAACATTCTTCTTTCTCCATCCAGGAGGATTCTGAGGGCTTACAAGGTTATTCCTTGCTGGCAAAGTCTTATTTTGCTGTATTTCTTCATGGTTCTCCTGCGTGAGAGCCTGGTACTGGTTCCTGAGCAGTATGGGTGCTGACTGCCTCTCGATCCTCCTGCTTCTGTGGGTCACATGCTTCCATTCCTCTGTTTCGTCAGGTGCAGTTCGAATTTCTTCTCTTACTGAATCATGAAGAGATAATTCTGCTCTGTCTAAGAACTCTTCACCTTCCTTAATGATTTTCAAGGTAGTTAACCTCTCTTCTAGATTTCGCAACTTTTCCTCCAACAGGGACACAAGCTTGCATTTCTGGCATGTGAAGTTTGGCTTTTCCACTGGCAAGTCTGTGAACATGTAGCAGGATATGCAGCTCACCAAATGGCTCCTGGACTCTTCCATGTTCTTATTGTTAATGTTCTGAAAACAGTGAAAAAAGCTTAAAAAAAAAGCTTCAAAATGCCTATTGGCGCGCGGTTTACCGATGTCCTCTTTTCAGCTCCAACAGCCAAAATCCAGTGTTCTTTGAGCTCACGGAGACTCTTCACTTACCCCAAAATGCAGTGGGAATATGCAAATTATCTCCTCAGGACTCCTCCCCTGGTTTACCGATGTCCTCTTTTCAGCTCCAACAGCCAAAATCCAGTGTTCTTTGAGCTCGCGGAGACTCTTCACTTACCCCAAAATGCAGTGGGAATATGCATACAATATGTGACCTTGTTATTTTCTAGGCTGGAGATCATCGTGACAAGACGAGTCGTGGCTGGGAGATGTCGACATGAAGGTCTGACCAGATGGAGAAGAAGCAGCAGAAACCGACTCTGATCAGAGGAGACGTCAGCGGTAAGTGCCTGGATGTAAATATTATTCTGTATCTGCACTGTGTGACTTGGAGTGATAATGTTATCTGTAAAATCTCTTAGGCTGCATTCTCACATTTGTGTGAAATGTCCGTGTGCTGCCAGATCTTTTTATCGGATGGTCTACGGACTCGTACAGTTTTATAGATCCATTCACACATCCATGAAAATCATGGATCTGAGAATGAGATCTAAGAAGGTCAGAGAATGTCCTGTTCTGATCATATTTTGAGGATTAGAATAGGACATGCTCAATGCGTCAGTAAAACAGGGCAGCACACCGACACTGCACACAGATGCAGGAATGTAGCCGTATTATGTATAGCACAGTCCCTTAGTATATAGTGTACTCACTTATTATGTATAGCGCCATCCTTAGTTATATAGTTTCCTCTTTTATTATGCATAACACCCTCCCTTATTATGTAACATCCTCTCTAGCGGCTCACAGTTGGGGGATCATACTGTATTGGGGTCAGCATACTTTACCCTGGGAGTTGAGGTGGGGTACAGTAGGGTCATTATACTGTGCATGTGGAGGAATTCACCATGGGGGTTTCATACTATGTTTGGGGGGCCCTTTTATTGGCATCACACTTTATGCGGCAATGAAAGAGAGATCTAGGATGTCAGCAGGAGGAAAATTACTATGTAAAGGATGGAAAGTTGTGAGATCTGATCTTTGGAGACCCCGACAATTATTAAAAAATTTTTTTTTTGGGGGGGCCCAATTAGAGCTTCTGCTATGGGGCCCCATGATTCCTATGTACACCCCTGGTCAGGAGACAAGTGGGGGACAGAATATGGAGGCATTTGTAGTGGATGTATAGTGTTTTTTGTTTTCTTACATTAGCCAATTAAAATTAACTTTTATAGTCAATATTGTCTGTGAAGCGCTATGGAATTAATGGCACTGTATAGGTGAGTAAAATAAATAAAAAAAGGAGATTACTGTCTTGGACAAAATGTAGTTACAAAGGTTATACACCTTAATTAAAAATATAAAAAATATTAATAATTATCATTATTTTATGTATATAGCGCCAACATATTCCACAGCACTTTACAATTAAGTGGAGACGTGTACAGACAATAAAACCCAATACAAAGTAACACATAGTTCAACAGATGAGTGTGGTCCCTGCTCGCAAGCTTAGAATATATAAGGAAATAAGGGGGACACAATAGGTAGAACGTGCTTATCATGTATGATCCAGCCATCATTATAATAAATAAGGGTTTACATATAAAGCTGCATGATCCAGACATCTGCCAGGCTCTGTCTAACTTCAGTTACCAAGTGCTATTTGGTGCATGGAGGATGTGGAGACAGATGAATAGGAAGGAGCAGATTATGGTTAACATTTAGGAGGGAACAGGGGAGAGTTAGGTTGGTGAGTTGAGGTGATAGGCTTGTCTAAACAGATGTGTTTTAAAGCATGAAGGCTAAATATTAATATGATTGTTTTGGGTAGTGCATTCCAGAAAACTGGTGCAGTACAAGAAAAGTTTTGGAGATGGAAGTGCGAGGTTTGGATTATGGAGGTTGTTAGTCTTAGATCAGTTGCATAACAGAGGGCACGGGTAGGGTGATAGACAGAAATGAGGGATAAGATATAGGTCTGTGCAGAATTGTTGAGAGCTTTGTGGGTGAGAGAGATAAGTTTGTATTGTATTCTGTACCAAATGGGTAACCAGTGTAATGACTGGCACTAGGTGGAGGCATTGGTGTAGAGGCTGGACAAAAATATGACGCTGGCTGCCGCATTCAGGATGGATTGGAGAGGAGAGAGTTTGATTAGAGGGATATTGATCAGAAAAGAGTTGCAGTAGTCCAGATGAGAATGAATAAGAGTGACTGTAAGAGTTTTTGTAGTTTGAAAGTTGAAAAAATGTTGGATTCTGAAGATGTTTTTAAGATGCAGGTAACATGAGCGATTGAGTGATGGTATATAGGGAATTTCACTTCGCACCCACGACAACTCTTCTTTCTTACCGGGTCTTATGCTAGATGCCATTAACAATATTCTGTGTATGGAAGATGTAGCAAAAATATTGAATCATTTTACCGAATTTTGACTGAATAAACTATAGGACTCATGCCAAACATAAGGTCTATAGAGAAACAGTTCCAACCCTGCTGGATTACATTTGGAAAATTATTGCTCATATTTTTATCCTTTGTTTCAGTTTTTGTGAAACGTTTCCATATATTATCTATTGTTTCTCCATTAATCATTATATAAAGTTATAAAAATGTTTGATTGTTGAGAGATACGTATTGTTATATTGAGCTTGCCTAACCCTTTCACTGGAATTTTTATATACATAGCAAAATGATGAAAACATTCAATATTAGCTTTTCTTTAATCACATTACATTTTATAGATAAACAACAAGTAACCTGTGATTGGAGACTTTCCAAAGTACATTTACATGTTAGCTTCTCAAGAAGGCTCTATACCTTGATTTACCATTCTTTCATTATCATTTACTTCCTGCTCCTATCAAAGTTGTTTGCACTCTTTTTTCCTGGTATTGCAGTATATTAAGGCTCAAAGTTCACTGTTAGTACAATAAAACATTAAATTGCCTGATAAGTAGTTTCACCTTTATGAATACTGAAGTTTTTATAATAAAACAATTTTGAAATTAAAGCAACCAATACAAGAACCTTTAATATAGCTTTTTAAGGCTTGCAGATCATTTTTTCTAATACATGTGTTTAAATTCGCATTGGGTTGAGTGAAGCGACCACTCAATGGGATCTTATTCCATACTGATTTACACAGCTCCCACTGCACATAATAAATCAATCTTTAGAAAACTTTTTTATTGAACTCTGATTTGTGATGAGAAGCCAGGGATCCATACTAAGATACTGTATATTATGAAGTTCTGATTCTGTTAATCAGAACAGAATTTCTTCCATCAAAATGAAATGGTGTTAAAATGTGAACATTCCCTTACAGGAACTAACATTGACTTTGAGAAAAATTAAAGAACTATATTTTTTAGCATGATGACTTTCTCATGCCTATATAAAATGCTATATGTCTATTAAAAATCTTTGTGTGGACTTTAAAAAGAACCCAAAACCTTTCCTAATAATGAAAAAGGTCCATATATAGCTTATCCATTGCACAGAGACTGTTGAATTTAATAAGCGATTAATTCTTCATACTGGAAGACTAAACGGGAAGTTAGTTGAAGTATTCTAATGACTCTCAGCTATTTATAGTGTAGAAAATATCTGCACGGACTGAGAGAATTTATCTCATAAAATCAAAGATTGTAAGTGTTACTTAAGAAGGACAAAGTTTATACTTAAGAACACAATAAATGTGATGATGTGGAGTTTATATTTCTCATAATGTAATAGTATTCACTAACTTTACACACAGGAATACTAACATTGTGAAAACTTTAAAGGTAAACATGTTTTCTTGTGGTCAAGTTCAATAAATATACGTAGTTAGATTTTTAGGTATTTAACCCCTTATAGTCATAACCTAGTTTGGTCATAAGGATGCAGCAATTTTTTGTTTTGTAGCTTTATTCCGAAAGCCATATCATTTTAATTTTTTTGTCAACATGGCAGATGAGTGGGGATGATCACATTTTTTTTAATTCGAATTTGCCAGGTTCGATTAATTTGTCTTATAATTTGATTTGCAGAAAATTGATTTGCTGTGAATTGCAATACTTCAAAGCCTATATTTGCCCTGATAAGATGTGTGTAACACCCTTAGGTCTTCTAGGACTGTATCCAGCCCCTTTAGAGTTATTTAACAGAAACAAAACCTTAGTAATTTCAAACTGATCTCCCCAAGAAGTAACTAGCAGCCCAATTAATAACACAGTGCACTAGCAGACTTTTCTTTTTTTAATTAAAAATGGTCCCAAAATTATCCTTCATAGTTACTCAAACTGACAGTGTCACGGCCAGAGGTAACATCATCCTGCTATTGTTGTTCCAAGCACAATGTGTATATACCTGTGCTGCTGAAGATTCCAGGATGTCGATGTGTTCCTGAAATGAATGTTATTTGAACAGGTTAAAAGTCCACACGTTTCGAAGTCACACATGACTTCTTACTCAGGAAATAAACTAATTATCACGTTTCTTTTACCAGTTAAGACCCTATTTGCGCTTGTTTTTCTCCACAGCATCTTGACTACATCATCCTGTTATGACTGAGACAAGTGATGTGACATGCATATCATAACGCCCACCGATTGCTCCCCACTTATATCCTTGTGGAGGCAAAGAAGGCCAAGTGCTGTTGGTATTGCTTCTGCTGCTGGTAGCGGCTCGCATAGTGTTAGATTTGGAGTGTTTTTTTTTCTTTTACACTACCCAGTCTATTGCCATTGTCACTTTTTTTTTACCATAGTTTCATGTGAGCCTTCTGTGGCTGATGCAAACTTTTGTAATATGTGAAATGGAAGTGGACATTTGCTTAAATCAATTTTTTCAAATTACAGATTGTTCAAATTCACAGAAACCAGTGAGTTTCATAAAATTATAATTGAGTGTGATTTGTATCAAATTAATTTGCTCAACTCCACACATGTGGGTAGTAGTGTTGAGCGAGTATGAATTGTTAACTCCTTTGGCGATCACGCTGGGTGCCTGTTTGCAATCCCTGCATGTGTCACAGCTGTCTAACAGCCGTGACACTTGCAACCACGGTGACAATAACATAAATGCCGAGCACGCCAAAATACTCGGCAAGCACCCGAGCGTGCTCGCTGAAAGGATTAACAATTCATACTCCCTCAACACTAGTGGGTAGTGTTTGCAGTATGAGCTGCAATTTTCAATGTCACCATTTTGGATTTCATATAACTTAATAATTTGAAAAGCTTGAATTTAATTGAAGCTTTTTCAATAACTAGTGGAAATAGAAAAAACAAAAATTCCACCACAGTTTTTTGCATTTAAAATTTGGCACAATTCATTGCATGGTTTTAAAAACATGTTGCCTTTATTTTATAGGTCAATAATACAACACAGATATAAAGTTTATAAAGTTTTCTAGATTTTCTTTTCATTACATTTTGTAATATCGACGAGGTTATTAATTAACTAACACATGCTGTACAGAACAGAAGAGATATCTTATTAGTAACGTTTATATTCAGTTGTGAACTTGAAAATAAAGGCAGGTTATTTTATATGGCTTGTGATGAGGATTTAGCTGGCTAAATATTAACCACATTTTACATTTTGCACTATTTCCTGTATAATGTTAATACCATGTTGGTTTTATTTCTGCTTGTCAGTACATTTATGGCGATAGAAAGTTTATATATTTTTTTTTTATAATACGAGAGTACAAAGCTGGGTATTGGTGCCCTAGGCAGATGAAGCCAGTGGCGCTTCCCCCCCCACTGATGAAACCTCAGTTCCCAAGAAAAGGAATGGGTCAGAGACTAAGGTAACAGAACCCCTAACACACTCCACCTCCGATGGGTCAGTTAACAAGCTCTGATGACTACTTCCACTAGAATTGTTACCTTTTTCACCCAAAAATACCAGCAAAAGTAAAAAAGTAGTGTACTTTAGGAGTGAGGCTCAACAGGGAGTGCAATTTCAAAGTTAAATATAGAATCATTCATTGTTTGTGGACCATTTACACAATGCAAGGGACAAATAGCGATATTCATCACGCTTTAAATGTCAGACACAAGGACAGTCATGAAAACTAATATAAATTAACTATAATGGGGGCTGTTTGGTTTCAATTAACATGTCCTGCATTTGTTGGATACCCTAGTGGAAATTAAGCAGACCCTAGTATAGATAAAGGGATACGTATGATGGTTTTTGCGTCCGTCATGTGACAAATACCATTTGCAAGAAAGCTGATGGTGGTTCTGGTGCCATATTCTTGTACGGATAGCAGTTCTGGTGGCATATTCGTGTAGTGATAATTGTTCTGGTGCTGTATTCATGTACTACTAATGGCTGTGGTGATGTATTCCTGTAGTGATTAAGGCTATGGTGCTGTATTCATCACCAGAATGAGCATCAGTATTTAAATATGAAACCAAAATCATCATCAGAACATTAATAGAACACCAGGTCATCAATGCTACATAAATATGGCACGGGAACCATCATTAGTAAATAAATAGGTCACTAGAACTACCATCAGTAAATTAATACATCTTCAGAGCCACCATCAGTACATTAATGTGTCACCAGAACCATAATCTGTTCTTGAATACATCATGAGAACCATTGTCAGTAAATACACCAGTGCATCACCAAAACCACCATCAGTACATGATTACATCACCAAGTTTAGTACAGCAATCAATTGTAATGTCAAGTCAGCGCCATATACATTTGTATCGCTTGAACCTACAACTTCCAGTTTGTCTTTAACAATGATGAGGAGATGTTGGCAGTTGTTATCAGTCATTATCACACTGTGAGCCATACAGGAACAACAGCACAGATGAGAAAAGCCAGTATCAACAAGTAAATATTTACATACAGGTAACTTATAGATGAAATCTTTTCTGATTGAAGTTATTCTTTTTTTTATGTCCATATTGTCCAGACTCGATGATGTCTTTTCACATCCACATCTCATCTCTGCAGACTCCCAACATGGTGTCCAAGGGAATATCCAGGACTTTAAAAAAACAAAAATACGTGCCTAAGCACTAACAGGCAAGTAGTTGCTAACTACCTGCCTGTTGTGCTTGTCACTAGTGTTGAGCGATACCTTCTGATATCGAGAAATATCGGATCAGATTGGATCGGACCGATACCCAAAAAGTATTGGATATCGCCGATTCCGATACCGGAAACCAATGCAAGTCAATGGGACACAAATATCGGAATAAAAATAAACTCTTTCTTTCCTTGTAGGTTAATTCTACATGAAGAAGAACTAAGAATAATGTAGAATGACATGAAAAGCCGGCAATTCAGCAGCGGCATACACCGGTACCAGACAATTTACAACAGAAAGAATAGAACATCACACATAGATTAGATAGATAGAAGCATGTCAGTCACATATATATGAAGTACAGTGACAGTGTTGCTTACTCTACTTGTCATTTAGTGCAAAGGATTTATTAAAAAAAATAACAGTGTTTTCATGCACCGTCTCTTTAAAAACGCCGGCCGGCAATTCAGCAGCGGTACCCGACAATTTAGAATAGAAAGAATAGAGAATCACACATAGATTAGATAGATAGAAACATGTCAGTCACATATATAATAAGTACAGTGACAGTGTTGATTACTGTACTTGTAATGTAGTGTTAAAATAAAGGATTTATTAAAAAAAAAAATTGGCGTGGGGTTCCCCATAATTTTAGGCTCTAGCGGAGGTTAAGCAGACGGCTGGGGCAGATGTTTGAAGCCTGGGAAGGGGGTAATACCCACGAAGCTTCCCAGGCTACTAATATCAGCCCCCAGCTGAATACCTAGCCTTTACTAGCTATTAAAATGGGGGACCCCAAAAAAAATGATGTTGGGTCCCCCCTATTTTAATAGCTAGCAAAGGCTAGGCAGACAGCTGGGGGCTGATATTAATAGCCCAGGAAGGGTGCCATGAATATTGGCCCCCTCCCAGGCTAGAAACACCATCCGCCAGCCGCCCCAGAAATGGCGCATCCATAGGATGCGCCAATTCTGGCACTTAGCCTCGCTCTTCCCACTGCCCTGTAGCGGTGGCAGTGGGGTAATAGGGCTGGGGTTGATGTCAGCTTATAATGCCTGCTGACATCAAGCCCAGGTTAGTAATGGAGAGGCGTCTATAAGACACCCCCATTACTAACCCCATAGTCAAAGTTAAAAAAACCCCACAAACACCCAGAATAAAGTCCTTTAATTGAAATAAAGACACAATTCTTTATTGTTCTAAATTAAACCATACTTACCATCACGCCCATTCCATCTGAAGCCAACGATCTCCTGCAATAAAAGTAAAATAATAAAGCAACCTCATCCTTACCTTTCCATGGTTCCCACGACGGCTCCAGCTCTGCTACATTCACATGACAGGCTGGATCGCAGCCGAAAGCTGCCATCCAGCTTGCCATGTCGCAGAGACTGAGAAGCGCAGGCATGCTTGCGCTCCTCAGTGTCTGGCTGTGACGGCATAAAGATGAGCCGAGTTCATGTCCAATGAACTCAGCTCATCTCATGCACGTCACTGACAGCATGGGAAAATTCTCCTGCTCAAGCGCTGAGCGCAGGAGAATTTTCCCACGCTGTCAGTGATGTGCATGAGGTGAGCTGAGTTCATTGGACATGAGCTCACCTCATGCATGTCACTGACAGCGTGGGAAAATTCTCCTGCGCTTGCAGTGAGCGTGAGAGAATTCTCCTGCTCAAGCGCTGAGCGCAGGAGAATTTTCCCACGCTGTCAGTGACGTGCATGAGGTGAGCTCATGTCCAATGAACTCAGCTCACCTCATGCACGTCACTGACAGCGTGGGAAAATTCTCCTGCGCTCAGGGCTTGAGCAGGGAATTTTTCCCACGCTGTCAGTGACGTGCATGAGGTGAGCTCATGTCCAATGAACTCAGCTCACCTCATGCACGTCACTGACAGCGTGGGAAAATTCTCCTGCGCTCAGCGCTTGAGCACGAGAATTTTTCCACGCTGTCAGTGACGTGCATGAGGTGAGCTGAGTTCATTGGACATGAACTCGGCTCATCTCGATGCCGTCACAGCAAGACACTGAGGAGCGCAAGCATGCCTGCGCTTCTCAGTCTCTGCGGCATGGCAAGCTGGATGGCAGCTTTCGGCTGCGATCCAGCCTGTCATGTGAATGTAGCAGAGCTGGAGCCGTCGTGGGAACCATGGAAAGGTAAGGATGAGGTTGCTTTATTATTTTACTTTTATTGCAGAAGACATTGACTTCAGCTGGAATGGGCGTGATGGTAAGTATGGTTTAATTTAGAACATTAAAAAATTCTGTGTTTATTTCAATTAAAGGACTTTATTCTGGGTGTTTGTGTTTTTTTTTTAACTTTGACTATGGGGTTAGTAATTGGGGTGTCTTATAGACGCCTCTTCATTACTAACCTGGGCTTGATGTCAGCTGGCATTATAAGCTGACATCAACCCCAGCCCTATTACCCCACTGCCACAGCTACAGGGCAGTGGGAAGAGCGAGGCTAAGTGCCAGAATTGGCGCATCCTATGGATGCGCCATTTCTGGGGCGGCTGACGGCTGGTGTTTCTAGCCTGGGAGGGGCCAATATTCATGGCACCCTTCCTGGGCTATTAATATCAGCCCCCAGCTGTCTGCCTAGCCTTTGCTAGCTATTAAAATAGGGGGGACCCAACATCATTTTTTTGGGGGTCCCCCATTTTAATAGCTAGTAAAGGCTAGGTATTCAGCTGGGGGCTGATATTAGTAGCCTGGGAAGCTCTGTGGGTATTACCCCCTTCCCAGGCTTCAAACATCTGCCCCAGCTGTCTGCTTAACCTCCGCTAGAGCCTAAAATTACGGGGAACCCCACGCCAATTTTTTTTTTAATAAATCCTTTATTTTAACACTAAATGACAAGTACAGTAATCAACACTATCACTGTACTTCTTATATATGTGACTGACATGTTTCTATCTATCTAATCTATGTGAGATGCTCTATTCTTTCTATTCTAAATTGTCGGGTACTGCTGCTGAATTGCCGGCTGGCTTTTTTAAAGAGACGGTGCATGAAAACATTATTATTTTTTTTAATAAATCCTTTACACTAAATGACAAGTACAGTAAGCAACACTGTCACTGTACTTCTTATATATGTGACTGACATGTTTCTATCTATCTAATCTATGTGTGATGCTCTATTCTTTCTGTTGTAAATTGTCGGGTACCGGTGTATGCCGCTGATGAATTGCCGGCCGGCTTTTTTAAAGAGACGGTGCATGAAAACACTATTATTTTTTTTAATAAATCCTTTAACACTAAATGACAAGTACAGTAAGCTGAGCGCTGCCATCCAGCTTGTCATCCTTCAGAGACACTGCAGAGTGCAGGCATTATGGGAACTTCCGATTCCGGTATTCGATATTCTAAAAGTATCGGAACTCAGTATCGGAACTCCGATACCGCGGATATCGGTCGATACCCGATATTTCAGTATCGGAATGCTCAACACTTCTTGTCACCATTCTCCGCTGGCACACAGCGATCACAGACTTCCACTGATGTCAAGTTAACAGATCGGCAGTTTGTCTTCCTGTTGACAAGATGGGACTACTGGTGTCATGCTGATCAGCTGGCTCCCTGCTACCTAATTGGGGAAGCCTGCTGTCAATCCGCATTACTCCAGTAGTCCTGCCCTGTCAACAGGAAGAGAAACTGCTGCTCTGTTGACAGGGAGTAGCTGAATCTCTGGCAGGAGCAGTCAATGACCGGCACCAGGTACAAAAGACAGGTAGTTGCCTCTGTTAGCAACTACATACCTTTTTTTTTAAAGTCCCGGATATCCCCTTTAAAAATAAGAGTGTTATTAAAATGACCTCTGCATAAAATTATCTGTCAATGTTATGACCTAAATAACCCTTTTATGTATATGGCCTCCACACTGTCCACCTTAGTGATCTATAGTCACCCCACTGTCTGCCATTTTCAGCTATATCCAGCCCTCTGTTCGCCCTTATTAACAATGATCTATGCCATGGCTGTCCCTTCTCCACTGCTTTCCGTTACACACTCTATATCTCCACACTGTCCCACTGCCATGCTAACCTCTCTCATACTGGGCTCTCATTTAATGCTGCCCCCTTTCCATATCAATTCTGTGTCCCCTCTTCACACTATGCCCTCATACTGCCCACCACACTGCCCTCTCCAGACTGTACCCCCTCTTCATACTGTCCCCCTAAACAGTATGATGGTCGCTACAGCCGCTCATTCATTATGATAACCACAACAGCCTCAATATACACTATGACGTCCACGACAGCCCCCCCATGCATTAAGATGCCCACCACAGTGTCATCACCACCGCAGACCCTCATATATAAAGTTTTGCATTTTTTAAAAAAATGTGATTACTTCTGTCTGGTTGTTGTGATGCCATTTTCCTGCTGATTTTAGTTAACTGGAAGCAAATGGTTGTCAGCTATATGGACAAAATTGTGTTTGACATTGTTTTATCCCTTTATGTGTTCGTTTTCAATATTTACTGGGCCAAATGTTTTGCATATTTTGTCATGGGTAGTCGAATTTTGGCTAAATTTTTTTTTTTATGTGTGTGTTTTTAGGTTAAAACATGACAAAGACAAAGCCAAATTTATCACCAGATAACTGAAAGATTATTATTCTGAGAGTGAAGTCAGGCAAAAGCCAAAAAGAGGTAACTATGGAATTCAACTGTGTCACGTATCAAGTGTGACATATATTAAAGAAAGAAAAAGAAGGTTATGGAACAGCTGACAAACCTAGAAGTGGACGACCACGGAAAACATCCTCCAGAGTTGATCACATTATTAAGAAAAAGTCAGTACCTGATGTCCATAAAAGTGCTGTACAGATTTTGCACAAAATGATTGAAGAATATGGGGTCAAAGTGAGGCGCCAAACTGTGGTGCATTGGCTAAGAGCAGTAGGGTTGAATGCATGAGTTCCAGTCAAGAAACTTTTCATCTCTGCAAAGAACCAGAAGGTCCGACTTGAGTTTGCCAAAGAACAGAGCCAATGGAAAGAGACAGATTGGTCAAAGGTGTTGTGGTTGGATGAATCCAAGTTCAATCTGTTTAGTAGTGACAAGCACTATATATAATGTCCAATAGGAAAACGTAATGATGTAAGGTACCAAACACCTACAGTGAAACATGGTGGTGGCAATGTCATGGTTCACGGCTGTTTTTCTGCATCTGCCATTGGCCCTCTGCATAGAATTTTTTTTTTTAAACAATGTGTTTATTGAATTTTGCACAAAAATCAGAACATACAATCTATAGGGCCAACAGATGCCCAAAACTGTGCCCCAACCGTTGGGCTTACAAAATGTACAAATGAACAGTATAAAAATAAAATAAAAGGAAAATACATATACATAAAAGAAAACAAAAGAAAAAAGAATGGATTAATTACATTAATTTCCCCATATATTAGATGGTTGTGAGAAATAATTTATATCCGTAAGTGCTGTGAATGTCGCATGGCTCATATTTACACTATTGCAAGATCGGAGGTGCAAGGTAGGGAGAGGGGCCCAGAATCGTCCCGCGCGTCACCCAAACTCAGAATGGCACACAAAATATCCCGCTTCCTCAACGTTCCCCATGTATAGACAATGGGCTGTTTAACCAAGGTTCCCATATTTTATCAGTTTTCTTCTTTGCCTTGAGTGTGTGTGCCAGAGCCCTTTCATATTGACGGTTCGTGTTCAATCTGGTCACTATCTCCCCCACCGTAGGGATGCCCACTACTTTCCATTTAGCTGCGATAGCTGATCTAACTGCGATCAGAATATGCGACAAAATTCCTCTAATTTCTCAGGGGACATCCATTAATCCTATATGAAGTAAACCCATACTAGGTGTTATCTCTAGGTGAGTCCCCAGTACATCCCATATCAAACTATCCAATGCCCCCCATAGTGATTGAAGTTTTGGACAAAACCACCACATGTGGCCCAACGAGCCTTCCCCATTGCATCCTCTCCAACATAAAGATGATGATTCAGACCCGAAGTGTACCATCTGTGCCGGGTAGTAGTACCATCTCATGTGCGTCTTTTTAAGCTGCTCTCGGTGGTTTAAACACGACGAAACTCGCTAGACCTCATCCAAACCATCCCGCCATTCCTGAGGGTCCGTCGAAATTCTTAGATCCCGTTCCCAATGAGTCATATACGTCAATTTATCGTCCAGATCTGGGTCGTTTAGAGCCCTATAAAGTATAGAACCCCCCTTAGAACCGGTCTTAGAGTGGAGAAAGTAACCCATAGCTCTTTTATCCTTAGGTAGAACAAAAAAGGGGGATGTCTGTGTAGAGTAGAATAAATGCCTTATTTGCAAATACTGGTAAAACAAGGGCCGTAGGTCCGGGAATCATATAACTAGTTTATCAAAAGGAATTATTAGATTGAACTCCAGCTGTCACCCAACGTTGAAGGTTAATATATGGAATATGATATTCTAGAGCTCGTAAAGAGATCTCAGTCCTGGGGAGTAACAGCAGTTTGCTTAACTACTTCTGTCTCCAATATCAATCTGTTAGAATGGTTTCGGGCAAGTAAGGACTCTATTTGCAACCATTTGTGGCCGCTGTCCATGTTCCACCAGTCCCTGATTCCCGTCAAGACTGCCGCTCTATAGTAGGCTATGAGATTGGGCATGCCCATCCCTCCCATGTCATATGGATAATACAGAAGTCTACTAGACACCCTCGGTCTCCTATTGTCCCAAACGTAATTATTAGCCAGTCTTTGAAGGGTATTTATGATTTTAGAAGGGATTTTAATTGGGATACACCTAAAATAGTATAAAATTTTTGGAAGGACCTTCATTTTAAAAATATTTATCCTGGCTATCCACGATGCAACAACATTTTGTAATACCGCCAGCTCCTCCCGCACCGTATTTATCAGTCTAGTAAAATTTACTTCCACCAATTGTTTTTAAAGCGTTAAGGTGATACCCAAATACGTCATTCCTTCCTGCGCCCACTGAAAAGGGTATGCCCCTTCCAGTCTTTGCCTAAGTGACAACGGAACAAGAATCGGCACGATAACTGTCTTAGCTGCATTCAGTTGATAATATGAGATGTTTGTAAACGTTTTGAGATCGGACATAATGGCAGAGAAGGAGGACCTGTCCAGATCAGTGCACGGGATAACCACATCGTCTGCATATAGACCGATTTTGTGGGAGGACCCCCCACCGATATGCCCGAAATCTCTGAGTTATTTCTAATCTTTTCGGCCAAGGGCACCATACATAAAGCAAATATGACTGGAGATAAGGGGCAGCCCTGCCATGTCCCGTTTGTTATGGGGAAGGATTCAGAGAGGAAACCAGACGTCAAAACCTTAGCGGAAGGAGTGGAGTACAATGCGTTAATCGCAGACAGAATAGGTCCTTTTAGTCCAAATTTAAGCAAAACACTTTTAAGGTATCCCCAGTGCACCCTATTAAACACTTTCTCAGCATCTAGCGACAGGAGTGCACTGGGGAGGCCGCTCAACTCTGCCACTTTAATCAGATCCAACATCCTCCTCGCACCATCTTTAGCTTCCCTAATAGCTACAAAACCAACTTGATCCGAGGATATCAGGGAAGGAACGACACGCTTTAGTCTAACAGCCAAGAGCTTGGCAAAGATCTTTACATCACTATTCAAAAGTGCTATGGGTCTAAAATTACCTGGAGAATCAGGGGTCTTTCCAGGCTTAGGCAATGTGACGATCATAGCCTCCAAATTAGGTACTGCTACCTTTCCCGAGTCTCTCCAGGTATTGTATAACCTGATAAGGTATGGGGTAAGAATTTTTTGGAAACCACGATAGTACTCGTTAGCTATGCCGTCTGAGCAAGGGGTCTTATGACATTTGGATGAATCAATAACATCTTTCAGTTCTACTTCTGTGAAGGGGGCATTCAATAATTGTAACTGTTCCCGGGAAACCTTCGGGAGCTTCAAATCACTCAAATATTGATCAATATCTGACTGTTGTGGCTGTGGGGTATCAACATCATCTTTTAGGTTATATAAAGATTTATAGTATGCAGCAAAGACTGCAGCTATGTCCTTCAGACTTCTGGCTATCAACCCTTTCGAGTCCCATAGATGATCTATTCTGGATTTAGCCGCCCTTTTCTTGACCCGCCTGGCCAAAACGGCTCCCGGCCTATCTCCCATAGCGTAGTGGCTAAGTTGGAACTTGCGGAGGTTATATTCATATACTGCCAGCAGATCAGAGCGCAGTTTAAATCTGTGCTGATATATGGCCTCAGTGGTAGCCGGGGAGGGGGAGGTTTTATTTAATATTTCTATCTTTTTCAACTCAGTCAGGAGGTCAGTCCTGTGTTGCTCCCTCTTTCTTTTCAATTGTGACGCTTGTTGTATGAAGACTCCCCGTATCACCACTTTGTGCGCTGTCCATAAAGTCTCTTTGGAAACTGTGCCATTGTCGTTTAATTCAAAATAACATGTCAATTCTGCTGTTGCTTTTGTCATTATAGAGTCATTCAATAATAGAGAGGTGTTTAGTTGCCAGTGTGGTGTTGGGTTGAATTGGTGCGCAAGATGTACACGTAGGTAGATCGGTGCGTGGTCAGACCACGTAATGGTTCCAACCTCTGCAGATATACATCTATTGAGAGCTCTATTGTCTACTAGGAATAAGTCAATCCTACTATATGACCCATGTCGGAGAGAATGAAAAGTATAGTCCCTTTCACTGGCGTGAGGATATCTCCAAAAATCGTGCAGACCAAATTCATGGACCAACTTGCCCAATTCTCTCCGAGGGTGACCCGATCTAGATGAGCAGTCTAAAGTACCATCCATTGGCATGTTAAAATCCCCGCATACAATAACCTCCCCTTGTTTAAGTGTTTAAATGGTAGAGAGGACTTTTCGCACAAATGGGAGCTGGGCAGAATTTGGGGCGTATAGTGCTGAAATCGTATGAGGGGTCCCATTCAATGTACATACCAACACCAAGTATCATGGGGTCTGTACACATCTGAATGTTCTGGAAGGCCACCAAATTTTTTATCATAATACAGATTCCTGCTGTCTTAGTCTGGGCATTTGCAAAGAATATATGGGGGAATTGTGCCTGATGCAATCTATGATTATCAGCTGCCAATAAATGCGTCTCTTGCAGACACACAATGTCTGCCTTCGATTTCCTCACCTCCCTCCACAACATAGAGCGTTTGGCAGGTGAATTTAACCCTTTCACATTCAACGAGAGAAATTGTATACTCATAATTACACATAAAGGAGGAAATTGTTATGAGCCGCATACAAAAATCCAATTTTTCTCTCCCCCCTCCCCCACACCACCCCTCATGAGCCATTCACTGAAAAAAGCACATATGTCCTTAGAACGATCAGCAGTTACGCCAATAGAGGAAATATACCTCAAGTTAAATTGGAAAAAAAAACAGTAAAAAGAAAGAAAAAACACAGCGGAAAAAAGTCCACAGAAAAAACCATAGAGAACACTTCAGTCAAAAAAGTAAATTCTTCAGACATAAATCTGACCACGGAGTTCCGTGAGATTTTCAAATCTCGCTGTCACTCAGCAAGATTTCTCACAGTCCAGAGGATCACCAACCAAACGGCTTCCGCCGAACAACAGAGAACCGTCAGTCAATAAGCCAAAAGGCACTCAGAGTTCAGAAAAGAACAAAGGGAAAAAAAGGTCATCAATCCTCTAACAGCTCCATCTCAGCCAGGATAGCGTCCTCGCCTCTCTTTCAGGTCAATACCCATTCCTGCGCAATTTTCTTGCCTTTAGCAGGTTGTCTAGGAGCATAGGCAATCTTCAATGATGCCAATTTCTCTTCCGCTTGTTTAGGGGTAAAACACGCAACCACGCCACTGTCACGGAGTATTAGTAGTTTTACTGGGTTGAATCCCCATCTATACCTTATGCCGGCGTCTCTCAATGCCCTGCACACATGGGCAAATTCTCTTCTCTTTGCCAGGGTAGCCGCAGAAAGATCTGGGAAGACTTGCAGATTTTGAAATTCCTCAGGCAGCCTGGGGGTTTTCCTTAGTTGGTATAGGAACATGTCCTTCATAGTGAAGAAATGAATATGTGCCAAGATATCTCTAGGCAGGGTAGGGTCTACATGTCTGGGCTTCGGTGTTCTATGAATCCTGTCCACCAGTAATTCATTAGGGGCAACCTCAGGTAATACAGCCACCAAGAAGCGTCGTATGAACTCAGAGAAATCCTTATCTGGCACTTCTTCAGGGATTCCCCTAAGCCTCACAATGTTACGTCAGGATCTATCTTCTAAGTCATAAACTTTATCAGTGACCCGAGACATCTCTTCCATGAGTGCCTCATTTTCATCTACCAAAGCATTGATCGTTCTGGCATATTCTTCCATCTTGTTTTCAATGTGGGAAGTGCGATCCCCAATGGAAGTAATCTCCCCTTTCATCTCCTGCAATATTGCCTGCATATCTTCCCTCATGGAGGAGCGAATTGCAGCCAGAAATTCTTGCATATCTGCCCTTGTCATTGGTGCTGTGGGCTCATTATCCCTGCTGCTGTGTTTCACATTCTCTGCTTCCCCTCCCCCTGAGCTTCTGGAGGAGTGTGAAGAAGTTGCAGGGGAAGCAGGTGCCATCTTACTCACTGTTCTTGTTGTTTGTCCCCTCTAGAAGAAAGCCTCCAATCTCGCCGGGGATCCTCTTTTTTGGGACCTTCCCCTGGTCATCATGGGCCCTGGGTGTTCTGCCGCCACCGGGTGTTAGGTAATAGGCTGTAGGACGATGCTGTGTGCTGCTTTGTGCTGGTATTAATCCTGGCTGGCTGGAGCTATGCAGTTAAGCTGCTGCCACGTTGTCTTGCAGGCCACACCCCCCCTCGGCATAGAATTGATGGAAATATGAAAATGCTACCATGTACAAGGATATACTAGAGAATGTAATGCTGCCACATGGTAAAACCAAAGTAGGCAGGGGATGGAAGTTCCAGGAAGACAATGATCCTAAGCACACATCCAATTTAGTCAAAATTTGTTTGCAAAGAAAATTGTTCGCCTGTTGCAATGGCCAAGCCAATCACCTGATTTACACCCTATAGAGCACCTTTGGGATGAGTTAGGGTGATGAGTTGGGGCCCGTACCCATAGCAATAAAGATGAATTGTTTGCAGATTTGCAAATGGAATGGAGCATGATCCCTCAAGATGTCTTGAATACCCGAGTGGCTTCAATGCCCCGTTGGTGTTGTGCAGTAATTAAAGCAAGAGGTTATGCTACAAAATACTAAGTTATGGCTTTGCAAACAATGAATTACTCTCTATGTTGTGATCAATAAATAGTATATGCAAAGCTTTTGGCAGTCAGTTTTCTTTAATTAAATGACCATACCTGTATTCAAAATCATTTTGGTTAAAATTAAGGTCTTGTATGATGACAACTTCATGCACTTTCAATTCGTCACCAGGAAAATGGCATCACAACAACCAGACAGAAGTAATCACACTTTTTAAAAAATGCTAAACTTTTGGTCGCCATTGTAATTTGATGGCCCCCACAGCACCCTATAAAGTATTATGGGCCCACAGTCACCGCTACAGTGTTATTGTAATGGACCCTTATATACAGTATAATATCGCCCACAGCACCCCACACAGTATGATATTCACCACAGCCCCCTAATACACAGTATGATGAACCCCATAGACCCTTATATAGTATTAAGTCCCCACAGCCCCCTCTATAGTATGATGTCTTCACAGTCAGCCCCCCAGTATAATGTTACCCACAGCCAGTCCACAGTATAATGTTCCACCCAGCCAGAACCCAGTATAATGTCCACCCTTGGCCAGCCCCCTAATGTGCCCAACAGCCAGCTCCCAGTATAATGTCCCCCATAGCCAGACCCCTAATCCCCCCACAGTAAGCCCCCAGTGTGATAGTCCCCCACAGCAAGCCCCCAGTATAATGTTCACTATAGCCAGCTGCTAGTGTCCCCAACAGCCACCCCCCAGTAGTGCCCCCACAGCCAGTAGCCACCCGTATAATGTCGCCCAAAGCCTGCAGCCCCCAGTATAATGTCCCCCACAGCCAGCAGTGTATTATTACCCAACAGCCAGCAGCCCCAGTAGTATGTCCTCCACAGCCAGCAGCCCCTAGTATTATGAAACCCACAATCAGCAGCCTCAGTAGTATTTCCCCAACAGCTATTAGCCCCCAATATGATAGTCCCACACTGCCAGCCCCTCTTTTGATGGACCCCATTCAGGGGAAATATAATGTAAGAAAAATAAGAAAAAGCTTATACTCACCAAATCCAGGCTCCCTGTACACCGCAGCCGCAGTTTCTTCTTTCCTGTATAGCAGTGGGTGCTGGATGGCATGAAGATGTCACTGCATCGCATCATCCGACTTACCCTGCGTATGCTGTCTCCAACAGAGTTCTGGTCGGAAGCGACCTGCATTCTGCTGGAGTTCCTGGCAAATCACAGCTCCTCTGTTCCTGTCCCGGGCGGTGCCGACATCAATTGTATTTGTGTCTGACAGACGCAAATACAATTGAGTGCATGGAAGGAGCGACGGCCAAAGCGTGGGCAGAGAGAGGGGTGAGTGGTGTCAGTGACTGGCATCACTCCCCTATGTCCTAGCCATTACTGTGCTGAATGCCTGCAGCCAGAGGAAGGCGCTGGGCAGCTGCAGGCATGCAGCAATGTAAGGTGTTTTTTTTTTAAAAGTCCGCCACCCTCGGTTTGGCAGGAGGTAGCACCCTAGACGGGTGCCTACCCTGCCTACCCCTCATCCAGGCCCTGCAAGAGTAGTGGGAAAAAAAGGATGGCCTGCAAAAGGAAATTATTCTAAACACGTCAGCAAATGTAAGACGTGATGAATATTCAAGTTTGCAACTGTAATATCCAAGTAAAATGTGCTGATATTGATGTGGTTTCTGCTGCACAAATGCTACAGCTATATAACTGACGACAGCAAAACAAATGGTGAAATCCATAGCTATTATCTGCAGCATAAGTTCATATCTCTGTCAGATCCTAAACACTGGTCAATTAACGCTGAGTTTTTTTTCTGCAGAGCGCAGATAAGATTTCAGAAAATCTCACCCACTATGATGGTGCGCAAAAGGCAGTGGATTTGCTGAATAAAAAAAATTACCTTGCAAAAGTATAGTCGCCATCAGATTTGGTATTGTTAATTTTTATCTTGAGTATGTGCATGAGACTGTTTAATATTTGAGAATCATTAATGATTAACCTGAAAAGCTTTTATCATTTTTCATTCAAACTATACAGCGCAAAGGTATGTGGAGCCTGTTCTCTGTATAGTCGGCAGATTTGTAATGTTTGTATTGCATAGCTTCATTATTTCCTTTACTTGACATATTGCCTTTGTTCAAACATCACAATCATCCTGCATAAAATGCTATTTAAAAGCTAAATAGCTGCTTTGCTACAATTATCATTTTCATTGAATTTTACTTTTTTAATCTGTCTTGTCTTTTTGTAATTGATAACATTGACACTTTATACATTATTGTCCATCATTTTTTCTTTGATATTTTGATCAATGATCTCACATCATTAAAGACAATTATATGTAGCATTTTCTTTCTGCTCTACAGCTGATTGGTATTAGGCTCTATTCACACCACCTCTGGAAAATGTTCATGTTATATAGACTACAGTCGAATATTTTGCCCATGTTGACTCATATTGTAAAAAAAACATGATGCATGGTATACATTTTTAGGTGCCCTTTTATTTAGAGGATAGTGACTACAACCCCTGGCAAAAATTATGGAATCACCGGGCTTGGAGGATGTTCATTCAGTTGTTTAATGTTGTTGAAAAAAAGCAGATCACAGACATGGCACAAAACTAAAGTCATTTCAAATGGCAACTTTAGGGCTTTAAGTAACACTAAAAGAAATCACGATTAAAAATGTGGTACTCAGTAAGGGTAATTTTTTTCAGACCAAGCAGAGGGAAAAATTATGGAATCACTCAATTCTGAGGAAAAATTATGGAATCACCCTGTAAATTTTCATTTCCAAAACTAACACAAACAACATGGGAAGGTTGTTAAAGGCAAACATACTGGTAGACTAAGGAAGACATCAAAGCGTCAAGACTGGAAACTTAAAGCAATATGTCTCCAAAACAGGAAATGCACAACAAAACAAATGAGGAACGAATGGGAGGAAACTGGAGTCAATGTCTGTGACCGAACTGTAAGAAACCGCCTAAAGGAAATGGGATTTACATACAGAAAAGCTAAACAAAAGCCATCAATAACACCTAAACAGAAAAAAACAAGGTTACAATGGGCTAAGGAAAAGCAATCGTGGACTGTGGATGACTGGATGAAAGTCATATTCAGTGATGAATCGCTTTTCTGCATTGGGCAAGGTGATGATGCTGGAACTTTTGTTTGGTGCCGTTCCAATGAGATTTATAAAGATGACTGCATGAAGAGAACATGCAAATTTCCACAGTCATTGATGATATGGGGCTGCATGTCAGGTAAAGGCACTGGGGAGATGGCTGTCATTACATCTTCAATAAATGCCCAAGTTTACATTGATATTTTGGACAGTTTTCTTATCCCATCAATTGAAAGGATCTTTGGGGATGATGACATCATTTTTCAAGATGATAATTCATCTTGCCATAGAGCAAAAACTGTGAAAACATTCCTTGAAAGAAGACACATAAGGTCAATGTCATGGCCTGCAAATAGTCCGGATCTCAATCCAATTGAAAATCTTTGGTGGAAGTTGAAGAAAATGGTCCATGACAAGGCTCCAACCTACAAAGCTGATCTGGCAACAGCAATCAGAGAAAGTTGGAGCCAGATTGATGAAGAAAACTGTTTGTCACTCATTAAGTCCATGCCTCAGAGACTGGAAGCTTTTATCAAAGCCAGAGGTGATGCAACAAAATACTAGTGATGTATTGGAGTGTTCTTTTGTGTGTTTGTTTTTCATGATTCCATAATTTTTTCCTCAGAATTGAGTGATCCCATAATTTTTTCCCTCTGCTTGGTCTGAAAATAATTACCCTTACTGAGTACCACATTTTTAATCTTGATTTCTTTTAGTGTTTCTTAAAGCCCTAAAGTTGCCATTTGAAATGACTTTAGTTTTGTGCCATGTCTGTGATCTGCTTTTTTTAAACAACATTAAACAACTGATTCCATAATTTTTTCCAGGGGTTGTAGTAGTGATGAACAAATTTATATGAGGCAAATTGAATTTGCTTTGAATTTCACCAAAATTTTGATTCATCCAAACTAATTTTTTTTATTTTATTAGCTTCAATCATGCAAAATGGGGTTGGCCACCTGCCATTTTTATTGGTTCTTTATTACGGCTAGAAAAATGTTGAAAAATAAAAAAAAACATATACTCACCTGTTCTGGTGCTTCAGCTTTACTTCTGGTCCTTTCCTGGCTCGCTTCCTTTATCTATTCTGGCTTCACTCTGCACTACCTCACTAGACCTCAAGTGACATCATGACATATGTTCCCAGCAATGTAATGATGTTGCTTGAGACCTAGTCAACACCAAAGCTGTCAAAGAGTGAAAACAGAAAAGACCAATGGCGGTGAGAGAGAAAACCAACTGAGGAACCAGTGAGAAGCTGCGTCATTAGGGCAGGTAAGGGGTAAGGTGAGTATAATGTCTTATATTTTAACCTGCAATTTGATTTGCATCAAATAAATTCTTTGGGAATGGAGTTTCCTTGCCAAATTTGAGGGAATCTGGCAAATTTGGAATTCGGCAGATTTGCTCATCTGTAATGACTACACTTTCCAATATCATAAAATACCACTTGATGCTTTTAACACGTTTGTCTTTTTATAAGCTATAACTATAATCAGTGTATACATTAGGATGTTACTTTCCATACATACAACTAATATATGTCATGCGAGCACTGTTCGTAGTCACTTGGTAGCTAAAAAAATGGCTACCAGTCTTGGCGCAAGCTACTACATTTCCCAGAGCCAAGGGGTTGCCCTGGCCTTCACCCTTTCGAAGTTGAACCAACTTCTTCCTCAGGAAAACTACTAGATTTACTACTATGCTTCTCCGGAGGAAGAAGTTGGTTCAACTTCGAAACGCGTAGAGAATAAACCGCTTGCACTTTATCATTGCCGTTTCTCAGTCTCTTGTTATCTACATCGGCAGCGTGTGCTATTACCTTCTTTCTCCTACCAATTGACCTAAGTAGCTTGGTGAACATAACATTGAAAATTGGGGTCCATGGATAGACAACTCCCCAGCTCTCAATCCCATTAAGAACCTGTGGTCAATCCTCAGAGAGGGGGTGGACAAACAAAAACACAGAAATTGTGGTATATTGATTAGACAAGAATGGGTTGTTATTAGTTACTGTAGGATACAGCCCAGAAACTGATATCCAGCTGCCAGAATGAATCACAGAAGTCTTGAAAAATAATAGTCAACTCTTTAAATATTGAGTTTTTGCATAAACTTGATCAATTTGTCAATAAAAAAGTCATTTGGAACATTGTAACGTTCAAAGTAAATTAATGAAACTACCTGTTTCTAAAATGATGCTTCACTGGCTTCCTAGAAAACCCAAAATAGTGATCTAGACATCGTTCACTATATTGATATAGCTGTTTTACTATTACAGAAGTAGAGAGATGTTCAGACTATCAGGTTTCATGTTCCATAATATAAGCAATTCAGATCAGGTATTTTGCATCAGAAATATTCATTTTTTTCTGTAAACTTCTTCTTTGTAATAGAGTCCGGTCATCAATAAGATTGGAGGTTGTTAAACTATTTTTTTTTTATATTTTGTATATAGTTATTTATTATGTTTGATGTCAGATTATATTTTAATTATATCTATTTTTCTTTTAGTGTTGTCGTTAATTTTGATCTTTTTAGTTTGACATTTGAAAGCTCCAGCTAAAAAAATGGTGATCCACATTTTGAATTTCTTTTACATTATATGAGAATCAGGTGACTAAGATCCTGATGGTAAAGCCCTTCCTCTGGTTGTGGATTTATGAATGAAAGGTCCTTTTATTATCCCTATTACATTGGTTGAAAGGTCCTTTAGCTTCAGTCAAAGTGTTAAAATTCTTTAAATAAAAATGTTAAATTCCAAACTAAAATTAATGATGTAGGAGAAGGGCTTTAGATTTTATATGGTCATTTTTCAAATGTTTATAAGCCAATTTCAGTATGTTTCACTTTTATGAATATATAACATGGGTTGACTAGGCAGAAGACGCAGCCCTGAAGAAGCAATTTAGCGAAACTCTACTTGGGCAGTGAACTACAGGACAGTGAACCATGTGTGTTATTTTTAAATGCAGTTTTTTTAATGGAACTTTCGTGAGTATAATGCATACTTTGCATGTTTTATGCAATACCTCCCTTTTTGTGGTCTTTTTGGTCTTTTCTTCATTTTATGAAGAATAGTGAACCCATGAAAGCTGATACCAAGTGGAGAATAGACCAGGAAAGTTTTCTCTAACGTTTTCTCTGTTTAACACCTCAGTTAATGACTTTGAGAACTCTGGGACTTTTAGTACTAATTCCATTAGTTTGAATGCATTTTTTCATTGTTATAACACAGATATGTGTCTTTTTTATTCTAGAAGCATGATTTTAGGTGAACATAGCTTCGTACATACAGCAACAGAGCTGTATGTTGGCACATAGAGCACAAAACCATATGGGACTCCATGACTGCTTTCTGCAATGTTTATATTAGCCTTAAAGGTCCGGTAATAACATATTGATGGCCCATCAATAGTATTGGTCATCAATATTAGACCAGTGGGGAAATGACACTTAACACCTTGGCTGTTATTTGTTCCAGAAGCAACCAGATGTAAACACTTTAAATGGAGCAGCAAAATGCAACTCCATTCAATATGTAGTAGCCGTCCCATATGCTGCAGAACAGCTCCTATTATTTTGAATGTAGAGGCTGCTATCTGGTACTGCAGAACAGCTCTTTTGTATAGGAGCTGTACTGCTGTACCCATCAGTGGCTTCTGCGCATTAAATGGAGCTATGCAATGAAAGCTTCTTTCAAAGGATTTATATCTGTTGGCTGCTGATCAGTAATGATGCTGGGTTTCAGACCCCTACTGATCTGATATTGATGACGTATCCTAGGGAAAGGTCATGACCATGTTATGACTGGGTAGCTCTTTAATAATGATCTTATTGCATTAACTACATCAGCAGCAGTACAACTTACTCCTGGCCTCATAGTATAATGTATCATTCTGGAGTCAGGCCCTTAGGGGTGCCTAGATTTATGTAGTTGTGTATTCCTCCCAACTTTTGAAGAACAGAAAGAGGGACACATCATGCGTCGTGTGTAGCGTGCCACGGCAAATTTTGGTCACGCCCCTGGCCACACCCCAATCCATGCCCATTTACCATTACTTTCTCCCCTGGCAGGAGGAGATGTCAGAGGGGCGCTGGTAATGAGGGACATTCAGCAGATGCACGAGACTGCAGGGTGTAGACCCAAATCCAGGACTGTATCCGGGAAGGATGGGACTAGAGATTAGCGGATGGATTCACGGGTCTCTGGTCCAAGTCAGTGCTACCTGGCAGCCAGCTAGGAGGCCGTGAATCTCTAACCTCGCGACGCCCCGATACGGCTTTTGATCACCCAAGGCAGCGCAACGTCATCTGTGCATCCTGCTCATCTCTAGTTGGGACCTGTAGATTATTTTTTGTTCATTCATTCACAGTCGGAGCCGCCAGAACTTTCTCATCATTATGTAGCTTCACTATACAACATCTTGCTTTTTTATGTCTGTAAGGCCATGTTCACACGTTGCAGAATTACTGTGCTTTTTGCTTTCTACAGGATCCACACCAAACTACACAATAACAATATTCGCCCCCTTATTTGATGCGTTTCTGGTGCAGATGTGAAGCCGCGTTTTTAATGTGCTTTTTATAGTACAGAAAAGCTTTAATTCTGCACTTTATAAAGTATCTGTTTTTTTTCTTAGGCTCCACATAGAAGCATCTAGAGAAAAAAAACACCAAAACTACACAGTTCAGCCGCGTCCTTGGGCGCACAGCGAGCACCTAGTGATGAGCAAGCATACTCGCAAGTACTTTGATCTCGCCCAAGCATCTCAGTACTCGAGATGCTTGGAGCTCGCCGAGTACTTACGAGATGCTCGGGCGGATGCTCGGGTCCCCTCCCTGCATGTTTGGCGCTCTTTTGTAATGCCGCAGCCATGGACAGCGTCATCAGGTCTATATCTGATCTGGTGCCGCTGAGCTCGTCAATCTACTCCGCAATCAGGCAGTGTAGCGAGAGGTGCTGCTGAGCTAGGGAGAGATTTCGTTGTGTATTAGGTAGTGTAGGGAGAAACAAGTACATTACAAATATCCATCTCAATAAACAGTCCTGAGGACTAATCCATCTGCAGAGATATCAGGCAGGCTGTGTATATAGGCAGGCTGGGTATATAACAGACTGCAGTGCATATAGCACAAGAGGCTCCATTCCAGTTCTGCCTTCTGCTGTTGTTAGATATTTCTAAACAAAGGCCCAGGTCCCAAGGGCCAGGAATAATTTTTTGGGGATCTTAATCCTCATTATTTTCTTAAAAAGCAATCCAGAGAGCAACATTTTTCTGCGCCATTTGCTTGTTGGCACTGCAGAATACAGCCAGGTCCTTTCCATATTACAGCGCTAAAAATCCATCTATTTAAAACTGTGGTTTGTCCGTCACACGGATCACATATAATTGCGCTGAAGATACTGGCATTTTGGGCATACATTCAAATTTTTTTTCAGTGAGTCAGCAAAGTTTTTGACACTGGTTTGCTGTTCAAAATAGTTACATACAGACCAGGTATTTAAAACTGTGTTTTCTCCATCACACGGATCACATTCCTATATAATTGCGCTGAAAATACTGCCATTTTTGGTCTCCATTTAAATTTTTTTTCAGTGTGTCAGCAAAGTTTTTGACACCGGTTTGCTGTTCAAAATAGTTACCTACAGGCCAGGTATTTAAAACTTTGGTTTCTCCGTCACACGGATCACATTCACATATAATTGAGCTGAAAATACTGCCATTTTTGGCCTCCATTCAAATTTTTTTTCAGTGTGTCAGCAAAGTTTTGGGCACCGGTTTGCTGTTCAAAATAGCTACCTTCAGGCCAGATATTTAAAACTCTGATTTCTCCATCATACGGATTGCAAATAACTTCGCTCCAAATTCAGCCATTTGTAGTGAGCATGGAAGATATTGTCCTCCATTTAAAATGGGCAAGGCGCGTGGCAAGGGACGGGGAACTGGAGGTGATGGTGATGGTGCATGCAGAGGCTGAGGCCGTCTGCAAGCTGAAATTGTGCCACAACAAACACCCACATCTTCTCGCCCCACTTTCCTGTCCCAATTCCTGTCCCAGCACACCACTATTGAACCCAGAGCAGTGTCAAAAGGTTGTTGGTTGGATAGCGGATAATGCTTCCAGTCACTTAGCCACCACCACCACCCTGTCTTCCACACCGTCAAGTCTCAGTAGCCGTGAGTCTGGACCGCATATTCCTCACCCTGATCCTCCTTCCTCCCACCTTGCCGAGTGCCCGGAGAACACTGATTCCACACGTGGACACTCTGAAAAGCTGTTCACTTTTCCATTTATAGATTCGGGCCTCTCACCCGGGCCACTTGAAGCAGGGCAAGAGATCGCATGTAGCGATGCCCAAATATTTGAGCAGCCACGGTCACACGAAGGCGACGGTGGGAAAGTGTCACAAGAGGTGGACGATGATGAGACACAATTGCCAGAAAGTCAGGAGGAGGACCAGGGTGCAGAAGTGGAAGACGAGGTGGTGGATGATATAGTAACTGACCCAACCTGTCAGGAGGACATGCAGAGCGAGGAGAGCAGCACACAGGGGGAGGGAGCCAGAGCACCCCAACAGGCAAGAAGAAGCAGTGTGGTGGCCGCAGACAGAAGGCAGGCAACCATTCCCCGTAACACCAACACGAAGGAAGTTACCAGTACAACTGTTAGGTCTTCCCGAGTCTGGTTGTTTTTTAAAGACTCTGCCAATAACCCCAAAAAGGCCATTTGCACCACCTGCCAGGCCAGCATCAGCAGGAGTGGCAAAACTACCAGCCTGACCACCACCAGCATGATCAGACACATGGCAGCAAAGCACCCAACTTTGTGGGCTGAACTCCAGGGTCCAGGAACAGTGTCTGCGGGTGGCACCACTGCTTCTTCCGCTGTTGTGCATGCAAGCCAATCCCCTGTCCATGGTGCATGCAAAGATGCCTCCTGCCCTGCACCTGTCGTTGCACACTCTCAAGTAGCAGCATCAGGAAGCACGTCCACGCCCTTGTCCCAGCGCAGCGTTCAGTTGTCCATACCCCAGTCCTTGGAACGCAAGCGCAAATATGTAGCCAACGCCCCACAGGCCACACTGCTAAATTCCCACATTTCATGACTGCTTACGCTCGAAATGTTGCCTTTTAGGCTCGTGGAGACGGAAGCATTCCGCAACCTGATGGCAGCAACCGTCCCTCAGTGCTCGGTCCCCAGCCACCACTATTTCTCCCGGTGTGCCATCGCCGCATTACACAAACACGTGTCCCAAAACATTAGACGTGCCCTCAACAACGCAGTTACCGGGAAAGTCCACCTAACCATGGACACGTGGACAAGTGCTTGTGGGCAGGGACGGTACATCTCGCTGAGGGCACACTGGGTTAACATAGTGGAAGCCGGGAGACAGTCGGACCTTGGGACGGAATACGTCCTCCCGACGCCAAGGATTGCGGGCCCTAGGTCAATCAGGGTTGCCCCCACAGTCTACAGCTCCTACACCTCATCCTCATCAGCCTCCTCCTCCTCCTCTTCAGCCTCCATCTCCGAAATGACCACATCAGTCACAAGCTGGAAGCACTGCAGCACTGCCTCGGCCAAGCGGCAACAGGCTGTACTGAAGCTAATATGCTTAGGTGACAAACCGCACAATGCTGAAGAGTTTTGGACAGCTCTGAAAGAGCAGGCCGATCTGTGGCTCACACCTCTGAACCTACCGCCAGGCATGGTCGTGTGTGACAATAGCCGGAACCTGGTGGCGGCTCTGAGGCGAGGCAAGCTCACACACATACCATGTCTGGCCCATGTGCTTAACCTCGTGGTTCAGCCATTTCTCAAATCCTACCCGGAGCTGCCAGATCTGCTTGTTAAAGTACGCCGCCTGTGTGCCCATTTTAGAAAGTCACCTACAGCTTCCGCTGCCCTTGCCGTGTTTCAGCAGCGTTTGCAGCTTCCGGCTCACAGACTGGTGTGTGATGTTCCCACGTGTTGGAACTCTACACTGCAGATGTTGGGAAGAATTTGTGAGCAGAAGAGGGCAGTTATTGAGTACCAGCATCAACAAGGCCGTTCAGTTCAGACTCCACACATAAGACCTCAGGAGTGGACATGGATGTCAGACATATGTACCATCCTCCAAAACTTTGAGGACTCCACCAAGATGGTGAGTGACGATGATGCCATAATTAGCGTCACCATTCCGCTTCTCTGTCTTCTGAAACGCTATCTGCTCACAATCAAAGAGGATGCATTGCAGGTGGAGCACAATGAGATGGAGCTAGGAACCATACAGGGTGATTACACACAGCCCAGCCTCATCTAATCCCAACGTGGATTGGGTGACAATGAGGAAGAGGAGGAGAAGGAAGAACAGGAGCTAGTTTCATGTGCTATAGACGGTACTACCTGCACAGCTGTCATACCGTCTGTTCAGTGTGGATGGCCAGAGGACAGAGAGGAGGAGGAGAGCATGGTCAGTCATTCTCTTGGTTTGGACACGGAAGTCTTGCCTGTTAGCAGTCTGGCACGTATGGCTGAGTTTATGTTACGCTGCCTTTCCCATGACCCTCCCGTTCTCAAAATTTTTTTGTGACAGTCATTACTGGTTGGTGATACTTCTAGACCCATGTTACAAGGAGAACTTTATATATCTTATTCCTGAGGCGGACAGGTCTACAAAAATGGGGCTGTACCAGAAGGCCCTTGTTGCGGAACTATTAAAAAATTCCCATGTGAAAACGCTGGCGGCAGAGGTCACAGTTCGTTGGACAACCAAGGAGTACAGGCGAGAGAGGCACAACTTCAATCTAGCAGAGGCAGGGGAACACTGTCAAAGTTCTGGGAGAATTTTCTCAGCCCCTCCCATTGCACAAGCCTTGAGGCGCCGGGTACTCTCAGAAGGAGTGCAAAGTTTGGGAAGATGCTGAGCGAGTACCTTGCCGACTGTACCAACGTCCTCCGTGATTTCTCTGTGCCTTATAATTATTGGGTATCCAAGCTGGATACGTGGAATGAACTGGCTCTCTATGCCTTGGAGGTCCTGGCCTGCCCTGCCGCAAGTGTTTTATCAGTGCCGCTGGTGGAATTATAAGTGATAAGCGCATCCGCCTGTCAACTGAAAATGCTGACAGGCTGACTCTTATAAAAATGAACAAGGGCTGGATTGGGCCAGACTTCTCAACACCACCGATTGATAGCAGCATAACATAAACTCAAATCCTGTGTCTTTTTTTGGGAGGTGTATTCCCATGCACCTCTTCACACCCACACATGGGTATATGCTTCCTGATTTTGGCTATTTGCTCTTGTCCTACTCCTTCTCCTCATACTCCACCACCATATCACCATGGTGACCGTGGTCCGTGATGCAACACCCACATAATTTTTTTAAAGGGTGTTTATGATGCCCGTAAATTTTTTTTTTTATACAGTTTGTTTATGTATACCCCCCCATGGGTAAATGTTTGTCAGCCCATACACTTAGTGCATGGGCATTACTAGTATAGGAGACCCGCTCCTTTCTAATGGCAACATTTTATTATGAGGCCCTCCTCCACGCCTCTTCCAAGGGGCATTGGAGTGCCTCACAATTTTTGGCAGCCCTTGCATTCAACGCATAGGCAAACTCAATGGGAGACCCACTTGCTAATAATGGGAACATTGTTTTCAGGAGGCCCTCGGACCTACACATCTCTTTCAAGGGGCATTGGAGTGCCTCCAAATTTTTGGCAACCCTTGCATTCACTGCATAGGCCAACACAATGGGAGACCCACTTCCTAATAATGGGAACATTGTTTTAAGGAGGCCCTCTGACCTCCACATCTCTTCCAAGGGGCATTGGAGTGCCTCCAAATTTTTGGCAACCCTTGTATTCACTGCATAGGCAAACACAATGGGAGACCCACTTCCTAATAATGGGAACATTGTTTTAAGGAGGCCCTCTGACCTCCACGTCTCTACCAAGGGGCATTGGAGTGCCTCCAAATTTTTGGCAAACCTTGCATTCACTGCATAGGCAAACACAATGGGAGACCTACTTCCTAATAATGGGAACATTGTTTTCAGGAGGCCCTCTACCCTCTACGTCTCTTCCAAGAAGCATTGGAGTGCCTCCCAATTTTTGGCAAACCTTGCATTCACTGCATAGGCAAACACAATGGGAGAGCCACTTCCTAATAATGGGAACATTGTTTTCAGAAGGCCCTCTGACCTCCACGTCTCTTCCAATGAGCATTGGAGTGCCTCCACATTTTTGGCAAACCTTGCATTCACTGCATAGGCAAACACAATGGGAGAGCCACTTCCTAATAATGGGAACATTGTTTTCAGAAGACCCTCTGACCTCCACGTCTCTTCCAATGAGACTGCTACTCCTCTCATCCGACCGCCGTTCCCGCTGATAACGTGACCATCAGCTGATCAGTAGCGGTAGCAATCAGATGATGGTCATGTGACCATCAGCTGATCGCTGATGCCGGCAATCACCTGATGGTCACGTGGCCATCAGCTGATTGCTGACGCTGGCAATCAGCTGATCGGTCTCCTGACTGATCAGCTGATGCTCACCTGACCCTGGGAACATTCGCAAGAATGTTCCCAGGGTGTTAAGTTCACCGGGGCTGATCAGCTGATCTTCATCTGATCAACCCCAGTGACCTCCTGCAGCAATGTATACTGACAGGGGGTTATTTTACACCCCTGTCAGTATACAGTGCTATCTTCTACAGCAGTGATATCAGTGATGGCTGATGTCACTGCTGTAAAAGTGACCCAGATCGCCGCGGCACACTTGGCGTAATCATGGACTGCGTCGCTGATGGCGGACAGGTGAGGGACATGTTGTTTTTTTTTTTTCACGTTTTTTACAGGAGATTGAGGGCTTTGCGGATGGAGGGTAATAAAAAAAATAGTAGAACCGTGTGTGTGTTTTATTTCATTAAAATACTTTATTCTGGCCATGTCTTTTATTGAAAAAGCGCCGACCATTTTACTACGGGGTTAGTAATGGGGACATCTTATAGACGCTCTCCATTACTAACCTGGGCTTCATGTCAGCCTCCAATACAAGGCTGACGTGAACCCCAACCCAATTACCCCACTGCCACCGCTACAGAGCAGTGGGAAGAGCGAGGCTAAGCACCAGATTTGGCGCATCTTATAGATGCGCCATTTCTGGGACTGCTGAGGGGTGATATTAATAGCCGCGGAGGGGGCTAGTATTCATGGCCCCTTCCCTGGCTATTAATATCAACCCACAGCTGTCTAGTTTAGCCTTTGCTGGTTAGATTGTATAGGGGGACCCCACGTCAATTTTTTTCTGGGGTTCCTTTGTAATCTAGCCAGTAAAGGCTAAACAAACAGCTGTTGGCTTATATTAATACCAAGGAACATTGTTGGCTAATGGCCCCTTCCCCGGCTACTAATATTAGCCCCCAGCGGTTGGCTTTCCCTCTGCTGGTTATAAAAATGACGCAGGATCCCACGCTATTTTTTTTTTAAATTTTAGGCTCTGTGCCCATAATTCAGATGTAGCAGCGCTTTAGATGCAAATTTTTTCTGCGTCCAAAACATTGCATTCTATTGAATGCAGGTAAATACACATGTGTTCACTGAACCATGCGTATTTACCGCATTCTATACTTTCTAGTAGTCACATTTCTGTTGCGGACACTAGCGACTCTGCAAGAGAATTTGACATGTTGTGGTCCTGAAAGACACACCGCATGTCAGTGTCCGTGGGTGATTCGCAGCCTCTAATGCATGCATAGTGGACATGGGATTTCTAAAGATCCCATCCACTATGCTGTACCGTCTGGACTCTGCGGGTTTGACGCTGTTTAAACACGCAGCATCAAACCTCCTGATCATGGCCACGTACCCAAACTCACCCACAGCATGTCAATTTCTGTAGCGGACACGCCAGTCTCTGCTGCAGATTTTGACCGATTGAAGTGTCATTATATGCAGTGGTTTCAGATGTACTGACAATAAAAGTGAGGTACTAGAACACCGCTTTTTGGAGGCACAAAATTATGCTGCATTCAAAGCGCTGCTGAGTGCTGATCGGGGGACGTAGGGACTAAGGAACCAGCTGTGAGATGTTATTTAATGGCCAGGGACCATGTTTGTATAATGGCACCTTCTCAGGCTAAAAAAAACAGCTCACAGCAGGCGCATGAATAGAAATGCTAATGAAGATTGGGCGAATGGGACTAGCTGACACCCAGCTCTTTTGTTTGGTGATGACAAGGTGTCAATCAGACCTTTTCATGACCAAACCTAATTAAAGTAAAGTAAATAGTAAATAAAGTAAAGTAAAGTAAATAAACAAACACACAGACACACATAGCAAACACTTTATTTGAATTACAACAGACACATTCTTTAATCATTTAAATGAACCAATATACTCACCCCAGTTCTTATGGTAATCCAAAAGTTTAAGCAATGTCCAACCAAATAACTGTATTTAGCTCCAAAAAGCATTCATTGATGTACAAAAACACTTAAAAAAACGCATGTAAAAAACACGTTGAAAACGCGTCAAAAATGCATGTAAAATCCACATGCGTTTTTTCTGCCAGGGAGAGACAAAAACGCTTAGGAAATTTCTGCTTCAAATCCGAATCGTGCGCACATACCGTAAGAGATAGGAGGGGAAGAAAAGGAATGGGAAATGCAAGGAAATAAAAGGGAAAGGAAGAACACCAGTAAAAACAGGTGGAGAAACAAGCATATAGAGAAATACTAACTTATAAATAATGTAAAATACTGTATGTTGAATTCTAATAGCGGGCGCAGTTCTCATGAAATCACATCCACTTTGCTCGGACATTTAAACACAGCAGAATTTTTGTGCAAAAAAAGCAGCAGAAAATACGCAGCATTTACGCTACATGTGAACAAGGTCTAAATTTTGAAGCAAAGTGGATGTGATTCCATGAATCTCTGCCCCATGTGGTCTGAAGACGCTGCTGAACTCTGCGGTTTTGGTGCATTTTTTGTCTATAAGCTTCTTTTGAAAAAACGCATGAAGACAAAAAAGCTGTTGCATTTTTAAGCACAGAATCAAAGCTTTTCTGTAATATTAAGAAAGCGTTAAAAACTCTGCCTCATATCTGCCCCCAAAACACATCAAATAAAAGCGCATAAAAGAAACACAGCAAGCACGCAATAATCAGAGAAGATTGTTACTGTGTCGTGTGGTGCGGACATCTACAGAAAAAATCAAACAGAGGTTGACCACTGAAAAGATCCCGAGGTCACATCCACACACACATATGTGGATCAGGATGATGCAAACAGTTCAACGTCATATAGAAGATAGTTCAAAAATTGAAAGAACGACGTATCAAGAACAATGAATAAAAAATACACTTTATTGATATTAATAAGTTAAAAACAGTATACACATAGAATCTCAAATAGCAACAAATTGTTCAGTAGTGAAACCATATGTTACGGATCCGGGTGGTGGAACCTCTGTGCTGCGGTGCAAGGAGGGACCAGAGGGGCATGACTAAGTATCTACTCGGCCTGACCAGGGTCGCACAGCGGCTCAGTTGACTCCGTGAACAAATGAGGGACTGAGCAGAGGGACCAGGTGCCACTCTGGGATCGACCTTGTATGAGAGCAGGTGACTCCCACGGGTCAGAAGGCAGGAACTGACCGGTACAGTGGAAGTGCACGGCAGGCAGGCTTACGGGTGGTCCAGGTAGTCAGGCAGGCTGATTCGGCTGATAGCCAGACAGGTGCTCCGGGTAGGTAAGCTGGCGGGCACAATGGATAACAAGCAGGTGCTTGGAGGTAAGCAGGCAGGTGGGCACGGCAGGTTAAGGCAGGCAAGCGGGCACGGCTGGTAACAGGCAGGTGCTTCCAGGTAAGCAGGCTGGCGGGCACGGCAGGTAACGGACAGGTGCTTCCAGGTAAGCAGGCTGGCAGGCACGGCAGGTAACAGGCAGGTGCTTCCAGGTAAGCAGGCGAGCAGAGCCCATAGACAGACTGGCGGACTGGACAGAAGGCAGACTGTCGGGCTGGAAAGTAGTCAGACTGGCGGACTGGACTGAAGATCAGACTGGCGGACAAGACTGACTTGCAGAGGACCTAAGGGCTGAAGCAAAGTAATAATGACAGAGCAACAACTTTGCATGGGCACCTCCATATTGGAGGAGGTGCCTTATATAGGGAAAGTCCTCCGGCCATTGGCTGGGGACTTTTTAGGATGGCGCGCGCGGACCCTTTAAGAGGGAGGGAGCGCGCACACGTGCACACTAAGCACAGAGCCAGGGAAGCTGCGTGCACCAGCAGCAGCGCAGGGAGGCCGGAAGACGCCGGAGCAGGACTGCGGTGGTAAGGGGGACGGTGTCTCTGCCTGGCAGGGGGCAGAGACGCCGATGCTACAGTACCCCCCCTTTACGCCCCCACTTTTTCAGGCAAGCAAGAAATTCTTTAAGGAGAAGAGGGGCATGGATGTTCTCCCTGGGCTCCCAAGACCTCTCCTCCGGGCCAAACCCCTTCCAATCAACCAGAAAAAAGGTTTTTCCTCTTACCCTTTTGGTGGCCAGAATGTTCTCTACCTCATAGACGTCCTCAGCGGAGACTGGAGCTGGAGTGGTACCTGGATCGTCAGAAAAATAATTAAGAACAACTGGTTTGAGGAGAGATACGTGGAAGGAGTTGGGAATCCGTAAGGTGGCCGGGAGGTTTAGCTTGTAAGCCACGGGATTGATTTGCTTGAGAAACTCAAATGGGCCGATGAACCGCGGACCCAACTTATACGATGGTATTTTTGACCCGAACATGTTTGGAGGAGAGCCAAACTCTGTCTCCCGGACGGAATAGAGGCGGATCCAGACGTCTCTTATCGGCATGTTTCTTCATCCGTTCAGAGTACTGAAGAAGTGCGGATCTAGTGTCTTCCCAAATAGTAGAAAATTCGCTGACCAGAGACTCCGCGGCAGGATTGTCCACAGAAACGGAGACGGAAAACGGGATCTGGGGGTGTTGACCGTAGACCACAAAGAACGGGGATTTGGAAAAAGACTCACTCTCATGGTTGTTGTAGGAGAACTCAGCTCATGGTAAGAGCTCAACCCAATCGTTATGGTGAGCATTGACGAAATGCCGGAGAAAGCTGGTAAGGACCTGGCTGATACGTTACACTTGACCATTGGACAGAGGATGATAATCAGAGGAGAAATCCAGGGTGACATCCAACAGCTTACACGTAGCTCTCCAGAAGCACAAAGTGAACTGGACACAATGTGGAGGGGTAGGTCGTGGAGACGAAAGATGTGAAGGATGAAGTCCTTAGCAAGCACAGATGCGGACGGGAGACCAGGCAGAGGGATGAAGTGGGCCATTTTAGAAAAGCGGTCAGCGACCACCCAAATGACAGCACAACCGGCAGAAACAGGGAGATCCATAATAAAGTCCATAGCAATGTGTTGCCACGGAGTGGAAGGCACGGGTAGAGGCAGGAGACGACCAGCAGGAAGATGCCTGGGAACTTTGTTACGGGCACAGGAGGAACATGCCGTGACGAAATCAGCAACATTCTTGCGTAGCGAAGGCCACCAGTAATGCCGGGCGATGAGCAGGAAGGTCTTCCTTTGGCCAGCATGGCCTGCTAGTTTGGACGAATGGCCCCAGAGAAGAGCTTTCTTATGATCCGGAACTGCTACAAAAGTCTTACCAGGTGAAAGACGAGACAGGTCAAACGGGGCCACAGTCATTACTCTGGATGGGTCGATGATATGCAGAGGCTCCTCCTCTTGGTCGGAGGACAGGAATGAGCAGGATAGAGCGTCAGCTTTAACGTTCTTGTCCGCAGGGCAGTAATGTAGAGAAAAGCTGAATCGGGCAAAGAACAGAGACCACCGGGCCTGACGCGGATTGAGTCTCTGGGCGTTTTGGAGATAGGCCAGGTTTTTTGATCTGTGTAGATGATCACTGGGTGAAGAGACCCTTCCAGCAGGTAGCGCCACTCCTCCAGCGCCAATTTGATGGCAAGCAGCTCACGATCTCCTATGGAGTGGTTGCACTGGGATGAGGAGAAGAGCTTGGAGAAGAAGCCGCAGGTTACCATTCTCCCGGACGGGGATTTCTGGGTGAGCACCGCTCCGGCTCTGGAGGAGGAAGCATCAACCTCCAGGAAGAACTGTTTGTTGCAATCCGGACGGTGCAGCACAGGGGCGGAAGAGAAGGCTTGTTTTAGGGAGACGAAGGCCTCCTCCGCTTTGGGAGTCCATTCCTTGGGATTTGCTCCCTTACGGGTGAGCGCGGAGATGGGAGCGGTCCGGGAGGAGAAATGAGGAATGAAGAGGCGGTAATAATTTGCGAAGCCCAGGAATCGCTGAATCGCCTTCAACCCCTCCGGTCGGGGCCATTTTAAGACGGCAGAAACCTTCTCGGGATCCATCCGAAGACCAGTCTCGGAGATAATATATCCCAGGAACGGAAGTGAAGTCTTCTCGAAGAGACAATTTTCAAATTTTGCGAAGAGACGATTCTGCCGGAGCCTTAGCAGAACCTGACGAACATTCCTCCGGTGTGCGGGCAGATCCGGAGAGAAGACCAAGATATCGTCCAGGTACACCACTAAGCAAGAATACAAGAGGTCATGGAAAATGACATTAACTAGCTCCTGGAAGATGGCTGAGGCATTACAGAGACCAAAGGGCATCACTCGGTATTCATAGTGACCGTCCCGGGTGTTGAATGCTGTCTTCCACTCGTCTCCCTGGCGGATCCGCACCAAATTGGTGAAAACCCTCGCGCCTTTAAGGCGGTCGAACAGCTCCGAGATGAGAGGCAGGGGGTACTTATTCTAGATGGTAATTTGGTTAAGCCCCCTGTAATCGATACACGGCCGTAGCGAGCCGTCTTTCTTTTTAACGAAGAAGAATCCTGCTCCAACCGGGGAATTAGATTTCTGAATGAATCCCCTAGCAAGATTCTCCTCGATGTACTCAGACATGGCCCGGGTCTCAGCCAGAGACAAGGGGTAGATACGCCCGCGGGGAGGTGAAGCGCCAGGTATGAGGTCGATGGGCCAATCATACGGACTATGAGGTGGTAGTGTCTCGGCTTCCTTCTTGTCGAAGACGTCCGCATAGGACCAGTATGGTGCCGGCAGACCAGGTAGATTAGCCGGAGTAGACGGAGGTCGAGCCGGGCGAACCGGAACCAGGCAGGTCTCATGGCAATCCTGCCCCCAACGGAGCACCTCACCAGATCGCCAAATTCAGGACGGGTTCATGTTTCTGTAGCCAGGGTAGACCTAGCAAAACGGAGTGAGAGAGTCCGGATAGCACATGGAAGGAGATCCTCTCCGAGTGCAGCATTCCCACCTGAAGGGTTACAGGCTCTGTGACGAGCAAGATGGTCACTGGAAGGAGTCTCTCATCCATGGAAGCGACTGCCAATGGTTCGGCCTGATGTTTGGTGGGAATCTGATACTGCTCCACAAGGGACTGAGAAATGAGATTCCCAGCGGCTCCAGAATCCAGAAGGTGGGCGGTCTCAAAGAAGCGGGTCACACCACTGGAGATAGAAACGGATCGAGTCAAGGACGGAGAGGATTTACTCTTGCCTAGGACAACCTCTCCGAGCGGTCCTAGACACTGGAGTTTCCCGGCTTCACAGGACAGGAACGGATCAGATGCTCTTTACTGCCACAGTAGAAACAGCTCCCCTCGGCTCGATGCGTTTCCAGGCGAGACTTGACCATCTTGGTCTGGTCAATCTGCATGGGTTCGGGCGAGAGTGTCCGGGAATTGCTGGGTGGGAGGCAGGTTTCAGGAAAACAGGAGCAAGACGAGGAAATCTTCTCTCCCTGGTAGTCTCCTTAACTCGCTCCAAGAAACGGATGTCAATCAGGGTAGCTAGTGACACCAGGTCATCCAGGGTGGAAGGGATGTCACGACCGGCTAGTTCATCCTTGATTCGTCCGGAAAGACCCGCCCAGAAGGTGGACACCAGGGCCTCGTTGTGCCAGGCAAGCTTAGATGCGAGGGTACGGAACTGTATGGCATACTGGCCCATGGTGAGACTCCCTTGGCAGAGACGGAGCAGTGAAGAGGCAGTAGAAGTCTGGTTTAGAAAACCCCGCCGGAGCGGGTGCCGCTCGGCTCGAGACGGACACAGGTGGGATGGACAGCGTGTCCAGGCGGAAGTTGACAGACCGCAGGTAAGTCAGGATAGTTTCCTGTTGGGATTTCTGACGAGAAACTTCCTGGTACAGGTCAGAAAGCGAAGGAGCCTGGGAGGCACCGGGTTCCATGGCCTGTGCAAACTGTTACGGATCCGAGTGGTGGAACCTCTGTGCTGCGGTGCAAGGATTGACCAGAGGGGCGTGACTAAGTATCTACTCGGTCTGACCAGGGTCGCACTGTGGCTCAGTCGACTCTGTGAACCATGGAGGGACCGAGCAGAGGGACCAGGTGCCACTCTGGGACCGACCTTGTATGAGAGCAGGTGACTCCGACGGGTTAGAAGGCAGGAACTGACCGGTACAGCGGAAGTGCACTGCAGGCAGGCTGACGGGTGGTCCAGGTAGTCAGGCAGGCTGATTCGGCTGATAGCCAGACAGGTGCTCCGGGTAAGTAAGCTGGCGGACACAATGGATAACAGGCAGGTGCTTCCAGGTAAGCAGGCAGGTGGACACGGCAGATAAAGGCAGGCAAGTAGGCACGGCAGGTAACAGGCAGGTGCTTCCAGGTAAGCAGGCTGGTGGGCACGGCAGGTGACAGGCAGGTGCTTCCAGGTAAGCAGGCGGGCAGAGCCCATAGACAGACTGGCAGATTGGACTGAAGGCATACTGTTGGGCTGGAAAGTAGTCAGACTGGCGGACTGGACTGAAGATCAGAGTGGTGGACAAGACTGACTTGCAGAGGACCTGAGGGCTGAAGCAAAGTAATAATCACAGAGCAACAACCTTGCATGGGCACCTCCATATTGGAGGAGGTGCCTTATATAGGTAAAGTCATCGGGCCATTGGCCGGGGACTTTTTAGGATGGCGTGCGCGGCCCCTTTAAGAGGGAGGGAGTGCGCACGCGCCCTAAGCACAGAGCCAGGGAAGCTGCATGCACCAGCTGCAGCTGCAGGGAGGCCGGAAGACGCCGGAGCAGGACTGCGGCGGTAAGGGGGACGGTGTCTCTGCCTGGCAGGGGGCAGAGACGCCGATACTACACTATAGCAGGCACCACAGAATGGCACACACTCCATCAGGAAAGTATATATACTAGGGAATTGGTCAATTGGAGGGAGTGATTGCTAAAAACACTCTCAAGAGCTACAGTGGCTCATATAGATAAAGCATGCTAACATAAATCTACTACATGTTGGAAACAGCCAAAGCCAAATCTACCTATCATCCCCCGGGATGAGTTGGAGCTATGAGTTGTGTTCACTAGTGTTGAGCGAACACGCTCGGGTGTTTGTCGAGTATTTTTGGCGTGCTCAGCATCTACAGTACAGACCAAAAGTTTGGACACACCTTCTCATTTAAAGATTTTTCTGTATTTTCATGACTATGAAAATTGTACATTCACACTGAAGGCATGAAAACTATGAATTAACACATGTGGAATTATAAACTTAACAAAAAAAGTGTGAAACAACTGAAAAGATGTCTTATATTCTAGGTTCTTCAAAGTAGCCACCTTTTGCTTTGATGACTGCTTTGCACACTCTTGGCATTCTCTTGATGAGCTTCAAGAGGTAGTCACTGGAAATGGTCTTCCAACAATCTTGAAGGAGTTCCCAGAGATGCTTAGCACTTGTTGGCCCTTTTGCCTTCACTCTGCGGTCCAGCTCACCCCAAACCATCTCGATTGGGTTCAGGTCTGGTGACTGTGGAGGTCAGGTCATCTGGCGTAGCACCCCATCACTCTCCTTCTTGGTCAAATAGCCCTTACACAGCCTGGAGATGTGTTTGGGGTCCAACGCAAACCGGATGGAATAGCATGCCGCTGCAAGATGCTGTGGCAGCCATGCTGGTTCAGTATGCCTTCAATTTTGAATAAATCCCCAACAGTATCACCAGCAAAGCACCCCCACACCATCACACCTCCTCCTCCATGCTTCACGGTGGGAACCTGGTATGTAGAGTCCATCCGTTCACCTTTTCTGTTATGATCTGCTACAAGCACTAAGGAAAGAAAGGAGATCTGTCCCTACAATAGAACTAAGCTAGATCCCTACGATGTAACAGGGAACCTGATCCTGCGATCAGACCCGCTAAAGTCCTCGGCTAGTCTGTACGAAGACCTATAGATGCAAGGGAGGGATCCCTACAAGAACTGGGACTGGGATAAAGTTGGACACCTCCTAGCAGAAATTGTAGCAGAAAAGACAAACACACAACATAGAACAAAAAGGTCCGAAGACCTAGCTAAACTGACTGAGAAAGGTAACTAAGCACCAGGCTAGCTTAAGAGTAGAAATTACAATGAAGTCCAGCAAGGCCAGGGGGGCGGAGCAGGATTAAATAGGCAAAAAAGGTCATGTGACCAGCAAGATAGAAAAAACCTAACAGGAGAGTTCTAACAGTACCCCCTCTTCTATGAGGATCCTCCGGATCCCCTAGGCCCAGGCTTATCAGGAAACCTCTTGTGAAACACTCTGAAAAGTCTGGAAGCAGACACATCATCCGCCCTCACCCATGAGTTATCCTCAGGTCCGAAACCCTTCCAAGCGACGAGATACTGCAAACTCCCTCTATGCGGGAAAATTTCGTATTCCCCGTCCTCCACCACCGGAGGAACAGTGGCAGAGACGTCTCCATCCGACACATAAGCTCTTTTCAACAGAGAAACATGAAACACCGGATTAATCTTCCAGGAGATAGGAACCTCCAACCTAACAGCAGATTGGTTAACTACCTGAAGCACCTAAAAGGGCCCTACAAACTTGGGACCCAATTTTTTAGAAGGAATCCTCAACCGCAGATTCTTAGAGGACAACCAAACCATGTCACCAATAGCAAACAAAACCTCTTGCCGTTTCCTATCAAAGTACCTCTTAGATTTTTTGTTAGCCTCCTGAAGATTACCACGCACATCCGTCCAAACTCTCTCCAAATCACCGGAAAAACTCTCCTCCTCAGGCACAGCCGATACCAATTTGGAGAATGACCCAAAAGACGGATGTCTCCCAGAACAACAAAAAAAAGGCGAACAACCAGCAGAAGAGGATGTATGGTTGTTAAGAGCAAACTCAGCAAGTGGCAGAAACTCAGACCACCCCTCCTGATTGTCTGCCACAAAACAACGCAAGAACTGCTCAACATCCTGATTCTTCCTTTCTGTCTGGCCATTAGACTCAGGATGATATCCGGATGAAAACGACAAATGAACTCCCAACCTGTCACAAAAAGCACGCCAAAAATGAGCCACGAACTGAGGTCCCCTATCCGAAACAATGTCAGTAGGAACGCCATGTAGTCTGACAATTTCCTTGACAAAGGCCTTAGCGAGTGTCTTAGCGCAGGGCAGTTTGATGAAAGGAACCAAGTGACACATCTTGCTAAAACGGTCCACGACCACCCAGATGACTGTGAAACCCTCAGAGGGGGGAAGGTCAGTAATAAAGTCCATAGCCAGATGTGTCCAAGGTGCACTAGGAACCTCCAGAGGGCAAAGCAACCCCGCTGCAGGAGTATGTGAAGACTTAGATCTAGCACACACCGTACATTGACGCACCCACTTAATGACTTCCTTCTGCCATCCAGGCCACCAAAAACTGCGACCCACAAGTCTCTTGGTCTCAGAAATTCCTGGATGACCTGCCAACCGAGACTCATGACACTCAACAAACAAATCTCTCCTAAAGGTCCTAGGCACAAACAACCTCCCATGGGGAGTGTTAGATGGGGCATTCTCCTGTGCTTTAAGAATCTCATCTTCCAAAACGGAGTCCAATGCAGCAATCACAACACCTTCTTGTAAAATACTCCCCTCCTCCTCAGCACCGACCATGGGAGAAAAGCTGCGAGACAAAGCATCAGCTTTAACATTCTTGGTACCCGGGATGTAAGTAACCGAAAAATTAAACCGCGAGAAAAAAAGTGCCCACCTAGCCTGACGGGCATTCAAGCGCTTGGCAGCATCAAGATAGATCAGATTTTTATGATCAGTGAAAACCTGAATGGGAAATTCAGCACCTTCCAAGAGATGACGCCAGTGTTCAAATGCGAGTTTAATAGCCAGCAATTCCCGATTACCAATATCGTAATTAAGTTCAGTCTCAGAAAAAATTTTTTGAAAAAAAAGCACAGGGATGTACTCCATCCTTGTTTTTCTGAGACAACACCGCACCGACCCCCACCGAAGAAGCATCAACCTCAACCAAAAACGGCTTAGTCACATCAGGCTGCATAAGGATGGGAGCAGAGCTGAACCTCTCCTTTAGAAACACAAAAGCTTCAATGGCCTCAGTAGTCCACTGAACCACATTAGCACCTTTCCTGGTGAGATCGGTCAGTGGTTTGACAATAATAGAAACATTTTTAATGAATTTTCTGTAATAATTGGCGAAACCCAAAAACCTCTGTATCGATTTCAAACCAATAGGCCTAGGCCATTCCTGCACAGCTTGAACTTTCACCGGGTCCATCTCAAAGCCCTCGCTGGAGATAATGTAGCCGAAAAAACTAATTCTCTGTACAGCGAACTCACATTTCTCCAGCTTAGCAAAAAGCGAATTGTCAATTAATAACTGTAATACCTCACGTTCGCTCCGCCAATGAGACTCCAGATCCGGTGAATAAATCAAAATGTCATCCAAATACACAACCACATTTTTGCCGATCAAAGGTCTAAGGATGTCATTAATAAGATTCTGAAAAAATGCTGGAGCATTGGTAAGGCCAAAAGGCATAACCAGATTCTCAAAAAGACCGACAGGAGTGTTAAAAGCAGTCTTCCATTCATCACCCTCCTTCATGCGCAACAAATTGTATGCCCCCCGGAGATCAATTTTAGAGAACCACTTGGCCCCCACTAACTGGTTAAACAAATCAGGAATCAATGGCAGTGGGTAAGGATTGCGTACAGTAATTTTATTAATCTCACGAAAATCCAGACAAGGACATAAACCACCGTCCTTTTTTTTAACAAAAAAAAATCCAACAGCCACAGGAGACTTGGAAGGCCTAATGTGATTGGCGGCCAAGCTTGTCTGTATGTATTCCTCCAAAGCCTTTCTCTCAGGAATAGTAAGATTAAATAAACGACTTTTAGGAAGAGTCGCTCCAGGGACAAATTCAATGGTACAATCATAGTCTCTATGGGGAGGCAAAATTTGTGACTCCTCCTCAGAAAAAACCTTCCAAAAATCCTGAATAGGTACAGGTAATTCCCCTTTTTCCACCGCAGCAATACGTCCGTTACAACACTTGTCATAACACTTAGGGCTCCAGGACTTAATTTCATTGGTAGACCAATCCAGTACAGGATTGTGCAATTTTAACCAGGGTAACCCCAAAACTACTGGAGAAGGCAAATTATTTAATACTACCAAATCCAAATTTTCTTGGTGAATACCATTAATAGTGAGGGGAAATTCACAGACCTTGTGAGTAACACTCTTCAAGGGGGAGCCATCGACAGAAACCACAGCAATAGGGGATGACAAAGGTTTGGGTTTTAATTTAAGTTTTTCCAAGAATCCCCCATCAATCACATTCAGAGTAGAACCACAATCCACAAATGCCCGAAATTCAATTAATTCTTCTGGAGCAGCAGTAGTAGCAGAAAGAAATACCCCCTTAGTATTTAAACAGGCTATACGGGCGTACCTGACCTTTTTTTTTTCTTTGTTCATACGAAGCACACAGTTCTTAATAAAATGGTCAAATTTCCCGCAATAAAAGCACAAACCTTCAGAAGACCTGCGGTCTTTTTCCTGAGAGCGGGGTGCCATCGCCCCAATCTCCATCGGCTCTCCAATGTCAGTACAGACCCTCTCAAGACTCGGAGCTGACATGGCAGAGGATTTACTCTCATTAACCCTTGCACGCAGTCTCCTGTCCACCCGTATAGCTAATTGCATTGCCTCCTGCAAGTTTCCAGGTGTGGGATAAGCAATCAGCAAATCCTTAACCCTTTCACCTAGCCCCGCAAGAAACAAACTTTTCAAAGCTGAATCGTTCCACCCCACCTGGGCAGACCACCGACGGAAGTGTGAACAATATTTTTCCACATTACCTGATCCCTGCCTCAAACGTCTCAATTCAGTCTCAGCTGATGAGACACGATCAGGATCATCATACAACAAACCCAAAGCAGAAAAAAAACTATCCACTGATCTAAAGCATGGATCACTAGGTTGGAGAGAAAAGGCCCATCCCTGAGGTTCTTTGCGCAAAAATGACATTATGAACCCTATGCGCTGTGATTCATCACCAGAGGATCTGGGTCTCAAACGAAAATACAACAAACAAGCATTTTAAAGGAAAAAAATTCTTGTTGATCACCAAAAAATAAATCAGGCAAACATACCTTTGGCTCCACAAAATGTGCTCCAGAACAGCTACTCACGTGTTGTTGGAGCTCGGCCACCTCCAGAGAGAGTCCCTGCAGGCGTTGAGCCAAATCCTGAACCGACACCATGATGGAAACTGGAGGTCTTTCCTTAGAGATATTTTTTGGCTGGACTTACTGTTATGATCTGCTACAAGCACTAAGGAAAGAAAGGAGATCTGTCCCTACAATAGAACTAAGCTAGATCCGTACGATGTAACGGGGAACCTGATCCTGCGATCAGACCCGCTAAAGTCCTCGGCTAGTCTGTACGAAGACCTATAGATGCAAGGGAGGGATCCCTACAAGAACTAGGGACTGGGATAAAGTTGGACACCTCCTAGCAGAAATTGTAGCAGAAAAGACAAACACACAACATAGAACAAAAAGGTCCGAAGACCTAGCTAAACTGACTGAGAAAGGTAACTAAGCACCAGGCTAGCTTAAGAGTAGAAATTACAATGAAGTCCAGCAAGGCCAGGGGGGCGGAGCAGGATTAAATAGGCAAAAAAGGTCATGTGACCAGCAAGATAGAAAAAACCTAGCAGGAGAGTTCTAACATTTTCTGCGTCGCACAAAGACATGGTGGTTGGAACCAAAGATCTCAAATTTGGACTCATCAGACCAAAGCACAGATTTCCACTGGTCTAATGTCCATTCCTTGTGTTCTTTAGCCCAAACAAGTCTCTTCTGCTTGTTGCCTGTCCTTAGCAGTGGTTTCCTAGCAGCTATTTTACCATGAAGGCCTGCTGCACAAAGTATCCTCTTAACAGTTGTTGAAGAGATGTGTCTGCTGCTAGAACTCTGTGTGGCATTGACCTGGTCTCTAATCTGAGCTGCTGTTAACCTGCAATTTCTGAGGCTGGTGACTCGGATAAACGTATCTGACTCGCCCCCTGGGTCGTGGGGCACTCGGATCCGGGCAATAGGGGAACGATGGGGGTAGTAGTGGTGACCCGGTCCGTGGCTCAGGGTGGTCAGACCAGTGGTAGTCCCTTTATAAGTTTTAAGTGATGTCCGACTACGCCACCCGTGGATTGCGGTTATTAGGAACCGCCGCTGCAAGGCAGACCACTGGGGCTGATGATGTATGCAGCTGGGATGGTGTGACTCCCCACGGGAAGAGTGCGGCCCCAGGGCAGTGTAGTGGATGGTGGGAGTGATGGTGGTGAGAGTCCCGGTACCAGTAGTGCTGGAGGCGCAAAGGAGCACACAGACAACAAGTTACAGTCCAGGGTCTTTACTCACAGTTCATTTGTTCCGGGTCACTTCTGTACAGGTAGTGACCACCCAAGTCGTGCTGCGTCCACCAGGTGTGGGGCTCGGTCAACTCCCAGGCAGCTCAGAAGTATGGCTCAGGACCCCCTTCAATCCTTCCTCTGGCCTGCCTCACCAGTGACCCACTTTTGTCCAGCTGCCGCGGACTTGTGCGGTTAAACGTGGATCCCGTTCTCCGCTGTCCTTTATGGTGCCTTCCTAGCAGGTTTGATGAGGTGCTGCACCAATAAATGGTCACAGCCTCCGGTCTTTGGCTGAGGGTTGTTTCTCCTCCACCAACTTGGGATCTGGTACCCTTAATCTGCCTGACCCTTCACCCTGTATTCTCGTGGGTTCTTAGGGTCCCTTCCACCTTCTTGTTCCTGAGCCCTTCTGTTTCTCTCTCTCTCTTCTTCTTCTTTCCTGTTCCTTCTTCTTCTCCTTTCTCGTGGAGCTGGGCTGAGAAGAAACCACAGCTCCCCTTCACCTCCTCTCTCTCTCCACTCCACTCTCTTCCTCGGCCTCTCCCTAGGCCCACTCTGGAGTAGAGCTCCTACAGAGTCTCTACTCCCTGTCTTCTCCTCTCTCTGCACAGACTGACCTGTGTCCTAAGATGGTGCCCACCTCTTATACCTCCCTCTAGCCATGAGCCCAGGTGACCAGCAACCAATGGGCTCCTACCTACGCTCAGGAACCGTCCCCTATCTGCTCCTACATCACTGGGTTTTCCTCCCCCCTCCCCACTCCAGCCAGGGACATGGTCTGTCGTACCTGCATTTCTGTCTAATGGGAGTACCGTTGAGCTGTCCCTCGGAAATGGGGTGAGTGTGCTGTATGCAGCTAACTGAGCCCTGGTCCATACTCCATCCTCATCCGGGAGTGGAATATCACACCTCTGGCAGAGGTGCAATACCCCTGTAGCGGCCGAGCCCTCGGGGGGCTACATTCCCCCCTGGTAAACCACAGCACGTCCTCGGGCTGGAAAAGAGCAAAAACAGTTAAGTACAGGACATGCAAAAACTTTTTTAATAACCTTTTACATTTAGAAACGGACGACACAGTTCAATTCCCTTTATGGGACACACTTTTCTTTCACTAGGCATTATAAAATATTTTCAACAGTACTGGAACTCTTTTGTCACTTGTCATATAAAACGGTTTCAAGATCATGTAAAACATTTTCTAGCAGCATATTAAACTCTTCATATAAAACAATTTTAGGCAAAACACATTCTGGTATTCTTGGATCATGGCCGCGGTGCAACTTGCGACTAGGTGTTCATTCTTCTAAGTGCAAAAACTTCAGTAAACTTTTAAACATGAGGGACTCTCTGTCCCGAGGTAGACGTTGCAGTCTTGTTATAAAACCAGTAGGGGGCGCTCTAGGAAGCGCAACTATTTACAGGGGATTGGCCGTTCCCAGTCCTCGGCCAGTTAGAAAGGGGGAGTGGAATGGCTGCTCACAGTCCTCAGCCTGGTTAGGGATGAGGGGCACACAGGTAACAGTCTCTTAACAGTCCCAACGGGGACCACACACTCTCTGGAAACAGTTCTTTTACCCCGACGGGTAACTATTTACACACATGCTTTTGCTACTTACTAATAGCGGTGTCCTCCATATGCTCCTTCTTCCTCCTCATACGGTTCTTCAGACCCTTCCGGGTCCTCTTGGCTTTCCTCATAGCCATAGTGCCGCAGTTCTTCTTCTGTAAGTCGATGGACATGGAGGGCGTATGGTCCTTTTGCGCCCTCGTGTCGGGTGAAGGTGACCACATTACCAGGGTAGAGGTCACGGGCACGGTGTCCCTCCGGTAGGTGGCTTTCAACGTCCCTGCGGGTTACAAAGATGTCGCCTGCCGTTTCTGGTCCCCTGATGAAGCCCCAACCGTTCTCCATATGGAATTTGATTATGGTCCCGGTGATTCGGGGACCACGGGCGGCCCGGGGGTCTTGACGGCCTCTGCATTTTTGCTCCGCGCTTCGGGCCTGGAGCGGCTCCTCCCTGACGCGCCTCTCCAGCCGTTCCGGTTCAAAGGTCGCCAGTTGCTGCTGACAAGCCTCCAGACGACGGACCGCGTCCGCCCGGGTCTCTTGAGTGAACCCCATCAAGTTCTCGCTGGCGGGGTCCCACTCAAATTGGGCGTCTTCTAATGGGGGTAGGGTGACCTCTACGGGCTCCGGAGCCGGTATCAGAGGCTCGCACGGGGGCTGGGTTTTCCATGGCTGACTGCTGGTCAGTTCAGCTGGCCACTCCAGCGGCAGTCCATCCGGACCGGTATGATAGGCAAACAGGTCCACGCCCAGCGATGGTATAGTGGGGGGACCCGGTTTGGGAGCAGCGCCCGGGGGCACTCGGCCTTGCGACCAGGCCGGGGGTCTTCTGGTCACGTCTGGTGGCGGCCCAGCCCGGGAAGGGGGTGCAGGTGGGGTAGCGGCGCCCGGGTTAACCAGGCCTTGCGACCGGGCCGATGACGCTTCCTTCTTTACGGCGCCTGGGGTCAAGGGGCGTGGCGTCGGGCGGGGCGAGGCCGCAGCGCTCGCGCTTGAGGCCTAGCTGGGAGCAGTGGTAGCGTGGCAACGGGCGCGGTGAGTGGGGCTTCGGGTTCTGCGACGGGAGGCTGGGGCAGGCTTGCGGTTGCTGGGCCTGGGGTGGTGACATCCCCTGTACCTGCCTCAGGCCTCACGGCTCCCTCCGCGGCGTCGCCTCCGGTCCTCTCTCCTCCTGCGCCGTCCTCAGAGGCAGGCAGACTCCGGGGTGCGGTTGAGGCTTGTCGCTGGTGGGTTTCGGCCTTCCGGGCCAGTTCCTCCCTCCACTCGATGAGCGCACCCCGCTGCGCTCGGACCATCCTCCGCTCCAGGTCCTCCAGTGCAGCTTGCGCATGCTCCGGGTCTCTCGGGAGCCGTGCCAGGATCTCTGCCAAGCTGAAAGGTGGTTCGGCTTGCAGCAGGCTCCGGGCCAACAGGTTGGTGCTGTTGAACGCGTCCATTCCAGGGTGCGGTCTGTCTAGACTGATCCAGACCGCGCCCTGCCCCACGGTTTTCTTCTCTTCCCACCCCCATTGGGGGTGGTCCCGGGGCAACTTGGTAACAATCACTTTCAGGGGCAGCCCCCCCACCTTGATGGACATTTCCACAGCCGCACTCATGGCTGTCGGGGGTAGGCTCCTTCTTTGGCGCCATTCTGGGACCTGGCCCACGATGGGAGGTGGCTTCCTGTGGTCTTTTGGCGTGCACATTATGGCGCTCGTTCTTCTGGGGCGGGCGCCATTTTCCAACACAGTCAATTTCAGTAAAACAGTCTCTTTCTCTTCAGGCACGCAGTACCCGTTGTTAGCGGGCACGAAATCCTGCCGACTACGCCAAAGCTGACTCGCCCCCTGGGCCATAGGGCACTCGGATCCGGGCAATAGGGGAACGATGGGGGTAGTAGTGGTGACCCGGTCCGTGGCTCAGGGTGGTCAGACCAGTGGTAGTCCCTTTATAAGTTTTAAGTGATGTCCGACTACGCCACTCGTGGATTGCGGTTATTAGGAACCGCCGCTGCAAGGCAGACCGCTGGGGCTGATGATGTATGCAGCTGGGATGGTGTGACTCCCCACGGGAAGAGTGCGGCCCCAGAGCAGTGTAATGGATGGTGGGAGTGATGGTGGTGAGAGTCCCGGTACCAGTAGTGCTGGAGGCGCAAAGGAGCACACAGACAACAAGTTACAGTCCAGGGTCTTTACTCACAATTCATTTGTTCCGGGTCACTTCTGTACAGGTAGTGACCACCCAAGCCGTGCTGCGTCCACCAGGTGTGGGGCTCGGTCAACTCCCAGGCAGCTCAGAAGTATGGCTCAGGACCCCCTACAATCCTTCCTCTGGCCTGCCTCACCAGTGACCCACTTTTGTCCAGCTGCCGCGGACTTGTGCGGTTAAACGTGGATCCCGTTCTCCGCTGTCCTTTATGGTGCCTTCCTAGCAGGTTTGATGAGGTGCTGCACCAATAAATGGTCACAGCCTCCGGTCTTTGGCTGAGGGTTGTTTCTCCTCCACCAACTTGGGATCTGATACCCTTAATCTGCCTGACCCTTCACCCTGTATTCTCGTGGGTTCTTAGGGTCCCTTCCACCTTCTTGTTCCTGAGCCCTTCTGTTTCTCTCTCTCTCTTCTTCTTCTTTCCTGTTCCTTCTTCTTCTCCTTTCTCGTGGAGCTGGGCTGAGAAGAAACCACAGCTCCCCTTCACCTCCTCTCTCTCTCCACTCCACTCTCTTCCTCGGCCTCTCCCTAGGCCCACTCTGGAGTAGAGCTCCTACAGAGTCTCTACTCCCTGTCTTCTCCTCTCTCTGCACAGACTGACCTGTGTCCTAAGATGGTGCCCAACTCTTATACCTCCCTCTAGCCATGAGCCCAGGTGACCAGCAACCAATGGGCTCCTACCTACGCTCAGGAACCGTCCCCTAACTGCTCCTACATCACTGGGTTTTCCTCCCCCCTCCCCACTCCAGCCAGGGACATGGTCTGTCGTACCTGCATTTCTGTCTAATGGGAGTACCGTTGAGCTGTCCCTCGGAATTGGGGTGAGTGTGCTGTATGCAGCTAACTGAGCCCTGGTGCATACTCCATCCTCACCCGGGAGTGGAATATCACACCTCTGGCAGAGGTGCAATACCCCTGTAGTGGCCGAGCCCTCGGGGCGCTACATATCCTCAGAAGCAGAGGTGACTCTTGGTCTTCCTTTCCTGGGGCGGTCCTCATGTGAGCTAGTTTCTTTGTAGCGCTTGATGGTTTTTGCAACTTCACTTGGGGACACTTTCAAAGTTTTCCCAATTTTTCGGATTGACTGACCTTCATTTCTTAAAGTAATGATGGCCACTCGTTTTTCTTTACTTAGCTGTTTTTTTCTTGCCATAATACAAGTTCTAACAGTCTATTCAGTAGGACTATCAGCTGTGTATCCACCAGACTTCTGCACAACACAACTGATGGTCCCAACCCCATTTATAAGGCAAGAGATCCCACTTATTAAACCTGACAGGGCACACCTGTGTAGTGAAAACCATTTCCGGTGACTACTTCTTGAAGCTCATCAAGAGAATGCCAAGAGTGTGCAAAGCAGCCATCAAAGCAAAAGGTGGCTACTTTGAAGAACCTAGAATATAAGACATATTTTCAGTTGCTTCACACTTTTTTGTTAAGTATATAATTCCACATGTGTTAATTCATAGTTTTGATGCCTTCAGTGTGAATGTACAATTTTCATAGTCATGAAAATACAGAAAAATCTTTAAATGAGAAGGTGTGTCCAAACTTTTGGTCTGTACTGTATGTTTGATATGCCGCGGCTGCATGTGTAACGGCTGTTAGACAGCTGTGACACATGCAGAGATTGCTTGTTTGTTAGGCAATCCCTGCATGTGTCGCAGCTGTCTAACAGCCGTGACACATGCAGCCGCGGCGTATCAAACATAGATGCCGAGCACGGCGGAAATACTCGGTGAACACCCGAGCGTGCTTTATTAAAGGGTTAAACGAACACGCTTGCTCAACACTAATGTTCACCTCTTAGCTAATAGCAGGGATAGGTAAATATGTGGTTTTAGTCTCTGGATGCAACCAAATGCTGAATGTTTTCATTCACTGTCAGTGAACAAATATCTTAATTTGTTGAGGAACTGAAGCATAAACTATATTAAAAAGTTGCTGAAGTTTTAATTATACTGTATACTGATTAAGCATTATATTTACATAAATTGGAAAACCTTTAATTCCTTACTTCTGAAATTAAGAAGAGATAAGGAGGAAAACATTTACAGTCAATATTTACAGTAAATATGTCTTAGATACTGTTCAAAAACATTATTAGATATTTTTAAAACAATATGTTGGTATTCAGAACTTAGAATGTAAAGCAATCCATTAAGATATATGATATTGAGTTTAAATCTTGTCATACCTCTATGTGATCCTTATTGGCAGTTATATAAATTGTCACTCAACTTTCCCAGACACAAAATTGGTGGAGTAGAACTTAATACCCCTATTCCCATCACCACGATCCAATCCCAATATGTAGTAGGTGTATTAAAAATAATATTAGCAAATACCTCCAATTAGAAATGTAGTACTGTATAGTTCTTCTGATAAGCTAAGTTGTTTACCCCATGTGCAGGGCATTGCAATAGCTTATGTATCCATTAGGTGCAATTTCATTCTTGCTGCCCAAACCATGGGCAACATAAATCAGACATCGAATGCATTATTTTAGCTGTTTATGTTTTATTCTGAAACATGCACCATGTTAGGTGATGATGAGTCCAGGAAGCTGGTCGTTAGCATCTTCTCCCTGCCTCACTCCCTCATGACTGATAGGTTTCCCTATACACACACATAAGGAGAGACCTGGCAGTCTAGGGGAGCCAGGTGGGGAGAAGCTGCCGGGACCTGCCATAGACTAATCATCCATAACGCATTCCCATTCAGCTTTTCAAAGTATAGTATGTTTTCTCTGAAATATGACAGCATTTTAGAGTAAAGCAATTACTGCTGCAATAATGCAGCCAGTGCCTGATTTACTAGGCTTGTGGCTCGGACAGCCTGAATCTCATGACAGATTTCCTTTAATATCCAAGAGAACAGCTAAAGGGCGCCTATACAAATCTCGCGCATACGCGCTTCTTTGTGCACTCAGATCAGTCAGCCTCTGAACTGGGTGTACGCAGAGAGACGCAGTGCACATGATCGGAGAGCGAACCTGTCAGGTCCCCTGTGCCCCCAGAACCACCAGCAGTTGTGTCTACCTATCTAATAATAATTCTGATAATAATTTTATGTAATAATAATATTTTTATATTTATAATTTCACAAGCACAAATTTCACTTACCTTGTTAGTTGACCGCGCATTATGTTGCACTCATGATATTTATGCATTTACAGTATACAATCTACCTAAGACTAAATTCCCACAATGAGTTTTGGTGACTTTTTGACGCTGCGTATTTTCGCTATGTCAAAATCACAGCACCTTAAAGTTGCAGAAAAGTGGATGGGATTTATAGAGATCTCCTGCCTACTCTTTTTTTTTAAACAGCGTAAACTATTTCAAGCCCGTGTTTGTCAATTTTTCTCGTGAGTACGCTGAGTTTTATGTGCAGATTTTCCCCATACAATTGCATTAGATGCATAAAAATCCACAGGTAAAAAATCACATCTGCATTTTCCCCTGCGGAAATGCACTAAAAACGCATATAATCTGCACATGACTGTATCAATAAAGTTTTGTCAAAGCCAAATACCAGGACATGTTTTGCTTTATTTGCAGCATGTCAAAGCAAAAAAAGCAGTGTCAAAAGCAATAAAAATCCATGTAAAAAAATGCAAGTAACCTAATTTGCCTGATATTTGCAGAGTTGCTGCAGAAAATCAGCATTATCAAAAACTCACCAAATACTCATCGTGGGAATGTAGCCTAATAGTGACACCCATTACTTTTTTTTCCTGTGTTTCTGGTCAGAAATCTGAATGACTGGAAATGTAAGAAGTATTGTAATTGAATGAAATGTATGCAAGTTAAACTCCCTTCATTGTCAAAATAACCCTCGCTGTCACATGTAGTTAAAGGAAAGTTGAAGATGCCCATAATATTTTCCATCTCTGATGTTTACCACATGGTGAATCGGTAACTGGATACCTGAGAACAGTCTATTGAACTCTTTGAAGAAGTGAGTTAGATTATACGAGACATAACATACATAAATATTAGGGTGGACGGTATTACAACTGCCATTGGGTCCAGTAGTAAAGGGTAAGCAACCTCAGTACATTAAGTGATCTAAGTAGGGGTATGCTTAAAGGGAACCTGTCACCAGTTTTTTCATGTGTGTACTAAGACTATCACCTTAATCAGCGCCTGTACTGTATTCCATAAAGGGGTATATAACCCCCTGATTCCCCCTGTATACACCCAAAAACCTTTAGAATTTCTCCCGTGCTCTATGTAACTCGTCCTTTCTGCTGTCTCTGTCCCTCCTACTGGCTGTGATCGGGGTCTTCCTGCTCTGATTGACGTGGATGATGCCTCCTGCATCATCCACATAGCCAGGTGAAATCTCGCGCCTGTGCAGAGACATCGCCGGCTTGCACAGTCTAAAACATAGGGGCACATGCGCACTTATGTTGTAGACTCTGCCCGTAGTAGGGCAATCCAGAGTGTGCAGGCGCAAGCCGGCGATGTCTCTGCGCAGGCGAGGGAGATGACGCAGGAGACGTCAATCAGAGCAGGAGGATGGCAAGGATCAGCTGAGAGGAGGGATAGACACCTGAGTAAGGCCTCCTATTGGACCAGACCGGCAGGATTTAAATAGAGCGTGGGGAAATTCATAAAGGTTTTTGGACGGTTTAAAAGGGCAGTCCCCTTTATGGAATACAGCACATGTGCTGATTAAGGTGTCAGTCTTAGTTCACACATAAAAAAACTGGTGACAGGTTCCCTTTAAAGCCTAAGGGACCTTGACTTGCACCTATGACAAAACCGAAATCTCTTCCTGTACATAACTGTAATTACATCATACAACTATGGACATGTGTGAATTAGATTTAATTCAGTCATATACTGAACCTAATAAAATAATGCTAAATACTGTAATTAAGTCCATAAATAAATAATTCCACAATATACTGTATATACAAATACATAGTTATAAAATAATACTACTTTACCAGGACCATATATTACCACCATACAGTGAATATATATTACTTTTACTGAAGCAAATGCACTAAACAAACACTAATATTACTAATTTTGCCACTATATAAGGTCTAAATAACACCGCCATACCTTGAACACTACTATTACCACTATATAAGGACTGACTAATATTAACATATTATTACAGAATAGAAAACACCAACCATGGGCTGCAACAGATTTGTGCTATATATTTTTGCTGCAGTTTGCAGTGAGTGCTGCCATCAAAGGAAAGTGTGCAATACAACAGAGGAGAGGAACAGATATATAGCTTTTATTAACATATTTCAGAGTTGATCTATTTAATCTGGTACATAATGAAGGTGTTAGATGAACTCCTAAATGTATTGCTTAATAAAAGCTATATATCTGTTCCTCTGATGGCAGCCCCCATTGCAAACTACAGTTTTTCATGAAAGCATGGCATGTATGGCGGTCAAATTGGAGTAGTGAAGCAGGTGTGCAAAAAACAGACATGCACAGTTAAATATCTACGTTGTTTTCATTTTTATTTTTCCTTTTTCAACCAAATTAAATTCCCTTCCCAAAATGACAAAATAGGAAATTCTAGGTACCTGACCATAATACCAGCACCTGCACAAGGCGCTTTATTGATGAGGAGTGCCGTGCATGTATGTAAAATTTGAAAAGTAAAAGAGATGTGCAAAAAAAAAATTGTTTGCGACACGCACACTTTGTATGGCAGATAGTCGTAATTAAAAGTCTAGATTTTAGTAGAATTTTCTTTTACATGCTTAAAAAAATGATTCCACCTTTAAAAAATGACACAGGAGATACCAAAACTTAGTAAAGCTGGCTGTGACAAGCAAGCACAAGGTCTGACACTGATTTCAGATTTTTTTTTTCTGTAAAAACTATTTTGCTGCCTTGCTCCTGCCTTTTATTGCATTAAAATGAAGAAAAAAATTGTATTTGTAATTTAAATTCAGCAGAACAGATGTCAGCTGCACCATATCACCGATCAATCACATTAAGTATGACACTGTTGCTGCTAGCACCTGCACTATCTCTCTTCCCCTTATAAATTGAATTTCTGTGTTAGGGTATGTGCACACGATGCAGAAATGAAGCAGAAAATTTCTGCATCATTTCTGCATCTCCCTGGCAGAAAAAACGCATGCAGATTGTACATGCGTTTTTCCTGCAGAATACATGCGGATTCACATGCGTTTCCACATGCGTTTCCGCATGTGGATTGACAAGCGCTTTCCAGGCGATTTTAGCATCACCTGGAAAGTGCTTGTGACAACTAGATCACACTATATAAATCCATGCAACCGGCATGGATTTATATAGTGTGACCCGAGAGAGTGGTAAAAATAAAAAATAAATGTATACTTTACCCTCTGATGGCCCGCGCTGTCCTGCTCAATCCGTTCTCCCTCGCCGGCAACTTTGAATTGAAAGACCTGCCGACGTCAGCGTCACGTGACCCGTCACATGACTCTGACGTCAGCGCAGGTCCTTCAACTCACTGCAAAGTGCCGGGAACCAAGCAGGAGCGCAGCGCGGGCCGCCAGAAGGTAAATATACATTTATTTATTATTTTATTCTTTTTTTACAGCTTTTTTAATGGTACCTGGGTGTGGATGAGACTCTCCTCTCATCTACACCCGGGTACCATCCGCACATTAGAACGCGCCAATAGCGCAAGTACAAATGCAGTCTTGCGGAATTGGCGCGTTCTAATGCAAGTCAATGGTGGCGAAAACGCCGCGTTTACGCAAAATTAATTGACATGCTGCGGATTTTTGAGCGCAGCGCTTACGCTGCGGAAAAATCCGCATCATGGGCACAGCACATGCGGATTTCAATTGGGGAACATTGCTGCCCTTCTACCATGCGTTTTTAATGCGTTTCCACGGCATTTACGCAACTGCAAAACCGCCGCGGAAACGCATTAAAAACGCATCGTGTGAACTCAGCCTTAGTCGCACTGCTACTCTCATGTGCTTCAGTGCTGCACATATTACTACTGAGTATTTGTCCAGTATTTTAGGGTGATTGCTTCCTAGCTCTCTTGCTGAGTTGGGAGCTTGATATCATCTTAAAATTTTAACTGACTCTAAAATGGATGCTGCATTCCCTGCCTTGGCTTTTATATTGATGATAATCACTACTGATTGGCTAGACTGTACCATGTGATGTGATGTAATACAATGCATTATGAGGAAGCCTGAGAAGTCACGTCAGCCTTCTGTGGCTTAAGCAATCTTCTGCAAAGTGTAAAATGTTGTTATTTTTTGTGATTTGCGTGAATAGAATCACAAACTATTCAAATTTGCCCGGACATGCGAATTTCAAATAATTTGTCTTCAATTTGATTGGTATCGAATTGATTTGATCATCTCTACTTATAACACATATTGTCTTATGCTATGTACCTTTAGGTAAACTTGTATAGGGCTGAAGACCATAAGAATAAGAAATTCTATTCCAATAGCAGAGTATTTCGCATTTAATTTATTCTATGCAGAGAATTTCTATCCAATGTAACATCACTATTTTGAAGCCTGATGTTTGATTCTTGCTTGGTTGACACAAGTTTTAAAACTCCCATCTACATTAGCATAGAAGATGTAGCATTAAAGAAGTTTTACAGAAATGGATGCCTCATCCAATTTTTGTGTTTACTGCACATTACTAATCTCTGTCTACCAAGGACGTGAGTGACTGACATTGAGATTTAACCAAGGTTTGAGTGCTTCAAAAGCAATGAAAATATCACAGCTTATCTGCAATAGATTTTTTTTTATTTATGACCCATATTCTTACATTAATCTCATTTTAACACATAATAATTTGGCAAGACCATAGTTCAGAGGGTCTTTAGATTTGCAATGCTCCTGCTGTTTTTCCATGTGTGATCAAAACAGAAAAACCTCAATAATTGGTAACAGAAGAAGCAAGAAAAAAAAATCTATAAATTTGTTTTTTGAGCCCATTATGCAGCTGAGAGTGTTTTAATTCCATTAAACTGTTGAAGGTTTTGAAACGTATAAGAAAATCTACTTTACAATAATGAGAGCTAAATGTATATTAAATAAGACAGGAAAAAGACAATCCCTTAAGTATTTTCGTTTCATTTGCTACTTGGCAACAGACTAGAAACTGCTGATTATTTAGCTAGTAATCTTAAAAATTGCAAGTTGATGCAAAATAGATCAAAATTTCCCATGTGAAATATGTATGTCTGGGATTGCATGAGTTATATTTGTCACAGCTTTTGCTGCAGCTTTTGAACCCAACATAGCAGGGATGTCAAAGAGATTAGTCACTACTTTTTTTTATTATTGGCCTATCCTAAGGATAAGCCATCAATATCTGATCGGTGGGGTGTGACACCTGAAACCCTGTTTGGTCAGTTGTTATTGGTGACAACTGATCCAGAAGTTCGCAGATGCTACTGGTAGACAGCAGCCATAGGCGGATTATAATGAGGGCAATCTGGGCTACCGCCCGGGGCCTCGCGCCTCCAGGGACCGCTCCCCCAGCAGCGGCGCACGGCCGCTACTTCTTCGGCCGGGCCAGTACTGCAGCAGTTAACTTCCCTGTGCTGGCCCGACCACGTCACAGCTAGGAGACATGGCCCTGTGTGCGGCCGTGTCTCCTAGCTGTGACGTCATGCAGTGCGCTCCTGGCCTGCACTGCTGCATCGGAGAGGAGCAGGAGGACTGGAGCCAAGCCGGGGGATGGTGATGGTTATGATCTGCAACATGTACTAAGGAAAGATAGGGGAAAGATGTCCCTACTGTAAGACTAAGCTGAATCCCTACGATGTAGCGGGCTGCCTGTTCCTAGTGAACAGACCAGCCTTAGTCCTTGGCTAGTCTGAACGAAGACCTAGGTCCCTAATAGAACTAAGGACTGGAACAAAAATGGGACACCTCCTAACAGAAGTTGTTGCAGAACACAAAAAGACAAACTGACAAAAAGTACTAGAGGTCCCAGAGGACCAAGCGAACTTGACTGAAAAAGGCACAGAAGCACCAGGCTAGAGAGACAGTAAAACACTGAAGTCCAGCACAGCCAGAAGGGCAGAGCTGTAATATAAAGGCAGATGTTCACATGACCGCAAACCACAAGATAGAAAAAACAAACAGGAGGGTTCTAACAGTACCCCCTCTTTTATGAGGATCCTCTGGATCCTCCAGGCCCAGGCCTGTCCGGAAACCTCCTGTGGAAAGCTTTAACAAGCTTAGGAGCAGAGACACCATCCGTCCTTACCCAGAAGTTGTCTTCGGGACCGAAACCCTTCCAGGAGACAAGATACTGTAATCTCCCTCTATGCCATCTAGAATTCAAGAAGCGAGAAATTTCATATTCGCCGTCTTCCACCACAGGAGGAACTGTGACAGTGGGTCCCTATCAGATACACCAGCCTTTTTGAACAAGGAAGCATGAAACACAGGATTAATCTTCCAGGAAGTAGGGACATCCAACCTAACAGCAGACGGGTTAACAACCTGAAGCACTTTAAAAGGACCCACAAACTTAGGACCCAGTTTCTTAGAGGGAATCCTCAACCGCAGGTTCTTCGAGGACAACCAAATCATGTCAGCCACAGTAAACAAAATCTCTTTACGTTTCCTGTCAAAATACTTCTTGGACTTCTTGTTAGCCTCTTGAAGGTTACAACGTACATTAGTCAAAACTCTCTCCAAATCACCGGAAAAATTCTCCTCCTCCGGCACCGCCGACCCCAATTTGGAGAACGAACCAAAAGACGGATGTCTCCCAGTACAACAAAAAAAAGGAGAACACCCAGCAGAGGAGGATGTATGATTGTTAAGAGCAAATTCTGCGAGAGGCAGAAACTCAGACCACACCTCTTGATTGTCCGCCAAAAAACAACGCAAAAACTGTTCAACATCCTGGTTCTTTCTTTCAGTCTGTCCATTCGACTCAGGATGATCACCAGACGAAAATGACAAATGGACTCCCAACCTGTCACAAAAAGCATGCCAAAAGCGAGCCACAAACTGAGGTCCTCTATCAGAAACAATATCTGTGGGAACGCCATGGAGCTTGACAATCTCCTTAACCAACGCCTTAGCGAGTGTCTTGGCACAGGGAACTTAATGAATGGAACCAAATGACACATCTTACTAAAACGGTCCACGACCACCCAGATGACAGTAAAACCCTCGGACACAGAAAGATCAGTAATAAAATCCATAGTGAGATGCGTCCAAGGCGCACTAGGAACCTCCAGAGTGCAAAGCAACCCCACAGCAGGAGTATGTGAAGTCTTTGACCTAGCACACACAGTACACTGACGCACCCACTTGATGACTTTCTTCTGCCATCCAGGCCACCAAAAACTGCGACTGATAAGTCTCTTAGTCTCCGAAACTCCTGGATGACCTGCCAACCGAGACTCATGACACTCCACAAACAAATCTCTCCTAACGGCTCTAGGCACGAACAACCTCCCATGGGGAGTGTTAGATGGAGCATCATCTTGAGCATTCAGAATCCCATTCTCCAAAACGGAGTCCAAAGCCGCCACCACAACTCCATTCTGTAAAATGCTCTCCTCCTCCTCGGCACTGACCGTAGGAGAGAAGCTGCCAGATAAAGCATCGACTTTAACATTCTTAGTACCAGGGATATAGGTAACAGAAAAATGAAACAGAGAAAAGAAAAGTGCCCACCTAGCTTGACGGGCATTCAAGCGCTTGGCAGCATCCAGATAGATCAAATTCTTATGATCTGTGAAAACCTGAATAGGAAATCTAGCGCCTTCCAAAAAATGACGCCAATGTTCAAACGCAAGTTTAATAGCCAGCAACTCCCGATTTCCAACATCATAATTCAGTTCGGTTTCCAAATTTTTTTTCAAAAAGAAGGCACAAGGATGTACTCCACCCTTGTTCTCCTGAGACAAAACTGCTCTGACGCACACCGATGAAGCATTGACCTCGACCAAAAAAGACTTGGTCTCATCAGGCTGCATAAGGATAGGGGCAGAACTGAACCTCTCTTTGAGATACTCAAACGCTTCAATGGCCTCAGTAGTCCACTGGGCCGTATTCGCACCTTTCCTGGTGAGATTGGTTAGAGGTTTAACAATTACAGAAAAATTCTTAATGAATTCCCTGTAATAATTGGCAAAACCCAAAAATCTCTGTATAGATTTCAAACCAATAGGTCTAGGCCATTCCTGCACAGCCTGAACCTTCACAGGGTCCATCTCAAAGCCCTCGCTGGAGACAATGTAGCCCAAAAAACTAATTTTCTGCACAGCGAACTCACATTTCTCCAGCTCAGCAAAGAGTGAATTATCACTCAATAACTGCAAAACTTCACGTACACTCTGCCAATGGGACTCTAGATCTGGTGAATAAATCAAAATGTCATCCAAATACACAACCACATTCTTACCTATCAATGGTCTCAGGATGTCATTAATAAGGTTCTGAAAAAATGCAGGTGCATTGGTAAAACCAAAAGGCATCACCAGATTCTCAAAATGACCTACTGGAGTGTTAAAAGCAGTTTTACATTCATCACCCTCCTTCACACGTAACATATTGTATGCCCCCCGGAGATCAATTTTGGAGAACCACTTAGCTCCCACTAACTGGTTAAACAAGTCAGGAATTAACGGCAATGGGTAGGAATTGCGTACGGTAATCTTATTAATTTCTCGAAAATCCAGACAAGGACGTAAACCGCCGTCCTTTTTTTTAACAAAGAAGAATCCAACTGCCACAGGCGACTTAGAAGGTCTAATGTGACCAGCAGCCAGGCTAGTCTGTATGTACTCCTCCAAGGCTTTTCTTTCAGAGATAGCCAGATTAAACAAGCGGCTTTTGGGAAGAGTAGCACCCGGAACAAACTCAATGGAGCAATCATAATCCCTATGAGGAGGTAAAACTTGCGACTCCTCCTCTGCAAAAACCCTCCAAAAATCTTGAATAGGTACCGGTAATTCCCCTTTTTCCACAGCCGCAATGTGACCATTACAACATTTATCATAGCACTTCGGACTCCAAGACTTAATCACATTAGTAGACCAGTGCAATAAAGGATTGTGCAGTCTTAACCAAGGCAATCCTAGAACAACTGGAGAAGGCAAATTATCCAAAACAACCAAGTCCAAAATTTATTGGTGAACTCCATTGATAGTGAGGGGAAATGCAGCAGTCTTGTGAGTAATACATTTCAAAGGAGTGCTATCAATTGCAACCACAGAAATAGGTGATGACAAAGGTTTGGATTTCAATTTAAGGTTTTCCAAAAACCCTTTATCAATCACATTAAGTGTTGAACCACAATCCACAAATACCTGAAATTCAATCAAATCTCCCTGCAGAGTAGTGCTCCCAGAAAGAAACACTCCTGCAGAGCGTAAACAAGCTATACGGGTGTAACTGACCTTTTTTTTTCTTTACTTAAACGACGCTCACAATACTTAATCAAATGGTCAGCTTTACCACAATAAAGACACAATCCCTCGGCGAATCTCCGGTTTCTTTCTTGAGAGTGGAGTGACATCGCGCCAACCTCCATCGGTTCCCCGCCGTCAGAGCAGATTTTCTGGGGACTAGGATCTGACATTACAGGAGTCTTTACCTCATTGAGCCTGCACCTCAGTCTCCTGTCTATACGAACAGCTAACTGCATAGCTTCCTGCAGAGTCTCAGGTGCAGGGAATGCAATTAGCAAATCCTTAACCCTTTCACTCAGACCAGCAAGAAATAAACATCTCAATGCCGGATCATTCCACTTAACTTCTGAAGCCCATCTCCTGAAGTGTGTGCAATAATTTTCAACATCATCTGACTCCTGATTCAAACGTCTAAGTTCAGATTCAGCTGATTAGATACGATCAGGATCGTCATGTAATAGCCCCATAGCAGAAAAAAAATTCTTCAACAGACCTTAAACACGAATCATTAGGCTGGAGAGAAAAGGCCCACCCCTGTGGTTCATTGCGCAAAAGTGACATAATAAAACCAATGCGCTGTGATTCATTCCCAGAGGACCTTGGTCTCAAACAAAAATATAACAAACAAGCTTTTTTAAAGGAAAATAAATCTTGCTGTTTACCATAAAAATATCAGGCAGTCCTACCTTGGGTTCGACAAAATGCGCTCCAGGACAGCTACTCACGTGTTGCTGAAGCTTGGCCACCTCCAGAGACAATCCCTGCAGGCGTTGAGCCAAATCCTGGATGGAAACCATACTGATCCCCGAATTTCTTTCCTTTTAGTTTTTTGGGCTGGACTTACTGTTATGATCTGCAACATGTACTAAGGAAAGATAGGGGAAAGCTGTCCCTACTGTAAGACTTAGCTGAATCCCTACGATGTAGCAGGCTGCCTTTTCCTAGTGAACAGACCCGCCTTAGTCCTCGGCTAGTCTGAACGAAGACCTATAGAATTAAGGGAGGGGTCCCTAATAGAACTAAGGACTGGAACAAAAATGGGACACCTCCTAACAGAAGTTGTTGCAGAACACAAAAAGACAAACTGACAAAAAGTACTAGAGGTCCCAGAGGACCAAGCGAACTTGACTGAGAAAAGCACAGAAGCACCAGGCTAGAGAGACAGTAAAACACTGAAGTCCAGCACAACCAGAAGGGCGGAGCTGGAATATAAAGGCAGATGGTAACACGTCCGCAAACCACAAAATAGAAAAAACAAACAGAAGGGTTCTAACAGTGAGTGTGTATGAGTGTGTGAGAGTGTGTGAGAGTGTGTGAGAGTGAGTGAGAGTGTGTGAGAGTGAATGAGTGTGTGTGTGTGCAGGCAGATATCATTGTGTGATGTCTGTTTATATGTATTTTTGTGTTTCAAATGTGTTTATGCGTGTATGTATGTGTATGTCTGTATATGTTTGTGTGTGTGCGTGACTGCGTGCGGCCTCCTGCTGAGTATAAATGGCGCCATGTGGCCTCCTGCTGTGTATAGATGCCGCCGTGCGGCCTCCTGCTGTGTATAGATGGCTACGTGCGGCCCCCTGCTGTGTATAGATGGCACCACGCGGCCCCCTGCTGTGTATAGATGGCACCGTGTGGCCTCCTGCTGTATATAGATGGCTACGTGCGGCCTCCCGCTGTGTATAGATGGTTACGTGCGGCCTCCCACTGTGTATAGATGGCTACGTGTGGCCTCCCGCTGTGTACAGATGGCTAAGTGAGGCCTCCCGCTGTGTATAGATGGCACCGTACGGCCTCCCGCTGTGTATAGATGGCTACGTGCGGCCCCCTGCTGTGTATGGATGGCACCGTGCTGCCTCCTGCTGTGTATAGATGGCCACGTGCGGACCCCTGCTGTGTATAGATGGCACCGTGCGGCCTCCTGCTGTGTATAGATGGCTACGTGTGGCCCTCTGCTGTGTATAGATGGCACCGTGCGGCCCCCTGCTGTGTATAGATGGCACCGTGCGGCCTCCTGCTGTGTATAGATGGCTACGTGCGGCCTCCTGCTGTGTATAGATGGCTACGTGCGGCCTCCCGCTGTGTATAGATGGCTATGTGTGGCCTCCAGCTGTGTATAGATGGCTATGTGCGGCCTCCCACTGTGTATAGATGGCTACGTGCGGCCTCCCGCTGTGTATAGATGGCACTGTGCGGCCTCCCGCTGTGCATAGATGGCACCGTGCGGCCTCCTGCTGTGTATAGATGGCTACATGCGGCCTCCTGCTGTATATAGAAGGCTACGTGTGCTCCATATTGAGTCATACAATTAATGTAAGGCTATGTGCCCACGATGCAGAAATGGTCCGGATTTTTTTTGAGCGTTTCTGTATCTTCCTGGCAGAAAAAACGCATGTGGATTGTACATGCGCATTGTACATGCGTTTTTCCTGCCAGGGACAAGCCGAAGTGAAGCGTTCTTCACATGCATTTCTTTTCTGCATTCGGGTTGACAAGCGCTTTCCAAGCGATTTTAGCATCACTTGTAAAGTGCTTGACAACTTGGTCACACTATATAAATCCATGCAACCTCTTCTCCAAACCCGGGTGTTATGCACACGCCCGGGCTAAGCGGCGTGTGCGTGTGATTGGTAGTGATTCCACTGGACCGTGCCGGAGAGTGAATGCCTGGAGGGGCGTGACTAGGTATTCACCCGATCCGACCAGGGTCGCACGACGGCATACGACGCCAGTGCACCAAGGAGGAACCGAGCAGAGGGACCAGGTGCTACTCCAGGACAGACCCCGGACACGGCTGTTGACCCACACAGGGGAATACAGGAACAGGCTGGTAGGCTGGCACACAGACTGGTGGGTATAGGCAGGCACGACTGGTATGCAGGCAGGCGGGTATGCAGGCAGGGGGGTAAAGGCAAGCACAGCTAGAGTGCAGACAGGGAGGCACTAGCAGGTAGGAACACAGGCGGGATAGGACCCAGTACACACCGGGACACAGGAACAATACAGGCAAAGGGGTACAGGCAAGCACGGCTAGAGTGCAGACAAGGCTGAGCAGGGAGGACAGGGCTCTGTTCACACGGAACAGACAGGAAGGGAAAGACAGAGCCAGACACCCACAGGGTACTTGCAGTGAAGTAGCGAGTGGACCACAAACTCACAAACGGGAGTACAGAGACAACTGGCAGGAGTTAGGTACGAGTTCAGACTCTGCAGAAAAAGGAAGGGAACGGACATAGAGGCAAAAACAGGTAAAGGATAGGAGAGAGTTCAGACTGGAACTGAGTGTACGGAGGAGACCGACACTGCAGCGGGATACAGGAGCGGGTCTGGGAATACTGCCCCCAGAGAGGCGGGACGAACAGGCAAGGAGCGTGTTCAGACAGGACAGACAAGATACAGGAGCGGGTCTAGGTAATCGGCCCCTAGAAGGCAGGAGGAACAGGCTAGGAGCGTGTTCAGACAGGACAGACAAGAGAACACAGAAAGGACTCAGTTCAGACACGGGAACTAATACCGAAAAGCAGGAGACATACAGGACTCAGTTCAGACACGGGAGCTGAAACCGCAAAGCAGGAGAAATACAGGACTCAGTTCAGACACGGGAGCTGATACCGCAAAGCAGAAGACATACAGGACACAGTTCAGACACGGGAGCTGATACCGCAAAGCAGGAGACATACAGGACTCAGTTCAGACACGGGAACTGATACAAAAAGCAGGAGACAAGAGACGGGACCTGGCACCTTCAGAGTGCAAGCACACACTGAAGGAAACACTATGCTCAGGCAGGGATAGAAGGGAGCTGCTGAGCTATATACCAAGTGACAGACAGCAATAGGCTGAGGACGCACAAGGGGTGTGACCCACAGCAGGTACAAAAGGCAGGAAGTGATCGGGCGCCGCCCTTAAGCAGCAGAAACAGACACAAACAGACAGCATGGAGGGAAGCCAGAGAGACATTCTGGACAGGAGATCAAGTGCGCCCTCTTGCACAGTGGGAGATGGACCACCATGCAAGGACGCCGCCAGGTATGTTACACCGGGTACCATTCGCACATTGAAACGCTTGGATTTCGCATGTACAGATGCAGTGATGCAGATTACATGCTTTTCAATGCAAGTCAATGGCGGCGAAAATGCTGCGCTTCCGCAAAATAATTGGTAATGCTGCGGATTTTTCCGCAATGATAATCCGCAGCAGAAATTTCGGCAGCATGTGCACAGCACATGCAGATTATCATTTGGGAACATGGCAGGCCTTCTACCAAGCGTTTTTTAAGCGTTTCTGCTGCGGAATTGCCGCTGCGGAAATGCTTAAAAAACGCATAGTGGGCACACAGCCTAAAAAAAATTATTATAATTAATATTGTGCCAAATTAATTTCACGTGAACTATCACATGATCTATCACAGGGGATCATGTGACATGTGATACATCAGGTGTGTGTGTGTGTGTTTGGGGGGTGTGGGGCCGAGCCTTCTAAACTGCCCTTGCTACTCTTAATCCACCCCTGACAGCAGCTCTGTCAAAACTGTAGTGGCCGTGGCCGGGTACTAAAGATCCACCTTCTATGCATGTGACTAGGGAATGGACCTGTAGTACCTGGATGCAGCCACTATAGAAATGATGGAGCTGATGTGTTTCGACTATCATTGGTGCCAGGTTTCGCACACCACCGATCAGATATTTGTCGCTCATCCATCATTAAAAAAGTAGTGGCCAAACCCTTTCAAACAAAAGCAATATTTTGTAGTTAATTGCTAAGAAGTAGACAGAGTGTCCTGATTTAGAAGTAATTAGAGCATGCTATCGCCCACATTTATAAAGCAGCTTACCCCAGTTTTTGGCATAAGCCGAGTCCCCAAAAATGTCGTCATTTGCACAAAAATTTGTAATAAATTGCAATTTGTACAAACTTTTTGCTCCGTAATTGCTAAAAATTGAAAGACTGGGCAGTTTTGACATTTCAGCCCCTTTTTCTTTTGTTTAATATGGTTGAATCAGTAGAATATGCCTAATCTGAGGATTAATTAAGCATTTTGTGTTGTTTTTGCTATTTTACGCTGATTTTGCCAATTATAAAAAGTGCTATCTGGCATCATTAACTATGCAAATAAGATTTGAGCAAGATTTATTCATTTAGAACCTTAAAAAGTTACAAAAAGGTTGCAAATTAACTCACGTAGGTGGTGGCATAGAAAGATAAGTTGAAGAAAATAGATTTAATTAGAACAAATTGATCGAGAAAGAAGGTTTTAGGTAGAGAAATAGGTGTCACACTATGTTAGTCAGGGACAGTCAGACAGTATATCTGCTGGTGTCAGTGCTGCATTCACACTCGGTCAATTAGTCTGCTCTGAGTTCAAGTAAAGTGATAATTTAGTACTACATAACTAAAATGAAGGAATTGGTTAATTCTGCGCTGCTGGTAGGAAGGATAGAATGGAGAAGAAATGTCCAGGAATGTGGTTTTAATAGTCAATGCGCTTCGAAGTTCCAAACTTCTTCATCAGGACAAAACCTCTGACTTCGAAACGCGTTGACTATTAAAACCACATTCCTGGACAATTTTTCTCCATTTTATCCTTCGTACCGGCAGTGCAGAATTAACCCATTCATTCCTTTTAGTTTTTTCCAAGTCGTGGGTCTGCAGCAGCCTTGAGCCTTCTTGTGGTTGTGAATACACAACCACACCAGGTAAGTACCATTGCTTTTGGTCTCCCCTTTGTTACTGAGGTAAAACCCTATTGTGATTTTTGTTATTCCAGTTTATTCAAATTAATTTAGTACTACGTGATATTTATAGCTGATTTAAACAACGCTTATATTATTAAAGGCTTTTAAAATTTTGTGCGACACCTGTCAGTCACAGTGTGGGAAAGACAAAGTGCAACACGAAGGGATGAGGGGAAGTGAGCCCATACACTAGGAAAAGAGGGAGAGTGGAGACCTCCTAGGCTGATCTAATAACACCATGTGTCCCCTACCGTCCCTATATTGGTTCCTCACCAATCGCTGAACAGGAAACCAAAGCCCTGTATCCCCCTAGAGCTAGGCCCTGGATAAGGAAGGGGGGTGAACTCTGGTCAGTCGCCACTAACAACAAAAGACAACAAGGGAGACAAACACAGGGGGAAGCAACTTAGCTTGAGCCGACTTCAGAGAGATTACACCAAACGTCCTCCAAGCACCAGAGAGGAAGAAAACAGACTGCAATAGCTCCAAGCCTTCACAAGGGAACATGTGAATATCACTGTCCCGTCCCTGCAGCAGACTGAAAGTATTTAAACACCCAGGCCAGGGTGTCAATCAGAGCAGTAGGGAGGTAGCCGCTGGTTCCTAAAGTAAGACAGATTTAAGAAGGCTTCTGTGATGCCAAACTAAGTGACCTTCTGCAAGCAGCTGCAGAACGACTGGCTGCTACATCTGACGCACCCGTGACAAGACCACACTATTTTGTACCTGTCACTGTGAAATGTGTTACTGTGCACCCAATATTGCCATTTGCATTTTTTGCATCAAACTAGTAGATTTAAATGGGTTTTCCAGTTTTGGGATACCTCTGACACCAGATTGTAGTTTTTTACAAAAAAACCTGTCCTTTACTCACCCTCCCTTGGTGCAGCACTTAATCTCAGCCACTGCTGCCTATTATTGTCTGCAGCACTGATGATGTCATGTCAACAGTGTGGCAGCCAATCAATGAGCTCAGCAGCTCTAAGCGTCTCTTGCCGTCAACTTAGGCAGAGCCGCTGAGCTCAGGTACTAGGTGAAGTGCTGTGGACGTCATGTCGACAACAACAGACACTGGGAGTGGTGACTCATTGCTGGACCCAGGAAGGGTAAGTAAAGGACACTTTGTTTCTTCAAAACAAACTACAGCCTGAGCACAGGGGTTTTCAAAAACCAGAAAACCCTATTAAACACTGCCATTCATTTTTGTTTAGTTTTGTTTCTTTTTTTTTATAATTTTGTGTAATATTATTTTCTCCAAAAGGGATAATTTTTTGACTATTTATTTATTTATTTAAAAAAAAAAAGCATAAAAAACCAAGCATGGCAGTGTGTTATTAAACAGGCGGTTTATTTCCCCCAGCTGTTAGGCTGTGTGCCCACTATGCGATTTATAAGCGTTTCCGCAGCGGCAATCCTGCTGCAGAAACTCTTAAAAAACGCTTGGTAGAAGGTCTGCCATGTTCCCCAATGATAATCTGCATGTGCTGTGCACATGCTGCGGAAATTTCTGCTGCGGATTATCATTGCGGAAAAATCCGCAGCACTACCAATTATTTTGCGAAAGCGCGGCGTTTTTGCCGCTATTGACTTGCATTGGAACGCATGTAATCCGCATCACTGCATCTGTACATGAAGAATCCATGCGTTTCAATGTGCGGATGGTACCCAGGTTTGGAGAAGAGGAGACTCTCCTCCGGACCCGGTTACCATAGTACCTGTTAAATAAAGAATAAAATAAAAAATATACATTATACTTACCTTCTGATGGCCCCCGGTGTCTTTATCCGATGCGTCTTGGCTTGGTGGCAGCTCGAGATGGTCTAAAAAGGCCCTGCCATGACGTAATTTAGTCATGTGACGGGTCACGCGACTACTGACGTTGGCAGGTCCTTTAGTCTACCGCGAGCTGCCGGCAAGCCAGGACGCATCGGATAAAGACACCGGGGGCCATCAGAAGGTAAGTATATATTTATTTTTTCATTTTTTAACATTCTTTCGATCACACTATATAATTCCATGCCGGTTGCATGGATTTATATAGTGTGACCAACTTGTCAAGCACTTTCCAAGTGATGCTAAAATCGCTTGGGAAGCGCTTGTCAACCCGCATGTGGAAATGCATGTGAAGAACACTTCACATCCACTTGTCCCTGGCAGGAAAAACGCATGTACAATCCGCATAAGAAACGCTCAGGAAAAATCCGGAGCATTTCTGCTTTGTGGGCACATAACCTAACTTAGACATTGCTAAGGCTATCTTTGCATTAAAGAGCTAGAAATGGATTAGATACAGTTCTAGGAGACTTTAGAGAATCATACATATCATTTCATATCATTTCAGGGCAGTTTGAGACTTTGGAGCACTTTCAATTAATGCTGAATTGATTCAGTCTGAATGAAATATTTTGGTTGAATTGAACAAATCAAACCTAAAATGACTTCCTCACCCTAATGGTGAATAATAAATAAATAATTTTTTATAGTGCATTTAGAAAAATATTTATAGCATATTTGGCATTGTCGCATATGCGTTGACCTGTAGAATAAAAGTAATATGTTATTAATATGTTATTTATGCTTTATGGTGAACATCTGTGATGGTCTAGAAGGTTAATATACTTTCCTCTAGATCAATGGGTCATTTGACAACTGTATAGGCATCATGAACAGAATGCTTATTTTACATGACAACTTTGCCATTGCTAAATAAAAACAGGGAAAAAGTTGTTACTCTCTATGTCGCTGATTTTCCCAAGATTACGGTGTTACGGGCATAAATCCTGAGCTGGCATAAGCTTCAAGCCTCCAAGCATTAGAGATACTGATGTGAACTAGATAAAGTACTGAAATCCATAAATCAGTTTTTTGGGTGCATTTGTAAGAAAAGAAGCAAAGTAAATATAACCGATTAATTCCTAACCTTTAGCAAGTAACATGTAACTGGTGTGCATGCATTTGATAGGTAAAAAATAAGACTGCAATGTACAAATGTTTAACAAAACTTTCTCAAGATCTTTTGTAGAATATTTTTCTAAATCTGTACTGGCAAAATGATATTGAACCATTTCCATAGATGTATTTCGAGATACTGTACATTCCATATTTTAATGGAGAACAGCTTTATTCACTTATCGTACTTTGAATAGATTAGATTTAATACAAGAAAATATAAAAATGTGCCTTTAATATTTACTTGATGACTACACTGTAGGATGAATCACTTGTTTTACCCACAAAGTTTGAGAAACATGAAATAGGCAAAGTCCAAGATGAAATCTCAATCATGACACAAAATAAAGGTCTACAGTTTAACTCTGGCCATAGACACGAAATTAAACTAATAATCTGACTATTATTAGTCCAGACAATGCCTAATGTGGGGGACAGTAAGAAAACACCACTATTTTTGGAGTTACTGTAATCTAAAAGTCCCAACTTACTACTAAGTCTCAATTTACTACTGTACCAAAAATTCTCCATGACATTTCAAAGCTTCGACAGGTTGTCTGACGGTTGTCATTTGTACTAGAGAAAATCAAAGTCAGTGTTGCATTGATTTGCATTTTTTAAAAAAATTCTTGGTGTATTCAATTTGCCTGAAACTGATTCACTTATTTCTAACTTTAGCACTTAGGGCCAAGTGCCCTGCATTTATGGAGCAGGCACAATGAAATTAATAAAATATTGAAAAACAAAATAATATAAAAAAACTCATAAAAATCTTTTTTTTACTTTATAGATTGCTATATTAGGTAAAAAATAAGATAAAAATAAATCAAAATTAGTTATTGTTTATTGTTAGTTGGTTTGACTTCATCCATAACGCCCCAAACTACAAAATTACTACATTAATTACTATGCATGGTGAGATTTCTATGTTCACCTTAAAAAGTATGAAATAAAATATTATCTAAAGAGTACATGTATCCCTAATTTTCCCCCTCAAAAACAAACCCTTAACTGTGTCAACATAAAAAAAAAAATGTTATGGCTCTTAGAAAATAACGTAATAATAGTTTTGTAAAAAAATAAAAGCCAAAAACTATATATTGGGTGGTGTCTTAATCACAATGACCTGAAGAATAAAGTTAGCATGTCATTTACACTGCACCGTCAAATGTGAGATCCACAAAACAAAAGTAATAAATTTGCATAATTAGATTTTTTCACCCCCCACCGTAAAAAAAAAACCTTTATTTAATTAAATATAATACTTGGCCTTGACAAGACTTTACTGATATAGTCATGTCTAGACTACACGTGTTGACTACATGCGGATTTTACCCATCTAACGCATCTATGTGAAAGTCCGCACAAAAGCTTCATATATTGTTGCAAATTTAAAAAACACACCACAGTATGCATAGTGAAAAAAAAGAACAGCAGGCATGAAATTTCAATAAATTCCATCCACTTTGCTGGAACTGTAAGACGCTATATAGTTTTGTGCCATGAAAATACGCACCATATTTGTAAAGTCCTGAATAGCCCCTTTCAGTACTAGGTTGGATTCTCTTAAAAACATATTCTTTAATTTCCCTTTTCATATTTGTTTTTTAATTGTCTCTGCGAAGACCTTTCGCAGAATTAATGAAAGATATACAGCTGTTTTCCCATATTTTGTTTCCTAATTTTAATATATACTGCAACTATTATTAACCCAAATATTATGCATGTTATAGCTGATTTAGTGGCATTGCCAGATGTGACGTTTCTAATATTAATTTTGTGAGAAAAAGCAAAAGATCTTAAAACTATGGGAAATAATGTAGGAGAAATCCGACAGCAATTATTTTCTCTATTTTCTTATAAAATGCTTCACCCATGCTGAGACAACTTCATTAATTAAAGACAACTTCAATTATCTTGTTCATTCTATTACTGCCTGCTTTACTTTTCAAAAAAGCCTTGTCCAAAGCCTTGGACAAGGGCACATAGTAATGACATGTTCCCATCTAGACAATTCTTTTTTAAATGTTTAGGAAAATGAGTAAAATGTGTAGCGTATTTGTCATCTTTGTTGAAATTTGCTGACATTCAATTTTCCAAGACTTGTAATGTGTTCTCAGTGTGTATTTTTATATGTTGCTGATTTGTAATCACATGCTGAGTTCTAACCAGAATTTTGAATGTCATGAAAAAAAACACAGCAAAAGTGAAAAATCAAAGGTTATTTCTAAAATCACAAGTTATCCCATATCAGTTGGACAGAGGGTAACTCTTTTTTTACTTAACCTTCGTCCGGCTGAGTTGGTACAATTCTAACTATTCCGTTTTAAAATTGCAATAACTTTTTTTCGAAAAGCCGTAGAGGGCTGAAATTTCGTGACATCTCTGCAGTTTTGATCCAGAATTTATTGGCCAAATTTCAATAAAATATCTCCACCCCCTTCCGAGATAAGGGGTCGAGATATTTTTGCATCCATAACAAGCTGCATAGGTACAAATGTACCCTCATATATTTTGAATGAAGATAATGTAAGGAAAAAAGAATAATATTTTTTTTTAATGATAATGCTATTTTATTATTATAAACAAGTAAAAAAACTGTTCATTTACATTATAAAAGAAAATGTAAGAAACTTTTTTATTGATTTTCTTCGCAAGTAATGCATGTTGTCTTTGCTACCGAGTGTTCATCGCAAATGGGTTTCACACAAACCACACAAGACTTTCTAGTCTTACGTTGTTTTCGCAGACATAGCAACTACCAACAACAGGGGAGGGTCCACGACTACCATGAGGTATTTGAGGGCCAGCTGCTGCTTGCGATGCTACCAGAATGCATCGTCCAAGCACCATTTCTACTGCACCTCGAAGAAAATGGTTTCTCATCATCATTCGGTTTGTACTACGATCTTCAATTGCAGGCATACACAGCTCATTTGCGAGATCTTTCAGGAACTTTCTTCGTTGATCCTTTGTCCTGATGCTTGGATTGTGTTCTCTGTAGATGATGTAGGATGCTAACCCAGTGACATCAATCATATTGTAGAAAAATGCCAGAGGCCAACGTAATGTTCGTCGTTTCACAGTGTACTCTCCCAACATTTTATCCATAACATCAACTCCGCCTTTTGTTGTAGTATTTTATTATCTCTGGCTTGGCTGCTAGTGTCTCTTCAACTTCTCTCGGCATGTGCATAGATGATAGAAGCACGACTGATTTGTTCTTCTTTGGTACATATGAACAGACAGTTGCATCATGATTGTAGGCAAAATTTGTCGAGTTTACAGGCCTTTCTTTGGCAGGCTGCATGTTGCTAGGTAGGAACCTTTTGTTTTTTCTCACTGTACCAACTAGTGTCATGTTCCAGGAGTTCAATACCTTAGCTAGTTCCATGGTTGTAAAGAAGTTATCGGTGGTGACATTTCTTCCAGAGCCTTTATACGAGCTCACTAGGTCCAATACTGTTCGTTCACCAATGTTTACTTGTCGAGGACCATCTGTTGGTTTCCCAGTGTAGAGCTGACCTTGTAATGGGTAGGCCTTTGACGAGTCACAAGCCCAGAAAATCTTTATGCCATATTTAGCTGGTTTTGAAGGTATATACTGGGTAAATTTAGCATGGCCTCTAAATGGAAATAATTGCTCGTCGACGTTGATACAATTATATGGCTTGTAGGCTCTCTCCAGATTTCTGTTCAGCATTGTCCAGATGTCCCGTATTGGTGCAGCTTTATCTGTTTGCACACGTTCTGCACGTGTATTTTCGTTGTCAAATCTGATAAATCTGAGTATCATCTTGAAGCGGTCACGAGACATGGCTGCACGTATAAGAGGCAGAGCAGCAACATTCCACATTTCCTCCAGATTCTCTTTGTTGTCTCTGTGCACACCAGCAGCAATCAGTATGCCCAAAAATGCATGGAGTTCAGTTTCAGTAAATTGCTTGAATGTTTTTTGTGGTGGCCGTTCAGAAGAATCAGGAAAACGTTGTACCAGTTCGTTATTGTAAGCATCACAAACTCTCTTGGCCTTTCGATTTGTTTCTCGTAATATGATGTCACACATCTCGGTAGTCATGATTGACTTGAATAGCTGTATTGCTGTATACAGGTTGCTGATTGCTGCAGGGCCACATCTTTGCATTTTTAAACTTCAGCGGAATCCTGAGAACAAAGGAAGAGTTCCGAAGCATTTTTAAACTTCAGCGGAATCCCGAGAACAATGGAAGAGTTCCGAGGCATTTTTAAACTTTAGCGGAATTCCGAGAACAATGTAAGAGTTCCGAAGCATTTTTAAACGTCAGCGGAATTCCGAGAACAATGGAAGAGTTCCGAAGCATTTTTAAATGTCAGCGGAATTCCGAGAACAATGGAATAGTTCTGAAGCATTTTTAAACGTCAGCGGAATTCTGAGAACAATGGAAGAGTTCCGAAGCATTTTTAAACTTCAGCAGAATTCCGAGAACAAAGGAAGAGTTCCGAAGCATTTTTAAACTTCAGCAGAATTCCGAGAACAATGGAAGAGTTGCGAAGCATTTTTAAACTTCAGCAGAATTCCGAGAACAATGGAAGGGTTCCGAAGCATTTTTAAACTTCAGCGGAATTCCGAGAACAATGGAAGAGTTCCGAAGCATTTTTAAATGTCAGCGGAATTCCAAGAACAATGGAAGAGTTCCGAAGCATTTTTAAACGTCAGCGGAATTCCGAGAACAATGGAAGAGTTCCGAAGCATTTTTAAATTTCAGCGGAATTCCGAGAACAATGGAAGAGTTCCGAAGCATTTTTAAACTTCATCAGAATTCCGAGAACAATGGAAGAGTTCCGAAGCAAATTTAAACTTCAGCAGAATTCCGAGAACAATGGAAGAGTTCCGAAGCATTTTTAAACTACAGCGGAATTCCGAGAACAATGGAAGAGTTCCGAAGCATTTTTAAACTTCAGCGGAATTCCGAGAACAATGGAAATGTTCCAAAGCATTTTTAAACGTCAGCGGAATTCCGAGAACAATGGAAGAGTTCCGAAGCATTTTTAAACATCAGCGGAATTCCGAGAACAATGGAAGAGTTCCGAAGGATTTTTAAATGTCAGCGGAATTCCGAGAACAATGGAAATGTTCCGAAGCATTTTTAAACGTCAGCGGAATTCCGAGAACAATGGAAGAGTTCCGAAGCATTTTTAAACATCAGCGGAATTCCGAGAACAATGGAAGAGTTCCGAAGCATTTTTAAATGTCAGCGAAATTCTGAGAACAATGGAAATGTTCTTTGTCGTAGGACATTACGAGATTTAGTTTGTGCATTTGGCAGTGGATCACTACACCATTGAGTTTTATCCTTAGCAGTCCAAATGTCGCCTGCACTTTGAGGCACAGACTCATCCTCAACACTTTCGTCTGAGTCGTATTCTTTTTCCTGCTCTATGACCATTTCTTGTTCAATGTCTGAATCTTCTTCAGTAACATTCACTTGTGGTACATAGTTTTCATCATCAGATGCAACATATGGTTCTTCCTCATGCTCAGAATCAGATTCTTCTAGCATTCACATTATTTCGTCAGACGTAAATCTGTAAATATGAAAAAATGAAAAATAAATAATTTTCCGAAATACTACACAATACTACATTATTGGCTTTTCACAAAATGATACTAACCTGCAAACACGTTTTCTTGGATTATGGCGGAAACTAGATCCAGCATCACTATCACTCATGATGACTTGGTAGATGAATTTTGGCTTCGTAATTTAGTTCAGTAACACGTGGCAAGTAGAATGAAACTCGATTCTAAAGTGCAGATAAAAAAGTAGATTACTTCTAGTGATAATTATTTATAAATGTCATTTATATATTATGTAAACCGTATACGGTTTCAGAATTTTCATTCCATCTTCGACTGTTTTTTCGACCAATAGGAAAATTGTAACAGAGCCACCATCTTTATTTTGCGCTGAATATAAGTAAAACATCGTAAAACAATATGTAGATACTAATTATTATCCATTTTTCATATAAAAATCATACCTATAGTGATAAGTTTCATACAAAATATATGTAAGCCAAGTCCAGGCTCAAAGACAATTTCTGACTGTTCTGTCCCCACATAAGGCAAATGAAGGTATAACTGGCTGTTAGATGCTGTGAGACTTTCCTACCTTCGCATCCAAGAAATTGAAGACTTCACAAGCCTAGAAATGTGTGTGCTCACAGCAATGAGATGAACAGCAAAATGGCTACTGAGAGGAGGGAGGCAGAAAGAGAAATAGAAGCCACTCCCAGTTTGAATTAACTTAATTGACAGCAACATAAGTGAGCAGTAACAACACTGGCCAATAGATATTAGCATAACATTTGTAGCTGAATGAACTTTAGTTTCTGAAACCAAGTAAAGGAGAAAGTCTTCCCACAGTGGAGGTATATATGAAGGTACAATTGTACCTCTGCAGCCTGTTAACGTTGTAAAATTATGCAGCCTGACGCAGGTTAAACGTCAGCGGAATTCCGAGAACAATGGAAGAGTTCTGAAGCATTTTTAAATGTCAGCGGAATTCCAAGAACAATGGAAGAGTTCCGAAGCATTTTTAAACTTCAGCGGAATTCCGAGAACAATGGAAGAGTTCCGGAGCATTTTTAAGCTTCCTCAGAATTCCGAGAACAATGGAAGAGTTCCGAAGCATTTTTAAACTTCAGCGGAATTCCGAGGACAATGGAAGAATTCCGAAGCATTTTTAAACTTCAGCGGAATTCCGAGAACAATGGAAGAGTTCCGAAGCATTTTTAAACGTCAGCGGAATTCTGAGAACAATGGAATAGTTCCGAAGCACTTTTAAATGTCAGCGGAATTCCGAGAACAATGGAAGAGTTCCGAAGCATTTTTAAACTTCAGCAGAATTCCGAGAAGAATGGAAGAGTTCTGAAGCATTTTTAAACTTCAGCAGAATTCCGAGAACAATGGAAGAGTTGCGAAGCATTTTTAAACTTCAGCAGAATTCCGAGAACAATGGAAGAGTTCCGAAGCATTTTTAAACTTCAGCGGAATTCCAAGAACAATGAAAATGTTCCGAAGCATTTTTAAACATCAGCAGAATTCTGAGAACAATGGAAGAGTTACGAAGCACTTTTAAACTTCAGCAGAATTCCGAGAACAATGGAAGAGTTCTGAAGCATTTTTAAACTTCAGCGGAATTCCGAGAACAATGGAAATGTTCCGAAGCATTTTTAAACATCAGCAGAATTCCGAGAACAATGGAAGAGTTCCGAAGCATTGTTAAACGTCAGTGGAATTCCGAGAACAATGGAAGAGTTCCGAAGCATTTTTAAACTTCAGCAGAATTCCGAGAACAAAGGAAGAGTACCGAAGCATTTTTAAACTTCAGCGGAATCCTGAGAAAAAAGGAAGAGTTCCGAAGCATTTTTAAACTTCAGCAGAATCCCGAGAACAATGGAAGAGTTCCGAGGCATTTTTAAACTTCAGCAGAATTCCGAGAACAATGTAAGAGTTCCGAAGCATTTTTAAACGTCAGCGGAATTCCGAGAACAATGGAAGAGTTCCGAAGCATTTTTAAATGTCAGCGGAATTCCGAGAACAATGGAATAGTTCCGAAGCATTTTTAAACGTCAGCGGAATTCTGAGAACAATGGAAGAGTCCCAAAGCATTTTTAAACTTCAGCAGAATTCCGAGAAAAAAGGAAGAGTTCCGAAGCATTTTTAAACTTCAGCAGAATTCCGAGAACAATGGAAGAGTTGCGAAGCATTTTTAAACTTCAGCAGAATTCCGAGAACAATGGAAGGGTTCCGAAGCATTTTTAAACTTCAGCGGAATTCCGAGAACAATGGAAGAGTTCCAAAGCATTTTTAAACGTCAGCGGAATTCCGAGAAAAATGGAATAGTTCCGAAGCATTTTTAAATGTCAGCGGAATTCCGAGAACAATGGAAGAGTTCCGAAGCATTTATAAACTTCAGCAGAATTCCGAGAAGAATGGAAGAGTTCCGAAGCATTTTTAAACTTCAGCAGAATTCCGAGAACAATGGAAGAGTTGCGAAGCATTTTTAAACTTCAGCAGAATTCCGAGAACAATGGAAGAGTTCCGAAGCATTTTTAAACTTCAACGGAATTCCGAGAACAATGGAAATGTTCTGAAGCATTTTTAAACATCAGCAGAATTCCAAGAACAATGGAAGAGTTGTGAAGCATTTTTAAACTTCAGCAGAATTCCGAGAACAATGGAAGAGTTCCGAAGCATTTTTAAACGTCAGCGGAATTGTGAGAACAATGGAATAGTTCCGAAGCATTTTTAAATGTCAGCGGAATTCCGAGAACAATGGAAGAGTTCCGAAGCATTTTTAAACTTCAGCAGAATTCCGAGAAGAATGGAAGAGTTCCGAAGCATTTTTAAACTTCAGCAGAATTCCGAGAAAAATGGAAGAGTTGCGAAGCATTTTTAAACTTCAGCAGAATTCCGAGAACAATGGAAGAGTTGCGAAGCATTTTTAAACTTGAGCAGAATTCCGAGAACAATGGAAGGGTTCCGAAGCATATTTAAACTTCAGCGGAATTCCGAGAACAATGGAAGAGTTCCAAAGCATTTTTAAACGTCAGCAGAATTCCAAGAACAATGGAATAGTTCCGAAGCATTTTTAAATGTCAGCGGAATTCCGAGAACAATGGAAGAGTTCCGAAGCATTTATAAACTTCAGCAGAATTCCGAGAAGAATGGAAGAGTTCCGAAGCATTTTTAAACTTCAGCAGAATTCCGAGAACAATGGAAGAGTTGCGAAGCATTTTTAAACTTCAGCAGAATTCCGAGAACAATGGAAGAGTTCCGAAGCATTTTTAAACTTCAGCGGAATTCCGAGAACAATGGAAATGTTCCGAAGCATTTTTAAACATCAGCAGAATTCCGAGAACAATGGAAGAGTTGCGAAGCATTTTTAAACTTCAGCAGAATTCCGAGAACAATGGAAGAGTTCCGAAGCATTTTTAAACGTCAGCGGAATTCTGAGAACAATGGAATAGTTCCGAAGCATTTTTAAATGTCAGCGGAATTCCGAGAACAATGGAAGACTTCCGAAGCATTTTTAAACGTCAGCAGAATTCCGAGAAGAATGGAAGAGTTCCGAAGCATTTTTAAACTTCAGCGGAATTCCGAGAACAATGGAAGAGTTCCGAAGCATTTTTAAACTTCAGCGGAATTCCGAGAACAATGGAATAGTTCCGAAGCATTTTTAAATGTCAGCGGAATTCCGAGAACAATGGAAGAGTTCCGAAGCATTTTTAAACTTCAGCAGAATTCCGAGAAGAATGGAAGAGTTCTGAAGCATTTTTAAACTTCAGCAGAATTCCAAGAACAATGGAAGAGTTGCGAAGCATTTTTAAACTTCAGCAGAATTCCGAGAACAATGGAAGAGTTCCGAAGCATTTTTAAACTTCAGCGGAATTCCAAGAACAATGAAAATGTTCCGAAGCATTTTTAAACATCAGCAGAATTCTGAGAACAATGGAAGAGTCGCGAAGCATTTTTAAACTTCAGCAGAATTCCGAGAACAATGGAAGAGTTCTGAAGCATTTTTAAACTTCAGCGGAATTCCGAGAACAATGGAAATGTTCCGAAGCATTTTTAAACATCAGCAGAATTCCGAGAACAATGGAAGAGTTCCGAAGCATTGTTAAACGTCAGTGGAATTCCGAGAACAATGGAAGAGTTCCGAAGCATTTTTAAACTTCAGAAGAATTCTGAGAACAAAGGAAGAGTTCCGAAGCATTTTTAAACTTCAGCGGAATCCTGAGAACAAAGGAAGAGTTCCGAAGCATTTTTAAACTTCAGCAGAATCCCGAGAACAATGGAAGAGTTCCGAGGCATTTTTAAACTTCAGCAGAATTCCGAGAACAATGTAAGAGTTCCGAAGCATTTTTAAATGTCAGCGGAATTCCGAGAACAATGGAAGAGTTCCGAAGCATTTTTAAATGTCAGCGGAATTCCGAGAACAATGGAATAGTTCTGAAGCATTTTTAAACGTCAGCGGAATTCTGAGAACAATGGAAGAGTCCCGAAGCATTTTTAAACTTCAGCAGAATTCCGAGAAAAAAGGAAGAGTTCCGAAGCATTTTTAAACTTCAGCAGAATTCCGAGAACAATGGAAGAGTTGCGAAGCATTTTTAAACTTCAGCAGAATTCCGAGAACAATGGAAGGGTTCCGAAGCATTTTTAAACTTCAGCGGAATTCCGAGAACAATGGAAGAGTTCCAAAGCATTTTTAAACGTCAGCGGAATTCCGAGAACAATGGAATAGTTCCGAAGCATTTTTAAATGTCAGCGGAATTCCGAGAACAATGGAAGAGTTCCGAAGCATTTATAAACTTCAGCAGAATTCCGAGAAGAATGTAAGAGTTCCGAAGCATTTTTAAACTTCAGCAAAATTCCGAGAACAATGGAAGAGTTGCGAAGCATTTTTAAACTTCAGCAGAATTCCGAGAACAATGGAAGAGTTCCGAAGCATTTTTAAACTTCAGCGGAATTCCGAGAGCAATGGAAGAGTTCCGAAGCATTTATAAACTTCATCAGAATTCCGAGAAGAATGGAAGAGTTCCGAAGCATTTTTAAACTTCAGCAGAATTCCGAGAACAATGGAAGAGTTGCGAAGCATTTTTAAACTTCAGCAGAATTCCGAGAACAATGGAAGAGTTCCGAAGCATTTTTAAACTTCAGCGGAATTCCGAGAACAATGGAAATGTTCTGAAGCATTTTTAAACATCAGCAGAATTCCAAGAACAATGGAAGAGTTGTGAAGCACTTTTAAACCTCAGCAGAATTCCAAGAACAATGGAAGAGTTCCGAAGCATTTTTAAACGTCAGCGGAATTCTGAGAACAATGGAATAGTTCCGAAGCATTTTTAAATGTCAGCGGAATTCCGAGAAAAATGGAAGAGTTCCGAAGCATTTTTAAACTTCAGCAGAATTCCGAGAAGAATGGAAGAGTTCCGAAGCATTTTTAAACTTCAGCAGAATTCCGAGAACAATGGAAGAGTTCCGAAGCATTTTTAAACTTCAGCAGAATTCTGAGAACAATGGAAGAGTTGCGAAGCATTTTTAAACTTCAGCAGAATTCCGAGAACAATGGAAGGGTTCCGAAGCATTTTTAAACTTCAGCGGAATTCCGAGAACAATGGAAGAGTTCCAAAGCATTTTTAAACGTCAGCGGAATTCCGAGAACAATGGAATAGTTCCGAAGCATTTTTAAATGTCAGCGGAATTCCGAGAACAATGGAAGAGTTCCGAAGCATTTATAAACTTCAGCAGAATTCCGAGAACAATGGAAGAGTTGCGAAGCATTTTTAAACTTCAGCAGAATTCCGAGAACAATGGAAGAGTTCCGAAGCATTTTTAAACGTCAGCGGAATTCTGAGAACAATGGAATAGTTCCGAAGCATTTTTAAATGTCAGCGGAATTCCGAGAACAATGGAAGACTTCCGAAGCATTTTTAAACGTCAGCAGAATTCCGAGAAGAATGGAAGAGTTCCGAAGCATTTTTAAACTTCAGCAGAATTCCGAGAACAATGGAAGAGTTCCGAAGCATTTTTAAACTTCAGCGGAATTCCGAGAACAATGGAAATGTTCCGAAGCATTTTTAAACATCAGCAGAATTCCGAGAACAATGGAAGAGTTCCGAAGCATTGTTAAACGTCAGTGGAATTCCGAGAACAATGGAAGAGTTCCGAAGCATTTTTAAACTTCAGCAGAATTCCGAGAACAAAGGAAGAGTTCCGAAGCATTTTTAAACTTCAGCGGAATCCTGAGAACAAAGGATGAGATAGAAAGCATTTTTAAACTTTAGCAGAATGCCGAGAACAATGGAAGAGTTCCGAGGCATTTTTAAACTTTAGCGGAATTCCGAGAACAATGTAAGAGTTCCGAAGCATTTTTAAACGTCAGCGGAATTCCGAGAACAATGGAAGAGTTCCGAAGCATTTTTAAATGTCAGCGGAATTCCGAGAACAATGGAATAGTTCCGAAGCATTTTTAAACGTCAGCGGAATTCCGAGAACAATGGAATAGTTCCGAAGCATTTTTAAACTTCAGCGGAATTCCGAGAACAATGGAAGAGTTCCAAAGCATTTTTAAACGTCAGCGGAATTCCGAGAACAATGGAATAGTTCCGAAGCATTTTTAAATGTCAGCGGAATTCCGAGAACAATGGAATAGTTTCGAAGCATTTATAAACTTCAGCAGAATTCCGAGAAGAATGGAAGAGTTCCGAAGCATTTTTAAACTTCAGCAGAATTTCGAGAACAATGGAAGAGTTGCGAAGCATTTTTAAACTTCAGCAGAATTCCGAGAACAATGGAAGGGTTCCGAAGCATTTTTAAACTTCAGCGGAATTCCGAGAACAATGGAAGAGTTCCGAAGCATTTATAAACTTCAGAAGAATTCCGAGAAGAATGGAAGAGTTCCGAAGCATTTTTAAACTTCAGCAAAATTCCGAGAACAATGGAAGAGTTGCGAAGCATTTTTAAACTTCAGCAGAATTCCGAGAACAATGGAAGAGTTCCGAAGCATTTTTAAACTTCAGCGGAATTCCGAGAACAATGGAAATGTTCTGAAGCATTTTTAAACATCTGCACAATTCCAAGAACAATGGAAGAGTTGTGAAGCATTTTTAAACTTCAGCAGAATTCCGAGAACAATGGAAGAGTTCCGAAGCATTTTTAAACGTCAGCGGAATTCTGAGAACAATGGAATAGTTTCGAAGCAGTTTTAAATGTCAGCGGAATTCCGAGAACAATGGAAGAGTTCCGAAGCATTTTTAAACTTCAGCAGAATTCCAAGAAGAATGGAAGAGTTCCTAAGCATTTTTAAACTTCAGCAGAATTCCGAGAACAATGGAAGAGTTGCGAAGCATTTTTAAACTTCAGCAGAATTCCGAGAACAATGGAAGAGTTGCGAAGCATTTTTAAACTTCAGCAGAATTCCGAGAACAATGGAAGGGTTCCGAAGCATTTTTAAACTTCAGCGGAATTCCGAGAACAATGGAAGAGTTCCAAAGCATTTTTAAACGTCAGCGGAATTCCGAGAACAATGGAATAGTTCAGAAGCATTTTTAAACGTCAGCGGAATTCTTAGAACAATGGAATAGTTCAGAAGCATTTTTAAATGTCAGCGGAATTCCGAGAACAATGGAAGACTTCCGAAGCATTTTTAAATGTCAGCAGAATTCCGAGAAGAATGGAAGAGTTCCGAAGCATTTTTAAACTTCAGCAGAATTCCGAGAACAATGGAAGGGTTCCGAAGCATCTTTAAACTTCAGCGGAATTCCGAGAACAATGGAAGAGTTGCGAAGCATTTTTAAACTTCAGCAGAATTCCGAGAAGAATGGAAGAGTTCCGAAGCATTTTTAAACTTCAGCAGAATTCCAAGAACAATGGAAAAGTTGCGAAGCATTTTTAAACTTCAGCAGAATTCCGAGAACAATGTAAGAGTTCCGAAGCATTTTTAAACTTCAGCGGAATTCCGAGAACAATGGAAATGTTCTGAAACATTTTTAAACATCAGCACAATTCCAAGAACAATGGAAGAGTTGTGAAGCATTTTTAAACTTCAGCAGAATTCCGAGAACAATGGAAGAGTTCCGAAGCATTTTTAAATGTCAGCGGAATTCCGAGAACAATGGAAGAGTTCCGAAGCATTTTTAAATGTCAGCGGAATTCCGAGAACAATGGAATAGTTCTGAAGCATTTTTAAACGTCAGCGGAATTCTGAGAACAATGGAAGAGTCCCGAAGCATTTTTAAACTTCAGCAGAATTCCGAGAAAAAAGGAAGAGTTCCGAAGCATTTTTAAACTTCAGCAGAATTCCGAGAACAATGGAAGAGTTGCGAAGCATTTTTAAACTTCAGCAGAATTCCGAGAACAATGGAAGGGTTCCGAAGCATTTTTAAACTTCAGCGGAATTCCGAGAACAATGGAAGAGTTCCAAAGCATTTTTAAACGTCAGCGGAATTCCGAGAACAATGGAATAGTTCCGAAGCATTTTTAAATGTCAGCGGAATTCCGAGAACAATGGAAGAGTTCCGAAGCATTTATAAACTTCAGCAGAATTCCGAGAAGAATGTAAGAGTTCCGAAGCATTTTTAAACTTCAGCAAAATTCCGAGAACAATGGAAGAGTTGCGAAGCATTTTTAAACTTCAGCAGAATTCCGAGAACAATGGAAGAGTTCCGAAGCATTTTTAAACTTCAGCGGAATTCCGAGAGCAATGGAAGAGTTCCGAAGCATTTATAAACTTCATCAGAATTCCGAGAAGAATGGAAGAGTTCCGAAGCATTTTTAAACTTCAGCAGAATTCCGAGAACAATGGAAGAGTTGCGAAGCATTTTTAAACTTCAGCAGAATTCCGAGAACAATGGAAGAGTTCCGAAGCATTTTTAAACTTCAGCGGAATTCCGAGAACAATGGAAATGTTCTGAAGCATTTTTAAACATCAGCAGAATTCCAAGAACAATGGAAGAGTTGTGAAGCACTTTTAAACCTCAGCAGAATTCCAAGAACAATGGAAGAGTTCCGAAGCATTTTTAAACGTCAGCGGAATTCTGAGAACAATGGAATAGTTCCGAAGCATTTTTAAATGTCAGCGGAATTCCGAGAAAAATGGAAGAGTTCCGAAGCATTTTTAAACTTCAGCAGAATTCCGAGAAGAATGGAAGAGTTCCGAAGCATTTTTAAACTTCAGCAGAATTCCGAGAACAATGGAAGAGTTCCGAAGCATTTTTAAACTTCAGCAGAATTCTGAGAACAATGGAAGAGTTGCGAAGCATTTTTAAACTTCAGCAGAATTCCGAGAACAATGGAAGGGTTCCGAAGCATTTTTAAACTTCAGCGGAATTCCGAGAACAATGGAAGAGTTCCAAAGCATTTTTAAACGTCAGCGGAATTCCGAGAACAATGGAATAGTTCCGAAGCATTTTTAAATGTCAGCGGAATTCCGAGAACAATGGAAGAGTTCCGAAGCATTTATAAACTTCAGCAGAATTCCGAGAACAATGGAAGAGTTGCGAAGCATTTTTAAACTTCAGCAGAATTCCGAGAACAATGGAAGAGTTCCGAAGCATTTTTAAACGTCAGCGGAATTCTGAGAACAATGGAATAGTTCCGAAGCATTTTTAAATGTCAGCGGAATTCCGAGAACAATGGAAGACTTCCGAAGCATTTTTAAACGTCAGCAGAATTCCGAGAAGAATGGAAGAGTTCCGAAGCATTTTTAAACTTCAGCAGAATTCCGAGAACAATGGAAGAGTTCCGAAGCATTTTTAAACTTCAGCGGAATTCCGAGAACAATGGAAATGTTCCGAAGCATTTTTAAACATCAGCAGAATTCCGAGAACAATGGAAGAGTTCCGAAGCATTGTTAAACGTCAGTGGAATTCCGAGAACAATGGAAGAGTTCCGAAGCATTTTTAAACTTCAGCAGAATTCCGAGAACAAAGGAAGAGTTCCGAAGCATTTTAAAACTTCAGCGGAATCCTGAGAACAAAGGATGAGATAGAAAGCATTTTTAAACTTTAGCAGAATGCCGAGAACAATGGAAGAGTTCCGAGGCATTTTTAAACTTTAGCGGAATTCCGAGAACAATGTAAGAGTTCCGAAGCATTTTTAAACGTCAGCGGAATTCCGAGAACAATGGAAGAGTTCCGAAGCATTTTTAAATGTCAGCGGAATTCCGAGAACAATGGAATAGTTCCGAAGCATTTTTAAACGTCAGCGGAATTCCGAGAACAATGGAAGAGTTGCGAAGCATTTTTAAACTTCAGCAGAATTCCGAGAACTATGGAAGGGTTCCGAAGCATTTTTAAACTTCAGCGGAATTCCGAGAACAATGGAAGAGTTCCAAAGCATTTTTAAACGTCAGCGGAATTCCGAGAACAATGGAATAGTTCCGAAGCATTTTTAAACTTCAGCGGAATTCCGAGAACAATGGAAGAGTTCCAAAGCATTTTTAAACGTCAGCGGAATTCCGAGAACAATGGAATAGTTCCGAAGCATTTTTAAATGTCAGCGGAATTCCGAGAACAATGGAATAGTTTCGAAGCATTTATAAACTTCAGCAGAATTCCGAGAAGAATGGAAGAGTTCCGAAGCATTTTTAAACTTCAGCAGAATTTCGAGAACAATGGAAGAGTTGCGAAGCATTTTTAAACTTCAGCAGAATTCCGAGAACAATGGAAGGGTTCCGAAGCATTTTTAAACTTCAGCGGAATTCCGAGAACAATGGAAGAGTTCCGAAGCATTTATAAACTTCAGAAGAATTCCGAGAAGAATGGAAGAGTTCCGAAGCATTTTTAAACTTCAGCAAAATTCCGAGAACAATGGAAGAGTTGCGAAGCATTTTTAAACTTCAGCAGAATTCCGAGAACAATGGAAGAGTTCCGAAGCATTTTTAAACTTCAGCGGAATTCCGAGAACAATGGAAATGTTCTGAAGCATTTTTAAACATCTGCACAATTCCAAGAACAATGGAAGAGTTGTGAAGCATTTTTAAACTTCAGCAGAATTCCGAGAACAATGGAAGAGTTCCGAAGCATTTTTAAACGTCAGCGGAATTCTGAGAACAATGGAATAGTTTCGAAGCAGTTTTAAATGTCAGCGGAATTCCGAGAACAATGGAAGAGTTCCGAAGCATTTTTAAACTTCAGCAGAATTCCAAGAAGAATGGAAGAGTTCCTAAGCATTTTTAAACTTCAGCAGAATTCCGAGAACAATGGAAGAGTTGCGAAGCATTTTTAAACTTCAGCAGAATTCCGAGAACAATGGAAGAGTTGCGAAGCATTTTTAAACTTCAGCAGAATTCCGAGAACAATGGAAGGGTTCCGAAGCATTTTTAAACTTCAGCGGAATTCCGAGAACAATGGAAGAGTTCCAAAGCATTTTTAAACGTCAGCGGAATTCCGAGAACAATGGAATAGTTCAGAAGCATTTTTAAACGTCAGCGGAATTCTTAGAACAATGGAATAGTTCAGAAGCATTTTTAAATGTCAGCGGAATTCCGAGAACAATGGAAGACTTCCGAAGCATTTTTAAATGTCAGCAGAATTCCGAGAAGAATGGAAGAGTTCCGAAGCATTTTTAAACTTCAGCAGAATTCCGAGAACAATGGAAGGGTTCCGAAGCATCTTTAAACTTCAGCGGAATTCCGAGAACAATGGAAGAGTTGCGAAGCATTTTTAAACTTCAGCAGAATTCCGAGAAGAATGGAAGAGTTCCGAAGCATTTTTAAACTTCAGCAGAATTCCAAGAACAATGGAAAAGTTGCGAAGCATTTTTAAACTTCAGCAGAATTCCGAGAACAATGTAAGAGTTCCGAAGCATTTTTAAACTTCAGCGGAATTCCGAGAACAATGGAAATGTTCTGAAACATTTTTAAACATCAGCACAATTCCAAGAACAATGGAAGAGTTGTGAAGCATTTTTAAACTTCAGCAGAATTCCGAGAACAATGGAAGAGTTCCGAAGCATTTTTAAACGTCAGCGGAATTCTGAGAACAAGGGAATAGTTCCGAAGCATTTTTAAATGTCAGCGGAATTCCGAGAACAATGGAAGAGTTCCGAAGCATTTTTAAACTTCAGCAGAATTCCGAGAAGAATGGAAGAGTTCCGAAGCATTTTTAAACTTCAGCAGAATTCCGAGAACAATGGAAGAGTTGCGAAGCATTTTTAAACTTCAGCAGAATTCCGAGAACAATGGAAGAGTTGCGAAGCATTTTTAAACTTCAGCAGAATTCCGAGAACAATGGAAGGGTTCCGAAGCATTTTTAAACTTCAGCGGAATTCCGAGAACAATGGAAGAGTTCCAAAGCATTTTTAAACGTCAGCGGAATTCTGAGAACAATGGAATAGTTCCGAAGCATTTTTAAATGTCAGCGGAATTCCGAGAACAATGGAAGAGTTCCGAAGAATTTATAAACTTCAGCAGAATTCCGAGAAGAATGGAAGAGTTCCGAAGCATTTTTAAACTTCAGCAGAATTCCGAGAACAATGGAAGAGTTCCGAAGCATTTTTAAACTTCAGCGGAATTCCGAGAACAATGGAAATGTTCCGAAGCATTTTTAAACTTCAGCAGAATTCCGAGAACAATGGAAGAGTTGCGAAGCATTTTTAAACTTCAGCAGAATTCCGAGAACAATGGAAGAGTTCCGAAGCATTTTTAAACGTCAGCGGAATTCTGAGAACAATGGAAGAGTTCCGAAGCATTTTTAAATGTCAGCGGAATTCCGAGAACAATGGAAGAGTTCCGAAGCATTTTTAAACGTCAGCAGAATTCCGAGAAGAATCGAAGAGTTCCGAAGCATTTTTAAACTTCAGCGGAATTCCGAGAACAATGGAAATTTTCAGAAGCATTTTTAAACATCAGCAGAATTCCGAGAACAATGGAAGAGTTCCGAAGCATTGTTAAACGTCAGTGGAATTCCGAGAACAATGGAAGAGTTCCGAAGCATTTTTAAACTTCAGCAGAATTACGAGAACAAAGGAAGAGTTCCGAAGCATTTTTAAACTTCAGCGGAATCCTGAGAACAAAGGAAGAGTTCAGAGGCATTTTTAAACTTCAGCAGAATCCCGAGAACAATGGAAGAGTTCCGAGGCATTTTTAAACTTCAGCGGAATTCCGAGAACAATGTAAGAGTTCCGAAGCATTTTTAAACGTCAGCGGAATTCCGAGAACAATGGAAGAGTTCCGAAGCATTTTTAAATGTCAGCGGAATTCCGAGAACAATGGAATAGTTCCGAAGCATTTTTAAACGTCAGCGGAATTCCGAGAACAATGGAAGAGTCCCGAAGCATTTTTAAACTTCAGCAGAATTCCGAGAACAAAGGAAGAGTTGCGAAGCATTTTTAAACTTCAGCAGAATTCCGAGAACAATGGAAGAGTTGCGAAGCATTTTTAAACTTCAGCAGAATTACGAGAACAATGGAAGGGTTCCGAAGTATTTTTAAACTTCAGCGGAATTCCGAGAACAATGGAAGAGTTCCAAAGCATTTTTAAACGTCAGCGGAATTCCGAGAACAATGGAATAGTTCCGAAGCATTTTTAAATGTCAGCGGAATTCCGAGAACAATGGAAGAGTTCCGAAGCATTTATAAACTTCAGCAGAATTCCGAGAAGAATGGAAGAGTTCCGAAGCATTTTTAAACTTCAGCAGAATTCCGAGAACAATGGAAGAGTTGCGAAGCATTTTTAAACTTCAGCAGAATTCCGAGAACAATGGAAGAGTTCCAAAGCATTTTTAAACTTCAGCGGAATTCCGAGAACAATGGAAATGTTCCGAAGCATTTTTAAACATCAGCAGAATTCCGAGAACAATGGAAGAGTTGCGAAGCATTTTTAAACTTCAGCAGAATTCCGAGAACAATGGAAGAGTTCCGAAGCATTTTTAAACGTCAGCGGAATTCTGAGAACAATGGAATAGTTCCGAAGCATTTTTAAATGTCAGCGGAATTCCGAGAAGAATGAAAGAGTTCCGAAGCATTTTTAAACTTCAGCAGAATTCCGAGAAGAATGGAAGAGTTCCGAAGCATTTTTAAACTTCAGCAGAATTCCGAGAACAATGGAAGAGTTGCGAAGCATTTTTAAACTTCAGCAGAATTCCGAGAACAATGGAAGAGTTCCGAAGCATTTTTAAACATCAGCGGAATTCCGAGAACAATGAAAATGTTCCGAAGCATTTTTAAACATCAGCAGAATTCTGAGAACAATGGAAGAGTTGCGAAGCATTTTTAAATGTCAGCAGAATTCCGAGAACAATGGAAGAGTTCCGAAGCATTTTTAAACTTCAGCGGAATTCCGAGAACAATGGAAATGTTCCGAAGCATTTTTAGAGATCAGCAGAATTCCGAGAACAATGGAAGAGTTCCGAAGCATTGTTAAACGTCAGTGGAATTTCGAGAACAATGGAAGAGTTCCGAAGCATTTTTAAACATCAGCGGAATTCTGAGAACAATGGAATAGTTCCGAAGAATTTTTAAATGTCAGCGGAATTCCGAGAACAATGGAAAAGTTCCGAAGCATTTTTAAACTTCAGCAGAATTCCCAGAAGAATGGAAGAGTTCTGAAGCATTTTTAAACTTCAGCAGAATTCCGAGAACAATGGAAGAGTTGCGAAGCATTTTTAAACTTCAGCAGAATTCCGAGAACAATGGAAGAGTTCCGAAGCATTTTTAAACTTCAGCGGAATTCCGAGAACAATAAAAATGTTCCGAAGCATTTTTAAACATCAGCAGAATTCTGAGAACAATGGAAGAGTTGCGAAGCATTTTTAAACTTCAGCAGAATTCCGAGAACAATGGAAGAGTTCTGAAGCATTTTTAAACTTCAGCGGAATTCCGAGAACAATGGAAATGTTCCGAAGCATTTTTAAACATCAGCAGAATTCCGAGAACAATGGAAGAGTTCCGAAGCATTCTTAAACGTCAGTGGAATTCCGAGAACAATGGAGGAGTTCCGAAGGATTTTTAAACTTCAGCAGAATTCCGAGAACAAAGGAAGAGTTCCGAAGCATTTTTAAACTTCAGCGGAATCCTGAGAACAAAGGAAGAGTTCCGAAGCATTTTTAAACTTCAGCAGAATTCCGAGAACAATGGAAGAGTTGCGAAGCATTTTTAAACTTCAGCAGAATTCCGAGAACAATGGAAGAGTTGCGAAGCATTTTTAAACTTCAGCAGAATTCCGAGAACAATGGAAGGGTTCCGAGGCATTTTTAAACTTCAGCGGAATTCCGAGAACAATGGAAGAGTTCCAAAGCATTTTTAAACGTCAGCGGAATTCCGAGAACAATGGAATAGTTCAGAAGCATTTTTAAACGTCAGCGGAATTCTGAGAACAATGGAATAGTTCAGAAGCATTTTTAAATGTCAGCGGAATTCCGAGAACAATGGAAGACTTCCAAAGCATTTTTAAATGTCAGCAGAATTCCGAGAAGAATGGAAGAGTTCCGAAGCATTTTTAAACTTCAGCAGAATTCCGAGAACAATGGAAGGGTTCCGAAGCATTTTTAAACTTCAGCGGAATTCCGAGAACAATGGAAGAGTTGCGAAGCATTTTTAAACTTCAGCAGAATTCCGAGAAGAATGGAAGAGTTCCGAAGCATTTTTAAACTTCAGCAGAATTCCAAGAACAATGGAAAAGTTGCGAAGCATTTTTAAACTTCAGCAGAATTCCGAGAACAATGTAAGAGTTCCGAAGCATTTTTAAACTTCAGCGGAATTCCGAGAACAATGGAAATGTTCTGAAACATTTTTAAACATCAGCACAATTCCAAGAACAATGGAAGAGTTGTGAAGCATTTTTAAACTTCAGCAGAATTCCGAGAACAATGGAAGAGTTCCGAAGCATTTTTAAACGTCAGCGGAATTCTGAGAACAAGGGAATAGTTCCGAAGCATTTTTAAATGTCAGCGGAATTCCGAGAACAATGGAAGAGTTCCGAAGCATTTTTAAACTTCAGCAGAATTCCGAGAAGAATGGAAGAGTTCCGAAGCATTTTTAAACTTCAGCAGAATTCCGAGAACAATGGAAGAGTTGCGAAGCATTTTTAAACTTCAGCAGAATTCCGAGAACAATGGAAGAGTTGCGAAGCATTTTTAAACTTCAGCAGAATTCCGAGAACAATGGAAGGGTTCCGAAGCATTTTTAAACTTCAGCGGAATTCCGAGAACAATGGAAGAGTTCCAAAGCATTTTTAAACGTCAGCGGAATTCTGAGAACAATGGAATAGTTCCGAAGCATTTTTAAATGTCAGCGGAATTCCGAGAACAATGGAAGAGTTCCGAAGAATTTATAAACTTCAGCAGAATTCCGAGAAGAATGGAAGAGTTCCGAAGCATTTTTAAACTTCAGCAGAATTCCGAGAACAATGGAAGAGTTCCGAAGCATTTTTAAACTTCAGCGGAATTCCGAGAACAATGGAAATGTTCCGAAGCATTTTTAAACTTCAGCAGAATTCCGAGAACAATGGAAGAGTTGCGAAGCATTTTTAAACTTCAGCAGAATTCCGAGAACAATGGAAGAGTTCCGAAGCATTTTTAAACGTCAGCGGAATTCTGAGAACAATGGAAGAGTTCCGAAGCATTTTTAAATGTCAGCGGAATTCCGAGAACAATGGAAGAGTTCCGAAGCATTTTTAAACGTCAGCAGAATTCCGAGAAGAATCGAAGAGTTCCGAAGCATTTTTAAACTTCAGCGGAATTCCGAGAACAATGGAAATTTTCAGAAGCATTTTTAAACATCAGCAGAATTCCGAGAACAATGGAAGAGTTCCGAAGCATTGTTAAACGTCAGTGGAATTCCGAGAACAATGGAAGAGTTCCGAAGCATTTTTAAACTTCAGCAGAATTACGAGAACAAAGGAAGAGTTCCGAAGCATTTTTAAACTTCAGCGGAATCCTGAGAACAAAGGAAGAGTTCAGAGGCATTTTTAAACTTCAGCAGAATCCCGAGAACAATGGAAGAGTTCCGAGGCATTTTTAAACTTCAGCGGAATTCCGAGAACAATGGAAGAGTTCCGAAGCATTTTTAAATGTCAGCGGAATTCCGAGAACAATGGAAGAGTTCCGAAGCATTTTTAAACGTCAGCAGAATTCCGAGAAGAATGGAAGAGTTCCGAAGCATTTTTAAACTTCAGCGGAATTCCGAGAACAATGGAAGAGTTCCGAAGCATTTTTAAACTTCAGCGGAATTCCGAGAACAATGGAAATTTTCCGAAGCATTTTTAAACATCAGCAGAATTCCGAGAACAATGGAAGAGTTCCGAAGCATTGTTAAACGTCAGTGGAATTCCGAGAACAATGGAAGAGTTCCGAAGCATTTTTAAACTTCAGCAGAATTACGAGAACAAAGGAAGAGTTCCGAAGCATTTTTAAACTTCAGCGGAATCCTGAGAACAAAGGAAGAGTTCAGAGGCATTTTTAAACTTCAGCAGAATCCCGAGAACAATGGAAGAGTTCCGAGGCATTTTTAAACTTCAGCGGAATTCCGAGAACAATGTAAGAGTTCCGAAGCATTTTTAAACTTCAGCGGAATTCCGAGAACAATGGAAGAGTTCCGAAGCATTTTTAAATGTCAGCGGAATTCCGAGAACAATGGAATAGTTCCGAAGCATTTTTAAACGTCAGCGGAATTCCGAGAACAATGGAAGAGTCCCGAAGCATTTTTAAACTTCAGCAGAATTCCGAGAACAAAGGAAGAGTTGCGAAGCATTTTTAAACTTCAGCAGAATTCCGAGAACAATGGAAGAGTTGCGAAGCATTTTTAAACTTCAGCAGAATTACGAGAACAATGGAAGGGTTCCGAAGTATTTTTAAACTTCAGCGGAATTCCGAGAACAATGGAAGAGTTCCAAAGCATTTTTAAACGTCAGCGGAATTCCGAGAACAATGGAATAGTTCCGAAGCATTTTTAAATGTCAGCGGAATTCCGAGAACAATGGAAGAGTTCCGAAGCATTTATAAACTTCAGCAGAATTCCGAGAAGAATGGAAGAGTTCCGAAGCATTTTTAAACTTCAGCAGAATTCCGAGAACAATGGAAGAGTTGCGAAGCATTTTTAAACTTCAGCAGAATTCCGAGAACAATGGAAGAGTTCCAAAGCATTTTTAAACTTCAGCGGAATTCCGAGAACAATGGAAATGTTCCGAAGCATTTTTAAACATCAGCAGAATTCCGAGAACAATGGAAGAGTTGCGAAGCATTTTTAAACTTCAGCAGAATTCCGAGAACAATGGAAGAGTTCCGAAGCATTTTTAAACGTCAGCGGAATTCTGAGAACAATGGAATAGTTCCGAAGCATTTTTAAATGTCAGCGGAATTCCGAGAAGAATGGAAGAGTTCCGAAGCATTTTTAAACTTCAGCAGAATTCCGAGAAGAATGGAAGAGTTCCGAAGCATTTTTAAACTTCAGCAGAATTCCGAGAACAATGGAAGAGTTGCGAAGCATTTTTAAACTTCAGCAGAATTCCGAGAACAATGGAAGAGTTCCGAAGCATTTTTAAACATCAGCGGAATTCCGAGAACAATGAAAATGTTCCGAAGCATTTTTAAACATCAGCAGAATTCTGAGAACAATGGAAGAGTTGCTAAGCATTTTTAAATGTCAGCAGAATTCCGAGAACAATGGAAGAGTTCCGAAGCATTTTTAAACTTCAGCGGAATTCCGAGAACAATGGAAATGTTCCGAAGCATTTTTAGAGATCAGCAGAATTCCGAGAACAATGGAAGAGTTCCGAAGCATTGTTAAACGTCAGTGGAATTCCGAGAACAATGGAAGAGTTCCGAAGCATTTTTAAACATCAGCGGAATTCTGAGAACAATGGAATAGTTCCGAAGAATTTTTAAATGTCAGCGGAATTCCGAGAACAATGGAAAAGTTCCGAAGCATTTTTAAACTTCAGCAGAATTCCCAGAAGAATGGAAGAGTTCTGAAGCATTTTTAAACTTCAGCAGAATTCCGAGAACAATGGAAGAGTTGCGAAGCATTTTTAAACTTCAGCAGAATTCCGAGAACAATGGAAGAGTTCCGAAGCATTTTTAAACTTCAGCGGAATTCCGAGAACAATGAAAATGTTCCGAAGCATTTTTAAACATCAGCAGAATTCTGAGAACAATGGAAGAGTTGCGAAGCATTTTTAAACTTCAGCAGAATTCCGAGAACAATGGAAGAGTTCTGAAGCATTTTTAAACTTCAGCGGAATTCCGAGAACAATGGAAATGTTCCGAAGCATTTTTAAACATCAGCAGAATTCCGAGAACAATGGAAGAGTTCCGAGACATTTTTAAACTTCAGCAGAATTCCCAGAACAATGTAAGAGTTCCGAAGCATTTTTAAACGTCAGCGGAATTCCGAGAACAATGGAGGAGTTCCGAAGGATATTTAAACTTCAGCAGAATTCCGAGAACAAAGGAAGAGTTCCGAAGCATTTTTAAACTTCAGCGGAATCCTGAGAACAAAGGAAGAGTTCCGAAGCATTTTTAAACTTCAGCAGAATCCCGAGAACAATGGAAGAGTTCCGAGACATTTTTAAACTTCAGCAGAATTCCCAGAACAATGTAAGAGTTCCGAAGCATTTTTAAACGTCAGCGGAATTCCGAGAACAATGGAAGAGTTCCGAAGCATTTTTAAATGTCAGCGGAATTCCGAGAACAATGGAATAGTTCCGAAGCATTTTTAAATGTCAGCGGAATTCCGAGAACAATGGAAGAGTTCCGAAGCATTTATAAACTTCAGCAGAATTCCGAGAAGAATGGAAGAGTTCCGAAGCATTTTTAAACTTCAGCAGAATTCCGAGAACAATGGAAGAGTTGCGAAGCATTTTTAAACTTCAGCGGAATTCCGAGAACAATGGAAATTTTCCGAAGCATTTTTAAACATCAGCAGAATTCCGAGAACAATGGAAGAGTTCCGAAGCATTGTTAAACGTCAGTGGAATTCCGAGAACAATGGAAGAGTTCCGAAGCATTTTTAAACTTCAGCAGAATTCCGAGAACAAAGGAAGAGTTCCGAAGCATTTTTAAACTTCAGCGGAATCCTGAGAACAAAGGAAGAGTTCAGAAGCATTTTTAAACTTCAGCAGAATCCCGAGAACAATGGAAGAGTTCCGAGGCATTTTTAAACTTCAGCGGAATTCCGAGAACAATGTAAGAGTTCCGAAGCATTTTTAAACGTCAGCGGAATTCCGAGAACAATGGAAGAGTTCCGAAGCATTTTTAAATGTCAGCGGAATTCCGAGAACAATGGAATAGTTCCGAAGCATTTTTAAACGTCAGCGGAATTCCGAGAACAATGGAAGAGTCCCGAAGCATTTTTAAACTTCAGCAGAATTCCGAGAACAAAGGAAGAGTTGCGAAGCATTTTTAAACTTCAGCAGAATTCCGAGAACAATGGAAGAGTTGCGAAGCATTTTTAAACTTCAGCAGAATTACGAGAACAATGGAAAGGTTCCGAAGCATTTTTAAACTTCAGCGGAATTCCGAGAACAATGGAAGAGTTCCAAAGCATTTTTAAACGTCAGCGGAATTCCGAGAACAATGGCATAGTTCCGAAGCATTTTTAAATGTCAGCGGAATTCCGAGAACAATGGAAGAGTTCCGAAGCATTTATAAACTTCAGCAGAATTCCGAGAAGAATGGAAGAGTTCCGAAGCATTTTTAAACTTCAGCAGAATTCCGAGAACAATGGAAGAGTTGCGAAGCATTTTTAAACTTCAGCAGAATTCCGAGAACAATGGAAGAGTTCCAAAGCATTTTTAAACTTCAGCGGAATTCCGAGAACAATGGAAATGTTCCGAAGCATTTTTAAACATCAGCAGAATTCCGAGAACAATGGAAGAGTTGCGAAGCATTTTTAAACTTCAGCAGAATTCCGAGAACCATGGAAGAGTTCCGAAGCATTTTTAAACGTCAGCGGAATTCTGAGAAAAATGGAATAGTTCCGAAGCATTTTTAAATGTCAGCGGAATTCCGAGAAGAATGGAAGAGTTCCGAAGCATTTTTAAACTTCAGCAGAATTCCGAGAAGAATGGAAGAGTTCCGAAGCATTTTTAAACTTCAGCAGAATTCCGAGAACAATGGAAGAGTTGCGAAGCATTTTTAAACTTCAGCAGAATTCCGAGAACAATGGAAGAGTTCCGAAGCATTTTTAAACATCAGCGGAATTCCGAGAACAATGAAAATGTTCCGAAGCATTTTTAAACATCAGCAGAATTCTGAGAACAATGGAAGAGTTGCGAAGCATTTTTAAACTTCAGCAGAATTCCGAGAACAATGGAAGAGTTGCGAAGCATTTTTAAACTTCAGCAGAATTACGAGAACAATGGAAGGGTTCCGAAGTATTTTTAAACTTCAGCGGAATTCCGAGAACAATGGAAGAGTTCCAAAGCATTTTTAAACATCAGCGGAATTCCGAGAACAATGGAATAGTTCCGAAGCATTTTTAAATGTCAGCGGAATTCCGAGAACAATGGAAGAGTTCCGAAGCATTTATAAACTTCAGCAGAATTCCGAGAAGAATGGAAGAGTTCCGAAGCATTTTTAAACTTCAGCAGAATTCCGAGAACAATGGAAGAGTTGCGAAGCATTTTTAAACTTCAGCAGAATTCCGAGAACAATGGAAGAGTTCCAAAGCATTTTTAAACTTCAACGGAATTCCGAGAACAATGGAAATGTTCCGAAGCATTTTTAAACATCAGCAGAATTCCGAGAACAATGGAAGAGTTGCGAAGCATTTTTAAACTTCAGCAGAATTCCGAGAACAATGGAAGAGTTCCGAAGCATTTTTAAACGTCAGCGGAATTCTGAGAACAATGGAATAGTTCCGAAGCATTTTTAAATGTCAGCGGAATTCCGAGAAGAATGGAAGAGTTCCGAAGCATTTTTAAACTTCAGCAGAATTCCGAGAAGAATGGAAGAGTTCCGAAGCATTTTTAAACTTCAGCAGAATTCCGAGAACAATGGAAGAGTTGCGAAGCATTTTTAAACTTCAGCAGAATTCCGAGAACAATGGAAGAGTTCCGAAGCATTTTTAAACATCAGCGGAATTCCGAGAACAATGAAAATGTTCCGAAGCATTTTTAAACATCAGCAGAATTCTGAGAACAATGGAAGAGTTGCGAAGCATTTTTAAATGTCGGCAGAATTCCGAGAACAATGGAAGAGTTCCGAAGCATTTTTAAACTTCAGCGGAATTCCGAGAACAATGGAAATGTTCCGAAGCATTTTTAGAGATCAGCAGAATTCCGAGAACAATGGAAGAGTTCCGAAGCATTGTTAAACGTCAGTGGAATTCCGAGAACAATGGAAGAGTTCCGAAGCATTTTTAAACATCAGCGGAATTCTGAGAACAATGGAATAGTTCCGAAGAATTTTTAAATGTCAGCGGAATTCCGAGAACAATGGAAAAGTTCCGAAGCATTTTTAAACTTCAGCAGAATTCCCAGAAGAATGGAAGAGTTCTGAAGCATTTTTAAACTTCAGCAGAATTCCGAGAACAATGGAAGGGTTGCGAAGCATTTTTAAACTTCAGCAGAATTCCGAGAACAATGGAAGAGTTCCGAAGCATTTTTAAACTTCAGCGGAATTCCGAGAACAATGAAAATGTTCCGAAGCATTTTTAAACATCAGCAGAATTCTGAGAACAATGGTAGAGTTGCGAAGCATTTTTAAACTTCAGCAGAATTCCGAGAACAATGGAAGAGTTCTGAAGCATTTTTAAACTTCAGCGGAATTCCGAGAACAATGGAAATGTTCCGAAGCATTTTTAAACATCAGCAGAATTCCGAGAACAATGGAAGAGTTCCGAGACATTTTTAAACTTCAGCAGAATTCCCAGAACAATGTAAGAGTTCCGAAGCATTTTTAAACGTCAGCGGAATTCCGAGAACAATGGAGGAGTTCCGAAGGATTTTTAAACTTCAGCAGAATTCCGAGAACAAAGGAAGAGTTCCGAAGCATTTTTAAACTTCAGCGGAATCCTGAGAACAAAGGAAGAGTTCCGAAGCATTTTTAAACTTCAGCAGAATCCCGAGAACAATGGAAGAGTTCCGAGACATTTTTAAACTTCAGCAGAATTCCCAGAACAATGTAAGAGTTCCGAAGCATTTTTAAACGTCAGCGGAATTCCGAGAACAATGGAAGAGTTCCGAAGCATTTTTAAATGTCAGCGGAATTCCGAGAACAATGGAATAGTTCCGAAGCATTTTTAAATGTCAGCGGAATTCCGAGAACAATGGAAGAGTTCCGAAGCATTTATAAACTTCAGCAGAATTCCGAGAAGAATGGAAGAGTTCCGAAGCATTTTTAAACTTCAGCAGAATTCCGAGAACAATGGAAGAGTTGCGAAGCATTTTTAAACTTCAGCGGAATTCCGAGAACAATGGAAATTTTCCGAAGCATTTTTAAACATCAGCAGAATTCCGAGAACAATGGAAGAGTTCCGAAGCATTGTTAAACGTCAGTGGAATTCCGAGAACAATGGAAGAGTTCCGAAGCATTTTTAAACTTCAGCAGAATTCCGAGAACAAAGGAAGAGTTCCGAAGCATTTTTAAACTTCAGCGGAATCCTGAGAACAAAGGAAGAGTTCAGAAGCATTTTTAAACTTCAGCAGAATCCCGAGAACAATGGAAGAGTTCCGAGGCATTTTTAAACTTCAGCGGAATTCCGAGAACAATGTAAGAGTTCCGAAGCATTTTTAAACGTCAGCGGAATTCCGAGAACAATGGAAGAGTTCCGAAGCATTTTTAAATGTCAGCGGAATTCCGAGAACAATGGAATAGTTCCGAAGCATTTTTAAACGTCAGCGGAATTCCGAGAACAATGGAAGAGTCCCGAAGCATTTTTAAACTTCAGCAGAATTCCGAGAACAAAGGAAGAGTTGCGAAGCATTTTTAAACTTCAGCAGAATTCCGAGAACAATGGAAGAGTTGCGAAGCATTTTTAAACTTCAGCAGAATTACGAGAACAATGGAAAGGTTCCGAAGCATTTTTAAACTTCAGCGGAATTCCGAGAACAATGGAAGAGTTCCAAAGCATTTTTAAACGTCAGCGGAATTCCGAGAACAATGGCATAGTTCCGAAGCATTTTTAAATGTCAGCGGAATTCCGAGAAGAATGGAAGAGTTCCGAAGCATTTATAAACTTCAGCAGAATTCCGAGAAGAATGGAAGAGTTCCGAAGCATTTTTAAACTTCAGCAGAATTCCGAGAACAATGGAAGAGTTGCGAAGCATTTTTAAACTTCAGCAGAATTCCGAGAACAATGGAAGAGTTCCAAAGCATTTTTAAACTTCAGCGGAATTCCGAGAACAATGGAAATGTTCCGAAGCATTTTTAAACATCAGCAGAATTCCGAGAACAATGGAAGAGTTGCGAAGCATTTTTAAACTTCAGCAGAATTCCGAGAACAATGGAAGAGTTCCGAAGCATTTTTAAACGTCAGCGGAATTCTGAGAAAAATGGAATAGTTCCGAAGCATTTTTAAATGTCAGCGGAATTCCGAGAAGAATGGAAGAGTTCCGAAGCATTCTTAAACTTCAGCAGAATTCCGAGAAGAATGGAAGAGTTCCGAAGCATTTTTAAACTTCAGCAGAATTCCGAGAACAATGGAAGAGTTGCGAAGCATTTTTAAACTTCAGCAGAATTCCGAGAACAATGGAAGAGTTCCGAAGCATTTTTAAACATCAGCGGAATTCCGAGAACAATGAAAATGTTCCGAAGCATTTTTAAACATCAGCAGAATTCTGAGAACAATGGAAGAGTTGCGAAGCATTTTTAAACTTCAGCAGAATTCCGAGAACAATGGAAGAGTTCTGAAGCATTTTTAAACTTCAGCGGAATTCCGAGAACAATGGAAATGTTCCGAAGCATTTTTAAACATCAGCAGAATTCCGAGAACAATGGAAGAGTTCCGAAGCATTGTTAAACGTCAGTGGAATTCCGAGAACAATGGAGGAGTTCCGAAAAATTTTTAAACTTCAGCAGAATTCCGAAAACAAAGGAAGAGTTCCGAAGCATTTTTAAACTTCAGCGGAATCCTGAGAACAAAGGAAGAGTTCCGAAGCATTTTTAAACTTCAGCAGAATCCCGAGAACAATGGAAGAGTTCCGAGGCATTTTTAAACTTCAGCAGAATTCCCAGAACAATGTAAGAGTTCCGAAGCATTTTTAAACGTCAGCGGAATTCCGAGAACAATGGAAGAGTTCCGAAGCATTTTTAAATGTCAGCGGAATTCCGAGAACAATGGAATAGTTCCGAAGCATTTTTAAACGTCAGCGGAATTCTGAGAACAATGGAAGAGTCCCGAAGCATTTTTAAACTTCAGCAGAATTCCGAGAAAAAAGGAAGAGTTCCGAAGCATTTTTAAACTTCAGCAGAATTCCGAGAACAATGGAAGAGTTGCGAACCATTTTTAAACTTCAGCAGAATTCCGAGAACAATGGAAGGGTTCCGAAGCATTTTTAAACTTCAGCGGAATTCCGAGAACAATGGAAGAGTTCCAAAGTATTTTTAAACGTCAGCGGAATTCCGAGAACAATGGAATAGTTCCGAAGCATTTTTAAATGTCAGCGGAATTCCGAGAACAATGGAAGAGTTCCGAAGCATTTATAAACTTCAGCAGAATTCCGAGAAGAATGGAAGAGTTCCGAAGCATTTTTAAACTTCAGCAGAATTCCGAGAACAATGGAAGAGTTGCGAAGCATTTTTAAACTTCAGCAGAATTCCGAGAATAATGGAAGAGTTCCGAAGCATTTTTAAACTTCAGCGTAATTCCGAGAAGAATGGAAGAGTTCCGAAGCATTTATAAACTTCAGCAGAATTCCGAGAAGAATGGAAGAGTTCCGAAGCATTTTTAAACTTCATCAGAATTCCGAGAACAATGGAAGAGTTGCGAAGCATTTTTAAACTTCAGCAGAATTCCGAGAACAATGGAAGTGTTCCGAAGCATTTTTAAACTTCAGCGGAATTCCGAGAACAATGGAAATGTTCTGAATAGTGTTGAGCCACCCCCGTAGTGTTCGATTTCGGTTCGGTTCGTCGAACACCCGTGTGTTCGCCGAACTGTTCGTCGAACTGTTCGTCGAACACCTTCGAACACCGTTAAAACCAATGGCAGGCAAACAAAAACACATAGAAACACATAGAAAACACCTTCAAAGGTGTCCAAAAGCTGACAAACTGCTCAGAAGACATAACTAACACATGGAAAAGTGACAAGTACATATAGTCATGCGAAAATAAAAGAGGTGGAGGAGTAAAAGGAGGCGGAGACACAGATATAGGCATGTTATGCCCTTCTAAAATCCAAAAAGTGAGAAGCCGACACGGTCAGTCCGCTCCTGCCCGTGCCACCTCCGTGTCGCCGGGTTTGTGCCAGAGCCGCGGTGAACCCTGATGGCCAGCCCCCCTCTCCCAATACTGTTGCCTGTCCGCTGGTGGGTCGAGCGAGCCCCCCTGTGGTGGAGGCAGCTCTAAGCTTTTTAATTTAAATTGTCTCTCTAATTTGAATAAATACACTTTAAATCCATTTACAAGGATCTATTGGAGGGCAAGTCTCATGCCAGCAGCCGCGTAATTCCAGCTCCAGTAGCGTCCACTAAAGCTGCTGCAGTTAAAAAGCTTTTATAAGGATCGAGCTCGGCTGTCCACCGCAAGGCATCCTACTGCCAGTCCGAGCCCCTATGCCTTGGGGTGCCTCCTGATGCTCTTCACTGAGTATCCCGTGGTCCCGAAGCATTTCCTTTGAAAAAATTAAGTGTCCAAACTACAGTTGGTGTAGCTTGCTTAACAGCCGGGATAATCCGCTGACTAGCAGACACTGCTACTAGGCACAAAGTATTTCCTGGGCTAGATGCAGTTAAAAATTTGTAATTAGATACTCTCGTTGGATGCTGAGAAAGCATTCCATAGAGTCTCCTGGCACGCCATATATGATTCTCTTAAAAAGCTTGGGGTAGGGGTCTAGGGGACCCTTTTATAGCCAAAATCACGGCCCTGTATCGCAATACGTCACCTAGGCTGAAGATAAATGGAACTGTAGCACCCTGAGGGCTCGGTTGCTACAGAGGTATTGCACCTCACCCAGAGGTGTGATATCTCACTCTCAGGTAAGAATGTAGTGTGGATCAGGACCCGACACCTGCATGCATTACACCACATTGCCGTGGGGCAGGGCGACCAATATGCCCCTGAGATGGGCACGACAGTCCCTGTCCCTGGCTGGAGTGGGAGGAGGGAACACTGAGGAAGGGGAACCCTGTAGTGCAGGAGCAGGGAGGAAGCAGTTCCTGGGTGCATTGAGAAGGGAGTATAAAAGGTGGGCACCATCTTAGTTCAGTGCAGAGAAGTCTGAGCAGAAGTGGCAGGGAGCAGGGGCTCTGCATGAGCTCTGCTCCGGAGGCGGGCCTAGTAACAGAGGCCCAGGCCTGGAAGAGGGAGAAGGAAGGAAGAGGAGCGGAGAAGGCTCCAGGAATGAGGAATGAAGGGATCCCAGGGGTGCGGACGGGCGAGTCGCCACCGCACGCCCGAATCCACCTGCGTGGAGGGGTCAGGCCAAAGGGGGAGACTGGTCCCCGAACTAGTGGAGGCAGGAAACGACCCTTAGCTAGAAACCGGAGGCTCTGACATTTTATGTGGCACAGCCCCTCGCTACACCCGCTAGGAAGGCACCACATAGGGTCAGGGAAACTGGCGCCAAGTTTACCAAGAGGAAGCCCGAGGCAGCCGGACAGAAGTGTTGGTAAGAAAGGCCATACAAAGGACACACAAAGGGGGTCCTGTGAAGTGCTCCAAAGTTATCTGGGAGTTGTCTGAGCCCCTCACCTGGTGAGCACAGTACGACGTGGGCAGCCGTTACCTGCAGACGTGGTCTGGATAATAAGAACTGTGAGTAAAGGCCCTGAACTGCATCACTGACTCCGTGTCATTACTGCTGCTGCCCTGCACCATCACCCCCATCCTCCGCATACACTGCCCTGAGGCTATACTCCTCCCGTGGGGAGTTATGCTACGCTCTGCTGCACCCACAACACCAGCCTCAGCGGTCTGCCCTGTAGCGGCGGTTCACTCTGACCGCAATCCACGGGTGGCGTAGTCGTACATTTAAACATCAAAACCACATAAATAGTTCCGCCACTGGTTTGACCGCCCTGAGCCACGGAACCGGGTCGCCGCCACGAAGACTACAACCACCAGCATCCACCAAAAAGGGTCCGGCTCCGGGTGTCCCAAGGCCCAGGGGGTGCGTCAGAACATTTTCATCACCTTTCACAATCACCAATGGGACAAGGCAGGGATGTCCTCTGTCCCCTCTCTTATACATCCTAGTGACGGAGCACCTGCTCTCATCAATTCGCCATAACCCCAATATTAGGTGGATTGAGGTGGGAGGCACCGAGTACAAGTGCTCTCTATTTGCTGATGATGTCCTAGTATATATCACTCAATCACTTATATCCATCCATGCTGTTATGGCTGAAATAGATCACTTTGTTACATGGTAAAATTTTAAAATCAATGCAGCGAAGTCTGAGGCCCTCGATGTCTCCCTCCCCAAATCCATATAGGATTCCATCCAGTCCAACTTTCCCTTTGCTTGGCCCTCACAGGGTATCAAATACTTAGGAATTCCTATTCATAGAGACCTCTCCCATCTATGTTATCTTAATTTTGGGCCCTTTATTGAACAACTCCATACAGACCACGGTTGGCAAGTTAGAACTGTAAGATTCACTACGTGAACTGCTGGTGTTTTGTGGAAAAGCACATGTACACTGCGTTCCAAATTATTATGCAAAAAGTGTTTAGGAGTGATAAGGGAAGAATTTGTTTGTTTGTCAGTTAAACTCATTGATGGTGATGTGTGTCAGGGCTCTTTATATCACTGTAAGCAATTGCAGACACCTGTGCTAATTAGTTTGGCAGGTGTGTCCAATGAAAGGCAAGACTACTTAAGAAGGCTCTCTCACATTATTAAGCAGCCTACATTTTCTGCCAAAATGGGAAAGAAAAAGGATGCGTCGGCTGCTGAGAAGTAACAAATTGTGGAGTGTTTAGGTCAAGGCATGACTACAATCAACATTGTGCGATGATCAGGATGAAGTGTCTTGGCAATCAAGAAGTATGTAGCTGATTCACAGTACACACGTGTGCGTGCTGATAAGGGCAAATTGAGGACTCTTTCCTACAGGCAATTACGTCAGGTTGAAAGAGCAGCGGCAAAAAAGCCTTGTCATAGCAGCAGACAAGTTTTTGAAGCTGCTTATGCCTCCAACGTCCCCCGAACAACAAGATGCAGGGTCCTTCAGAGGTTTGCAGCTGTGCATACGCCATCCTGTCGACCTCCTCTATCCACTTCACACAAGCAGAAACGGCTCCAGTGGGCCAAACATTACATGAAGACTGATTTCAAAACTGTTTTGTTCACGGATGAGTGCCGTGCAGTGCTCGATGGTCCAGATGGATGGAGTGGAGGATGGCTGGTTGATGGACACCCCACGCAAACACGGCTACAGCGCCAACAAGGAGGAGGTGGAGTAATGTTTTGGGCTGGAATCATGGGGAGAGAGATTGTCGGCCCCTTTAGGATCCCTGAAGGCGCTAAAGATGAACTCCATAATGTATGTGGATTTTCTCAAACAGCACTTCCTGCCATGGTTCAAGAAGAAGAACCGTGTATTTCACAGCAAGATCATTTTTCTGCATGATAATGCACCATCTCATGCTGCACATAAAACATCTCCATCTCTGGCTGATATGGGCATAAAAGGGGACAAACTTATGGTGTGACCCCCATGCTCCCCTGACCTCTACCCCATTCAGAACCTTTGGAGCATCATTAAAAGGAGTGTCTATGATGGCGGGAGGCAGTTCACATCTAAGCAACAGCTTTGGGAGGGTATTCTGTCCTCATGCAAAACAATTGAAGCAGAAACCATCCAAAACCTGACAAATTCAATGGACGAGAGAGTTCAGAAGCTCCTTTCGAACAAGGGGTCCTATGTGAAAATGTAACATCACCTAGAATAAAGTTTTGAGTTGAAAACTGTTTGATTTCAGTTTCTAACAACCTGCTAATGCTTATAATTTCAAAAATGACCATTTTTTTGGTCTTTATTAAAATGAAAAGGTTGATCAAAAAGTTTGGGGGATCTAAGAGTGTGGCAACCCAGTAGTCATGATTACTTCGAATTCTGACAATATGAGGGTCATGCTGCAGGTAGTGCAGCAAGAAGGCACTTATGTGTCTTGCGCATCTCGGAGCCCCAAAATTATTTTCCGGGCTAGATGCAGCTAAAAATTATTTTTAATTTTAAATCTGGTGAAGCTTTAGTATAGATGGCCTAATAGGATCAGTGCTGCACACTGCTACAAAGCCCAAATTATTTTCCAGCCAAGATACAGATAAACATGATTAGTAATTTGAAAGCTTAAAACGGTTGGTAGGGTGATTTTAACCAATCATCAAGCTTTTACTCTCCCCAGGATGACACAGGGGTAGAAAAGTCGTTTCGGATCCATGATTTGTTCATCTTTATGAACGTGAGTCTGTCTACATTATCAGTGGAGAGCCGCGTGCGCTTATCTGTCAGCACACCACCAGCAGCGCTGAACACACGTTCAGACAGAACGCTGGCTGCGGGGCATGACAAGATCTCCAAGGCGTAAGTGGCTAGCTCCGGCCATTTATCCAGATTGGAAGCCCAAAAAGAGCAAGGGTCCAGTGACACAGTCGTGGCTTCAATGTTTACTTGGAGATACTCCTGTACCATCGTCTCTAGGCGTTGACTATGTGTCAGACTTCTTGTCTCCTGTGGCCTTGCAAAGGATGGGCTAAAAAAGTGGTGAAATGATTCCGCAAAATTGATGTTACCAGCAGATACTGTGGTTCTGTTACGGTTTGAGTGCTGAACACTTGACGGTCCCACGGTTGGCAAGTTGGAACTGTGAGATTCACTACGTGCACCACTGGTATTTTGTGGAAAAGCACATGTAAGATTCTGCAACAGTCTCTGCTGATACTCCTGCATGCGTGCATCCCTTTCTATGGCAGGAATAATTTCTGCAAATTTACTTTTGTACCGGGGATCTAACAGTGTGGCAACCCAGTAGTCAGGATTATTTCTAATTCTCACAATTCGAGGGTCATGTTGCAGGTAGTGCAGCAAGAAGGCACTCATGTGTGTTGCGCATCCAGGAGCACCAAGTCCCTGTTGTGTTGGTGGCGAGGTAACAATCATGCTTCCTTCCTCTGTCCTCTCCCCCCAACCTCGCAAAACAGAAATGTGATCAAGGTCTCCCTCATCTGATGAGTCTTCCATCAGTTCGTCCTCCACTTCTTCCTGGGCTCCTGCACCTTCCTCACTAGTTTGGCTGCTACCATGCGCCCTGGTAAAATCATCTCCCCCACCCTCACATGCCTGCCGCCTTGGTGCTGCCGACCGTCTGGACCTTGCAGATGTTAGCCCTTCCGCATACAACTCCTCCTCCTCTACTTCCTCCACCTCCTCTTGTGCCACCACCTGACTCCGAATTCTGTTTAACATGTGCTCCAGCATGTAAATCACCGGAATAGTCATGCTGATAATGGCATCGTCAGCACTAAACATCTTCGTCGCCATTTCAAAACTGTGCAGAAGGGTGCATAGGTCCCTGATCTGAGACCACTCCTCCAGCGTGATTTGCCCCACCTCTGAATCTCGTTGGCCCAGGCTATACGTCAGAACGTATTGCACCAGGGCTTGTCGGTGCTGCCACAGTCGCTGCAACATGTGCAGAGTTGAATTCCACCGGGTAGGCACATCGCATTTTAGCCGGTGAAGTGGCAGGCCCAACGACTTCTGTAGAGATGTAAGTCGCTGAGCTGCGGGATGCGAACGGCGGAAGTGAGCACACAGCGACCGTGCCCTCTGCAGAAGGCCATCTAGTCTGGGATAGTGGGCTAAAAATTGCTGGACAACCAGGTTCAACACGTGAGCCATACAAGGCACGTGTGTGACATTGCCCCGGCGAAGGGCCGCACCCAGGTTTGCAGCATTGTCGCACACGGCCTTCCCTGGTTTCAGGTCCAGTGGAGACAACTAGAGATGAGCGTTGTTCTACTCGAACTGTTCGCCAATCTCAAATTCGAGCTGTTTTGGGCGGTGTTCGAGCCGGTCGGCGAACACGAACAATTTGAGAAAAATTCGGCTGTTCAAGGTTATGTTCGATAACTGTTCGTGCACCAAAATCATAACTGGATTTTTTCTCAGTAATGATGAAAATTAATGTTAATACGCAGTTTGAGTGTACAGCGGGGCGGGGGGAGGGGCAGGGGATGGATCTCTGCAGGAACAATGAAGATCTCCATTTTTTTTTCTCTTTCCCGCATTTGCAGTGGGGAGGTGCAATCTGTCAGCCTATCAGCAGCGCACACACGGAGCGAAGTGCTTTTTTTCACACAAGCAAGGGCATGTGTGATTGGCAGTGTATGTCACATGTCCTTGCCCTATAAGACCAAGCCATTTTCCCCGTCGCCACCATTTTCTCACTGCTGCAGCTGCGTGTTAGACGGCACCGCTGTTGCTGTGTGCGCTATACCTTGTTAATTTCAAGCCAATTTTCGCACAAATATACAGATAGCTTGGGAGTAGGGAATAGTTGTGATTGCAGTCCTTTTAAGGACTAGGTTACAGCATTTCCTACGACTTTTATCAAGCAGGTCTGTGCTCTTAAATAGATAGATTGTGGGAGTAAAGACTAATTGTAATTGGAGTCCTTTTCAGGACTAGGTTACATCAGTTCCTATCAGTTTTTGCCAGGCAGGTCTGTGCCAGTGCTGTGCAAGTTTTTTTCACAGCATTTGGCTGAATCTAGCAAAGCTAATCCTTTTTGGCCTATTGCAGAGTGTGTTAGTCAGTGGAGTAGCCTATCTGTGTTGCAAGATATACCACCTGTGTATAGAATACCAATTTTTTTACTGCACCTAGTGAAGTAAAATCTTTTGGGCATAGCATCATTCTATTAGTCCATCTATACTGACCTCCATCAGGTTGCAAACTGAATATAATTTTTTTCTTCATCTAGCCCTGAAAAAATATTTGGGCTTCTAGCAGTGTGTGGGACTTGGTCTATTAGTCCATCTATACTGACCTCCATCAGGTTGCAAATTAAAAATAATTTTTTTCTTCATTTAGCTCTGAAAAAATATTTGGGCTTCTAGCAGTGTGTGGGACTTGTTCTATTAGTCCTTCTATACTGACCTCCAGCAGGTTGCAAATTGAATATAATTTTTTTCTGCATCTAGCTCTGAAAAAATATTTGGGCTTCTAGCGGTGTGTGGGACTTGGTCTATTAGTCCATCTATACTGACCTCCATCAGGTTGCAAATTAAAAATAATTTTTTTCTGCATCTAGCTCTGAAAAAATATTTGGGCTTCTAGCAGTGTGTGGGACTTGGTCTATTAGTCCATCTATACTGACCTCCATCAGGTTGCAAATTAAAAATAATTTTTTTCTTCATTTATCTCTGAAAAAATATTTGGGCTTCTAGCAGCGTGTGGGACTTGTTCTATTAGTCCATCTATACTGACCTCCATCAGGTTGCAAATTAAAAATAATTTTTTCTGCATCTAGCTCTGAAAAAATATTTGGGCTTCTAGCAGTGTGTGGGACTTGGTCTATTAGTCCATCTATACTGACCTCCATCAGGTTGCAAATTAAAAATAATTTTTTTCTTCATTTAGCTCTGAAAAAATATTTGGGCTTCTAGCAGTGTGTGGGACTTGGTCTATTAGTCCATCTATACTGACCTCCATCAGGTTGCAAATTGAATAAAAAAATTTTCTGCATCTAGCTCTGAAAAAATATTTGGGCTTCTAGCGGTGTGTGGGACTTGGTCTATTAGTCCATCTATACTGACCTCCATCAGGTTGCAAATTAAAAATAATTTTTTTCTGCATCTAGCTCTGAAAAAATATTTGGGCTTCTAGCAGTGTGTGGGACTTGGTCTATTAGTCCATCTATACTGACCTCCATCAGGTTGCAAATTGAATAAAAAAATTTTCTGCATCTAGCTCTGAAAAAATATTTGGGCTTCTAGCGGTGTGTGGGACTTGGTCTATTAGTCCATCTATACTGACCTCCATCAGGTTGCAAATTAAAAATAATTTTTTTCTGCATCTAACCCAGCCAATAGTTTTGGCCTAATACCACAGTTTGGCCACTCAGCTCTGCTCGGTTACCATCCATTGTTTTTTTGTGCAAACAAGTCCAGAGTTGTGAATTAGTTAACCACCAAAATGAGTGGAAAAAGGCCTGCTGCTGGTGGAAAGGGGAATAGGCGTGTTGGGAAGGGGAAAAAAGGTTGTGTCCGTGGGGTAGGTGCAGAAGAAAGACCATCTTCCAGCCAAACTAAAATGTCTACTTCTTTTAGCGGACAATGTGATAAGATCCCTTTCTTACGGCCACGCCAATCGCTACAAATTCCAGATGAGGCACAAAAACAGCAGGTGCTTCAACGGATATCAAGTGCTCCTTTAAGTGGGCTCTCCTCCACATCAACTTCAACATCACAAATACTCCAGTCCTCAAAGGTGTCACCCAAATCGCACTTGCTTCCTCACAGCTCCCAAATCTCCAGCTGCCCGTCTGAGTATGAGGTAGAACAGATGGTTGAGTCTGCAGAGCTGTTTACTCATACTATAGCCTGGGAATCAGAGGTCGACTCCAGCGCTTCTGTGAATCCAGACGAGGAAATGATCTGCACTGATGCCCAGAATCTTTATGAGTCGGATCCAGGACCAGACGCAGAAGGTTCTGACCATAATGTAGACCCTCATTCCCAAACTGTAACTCCTGTTGGTGGAGACAATGAGGAAGACGATGATAAGACTCAAATACCTGATTGGAGCGACAACTTTAGTTTTTTGTCAGGGCAGGAACAGGTTGGCTCTGAGGACGACGGGTGTGATAACGCACAGGGTGATGATGATGAGGTCGGAGATCCCACTTACTGTCAACCCACAGTCAGCCAAGAGATGAGGTCAGCAGAGGAAGTGGAGGAAGATGCTAGTGACGACGAGGTCAGGTTGCGCCTTCCTGGACAGAGACGTAGTACTGGAAGCACGTCAACAACTGCATCCTCAAACACAACTCTGCCTCTCACCACAAGTCGTGGTGGCTCTTCAGGTCGCATGGGTGCTAAGCCTTGCATAGCCTGGGCATTTTTTCAGATCGATAAAGATGACCCAACTCGTGTTATCTGTAACATTTGTCAGCAAAAGCTAAGTAGAGGCCAAAAAATACATAGTTTGAGTACTTCATGCATGAACCGGCACATGGACATGAAGCATAAGTTGCAGTGGGAAGCTCAGTGTGCTACAATGCGGCCTAGCCGGCCGAGCCAACCACCGTCTGCCATATCTTGTGCATCCGCGGCCTCTTCATCCTCTGTGACTGGGGGGACAGCAGTCACACCTGTTTTGGGGCGCAGACCTGCCACCTCTTTACCCGCAACAGCCAGCGTGATTGGCAGGTCATCATTTTCTTTGGAGGTGGTAACACCAGCTGGTCTTGAGCGCTGTCCGACAACGATAGCACCACCTTTGGATCAAGGCAACCTAACATGTCCGCCTGCATCTTCTTCACAGACCGGCAGTTTGCCGGGGACACCCTTATCAACCCCGTCTAAGCACAATAGCCAGCCCTCGGTCCCTCAGATGTGGACAAGTAAAAGACCATTTCCTCCTAGCCATGAGAAAGCTAAGAGGTTGAATTTCACCATCTGCAAGCTCTTGGCTACAGAAATGCTGCCTTTCCGCCTGGTGGACACAGAGGATTTTCGAGACCTTATGTCCGTCGCAGTGCCCCAGTACCAGATGCCCAGTCGGCACTACTTCTCAAAGAAAGGTGTGCCTGCGCTCCACCAGCATGTCGCACACAACATCACCGCTTCTTTGAGAAACTCTGTGTGTGACAGGGTGCATTTCACCACAGACACTTGGACGAGTAGGCATGGACAGGGGCGTTACATGTCGCTGACTGGGCACTGGGTAACTATGGTGACAGCAGGACAAGGGGCTGCTGTCCAAGTCTTGCCGTCCCCACGAGTTGTGCGTCAATCCTCTTTATGTCAAAGTTCCTCCACTGCTTCTGCTTCCTCAACCTCCTCTCGGTCTTCCACCTGCACCCAAAGCCTGTCTGGTCATGCCACAAGCTTTCTAACTGCGCAGAAGGGATCCTGCACACCTCCTTACTATGCTGGCAGTAGGGCTCAACGTCATCAGGCGGTTTTTACATTGAAATGTCTGGGAAATGTGAGTCACACAGCTGAGGAGTTGTGGTCAGCTCTGGAGAACCAATTTCATGAATGGTTGTCTCCACTGGACCTGAAACCAGGGAAGGCCGTGTGCGACAATGCTGCAAACCTGGGTGCGGCCCTTCGCCGGGGCAATGTCACACACGTGCCTTGTATGGCTCACGTGTTGAACCTGGTTGTCCAGCAATTTTTAGCCCACTATCCCAGACTAGATGGCCTTCTGCAGAGGGCACGGTCGCTGTGTGCTCACTTCCGCCGTTCGCATCCCGCAGCTCAGCGACTTACATCTCTACAGAAGTCGTTGGGCCTGCCACTTCACCGGCTAAAATGCGATGTGCCTACCCGGTGGAATTCAACTCTGCACATGTTGCAGCGACTGTGGCAGCACCGACAAGCCCTGGTGCAATACGTTCTGACGTATAGCCTGGGCCAACGAGATTCAGAGGTGGGGCAAATCACGCTGGAGGAGTGGTCTCAGATCAGGGACCTATGCACCCTTCTGCACAGTTTTGAAATGGCGACGAAGATGTTTAGTGCTGACGATGCCATTATCAGCATGACTATTCCGGTGATTTACATGCTGGAGCACATGTTAAACAGAATTCGGAGTCAGGTGGTGGCACAAGAGGAGGTGGAGGAAGTAGAGGAGGAGGAGTTGTATGCGGAAGGGCTAACATCTGCAAGGTCCAGACGGTCGGCAGCACCAAGGCGGCAGGCATGTGAGGGTGGGGGAGATGATTTTACCAGGGCGCATGGTAGCAGCCAAACTAGTGAGGAAGGTGCAGGAGCCCAGGAAGAAGTGGAGGACGAACTGATGGAAGACTCATCAGATGAGGGAGACCTTGATCACATTTCTGTTTTGCGAGGTTGGGGGGAGAGGACAGAGGAAGGAAGCATGATTGTTACCTCGCCACCAACACAACAGGGACTTGGTGCTCCTGGATGCGCAACACACATGAGTGCCTTCTTGCTGCACTACCTGCAACATGACCCTCGAATTGTGAGAATTAGAAATAATCCTGACTACTGGGTTGCCACACTGTTAGATCCCCGGTACAAAAGTAAATTTGCAGAAATTATTCCTGCCATAGAAAGGGATGCACGCATGCAGGAGTATCAGCAGAGACTGTTGCAGAATCTTACATGTGCTTTTCCACAAAATACCAGTGGTGCACGTAGTGAATCTCACAGTTCCAACTTGCCAACCGTGGGACCGTCAAGTGTTCAGCACTCAAACCGTAACAGAACCACAGTATCTGCTGGTAACATCAATTTTGCGGAATCATTTCACCACTTTTTTAGCCCATCCTTTGCAAGGCCACAGGAGACAAGAAGTCTGACACATAGTCAACGCCTAGAGACGATGGTACAGGAGTATCTCCAAGTAAACATTGAAGCCACGACTGTGTCACTGGACCCTTGCTCTTTTTGGGCTTCCAATCTGGATAAATGGCCGGAGCTAGCCACTTACGCCTTGGAGATCTTGTCATGCCCCGCAGCCAGCGTTCTGTCTGAACGTGTGTTCAGCGCTGCTGGTGGTGTGCTGACAGATAAGCGCACGCGGCTCTCCACTGATAATGTAGACAGACTCACGTTCATAAAAATGAACAAATCATGGATCCGAAACGACTTTTCTACCCCTGTGTCATCCTGGGGAGAGTAAAAGCTTGATGATTGGTTAAAATCACCCTACCAACCGTTTTAAGCTTTCAAATTACTAATCATGTTTATCTGTATCTTGACTGGAAAATAATTTGGGCTTTGTAGCAGTGTGCAGCACTGATCCTATTAGGCCATCTATAATAAGCTTCACCAGATTTAAAATTAAAAATAATTTTTAGCTGCATCTAGCCCGGAAAATAATTTTGGGGCTTCGAGATGCGCAAGACACATAAGTGCCTTCTTGCTGCACTACCTGCAGCATGACCCTCATATTGTCAGAATTCGAAGTAATCATGACTACTGGGTTGCCACACTCTTAGATCCCCCAAACTTTTCGATCAACCTTTTCATTTTAATAAAGACCAAAAAAATGGTCATTTTTGAAATTATAAGCATTAGCAGGTTGTTAGAAACTGAAATCAAACAGTTTTCAACTCAAAACTTTATTCTAGGTGATGTTACATTTTCACATAGGACCCCTTGTTCGAAAGGAGCTTCTGAACTCTCTCGTCCATTGAATTTGTCAGGTTTTGGATGGTTTCTGCTTCAATTGTTTTGCATGAGGACAGAATACCCTCCCAGAGCTGTTGCTTAGATGTGAACTGCCTCCCGCCATCATAGACACTCCTTTTAATGATGCTCCAAAGGTTCTGAATGGGGTAGAGGTCAGGGGAGCATGGGGGTCACACCATAAGTTTGTCCCCTTTTATGCCCATATCAGCCAGAGATGCAGATGTTTTATGTGCAGCATGAGATGGTGCATTATCATGCAGAAAAATGATCTTGCTGTGAAATACACGGTTCTTCTTCTTGAACCATGGCAGGAAGTGCTGTTTGAGAAAATCCACATACATTATGGAGTTCATCTTTAGCGCCTTCAGGGATCCTAAAGGGGCCGACAATCTCTCTCCCCATGATTCCAGCCCAAAACATTACTCCACCTCCTCCTTGTTGGCGCTGTAGCCGTGTTTGCGTGGGGTGTCCATCAACCAGCCATCCTCCACTCCATTCATCTGGACCATCGAGCGCTGCACGGCACTCATCCGTGAACAAAACAGTTTTGAAATCAGTCTTCATGTAATGTTTGGCCCACTGGAGCCGTTTCTGCTTGTGTGAAGTGGATAGAGGAGGTCGACAGGATGGCGTATGCACAGCTGCAAACCTCTGAAGGACCCTGCATCTTGTTGTTCGGGGGACGTTGGAGGCACAAGCAGCTTCAAAAACTTGTCTGCTGCTATGACAAGGCTTTTTTGCCGCTGCTCTTTCAACCTGATGTAATTGCCTGTAGGAAAGAGTCCTCAATTTGCCCTTATCAGCACGCACACGTGTGTACTGTGAATCAGCTACATACTTCTTGATTGCCAAGACACTTCATCCTGATCATCGCACAATGTTGATTGTAGTCATGCCTTGACCTAAACACTCCACAATTTGTTGCTTCTCAGCAGCCGACACATCCTTTTTCTTTCCCATTTTGGCAGAAAATGTAGGCTGCTTAATAATGTGAGAGAGCCTTCTTAAGTAGTCTTGCCTTTCATTGGACACACCTGCCAAACTAATTAGCACAGGTGTCTGCAATTGCTTACAGTGATATAAAGAGCCCTGACACACATCACCATCAATGAGTTTAACTGACAAACAAACAAATTCTTCCCTTATCACTCCTAAACACTTTTTGCATAATAATTTGGAACGCGGTGTACATGTGCTTTTCCACAAAACACCAGTGGTTCACGTAGTGAATCTTACAGTTCTAACTTGCCAACCGTGGTCTGTATGGAATTGTTCAATAAAGGGCCCAAAATTAAGATAACATAGATGGGAGAGGTCTCTATGAATAGGAATTCCTAAGTATTTGATACCCTGTGAGGGCCAGGCAAAGGGAAAGTTGGACTGGATGGAATCCTATATGGATTTAGGGAGGGAGACATCGAGGGCCTCAGACTTCGCTGCATTGATTTTAAAATTTTACCATGTAACAAAGTGATCTATTTCAGCCATAACAGCAGGGATGGATATATGTGATTGAGTGATATATACTAGGACATCATCAGCAAATAGAGAGCACTTGTACTCGGTGCCTCCCACCTCAATCCACCTAATATTGGGGTTATGGCGAATTGATGAGAGCAGGTGCTCCGTCACTAGGATGTATAAGAGAGGGGACAGAGGACATCCCTGCCTTGTCCCATTGCTGATTGTGAAAGGTGATGAAAATGTTCTGACGCACCCCCTGGGCCTTGGGACACCCGGAGCCGGACCCTTTTTGGTGGATGCTGGTGGTTGTAGTCTTCGTGGCGGCGATCCGGTTCCGTGGCTCAGGGCGGTCAAACCAGTGGCGGAACTATTTATGTGGTTTTGATGTTTAAATGTCCGACTACGCCACCCGTGGATTGCGGTCAGAGTGAACCGCCGCTACAGGGCAGACCGCTAAGGCTGGTGTTGTGGGTGCAGCAGAGCGTAGCATAACTCCCCACGGGAGGAGTATAGCCTCAGGGCAGTGTATGCGGAGGATGGGGGTGATGGTGCAGGGCAGCAGCAGTAACGACACGGAGTCAGTGATGCAGTTCAGGGCCTTTAGTCACAGTTCTTATTATCCAGACCACGTCTGCAGGTAACGGCTGCCCACTTCGTACTGTGCTCACCAGGTGAGGGGCTCAGACAACTCCCAGATAACTTTGTCTGGCCTTTCTTACCAACACTTCTGTCCGGCTGCCTCGGGCCTCCTCTTGGTAAACTTGGCACCAGTTTCCCTGACCCTATGTGGTGCCTTCCTAGCGGGTGGAGCAAGGGGCTGCGCCACATAAAATGTCAGAGCCTCCGGTTTCTAGCTGAGGGTCGTTTCCTGCCTCCACTAGTTCGGGGACCGGTCTCCCCCTTTGGCCTGACCCCTCCACGCAGGTGGATTCGGGCGTGCGGTGGCGACTCGCCCGTCCGCACCCCTGGGATCCCTTCATTCCTCGTTCCTGGAGCCTTTTCCGCTCCTCTTCCTTCCTTCTCCCTCTTGCAGGCCTGGGCCTCTGTTACTAGGCCCGCCTCCGGAGCAGAGCTCATGCAGAGCCCCTGCTCCCTGCCACTTCTGCTCAGACTTCTCTGCACTGAACTAAGATGGTGCCCACCTTTTATACTCCCTTCTCAATGCACCCAGGAACTGCTTCCTCCCTGCTCCTGCACTACAGGGTTCCCCTTCCTCAGTGTTCCCTCCCCCCACTCCAGCCAGGGACAGGGACTGTCGTGCCCATCTCAGGGGCATATTGGTCGCCCTGCCCCACGGCAAAGTGGTGTAATGCATGCAGGTGTCGGGTCCTGATCCATACTCCATCCTTACCTGAGAGTGAGATATCACACATCTGGGTGAGGTGCAATACGTCTGTAGCAACCGAGCCCTCAGGGTGCTACAGTTCCATTTATCTTCAGCCTAGGTGACGTATTGCGATACAGGGCCGTGATTTTGGCTATAAAAGGGTCCCCTAGACCCCTACCCCAAGCTCTTTAAGAGAATCATATATGGCGTGCCAGGAGACTCTATGGAATGCTTTCTCAGCATCCAACGAGAGTATCTAATTACAAATTTTTAACTGCATCTAGCCCAGGAAATACTTTGTGCCTAGTAGCAGTGTCTGCTAGTCAGCGGATTATCCCGGCTGTTAAGCAAGCTACACCACCTGTAGTTTAGACACTTAATTTTTTCAAAGGAAATGCTTCGGGACCATGGGATACTTAGTGAAGAGCATCATTAGGCCCCCCAAGGCATAGGGGCTGGGACTGGCAGTAGGATGCCTTGCAGTGGACAGCCGAGCTCGATCCTTATAAAAGCTTTTTAACTGCAGCAGCTTTAGTGGACGCTACTGGAGCTGGAATTACCGCGGCTGCTGGCATAAGACTTGCCCTCCAATAGATCCTTGTAAATGGATTTAAAGTGTATTCATTCAAATTAGAGAGACAATTTAAATTAAAAAGCTTAGAGCTGCCTCCACCACAGGGGGGCTCGCTCGACCCACCAGCGGACAGGCACCAGTATTGGGAGAGGGGGGCTGGCCGTCAGGGTTCACCGCGGCTCTGGCACAAACCCGGCGACACGGAGGTGGCACGGGCAGGAGCGGACTGGCCGTGTCGGCTTCTCACTTTTTGGATTTTAGAAGGGCATGACATGCCTATATCTGTGTCTCCCCCTCCTTTTACTCCTCCACCTCTTTTATTTTCGCATGACTATATGTACTTGTCACTTTTCCATGTGTTAGTTATGTCTTCTGAGCAGTTTGTCAGCTTTTGGACACCTTTGAAGGTGTTTTCTATGTGTTTCTATGTGTTTTTGTTTGCCTGCCATTGGTTTTAACGGTGTTCGAAGGTGTTCGACGAACAGTTCGACGAACAGTTCGGCGAACACACGGGTGTTCGACGAACCGAACCGAACTCGAACACTACGGGGGTGGCTCAACACTAGAGACAACCATTCATGAAATTGGTTCTCCAGAGCTGACCACAACTCCTCAGCTGTGTGACTCACATTTCCCAGACATTTCAATGTAAAAACCGCCTGATGACGTTGAGCCCTACTGCCAGCATAGTAAGGAGGTGTGCAGGATCCCTTCTGCGCAGTTAGAAAGCTTGTGGCATGACCAGACAGGCTATGGGTGCAGGTGGAAGACCGAGAGGAGGTTGAGGAGGCAGAAGCAGTGGAGGAACTTTGACATAAAGAGGATTGACGCACAACTCGTGGGGACGGCAAGACTTGGACAGCAGCCCCTTGTCCTGCTGTCACCATAGTTACCCAGTGCCCAGTCAGCGACATGTAACGCCCCTGTCCATGCCTACTCGTCCAAGTGTCTGTGGTGAAATGCACCCTGTCACACACAGAGTTTCTCAAAGAAGCGGTGATGTTGTGTGCGACATGCTGGTGGAGCGCAGGCACACCTTTCTTTGAGAAGTAGTGCCGACTGGGCATCTGGTACTGGGGCACTGCGACGGACATAAGGTCTCGAAAATCCTCTGTGTCCACCAGGCGGAAAGGCAGCATTTCTGTAGCCAAGAGCTTGCAGATGGTGAAATTCAACCTCTTAGCTTTCTCATGGCTAGGAGGAAATGGTCTTTTACTTGTCCACATCTGAGGGACCGAGGGCTGGCTATTGTGCTTAGACGGGGTTGATAAGGGTGTCCCCGGCAAACTGCCGGTCTGTGAGGAAGATGCAGGCGGACATGTTAGGTTGCCTTGATCCAAAGGTGGTGCTATCGATGTCGGACAGCGCTCAACACCAGCTGGTGTTCCCACCTCCAAAGAAAATGATGACCTGCCAATCACGCTGGCTGTTGCGGGTAAAGAGGTGGCAGGTCTGCGCCCCAAAACAGGTGTGACTGCTGTCCCCCCAGTCACAGAGGATGAAGAGGCCGCGGATGCACAAGATATGGCAGACAGTGGTTGGCCCGGCCGGCTAGGCCGCATTGTAGCACACTGAGCTTCCCACTGCAACTTATGCTTCATGTCCATGTGCCGGTTCATGCATGAAGTACTCAAACTATGTATTTTTTGGCCTCTACTTAGCTTTTGCTGACAAATGTTACAGATAACACGAGTTGGGTCATCTTTATCGATCTGAAAAAATGCCCAGGCTATGCAAGGCTTAGCACCCATGCGACCTGAAGAGCCACCACGACTTGTGGTGAGAGGCAGAGTTGTGTTTGAGGATGCAGTTGTTGACGTGCTTCCAGTACTACGTCTCTGTCCAGGAAGGCGCAACCTGACCTCGTCGTCACTAGCATCTTCCTCCACCTACTCTGCTGACCTCATCTCTTGGCTGACTGTGGGTTGACAGTAAGTGGGATCTCCAACCTCATCATCATCACCCTGTGCGTTATCACACCCATCGTCCTCAGAGCCAACCTGTTCCTGCCCTGACAAAAAACTAAAGTTGTCGCTCCAATCAGGTATTTGAGTCTTATCATCGTCTTCCTCATTGTCTCCACCAACAGGAGTTACAGTTTGGGAATGAGGGTCTACATTATGGTCAGAACCTTCTGCGTCTGGTCCTGGATCCGACTCATAAAGATTCTGGGCATCAGTGCAGATCATTTCCTCGTCTGGATTCACAGAAGCACTGGAGTCGACCTCTGATTCCCAGGCTATAGTATGAGTAAACAGCTCTGCAGACTCAACCATCTGTTCTACCTCATACTCAGACGGGCAGCTGGAAATTTGGGAGCTGTGAGGAAGCAAGTGCGATTGGGGTGACACCTTTGAGGACTGGAGTATTTGTGATGTTGAAGTTGATGTGGAGGAGAGCCCACTTAAAGGAGCACTTGATATCCGTTGAAGCACCTGCTGTTTTTGTGCCTCATCTGGAATTTGTAGCGATTGGCGTGGCCGTAAGAAAGGGATCTTATCACATTGTCCGCTAAAAGAAGTAGACATTTTAGTTTGGCTGGAAGATGGTCTTATTTCTGCAGATGTTACTGTTGCTTTAACACCTACCCCACGGACACAACCTTTTTTCCCCTTCCCAACACACCTATTCCCCTTTCCACCAGCAGCAGGCCTTTTTCCACTCATTTTGGTGGTTAACTAATTCACAACTCTGGAGTTGTTTGCACAAAAAAACAATGGATGGTAACCGAGCAGAGCTGAGTGGCCAAACTGTGGTATTAGGCCAAAACTATTGGCTGGGTTAGATGCAGAAAAAAATTATATTCAATTTGCAACCTGATGGAGGTTGTAACGGGTCTGGGAGGCGGAACCTCTGGGCTACTATACAAGGGAGCGGTCCTTGTAAGGGAGCGGGTGGCGACCAGGCAGGCAGTCACAGCAGGTGACCGGGACAGTCTCTGGGTGTACGGGCAGGAGGTCACGGCAAGTGACCGGGGCAGTCTCTGGAGGAACGGGCTGGAGGTCACGGCAAGTGACCGGGGCAGTCTCTAGGTAAAGGGTAGGTACGACCTGTGATGGCTGAACCTCCAGGTAGGCTAGCAAGGCAGATGGAGGATGTGTGCTCCCAGGTGAGCAAGCGAGAGTCTCTGGAATAGCAGGTGGTCACAGCACGTGACGGCGGAGCCTCCAGGTAGGCAAGCAGGCAGGTAGCGGAGAAGCGCTCCCAGGTGAGCGGGCAAGAGTCTCTGGAATAGCTGGTGGTCCCAGCACGTGACAGCGGAGCCTCCGGGCAGGCAAGCAGGCAGGTAGCGGAGAAGCGCTCCCAGGTGAGCGGGCAAGAGTCTGGAATAGCTGGTGGTCACAGCACGTGACAGCGGAGCCTCCGGGCAGGCAAGCAGGCAGGTAGCGGAGAAGCGCTCCCAGGTGAGCGGGCAAGCTGGTCCATAGACAGACTAACCGGAGTTGTAAGGCAGACCGTCGGACCTCAGGCAAGCAGGCAGGTAGCTGATGTGCGCTCCCAGGTGAGCGGGCAAGTTGGTCCTTAGACAGACTGACCGGAGTTGTAAGGCAGACCGTCGGACCTCAGGCAGGCAGGCAGGTAACAGGAAATCAGGCAGGATTAGGACAACAAGCTGGCAGGAATCTGGCAGGTAACTGGCAGGTAACTGGCAACGGGACCTGAGGGCTGAAGCAGAGTAGAACGGTGCAACAACATTGCTCGGGCACCTCCATTTTGGAGGAGGTGCCTTATATATGGTAAAGTCCTCCGGCCATTGGTCGGGGACTCCTTAGGACGGCGCGCGCGGCCCCTTTAAGAGGGAGGGAGGGCGCGCGCGCGCGCCCTAAGCACAGTGGCCGGGAAGGAGCGCGCGCTGCCAGCAGAGCGGGAGAGGGACACCGGGCATGGAGCAGAGCGGTGAGGGGAACAGCGTCCCTGCCTAGCAGAGGGCAGGGACGCCGGCACTACAGTACCCCCCCTTTAGGCCCCCCCTTTTTTAGGCCAGATAGAAATTTAGCTAGGATGAGAGGGGCATGGATGTTCTCCCGGGGCTCCCACGTTCTCTCCTCAGGACCAAACCCCTTCCAATCTACCAGAGAAAAGGTCTTTCCTCTTACCCTTTTGGTGGCAAGAATGTTCTCTACCTCAAACTCGTCCTCAGCAGAAACCGGAGCAGGAGGCGTACCTGTAGACTTGGAAAAAGAGTTAAGCACCACGGGTTTGAGGAGAGATACATGGAAGGAGTTAGGGATCCGTAAGTTGGCCGGGAGTTTCAATTTATAGGCCACCGGGTTGATCTGACTGATGACCTCCAGAGGACCGATGAACCGAGGCCCTAACTTGTAAGAAGGTATCTTGAGTCGAACATATTTAGATGAGAGCCAGACTTTATCTCCTGGACGAAATTGTGGAGGATCCAGGCGTTTTTTGTCAGCGTGTCTTTTCATACGCTCGGATGACAGAAGGAGTGCGGACCGGGTACTCTCCCATATGGAGGAAAATTTGCTAACGAGAGATTCCGCAGCCGGGTTGTCCACAGAGGTGGAGACAGGAAAAGGAATCCGAGGATGCTGACCAAAGACTACAAAAAACGGGGATTTGGAGGAGGATTCGCTCTCGTGATTATTATAAGAGAACTCGGCCCATGGTAGGAGATCCACCCAGTCAGAATGGTGGGCATTAACGAAGTGCCGGAGGTAACTGGTCAGGTTCTGATTGATCCGCTCCACTTGACCATTGGACTGTGGGTGGTAAGCGGAAGAGAAGTCCAGGGTGACGTCTAGTAGTTTACAAGTGGCTCTCCAGAAACGTGAGGTGAACTGTACCCCACGATCCGACACGATGTGGAGGGGCAGGCCATGAAGACGGAAGATGTGGCGGATAAAGTCTTTAGCCAGCTCGGGTGCAGACGGAAGGCCTGGCAGGGGAATAAAGTGAGCCATCTTGGAAAAGCGGTCAGCGACCACCCAAATGACCGTACAACCGGCAGAGACGGGGAGATCAGTTATAAAGTCCATTGCTATATGCTGCCAGGGGGCAGCAGGTACAGGAAGCGGAAGGAGGCGTCCGGCTGGCAGATGTCTCGGGACTTTGTTGCGGGCGCAGGACACACAGGCAGAAACAAAGTCTATTATGTCCTTGTGCAGGGTAGGCCACCAATAGTGCCGGGCAATAAGCTGGAGGGTCTTTTTCTGACCGGCGTGGCCAGCTAGTTTAGACGAATGGCCCCAGTGTAGGATCTTCTCCCGATCAGGTACTGAAACAAACGTCTTACCGGGAGGGAGACGATTTAGACTCACGGGAGCCACCTGCATGACTCTGGCGGGATCGATGATATGTTTAGGTTCTTCCTCGAGATCGGACACCAGAAAGGATCGGGACAAGGCGTCTGCTTTGACGTTTTTGTCAGCCGGGGGAAAATGAAGAACAAAATCAAAGCGAGCAAAAAACAAGGACCACCGGGCTTGGCGCGGGTTAAGTCTCTGGGCATGCTGGAGGTAAGCCAAGTTCTTGTGGTCAGTGTAAATTATTACCGGATGAAGAGCCCCCTCGAGTAGGTAACGCCACTCCTCCAACGCCAGCTTGATGGCTAATAACTCTCGGTCTCCTATGGAATAGTTGCGCTCAGAAGAGAAGAAGAGTTTGGAGAAGAAGCCACAAGTTACCATTCTCCCGGAAGATGATTTTTGAGTAAGTACCACTCCGGCTCCAGAGGAGGAGGCGTCAACTTCCAGGAAGAACTGCTTGTTGCCGTCCGGGCGATGCAGCACCGGGGCGGAAGAGAAGGCCTGTTTTAGGGAAAGAAAGGCCTCCTCTGCTTCGGGCGGCCACTCTTTGGGATTAGTACCCTTACGGGTGAGCGCGGAAATTGGGGCAGTCCGGGAAGAGAAGTGCGGGATGAAGAGGCGGTAATAGTTGGCGTAGCCCAGGAACCGTTGAATAGCCTTCAACCCCTCTGGTCGGGGCCATTTCTCGATGGCAGACAGTTTCTCAGGATCCATTTGTAGGCCGGTCTGAGAGATAATGTAGCCCAGAAACGGAAGCGAGGTCTGCTCAAAGAGGCACTTCTCATATTTAGCGTAGAGATGGTTCTGCCTGAGCCTGAGCAGGACCTGACGAACATCCCTCCGGTGAGTCTGGAGATCCGGAGAGAAGACCAAGATGTCGTCCAGGTACACCACTACGCAGGAGTAGAGAAGGTCCCGGAAGATGTCATTGACCAACTCTTGAAAGACGGCAGGAGCGTTACAGAGGCCAAAGGGCATTACCAGATATTCATAGTGGCCGTCCCGGGTGTTGAATGCCGTCTTCCATTCATCCCCCTGACGGATACGAACCAGGTTGTACGCCCCATGGAGGTCCAGTTTGGTGAAGATTCTAGCCCCCCTCAGACGATCAAATAACTCCGGAATGAGCGGAAGGGGGTACTTATTCTTCACCGTGATCTGGTTAAGGCCTCTATAGTCTATACAGGGACGGAGAGAGCCGTCCTTCTTTTTGACGAAAAAGAAGCCTGCTCCCGCCGGGGAGGTAGATTTCCGGATGAATCCCCTGGCCAGATTCTCCTCAATATATTCGGACATCGACCGGGTCTCAGCAGCGGATAATGGATAAATACGCCCACGGGGAGGAGAAGTACCAGGTAACAGGTCGATAGGGCAGTCGTATGGTCTATGAGGGGGTAGTGTCTCTGCCTCCTTTTTATTAAAGACATCAGCATAAGACCAATAAGGAATTGGAAGTCCAGGTAGATTAGCTGGGGTAGGAGAAGGACGGACGGGATGAACGGGAACCAGACAGGTCTTATGGCAGCCCTGTCCCCAGCGAAGGACTTCTCCGGTCTGCCAGTCAAGAACGGGTGCATGTTTCTGGAGCCAAGGTAGGCCTAGCAAGAGGGCGTGAGAGAGTCCAGGCAGAACATGGAAGGAGATACTTTCAGAATGCAGCATTCCCACCTGCAGAGTAATGGATTCGGTGATGAGTTGGATGGGGCGTGGTAAGAGCCCCCCATCCACGGCAGCAACAGACAAGGGTACAGCCAGAGGTTTGGTGGGGATGCGGTATTTCTCTACCAGGGACTGTGAAATAAGATTCCCGGCTGCTCCAGAGTCCAGTTGGGCTAGTTCGAAATAACGGTTCTCCCCGTAGACGATTGAAACTGACAACAGCAGGGATGGAGAGGATTTATTCTTGTCTAGGTGGACCTCTCTGAGCGAACCTAGACACAGGCGTTTCCCGACCTCTCCGGGCAGGCACGGATCTGGTGCTCCTTACTGCCACAGTAGAAGCAGGTCCCCTCGGCACGGCGTAAGTCCTGATGGGTCTTGACCATCTTGGTCTGGTCGACCTGCATAGGCTCAGGAGGGTGTACCTGGTTAGAGACAGAAGGAGTGACGGGTTTCTGAAAAGTAGGAGCTAGACGTGGTAACCTCCTCTCACGGGTGACCTCTCTGGCACGCTCCTGGAACCGTAGGTCAATCCGGGTGGCAAGAGTTATTAAGTCATCGAGAGTGGTAGGAATGTCCCGACTGGCAAGTTCATCTTTAATACGGCCGGACAGACCCTCCCAGAAGACGGAAACCAGAGCGTCGTTATCCCAGGCCAGCTGCGAGGCAAGGGTACGGAACCGTATGGCATATTGGCCCACGGTGAGACTTTCCTGACGGAGGCGTAGCAACGATGATGCGGATGAGGTCTTCCGTCCGGGTTCGTCGAAGACTTTCCGGAAAGCCGTGAGAAAAGCAGGCAAGTTGGACACCAGGGGGTCTCCTCTCTCCCATAGAGGATTTAGCCAGGCCAGGGCCTCCCCGGTGAGATGGGACATGATGAATGCAATTTTGGCTCGGTCGGAGTTAAACTGGTGGGACAATAGTTCAAAGTGTAGGGTGCACTGATTTATGAAGCCCCGAGCCTGGGCTGAGTCGCCTCCGAAGCGAGGAGGTGCAGAAAGCCGAGGTCCGGGGTAGGATATCATGGTGTTAGTGGACAGCGGAGCTGCCGGATTGCGAGACATGGCACTGGCGGAGGTTGTTGGTGGAGCAGTCAGAGTGTCCAGGCGAGTATTGACATTCCGCAGGTGACCCAGGATGGACTCCTGTTGGGACCTTTGACGGGACAGTTCATGACACAGGTCCGAGAGCGAGGGAGCTTGGGTGCCACCGGGTTCCATGGCCCGAGCAAACTGTAACGGGTCTGGGAGGCGGAACCTCTGGGCTACTATACAAGGGAGCGGTCCTTGTAAGGGAGCGGGTGGCGACCAGGCAGGCAGTCACAGCAGGTGACCGGGACAGTCTCTGGGTGTACGGGCAGGAGGTCACGGCAAGTGACCGGGGCAGTCTCTGGAAGAACGGGCTGGAGGTCACGGCAAGTGACCGGGGCAGTCTCTAGGTAAAGGGTAGGTACGACCTGTGATGGCTGAACCTCCAGGTAGGCTAGCAAGGCAGATGGAGGATGTGTGCTCCCAGGTGAGCAAGCGAGAGTCTCTGGAATAGCTGGTGGTCCCAGCACGTGACAGCGGAGCCTCCGGGCAGGCAAGCAGGCAGGTAGCGGAGAAGCGCTCCCAGGTGAGCGGGCAAGAGTCTGGAATAGCTGGTGGTCACAGCACGTGACAGCGGAGCCTCCGGGCAGGCAAGCAGGCAGGTAGCGGAGAAGCGCTCCCAGGTGAGCGGGCAAGCTGATCCATAGACAGACTGACCGGAGTTGTAAGGCAGACCGTCGGACCTCAGGCAAGCAGGCAGGTAGCTGATGTGCGCTCCCAGGTGAGCGGGCAAGTTGGTCCTTAGACAGACTGACCGGAGTTGTAAGGCAGACCGTCGGACCTCAGGCAGGCAGGCAGGTAACAGGAAATCAGGCAGGATTAGGACAGCAAGCTGGCAGGAATCTGGCAGGTAACTGGCAGGTAACTGGCAACGGGACCTGAGGGCTGAAGCAGAGTAGAACGGTGCAACAACATTGCTCGGGCACCTCCATTTTGGAGGAGGTGCCTTATATATGGTAAAGTCCTCCGGCCATTGGCCGGGGACTCCTTAGGATGGCACGCGCGGCCCCTTTAAGAGGGAGGGAGGGCGCGCGCCCTAAGCACAGTGGCCGGGAAGGAGCGCGCGCTGCCAGCAGAGCGGGAGAGGGACGCCGGGCACGGAGCAGAGCGGTGAGGGGAACAGCGTCCCTGCCTAGCAGAGGGCAGGGACGCCGGCACTACAGAGGTCAGTATAGATGGACTAATAAAACAAGTCCCACACACAGCTAGAAGCCCAATATTTTTTCAGAGGTAGATGCAGAAAAAAATATATTCAGTTTGCAACCTGATGGAGGTCAGTATAGATGGACTAATACAACAAGTCCCACACACAGCTAGAAGCCCAATATTTTTTCAGAGGTAGATGCAGAAAAAAATATATTCAGTTTGCAACCTGATGGAGGTCAGTATAGATGGACTAATACACCAAGTCCCACACACAGCTAAAAGCCCAATATTTTTTCAGAGGTAGATGCAGAAAAAAATATATTCAGTTTGCAACCTGATGGAGGTCAGTATAGATGGACTAATACAACAAGTCCCACACACAGCTAGAAGCCCAATATTTTTTCAGAGGTAGATGCAGAAAAAAATATATTCAGTTTGCAACCTGATGGAGGTCAGTATAGATGGACTAATACAACAAGTCCCACACACAGCTAGAAGCCCAATATTTTTTCAGAGCTAGATGCAGAAAAAAATATATTCAGTTTGCAACCTGATGGAGGTCAGTATAGATGGACTAATATAACAAGTCCCACACACAGCTAGAAGCCCAAATATTTTTTCAGAGGTACTGTAGATGCAGATAAAAATTATTTTTAATTTGCAACCTGATGGAGGTCAGTATAGATGGACTAATAGAGAAAGTCCGACACACTGCTAGAAGGCCAAATATTTTTTCAGAGCTAGATGCAGAAAAAAATTATATTCAGTTTGCAACCTGATGGAGGTCTGTATAGATGGATTAATAGAACAAGACCCACACACAGCTAGAAGCCCAATATTTTTTCAGAGGTAGATGCAGAAAAAAATATATTCAGTTTGCAACCTGATGGAGGTCAGTATAGATGGACTAATACAACAAGTCCCACACACAGCTAGAAGCCCAATATTTTTTCAGAGGTAGATGCAGAAAAAAATATATTCAGTTTGCAACCTGATGGAGGTCAGTATAGATGGACTAATACAACAAGTCCCACACACAGCTAGAAGCCTAATATTTTTTCAGAGGTAGATGCAGAAAAAAATATATTCAGTTTGCAACCTGATGGAGGTCAGTATAGATGGACTAATACACCAAGTCCCACACACAGCTAAAAGCCCAATATTTTTTCAGAGGTAGATGCAGAAAAAAATATATTCAGTTTGCAACCTGATGGAGGTCAGTATAGATGGACTAATACAACAAGTCCCACACACAGCTATAAGCCCAATATTTTTTCAGAGGTAGATGCAGAAAAAAATATATTCAGTTTGCAACCTGATGGAGGTCAGTATAGATGGACTAATACAACAAGTCCCACACACAGCTAGAAGCCCAATATTTTTTCAGAGCTAGATGCAGAAAAAAATATATTCAGTTTGCAACCTGATGGAGGTCAGTATAGATGGACTAATATAACAAGTCCCACACACAGCTAGAAGCCCAAATATTTTTTCAGAGGTACTGTAGATGCAGATAAAAATTATTTTTAATTTGCAACCTGATGGAGGTCAGTATAGATGGACTAATAGAGAAAGTCCGACACACTGCTAGAAGGCCAAATATTTTTTCAGAGCTAGATGCAGAAAAAAATTATATTCAGTTTGCAACCTGATGGAGGTCTGTATAGATGGATTAATAGAACAAGACCCACACACAGCTAGAAGCCCAATATTTTTTCAGAGGTAGATGCAGAAAAAAATATATTCAGTTTGCAACCTGATGGAGGTCAGTATAGATGGACTAATACAACAAGTCCCACACACAGCTAGAAGCCCAATATTTTTTCAGAGGTAGATGCAGAAAAAATTATATTCAGTTTGCAACCTGATGGAGGTCAGTATAGATGGACTAATACAACAAGTCCCACACACAGCTAGAAGCCCAAATATTTTTTCAGAGGTACTGTAGATGCAGATAAAAATTATTTTTAATTTGCAACCTGATGGAGGTCAGTATAGATGGACTAATAGAGAAAGTCCGACACACTGCTAGAAGGCCAAATATTTTTTCAGAGCTAGATGCAGAAAAAAATTATATTCAGTTTGCAACCTGATGGAGGTCAGTATAGATGGACTAACAGAGAAAGTCCCACACACTGCTAGAAGGCCAAATATTTTTTCAGAGCTAGATGCAGAAAAAAATTATATTCAGTTTGCAACCTGATGGAGGTCAGTATAGATGGACTAACAGAGAAAGTCCCACACACTGCTAGAAGGCCAAATATTTTTTCAGAGCTAGATGCAGAAAAATATTATATTCAGTTTGCAACCTGATGGAGGTCTGTATAGATGGATTAATAGAACAAGACCCACGCACAGCTAGAAGCCCAATATTTTTTCAGAGGTAGATGCAGAAAAAAATATATTCAGTTTGCAACCTGATGGAGGTCAGTATAGATGGACTAATATAACAAGTCCCACACACAGCTAGAAGCCCAAATATTTTTTCAGAGGTACTGTAGATGCAGATAAAAATTATTTTTAATTTGCAACCTGATGGAGGTCAGTATAGATGGACTAATAGAGAAAGTCCGACACACTGCTAGAAGGCCAAATATTTTTTCAGAGCTAGATGCAGAAAAAAATTATATTCAGTTTGCAACCTGATGGAGGTCAGTATAGATGGACTAATAGAATGATGCTATGCCCAAAAGATTTTACTTCACTAGGTGCAGTAAAAAAATTGGTATTCTATACACAGGTGGTATATCTTGCAACACAGATAGGCTACTCCACTGACTAACACACTCTGCAATAGGCCAAAAAGGATTAGCTTTGCTAGATTCAGCCAAATGCTGTGAAAAAAACTTGCACAGCACTGGCACAGACCTGCCTGGCAAAAACTGATAGGAACTGATGTAACCTAGTCCTGAAAAGGACTCCAATTACAATTAGTCTTTACTCCCACAATCTATCTATTTAAGAGCACAGACCTCCCTGATAAAAGTCGTAGGAAATGCTGTAACCTAGTCCTTAAAAGGACTGCAATCACAACTATTCCCTACTCCCAAGCTATCTGTATATTTGTGCGAAAATTGGCTTGAAATTAACAAGGTATAGCGCACACAGCAACAGCGGTGCCGTCTAACACGCAGCTGCAGCAGTGAGAAAATGGTGGCGACGGGGAAAATGGCTTGGTCTTATAGGGCAAGGACATGTGACATACACTGCCAATGACACATGCCCTTGCTTGTGTGAAAAAAAGCACTTCGCTCCGTGTGTGCGCTGCTGATAGGCTGACAGATTGCACCTCCCCACTGCAAATGCGGGAAAGAGAAAAAAAAATGGAGATCTTCATTGTTCCTGCAGAGATCCATCCCCTGCCCCTCCCCCCACCCCGCTGTACACTCAAACTGCGTATTAACATTAAATTTCATCATTACTGAGAAAAAATCCAGTTATGATTTTGGTGCACAAACAGTTATCGAACATAACCTCGAACAGCCGAATTTTTCTCAAATTGTTCATGTTCGCCGAACGGCTCGAACACCGCCCAAAACAGCTCGAATTTGAGATTGGCGAACAGTTCGAGTAGAACAACGCTCATCTCTAGATCTGAAGCATTTTTAAACATCAGCAGAATTCCAAGAACAATGGAAGAGTTGTGAAGCATTTTTAAGCTTCAGCAGAATTCCGAGAACAATGGAAGAGTTCCGAAGCATTTTTAAACATCAGCGGAATTCTGAGAACAATGGAATAGTTCCGAAGCATTTTTAAATGTCATCGGAATTCCGAGAACAATGGAAAAGTTCCGAAGCATTTTTAAACTTCAGCAGAATTCCGAGAAGAATGGAAGAGTTCCGAAGCATTTTTAAACTTCAGCAGAATTCCGAGAACAATGGAAGAGTTGCGAAGCATTTTTAAACTTCAGCAGAATTCCGAGAACAATGGAAGAGTTCCGAAGCATTTTTAAACTTCAGCGGAATTCCGAGAACAATGGAAATGTTCTGAAGCATTTTTAAACATCAGCAGAATTCCAAGAACAATGGAAGAGTTGTGAAGCATTTTTAAACTTCAGCAGAATTCCGAGAACAATGGTAGAGTTCAGAAGCATTTTTAAACGTCAGCGGAATTCTGAGAACAATGGAATAGTTCCGAAGCATTTTTAAATGTCAGCGGAATTCCGAGAACAATGGAAGAGTTCCGAAGCATTTTTAAACTTCAGCAGAATTCCGAGAAGAATGGAAGAGTTCCGAAGCATTTTTAAACTTCAGCAGAATTCCGAGAACAATGGAAGAGTTGCGAAGCATTTTTAAACTTCAGCAGAATTCCAAGAACAATGGAAGAGTTGCGAAGCATTTTTAAACTTCAGCAGAATTCCGAGAACAATGGAAGGGTTCCGAAGCATTTTTAAACTTCAGCGGAATTCCGAGAACAATGGAAGAGTTCCAAAGCATTTTTAAACGTTAGCGGAATTCCGAGAACAATGGAATAGTTCCGAAGCATTTTTAAATGTCAGCGGAATTCCGAGAACAATGGAAGAGTTCCGAAGCATTTATAAACTTCAGCAGAATTCCGAGAAGAATGGAAGAGTTCCGAAGCATTTTTAAACTTCAGCAGAATTCCGAGAACAATGGAAGAGTTCCGAAGCATTTTTAAACGTCAGCGGAATTCCGAGAACAATGGAAGAGTTCCGAAGCATTTTTAAATGTCAGCGGAATTCCGAGAACAATGGAATAGTTCCGAAGCATTTTTAAACGTCAGCGGAATTCCGAGAACAATGGAAGAGTCCCGAAGCATTTTTAAACTTCAGCAGAATTCCGAGAACAAAGGAAGAGTTGCGAAGCATTTATAAACTTCAGCAGAATTCCGAGAACAATGGAAGAGTTGCGAAGCATTTTTAAACTTCAGCAGAATTCCGAGAACAATGGAAGGGTTCCGAAGCATTTTTAAACTTCAGCGGAATTCCGAGAACAATGGAAGAGTTCCAAAGCATTTTTAAACGTCAGCGGAATTCCGAGAACAATGGAATAGTTCCGAAGCATTTTTAAATGTCAGCGGAATTCCGAGAACAATGGAAGAGTTCCGAAGCATTTATAAACTTCAGCAGAATCCCGAGAAGAATGGAAGAGTTCCGAAGCATTTTTAAACTTCAGCAGAATTCCAAGAACAATGGAAGAGTTGCGAAGCATTTTTAAACTTCAACAGAATTCCGAGAACAATGGAAGAGTTCCGAAGCATTTTTAAACTTCAGCGGAATTCCGAGAACAATGGAAATGTTCCGAAGCATTTTTAAACATCAGCAGAATTTCGAGAACAATGGAAGAGTTCCGAAGCATTGTTAAACGTTAGTGGAATTCCGAGAACAATGGAAGAGTTCCGAAGCATTTTTAAACTTCAGCAGAATTCCGAGAACAAAGGAAGAGTTCCAAAGCATTTTTAAACTTCAGCGGAATCCTGAGAACAAAGGAAGAGTTCCGAAGCATTTTTAAACTTCAGCAGAATCCCGAGAACAATGGAAGAGTTCCGAGGCATTTTTAAACTTCAGCGGAATTCCGAGAACAATGTAAGAGTTCCGAAGCATTTTTAAACGTCAGCGGAATTCCGAGAACAATGGAAGAGTTCCGAAGCATTTTTAAATGTCAGCGGAATTCCGAGAACAATGGAATAGTTCCGAAGCATTTTTAAACGTCAGCGGAATTCCGAGAACAATGGAAGAGTCCCGAAGCATTTTTAAACTTCAGCAGAATTCCGAGAACAAAGGAAGAGTTGCAAAGCATTTTTAAACTTCAGCAGAATTCCGAGAACAATGGAAGAGTTGCGAAGCATTTTTAAACTTCAGCAGAATTCCGAGAACAATGGAAGGGTTCCGAAGCATTTTTAAACTTCAGCGGAATTCCGAGAACAATGGAAGAGTTCCAAAGCATTTTTAAACGTCAGCGGAATTCCGAGAACAATGGAATAGTTCCGAATCATTTTTAAATGTCAGCGGAATTCCGAGAACAATGGAAGAGTTCCGAAGCATTTATAAACTTCAGCAGAATTCCGAGAAGAATGGAAGAGTTCCGAACCATTTTTAAACTTCAGCAGAATTCCGAGAACAATGGAAGAGTTGCGAAGCATTTTTAAACTTCAGCAGAATTCCGAGAACAATGGAAGAGTTCCGAAGCATTTTTAAACTTCAGCGGAATTCCGAGAACAATGGAAATGTTCCGAAGCATTTTTAAACATCAGCAGAATTCCGAGAACAATGGAAGAGTTGCGAAGCATTTTTAAACTTCAGCAGAATTCCGAGAACAATGGAAGAGTTCCGAAGCATTTTTAAACTTCAGCGGAATTCCGAGAACAATGGAAATGTTCCGAAGCATTTTTAAAGATCAGCAGAATTCCGAGAACAATGGAAGAGTTCCGAAGCATTGTTAAACGTCAGTGGAATTCCGAGAACAATGGAAGAGTTCCGAAGCATTTTTAAACGTCAGCGGAATTCTGAGAACAATGGAATAGTTCCGAAGCATTTTTAAATGTCAGCGGAATTCCGAGAACAATGGAAGAGTTCCGAAGCATTTTTAAACTTCAGCGGAATTCCGAGAACAATGGAAGAGTTCTGAAGCCTTTTTAAACTTCAGCAGAATTCCGAGAACAATGGAAGAGTTGCGAAGCATTTTTAAACTTCAGCAGAATTCCGAGAACAATGGAAGAGTTCCGAAGCATTTTTAAACTTCAGCGGAATTCCGAAAACAATGAAAATGTTCCGAAGCATTTTTAAACATCAGCAGAATTCTGAGAACAATGGAAGAGTTGCGAAGCATTTTTAAACTTCAGCAGAATTCCGAGAACAATGGAAATGTTCCGAAGCATTTTTAAAGATCAGCAGAATTCCGAGAACAATGGAAGAGTTCCGAAGCATTGTTAAACGTCAGTGGAATTCCGAGAACAATGGAAGAGTTCCGAAGCATTTTTAAACGTCAGCGGAATTCTGAGAACAATGGAATAGTTCCGAAGCATTTTTAAATGTCAGCGGAATTCCGAGAACAATGGAAGAGTTCCGAAGCATTTTTAAACTTCAGCAGAATTCCGAGAAGATTGGAAGAGTTCCGAAGCATTTTTAAACTTCAGCAGAATTCCGAGAACAATGGAAGAGTTGCAAAGCATTTTTAAACTTCAGCAGAATTCCGAGAACAATGGAAGAGTTCCGAAGCATTTTTAAACTTCAGCGGAATTCCGAGAACAATGAAAATGTTCCGAAGCATTTTTAAACATCAGCAGAATTCTGAGAACAATGGAAGAGTTGCGAAGCATTTTTAAACTTCAGGAGAATTCCGAGAACAATGGAAGAGTTCCGAAGCATTTTTAAACTTCAGCGGAATTCCGAGAACAATGGAAATGTTCCGAAGCATTTTTAAACATCAGCAGAATTCCGAGAACAATGGAAGAGTTGCGAAGCATTTTTAAACTTCAGCAGAATTCCGAGAACAATGGAAGAGTTCCGAAGCATTTTTAAACTTCAGCAGAATTCCGAGAACAATGGAAATGTTCTGAAGCATTTTTAAACATCAGCAGAATTCCAAGAATAATGGAAGAGTTGTGAAGCATTTTTAAACTTCAGCAGAATTCCAAGAACAATGGAAGAGTTGCGAAGCATTTTTAAACTTCAACAGAATTCCGAGAACAATGGAAGAGTTCCGAAGCATTTTTAAACTTCAGCGGAATTCCGAGAACAATGGAAATGTTCCGAAGCATTTTTAAACATCAGCAGAATTTCGAGAACAATGGAAGAGTTCCGAAGCATTGTTAAACGTTAGTGGAATTCCGAGAACAATGGAAGAGTTCCGAAGCATTTTTAAACTTCAGCAGAATTCCGAGAACAAAGGAAGAGTTCCAAAGCATTTTTAAACTTCAGCGGAATCCTGAGAACAAAGGAAGAGTTCCGAAGCATTTTTAAACTTCAGCAGAATCCCGAGAACAATGGAAGAGTTCCGAGGCATTTTTAAACTTCAGCGGAATTCCGAGAACAATGTAAGAGTTCCGAAGCATTTTTAAACGTCAGCGGAATTCCGAGAACAATGGAAGAGTTCCGAAGCATTTTTAAATGTCAGCGGAATTCCGAGAACAATGGAATAGTTCCGAAGCATTTTTAAACGTCAGCGGAATTCCGAGAACAATGGAAGAGTCCCGAAGCATTTTTAAACTTCAGCAGAATTCCGAGAACAAAGGAAGAGTTGCAAAGCATTTTTAAACTTCAGCAGAATTCCGAGAACAATGGAAGAGTTGCGAAGCATTTTTAAACTTCAGCAGAATTCCGAGAACAATGGAAGGGTTCCGAAGCATTTTTAAACTTCAGCGGAATTCCGAGAACAATGGAAGAGTTCCAAAGCATTTTTAAACGTCAGCGGAATTCCGAGAACAATGGAATAGTTCCGAATCATTTTTAAATGTCAGCGGAATTCCGAGAACAATGGAAGAGTTCCGAAGCATTTATAAACTTCAGCAGAATTCCGAGAAGAATGGAAGAGTTCCGAACCATTTTTAAACTTCAGCAGAATTCCGAGAACAATGGAAGAGTTGCGAAGCATTTTTAAACTTCAGCAGAATTCCGAGAACAATGGAAGAGTTCCGAAGCATTTTTAAACTTCAGCGGAATTCCGAGAACAATGGAAATGTTCCGAAGCATTTTTAAACATCAGCAGAATTCCGAGAACAATGGAAGAGTTGCGAAGCATTTTTAAACTTCAGCAGAATTCCGAGAACAATGGAAGAGTTCCGAAGCATTTTTAAACTTCAGCGGAATTCCGAGAACAATGGAAATGTTCCGAAGCATTTTTAAAGATCAGCAGAATTCCGAGAACAATGGAAGAGTTCCGAAGCATTGTTAAACGTCAGTGGAATTCCGAGAACAATGGAAGAGTTCCGAAGCATTTTTAAACGTCAGCGGAATTCTGAGAACAATGGAATAGTTCCGAAGCATTTTTAAATGTCAGCGGAATTCCGAGAACAATGGAAGAGTTCCGAAGCATTTTTAAACTTCAGCGGAATTCCGAGAACAATGGAAGAGTTCTGAAGCCTTTTTAAACTTCAGCAGAATTCCGAGAACAATGGAAGAGTTGCGAAGCATTTTTAAACTTCAGCAGAATTCCGAGAACAATGGAAGAGTTCCGAAGCATTTTTAAACTTCAGCGGAATTCCGAAAACAATGAAAATGTTCCGAAGCATTTTTAAACATCAGCAGAATTCTGAGAACAATGGAAGAGTTGCGAAGCATTTTTAAACTTCAGCAGAATTCCGAGAACAATGGAAATGTTCCGAAGCATTTTTAAAGATCAGCAGAATTCCGAGAACAATGGAAGAGTTCCGAAGCATTGTTAAACGTCAGTGGAATTCCGAGAACAATGGAAGAGTTCCGAAGCATTTTTAAACGTCAGCGGAATTCTGAGAACAATGGAATAGTTCCGAAGCATTTTTAAATGTCAGCGGAATTCCGAGAACAATGGAAGAGTTCCGAAGCATTTTTAAACTTCAGCAGAATTCCGAGAAGATTGGAAGAGTTCCGAAGCATTTTTAAACTTCAGCAGAATTCCGAGAACAATGGAAGAGTTGCAAAGCATTTTTAAACTTCAGCAGAATTCCGAGAACAATGGAAGAGTTCCGAAGCATTTTTAAACTTCAGCGGAATTCCGAGAACAATGAAAATGTTCCGAAGCATTTTTAAACATCAGCAGAATTCTGAGAACAATGGAAGAGTTGCGAAGCATTTTTAAACTTCAGGAGAATTCCGAGAACAATGGAAGAGTTCCGAAGCATTTTTAAACTTCAGCGGAATTCCGAGAACAATGGAAATGTTCCGAAGCATTTTTAAACATCAGCAGAATTCCGAGAACAATGGAAGAGTTGCGAAGCATTTTTAAACTTCAGCAGAATTCCGAGAACAATGGAAGAGTTCCGAAGCATTTTTAAACTTCAGCAGAATTCCGAGAACAATGGAAATGTTCTGAAGCATTTTTAAACATCAGTAGAATTCCAAGAATAATGGAAGAGTTGTGAAGCATTTTTAAACTTCAGCAGAATTCCGAGAACAATGGAAGAGTTCCGAAGCATTTTTAAACGTCAGCGGAATTCTGAGAACAATGGAATAGTTCCGAAGCATTTTTAAATGTCATCGGAATTCCGAGAACAATGGAAGAGTTCCGAAGCATTTTTAAACTTCAGCAGAATTCCGAGAAGAATGGAAGAGTTGCGAAGCATTTTTAAACTTCAGCAGAATTCCGAGAACAATGGAAGAGTTGCGAAGCATTTTTAAACTTCAGCAGAATTCCGAGAACAATGGAAGAGTTGCGAAGTATTTTTAAACTTCAGCAGAATTCCGAGAACAATGGAAGGGTTCCGAAGCATTTTTAAACTTCAGCGGAATTCCGAGAACAATGGAAGAGTTCCAAAGCATTTTTAAACGTCAGCGGAATTCCGAAAACAATGGAATAGTTCCGAAGCATTTTTAAATGTCAGCGGAATTCTGAGAACAATGGAAGAGTTCCGAAGCATTTATAAACTTCAGCAGAATTCCGAGAACAATGGAAGAGTTGCTAAGCATTTTTAAACTTCAGCAGAATTCCGAGAACAATGGAAGAGTTCCGAAGCATTTTTAAACTTCAGCAGAATTCCGAGAACAATGGAAATGTTCCGAAGCATTTTTAAACATCAGCAGAATTCCGAGAACAATGGAAGAGTTGCGAAGCATTTTTAAACTTCAGCAGAATGCCAAGAACAATGGAAGAGTTCCGAAGCATTTTTAAACTTCAGCAGAATTCCGAGAACAATGGAAGAGTTCCGAAGCATTTTTAAACTTCAGCGGAATTCCGAGAACAAAGGAAGAGTTGCAAAGCATTTTTAAACTTCAGCAGAATTCCGAGAACAATGGAAGAGTTGCGAAGCATTTTTAAACTTCAGCAGAATTCCGAGAACAATGGAAGGGTTCCGAAGCATTTTTAAACTTCAGCGGAATTCCGAGAACAATGGAAGAGTTCCAAAGCATTTTTAAACGTCAGCGGAATTCCGAGAACAATGGAATAGTTCCGAATCATTTTTAAATGTCAGCGGAATTCCGAGAACAATGGAAGAGTTCCGAAGCATTTATAAACTTCAGCAGAATTCCGAGAAGAATGGAAGAGTTCCGAACCATTTTTAAACTTCAGCAGAATTCCGAGAACAATGGAAGAGTTGCGAAGCATTTTTAAACTTCAGCAGAATTCCGAGAACAATGGAAGAGTTCCGAAGCATTTTTAAACTTCAGCGGAATTCCGAGAACAAAGGAAATGTTCCGAAGCATTTTTAAACATCAGCAGAATTCCGAGAACAATGGAAGAGTTGCGAAGCATTTTTAAACTTCAGCAGAATTCCGAGAACAATGGAAGAGTTCCGAAGCATTTTTAAACTTCAGCGGAATTCCGAGAACAATGGAAATGTTCCGAAGCATTTTTAAAGATCAGCAGAATTCCGAGAACAATGGAAGAGTTCCGAAGCATTGTTAAACGTCAGTGGAATTCCGAGAACAATGGAAGAGTTCCGAAGCATTTTTAAACGTCAGCGGAATTCTGAGAACAATGGAATAGTTCCGAAGCATTTTTAAATGTCAGCGGAATTCCGAGAACAATGGAACAGTTGTGAAGCATTTTTAAACTTCAGCAGAATTCCGAGAAGAATGGAAGAGTTCCGAAGCATTTTTAAACTTCAGCAGAATTCCGAGAACAATGGAAGAGTTGCGAAGCATTTTTAAACTTCAGCGGAATTCCGAGAACAATGGAAGAGTTCCGAAGCATTTTTAAACTTCAGCGGAATTCCGAGAACAATGAAAATGTTCCGAAGCATTTTTAAACATCAGCAGAATTCTGAGAACAATGGAAGAGTTGCGAAGCATTTTTAAACTTCAGCAGAATTCCGAGAACAATGGAAGAGTTCCGAAGCATTTTTAAACTTCAGCGGAATTCCGAGAACAATGGAAATGTTCCGAAGCATTTTTAAAGATCAGCAGAATTCCGAGAACAATGGAAGAGTTCCGAAGCATTGTTAAACGTCAGTGGAATTCCGAGAACAATGGAAGAGTTCCGAAGCATTTTTAAACGTCAGCGGAATTCTGAGAACAATGGAATAGTTCCGAAGCATTTTTAAATGTCAGCGGAATTCCGAGAACAATGGAAGAGTTCCGAAGCATTTTTAAACTTCAGCGGAATTCCGAGAACAATGGAAGAGTTCTGAAGCCTTTTTAAACTTCAGCAGAATTCCGAGAACAATGGAAGAGTTGCGAAGCATTTTTAAACTTCAGCAGAATTCCGAGAACAATGGAAGAGTTCCGAAGCATTTTTAAACTTCAGCGGAATTCCGAGAACAATGAAAATGTTCCGAAGCATTTTTAAACATCAGCAGAATTCTGAGAACAATTTAAGAGTTGCGAAGCATTTTTAAACTTCAGCAGAATTCCGAGAACAATGGAAATGTTCCGAAGCATTTTTAAAGATCAGCAGAATTCCGAGAACAATGGAAGAGTTCCGAAGCATTGTTAAACGTCAGTGGAATTCCGAGAACAATGGAAGAGTTCCGAAGCATTTTTAAACGTCAGCGGAATTCTGAGAACAATGGAATAGTTCCGAAGCATTTTTAAATGTCAGCGGAATTCCGAGAACAATGGAAGAGTTCCGAAGCATTTTTAAACTTCAGCAGAATTCCGAGAAGATTGGAAGAGTTCCGAAGCATTTTTAAACTTCAGCAGAATTCCGAGAACAATGGAAGAGTTGCAAAGCATTTTTAAACTTCAGCAGAATTCCGAGAACAATGGAAGATTTCCGAAGCATTTTTAAACTTCAGCGGAATTCCGAGAACAATGAAAATGTTCCGAAGCATTTTTAAACATCAGCAGAATTCTGAGAACAATGGAAGAGTTGCGAAGCATTTTTAAACTTCAGGAGAATTCCGAGAACAATGGAAGAGTTCCGAAGCATTTTTAAACTTCAGCGGAATTCCGAGAACAATGGAAATGTTCCGAAGCATTTTTAAACATCAGCAGAATTCCGAGAACAATGGAAGAGTTGCGAAGCATTTTTAAACTTCAGCAGAATTCCGAGAACAATGGAAGAGTTCCGAAGCATTTTTAAACTTCAGCAGAATTCCGAGAACAATGGAAATGTTCTGAAGCATTTTTAAACATCAGCAGAATTCCAAGAATAATGGAAGAGTTGTGAAGCATTTTTAAACTTCAGCAGAATTCCGAGAACAATGGAAGAGTTCCGAAGCATTTTTAAACGTCAGCGGAATTCTGAGAACAATGGAATAGTTCCGAAGCATTTTTAAATGTCATCGGAATTCCGAGAACAATGGAAGAGTTCCGAAGCATTTTTAAACTTCAGCAGAATTCCGAGAAGAATGGAAGAGTTCCGAAGCATTTTTAAACTTCAGCAGAATTCCGAGAACAATGGAAGAGTTGCGAAGCATTTTTAAACTTCAGCAGAATTCCGAGAACAATGGAAGAGTTGCGAAGTATTTTTAAACTTCAGCAGAATTCCGAGAACAATGGAAGGGTTCCGAAGCATTTTTAAACTTCAGCGGAATTCCGAGAACAATGGAAGAGTTCCAAAGCATTTTTAAACGTCAGCGGAATTCCGAAAACAATGGAATAGTTCCGAAGCATTTTTAAATGTCAGCGGAATTCTGAGAACAATGGAAGAGTTCCGAAGCATTTATAAACTTCAGCAGAATTCCGAGAACAATGGAAGAGTTGCTAAGCATTTTTAAACTTCAGCAGAATTCCGAGAACAATGGAAGAGTTCCGAAGCATTTTTAAACTTCAGCGGAATTCCGAGAACAATGGAAATGTTCCGAAGCATTTTTAAACATCAGCAGAATTCCGAGAACAATGGAAGAGTTGCGAAGCATTTTTAAACTTCAGCAGAATGCCAAGAACAATGGAAGAGTTCCGAAGCATTTTTAAACTTCAGCAGAATTCCGAGAACAATGGAAGAGTTCCGAAGCATTTTTAAACTTCAGCGGAATTCCGAGAACAATGGAAATGTTCAGAAGCATTTTTAAACATCAGCAGAATTCCGAGAACAATGGAAGAGTTGCGAAGCATTTTTAAACTTCAGCGGAATCCTGAGAACAAAGGAAGAGTTCCGAAGCATTTTTAAACTTCAGCAGAATCCCGAGAACAATGGAAGAGTTCCGAAGCATTTTTAAACTTCAGCAGAATTCCGAGAACAAAGGAAGAGTTCCGAAGCATTTTTAAACTTCAGCGGAATCCTGAGAACAAAGGAAGAGTTCCGAAGCATTTTTAAACTTCAGCAGAATCCCGAGAACAATGGAAGAGTTCCGAGGCATTTTTAAATTTCAGCAGAATTCCGAGAACAATGTAAGAGTTCCGAAGCATTTTTAAACGTCAGCAGAATTCCGAGAACAATGGAAGAGTTCCGAAGGATTTTTAAACGTCAGCGGAATTCCGAGAACAATGGAAATGTTCCGAAGCATTTTTAAACGTCAGCGGAATTCCGAGAACAATGGAAATGTTCCGAAGCATTTTTAAACGTCAGCGGAATTCCGAGAACAATGGAAGAGTTCCGAAGCATTTTTAAACATCAACGGAATTCCGAGAACAATGGAATAGTTCCGAAGCATTTTTAAATGTCAGCGAAATTCCGAGAACAATCGAAATGTTCCGAAGCATTTTTAAATGCATGTATTTTGGGCTAAAAAAAAATTTTGCATTTGGTTTTCATTAAAAATGTTGCACCTTTTTGCTTCTATAGCCTCTGTGCTGTTCTAGCTATTGCTGGATAGAAAATGAGCTAGCTATGACTTTGTCAATGAGTTCATTCTGATGGTCTGACAGGAGAGTTTGCAACTCTTTAATCTTTCTTTTTCGGTCCTGTTCTCATCAAAGTTGAACCCACAAGGAAACAAAGATCCTGTAAATAGTGGATTTTCTATGTCGAAGATCTGGGAAAGCGACATGGAAAAGGCTGCATTGCAGCAGAGCATGTCTTGATGACACATACTGTATATAGGTGAGACCCTGGAAAGGAGGAAATGACAGACAAACAAGTGGTGTGGGTAGCACAGTTGAAGCAGAGCCAGGTGTGTGGATACACACAGGTAGATTAGAAGTATAGGAAACTGGTATCTTTTTAGAAGGTAGTTGTGAAGAATATTGAAGCTATAATCCCATGTCAATCATTGTGCCTTGCTTGGCGGGGGATTATAGAGGTCTTCAATGTACAGTTGTAATTGGACACCTCTACAGCTAAAGAAGAACGGAGGGAGCTGAGGGACAAATACCTCACAGCATCTGTGAGCTGCACAGGTAGACCCCCTGGAGATTCAAGCCATGCGGCTCCCTTTTTGTCAGATACTATAATTCAATACCGAGTTATGGGAATACTATATGTCCCAGTTATTCATAACCTAGATTTTCGAGATCCCAAGAGAATGGTGAATGTCACTCTAGCTTCCAGCACAGTTGAACGCACGCACAGAGATGAGGAGGTACACAGCACAGCCTTTCGGAAACCTCTAGGGCCACTGTGCTTGGTCTTCACGCGTATCAGGGGCCCGGCTGTATCTGATGACACCAGAACCGGCTCCCTAGGACCATCCATTAAGGAAGTATAGCCCATTTTAGTTTTTAGAGTTTTTAGCTGAGCGAGGCCAGGGGTGGAGATTTAGGGGCAGCCAGGGGGCAGGAGGGGAAGTGACCCAGAGGGGTTAAGAGCTCCAGCAGCCCTAGCTCCATGTCTTTTTCCCTGGGATGTCGTGTCGATACGTCGTGTGGGAGAAGTCCTGCAACAAAGAGGACCACCATCCTCCCATGTGGCAGCCCCTCCCCTGCAAGCCAGGCCTTTCATCTGACTGGTAACTGACTCTTAAGTTCTGATTTTATCTTTTGTACCACTACTATTGTGTTTGCATCTCTGACTATTATGTATGTATAACCCTTATGTACCGTACAGACCAAAAGTTTGGACACACCTTCTCATTTAAAGATTTTTCTGTATTTTCATGACTTTGAAAATTGTACATTCACACTGAAGGCATCAAAACTATGAATTAACACATGTGGAATTATATACTTAACAAAAAAGTGTGAAACAACTGAAAATATGTCTTATATTCTAGGTTCTTCAAAGTAGCCACCTTTTGCTTTGATGACTGCTTTGCACACTCTTGGCATTCTCTTGATGAGCTTCAAGAGGTAGTCACCGGAAATGGTTTTCACTTCACAGGTGTGCCCTGTCAGGTTTAATAAGTGGGATTTCTTGCCTTATAAATGGGTTTGGGACCATCAGTTGTGTTGTGCAGAAGTCAGGTGGATACACAGCGATAGTCCTACTGAATAGACTGTTAGAATTTGTATTATAGCAAGAAAAAAGCAGCTAAGTAAAGAAACACGAGTGGTCATCATTACTTTAAGAAATGAAGGTCAGTCAGTCCGAAAAATTGGGCAAACTTTGAATGTGTCCCCAAGTGCACTTGCAAAAACCATCAAGCGCTACAAAGAAACTGGCTCACATGAAGACCACCCCAGGAAAGGAAGACCAAGAGTCACCTCCGCTTCTGAGGATAAGTTTATCCGAGTCACCAGCCTCAGAAATCGCAGGTTAACAGCAGCTCAGATTAGAGACCAGATCAATGCCACACAGAGTTCTAGCAGCAGACACATCTCTACAACAACTGTTAAGAGGAGACTTTGTGCAGCAGGCCTTCATGGTAAAATAGCTGCTAGGAAACCACTGCTAAGGACAGGCAACAAGCAGAAGAGACTTTTTTGGACTAAAGAACACAAGGAATGGACATTAGACCAGTGGAAATCTGTGCTTTGGTCTGATGAGTCCAAATTTGAGATCTTTTGTTCCAACCACCGTGTCTTTGTGCGACGCAGAAAAGGTGAACGGATGGACTCTACATGCCTGGTTCCCACCGTGAAGCATGGAGGAGGAGATGTGATGGTGTAGGGGTGCTTTGCTGGTGACACTTTTGGGGATATATTATTGTGTGGCATTGACCTGGTCTCTAATCTGATCTGCTGTTAACCTGCGATTTCTGAGGCTGGTGACTCGGATAAGCTTATCCTCAGAAGCGGAGGTGACTCTTGGTCTTCCTTTCCTGGGGCGGTCCTCATGTGAGCCAGTTTCTTTGTAGCGCTTGATGGTTTTTGCAAGTGCACTTGGGGACACATTCAAAGTTTGCCCAATTTTTCGGACTGACTGACCTTCATTTCTTTAAGTAATGATGACCACTCGTTTTTCTTTACTTAGCTGCTTTTTTCTTGCCATAATACAAATTCTAACAGTCTATTCAGTAGGACTATCGCTGTGTATCCACCTGACTTCTGCACAACACAACTGATGGTCCCAACCCCATTTATAAGACAAGAAATCCCACTTATTAAACCTGACAGGGCACACCTGTGAATTGAAAACCATTTCCGGTGACTACCTCTTGAAGCTCATCAAGAGAATGCCAAGAGTGTGCAAAGCAGTCATCAAAGCAAAAGGTGGCTACTTTGAAGAACCTAGAATATAAGACATGATTTCAGTTGTTCACACTTTTTTGTTAAGTATATAATTCCACATGTGTTAATTCATAGTCTTGATGCCTTCAGTGTGAATGTACAATTTTCAAAGTCATGAAAATACAGAAAAATCTTAAATGAGAAGGTGTGTCCAAACTTTTGGTCTGTACTGTATATAGTGTAATGTCTAGTGTGTCCTTAAGGTGATTACATATATAATTTAACCTTGGTCTGCTCTTTTATCTCGATCCACGAACTCACACGTCCATTGTTCAGCTACCGGGGCGGGTTTCTGGCCCGATATAATTCCCGTTAACGGACCGGGCACTTATATCTAATAGAATCTGGTTGCAGCTCTACGAGACCGACAAGGTTCTGCTTCACTGAATCTAGTGAAGAGGCCTCTCAGCCTGTCAGGGGTGTGAGCGAGTGTGGCGCCACGTCAATGACTGAGTGGGCCACCTCTTCTCACTCCCGGTGCCTTCCTGTACCCGTGTGGACAGAGGGTGTCTGTGTAGAACTGTACCAATCTAACCTTATATGTCCTCGATTGGGGTGCGGAATGTCACGTTGGTGCAAAGGGCAGATCCATATCACGTGTTCCGTCTGACGTAACTATGACGTTGGGCGGGTGGCGATGTGTGGATGCTTCACAAGTGGTGGCAGCTGAGGGATCCTGCGGGATCTCTCTGCTGCCATTTTTCACAGTAGCAGTTAATATTATGGATGCAGTCTGGTATCTTCTGCCAGGGCAATAGTTAATAGCAGCAATGTAACAGGTAGGTAAAAGCAGTCTGGTATCTTTCATCAAAAAATGGTTAACAGTAGCAATTAACAGAAAAGTATGTTCAAAGAAGTACAGGCAAACTGCAGATCTCCTTTAAGAAATGAATTACCTTAATTGCAGCTCGGTGTGAACGGATGTGAAAAATTGATAGCTTGCTGATAGGTAGGGGTGGAAAACACATAAGTAATGTGGGTTGAGCTTGGAAATATATCTGGTAGTAGCACGGAAGTCAGGAGAAGCTAAGGAGATGACGGATACCTGGCTGCAACTCAGCCAAGTGAAGTAGATGAAACTTGAGGCAACTGAATTAATGCTACTTAAAGAGAACCTGTCATCAGGATTTTATAACCCAAACTAGTGACATGTATATAAAGATGCTTTCATGCTGACTAAACCCTAACATTTTTTGTAGAAATCTATTTTGCTGTTTTAGAGAAATCTATTGTAGAAATTTTACGCTCATGGGTCACAAGTGCAGTACATGGACACTGCTCTTACAACTCTCCTACCTCTTTGTCTGTTCAGAGAATGAGAGAGGCAGGACAGCTGCAGATTTAGTACCCACCCATTGCACTTGCAACTCATTAGCATACAATTTTAAATATGGATCTATCTAAAACAGCTAAACCGATTTCTTAAAAAAAAATGTAAGGATTTAATCTTCATGAAATCATCTTTACATACTTGCCATTAGTTTGGAGAATAAAATCCTGATGATAGATTCTCTTTGAAAGGAACCTGTCACGTGAAAAAACACTATTAACCTGCTTAGACCCCCGCTGCCAGGAGAAAAATAGCTTTATTCCTCCTATTAAAGTTTGGGTTTCAGATATGGAGGTGGCACTCTTGTGGGTTCAGTCATCGCTCTGCGTATAGAGAGCAACGGCTCTAACCATGCCCCCGGCACTAACTGACAGGAGCTCAGCATTAAGGCCAGCTGTTAGTTAGTGCTGGAGGTGTGGTTACAGCCACTGCTCTCTATATACAGAGCAGTGACTGATTTTGCATCGGGGTTACGCCCGAGATTAAAATGCAAACGCTACCTGGAGGAATAAAATTCATTTCTTCCCCACAGGAAGGATCTAAATGCAAGCCCATATCTGCAGGTTAATATAGTTTTTTCATGTGACAGGTTCCCTTTAATACTTAATGTTGGTTTCAGGAAAGTTGATCAACTCTATCTGTAAAATTGGTTTACTGTTTTATGGCTTTCTCTCCATATCTCTTTTGTTAATTGCTAAACTATAAGCTGTCATGTTCTCTAACTATCCAGATTCACCCCAAAATGTATGCTGCATTTCTTGCCTCTGCTTTTATACAGGCTAGAATAGTCCCTCCTGATAGGCTGTACTATGCGAAATTATGTGATAGCTATAAGATATTATAGAGAAGCCAACGTGGCCATGTCCAGGGTTATGTGAGCGTTCTCTGGCTGATGCAAGCTTCTGCATTGTGTAAAAAAGCAGTGGGTATATTATATTTGAGAATTGTGTGAAGATAAATGCAAATTGTTCAATATTATAAAGTCCAGCGAAATTCTCAAAATTTGACACACTTTTGATTCTTAGCAAATCAATTCGCTCATCTTTAGTAGCATTATTTATATGAAGTTAGGTAGTGGGCGTGCTATGTAAAGCTTTATTAGCAAAGTGAATAAGACCCGGATGGGGAACCTGAAAAAGACAGCTTTGTAGCTTGGAGCTTAATGCCTTGATTGTAATTGCCCATAATATGACTGCCACTGCCAGAAATGACCTTACAGTACTCCTGCAAATAACACAGAGTGTAAGATGTCCAAACATGAATTTGATAATAGGAAATGAACTATGTCATGGATTTTAATAGCTAAATGGCAGGTGGGCTCACTGTTGAGGTGGTAGAGGTGGGCAGATTCCAACTGCTGTATTATAGCCCTGTAAAACCACCCATAGAGTGAAAGCTGTACAGTAAATTCATGATGAAAGCTTTGATTACTTATCACTAATGGTAAAATGTGCACATTTAATTACCCATAGAAAAAATATATGGTAAATAACAATAATGGCTAAGGAAGTATTTACAAAGACCTTTATCTATTTACTGAAACATTTAGACCTTTAGACCTTTATCTATAATTGGGTGTTTTCACTGAGGGTCTAGGTCTTTTCCCTGTATGAGTTGCTATTTGATAGCACCCACTTGGACTTAAAAAAGTTAACTAATTTGATGCCGAATACTTTGATTACTATTATCTCCACAATGGAGAGGCAAAATAAAAAAACAAACAAAAAAAAACGTTTTATTCCGCTTTGCAGCGACTATTACATTGTGTGTCCAGTTCAACATGAAATTTTTTTGTGTAATGTACTCTTTAAACCTAAAGGCCTATGGCTTCAGCAAAACTACTAAGAATTCCATCAAGATAGTTATATCAAAATGTATTAGATTTCTACATAACAAATTTGACACTAAGGGGTTATAACTTATAAATAGTGTTGAGCCACCCCCGTAGTGTTCGAGTTCGGTTCGGTTCGTCGAACACCCGTGTGTTCGCCGAACTGTTCGTCGAACTGTTCGTCGAACACCTTCGAACACCGTTAAAACCAATGGCAGGCAAACAAAAACACATAGAAACACATAGAAAACACCTTCAAAGGTGTCCAAAAGCTGACAAACTGCTCAGAAGACACAACTAACACATGGAAAAGTGACAAGTACATATAGTCATGCGAAAATAAAAGAGGTGGAGGAGTAAAAGGAGGGGGAGACACAGATATAGGCATGTCATGCCCTTCTAAAATCCAAAAAGTGAGAAGCCGACACGGCCAGTCCGCTCCTGCCCGTGCCACCTCCGTGTCGCCGGGTTTGTGCCAGAGCCGCGGTGAACCCTGACGGCCAGCCCCCCTCTCCCAATACTGGTGCCTGTCCGCTGGTGGGTCGAGAGAGCCCCCCTGTGGTGGAGGCAGCTCTAAGCTCTTTAATTTAAATTGTCCCTCTAATTTGAATGAATACACTTTAAATCCATTTACAAGGATCTATTGGAGGGCAAGTCTCATGCCAGCAGCCGCGTAATTCCAGCTCCAGTAGCGTCCACTAAAGCTGCTGCAGTTAAAAAGCTTTTATAAGGATCGAGCTCGGCTGTCCACCGCAAGGCATCCTAGTGCCAGTCCCAGCCCCTATGCCTTGGGGTGCCTCCTGATGCTCTTCACTAAGTATCCCGTGGTCCCGAAGCATTTCCTTTGAAAAAATTAAGTGTCCAAACTACAGGTGGTGTAGCTTGCTTAACAGCCGGGATAATCCGCTGACTAGCAGACACTGCTACTAGGCACAAAGTATTTCCTGGGCTAGATGCAGTTAAAAATTTGTAAGTAGATACTCTCGTTGGATGCTGAGAAAGCATTCCATAGAGTCTCCTGGCACGCCATATATGATTCTCTTAAAAAGCTTGGGGTAGGGGTCTAGGGGACCCTTTTATAGCCAAAATCACGGCCCTGTATCACAATACGTCACCTAGGCTGAAGATAAATGGAACTGTAGCACCGAGGGCTCGGTTGCTACAGACGTATTGCACCTCACCCAGAGGTGTGATATCTCACTCTCAGATAAGGATGGAGTGTGGATCAGGACCCGACACCTGCATGCATTACACCACATTGCCGTGGGGCAGGGCGACCAATATGCCCCTGAGATGGGCACGACAGTCCCTGTCCCTGGCTGGAGTGGGGGGAGGGAACACTGAGGAAGGGGAACCCTGCAGTGCAGGAGCAGGGAGGAAGCAGTTCCTGGGTGCATTGAGAAGGGAGTATAAAAGGTGGGCACCATCTTAGTTCAGTGCAGAGAAGTCTGAGCAGAAGTGGCAGGGAGCAGGGGCTCTGCATGAGCTCTGCTCCGGAGGCGGGCCTAGTAACAGAGGCCCAGGCCTGCAAGAGGGAGAAGGAAGGAAGAGGAGCGGAGAAGGCTCCAGGAACGAGGAATGAAGGGATCCCAGGGGTGCGGACGGGCGAGTCGCCACCGCACGCCCGAATCCACCTGCGTGGAGGGGTCAGGCCAAAGGGGGAGACCGGTCCCCGAACTAGTGGAGGCAGGAAACGACCCTCAGCTAGAAACCGGAGGCTCTGACATTTTATGTGGCGCAGCCCCTTGCTCCACCCGCTAGGAAGGCACCACATAGGGTCAGGGAAACTGGCGCCAAGTTTACCAAGAGGAGGCCCGAGGCAGCCGGACAGAAGTGTTGGTAAGAAAGGCCAGACAAAGGACACACAAAGGGGGTCCTGTGAAGCGCTCCAAAGTTATCTGGGAGTTGTCTGAGCCCCTCACCTGGTGAGCACAGTACGACGTGGGCAGCCGTTACCTGCAGACGTGGTCTGGATAATAAGAACTGTGAGTAAAGGCCCTGAACTGCATCACTGACTCCGTGTCGTTACTGCTGCTGCCCTGCACCATCACCCCCATCCTCCGCATACACTGCCCTGAGGCTATACTCCTCCCGTGGGGAGTTATGCTACGCTCTGCTGCACCCACAACACCAGCCTTAGCGGTCTGCCCTGTAGCGGCGGTTCACTCTGACCGCAATCCACGGGTGGCGTAGTCGGACATTTAAACATCAAAACCACATAAATAGTTCCGCCACTGGTTTGACCGCCCTGAGCCACGGAACCGGATCGCCGCCACGAAGACTACAACCACCAGCATCCACCAAAAAGGGTCCGGCTCCGGGTGTCCCAAGGCCCAGGGGGTGCGTCAGAACATTTTCATCACCTTTCACAATCAGCAATGGGACAAGGCAGGGATGTCCTCTGTCCCCTCTCTTATACATCCTAGTGACGGAGCACCTGCTCTCATCAATTCGCCATAACCCCAATATTAGGTGGATTGAGGTGGGAGGCACCGAGTACAAGTGCTCTCTATTTGCTGATGATGTCCTAGTATATATCACTCAATCACATATATCCATCCCTGCTGTTATGGCTGAAATAGATCACTTTGTTACATGGTAAAATTTTAAAATCAATGCAGCGAAATCTGAGGCCCTCGATGTCTCCCTCCCTAAATCCATATAGGATTCCATCCAGTCCAACTTTCCCTTTGCCTGGCCCTCACAGGGTATCAAATACTTAGGAATTCCTATTCATAGAGACCTCTCCCATCTATGTTATCTTAATTTTGGGCCCTTTATTGAACAATTCCATACAGACCACGGTTGGCAAGTTAGAACTGTAAGATTCACTACGTGAACCACTGGTGTTTTGTGGAAAAGCACATGTACACTGTGTTCCAAATTATTATGCAAAAAGTGTTTAGGAGTGATAAGGAAAGAATTTGTTTGTTTGTCAGTTAAACTCATTGATGGTGATGTGTGTCAGGGCTCTTTATATCACTGTAAGCAATTGCAGACACCTGTGCTAATTAGTTTGGCAGGTGTGTCCAATGAAAGGCAAGACTACTTAAGAAGGCTCTCTCACATTATTAAGCAGCCTACATTTTCTGCCAAAATGGGAAAGAAAAAGGATGTGTCGGCTGCTGAGAAGCAACAAATTGTGGAGTGTTTAGGTCAAGGCATGACTACAATCAACATTGTGCGATGATCAGGATGAAGTGTCTTGGCAATCAAGAAGTATGTAGCTGATTCACAGTACACACGTGTGCGTGCTGATAAGGGCAAATTGAGGACTCTTTCCTACAGGCAATTACGTCAGGTTGAAAGAGCAGCGGCAAAAAAGCCTTGTCATAGCAGCAGACAAGTTTTTGAAGCTGCTTGTGCCTCCAACGTCCCCCGAACAACAAGATGCAGGGTCCTTCAGAGGTTTGCAGCTGTGCATACGCCATCCTGTCGACCTCCTCTATCCACTTCACACAAGCAGAAACGGCTCCAGTGGGCCAAACATTACATGAAGACTGATTTCAAAACTGTTTTGTTCACGGATGAGTGCCGTGCAGCGCTCGATGGTCCAGATGAATGGAGTGGAGGATGGCTGGTTGATGGACACCCCACGCAAACACGGCTACAGCGCCAACAAGGAGGAGGTGGAGTAATGTTTTGGGCTGGAATCATGGGGAGAGAGATTGTCGGCCCCTTTAGAATCCCTGAAGGCGCTAAAGATGAACTCCATAATGTATGTGGATTTTCTCAAACAGCACTTCCTGCCATGGTTCAAGAAGAAGAACCGTGTATTTCACAGCAAGATCATTTTTCTGCATGATAATGCACCATCTCATGCTGCACATAAAACATCTGCATCTCTGGCTGATATGGGCATAAAAGGGGACAAACTTATGGTGTGACCCCCATGCTCCCCTGACCTCTACCCCATTCAGAACCTTTGAAGCATCATTAAAAGGAGTGTCTATGATGGCGGGAGGCAGTTCACATCTAAGCAACAGCTCTGGGAGGGTATTCTGTCCTCATGCAAAACAATTGAAGCAGAAACCATCCAAAACCTGACAAATTCAATGGACGAGAGAGTTCAGAAGCTCCTTTCGAACAAGGGGTCCTATGTGAAAATGTAACATCACCTAGAATAAAGTTTTGAGTTGAAAACTGTTTGATTTCAGTTTCTAACAACCTGCTAATGCTTATAATTTCAAAAATGACCATTTTTTTGGTCTTTATTAAAATGAAAAGGTTGATCGAAAAGTTTGGGGGATCTAAGAGTGTGGCAACCCAGTAGTCATGATTACTTCGAATTCTGACAATATGAGGGTCATGCTGCAGGTAGTGCAGCAAGAAGGCACTTATGTGTCTTGCGCATCTCGGAGCCCCAAAATTATTTTCCGGGCTAGATGCAGCTAAAAATTATTTTTAATTTTAAATCTGGTGAAGCTTATTATAGATGGCCTAATAGGATCAGTGCTGCACACTGCTACAAAGCCCAAATTATTTTCCAGTCAAGATACAGATAAACATGATTAGTAATTTGAAAGCTTAAAACGGTTGGTAGGGTGATTTTAACCAATCATCAAGCTTTTACTCTCCCCAGGATGACACAGGGGTAGAAAAGTCGTTTCGGATCCATGATTTGTTCATCTTTATGAACGTGAGTCTGTCTACATTATCAGTGGAGAGCCGCGTGCGCTTATCTGTCAGCACACCACCAGCAGCGCTGAACACACGTTCAGACAGAACGCTGGCTGCGGGGCATGACAAGATCTCCAAGGCGTAAGTGGCTAGCTCCGGCCATTTATCCAGATTGGAAGCCCAAAAAGAGCAAGGGTCCAGTGACACAGTCGTGGCTTCAATGTTTACTTGGAGATACTCCTGTACCATCGTCTCTAGGCGTTGACTATGTGTCAGACTTCTTGTCTCCTGTGGCCTTGCAAAGGATGGGCTAAAAAAGTGGTGAAATGATTCCGCAAAATTGATGTTACCAGCAGATACTGTGGTTCTGTTACGGTTTGAGTGCTGAACACTTGACGGTCCCACGGTTGGCAAGTTGGAACTGTGAGATTCACTACGTGCACCACTGGTATTTTGTGGAAAAGCACATGTAAGATTCTGCAACAGTCTCTGCTGATACTCCTGCATGCGTGCATCCCTTTCTATGGCAGGAATAATTTCTGCAAATTTACTTTTGTACCGGGGATCTAACAGTGTGGCAACCCAGTAGTCAGGATTATTTCTAATTCTCACAATTCGAGGGTCATGTTGCAGGTAGTGCAGCAAGAAGGCACTCATGTGTGTTTCGCATCCAGGAGCACCAAGTCCCTGTTGTGTTGGTGGCGAGGTAACAATCATGCTTCCTTCCTCTGTCCTCTCCCCCCAACCTCGCACAACAGAAATGTGATCAAGGTCTCCCTCATCTGATGAGTCTTCCATCAGTTCGTCCTCCACTTCTTCCTGGGCTCCTGCACCTTCCTCACTAGTTTGGCTGCTACCATGCGCCCTGGTTAAACCATCTCCCCCACCCTCACATGCCTGCCGCCTTGGTGCTGCCGACCGTCTGGACCTTGCAGATGTTAGCCCTTCCGCATACAACTCCTCCTCCTCTACTTCCTCCACCTCCTCTTGTGCCACCACCTGACTCCGAATTCTGTTTAACATGTGCTCCAGCATGTAAATCACCGGAATAGTCATGCTGATAATGGCATCGTCAGCACTAAACATCTTCGTCGCCATTTCAAAACTGTGCAGAAGGGTGCATAGGTCCCTGATCTGAGACCACTCCTCCAGCGTGATTTGCCCCACCTCTGAATCTCGTTGGCCCAGGCTATACGTCAGAACGTATTGCACCAGGGCTTGTCGGTGCTGCCACAGTCGCTGCAACATGTGCAGAGTTGAATTCCACCGGGTAGGCACATCGCATTTTAGCCGGTGAAGTGGCAGGCCCAACGACTTCTGTAGAGATGTAAGTCGCTGAGCTGCGGGATGCGAACGGCGGAAGTGAGCACACAGCGACCGTGCCCTCTGCAGAAGGCCATCTAGTCTGGGATAGTGGGCTAAAAATTGCTGGACAACCAGGTTCAACACGTGAGCCATACAAGGCACGTGTGTGACATTGCCCCGACGAAGGGCCGCACCCAGGTTTGCAGCATTGTCGCACACGGCCTTCCCTGGTTTCAGGTCCAGTGGAGACAACCATTCATGAAATTGGTTCTCCAGAGCTGACCACAACTCCTCAGCTGTGTGACTCACATTTCCCAGACATTTCAATGTAAAAACCGCCTGATGACGTTGAGCCCTACTGCCAGCATAGTAAGGAGGTGTGCAGGATCCCTTCTGCGCAGTTAGAAAGCTTGTGGCATGACCAGACAGGCTTTGGGTGCAGGTGGAAGACCGAGAGGAGGTTGAGGAGGCAGAAGCAGTGGAGGAAAAATGACATAAAGAGGATTGAAGCACAACTCGCGGGGACGGCAAGACTTGGACAGCAGCCCCTTGTCCTGCTGTCACCATAGTTACCCAGTGCCCAGTCAGCGACATGTAACGCCCCTGTCCATGCCTACTCGTCCAAGTGTCTGTGGTGAAATGCACCCTGTCACACACAGAGTTTCTCAAAGAAGCGGTGATGTTGTGTGCGACATGCTGGTGGAGCGCAGGCACACCTTTCTTTGAGAAGTAGTGCCGACTGGGCATCTGGTACTGGGGCACTGCGACGGACATAAGGTCTCGAAAATCCTCTGTGTCCACCAGGCGGAAAGGCAGCATTTCTGTAGCCAAGAGCTTGCAGATGGTGAAATTCAACCTCTTAGCTTTCTCATGGCTAGGAGGAAATGGTCTTTTACTTGTCCATATCTGAGGGACCGAGGGCTGGCTATTGTGCTTAGACGGGGTTGATAAGGGTGTCCCCGGCAAACTGCCGGTCTGTGAGGAAGATGCAGGCGGACATGTTAGGTTGCCTTGATCCAAAGGTGGTGCTATCGATGTCGGACAGCGCTCAAGACCAGCTGGTGTTACCACCTCCAAAGAAAATGATGACCTGCCAATCACGCTGGCTGTTGCGGGTAAAGAGGTGGCAGGTCTGCGCCCCAAAACAGGTGTGACTGCTGTCCCCCCAGTCACAGAGGATGAAGAGGCCGCGGATGCACAAGATATGGCAGACGGTGGTTGGCCCGGCCGGCTAGACCGCATTGTAGCACACTGAGCTTCCCACTGCAACTTATGCTTCATGTCCATGTGCTGGTTCATGCATGAAGTACTCAAACTATGTATTTTTTGGCCTCTACTTAGCTTTTGCTGACAAATGTTACAGATAACACGAGTTGGGTCATCTTTATCGATCTGAAAAAATGCCCAGGCTATGCAAGGCTTAGCACCCATGCGACCTGAAGAGCCACCACGACTTGTGGTGAGAGGCAGAGTTGTGTTTGAGGATGCAGTTGTTGACGTGCTTCCAGTACTACGTCTCTGTCCAGGAAGGCGCAACCTGACCTCGTCGTCACTAGCATCTTCCTCCACCTCCTCTGCTGACCTCATCTCTTGGCTGACTGTGGGTTGACAGTAAGTGGGATCTCCGACCTCATCATCATCACCCTGTGCGTTATCACACCCGTCGTCCTCAGAGCCAACCTGTTCCTGCCCTGACAAAAAACTAAAGTTGTCGCTCCAATCAGGTATTTGAGTCTTATCATCGTCTTCCTCATTGTCTCCACCAACAGGAGTTACAGTTTGGGAATGAGGGTCTACATTATGGTCAGAACCTTCTGCGTCTGGTCCTGGATCCGACTCATAAAGATTCTGGGCATCAGTGCAGATCATTTCCTCGTCTGGATTCACAGAAGCGCTGGAGTCGACCTCTGATTCCCAGGCTATAGTATGAGTAAACAGCTCTGCAGACTCAACCATCTGTTCTACCTCATACTCAGACGGGCAGCTGGAGATTTGGGAGCTGTGAGGAAGCAAGTGCGATTTGGGTGACACCTTTGAGGACTGGAGTATTTGTGATGTTGAAGTTGATGTGGAGGAGAGCCCACTTAAAGGAGCACTTGATATCCGTTGAAGCACCTGCTGTTTTTGTGCCTCATCTGGAATTTGTAGCGATTGGCGTGGCCGTAAGAAAGGGATCTTATCACATTGTCCGCTAAAAGAAGTAGACATTTTAGTTTGGCTGGAAGATGGTCTTTCTTCTGCACCTACCCCACGGACACAACCTTTTTTCCCCTTCCCAACACGCCTATTCCCCTTTCCACCAGCAGCAGGCCTTTTTCCACTCATTTTGGTGGTTAACTAATTCACAACTCTGGAGTTGTTTGCACAAAAAAACAATGGATGGTAACCGAGCAGAGCTGAGTGGCCAAACTGTGGTATTAGGCCAAAACTATTGGCTGGGTTAGATGCAGAAAAAAATAATTTTTAATTTGCAACCTGATGGAGGTCAGTATAGATGGACTAATAGACCAAGTCCCACACACCGCTAGAAGCCCAAATATTTTTTCAGAGCTAGATGCAGACAATTTTTTTATTCAATTTGCAACCTGATGGAGGTCAGTATAGATGGACTAATAGACCAAGTCCCACACACTGCTAGAAGCCCAAATATTTTTTCAGAGCTAGATGCAGAAAAAAATTATTTTTAATTTGCAACCTGATGGAGGTCAGTATAGATGGACTAATAGACCAAGTCCCACACACTGCTAGAAGCCCAAATATTTTTTCAGAGCTAGATGCAGAAAAAAATTATTTTTAATTTGCAACCTGATGGAGGTCAGTATAGATGGACTAATAGACCAAGTCCCACACACTGCTAGAAGCCCAAATATTTTTTCAGAGCTAGATGCAGAAAAAAATTATTTTTAATTTGCAACCTGATGGAGGTCAGTATAGATGGACTAATAGACCAAGTCCCACACACTGCTAGAAGCCCAAATATTTTTTCAGAGCTAGATGCAGAAAATAATTATTTTTAATTTGCAACCTGATGGAGGTCAGTATAGATGGACTAATAGACCAAGTCCCACACACTGCTAGAAGCCCAAATATTTTTTCAGAGCTAGATGCAGAAAAAAATTATTTTTAATTTGAAACCTGATGGAGGTCAGTATAGATGGACTAATAGACCAAGTCCCACACACCGCTAGAAGCCCAAATATTTTTTCAGAGCTAGATGCAGAAAAAAATTATATTCAATTTGCAACCTGCTGGACGTCAGTATAGAAGGACTAATAGAACAAGTCCCACACACTGCTAGAAGCCCAAATATTTTTTCAGAGCTAAATGAAGAAAAAAATTATTTTTAATTTGCAACCTGATGGAGGTCAGTATAGATGGACTAATAGACCAAGTCCCACACACTGCTAGAAGCCCAAATATTTTTTCAGAGCTAGATGCAGAAAAAAATTATTTTTAATTTGCAACCTGATGGAGGTCAGTATAGATGGACTAATAGACCAAGTCCCACACACCGCTAGAAGCCCAAATATTTTTTCAGAGCTAGATGCAGAAAAAAATTATATTCAATTTGCAACCTGCTGGACGTCAGTATAGAAGGACTAATAGAACAAGTCCCACACACTGCTAGAAGCCCAAATATTTTTTCAGAGCTAAATGAAGAAAAAAATTATTTTTAATTTGCAACCTGATGGAGGTCAGTATAGATGGACTAATAGACCAAGTCCCACACACTGCTAGAAGCCCAAATATTTTTTCAGAGCTAGATGCAGAAAAAAATTATTTTTAATTTGCAACCTGATGGAGGTCAGTATAGATGGACTAATAGACCAAGTCCCACACACCGCTAGAAGCCCAAATATTTTTTCAGAGCTAGATACAGAAATTTTTTTTATTCAATTTGCAACCTGATGGAGGTCAGTATAGATGGACTAATAGACCAAGTCCCACACACTGCTAGAAGCCCAAATATTTTTTCAGAGCTAGATGCAGAAAAAAATTATTTTTAATTTGCAACCTGATGGAGGTCAGTATAGATGGACTAATAGACCAAGTCCCACACACCGCTAGAAGCCCAAATATTTTTTCAGAGCTAGATGCAGAAAATTTTTTTATTCAATTTGCAACCTGATGGAGGTCAGTATAGATGGACTAATAGACCAAGTCCCACACACTGCTAGAAGCCCAAATATTCTTTCAGAGCTAGATGCAGAAAAAAATTATTTTTAATTTGCAACCTGATGGAGGTCAGTATAGATGGACTAATAGACCAAGTCCCACACACCGCTAGAAGCCCAAATATTTTTTCAGAGCTAGATGCAGAAAAAAATTATATTCAGTTTGCAACCTGATGGAGGTCAGTATAGATGGACTAATAGAATGATGCTATGCCCAAAAGATTTTACTTCACTAGGTGCAGTAAAAAAATTGGTATTCTATACACAGGTGGTATATCTTGCAACACAGATAGGCTACTCCACTGACTAACACACTCTGCAATAGGCCAAAAAGGATTAGCTTTGCTAGATTCAGCCAAATGTTGTGAAAAAAACTTGCACAGCACTGGCACAGACCTGCCTGGCAAAAACTGATAGGAACTGATGTAACCTAGTCCTGAAAAGGACTCCAATTACAATTAGTCTTTACTCCCACAATCTATCTATTTAAGAGCACAGACCTGCCTGATAAAAGTCGTAGGAAATGCTGTAACCTAGTCCTTAAAAGGACTGCAATCACAACTATTCCCTACTCCCAAGCTATCTGTATATTTGTGCGAAAATTGGCTTGAAATTAACAAGGTATATCGCACACAGCAACAGCGGTGCCGTCTAACACGCAGCTGCAGCAGTGAGAAAATGGTGGCGACGGGGAAAATGGCTTGGTCTTATAGGGCAAGGACATGTGACATACACTGCCAATCACACATGCCCTTGCTTGTGTGAAAAAAAGCACTTCGCTCCGTGTGTGCGCTGCTGATAGGCTGACAGATTGCACCTCCCCACTACAAATGCGGGAAAGAGAAAAAAAAATGGAGATCTTCATTGTTCCTGCAGAGATCCATCCCCTACCCCTCCCCCCGCCCCGCTGTACACTCAAACTGCGTATTAACATTAATTTTCATCATTACTGAGAAAAAATCCAGTTATGATTTTGGTGCACGAACAGTTATCGAACATAACCTCGAACAGCCGAATTTTTATCAAATTGTTCGTGTTCGCCGACCGGCTCGAACACCGCCCAAAACAGCTCGAATTTGAGATTGGCGAACAGTTCGAGTAGAACAACGCTCATCTCTACTTATAAAGCCTCTGAACTGTGATTAATATTTTCTTTTCATCTGAGATACAAATAGAAGAACATATTTAAGCACTGAAATTATGTTTTATTTTGTCTACAATCTGTCTCAGTTTTTATAACATACTAGTTGTTCTTTGATAATAATCTATATAATATTTTGTTTATTTGCAATTTGATATTATATTATTGCAGTTTTGGATGGTTCTACTTCCCTTGGAAATTGATTGGCTCATTATAAACCACCACTATTCCATTCACTCATGCCTGTTTTTAAAGGAACATGGTTATGGAAACTGCTATCTTGCCTGGGATGCTGTTGGGATATACTTTACAGCAGCCACATAGACATAGAAATAGTAGATTGACTATGCTCATTGACTTCTATGTAAGTGTAGTCTACATATTCTCTGTGATCTGTGCAGAGGTCATTGTGCAGAGAAGTGAGGAGGTGAGGTATTATCTATATATGAGTGATACTATTCATTGTAATGCTGTCTGTCGTGATAATGAGATGAATGCTGAAAAGTGATCTCTGCAGAACAGAAAATATTAATAGGAAATAGCACATTTTAAGTCTCAGTGGAAAGCATGATAACTGCAAGATTTCAAATTTTTTCTTAATGTAGTAATATGAGAAAAATAAACCTCTTAATATTAAAAAAATAGGTTAAACATTGGAGCTTGATCTAACCATAGTTCTTTTTTTCTGATGACACATTCCTTTTAAGGACAAAAGTAATGATTTTTATTTTGCAAATATGTCTCCATATTTTGCCAATAGAATGCAAATGCTAGTATAGTTGTATTGCAAAGATCAGAACTGCAAAAAAATATTGTTTCCTGACTAGTGTTGAGCGAGCATGCTCGACACTACTCGTTACTCACCCGAGCATCACGCTACTCGGGATGTTCGGCGAGCACCGAGCATTTCCGGGTTACTCGGGCGGGAGCTCGGGTCTTCGCCCTGCACGTTTGGCGCTCTTTACAGAGCCAATGAACATGCAGGGATTGCCAGCCAGTCACTGTAATGCCGCAGCCATGTTGTTTGTGGGCATTACAGTGATTGGCTGGCCGCACAGCGTCACCTCGAGTATTTAAAACCGGGCGCCGCCTTCTGGGACACAGTCGCCCGGGATAAGACAGTGTAGGGTCAGTGCTGCTGAGTTAGGGAGAGATATATAGTGTGAAACAGGTAGTGTGGGGTCTCTAAAGCCAGTCAAATCAAACAAACAGTTCTTCTCAGGACTAATATCCATCCCAGATATCAGGCAGGCAGGCAGGCTGTATAGGAGACGCAGTGGTTATACCAACAAGCAGTGCATTACAGTTCTGTGTGCTCCTGCTGGTCAAATTGCTAGACTTATCCCCCAGTCTCAGAGGCTAGGAAAAATCCTTTTTTTTTTCATCTAAATCCTGTATTTTTTTTTTCCTCAGTCAAACTGTACAAATACGCGTCTTATTAAACTTTTGGTATTCCCCCCCCCAAAAAAAAATTGAGTGTGTCTGTGACTGTTCAGACACCAATATATCTGTTTAAAAGAGTCTGGTGTAGGCCAGATAACTAGAACTTTGGTTTTGCAGTTCCACGGTTCAAATCTCTGTATTATCCAGCTTTTGGTCGTTTTTCCATAAAAAAAACAGTAACAGTGTCTCGCTGACTGTTCAGACACAAATATATCTGTTTAAAAGATTCTGGTGTAGGCCAGATAACTAGAACTGTGGTTTTGCAGTTCCACGGTTCAAATCTCTGTATTATCCTGCTTTTGGCATTTTTTACGTAAAAAAAAGCAGTAATAGTGGCTCCCTGACTGTTCAGACACAAATATATCTGTTTAAAAGATTCTGGTGTAGACCACATAACTATAACTGTGGTTTTGCAGTTCCACGGTTCAAATCTCTGTATTATCCAGCTTTTGCCCATTTTTCCGTAAAAAAAAACAGTAATAGTGTCTCGCTGACTGTTCAGACACAAATATATCTGTTTAAAAGATTCTGGTGTAGGCCAGATAACTAGAACTGTGGTTTTGCAGTTCCACGGTTCAAACCTCTGTATTATCCTGCTTTTGGCATTTTTTCCGTAAAAAAAAACAGTAATAGTGTCTCCCTGACTGTTCAGACACAAATATATCTGTTTAAAAGATTCTGGTGTAGACCACATAACTATAACTGTGGTTTTGCAGTTCCACGGTTCAAATCTCTGTATAATCCAGCTTTTGGCCGTTTTTCCGTAAAAAAAAACAGTAATAGTGTCTCCCTGACTGTTCAGAGACAAATATATCTGTTTAAAAGATTCTGGTGTAGGCCACATAACTATAACTGTGGTTTTGCAGTTCCACGGTTCAAATCTCTGTATTTTCCAGCTTTTGGTCATTTTTCCGTAAAAAAAAACAGTCATAGTGTCTCCCTGACTGTTTAGACACAAATATACAGTATCTGTTTAAAATATTCTGGTGTAGGCCACATAACTATAACTGTGGTTTTGCATTTCCACGGTTCAAATCTCAGTATTATCCAGCTTTAGGCAATTTTTCCATAAAAAAACAGTAATAGTGTCTCCCTGACTGTTCAGACACAAATATATCTGTTTAAAAGATTCAGGTGTAGGCCACATAACTGTAACTGTGGATTTGCAGTTCCACGGTTCAAATCTCAGTATTATCCTGCTTTTGGCCGTTTTTCAGTAAAAAAAAAACAGTAATAGTGTCTGACTGACTGTTCAGACACAAATATATCTGTTTAAAAGATTCTGGTGTAGGCTAGATAACTAGAACTGTGGTATTGCAGTTCCATGGTTCAAATCTCTGTATTATCCAGCTTTTGGCGTTTTTTCCGTAAAAAAAAAACAGTAATAGTGTCTCCCTGACTATTCAGACATAAATTTATCTGTTTAAAAGATTCTGGTGTAGGCCACATAACTATAACTGTGGTTTTGCAGTTCCACGGTTCAAATCTCTGTATAATCCAGATTTTGCCCGTTTTTCCATAAAAAAAACAGTAATAGTGTCTCCCTGACTGTTCAGACACAAATATATCTGTTTAAAAGATTCTGGTGTAGGCCACATAACTATAACTGTGGTTTTGCAGTTCCACGGTTCAAACCTCTGTATTATCCAGCTTTTGGTCGTTTTTCCGTAAAAAAAAACAGTAAAAGTGTCTCCCTGACTGTTCAGACACAAATATATCTGTTTAAAAGATTCTGATGTAGGCCAGATAGCTAGAACTGTGGTTTTGCAGTTCCACGGTTCAAATCTCTGTATTATCCTGCTTTTGGCATTTTTACCATAAAAAAAAACCAGTAATAGTGTCTCCCTGACTGTTCAGACACAAATATATCTGTTTAAAAGATTCTGGTGGAGGCCACATAACTATAACTGAGGTTTTGCAGTTCCACGGTTCAAATCTCTGTATTATCCAGCTTTTGGCAGTTTTTCCGTAAAAAAAAAAACAGTAACAGTGTCTCCCTGACTGTTCAGACACAAATATATCTGTTTAAAAGATTCTGATGTAGGCCACATAACTATAACTGTGGTTTTCCAGTTCCACGGTTCAAATCTCTGTATTAACCAGCTTTTGGCTGTTTTTCCGTAAAAAAAAACAGTAATAGTGTCCGACTGACTGTTCAGACACAAATATATCTGTTTAAAAGATTCTGGTGTAGGCCACATAACTATAACTGTGGTTTTGCAGTTCCACGGTTCAAATCTCTGTATTATCCAGCTTTTGGCCGTTTTTCCGTAAAAAAAAAAACAGTAATAGTGTCTCCCTGACTGTTCAGACACAAATATATCTGTTTAAAAGATTCTGATGTAGGCCACATAACTATAACTGTGGTTTTCCAGTTCCACGGTTCAAATCTCTGTATTAACCAGCTTTTGGCTGTTTTTCCGTAAAAAAAAACAGTAATAGTGTCCGACTGACTGTTCAGACACAAATATATCTGTTTAAAAGATTCTGGTGTAGGCCACATAACTATAACTGTGGTTTTGCAGTTCCACGGTTCAAATCTCTGTATTATCCAGCTTTTGGCCGTTTTTCCGTAAAAAAAAAAACAGTAATAGTGTCTCCCTGACTGTTCAGACACAAATATATCTGTTTAAAAGATTCTGGTGTAGGCCACATAACTATAACTGTGGTTTTCCAGTTCCACGGTTCAAATCTCTGTATTATCCTGCTTTTGGCATTTTTTTCCGTAAAAAAAAAACAGTAATAGTGTCTCCATGACTGTTCAGACACAAATATATCTGTTTAAAAGATTCTGATGTAGGCCACATAACTATAACTGTGGTTTTCCAGTTCCACGGTTCAAATCTCTGTATTAACCAGCTTTTGGCTGTTTTTCCGTATAAAAAAACAGTAATAGTGTCCGACTGACTGTTCAGACACAAATATATCTGTTTAAAAGATTCTGGTGTAGGCCACATAACTATTAGAGATGAGCGTTGTTCTACTCGAACTGTTCGCCAATCTCAAATTCGAGCTGTTTTGGGCGGTGTTCGAGCCGGTCGGCGAACACGAACAATTTGAGAAAAATTCGGCTGTTCGAGGTTATGTTCGATAACTGTTCGTGCACCAAAATCATAACTGGATTTTTTCTCAGTAATGATGAAAATTAATGTTAATACGCAGTTTGAGTGTACAGCGGGGCGGGGGGAGGGGCAGGGGATGGATCTCTGCAGGAACAATGAAGATCTCCATTTTTTTTTCTCTTTCCCGCATTTGCAGTGGGGAGGTGCAATCTGTCAGCCTATCAGCAGCGCACACACGGAGCGAAGTGCTTTTTTTCACACAAGCAAGGGCATGTGTGATTGGCAGTGTATGTCACATGTCCTTGCCCTATAAGACCAAGCCATTTTCCCCGTCGCCACCATTTTCTCACTGCTGCAGCTGCGTGTTAGACGGCACCGCTGTTGCTGTGTGCGCTATACCTTGTTAATTTCAAGCCAATTTTCGCACAAATATACAGATAGCTTGGGAGTAGGGAATAGTTGTGATTGCAGTCCTTTTAAGGACTAGGTTACAGCATTTCCTACGACTTTTATCAAGCAGGTCTGTGCTCTTAAATAGATAGATTGTGGGAGTAAAGACTAATTGTAATTGGAGTCCTTTTCAGGACTAGGTTACATCAGTTCCTATAAGTTTTTGCCAGGCAGGTCTGTGCCAGTGCTGTGCAAGTTTTTTTCACAGCATTTGGCTGAATCTAGCAAAGCTAATCCTTTTTGGCCTATTGCAGAGTGTGTTAGTCAGTGGAGTAGCCTATCTGTGTTGCAAGATATACCACCTGTGTATAGAATACCAATTTTTTTACTGCACCTAGTGAAGTAAAATCTTTTGGGCATAGCATCATTCTATTAGTCCATCTATACTGACCTCCATCAGGTTGCAAACTGAATATAATTTTTTTCTGCATCTAGCTCTGAAAAAATATTTGGGCTTCTAGCAGTGTGTGGGACTTGGTCTATTAGTCCATCTATACTGACCTCCATCAGGTTGCAAATTAAAAATAATTTTTTTCTGCATCTAGCTCTGAAAAAATATTTGGGCTTCTAGCAGTGTGTGGAACTTGGTCTATTAGTCCATCTATACTGACCTCCATCAGGTTGCAAATCAAATATAATTTTTTTCTGCATCTAGCTCTGAAAAAATATTTGGGCTTCTAGCAGTGTGTGGGACTTGGTCTATTAGTCCATCTATACTGACCTCCATCAGGTTGCAAATTAAAAATAATTTTTTTCTGCATCTAGCTCTGAAAAAATATTTGGGCTTCTAGCAGTGTGTGGGACTTGGTCTATTAGTCCATCTATACTGACCTCCATCAGGTTGCAAATTAAAAATTATTTTTTTCTTCATTTAGCTCTGAAAAAATATTTGGGCTTCTAGCAGTGTGTGGGACTTGTTCTATTAGTCCTTCTATACTGACCTCCAGCAGGTTGCAAATTGAATATAATTTTTTTCTGCATCTAGCTCTGAAAAAATATTTGGGCTTCTAGCGGTGTGTGGGACTTGGTCTATTAGTCCATCTATACTGACCTCCATCAGGTTGCAAATTAAAAATAATTTTTTTCTGCATCTAGCTCTGAAAAAATATTTGGGCTTCTAGCAGTGTGTGGGACTTGGTCTATTAGTCCATCTATACTGACCTCCATCAGGTTGCAAATTAAAAATAATTTTTTTCTGCATCTAGCTCTGAAAAAATATTTGGGCTTCTAGCAGTGTGTGGGACTTGGTCTATTAGTCCATCTATACTGACCTCCATCAGGTTGCAAATTGAATAAAAAAAATTTCTGTATCTAGCTCTCAAAAAATATTTGGGCTTCTAGCGGTGTGTGGGACTTGGTCTATTAGTCCATCTATACTGACCTCCATCAGGTTGCAAATTAAAAATAATTTTTTTCTGCATCTAGCTCTGAAAAAATATTTGGGCTTCTAGCAGTGTGTGGGACTTGGTCTATTAGTCCATCTATACTGACCTCCATCAGGTTGCAAATTAAAAATAATTTTTTTCTTCATTTATCTCTGAAAAAATATTTGGGCTTCTAGCAGCGTGTGGGACTTGTTCTATTAGTCCATCTATACTGACCTCCATCAGGTTGCAAATTAAAAATAATTTTTTTCTGCATCTAGCTCTGAAAAAATATTTGGGCTTCTAGCAGTGTGTGGGACTTGGTCTATTAGTCCATCTATACTGACCTCCATCAGGTTGCAAATTAAAAATATTTTTTTTCTTCATTTAGCTCTGAAAAAATATTTGGGCTTCTAGGAGTGTGTGGGACTTGTTCTATTAGTCCTTCTATACTGACCTCCAGCAGGTTGCAAATTGAATATAATTTTTTTCTGCATCTAGCTCTGAAAAAATATTTGGGCTTCTAGCGGTGTGTGGGACTTGGTCTATTAGTCCATCTATACTGACCTCCATCAGGTTGCAAATTAAAAATAATTTTTTTCTGCATCTAGCTCTGAAAAAATATTTGGGCTTCTAGCAGTGTGTGGGACTTGGTCTATTAGTCCATCTATACTGACCTCCATCAGGTTGCAAATTGAATAAAAAATTTTTCTGCATCTAGCTCTGAAAAAATATTTGGGCTTCTAGCGGTGTGTGGGACTTGGTCTATTAGTCCATCTATACTGACCTCCATCAGGTTGCAAATTAAAAATAATTTTTTTCTGCATCTAACCCAGCCAATAGTTTTGGCCTAATACCACAGTTTGGCCACTCAGCTCTGCTCGGTTACCATCCATTGTTTTTTTGTGCAAACAACTCCAGAGTTGTGAATTAGTTAACCACCAAAATGAGTGGAAAAAGGCCTGCTGCTGGTGGAAAGGGGAATAGGCGTGTTGGGAAGGGGAAAAAAGGTTGTGTCCGTGGGGTAGGTGCAGAAGAAAGACCATCTTCCAGCCAAACTAAAATGTCTACTTCTTTTAGCGGACAATGTGATAAGATCCCTTTCTTACGGCCACGCCAATCGCTACAAATTCCAGATGAGGCACAAAAACAGCAGGTGCTTCACCGGATATCAAGTGCTCCTTTAAGTGGGCTCTCCTCCACATCAACTTCAACATCACAAATACTCCAGTCCTCAAAGGTGTCACCCAAATCTCACTTGCTTCCTCACAGCTCCCAAATCTCCAGCTGCCCGTCTGAGTATGAGGTAGAACAGATGGTTGAGTCTGCAGAGCTGTTTACTCATACTATAGCCTGGGAATCAGAGGTCGACTCCAGCGCTTCTGTGAATCCAGACGAGGAAATGATCTGCACTGATGCCCAGAATCTTTATGAGTCGGATCCAGGACCAGACGCAGAAGGTTCTGACCATAATGTAGACCCTTATTCCCAAACTGTAACTCCTGTTGGTGGAGACAATGAGGAAGACGATGATAAGACTCAAATACCTGATTGGAGCGACAACTTTAGTTTTTTGTCAGGGCAGGAACAGGTTGGCTCTGAGGACGACGGGTGTGATAACGCACAGGGTGATGATGATGAGGTCGGAGATCCCACTTACTGTCAACCCACAGTCAGCCAAGAGATGAGGTCAGCAGAGGAGGTGGAGGAAGATGCTAGTGACGACGAGGTCAGGTTGCGCCTTCCTGGACAGAGACGTAGTACTGGAAGCACGTCAACAACTGCATCCTCAAACACAACTCTGCCTCTCACCACAAGTCGTGGTGGCTCTTCAGGTCGCATGGGTGCTAAGCCTTGCATAGCCTGGGCATTTTTTCAGATCGATAAAGATGACCCAACTCGTGTTATCTGTAACATTTGTCAGCAAAAGCTAAGTAGAGGCCAAAAAATACATAGTTTGAGTACTTCATGCATGAACCGGCACATGGACATGAAGCATAAGTTGCAGTGGGAAGCTCAGTGTGCTACAATGCGGCCTAGCCGGCCGGGCCAACCACCGTCTGCCATATCTTGTGCATCCGCGGCCTCTTCATCCTCTGTGACTGGGGGGACAGCAGTCACACCTGTTTTGGGGCGCAGACCTGCCACCTCTTTACCCGCAACAGCCAGCGTGATTGGCAGGTCATCATTTTCTTTGGAGGTGGTAACACCAGCTGGTCTTGAGCGCTGTCCGACATCGATAGCACCACCTTTGGATCAAGGCAACCTAACATGTCCGCCTGCATCTTCCTCACAGACCGGCAGTTTGCCGGGGACACCCTTATCAACCCCGTCTAAGCACAATAGCCAGCCCTCGGTCCCTCAGATGTGGACAAGTAAAAGACCATTTCCTCCTAGCCATGAGAAAGCTAAGAGGTTGAATTTCACCATCTGCAAGCTCTTGGCTACAGAAATGCTGCCTTTCCGCCTGGTGGACACAGAGGATTTTCGAGACCTTATGTCCGTCGCAGTGCCCCAGTACCAGATGCCCAGTCGGCACTACTTCTCAAAGAAAGGTGTGCCTGCGCTCCACCAGCATGTTGCACACAACATCACCGCTTCTTTGAGAAACTCTGTGTGTGACAGGGTGCATTTCACCACAGACACTTGGACGAGTAGGCATGGACAGGGGCGTTACATGTCGCTGACTGGGCACTGGGTAACTATGGTGACAGCAGGACAAGGGGCTGCTGTCCAAGTCTTGCCATCCCCACGAGTTGTGCGTCAATCCTCTTTATGTCAAAGTTCCTCCACTGCTTCTGCCTCCTCAACCTCCTCTCGGTCTTCCACCTGAACCCAAAGCCTGTCTGGTCATGCCACAAGCTTTCTAACTGCGCAGAAGGGATCCTGCACACCTCCTTACTATGCTGGCAGTAGGGCTCAACGTCATCAGGCGGTTTTTACATTGAAATGTCTGGGAAATGTGAGTCACACAGCTGAGGAGTTGTGGTCAGCTCTGGAGAACCAATTTCATGAATGGTTGTCTCCACTGGACCTGAAACCAGGGAAGGCCGTGTGCGACAATGCTGCAAACCTGGGTGCGGCCCTTCGCCGGGGCAATGTCACACACGTGCCTTGTATGGCTCACGTGTTGAACCTGGTTGTCCAGCAATTTTTAGCCCACTATCCCAGACTAGATGGCCTTCTGCAGAGGGCACGGTCGCTGTGTGCTCACTTCCTCCGTTCGCATCCCGCAGCTCAGCGACTTACATCTCTACAGAAGTCGTTGGGCCTGCCACTTCACCGGCTAAAATGCGATGTGCCTACCCGGTGGAATTCAACTCTGCACATGTTGCAGCGACTGTGGCAGCACCGACAAGCCCTGGTGCAATACGTTCTGACGTATAGCCTGGGCCAACGAGATTCAGAGGTGGGGCAAATCACGCTGGAGGAGTGGTCTCAGATCAGGGACCTATGCACCCTTCTGCACAGTTTTGAAATGGCGACGAAGATGTTTAGTGCTGACGATGCCATTATCAGCATGACTATTCCGGTGATTTACATGCTGGAGCACATGTTAAACAGAATTCGGAGTCAGGTGGTGGCACAAGAGGAGGTGGAGGAAGTAGAGGAGGAGGAGTTGTATGCGGAAGGGCTAACATCTGCAAGGTCCAGACGGTCGGCAGCACCAAGGCGGCAGGCATGTGAGGGTGGGGGAGATGATTTTACCAGGGCGCATGGTAGCAGCCAAACTAGTGAGGAAGGTGCAGGAGCCCAGGAAGAAGTGGAGGACGAACTGATGGAAGACTCATCAGATGAGGGAGACCTTGATCACATTTCTGTTGTGCGAGGTTGGGGGGAGAGGACAGAGGAAGGAAGCATGATTGTTACCTCGCCACCAACACAACAGGGACTTGGTGCTCCTGGATGCGCAACACACATGAGTGCCTTCTTGCTGCACTACCTGCAACATGACCCTCGAATTGTGAGAATTAGAAATAATCCTGACTACTGGGTTGCCACACTGTTAGATCCCCGGTACAAAAGTAAATTTGCAGAAATTATTCCTGCCATAGAAAGGGATGCACGCATGCAGGAGTATCAGCAGAGACTGTTGCAGAATCTTACATGTGCTTTTCCACAAAATACCAGTGGTGCACGTAGTGAATCTCACAGTTCCAACTTGCCAACCGTGGGACCGTCAAGTGTTCAGCACTCAAACCGTAACAGAACCACAGTATCTGCTGGTAACATCAATTTTGCGGAATCATTTCACCACTTTTTTAGCCCATCCTTTGCAAGGCCACAGGAGACAAGAAGTCTGACACATAGTCAACGCCTAGAGACGATGGTACAGGAGTATCTCCAAGTAAACATTGCAGCCACGACTGTGTCACTGGACCCTTGCTCTTTTTGGGCTTCCAATCTGGATAAATGGCCGGAGCTAGCCACTTACGCCTTGGAGATCTTGTCATGCCCCGCAGCCAGCGTTCTGTCTGAACGTGTGTTCAGCGCTGCTGGTGGTGTGCTGACAGATAAGCGCACGCGGCTCTCCACTGATAATGTAGACAGACTCACGTTCATAAAGATGAACAAATCATGGATCCGAAACGACTTTTCTACCCCTGTGTCATCCTGGGGAGAGTAAAAGCTTGATGATTGGTTAAAATCACCCTACCAACCGTTTTAAGCTTTCAAATTACTAATCATGTTTATCTGTATCTTGACTGGAAAATAATTTGGGCTTTGTAGCAGTGTGCAGCACTGATCCTATTAGGCCATCTATAATAAGCTTCACCAGATTTAAAATTAAAAATAATTTTTAGCTGCATCTAGCCCGGAAAATAATTTTGGGGCTCCAAGATGCGCAAGACACATAAGTGCCTTCTTGCTGCACTACCTGCAGCATGACCCTCATATTGTCAGAATTCGAAGTAATCATGACTACTGGGTTGCCACTCTCTTAGATCCCCCAAACTTTTCGATCAACCTTTTCATTTTAATAAAGACCAAAAAAATGGTCATTTTTGAAATTATAAGCATTAGCAGGTTGTTAGAAACTGAAATCAAACAGTTTTCAACTCAAAACTTTATTCTAGGTGATGTTACATTGTCACATAGGACCCCTTGTTCGAAAGGAGCTTCTGAACTCTCTCGTCCATTGAATTTGTCAGGTTTTGGATGGTTTCTGCTTCAATTGTTTTGCATGAGGACAGAATACCCTCCCAGAGCTGTTGCTTAGATGTGAACTGCCTCCCGCCATCATAGACACTCCTTTTAATGATGCTCCAAAGGTTCTGAATGGGGTAGAGGTCAGGGGAGCATGGGGGTCACACCATAAGTTTGTCCCCTTTTATGCCCATATCAGCCAGAGATGCAGATGTTTTATGTGCAGCATGAGATGGTGCATTATCATGCAGAAAAATGATCTTGCTGTGAAATACACGGTTCTTCTTCTTGAACCATGGCAGGAAGTGCTGTTTGAGAAAATCCACATACATTATGGAGTTCATCTTTAGCGCCTTCAGGGATCCTAAAGGGGCCGACAATCTCTGTCCCCATGATTCCAGCCCAAAACATTACTCCACCTCCTCCTTGTTGGCGCTGTAGCCGTGTTTGCGTGGGGTGTCCATCAACCAGCCATCCTCCACTCCATCCATCTGGACCATCGAGCGCTGCACGGCACTCATCCGTGAACAAAACAGTTTTGAAATCAGTCTTCATGTAATGTTTGGCCCACTGGAGCCGTTTCTGCTTGTGTGAAGTGGATAGAGGAGGTCGACAGGATGGCGTATGCACAGCTGCAAACCTCTGAAGGACCCTGCATCTTGTTGTTCGGGGGACGTTGGAGGCACAAGAAGCTTCAAAAACTTGTCTGCTGCTATGACAAGGCTTTTTTGCCGCTGCTCTTTCAACCTGACGTAATTGCCTGTAGGAAAGAGTCCTCAATTTGCCCTTATCAGCACGCACACGTGTGTACTGTGAATCAGCTACATACTTCTTGATTGCCAAGACACTTCATCCTGATCATCGCACAATGTTGATTGTAGTCATGCCTTGACCTAAACACTCCACAATTTGTTGCTTCTCAGCAGCCGACACATCCTTTTTCTTTCCCATTTTGGCAGAAAATGTAGGCTGCTTAATAATGTGAGAGAGCCTTCTTAAGTAGTCTTGCCTTTTATTGGACACACCTGCCAAACTAATTAGCACAGGTGTCTGCAATTGCTTACAGTGATATAAAGAGCCCTGACACACATCACCATCAATGAGTTTAACTGACAAACAAACAAATTCTTCCCTTATCACTCCTAAACACTTTTTGCATAATAATTTGGAACGCGGTGTACATGTGCTTTTCCACAAAACACCAGCGGTTCACGTAGTGAATCTTACAGTTCTAACTTGCCAACCGTGGTCTGTATGGAATTGTTCAATAAAGGGCCCAAAATTAAGATAACATAGATGGGAGAGGTCTCTATGAATAGGAATTCCTAAGTATTTGTTACCCTGTGAGGGCCAGGCAAAGGGAAAGTTGGACTGGATGGAATCCTATATGGATTTGGGGAGGGAGACATCGAGGGCCTCAGACTTCGCTGCATTGATTTTAAAATTTTACCATGTAACAAAGTGATCTATTTCAGCCATAACAGCATGGATGGATATATGTGATTGAGTGATATATACTAGGACATCATCAGCAAATAGAGAGCACTTGTACTCGGTGCCTCCCACCTCAATTCACCTAATATTGGGGTTATGGCGAATTGATGAGAGCAGGTGCTCCGTCACTAGGATGTATAAGAGAGGGGACAGAGGACATCCCTGCCTTGTCCCATTGGTGATTGTGAAAGGTGATGAAAATGTTCTGACGCACCCCCTGGGCCTTGGGACACCCGGAGCCGGACCCTTTTTGGTGGATGCTGGTGGTTGTAGTCTTTGTGGCGGCGACCCGGTTCCGTGGCTCAGGGCGGTCAAACCAGTGGCGGAACTATTTATGTGGTTTTGATGTTTAAATGTCCGACTACGCCACCCGTGGATTGCGGTCAGAGTGAACCGCCGCTACAGGGCAGACCGCTGAGGCTGGTGTTGTGGGTGCAGCAGAGCGTAGCATAACTCCCCACTGGAGGAGTATAGCCTCAGGGCAGTGTATGCAGAGGATGGGGGTGATGGTGCAGGGCAGCAGCAGTAACGACACGGAGTCAGTGATGCAGTCCAGGGCCTTTACTCACAGTTCTTATTATCCAGACCACGTCTGCAGGTAACGGCTGCCCACGTCGTACTGTGCTCACCAGGTGAGGGGCTCAGACAACTCCCAGATAACTTTGGAGCACTTCACAGGACCCCCTTTGTGTGTCCTTTGTCTGGCCTTTCTTACCAACACTTCTGTCCGGCTGCCTCGGGCCTCCTCTTGGTAAACTTGGCGCCAGTTTCCCTGACCCTATGTGGTGCCTTCCTAGCAGGTGTAGCGAGGGGCTGCGCCACATAAAATGTCAGAGCCTCCGGTTTCTAGCTGAGGGTCGTTTCCTGCCTCCACTAGTTCGGGGACCGGTCTCCCCCTTTGGCCTGACCCCTCCACGCAGGTGGATTCGGGCGTGCGGTGGCGACTCGCCCGTCCGCACCCCTGGGATCCCTTCATTCCTCGTTCCTGGAGCCTTCTCCGCTCCTCTTCCTTCCTTCTCCCTCTTCCAGGCCTGGGCCTCTGTTACTAGGCCCGCCTCCGGAGCAGAGCTCATGCAGAGCCCTTGCTCCCTGCCACTTCTGCTCAGACTTCTCTGCACTGAACTAAGATGGTGCCCACCTTTTATACTCCCTTCTCAATGCACCCAGGAACTGCTTCCTCCCTGCTCCTGCACTACAGGGTTCCCCTTCCTCAGTGTTCCCTCCCCCCACTCCAGCCAGGGACAGGGACTGTCGTGCCCATCTCAGGGGCATATTGGTCGCCCTGCCCCACGGCAATGTGGTGTAATGCATGCAGGTGTCGGGTCCTGATCCACACTCCATCCTTACCTGAGAGTGAGATATCACACCTCTGGGTGAGGTGCAATACGTCTGTAGCAACCGAGCCCTCAGGGTGCTACAGTTCCATTTATCTTCAGCCTAGGTGACGTATTGCGATACAGGGCCGTGATTTTGGCTATAAAAGGGTCCCCTAGACCCCTACCCCAAGCTTTTTAAGAGAATCATATATGGCGTGCCAGGAGACTCTATGGAATGCTTTCTCAGCATCCAACGAGAGTATCTAATTACAAATTTTTAACTGCATCTAGCCCAGGAAATACTTTGTGCCTAGTAGCAGTGTCTGCTAGTCAGCGGATTATCCGGGCTGTTAAGCAAGCTACACCACCTGTAGTTTAGACACTTAATTTTTTCAAAGGAAATGCTTCGGGACCATGGGATACTCAGTGAAGAGCATCAGGAGGCACCCCAAGGCATAGGGGCTGGGACTGGCAGTAGGATGCCTTGCGGTGGACAGCCGAGCTCGATCCTTATAAAAGCTTTTTAACTGCAGCAGCTTTAGTGGACGCTACTGGAGCTGGAATTACGCGGCTGCTGGCATGAGACTTGCCCTCCAATAGATCCTTGTAAATGGATTTAAAGTGTATTCATTCAAATTAGAGAGACAATTTAAATTAAAAAGCTTAGAGCTGCCTCCACCACAGGGGGGCTCGCTCGACCCACCAGCGGACAGGCACCAGTATTGGGAGAGGGGGGCTGGCCATCAGGGTTCACCGCGGCTCTGGCACAAACCCGGCGACACGGAGGTGGCACGGGCAGGAGCGGACTGGCCGTGTCGGCTTCTCACTTTTTGGATTTTAGAAGGGCATGACATGCCTATATCTGTGTCTCCCCCTCCTTTTACTCCTCCACCTCTTTTATTTTCGCATGACTACATGTACTTGTCACTTTTCCATGTGTTAGTTGTGTCTTCTGAGCAGTTTGTCAGCTTTTGGACACCTTTGAAGGTGTTTTCTATGTGTTTCTATGTGTTTTTGTTTGCCTGCCATTGGTTTTAACGGTGTTCGAAGGTGTTCGACGAACAGTTCGACGAACAGTTCGGCGAACACACGGGTGTTCGACGAACCGAACCGAACTCGAACACTACGGGGGTGGCTCAACACTACTGATAACCCCAAAAAGGCCATTTGTACCACCTGCCAGGCCAGCATCAGCATGGGTGACAAAACTACCAGCCTGACCACCACCAGCATGATCAGGCACATGTCAGCAAAGCACCCGACTTTGTCGGGCGAACCCCAGGGTCCACGACCAGTGTTAGCGGGTGTCACGACTGCTTCTTCCGCTGTTGTTCTTGTAAGAGAACCCCCTGTTGTGCGTGCAAGGCAATCCCCTGTCCATACTGCATGCAAAGATGCCCCTTCCTCTCAGTCTTCACTTGTTATGACAGTTTCTCAAGAAACAGCATCAACGTCCACGTCCACGTCCCACCGCAGCGTTCAATTGTCCATATCCCAGACTTTTGAACGAAAGCGCAAATTCGCAGCCAACGCTCCACAGGCCACAGTCCTACATTTGCTCATTTCATGACTGCTTGCGTTGGAAATGCTGCCTTTTAGCCTGGTGGAGACGGAATCCTTCCGCAACCTTATGGCGGTGGCCGTCCCTTGCTACTCGGTCCCCAGCCGACACTATTTTGGCCGGTGTGCCATCCCCGCACTACACAAGCATGTGTCCCAAAACATCTGCCGTGCCCTCAACAACGCAGTTACTGGGAGAGTCCACCTGACAACGGACACGTGGACAAGTGCTTGTGGCCAGGGACGGTACATCTCCCTGACGGTACACTTGGTAAACATAGTGGAAGCTGGGACCCAGTTCGACCTTGGGACGGAACACATCCTACCCACACAGAGGATCGCGGGCCCTATGTCAGTCAGAGTTGCCCTCACAGTGTACAGCTCCTGCGCATCATTCTCCTCCTCCTCCTCATGTTCAGTCTCCATCTCAGATATCACCACATCAGTTACAAGCTGGAAGCACTGCAATACTGCCTCAGCCAAGCGGCAACAGGCTGTGTTGAAACTCATAAGCTTAGGGGAGAAACCTCACACTGCTTGTGAGTTGTGGACAGCTGTGAAAGAGCAGGCAGATCTGTGGCTGAGACCGCTAAACCTACATCCAGGCATGGTCGTGTGTGACAATGGCCGTAACTTGGTGGCGGCTCTGAGGCGACGCGAGAACACACACGTACCATGCCTGGCTCATGTGCTTAACCTCGTGGTTCAGCAGTTTCTTAAATCGTACCCCGAGTTGCCAGATCTGCTCGTCAAAGTACGCCGCCTGTCAGCTCATTTTCGCAAGTCGGCTACAGCTTCCGCCGCCCTTGCTGTGTTGCAGCAGCGTTTGCAGCTTCCATCACACCGACTGGTGTGTGATGTCCCCACATGTTGGAACTCTACCCTCTACATGTTGCAAAGGATTTGTGAGCAGAAAAGAGCAGTTGTGGAGTACCAGCTGCAACAAGGCCGTCGATATTCAGGTCAGACTCCACATAAGACCTCAGGAGTGGACCTGGTTGTCTGACATATGTACCATCCTGACAAACTTTGAGGAGTCTACCAAGATGGTGAGTGGCGATGATGCCATCATTAGCATCAGCATCCCACTTGTCTGTCTTTTGCAATGCTCTCTGCAGAGAATTAAAGAGGAGGCATTGCAGCCACAGTATGATGAGATGGATCAAGAAGCTGTAACGGGTGATTACACACAGCCCAGCCTCATCTCATCTCAACGTGCATTGGGGGACAATGAGAGAGAGGAGGAGGAGCAGGAGGAAGAACAGGAGCTGGTATCATGCGCTGTAGACGGTAGTACCTGTACAACTGTCATACCGTCGGTTCAGCGTGGGTGGCCTGAGGACAGGGGGGAGGAGGAGGAGGAGGAGAGCATGGTCAGTCGTCATCTTGGTGAGGACACGGAAGTCTTGCCTGTTACCAGTCTGGCACGCATTGCTGACTTTAGGTTACGTTGCCTTAACTGTGACCCTCGCGTTGACAATATGTTGGGTGACAGTCATTACTGGTTGGTGACACTTATAGATCCCCGCTACAAGGAGAACTTTCACTCTCTTATTCCTGAGGTGGAGAGGTCTGCAAAATGTGGCAGTACCAGAAGGCCCTTGCTGCAGAACTGTTAAAAAAATTCACATCTGAACACGCTAGCAGCATAGGTTACAGCTCGTTGCCCAACCAAGGCGTACAGGCGAGAGAGATGCAACTCCAATCCAGCAGAGGCAGGGGAACACTGTCAACATTCTGGGACAGTTTTCTGAGACCCGCCCAGCTTACAGGCCCTTAGGCGCGGGGTACTCTCACAAGGAGTAGAAAGTTTCAAAAAATGGTGAGGGCGTACCTTGCCGACCGTACGAGCGTCCTCCGTGATTCCTCTGTGCCTTTTAATTATTGGGTATCCAAGCTAGACACTTGGAATGAACTCACTCTGTACGCCTTGGAGGTCCTGGCCTGCCCTGCTGCTAGCGTGTTATCGGAGCGTGTTTTTAGTGCCGCTGGGGGAATTATAACTGATGAGCGCACTTGCCTGTCAACTGACAATGCTGACAAGCTGATCCTTATGAAAATGAACAAGGGCTGGATTGGGCCAGACTTCTCATCACCACTAAATGACAGCAGAGTAACATAAAGTGAAATCCACTGTGTTATTTCGGGAGGTGTATTCCCATGCACCGCTTCACACCCACACATGGGTATACGCTTCCTTATTTCGGCTGTATTTTGCTCTTCTCCTTATCCTCAGCCTCCACCACCACTATACCACCAGGGTAACCGTGGTCCATGTTGCCAGCATTGCAAGTTCCTCCATCCTTATTTTTGGCAGCTTTTGCTTGGAAGGCATAGGCAAAGACTATGGGAGACCCACTCCACAATAATGGGAATAATGTTTTGAATATGCTGTACTGCATGGCTCTTGTTTGCCAGCATTGCAAGTTTCTCCGTCCTAATTTTTGGCAGCTTTTGCTTGGAAGGCATAGGCAAAGACTATAGGAGACCCACTCCCCAATAATGGGAATAATGTTTTGAATATGCTGTACTGCATGGCTCTTGTTTGCCAGCATTGCAAGTTCCTCCGTCCTAATTTTTGGCAGCTTTTGCTTGGAAGGCATAGGAAAAGACTATGGGAGACCCCCTCCCCAATAATGGGAATAATGTTTTGAATATGCTGTACTGCATGGCTCTTGTTTGCCAGCATTGCAAGTTCCTCCGTCCTAATTTTTGGCAGCTTTTGCTTGGAAGGCATAGGCAAAGACTATGGGAGACCCACTCCCCAATAATGGGAATAATGTTTAGAATATGCTGTACTGCATGGCTCTTGTAAGGGGCATTAAAATAGTCTTGTTAAGCTACTGCGACCTCCACCACTCTTCCAAGGGGCATTGATATTGTCTTTTTATTCCACTGTGACTTCCACGTCTCTTCCAAGGGGCATTAAAACCGTCTTGTTAAGCTACTGCGACCTCCACCACCCTTCCAAGGGGCATTAAAACCGTCTTGTTAAGCTACTGTGACCTCCACGTCTCTTAAAAGGGGCATTAAAACCGTCTTGCTAAGCTACTGTGACCTCCACGTCTCTTCCGAGGGGCATTAAAACCGTCTTGTTAAACCACTCTGAACTCCAAGTCTCTTCCAAGGGGCATTAAAACCGTCTTGTTAAGCTACTGTGACCTCCACGTCTCTTAAAAGGGGCATTAAAACCGTCTTGTTAAACCACTCTGACCTCCACATCTCTTCCAAGGGGCATTAAAGACATATTGTTAAGCTACTGCGACCTACACCACTCTTCCAAGGGGCATTAAAACCATCTTGTTAAACTACTGCGACCTCCACCACTCTTCCAAGGGGCATTAAAACCGCCTTGTTAAGCTACTGCGACCTACAAAACTCTTCCAAGGGGCATTAAAACCATCTTGTTAAGCTATTGTGACCTCCACGTCTCTTCCAAGGGGTATTAAAACTGTCTTGTTAAACCACTCTGAACTCCACGTCTCTTCCAAGGGGCATTAAAACCGTCTTGTTAAGCTACTGTGACATCCACGTCTCTTCCAATGGGCATTAAAACTGTCTTCTTAAACCACTCTGAACTCCATGTCTCTTCCAAGGGGCATTAAGACCGTTTTGTTAAGCCACTCTGAAGTCCACGTCTCTTCCAAGGGGCATTAAAACCATCTTGTCACACCACTCTGACCTCCACGTCTCTTCCAAGGGGCATTAAAACCATCTTGTTAAACCACTCTGAACTCCACGTCTCTTCCAAGGGGCATTAAAACAGTCTTGTTAAACCACTCTGAACTCCACGTCTCTTCCAAGGGGCATTAAAACCATCTTGTTAAGCTACTGTGACCTCCACCACTCTTCCAAGGGGCATTAAAACCGTCTTGTTAAACCACTCTGACCTCCACGTCTCTTCCAAGGGGCATTGAAACGGTCTTGTTAAGCTACTGTGACCTCCACCACTCTTCCAAGGGGCATTGATATTGTTTTTATTCCACTGTGACCTCCACCACTCTTCCAAGGGGCTTTAAAACCATCTTGTGAAGCTACTGCGACCTCCACCTTTCTTCCAAGCGGCATTAAAACCATCTTGTTAAGCTACTGTGACCTCCACGTCTCTTCCAAGGGGCAATAAAACCGTCTTGTTAAAACACTCTGAACACCACGTTTCTTCCAAGGGGCATTAAAACCGTCTTGTTAAGCTACTGCGACCTCCACCACTCTTCCAAGGGGCATTAAAAACGTCTTGTTAAGATACTGCGACCTCCACCACTAGTCCAAGGGGCATTAAAACCATCTTGTTAAGCTACTGCAACCTCCACCACTCTTCCAAGGGGCATTGATATTGTCTTTTTATTCCACTGTGACCTACACGTCTCTTCCAAGGGGCTCTAAAACCGTCTTGTTAAGCTACTGTGACCTCCTCGTCTCTTCCAAGGGGCATTAAAACCGTCTTGTTAAACCACTCTGAACTCTACGTCTCTTCCAAGGGGCATTAAAAGCGTCTTGTTAAGCTACTGCGACCTCCACCACTCTTCCAAGGGGCATTGATTTTGTCTTTTTATTCCACTGTGACCTCCACGTCTCTTCCAAGGGGCATTAAAACCATCTTGTTAAACCACTCTGAACTCCACGTCTCGTCCAAGGGGCATTAAAACAGTCTTGTTAAACCACTCTGAACTCCACATCTCTTCCAAGGGGCATTAAAACCGTCTTGTTAAACCACTCTGACCTCCATGTCTCTTCCAAGGGGCATTAAAACCATCTTGTTATACCACTCTGAACTCCAAGTCTTTTCCAAGGGGCATTAAAACCGTCTTGTTAAACCATTCTGAACTCCACGTCTCTTCTAAGGGGCATTAAAACCATCTTGTTATAACACTCTGAACTCCAAGTCTCTTCCAAGGGGCATTAAAACCGTCTTGTTAAGCTACTGTGACCTCCACGTCTCTTCCAAGGGGCATTAAAACCGTCTTGTTAAACCACTCTGACCTCCACGTCTCTTCCAAGGGGCATTAAAACGGTCTTGTTAAGCTACTGTGACCTCCACAACTTTTCCAAGGGGCATTGATATTGTCTTTTTATTCCACTGTGACCTCCACCACTCTTCCAAGGGGCTTTAAAACCATTTTGTTAAGCTACTGCGACCTTCACCACTCTTCCAAGCGGCATTAAAACCATTTTGTTAAGCTACTGTGACCTCCACGTCTCTTCCAAGGGGCAATAAAACCGTCTTGTTAAACCACTCTGAACTCCACGTCTCTTCCAAGGGGCTTTAAAACCGTCTTGTTAAGCTACTGCGACCTCCACCACTCTTCCAAGGGGCATTAAAAATGTCTTGTTAAGATACTGCGACCTCCATCACTCGTCCAAGGGGCATTAAAACCATCTTGTTAAGCTACTGCGACCTCCACCACTCTTCCAAGGGGCATTGATATTGTCTTTTTATTCCACTGTGACCTCCACGTCTCTTCCAAGGGGCTCTAAAACCGTCTTGTTAAGCTACTGTGACCTCCTCGTCTCTTCCAAGGGGCATTAAAACCGTCTTGTTAAACCACTCTGAACTCTACGTCTCTTCCAAGGGGCATTAAAAGCGTCTTGTTAAGCTACTGCGACCTCCACCACTCTTCCAAGGCGCATTGATATTGTCTTTTTATTCCACTGTGACCTCCACGTCTCTTCCAAGGGGCATTAAAACCGTCTTGTTAAGCTACTGCGACCTCCACCACTCTTCCAAGGGGCATTAAAACCGTCTTGTTAAGCTACTGCGACCTCCACCACTCTTTCAAGAGGCATTGATATTGTCTTTTTATTCCACTGTGACCTCCACAACTCTTCCAAGGGGCTTTAAAACCGTATTGCTAAGCTACTGCGACCTCCACCACTCTTGCAAGGGGCATTAAAACTGTCTTGTTATGCTACTCTGACCTCCACGTCTCTTCCAAGGGGCATTAATACCGTCTTGTTAAACGACTCTGACCTCCACGTCTCTTCCAAGGGGCATTAAAACCGTCTTGTTAAGCTACTGTGACCTCCACGTCTCTTCCAAGGGGCTTTAAAACCGTCTTCTTAAACCACTCTGAACTCCACGTCTCTTCCAAGGGGCATTAAGACCGTTTTGTTAAACCACTCTGAAGTCCACATCTCTTCCAAGGGGCATTAAAACCATCTTGTTAAACCACTCTGACCTCCACGTCTCTTCCAAGGGGCATTAAAACCGTCTTGTTATACCACTCTGAACTCCAAGTCTCTTCCAAGGGGCATTAAAACCGTCTTGTTAAACCACTCTGACCTCCACGTCTCTTCCAAAGGGCATTAAAACCATCATGTTATACCACTCTGAACTCCACGTCTCTTCCAAGGGGCATTAAAACCGTCTTCTTAAACCACTCTGAACTCCACGTCTCTTCCAAGGGGCATTAGGACCGTTTTGTTAAACCACTCTGAAGTCCACGTCTCTTCCAAGGGGCATTAAAACCATCTTGTTAAACCACTCTGACCTCCACGTCTCTTCCAAGGGGCATTAAAACCATCTTGTTATACCACCCTGAACTCCAAGTCTCTTCCAAGGGGCATTAAAACCGTCTTGTTAAACCACTCTGACCTCCACGTCTCTTCCAAGGTGCATTAAAACCATCATGTTATACCACTCTGAACTCCAAGTCTCTTCCAAGGGGCATTAAAACAGTCTTGTTAAGCTACGGTGACCTCCACATCTCTTCCAAGGGGCATTAAAACTGTCTTGTTAAACCACTCTGACCTCCACGTCTCTTCCAAGGGGCATTAAAACCATCATGTTATACCACTCTGAACTCCAAGTCTCTTCCAAGGGGCATTAAAACCGTCTTGTTAAACCACTCTGACCTCCACGTCTCTTCCAAGGGGCATTAAAACCATCATGTTATAACACTCTGAACTCCAAGTCTCTTCCAAGGGGCATTAAAACCATCTTGTTAAGCTACTGTGACCTCCACGTCTCTTCCAAGGGGCATTAAAACCGTCTTGTTAAACCACTCTGATCTCCACGTCTCTTCCAAGGGGCATTAAAATGGTCTTGTTAAGCTAATGTGACCTCCACAACTTTTCCAAGGGGCATTGCTATTGTCTTTTTATTCCACTGTGACCTCCACCACTCTTCCAAGGGGCTTTAAAACCATTTTGTTAAGCCACTGTGACCTTCACCACTCTTCCAAGCGGAATTAAAACCATTTTGTTAAGCTACTGTGACCTCCACGTCTCTTCCAAGGGGCAATAAAACCGTCTTGTTAAACCACTCTGAACTCCACGTCTCTTCCAAGGGGCGTTAAAACCGTCTTGTTAAGCTACTGCGACCTCCACCACTCTTCCAAGGGGCATTAAAAACGTCTTGTTAAGATACTGCGACCTCCATCACTCGTCCAAGGGGCATTAAAACCGTCTTGTTAAGCTACTGCGACCTCCACCACTCTTTCAAGGGGCATTGATATTGTCTTTTCATTCCACTGTGACCTCCACGTCTCTTCCAAGGGTCTCTAAAACCGTCTTGTTAAGCTACTGTGACCTCCTCGTCTCTTCCAAGGGGCATTAAAACCGTCTTGTTAAACCACTCTGAACTCTACGTCTCTTCCAAGGGGCATTAAAAGCGTCTTGTTAAGCTACTGCGACCTCCACCACTCTTCCAAGGCGCATTGATATTGTCTTTTTATTCCACTGTGACCTCCACGTCTCTTCCAAGGGGCATTAAAACCGTCTTGTTAAGCTACTGCGACCTCCACCACTCTTCCAAGGGGCATTTAAACCGTCTTGTTAAGCTACTGCGACCTCCACCACTCTTTCAAGGGGCATTGATATTGTCTTTTTATTCCACTGTGACCTCCACAACTCTTCCAAGGGGCTTTAAAACCGTACTGCTAAGCTACTGTGACCTCCACCACTCTTGCAAGGGGCATTAAAACTGTCTTGTTATGCTACTCTGACCTCCACGTCTCTTCCAAGGGGCATTAATACCGTCTTGTTAAACCACTCTGACCTCCACGTCTCTTCCAAGGGGCATTAAAACCGTCTTGTTAAGCTACTGTGACCTCCACGTCTCTTCCAAGGGGCATTAAAACCATCTTGTTATACCACCCTGAACTCCAAGTCTCTTCCAAGGGGCATTAAAACCGTCTTGTTAAACCACTCTGACCTCCACGTCTCTTCCAAGGGGCATTAAAACCATCATGTTATACCACTCTGAACTCCAAGTCTCTTCCAAGGGGCATTAAAACAGTCTTGTTAAGCTACGGTGACCTCCACGTCTCTTCCAAGGGGCATTAAAACCGTCTTGTTAAACCACTCTGACCTCCACGTCTCTTCCAAGGGGCATTAAAACCATCATGTTATACCACTCTGAACTCCAAGTCTCTTCCAAGGGGCATTAAAACCGTCTTGTTAAACCACTCTGACCTCCACGTCTCTTCCAAGGGGAATTAAAACCATCATGTTATAACACTCTGAACTCCAAGTCTCTTCCAAGGGGCATTAAAACCGTCTTGTTAAGCTACTGTGACCTCCACGTCTCTTCCAAGGGGCATTAAAACCGTCTTGTTAAACCACTCTGACCTCCACGTCTCTTCCAAGGGGCATTAAAACGGTCTTGTTAAGCTAATGTGACCTCCACAACTTTTCCAAGGGGCATTGATATTGTCTTTTTATTCCACTGTGACCTCCACCACTCTTCCAAGGGGCTTTAAAACCATTTTGTTAAGCCACTGCGACCTTCACCACTCGTCCAAGTGGCATTAAAACCATTTTGTTAAGCTACTGTGACCTCCACGTCTCTTCCAAGGGGCAATAAAACCGTCATGTTAAACCACTCTGAACTCCACGTCTCTTCCAAGGGGCGTTAAAACCGTCTTGTTAAGCTACTGCGACCTCCACCACTCTTCCAAGGGGTATTAAAAACGTCTTGTTAAGATACTGCGACCTCCATCACTCGTCCAAGGGGCATTAAAACCGTCTTGTTAAGCTACTGCGACCTCCACCACTCTTCCAAGGGGCATTGATATTGTCTTTTTATTCCATTGTGACCTCCACGTCTCTTCCAAGGGGCTCTAAAACCGTCTTGTTAAGCTACTGTGACCTCCTCGTCTCTTCCAAGGGGCATTAAAACCGTCTTGTTAAACCACTCTGACCTCCACGTCTCTTCCAAGGGGCATTAAAACCATCTTGTTATACCACTCTGAACTCCAAGTCTCTTCCAAGGGGCATTAAAACCGTCTTGTTAAACCACTCTGACCTCCACGTCTCTAACAAGGGGCATTAAAACCATCATGTTATACCACTCTGAACTCCAAGTCTCTTCCAAGGGGCATTAAAACCGTCTTGTTAAACCACTCTGACCTCCACGTCTCTTCCAAGGGGCATTAAAACCATCATGTTATAACACTCTGAACTCCAAGTCTCTTCCAAGGGGCATTAAAACCGTCTTGTTAAGCTACTGTGACCTCCACGTCTCTTCCAAGGGGCATTAAAACCGTCTTGTTAAACCACTCTGACCTCCAGGTCTCTTCCAAGGGGCATTAAAAAGGTCTTGTTAAGCTAATGTGACCTCCACAACTTTTCCAAGGGGCATTGATATTGTCTTTTTATTCCACTGTGACCTCCACCACTCTTCCAAGGGGCTTTAAAACCATTTTGTTAAGCTACTGCGACCTTCAGCACTCTTCCAAGCGGCATTAAAACCATTTTGTTAAGCCACTGCGACCTTCACCACGCTTCCAAGGGGCATTAAAACCATCATGTTATAACACTCTGAACTCCAAGTCTCTTAAAAGGGGCATTAAAACCGTCTTGTTAAGCTACTGTGACCTCCATGTCTCTTCCAAGGGGCATTAAAACTGTCTTGTTAAACCACTCTGACCTCCACGTCTCTTCCAAGGGGCATTAAAACGGTCTTGTTAAGCTACTGTGACCTCCACAACTTTTCCAAGGGGCATTGATATTGTCTTTTTATTCCACTGTGACCTCCACCACTCTTCCAAGGGGCTTTAAAACCATTTTGTTAAGCTACTGCGACCTTCAGCACTCTTCCAAGCGGCATTAAAACCATTTTGTTAAGCTACTGTGACCTCCACGTCTCTTCCAAGGGGCAATAAAACCGTCTTGTTAAACCACTCTGAACTCCACGTCTCTTCCAAGGGGCGTTAAAACCGTCTTGTTAAGCTACTGCGACCTCCACCACTCTTCCAAGGGGCATTAAAAACGTCTTGTTAAGATACTGCGACCTCCATCACTCGTCCAAGGGGCATTAAAACCGTCTTGTTAAGCTACTGCGACCTCCACCACTCTTCCAAGATGCATTGATATTGTCTTTTTATTCCACTGTGACCTCCACGTCTCTTCTAAGGGGCTCAAAAACCGTCTTGTTAAGCTACTGTGACCTCCTCGTCTCTTCCAAGGGGCAATGAAACCGTGTTGTTAAACCACTCTGAACTCTATGTCTCTTCCAAGGGGCATTAAAAGCGTCTTGTTAAGCTACTGCGACCTCCTCCACTCTTCCAAGGCGCATTGATATTGTCTTTTTATTCCACTGTGACCTCCACGTCTCTTCCAAGGGGCATTAAAACCGTCTTGTTAAGCTGCTGCAACCTCCACCACTCTTCCAAGGGGCATTAAAACCGTCGTGTTAAGCTACTGCGACCTCCACCACTCTTTCAAGGGGCATTGATATTGTCTTTTTATTCCAGTGTGACCTCCACAACTCTTCCAAGGGGCTTTAAAACCGTATTGCTAAGCTACTGCGACCTCCACCACTCTTGCAAGGGGCATTAAAACTGTCTTGTTATGCTCCTCTGACCTCCACGTCTCTTCCAAGGGGCATTAATACCGTCTTGTTAAACCACTCTGACCTCCACGTCTCTTCCAAGGGGCAATAAAACCGTCTTCTTAAACCACTCTGAACTCCACGTCTCTTCCAAGGGGCATTAGGACCGTTTTGTTAAACCACTCTGAAGTCCACGTCTCTTCCAAGGGGCATTAAAACCATCTTGTTAAACCACTCTGACCTCCACGTCTCTTCCAAGGGGCATTAAAACCATCTTGTTATACCACTCTGAACTCCAAGTCTCTTCCAAGGGGCATTAAAACCGTCTTGTTAAACCACTCTGACCTCCACGTCTCTTCCAAAGGGCATTAAAACCATCATGTTATACCACTCTGAACTCCACGTCTCTTCCAAGGGGCATTAAAACCGTCTTCTTAAACCACTCTGAACTCCACGTCTCTTCCAAGGGGCATTAGGACCGTTTTGTTAAACCACTCTGAAGTCCACGTCTCTTCCAAGGGGCATTAAAACCATCTTGTTAAACCACTCTGACCTCCACGTCTCTTCCAAGGGGCATTAAAACCATCTTGTTATACCACCCTGAACTCCAAGTCTCTTCCAAGGGGCATTAAAACCGTCTTGTTAAACCACTCTGACCTCCACCTCTCTTCCAAGGTGCATTAAAACCATCATGTTATACCACTCTGAACTCCAAGTCTCTTCCAAGGGGCATTAAAACAGTCTTGTTAAGCTACGGTGACCTCCACATCTCTTCCAAGGGGCATTAAAACTGTCTTGTTAAACCACTCTGACCTCCACGTCTCTTCCAAGGGGCATTAAAACCATCATGTTATACCACTCTGAACTCCAAGTCTCTTCCAAGGGGCATTAAAACCGTCTTGTTAAACCACTCTGACCTCCACGTCTCTTCCAAGGGGCATTAAAACCATCATGTTATAACACTCTGAACTCCAAGTCTCTTCCAAGGGGCATTAAAACCATCTTGTTAAGCTACTGTGACCTCCACGTCTCTTCCAAGGGGCATTAAAACCGTCTTGTTAAACCACTCTGATCTCCACGTCTCTTCCAAGGGGCATTAAAATGGTCTTGTTAAGCTAATGTGACCTCCACAACTTTTCCAAGGGGCATTGCTATTGTCTTTTTATTCCACTGTGACCTCCACCACTCTTCCAAGGGGCTTTAAAACCATTTTGTTAAGCCACTGTGACCTTCACCACTCTTCCAAGCGGAATTAAAACCATTTTGTTAAGCTACTGTGACCTCCACGTCTCTTCCAAGGGGCAATAAAACCGTCTTGTTAAACCACTCTGAACTCCACGTCTCTTCCAAGGGGCGTTAAAACCGTCTTGTTAAGCTACTGCGACCTCCACCACTCTTCCAAGGGGCATTAAAAACGTCTTGTTAAGATACTGCGACCTCCATCACTCGTCCAAGGGGCATTAAAACCGTCTTGTTAAGCTACTGCGACCTCCACCACTCTTTCAAGGGGCATTGATATTGTCTTTTCATTCCACTGTGACCTCCACGTCTCTTCCAAGGGTCTCTAAAACCGTCTTGTTAAGCTACTGTGACCTCCTCGTCTCTTCCAAGGGGCATTAAAACCGTCTTGTTAAACCACTCTGAACTCTACGTCTCTTCCAAGGGGCATTAAAAGCGTCTTGTTAAGCTACTGCGACCTCCACCACTCTTCCAAGGCGCATTGATATTGTCTTTTTATTCCACTGTGACCTCCACGTCTCTTCCAAGGGGCATTAAAACCGTCTTGTTAATCTACTGCGACCTCCACCACTCTTATAAGGGGCATTTAAACCGTCTTGTTAAGCTACTGCGACCTCCACCACTCTTTCAAGGGGCATTGATATTGTCTTTTTATTCCACTGTGACCTCCACAACTCTTCCAAGGGGCTTTAAAACCGTACTGCTAAGCTACTGTGACCTCCACCACTCTTGCAAGGGGCATTAAAACTGTCTTGTTATGCTACTCTGACCTCCACGTCTCTTCCAAGGGGCATTAATACCGTCTTGTTAAACCACTCTGACCTCCACGTCTCTTCCAAGGGGCATTAAAACCGTCTTGTTAAGCTACTGTGACCTCCACGTCTCTTCCAAGGGGCATTAAAACCATCTTGTTATACCACCCTGAACTCCAAGTCTCTTCCAAGGGGCATTAAAACCGTCTTGTTAAACCACTCTGACCTCCACGTCTCTTCCAAGGGGCATTAAAACCATCATGTTATACCACTCTGAACTCCAAGTCTCTTCCAAGGGGCATTAAAACAGTCTTGTTAAGCTACGGTGACCTCCACGTCTCTTCCAAGGGGCATTAAAACCGTCTTGTTAAACCACTCTGACCTCCACGTCTCTTCCAAGGGGCATTAAAACCATCATGTTATACCACTCTGAACTCCAAGTCTCTTCCAAGGGGCATTAAAACCGTCTTGTTAAACCACTCTGACCTCCACGTCTCTTCCAAGGGGAATTAAAACCATCATGTTATAACACTCTGAACTCCAAGTCTCTTCCAAGGGGCATTAAAACCGTCTTGTTAAGCTACTGTGACCTCCACGTCTCTTCCAAGGGGCATTAAAACCGTCTTGTTAAACCACTCTGACCTCCACGTCTCTTCCAAGGGGCATTAAAACGGTCTTGTTAAGCTAATGTGACCTCCACAACTTTTCCAAGGGGCATTGATATTGTCTTTTTATTCCACTGTGACCTCCACCACTCTTCCAAGGGGCTTTAAAACCATTTTGTTAAGCCACTGCGACCTTCACCACTCTTCCAAGTGGCATTAAAACCATTTTGTTAAGCTACTGTGACCTCCACGTCTCTTCCAAGGGGCAATAAAACCGTCATGTTAAACCACTCTGAACTCCACGTCTCTTCCAAGGGGCGTTAAAACCGTCTTGTTAAGCTACTGCGACCTCCACCACTCTTCCAAGGGGTATTAAAAACGTCTTGTTAAGATACTGCGACCTCCATCACTCGTCCAAGGGGCATTAAAACCGTCTTGTTAAGCTACTGCGACCTCCACCACTCTTCCAAGGGGCATTGATATTGTCTTTTTATTCCATTGTGACCTCCACGTCTCTTCCAAGGGGCTCTAAAACCGTCTTGTTAAGCTACTGTGACCTCCTCGTCTCTTCCAAGGGGCATTAAAACCGTCTTGTTAAACCACTCTGACCTCCACGTCTCTTCCAAGGGGCATTAAAACCATCTTGTTATACCACTCTGAACTCCAAGTCTCTTCCAAGGGGCATTAAAACCGTCTTGTTAAACCACTCTGACCTCCACGTCTCTAACAAGGGGCATTAAAACCATCATGTTATACCACTCTGAACTCCAAGTCTCTTCCAAGGGGCATTAAAACCGTCTTGTTAAACCACTCTGACCTCCACGTCTCTTCCAAGGGGCATTAAAACCATCATGTTATAACACTCTGAACTCCAAGTCTCTTCCAAGGGGCATTAAAACCGTCTTGTTAAACCACTCTGACCTCCAGGTCTCTTCCAAGGGGCATTAAAAAGGTCTTGTTAAGCTAATGTGACCTCCACAACTTTTCCAAGGGGCATTGATATTCTCTTTTTATTCCACTGTGACCTCCACCACTCTTCCAAGGGGCTTTAAAACCATTTTGTTAAGCCACTGCGACCTTCACCACGCTTCCAAGGGGCATTAAAACCATCATGTTATAACACTCTGAACTCCAAGTCTCTTAAAAGGGGCATTAAAACCGTCTTGTTAAGCTACTGTGACCTCCATGTCTCTTCCAAGGGGCATTAAAACTGTCTTGTTAAACCACTCTGACCTCCACGTCTCTTCCAAGTAGCATTAAAACGGTCTTGTTAAGCTACTGTGACCTCCACAACTTTTCCAAGGGGCATTGATATTGTCTTTTTATTCCACTGTGACCTCCACCACTCTTCCAAGGGGCTTTAAAACCATTTTGTTAAGCTACTGCGACCTTCAGCACTCTTCCAAGCGGCATTAAAACCATTTTGTTAAGCTACTGTGACCTCCACGTCTCTTCCAAGGGGCAATAAAACCGTCTTGTTAAACCACTCTGAACTCCACGTCTCTTCCAAGGGGCGTTAAAACCGTCTTGTTAAGCTACTGCGACCTCCACCACTCTTCCAAGGGGCATTAAAAACGTCTTGTTAAGATACTGCGACCTCCATCACTCGTCCAAGGGGCATTAAAACCGTCTTGTTAAGCTACTGCGACCTCCACCACTCTTCCAAGATGCATTGATATTGTCTTTTTATTCCACTGTGACCTCCACGTCTCTTCTAAGGGGCTCAAAAACCGTCTTGTTAAGCTACTGTGACCTCCTCGTCTCTTCCAAGGGGCAATGAAACCGTGTTGTTAAACCACTCTGAACTCTATGTCTCTTCCAAGGGGCATTAAAAGCGTCTTGTTAAGCTACTGCGACCTCCTCCACTCTTCCAAGGCGCATTGATATTGTCTTTTTATTCCACTGTGACCTCCACGTCTCTTCCAAGGGGCATTAAAACCGTCTTGTTAAGCTGCTGCAACCTCCACCACTCTTCCAAGGGGCATTAAAACCGTCGTGTTAAGCTACTGCGACCTCCACCACTCTTTCAAGGGGCATTGATATTGTCTTTTTATTCCAGTGTGACCTCCACAACTCTTCCAAGGGGCTTTAAAACCGTATTGCTAAGCTACTGCGACCTCCACCACTCTTGCAAGGGGCATTAAAACTGTCTTGTTATGCTCCTCTGACCTCCACGTCTCTTCCAAGGGGCATTAATACCGTCTTGTTAAACCACTCTGACCTCCACGTCTCTTCCAAGGGGCAATAAAACCGTCTTGTTAAGCTACTGTGACCTCCACAACTCTTCCAAGGGGCATTAAAACCATCTTCTTAAACCACTCTGAACTCCACGTCTCTTCCAAGGGGCATTAAGTCCGTTTTGTTAAACCACTCTGAAGTCCACGTCTCTTCCAAGGGGCATTAAAACCGTCTTGTTAAACCACTCTGACCTCCACGTCTCTTCCAAGGGGCATTAAAACCATCATGTTATACCACTCTGAACTCCACGTCTCTTCCAAGGGGCATTAAAACCGTCTTCTTAAACCACTCTGAACTCCACGTCTCTTCCAAGGGGCATTAAGACCGTTTTGTTAAACCACTCTGAAGTCCACGTCTCTTCCAAGGGGCATTAAAACCGTCTTGTTAAACCACTCTGACCTCCACGTCTCTTCCAAGGGGCATTAAAACCATCTTGTTATACCACTCTGAACTCCAAGTCTCTTCCAAGGGGCATTAAAACCGTCTTGTTAAACCACTCTGACCTCCACGTCTCTTCCAAGGGGCATTAAAACCATCATGTTATACCACTCTGAACTCCACGTCTCTTCCAAGGGGCATTAAAACCGTCTTCTTAAACCGCTCTGAACTCCACTTCTCTTCCAAGGGGCATTAAGACCGTTTTGTTAAACCTCTCTAAAGTCCACGTCTCTTCCAAGGGGCATTAAAACCGTCTTGTTAAACCACTCTGACCTCCACGTCTCTTCCAAGGGGCATTAAAACCATCATGTTATACCACTCTGAACTCCAAGTCTCTTCCAAGGGGCATTAAAACAGTCTTCTTAAGCTACGGTGACCTCCACGTCTCTTCCAAGGGGCATTAAAACCGTCTTGTTAAACCACTCTGACCTCCACGTCTCTTCCAAGGGGCATTAAAACCATCATGTTATACCACTCTGAACTCCAAGTCTCTTCCAAGGGGCATTAAAACCGTCTTGTTAAACCACTCTGACCTCCACGTCTCTTCCAAGGGGCATTAAAACCATCATGTTATAACACTCTGAACTCCAAGTCTCTTCCAAGGGGCATTAAAACCGTCTTGTTAAGCTACTGTGACCTCCACGTCTATTCCGAGGGGCATTAAAACCGTCTTGTTAAACCACTCTGACCTCCACGTCTCCTCCAAGGGGAATTAAAACGGTCTTGTTAAGCTAATGTGACCTCCACAACTTTTCCAACGGGCATTGATATTTCTTTTTATTCCACTGTGACCTCCACCACTCTTCCAAGGGGCTTTAAAACCATTTTGTTAAGCTACTGCGACCTTCACCACTCTTCCAAGCGGCATTAAAACCATTTTGTTAAGCTACTGTGACCTCCACGTCTCTTCCAAGGGGCACTAAAACCGTCTTGTTATACCACCCTGAACTCCAAGTCTCTTCCAAGGGGCATTAAAACCGTCTTGTTAAGCTACTGTGACCTCCACGTCTCTTCCAAGGGGCATTAAAACCGTCTTCTTAAACCACTCTGAACTCCACGTCTCTTCCAAGGGGCATTAAGACCGTTTTGTTAAACCACTCTGAAGTCCACGTCTCTTCCAAGGGGCATTAAAACTGTCTTGTTAAACCACTCTGACCTCCACGTCTCTTCCAAGGGGCATTAAAACCATCTTGTTATACCACCCTGAACTCCAAGTCTCTTCCAAGGGGCATTAAAACCGTCTTGTTAAACCACTCTGACCTCCACGTCTCTTCCAAGGGGCATTAAAACCATCATGTTATACAACTCTGAACTCCAAGTCTCTTCCAAGGGGCATTAGAACAGTCTTTTTAAGCTACGGTAACCTCCACGTCTCTTCTAAGGGGCATTAGAACCGTCTTGTTAAACCACTCTGACCTCCACGTCTCTTCCAAGGGGCATTAAAACGGTCTTGTTAAGCTACTGTGACCTCCACCACTCTTACAAGGGGCATTGATATTGTCTTTTCATTCCACTGTGACCTCCACCACTCTTCCAAGGGGCATTAAAAACATCTTGTTAAACTACTGCGACCTCCACCACTCTTCCAAGTGGCATTAAAACCATCTTGTCAAGCTACTGTGACCTCCACGTCTCTTTCAAGGGGCAATAAAACCGTCTTGTTAAATCACTCTGAACTCCACGTCTCTTCCAAGGTGCGTTAAAACCGTCTTGTTAAGCTACTGCGACCTCCACCACTCTTCCAAGGGGCATTAAAAACGTCTTGTTAAGCTACTGCGACCTTCACCACTCGTCCAAGGGGCATTAAAACCGTCTTGTTAAGCTACTGCGACCTCCACCAATCTTCCAAGGGGCATTGATATTGTCTTTTCTTTCCACTGTGACCTCCACGTCTCTTCCAAGGGGCTTTAAAACCGTCTTGTTAAGCTACTGCGACTACCTCGTCTCTTCCAAGGGGCATTAAAACCGCCTTGTTTAACCACTCTGAACTCTACGTCTCTTCCAAGGGGCATTAAAACCGTCTTGCTAAGATACTGCGACCTCCACCACTTTTCCAAGGGGCATTGATATTGTCTTTTTATTCCACTGTGACCTCCACGTCTCTTCCAGGGGGCATTAAAACCGTCTTGTTAAGCTACTGCGACCTCCACCACTCTTCCAAGGGGCATTAAAACCATCTTGTTAAGCTACTGTGACCTCCACCACTCTTTCAAGTGGCATTAAAACCGTCTTGTTAAGCTACTGTGACCTCCACCACTCTTCCAAGGGGCATTGATATTGTCTTTTTATTCCACTGTGACCTCCACGTCTCTTCCAAGGGGCATTAAAACCGTCTTGTTAAACCACTCTGACCTCCACGTCTCTTCCAAGGGGCATTAAAACCATCTTCTTAAACCACTCTGAACTCCACGTCTCTTCCAAGGGGCATTAAATCCGTCTTGTTAAACCACTCTGAACTCCACGTCTCTTCCAAGGGGCATTAAAACCGTCTTGATAAGCTACTGCGTCCTCCACCACTCTTCCAAGGGGCATTAAAACCATCTTGTTAAGCTATTGTGACCTCCACGTCTCTTCCAAGGGGAATTAAAACCATCTTGTTAAACCACTCTGAACTCCACGTCTCTTCCCAGGGGCATTAAAACTGCCTTGTTAAGCTACTGTGACCTCCACGACTCTTGCAATGGGCATTAAAAACGTCTTCTTAAACAACTCTGAACTCCATGTCTCTTCCAAGGGGCATTAAGACCGTTTTGTTAAACCACTCTGAAGTCCACGTCTCTTCCAAGGGGCATTAAAACCGTCTTGTTACACCACTCTGACCTCCACGTCTCTTCCAAGGGGCATTAAAACCATCTTGTTAAACCACTCTGAACTCCACGTCTCTTCCAAGGGGCATTAAAACAGTATTGTTAAACCACTCTGAACTCCACGTCTCTTCTAAGGGGCATTAAAACCATCTTGTTAAGCTACTGTGACTAGAGACGAGCGTTGTTCTACTCGAACTGTTCGCCAATCTCAAATTCGAGCTGTTTTGGGCGGTGTTCGAGCCGGTCGGCGAACACGAACAATTTGAGAAAAATTCGGCTGTTCGAGGTTATGTTCGATAACTGTTCGTGCACCAAAATCATAACTGGATTTTTTCTCAGTAATGATGAAAATTAATGTTAATACGCAGTTTGAGTGTACAGCGGGGCGGGGGGAGGGGCAGGGGATGGATCTCTGCAGGAACAATGAAGATCTCCATTTTTTTTTCTCTTTCCCGCATTTGCAGTGGGGAGGTGCAATCTGTCAGCCTATCAGCAGCACACACACGGAGCGAAGTGCTTTTTTTCACACAAGCAAGAGCATGTGTGATTGGCAGTGTATGTCACATGTCCTTGCCCTATAAGACCAAGCCATTTTCCCCGTCGCCACCATTTTCTCACTGCTGCAGCTGCGTGTTAGACGGCACCGCTGTTGCTGTGTGCGCTATACCTTGTTAATTTCAAGCCAATTTTCGCACAAATATACAGATAGCTTGGGAGTAGGGAATAGTTGTGATTGCAGTCCTTTTAAGGACTAGGTTACAGCATTTCCTACGACTTTTATCAAGCAGGTCTGTGCTCTTAAATAGATAGATTGTGGGAGTAAAGACTGATTGTAATTGGAGTCCTTTTCAGGACTAGGTTACATCAGTTCCTATCAGTTTTTGCCAGGCAGGTCTGTGCCAGTGCTGTGCAAGTTTTTTTCACAGCATTTGGCTGAATCTAGCAAAGCTAATCCTTTTTGGCCTATTGCAGAGTGTGTTAGTCAGTGGAGTAGCCTATCTGTGTTGCAAGATATACCACCTGTGTATAGAATACCAATTTTTTTACTGCACCTAGTGAAGTAAAATCTTTTGGGCATAGCATCATTCTATTAGTCCATCTATACTGACCTCCATCAGGTTGCAAACTGAATATAATTTTTTTCTGCATCTAGCTCTGAAAAAATATTTGGGCTTCTAGCAGTGTATGGGACTTGGTCTATTAGTCCATCTATACTGACCTCCATCAGGTTGCAAATTAAAAATAATTTTTTTCTTCATTTAGCTCTGAAAAAATATTTGGGCTTCTAGCAGTGTGTGGGACTTGTTCTATTAGTCCTTCTATACTGACCTCCAGCAGGTTGCAAATTGAATATAATTTTTTTCTGCATCTAGCTCTGAAAAAATATTTGGGCTTCTAGCGGTGTGTGGGACTTGGTCTATTAGTCCATCTATACTGACCTCCATCAGGTTGCAAATTAAAAATAATTTATTTCTGCATCTAGCTCTGAAAAAATATTTGGGCTTCTAGCAGTGTGTGGGACTTTGTCTATTAGTCCATCTATACTGACCTCCATCAGGTTGCAAATTAAAAATAATTTTTTTCTTCATTTATCTCTGAAAAAATATTTGGGCTTCTAGCAGCGTGTGGGACTTGTTCTATTAGTCCATCTATACTGACCTCCATCAGGTTGCAAATTAAAAATAATTTTTTTCTGCATCTAGCTCTGAAAAAATATTTGGGCTTCTAGCAGTGTGTGGGACTTGGTCTATTAGTCCATCTATACTGACCTCCATCAGGTTGCAAATTAAAAATAATTTTTTTCTGCATCTAGCTCTGAAAAAATATTTGGGCTTCTAGCAGTGTGTGGGACTTGGTCTATTAGTCCATCTATACTGACCTCCATCTGGTTGCAAATTGAATAAAAAAAATTTCTGCATCTAGCTCTGAAAAAATATTTGGGCTTCTAGCGGTGTGTGGGACTTGGTCTATTAGTCCATCTATACTGACCTCCATCAGGTTGCAAATTAAAAATAATTTTTTTCTGCATCTAGCTCTGAAAAAATATTTGGGCTTCTAGCAGTGTGTGGGACTTGGTCTATTAGTCCATCTATACTGACCTCCATCAGGTTGCAAATTAAAAATAATTTTTTTCTTCATTTATCTCTGAAAAAATATTTGGGCTTCTAGCAGCGTGTGGGACTTGTTCTATTAGTCCATCTATACTGACCTCCATCAGGTTGCAAATTAAAAATAATTTTTTTCTGCATCTAGCTCTGAAAAAATATTTGGGCTTCTAGCAGTGTGTGGGACTTGGTCTATTAGTCCATCTATACTGACCTCCATCAGGTTGCAAATTAAAAATATTTTTTTTCTGCATCTAGCTCTGAAAAAATATTTGGGCTTCTAGCAGTGTGTGGGACTTGGTCTATTAGTCCATCTATACTGACCTCCATCAGGTTGCAAATTGAATAAAAAAAATTTCTGCATCTAGCTCTGAAAAAATATTTGGGCTTCTAGCGGTGTGTGGGACTTGTTCTATTAGTCCATCTATACTGACCTCCATCAGGTTGCAAATTAAAAATAATTTTTTTCTGCATCTAGCTCTGAAAAAATATTTGGGCTTCTAGCAGTGTGTGGGACTTGGTCTATTAGTCCATCTATACTGACCTCCATCAGGTTGCAAATTAAAAATAATTTTTTTCTTCATTTAGCTCTGAAAAAATATTTGGGCTTCTAGCAGTGTGTGGGACTTGTTCTATTAGTCCTTCTATACTGACCTCCAGCAGGTTGCAAATTGAATATAATTTTTTTCTGCATCTAGCTCTGAAAAAATATTTGGGCTTCTAGCGGTGTGTGGGACTTGGTCTATTAGTCCATCTATACTGACCTCCATCAGGTTGCAAATTAAAAATAATTTTTTTCTGCATCTAACCCAGCCAATAGTTTTGGCCTAATACCACAGTTTGGCCACTCAGCTCTGCTCGGTTACCATCCATTGTTTTTTTGTGCAAACAACTCCAGAGTTGTGAATTAGTTAACCACCAAAATGAGTGGAAAAAGGCCTGCTGCTGGTGGAAAGGGGAATAGGCGTGTTGGGAAGGGGAAAAAAGGTTGTGTCCGTGGGGTAGGTGCAGAAGAAAGACCATCTTCCAGCCAAACTAAAATGTCTACTTCTTTTAGCGGACAATGTGATAAGATCCCTTTCTTACGGCCACGCCAATCGCTACAAATTCCAGATGAGGCACAAAAACAGCAGGTGCTTCAACGGATATCAAGTGCTCCTTTAAGTGGGCTCTCCTCCACATCAACTTCAACATCACAAATACTCCAGTCCTCAAAGGTGTCACCCAAATCGCACTTGCTTCCTCACAGCTCCCAAATCTCCAGCTGCCCGTCTGAGTATGAGGTAGAACAGATGGTTGAGTCTGCAGAGCTGTTTACTCATACTATAGCCTGGGAATCAGAGGTCGACTCCAGCGCTTCTGTGAATCCAGACGAGGAAATGATCTGCACTGATGCCCAGAATCTTTATGAGTCGGATCCAGGACCAGACGCAGAAGGTTCTGACCATAATGTAGACCCTCATTCCCAAACTGTAACTCCTGTTGGTGGAGACAATGAGGAAGACGATGATAAGACTCAAATACCTGATTGGAGCGACAACTTTAGTTTTTTGTCAGGGCAGGAACAGGTTGGCTCTGAGGACGACGGGTGTGATAACGCACAGGGTGATGATGATGAGGTCGGAGATCCCACTTACTGTCAACCCACAGTCAGCCAAGAGATGAGGTCAGCAGAGGAGGTGGAGGAAGATGCTAGTGACGACGAGGTCAGGTTGCGCCTTCCTGGACAGAGACGTAGTACTGGAAGCACGTCAACAACTGCATCCTCAAACACAACTCTGCCTCTCACCACAAGTCGTGGTGGCTCTTCAGGTCGCATGGGTGCTAAGCCTTGCATAGCCTGGGCATTTTTTCAGATCGATAAAGATGACCCAACTCGTGTTATCTGTAACATTTGTCAGCAAAAGCTAAGTAGAGGCCAAAAAATACATAGTTTGAGTACTTCATGCATGAACCGGCACATGGACATGAAGCATAAGTTGCAGTGGGAAGCTCAGTGTGCTACAATGCGGCCTAGCCGGCCGGGCCAACCACCGTCTGCCATATCTTGTGCATCCGCGGCCTCTTCATCCTCTGTGACTGGGGGGACAGCAGTCACACCTGTTTTGGGGCGCAGACCTGCCACCTCTTTACCCGCAACAGCCAGCGTGATTGGCAGGTCATCATTTTCTTTGGAGGTGGTAACACCAGCTGGTCTTGAGCGCTGTCCGACATCGATAGCACCACCTTTGGATCAAGGCAACCTAACATGTCCGCCTGCATCTTCCTCACAGACCGGCAGTTTGCCGGGGACACCCTTATCAACCCCGTCTAAGCACAATAGCCAGCCCTCGGTCCCTCAGATGTGGACAAGTAAAAGACCATTTCCTCCTAGCCATGAGAAAGCTAAGAGGTTGAATTTCACCATCTGCAAGCTCTTGGCTACAGAAATGCTGCCTTTCCGCCTGGTGGACACAGAGGATTTTCGAGACCTTATGTCCGTCGCAGTGCCCCAGTACCAGATGCCCAGTCGGCACTACTTCTCAAAGAAAGGTGTGCCTGCGCTCCACCAGCATGTCGCACACAACATCACCGCTTCTTTGAGAAACTCTGTGTGTCACAGGGTGCATTTCACCACAGACACTTGGACGAGTAGGCATGGACAGGGGCGTTACATGTCGCTGACTGGGCACTGGGTAACTATGGTGACAGCAGGACAAGGGGCTGCTGTCCAAGTCTTGCCGTCCCCACGAGTTGTGCGTCAATCCTCTTTATGTCAAAGTTCCTCCACTGCTTCTGCCTCCTCAACCTCCTCTCGGTCTTCCACCTGAACCCAAAGCCTGTCTGGTCATGCCACAAGCTTTCTAACTGCGCAGAAGGGATCCTGCACACCTCCTTACTATGCTGGCAGTAGGGCTCAACGTCATCAGGCGGTTTTTACATTGAAATGTCTGGGAAATGTGAGTCACACAGCTGAGGAGTTGTGGTCAGCTCTGGAGAACCAATTTCATGAATGGTTGTCTCCACTGGACCTGAAACCAGGGAAGGCCGTGTGCGACAATGCTGCAAACCTGGGTGCGGCCCTTCGCCGGGGCAATGTCACACACGTGCCTTGTATGGCTCACGTGTTGAACCTGGTTGTCCAGCAATTTTTAGCCCACTATCCCAGACTAGATGGCCTTCTGCAGAGGGCACGGTCGCTGTGTGCTCACTTCCGCCGTTCGCATCCCGCAGCTCAGCGACTTACATCTCTACAGAAGTCATTGGGCCTGCTACTTCACCGGCTAAAATCCGATGTGCCTACCCGGTGGAATTCAACTCTGCACATGTTGCAGCGACTGTGGCAGCACCGACAAGCCCTGGTGCAATACGTTCTGACGTATAGCCTGGGCCAACGAGATTCAGAGGTGGGGCAAATCACGCTGGAGGAGTGGTCTCAGATCAGGGACCTATGCACCCTTCTGCACAGTTTTGAAATGGCGACGAAGATGTTTAGTGCTGACGATGCCATTATCAGCATGACTATTCCGGTGATTTACATGCTGGAGCACATGTTAAACAGAATTCGGAGTCAGGTGGTGGCACAAGAGGAGGTGGAGGAAGTAGAGGAGGAGGAGTTGTATGCGGAAGGGCTAACATCTGCAAGGTCCAGACGGTCGGCAGCACCAAGGCGGCAGGCATGTGAGGGTGGGGGAGATGATTTTACCAGGGCGCATGGTAGCAGCCAAACTAGTGAGGAAGGTGCAGGAGCCCAGGAAGAAGTGGAGGACGAACTGATGGAAGACTCATCAGATGAGGGAGACCTTGATCACATTTCTGTTGTGCGAGGTTGGGGGGAGAGGACAGAGGAAGGAAGCATGATTGTTACCTCGCCACCAACACAACAGGGACTTGGTGCTCCTGGATGCGCAACACACATGAGTGCCTTCTTGCTGCACTACCTGCAACATGACCCTCGAATTGTGAGAATTAGAAATAATCCTGACTACTGGGTTGCCACACTGTTAGATCCCCGGTACAAAAGTAAATTTGCAGAAATTATTCCTGCCATAGAAAGGGATGCACGCATGCAGGAGTATCAGCAGAGACTGTTGCAGAATCTTACATGTGCTTTTCCACAAAATACCAGTGGTGCACGTAGTGAATCTCACAGTTCCAACTTGCCAACCGTGGGACCGTCAAGTGTTCAGCACTCAAACCGTAACAGAACCACAGTATCTGCTGGTAACATCAATTTTGCGGAATCATTTCACCACTTTTTTAGCCCATCCTTTGCAAGGCCACAGGAGACAAGAAGTCTGACACATAGTCAACGCCTAGAGACGATGGTACAGGAGTATCTCCAAGTAAACATTGAAGCCACGACTGTGTCACTGGACCCTTGCTCTTTTTGGGCTTCCAATCTGGATAAATGGCCGGAGCTAGCCACTTACGCCTTGGAGATCTTGTCATGCCCCGCAGCCAGCGTTCTGTCTGAACGTGTGTTCAGCGCTGCTGGTGGTGTGCTGACAGATAAGCGCACGCGGCTCTCCACTGATAATGTAGACAGACTCACGTTCATAAAGATGAACAAATCATGGATACGAAACGACTTTTCTACCCCTGTGTCATCCTGGGGAGAGTAAAAGCTTGATGATTGGTTAAAATCACCCTACCAACCGTTTTAAGCTTTCAAATTACTAATCATGTTTATCTGTATCTTGACTGGAAAATAATTTGGGCTTTGTAGCAGTGTGCAGCACTGATCCTATTAGGCCATCTATAATAAGCTTCACCAGATTTAAAATTAAAAATAATTTTTAGCTGCATCTAGCCCGGAAAATAATTTTGGGGCTCCGAGATGCGCAAGACACATAAGTGCCTTCTTGCTGCACTACCTGCAGCATGACCCTCATATTGTCAGAATTCGAAGTAATCATGACTACTGGGTTGCCACTCTCTTAGATCCCCCAAACTTTTCGATCAACCTTTTCATTTTAATAAAGACCAAAAAAATGGTCATTTTTGAAATTATAAGCATTAGCAGGTTGTTAGAAACTGAAATCAAACAGTTTTCAACTCAAAACTTTATTCTAGGTGATGTTACATTTTCACATAGGACCCCTTGTTCGAAAGGAGCTTCTGAACTCTCTCGTCCATTGAATTTGTCAGGTTTTGGATGGTTTCTGCTTCAATTGTTTTGCATGAGGACAGAATACCCTCCCAGAGCTGTTGCTTAGATGTGAACTGCCTCCCGCCATCATAGACACTCCTTTTAATGATGCTCCAAAGGTTCTGAATGGGGTAGAGGTCAGGGGAGCATGGGGGTCACACCATAAGTTTGTCCCCTTTTATGCCCATATCAGCCAGAGATGCAGATGTTTTATGTGCAGCATGAGATGGTGCATTATCATGCAGAAAAATGATCTTGCTGTGAAATACACGGTTCTTCTTCTTGAACCATGGCAGGAAGTGCTGTTTGAGAAAATCCACATACATTATGGAGTTCATCTTTAGCGCCTTCAGGGATCCTAAAGGGGCCGACAATCTCTCTCCCCATGATTCCAGCCCAAAACATTACTCCACCTCCTCCTTGTTGGCGCTGTAGCCGTGTTTGCTTGGGGTGTCAATCAACCAGCCATCCTCCACTCCATTCATCTGGACCATCGAGCGCTGCACGGCACTCATCCGTGAACAAAACAGTTTTGAAATCAGTCTTCATGTAATGTTTGGCCCACTGGAGCCGTTTCTGCTTGTGTGAAGTGGATAGAGGAGGTCGACAGGATGGCGTATGCACAGCTGCAAACCTCTGAAGGACCCTGAATCTTGTTGTTCGGGGGACGTTGGAGGCACAAGCAGCTTCAAAAACTTGTCTGCTGCTATGACAAGGCTTTTTTGCCGCTGCTCTTTCAACCTGACGTAATTGCCTGTAGGAAAGAGTCCTCAATTTGCCCTTATCAGCACGCACACGTGTGTACTGTGAATCAGCTACATACTTCTTGATTGCCAAGACACTTCATCCTGATCATCGCACAATGTTGATTGTAGTCATGCCTTGACCTAAACACTCCACAATTTGTTGCTTCTCAGCAGCCGACACATCCTTTTTCTTTCCCATTTTGGCAGAAAATGTAGGCTGCTTAATAATGTGAGAGAGCCTTCTTAAGTAGTCTTGCCTTTCATTGGACACACCTGCCAAACTAATTAGCACAGGTGTCTGCAATTGCTTACAGTGATATAAAGAGCCCTGACACACATCACCATCAATGAGTTTAACTGACAAACAAACAAATTCTTCCCTTATTACTCCTAAACACTTTTTGCATAATAATTTGGAACGCGGTGTACATGTGCTTTTCCACAAAACACCAGTGGTTCACGTAGTGAATCTTACAGTTCTAACTTGCCAACCGTGGTCTGTATGGAATTGTTCAATAAAGGGCCCAAAATTAAGATAACATAGATGGGAGAGGTCTCTATGAATAGGAATTCCTAAGTATTTGATACCCTGTGAGGGCCAGGCAAAGGGAAAGTTGGACTGGATGGAATCCTATATGGATTTAGGGAGGGAGACATCGAGGGCCTCAGACTTCGCTGCATTGATTTTAAAATTTTACCATGTAACAAAGTGATCTATTTCAGCCATAACAGCAGGGATGGATATATGTGATTGAGTGATATATACTAGGACATCATCAGCAAATAGAGAGCACTTGTACTCGGTGCCTCCCACCTCAATCCACCTAATATTGGGGTTATGGCGAATTGATGAGAGCAGGTGCTCCGTCACTAGGATGTATAAGAGAGGGGACAGAGGACATCCCTGCCTTGTCCCATTGGTGATTGTGAAAGGTGATGAAAATGTTCTGACGCACCCCCTGGGCCTTGGGACACCCGGAGCCGGACCCTTTTTGGTGGATGCTGGTGGTTGTAGTCTTCGTGGCGGCGATCCGGTTCCGTGGCTCAGGGCGGTCAAACCAGTGGCGGAACTATTTATGTGGTTTTGATGTTTAAATGTCCGACTACGCCACCCGTGGATTGCGGTCAGAGTGAACCGCCGCTACAGGGCAGACCGCTAACGCTGGTGTTGTGGGTGCAGCAGAGCTTAGCATAACTCCCCACGGGAGGAGTATAGCCTCAGGGCAGTGTATGCGGAGGATGGGGGTGATGGTGCAGGGCAGCAGCAGTAACGACACGGAGTCAGTGATGCAGTTCAGGGCCTTTACTCACAGTTCTTATTATCCAGACCACGTCTGCAGGTAACGGCTGCCCACGTCGTACTGTGCTCACCAGGTGAGGGGCTCAGACAACTCCCAGATAACTTTGGAGCGCTTCACAGGACCCCCTTTGTGTGTCCTTTGTCTGGCCTTTCTTACCAACACTTCTGTCCGGCTGCCTCGGGCCTCCTCTTGGTAAACTTGGCGCCAGTTTCCCTGACCCTATGTGGTGCCTTCCTAGCGGGTGGAGCAAGGGGCTGCACCACATAAAATGTCAGAGCCTCCGGTTTCTAGCTGAGGGTCGTTTCCTGCCTCCACTAGTTCGGGGACCGGTCTCCCCCTTTGGCCTGACCCCTCCACGCAGGTGGATTCGGGCGTGCGGTGGCGACTCGCCCGTCCGCACCCCTGGGATCCCTTAATTCCTCGTTCCTGGAGCCTTCTCCGCTCCTCTTCCTTCCTTCTCCCTCTTGCAGGTCTGGGCCTCTGTTACTAGGCCCGCCTCCGGAGCAGAGCTCATGCAGAGCCCCTGCTCCCTGCCACTTCTGCTCAGACTTCTCTGCACTGAACTAAGATGGTGCCCACCTTTTATACTCCCTTCTCAATGCACCCAGGAACTGCTTCCTCCCTGCTCCTGCACTGCAGGGTTCCCCTTCCTCAGTGTTCCCTCCCCCCATTCCAGCCAGGGACAGGGACTGTCGTGCCCATCTCAGGGGCATATTGGTCGCCCTGCCCCACGGCAATGTGGTGTAATGCATGCAGGTGTCGGGTCCTGATCCACACTCCATCCTTATCTGAGAGTGAGATATCACACCTCTGGGTGAGGTGCAATACGTCTGTAGCAACCGAGCCCTCGGTGCTACAGTTCCATTTATCTTCAGCCTAGGTGACGTATTGTGATACAGGGCCGTGATTTTGGCTATAAAAGGGTCCCCTAGACCCCTACCCCAAGCTTTTTAAGAGAATCATATATGGCGTGCCAGGAGACTCTATGGAATGCTTTCTCAGCATCCAACGAGAGTATCTACTTACAAATTTTTAACTGCATCTAGCCCAGGAAATACTTTGTGCCTAGTAGCAGTGTCTGCTAGTCAGCGGATTATCCCGGCTGTTAAGCAAGCTACACCACCTGTAGTTTGGACACTTAATTTTTTCAAAGGAAATGCTTCGGGACCACGGGATACTCAGTGAAGAGCATCAGGAGGCACCCCAAGGCATAGGGGCTGGGACTGGCACTAGGATGCCTTGCGGTGGACAGCCAAGCTCGATCCTTATAAAAGCTTTTTAACTGCAGCAGCTTTAGTGGACGCTACTGGAGCTGGAATTACGCGGCTGCTGGCATGAGACTTGCCCTCCAATAGATCCTTGTAAATGGATTTAAAGTGTATTCATTCAAATTAGAGGGACAATTTAAATTAAAAAGCTAAGAGCTGCCTCCACCACAGGGGGGCTCTCTCGACCCACCAGCGGACAGGCACCAGTATTGGGAGAGGGGGGCTGGCCGTCAGGGTTCACCGCGGCTCTGGCACAAACCCGGCGACACGGAGGTGGCACGGGCAGGAGCGGACTGGCCGTCTCGGCTTCTCACTTTTTGGATTTTAGAAGGGCATGACATGCCTATATCTGTGTCTCCCCCTCCTTTTACTCCTCCACCTCTTTTCTTTTCGCATGACTATATGTACTTGTCACTTTTCCATGTGTTAGTTGTGTCTTCTGAGCAGTTTGTCAGCTTTTGGACACCTTTGAAGGTGTTTTCTATGTGTTTCTATGTGTTTTTGTTTGCCTGCCATTGGTTTTAACGGTGTTCGAAGGTGTTCGACGAACAGTTCGACGAACAGTTCGGCGAACACACGGGTGTTCGACGAACCGAACCGAACTCGAACACTACGGGGGTGGCTCAACACTAACTGTGACCTCCACGTCTCTTCCAAGGGGCATTAAAACCGTGTTGTTAAACCACTCTGACCTCCACGTCTCTTTCAAGGGGCATAAAAACGGTCTTGTTAAGCTACTGTGACCTCCACCACTCTTCCAAGGGGCATTGATATTGTCTTTTTTTTCCACTGTGACCTCCACCACTCTTCCAAGGGGCTTTAAAACCATCTTGTTAAGCTACTGCGACCTCCACCTTTCTTCCAAGCGGCATTAAAACCATCTTGTTAAGCTACTGTGACCTCCACGTCTCTTCCAAGGGGCAATAAAACCGTCTTGCTAAACCACTCTGATCTCCACGTCTCTTCCAAGGGGCGTTAAAACAGTCTTGTTAAGCTACTGCGACCTCCAACACTCTTCCATGGGGCATTAAAAACGTCTTATTAAGATACTGCGACCTCCACCACTCGTCCAAGGGGCATTAAAACCGTCTTGTTAAGCTACTGCGACCTCCACCACTCTTCCAAGGGGCATTGATATTGTCTTTTTATTCCACTGTGACCTCCATGTCTCTTCCAAGGGGCTTTAAAACCGTCTTGTTAAGCTACTGTGACCTCCTCGTCTCTTCCAAGGGGCATTAAAACCGTCTTGTTAAACCACTCTGAACTCTACATCTCTTCCAAGGGACACTAAAAGCGTCTTGTTAAGCTACTGCGACCTCCACGTCTCTTCCAAGGGATATTAAAACCATCTTGTTAAACCACTCTGAACTCCACGTCTCTTCCCAGGGGCATTAAAACCGTCTTGTTAAGCTACTGTGACCTCCACGTCTCTTCCAATGGGCATTAAAACAGTCTTCTTAAACCACTCTGAACTCCATGTCTCTTCCAAGGGGCATTAAGACCGTTTTGTTAAACCACTCTGACCTCCACGTCTCTTCCAAGGGGCATTAAAACCATCTTGTTAAACCACTCTGAACTCCACGTCTCTTCCAAGGGGCATTAAAACAGTATTGTTAAACCACTCTGAACTCCACGACTCTTCTAAGGGGCATTAAAACCATCTTGTTAAGCTATTGTGACCTCCACGTCTCTTCCAAGTTGCATTAAACCCGTCTTGTTAAACCACTCTGACCTCCACGTCTCTTCCAAGGGGCATAAAAACGGTCTTGTTAAGCTACTGTGACCTCCACCACTCTTCCAAGGGGCATTGATATTGTCTTTTTATTCCACTGTGACCTCCACCACTCTTCCAAGGGGCTTTAAAACCATCTTGTTAAGCTACTGCGACCTCCACCTTTCTTCCAAGCGGCATTAAAACCATCTTGTTAAGCTACTGTGACCTCCCCGTCTCTTCCAAGGGGAAATAAAACCTTCTTGTTAAACCACTCTGTACTCCACGTCTCTTCCAAGGGGCTTTAAAACAGTCTTGTTAAGCTACTGCGACCTCCAACACTCTTCCATGGGGCATTAAAAACGTCTTGTTAAGATACTGCGACCTCCACCACTCGTCCAAGGGGCATTAAAACCGTCTTGTTAAGCTACTGCGACCTCCACCACTCTTCCAAGGGGCATTGATATTGTCTTTTTATTCCACTGTGACCACCACGTCTCTTCCAAGGGGCTCTAAAACCGTCTTGTTAATCTACTGTGACCTCCTCGTCACTTCCAAGGGGCATTAAAACCGTCTTGTTAAACCACTCTGAACTCTACATCTCTTCCAAGGGGCATTAAAAGCGTCTTGTTAAGCTACTGGGACCTCCACGTCTCTTCCAAGGGGTATTAAAACCATCTTGTTAAACCACTCTGAACTCCAAGCCTCTTCCCAGGGGCATTAAAACCGTCTTGTTAAGCTACTGTGACCTCCTCGTCTCTTCCAAGGGACATTAAAAACGTCTTGTTAAGCTACTGCGACCTACACCACTCGTCCAAGGGGCATTAAAACCGTCTTGTTAAGCTACTACGACCTCCACCACTCTTCCAAGGGGCATTGATATTGTCTTTTTATTCCACTGTGACCTCCACGTCTCTTTCAAGGGGCATTAAAACCGTCTTGTTAAGCTACTGCGACCTCCACCACTCTTCCAAGGGGCATTAAAACAGTCTTGCTAAGCTACTGCGACCTCCACCACTCTTCCAAGTGGCATTGATATAGTCTTTTTTTTCCACTGTGACCTCCACGTCTCTTACAAAGGGCATTAAAACCATCTTGTTAAACCACTCTGAACTCCACGTCTCTTCCAAGGGGCATTAAAACAGTCTTGTTAAACCAGTTTGAACTCCACATCTCTTCCAAGGGGCATTAAAACCATCTTCTTAAACCACTCTGACCTCCACGTCTCTTCCAAGGGGCATTAAAACCATCTTGTTATACCACTCTGAACTCCAAGTCTCTTCCAAGGGGCATTAAAACCGTCCTGTTAAACCACTCTGAACTCCACGTCTCTTCCAAGGGGCATTAAAACCATCATGTTATAACACTCTGAACTCCAAGTCTCTTCCAAGGGGCATTAAAACCGTCTTGTTAAACCACTCTGACCTCCACGTCTCTTCCAAGGGGCATTAAAACGGTCTTGTTAAGCTACTGTGACCTCCACAACTCTTCCAAGGGGCATTGATATTGTCTTTTTATTCCACTGTGACCTCCACCACTCTTCCAAGGGGCTTTAAAACCATCTTGTTAAGCTACTGCGACCTCCACCACTCTTCCAAGCGGCATTAAAACCATCTTGTTAAGCTACTGTGACCTCCACGTATCTTCCAAGGGGCAATAAAACTGTCTTGTTAAACCACTCTGAACTCCACGTCTCTTCCAAGGGGCGTTAAAACCGTCATGTTAAGCTACTGCGACCTCCACCACTCTTCCAAGGGGCATTAAAAACGTCTTGTTAATATACTGCGACCTCCACCACTCGTCCAAGGGGCATTAAAACCGTCTTGTTAAGCTACTGCGACCTCCACCACTCTTCCAAGGGGCATTGATATTGTCTTTTTATTCCACTGTGACCTCCACGTCTCTTCCAAGGGGCTCTAAAACCGTGTTGCTAAGCTACTGTGACCTCCTCGTCTCTTCCAAGGGGCATTAAAACCATCTTGTTAAACCACTCTGAACTCTACGTCTCTTCCAAGGGGCATTAAAAGCATCTTGTTAAGCTACTGCGACCTCCAACACTCTTCCAAGGGGCATTGATACTGTCTTTTTATTCCACTGTGACCTCCACGTCTCTTCCAAGGGGCATTAAAACAGTCTTGTTAAGCTACTGCGACCTCCACCACTCTTCCAAGGGGCATTAAAACCGTCTTGTTAAGCTACTGCGACCTCCACCACTCTTACAAGGGGCATTGATATTGTCTTTTTATTCCACTGTGACCTCCACGTCTCTTTCAAGGGGCTTTAAAATCGTCTTGCTAAGCTACTGCGACCTCCACCACTCTTGCAAGGGGCATTAAAACTGTCTTGTTATGCTACTCTGACCTCCACGTCTCTTCCAAGGGGCATTAAAACCGTCTTCTTAAGCTACTGTGACCTCCACGTCTCTTCCAAGGGGCATTAAAACCGTCTTCTTAAACCACTCTGAACTCCACGTCTCTTCCAAGGGGCATTGAGACCGTTTTGTTAAACCACTCTGAAGTCCAAGTCTCTTCCAAGGGGCATTAAAACCGTCTTGTTAAACCACTCTGACCTCCACGTCTCTTCCAAGGGGCATTAAAACCATCTTGTTGAACCACTCTGAACTCCACGTCTCTTCCAAGGGGCATTAAAACCGTCTAGTTAAACCACTCTCAACTCCACGTCTCTTCCAAGGGGCAGAAAAATCATCTTGTTAAACCACTCTGACCTCCACGTCTCTTCCAAGGGGCATTAAAACCATCTTGTTATACCACTCTGAACTCCAAGTCTCTTCCAAGGTGCATTAAAACCGTCCTGTAAAACCACTCTGAACTCCACGTCTCTTCCAAGGGGCATTAAAACCATCATATTATACCACTCTGAACTCCAAGTCTCTTCCAAGGGGCATTAAAACCATCTTGTTAAGCTACGGTGACCTCCACGTCTCTTCCAAGCGGCATTAGAACCATCTTGTTAAACCACTCTGACCTCCACGTCTCTTCCAAGGGGCATTAAAACGGTCTTGTTAAGCTACTGTGACCTCCAACACTCTTCCAAGGGGCATTGACATTGTCTTTTAATTCCACTGTGACCTCCACTACTCTTCCAAGGGGCTTTAAAACCATCTTGTTAAGCTACTGCGACCTCCACCACTCTTCCAATCGGCATTAAAACCATCTTGTTAAGCTACTGTGACCTCCATGTCTCTTCCAAGGGGCAATAAAACCGTCATGTTAATCCACTCTGAACTTCACGTCTCTTCCAAGGGGCGTTAAAACCGTCTTGTTAAGCTACTGCGAACTCCACCACTCTTCCAAGGGGCATTAAAAACGTCTTGTTAAGCTACTGCGATCTCCACCACTCGTCCATGGGGCATTAAAACAGTCTTGTTAAGCTACTGCGACCTCCACCAATCTTCCAAGGGGCATTGATTTTGTGTTTTTTTTCCACTGTGACCTCCACATCTCTTCTAAGGGGCTTTAAAACCGTCTTATTAAGCTACTGCGACTACCTCGTCTCTTCCAAGGGGCATTAAAACCGTCTTGTTAAGCTACTGCGACCTCCACCACTTTTCCAAGAGGCATTGATATTGTCTTTTTATTCCACTGTGACCTCCACGTCTCCTCCAAGGGGCTTTAAAACCGTCTTGTTAAGCTACTGCGACCTCCACCACTCTTGCTAGGGGCATTAAAACTGTCTTGTTATGCTTCTGTGACCACCACGTCTCTTCCAAGGGGCATTAAAACCGTCTTGTTAAGCTACTGTGACCTCCACATCTCTTCCAACTGGCATTAAAACCGTCTTGCTAAACCACTCTGACCTCCACGTCTCTTCCAAGGGGCATTAAAACGGTCTTGTTAAGCTACTGTGACCTCCACAACTTTTCCAAGGGGCATTGATAATGTCTTTTTATTCCACTGTGACCTCCACCACTCTTCCAAGGGGCTTTAAAACCATCTTGTTAAGCTACTGCGACCTCCACCACTCTTCCAAGCGGCATTAAAACCATTTTGTTAAGCTACTGTGACCTCCACGTCTCTTCCAAGGGGCAATAGAACCGTCTTGTTAAACCACTCTGAACTCCACGTCTCTTCCAAGGGGCGTTAAAACTGTCTTGTTAAGCTACTGCGACCTCCATCACTCGTCCAAGGGGCATTAAAACCGTCTTGTTAAGCTACTGCCACCTCCACCAGTCTTCCAAGGGGCATTGATATTGTCTTTTTATTCCACTGTGACCTCCACGTCTCTTCCAAGGGGCTCTAAAACCGTCTTGTTAAGCTACTGTGACCTCCTCGTCTCTTCCAAGGGGCATTAAAACCGTCTTGTTAAACCACTCTGAACTCTACGTCTCTTCCAAGGGGCATTAAAAGCGTCTTGTTAAGCTACTGCGACCTCCACCACTCTTCCAAGGCGCATTGATATTGTCTTTTTATTCCACTGTGACCTCCACGTCTCTTCCAAGGGCATTAAAACCGTCTTGTTAAGCTACTGCGACCTCCACCACTCTTCCAAGGGGCATTGATATTGTCTTTTTATTCCACTGTGACCTCCACAACTCTTCCAAGGGGCTTTAAAACCGTATTGCTAAGCTACTGAGACCTCCACCACTCTTGCAAGGGGCATTAAATCTGTCTTGTTATGCTACTCTGACCTCCACCTCTCTTCCAAGGGGCATTAATACCGTCTTGTTAAACCACTCTGACCTCCACGTCTCTTCCAAGGGGCATTAAAACCGTCTTGTTAAGCTACTGCGACCTCCACGTCTCTTCCAAGGGGCATTAAAAACGTCTTCTTAAAGCACTCTGAACTCCACGTCTCTTCCAAGGGGCATTAAGACCGTTTTGTAAAACCACTCTGAAGTCCACGTCTCTTCCAAGGGGCATTAAAACCGTCTTGTTAAACCACTCTGACCTCCACGTCTCTTCCAAGGGGCATTAAAACCATCTTGTTATACCACTATGAACTCCAAGTCTCTTCCAAGGGGCATTAAAACCGTCTTGTTAAACCACTCTGACCTCCACGTCTCTTCCAAGGGGCATTAAAACCATCATGTTAGACCACTCTGAACTCCACGTCTCTTCCAAGGAGCATTAAAACCGTCTTCTTAAACCACTCTGAACTCCATGTCTCTTCCAAGGGGCATTAAGACCGTTTTGTTAAACCACTCTGAAGTCCACGTCTCTTCCAAGGGTCATTAAAACCGTCTTGTTAAACCAATCTGACCTCCACGTCTCTTCCAAGGGGCATTAAAACCATCTTGTTATACCACCCTGAACTCTAAATCTCTTCCAAGGGGCATTAAAACCGTCTTGTTAAACCACTCTGACCTCCACGTCTCTTCCAAGGAGCATTAAAACCGTCTTCTTAAACCACTCTGAACTCCACGTCTCTTCCAAGGGGCATTAAGACCGTTTTGTTAAACCACTCTGAAGTCCACGTCTCTTCCAAGGGGCATTAAAACAGTCTTGTTAAGCTACGGTGACCTCCACTCTCTTCCAAGGGGCATTAGAACCGTCTTGTTAAACCACTCTGACCTCCACGTCTCTTCCAAGGTGCATTAAAACAGTCTTGTTAAGCTACTGTGACCTCCACCACTCTTACAAGGGGCATTGATATTGTCTTTTTATTCCACTGTGACCTCCACCACTCTTCCAAGGGGCATTAAAAACATCTTGTTAAGCTACTGTGACCTCCACCACTCTTCCAAGTGGCATTAAAACCATCTTGTTAAGATACTGTGACCTCCACGTCTCTTTCAAGGGGCAATAAAACCATCATGTTAAATCACTCTGAACTCCACGTCTCTTTCAAGGGGCGATAAAACCATCTTGTTAAGCTACTGCGACCTCCACCACTCCTCCAAGGGACATTAAAAACGTCTTGTTAAGCTACTGCGACCTCCACCACTCGTCCAAGGGGCATTAAAACCATCTTGTTAAGCTACTGCGACCTCCACCAATCTTCCAAGGGGCATTGATATTGTCTTTTTTTTCCACTGTGACCTCCACGTCTCTTCCAAGGGGCTTTAAAACCGTCTTATTAAGCAACTGCGACTAACTCGTCTCTTCCAAGGGGCATTAAAACCGCCTTGTTTAACCACTCTGAACTCTACGTCTCTTCCAAGGGGCATTAAAACCATCTTGTTAAGCTACTGCGACCTCCACCACTTTTCCAAGGGGCATTGATATTGTCTTTTTATTCCACTGTGACCTCCACGTCTCTTTCAAGGGGCATTAAAACCGTCTTGTTAAGCTACTGCGACCTCCACCACTCTTCCAAGGGGCATTAAAACCATCTTGTTAAGCTACTGCGACCTCCACCACTCTTCCAAGGGGCATTAAAACCGTCTTGTTAAGCTACTGTGACCTCCACCACTCTTCCAAGGGGCATTGATATTGTCTTTTTATTCCACTGTGACCTCCACGTCTCTTCCAATGGGCATTAAAACCGTCTTGTTAAACCACTCTGACCTCCACGTCTCTTCCAAGGGACATTAAAACCATCTTCTTAAACCACTCTGAACTCCACGTCTCTTCCAAGGGGCATTAAATCCGTCTTGTTAAACCACTCTGAACTCCACGTCTCTTCCAAGGGGCATTAAAACCGTCTTGTTAAGCTACTGCGACCTCCACCACTCTTCCAAGGGGCATTAAAACCATCTTGTTAAGCTATTGTGACCTCCACGTCTCTTCCAAGGGGTATTAAAACCATCTTGTTAAACCACTCTGAACTCCACGTCTCTTCCCAGGGGCATTAAAACCGTCTTGTTAAGCTACTGCGACCTCCACCACTCTTCCAAGGGGCATTAAAACCATCTTGTTAAGCTACTGCGACCTCCACCACTCTTCCAAGGGGCATTAAAACCGTCTTGTTAAGCTACTGTGACCTCCACCACTCTTCCAAGGGGCATTGATATTGTCTTTTTATTCCACTGTGACCTCCACGTCTCTTCCAATGGGCATTAAAACCGTCTTGTTAAACCACTCTGACCTCCACGTCTCTTCCAAGGGACATTAAAACCATCTTCTTAAACCACTCTGAACTCCACGTCTCTTCCAAGGGGCATTAAATCCGTCTTGTTAAACCACTCTGAACTCCACGTCTCTTCCAAGGGGCATTAAAACCGTCTTGTTAAGCTACTGCGACCTCCACCACTCTTCCAAGGGGCATTAAAACCATCTTGTTAAGCTATTGTGACCTCCACGTCTCTTCCAATGGGTATTAAAACGTCTTCTTAAACCACTCTGAATTCCATGTCTCTTCCAAGGGGCATTAAAACCGTTTTGTTAAACCACTCTGAAGTCCACGTCTCTTCCAAGGGGCATTAAAACCGTCTTGTTACACCACTCTGACCTCCACGTCTCTTCCAAGGGGCATTAAAACCATCTTGTTAAACCACTCTGAACCCCACGTCTCTTCCAAGGGGCATTAAAACAGTATTGTTATACCACTCTGAGCTCCACGTCTCTTCTAAGGGGCATTAAAACCATCTTGTTAAGCTACTGTGACCTCCACGGCTCTTCCAAGGGGCATTAAAACCGTCTTTTTAAACCACTCTGACCTCCACGTTTCTTCCAAGCGGCATAAAAACGGTCTTGTTAAGCTACTGTGACCTCCACCACTCTTCCAAGGGGCATTGATATTGTCTTTTTATTCCACTGTGACCTCCACCACTCTTCCAAGGGGCTTTAAAACCATCTTGTTAATCTACTGCGACCTCCACCTTTCTTCCAAGCGGCATTAAAACCATCTTTTTAAGCTACTGTGACCTCCACGTCTCTTCCAAGGGGCAATAAAACCGTCTTGCTAAACCACTCTGAACTCCACGTCTCTTCCAATGGGCGTTAAAACAGTCTTGTTAAGCTACTGCGACCTCCAACACTCTTCCATGGGGCATTAAAAACGTCTTGTTAAGATACTGCGATCTCCACCACTCGTCCAAGGGGCATTAAAACCGTCTTGTTAAGCTACTGCGACCTCCACCACTCTTCCAAGGGGCATTGATATTGTCTTTTTATTCCACTGTGACCTCCATGTCTCTTCCAAGGGGCATTAAAACCATCTTGTTAAACCACTATGAACTCTACATCTCTTCCAAGGGGCATTAAAAGGGTCTTGTTAAGCTACTGCGACCTCCACGTCTCTTCCAAGGGGTATTAAAACAATCTTGTTAAACCACTCTGAACTCCACGTCTCTTCCCAGGGGCATTAAAACCGTCTTGTTAAGCTACTGTGACCTCCACGTCTCTTCCAATGGGCATTAAAACCGTCTTCTTAAACCACTCTGAACTCCATGTCTCTTCCAACGGGCATTAAGACCGTTTTGTTAAACCACTCTGACCTCCACGTCTCTTCCAAGGGGCATTAATACCATCTTGTTAAACCACTCTGAACTCCAAGTCTCTTCCAAGGGGCATTAAAACAGTATTGCTAAACCAGTCTGAACTCCACGTGTCTTCTAAGGGGCATTAAAACTATCTTGTTAAGCTATTGTGACCTCCACGTCTCTTCCAAGGGGCATTAAAACCGTCTTGTTAAACCACTCTGACCTCCACGTCTCTTCCAAGGGGCATAAAAACGGTCTTGTTAAGCTACTGTGACCTCCACCACTCTTCCAAGGGGCTTTAAAACCATCTTGTTAAGCTACAGCAAACCTCCACCTTTCTTCCAAGTGGCATTAAAACCATCTTGTTAAGCTACTGTGACCTCCCCGTCTCTTCCAAGGGGCAATAAAACCGTCTTGTTAAACCACTCTGAACTCCACATCTCTTCCAAGGGGCGTTAAAACAGTCTTGTTAAGCTACTGCGACCTCCAACACTCTTCCATGGGGCATTAAAAACGTCTTGTTAAGATACTGCGACCTCCACCACTCGTCCAAGGGGCATTAAAACCGTCTTGTTAAGCTACTGCGACCTCCACCACTCTTCCAAGGGGCATTGATATTGTCTTTTTATTCCACTGTGACCACCACGTCTCTTCCAAGGGGCTCTAAAACCGTCATGTTAAGCTACTGTGACCTCCTCGTCTTTTCCAAGGGGCATTAAAACGGTCTTGTTAAACCACTATGAACTCTACAACCACTATGAACTCTACATCTCTTCCAAGGGGCATTAAAAGCGTCTTGTTAAGCTACTGCGACCTCCACGTCTCTTCCAAGGGGTATTAAAACCAACTTGTTAAACCACTGTGAACTCTACATCTCTTCCAAGGGGCTTTAAAAGCGTCTTGTTAAGCTACTGCGACCTCCACTACTCTTCCAAGGGGCATTGATATTGTCTTTTTATTCCACTGTGACCTCCACGTCTCATCCAAGGGGCATTAAAACCGTCTTGTTAAGCTACTGCGACCTCCACCACTCTTCCAAGGGGCATTAAAACAGTCTTGTTAAGCTACTGCGACCTCCACCACTCTTCCAAGGGGCACTGATATAGTCTTTTTATTCCACTGTGAACTCCACGTCTTTTCCAAGGGGCATTAAAACCATCTTGTTAAACCACTCTGAACACCACGTCTCTTCCAAGGGGCATTAAAACAGTCTTGTTAAACCAGTCTGAACTCCACGTCTCTTCCAAGGGGCATTAAAAACCGTGTTGTTAAACCACTCTGACCTCCACGTCTCTTCCAAGGGGCATTAAAACCGTCCTGTTAAACCACTCTGAACTCCACGTCTCTTCCAAGGGGCATTTAAACCATCATGTTATAACACTCTGAGCTCCAAGTCTCTTCCAAGGGGCATTAAAACCGTCTTGTTAAGCTACTGTGACCTCCACGTCTCTTCCAAGGGGCATTAAAATCGTCTTGTTAAACCACTCTGACCTCCACGTCTCTTCCAAGGGGCATTAAAACGGTCTTGTTAAGCTACTGTGACCTCCACAACTCTTCCAAGGGGCATTGATATTGTCTTTTTATTCCACTGTGACCTCCACCACTCTTACGAGGGGCTTTTAAACCATCTTGTTAAGCTACTGCGACCTCCACCACTCTTCCAAGCGGCATTAAAACCATCTTGTTAAGCTACTGTGACCTCCACGTATCTTCCAAGGGGCAATAAAACCGTCTTGTTAAACCACTCTGAACTCCACGTCTCTTCCAAGGGGCGTTAAAACCGTCATGTTAAGCTACTGCGACCTCCACCACTCTTCCAAGGGGCATTAAAAACGTCTTGTTAAGATACTGCGACCTCCACCACTCGTCCAAGGGGCATTAAAACCGTCTTGTTAATCTACTGCGACCTCCACCACTCTTGCAAGGGGCATTGATATTGTCTTTTTATTCCACTGTGACCTCCACGTCTCTTCCAAGGGGCTCTAAAACCGTGTTGTTAAGCTACTGTGACCTCCTCGTCTCTTCCAAGGGGCATTAAAACCATCGTGTTAAACCACTCTGAACTCTACGTCTCTTCCAAGGGGCATTAAAAGCATCTTCTTAAGCTACTGCGACCTCCAACACTCTTCCAAGGGGCATTGATATTGTCTTTTTATTCCACTGTGATCTCCACGTCTCTTCCAAGGGGCATTAAAACCGTCTTGTTAAGCTACTGCGACCTCCACCACTCTTCCAAGGGGTATTAAAACCGTCTTGTTAAGCTACTGCGACCTCCACCACTCTTCCAAGGGGCATTGATATTGTCTTTTTCTTCCACTGTGACCTCCACGTCTCTTCCAAGGGGCTTTAATACCATCTTGCTAAGCTACTGCGACCTCCACCACTCTTGCAAGGGGCATTAAAACTGTCTTGTTATGCTACTCTGACCTCCACGTCTCTTCCAAGGGGCATTAAAACCGTCTTGTTAAACCACTCTGACCTCCACGTCTTTTCCAACGGGCATTAATACCGTCTTCTTAAGCTACTGTGACCTCCACGTCTCTTCCAAGGGGCATTAAAACCGTCTTCTTAAACCACTCTCAACTCCACGTCTCTTCCAAGGGACATTAAAACCATCTTGTTATACCACTCTGAACTCCAAGTCTCTTCCAAGGTGCATTAAAACCGTCTTGTAAAACCACTCTGAACTCCATGTCTCTTCCAAGGGGCATTAAAACCATCATATTATACCACTCTGAACTCCAAGTCTCTTCCAAGGGGCATTAAAACCATCTTGTTAAGCTACGGTGACCTCCACGTCTCTTCCAAGGGGCATTAAAACCATCATGTTATACCACTCTGAACTCCACGTCTCTAACAAGGAGCATTAAAACCGTCTTCTTAAACCACTCTGAACTCCACGATTCTTCCAAGGGGCATTAAGACCGTTTTGTTAAACCACTCTGAAGTCCACGTCTCTTCCAAGGGGCATTAAAACCGTCTTGTTGAACCACTCTGACCTCCACGTCTCTTCCAAGGGGCATTAAAACCATCTTGTTATACCACCCTGACCTCTAAGTCTCTTCCAAGGGGCATTAAAACCGTCTAGTTAAACCACTCTGACCTCCACGTCTCTTCCAAGGGGCATTAAAACCATCATGTTATACCACTCTGAACTCCAAGTCTCTTCCAAGGGGCATTAAAACAGTCTTGTTAAGCTACGATGACCTCCACGTCTCTTCCAAGGGGCATTAGAACCGTCTTGTTAAACCACTCTGACCTCCACGTCTCTTCCAAGGGGCATTAAAACAGTCTTGTTAAGCTACTGTGACCTCCACCACTCTTACAAGGGGCATTGATATTGTCTTTTTATTCCACTGTGACCTCCACCACTCTTCCAAGGGGCATTAAAAACATCTTGTTAAGCTACTGCGACCTCCACCACTCTTCCAAGTGGCATTAAAACCATCTTTTTAAGCTACTGTGACCTCCACGTCTCTTTCATGGGGCAATTAAACCGTCATGTTAAATCACTCTGAACTCCACGTCTCTTTCAAGGGGCGTTAAAGCCGTCTTGTTAAGCTACTGCGACCTCCACCACTCCTCCAAGGGACATTAAAAATGTCTTGTTAAGCTACTGCGACCTCCACCACTTGTCCAAGGGGCATTAAAACCATCTTGTTAAGCTACTGCGACCTTCACCAATCTTCCAAGGGGCATTGATATTGTCTTTTTTTTCCACTGTGACCTCCACGTCTCTTCCAAGGGGCTTTAAAACCGTCTTGTTAAGCTACTGCGACTAACTCGTCTCTTCCAAGGGGCATTAAAACCACTTTGTTTAACCACTCTGAACTCTACGTCTCTTCCAAGGGGCATTAAAACCGTCTTGTTAAGCTACTGCGACCTCCACCACTTTTCCAAGGGGCATTGATATTGTCTATTTATTCCACTGTGACCTCCACGTCTCTTCCAAGGGGCATTAAAACCGTCTTGTTAAGCTACTGCGACCTCCACCACTCTTCCAAGGGGCATTAAAACCATCTTGTTAAGCTACAGCGACCTCCACCACTCTTCCAAGGGGCATTAAAACCGTCTTGTTAAGCTACTGTGACCTCCACCACTCTTCCAAGGGGCATTGATATTATCTTTTTATTCCACTGTGACCTCCACGTCTCTTCCAATGGGCATTAAAACCGTCTTGTTAAACCACTCTGACCTCCACGTCTCTTCCAAGGGGCATTAAAACCATCTTCATAAACCACTCTGAACTCCACGTCTCTTCCAAGGGGCATTAAATCCGTCTTGTTAAACCACTCTGAACTCCACGTCTCTTCCAAGGGGCATTAAAACCGTCTTGTTAAGCTACTGCGACCTCCAGCACTCTTCCAAGTGGCATTAAAACCATCTTGTTAAGCTATTGTGACCTCCACGTCTCTTCCAAGGGGTATTAAAACCATCTTGTTAAACCACTCTGAACTCCACGTCTCTTCCCAGGGGCATTAAAACCGTCTTTTTAAGCTACTGTGACCTCCACGTCTCTTCCAATGGGTATTAAAACCGTCTTCTTAAACCAATCTGAATTCCATGTCTCTTCCAAGGGGCATTAAGACCGTTTTGTTAAACCACTCTGAAGTCCACGTCTCTTCCAAGGGGCATTAAAACCGTCTTGTTACACCACTCTGACCTCCACGTCTCTTCCAAGGGGCATTAAAACCATCTTGTTAAACCACTCTGAACTCCACGTCTCTTCCAAGGGGCATTAAAACAGTATTGTTAAACGACTCTGAACTCCGAAGTCTCTTCTAAGGGGCATTAAAACCATCTTGTTAAGCTACTGTGACCTCCACGGCTCTTCCAAGGGGCATTAAAACCGTCTTGTTAAGCTACTGCGACAACCTCGTCTCTTCCAAGGGGCATTAAAACTGCCTTGTTTAACCACTCTGAACTCTATGTCTCTTCCAAGGGGCATTAAAACCGTCTTGTTAAGCAACTGCGCCCTCCACCACTTTTCCAAGGGGCATTGATATTGTCTTTTAATTCCACTGTGACCTCCACGTCTCTTCCAAGGGGCTTTAAAACCGTCTTGTTAAGCTACTGCGACCTCCACCACTCTTGCTAGGGGCAATAAAACTGTCTTGTTATGCTACTGTGACCTCCACGTCTCTTCCAAGGGGCATTAAAACCATCTTGTTAAACCACTCTGAACTCCACGTCTCTTCCAAGGGGCATTAAAACAGTCTTGTTAAACCACTCTGAACTCCACGTCTCTTCCAAGGGGCATTAAAACCGTCTTGTTAAACCACTCTGACCTCCACGTCTCTTCCAAGGGGCATTAAAACGGTCTTGTTAATCTACTGTGACCTCCACCACTCTTCCAAGGGGCATTGATATTGTCTTTTTATTCCACTGTGACATCCACCACTCTTCCAAGGGGCTTTAAAACCATCTTGTTAAGCTACTGCGACCTCCACCACTCTTCCAAGCGGCATTAAAACCATCTTGTTAAGCTACTGTGACCTTCACGTATCTTCCAAGGGGCAATAAAACCGTCTTGATAAACCACTCTGAACTCCATGTCTCTTCCAAGGGGCGTTAAAACCGTCTTGTTAAGCTACTGCGACCTCCACCACTCTTCCAAGGGGCATTAAAAACGTCTTGTTAAGATACTGCGACCTCCACCACTCGTCCAAGGGGCATTAAAACCGTCTTGTTAAGCTACTGCAACCTCCACCACTCTTCCAAGGGGCATTGATATTGTCTTTTTATTCCACTGTGACCTCCACATCTCTTCCAAGGGGCATTAAAACCATCTTGTTAAGCTACTGCGACCTCCACTACTCTTCCAAGGGGCATTAAAACCGTCTTGTTAAGCTACTGTGACCTCCATGTCTCTTCCAAGGGGCATTAAAACCGTATTCTTAAACCACTCGGAGCTCCACGTCTCTTCCAAGGGGCATTAAGACCGTTTTGTTAAACCACTCTGAAGTCCACGTCTCTTCCAAGGGGCATTAAAACAGTCTTGTTAAACGACTCTCAACTCCACGTCTCTTCCAAGGGGCATAAAAATCGTCTTGTTAAACCACTCTGACCTCCACGTCTCTTCCAAGGGGCATTAAAACCATCTTGTTATACCACTCTGAACTCCAAGTCTTTTCCAATGGGCATTAAAACCGTCTTGCTAAGCTACTTTGACCTCCACGTCTCTTCCAAGGGGCATTAAAACCATCTTGTTAAACCACTCTGAACTCCACGTCTCGTCCAAGGGGCATTAAAACAGTCTTGTTAAACCACTCTGAACTCCACATCTCTTCCAATGGGCATTAAAGCCGTCTTGCTAAGCTACTTTGACCTCCACGTCTCTTCCAAGGGGCATTAAAACCGTCTTGTTATACCACTCTGACCTCCACGTCTCTTCCAAGGGGCATTAAAACTGTCTTGTTATACCACTCTGAACTCCACGTCTCTTCCAAAGGGCATTAAAACCGTCTTGTTAAACCACTCTGACCTCCACGTCTCTTCCAAAGGGCATTAAAACCGTCTTGTTAAACCACTCTGAACTCCAAGTCTCTTCCAAGGGGCATTAAATCCGTCTTGTTAAACCACTCTGACCTCCACGTCTCTTCCAAGGGGCATTAAAACCATCTTGTTATACCACCCTGACCTCTAAGTCTCTTCCAAGGGGCATTAAAACCGTCTAGTTAAACCACTCTGACCTCCACGTCTCTTCCAAGGGGCATTAAAACCATCATGTTATACCACTCTGAACTCCAAGTCTCTTCCAAGGGGCATTAAAACAGTCTTGTTAAGCTACGATGACCTCCACGTCTCTTCCAAGGGGCATTAGAACCGTCTTGTTAAACCACTCTGACCTCCACGTCTCTTCCAAGGGGCATTAAAACAGTCTTGTTAAGCTACTGTGACCTCCACCACTCTTACAAGGGGCATTGATATTGTCTTTTTATTCCACTGTGACCTCCACCACTCTTCCAAGGGGCATTAAAAACATCTTGTTAAGCTACTGCGACCTCCACCACTCTTCCAAGTGGCATTAAAACCATCTTTTTAAGCTACTGTGACCTCCACGTCTCTTTCATGGGGCAATAAAACCGTCATGTTAAATCACTCTGAACTCCACGTCTCTTTCAAGGGGCGTTAAAGCCGTCTTGTTAAGCTACTGCGACCTCCACCACTCCTCCAAGGGACATTAAAAATGTCTTGTTAAGCTACTGCGACCTCCACCACTTGTCCAAGGGGCATTAAAACCATCTTGTTAAGCTACTGCGACCTTCACCAATCTTCCAAGGGGCATTGATATTGTCTTTTTTTTCCACTGTGACCTCCACGTCTCTTCCAAGGGGCTTTAAAACCGTCTTGTTAAGCTACTGCGACTAACTCGTCTCTTCCAAGGGGCATTAAAACCACTTTGTTTAACCACTCTGAACTCTACGTCTCTTCCAAGGGGCATTAAAACCGTCTTGTTAAGCTACTGCGACCTCCACCACTTTTCCAAGGGGCATTGATATTGTCTATTTATTCCACTGTGACCTCCACGTCTCTTCCAAGGGGCATTAAAACCGTCTTGTTAAGCTACTGCGACCTCCACCACTCTTCCAAGGGGCATTAAAACCATCTTGTTAAGCTACAGCGACCTCCACCACTCTTCCAAGGGGCATTAAAACCGTCTTGTTAAGCTACTGTGACCTCCACCACTCTTCCAAGGGGCATTGATATTATCTTTTTATTCCACTGTGACCTCCACGTCTCTTCCAATGGGCATTAAAACCGTCTTGTTAAACCACTCTGACCTCCACGTCTCTTCCAAGGGGCATTAAAACCATCTTCATAAACCACTCTGAACTCCACGTCTCTTCCAAGGGGCATTAAATCCGTCTTGTTAAACCACTCTGAACTCCACGTCTCTTCCAAGGGGCATTAAAACCGTCTTGTTAAGCTACTGCGACCTCCAGCACTCTTCCAAGTGGCATTAAAACCATCTTGTTAAGCTATTGTGACCTCCACGTCTCTTCCAAGGGGTATTAAAACCATCTTGTTAAACCACTCTGAACTCCACGTCTCTTCCCAGGGGCATTAAAACCGTCTTTTTAAGCTACTGTGACCTCCACGTCTCTTCCAATGGGTATTAAAACCGTCTTCTTAAACCAATCTGAATTCCATGTCTCTTCCAAGGGGCATTAAGACCGTTTTGTTAAACCACTCTGAAGTCCACGTCTCTTCCAAGGGGCATTAAAACCGTCTTGTTACACCACTCTGACCTCCACGTCTCTTCCAAGGGGCATTAAAACCATCTTGTTAAACCACTCTGAACTCCACGTCTCTTCCAAGGGGCATTAAAACAGTATTGTTAAACGACTCTGAACTCCGAAGTCTCTTCTAAGGGGCATTAAAACCATCTTGTTAAGCTACTGTGACCTCCACGGCTCTTCCAAGGGGCATTAAAACCGTCTTGTTAAGCTACTGCGACAACCTCGTCTCTTCCAAGGGGCATTAAAACTGCCTTGTTTAACCACTCTGAACTCTACGTCTCTTCCAAGGGGCATTAAAACCGTCTTGTTAAGCAACTGCGCCCTCCACCACTTTTCCAAGGGGCATTGATATTGTCTTTTAATTCCACTGTGACCTCCACGTCTCTTCCAAGGGGCTTTAAAACCGTCTTGTTAAGCTACTGCGACCTCCACCACTCTTGCTAGGGGCAATAAAACTGTCTTGTTATGCTACTGTGACCTCCACGTCTCTTCCAAGGGGCATTAAAACCATCTTGTTAAACCACTCTGAACTCCACGTCTCTTCCAAGGGGCATTAAAACAGTCTTGTTAAACCACTCTGAACTCCACGTCTCTTCCAAGGGGCATTAAAACCGTCTTGTTAAACCACTCTGACCTCCACGTCTCTTCCAAGGGGCATTAAAACGGTCTTGTTAATCTACTGTGACCTCCACCACTCTTCCAAGGGGCATTGATATTGTCTTTTTATTCCACTGTGACATCCACCACTCTTCCAAGGGGCTTTAAAACCATCTTGTTAAGCTACTGCGACCTCCACCACTCTTCCAAGCGGCATTAAAACCATCTTGTTAAGCTACTGTGACCTTCACGTATCTTCCAAGGGGCAATAAAACCGTCTTGATAAACCACTCTGAACTCCATGTCTCTTCCAAGGGGCGTTAAAACCGTCTTGTTAAGCTACTGCGACCTCCACCACTCTTCCAAGGGGCATTAAAAACGTCTTGTTAAGATACTGCGACCTCCACCACTCGTCCAAGGGGCATTAAAACCGTCTTGTTAAGCTACTGCAACCTCCACCACTCTTCCAAGGGGCATTGATATTGTCTTTTTATTCCACTGTGACCTCCACATCTCTTCCAAGGGGCATTAAAACCATCTTGTTAAGCTACTGCGACCTCCACTACTCTTCCAAGGGGCATTAAAACCGTCTTGTTAAGCTACTGTGACCTCCATGTCTCTTCCAAGGGGCATTAAAACCGTATTCTTAAACCACTCGGAGCTCCACGTCTCTTCCAAGGGGCATTAAGACCGTTTTGTTAAACCACTCTGAAGTCCACGTCTCTTCCAAGGGGCATTAAAACAGTCTTGTTAAACGACTCTCAACTCCACGTCTCTTCCAAGGGGCATAAAAATCGTCTTGTTAAACCACTCTGACCTCCACGTCTCTTCCAAGGGGCATTAAAACCATCTTGTTATACCACTCTGAACTCCAAGTCTTTTCCAATGGGCATTAAAACCGTCTTGCTAAGCTACTTTGACCTCCACGTCTCTTCCAAGGGGCATTAAAACCATCTTGTTAAACCACTCTGAACTCCACGTCTCGTCCAAGGGGCATTAAAACAGTCTTGTTAAACCACTCTGAACTCCACATCTCTTCCAATGGGCATTAAAGCCGTCTTGCTAAGCTACTTTGACCTCCACGTCTCTTCCAAGGGGCATTAAAACCGTCTTGTTATACCACTCTGACCTCCACGTCTCTTCCAAGGGGCATTAAAACTGTCTTGTTATACCACTCTGAACTCCACGTCTCTTCCAAAGGGCATTAAAACCGTCTTGTTAAACCACTCTGACCTCCACGTCTCTTCCAAAGGGCATTAAAACCGTCTTGTTAAACCACTCTGAACTCCAAGTCTCTTCCAAGGGGCATTAAATCCGTCTTGTTAAACCACTCTGAACTCCAAGTCTCTTCCAAGGGGCATTAAAATCATCTTGTTAAGCTACTGTGACCTCCACGTCTCTTCCAAGGGGCAATAAAACCGTCATGTTAAACCACTCTGAAGTTCACGTCTCTTCCAAGGGGCGTTAAAACCGTCTTGTTAAGCTACTGCGAACTGCACCACTCTTCCAAGGGGCATTAAAAATATCTTGTTAAGCTACTGCGAACTCCACCACTCGTCCAAGGGGCATTAAAACAGTTTTGTTAAGCTACTGCGACCTCCACCAATCTTCCAAGGGGCATTGATATTGTGTTTTTTTTCCACTGTGACCTCCACATCTCTTCCAAGGGGCTTAAAAACCGTCTTGTTAAGCTACTGCGACTACCTCGTCTCTTCCAAGGGGCATTAAAACCGCCTTGTTTAACCACTCTGAACTCTACGTCTCTTCCAAGGGGCATTAATACCGTCTTGTTACGCTACTGCGACCTCCACCACTTTTCCAAGGGGCATTGATATTGTCTTTTTATTCCACTGTGACCTCCATGTCTTTTCCAAGGGGCATTAAAACCGTCTTGTTAAGCTACTGCGACCTCCACCACTCTTCCAAGGGGCATTAAAACCGTCTTGTTAAGCTACTGCGACCTCCACCACTCTTCCAAGGCACATTAAAATCGTCTTGATAAGCTACTGCGACCTCCACCACTCTTGCAAGGCGCATTGATATTGTCTTTTTATTCCACTGTGACCTCCACGTCTCTTCCAAGGGGCTTTAAAACCGTCTTGTTAAGCTACTGCGACCTCCACCACTCTTGCTAGGGGCATTAAAACTGTCTTGTTATGCTACTGTGACCTCCACGTCTCTTCCAAGGGGTATTAAAACCGTCTTGTTAAACGACTCTGACCTCTACGTCTCTTCCAAGGGGCATTAAAACCATCTTCTTAAACCACTCTGAATTCCACGTCTCTTCCAAGGGGCATTAAATCCGTCTTATTAAACCACTCTGAACTCCACGTCTCTTCCAAGGGGCATTAAAATCGTCTTGTTAAGCTACTGCGACCTCCACCACTCTTCCAAGGGGCATTAAAACCATCTTGTTAAGCTATTGTGACCTCCACGTCTCTTCCAAGGAGTATTAAAACCATCTTGTTAAACCACTCTGAACTCCACATCTCTTCCCAGGGGCATTAAAACCGTCTTGTTAAGTAACTGTGACCTCCACGTCTCTTCCAATGGTCATTAATAACCGTCTTCTTAAACCACTCTGAACTCCATGTCTCTTCCAAGGGGCATTAAGACCGTTTTGTTAAACCTTTCTGAAGTCCACGTCTCTTCCAAGGAGCATTAAAACCGTCTTGTTTCACCACTCTGACCTCCACGTCTCTTCCGAGGGGCATTAAAACCATCTTGTTAAACCACTCTGAACTCCACGTCTCTTCCTAGGGGCATTAAAACAGTCTTGTTAAACCACTCTGAACTCCACGTCTCTTCCAAGAGGCATTAAAACCATCTTGTTAAGCTACTGTGACCTCCATGTCTCTTCCAAGGGGCATTAAAACCGTCTTGTTAAACCACTCTGACCTCCACGTCTCTTACAAGGGGCATTAAAACAGTCTTGTTAAGCTACTGTGACCTCCACCACTCTTCCAAGGGGCATTAAAAGCGTCTAGTTAAACCACTCTGACCTCCACGTCTCTTCCAAGGGGCATTAAAACCATCTTGTTATAAAACTCTGAACTCCAAGTCTCTTCCAAGGGGCTTTAAAACCGTCTTGTTTAACCTCTCTGAACTCCACGTGTCTTCCAAGGGGCATTAAAACCATCATGTTATACCACTCTGAACTCCAAGTCTCTTCCAAGGGGCATTTAAACCGTCTTGTTAAGCTGCGGTGACCTCCGCGTCTCTTCCAAGGGGCATTAGAACCGTCTTGTTAAACCATTCTGACCTGCATATCTATTCGAAGGGGCATTAAAACGGTCTTGTTAAGCTGCTGTGACCTCCACCACTCTTCCAAGGGGCATTGATATTGTCTTTTTATTCCACTGTGACCTCCACCTCTCTTCCAAGGGGATTTAAAACCATCTTGTTAAGCTACTGCGACCTCCACCACTCTACCAAGCGGCATTAAAACCATCTTGTTAAGGTACTGTGACCTCCACGTCTCTTCCAAGGGGCAATAAAACTGTCATGTTAAACCACTCTGAACTCCACGTCTCTTCGAAGGGGCGTTAAAACCGTCTTGTTAAGCTACTGCGACCTCCACCACTCTTCCAAGGGGCATTAAAAACGTCTTTTTAAGCTACGGCGACCTCCACCACTCGTCCAAGGGGCATTAAAACAGTCTTGTTAAGCTACTGCGACCTCCACCAATCTTCCAAGGGGCATTGATATTGTCTTTTTTTTCCACTGTGACCTCCACGTCTCTTCCAAGGGGCTTTAAAACCGTCTTGTTAAGCTACTGCGACTATCTCGTCTCTTCCAAGGGGCATTAAAACCGCCTTCTTTAACCACTCTGAACTCTACGTCTCTTCCAAGGGGCATTAAAACCGTCTTGTTAAGCTACTGCGACCTCCACCACTCTTCCAAGGGGCATTAAAACCGTCTTGTTAAGCTACTGCGACCTCCACCACTCTTCCAAGGGGCAAAAAAACCGTCTTGTTAAGCTACTGCGACCTCCACCACTCTTCCAAGGTGCATTGATATTGTCTTTTTATTCCACTGTGACCTCCACGTCTCTTCCAAGGGGCTTTAAAACCGTCTTGTTAAGCTACTGCGACCTCCACCACTCTTGGAAGGGGCATTAAAACTGTCTTGTTAAGCTACTGTGACCTCCACGTCTCTTCCAAGGGGCATTAAAACCGTCTTGTTAAACCACTCTAACCTCCACGTCTCTTCCAAGGGGCATTAAAACCATCTTCTTAAACCACTCTGAACTCCACGTCTCTTCCAAGGGGCATTAAATGCGCCTTTTTAAACCTCTCTGAACTCCACGTCTCTTCCAAGGGGCATTAAAACCGTATTGTTAAGCTACTGCGACCTCCACCACTCTTCCAAGGGGCATTAAAACCATCTTGTTAAGCTATTGTGACCACCACGTCTCTTCCAAGGGGCATTAAAACCGTCTTGTTAAACCTCTCTGAACTCCACGTCTTTTCCAATGGGCATTAAAACCGTCTTTCTAAGCTACTTTGACCTCCACGTCTCTTCCAAGGGGCATTAAAACCATCTTGTTAAACCTCTCTGAACTCCACGTCTCTTCCAATGGGCATTAAAGCCGTCTTGCTAAGCTACTTTGACCTCCACGTCTCTTCCAAGCGGCATTAAAACCGTCTTGTTATACCACTCTGAAGTCCACGTCTCTTCCAAGGGGCATTAAAACCGTCTTGTTAAACCACTCTGACCTCCACGTCTCTTCCAAAGGGCATTAAAACCGTCTTGTTAAACCACTCTGAACTCCACGTCTCTTCCAAGGGGCATTAAATCCGTCTTGTTAAGCCACTCTGAACTCCAAGTCTCTTCCAAGGGGCATTAAAACCATCTTGTTAAGCTACTGTGACCTCCACGTCTCTTCCAAGGGGCATTTAAACCGTATTGTTAAACCACTCTGACCTCCACGTCTCTTCCAAGGGGCATTAAAACCGCCTTTTTAAGCTACTGTGACCTCCACCACTCTTCCAAAGGGCATTGATATTGTCTTTTATACCACTGCAACCTCCACCACTCTTACGAGGGGCATTAAAACTGTCTTGTTAAGGTACTGCGACCTCCACCACTCTCCCAAGGGGCATTGATATTGTCTTTTTATTCCACTGTGACCTCCACGTCTCTTCCAAGGGACTTTAAAACCATCTTTTTAAGCTACTGCGACCTCCACCACTCTTCCAAGGGGCATTAAAACCGTCTTGTTAAGCTACTGCGACCACCACCACTCTTCCAAGGGGCATTGATATTGTCTTTTTATTCCACTGTGACCTCCACGTCTCTTCCAAGGGGCTTTAAAACCGTCTTGTTAAGCTACTGCGACCTCCACTACTCTTGCCTGGGGAATTAAAACTGTCTTGTATGCTACTGTGACCTCCACGTCTCTTCCAAGGGGAATTAAAACCGTCGTGTTAAACCACTCTGACCTCCACGTCTCTTCCAAGGGGCATTAAAACCATCTTCTTAAACCACTCTGAACTCCACGTCTCTTCCAAGGGGCATTAAAACCGTCTTGTTAAGCTACTGCGACCTCCACCACTCTTCCAAGGGGCATTAAAACCATCTTGTTAAGCCACTGTGACCTCCACGTCTCTTCCAAGGGGCATTAAAACCGTCTTGTTAAACCACTCTGAACTCCACGTCTCTTCCAATGGGCATTAAAACCGTCTTGCTAAGTTACTTTGACCTCCACGTCTCTTCCAAGGGGCATTAAAACCGTCTTGTTAAACCACTTTGAACTCCACGTCTCTTACAAGGGGCATTAAAACCGTCTTGTTAAACCACTCTGAACTCCACATCTCTTCCAAGGGGCATTAAAACCGTCTTGTTAAACCACTCTGACCTCCACGTCTCTTCCAAAGGGCATTTAAACCATCTTGTTAAACACTCTGAACTCCACGTCTCTTCCAAGGGTTATTAAATCCGTCTTGTTAAACCACTCTGAACTCCAAGTCTCTTCCAAGGGGCATTAAAACCGTCTTGTTAAGCTACTGTGACCTCCACGTCTCTTCCAAGGGGCATTAAAACCGTATTGTTAAACCACTCTGACCTCCACGTCTCTTCCAAGGGGCATTAAAACTGTCTTTTTAAGCTACTGTGACCTCCACCACTCTTCCAAAGGGCATTAATATTGTCTTTTTATACCACTGCGACCTCCACCACTCTTACGAGGGGCATTAAACTGTCTTGTTAAGGTACTGCGACCTCCACCACTCTTCCAAGGGGCAATAAAACCATCTTGTTAAGCTACTGTGACCTCCACCACTCTTCCAATGGGCATTGATATTGTCTTTTTATTCCACTGTGACCTCCACGTCTCTTCTAAGGGACTTTAAAACCATCTTTTTAAGCTACTGCGACCTCCACCACTCTTCCAAGGGGCATTACAACCATCTTGTTAAGCTACTGTGACCTCCACGTCTCTTCCAAGGGGCATTAAAACCGTCTTGTTAAACCACTCTGAACTCCACGTCTCTTCCAAGGGGCATTAAAACCGTCTTGCTAAGCTACTGCTACCTCCACCACATGGTGCTCGACCCGAGCAACGAGCCCAATATTAGTCTATGGGAGATCCGAGCATTTTTGCGGCAGCACCCCCGACAGTCTGTAGAAAGCCTAAAAAGTGCCCAAAACGATAGCGACAGTGCTCAAATGACATGGGGACAGCATGGGGATCGTCCCAGGAAGTATTTCTGACCCTAGGTCACTACTGTCAACAACATGGTCAGAGGTATTAAGACACTTTTGCGGGCTCACAATAAAACGTTCAAAAACGAAACTGAAGCGGTTTTCCTGTGAAATATGTTAAGGAACATCCTTTCCAGGGTAAAGACTTGTGTATAAGGTAAAATAAATAACCAAAAACAAAAATACTCCTCCACACCTTGGCTATGTTCACAAGTAGAATTTTTTATGCGTTTTTGCACTTTTGTATTGCTTTCAACCGTGACAAATGCATTCACCGGGAAATGTCATTTTAACATTTTACAACCTTATCTGGCCATGTGCTGTGTGACACATGCATACAGTGCTGAAAAGACATGGGAACAGCATGGGGAAGACCCCTGGAAGCATCTCTGACACCCAGGTCACTGCCTAAAAGTGTGCCCATCAGAAGTGAATCTTGCTGCATCAGAAGTTGCACACTTGAAACTATCCCTGTGCAAGTCCTTGTCCCAGGGCAGTGTTCAATTGTACCTTCCCCATTCCTTGCAATACAAGCGCAAGTATGCAGCTTGCCACCCACCCTCCCCCAGGCTGCAATACCATACTGCTTGCTTGCACTTGAAATTGGGCCTTTTAGGCATGTGGTGGGAGACGGCAGCCACTGTGTCATGGCTGCGTTGGAGGCCTGGTATCCATATTCAGTGCCCAGCCGCTCGGCGGCCGGGTGTCCACGCTCGGTCCCCAGCCGCCAGGGGGCGGCCGGGTGTCCATACTCGGTCCCCAGACGCCCCGCGGCCGGGTGTCCACACTCGGTCCCCAGCCGCCTGGGGGCGGCCGGGTGTCCATAAATGGTCCTCAGCCGCCCCTATTTCTCCTGTTATCTTCCCACATACTTTTCTTAGCCTGGCCTGCTTTAGGGCAGCATTGGACGAGCCCACCAGAGAACTAGACTCCTCCGGTGGGCCCTGGCTTCTCCATCAGGGGAGTTGAGAATGCCAAGATGAGGAGCATGATGATGATGATAGAAGTTAGCATCTGCTTTGTTTTCTTGGAATGCAAGCGCATTTATGTAGTAGCGGCTAGGCCTGAGGTGGTCAGCGTTTTGGCGCATATCTTACCTCCTCCGAGGATTGCTGGATGTTTTCCTGCTACTATCCCAGTTCTATGACTCCCGTTAAAACAAAGCTTCAGGTGATAAATGATGGATGAGGTGGTGGCAAAGGAGAAAGAGCAGGAGGAACAGGGACCATTCACATCAATATCAGGCCAGTCAACCACACATGTCTTGTAGGATATGTTTCTGTACCAAAAGGAGCGGTTCGGCTACACAGTTATAGGGCATACAGTGAGTGCAATGCCCATTGCCTACCAAAAATTTCGAAGCACTCCATTGCCCCTTGGAAGTGACATGGAGGTCAGAGGGCCTTAACTAAACCGTTTTTTCCATTTATAGCAACTGGGTCTCCTGTACACTGTTGGCTTAAGCAGTGAATGGAAGGCTTTCCAAAAATTATGAGGAACTGCAATGCCCCTTGAAACAGATGTGGATTACAGTGTACTAAAAACCTTCTACCCATTATTGGGGAGTGGGTCTCCCTTAGTTTTCGCCTTTGCATTGAAAAGCAAAAGCTGACTAAAATTAGGAGGAAATGCAATGCCCGTTGGAAGAGTCATGGAGGTTAGAGGTAATTAAAAACAACATTTCAATGCCCCTTGGAAGAGCTGTGGAGTTCAGAGTGGTTTAACAAGATGGTTTTAATGCCCCTCGGAAGAGACGTGGAGGTCGCAGTAGCCTAACAAGATGGTTTTAATGCCCCTTGAAAAAGTGGAGGAGGGCGCAGAAGCTTAACAAGACGGTTTTAATGCCCCTCGGAAGAGACGTGGAGGTCGCAGTAGCTTAACAAGACGGTTTTAATGCCCCTTGGAAAAGTGATGGAGGTCACTGTAGCTTAACAAGATGGTTTAATGCCCCTCGGAAGAGACGTGGAGGTCGCAGTAGCTTAATAAGACGGTTTTAATGCCCCTTGGAAAAGTGGTGGAGGTCGCAGTAGCTTAACAAGACATTTTTAATGCCCCTTGGAAAAGTGGTGGAGGTCACAGTAGCTTAACAAGATGGCTTTAATGCCCCTCGGAAGAGACGTGGAGGTCGCAGTAGCTTAACAAGATGGTTTTAATGCCCCTTGGAAAAGTGGTGGAGGTCGCAGTAGCTTAACAAGACGGTTATAATGCCCCTTGGAAAAGTGGTGGAGGTCACAGAAGCTTAACAAGACGGTTTTAATGCCCCTTGAAAAAGTAATGGAGGTTGCAGTAGCTTAACAAGACGGTTTTAATGCCCCTCGGAAGAGACGTGGAGGTCGCAGTAGCTTAACAAGATGGTTTTAATGCCCCTTGGAAAAGAGGTGGAGGTCGCCTTAGCTTAACAAGACTGTTTTAATGCCCCTCAGAAGAGACATGGAGGTCACAGTAGCTTAACAAGACGGTTTTAATACCCCTTGGAAAAGTGGTGGAGGTCGCAGTAGCTTAACAAGACTGTTTTAATGCCCCTTGGAAGAGACGTGGAGGTCACAGTAGCTTAACAAGATGGTTTTAATGCCCCTCGGAAGAGACATGGAGGTCGCAGTAGCTTAACAAGATGGTTTTAATGCCCCTTGGAAAATTGGTGGAGGTCACAGTAGCTTAACAAGACGGTTTTAATGCCCCTCGGAAGAGACGTGGAGGTCGCAGTAGCTTAACAAGACGGTTTTAATACCCCTTGGAAAAGTGGGGGAGGTTGCAATAGTTTAACAAGACGGTTTTAATGCCCCTTGAATAAGTGGTGGAGGTCGCAGTAGCTTAACAAGACGGTTTTAATGCCCCCCGGAAGAGACGTGGAGTTTGCTGTAGCTTAACAAGACGGTTTTAATGCCCCTTGGAAGAGACGGGGAGGTCGCAGTAGCTAAACAAGATAGTTTTAATGCCCCTTGGAAAAGTGGTGGAGGTCGCAGTAGCTTAACAAGACGGTTTTAATGCCCCTTGAAAAAGTAATGGAGGTTGCAGTAGCTTAACAAGACGGTTTTAATGCCCCTCGGAAGAGACGTGGAGGTCGCAGTAGCTTAACAAGATGGTTTTAATGCCCCTTGGAAAAGAGGTGGAGGTCGCCTTAGCTTAACAAGACTGTTTTAATGCCCCTCAGAAGAGACATGGAGGTCACAGTAGCTTAACAAGACGGTTTTAATACCCCTTGGAAAAGTGGTGGAGGTCGCAGTAGCTTAACAAGACTGTTTTAATGCCCCTTGGAAGAGACGTGGAGGTCACAGTAGCTTAACAAGATGGTTTTAATGCCCCTCGGAAGAGACATGGAGGTCGCAGTAGCTTAACAAGATGGTTTTAATGCCCCTTGGAAAATTGGTGGAGGTCACAGTAGCTTAACAAGACGGTTTTAATGCCCCTCGGAAGAGACGTGGAGGTCGCAGTAGCTTAACAAGACGGTTTTAATACCCCTTGGAAAAGTGGGGGAGGTTGCAGTAGTTTAACAAGACGGTTTTAATGCCCCTTGAATAAGTGGTGGAGGTCGCAGTAGCTTAACAAGACGGTTTTAATGCCCCCCGGAAGAGACGTGGAGTTTGCTGTAGCTTAACAAGACGGTTTTAATGCCCCTTGGAAGAGACGGGGAGGTCGCAGTAGCTAAACAAGATAGTTTTAATGCCCCTTGGAAAAGTGGTGGAGGTCGCAGTAGCTTAACAAGACGGTTTTAATGCCCCTTACAAGAGCCATACAGTACAGCATCTTAAAAACATTATTCCCATTATTGGGGAGTGGGTCTCCCATAGTCTTTGTTTCTGCCTTCCAAGCAAAAGCTGCCAAAATTTAGGACGGACGAACTTGCAATGCCCCTTACAAGTGCCATGCAGTACAGCATATTACAAACATTATTCTCATTATTGGGGTGTGGGTCTCCCATAGTCTTTGCTTATGCCTTCCAAGCAAAAGCTGCCAAAAATTAGGACAGAGGAACTTGCAATGCCCCTTACAAGAGCCATGCAGTACAGCATCTTAAAAACATTTTTCCCATTATTTGGGAGTGGGTCTCCCATAGTCTTTGCTTATGCCTTCCAAGCAAAAGCTGCCAAAAATTTGGACGGAGGAACTTGCAATGCCCCTTACAAGAGCCATGCAGTACAGCATATTAGAAACATTATTCCCATTATTGGGGAGTGGGTCTCCCATAGTCTTTGCTTATGCCTTTCAAGCAAAAGTTGCCAAAAATTAGGAGGAAATGCAATGCCCGTTCGAAGAGTCGTGGAGGTTAGAGTTATTTAAAAATAACATTTCAATACCCCTTGGAAGAGCTGTGGAGTTCAGATTGGTTTAACAAGACGGTTTTAATGCCCCTCGGAAGAGACGTGGAGGTCGCAGTAGCTTAACAAGACGGTTTTAATGCCCCTTTGAAAAGTGGTGGAGGTCGCAGTAGCTTAACAAGATGGTTTTAATGCCCCTTACAAGAGCCATACAGTACAGCATCTTAAAAATATTATTCCCATTATTGGGGAGTTTGTCTCCCACAGTCTTTGCTTATGCCTTCCAAGCAAAAGCTGACAAAAATATGGACGAAGGAACTTTCAATAATGGCAACATGGACCACGGTCACCCTGGTGGTATAGTGGTGGTGGAGGCTGAGGATAAGGAGATGAACATAAAACAGCCGAAATGAGGAAGTGTATACCCATGTGTGGGTGTGAAGCGGTGCATGTGAATACACCTCCTGAAATAACACAGTGGATTTGACTTTATGTTGCTCTGCTGTCATTTGGTGGGGATGAGAAGTCTGGCCCAATCCAGCCCTTGTTCATTTTGATAAGGGTCAGCTTGTCAGCATAGTCAGTTGACAGGGGAGTGCGCTTATCAGTTATAATTCCCCCAGCGGCACTAAAAACACGCTCCGATAACACGCTAGTGGCAGGGCAGGCCAGGACCTCCAAGGCATACAGAGCGAGTTCATTCCAAGTGTCCTGCTTGGATACTCAATAATTAAAAGGCACAGAGGAATCACGGATGCTGGTACGGTCGGCAAGGTACTCCCTCACCATCTTTTGAAACTTTCCACTCCTTGTGAGAGTACCCCGCGCCTCAGGGTCTGTCCGAAGGGAGGGTCTGAGAAAACTGTCCCAGAACGTTGACAGTGTTCCCCTGCCTCTGCTGGATTGGAGTTGCGTCTCTCTCGCATGTACGCCTTGGTTGGGCAACGAACTGTGACCTCTGCCGCTAGCGTGTTCAGATGGGAATTTTTTTAACAGTTCTGCAGCAAGGGCCTTCTGGTACTGCCCCATTTTTGTAGACCTCTCCATCTCAGGAATAAGAGAGTGAAAGTTCTCCTTGTAGCGGGGATCTAAAAGTGTTACCAACCAGTCCTGACTGTCAACCAACATTTTGACAACGCGAGGGTCACGGTTAAGGCAACGTAACATAAAGTCATCCATGCGTGCCAGACTGGTAACGGGCAAGACTTCCGTGTCCTCACCAAGATGACTACTGACCATGCTCTCCTCCTCCTCCTCCTCCTCCCCCCTGTCCTCAGGCCACCCAGGCTGATTCGACGGTATGACAGCTGTACAGGTACTAGTGTCTACAGCGCATGATACAAGCTCCTGTTCTTCCTCCTCCTCTCCCTCATTGTCCCCCAATGCACGTTGGGATGAGATGAGGCTGGGCTGTGTATAATCGCCCGCTATGGCTTCTTGATGCATCTCATCATACTCTGGCTGCAATGCCTCCTCTTTAATTCTCTGCAGAGAGCGTTGCAAAAGACAGACAAGTGGGATGCTGACGCTAATGATGGCATCATCACCACTCGCCATCTTGGTGGACTACTCAAAGTTTTTCAGGATGGTACATATGTCAGACATCCAGGTCCACTCCTGAGGTCTTATGTGTGGAGTCTGAGCTGAATATCGACTGCCTTGTTGCAGCTGGTACTCCACAACTGCTCTCTTCTGCTCACAAATCCTTTGCAACATGTGGAGGGTAGAGTTCCAATGTGTGGGGACATCACACACCAGTCGGTGTGACGGAAGCTGCAAATGCTGCTGCAACACAGCAAGGGCGGCGGAAGCGGTAGCCGACTTGCGAAAATGAGCTGACAGGCGGAGTTCTTTGACGACCAGATCTGGCAACTCGGGGTACGATTTAAGAAACCGCTGAACCACGAGGTTAAGCACATGAGCCAGGCATGGCACGTGTGTGATCTCGCCTCGCCTCAGAGCCGCCACCAGGTTACGGCCATTGTCACACACGACCATGCCTGGATGTAGGTTCAGCGATCTGCCTGCTCTTTCACAGCTGTCCACAACTCACAAGTAGTGTGAGGTTTCTCACCTAAGCTTATGAGTTTCAGCACAGCCTGTTGCCGCTTGGGGAAGGCAGTACTGCAGTGCTTCCAGCTTGTAACTGATGTGGTGATATCTGAGATGGAGGCTAAACATGAGGAGGAGGAGGAGGATGATGCGCAGGAGCTGTACACTGTGGGGGCAACTCTGACTGACATAGGGCCCACAATCCTCGGTGTGGGGAGGATGTGTTCCGTCCCAAGGTCCGACTGGGTCCCGGCTTCCACTATGTTTACCCAGTGTGCCGCCAGGGAGATGTACCGTCCCTGGCCACAAGCACTTGTCCACGTATCCGTTGTCAGGTGGACTCTCCCAGTAACTGCGTTGTTGAGGGCACGGCAGATGTTTTGGGACATGTGCTTGCGTAGTGCGGGGATAGCACACCTTGCAAAATAGTGTCGGCTGGGGACCGAATACCGAGGGACAGCCACCGCCATAAGGTTGCGGAAGGATTCTGTCTCCACCAGTCTAAAAGGCAGTATTTCCAACGCAAGCAGTCATGAAATGTGCGAGTTTAGGACTGTGGCCTGTGGGGCGTTGGCTGAGAATTTGCACTTTCATTCAAAGGTCTGGTTAATGGACAATTGAACGCTGCGGTGGGACGTGGACGTTGATGCTGTTTCTTGTGAAACTGCCATAACAAGTGAAGACTGAGAGGAGGGGGCATCTTTGCATGCAGTATGAACAGGGGATTGCCTTGCACGCACAACAGGGGGTTCTATTGCACGCACAACAGCGGAAGAAGCGGTGGTGACACCCGCTGATACTGGTCGTGGACCCTGGGGTTCACCCCACAAAGTCGGGTGCTTTGCTGCCATGTGACTGATCATGCTGGTGGTGGTCAGGCTGGTAGTTTTGTCACCCCTGCTGATGCTGGCATGGCAGGTGGTACAAATGGCCTTTTAGGGGTTATAAGCAGAGTCTTTTAAAAAATTCCAGACTCTGGAAGACCTACAGGTTGTACTGGCAACGTCTCTCGTGTTGATGTTACGGGGAACTGTTGCATGCCTTCTGTGTGTGGCCACCACGCTGCTTCTTCCTGCCTGTTGGGGTACTCCTCGCTCTGCATGTCCTCCTGACACGTTGGGTCAGTTACTAGAACATCCACCACCTCCTCCTCTTCCACTTGCGCACCACGATCCTCCTCCTCACTTCCTGGCAATTGTGTCTCGTCATCGTCCACCTCTTGTGACAAATTACCAGCGTCGACTTCCTGTGGCCGTGGCTGTTCAAATATTTGGGCATCGCTACATGGGATCTCCTCTTCCACCACTTCAAGCGGAGCAAGCGAGGGGCACAAATATGGAAATGGACCAGTGAACAGCTCTTCAGAGTGTCCAAGTGTGGGATCAGTTGCTGTCAGCATGGTGGGAAGAAGGAGCATCAGGGTGAGGACGGAGGAGTATGCGGTCGAAACTCACTGCTACTAAGATTTGACCGTGTGGAAGACAGACCGGAGGTGGTGGTGCCCAGGTAACTGGAAGTATTATCTGCTATCCAATTATTAACCTGTTCACATTGATCAGTTCGCAATACTGGTGTTGTTCTGTGCTTCCCTAGTAATTCGGTCAAGAAGTGGGAGCAAGAAGATGTCCCTGTTGGTTGTGGCACATTTTCACCTTGGCCACGACCCCGTCCTCTGCACACACTATCACCAGAATGTCCAGTTCCACGCCCCTTGCCACGCGCCTTGCCCATTGTAAAGGAAGTAAAATAGCTTTACTCGCACTATAAATGGAAAAAGGGTAATAAAAAGTAGATTAGAACCGTGGAAGAGGAAAACCACAGTTCTATTTCTCTGGCCTACACCCGACTCTTTTAAACAATTTGAACAATCAGGGAGAAACTATTACTGTTTTTTTTTACGGAAAAAATACCAAAAGCTGAATAATAGAAATTTTTTACCGTGGAATGGCAAAACCACAGTTATTGTTTACTGGGGTATACCAGACAATTTTAAATAGATATATTTGCGGCTGAACAGTGAGCAACACACTCAAACTGTTTTTTTTAGGTAAAAATGGCCCAAAAGTGGATAATACAGAGGTTTGAACCGTGGAACTGTAAAACCACACTTCTATTTCTCTGGCCTTCACCAGACTATTTTCAACAGATATATTTGTGTCTGAACAATCAGGAGACACTATTACTGTTTTTCTTAATGGCAAAAAATGCCAAAAGCAGGATAATACAGAGATTTGACCCGTGGAACTGTAAAACCACAGTTCTATTTCTCGGGCCTACACCAGACTATCTTAAACAGATATATTGGTGTCTGAACAATTAGGAGACACTATTACTGTTTTTCTTTACGAAAAAAATACCAAAAGCTGGATAATAGAGATTTTTTATCGTGGGATGGCAAAACCACAGTTATAATTTACTGGTGTATACCAGACTCTTTTAAACAGATATATTGGTGTCTGAACAATCAGGAGACACTATTACTGTTTTTCTTTACGGAGAAATTACCAAAAGCTGGATAATAGAGATTTTTTACCGTGGAACGGCAAAACCACAGTTATAATTTACTGGGGTATACCACACTTTTTTAAATAGATATATTTGCGGCTGAACAGTGAGCGACACACTCAAACTGTTTTTTTTTAGGTACAAATGGCCCAAAAGTGGATAATACAGAGGTATGAACCGTGGAACTGCAAAACCACACTTCTGTTTCTCTGTCCTACACCAGACTATTTTAAACAGATATATTTGTGTCTGAACAATCAGGGAGACACTATTACAGTTTTTTTTTACGGCAAAAAATGCCAAAAGCAGGATAATAGAGATTTTTTACCGTGGAACAGCAAAACCACAGTTATAATTTACTGGTATATACCAGACTTTTTTCAATATATATATTTGCGGCTGAACAGTGAGCGACACACTCAAACTGTTTTTTTTTAGGTAAAAATGGCCCAAAAGTGGATAACACAGAGGTTTGAACCGTGGAACTGCAAAACCACACTTCTGTTTCTCTGTCCTACACCAGACTATTTTAAACAGATATATTTGTGTCTGAACTGTCATAGACACACTTTTTTTTATTTTTTTTTGGGGGGGGGGGGACACCAAAAGGTTAATAAGACGGGTATTTGTACAGTGTGAAGGAGGAAAAAAAAAAGAGGATTTAGATGAAAAAAAAGGATTTTTCCTGGCCCCCCAGGACCTGGAGCTAAGTCCAGAAATTTCAGCAACAGGAGCACACAGGACTGCAATGCAGCGTTTGCTGGTATAACCACTGCGTCTCCTATACAGCCTGCCTGCCTGATATTTGGGATGGATATTAGTCCTGAGAAGGACTGTTTGTTTGATTTGGCAGCCTTTACAGACCCTACAGTAACTATTTCACAGTATAAATCTCTCCCTAGCTCAGCAGCGCTTTCCCTACACTAGCTGATCCAGAGCGACTGTGTCCAAGATGGCAGCGCCCGGTTTTAAATACTCGAGGTGACGCTGTGAGGCCAGCCAATCAATGCAATGCCCACAACCAACATGGCTGCGGCATTACAGTGACTGGCTGGCAATCCCTGCATGTTCATTGGCTCTGTAAAGAGCGCCAAACATGCAGGGCGGAGACCCGAGCTCCCGCCCGAGTAACCCGGAAATGCTCGGTGCTCGCCGAACATCCCGAGTAGCGTGATGCTCGGGCGAGTACCGAGCAGTGTAGAGCATGTTCGCTCAACACTATCTGTAACATAAAACTGTCTTCCACAACCACACCTTTGTAGCAAACTTTGACTGTTCCTCACCCAGTTTTAAGCCTCCTACACCGCTGTGTCTGTTTCAGTTAATGACTATGTTTCAACCTACATATGATCATGATGAACATTATCACCATTATTGTATAATTGGTTACAACTGGTTTAACTTGAAAAAATCCATGACTTTATGCAAGGGCACCTCTAATTGATGGCTGGTCACACCAAGCACTGATTTAATCTATTTTTGTCTCTTGCTTGTTCGCTGTGTATTTTGTTAATTAATAAAAATAAACTAAAAGCACTTCTAGTTTTGAAAGCATTCTTACTTTGCAGCATTTTTTCCACACCTTCACCTTTTGATCAGTACTGTATGTTGTGTTCAGACAAAACATTCTCTTTAAAAAAGTCACAACTTTGAGTGAGCATCACATCAAGATTTACCATTTTACAATGGTGCTTGAAAGTTTGCACACCCTGTAGAATTTTTCATATTCCTGGATAAATTTGACCTAACACTACATCAGATTTTCAAACAAATCCTCAAAATAGGTAAAGAGAACAAAATGACTTTATTGTTGAGCATTATTATTAGTCATTATTAGTCATTTTTTATTGAGTCAAATAGTCCAATATTACATGTCTTTGATTGGAAAAAGTATGTGAACCTTTAGTATTAGCAAATAATTTCAAAGTAAAATTAGAGTCAATTTTTTTCAATTAATGGTATGACAGTCAGGTGTGAGTGATCGACCTGTTTTAGTTAAAGAGCAGGGATGTATCAAAGTCTGATCTTTACAACATGTTTGTGGAAGTATATCATAGCATGAACAAAGAAGATTTTTGAGTACCTCAGAAGAAGAGTTGTTGAAGCTCATCAGACTGGAAAAGGTTTCAAAACCATCTCTTAAGAATTTTGACTCTATCAATCCAATACATTCAACACTCTTATTTCCCTTAAAGGGTGGTCGACCAACAAAGATCACTCTAAGAGCAAGGTGTATGATACTCCGCAGGATCAGAAAGGAACGCAAGGCAGTCGCCAATCGAATAAAGGCCTCTATCACATATCTAATGTTAATGTTCATGAGTCCACCATCAGGAAGACACAGAACAACTAAAGTGTGCAAGGAGAAAGCCACTATTCTCCAAAAAGAATATTGCTGCTTATCTGCACTTCGCTTAAGATCATCTGGACAAGCCTGGAGGCTATTGGAACAATGTTTTACAAATAGATGAGAAAAAATGTATCTTTTTAGTTTAAATGGGTGGCAACTTGCGTTATACTTGAATAAAGAAAAACACTGTATTATAGCATAAAAAACCCATACCATCTATTTAAAACATTGGTGGCGGTATCATAGTTTGGGCCTGTTATGCGGCATCTGAGCCAAGATGGCTTAACACCTGCAACTTGCGTTATATTTGAATAAAGAAAAACACTGTACTATAGCATAAAAAAACCATATTATCTATTAAAAACATTGGTGGTGGTATCATAATTTGGGCCTGTTATGCGGAATCTGAGCCAAGGCGGCTTAACACCACTGATGGAACAATGAATTCTGAATTTTATTAGCAAATTTTAAAGGATAATGTCAGGACATTTGTCTGTGAGCTGAATCTTAAAAGAAAGGGAGTCAAACAGCAAGACAACAACCCATGGAACCCAAATCGCTCTACAAAAGAATGGTTAAAGAAGAATAAAATTAAAGTTTTGGGATTGCCAAGTCAAAGTCCAAACCGGAATCCTATAGAAATGTTGTGGAAGCACCTAAAGCAAGCTGTTCATGGGAGAAAAGCCACCAATATGGCAGAATTGAAGCTGTTTTCAAAGGCGAAACGGACTAAAATTTCTTCAAGCTAATGTGCAAGAATAAACAAATACATGTTTAGATACATTCATTGCTGCTCAAGGGTCGAGTCACACCAGATGCTGAAAGCAAAGGTTCACATATTGGATTCTTTTCATCCATAAAAAAAATAAAAAGTCTTAATATTTTTGTCATATTTGTTTTATTTGATACTCTTGATACAATCAAGAAAACTGCAGAAAAAAACCCTGGTGGACCTATCTAGGCTTGCACAAGATCAATCTTCCCACAGGGCATTCATCCATCGAGTCGCCATGGCTCGAGATCAAGCTGAAGGCCATTAAATAAATATAATATCTACTTTTAAAACTTGTGTAACAATCTGATGTAGTTTTAGATCAAATTTATGCAGAAATATGGAAACTTCTAAAAGGTTCACAAACACCAAGTGAAGACTCAAGTTTCACATTTTTAGTTTAGGTTCTGAGACATGGAATTTGAGACCGTATTTTTGCTTTTAAGATGTGCATGTTTATATGAATAATCAGAAACAGCATCACAAGAGAGCCAGTCCTGCCTATATATGATTAATAGCAATGGATTCAAAAGTAAATATGACACGATCAATAAAAAGGATGTCGGTTGTATACCATGTGTGTTCTAAAAGAATGGAGGTGTTTAGAGGAGATATGCACTGCTTCCAGCTATATACAGGATAATTATATTAGATTCCATTTATTTTTAGTGCAAAGATTCTTTATTTTGTCTACATAGCTGAGTGTAATTGTACTTGACCCAATGGTGAAAAGTACAAACTGACAAATACTAATAAAAAACGGCATTATATACACTTATTACAATAAATGAACAAATCTCCATCAGTGTTTTGATTTTTGAAGCTTTTTTTTCTTTTTATAAATCAAGTCAATTAAATTTTGCCTTAAAAATCACATTTTTTCTATATTTGTTCATTTATTGTAATGAGTGAAAATGAGTGTTAAATAAAAAAAGTTGTCACATTTCTTTTTATGTCTTTTCTTGTCATAAAAAGCTAAAGTAAATGTAATGAAAATATAATTCAGATCTTTCTGTAAATTTGTACATGATTCCTATAAATAGAGGACTTTTGACTGGTGTTTGCATTTTACTTTTTGAAATTGGAGGTATTTGTAATTATTATTGTGATTTTTTTTCATTATTATTTTTCAAGTAGACGCTGCTAATGATCTCATAATACTATTCACAGCTATAGAAATAATTTTGTTTTTCAAATTTGTGTCTACATTTTTTTTTACCAAAATTGATTTTTAGCAAATTGTTCCAAAAGAAAAAAAAAATCTAAAATATACAGGACAGATCAAAAGTTTGGACACACCTTCTCATTTAAAGATTTTTCTGTATTTTCATGACTATGAAAATTGTACATTCACACTGAAGGCATCAAAACTATGAATTAACACATGTGGAATTATATACTTAACAAAAAAGTGTGAAACAACTGAAAATATGTCTTATATTCTAGGTTCTTCAAAGTAGCCACCTTTTGCTTTGATGACTGCTTTGCACACTCTTGGCATTGTCTTGATGAACTTCAAGAGGTAGTCACCGGAAATGGTCTTCCAACAATCTTGAAGGAGTTCCCAGAGATGCTTAGCACTTGTTGGCCCTTTTGCTTTCACTCTGCGGTCCAGCTCACCCCAAACCATCTCGATTGGGTTCAGATCTGGTGACTGTGGAGGCCAGATCATCTGGCATAGCACCCCATCACTCCCCCTCTTGGTCAAATAGCCCTTACACAGCCTGGAGGTGTGTTTGGGGTCATTGTCTTGTTGAAAAATAAATGATGGTCCAACTAAACGCAAACCGGATGGAATAGCATGCCGCTGCAAGATGCTGTGGTAGCCATGCTGGTTCAGTATGCCTTCAATTTTGAATAAATCCCCAACAGTGTCACCAGCAAAGCACCCCCACACCATCACACCTCCTCCTCCATGCTTCACGGTGGGAACCAGGCATGTAGAGTCCATCCGCTCACCTTTTCTGCGTCGCACAAAGACACGGTGGTTGGAACCAAAGATCTCAAATTTGGACTCATCAGACCAAAGCACAGATTTCCACTAGTCTAATGTCCATTCTTTGTGTTCTTTAGCCCAAACACATCTCTTCTGCTTGTTGCCTGTCCTTAGCAGTGGTTTCCTAGCAGCTATTTTACCATGAAGGCCTGCTGCACAAAGTCTCCTTTTAACAGTTGTTGTAGAGATGTGTCTGCTGCTAGAACTCTGTGTGGCATTGACCTGGTCTCTAATCTGAGCTGCTGTTAACTTGCGATTTCTGAGTCTGGTGACTCAGATAAACTTATCCTCAGAAGCAGAGGTGACTCTTGGTCTTCCTTTCCTGGGGCGGTCCTCATGTGAGCCAGTTTCTTTGTAGCGCTTGATGGTATTTGCAACTGCACTTGGGGACACTTTCAAAATTTTCCCAATTTTTCGCACTGACTGACCTTCATAATGATGGCCACTCGTTTTTCTTTAGTTAGCTGCTTTTTTCTTGGCACAATACAATTTCTAACAGTCTATTCAGTAGGACTATCAGCTGTGTATCCACCAGACTTCTGCACAACACAACTGATGGTCTCAACCCCATTTATAAAGCAAGAAATCCCACTTATTAAACCTGACAGGGCACACCTGTGAAGTGAAAACCATTTCTGGTGACTACCTCTTGAAGCTCATCAAGAGAATGCCAAGAGTGTGCAAAGCAGTCATCAAAGCAAAAGGTGGCTAGTTTGAAGAACCTAGAATATAAGACATATTTTCAGTTGTTTCACACTTTTTTGTTAAGTATATAATTCCACATGTGTTAATTCATAGTTTTGATGCCTTCAGTGTGAATGTACAATTTTCATAGTCATGAAAATACAGAAAAATCTTTAAATGAGAAGGTGTGTCCAAACTTTTGGTCTGTACTGTATGTCAAAATAATTAGCAAAATTAAAGCCTTATATCAAATTCAGTGACCCTAGTTATGTTATATGTCAAAATTATTGGAGGGCAGAGAAAAATATGGAATAGATTTAAAAGGAACTTACACTTTTTTGCTTCCTGAGGAGCGCACATGTGACAAATGTTTTGAGCAATCAATGGTGGTCTCATGGTCTGGACCCCTACCAATCTGCAGGCTGTCCCAAGTTACACAAAAAATGTGTAGGTACCCTTTAAAAAAAAAAAAACTTGAAGATGAAAAAAACTTTTTTTTGTACTATTTTAAAACTTTATTTACAATTTTAGAATTTTTACAAGGAAAAAAGTAAAGCTAGATTTGTCACATAGAAATCATAAACCTAACCTAAAATCCCTTGCCAATGGCAAAAAAACAGCAATAGATAAAACAGCATGCAGAACATAATGATAAATTAAATATTGGCTTATGAAAATATAGATATTTTAAAAAAAAGATATAATATGATTTGTAGAAATCCACTATAAATTCGAGACTTGGGAGACTTGCTTTTAGCATTTCGCCTAGAAGCATAATTAATAAAAACAAAAATTGAAAAACAACAGGAAAATTACTTTAACTCAGCATTATGTCCAAGAATTCTGGCACTGGCTGATGGTACACACATGCAGGATAATCTGGATTCCTGCAAGAGCAAAAACAGACGACTGAAAAGATATGATGAATTATGTGAGTTATCTGATTAAAAATGCCATGATTATAGCATATTTTATTTTAGTGTTTTATCTTGGAATCTCTTCCTGGAGGTTATTTTTTTTATTACAAATTATTTTATCTACTTCTCTTTGACTGTTTATGAATCTAGATTTTCAGTGCAAACCACTTTTCTATTATATAAAAACATTTTTTTTTGCAAATGTCTTTTTTCCATCGTTAGTAGTGAGAACTTATCATCAAGATAAATCCTAATATCTCAGTACCCTCAGCTCCAGTGAGTGTTCTTGCGCACTTGTGCAGAAATCTTTACAGTAGTGCACAGAGCCTGTATGACTTATTATTATGGCACTAATATATGTGTTGTGGTAGGACGACTCGCTCGGTCACTTCCGGAAGTAGACTCAGGAACCCGGGTTTTCTTTGCAGGCTTTATTAGCAGCATAAAGCTCTGCACTCCAGCAAAATAAATACAGCCTTACTTGGCTAAACCACAAAAACAAAAGATAAACTATAGCACAGTCCATATATGTGTGTGTGGGTCGCACACACAGGTTATGTCCAGCCTTCAGCTCCCTCCTGGCTGTCCAGTCTGGAGACCTTGCCTCTCCAAACACAACTCAAAGAAAAAAAAACAGGGTTGAACATTTAAACGATGCTCAGCCACACCCTGAGGTGAAGGTATCAGGAATGACATCCCTCCCATCACTATGTCATTCCCCTAAAACCACGCCCTTTAAGTGAGTTAACCCACCAGCATATAACATGCTGCCAGAAAGTCCATTGGTTTCAGTTCACACAGGCCAGCAAACCTGTGCGACACATACCTCCCCTCATATATCATACCAGTGACTCTGTCACAGTGTATAGAGACATAATCTCCCTAAGAAGTATTGCATCCATGGGAGAATAGTTCCATACAAATGGATTCAAATGGAGCACGCTACATTTTTTCATACAGAATATAACAGTAAGAAACTTTACATGTCTCCATATGAAATTGGAGTCTCATATACAATGGGGGAAATAAGTATTTTATCCCTTGCTGTTTTTGTAAGTTTGCCCACTGACAAAGACATGAACAGTCTATAATTTTAAGGGTAGGTTAATTTTAACACTGAGAGCTAGAATATCCCCAAAAAATCAAGAAAATCACATTGTATAAATTAGATAAATGTTTTTGCATTTTTGCAGTGAGAAATAAGTATTTGATCACCTACAAAACATTATGAGTTCTGGCTCCTACAAACCAGTTAGATGCTCCTTATCAACTCGTTACCTGCATTAAAGACAGCTGTCTTACATAGTCACCTGTATAAAAGACTCCTGTCCACAGACTCAATTAATCAGTCAGACCCTAACCTCTACAACATGGGCAAGACCAAAGAGCTTACGCCTTAAAGGTTTAAAATCCTGCAGTGCCCGCAAGGTCCCCCTGCTTAAGAAGGCACATGTGCAGGCCCGTCTGAAGTTTGCCAATGAACACCTGGATGATTCTGTGAGTTATTGGGAGAAGGTGCTGAGTTCAGACGAGACAAAAATTTAGCTCTTTGGCATTAACTCAACTCGCCGTGTTTGGAGGAAGAAGAAGGATGAGTACAACCCTAGGAACATCGTCCCAACCGTGAAGCATGGTGGGGGAAACATTATACTTTGGGGTGCTGTTCTGCAAAGGGGACATGATGACTGCACCGTACTGAAGGGAAGATGGATGGGGTTATGTATCGCGAGATTTTGTCAACAACCTCCTTCTCTCAGTAAGAGCATTGAAGATGGGTCATGGCTGGGTCTTCCAGCAAGACAATTACCCAAAACATACAGCCAAGGCAACAAAGGGGTGGCTCAAAAAGAAGCACATTAAGGTCATGGAGTGGCCTAGTAAGTCTCCAGACATTAATCCCATAGAAAACTTATGGAGGGAGTTGAAGCTTCGAGTTGCCAAGCGACAGTCTCAAAATCTTAATGATTTAGAGATGATCTGCAAAGAGGAGTGGACCAAAATTTCTCCTGACATGTGCGCAAACCTCATCATCAACTATAAAAAACATCTGACTGCTGCGCTTCTCACTACAAAATGCAAAAAACTTTATCTAATTCATACAATGTGATTTTCTTAATTTTTTGGGGATATTCTATCTCTCAATGTTAAAATGAATCTACCCTTAAAATTATAGACTGTTCATGTCTTTGTCAGTGGGCAAACTTACAAAAACAGCAAGGGATCAAATACTTATTTCCCCCACTGTACGTCTATGAAATTCCAAATATGGCTCCATACAAAACTGTCATCTACTGTCTATGAACCCTTACATGGTAGATGAGGTGGAGGCAGAGTTGCCAACTGTCCAGAAATTCTAGGACAGTGCGTAAAAATAGGAGACTTTTTTTCTCTGTCTGTATAAAAAAATGAAAGTGTAGGTCATCAAACCTTTGAGCCTAAGCAATGTGGTCGGCTTCTCTGTCCGCCGAGCCACAGCTGATACACCTTTTCTCTGGGTGTTTAGTTTCCGTTATCCTTACTTCAGTCTTTCTAGGTTAACAAGTGTTTTCATTTACTCATTTGTCTGCCCTATCACCTTTCGAGTGTGGCTTAATATACTTTCCCCCTGCTAGTATTTCCTGCTGGTGATAGACTATTATAACAATGAAGTGGGCTAAATTTTTAAACAAAATTTTTACAATGCATTTACTTTGTGAGGTAGACAATTGTGTTTAAATTTATGGACTGTGTATATTTTTCTTTTGTCTTAAAAAATGGCTTGCCTGTGTCTCACAAGCCTTAGTTTCAGTATTTTACTTAGTAGCCAAATTACAACAAAGAGGTATTAAACTGTCCTCCTTGTTTACAGTGTGACGAATAAAAAAACTCTACTTTTAAGCTGCTATTACTACAGTATATCAAAGATCAAAAAATCCACAGTCACACTGACTATACAGGTGCAGCACCTCCCTATATTACTTGATTTTTTGGATTATTATTCACAGACTGAGACTACCACTCAGATTTTGAATCTGCTTCAGCACTACAGTAGTTCATCACAATCAGATTTAGGCCCTTTTCTATTGCTACATGGTATAAGCTGTGTGCTCTGTCCACTTATCTCTTATCTTGCAGCACAGTGGCTCAATGGTTAACACTGTTGCTTTGCAGTGCTGGGGTCTTGAGTTCAAATACCACCTAGGAAAACATTTGGAAGGAGTTTGTAGGTTCTCCCTGTGTTTGCATGGGTTTCCTCCGGGCACTCCAGTTTACTACCATCCTTCAAAGACATACTGATTTAGGGAATTTAGATTGTGAGCCCCAATGATGATAATGTCTGTAAAGCGCCGTGGAATATGATTTTGCTGTATAAGCAAAGCTTAATGATAATGTCTCTGGGCTGTAAAAACCTAAAATGGCACTGCTTGGCTGGTTGTCATTTTTTTTAGTGCCTGTGATAGTCCCCAGTGATTGACTGTGCTAGATCATGTGATGTGATAGCTGCAAGGCATTATGGTGAAGCCCATGCAGCCTTTCCTGATGTTATTAGCCCAATCTCTGAATTTTCTGCAGTTTGCGAAATAGTGTTGGGCATTTTTTTCTACGATTCTCGTAAACTAGGACACAAATTGTTAGAATTTTTGGGGACCTGTGAATTTGGCGAAATTTGACTCAACGTCAATCCTCAATGGATTGATCCATTTATCTCTAATGAACATCCCTTTTTGTAAAGGTTATAAATAAAATATTGTGAAAACTTCTTGTAGGAACATCTTAAAATTTCATAATTTTTATGCATTCTTTCTCCTTTTGAAACTTTATAGACGAATTAAAATTATAATGTTTGAGTTAAAAAAAAAAACCATCATATGTAACTGCCTTTCATAATCATATGGGTGAAATTCCTCAAATTCTTTTATATAGGGATTCATGAGAAATTAGTTAAATGCCTTTGAAGTCTTTCTTCCTACTTGGAGCTTTTATTGAGTGTTCTTTAATCTTAAACTATTAACCAAGTATTTTGTTAACAATAATTCATAATTTGAGTTTGTGACATCACGGTTGAAGAACGAGCAGATCCAGGCTTATACTTCTCCTGTCTGAATTTGTGTAAGTACCTCATTGTACTGGAATGTTCAAAGCAGAAATGTAAACAACTTAATTCTTTCCTCATCACCACAAAACATCTGGCTAAAACTACATTCAAAGGCTCACTTTCATGCTTAACATTTATTTTTATTGTAATAAGAACCATACAAACTTCACATCATGAGATGATTGTAGATTTAGTGTTTCTCTAACTTGGATGACACAACAGAATATTTTTTTCTATGCATTACATAGATTGCAGAGTTGCTAACTATCTAGAAATTCCTGGACAGTTCCTAACAATAGGGCACTTTTTTACCTGTAGACAAAAAATATTGAGGAGTCCGTGATTTTTTTGAGGCTGAAGAAACTTATGATTTCCTTTACAGTAATTATCATCAATTTGCAGTTAACAGTGAAATCAGCTGATGTTTTTTCATCATAATTATGGGCTGTAGACATCACTTATAATCATATTGATTTATTATGGATTTCCAAGGTAGCCATTAAAAATATTGTCTATCCGTGAGTCTTTGATAAACTGTCCAGAAAAAAATAAAAAGTCAAGTTGGCAACCCTACTAGATTGGTCTCGACTCTCTAGAAATAGAAACAATTCAGCGATCATTACTGCAGATCAGGTTGTATTTAAGAAAATAGGAGCTGATCTGAAGTTCTTGTTCTACTGTTCAGCTCATTTTGAAGGGAATCTGTCAACAGGTTTTATACCTCACCTGAGAGCAGCATAATGTAGGAAAAGAGACCCTGATTCCAATGATGTATCAATTAGTTTACTGGATGCAGCAGTTGTGCCACAAACAGAGTTTTTAGATATAGCAGAGCTCAAAAGCTGCCTCTGCCCACACCACAGATATCTGTTTACATTGTCTATTGATAGTGAGCTGCTTACCAGAGGAGGGGGCTTGGACAGACTAGGGCTCACGTAAGCTGTAGTCCAGGCAGCGATAATCTCCTGGAGATAAGATATTCGTTGTATAGAAACAACTTCACGCAGCCTGGTAAGTGACACATCCCTGAAATCTGTGCCTCAGCCCCTACCTCATGCTACCCTCGGATTACATAGCAAAAACCTGCTGATAGATTCCCTTAAATGTTTACATTCAGCCACCAGAGCAAATAACAGCTGATATATCGGGTTCTCTGTGTTGTACCTCCAGAATCTGATATTAATGAGTTATTCTATAAATAAGTCATTAATATTATAAGCCCAGTCAACATGTTCCTGATTAATCACTTATTAATGTACTGTCTGCAGCTCAAATACCTCTGTAAATCAGTTTCACAAGCAGTCACATGACTATCTTCTGCTTCTAAGCTATCCTATATTTTGAAAATATTTCCCCTCTCCCTTTCCCTGTAGTACTAGACATCATGCATCTCATGTCTCTTTTCTCCCTTACTTCCTGTATCCCCTCCCGCCAGACTTCTGGATGTATCATGTTTCACATGCTGGGCAGTATATCCAGTAGTGCAAGTAGCAGATATGTATTGTTTGTTATTACATAGCTACCTTACATCTTGTAATATATGGGCATACAGACAGCTGTAAATGGAGGCAATATCTGCGGGAAAAGACAAGAATGATAGGCAACAAATTATTTCTTTTAGTAATCCTTCCCACAGCTCAGCCTGTCAAATTGAAAGCAACAGTAATTTGCAGAGCTAAGTAACAACATTAAAATAAATAAAAGAAAACAGACACAATTGCTGAGCTATGGTGAACTGGTGAATATTCAGACACATATGTGTATTTTCTGCATTTTCCCTAATCTCTGATAACCTTTTTTAGATTGATTCTAAAGTAATATTGTGGATACTGTAGGTTTTGACCTTCTGCCTCATTGGTTTTCATCCATCTTACTCTTCTGGTCCTGATCTGTAGTTTCAATTCTGGTGCAACTTCTCCTTAGTCTCTCAGCTCTGATTGTAGTTCTAACTTTTTACTTGCATTTACACTGAAAGGTTATCATGAATATTCATTTCGCGATACTCTGTCAGTTTAAACAGGCGGCCAATCATCCAATGAACGAGGAAAATACTCGTTCTTAGGCCATGTGCCCACGTAGCGTTTTTGTAGCGTTTTTGCGGCGTTTTTACGGCTGCGAAAACGCTTGTAAAACAGTCTGCCATGCAAAGCAATGTGAATTCAGATGTGTTGTGCACATGATGCGCTAATTTGCGCGCCAAATTCGCATTGCGTTACAAAACGCAGCATGACCATTTCTACCGCGATTACGCTGCAAATTCGCAGCCATTGAGGAACATTGAAACGCAGCAAACCCACAGGTATATGTGGATTTGCTGCGTTTCAATTAAATTCAATGGCCGTGAATTTGCAGCGTAATCACGGTGCGTGTGGTACCCGGGATGAAGAGGAGACTACAACTCCTCTTTATCCCGACTACCACGCGGTGAAAAAAAGAAATAAAAAAGTTAAAAATAAACAAAACCTGTATATTCACCTCTCCGGCGGCCCCCAGTCTGCTCCCGGCCACGTCCTCTCTCCTCTGCGTCCCGCGATGTACTGTCAGGACCTGCGGTGACGTCATTTAGTCACCTGATGGTCACGCGACCGCTGACGTCGGTGGTCAGGTGATGGTCGCGTGGTTGCATGGATTTATATTGTGTGACCAACTTGTCAAGCACTTTTCCAAGTGATGCTCAAAATCGCTTGGAAAACTGCTTGAAAAAACACATGCGAAAACGCATGTAAAAACGCTGAAAAAACTCTTCTCTCTGGCAGAAAAAACGCATGCGTTTTTTTCTGACAGAGAGAGAGGCAAAAACACTCTGCATCAAATCTGCTACATGGGCACATAGCCTTAGGGTGAAATGATCTTTTGTTCTTTTGTTCTTGGCATGAGCATTGCCCTGTGTCAACAGGACTCGTGCAGCTGAGAACAATGGATGTCTATGCACACTGAGTGATCCAAAACAAATTGCTCAGTGTGCATCAATCATCATGGTCTGGCTGTGTAAATAGGCTAGTAAACTATCGCAGATCAGCGGTCATTTTGTTATACCTCTCGGCCCTTATAAACAGACCTTTAGTCTACCTATTGATACATGTCTCATTGTATCCACATTCCACATACTGCCGGCTAACATTTGCAGTTTGAGTTCAACTGTCATTTGCTCCTGAGTTGGCCAGTAGTTACTAGTGTTGAACGAATTTGTTCGGCAAATTTTCAAAAGTTTCAAATTCAGCATGAATATGGCACATACGGATCCGTGATCGCAAAGGCGAGCATATTTTCTTAAAATGGGAAAAGTTTGACGAATTTGCGCTGGACCGCGAATACAGGGCAACCACGGCATTTTGAACAGTTTTGTTAGCATAGTGCAAGTGTGTGATGAGCGGTGACGTGCCACGTGAGTGTGGGGGCTGTGGAGAGCTTAGAACAGGTCAGATCAGCGGCGCACTGTTTTTTGTTTTTTTTTCCTGTGGGCAGTAACTTTAACTGAGGAAAGCGCGGCCAGTCAATCATAACGCAGGAAGCATCTACACTGTCCAGACATAAGGGCCTCTGCAGTTAGCTGCAGAAATCACATGTCCTCTCAATATAAAAAGCGGCCATGTTCCCTCAGTGCCATTATATCCATGTCACTGCTGGAGACAGACGCAGCTCAGTGTTCTCCTGTGTAATGAGAGATATTAGCTAGATAGATGGGCGCTTGTGTGGTAGTCAGAGTTCTTGTGCAAGTACTGAGATTCTGACAGAAACATGCCCATGCCATACAATAGTGCTGTGCACTGCTGGTATAGAGCTCCATGTCTCAGCATACAGTACAGACCAAAAGTTTGGACACACCTTCTCATTTAAAGATTTTTCTGTATTTTCATGACTATGAAAATTGTACATTCACACTGAAGGCATCAAAACTATGAATTAACACATGTGGAATTATATACTTAACAAAAAAGTGTGAAACAACTGAAAATATGTCTTACATTCTAGGTTCTTCAAAGTAGCCACCTTTTGCTTTGATGACTGCTTTGCACACTCTTGGCATTTTCTTGATGAGCTTCCAGAGGTAGTCACCGGAAATGGTCTTCCAACAATCTTGAAGGAGTTCCCAGAGATGCTTAGCACTTGTTGGCCCTTTGCCTTCAATCTGTGGTCCAGCTCACCCCAAACCATCTCGATTGGGTTCAGGTCTGATGACTAGGGAGGCCAGGTCATCTGGCGTAGCACCCCATCATTCTTCTTCTTGTTCAAATAGCCCTTACACAGCCTGGAGGTGTGTTTGGGGTCATTGTCCTGTTGAAAAATAAATGATGGTCCAACTAAACGCAAATCGGATGGAATAGCATGCTGCTGCAAGATGCTGTGGTAGCCATGCTGGTTCAGTATGCCTTCAATTTTGAATAAATCCCCAACAGTGTCACCAGCAAAGCACCCCACACCATCACACCTCCTCCTCCATGCTTCACGGTGGGAACCAGGCACCTAGAGTCCATCTGTTCACCTTTTCTGCGTCACACAAAGACACGGTGGTTGGAACCAAAGATCTCAAATTTGGACTCATCAGACCAAAGCACAGATTTCCACTGGTCTAATGTCCATTCCTTGTGTTTTTTAGCCCACACAAGTCTCTTCTGCTTGTTGCCTGTCCTTAGCAGTGGTTTCCTAGCAGCTATTTTACCATGAAGGCCAGCTGCACAAAGTCTCCTCTTAACAGTTGTTGTAGAGATGTGTCTGCTGCTAGAACTCTGTGTGGCATTAACCTGGTCTCTAATCTGAGCTGCTGTTAACCTGCGATTTCTGAGGCTGGTGACATGGATAAACTTATCCTCAGAAGCAGAGGTGACTCTTGGTCTTCCTTTCCTGGGGCGGTCCTCATGTGAGCCAGTTTCTTTGTAGCGCTTGATGGTATTTGCAACTGCACTTGGGGACACTTTCAAAGTTTTCCCAATTTTTCGGACAGACTGACCTTCATTTCTTAAAGTAATGAATGCCACTCGTTTTTCTTTACTTAGTTGCTTTTTTCTTGCCATAATACAAATTCTAACAGTCTATTCAGTAGGACTATCAGCTGTGTATCCACCAGACTTCTGCACAACACAACTGATGGTCCCAACCCCATTTATAAGACAAGAAATCCCACTTATTAAACCTGACAGGGCACACCTGTGAAGTGAAAACCATTTCTGGTGACTACCTCTTGAAGCTCATCAAGAGAATGCCAAGAGTGTGCAAAGCAGTCATCAAAGCAAAAGGTGGCTACTTTGAAGAACCAAGAATATAAGACATATTTTCAGTTGTTTCACACTTTTTTTTTAAGTATATAATTCCACATGTGTTAATTCATAGTTTTGATGCCTTCAGTGTGAATGTACCATTTTCATAGTCATGAAAATACAGAAAAATCTTTAAATGAGAAGGTGTGTCCAAACTTTTGGTCTGTACTGTACCTTTAGGCTGCGTGCCCACTATGCATTTTTCAAGCGTTTTTGCCGCTGAATTTACGCAGCGAAAATGCTTAAAAAATGCTTGGTAATACGTGCCCCATGGTCCCCAATGATAATCTGCATGTGCTGTGCACATGCTGTGGAAATTTCCGCTGCGGTTTATCATTGCAGAAAAATACGCAGCATGTCCATTAATTTTGCGGACACGCAGTGTAATTGCCGCCATTGACACAGTGTAATCGCTGCCATTGACTTGCATTGAAACGCATATTATCTGTGTCAACACATTTGCACACACGGATAATATATGTTTCTATGTGTGGATGGTACACGGGTCTGGAGAAGAGGAGACTCTCCTCCAGACTCGGGTACCATAGAACCTGTTAAAAAAATAATTTAAAATAAAAAATAAAGATTATACTTACCTTCCGATGTCCCCCGGTGTTTTCTCTGCGCCGTCCGGTCTGTTGTATGGGTCGCGGTGGTGTGAGTACCTGCCATGACATCATTGAGTCATGTGACGTCGGCGGTCACGTGACCTGTCACATGACTCAATGACGTCATCGCAGGTCCTTTCACACCACCGCGACCCATACAACAGACTGGACGGAGCGGAGAAAACGCCGGGGGACATCGGAAGGTAAGTATAATCTTTATTTTTTATTTTTTACCATTCTTATTCTTTTTTTTTTAACTATTACTTGGTCACACTATATAAATCCATGCCGGTTGCATGGATTTATATAGTGTGACTAAGTTGTCAAGCACTTTTCCAAGTGATGCTAAAATCGCTTGGAAAGGCGCTTGATAACCTGCTGCAGAAATGCATGCAAAAACGCTTGTAAAATCCTCATGCGTTTTTCCTGCCAGGGAGAAGCGGAAAAAATATGCAGCATTTCTGCATCGTGGGCACTTAGCCTGAATCTTTTTTTGCACTTGCTAATGTGATCAAGCAAGCACAGCGCACCTTTTCATTTAGTGGGGTTGAAATTGCAGAGCACAAAATCTGTTTTTCTTTCTGTTATTGTGATATTGAAAGCTGTGTGCACTAAAGTTTTTTTAGTGTCAGATACTATTTTAGTGGAGTTGAACTTCAGATGGTTTCAGAGTAAAAAAATACATTTTTTTCTCTTGCTATGCCCAGTCCAAAAAATATTTTTTCCTTTGCCAAAAGTCATACAGTGCTATAAGCCAGCTACTACGTCAGTGGCGGTCAAATTCAGCTTGTACACACAGTCAAACCTATATATATTTTTGGTTGGCAGGCAGAGTCCACCAAAGGTTTTTTACTGTGGCAAAGTTGATTCAGTCTGCTAAAAGGCAGATCCTATTTTAGTGACGTTGAACTTTTCCTGGTTTCACAGTAAAAAAAAACACTTCTCTTACTAGGCCCAGTCCAAAAAATATTTTTTCCTGTGCCAAAAGCCATACAGTGCTATAAGCCAGCTACTACGTCAGTGGCGGTCAAATTCAGCTTGTACGCACAGTCAAACCTATATCTATTTTTGGTTGGCAGGCAGAGTCCACCAAAGGTTTTTTACTGTTTCAAAGTTGATCCAGTCTGCTAAAAGGCAGATCCTATTTTAGTGGCGTTGAACTTCCTGTGCCAAAAGTCATGCAGTGCTATAAGCCAGCTACTATGTCAGTGGCGGTCAAAGTCAGCTGGACGCAGAGCTTATGCAGAGTAAAGTGATACAGCTGGATAGATCTGAGTTTGAAATATTTTGGAGCATATATTCTATGTCATACTGGCCTCATCCACATTAAAAAAAAAAAAATTCTTCTGTTCCTAAAGTAATTCAGCAGTGGACATCTCAGTTTAAAATTGTTTGGAGAATATCTCATAGGTATTATCAGCCTCATGCACACTAACAAATTTATTTTGTCTGTTAGTAACATTATACAGCAGGCCATATCTTACCTTGTTATTTAGTGTCGCTGAAATTCAGGTGTGTGCTGAGCTATTGCACAGGAAAAAAACATATTTTTCTTTAGTTAATTGCGTGCTCCTACCACTGTATCTGACCAACATGAGTGGGAAAAAGAGAGGGCGTGGTGGAAGGGGGAATAGGCTTGGTGTTCAAGGTGTACGTGTGGTATGTGGTAATGTTAGTGAAAGCACTAGTGAACCAACACAAACAGGTCCTATCCAAAGACAACTGACAACTGTTAGTGGATGGCCTACTGCACTCCCTTCCTTTGGCAGCCGCACAGCGATACGCCTTGTTGATAAGGCCCAGAAAGAGCAGGTGCTCCAGTGGATGGCAAGCTCTGCTTCCAGTGGCCTCTCCTCTTCTTCCTCCACCTCAACATCACACCCAGTACAGTCCACAGAGTTGGCACCCCAATTACCCATGCTTCCCCCCGCGTCACAACTGGCCAATTGCCCAACTGACTGTAGCGAACCACAGATGGGCGAGTCTGTAGAACTCTTCACCCATTCTACACCATGGGCATCAGAAGTGTACTCCAGTCACAGAGTCAAGGGGAGGAAAGCATCTGCACCGATGCCCAAATTTTTTTTAGCTTGGGTTCGAGACAGGACGAAGTAGGGTCCGAGCAGTTTCCTGACCCTTGTCACCAGACATTAACCGCAGGGGAGAGCGGTGATCCCGATGAGATTCAGATACCTCAGGCTCATGCCTACTGTACTGTGCTGTCAGGGCAACAGGAGGAGAGGGGTCACTCTGAGGGCGAGGAATGGGATAACACATTGGATGATGATGAGGTTGAAGATCCTACTTGGTGTGAACCCAGAGTCACGCAGCCGAGTAGATCATCTGAGGATGTGGAGGAGGAAGACGAGGAGGTTACATTTTGCCCTATGGCGCAGACACGGAGTAATGCAAGCACGAGGAGCACTGCATCCTTAGCCACAACCGTGGCCATGGCCAGCAGTGGTCACGGGTCTGCAGCTTTCAGGGGCAGCAAGGGTTGCCTAGCATGGGCCTTTTTTGTCACTGCAAAGGATGAGCCAACTCACGTTATCTGCAAATTTTGCAATAAAAAACTCAGTAGAGGGAAAAACTGCAATAATTTGACTACTACATTTATGAGCATTCACATGCTCAAACAACATTCTTTACGGTGGGAATCTTACAGCGTTGAAATGCGGACCAGTGCACCTCAACAACCATCAGCTGTCCCATCAAATGCATCCGCTGCTTCTTCCTCCGCCTCTGTTACCGTGCTAAGTAGTGTCACACAGGTCTCCCACCGCAGAAACTCCGGTTCTTTACCCACTCCAGTCAGGCTGAGTGACAGCCCATCAGCTGTAATGGAAGCGGACACGCCTGCTGTGTTTGTTTCACTGAGCACACCGCATGTTTCTCAATCCACCGTAACATCTGCACCTCACTCACACTCCACAATTTTTTCAGGTTCATCATACTCCACCCTCTCTCAGCACCTTAGCCAGCCCTCGGTCCCGCAGTTATGGTCACGTAAAAGATTTTTTCATCCTACGCATGACAAAGCTAAGAGGTTGAACTCCACCATCTCCAATCTGTTGGCCACGGAAATGCTACCTTTCCGCCTGGTAGATACAGACGGTTTCCGAAAACTGATGGCCGTCGCAGTCCCCCAGTACCATTTGCCCAGTCGCCATTACTTCTCTAAGAAAGCTGTACCTGCGCTACACCAGCATGTCGCAGACAACATCACCCATTCCTTGTTTAAAACTACGTGTGCCACTGTGCATTTCACCACAGACACCTGGACCAGTAAGCATGGCCAAGGGCGTTACATCTCGCTGACTGGGCACTGGGTGACTCTGGTGGCTGTGGGGGCAGGTGGGGAAGGGGCTGCTCCACAAATCTTGGAATTCCCAAGGCTTGCAGAAGAAACCTCTGCGTTTCCCACTTCCTCGCTGCTTTTGCGTCCTCCACCTCTTCTAGGGCCTCCACCTGCGCACTCAACCTCTGCCTTAATGAGACACGCATTCCAAGGGTGCTGAGCGAATACACATCACCTCCGTACTGCACAGTCAGGGCTCATCGTAATCAGGCAGTCTTCAAATTAATATGCCATGGAGATCGCTGTCGTACAGGTGAAGAGTTGTGGGCAGCTCTCCAGGCTTAGTTTGAGCAATGGCTGTCTCTGCTGAACTTAGAGCCAGGGAAGGCCGTGTGCGATAACGGTGTGAATCTGTTAGCGGCCCTAGGCTAAGGCAAGCTCGCACACGTGCCTTGCATGGCTCACATCCTCAACCTGGTGGTACAGCAATTTCTCCGCCACTATCCTGGCTTGGATGAGCTGCTTCACAAAGTACGGAAGCTGTGTGCTCTCTTCTGCCATTCGCACCCCTCATGTCATCGACTTGCATCGATACAGAGGTCTTTGTTTGTGCCAGTTAACAGTTTGATCTGCGATGTGCCAACGCGGTGGAATTCCACTCTACACATGTTGCAGCGTTTGTGCCAGCAACAACGAGTTCTGACGCAGTATGTCATGATGTATAGCTTGGGGCAACGCAGTATGGACTTGGGGCATATCACGTTTGTGGAGTGGGAACAGATTAAGGACCTCTGCACCCTTCTGCACGGTTTTGAAATGGCTACTAAACTGGTTAGCGCTGACGATGCCGTCATCAGCATCACTATTCCGGTCATATACATGCTGGAGCAAACTTTGAATAACCTTCGGCAGGAGGTGGTGGCCCCAGAAGAAAAGGAGGATGCGGAAGGGATACCAATGTCTCAAATTTCCAGACTGTCGTCACACAGGCGGATGCCAAGTGATGGTGGATTACAGCGATCAAGGGGGTTGGTGATACCAGGCAAACTGTTAGTGAAGGTGCTAGAGCCGAGGAACTAATGGAGGAGGAAGAGGTGATGGGCGAGCAGCTGTCAGAGGATGAAGAGGATAATCATCCCCTCTCATTTGAATGTGGTTGGCAGGAGGGGACGGAGGAAACAAACATCAGCCCGCTTATGTTGGAGTATCGAAACAAGCTTTTATGCAACCTTAATAGAGGTTTTCCCCAAAGATAACAGTGAGGCACACAGTGTGCATCGTAGCTCTAGTCTTTCAACCTCCGGCACATCAGTTTGTCAACGCCAAAACATTAGCACCAGCAGCAGAGTAAGTGGCAGATGCAATTTCTGGGAGTCCTTTCACACATTTGTTGCATCAGCTCGTGCACCAGCACAACAGCGTACAAGTCTGACACGTGGTGAACGACTGGAGAGGATGGTGTAGGAGTATCTAAAGCTTAATATGAATACCATCAGGGAGGATTTCGACCCTTTTAAATTTTGGTCTTCTAAAATGGATGAATGGCCTGAGCTCGCCTCTCATGCCTTGGAGGTTTTATCATGCCTGGCAGTTCTCTCTGAATGTGTCTTCAGCGCTGCTGGTAGTGTCTTGACGGATAAGCGCACCCAGCTGTCCCCTGAAAGTGTAGACCGCCTAACTTTCATCAAGATGAACAAGTCATGGATCTCCAAGGACTTTTGCACCCCAATTGCAGACAGTACAGAGTAGGCAATGTTGTCTTTTTGAGTGTGCTGCATTGATCTCTTGAAATTGCAGTCTGTGATATGGCTTCTGTGCCTGCTCTTGCTGCTGTTGCTGCAGGTTTTAGGCCCTAATTTTGGGAAATGTGGAGAATTCTGATTGTGTCTTCATCCATTGGGTTGGCTGTCGTGGGACAGGTTTGGGTCTGCATTAAGCTACTTGTAGTCTGATGACATTGATGCCACTTCGGTGGTGTTAGGCCCTCATTTAGGGCAATGTGAACACTCCTGGTTAGGTCTCCATCTCCTGGGTTGGCTGTACTGGAAGAGGAGTGGGTCTTATTTACACTTTTTCTACTGTAGTGAAATTGATTAGACATTGCTAGTGTCTGCCACAAATTTTTTGAAATGTGGGGAATCCTGATTGGGTCTCCCTCTATTGGGTTGGCTGTAGTGGAACCTTCCTGTTCTGCAGTCTAAGTTGTTTAAGGTTGTGAACCAGTCCTTGCTGCACTCCTGATACAGACTCTTCCTGCTGCACTCCTGATACAGACTCTGTCTGCTGCACTCTGATACAGACTCTGCCTGCTGTACTCTGATACAGACTCTGCCTGCTGTACTCTGATACAGACTCTGCCTGCTGCACTCCTGATACAGACTCTGCCTGCTGCACTCCTGATACAGACTCTGCCTGCTGCACTCCTGATACAGACTCTGCCTGCTGCAATCTGATACAGACTCTGCCTGCTGCACTCTGTTACAGACTCTACCTGTTGCACTCTGTTACAGACTCTGCCTGCTGCACTCTGTTACAGACTCTGCCTGCTGCACTCTTGATACAGACTCTGCCTGCTGCACTCCTGATACAGACTCTGCCTGCTGCACTCTGATACAGACTCTGTCTGCTGCACTCCTGATACAAACTCTGCCTGCTGCACTCTGATACAGACTCTGTCTGCTGCACCACCTAGTCTGTCCTACTGGGTCCAGCTGCCGCACGTCTGTTGGTCTGTCCTGGAGTGGCACCTGGAGTTCATCGGGAGCCAAGTCTAACCTCACCATCAGAGGCTTTAGTGAACAGTCCGGTGCTCGCTTAGTCATGCCCCTCCAGGCTCTCCGGGGTCCGTGGCACAGTGGTTCCACAAACCACGTCCGTGACAGTGCGCCCTCGCAGGCAGGGTCCTCTCTCTTGTTGTACCAGTCGGTGACCCCTTTTGACATGTAAAGCGCAACTGAATAAATGTCGCTGTCACAGTAATAATAATTATAGCACTTGTACTCTTGGTCAATTGATGGCACTTCCCTGGTTTCTACACCTAATTTGTTGTGTTTTAGCAGCTTTTGGTCCTGTTTCTAGGTGTTGTCTATGCATTTTTTTGGTCCCCCCATTGACTCCTATGGGATTCGGAAAAGTTCGACGAACATTCGGCGAATATCAATTTTTTCGGTGAACTTTTCCGAACCGAACATTGAAATGTTCGCTCATGCCTAGTAGGTACCTCTTTTATGATCTTGGAATATCAGCTGATTATTACATTGCGGCTATGTTTACTATATAAACGAATGTGACCCCAATCTGAATTATGTGCCAGCAGGGTGTGAGTGGAGGTAATAGTGTGACTGTAAACAATAAACAAGATGGCTGTTGGCTGAATGATGCCATCTTGGCCAGCTTTTCCTAACAATTTTGTCTGAACGCTCCTGTATGCTCTATGAAAGGACCAGTTGTCTTGTGGTGGCTTATCTCTTGGTGAACTAAAAGATCCGAAGTCCGAAATCGACAAGCTGGATTGAAATCTCTCACGACAATAAATTGTCCAGGGCTGCCATGCACAACAGAGTATCAGCTGATAACATTGATATGTATGGGGAAGCTTCAACACTGAGTCAGTGTGAACTTTCTTGTACTGCTTTAAACAGGATAGTGCCTTATGTGTGTGTCTATGTACTCCAATACCTATTCATCCAAAAAAGACTGACCACCTTCCTCACCTCAATAAAAATAATGGATCCTTTTTAAGCATGGTATGTACAATAAAGTAAAACAATTGACATGTTAAAATAAGATATTAGCCCCATTACGTTCAATGACGGTTATAGCCCGTAATGGCCGGATGCAAGTTCCCGCACCAGGACAGGCTATCCCTGTCATGACTTTGAACTTTCACTGCGTGTAAATACTCAGTGACAGTTCAGTGCCGACAGCTGTCACAGACAGCTGATCGGTACAGGAAGAGGTGCATGGACCCATGCCGGCGGTCCCCACACCCAGATCAGCATGAAATATCAGCATCTCCTGCCCGATCAGAGCAGGAGCTCAGTGCTGCCAGTGGCTGAGCTCCTGCACTAACAGCCAGGAGCGGTGTCAGTGCCGCCCCAGGCTGTTAACCCCCTAAATGCTGCGATCACAGCATTCAAGAGGCAGGCAGGGGGATGTTATCGCGGGGGCCCAACCATTGCTATGGTGACCCAGAGTCACAGCATGGTCTCAGAAGTATTCTGCACAGGTATAATGCTAGTGCATTGCAATACATTATACCTGTGAAAAAAGTGAAAGTCCCATAGTGGGACTAAGTAAAAAAGTTTAAGTAAGAAAAGTAAAAAATTTTTTAAAAAAATCTAAAACAAAAATGTTAAAAATAATAAAAAAAATTACACTAATAAATACACATTTTTATTTAAAAAAATAAAAATAAACGAAAAAATTACACATATTGGCATCGCCGCTTCCGGAACGACCCGATCTATAAATGTGTCATACTAGTTAACCCCTTCAGTGAACGATGTAAAAAAAACAAATTAAAAAAACCCATGGGAAACTATGCTTTTTCATCATACCGCTGAAAAAAGCGGAATAAAAAAAAGACGAACGTAAATAAAAAGGGTATTGCTGAAAACATCATATTGTCCCGCAAAAATCAAGCCACAGCTCCATCAGCTGAAAAATTAAAAAGCTACAGCTCTCAGTATACAGCGATGCAAAGATAATTACTTTTTCTATAAAAGTTTTTATTATGCAAAAGCACAAAAACATAAAAAAAATGACATAAAGGAGGTATCGATATAATCTTACTGACCCGAAGAATAAAGATGCCGTATCAATTTTACCACACATATCGACATAAAAAACCCCTCAAAAAACTATTCCTGAATTGCTGTTTTTTGTTCATTCTGCCTCCAAAAAATCTGAATAGAAAGCGATCAAAAAATGTAAATTGCCCGAAAATGGTACCAATAAAAATGTCAACTTGTCCCGCAAAAAACAAGCCCTTACATGACTCTGTCGGCCAAAATATGGAAAAATTATAGCTCTGAAAATATCACTTATACCTCACAAGGAACAGCGTAAAAATACCTGCTGTTGATTTGTTCATTGTGCCTCCCAAAGATCGCAGTAAGGCTCGGCTCACATTTATCCTGCGCTCTACGCTGAGCGCTTACACCGTTACATCGAGGTTTCCATTTAAATCTCTGAAAGACGTGATTCAGATGAAACCCCCAGAGGAAGATTCCCTATAATGAAGCTGATGAAGGCAGTGTGGATGCTGACTGACCTATGATCCGGCGGTGTCCATCATTTTAGGTATGGATAAAAGTGCGGTCAGCCCCAGTTCTATGCCAAAAAGAAAAGAAGGACATCTTTGAACAGAGGCCAAACAGAGTCCAGAGTAACTCTGTTACCTCATTTCATTATAGTGAATGGATCCTTCGAGGGTTTCATCTGATTCACGTCATTCGGAGATTTAGATGGAAACCCCAAAAATAAGTGCTCAGCGTAGAGCACAGGATAAATGTGATCCCAAATGTTATGTAAAATGTTCCCAATAAAAGCATAAAAAGCCCCCACTCTAGTCCATCATCTGTAAATAGAAATATAGGGGGCTTCCATGTTACTGGTAGTACAAAGGCACTGGAAAAGCGAAATGGCTCCTCGCCCCTCCAAAAGAAATTCAGGAAATTCTGCGCTCACAAATCCAATTTCCCACCTCCCTTCTGAGCATCACAGTGTTATAAACCACATTTAGGGTCCACATGTTTGGCAGAAGTATAATTTCCAAAATGGAGTCACTGCTCTTGTAGCACTTGGGGGCTCTGTATATGGAGTTTGCAAACTATTCTACACCTGTGGTGTCAATGTGATCACTGCACCCTTAGATGAATTCATTGAGAGGTGTAGCTTGCAAAATGTGGTCAATTATGGGGGATTCTGCTGTTCTGGTACCTGAAGGGCTCTACCAATGTACATGGGATGCTCAAACCATTCCAGCAAGATTTGAACTCCAATATGGCGCTTCTGTGCCTCAAAAGTAGTTTTCGACCACACATGGGGTATTGGCAAACTCAGGAGAAATAGCACAACAAATATTGAGGTCCATTTTCTCCTGTTACGCTTGTGAAAATAAAATATTTGGGGCTAAAAGATAATTTTTGTGGAAAAAATTAGAATTTCTATTTTCACAGCTTTACATTATAAACTTTTGTGAAGCACCAAGGGGTTCAAGATGCTCACTGCACATCTAAATACATTCTTTGAGGGGTCTAGTTCCCAAAATGGGGTCACTTGTGGGGTGTTTCCACTGTTTAGGCACATCAGTGGCACTCGAAACGAGACATAGCGTCTGCTCTCGATTCCAGCCAATTTTGCATTCAAAAAGTCAAAAGGTGCTTCTTCCCTTCCGAGCCCTGCTGTGCACCCAAACAGTGGTTTTCCCTCACATATGGGGTATCAGCGTACTCAGGAGAAATTGCACAACAAATTTTGAGATGCATTTTCTCCTGTTACCCTTGTTAAAATAAAAAATGTGGGGCTAAAATGTCATTTTCGTGAAAAAAAATATTTTTTTTTATTTTCACGGTTCTACATTATAAAATTCTGTATAGCACCTGAGCGTTCAAGGTGCTCAATACACATCTAAATAAGTTCCTTGAGGGGTCTATTTACAAAAATGGGGTCACTCGTGGGGGTTTTCCACTGTTTCGGCACATCAGGGGCTCTCCAAACACAACATGGCGTCCGCTCTGGATTCCAGCCAATTTGCGCTCAAAAAGTCAAACGGTGCTCCTTCCCTTCTGAGCCCTGCCGTACACCCAAATATATGTGGTATCGGCGTACTCAGGAGAAATTGCACAACAAATTTGGGGGTCCATTTTTTCCTGATACCCTTGTGAAAATTAAAAAAAATTGGGTCTAAAGTAAAATTTGTGAAAAAAGTTAAATGTTCATGTTTTCCTTCGGCATTGCTTCAGTTCCTGTGAATCACCTGAAAGGTTCATAAACTTCTTGAATGTGGGTTTGAGCACCTTGAGGGGTGCAGTTTTTAGAATGGTGTCACTTTTGGGTATTTTCTGTCATATAGACCCCTCAAAGTCACTTCAAATGTGATGTGGTTTTGTAAATTTTGTTGGAAAAATGAGAAATCGCTGGTCAACTTTTAACCCTTATAACTTCCTAACAAAAAAAATATGTTTCAAAAATTTTGCTGATGTAAAGTAAACATGTGTGAAATGTTATTTATTAACTATTTTGTGTGACACATCGCTCTGATTTAAGGCCATAAAAATTCAAAGTTTGAAAATTGTGAAATTTTCACAATTTTGGCCAAATTTCTTATCAAAAAACTTTTACCACTATCATGAAGTACAATATGTCACAAAAAAACAATCTCAGCGGGATCCGTTGAAGCTTTCCAGAGTTAGTACCTCATAAAGGGACAGTGGTCAAATTTTAAAAATGAGGCCTGGTCATTCACCTACAAAGTCGCTCAGTCCTGAAGGGGTTAACAGAGCTGCAGACATGTCACCCTTTAAAGGGGTGGTCCGAACTAACACTGATTTTAATCCTAAATTTTTGTCTGTTTAATATAATAAACTGATTGCTTTGTTAATACACTTTAACTGAAAAGTCTGTATCATTCCATCTCTATTCTCTCTCTAACTGCTTTTTTTTCTACTACTGGTTTGAAGACATTTTGTTTGAGAATTCCCATTGCATGCTGGGATACTCAAATGAGATATCATCAGGGGGCAAAGGCTGAGGTCACTATCCTCAGTTCGAGCTCCCTTGTCACTGTATAATATTACTTTTAATGCACAGTGACAATGCGCTTCCTTTACCGACTCCGATGAGATGTGACCAGATGGTAAGAGAGTGCACTGTCAGTGTGCATTGTAAGGTGAAAACACAACATGCAAGAAAAGCAAAGCCAGCCCCGCTCCTGAAAGTGAGTAGCTCAGGGACTAGCCTAACCCCTTAAACAGACCTCACTGATGACCTTCTTTTCAGGGTGTAGACAGAGACTGTGACAGTGACCATGGCCCCTGGACTCCTGGTGACGTCTCATTTGAATATCATAGCATACACTGGGGATTCTCAAATGAAATGTCATCAAACAGTGTAGTAAAATATAAGCAGTTAGAGAGTAAAGAGGTAACGATGGGGACTTATTTAAGGTATATTAGAAAAACTATTAAATTATTTTATTAAACAGACAGACATTTAAAATCAATGTTAGTCTCAGAACACCTCTTTAAGGAAAGGTCTCCAAAGTTTTTTTTTATTCTTCATTGTGCTCAGATTTTATTCTAATGCACCACAGAGATGTGTTTCAACAAAGAAAAATACATTTCTATTTTTGATCTCCTATCTAGATCCAATCTATTTGAAGCACGTTTATATACACACAGTGTCAGCTATTCACTGTATATCATTTGCATAAGTCACGCAATAATCTCTCAATATCAATGCTTATATTAGGTGAAAGAAAAGACATGTTGTATACAGTAGTGCATTGTTCTCTGCTCAGAAATAGCCCTTACAACTATTTTTAAATGTGATTTCCTGCTGACAAAAAGACTGTTGTGAACTTGAGACTTTACCTAATTGCATGGAATATGTTTCCTTTGGGATAATGGTTTTCAGTATTATTCTCTGTTTTGCTGCCGGTGCTAGGTTAATGTTTAATGGATTACTAAGGGCATTTAATGTTTATACTTTCATGATTAACGTTAGTATCCTTGTAAATAATGAATAACATGGCTACAATGTTTCTGTATGGCATAATAAAAGCAGATGTGAAAGTACATTCTTTAGGGTACATATGACTTTTTTCATTGTTTTCTGCTTTCATTATTTTCCAGCCAAAGATATCAGGCAATAATTATATCAACAACACTGTGTACAAAGGGCATGCAAAACCTGCCTGAACCAGATACAGAATATTTAAAGTATTGCTGCCTATAACATATCTTGTTGCAGCCCAACCATTCATTTTTCTTTGTTTCCCATGTCCTGCCAAGAATGCAGTTGAAGCAAATTAGCAAAAACAACAGTTGCACATAATAGCATGCCCATAAAAGGTTCTATCCCAGGCAGTACATGCTGATACTTCAGTCGAATGTAGGATTCCTTTATATATATACAGTACAGACCAAAAGTTTGGACACACCTTCTCATTTAAAGATTTTTCTGTATTTTCATGACTATGAAAATTGTACATTCACACTGAAGGCATCAAAACTATGAATTAGCACATGTGGAATTATATACTTAACAAAAAAGTGTGAAACAACTGAAAATATGTCTTATATTCTAGGTTCTTCAAAGTAGCCACCTTTTGCTTTGATGACTGCTTTGCATTCTCTTGATGAGCTTCAAGAGGTAGTCACCGGAAATGGTCTTCCAACAATCTTGAAGGAGTTCCCAGAGATGCTTAGCACTTGTTGGCCCTTTTGCCTTCACTCTGCGGTCCAGCTCACCCCAAACCATCTCGATTGGGTTCAGGTCTGGTGACTGTGGAGGCCAGGTCATCTGGCGTAGCACCCCATCACTCTCCTACTTGGTCAAATAGCCCTTACACAGCCTGGAGGTGTGTTTAGGGTCATTGTCCTGTTGAAAAATAAATGATGGTCCAACTAAACGCAAATCGGATGGAATAGCATGCCGCTGCAAGATGCTGTGGTTGCCATGCTGGTTCAGTATGCCTTCAATTTTGAATAAATCCCCAACAGTGTCACCAGCAAAACACCCCCACACCATCACACCTCCTCCTCCATGCTTCACGGTGGGAACCAGGCATCTAGAGTCCACTTTTTAAATTGAAAGGAGTTTGTTATATATCCAATTTATTGATCTTATTGAAGGAAACTTCTTATACACTGACCCATATGTACTTTGCAGTGCACACCATGTTTTGGCATATACTGCACCTCTAAAATCTCGCAAATGATGATGTGTGGCAACATTTACAAGTTTTTTCAGTGTTTGCTAAATTTGACAAGTGATGAGAAAAGTAGGCATGGTCTCCTATGGAAGTATAGTTTAGGCCACATTTAGAAAAAGAGGGAGAGACAGAATTCTGACATCAAACAACTAAAAATGTTGTAAAAGTTTTATGCAACTCGGAAGTTGGCAGTTTTGGCATTCTTGGCATTTTCACACCAGACCTGTCCAGCTTTGCCAAAATGGACAGACCATGGGCAGGATGGGGCGTGGTTATACTTGTCTATCAAATTCTTTAAATTTATGCCACTTTAGTTGTCTATCATAGGTCTTAAATATACTCAGTGCACATCTCAGACGAAGGTGCACAGCATTTGAAGGAGGCTCCTAATTCATTAAGTCATGTACACCTCTTAAAGAGTTTAAGGGAATCTGTTCATAGAATCAATCCTCCTTGCCACTATTCGTTACTTGACCGAGCATCACAGTGCTCAAGATGCTCGTTACCCGGCGAGTAATTTTTGAATGTTCGGGCAGGAGCTCGAGTCCCCGCCCTGCATGTTTGGTGCATATTAGGCAGCCAATTACTCTGCAGGGATTGTGTGACAGTCACTGTAATGCTATAGCCATGTTGTTTGTGGCATTACAGTGAGTGGCTGGCCACATAGCATCATTGGGTCTATATAAGACCCGAGACCCTATGCTCGTCACAGTCTACCCTTCAGACAGGCAGAATATGGAGAGCTGCAGTTGAATGAGGGGGAGAATTGGCGGTTATTTTAAACAGAGATTCCACACAATAATTATTAATCTACTCCAGCAGTCCTTGTAAGGGCTCATTCTGAAGAATATTAATCCTGCTGATAGCACTAGTTAGGCAGAGTTTGTGTAGAGCTAGTGTAGTACAGAATAGGATCCATTGCACATTCTTTCTGCTGCTGGACCCCCTATCAATAGCCCTAGATATCAGGGCTAATAATATTCTTTTTTCTCTTGATCCTGATAATTTTGGTGAAAAGCAATATAATACACCATTTTACTGCTCCATTTGCTTGTTAGCAGCATGCAGCCAGATTTGGCTGATTTGAATATCATTGCTGTATTGTGGAAGCAGAGAAACTTGTCCATCATCTCAGGTGGTCAAATATTACTGCGGTATTAATCCTGACATCTTTTTTGCAAGCTGCAAAATATTATGCTCCATTTAAAGTGTGCTACTTCTGTGTTCAAAATATATCCACACTTGTTCGCTGACCAATAGCATCGCTATACCGGCACTGGCCAAAAGAATTGGTCATCAGACGTGATCAAATACTGCGGTATAAATCCTGTCCTCGCTATTCAACTATTCAAATCACCTTGCCAGGATGGGTCAGTGAGTTCATCGTCCATCACCTCGTATTCCATGTATGCACCCTGGGCCTCCTCCTGACTTGGTGGCAAATGTGTCTCATCATCATCATCCACCTCTTGCGACAGTAATTGCACTTTTTCACCATCACCTTCGTGTGACCATGGCTGCCCAAATATTTGGGCATCGGTACATGCTTTCTCCTCTTGCCCCGCTTGAAGCTGGCTGGGCGAGAGGCCCGAATCTATAAATGAAAAAGTGAACAGCTCTTCAGAGTGTCCAATTGTGGGATCACTTGTCCCCGGGCACTTGACATGGTGGGAGGAAGGAGGATCAGGGTGAGGAGTATGTGTGTATGGGCTGTGCATATGCTGCATGGCGCAGGCAATCTATTTCAGACAAATTTGTGTTCCAAAATTCAAATGGTGCTCCTTCCCTTCCAAGTCCTGCCATTTGCCCAAATGGAGGTTTTTGACCACATGTGGGGCCACATGATTGCGGGGCAGTGGGTGGTTGGCATGACAACCGGGGGTCTGCAAAAGACCCCCGTGCTTGTCATTACATATCTCCTATGAACGCCGACCAGTGACTGGCGTTCATAGCAGATCATGATTTTTGCTACACATAGTAGGACTGCTATATATAGCACAAGCAATTGGATGATCACAGTTTCAAGTTTCCTATGGAGAATATTAACGCAAGAAAAAAGTAGAGAAAAAAATGTTTTTAAAAATATAAAAAAAAATTAAAAAGTTCAAATCACCCCCCTTTTTCCCCATTCGAAATAAAACAATAAATAAAAAAATGCACATATTTGGTATCACTGCTTTCAGAAATGCTTGATCTATCAAAATATAAACTAAATTAATCTGATCGGTAAACTGCATAATGAGAAAACGTCAAAATTACAGGTTTTTTTTGGTGCTGCTACATTGCATTAAAATGCAATAACAGGCGATCAAAACATTGTATCTCTCCCAAAATTGTATCAATAAAAACATCAGCATAGAGCACAAAAAATAAGCCCTCACCCAGCCTCAGATCCCAAAAAATGGAGACACTACGGGTCTTGGAAAATGGCACCATTTTGTTTTCACCATCTAAATAAAAAATAACCTATACATATTTGGTATCATAATGACAGGTCAGTTTTAGCATTTAGTGAACATGGTAAAAAAAAATATAAAAAATGTGGAATTGCCCTTTTTTGCAATTTCACCGCACTTGGAATTTTTTTTCCCATTTTCCAGGACACTAGATGGTAAAATAATGGTGTCGTTCAAAAGTACAACTTGTCCTGCAAGAATCAAGCCCTCACATGGCCATATTGACAGAAAAATAAAAAAGTTATGGCTTTGGGAAGAAGGGGAGCAAAAAACGAAAACACAAAAACCAAAAATCCCAAGGTCGTGAAGGGGTTCAGACAGCTCACATTAGAAGAAGATTGTTTGCCAATTATGCCTTTTCAAAATTTATTCTACAAAGATTAACTGAGTTTCTATATGAATTATACAATAGCTACAATTGGGAAATAATTTTATTTTGAAAAGTGTTAAAAGGGTATTTCCATCACTAAGATCCTTACCCAATATGTAGTAGGTATAATAATAATAATAGCAAATACTTCCAATTAGAAATTTAGTATAGTTTTTCTGATTCACTAAGTCTCTTTCCTCGTATGCAGACATTGCAGGACCTTAGATATCCTTGGTTACGACCACTTATATAGTGACAGTTTGTTAGCTAGTTGCAAGTGGTCGTAACCATGGCCTAAGGTCCTGCAATGGCTGCACGCGTGGAAAGAGACATAGGGAATCAGAAAAACTATGTTACATTTCTAATTGGAGGTATTTGCTAATATTATTATTATACCTTCTGCATATTGGGATGGGATTTTGGAGATGGAAATACTCCTTTAATTAGAGTTGATTGAAAAGATTTGCTGGACCATGGTCTAGGAGTTCTGTAGTGTGTAGCCATCGGAAGACCATAGCCCTGTTTACCTACTACTACCCACTGGCATCCCTGGTACCTCTTCTGATTAGTAGTCCCAATGTAATACATGCATGTCATCATGCCAGGCCTACAAATAGGAAGAGTCACCGGGCATTATGCAGGTAGGATGAGGTTCACAGGTCTCTGGTTTGGATCAATGATGTAACTGCTGGACCAAGATCCTGACAATATTTTTGCTTAACTCCGGTGTTAATAGATAAGAATGATATAATATTTCTCAAAACATAAATTCAGGCACAGACCTGGTTGTGAGGGTCATGAGGAACAAAAGTATCATACATTTTGCTGCAGATATGTCACCTTTTATTGGAACTATTCTCCCAGATTTCTGTTTTCAGTAGTATTCAGATGTGCCTACTGCCTTCTGCTTTTTTGATGGATGCCCCACTTTGTTTCACTACCACTTTATAAAGCCTACTTAGAAGTTGGGTGACTGTAAGAGGGTAGAAAACGGTCTGATTAAAATTTACTTGTTGAAAATGGTACCAATAGAAACTACAGTGTGCAGTGCAAAATAAATACTGTCAAATAGCTCCATCAATTAAAAAAAAAAAAAATATTGGTCCCAGAAAATGACGACACAAAGAAATATTTGTTGTAAAATCTGTATAATGTGTAAAATGTGTAAAATATATACAGTACAGACCAAAAGTTTGGACACACCTTCTCATTTAAAGATTTTTCTGTATTTTCATGACTATGAAAATTGTACATTTACACTGAAGGCATCAAAACTATGAATTAACACATGTTGAATTATATACTTAACAAAAAAGTGTGAGACAACTGAAAATATGTCTTATATTCTACGTTCTTCAACGTAGCCACCTTTTGCTTTGATGACTGCTTTGCACACTCTTGGCATTCTCTTGTATTATTATTAAGGGGTTAATAAAAATTAAATAAAAAGCTATGTCACTTGAAAGAAGTGGGGGATTAACCAAAAGTACAAGAACAAAAATTTGTTCTGATGAAAAATGGCTAATAATTAGATGGACAGAGTACTTGGGTTTTTTAAGAGTTATTTTCATTTTCATTCATGGTTATGCCACGTCCAAAATGTTGTGGTGGAGATTCCTATGTGCAGGTATCTTAGGTGTGGAAATTCTTTTCTATATTGGCGAAATCTATTGCAGTGTGTAGGTTGGGCTTTTGGAAAATAAGCTATGTACATCTTGACACACATTCGCCTGCACTACTGTACGTCACTCTGTCAACACAGAAAACTGCATCACCTATTCATGTGGGGAAAGCAAATCAACTAGCCAGATGAGCAGGGCTTAAACTATGCTATTTCTTCTCCTCATGATCGTCTTTCTGGTAAGAGGCTGCATTCGCAAGTAGTGCGTTGTGCTTTTAATCAGCCCCAGCAACATCCTCCTCCACTGATTTCCATACTGTTCCTCCTTTAACTACATTGCCTCGACAATTAGACATTCTTGTGCCCAAGAAACATGCTTCCAGTTGTCCGTTTGTTTGAAAACTGAATTCCCACATGTCCATGTTCATCACAATTAATGCCAAACTACCTGGATTATGCTGCCTTCTGTGAAAGTATCACATGCGCTAAGCCTCAATGAAAAATACCTAGCTGCCATTGTTTATTGAAAAAAACGATGCCTACAAGGTTTTGGCACAAAATGCAAACTTCTTCTGAAAATGAAATGTATTGTGTTCCATGCATCAAAATGTTCAATTTGTCTCATGACACTCGTCTTCTAGGTAATTTTTAGTGAAATTAAATTTTCTTGGTCCTACAGCTGAGATGACTTTTTCTGGTAGTAGTATTCAGCGTAGCATTGGGCCCCCACCCAGGACAGGTCATAAAAGGACAAAATTAATGTAACTTATCAAACAAAAATTATTGGAATACCGTAAATGAAATTTTCTTTATTAAGTATATCAAAATTGAAAGTGATTATTTTTGGCGGGTGAATGAGCGAATTATCTGGATAAGCTATGTTCCCTGCTTGGTAAGGCTTTTGCAAAATGGATAGCTGCTAACTGTGCATCTGACCAGAAAAACCCTCTCTGCTCCATACACAGTCAACACTTTCCCGTGTGTGTAGCGCATTTGCAGGGCAGGGCACAAAAGTCGAACATTTTTATAAATTATAAAGCATTTTTGTAAATTATTGGAATTCTGTAAATGTAATTTTCTTTAACTGTTAGGAATCGTGATTCTGTACTCCCACCTGGGAATGGAGCAGGTCTGGTGCTTCAGTGCCAGACAAAGCAGCGTCCGGCATTGCCTGGCCACCAGGGAAATCAGTGAGAGACACGACGTCCCGCGTCCTCACACATCCTTCAACACCAGAACGCAATGCCCCATAGGATTAGGACAGTCTCCGTGCATGTGTAGTAGCTCCGCCTCCAGGGTCAGGTCAATGGCGGCGCCTGCGACCGGAGTAGCGTAGCACCGGACCTATTCCATTCCCAGGTGGGAGCACAGGATCACGATTCCAAACATTAACAAAATTCTATTCTTTTGTTAAAATTGTGAACTCCCCAGCAAGTGCCGGCATTAAAACTACAACAAATAATGAAGGCAGCAGCAGTGATTACAGTATGTCTGACAGGATTGGCCAGATATTTTATCTGCCGCTACACCAACCTGATGCACATCAGCAAACAGTAGTAGCTTCTGAACAGCCAAGGTTAGTCGTACCTACACTGTCTTTTCTCTTGCAGATTCTCTGAACCCCTATCTCATAGACTTCTAGCTCAGCAGATTAAGTAGGCCAGTTTGCTATGTCAATACTGTCATGTTCAGCTTCCAGTTTACTGTCAGAGAGGGGATTTACCACCAAGCTTCGTCAAACCCAAGAGGACAGGGTTATCAAATGAACAACACAAGCATGGAAAAACTTACTTGGGCAGCACGGTGGCTTAGTGGTTAGCACTGCAGTTTTGCAGCGCTGGGGTCCTGGGTTCAAATTCCACCAAAGACAACATCTGCAAGGAGTTTGTATGTTCTCCCCGTGTTTGCGTGGGTTTTCTCTGGGTTCTCTGGTTTCCTCCCACACTCTGAAAACATACTGATAGGGAATTTAGATTGTGAGCCCCAATGGGGACAGTAGTGATGGTGTCTGTAAAGCGCTGTGGAATTAACGGTGCTATATAACTGAGTAAATAAATATATATGTGTCAAAACTCAAAATGAATCAGGCATAGATCATTGATTTCATTCAGCTGAGGTTGATGCCCATGATTAAATCGACCATACCATCTGTATGCCTGACTTTCCATTGCCGTCTTTTACACAGTTCTGCTGCTGACAATGCTGATAGCCCATACTCAGCCAGGCATCTACTCCTTATCCATAATGTCATCTATACTGTAGTACTGTTAAGGCTGCCAATGAAAACCCTATATTCCCTGATATCTCTTTGCCTGCCCACATTCTACTTTTTTACCATGCTTCAGCCATTGCTACTGCCACTGCACAGCCACATCAACCACACATCTCCTGGCTGGCCACTGTTTTATAGCTGTACTGCTACTGTGAAGCATAATTTGTTAAGGGTACACCAACATCAAACATCTCCAAAGATAGGGCTATTTGTTTTTAAAAATTGCTTCTTAATTTTGAAAGTAATTTTTGGACGGCTTGAAAAAAAGCCTTTGTAATTGCTTAATCATTTTACAAATAACAAACCTGTTGCGGATGCCAAAAAAATATTTTTTTCACCTCTAGCTCAAAAGCATTTAATTTCCTACTTTCAAAACCGTACACTTTTTTCTGCTACCAAAATAAAGAGATAATTTTTGGATGACTTAAGAAAAAAACTTTTTGCTTCTTCATTTAGCAAAGAAAAGAGTCTTGATACTCCCCAAACAGGAATAATTTTTTCACCACACCAAGTGAAAAAAACACAGGTTTTTTTTATTTGTATTTCCTGTGTATAAATACAAAAAAAAAAGGATAATTTTTGGACCATTTTTACAATTTAAGTAGTGTAAAAAGCCTGATACTGCAGTATGCTGTTAAATATATTGTTGGCTACCACTGGTTACCATCCATTTTTTCATAGCCAGGTAGGTTCAGGTCACTTGGATATTAATAAGGCTGTGTTTGCATTAAAAAGCTTTAAAGGGTGTCACTACAGTCCTAGGAGGGCTCAGAGTGTTAGGCTATGTGCACATGATGTGGATTTGGTGTGTTTTTTGTGTGTTTTTTTCCGTGCGGAAATACAGCAGAAACGCATTGCACATCTTATCCCATGACTTCCTATGACATTTTGCAAGTTCTGTGCACATGTCCAGGATTTTTTCTGCGCGGATTTTAGGTGCGGAAAAAATGTCCATTCTTTGTGCATTTCCGCATGCGGATTTGCCTATACAATGCATTTGAAAAACGCATGGTAATTCCGCAAGTAAAAACGCTTAAAAAAGCGTGTAAAATCCGCATGCGTTTTTACTGCAAAGGACATGCAGAAAAGCTCCGGAAAATTTCTGCTTAATTTCTGCATCGTGGGCACATACACATATTTTCAAGGCAATTAGATGCTTCTATTTTATCATTGCAAATTAGATTTTGGAGAAAAATCGGCAAAGCTGGTGAATTAGAGTTCAAATGATCCACTCAATTCTAATTTCAACCTAATAGGACATGATTCAGTCTGTGAGAAGAATAATCATGATGGAGCTCATACATGGTACAAATTTATTTAAATTGATCTATGTTGAAAAGTCAATTCATATCAGTATGTTATGAAGTTTTTTTTTATCAGAACATGAATAGAACAATGGGACACAGTTTAAAACACCGGAGTGGAAGGCACTGGATCCATGGATTGTTTATAAATTTTGTTATCTCTTGATGTCCCAATTTTTCAACTTAAACAAGGTACATTCAAATTATTCTTTTTGTGCCATGGCTGTAAGGTAATGCCTACATACAAGCTTTTTTGTATTATCAGACTCTCTTTTTGGGTCTACTTCACAAATACGTAAGATGACTTTACTTCTTTCTCATATACAAAAAGGTTAAGGCTTGAGATTTTATTTTTGTATGTCTCAAGCTAAATCCTACAGCAAACGTATATTTTAAACATTTTGCATGAACAGGATATCAGAAAAGGAAATATTTCTTTATAATTGAAAGCATAAGTATTTCAAACACATGTTTTAGATTAAGTATACAATTTGGGGTTGGCATTTCTGTATTGTTTATCAGAATATATAAACTGTTCACATAAAATTTACATAATAAGTCCATAATAAGTCAATCTAACTAATAGCATACAAATGTTTGCATACCAAGGATAGACTTTGTTAAACCTGATAGCAATACTATTTTAAGTTTATTCACTTTGATGATTATCACCAGATTCTTTTGTTTTACATGGTTAGGTTTAAAGGGCAATTTCTCATTTTTAGTGTGTTTATTCTCTTAACTAGAGATACATCAGATGACAGCAGAATTCACATAAATATCACTCTCTAAGAGACATTTATTTTAAATAGATTTTCATTCTTTTAAATGCCTTTTCCCAAGAAATGCCGAGAGTTGACTCAGTGGCATCCAAGCATTTTTATGACAATATATGAAATTTTACACTTCTTTGCCTTCTTATGATTTTATTTCAGCCTAAGGAAATGTAAAATATTTTTAAATAGGGTTGAATGAGTACAATAAATAATCCAATATTAGTCATTTCTTCTCCATTCCTGTCCTCAATGTCCTGTAGTCATATATGTTCAATAGCACAGAAAGAAATAGTCATAAAACAATAAAGTTTAATTACATTAAGCAAAATTATTACTAGGTGTAGCTCAATTAAGTCAGGAGCATTATCTAATCTAGCTGTAGTGTATAATCAAAGTCCCAGGTTAACCCTGGAAGATAAGGGCTACTCAACATATTTATCCCTACTAGAGATGATCAAATCTCTTTGAAGTGAATTGAATTCACCTTGAATTTCATAAAAAAGAATCTGATTTCCTGACATTTGATTTGTGCACATCCAGCATAATGGCAGAAGACTTTTATTTTACCGGATTTGTCCTGCCGCACAGCCCTGCTTTGGTTCAGTCATATTCTTTGTTCCAATCTCAATTGTATAACACCCATTGTTACACTGCATAGTGAACAGCACATCTTTTGAAATTTAAAATTGCCATCTTCGCCGGATTTTTTGCCAAAATTCGATTTGCACCAAATCACAAGTACATCAATCACCCAGAAAAGATGTAACACTTGAAGATCTTCTATGACTCTATCCAACTCATTTCAACCTGTTTAACGCAAACATAACCTTAGTAATGTGAAAATGACTTTAACATACATTGCTATGGATAAACAGATGGCAACCTTTCTTCACTGCTGTATTGTCACACAGTGTGTAATGGTTACTCAGTGTGTTTTGGCTTTTTCAACAATATTTCTATGGCTAAGCTGTGAACTGTGACATCCTATTAATATTCAGATTCACTACAAATATGGCTGCTGCATTCCCTGCCTCTGCTTTTATAGAAGCTATGATAGTCCCTTCTGATTGGCTTTGCTATAGAATGTGAAGTGATAACTGCAAGGCATTATGAAGAAGCCTGTCCGGGTGCACCTGTGAGTCATCTATGACTGATGCAATATTATCTTCTACAACCTTTAAAATGGCAGCAGCTATTTTATGTGATTTGTGTCACAATCAAATTGTTTGAATTGGAAAGGCTTAGTGAATTTCTAAAAATTCAACCAGAATGCAAATTGCATGAAATAGATTTGCTCATTTCCAATACATGTTGACATAGAATCTGGCGGATTATAATATTTTTCTGATTATGTCCAATTCAATATCCAAATGAGGAAATTAAATGTCATGGCAACCAGTACACTGTGCCAGTGAAAGGTCTTCGAGAACTGATCCCAAGGCCCATCTTGTTTAGACTGGACACTGAGAGGGTCAGACCTGCAAATCCCTGAGCTATTTCAAAGACTTGAACCCAACTTTTGTGATTTACTTTGGAGATTCCACATAATTAAACGCATAGGTTCCTTGATCTTCTGGGACTCATTGATCAGGGATTTATTTAAACCATGTGCAAAAATGGATGTTATGGGTGGGGCGTTGCCAGGAGGAAGGTCATTCCCTGGAGGGACCCCTACAGGGTTTGGATGGGGTTTAAATGTCCCCAGAAATGTGCCCAATATGTAAAGGAGTTGTCGAGAATTGGAAAAAAACAGCTTTTTCTCCAGAAATAAGACCTCATTTGCTCATTGTCTCTGTCTGGTAATATGGTTCAACTAAAGCTACAACACCAGGCACTCCTCTCCACCGGACTCCCCCATAGACAGAAAAGCAATGTTCAGTGAGCGCTTACATTATATATTACATTTTATTCCACAATGAATATGTTTCACACTGTTCAACTGAGTTTAATTTAATTTTTGCACAAGTTCTCCTATGTATCAGCATTATTAACACATCACTTTTAATTACATATTTCTTGGCACGGTGCTCTGTCCTTAACACCATTCATTATATTACTGCTTAGGTAACAAAATCTTTTGTAAAGTCCATAGAGACGAGAGTCTTGTATAAGTATGAGAAATAATTAAATGGGTGCAGTCAATATACATTGCAGATAATTATATGAAGTGCCTTTTTCAATGTTTAAGCAGCCTGCCTAATGAAAAATGCAATATATCTGAATTTTTTTTTATCTAGATTGCAATAAATTGAATAATATTGTCCTTACCCATATTGGAACATTAAGCATTGCAGTAAATCTTTACACTTGTGGATAAATGGTTCATTGCCCCTATTTGGCAATTAGCATTTGGTTTATGATCTGTAATATCTGCTACAACTCACACCTCACATGTTCTAATACCTAACACAGTCTATTTTCCAATGTTTTTTTTCTGTTTAGTAGATGTGTCCTCTCTATTCTAGAGCTACATTTACAATTCTGATGGTTGCCTTTGGTAATCATCAGCAAATTAGTTGTCATGTACATTCCTAACAATAATGCAGTGGAATCAGATGTGTAGCTAGGTTTTCAGCTCAGGGGTGCAAAACATCTGAGTTGGCCCCTAACCAAGTAACCATAGAGCACCTTAATTGTGGGTATAGTGGAACCTGAGGAGATTACCAAGCTGTTAATGAAAATAAATACAGTACAGACCAAAAGTTTGGACACACCTTCTCATTTAAAGATTTTTCTGTATTTTCATGACTATGAAAATTGTACATTCACACTGAAGGCATCAAAACCATGAATTAACACATGTGGAATTATATACTTAACAAAAAAGTGTGAAACAACTGAAAATATGTCTTATATTCTAGGTTCTTCAAAGTAGCCACCTTTTGCTTTGATAACTGCTTTGCACACTCTTGGCATTCTCTTGATGAGCTTCAAGAGGTAGTCACCGGAAATGGTTTTCACTTCACAGGTGTGCCCTGTCAGGTTTAATAAGTGGGATTTCTTGCCTTATAAATGGGGTTGGGACCATCAGTTGTGTTGTGCAGAAGTCTGGTGGATACACAGCTGATAGTCCTACTGAATAGATTGTTAGCTGCTTTTTTCTTGCCATAATACAAATTCTAAGTAAAGAAAAATGAGTGGCCATCATTACTTTAAGAAATGAAGGTCAGTCAGTGCGAAAAATTGAGAAAACTTTGAAAGTGTCCCGAAGTGCAGTTGCAAAAACCATAAAGCGCTACAAAGAAACTGGCTCACATGAGGACCGCCCCAGGAAAGGAAGACCAAGAATCACCTCTGCTCCTGAGGATAAGTTTATCCGAGTCACCAGCCTCAGAAATCGCAGGTTAACAGGAGCACAGATTAGAGACCAGGTCAATGCTACACAGAGTTCTAGCAGCAGACACATCTCTACAACAACTGTTAAGAGGAGACTTTGTGCAGCAGGCCTTCATGGTAAAATAGCTGCTAGGAAACCACTGCTAAGGACAGGCAACAAGCAGAAGAGACTTGTTTGGGCTAAAGAACACAAGGAATGGACATTAGACTAGTGGAAATCTGTGCTTTGGTCTGATGAGTCCAAATTTGAGACCTTTGGTTCCAACCACCGTGTCTTTGTGTGACGCAGAAAAAGTGAGCGGATGGACTCTACATGCCTGGTTCCCACCGTGAAGCATAGAGGAGGAGGTGTGATGGTGTGGGGGTGCTTTGCTGGTGACACTGTTGGGGATTTATTCAAAATTGAAGGCATACTGAACCATCATGGCTACCACAGCATCTTGCAGCGGCATGCTATTCCATCCGGTTTGCGTTTAGTTGGACCATCATTTATTTTTCAACAGGACAATGACCCCAAACACACCTCCAGGCTGTGTAAGGGCTATTTGACCAAGAAGGAGAGTGATGGGGTGCTACGCCAGATGACCTGGCCTCCACAGTCACCAGACCTGAACCCAATCGAGATGGACCGCAGAGTGAAGGCAAAAGGGCCAACAAGTGCTAAGCATCTCTGGGAACTCCTTCAAGATTGTTGGAAGACCATTTCCAGTGACTACCTCTTGAAGCTCATCAAGAGAATGCCAAGAGTATGCAAAGCAGTCATCAAAGCAAAAGGTGGCTACTTTGAAGAGCCTAGAATATAAGACATATTTTCAGTTGTTTCACACTTTTTTGTTAAGTTTATAATTCCACATGTGTTAAGTCATAGTTTTGATGCCTTCAGTGTGAATGTACAATTTTCATAGTCATGAAAATACAGAAAAGTCTTTAAATGAGAAGGTGTGTCCAAACTTTTGGTCTGTACTGTATATCTATACAAAAATCAACACAGATATTACCACCATATGGTGATCATATAGTGTTACATACCAGTTCTGCAGGACAAGGCTATAGATGAGTGACGTACAGGTGACATTCTTTCTGATGGAATTGTTCACTTTATTTCCCGTTTTGCTTCTGACCTTGACCGCCATGATAATTCCTTCCAGCCACGACTCATCTACAGAGAGTGCAACAATCACACATTTGTCTACTCACATTTCCAACACTGTCTCCATCTATTCTCAGCCTGAGCAAACTCATCATCTTATTGTCACCCCAATACTGAGTTGCTGCTGCCATGTTTCTCTATTACTGCACCTGCTGTGCTCCTCTAAGAGCGCCACATAATAATGCCCACCTCTGTGCCCCAAATAAATTAAAATGTCTTCTTTGTGCCCCTAGAAAATGTTAATGCCCTGTGCAGGTATCCTAGAAAACAGAGCACACATGCTGCCCCCTAAAAGGTAATGCCCCAATATGCACCTTTGATGGTCACAATGCCCTGAGTGCCTGTATAATAATAATACTTCTTAAGTTCCCACATAACATTTAATAATGCCCCCTGAGTCATCCATGTACAGGTCTCCTATACACAGTATGATATCTCCAGGGCTCCCTATACACAGTATGATGCCCCCACAGCTCCCCTATATAAAGTATGATTCCCTCATAGCACCCTTATACAAAGTGTGATGAGCCCCTAGCTTCCATATACACAGTATGATGGACCCCACAGATCCCTTGTACACTGTATGATGGGACTAAAGCTCACCTATACACAGTATGATGGGCCCACAGCTTCCCTATATACAATATGATGCCCCCATAGCTCCTCTATACACAGTATAATGATTCCCACACTGTATGAAGGCCCCTACAGTAGCCCCACCACTGTATGATGGCCCCACTGTCCACCCACAAGTACCATTAAAATGAGTCTGCTGGCACTCAGACAGAAGCAAGGCACAGGCAGACAAATGCAGTAGTGTCATTGCAAAGGAGCACCCACAGAACATCAGAGTCCCGACGTGATGATGTCATCACGGCCTAAAAGGGATCTGCAGCCTACAGAACAGAGAGTTGTAGTGCAGGAAGACCATGTCTCCCTACTCTACCGCAGAGTTTACTTGTATCAGCATACTGCGGACGCCAATGCAGTTAAGGGTGGTGGCTGCTTTGGGTGGGCCCCTTTAAGTCAGGGGACCTGATCAATTGCATTCTTTGCCCCTATAGTATCTATGCTACTGAGTGGAATAATAAATGGCTACACCACATAGGACATAAGGAAGACACTTCCCAGAATGAAAATCACCACAGAAAGTTCTGTGCAGACATTAAAGAGGACATGCTTTCCTTATTTTTTCATTTCTAAATCCACCACACAGTCCCAGATATATGAGCCTTTTCATTTACTGCTGATTTTTAGGGTTTTTCTAAAGAAGACGTTGCTCACAGGGTAACAAGAGTTGAAGGCACATACTGTATCTGTGAAACCGTATAGTGCTTTAAAAAAAACCAGAATGCTCAAGAGAGCAGCATGAATAAAACAAGAGCAAAAATTGGCCACATGTGACCTGGTGACTTGAAATGAGTGAACCCAAACTGGAAAGTTCGGGGTTCGTACCAGACTTCTAGTGTCTCGTACCGAACCCCAAACACGGAGTTCTTACTGTATAGAATGTCCAGTTTCCTGTCAAGTCCGTAAGTCTAATAAAGCTTGTTGAAAGGCTGCAGTGGAGACAATCAACAAGCTTTAAGGCTGTGGGCACTTCCGGCTCCATAATAGCCATGTCAAGTAATGGTATGTATTTATTGGCCAGACAGTTAAAATAAATAAGCAATTAAAAAAAAACAACGTCCCCTTCCTTTTTAAAAGCAGCCAAAGGAAAATAGACAGCTATGAGCTAGTATTTTCAGACTGGGAAAAGTCCAATATCCATGGAGCTACCCAGCCTATTAGTATCAGCTTACAGCTGTCTGATTTGCCTTAGCTGGTTATTAAAAATGGTGCGGAACGGAATAAAAAATCATGTGGGGTCCCCCCTATTTTTAATAATCAGCTAAGGCAAAGCAGACAGCTACAGGCGGATATTAAGAGGCCATGGTATGGGGCCATGAACACTGAATGCATCTTTTCTGGCGCTTAGCCTCGGCTCTCCCTGCTTGCCCTGGTGCGTTGGCAAATGGGGTAATAGTTTATGGGGTTGATTTCAGCTGTGTCATGTCTGATGACAACAAGCCCAGAGGTTAGTAATGGAGAGGTGTCTATCAGATACCCCCATTGCTCATTCCATAGCCAAAAGTAATAAAAACACACACACAGAAAAGTCCTTTATTATGTAAAAATCACTCCCCGACACTTACCCTCTTTTACCCATTTATTAACATAAAAATCAAAAATCAAAGTAATTCTCACCTGTCTGCTGTTAATCCATAATGATGAAGTCCCATGATGATCCCCATCTCCTACATCTGGATGCAGTGCTGAGTGGTGACATCAGTAATGTGACCGCTCAGCGCGGCAGCCGAAACACACTGAGAGTATCATGAGAACTTGGCTACAGTGACGAGCGGTGATGTAATTAAGGTTACTGCAGGTCACAGGTGCTGGTTCTCATGATAAAATCTGTGTGTGCCAGCCTGTGAACTTCAGTAACCTTACTGTAAAGTCACCTGAGTTCATAACATCTGGAATATAATTTTTTGGATGGGGCCAATATCCACAAAGGTTCCCAGCCTATTTATATCAGCTATCAGCGTGCGAGCCAGCATCAAAGTCAGGGACAGGACATATGATGTACATGTGTGTCATATGTCGTGAGGGGTCTAAGGCAGAAAGGACAGATGGGGGATTTAGGCCTAGTTCACATGGCAGTTTTTGGTCAAGGTTTCTTCAGTATTTTTAAACCAAAACAAGTGGTAGCACATACACAGAGAAAAAAAAAACTAAAATTGAAAGATTCACACCTGTCCTGTGTGTTGGCACTGCTCCTGCTTTTGGCTTACAAATACTGATGAAACACTGACTAATAATATTGATGTGTGAAGAAGAACTTAATCTCATCAGAATTGTGAATACGTTTTAAACTAAAGTATAATCCAAGCTGCAACTCAGGATCAATGAAAGAAAAGTGAAGCTATGCTATTTTAAAGCTACTCAGTTTATATAAACTGTGAAAAAGAGTATAAAGGATGACAAATTCTTTAACCAGTTTAAGGCTGGGCCAGGTTTTAAGAGCTGTATTACTTTATTTTGTTCTGATATGGAAACTATTTTTGTCTCTTTTATTAATTATACAAGGGGCCTAATTTTAATTTTTGCTGATATTTTGTTGTTGATTTTAGGAGAAATGTAAAGAAAAACAAAGGAAATTGTGGCAGTTTTTCAGGTTTTTTTTATGTCTACAAAGGACCACTATAACAGTTTCAATTGTGTTGCTGTTTCTATAACAATCATTGTTAATAAATATCAGATACATCTTTTTTTTTTTTTTTATGAGAATAGAGCTACAAACAGCTATTTTAGAATATTAGAAATATTAGTGGCTTTCTTTTTTTATTATTTTTTTTTTTTATATCACACATTGTTAGACCAATAAATAGAGATGAGAGGATCTTTTGAAATTCGAATTCGCCGACGTTGGCAAATTTTCCCCAAAAATTCGGACAGCTCCTGAACAGCTCATTTACATATAAGAAAAACATGTATATCTCTGGAATAAAGCAATGGATCAAAGATATGAAGGTATCATTTTATTCAGCTTCCTAAAATCTGCATTCCCATATAGTTGGCTAAGGAGGTTTGATCCTAATGACAGATTCCCTTTAAGTCTACCCATACAGATTAGATGAAAATGGCTTGCCGATGAACCATTGTTTATCAATGGCTCCAAAAACATTACAGACTACATGGCCAATATTAGATTTTTTATGGCTGACGATATGTGGACAATAAATTTATGTAAATTTAAATATTGGAAAGCTTGTAATTACTTGGAAAATACATGTGGGGAGAGGAGAGAGGACCCTGTTGACAAAAAGAGCTCACACACTACAGGAGAGAGAGATTTAGTGCACGCTCACACTGGGGTATAACACGGCCGAGTGCTATGTGATGTTTTATCGGCTAGCCCTCTGCCCAATATTATACTATGGGGCTGTGCAGATCTGTGATTATTTTTCAGCATAAGAGAACAATCGCAGCAGGCTGTGAGTGCATCCGAGGATCGGATCACATGCACCCATAAAAGTCTATGGGTGCGTTTGAAACAAAACATCAGACTGCACTCGAATGTCATCCAAGTACAGTGTGATTACTGCTGACGCCGGCAATGGAGGAGATGGAGAGATTATTTTCTGTGTCTCCTTCGCACCTGTGCTGCGATTCTCTCTTGCGAGAGAATCGGAGAACAGTAAAGTGACACTCAGATCCGGCTCACTGCAGAGTCATGTGCATATAGCATCCGTTTCTCTCGCACGAGAGAATCATCGGATTCTACTCGCCAGTGTCTGAGAGCCCTTACCCAGTGACTCTGAGGATGTAAATTGACTCTGCTGTACAAGCTGTGCTCAACTGGGAACCGCTGATTTGTGATGGCCCCGGTACTGACCAAAGTGTTACAAGGTGTGATAATCTCTAAGATGTCATAGCTGCAGGGAATTATTGGGAGGTCCCCCCAGCAATGCAAAATGATGTTAGCCCACTCTTTGATGCTTCAGCAGTGTGGAATAGTACCAAGAAAGTATTTTTTTTCGTTTGCGAACCGTGAATCGAATCTCCAAATTTTCGATTTTGCATGAAAAATGGGATTCAAACAGAAAGTCTGCTTTGCTTACCCATAAGTATTTCTTACAATATTAGCTTAGACTGCAAGGGGCCCTTTGAAGTCTGGGCGACATTTGACACTGCCAGGGAGATAATACTCCCCATGGGCCAAAAATTATTTTTAAACTATGTTTCACAATTAATATTTTATTTCCCCAAATAATGGGAACCCTACATGTAAAAATGTACATCTATTGATCGGTTTACAAATTCCCTGTTTTCTTGGTTCGTATAAATTTGCCTATATTTTGCAAAAGTTTTAATGGTTTAGCAGATTTTTTTTTCACAGGTCATTTCCCAATTGTTTGAAGATTTTTGAGGATCGTCATGGTTGTTATTCACTGCTCAAGCATACATTATAACGTAAGTTTAACACATCAGAATAAAATCCCTTATAAATGTAACATCTTCACAAGGAAAAAGAACATACTTTTATGTATGATAACTAAGCTGTATCATTTGTTCTTAAATTCTACACTACTTTTAAAACACTTAAGTTTTTTAAAATTACCAATTTTCATCTCCTTTGGGAAGGTTCCACATTTTTCACATCATGAGTACATTATTATTGAATACCACCCAATTCAGACAATGCCTTAAGGTAAATGATGCTGAAGAAAAATGATGATTAAAAAGGGAATGCTCTATTTTTCACTCTTTAATAAGCGGCACATAAAAGTATAAGATCCCTGGAGTTTTAGTTTTACAAATTTTTAAATGAGCTGCAGAAATTCTAGAGCTTGAAACAGCATGGCATATATTAAAAAAAAATAAAGTTCCTGTGCTGCCTTCATAGTGAGATTATAAAAATCAAATGCATATTTCATATTTATATTTCACTACATCAGAAATGGATGGCAGAAGTCCATAATATGTCATGAATGTTCAATAGGTGGGATTCCAGCTTTACGACCTATAAAGGGAATTTGACAGCTGATACATGTTGCCCGATCCACAGCCAGCATGTATCAGACACTGAGTGCACGATCCCTGCCATGCATGCTTCATTGTGAAATGCTGCTGCGTTTCAGAGGAAAACACATTTTAAAAGCCACCAGGGACAGAACTACAAGGGTGGCTAGTTGAAAAGGCTGATCCCTGGTGGATTGGTCCCTAACTGGCTTTTAAAGTATGTTTTCCTCAGAAACACTGCAGTGTATATGACTGAAATCATACACTCAGTTCCTGATACTTGCTGCACGTGTTATAAGGTTCCCTTTAAAGGGAATCTGTCAGTAGGATCAACCCTCGAAATCCGTTTACATAGGCATGTAGGTCATAATAAGCTGAAAAAAAATAATACCTTGATATCTGCGATTCGATGTCTTATTCCAGAGAAATCCATGTTTATCATGTAAATGAGTTGTTCCAGGATATGGGATGAACACAGATCTCCCAGAGCTTATTTTAATTGTAGGTGGCATTACCAGTGTGAGACATGTAACTAACACAGAAAAGTAGAACTGACATTTGTCTCATAACAAACATATTAGCAGCTGCAGCTCTCACAGCTCTGCTGTATTGCCACAATATTGCAACCATGTCTGCCTGTGAGATGGAAGCTGAAGCTAAGAGGAACCTGCAGATGTGTCAGGTATAATGCAGCTCTGCAGTGAGATCAGGGGAGCAGAGAGTGGCCATTACACATCACACTGTTAACCATTACACATTACACTGTTAACCATTACACATCACATTGGTAACACTGGTAACCATCACACATCACACTAATAACACTGTTAACCATTATACATCATACTGGTAACACTGATAACCATTACACATCACACTGGTAACACTGGTAACCATTACACATCACACAGGTAACACTGGTAACCATTACACATCACACTGGTAACCATTGCACATCATACTAATAACACTGTTAACCATTACACATCACACTGGTAACACTGGTAACCATTACACATCACACTGGTAACACTGGGAACCATTACACATCACACTGGTAACACTGGGAACCGTTACACATCACACTGGTAACACTGGGAACCATTACAAATCACACTGTTAACACTGGGAACAATTACACATCACACTGGTAACCATTACACATCACACGGGTAACAATGGTAACCATTACACATCACACTGGTAACCATTACACATCATACTAATAACACTGTTAACCATTACACATCACACTGGTAACACTGGTAACCATTACACATCACACTGATAACACTGGGAACCATTACACATAACACTGTTAACACTGGGAACCATTACACATCACACTGGTAACACTGGGAACCATTACACATCACACTGGTAACACTGGGAACCATTACACATCACACTGGTAACACTGGGAACAATTACACATCACACTGGTAACACTGGGAACCATTACACATAACACTGTTAACACTGGGAACCATTACACATCACACTGGTAACCATTACACATCACACTGGTAACCATTACACATCACACTGGTAATGACCCCTTTTATTTAAAACAAGCTCTGGAGGCAGATTCCCATTCAGATCAGTGTCCGGCCCATAGTCCTGAACAGCTCATTTACATATAAGAAAGAGATGTTTATCTCTGGAATAAAACAATGGATCAAAGATATGAAGGTATCATTCTATTGAGCTTCCTATAATCTGCATTCCCATATAGTTGGCTAAGGAGGTTTGATCCTAATGACAGATTCCCTTTAAGTCTACCCATACAGATTAGATGAAAATGGCTGGCTGATGAACCATTGTTTATCAATGGCTCCAAAACATTACAGACTACATGGCCAATAATAGACTTTTTATGGCTGACGATGTGCTAATCATCAATCAAAAAAATACAACATGTCCAAACAGTGCTTTAAATGATTATTATTAACATTCATTGGTCAGCCATTGGTTGAAACAAATGATTATTCATTTTACCAAGCCAACTGATGACTATTTGTTATGGTCACATTTGGCCATTTCATTTGAAATGTATGTAATATATATGGGCTCCCATAACTATCAAGAGAACAAGAGTTAAGGCAGTGGAATGCCCAAAAATTTCAAATTGGTAAGGGTCCTTGTGATGTGAGCAGTATCTATAAGACATTTTTGCCTTGACCCCTGTTCTCTTGATTGACATTACTCAAATTTTCAGGAGAACAGGAGTCCCCTTAATGTCTTTTGGCAAGACATGACAGTGGATATGCCATAGATACTTGAGAAGAAAAATCTTAAATCTAGCGATATACTGTGTAAGTTCACTCCACAATTCAGATTCACATAGAAGGAGACGAGTGTCACAAGGGCACTGGTTGTGGTCATCTGGCAGCTCCAAAGTGGCTACCACTTTCTATTCCATTTTCCAGATCCTAGTGGTTACACTGACCTTCATCCTTTAACAAGGAACTAGACTTAAACAGGGACCCCTAGGCTGGGCCATGGAGTCAGCTGTAGTTCAGTGGTGCAAGCTGGAAAGAAGAATATCCAGGTGTCACAGGTGTGTTAGATGTGACAGACAGTTGCCCTGAAGTTGGTTGCAGGAGATCCCTTCGTTTGGCATTACAGACGCCTTCTTAGCTGTCTCACTCTAGGACCCAGCGGCTACCTCCCTCCTGCTCTAATTGACAATCAGGTCTGGGTGTTTAAATCCTTTCTGGTTGCTACACAGAGGTGCCAATTATATTCACATGGCCCCTTGTGAAGGCTTGGAGCAAGTGCAGTTCTTTCTTGCTCTCTGGTGCTTAGAGGATGTGTGTGCCATCTCTCTGAAGTCGACTCGAGCTAAGCTACTTCCCCCGTGTCTGTCTCCCCTTGCTGTCTTTAGTTGTCAGTGGGGATCAACTAGCGCTCATCCCCTCTTCCTTATGCAGGGCCAAGCACTAGGAAAATATACGGATAGGTTCCTGTGCGGCAATTTGTGAGGAACCAATATAAGGACAGTAGGGGGAGACAGGTTGATTGCAAATCAGTCTAGGAGGTCTCCACTTCCCCCTTTCCCTAGTGTCTAGGCTCCCTTCCCCTCATCCCTTCGTGTCGCACTTTGTCTTTCCTACACTGTGCGTGACACTAGGTAACCGGGTCAGAACCAGAAGATACGGGAGGTACAAGATCGTTAGGCAGGAGAGACGTAAATAAACTAGCTGAGGTCAGAGAATGGGATAAATCAGGATGAATCAGCAGAAGCACAGTGCAAGCGTAAACCAGGCAGCACAACCATTTACTTGTAGTAGGAACTGACTTTCATGGGTTTATATAGTGAGTAGCCCCACCCAGTGCTGACAGTAGGAAGAATACCAAACTATGAAGATTAACCCCAAAGCATCTGGACTGGCCAGAGCCACAAGTCCCAGAAATAAAACAGAGCTACTGAAGAGTCAACCTGCGTTGGCTGACGAGTGAAGCAGGAGTAGAGGGGATAGGCAAAGGCACGGATGTCACAACGAAATATTGGAGAATAAAAGAGAAGTATGGTGTTCTTTTTAAAAACCTCGTTGCCAAAGTGTACTCTTATAGTATTAATAGGGATATAATTATAATTGAACATGGACAATGCTATATCCAACATGTCCGACCCTTATTTCTCCCCACATCTGTTGAGAACACTCTCATACATATTAGATAATTGCTCAGTTCTGACGCAATTGGTGTGTTCAGCTGAAATGCATGGCCACTTTTAGAGCAAGTAACTACTGTACAGATTGTAGTTACCAGTGCTCCACCCAGTGGGTGAAAAGTCTATATATGAGATGATTCTTCTATTATTTTCATATAATTAGCACAAGCTGTTAGTATTGAGGAGAAATCTGGAAATATTGCACGCAGATGACTCATATTCCTTAAATATGATTTGTATACTGTCCATTATGTGAAACACAATCTACTAGAAATATAGCATTTTTCTCTCCTGACTTGAAATACTGTGAGATGATAATACTCAAGCACTGCTGGGTATTGCAACTGCTAACAACACATTCTTTATCCATCAAGCTGCCTTAAGTGAACTGTAATTTGTTTTCATCAATCGGAATTACCCTAATGTACTATGTGAGCACAGAAAGCTATCCAAATACAGACTGTAAATACTCTTACATTTTCTTTATAATATCCAGTTGTAGCTAGCAAATAACTCTTATTTCTCAAGTCAATAAAGATTCCCAAGAATACAATATTTCCTCTCAAAACATTAATGCTTCTCTCATCTATGCGGAAAGAAGGCTACAATGCACAGTAAAGCATAATACAAATCAGATTTTTCCCCTTACAAAACTACAAGAACAGGTTTAAACAATTTAAATTCCTGCAGGGGCAACTGATCTGTAGAAATTGTTTCCATGTTCTGCTTTAAACATATAAAATCGTGATATTTAAATATTTCTGCTTTTCTATTTCACAGAAGAATTGAGTTATTGTTATTACTTTATGTTATTTGTGTTTATAATTAAATATGCAGGAATAATTAGCCAACTGCAAATTCCTGAGTCGTTGCACATATCCATGAATATATTTTCTAATAATAACCTCTTTGAGAAAATAACTGCCTAAATCCAATGGCGTATTGATTTGGGATTTATTGCACTGAAATCATTTCACATAAGAAATGTATCTTCAGTGAAGCGCCAAAGGTTTTATAAGCCAAATTCTTCAGACGTTAATTGGGGCAACTTACTGAAGCAGCCATGGTCCTTGGTGGTTTTAAATTAATCAAATGTTTCAATCTTACTGTTTAGTCTTTTTGAAGAAGGAAAACAAGACCTATAGTTAGATCCAGAAATATTTGGACAGTGACGCAAGTTTTGCCATTTTAGCTGTTTACCAAAACATATTTAAGATACAGTTACATAATCAATATGGGCTTAATGTGCCGACTCTCAGCTTTAATTTGACAGTATTCTAATTGGAGTAAGGGTTTAGGAATTACAGCTCTTTAATTTGTAGCGGCCTCCATTTTCCAGGGATCAAAAGTAATTGGACAATTATCTCAAAAGCTCTTTAATGGGGTGAATGGGCTGTTCCCCCATAAATCCATCATCAACTAAGCAGGTAAAAGGTCTGGATCTGATTCCAGATGTGGCATTTGCATTTGGAAGTTGTTGCTGTGAACCCACAACATTCGGTTAAAGGAGCTCTCAATGGAAGAGAAACAAACCATCATTAGGCTGAAAAAAAAGAAGTAATCCATCAGAGACAGCAGAAATGTTAGGAATGGCCAAATCAACAGTTTTGTTACATTCTGCAAAAAAAAGAGCGCCTTGGTGAGCTTGGGAACTCAAAAAGGCCTGGACATCCATGGAAGACATCAGTGGTGGATGATTGCAGAATCCTTTCCATGGAGAAGAAAAACTCCTTCATTCCATTCACCTAAGTGAAGAACACTCTCCAGGAAGCAGATGTTTTAGTATCTAAGTCTACCATAAAGAGAAGACTTCATGAGAGCAAATACAGAGGGTTCACCACAAGGTGCAAACCATTAATCAGCCTGAAAAATAATAATGCCAGATCAGACTTTAAGTCAGCCCAGTTCTGGAAAAGTATTTCATGGACAGATGAAGCTAAGATGTACCTGTACCAAAATGATGGGAAGAAGAAAGTATGGAAAAGACTTGGAATGGCTCATGACTCAAAGCACCCCACATTCTGTGTAAAACAAGGTGGATGCATGGCTTCCAGTGGTGCTGGGGTCACTAGTGTTTATTGATGATGTGACTGAAGACAAGCAGCCAGCTGAATTCTGAACTGTACAGGGCTATACTTTCTGCTCAGATTCAACCAAATGCAGCAAGGTTGATTGGATGGCGTTCACAGTACAGTTTGAGAATGACCCAAAACATGCTGAGAAAGCAACCCAGGAATTTTCTAAGGCAAAGAAGTGGAATATTCTGCAATGGCTGAGTCAATCACCAGATCTCAACCCCATCAAGCATACATTTCATATGCTTAACACAAAACATAAGGCAGAAAAACCCACAAACAGGCAATAACAAAAGTCAGCTGCAGCAAAGACCTGGCAAAACATCACAAAGGAAGAAACCAGCGTTTGGTGACATCCATAGCTTCCAGACTTCAGGCAGTCATTGCCTGTAAAGAATTCTCTACAAAGTATTAAAAATGAACATTTTTACTACAATGAAATTCTATGCACATAGAAAGATCATATTAACAATGTCTCATGATCATTCTCTGCATGTAGAATTTGGGTTGACTTTTAGGCAATTAAACAACTACTATTCAGCTTATAAGTAGCCATTTGGCAGTCGTTTAATGACCGTGGATGGCATGTCTAAATGTGCCCTCATTCTCAGATGTCTTTATTCAAGATATTAGTAAATCTTACTTAAAGTATATTAAAATGTAGTATAGAATCAATAAGGTTTATTTAATGGAGCAGAGTAGAGTAGGGAACCAATCTGTGATTGGGGGGAGAGTGGATTCCCTCAGTTACTAGTATTTCTGTAGAATGTTCTGTCTTGTGTTTGAGTCTACAAGTTTCTTGGTTTTATGAGATGTTGCCCATTCATCTTATAGCATTTTCTTCATTTTTTCCCGTAACTCTTCCAAGAATATCTGTGTTCTCCAATGAATTGTGTGTTCTCAGAATTCAAGAATACATGATTTTTCTTTCAGGTGGAATCTTTATTTTCACTTTAAAAAGATCAACTTGTTTTTCTTCTCAACCACATTATTCTCATAAGTCTTTATTTACAACAAAGCTGAAAGGCATCAGTAGGGTCTTGAAAATTGGTACAGGCATTTTAATGGCCTCTTCATTAAATTATGAAGATATTTTCTAGGTCTTTTAGCATTTTTCAACCATGTGATGTTTTGTGTTATATTTTTAGATCGTTAAAATATGTTGCTAGAAGGCCGAAAACATCTACTAGTTGCATCTTGTTGTTATAAAGTGTTAAATTAGCTCTCTTTCTCTTTGAAATAACCAGTTTTTCTTCATATTTGCCCGATATCACATTTCTTCACTTTATGGATCAATTTTTCTCATGTCATTATCATCTGCAAACTATAAAAAAATGACAAAACAATTCACTAACATTTTTTGACATCCTTTTATATATATACATTTATTGTTAATATTTTAACATTTTTAATATTTGACAAATGATAATGAGAGAGATAGAATGTTTAAGGCATTTTTATTACTCACTGCAAAGTCAAAAGTTTACATACACTAAGATTACAGTGCCTTTAAACAATTCTGGACTGCCCATATGATGATGTCATGTGTTTAGGAGCTTCTTATTTTTTTGGCAACATCTGAGTTAGAGACACACCTGTGGATGTATTTTAATGCACACCTGAAACACACTGCTTCCTTGGGTAGCATCATGGGAAAGTCTAAAGAAATCAGCTAAGATATCAGGAAGAGAATTGTGGACTTGCACAAGTCTGGCTCATACTTGGGTACAATTTTAAAATATCTGAAGGTGCCTCGTTCAGCTGTACAAACAATTATACGCAAGTACAAAGCCATCATACCGCTCATGAAGGTGATGGGTCCTGTGTCCGAAAGATGAACGTGCTTTGGCCTGACATGTGTATATCTACCTAAGGACAAAAGCAAAAGACCTTGTGAAGATGATGGCAGAAGTTTGTAAGATTGTGTCAATATCCACAGTGAAACGAGTACTGTATCAACATGGACTGAAAGGCCACTCTGCCAGGAAGAAGCCATTACTCCAAAAGAAATATAAAGCCAGATTAATGTTTGCAAATGCAGACAGGAACAAAGACCTTAATTTTTGGAGACATGTCCTGTGGTCTGATGAAACTAAAATTGAACTTTTTTGGCATAATGACCATCGTTACTTTTGGAGGAAAAAGGGAGAACTTAGAAGCCGAAGAACACCACCCCAACTGTGAGGCAGCATCATGTTGTGGGGTTGTTTTGCTGCAGGAGGGACTAGTGCACTTCACAAAATAGATGGCATCATGAGAAAAGAAGATTATGTGGCAATACTGAAGTAGAATCTTAAGACATCAGCCAGGAAGTTAAAGCTTGGGCGGAAATGGGTCTTCCAAATGGACAATGACCCAGAGCATACTGCCAAATAGTAACAAAGTGGCTTAAGGATAACAAAGTCAATGTTTTGGAGTGGCCATCACAAAGCCCTGATTTCAATCCTATTGAAAATGTATGGGCTAAGCTGAAAAGGCAGGAGCAAGCAAGGCGACCTACAAACCTGGATCAGTTACACCAGTTTTGTCAGGAGGAATGGGCCCAAATTCTGACCAACTATTGTGAGAAGCTTTTGGAAGGATATCCAAAATGTTTGACCCAAGTTTGACCCAAGTCATTCAGTTTAAGGGCAATGGTACCAAATACTAATGAAATGTATGTAAACTTCTGACTTTGCAGTAAGTAATTAAAATGCCTTAAAACATTCTCTCTCATTATTCCGGTGTTTGACAAATATTAAAAAATTTTGGTAATCCGAATTGACCTAAAATGGGAAAGGTTTATTCTGATTTCATGTCAGATATTGAGAAAAACATGCATATGTGTATTTTTGTATAATGTATGTAAACTGTATGGCGATGATAAATTAAGAACCAAATGATTTCTCCCAAATGTTCTGGTAAAATCCAAATGAATACTGATATTTCAGTCTCCTTCATTATTTTTGTACCTTTTTCTATATACAGGGTGGTCCAAAAGTAGGTGGACAGAAAGTGTAATAAGGTTATGAAGGGGGAGATTTATCAAACAAAATCCAGTAATTTTAGATAACATTATGTAGAGTGATGAAGCTTCTTTCAAATTATCCGGCCATATTAACAGACATAATTGTATTTACTGGTATAATGAGAACATGCATTTAACATTAGAGCAACAACTAAATGAGCCTGGTGTCAATGTTCGGGGTGGTATTTCAAGTTTTGGTGTTTTAGGACCAATATTTTTTGATGAAACAGTCACAGGAGATAAGTATCTCGAAATTCTAATGAATCAAGTTGTTCCCCAGTTACAGCAACAGCCTAATTCAAATTACCTTTATTTCCAACAAGATGGGGCCCCTCCACATTATTGAAGAGTAGTTCCCGAGTATCTTGATGAAACATTTCCTAATAAATGGTTTGGCCGAAGAGGCCCACTTGATTGGCCGGCACGTTCAACAGACTTGACCCCAATGGATTTTTTCTTTTGGGGAGTACTCAAGGACAAATTTTATAGTCGAAAACCAAAAAGTGTCAGTGATTTGAAAAATTACATAAGGGATGCATTTCAAGAAATTAATACCCCCCAAAAAAGTTTGTTGAAGCGTAAGAGGCAGACTTCAAAGCTGTGCAAATTGTAATGGAAAACAGTTTGAGCACCTGCGTTGATAAAATTTAAGGGCTTTCGTATTATTGTTCAGAATAAAATTTAATTGTCAATGTTATGCTTGTGTTAGTAAATATAATTTTATATATAAATCAAAATAAATGTTATTATTTTCTGTCCACCTACTTTTGGACCACCCTGTATATAAAATTAAAGTCCATTTTTACATTCAGTCCCATTGACACAGGTATATAAAATTCAGTCACTAGCCACGCAGTTTGCTTTTACTAACATTTGGGAAGAAATTGGACTTTCCAAAGAGCTCATTGAATTTAACAATGGTCCTGTAATGGTTTCTCGCTGCTGTAACATGTCAGTTCATTAAATCTCTTCCCTCCATGAACAACTGTTGAGGGAATTATTGAAAAGTGCTGAGGAGCAGAGGGCATAAAAGTTGCCAACACTCTGCTGACTCCATAACTGCAGAGTTCAAACCTCCTTTGGCATTATCATCAGCACAAAAACTGTGTGTGGGAAGCTTCCCGGCATTGGTTTCCATAGGAGAGCAGCTGCATACAAACCTTACATCACCAAGTACACTGCCAATAATTGGATAGAGTGTAGTGATGGGCGAGCACTAAAATGCTCAGGTGCTCGATGCTCGGGTCGAGCAAATTGGAATACTCAGGTGCTCAACCCGAGCAACGAGCCCAATGTAAGTCTATGGGAAACTCAAGCATTTTTCAGGCGGTTCCACCCGGCGGTCTGCAGAGGGCCTAAAAATTGCCCAAATCGATGGGAACAGTGCTCAAATGACATGGGAATATCACGGGGAAGACCCCTGTAAGAATTTCTGACTCCCAGGTCACTGCTGTCAACAACGTTGTCAGAGGTATTGCGCCACTTTTACGGACTCACAATAAAACATACAAAAACAAATCCAAAATGGATTTTCCTGGGAAATATGTTAAGGAACATCCTTTCCAGGGTAAACCAAAAATACTCCTCCACACCTTGGGCTATGTTCATACGTAGCGTTTTTGATGCGTTTTTGCACTTTTGCATTGCTTTCAACCAAGACAAATGCATTCACTGGGAAATGTCATTTTAACATTTTAAAACCTTATCTGGCTATGTGGTGTGTGACACATCATCAGACACATGCATACAGTGCTGAAAAGGCATGGGAACAGCATTGAGAAGACCTCTGGTCACTGCCTAAAGGTGTGCCCATCCTAAGTGATCCTTGGAGCATGCGAAGATGCCTCCCGCAATGCACCTGTCGTTGCTGACTTGCAACAATCACCGTCCACGTCCTTGTCCCAGTGCAGCGTTCAGATGTCCCTACCCCATTCCTTGGAATGCAAGCGCAAGTAAGCAGCCAGCCACCCACCCACAGGCTGCAATACTATACTGCCAAATTTTTGACAGCTGGTTGCACTTGAAATGTGGCCTTTTAGGCTCGTGGAGGTAGAAGCTGTCCACAATCTTATGGTGGTGGCGGCCGGGTGTCCATACTCGGTCCCCAGCCGCCACCGTTTCTCCCGGTATCGTCTCCGCCTTCCACAAGCACAGGTCCCACAACATTACCCGTGCCCTCCCCAGTGCACTTACTGGGAAGGACCGCTTACCCACAAACACGTGGTCAAGTGAATGTGGCCAGGGACCGTACGGAGCCAGTCCACAGCATTTTTTGCTGAGTTGAATTTCACCACAGCCATATTGTTTAGCTTGGTGAAAGGACTTGGGAAACCATATCTACTCCAGCTGTCATTTCTCCCAGGAAGCCCTCTAAAGCTGCTTTGACTTGGAGCCAGTCCACAGCTTTTTTTGCTGAGCGTTGTATTTTACCACAGCCATATTCTTTAGCTCAGTGAATGGACTGGCATAGAGGGAAACCGTATCTACTCTGGGTGTCATTTCTCCCAGGAAGTCCTCTAATGCAGCTTGTTGCAGAAGCAATGGCAGCCAGTCCAACATCAACTCACACTTGTCGGTGGTGCTTTGACACACAAACATCTTTCTTTGTGCATTTAATTTCATGACTACAGAGTTGGGCAATGGCCTGATCTGCAATGCGGTTTGAGAAATAATATGCATAAGCAAGTCCGATCCACATTAAAAAAGCAGCCATAGAGTGTCTGGGAACCTTCCCCCACACTTTTCTTAGCCAGGGCTGCTTCTCGGCAGGGTTGGACGGGCCCACTAGAAAACCAGAGACTCCTCCGGTGGGCCCTGGTTCTCCTTCAGGAGAGTTCATAGTGCCAAGGTGAGGCCATGCTGATGATAGAGACCACCATCTGTTTAGTTTTCTGTTACTTGGAATGCAAGCGCAAGTATGCAGCCAGCAACCCACCCACCCACTTACCCACAGGCCGCAATACTAAACTGCCAGATTTCTGGGCAGCTGCTTGTACTTGAAATGTGGCCTTTTAGGCTTGTGGAGGCGGATGCTTTTCACAACCTCATGCTTCATGACTCATGTCCATACTCGGTCCCCAGCTGCCACTATTTCTCCCGGTGTTGTCTCCGCCTTCTACAAGGACATTACTGCTGGTACTTTTCTGTGGGAATCTGCTTGCCTCCTACCAGCCTGGAATAGTTCCAGTAAACTATGGTATGACGCCATGGTATTAACACTGCCACCAGTACCAGTATCAAAGCCATCCCCAATTTCCTTCTCAGGAATTTTATCTGGTAGAATGAGTCACTGCCCAAATACATTAGTTTCTCACAAAGGAGCTGAAGATAGAGTGGCAGTAGGTGTAAGTTCCTCCAGCCTGTTAGATATCAGACGGCGAACAGCAGCACATTGAATCAGTGGTTAGCACTGAAGCCTTGCAGCGCTGGTATCCTGGGTTCAAATCCCAGCAAGGACAACATTTGCAAGGATTTAGTATGTTCTCCCCATGTTTGTGTGGGTTTCCACCTCAGTAAAAAAGCAGCCATAGAGTGTCCGGGAACTTTCCCACATACTTTTCTTAGCCAGGACTGCTTCTCTGTAGGGTTGGACCGTCTCACCAAAGAATCCTCTGGTGTGTCCTAGCTTCTACATCATGAGAGTTCATGACAGCGCTAACTTTGCAGCTGCTCTGGGGCTCTTGAGTGTGGGAGAAAGGTGAACCCTCAGAATCAAATCCTCTGGTGGGCCCAATGTTTTTCAATCTGAAACAGCTTCTCAGTGGGAGTTGCATTTCACCACAGCCATATTCTTTAGCTTGGTGAAAGGACTGGAATAGAGGGAAACCGTATCTACTCTGGCTGACATTTCTCCGTCACCAGGTTCTGCCCATTGTCACACACGACCATGCCTGGCTGTATGTTCAGCGGTGGGAGCCACAGATCAGGCTGCTGTGTTACAGCTTTCAACAACTCTGCAGCGCTGGGCGGTTTGTCACCTAAGTATTAAGCATGTTATCTTCAGCATAGCCTGTTGCAGCTTGGCCAAGGTAGTGCTGCAGTGCTTTCAGCTTCTGACTGATGTGATCATTTTGGAGATGGAGGAGGAGGTGCAGGAGCTGAACAATGTGATTACATAGAGGTTACATTGGCGACATGGTTTTTTATACTAAAGAAAGATCATACTGTTTTTTTTTTTTTACGTTATTTTTTAAGACAAATGCATTCACCGGGAAATGTCATTTTAACATTTTACAACTTTATCTGGCCATGTGGTGTGTGACACATCATCAGACACATCCTGTTTCATTTATGATGGAGGGACTCTGAAAGTCACAAAGCCTATTTTTATAGGGCCATCAGGTGGCCCTTACTATTTTTAAAAAGGCCAGCAGTCTGCCCTTGCTATTGTTAGAGAGCCATCAGCCGGCTATGCTTTGTTGTTCCATTATTAACAAGTGGGTCTCCTATACAGTTATTACGTATACAGTGACTGCAAGGGCTGCCAAAAATTTGGACGCAACCCAATACCCCTTTGAAGAGACATAGAGGATGGCCTCAGTAAAAAAAATGTTCCCATTATAAAGGAGCGGGACTCCTATAGTGGCAATGTCCATGCTGTGACTGCAAGTCACAGCATGGGCATTTTTTGGGAAAAACCCCACTAAGAAGTTAAAGACACATAGAGCAAGGCCACAGTAATGACATGTTTCCATTACAAAGAAGCAGGTGTGCTATACAGTTATAGGGTATGCAGTGAGTCCAACGGCTGACCAAAGTTAGGAAAAATCCCACTAAGAATTTCAAGACACGTAGAGCAGTGCCACAGTAATGACATGTTTCCATTACAAAGGAGCGGGTGTGCTATAAAGTTATAGGGTTTGCAGTGAGTCCAATGGCTGACCAAATTTAGGAAAAACCCCACTAAAAATTTAAAGACACATAGAGCAGGGCCACAGTAACAAGTACGACATATTCCCATTAGAAAGGAGAGGGTCTGCTACACAGTTATAGGGTATACAGTGAGTCCAACGGCTGACCAAATTTAGAAAAAATCCCACTAAGAATTTAAAGACACATAGAGCAGTGCCACAGTAACGACAAATTCCCATTAGAAAGAAGAGGGTCTCCCATAGTGTTGGCCTATTCAGTGAATGCAAGGGCTGCCAAAAATTGAGAGGCACTCCAATGCCCCTTGGAAGAGACTTAGAGGGCCTCATAAAAAAATGTTCCCATTAGAAAGGACCGGGTCTCCTATACTTGCAAAGCCCATGCACTAAGTGTATGGGCTGAAAAACATTTACCCCTGGGAGGTATACATGAACATACTGTATAAATTTTTTTTTTACGGGAATCATAAACACCCTTTAAAAAAATTATGTGAGTGTTGCATCACGAACCACGGTCACCCTGGTGATATGGTGGTGGAGGATGAGGATGAGGAGAAGGAGGAGGACAAGAGCAAATAGCCAAAATTAGGAAGCATATACCCATGTGTGGGTGTGAAAAGGTGCATGGGAATACACCTCCCAAAAAAAGACACTGGATTTGAGTTTATGTTACGCTGCTATCATTAGGTGGTGTTGAAAAGTCTGGCCCAATCCAGCCCTTGTTCATTTTTATAAGAGTCAGCCTGTCAGCATTTTCAGTTGACAGGCGGATGTGCTTATCAGTTATAATTACACCAGCGGCACTAAAAACCCACTCTGATAAAACGCTGGCGGCAGGGCAGGCCAGGACCTAAAAGGCATAGAGAGCCAGTTCATTCCACGTATCCAGCTTGGATACCCAATAATTATAAGGCACAGAGGAATCACGCAGGACTTTGGTACGGTCGGCAAGGTACTCCCTCAGCATCTTCCCAAACTTTGCACTCCTTGTGAGAGTGCCCCACGCCTCAGGGACTGTGCGATGGGAGGGGCTGAAAAAATTCTCCCAGAACTTTGACAGTGTTCCCCTGCCTTTGTTGGATTGAAGTTATGTCTCTCTCGCCTTGGTTGTCCAACGAACTGTGACCTCTGCCACCAGCGTTTTCAGATGGGAATTTTTTTAATAGTTCTGCAACAAGGGCCTTCTTGTACTGCCCCATTTTTGTAGACCTGTTCGCCTCAGGAATAAGAGATATAAAGTTCTCCTTGTAGCGTGGGTCTAGAAGTGTGACCAACCAGTAATGACTGTCACCCAAAATTTTGAGAATGTGAGGGTCATGGGAAAGGCAGCGTAACATAAACTCAGCCATGCGTGCCAGACTGCTAACAGGCAAGACTTCCATGACCTCACAAAGAGGATGACTGACCCTGCTCTCCTCCTTCTCCTCCTCCTCTCTGTCCTCTGGCAATCCACGTTGGCATGAGATGAGGCTGGGCTCTGTGTAATCTCCCTGTATGGTTCCTTGCTCCATCTCATCATGCTCCGCCTGCAATGCATCCTCTTTGATTGTGAGCAAAGAGCGTTTCAGAAGACAGAGAAGCGGGATGGTGATACTAATTATGGCGTCATTGCCGCTCACCATCTTTGTGGAGTCCTCAAGGTTTTGGAAGATGGTACATATGTCTGACATCCATGTCCACTCCTGAGGTCTTAAGTGTGGAGTCTGAACTGAATACCGACTTGTTGATGCTGTTACTCAACAACTGCCCTCTTCTGCTCACAGATCCTTCCCAACATCTACAGTGTAGAGTTCCAACGCGTGGGGACATCACACACCAGTCTGTGAGCGGGAAGCTGCAAATGCTGCTAAAACATGCAAGGGCGTCGTAAGCTGTAGGTGACTTTCTAAAATGGGCATACAGGCGACGTACTTTGACAAGCAGATCCGGCAGCTCCGGGTAGGATTTGAGAAACCGCTGAACCACGAGTTTAAGCACATGGGCCAAACATGGTACGTGTGTGAGCTCGCCTTGCCTCAGAGCCACCACCAGGTTACGGCCATTGTCATACACGACCGTGCCTGACTGTAGTTTCAGCGGTGTGAGCTACAGATCTGCCTGCTCTTTCAGAGCTGTCCACAACTCTTCAGCATTGTGCGGTTTGTCACCTAAGCATATTAGCTTCAGCACAGCCTTTTGCCGCTTGGCCGAGGCAGTGCTGCAGTGCTTCCAGCTTGTAACTGATGTGGTCATTTCGGAGATGGAGTCTGAAGAGGAGGAGGAGGCTGAGGAGAATGAGGTGCAGGAGCTGTAGACTGTGGGGGCAACCCTGATTGACCTAGGGCCCACAATCCTCGGCATCGGGAGGACGTGTTCCGTCCCAAGGTCCAACTGGGTCCCGGCTTCCACTATGTTACCACAGTGTGCTGTCAGCGAGATGTACCATCCCTGCCCACAAGCACTTGTCCACGTGTCCGTGGTTAAGTGGACTTTCCCGGTAACTGCGTTGTTGAGGGCACGGCTAATGTTTTGTGACATGTGCTTGTGTAATGCGGGGACGGCACACCGGGAGAAATAGTGTCGGCTGGGGACCGAGTACCGAGAAATGGCTTCTGCCATGAGGTTGCGGAATGCTTCCGTCTCCACGAGCGTAAAAGGCAACATTTCTAGCGCAAGCAGTCGAGAAATGTGGGAATTTTGTAGTGTGGCCTGTGGGGCGTTGGCTGCGTATTTGCGCTTGCGTTCCAAGGACTGGGGTATGGACAACTGAACGCTGAGGTGGAACAAGGACGTGGACGTGCTTCCTGATGCTGCTACTTGAGAGTGTGCAATTGCAATGACAGGTGCAAGGCTGGAGGCATCTTCGCATGCACCATGGACATGGGATTGGTTTGCATGCACAACAGTGGAAGAAGCAGAGGTGCCACCCGCAGACACTGTTCCCGGACCATGGGGTTCGGCCCACAAAGTCGGGTGCTTTGCTGCCATGTGCCTGATCATGCTGGTGTTGGTCAGGCTGGTTATTTTGCCACCCCTGCTGATGCTGGCCTGGTAGGTGGTGCAAATGGCCTTTTTGGGGTTATTGGCAGAGTCTTCGAAAAAGAACCAGACTCGGGAAGACCATATCAGGTTTACTGGCAACTTCCTTCATGTTGGTATTATTGGGAACGGTTGCCTGCCTTCTTTCTGCCGCCACCACACTGCTTATTCCTGCCTGTTGGGGTGCTCTGCCCCTCTCACCCTATGTGCTGCTGTCCTTGCTCTGCATTAGAGATGAGCGTTGTTCTACTCGAACTGTTCGCCAATCTCAAATTCGAGCTGTTTTGGGCGGTGTTCGAGCCGTTCGGCGAACACGAACAATTTGAGAAAAATTCGGCTGTTCGAGGTTATGTTCGATAACTGTTCGTGCACCAAAATCATAACTGGATTTTTTCTCAGTAATGATGAAAATTAATGTTAATACGCAGTTTGAGTGTACAGCGGGGTGGGGGGAGGGGCAGGGGATGGATCTCTGCAGGAACAATGAAGATCTCCATTTTTTTTTCTCTTTCCCGCATTTGCAGTGGGGAGGTGCAATCTGTCAGCCTATCAGCAGCGCACACACGGAGCGAAGTGCTTTTTTTCACACAAGCAAGGGCATGTGTCATTGGCAGTGTATGTCACATGTCCTTGCCCTATAAGACCAAGCCATTTTCCCCGTCGCCACCATTTTCTCACTGCTGCAGCTGCGTGTTAGACGGCACCGCTGTTGCTGTGTGCGCTATACCTTGTTAATTTCAAGCCAATTTTCGCACAAATATACAGATAGCTTGGGAGTAGGGAATAGTTGTGATTGCAGTCCTTTTAAGGACTAGGTTACAGCATTTCCTACGACTTTTATCAGGGAGGTCTGTGCTCTTAAATAGATAGGTTGTGGGAGTAAAGACTAATTGTAATTGGAGTCCTTTTCAGGACTAGGTTACATGAGTTCCTATCAGTTTTTGCCAGGCAGGTCTGTGCCAGTGCTGTGCAAGTTTTTTTCACAGCATTTGGCTGAATCTAGCAAAGCTAATCCTTTTTGGCCTATTGCAGAGTGTGTTAGTCAGTGGAGTAGCCTATCTGTGCTGCAAGATATAACACCTGTGTATAGAATACCAATTTTTTTACTGCACCTAGTGAAGTAAAATCTTTTGGGCATAGCATCATTCTATTAGTCCATCTATACTGACCTCCATTAGGTTGCAAACTGAATATAATTTTTTTCTGCATCTAGCTCTGAAAAAATATTTGGGCTTCTAGCAGTGTGTGGGACTTGGTCTATTAGTCCATCTATACTGACCTCCATCAGGTTGCAAATTAAAAATAATTTTTTTCTTCATTTAGCTCTGAAAAAATATTTGGGCTTCTAGCAGTGTGTGGGACTTGTTCTATTAGTCCTTCTATACTGACCTCCAGCAGGTTGCAAATTGAATATAATTTTTTTCTGCATCTAGCTCTGAAAAAATAGTTGGGCTTCTAGCGGTGTGTGGGACTTGGTCTATTAGTCCATCTATACTGACCTCCATCAGGTTGCAAATTAAAAATAATTTTTTTCTGCATCTAGCTCTGAAAAAATATTTGGGCTTCTAGCAGTGTGTGGGACTTGGTCTATTAGTCCATCTATACTGACCTCCATCAGGTTGCAAATTAAAAATAATTTTTTTCTGCATCTAGCTCTGAAAAAATATTTGGGCTTCTAGCAGTGTGTGGGACTTGGTCTATTAGTCCATCTATACTGACCTCCATCAGGTTGCAAATTAAAAATAATTTTTTTCTTCATTTAGCTCTGAAAAAATATTTGGGCTTCTAGCAGTGTGTGGGACTTGTTCTATTAGTCCTTCTATACTGACCTCCAGCAGGTTGCAAATTGAATATAATTTTTTTCTGCATCTAGCTCTGAAAAAATAGTTGGGCTTCTAGCGGTGTGTGGGACTTGGTCTATTAGTCCATCTATACTGACCTCCATCAGGTTGCAAATTAAAAATAATTTTTTTCTGCATCTAGCTCTGAAAAAATATTTGGGCTTCTAGCAGTGTGTGGGACTTGGTCTATTAGTCCATCTATACTGACCTCCATCAGGTTGCAAATTAAAAATAATTTTTTTCTGCATCTAGCTCTGAAAAAATATTTGGGCTTCTAGCGGTGTGTGGGACTTGGTCTATTAGTCCATCTATACTGACCTCCATCAGGTTGCAAATTAAAAATAATTTTTTTCTGCATCTAGCTCTGAAAAAATATTTGGGCTTCTAGCAGTGTGTGGGACTTGGTCTATTAGTCCATCTATACTGACCTCCATCAGGTTGCAAATTAAAAATAATTTTTTTCTTCATTTAGCTCTGAAAAAATATTTGGGCTTCTAGCAGTGTGTGGGACTTGTTCTATTAGTCCTTCTATACTGACCTCCAGCAGGTTGCAAATTGAATATAATTTTTTTCTGCATCTAGCTCTGAAAAAATAGTTGGGCTTCTAGCGGTGTGTGGGACTTGGTCTATTAGTCCATCTATACTGACCTCCATCAGGTTGCAAATTAAAAATATTTTTTTTCTGCATCTAGCTCTGAAAAAATATTTGGGCTTCCAGCAGTGTGTGGGACTTAGTCTATTAGTCCATCTATACTGACCTCCATCAGGTTGCAAATTAAAAATAATTTTTTTCTGCATCTAGCTCTGAAAAAATATTTGGGCTTCTAGCGGTGTGTGGGACTTGGTCTATTAGTCCATCTATACTGACCTCCATCAGGTTGCAAATTAAAAATAATTTTTTTCTGCATCTAGCTCTGAAAAAATATTTGGGCTTCTAGCAGTGTGTGGGACTTGGTCTATTAGTCCATCTATACTGACCTCCATCAGGTTGCAAATTAAAAATAATTTTTTTCTTCATTTAGCTCTGAAAAAATATTTGGGCTTCTAGCAGTGTGTGGGACTTGTTCTATTAGTCCTTCTATACTGACCTCCAGCAGGTTGCAAATTGAATATAATTTTTTTCTGCATCTAGCTCTGAAAAAATAGTTGGGCTTCTAGCGGTGTGTGGGACTTGGTCTATTAGTCCATCTATACTGACCTCCATCAGGTTGCAAATTAAAAATAATTTTTTTCTGCATCTAGCTCTGAAAAAATATTTGGGCTTCTAGCGGTGTGTGGGACTTGATCTATTAGTCCATCTATACTGACCTCCATCAGGTTGCAAATTAAAAATAATTTTTTTCTGCATCTAGCTCTGAAAAAATATTTGGGCTTCTAGCAGTGTGTGGGACTTGGTCTATTAGTCCATCTATACTGACCTCCATCAGGTTGCAAATTAAAAATAATTTTTTTCTTCATTTAGCTCTGAAAAAATATTTGGGCTTCTAGCAGTGTGTGGGACTTGTTCTATTAGTCCTTCTATACTGACCTCCAGCAGGTTGCAAATTGAATATAATTTTTTTCTGCATCTAGCTCTGAAAAAATAGTTGGGCTTCTAGCGGTGTGTGGGACTTGGTCTATTAGTCCATCTATACTGACCTCCATCAGGTTGCAAATTAAAAATAATTTTTTTCTGCATCTAGCTCTGAAAAAATATTTGGGCTTCTAGCAGTGTGTGGGACTTGGTCTATTAGTCCATCTATACTGACCTCCATCAGGTTGCAAATTAAAAATAATTTTTATCTGCATCTACAGTACCTCTGAAAAAATATTTGGGCTTCTAGCAGTGTGTGGGACTATTTGTATTAGTCCATCTATACTGACCTCCATCAGGTTGCAAATTCAAAATAATTTTTTTCTGCATCTAACCCAGCCAATAGTTTTGGCCTAATACCACAGTTTGGCCACTCAGCTCTGCTCGGTTACCATCCATTGTTTTTTTGTGCAAACAACTCCAGAGTTGTGAATTAGTTAACCACCAAAATGAGTGGAAAAAGGCCTGCTGCTGGTGGAAAGGGGAATAGGCGTGTTGGGAAGGGGAAAAAAGGTTGTGTCCGTGGGGTAGGTGTTAAAGCAACAGTAACATCTGCAGAAGAAAGACCATCTTCCAGCCAAACTAAAATGTCTACTTCTTTTAGCGGACAATGTGATAAGATCCCTTTCTTACGGCCACGCCAATCGCTACAAATTCCAGATGAGGCACAAAAACAGCAGGTGCTTCAACGGATATCAAGTGCTCCTTTAAGTGGGCTCTGCTCCACATCAACTTCAACATCACAAATACTCCAGTCCTCAAAGGTGTCACCCAAATCGCACTTGCTTCCTCACAGCTCCCAAATCTCCAGCTGCCCGTCTGAGTATGAGGTAGAACAGATGGTTGAGTCTGCAGAGCTGTTTACTCATACTATAGCCTGGGAATCAGAGGTCGACTCCAGCGCTTCTGTGAATCCAGACGAGGAAATGATCTGCACTGATGCCCAGAATCTTTATGAGTCGGATCCAGGACCAGACGCAGAAGGTTCTGACCATAATGTAGACCCTCATTCCCAAACTGTAACTCCTGTTGGTGGAGACAATGAGGAAGACGATGATAATGTCACGGGTGTGTCGCCACGAAGATCGTCACGATTACACAGCCTGACTTCTCGCAGCTGACTTTTTGGTGCTTTGTGTTTTCGGCAGTGAGGGAGTTAATTCTCTCTCTCTCTGTGCTAGACGAGGTCCAGCCTCGCCCAGCTGCAATCAATGCTGCTGTAGTGAGTCTCCTTCAAATGCCTGCTGGTCTGTTTGGGAAGTGTCGGTGAAAGTGACGCACCCCCTGGGCCATATTCTTTTAGGGGGAATATCCGGAGCCGGATCAGATGGGGGTTGTAGTCTTCCGAGTGGCTGTGACCCGGTCCGTGCCCAGGGTGTCAAACTCAGTTGTATGTGGCAGTCCTACAGATGTTATTAAGTTCTTTATTGTCGACTACGCCACCCGTTGTATTGCGGTCACTATGGCCGCCGCTGCAGCAGGGTCCGCTGAGGCTGATGGTGTAGGTGCAGCTTGTGATGGTATAACCCCCAACGGGTGGGGTATAGCCTCAGGGGGTCAGGTGCAGAGGATGGGGGTTGTGGTGGTGCAGCATAGGTGTTAAATGAAGACAGAGTCGGGTTGTGCAGTTTAGGGTGTTTACTCACTGCTGATGTTCCGGTCACTCCAGCTTCAAGTGACCTCCCGAGCCGTGCTGCATCCACCAGGTCCTGGATCCAGCCAACCCCCAAGCGAGTCCGGAGCGTGACCCTGAGCTCTCCTTCTGTCCTTTCTCTGGCCGTCCCCACTATTGATCCACCCAGGTCCAGCTCCCTCGGGCCTTCTGTTGGGAGACCCTTGGCCTTGGGTTCCCTGACCCTCCACGTGGTATGCCTTCGGGGTGGATGTGGTGGGTGGCCGTGGCAGACGCTGCCCACGGCCTCCGGTCTCTGGCTGGGGTGTGTTTTTGCCCCCACCAGCTTGGGTTCCGGTACCCTGATGCCGACTCTTCACCCGTGGATTGGATTTGGGGTCTCAGAGTCCTCTCTTCTGTTTCCCCCTCTGGGTCTCTCTTGCTTTCTCCTCTCTCTCTCTGGGTCTGCTCTGCTGCTCTTCCTCTGACTTCTCTGCAAAGACTCACAGACTGACTGACCCTGTTCTCTGATGGTGCCCACCTTAAATACTCCCTCTATGTGTGAGCTCAGGTGACCAGCACCCAATGAGCTCCTATCTTTACCCAGGCTGCTCCCCCTATCTGCCCCTACACTACTTGGGATGTTCCACCCCCCTCCCACTCCAGCCAGGAACAGACTCGGTCGTACCTGCACATTTCTAAGTGGGAGTACCGTCGGTCTGCTCCTCGGAAATGGGATGTGTGTAGTGCATGCAGCCTACCGAGCTCAGTTCCACACTCCATCCTTACCCAGGAGTGGAATATCACACCTCTGGGTTGAGGTGCAATACTCCTGTAGCAGCCGAATCCTCAGGGTGCTACATTCCCCCCTGGTAAATCACAGCACGTCCTCGGGCTGTAAGACATAAATAACACCAAAACATACAAAAATTTTTTTTTTTTTCATATAAACATAATAAAACATATAAAACATTATATATATAAAACTTTTCATATAAACATTCTCGTCGTCTCTTGTTTCAGGTTCCTCCTCCGGACACTGTGCAACGTGTGACCGGGTAAAGTGCGACAGTCTTTGGAACTCGTGGCTTTCCTATAAAACCGGTAGGGGGCGCTTTAGGACGCGCAACTATTTACAAGGGGTAGTGGCCGCTCTCAGTCCTCGGCCAGGTATTTAGGAAAGGGATGACCGCTCTCAGTCCTCGGTCAGTGGGATTTAAGGAAATACGGGTAACAGTTCACACTTGCTGGTCCCAACGGGGACTATATTAGCAACAGTTCACTGTGCCCCGACGGGCAACTATATACAGCTTCTGCTTCGCTGTCCTTAGCGACGGCGTCCTCCTGCTCTTGCTTTTTGGTTACCTTTGGCTCTAGTTTCAGACCCGTCCGGGTCCTCTTGTTCTTCCTCCTCACACCGCAGCTCTTCCTCCGTCAGGCGATGCACATGGAGGGCGTAGGGACCTTTGGCACACTTGTGCCGGGTGAAGGTGACCTCGTCCCCGATGTAAAGGTCACGACCTCTGTGTCCCTCCGGTAGGTGGGACTCAACGTCTCTCCTGGTTACGAAGACGTCGCCTACGGTGTGGTGGTCTCGGATGAAGCCCCACCCATGCTGCAGGTTAAACTTTATCACAGTCCCGGTGGTGCGGGGACTATGCGCTGCACGGGGGTCTCTCCTGGCCCGGCTCTTCTGCTCCGCGCTCCTTATTTGAGCTTGCTGTTCCCGGACCCGCCTCTCTCTCCGCTCCCTCTCGAAGTCCTCGAGCTGTTGGCGGCAGCACTCAGCACGCTCCGCTGCAGCTGCCCGAGTCTCTTGAGTGAACCCCATAAGATCTTCTCCGGTGGGGTCCCACTCAAACTGCGCTTCCGCTAGCGGGGGCGAGATTCTCTTTACGGGCTTTGGAGCCGGGATCAGGGGTTCATCCAGGGGTCTCTCTCTCCGGAGTCGGGGATGGTGGAACTCCGGTGGCCATATAAATGGCTGCCCATCCGGGCACGTGTGCTGGGCGTACAGGTCCTCTCCCAGATGCGGCACTCTTGGTCTTATGGGCGCGGTGGTGTTAGCGCCCGGGTTGCCCGGGCCTTGCGGCCAGGCCTGGGGTATCTGGAAGGTAAAGGGCACCGTAAGGACGGCGGCGCCCTGGGCTACTTGGCCCTGCGACCAGGCCGGGGGCTCCGCGGAGGTAGGGGGCGCTGTTGGTATTGCGGCGCCCGGGGGTACTAGGCCTTGCGACCAGGCTGGTGGTACTTCCTGCTTGGTCACGCTCGGGGTCGAGGCGTGTGACGTCACAGGGGTCGCGGCTCCCGTTTGAGGCCTAGTCTGCGGCGGTGACGTTGCAGCGACGGGCACGGCAGGATAGACTTCGGGCTCTGCGACGGGGAGCTGGGGCAGGTACGCGGTTTCCCGGTTTGGGGTATAGACGTCCCCTTTACCTGCCTCCACTCGTTCGGCTCCCTTCTCGGCGCCGTCTCCGGCCTTCAGTCCTCCCGCGCCATCCTCAGAGGCGGTCTGTCTCCTCGTCTCGGGTGGCGTGCTCCGCTGACAGGTCTCGGTCTGCTGGGCCATCTCACGGCTCCACTCCGCCAACGTCTCTTGCTGCACCCGGGCCATCCTCCTTGCGAGGCCCTCCAGAGCGGTCTGTGCACACTCCCGGTCTCGGGGGAGCTGTGCTAGGACCTCCACTAGGCCTAGTGGGGTCGTGGTGTCCAGCAGGCTCCTGACCAACGGGTCGGTGCTGCTCTGCTCTTCTTCCAGCAGGCTCCTGGCCAGCGGGCCGGTGCTGCTCTGCTCTCTGGACATCTCCGGGTGAGCTTCTCTGCTACTCCTCTCCAGACTTCTTGTCTCCGGGTGCGCTCGCTCCAGACTGCTCCAAGCGGCACCCATCTTTGTTCTCTCCTTTCGTCTCCTCCCCCCTCGAGGGCGGTCCCGGGGCCACTTGGTGACTGTCAGCTCCAGGGGCAGTTCTTTCTTGCTGACAGACACCTCTAGCATCACAGTCTCTGTTGGTGGGGGCGGTTTCCACTTTTGGCGCCATTTTCGGTCCTGGCCCACGATGGGAGGTGGCCTCTCGCCACCCTCTGGCACGCCCATAATGGCGTCCGCTCTTCCAAGGCGGGAAACCTTTGGAAATGGCGGGAATCGCTTCCCAGTGGCGGGAAACTCTGCAGATGGCGGGAAAACGCTGTTAATGGCGGACAACCGGCGGGAATCGACCTGTGATGGGGTCCGATGGCGGGGACCCTCCGGAACCGGCAGGAGACTTCTTTTTGAGGTAAACTCGTTCTTTTCTTCAGGCACGCAGTACCCGGTTGTTGTGGGCACGTAATCCTGCCGACTACGCCAAAGTTGACGCACCCCCTGGGCCATATTCTTTTAGGGGGAATATCCGGAGCCGGATCAGATGGGGGTTGTAGTCTTCCGAGTGGCTGTGACCCGGTCCGTGCCCAGGGTGTCAAACTCAGTTGTATGTGGCAGTCCTACAGATGTTATTAAGTTCTTTATTGTCGACTACGCCACCCGTTGTATTGCGGTCACTATGGCCGCCGCTGCAGCAGGGTCCGCTGAGGCTGATGGTGTAGGTGCAGCTTGTGATGGTATAACCCCCAACGGGTGGGGTATAGCCTCAGGGGGTCAGGTGCAGAGGATGGGGGTTGTGGTGGTGCAGCATAGGTGTTAAATGAAGACAGAGTCGGGTTGTGCAGTTTAGGGTGTTTACTCACTGCTGATGTTCCGGTCACTCCAGCTTCAAGTGACCTCCCGAGCCATGCTGCATCCACCAGGTCCTGGATCCAGCCAACCCCCAAGCGAGTCCGGAGCGTGACCCTGAGCTCTCCTTCTGTCCTTTCTCTGGCCGTCCCCACTATTGATCCACCCAGGTCCAGCTCCCTCGGGCCTTCTGTTGGGAGACCCTTGGCCTTGGGTTCCCTGACCCTCCACGTGGTATGCCTTCGGGGTGGATGTGGTGGGTGGCCGTGGCAGACGCTGCCCACGGCCTCCGGTCTCTGGCTGGGGTGTGTTTTTGCCCCCGCCAGCTTGGGTTCCGGTACCCTGATGCCGACTCTTCACCCGTGGATTGGATTTGGGGTCTCAGAGTCCTCTCTTCTGTTTCCCCCTCTGGGTCTCTCTTGCTTTCTCCTCTCTCTCTCTGGGTCTGCTCTGCTGCTCTTCCTCTGACTTCTCTGCAAAGACTCACAGACTGACTGACCCTGTTCTCTGATGGTGCCCACCTTAAATACTCCCTCTATGTGTGAGCTCAGGTGACCAGCACCCAATGAGCTCCTATCTTTACCCAGGCTGCTCCCCCTATCTGCCCCTACACTACTTGGGATGTTCCACCCCCCTCCCACTCCAGCCAGGAACAGACTCGGTCGTACCTGCACATTTCTAAGTGGGAGTACCGTCGGTCTGCTCCTCGGAAATGGGATGTGTGTAGTGCATGCAGCCTACCGAGCTCAGTTCCACACTCCATCCTTACCCGGGAGTGGAATATCACACCTCTGGGTTGAGGTGCAATACTCCTGTAGCAGCCGAATCCTCAGGGTGCTACAAAAGCATTTCATACAGACTTACAGAGCGGATCGTGGTATTTGGAGTTTCTGAGATAAGTGTATTTGGAGTGGTTTTTCCCTTCCTCGCTTTATCATTTATCTCCTTTCCCGTTGGTGTTCCCTCTGTTGTAGTTGTGTAGTTTTTGTATGCAAGGTGGTTTTGGTTTTTCCCTTGTACTGTCTCGTTCGTCTAAGTACTGTGTGTGGGCATATTATTACTTGTCCTCTTTTGTTGTGATCGGGGTCCTTCTCAGGACTAGATTACTTAGGTGCAGGGATCCTCAGGAGGTAGGGGTTACGCTGGCGGCCTGGACCTCTGTACCTTTAACAGTACCTCCAGGTTGAGGGATTAGTCAGGGCCCCAGCTTAGGGTCAGCTTAGGCCCCCTACCTCCAGTATACAGAGACAGCGTGACATTTTCACCGACCCACTTAGTTTTTCTCCAGCTACCATGGATCCAGTAGCCGGTCTAGCTCGGCAGTTGCAGAGTTTGTCCATGGAGCTGGCGGACGTTAGGTCCAAGGTTTTGCATCCTCAGGAGCAAGCCGGACCAGAACCTAAAGTAGCTCTCCCTGACAGGTTCACTAGGGGGCGGGACAAGTTTTTTGTTTTCCGGGAGGCATGCAAATTGTACTTTCGGCTGCGGCCTCGGTCATCGGGGAGTGAAGAACAAAGGGTGGGAATTGTCATCTCGCTCCTACAAGGGGACCCACAATCTTGGGCGTTCTCTCTTCCCCCGGGCTCCCCGGCTCTCCAGTCAGTGGATAGGTTTTTCGCTGCTCTGGGACTCGTATATGATGACCCAGATCGGATCTCCCTTGCTGAGTCTAAGTTACGTAGGATCCAGCAGGGAGATCGTCCGGCGGAGGAATTCTGTTCGGAGTTCCGTAGGTGGGCCACGGACACCCAGTGGAATGACCTGGCTCTTAGGAGCCAGTTTTGTCAGGGTTTATCCGACAAATTACAGGATGTGTTGGCACAGTATGACTCTCCCGCGTCACTGGAAGCCGCTATGGCCCTGGCTATTCGCGTTGACAGACGGCTTCGGGAGAGGTGCGGGATAACTCGACCCCCTGTGATGACTCCACCTCCTACAAGGTCCCCTCATATGGTGGTTCCCCTGGTCAGTCCAGAGGAGCCTATGCAATTAGGAGGGACATCATTTCGGGGGAGGGGACCGGTGGTGCGCCATAAGACAGGAAGGTGTTTCTTCTGCGGGAGAAAGGGACATTTTATTGGGGGGTGTCCATCCCGTCCCTTGCAGAGTGAAGAGTCGTCGGAAAACTGCTGATCCCAGGTTGTGTGGTGGACGGCAATCTGGGACTAGGTATTTCGTCCCTAGGTTCGTCTCAGTTTCTCGTACCGGCGGAGGTGGTGGTGGGTACGAGAACTGAGAGGATATCTGTTCTTCTGGATAGTGGAGCTGGGGCTAATCTGGTTGATGCTCGGTTTGCCCGGGTTCAAGGTATGCGATTGAGTGAGTTGGCTAAACCCATCCCCATATTCTCGATCGATGCCAGGCCTCTCGGTCAGGGAAGTTTTTTGCAAGCTGTGCATGACGTAAAACTTCATGTGGGGGCGATACATAAAGAACTGTTGTCTTGCTACGTGTTGGAGGGTCTTCCCACTCCTATAGTGTTGGGCCTTCCTTGGTTAACTAAGCATAACCCGGTTATTAATTGGCAAACCAGAGAGATAAGCCAATGGAGTAGTTTCTGTAATAAAAACTGCATGAACACGGTCATCGGTGCGGTTACTCCTTGGGTCTTACCTCCATTTCTGGCGGACTTTGAGGATGTATTCTCGGAGAAAGGGTGTCAGGAACTACCTCCTCATCGCGAGTATGACTGTTCTGTAAAACTGCTCCCTGAGGCCAAGTTACCTAAAGCTAGGTTGTATAACCTTTCTGGTCCTGAGAGGCAGGCCATGAAGGATTATATTTCAGAAAGTCTGGCTAAGGGGCATATTAGACCTTCATCTTCACCGGTGGCTGCGGGGTTCTTCTTTGTTAAGAAGAAAGATGGAGGCCTACGCCCTTGCCTGGATTTCCGTGAACTTAATCGGATTACGGTCCGAGATCCGTATCCACTCCCACTTATTCCCGATCTCTTTAATCAGATCGTGGGCGCCAAATGGTTCTCTAAGTTGGATCTCAGGGGGGCGTACAATCTGATTAGGATGAAGGAGGGGGATGAGTGGAAGACGGCGTTTAACACTCCGGAGGGGCATTATGAGAACCTTGTCATGCCATTCGGTCTGACTAATGCCCCGGCGGTGTTCCAACACTTTGTTAATGACATTTTTCGCCGCCTGGTGGGACAGTTTGTTGTCATATATCTGGGTGATATCTTAATTTACTCGCCGGATCTGGTGTCTCATCAGGAGCACGTTAGGCAGGTGTTACAGATCTTGCGGGATAATAAACTGTATGCCAAATGGGAAAAGTGTGTGTTCGCCGTACAGGAACTCCAGTTTTTAGGCTTCCTGGTTTCAGCGTCCGGTTTTCGTATGGACCCTGGGAAAGTGCGGGCAGTTCTTGAGTGGGATCGGCCAGAGAATCTTAAGGCACTACAACGTTTCCTGGGGTTTGCTAATTATTACCGGAAGTTCATTCGTAATTTCTCGTCCATGGTTAAGCCTCTCACAGACATGACTAAAAAGGGGACAGATTTTTCTAGGTGGTCTGACAAGGCTTGTCAAGCATTCTCCTGCTTGAAAAAATGTTTTGCCTCGGCACCCATACTCATTCAACCTGATGCGTCACAGCCATTCATTGTAGAGGTAGACGCTTCTGAGGTAGGGGTGGGAGCAGTATTGTCACAAGGTTCGTCCCCTGGTAAGTGGCATCCGTGCGCCTTTTTCTCTAAAAAATTGTCGTCCGCTGAGAGGAATTACGATGTCGGCAATAGGGAACTCTTGGCCATTAAGTTAGCTTTTGAGGAGTGGCGCATTTTTTGGAGGGGGCAGTCCATCCGGTCACCGTCATCACCGATCACAAGAACCTGCTATATCTGGAGTCCGCGAAACGTCTGAATCCCAGACAAGCTAGGTGGTCATTGTTTTTTACCAGGTTTAATTTTGTCGTTACATATCGTCCTGGGTCAAAAAATGTAAAGGCGGATTCCTTATCTCGCAGTTTCCCTGGGGCCGGGAATACGGACGACCCGATTCCTATCCTTCAGGAGGGGGTGGTGGTTTCGGCAGTATGCTCTGAGCTGGAGGAGGAGGTATTGGAGGCTCAGGGGGACGCCCCTGTTGGACCTCCGGGGAGACTGTTTGTTCCAGATCAGTTGCGACAAAAGGTGATCGAGGCACACCATAACTCAGTTTTGGCAGGACACCCGGGGAGTAAAGCAACTGTGGATCTCCTCTCGCGTCGGTTTTGGTGGCCTAACTTACATAAGGAGGTGGTAACTTTTGTCGCGTCCTGTGGGGTTTGTGCGCGCTCTAAGACCTCACATACCCGTCCGTCTGGGGCCCTCTTACCTTTGAAGATCCCGGAGCGTCCTTGGACTCATCTGTCTATGGACTTTATTACGGACCTCCCTCCGTCTTCGGGTAAAACGGTCATACTCGTTGTAGTGGACAGGTTCAGCAAGATGGCACATTTTATCGCTCTTCCGGCTCTCCCTAATGCTAAAACTCTTGCGCAGGTGTTCATTGGGGAGATTGTGAGGCTTCACGGGGTACCCTCCGATGTGGTGTCTGATCGGGGGTCTCAGTTTGTGTCCAAGTTCTGGAAGGCGTTTTGTGCACGGTGGGGGATGCATTTGTCATTCTCATCGGCTTTTCACCCTCAGACCAATGGTCAGACGGAACGTATGAACCAGAGCTTGGAGACATATCTCCGGTGTTTTGTGTCAGAGAACCAGGAGGACTGGGCTTCTTTCTTACCTCTGGCAGAGTTTGCTCTTAATAATAGGCGGAGCGAGTCCACTGGTAAGTCCCCGTTTTTTGGGGCATATGGTTTTCACCCCCAGTTTTGTACTTTCAGTAGGGGGGGCTCTTCGGGGGTTCCTGAGGAGGAACGATTTTCCTCATCACTCGCTTCAGTATGGAGAGGGGTGCTGAAGAATCTGAATACTATGGGGAACCGATACAAACGTATGGCTGATAGGAGGAGAGTGTCTGGTCCGGACCTAAGTGTGAACGATCTGGTATGGTTGTCTACCAGGAATATTAAACTTAAGGTTCCCTCCTGGAAACTGGGTCCCAGGTTCATCGGGCCGTACAGAATCAGTTCTATTATTAATCCGGTGGCATTCCGTCTTGACCTCCCCCCTACGTTTAAAATTCACAACGTGTTCCACAGATCGTTGCTTAAGAGGTATGTGGCGCCGGTGGTACCGTCACCTTTACCTCCCCCTCCAGTGGTGGTCAATGGTAACTTGGAGTTCCAGGTATCAAGGGTCATCGATTCACGTTTTAATCGCCGGTCCCTTCAGTACCTGGCTCATTGGAAAGGGTATGGTCCTGAGGAGAGGATGTGGGTTCCTGCGTCGGATATTAACGCAGACCGATTAGTTCGGGCCTTCCACACGACTCACCCGGATAAACCTGGCCCTGAGGGTCCGGAGGCCCCTCGTAGAAGGGGGGGTACTGTCACGGGTGTGTCGCCACGAAGATCGTCACGATTACACAGCCTGACTTCTCGCAGCTGACTTTTTGGTGCTTTGTGTTTTCGGCAGTGAGGGAGTTAATTCTCTCTCTCTCTGTGCTAGACGAGGTCCAGCCTCGCCCAGCTGCAATCAATGCTGCTGTAGTGAGTCTCCTTCAAATGCCTGCTGGTCTGTTTGGGAAGTGTCGGTGAAAGCATTTCATACAGACTTACAGAGCGGATCGTGGTATTTGGAGTTTCTGAGATAAGTGTATTTGGAGTGGTTTTTCCCTTCCTCGCTTTATCATTTATCTCCTTTCCCGTTGGTGTTCCCTCTGTTGTAGTTGTGTAGTTTTTGTATGCAAGGTGGTTTTGGTTTTTCCCTTGTACTGTCTCGTTCGTCTAAGTACTGTGTGTGGGCATATTATTACTTGTCCTCTTTTGTTGTGATCGGGGTCCTTCTCAGGACTAGATTACTTAGGTGCGGGGATCCTCAGGAGGTAGGGGTTACGCTGGCGGCCTGGACCTCTGTACCTTTAACAGTACCTCCAGGTTGAGGGATTAGTCAGGGCCCCAGCTTAGGGTCAGCTTAGGCCCCCTACCTCCAGTATACAGAGACAGCGTGACAGATAAGACTCAAATACCTGATTGGAGCGACAACTTTAGTTTTTTGTCAGGGCAGGAACAGGTTGGCTCTGAGGACGACGGGTGTGATAACGCACAGGGTGATGATGATGAGGTCGGAGATCCCACTTACTGTCAACCCACAGTCAGCCAAGAGATGAGGTCAGCAGAGGAGGTGGAGGAAGATGCTAGTGACGACGAGGTCAGGTTGCGCCTTCCTGGACAGAGGCGTAGTACTGGAAGCACGTCAACAACTGCATCCTCAAACACAACTCTGCCTCTCACCACAAGTCGTGGTGGCTCTTCAGGTCGCATGGGTGCTAAGCCTTGCATAGCCTGGGCATTTTTTCAGATCGATAAAGATGACCCAACTCGTGTTATCTGTAACATTTGTCAGCAAAAGCTAAGTAGAGGCCAAAAAATACATAGTTTGAGTACTTCATGCATGAACCGGCACATGGACATGAAGCATAAGTTGCAGTGGGAAGCTCAGTGTGCTACAATGCGGCCTAGCCGGCCGGGCCAATCACCGTCTGCCATATCTTGTGCATCCGCGGCCTCTTCATCCTCTGTGACTGGGGGGACAGCAGTCACACCTGTTTTGGGGCGCAGACCTGCCACCTCTTTACCCGCAACAGCCAGCGTGATTGGCAGGTCATCATTTTCTTTGGAGGTGGTAACACCAGCTGGTGTTGAGCGCTGTCCGACATCGATAGCACCACCTTTGGATCAAGGCAACCTAACATGTCCGCCTGCATCTTCCTCACAGACCGGCAGTTTGCCGGGGACACCCTTATCAACCCCGTCTAAGCACAATAGCCAGCCCTCGGTCCCTCAGATGTGGACAAGTAAAAGACCATTTCCTCCTAGCCATGAGAAAGCTAAGAGGTTGAATTTCACCATCTGCAAGCTCTTGGCTACAGAAATGCTGCCTTTCCGCCTGGTGGACACAGAGGATTTTCGAGACCTTATGTCCGTCGCAGTGCCCCAGTACCAGATGCCCAGTCGGCACTACTTCTCAAAGAAAGGTGTGCCTGCGCTCCACCAGCATGTCGCACACAACATCACCGCTTCTTTGAGAAACTCTGTGTGTGACAGGGTGCATTTCACCACAGACACTTGGACGAGTAGGCATGGACAGGGGCGTTACATGTCGCTGACTGGGCACTGGGTAACTATGGTGACAGCAGGACAAGGGGCTGCTGTCCAAGTCTTGCCGTCCCCACGAGTTGTGCGTCAATCCTCTTTATGTCAAAGTTCCTGCACTGCTTCTGCCTCCTCAACCTCCTCTCGGTCTTCCACCTGCACCCAAAGCCTGTCTGGTCATGCCACAAGCTTTCTAACTGCGCAGAAGGGATCCTGCACACCTCCTTACTATGCTGGCAGTAGGGCTCAACGTCATCAGGCGGTTTTTACATTGAAATGTCTGGGAAATGTGAGTCACACAGCTGAGGAGTTGTGGTCAGCTCTGGAGAACCAATTTCATGAATGGTTGTCTCCACTGGACCTGAAACCAGGGAAGGCCGTGTGCGACAATGCTGCAAACCTGGGTGCGGCCCTTCGCCGGGGCAATGTCACACACGTGCCTTGTATGGCTCACGTGTTGAACCTGGTTGTCCAGCAATTTTTAGCCCACTATCCCAGACTAGATGGCCTTCTGCAGAGGGCACGGTCGCTGTGTGCTCACTTCTGCCGTTCGCATCCCGCAGCTCAGCGACTTACATCTCTACAGAAGTCGTTGGGCCTGCCACTTCACCGGCTAAAATGCGATGTGCCTACCCGGTGGAATTCAACTCTGCACATGTTGCAGCGACTGTGGCAGCACCGACAAGCCCTGGTGCAATACGTTCTGACGTATAGCCTGGGCCAACGAGATTCAGAGGTGGGGCAAATCACGCTGGAGGAGTGGTCTCAGATCAGGGACCTATGCACCCTTCTGCACAGTTTTGAAATGGCGACAAAGATGTTTAGTGCTGACGATGCCATTATCAGCATGACTATTCCGGTGATTTACATGCTGGAGCACATGTTAAACAGAATTCGGAGTCAGGTGGTGGCACAAGAGGAGGTGGAGGAAGTAGAGGAGGAGGAGTTGTATGCGGAAGGGCTAACATCTGCAAGGTCCAGACGGTCGGCAGCACCAAGGCGGCAGGCATGTGAGGGTGGGGGAGATGGTTTAACCAGGGCGCATGGTAGCAGCCAAACTAGTGAGGAAGGTGCAGGAGCCCAGGAAGAAGTGGAGGACGAACTGATGGAAGACTCATCAGATGAGGGAGACCTTGATCACATTTCTGTTGTGCGAGGTTGGGGGGAGAGGACAGAGGAAGGAAGCATGATTGTTACCTCGCCACCAACACAACAGGGACTTGGTGCTCCTGGATGCGCAACACACATGAGTGCCTTCTTGCTGCACTACCTGCAACATGACCCTCGAATTGTGAGAATTAGAAATAATCCTGACTACTGGGTTGCCACACTGTTAGATCCCCGGTACAAAAGTAAATTTGCAGAAATTATTCCTGCCATAGAAAGGGATGCACGCATGCAGGAGTATCAGCAGAGACTGTTGCAGAATCTTACATGTGCTTTTCCACAAAATACCAGTGGTGCACGTAGTGAATCTCACAGTTCCAACTTGCCAACCGTGGGACCGTCAAGTGTTCAGCACTCAAATCGTAACAGAACCACAGTATCTGCTGGTAACATCAATTTTGCGGAATCATTTCACCACTTTTTTAGCCCATCCTTTGCAAGGCCACAGGAGACAAGAAGTCTGACACATAGTCAACGCCTAGAGACGATGGTACAGGAGTATCTCCAAGTAAACATTGAAGCCACGACTGTGTCACTGGACCCTTGCTCTTTTTGGGCTTCCAATCTGGATAAATGGCCGGAGCTAGCCACTTACGCCTTGGAGATCTTGTCATGCCCCGCAGCCAGCGTTCTGTCTGAACGTGTGTTCAGCGCTGCTGGTGGTGTGCTGACAGATAAGCGCACGCGGCTCTCCACTGATAATGTAGACAGACTCACGTTCATAAAGATGAACAAATCATGGATCCGAAACGACTTTTCTACCCCTGTGTCATCCTGGGGAGAGTAAAAGCTTGATGATTGGTTAAAATCACCCTACCAACCGTTTTAAGCTTTCAAATTACTAATCATGTTTATCTGTATCTTGACTGGAAAATAATTTGAGCTTTGTAGCAGTGTGCAGCACTGATCCTATTAGGCCATCTATACTAAAGCTTCACCAGATTTAAAATTAAAAATAATTTTTAGCTGCATCTAGCCCGGAAAATAATTTTGGGGCTCCGAGATGCGCAAGGCACATAAGTGCCTTCTTGCTGCACTACCTGCAGCATGACCCTCATATTGTCAGAATTCGAAGTAATCATGACTACTGGGTTGCCACACTCTTAGATCCCCCAAACTTTTCGATCAACCTTTTCATTTTAATAAAGACCAAAAAAATGGTCATTTTTGAAATTATAAGCATTAGCAGGTTGTTAGAAACTGAAATCAAACAGTTTTCAACTCAAAACTTTATTCTAGGTGATGTTACATTTTCACATAGGACCCCTTGTTCGAAAGGAGCTTCTGAACTCTCTCGTCCATTGAATTTGTCAGGCTTTGGATGGTTTCTGCTTCAATTGTTTTGCATGAGGACAGAATACCCTCCCAGAGCTGTTGCTTAGATGTGAACTGCCTCCCGCCATCATAGACACTCCTTTTAATGATGCTCCAAAGGTTCTGAATGGGGTAGAGGTCAGGGGAGCATGGGGGTCACACCATAAGTTTGTCCCCTTTTATGCCCATATCAGCCAGAGATGCAGATGTTTTATGTGCAGCATGAGATGGTGCATTATCATGCAGAAAAATGATCTTGCTGTGAAATACACGGTTCTTCTTCTTGAACCATGGCAGGAAGTGCTGTTTGAGAAAATCCACATACATTATGGAGTTCATCTTTAGCGCCTTCAGGGATCCTAAAGGGGCCGACAATCTCTCTCCCCATGATTCCAGCCCAAAACATTACTCCACCTCCTCCTTGTTGGCGCTGTAGCCGTGTTTGCGTGGGGTGTCCATCAACCAGCCATCCTCCACTCCATCCATCTGGACCATCGAGCGCTGCACGGCACTCATCCGTGAACAAAACAGTTTTGAAATCAGTCTTCATGTAATGTTTGGCCCACTGGAGCCATTTCTGCTTGTGTGAAGTGGATAGAGGAGGTCGACAGGATGGCGCATGCACAGCTGCAAACCTCTGAAGGACCCTGCATCTTGTTGTTCGGGGGACGTTGGAGGCACAAGCAGTTTCAAAAACTTGTCTGCTGCTATGACAAGGCTTTTTTGCCGCTGCTCTTTCAACCTGACGTAATTGCCTGTAGGAAAGAGTCCTCAATTTGCCCTTATCAGCACGCACACGTGTGTACTGTGAATCAGCTACATACTTCTTGATTGCCAAGACACTTCATCCTGATCATCGCACAATGTTGATTGTAGTCATGCCTTGACCTAAACACTCCACAATTTGTTGCTTCTCAGCAGCCGACACATCCTTTTTCTTTCCCATTTTGGCAGAAAATGTAGGCTGCTTAATAATGTGAGAGAGCCTTCTTAAGTAGTCTTGCCTTTCATTGGACACACCTGCCAAACTAATTAGCACAGGTGTCTGCAATTGCTTACAGTGATATAAAGAGCCCTGACACACATCACCATCAATGAGTTTAACTGACAAACAAACAAATTCTTCCCTTATCACTCCTAAACACTTTTTGTATAATAATTTGGAACGCAGTGTACATGTGCTTTTCCACAAAACACCAGTGGTTCACGTAGTGAATCTTACAGTTCTAACTTGCCAACCGTGGTCTGTATGGAGTTGTTCAATAAAGGGCCCAAAATTAAGATAACATAGATGGGAGAGGTCTCTATGAATAGGAATTCCTAAGTATTTGATACCCTGTGAGGGCCAGGCAAAGGGAAAGTTGGACTGGATGGAATCCTATATGGATTTGGGGAGGGAGACATCGAGGGCCTCAGACTTCGCTGCATTGATTTTAAAATTTTACCATGTAACAAAGTGATCTATTTCAGCCATAACAGCATGGATGGATATATGTGATTGAGTGATATATACTAGGACATCATCAGCAAATAGAGAGCACTTGTACTCGGTGCCTCCCACCTCAATCCACCTAATATTGGGGTTATGGCGAATTGATGAGAGCAGGTGCTCCGTCACTAGGATGTATAAGAGAGGGGACAGAGGACATCACTGCCTTGTCCCATTGGTGATTGTGAAAGGTGATGAAAATGTTCTGACGCACCCCCTGGGCCTTGGGACACCCGGAGCCGGACCCTTTTTGGTGGATGCTGGTGGTTGTAGTCTTCGTGGCGGCGACCCAGTTCCGTGGCTCAGGGCGGTCAAACCAGTGGCGGAACTATTTATGTGGTTTTCATGTTTAAATGTCCGACTACGCCACCCGTGGATTGCGGTCAGAGTGAACCGCCGCTACAGGGCAGACCACTGAGGCTGGTGTTGTGGGTGCAGCAGAGCGTAGCATAACTCCCCACGGGAGGAGTATAGCCTCAGGGCAGTGTATGCGGAGGATGGGGGTGATGGTGCAGGGCAGCAGCAGTAACGACACGGAGTCAGTGATGCAGCTCAGGGCCTTTACTCACAGTTCTTATTATCCAGACCACGTCTGCAGGTAACGGCTGCCCACGTCGTACTGTGCTCACCAGGTGAGGGGCTCAGACAACTCCCAGATAACTTTGGAGCACTTCACAGGACCCCCTTTGTGTGTCCTTTGTCTGGCCTTTCTTACCAACACTTCTGTCCGGCTGCCTCGGGCCTCCTCTTGGTAAACTTGGCGCCAGTTTCCCTGACCCTATGTGGTGCCTTCCTAGCGGGTGTAGCGAGGGGCTGCGCCACATAAAATGTCAGAGCCTCCGGTTTCTAGCTGAGGGTCGTTTCCTGCCTCCACTAGTTCGGGGACCGGTCTCCCCCTTTGGCCTGACCCCTCCACGCAGGTGGATTCGGGCGTGCGGTGGCGACTCGCCCGTCCGCACCCCTGGGATCCCTTCATTCCTCGTTCCTGGAGCCTTCTCTGCTCCTCTTCCTTCCTTCTCCCTCTTCCAGGCCTGGGCCTCTGTTACTAGGCCCGCCTCCGGAGCAGAGCTCATGCAGAGCCCCTGCTCCCTGCCACTTCTGCTCAGACTTCTCTGCACTGAACTAAGATGGTGCCCACCTTTTATACTCCCTTCTCAATGCACCCAGGAACTGCTTCCTCCCTGCTCCTGCACTGCAGGGTTCCCCTTCCTCAGTGTTCCCTCCCCCCACTCCAGCCAGGGACAGGGACTGTCGTGCCCATCTCAGGGGCATATTGGTCGCCCTGCCCCACGGCAATGTGGTGTAATGCATGCAGGTGTCGGGTCCTGATCCACACTCCATCCTTACCTGAGAGTGAGATATCACACCTCTGGGTGAGGTGCAATACGTCTGTAGCAACCGAGCCCTCAGGGTGCTACAGTTCCATTTATCTTCAGCCTAGGTGATGTATTGCGATACAGGGCCGTGATTTTGGCTATAAAAGGGTCCCCTAGACCCCTACCCCAAGCTTTTTAAGAGAATCATATATGGCGTGCCAGGAGACTCTATGGAATGCTTTCTCAGCATCCAACGAGAGTATCTAATTACAAATTTTTAACTGCATCTAGCCCAGGAAATACTTTGTGCCTAGTAGCAGTGTCTGCTAGTGAGCGGATTATCCCGGCTGTTAAGCAAGCTGCACCACCTGTAGTTTAGACACTTAATTTTTTCAAAGGAAATGCTTCGGGACCATGGGATACTTAGTGAAGAGCATCAGGAGGCACCCCAAGGCATAGGGGCTGGGACTGGCAGTAGGATGCCTTGCGGTGGACAGCCGAGCTCGATCCTTATAAAAGCTTTTTAACTGCAGCAGCTTTAGTGGACGCTACTGGAGCTGGAATTACCGCGGCTGCTGGCATGAGACTTGCTCTCCAATGGATCCTTGTAAATGGATTTAAAGTGTATTCATTCAAATTAGAGAGACAATTTAAATTAAAAAGCTTAGAGCTGCCTCCACCACAGGGGGGCTCGCTCGACCCACCAGCGGACAGGCACCAGTATTGGGAGAGGGGGGCTGGCCGTCAGGGTTCACCGCGGCTCTGGCACAAACCCGGCGACACGGAGGTGGCACGGGCAGGAGCGGACTGGCCGTGTCGGCTTCTCACTTTTTGGATTTTAGAAGGGCATGACATGCCTATATCTGTGTCTCCCCCTCCTTTTACTCCTCCACCTCTTTTATTTTCGCATGACTATATGTACTTGTCACTTTTCCATGTGTTAGTTATGTCTTCTGAGCAGTTTGTCAGCTTTTGGACACCTTTGAAGGTGTATTCTATGTGTTTCTATGTGTTTTTGTTTGCCTGCCATTGGTTTTAACGGTGTTCGAAGGTGTTCGACGAACAGTTCGACGAACAGTTCGGCGAACACACGGGTGTTCGACGAACCGAACCGAACTCGAACACTACGGGGGTGGCTCAACACTACTCTGCATGTCCTCCTGCCAGGTTGGGTCATTTACTATATCATCGACCACATCGTCTTCCACTTCCGCACTCTGGTCCTCCTCGTGACTTTCTGCAATTGTGTCTCATCATCGTTCACTTCTTGTGACACTTTCCCACCGTCGCCTTCATGTGACCGTGGCTGCTCAAATATTTAGGCATTGCTACATACGATCTCCTCTTGCCCCGCTTCAAATGGACCGGGTGAAAGGCCCGAATCTATAAATGTAAAAGTGAACAGCTCTTCGGAGTGTCCAAGTGTGGGATCAGTTGACTCCGGGCATGGTGGGAGGAAGGAGGATCAGGGTGAGGAATATGCGGTCCAGACTCACGGCTACTGAGACTTGACTATGTGGAAGACAAGGTGGTGGTGGTGGCAAAGTGACTGGACGCATTATCTGCTGTCCAACCAATAACCTTTTCACACTGCTCTGTGTTCAATAGTGGTGTTCTGCGGTCCCCTATTAATTGGGACAGGAAGGTCGAGAGAGAAGATGCGGGTGTTTGTTGTGGCACAATTTCAGCTTGCCCACGGCCTCGGCCTCTGCATGCACCATCATCACCACCACGTCCAGTTCCCCGTCCGTCGCCAGGTGACTTGCCCATTTTAAATGGAGGACAATATCTGCCACGCTCATTACAAATGACTGAATTTGGAGCGAACTTATATGTGATCCGTGTGATGGAGAAAACACAGTTTTAAATACCTGGCCTGTAGGTAAGTATTTTGAACAGCAAACTGGTGTCAATGGCTTCACTGACACACTGAAAGAAATTTTTAATGGAGGTCAGAAATGGCAGTATTTTCTGAAAACATATATGTGATCCGTGTGATGGAGAAAACTGTTTTAAATAGCTGGATTTTTAGCGCTGTAATATGGAAAGGACCTGGCTGTATTCTGCAGTGCCAACAAGCAAATGGCGCAGAAAAACGGTGTTCTCTGGATTGCTTTTTATGCAAATAATGAAGATTAAGATCCAAAAAAAATGATTCCTGGCCCCTGAGACCTGGGCCTATGTCTAGAAATATCTATCAGCAGCAGCAGACAGAACTGGAATGGAGCTTCTTGTGCTATGTGCACTGCAGTCTGCTATATACACTGCCTGCCTGCCTATATACACTGCCTGCCTGATATCTCTGCAGATGGATTAGTCCTCAGAAGGACTGTTTGATAAGATCGATATGTGTCTCTAATATAGTTTGGTACACTTACACTAACTAGAAACTAGCAAATCTCTCCCTGACGCAGCAGCACCTCTCCCTACACTGTCTGATTCCGGAGTGACTGTGACGATCATGGCGGCGCAAGGTCTGATATAGACCTGATGATGCTGTGCGGCTAGCCAAGCACTGTAATGCCACAACATCGGCGTCTGACCTCACAAATGGTCTTTTGGATGGATGGGCAAAAATTCCCACAGACATCTTCAAAACCTTGATGAAAGCCTTTCCAGAAGGGTGTAATTCGTTATAGCTACAAACATCATATAATGCATATGGATTTAGAAAGGGAGTTCATAAAAGCTCCTGTAAGTGTGTCTAGATATTACTGTTATATACTTATTATAGTGCCCAATTCTGTTCTTTTGATTTTACCCTTTTAACATCTGCATTGTCCTGTCCTGTCCAGTGCATAATACATGATGTTCATGTAGCAGAAGACACTGTGGAACCAACTCTGCAGACTTTTATACAGACCAGGCTGACAGTTTAAGATGTTTCATGGTCTGCAAGTAGTTAAGCAACAAAAAAAAAACCAAACCAGAAAAGTATCAATCAAAGAGTAGCTGTCTATTGTGCTCAAATATTGGTAGCAGAATGTGGGGAGCAGAGGGGACTTTGTGATGAGGAAGCTGCCTGAGGCACAAAGTTTTCTAGTCCCTCCTCTGTTTCATAGGAATAACTCTTGAATGCAGCATTCATTGAGAACACAAACCTCATAGCTTTTAGTGTGTTCCACAATTGTCGCAGAGCAGTTTTGCCTTTCTATTACCTTGCATTGTGTGCCTGTCCACCATGAACTATAACTTGCATTGTACGCTTCACAAAACATGACTAGGCTGTGTAGTGCAGAGAATGAAATAAAAGTTAAAGCTGCATATTTTACAAATAATAGAGCTCAAACATACTTATTAAAGCCTGCGAAATAACAGTGTAAAAATAGTACACTCTAAAGTGACTGTACCTTTGTGGAGAGTGGAGAATATAGGCTATTGATTTACTGTAGGATATATTTGGCTTTGTTACATTATAAGACTTAGAAAACACTTCATTATTTTAAGTGAATGTGGTTAGAGATATAATAAATGACGTCACGTATTAATAGCTATTATTCATAGCCCTCCAGCTATTTGTGCCTTTCTATTGCACTTACTAACGGCATGAATTTATGAAAGCTACATTTAAACAAATTAGCAAAGATCTTAAAGTGTAGACCTTTCATCACAAAAAGACACCTACTTTCCCAGTTTTAGTGATGACTTATTTTTCTATTTTGTATAAATTTATTTTCATGTTGCATCGAAATAGGATGGCATAAAAGTGGATTTTAGGCATGGGGTAATATAAGTGGTTGCAGAGGTTGCAGTCGCTGTGGGGAAATGTAGACTAGTATGCTCAAAAGGTCCTTTTTGCCATTATAGGAAGATCAAAACTATCAAAAATCCGTGATAACTGGGGGCTCCGTTGGAGGCGTTGCTTTGGAGCCCTAAAGCTTCATGCTTGTGGGCCCCAAGGCTTCAAGATTGACCTTTGGGCACTGAAAAATTGCAATTTTTGCCTCAATATGGTCCAAGTTTTTACCTTCCCAACATTATTCACTGGAATACAGGGATGTAAAAACATTCAGGCTTCCCTGTAGGTGTTTCATGTAATTCATAAGACCATTAATAAATTAATGTCAACTGTCCGGTCATCTCATTATTTATTTTATTAATCATAATTTTAAAAGTTTTAATTTTTTCTTGAAAATCTATATAAATTTTTTTTTACAATATTTAAAAATTGTCATCAAACGTTTACGATATATACTGTATGTATCTATTCACATTGCAGCGCTTTTCAACTATCCCCAGGAATCACTGCTTCTCAGGACAATATCGGACCTGCTAGTGTAACCCAAGTTCGGCAGTTATCTCTGAGTCAAAAACAAAAAGCCTTACACTCACTTCTCTGGCCCCTTTGCTATTCACCACCACTCATCCAGTCCTTGTTGCATCTTCAGATTGGCATCGGCAATGGTGAAAAACTTTTGGTTTTCCGAGGCCTGGGAGGATTTTGCGCATGGGCTGCAAAGCACGCAGTGACAGCGAGTATAACAATTTTTTTTTACATATTTTATTTATTCTAATAAGGGACATTAAATATGCAGATAATAACTTCTCCATAAATCAAATTTCCCGGAAAAAATGCATGAACAGGCGAATACAAATTTTTTCTGTTCCGCTTACTTCTACTTTGGATCTATGTAGATTATAAAAGAAAATTAATATGTGGCTCCTTAAATACGTATATTCATAATAATTCAATATTTTAATTATACATTTACTCTGCTTCCCTTTTAAATATTGCAATTTGAACTAGTATACTTGACAAAAATATTAAAAGACATGAAGAAGGAGGGACTACTTTTTTCACATCCCTGTATTTTAATCCTCTATCGTCTGAACCTTCTTAAAATTGAAGATATAACACAGTGCATTACACTTCACTTGATTGTGTAACAAGCAGAATCATTTTAAAATTTTGTATTCATGAATTCGAGAAGCTTCCTACATATACATTTGCAACAAATATGCTGATATTGACTTTAATTAGATTTTTGCTGTTATTTTTCCTATTACTTCTGCTGCCACATTTAATAAATAAGCACCAACTGTTTCAGAAGGCTGTTTGTAAAGCACAGAATTAATTATTCCTACACGAGCTGAAGATAAAACTAACTCATTAGCGATTCAGTTACAGCTGTTGATGTATTGTACCTGGAGGAACATTCCTGATGTCATAATCTGCTTGGAAAAAAAAGGTAGAAAAACAATTCAGGGCACTTAGATGCTTGAGATAAATTACATAGATGCAGATTGCTTTTCCTTTTTTGGTATTGTGGAAGAAAAAGCTATACTTATATTTCAATATGGCTGTAGATGTAGAATTTGATGTTCTGAGTCAAGCAAAAATAAATTAAATATGACTTTTCAATATCTTTTAGGGTGAACCAATTAATGAGCCACGTGCTAAATATGACATTAGAGGGTCATGAAAACTGTCATGGAGGACTTTTGGCAAATTCTCCAAATGGCCCAATTAACTGTTGCAACATAGCACTTAAGGCTAGATTTACATACATTAGGGCCGATTCATCAGAACTTTTACACCCCAAAGATGAAGTAAAAGCTTTGAAAAGTCTCAAAATTTTTGCACAACGCGGAGTTGCGCACACATTTTGCAACTTTTCAAGCCATTTTGAATCAGCTCTGCCAAAATGGGTGAAGATGGGAGGAGCCAGGTTGGAATGGGGGCATGGCTACATCAACTCTGCCATCGTTTTCTACTTGGAGTAGCATTTGTGGCTCAGCACAAAGAGGTGCACGCCACTTACTAGAGGCGCCTTATTCATTAACTGGTGTGCGCCTCTTAATAAAATGTGTAGTCTATCAAGACTGACTTATTACGAGCTTGATGGATCGGCCCCTGAATGTTTTTTTTTTTCAGCCAAAATCAGGACTGATTCTAAAATGAAATCACATTTATGCCCCCATATGCCTTCTTTTTCACATGAAAGGTACTTTAGTTATGGCCTCTAACAAAGCGCACCCCACTCATGCGTTCCCTATAAAGGGAGGACGGAGCTTTGTATCATGTTTATGAATGTTCAAAGTCAGAATGTCAACTTTTGAAAAAATGGAAGAAAGTATAAGACAGGTAAAACCTGTTGTAAAGCTTGTTCCTGCTTTATCATTCTTAAATCGGTTGTCCACTACTAGTCCAACCCCTCCTCGATCAGAATGGTGGTGCCATGAAAATAAAAATACTTATACTCATCTCCAGTGTCGTTTCAGCGGTGTTGGCACTTGCGTTCCTGGGGCTCTCATGCGGCCAACCACAGCTCTTACTCCCTCTTAATTAAATATACATCCGAAAGCGATGACAGTGACACCAGCGATGATTGGACACTAGGCTCATGTGTCAAAACAACCACATGAGAGCCCCGGGAACTCAAGTGCCGACACCGCTGGAACGGTGAGTATAAGTGTTTTTATTTTCACGGGTGCTAACATTCAGATTGAGAAGGGGTTATCCTAGTAGTGGTCAATGCCTTTATATTGGCATTAGAAACATTTATCATGGGCCATGAAATATTTATAAAACAAAAAATACTGTTTTTCAAAATGTTGACAATTTTTAATTAGCGACCAACTCATACCTATATAAGTAATGAAATAACTCTGCTAACCTTGCCCCAGTCTATTAGACACATTAGTCCCAAAGAAATAGTGCAATGCTATGCTAGACACTTCATTAATACATATGCAACCAACTAACCTGCAACCAATGAACTGCTAGTCGCAGGATATAAAGAGATAACAGCTAAATAATTTTAAATATTGTTTTTATTATTTAATAAATCAACTAAAAAATACATATAGAATAAAAAAAAACAGGGCAACCGAGCCTCCAAAAAGCAAAAACACAGAATATACTGCAAATTTGTTAACATAAACTTTTCATATGCACAGAGAAGTCAGGGATAGCCATTATTAAAGTGCAAGTGCAAGATCAATAGAAGGGTACAAATATTCCACCCACTTAGCTAACTATGCAGTACTATATTATAGAGTGTTACCTAAAGGTAGCATACATTATAGCACAATAAATAAAAGGTGTATTACCTAAGCCAATGTGTCAACGAGGAAATACCACAACGCCGTTTCACCACGCTGCTTCTTTTATGAAAAGTGTATCTAAACAATTTTCAGGCTTGGTTGCCCTGTCCTTTTATTCTATATGTCATTTTTAATTTATTTATTATATAATAAAAAATATATTTTTAATTATTTTGCTGGAATCTCTTTATATCCTGCAACTAGCAGTTCATTGGTTGCCCAAGTCTATATAGCAAAGCTGAAAAGTGACCCGCAGTAACTGAATGCTACCTTATTGTGTCTGCTCCTGTAGCCAACTGGAATATCATACATTTTTATGGACAGTCATTAAAAAATAAAAAATATATAAATAATAATAAATAAATGTGTTCTTTGCCTATTGATAATTTCTCCATACATGTTTGGATGGAACATATTTGTATTGAAGCTCTTCCTCATGACTTTACTTTTCTATAAAACCATCATTTTTTTTTTTTTTTTTTTGCTCCATCGTTCACTACATTTAGGAGGTGTTTATTCTAGAAAGTTTTTTTCTGGTTGAGAATAGTATTATGGTGGTGTATAGAGGCACAATGATGGCATATGGAGAACTTACAGCTGTGGAATAGGGAGTCCAAGTCCTATAATACAGTATATGACAAGAATGTGGAGGTTAACACATAAATTATTTCATAATAACATGATACTCTAACATAAATTAATATAATAATATAACACATACATTATTTCATAATAACATGATAATATAACATAAATTAACATAATAATATAACACATACATTATTTCATAATAACATGATAATATAACATAAACTAATATAATAATATAACACATACGGTACATTATTTCATAATAACATGATAACATAACATAAATTAATATAATAATAGAATACATAAATGAATTTTTTTTAACGCGAATATTTAGGGAAAGCAATAGTACTCATAGTAATAATGTGCAGAGTTGGTAACTTTAACCTTTTCAGTAAATATTCAGGAGGAAGCCTATTTAATAGGCAAAATAAGCAGAAATCTGGCACCATGTCTTCTCACAAGGTAATAGGATATGCATGCTTTCTTAATGAGTTAACAAAAAGGGGAAAAAATGACAGATTGTGGTCCACTTGATGTAGACATCTGTGTGTGCCTTCCAACAATTTTGGCAATTTCTAAATATTTAATATTAAATAGCTTCTCTATCATTTCTAACCTCTGTGTCAACTAAATTTGAAGACCAGACAGAAAAAAAAGGTCATTTTTTTGCAAAAGTGCATAAAAGTTAAAGCAAATATTACTTAGTGATTCATATAAAGAAGAATTTGCCATGAAGGCAGAGTTTTTATTTTCATGTCTGTATCAAAGGAAATGAAATGTTTGCAATACTTTTCGCTTGATAAATTTATGAAACCATTTGTAGTATGAACACTGCTGACATAAACAGACTGTGACCTGAAAATGATTATATTCTACTCTGCAAGGAACAGAGAAAAGGGGAAGAATATATTCAGCAGTCGGAAACATTGCCACAGGGCCCGAGTAATCCTTAATTAACTGAATATATTAACAGAGCGCTATAAAAGGAAGGAAAAGAATTTTGTTTTTATATCACACCCTTTGAAAAGAAGTCATTCTGTTGCAATTTACAAGCCACAATAAGCTGTAATAGCCAATGGGCATTTTCTACAATAAAACAAGATTGTTTCAGAATTGGGAAGTTAAAGCTGAACCTTCACTTTCTTATATATTATTTATTGATTGTGTGTATGTTTTTCTGAGATGCAAGTGTATGCAGCACTTTTATTTTTATTATGTGAAGAATGCAGTGAAGGTAAAAAAAATTGCTACAAGTACTTTTCCCTTTGCTTTAGATAATAGTAATGACTTACAGTTATTCGACATAGTATTGTCTCGCTATGAAAAGAATATTCACAAGTATTTATAAAATAGGCCTATAATATTTAGGACTTTTCCACACAGATGCCAGTGGGTAGCTACAACTAATGCAGAAGTAGCAGGGCTGCATCTGTACTTCAAAGTTTTAGGGGTGACATACAGTAGGTAACAAATATATATACAGTACAGGCCAAAAGTTTGGACACACCGTCTCATTTAAAGATTTTTCTGTATTTTCATGACTTTGAAAATTGTACATTCACACTGAAGGCATCAAAACTATGAATTAACACATGTGGAATTATATACTTAAGAAAAAAGTGTGAAACAACTGAAAATATGTCTTATATTCTAGGTTCTTCAAAGTAGCCACCTTTTGCTTTGATGACTGCTTTGCACACTCTTGGCATTCTCTTGATGAGCTTCAAGAGGTAGTCACCGGAAATGGTTTTCACTTCATAGGTGTGCCCTGTCAGGTTTAATAAGTGGGATTTCTTGCCTTATAAATGGGGTTGGGACCGTCAGTTGTGTTGTGCAGAAGACAGGTGGACACACAGCTGATAGTCCTACTGAATAGACTGTTAGAATTTGTATTATGGCAAGAAAAAAGCAGCTAAGTAAAGAAAAACGAGTGGCCATCATTACTTTAAGAAATGAAGGTCAGTCAGTCCGAAAAATTGGGCAAACTTTGAAAGTGTCCCCAAGTGCAGTTGCAAAAAACATCAAGCGCTACAAAGAAACTGGCTCACAAGAGGAACGCCCCAAGAAAGGAAGACCAAGAGTCACCTCTGCTTCTGAGGATAAGTTTATCCGAGTCACCAGCCTCAGAAATCACAGGTTAACAGCAGCTCAGAATAGAGACCAGGTCAATGCCACACAGAGTTCTAGCAGCAGACACATCTCTTCAACAACTGTTAAGAGGAGACATTGTGCAGCAGGAATTCATGGTAAAATAGCTGCTAGGAAACCACTGCTAAGGACAGGCAACAAGCAGAAGAGACTTGTTTGGGCTAAAGAACACAAGGAATGTACATTAGACCAGTGGAAATCTGTGCTTTGGTCTGATGAGTCCAAATTTGAGATCTTTGATTCCAACCACTGTGTCTTTGTGCGACGCAGAAAAGGAGAACGGATGGACTCTACATGCCTGGTTCCCACGTGAAGCATGGAGGAGGAGGTGTGATGGTCTGGGGGTGCTTTGCTGGTGACACTATTGGGGATTTATTCAAAATTGAAGGCATACTGAACCAGCATGGCTACCTCAGCATCTTGCAGCGGCATGCTATTCCATCAGGTTTGCATTCAGTTGGACCATCATTTATTTTTCAACAGGACAATGACCCCAAACCCACCTCCAGGGTGTGTAAGGGCTTTTTGACCAAGAAGGGGAGTGATGGGGTGCTACGCCAGATGACCTGGCCTCCACAGTCACCAGACCTGAACCCAATCGAGATGGTTTGGGGTGAGCTGGACCGCAGAGTGAAGGCAAAAGGGCCAACAAGTGCTAAGCATCTCTGGGAACTCCTTCAAGATTGTTGGAAGACCATTTCCGGTGACTACCTCTTGAAGCTCATCAAGAGAATGCCAAGAGTGTGCAAAGCAGTCATCAAAGCAAACGGTGGCTACTTTGAAGAACCTAGAATATAAGACATATTTTCAGTTGTTTCACACTTTTTTGTTAAATATATAATTCCACATGTGTTAATTCATAGTTTTGATGCCTTCAGTGTGAATGTACAATTTGCAAAGTCATGAAAATACAGAAAAATCTTTAAATGAGAAGGTGTGTCCAAACTTTTGGTCTGTACTGTATATATATATATATATATATATATATATATATATATATATATATATATATATATAAGGCCTGCACACCTTTAGTATTAAATTAATGCACAGGTGCACAAATACTCTATGTGGCCAATATACAGAAATAGAAATAAACAATGTGTCAGCAGCACACTGCGACTAACAAATACATGAACTTCAATATTGCTGCAAAAGTTAAAAACGTAAAGGTACTTATTTAGCGTTTTTTGATCTAAGCCATCCAACTACGTCATCCAGCTACATTTTTGGATCATTTGGACATTCAATAAAGAACATAGTTTTAATTGGATGGATGTGCCATCAACTTTCCCTGTCTTTCCATTCCAGGTTTTAAATGCGAGCTACGCCTGGTTTCCTTTCACTCCCCATTTAGATAAGGCTGGTTTGGCACATGGAGTGGTAGGAGGGGAGGGGGGAGCCAGAGCCAATTAGGGATGAAGCAAAAACCAAAGTATATTACAAAAAACTTTGTTATTAAAATTGCACAGATAAACAGGTGGGGTGGGGCAAAACACATACACAGACCTCACTGTGAATAAACAGCAATGCACAGTGTACAATCACCATAATTGGTCAAATAATGTCATGGCACAAAATAAATCACCTATATAATTTACTTAGACTCCAAATGTGGGCACAAAAACCATATACCATAGGGGTCACCCAGACACAGAGGTCCACCATCCATGTGGGTGGATAAAAGTGCAAGATGAGGTTACCTGACTTGGCTGGGGACCCGGAGACAGACAGGACACCGGTGCTGCAACCCCGATGCGCGTTTCAGCAGGAACGCCTTCCTCATGGAGTGGTAGGACATTAGTGATAGGGACCATCCATATTGAGGTACATGTTGACATGGTTGGATGGCTCTTGCGCTCTTTCATAAAAAAATGCTAAGTACTTTACGTTTTTAATGTTTGCAGCAATATTGGAGTTCATGTATTTATTAGTCACAGAGTGCCGACACATCGTGTATGCGAATACAGTAGGTAACAACATTATGTTGGCAAAGTAACACACTAAGCTACTCAAACCTTCTGAATTGTGCATTTAGTATTATAGAAAGCGATAAGTTCAATGCTTCAACGGCCATAAATACTTTTACAGAATTTGTGTGGCCATTCCAAGGTTAATAAAATTTAAGAGCGGGTCAACATTTTCAAAAGGACTAACTTCAACTTATTGGAGGGGAACCTAACCAGGCTCGGACTGGCCCACTGGAGAACAGGAGAATCCTCTGGTAGGCCCCTTTTAAGGAGTTCTAATGAGTAAAGCTATTACACTCGATTCACAATTTGAAGAAAAAGGTATCATCTAATTATTTACTAAACAAGCTAGCCAAATTCTTATTACATAGAAGCAAAAGTAAATTTGTGTACTAGGGTCAGGTTATTTTTGCATGTAGACGAACAGTGGGCCCAAAGAATCAATGTCACTAGTGGGCCTTTGCCAACCCAGTCTGACAGTGAATCAAACTCAAGAACCACTACTGATTTCATGCAAACTTTAATGATAGATTATTTTGAAATTAAAATTTGAAAAAATTATTTGAATAGGGGAACAGTGAAATTCCTATAAATTCTTAATCTGTGATAAAAATGTAAGTCATGGTCAGATCCCGATTCTCAAAGGAATCTACCCAGCTACCTTTGATGTCTACAATTTATCCCCTTTGATACCACTGTCCGACACATTACATAGCAATAGTATTTTAGTATATGAAAGGAATGATCACGTTCATACAAAATCAAAAAAGGACTAAAAAAAAGAAAAGTTTAAAAAAATACCCCATATTAATTATTTTATAATTTAAAGAAAAAGTAATAAAAAAAGAGCATCACTGTGTCTGTAACACAAGTCTACAAAAAATATTTTTTGTAATCATTGCAGTTGACCTTGTACTTTTCTGAATCATTTTTTTGTTTTGATTTCAAAAATGTATATAGTTTTTCTGTAGCAGGTATAGTTTCCACGGAGCAGCATCATTATTATAAGGTATAGGAAATATACTGGCGACATTAAGAAAACAGTAATCTACATATCAGAAAAAAATGCTTGACCTAACAAAACAGTTTTTATTGAACCAAAATAATTTCACATGCAAAATAGAAACCAAAATATGAGCAAAAATTAAAAGTACTTGACATGAGACTGGCGTTGATATGATTTTTCAGGGTTGTCCCTGTATAACATCCAACAGTAATCTGCCATCATTGAGTCATTCCAAAAACCCTGGAAGCGGTGTTCCATTACTTTAATGTCCTTGTGAAACCACTCGCCTTGTTCATCGCTTACATCCCCAAGATTTGGAGGGAAGAAATCTAAATGTGAATGCAAAAGGTGCATTTTCAGAGACATGCGACATCCAAGATACTAGTATGCATTTAGCACTTCCTCAACACCTTCAACATATTCTGGAGATTTATTTTTTCCTAATAAGTTTTCACAGATCCACTGGAAGCTTTTCCAAGCTCTCAATTCATTATCATTTAGAGTTCCTTCAAACACATCATCTCTCATAAGCTCTCTGATGTGAGGACCAACAAATACCCCTTCCTTCATTTTTTGCTGGTGAAATGCTGGAGAATTTCTGTGAAATGTACTGGAACCCTTGTGAATTTGTCTTTGCCATGGCTTTCACAAAGTTTTTAATCAATCACAACTTTATATGTAGTGGAAGAGGAAAGATTTTTGTTGGAGCAACTAAAGGATTATGCATTCCCATTAGCTCCACTGATATTCCATTGATGATGCTTATATTGTATAGCATCCAAAACAACTGACAGATTTTCATAACTTTCCTTTAGATGACATGAGTGAGCAATAGGGAGTGATGGTTTCATATTTCAATTGTGAAGCAACACTGCTTTCCAACTTCTCTGGGATGAGTCAATAAACAATCGCCAATCTGCAACAAAATACTCTAGATTCAGTTCTTCAAAGAGGCCATTCACATTTTTACAGTACACCATTGGTCCATCAACTGTGAAAAATTGTGTTACACTGTTATTTCTGTTTCGGTAATAACACACTTTGACATCATCATGAAGAAGATTCTTGTGTTTCAACCTAGATGCAAGAAGTTGGGCTTTATCTTTTGACAATGACAGGTCTCTGATGAGATCCTTTAATTTATGTTGAGTAAAGCGTTCTGGCTGCTCGGTTGCTCCATCAGGTACATACTCATCTTGACTTGAGGTCTCCATGCCTTCGCTAGTAGCTTCAGCTCCATATTCTACTTCAATTTCATCCAATCCAGACAACGATGGTACAGGAACTGGCAAGGTAACATCATGTGGAACTGGCCTAATCGCAGATTCAAGTTCAGGGTAATTAACCTTATGTTTGTTCTTTGTAGAAAAGCCCTTCAGTTTGACAAAACAAAAGTAGTAGTCATCACTATGATTTTTGGGTTCTCTCCAAATCATGGGAACAGCAAACGGCATAGCCACATTCCTCGTATTCAACCAGTCACGAAGACCATTTGAACAACTTGAGCATATCACATGAGAGTCCCAGTTTTTGTCTTGATCACCAAGTGGACAGTTAAAGTACATCTGGTAAATCATTTTAATATCATGGGTGATTGAATGTACTTGGCCTTTTGGTGTAAAAGAACCACACACATAGCAGAATCTGTCCGGATGATTGATACACTATCGGGGCATTTTTCTCCTTTAAATCAGATCAAACAGAAGAGTAAGTTCAGTTCAATGGTGGTGACAAACTAAAAAAAAAAATGCGATGAGCCGGTATGTAGATATTTGCCCAGAGATGACAGAGGCAGCTTGTATTTAGAACTGATTTTACTGGAGGTAATCTGGTAGATAACTATATACAGGTGTGAGGTAAACGGGTCGGCCTATTCCTTAAAGATGAACACTTGCAGACAAGCAGGTTCTCAGTGTGATATTGGCTGCTTTCAGGTTCTCTCTCTGTGGAGACCCTCATTCAGTTACACCTTAGTGTAAGAGGCCTGTAGAGGCCGGTCTCCTGTCACAGTCTCACAGTCCTTGCTGTCATCACCATCCTTTTCTGACTGACTCAAATCTTACCACCTCATAGCAGTTAGCTCCTCCCCATAACATGTGACTTTCCGAGAAGCAGTCATTGGCTGACTGCACTGTCAATACTCCTTTCCATAAAACTCACTAAAACCTTTACTGATGTTGTCCCTGTAAGAAAATTCACAATTAAGTACGACAAGCAAAGAAATGGGAATAACATAGAAAAACCACATACATTGAAAATGTAGAAATAACGTAATAACAAGAATGCTTCTATATCGGAAACTTTTTGTGATAGAGCAAAACTAAGCATATTTTTGGAATCAGCACATCAAACTCCATAAAACAGACATATTACCTTTGCTGATGATTTTTTTGTGTTGACCAGTATAATCAGAAGGCTAAAAAGCAGAGATTTTTGGGCCTATTAACCAATTAACAAATACTGCAAAGTGCTAAGATTGATGCTTAAAACTATTTCTTTTTATTACTGCGCAAATCAAATAAAAACTGCGCAAAACTTAGTGTGATTTTCATCCTCGACTAGGATCTTCTTTGGGTCAAAATCTGAAGTTATAGTATCATATTCTGTGCTTAATATAATATCCTGTGTTGCTTTTTTATGTGCGGTACTTTTTTTTATAAACGTATAATTATCTAGAATATTTGATAATTTGTCATTTCTTCTGCTCAAGACAGATTATATCCGACCACAGTAAGTAAAAAGCAAGTTAGACAGAAGGAAGATAATTACGGTAACGTCTGACATTTTGGAATGATTTTTTTGGGTAGGACAACACATCACATTACCCATCAAATGAGAACAAATTGTCTGAAATTAAACAGAGCATTTAAAATAATCCTAATGATCTAAGCACACTTACTGCATGCTACTCACGGTCCATAATTTTATGTACAAAGTCCATAAAATTAAATATTAAAAAAAGAAAAAGAATTTGATTATTTAAACTTTATACAAACACTTTTTATTAGATATCATTACATCTCGATCGCCATGTGAATCACAGATTTTGAGCGAAGTGAAGACAGATTACACATTGATCAAAGGAAAAACTCACATTCCAAAATCTCACATTGCTAGTCATTTTCTAAATGACTTGTGCCGTGCTGTAGGCTACACAGACAATATCAGGACTCATATAAAATGTTTAGAGGTAAAATTCCTTTGATCAGTTTATATAAATTCACATCATAAAACCAATATCTGTTTATATGGGATACAACATTTTGGAGCCAAAATATTTTTTTATGTCCTAAATAAGATGGAAAATAGATGGTAAAAGTAAAAGACTTAAGGTCATAAATAGGTCAATTTAAGACAGTGATAATTTAGCCATATATTAAAGTTTGACCTACAGCTACAACACCCGCACTCTGAATTTAGATCACTATAGGCTTGTGGGGTGTGATACTACCATTATAATCTATGCTTTAGTAAGAAACAAATCTGACGAAATTTGAGCTTGGCTGACCACTCCAATTTGATCAGAAAATTCGATTCACATGGAATTTATTTGATGAAAATTGAATGTTCCTTGTTATGTCCTTGGATCTCTTTCCACTCCAGAGAATAATGAATCTAGAGTTAGAAAAAAAATACCTCAATGCTCATCTGTTCAACTGTCTCCGCTACCCATCCAATACTTCATTCTGCTCCTCCTCTTTACTTCTCTATCAAACGTAACATCCTCCTCCTCTATGTTCACACTGTGCTGGAGTTTCTGGTGCCAAGTAGGCTTCTAATATCATGATGCACTTTGTGGATTGACATCACCATAGCATGTGACACCCTTGGTATAGTCAGCGTCAAGTCATCAAAGGCCTACTTGGTTACAGAAGCCACAGAGAATAGTGTAGATGGAATAAGAGGGCATCTGCCAGAGGACTGGGTCAGGGGCTACAATGGCAGAACAGGTGAGCGATGCAGAATTTTTTTTTTTCATAGAATCATACAAAGTTAGAATTGGAAGGTGCCTCCAGGGTCATCTGGTCCTACCCCCTGCTCAATGTTTGATTCACTAAACCATCTCAGACAGATGTCTGTCCAGCCTATGTTTGAAGACTTCCATTGAAGGAGAACTCACCACCTCTCGTGGCAGCCTGTTCTTTCCTGAATCTCTACAAATCAGAAAAAAATTTGGTCCATCTACCATTTTCTTGAATTTGCATCAAGCAAACCATAAACAAAATTCAGATTAAAAAAATAATTTTATTACTTTGTGAAATTCAAGGCAAATTAAATTTGGCTGGAACCACTTTGCTTTTCTCCAAACTGCCAGTGACCATAACAATTCTGCAGCAATCTAGAACCTGATACTGGTGTTTAATTATTTGGAATTTGTGTCTGAAATATGAGCAAACCTATTGGAAAAAATTGCAGTAAGTAACAAGTATGTTTCTATTTTTCTTTCATCGTGTGCTAAGACATTAGTAACCATTTAAGAAGAAACAAAATCAATAAAGATGCAGTTTGGAGAACATTTTTACATTATTGCCAATTACCTTACAGTGATTTTTTTTCTATTTTACAGGACAAACTAAGCTCAGTGAAAGCCTATACAAATTGAGCTTAAAGAATATTGAGTCCACTTATTGATAAAAGAGACAATGCACAGAAACATAGAGCGTAAAAGATAAATGAAAATACATTTGTAAAGGATGAAAAGGATTGGAGAGCACAGTGCAGATGTGACCCTTTGTTCTTTGTTTTTGCAGCTGTTTATTCTATGTACATTTCAATTGTGGGATTCATGCTTATATAGTAAAGTGGGTTTAACTTCCTAATGATGAATTCAGGAATTAGAGTAACATGTACATTTTCAATGTAATTTGTAAATATTAACCCTTCAAATATGAGTTATATCCAATGTAATAAATAATAATTTCCTATATGTTCTTTAGTATATTATAAAATATTTACATACTCTGATAAGAGACATCATCATAAAACATTAAGTATATCGGAAGTCAACTCCGAAAACAGACTATTTAGAGATATGTTGGCGTTGGCAACCTTTTTTTTATTGTTTGAATGTATCAAAAATGAAAAATTAAATAACCTCTTAAATATTCTTGGCTAAAAATCTAGTATTGTCTTATGTCTACAGCAGTTATACAGACCAATATATATCTCCATGGTAACAGAGTAACGATGATAGAATATCATATTGTTTCTTTTCTTTTTTTTTTTACCAGAGAACAAATATAACAATAGCTGAAAAATGAAAAGGTTTAATATAGAGTCTAGTAAGAGTAAAACCTGTCTAGTGACATCCGCGATAGCTTGGCATAGTCAAAAAAACAATGTTTAAAAAAATGATAAGACACAATAGGCCTCGTGTATCAAAAGTGTCTTAAAAAATGACCATGGTTGATGTAACTTTTTTCCAGTGCATTAAAAAAGAAAGAAAGGTAAACACATCTGTTTGTTATTTTTCATAGCATATCAAAACTGTGAACTAAACTAAATGTATAAATAACATGATAACAACACATTATTGTTAGAAATGAGCAGAACTTTTGAAATTCGAATTTGCTGACTTTGCTGAATGTTCTTCCCAAATTCGATTCACAGCAAATAAATTCACAAGGATCTCAATACTGAAAAATTGCTTGGAAAATACACATGAGTGAGAAGAGAGAAAGAACCCCGCTGACCATAAGAGCTTATACTTTATGGATGAGAAAGAGAAAGGACCATAACAGTTTATTCTTGATAGGCAAGAGAGAGAGAGAGAGAGAGAGGACTCTGCTGGCCATAACAGTTCATACTCTGCAGGAGAGAGTGAAACCTGCAGACCATAAGAGTTTATACACTATGAGAGAGAGAGAGGATTCTGCTGAGCATAAGAGCTTACACTTAACAGGTGTAATAAAAAGAGGACCCCGTTAGTCACAAGAGTTTACGCTCTACAAGAGAAAGAGGTCTCTGCTGACCATAAGAGCTTACACTTTACAGGTGACAGATAGAGGCCCTCTTTGACCATATGAGACATAGAGAAGACCCTGCTGACCATAAGAGCTTGCACCCTACAGGAAAAAGAAAGAGAACTCTGTTAATCAAAAAGGCTTACACTCTACAGGAGAGACTTACTTAATAACTCTAGAGATGGACGAAAACTCTGCCGTATAAACTGTGCTCTGCTTGGAACTGCTGTTCTATGATAGCCCAGGAACTGACCACCACTGTACAAGGTTTGATAATCCGCTAGATGTCATAGCTGCAGGACGTTGTGGCGAGGCCCACACGGCAAAGTCCAGTGATGTTATCCCACACTCTAATACTTCAACAGTGTTGGAAATGGTACAACTTTATTTTTTCGTGAACCGCGAATCAAATCTCAAAATGTTCGAATTTGCAGAAAACCCAGAATTTCAGGAAATGCTACATAAACTCAATCCTCTTTGGATCGATCAGCTAATCTATAGCTATTGTATATTATATCAGAATGTGAAGGACTAAATATAAAGTAATCTTCTGTATGTGCCCCAGAAGAAATCTATCTGACCCCTTTCACACAATTTCTCTTAAGTTCAATGAAGCTGATCTGTAGGCTTATTAAGCTTATGTGCATAATGATGTCTTTTAGATGCCAGCATCCCCACATAGTTTATGAAGCAGAAGATACTTCAGGGAAATTCCGGTTGTGTTTATCCTGACGTGTCTTCTTTGTCATCTTTGTTCTAGTTTTTGCAGAGGTTTTGCTGCCAGTGTCTCATTTTTTCCCCCAAATGTTATATACTAGATAGTGGAGGCTTTCATGGGGTAGTCATCTGAAGAATGGTCAAATCACTTCATTTAGCTGTTTCATATATTTCAAAGCTAAAAAGACGAAACCTTGCACTTTGATATTGCTGTTCAAATATTCATTATTTTTAACCTTTTTTAGCACTATTTGCAGCATGTTCCACCTTAAAAAAAGTCATGTGCACATACATACCTTGACAAGACTGACCCTTCATCTCTTAAGTGGAGGATGGGGGCCAGTTGTTCTCCATAAGGCTAGGGCTACAGATCAACATGTATTGTGTGCGACACCAAAATTGCAGTGACACGTTGCAAAATTGAATGTAATGATAGCGCGTTGCGACCTGCAACATACTTCAACTGTAACAAAGAGTCAAAAATGTTTCTAAATGTGTTACATATTTTTTTTTGCTAGTCTCAAGATGCACACGACTCACTTGCCGTAGACCTTAATCTAAGTCGGACGCAACATGCGACATATCTGCAACTTTCTGTTTTATTTACAGTAAAATCTGAGCTACAAAATAGTCACACAACAGAAGTAACAGAAGTGTTGCACAATAGTTTTTTTCATGCAACTTTTCAGAGAATTGCTATGGTGCTACACATACCTGTATCTCCGTGTAGCCTCAGCCTAAGGAAAATCCTCCTGGAATTATTTTTTTTCCCCACAAATGTATGTCAGAAGAGAAATCTTTAAGGAATCACACTTTATCAACATCATAGGATAAACATTTGATGTTGATCATGGAATCTTTTTTCTTTTAAATGAAGTGAATGTGATTAAGGCCCTTTTAACACTTAGTTTTTCGTTCCCTTAGGAGTATGTTCACACTATGTTTTTTTACATACATTTTTGGAGGAGATTCTGCTTCAAAATCTGAATAAAATCCATTTCAATTGCTCTAAAAAAAGATTTATTTGAATTTCAATGATATAATATGCTTAGAGTGCATATGTGCTGTTTTCATTCCATATGGAAAAAAAGCAGACTGTCCATTCTTGGAAAGTTTCTGCAAGAAAATTGGACTACTGATTCAAGTGTAGCAGAAACAATGGTCCATGTAGAAAAATACAACAAAACATGCACAATGGAAAAAGTTCCCCATTTACAGTGAAGGAAATAAGTATTTGATCCCTTGCTGTTTTTGTAAGTTTGCCCATTGACAAAGACATGAACAGTCTATAATTTTAAGGGTAGGTTAATATTAGTGATAAGCAAGCATGCTCGCCACTGCTCGGTACTCGCCCAAGCATCTCAGTACTCGAGATGCTCTGAGCTCGCCGAGTACTTTCGATATGCTTGGGCGGGAGCTCGGGTCCCCGTCCTGCATGTTTGGCGCTATTTAGAGCATCAATTATGCAGGGATTGTCTGCCACTCACTGTAATGTCACAGCCATGGTGGTTGTGGCATTACAGTGATTGCCCAAATCGATGGGAACAGTGCTCACAGTGAAACATGAAAAGCCAGCAATTCATCAGCGGCATACACCGGTACCTGACAATTTAGAACAGAAATAATAGAGCATCACACATAGATTAGATAGATAGAAACATGTCAGTCACATATATAATAAGTACAGTGACAGTGTTGGTTACTGTACTTGTTATTTAGTGTAAAAATAAAGGATTTATTAAAAACAAAATAATAGTGTTTTCATGCACCCGTCTCTTTAAAAAAGCCGGCCGGCAATTCATCAGCGGCATACATCGGTACCCGACAATTTACAACAGAAAGAATAGAGCATCACACATAAATTAGATAGAAACATGTCAGTCACATATATAATAAGTACAGTGACAGTGTTGGTTACTGTACTTGTCATTTAGTGTTAAAATAAAGGATTTATTTAAAAAAAAAATTGGCGTAGGGTTCCCCGTAATTTTAGTCTCTAGCGGAGGTTAAGCAGGTTACTGGGGCAGATGTTTGAAGCCTGGGAAGGGGGTAATACCCATGGAGCATCCCAGGCTACTAATATCAGCCCCCAGCTGAATACCTAGCCTTTACTAGCAATTAAAATGGGGGACCCCCAAAAGAAAATGACGTGGGGTTCCCCCTATTTTAATAGATAGCAAAGGCGCCCCCATTACTATCCCCATAGTGAAAGTTAAAAAAAAACACAAACACCCAGAATAAAATCCTTTAATTGAAATAAAGACACAATTCTTTAATGTTCTAAATTAAACTCTACTTACAGTCACTCCCATTCCAGCTGAAGCCAACGATCTCCTGCAATAAAAGTAAAATAATAAACCAACCTCATCCTTACCTTTCCATGGTTCCCAGGAGGGCTTCAGCTCTGCTACATTGACATGACAGGCTGGATCGTAGCAGAACGCTGCCATCCAGCTTGCCATGCCGCAGACACTGAGAAGCTCCTCAGTGAAGCTCCTCAGTGTCTGGCTGTGATGGCATACAGATGAGCCGAGTTTATGTCCAATGAACTCAGCTCACCTCATGCACGTCACTGACAGCGTGGGAGAACTCTCCTGCGCATGCGGTGCCGGCAAATGACGTCACCGCTTGAGCAGGAGAATTCTCCCACGCTGGGACGGCATTGAGATGGCAGGCTGGATGGTAGCAGAACGCTGCCATCCAGCATGCCATCCTTCAGAGACACTGCAGAGCGCAAGCATGCCTGCGCTCCTCAGTGTCTCTGAAGGATGGCATGCTGGATGGCAGCCTTCTGCTACCATCCAGCCTGCCATCTCAATGCTGTCCCAGCATGGGAGAATTCTCCTGCTCAAGCGGTGCCGTCATTTGCCGGCACCGCATGCGCAGGAGAATTCTCTCACGCTGTCAGTGACGTGCATGAGGTAAGCTGAGTTCATTGGACATGAACTTGGCTCATCTGGATGCCGTCACAGCCAGACACTGAGGAGCTTCACTGAAGAGCTTCTCAGTGTCTGCGGCATGGCAAGCTGGATGGCAGCATTCTGCTGCGATCCAGCCTGTCATGTCAATGTAGCAAAGCTGGAGCCGTCCTGGGAACCATGGAAAGTCAAGGATGAGGTTGGTTTATTATTTAACTTTTATTGCAGGAGATCATTGGCTTCAGCTGGAATGGGCGATATGGTAAGTAGAGTTTAATTTAGAACATTAAAGAATTGTGTCTTTATTTCAATTAAAGGACTTTATTCTGGGTGTTTGTGTTTTTTTTTAACTTTTACTATGGGGTTAGTAATGGGGGTGTCTTATAGACGCCTCTCCATTACTAACCTGGGCTTGATGTCAGCTGGCATCATAGGCGGATTATAATGAGGGCAATCCGGGCGATCGCCCGGGGCCCCGAGCCGGCAGGGGGCCCGCGGCTCCAGGCGGTGTGTCTAATGCCGGATTGCCCTCATTATATGTGCGGGCCGCTGCGGTACATAGCGGTAGCAGTGGCAGGGGGGGGGGGCCCGGACCGCTCCCCCAGTAGCGGCCGCCGCTACTTCTTCATCGGCTGGGCCAGCACTGCAGCAGTTAACTTCCCTGTGCTGGCCCGGCCGCGTCACTGCTAGGAGACACGGCCCTGTGCGCGGCCGTGTCTCCTAGCTGTGACGTCATGCAGTGTGCCCCGGCCTGCACTGCTGCAACGGAGAAGAGAGAGCAGGCAGGAAGAATGGAGCCGGTGGATGGTGAGTGTGTGTGTGTGTGGGCAGATGTGTGTGTGGGCAGGTGTGTGTGTGTGTTTGTGGGCAGGTGTCTGTGTGGGCAGGTGTGTGTGTATATGTGTGTGTGTTTGTGTGTGGGCAGGTGTGTGTGTGTGTTTGTGGGCACGTGTGCGTGTGTGTATATGTGTGTGTGTGTATATGTGTGTGGGGGGGGCAGGTGTGTGTGTGTGTGTGGGCAGGTGTGTGTGTGTTTGTGGGCAGGTGTGAGTGTGGGCAGGTGTGTGTGTGTGTATATGTGTGTGTGTGTGTTTGTGGGTGGGGGTGTGTGTGTGTGTGGGGGCAGGTGTGTGTGTGTGGGCAGGTGTGTGTGTGTGTGTGGGCAGGTGTGTGTGTGTGTTTGTGGGCAGGTGTGTGTGGGCAGGTGTGTGTGGGCAGGTGTGTGTGTGGGCAGGTGTGTGTGTATGTGTGTGGGCAGGTGTGTGTGTGTATATGTGTGTGTGTGTGGGGGGGCAGGTGTGTGTGTGGGCAGGTGTGTGTGTGTGGGCAGGTGTGTGTGTGTGTGGGCAGGTGTGTGTGTGGGCAGGTGTGTGTGTGTGTATATGTGTGTGTGTATATGTGTGTGTGTATATGTGTGTGTGTATATGTGTGTGTGTGTGGGCAGGTGTGTGTGTGTGTGTGGGCAGGTGTGTGTGTGTGTGTGTGTGGGCAGGTGTGTGTGTGTGGGCAGGTGTGTGTGTGGGGGCAGGTGTGTGTGTGGGGGCAGGTGTATGTGTGGGCAGGTGTGTGTGTGGGCAGGTGTGTGTGTGTGGGCAGGTGTGTGGGCAGGTGTGTGTGTGGGCAGGTGTGTGTGTGGGCAGGTGTGTGTGTGTGGGCAGGTGTGTGTGTGTGGGCAGGTGTGTGTGTGTGTGGGCAGGTGTGTGTGTGTGTCTGTGTGGGCAGGTGTGTGTATGTGTGTGTGTGTGTGTGTGTGTGTGTGTGTGTGTGGGCAGGTTAGAAAGTCTTGCCCTGTTGAACACTACACCTGACTTGAGGCCACCACCTCTTGGTTGTCCAATGTTCTTGCTTCTCTAGTGCTCTTCTCAGATATTCATTATACCAGCTCCCCAGAATACCAAAGCTAGGGTGGGTGACCGCGAGCCCTGGTGGTGGTCATAACTGCGGCCACCCAGGGGCAATACTCCATAACAACAATCCCCTGAGGTGGTGTAGGATGTAAGGACCTATTCACACTACATTCAGTGCTGCATTCAGGTCTTTACACAAGGCTGACAACTGAATCCCTGAAATTCAGGATTGTGCTGTCTGAAATGAGACATCTGAAAGAAGAGCAAATGGAGCCTAAAGATTCAGACTTTAGCCTCGGTTTGCCTTTGTTCAAATCAATGGCTATGTCAAGGCCCATGGATTTAGATAGAAGCCTGGAAAGAGGAGATGAATGCATTGCAAAATTCAGTGTGAATAGGCCCTTATATCTGGAGTCTTGATATTGATGCCACATGCATTTTACTTGTTTTTAACTTAAAAAAAAAATACACACACACAAATTATACACACACACACACACACACACTATACATGCACACACACTATACATACACACACATTATACACACTATACATACACACACATTATACACACACACACATTATACACACACACACACACTATACATACATACACACACAGATGTGTGTGTGGGCAGGTGTGTGTGGGCAGGTGTGTGTGTGGGCAGGTGTGTGTGTGTGTGTGGGCAGGTGTGTGTGTGTGTGATGTCTGTCTGTGTGTGTGTGGGCAGATGTCATTGTGTGACGTCTGTTTGTATGTATTTTTGTGTTTCAAATGTGTTTATGCGTGTCTGTATATGTTTGTGTGTGTGTATGACTGCATGCGGCCTCCTGCTGAGTATAGTTGGCGCTGTGCGGCCTCCTGATGTATCTGGGGGGGGCGCCGTGCGGCCTCCCACTGTGTATAGATGGCTACGTGCGGTCCCCCTCTGTGTATAGATGGCTACGTGCAGCCCCCCGCTGTGTATAGACGGCGCCGCGCGGCCCCCCGCTGTGTATAGATGGCTACATGCGCCTCCCGCTGTGTATAGATGACTACGTGCGGCCCCCCGCTGAGTATAGATGTCGCCGTGTGGCCTCCTGCTGTGTATAGACGGCTACGTGCGGTCTCCCGCTGAGTATAGATGGCGCTGTGCGGCCTCCTGCTGTCTCTGGGGGGAGCGCCGTGCGGCATCTATACTCAGCAGGAGGCCGCACGTAGCCATCTATACATGTATACTTAGCAGGAGGCCGCATGTAGCCATCTATACGGCGCCATCTATACACAGCGGGAGGCCGCACGGCGCCATCTATACACTGCGGGAGTCTCAGTGCTTTGCAACAGCAGTCAATAAATTCTGCTTGACTAATTCTGAGCACCATAAAGTCTGGTTCGCTTCTAACCTGCTGTCTTCATTTTCAGCTTGCTGAATTCTAACTCATTTACTGTCATTCGAGACGATGCCTTTGCTGGTCTCTTTCACCTTGAATACCTGTAAGTGCTCCACTTAATGTCATATTTTTGATTCTGTTCTTCTTCATCTTTTGGCATGTGCAATTGTATGAGCAAGTATTCATATGAATTTATGACCTACTTAAACCTTGGAGGACCTTAAATTTTATTCAATCAAATTTTTTTCCAGTTTAAAACTATGGGACATATATGTGCCTTGGTCCTCAAAGGGTTTTTAAAGGGGCTGCAAACATAAATACGAAAAAAATAATTCAATTAGTGCTTTTTGTGTTCATTTAATTTTTATTTGAAGTCCATTTTTTTTATATACCTTGAAATTAAGCCCTACCCCATGGAATGAAGCCCTACCTACATGACATCTGAGAGCTACATGGATCCCGCTTGTGAGGTGCCTGTCCGTCACTACTATTCAGTTTTAGGGTCCACTCACTAAACCATATATTCTCTCATGCAAGAGAATAGGGCCAATTATGCTAGACACTCGGCTCAAACTCTGTCAGAGCTTCAACTGAGTGTGATCCAATTCTCTCGCAGCACAGATATGGAGAAGATGGAGAACTTAATTTCTCCATCTTCTCCATAGTCTCTGTGAGTGTTCATCGGACTGCACTTGGATGACATCCGAGTGCAGTCCAATGTTTTACATGCACCCGTAGACTTGTATGGGTGCACATGGTCCGAATATCGAATGAGATTATTTTCTCATGCCAAAAATCGCAGATCTGCACTGTCCCATAGTATAACATAGGGCCGAGTCCTATCCAATAAAACATCACATAGCATTCGGCCGTGTTATACGACAGTGTGAGCGAGCCCTTAGAGTCAAGGAATATTTACATGCAGATGATGATATTACTCTCCAAGTGCATATTTTTTTAGGCGAGTTCATAGTAAATGCTTTGCCTTTTTGACATGTGATCAACTAAAGAACAAGAAAGATTTAGGACCTCCCCTATACAGAAACGGAAAATAGTTTGGAGGACTTGCATGTCCTTTTTTATTTATTATAAGAAAATCATAAAAGATCCCGTTTTTTAACCATGCTGTGACTTTCTGCTGAGGGAGAGGGAGAGAGCTGCCCTATTCAGAGTCTGTAATAAGACCTGCTGACAAAAGTGTTGAAGATACAGTCTAATGTGAATTAACAATGAAAAAAAGTTAATTTCACAAATGGGTTGTATTTATTTTAATACAAACTTTTTTGTCTTTACAGCTCCTTTAAAGGGAATCTGTCATCAGGTTTTTGCCACCTAATCTGAGAGCAGCATAATTCCAGTAATGTGTCACTTACTGGGCTGCTTAGTGTTGTTTTGATAAAATCATTGACTTGTCAGAAGGTAATTATCACTAGATGACTAGTAAGTTCTCTAGGACCCAACCCCCATCACTGATCAGTAGATTTCTGTGTACACTGAGCATGGGCAGAAAGCTGCCAATCAGTGGTGTGGGCGGGGCTATACAGAGCGCAGCATTCAGAGAGCTGCTAGAACTGCAGCAGATAAAACGGTGATTTTCTCAAAATGACAACAAGCAGCTGAAAAAGTGACACATCGCTGGAATCAGGGTATCTGCCCCTATATTGTGTTGCTCTCAGATGGGGCAGCACAATTAATATTGTGCCAAATTAATTTCCCGTGAACTATCACATGATCTATCACAGGGGATCATGTGACATGTCACGTGATAAATCAGGTGGGGGGGGGCCCGCGCCTTCTAAACTGCCCTGGGCCCTTGCTACTCTTAATCCACCCCTGGCTGGCATTATAAGCTGACATCAACCCCAGCCCTATTACCCCACTGCCACCTCTACAGGGCAGTGGGAAGAGCGAGGCTAAGTGCCAGAATTGGCTCATCCTATGGATGCGCCATTTCTGGGCGCCTGACGGCTGGTGTTTCTAGCCTGGGAGGGGGCCCATATTCATGGCACCCTTCCTGGGCTGTTAATATCAGCCCCCAGCTGTCTGCCTAGCCTTTGCTAGCTATTAAAATAGGGGGGACCCCACGTCATTTTTTTTTGGGTCTCCCATTTTAATAGCTAGTAAAGGCTAGGTATTCAGCTGGGGGCTGATATTAGTAGCCTAGGAAGCTCCGTGGGTATTACCCCTTTCCCAGGCTTCAAACATCTGCCCCAGTCATCTGCTTAACCTCCGCTAGAGACTAAAATTACGGGGAACCCTACGCCAATTTTTTTTTTAATAAATTCTTTATTTTAACACTAAATGTCAAGAACAGTAACCAACACTGTCACTGTACTTATTATATATGTGACTGACATGTTTCTACAGTATCTATCTAATCTATGTGTGATGCTCTATTCTTTCTGTTCTAAATTGTCGGGTACTGATGTATGCCGGTGATGAATTGCCGGCCGGCTTTTTTAAAGAGACAAAAACACTATCATTTTTTTTTTAATAAATCCTTTATTTAACACTAAATAACAAGTACAGTAACCAACACTGTCACTGTACTTATTATATATGTGACTAACATGTTTCTATCTATCTAATCTATGTGTGATGTTCTATTCTTTCTGTTCTAAATTGTCGGGTACCGGTGTATGCCGCTGATGAATTGCCGGCCGGCTATTTTAAAGAGACGGGTGCATGAAAATCAGAGGTCACTAGTGTGTTCCAAGTGCCCTGCTATGTTTTTCATGCACCCTCCAATATACCCTGCCTGCCTGTCTGTCTATATATTCTGCCTGCCTGACGTTTAATTGAGCACTGTTCCCATCGATTTGGGCAATTTTTGACCTTCTGCAGACTGCCTGGGGGGACTGCCAGAAAAATGCTCGAGTTTCCCATAGACTTACATTGGGCTCGTTGCTCGGATCGAGCACCCGAGTATTCCAATGTGCTCGACCCGAGCTTCGAGCACCCGAGCATTTTAGTGCTCACTCATCACTAGTTAATATCCCAAAAAAATCAAGAAAATCACATTGTATAAATTAGATAAATTTATTTGCATTTGCAAAACTTTGCGCCCCTTGTTTGTCCGAATTCGCAAACATTTTAGATCGATTGTGACTGGTAAAGGGTCAAAAAGTTTTATTCAGCATGTTCGTGATTGCCATGGAGGCGATCCCCATACACTAAAGTTTGCAAGTTTAGAAAAAGTGGTGTTACAATCGCAGAGTGGCGACCTAAATAGATAATCTCCACCGTTATTGTGAGTGGGAAAAGGCCATCGTTTGATGATGTGTACCACTTTCCCCCTGGCCTGGAATTTTAAATAGAAGGAATTAAAGGATGATTTTAGATCGGTTAGTGCTCTCTTCTTTTTTCTTTCATTGAATTGTTGATGAACTCACCTTTTGTCCTGAGAAGAGCACCCGGTCTCTATAGGGCGAAGTGCCTCAGCTGAGAATTCCAAAAGCAACTGATTATAGACTGACTATAACGCACGTGGTGCTGGTCTTTTGCCTTTGTGTTTTTGGACTTCACCTTATAGACATTGGAGAAGATGGCACATCTTTGGCACTTTTGTCCAACTTTGCAAAGTCTATTCATTGGCTTACTTTGCACTAATTTCTGGCAACGTTTTAGTACAATTTTGTCACATGCCACCTTCATTTCTGCTATGATGTGTCACAAAGTAATTGTGTGCCAAGCATTTTACACCATTTTCTGGTGCAAATGATATTAGCATTCTTGGGCTTTTGCTTGCTTGGCTTGTACTGACTGCTCTTCACCTTTTTGTAGATGTTGACAAATTTATTAGACTTGATTTAAATTCTGCTAGACTTTTACAAAATACTGAATTCTCTAGAATACAATTCTTTTTGTGTGTATATAGCAAAATGGCAGCCAGTCAACCACCGTCTATTACTCCGTGTGTCTTCTTTTAGCCCAAGACCTAGTCAGCACCGGCGGCACGCAGTGATGTCAAATGCCGACTTGTCATACTGTAGGTAGCCCCAGCATAAAGTTAAGTGGCCAAAGAGGATGCACAAAACGTGGGAAGTCAAAAAGATGAGGAGTGCAGTATTGGACAACAGGCTGCGGCAGACAGAGGGACAGGTGAACAGTGAGATAAGTATTGTTGTTTTTTTTACATACAACATTTATTATGTTCTACGGTCTGCAGAGACCCCCAGAACATAATAAGAAACCTTGAATTTGCATCAAAAAACTTTTATGCAAATCATATTGCCTTGTTAAATTGACGTGATTTGCTAAAGTCACATCTCAGCAAATTCAATCATCTCTAGCTTTTAGCAATGAACTTCCTTTCAAGATTTCTGAGTTCTGTTATATTTTTATTATATAATTTCAGTAAAATCTATAACTTCCAAAGTAAAGTGCGATGCTGTTCATCTGACAGAAAAAAAGGGAAGCACTTGGGTAGCATTTGCAAAGAAGCATCGGAAAGATTATTTTGTAATAAATCCTCTTTATTTATTTGGCTGAATAAACAAAATAGATTATACAATTTTGTGATCCAGCAGCCTTCTCCATTCATTCTTAAGACTGATATTTGGGTATATAACTTCAGGAATTTAATAAGCTACAAATAGTCTAATAAACCTTAATATGACTTTTCCTACATGATCTAGCAGCTTATCTCTCTCTATATATAGATATATATATGTTCAACCTATTCACACTTGGTCACTGACCAATGCCATATCTATAAGGCCACTGTCTAAAACTGTGGTCATCAGACGTGATCCGATATTGCTGCGGTAATAATCATCACATTTTTTGGAGCATGCCAAATATTACACTCCAGTTATATACATAGGTATTAGTGATGAGCGAGCATGCTCGCTACTGCTCGGTGCTCGCCCGAGCATCTCACTACTCGAGATGCTCGGTGCTCGTCGAGTATTTCTGGGTTGCTCGGGCGGGAACTTGGGTCCCCTCCCTGCATGTTTGGCGCTCTTTAGAGAGCCAATGAACATGCAGGGATTGCCTGCCATGCACTGAAATGCCGTAGCTATGTTGGTTGTGGGCATTACAGTGATTGGCTGGCCGCACAGCGTCATCAGGTCTATATTAGACCTGGCGCCGCCATACTCGTCACAGTCACTCCGGAATCAGACAGTGTAGGTAGAGGTGCTGCTGCGTCAGGGAGAGATTTGCTTGTGTATTAGGTAGTGTAGGGAGAAAAACCATACATTACACATAACCATCTTAACAAACAGTCCTTCTGAGGACTAATCCATCTGCAGAGATATCAGGCAGGCAGGGTGTATAGGCAAGCAGTGTATATAGCAGACTGCAGTGCATATAGCACAAGAGGACTACCTAATCCATCTGAAGAGATATCAAGCAGGCAGTGTATATAGGCAGGCAGGCAGGGTGTATAGGCAGGCAGGGTGTATAGCAGACTGCAATGCATATAGCACAAGAGGCTCCATTCCAATTTTGCCTTCTGCTGCTGTTAGATATTTCTATACAAAGGCCCAGGTCTCAGGGGCCAGGAATACTTTTCTTTGGATCTTAATCCTCATTATTTGCTTAAAAAGCAATCCAGAGAACACTGTTTTTCTGCGCCATTTGCTTGTGTAGGGAGAGGTGCAGCCAGGGCCGGCCTTAGGGTATATGGCGCCCTGTGCGAAATCCCTCTTGGCGCCCCCCCCCAAAGAAAAAAAATTAAACTCATGTAGGTGAAAACAACAAGTGCATTTTTTATTAATCAAATGATCAAGTAATAACAAGCAACAAAAGTTGAAAAGTTTTAAAGCCGCCACCACGATAAGGTAGACTCTTCTGGCAGGGCCCTACTCTAACCTATTAAAATTTTCTTAAAATATCCAATACTCTTTTTAGATATATTTTTATTTAGTTTTCTTTAAGGGAATGTGTCATATACATTTTTTTTTAAAAATGACCAATAATACCACATACAGGGAATACTGCCACACCATGACCAGACCACATATTACCACAACATAGTGACCGAATAATACCACACAGAAGGGGGAAAAACTGCCACACCATGACCAGACCACATATTACCACCACATTACTAATATTACCACCACATTACTAATATTACCATAAGTGTCATTATGCACGGGAGCTCTATACATGGTATGTATAATGTAAGTGTCCAGGTAATCTAGTGATCACCAGTGACATTATACACAGGAGCTCTGTATATAGTGTCAGTGTACAGGTAATACAGTGATCATCAGTGACATTATACACAGGAGCTCTGTATATAGTGTCAGTGTACAGGTAATACAGTGATCACCAGTGACATTATACACAGGAGCCCGGTACATAGTATATAGTGTAAGTGTACATGTAATACACTGACTCACTGGTGACGTCTCTAGGTGAAGTCCTTCAGCTACGCTTTTCTCCTTCATCCAGCACAGACCGCCATTACGTCTTCCAGCCAGGACTCGTCTCTGCATAAAATAACACAGTTATCTAGAGCACATTCCCCAACTTCTACATTACGCAGCTGAATACAGACGTGTATCCACCATCAATATATGGTTAGTTATTATACAACCTACCATTCCAAATATAAATTGTAATCCACCACGGTGCCCCCATTAACTGTAAATAGGCACTTAATATATAATTTAATTAGAACCTCTACTCTTTCCGCCAATTTGTTACCAGTTACACTCCTGCATCCGCAACGCCCCCTACTCTATACTTCCTGCTCCCCGCATTCATTATTTACATGCACCCCCTGCCCCAATTCATTATATCATGTCCTGCTCTCCCCACCCCATCATCATTTACTGTCCCCCACCCCACATTCATTATGTGCAGCTCATTATCCCCCTACTCCCAATTCCCCCATGTGCAGCTCATTTTCTCCCAATTCCCCCATGTGCAGCTCTCACCCCCCCATGTGCACATCTCTCATCCCCCTCCCCCACATGTGCCCCTCTCTCATCCCCCTCCCCCACATGTGCACCTCTCTCATCCCACTCCCCCACATGTGCACCTCTCTCATCCCCCTCCCCCACATGTGCACCTCTCTCATCCCCCTCCCCCACATGTGCACCTCTCTCATCCCCCCCATGTGCACATCTCTCATCCCCCTCCCCCACATGTGCACCTCTCTCATCCCCCTCCCCCACATGTGCACCTCTCTCATCCCCCTCCCCCACATGTGCACACCTCTCATCCCCCTCCCCCACATGTGCACCTCTCTCATCCCCCTCCCCCACATGTGCACCTCTCTCATTCCCCTCCCCCACATGTGCACCTCCCATTCCCCCCACTCCTAGTAAATTGTATTTAAAAAAAAAAAAAAACTTGTTATACTTACCCCCATGCGATCCCTGCAGAATCCTCGTCCAAATCGATGACACCAGGTTCTCCTGACTTCCGGTCATGTGACGGTGCCGTCACATGACCGGAAGTCAGAGAAATCATGACAGAGATGTTCCGGCCCCGGCGCTTAGCATGGGGCCGGGGGCCCCATGAGGAGAGAGACACACAAGAGGGGGGCCCCCAAGGGGGCCCCTACCGGCCGGGCCCCATACTGGAGTCAGGGCAGTCATGCCCTGATGGCGGCCCTGCTGGAGGCTGAAGGGGCCCCCTCTCCCTCGGGGCCCCCGTTCAATGAACCGGCTGCACGGGCGGTAGTTCCGCCCCTGTGTGTGAGGAGGAGAGAGTGCAGCGCGCCCGGGTCCCGGCCGGACATTTCAGAGCAGAGAGGGGGCGCCGGCGCCTGAGCACAGAAGAAACGCTGGGCGCTCCCTCTCTGCTCTTCCATAAGAAAAATACCGACGGGGAGGGAGCCAGCGCAGCGCCCCCCTTCACTCTCAAGTTTGAGGCGCCCTGTGCAGTTGCACAGCTGGCACGCCCCAAAGGCCGGCCCTGGGTGCAGCTGCGCCAGGGAGAGATTTGCTTGTGTATTTGGTAGTGTAGGGAGAAAAACCGTACATTACACATATCCATCTTAACAAACAGTCCTTTTGAGGACTAACTAATCCATCTGCAGAGATATCAGGCAGGCAGTGTATATAGACAGGCAGGCAGGGTGTATAGGCAGGCAGGGTGTATAGCAGACTGCAGTGCATATAGCACAAGAAGCTCCATTCCAATTCTGCCTTCTGCTGCTGTTAGATATTTCTATACAAAGGCCCAGGTCTCAGGGGCCAGGAATACTTTTCTTTGGATCTTAATCCTCATTATTTGCTTAAAAAGCAATCCAGAGAACACTGTTTTTCTGCGCCATTTGCTTGTTGGCACTGCAGAATACAGCGAGGTCCTTTCCATATTACAGCACTAGAAATCCAGCTATTTAAAACTGTGTTTTCTCCATCAAACGGATCACATATACATTGTCAGAAAATACTGCCATTTCTGGCCTCCATTAAAAATTTCTTTGTGTGTCAGTGAAGCAATTCACAGCAGTTTGCTGTTCAAACTACCTACTTACCTACAGGCCAGGTATTTAAAACTCTGTTTTCTCCGTCACACGAATCACATTTAAGTTCGCTCCAAACTCAGTCATTTGTAGTCAGCGTAGAAGATACTGTCCTCCATTTAAAATGGGCAAGGCACGTGGCAAGGGACGGGGAACTGGACGTGATGGTAATGGTGCATGCAGAGGCCGAGGACAAGGCTGTGGGCAAGCCGAAATTGTGCCACAACAAACACCCACATCTTCTCGCCTGACCTTCCTGTCCCAATTTCTAGGGGACCGCAGCATACCACTATTGAACCCAGAGCAGTGTCAAAAGGTTGTTGGTTGGATATCGGATAATGCTTCCAGTCACTTAGCCACCACCACCACCCTGTCTTCCACACGGTCAAGTCTCAGTAGCCGTGAGTCTGGACCGTTTCAAATATTTGGGGGTTTACCTGGATAGCAAGCTAGACTGGAAGTGCTACATGGAGAAGGTCTACAAGAAGGGGATGAGTAGATTGTACTTCCTAAGGAAGTTAAGGTCGTTTAATGTGTGTGGCAAAATGCTTGAGGTGTTCTACCAATCCATTGTGGCTAGTGCCACCTTTGCGGCAATAATTTGCTGGGGTAACAGTGTGCGTGTTGCTGACGCCAACAAGCTCAACAAACTTATCAAGAAGGCTAGCGCGACGGTGGGCCTACAGCTTGGGACTTTTGAAGAGGTGGTAGAGGATAGGATTAAGAAGAAGTGCAGAGCTATAATGGGCAACAACACACACCCGCTTTATGAACTGTTTGCGAAACAGAAGAGCACATTCAGCAATCGCCTAATACAACTAAGGTGTAAAAAGGAAAAATACAGGAGATCGTTTGTTCCAACAGCTATGGGGGTGTTTAACAAATGTCTGAAAAGCAATGTCTAAAGCATTCCAAATGTTATGTTATCATATGTGTCATGTTCGAGATCTGTGTTCTGCTGCTGGGATAAAATAAAGTATATCTTATCTTATCTTATATTCCTCACCCTGATACTCCTTCCTCCCACCATGCCGAGTACCCAGAGACAACTGATCCCACACTTGGACACTCTGAAGAGCTGTTCACTTTTCCATTTATAGATTCCGGCCTCTCACCTGGTCCACTTGAAGCGGGGCAAGAGGAGATCGCGTGTAGCGATGCCCAAATATTTGAGCAGCCATGGTCATACGAAGGCGACGGTGGGAAAGTGTCACAAGAGGTGGACGATGAGGAGACACAATTGCCAGAAAGTCAGGAGGAGGACCAGGGTGCGGAAGTGGAAGACGAGGTGGTGGATGATATAGTAACTAACCCAACCTGGCAGGAGGACATGCAGAGCAAGAACAGCAGCATACAGGGGGGAGGGAGGCAGAGCACCCCAACAGGCAGGAAGAAGCAGTGTTTTGGCCGCAGACAGAAGGCAAGCAACCGTTCCCCATAACACCAACACGAAGGAAGTTGCCAGTACAACTGTTAGGTCTTCCCGAGTCTGGTTGTTTTTTAAAGACTCTGCCGATAACCCCAAAAAGGCCATTTGCACCACCTGCCAGGCCAGCATCAGCAGGGGTGGCAAAACGACCAGCCTGACCCCCACCAGCATGATCAGGCGCATGGCAGCAAAGCACCCGACTTTGTGGGCCGAACCCCAGGGTCCAGGAACAGTGTCTGCGGGTGGCACCATTGCTTCTTCCGCTGTTGTGCATGCAAGCCAATCCCCTGTCCATGATGCATGTGAAGATGCCTCCTGCCTGCACCTGTCATTGCACACTCTCAAGTAGCAGCATCAGGAAGCACGTCCATGTCCTTGTCCCAGCGCAGCGTTCAGTTGTCCATACCCCAGTCCTTGGAATGCAAGCGCAAATATGCAGCCAACGCCCCACAGGCCACACTACTAAATTCTCACATTTCACGACTGCTTGGCCTCGAAATGTTGCCTTTTAGGCTCGTGGAGATGAAAGCATTTCGCAACCTGATGGCGGTGGCCATCCCTCGGTACTCGGTCCCCAGCCGCCACTATTTCTCCTGCAGTGCCGTCCCCGCATTACACAGGCACGTGTCCCAAAACATTAGCCGTGCCCTCAACAACGCAGTTACCGGGAAAGTCCACCTAACCACAGACACGTGGACAAGTACTTGTGGGCAGGAACGGTACATCTTGCTGACGGCACACTGGGTTAACATAGTGGAAGCTGGGACCCAGTCGGACCTTGGCACGGAACACGTCCTCCCGACGCCAAGGATTGCAGGCCCTAGGTCAATCAGGGTTGCCCCCACGGTCTACAGTTCCTGCACCTCATTCTCCTCAGCCTCCTACTCCTCTTCAGCCTCCATCTCCGAAATGACCACATCAGTCACAAGCTAGAAGCACTGCAGCACTGCCTCGGTCAAGCGGCAACAGGCTGTGCTGAAGCTAATATGCTTAGGTGAAAAACAGCACAATGCTGAAGAGTTGTTGACAGCTCGGAAAGAGCAGGCAGATCTGTGGCTCACACCGTTGAACCTACAGCAAGGCATGGTCGTGTGTGACAATGGGCAGAACCTGGTGGCGGCTCAGAGGCGAGGCGAGCTCACACACGTACCATGCCTGGCCCATGTGCTTAACCTCGTGGTTCAGCGGTTTCTCAAATCCTACCCAGAGCTGCCGGATCTGCTTGTTAAAGCACGCCGCCTGTGTGCCCATTTTAGAAAGTCAGCTACAGCTTCCGCCGCCTTTGCAGTGTTTCAGCAGCATTTGCAGCTTCCGGATCACAGACTGGTGTGTGATGTCCCCATGCATTGGAACTCTACACTGCAGATGTTGGGAAGGATTTGTGAGCAGAAGAAGGCAGTTGTTGAGTACCAGCATCAACAAGGCCGTCGGTATTCAGTTCAGACTCCACACATAAGACCTCAGGAGTGGACATGGATGTCAGACATATGTACCATCCTCCAAAACTTTGAGGACTCCACCAAGATGGTGAGCGGTGATGACGCCATAATTAGAGTCACCATCCCGCTTCTCTGTCTTCTGAAATGCTCTCTGCTCGCAATCAAAGAGGATGCATTGCAAGCGGAGCACGATGAGATGGAGCAAGGAACCATACAGGGTGATTACACACAGCCAAGCCTCATCTCATCCCAACGTGGATTGGGTGACAATGAGGAGGGGGAGGAGGAAGGACAGGAGCTAGTTTCATGCACTATAGACGGTACTACCTGCACAGCTGTCATACCGTCTGTTCAGCGTGGAAGGCCAGAGACAGAGAGGAGGAGGAGGAGGAGAGCATGGTCAGTCATCCTCTTGGTGAGGACACGGAAGTCTTGCCTGTTAGTAGTCTGGCACGCATGGCTGAGTTTATGTTACACTGCCTTTCCCATGACCCTCGCGTTCTCAAAATTTTGGGTGACAGTCATTACTGGTTGGTGACACTTCTAGACCCACGCTACAAGGAGAACTTTATATCTCTTTTTTTCTGAGGCAGACAGGTCTACAAAAATGGGGCTGTACCAGAAGGCCCTTGTTGTGGAACTATTAAAAAAATTCCCATCTGAAAACGCTGGCGGCAGAGGGCACAGTTCGTTGGAAAACCAAGGAGTACAGGAGATAGAGACACAACTTCAATCCAGCAGAGGCAGGGGAACACTGTCAAAGTTCTGGGAGAGTTTTCTCAGACCCTCCCATCGCACAGGCCCTGAGGCGCGGGGTACTCTCACAAGTAGTGCAAAGTTTGGGAAGATGTTGAGGGAGTACCTTGCTGACCGTACCAATGTCCTTTGTGATTCCGCTGTGCCTTATAATTATTGGGTATCCAAGCTGGATACGTGGAATGAACTGGCTCTCTATGCCTTGGAGGTCCTGGCCTGCCCTGCCGCCAGCGTTTTATTAGAGCGAGTTTTTAATGCCGCTGGTGGAATTATAACTGATAAGCGCATCCGCCTGTCAACTGAAAATGCTGACAGGCTGAGTCTTATAAAAATGAACAAGGGCTGGATTGGGCCAGACTTCTCAACACCACCGAATGATAGCAGTGTAACATAAACTCAAATCCAGTGTCTTTTCTTGGGAGGTGTATTCACATGCACCTTTTCACACCCAGACATGGGTATATGCTTCCTGATTTTGGCTATTTGCTCTTGTCCTCCTCCTTCTCCTCATCCTCCACCACCATATCACCAGGGTGACCGTGGTCCGTGATGCAACACCCACATAATTTTTTTAAAGGGTGTTTATAATGCCCGTAAAAAAAATTTTTATACAGTATGTTCATGTATACCCCCCAGGGGTAAATGTTTGTCAGCCCATACACTTAGTACATTTTTTTATGAGGCCCTCCTCCACGTCTCCTGCAAGGGGCATTGAAGTGCCTCTAAATTTTTGGCAGCCCTTGCATTCACTGCATAGGCCAACACTATGGGAGACTCTTTCCTTTCTAATGGGAATTTGTCATTACTGTGGCCCTGCTCTAAGTGTCTTTAAATTCTTAGTGGGGTTTTTCCTAAAATTGGTCAGCCGTTGGACTCACTGCATACTCTATAACTGTATAGCAGACTCTCTCCTTTCTAATGGGAACATGTCGTACTTGTTACTGTGGCCCTGCTCTGTGTGTCTTTAAATTCTTAGTGGAGTTTTTCCTAAAATTGGTCAGCCGTTGGACTCACTGCATACCCTATAACTGTATAGCAGACCCTCTCCTTTCTACTGGGAACATGTCGTACCTTGTTACAGTGGCCCTGCTCTGTGTGTCTTTAAATTCTTAGTGGGGTTTTTCATAAAATTGGTCAGCCGTTGGACTCACTGCATACCCTATAACTGTATAGCAGACAACTCCTTTCTAATGGGAACATGTCGTACTTGTTACTGTGGCCCTGCTCTGTGTGTCTTTAAATTCTTAGTGGGGTTTTTCCTAAAATTGGTCAACCGTTGGACTCACTGCATACCCTATAACTGTATAGCAGACTGTCTACTTTCTAATGGAACATGTTGTACTTGTTACTGTGACCCTGCTCTGTGTGTCTTTAAATTCTTAGTGGGGTTTTTCCCAAATTTTGGCAGCCCTTGCAGTCACAGCATGGGCATTACCACTATAGGAGACCCGCTCCTTTATAATGGGAACATTTTTTTTACTGAGACCCTCCTCTTTGTCTCTTCAAAGGGGTACTGGGTTGCATCCAAATTTTTGGCAGCCCTTGCAGTCACTGGATATGCAATAACAGTATAGGAGACCCACTTGTTAATAATGGGAACAACAAAGCATAGCCGGCTGATGGCTCTCTAACAATAGCGAGGGCCGACTGCTGGCCTTTTAAGAATAGTAAGGGCCGTGTGATGTCCCTATAAAAATAGGCTTTATGATTTTCAGAGTCCCTCCATCATAAATAAAACAGGATGTGTCTGATGATTTGTCACACACCACATTGCCAGATAAGGTTGTAAAATGTTAAAATGACATTTCCCGGTGAATGCTTTTGTCTTAAAAAATAACGTAAAAAAAACAAAACAATAGGATCTTTCTTTAGTATAAAAAACAGCATCACCAATTTAACCTCAATGTAATCACATTGTTCAGCTCATGCACCTCCTCCTCCATCTCCGAAATAACCACATCAGTCACAAGCTGACAGCACTGCAGCACTGCCTTGGCCAAGCAGCAACAGGCTGTGCTGAAGATAACATGCTTAATGCTTAATTGACAAACCACCCAGCGCTGCAGAGTTGCTGAAAGCTGTAACACAGCAGCCTGATCCGTGGCTCTCACCGCTGAACATACAGCCAGGCATGGTCGTGTGTGACAATGGGCGGAACCTGTTGACGGAGAAATGACAGCCGGGGTAGATACGGTTTCCCTCTATGCCAGTCCTTTCACTGAGCTAAATACAACTTTCAGCAAAAAAAGTTGTGGACTGGCTCCGTAGCGTCCCTGGCCACATTCACCTGTCCACGTGTTTGTGGTTAGGCTGTCCTTCCCAGTAAGTGCACTGGGGAGGGCACGGGTAATGTTGTGGGACCCGTGGTTGTGGAAGGCAGAGACGATACCGGGAGAAATAGTGGCGGCTGGGGACCGAGAATGGACACCCGGCCGCCGCCGGCATGAAGTTGTGAAAAGCTTCTGCCTCCACGAGCTTAAAAGGCCATATTTCAAGTGTAAGCAGCTGCCCAGAAATCTGGCAGTTTAGTGTTGTGGCCTTTTTTCCATTAAAAACCTTCAGTCTTACTCATATTATTCGATGCAAAAATGAATTCACTCCATATCAAAAACATCTAGTATTTCTTATGACCTCCATGAGTTTTAAGGACCACACCAAGTCTTCCAGGCATGGAATGAAAAAGTTGGTGACTAGTGATGAGCGACCTTGCTCGCTACTGCTTGGTACTCGCCCTAGCATCTCACTGTTCAAGATGTGGTGCTCGAGTCCCCGCCCCGCATTTTCGGTGCTGTTTAGACAGTGAGTAAACATGCAGGGACTGCCTGCCACTCACTGTAATGCCGCAGCCATGTTGGTTGTGGCAATACAGCGATTGGCTGGCCACATAGCGGCATTGGGTCTATATCAGACTCGGTGACCCTATGCTCGTCACAGTCTACCCTTCAGACAGGCAGAGTAGGGAGAGATCCTGATATTACAATATTACACTCCAGTTAAAATGGGCAAGACACGTTGCAAGGGATGGGGAAGTGGACGTTATGCTGAGGCGAAGAGGCCTCCCGCTCTGCACCTGTCATTGCACACTTGCAACCACCACTATCAGCAACCATGTCAATGCAGCGTTCAGTTGTCCCTACAACAGTCCTTTGAACGCAAGCGCAAATATGCAGCCAATGCCCCACAGCCCACAGCACTAAACTGCCACATTTCTCGACTGCTTGCACTTGAAATTTTGCCTTTTAGGCTTGTGGAGACAGAATCTTCCTGCAACCTCATGGCGGCAGCCGTCCCTCAGTACTTGGTACCCAGCCTCCACTATTTCTCCTGGTGTGCCATTCCCGCATTACACAAGCACGTGTCTCAGAACACTACTCATGCCCGCAACTACGCAGTTACTGGGAAGGTCCAACTAACCACGAACACATGGTCAAGTGCTTGTGGCCAGTGATGGTACATTTTGCTGACGGCACACTAGGTTAATATAGTGGAAGCCGGGACCCAGTCGGACCCTGGGGCGGAACATGTTCTCCCGACGCTGAGGATTGTGGGCTCTGCGTCAATCAGGGTTGCCCCCTCATTCTACACCTTCTGCACCTCGTCCTCCTCTTCAGCCTCCATCTCCGAAATTACCACATCAGTCGCAAGCTGGAAGCACTGCAACACTGCCTGGGCCAAGTGACAACAGGCTGTGCTGAAGCTAATATGCTTAGGGGACAAACTGCACACCGCTGCAGAGTTGTTGACAGCTGTAACAGAGCAGGCAGATCTGTGGCTGTCACCGCTGAACCTACAGCCAGGCATGGTCATGTGTGACAACGGTCAGAGCCTGGTGGCGGCTCTGAAACTAGGCAAGCTCGCACGCATACCATGCCTGGCCCATGTGCTCAACCTAGTGGTTCAACGGTTTCTCAAAACCTACCCGGATCTGCCTCATCTGCTTGTGACAGTACGTCACGTTTGTGCCCATTTCCAAAGCTCACTTACAGCTTCCGCCGCCCTCTCCATGCTTCAGCAGCGTTTGCAGCTTTCAGCTCACCGACTGGTGTGCAATGTCACCACGCATTGGAACTCAACGTTGCATATGTTAGGCAGGATTTGTGAGCAGCAGAGAGCAGTTGTTGAGTACCAGCTTCAGCACGCCAGTCGGTATTCAGGTCAGCCTCCGCACATAAGAGCTGATAAGTGGGCATGGATGTCGGACATCTGTGCCGTCCTCCAAAACAAGATGGTGAGCGGTGATGATGCCATAATTAGCATAACCATCCCGCTTTTTTGTCTACTGAAACACTTGCTGCTCACAATTAAAGATATGGCATTGCCGGCAGAGCACAGTAAGATAGAGCAAGGAACCATACAGGGTGATGCCACACAGCCCAGACTCATCTCATCTCAATGCGAATTGAGTGGTAATGAGGAAGAAGAGGAGGAGGAGGAATAGGAGCTGTTTTCCTGCGCTACAGATGATACTACCCACATAACAGTTATACCATTTGTTCAACGTGGATGGCCCGAGGAGAGGGAGAACAAAGAGGAGGACCAGGAGGAGGATAAGGAGGAGGACAGCATGAACAGTCATCCTCTTGTTGGGGACAGGGATGCCTTGGCTGTTGGCAGTCTGGCACATATGGCTGACTTTATGTTCCGCTGCCTTTCCCGTGACCCTTGCATTGTACACATTTTGGCAGACAGTAATTACTGGTTGGTCACACTTCTAGACCCACGCTACAAGGAGCACTTTATATCTCTCCTTCCCGTGGCAGAGAGGTCTAATAAAATGTTGTAGTACCAGAAGGCTCTTGTTCAAGAATTATTAAAAAGTTCCCATCTGACAACACTGGCAGCAGAGGTCACAGTTCTTTGGACAACCAAGGAGTACAGGCGAGGGACACACAAATACGATTCAGCAGAGGCAGGGGAACACTGTCAAAGGTGTGGAACAGTTTTCTCAGACCCTTCCAGTGCCCGGACCCTGATGCGTGGGGTACTCAGACAAGGAGGCAAAAGTTTTGGAAGATACTGAAGGAGTACCTTGCCGATCGTACCAACGTCCTCTATGATATCTCTGTGCCTTATAACTATTGGGTATCCAAACTGGAAACATGGCATGAACTGGTTCTCTACACCTTGGAGGTCCTGGCCTGCCCTGCCGCTAGCGATTTGTCAGAGCGGATTTTTAGTGCTACCGGGGGCATTATAACTGATAGGCGCACCCACCTGTCAACTGAAAATGTTGATAAGCTGAGTCTTATAAAAATTAACAAGGGCTGGATTGGGCCAGACTTCTCAACACCAATGGATGATAGCAGCGGAACGCAAAGTCAAATCCACAGTTTTTTTGGGGGTCTATTCCCATGCACCTCTTCACACCCTGACATGGGTTTACGCGTCCTGATTTTGTCTTTTTTCTGTTGCTATCCTCCTTTTCCGCATCCTCCACCACCATATTACCAGGGTGACCGTGATGCAACACTCACATAATTTTTTTTAAGTGTGTTTATGATGCCTGTAAGAATTTTTTTAGAGGCCTACCTCTAACATTCTGTATGTTATACAGTATGTTAATGTATACCCCCCAGGGGTAAATGTTTTTCAGCCTATGCACTTAGTGCATGAGCATTACCAGTATAGGAGACCCGCTCCTTAATAATGGGAACATTTTTTTTTTAATGAGGACCTCCACTATGTCTCTTCAAAGGGGTATTGTAGTGCGTCCAATTTTTTGGCTGCCCTTGCAGTCACTGCATGGGCATTACCACTATAGGAGACCTACTCCTTAATAATGGGAGCAATTTTTTTAGTGAGGACCTCCTCTACATCTCTTCAAAGGGGTATTGGAATGCGTCCAAATTTTTGGCAGCCCTTGTAGTCACTGCATACGCAATAACAGTATAGGAGACGCACGCCTTTATAATAAGAACATTTTTTTAATGAGGCCCTTCTCTATGTCTCTTCAAAGGGTTATTGGAGTGCTTCTACATTTTTGGCAGCCCTTTCAGTCACTGCATATGCAATAACAGTATAGGAGACCCACTCCTTTATAATGGGAACATTTTTTTTGGAGGCCCTCCTCTACATCTCTTCAAAGGGGTATTGGAATGCGTCCTAATTTTTGGCAGCCCTTGCAGTCACTGTATACGCAATAACAGTATATGAGACCCACTCCTTAATAATGGGAACAACAAAGCATAGGCAGCTGATGGCCCTCTAACAATAGTGAGGGACGACTGCTGGCCTTCTACCAATAGTAAGGGCCACCTGATAGCCTTGCATAAATAGGCTTTGGGACTTTCACAGTCCCTCCTTCATAAATGAAACAGGATGTTTCTGATCATGTCTCACACACCGTATGGCCAGATAAGGTGGTAAAATGTTAAAATTAAATTTACTAATGAATGTATTTTTCACCGTTGAAAGCAATGCAAAAGTGCATTTACAAACCTGGATCAGTTACACCAGTTTTGTCAGGAGGAATGGGCCCAAATTCAGACCAACTATTGTGAGAAGCTTGTGGAAGGATATCCCAAACGTTTGATCCAAATCATTCAATTTAAGGGTGATATCATCCATAATCTCTGCCAGATTTCTAAAGCTTAACATGGATAAAACTGAATTCATCATCTTTCCCCCACATCACTCAACCCCCCATCTGACCTATCCATCAAAGTTAATGATTGCCTACTCTCCCCAGTAACACAAGCTCGCTGCCTCGGTGTAACCTTGGACTATGATCTCTCCTTCAAACCACATACCAAAGCCCTCTCCACTTCCTGCTGACTCAAACTCAGAAAAATTTCCAGGATCTGCACATTCCTCAGCAAACACTCTGCAAAAACACTAGTGCATGCCCTCATCATCTCCCGCCTCGACTACTGCAACCTCCTGCTCTGTGGCCTCCCTTCTAACACTCTCGCACCCCTCCGATCTATCCTAAACTCTGCTGCCCAACTAATCCACCTGTCCCCCCTCTACTCCCTGGTCTCCCCCCTCTGTCAATCCCTTTACTGACTCCCCATTACCCAGAGACTCAAGTTCAAGACCCTAACCTTAAAGCCATCCACAACCTGTCTCCTCCATACATATGTGACCTAGTCTCCCGGTACTTACCTACATGCAACCTCCGATCCTCACAAGATCTCCTTCTCTACTCCCCCCTTATCTCCTCCTCCCACAATTGCATACAAGATTTCACCCGTGCATCCCCCCTACTCTGGAACTCTCTAGCTCAACATATCAGACTCTCACCTACCGTGAAAACCTTCAAAAGGAACCTGAAGACCCACCTCTTCCGACAAGCCTACAACCTGCAGTAATCATCGCTCCACCATACCGCTGCATGACCAGCTCTACCCTCACCTACTGTATCCTCACCCATCCCTTGTAGATTGTGAGCCCTCATGGGCAAGGTCCTCTCTCCTCCTGTACCAGTCGCTGACTCATTTTGTGCAAGATTATTGTAAGTGTATGTGCTACGTATATGCCTTTTTCACATGTAAAGCGCCATGGAATAAATGGCGCTATAATAATTAATAATAAAATAATAATGGTACCAAATGCTAATGAAATGTATGTAAACTTTTGACTTTGCAGTATGTAATAAAAATGCCTTAAAACATTCTCTCTCTCTCATTATTCTGGCATTTCGCAAATATTAAAAATTTTGGTAATCCTAATTAACCTAAAACGGGAAAGATTTATTCTGATTTCATGTCGGATATTGAGAAAAACATGCATATGTGTCTTTTTATATAGTGTATGTAAACTTCTGGTTTCAACTGTATATATATATATATATATATATATATATATATATACACTGTGTTCCAAATTATTATGCAAATAATATTTTCTCAGATTTTCCCAAATTACCTATATGAATTGCAGTCATTGTAATTTTCCAGTCAAATAACTATTAGAGTACAATTGAAAGGTTTTTGTACAAACTGCCTATGATAACAGTATATTTTTAAAAAAATAAAAAACTCAAACTGCACTCAAAATGCATGTTCCAAATTATTATGCACTGCAGAGTTTTCAACCTTTTCATTTTAATAAAGAACAAAAAAATGGTCATTTTTGAAATTCTAAGCATTAGCAGGTTATTACAAACTGAAATCAAACAGTTTTCAACTCAAAACTTTATTCTAGGTGATGTTACATTTGCACATAGGACCCCTTATTCGAAAGGAGCTTCTGAACTCTCTCGTCGATTGAATTTGTCAGGTTTTGGATGGTTTCTGCTTTAATTGTTTTGCATGAGGACAGAATACCCTCCCAGAGCTGTTGCTTAGATGTGAACTGCCTTCCGCCATCATAGACACTCCTTTTGATGATGCTCCAGAGGTTCTCAATGGGGTTGAGGTCAGGGGAGCATGGGAGCCGCACCATAAGTTTGTCCCCTTTTATGCCCATAGCAGCCAGAGATGCAGATGTGTTATGTGCAGCATGAGACGGGGCATTATCATGCATGAAATGATCTCGATGGTCCAGATGGATGGAGTGGCGGATGGCTGGTTGATGGACACCCCATGCAAACACGGCTACGGCGCTAACAAGGAGGAGGTGGAGTAATGTTTTGGGCTGGAATCATGGGGAGAGAGATTGTCGGCCCTTTTAGGATCCCTGAAGGGGTAAAGATGAACTCCATAATGTATGTTGAGTTTCTCAAACAGCACTTCCTACCATGGTTCAAGAAGATTCCGCCGCAAGATCATTTTCATGCATGATAATGCACCGTGTCATGCTGCACATAACACATCTGCATCTCTGGCTGCTATGGGCATAAAAGGGGACAAACTTATGGTGTGGCACCCATGCTCCCCTGACCTCAACCCCATTGAGAACCTCTGGAGCATCATCAAAAGGAGTGTCTAAGATGGCGGGAGGCAGTTCACATCTAAGCAACAGCTCTGGGAGGGTATTCTGTCCTCATGCAAAACAATTGAAGCAGAAACCATCCAAAACCTGACAAATTCAATGGACGAGAGAGTTCAGAAGCTCCTTTCGAACAAGGGGTCCTATGTGCAAATGTAACATCACCTAGAATAAAGTTTTGAGTTGAAAACTGTTTGATTTCAGTTTGTAATAACCTGCTAATGCTTAGAATTTCAAAAATGACCATTTTTTTGTTCTTTATTAAAATGAAAAGGTTGAAAACTCTGCTGTGCATAATAATTTGGAACATGCATTTTGAGTGCAGTTTGAGTTTTTTATTTTTTTAAAAATATACTGTTATCATAGGCAGTTTGTACAAAAACCTTTCAATTGTACTCTAATAGTTATTTGACTGGAAAATTACAATGACTGCAATTCATATAGGTAATTTGGGAAAATCTGAGAAAATATTATTTGCATAATAATTTGGAACACAGTGTATATAAAGGACGAGAGAAACACACTTCAAAACTGGTCGAATATATCATAGAAAAATATTTATTAGATTTTAACAAGCATAGGTGATGAATCACAGGACACACGGAATATTAAAAACAATGCGGTGGAGAGGCACCAATGAACGGAGGAGCAATGATAACGTCAAAAGACGTTCATCTATATATGCTTCTGAAGAACATTTGTATATATAAAAAATAAACTTCATAAAAAAGTGCCGGTGTCTAAATATATAATATAGGGGCGAATATTATATAATACTAAAAAATGCCAAGTGGCAGATGCCATCTAATCATACATGAATACAATTAGTCAGATAGAGTATGGACAAGAAATGACATCAAGTATGTAGTATACAATATATTAAGCATCCATCAATATACACTGCTGAATCCAATTTATACAGATAAAGAATAAATTAGCTAAATGTGCCAAGGTCTAACAGTGTAATAAAGTGCAGGTATAATATAAGGATAGATAATGCCAAATGGCATATGCCTACAGGTCATAGATTTAAATGGATTAATAGAGCAAAATATAAACAGAAGGCATACCATCAGATATATTTAATGCAAAAAAGTAGCAAATAAGGGATTTATGTAAGGAGCCCTCGGCCTACATATTCACCAGGAACTAAGTGAAGCAGCAGGAGTATCCATATCTATGGAAGTATAGCAATTACTCACATCCAAAATGGGTGTACACAACCTCCTCAATGGCACACACCCCGACACGCGTTTCGGCTCAGCTGCCTTCGTCAGGGGGTTAATATTCCTTGTGTCCTGTGATTCATCACCTATGCTTGTTAAAATCTAATAAATATTTTTCTATGATATATTCGACCAGTTTCAAAGTGTGTTTCTCTCGTCCTTTATTAGCAGTTTTTGCTTCGATGGTCACATTCCCCTTATATGTCCGTGACTGGGTTAATGTAGATTATTCTTGCATATAGTATACACCCATTTGTGTCTCTCCTTTGTGTTATTGTTATATATATATATATATATATATATATATATATATGTACAGTATATATATGTACACGTGTATGTGTGTGAGTCAAGCAAGAGCTTTAACAAGTTATAAGAATTATTTTCATAGAATTATAGCGCTCTCGCAAGTATTTTCTTTATTGCCAAATAAATGATGTTAGCAAGAATGTGTGACAGCTTGCAAATAGGAATATTTAATGCTTGTTTTGTAACAGCTGAAAAACACACCACTAGAAAACAATGAAATATCAGTTGTTTCACAAGTTGACATTTATAAATAATCAATTATATTTTTTGAGTTACTGTATATCATGTGCAGATTAATTCTGCATATTATGATATACATTTCTCTTTTACTTGACAATTAAATCAGTTGTGGGCATTAGAAATCCCTTTTTTGCTAGAAAGGATCCCTGGAAATATTATCATCACAGGGTTACACATGGCTGTATCTGAGAATAAGGGAGTCATTAACAAGTAGTTAATTTTCAATCAGGTCAACTGCAGGGATAATTAAGCTGTGACATCTCCTATTGTGAATGGTGGACCCTGTGTTTTCTGCTCTATATAAAGGTGTTACCTCTCATTGTGTAAACCTTGCTCTAAGGATAACGAGACTATGGAAAAGTTGTCTGTATGGAACAAAATGCATGAGTAATAGGCTACATTCACATGTTCAGTATTTGGTCAGTATTTTACATCAGTATTTCTAAGCCAAAATCAGGAGAGGAACAATCAGAGGAAAAGTATAGTAGAAAAGCGTCAAAACTTATATATTTTTCGCTTACTCCTGGTTTTGGCTTATAAATACTAATGTAAAATACTGACCAAATACTGAATGTGTGAATGTGGCATTAGAGGCAAATTGAATACATGATGAATTCTAAAAAAAATGTTTTGTTTTTGATCCAAGTGTTCTACAATTTGCCTCATGCCAATTTATCAAAATAGTGGCCTACTCAGTGCTTTGAGCAAAGTGATGAAATCTTGATACCTGGAGCCTACTCATATTCGGAAGCCCTGGTGTTGAGTGAAGTATTTTTTTACCCCATGTTTATTATGCTCTAAGATATGGAGATCACAGAACATAAAGGACCATTTGATTTGAATTGAATATCTTTGATGAATATCGAATTTCATGGCGAAATTCCAGTGAGCGGCCAAATTTGAATTTTGGCAAATCTGTTCATCATTAACAAGTATAATATAAGACTCAGTGACCAGAGTGAAATGTTCAAAATGTAATATATGTATATATATACACAGTTGTGCTCAAAAGCTTACATACCCCGGCAGAATTTTTCCTTTCTTGGCCTTGTTTCAGATAATATGAATGATAACAAAAAAACTTTTTCTCCACTCATGGTTATTGGTTGGGTGAAGCAATTTATTGTCAAACTACTGTGTTTTCTCTTTTCAAATCTTAATGACAACCAAAAACATCCAAATGACCCTAATCAAAAGTTCACATACCCCAAATCTTAAAACCGTGTATTGCCCCCTCTAACATCAATGACTGCTTGAAGTCTTTCATGGTAGTTGTGTATGAGGTTCTTTAATTTTTGTAGATGGTAAAGCTGCCCATTCTTCTTGGCAAAAAGCCTCCAGTTCCTGTAAATTCCTGGGCTGTCTAGCATGAACTGCGTGCTTGAGATCTCCCCAGAGTGGCTCAATGATATTGAGGTCAGGAGACTGAGATGGCCACTCCAGAACCTTCACTTTGTTCTGCTGTAGCCAATGACAGGTCGACTTGGCCTTGTGTTTTAGATTTTTGTCATGTTGGAACGTCCAAGTATGTCCCATGAGCAGCTTCCGGGCTGATGAGTGCAAATTTGCCTCCAGTATTTGCTGATAACATGCTGCATTCATCTTTCCTTCAACTTTTACCAAGTTTCCTGTGCCTTTGTATCTCACACATTCCCAAAACATCAGCGACCCACCTCTGTGCTTTACTGTAGGAATGGTGTTCCTTTCATCATAGGCCTTGTTGATCTCTCTTCAAATTTAACGTTTATGGTTGTTGCCAAAAAGTTAAATTTTGGTCTCATCACTCCAAATTACGTTGTTCCAGAAGTTTTGAGGCTTGTCTCTGTGCTGTTGGGTGTATTGTAGGTGAGATACTTTGTGGCATTTGTGCAGTAATGGCTTTCTTCTGGCGAGTCGACCATGCAGACCATTTCTTCTTCAAGTGCCTCCTTATTGTGCATCTTGAAACAGCCAGTTTTCAGAGAGTCCTGAATTTAAGCTGATATTATTTGTGGGTTTTTCTTTGCATCCCGAACAATTTTCCTGGCAAATTTTTGTTGGTCTACCCAACCGTGGTTTGGTTTTTACATAGCCCCTGATTTTCCATTTGTTAATCACAGCTTGAACTCTGCTGACTGGCATTATCAATTTCTTCTATATTTTTTTGAATCCCTTTCCTGTGTTATACAGTTCAACTACCTTTTCCCGTAGATCCGTTGATAATTCTTTTGCTTTCCCCATGACTCACAATCCAGAAACGTCAGTGACTGGATGAAAGATGCAAGCGTCTGTCTGGATCCCAGAAACTCACTCAGCTTTTATGCGCACACACTGATTACAAGGAAACAAGTCACAGGTGAGGATTTTACCTTTAGTAGCCATTCAAACCCATTTGTGTCAAATTCTGTGCATGTTATCAGGCCAAAATCACCAGGTTATGTGAACTTTTGATCAGGGACATTTGGATGCCTTTGGTTGTTGTTAAGATTTAAAAAGAAAAAACAGTAATTTGACAATAAATGGCTTCACCCAACCAATAACCATGAGTGGAGAAAATGTTTTTTTGTTATCATTCATATTCTCTGAAACAAGGCCAAGGAAGGATAAATTCTGCTGGGGTATGTTAAATTTTGAGCACAACTGTTTATATATATATATATATATATATATATATATATATATATACAGTATATATATATATATATATATATATATATATATGTATACATACATACACATACTGCTCTGGCACAAATTAAGAGACCACTGCAAAATTTTCATTTTCTCTGATTTTTCTTTTTATAGGTATATTTTTGAGTAAAATGTACATTGTTGTTTTATTCTATAAACTACTGACAACATGTTTCCGAAGTTCAAAGCTAAAAATTTTGTATTTATTTGCAGCAAATGAGAAATCGTCAAAATAATAAAAAAGAAACAGTGCTTTCAGACCTCAAATAATGCAAAGAAAACAAGTTCTTATTGATTTAGAAACAACAATACTCGTATTGAAGAGTTCAGAAATCAATATTTGGTGGACAAACCATGATTTTTAATCACAGCTTTCATGCGTCTTGGCATGCTTTCCACCAGTCTTTCACACTGCTTTTGGGTGACCTTATGCCCTCCTGGCACAAAAATTTAAGCAGTTCTTCTTTGTCTGATGGCTTGTGACTATCCATCTTCCTCTTGATTACATTCCAGAGGTTTTCAATGGGGTTCAGGTCTGGAGATTGGGCTGGCCATGACACGGTCTTGATGTGGTGCTCCTTCATCCACACATTGATTGACCTAGTTGTGTGGCATGGGGCATTGTCCTGCTGGTAAAAAACAGTCCTCGGAGTTGGGGAACATTGCCTGAGCAGAAGGAAGCAAGTGTTTTTCATGGATAACCATGTATGCGGCTTGATTCATACGTCCCTTGCAATGATTAACCTGCCCAATTCCAGCCTTGCTGAAGCATTCCCAGATCATTACTGATCCTCCACCAAATTTTACAGTGGGTGCAAGACACTGTGGCTTGTATGCCTCTCCAGATCTCCATCTAACCATTAGACGACCAGGTGTTGGGCAAAGCTGAAAATTAGACTCATCAGAGAAGATTACCTTACTCCAGTTCTCTATGGTCCAATCCTTATGGTCTTTGGCAAACTTCAGCCTGGCTCTCCTTTGCTTCTCATTGATGAAAGGCTTTTTTCTAGCTTTACATGACTTGAGGCCTGCCTCTAGGAGCCTGCTACGAACTGTCCTTGCCGTGCACTTCACCCCAGCTGCCATTTGCCATTCCTTTTGTAGGTCACTTGATGTCATCCTGCAGTTGCTGAGTGACATTTGAATAAGATGACGGTCATCCCGGTCAGTGGAGAGTCACTTTCGCCCTCTGCCGGTCTGTAGCTTTGTTGTCCCCAATGTCTGCTGCTTGACCTTGTTATAATGGACTACCGTCTTTGACATTTTAAGGATGGAGGCAGCATGATGCTCACTGTATCCCTCAGCTAGTAAAGCCAGAATTGAGCCCTTCTTTTCCTCACTCAAGACTTTTCAACTCCTTCGGAATGGTTAAAAGTTATTTTTTCATTCAAATTACTTTTGGGCTATTCCTGGCAGTTGTTTTGCCATCCAGCTTGTCCTATTGCAAGAGGACTGTGAAGACCACAGCAGTGCTTTTAATATTTTCCCTTGTTAAATAAGATTTGGTTGAGGTGATCACCTAATCAGAAGCACATTAAGTAGAATGAGGTGGACTGTGGTTGGAATTCAACTGACACTGGAATGGAATGGCTGTCAGACATGTAGAGATGGTGATTTTTAGAAAACTGTGCAGTGGTCTCTTAATTTTTGGCAGAGCTGTATAATACATTTTGCACATTTTACTCTGACAATATAGACTCAGACAATTAAAAAAAAATATCAATACTATTAACATAAAGGCTTGATTTAAACAATAGGTCAGTTTCTGATTACACATTCCCTTTAAGAATGATGAATGTCTGAATTGGTGGCTTTTAGCCAAAAGAATGGAGCTTAATAATCATTTTGTATTTCCGCAGACAATGGTAAGGGGGGAAGCTCCTGCTGCAGCTACTTCTCCTACATTCAGACCCAGGATAGAGAAGAAGAAGAAAGAAGAAGAAAAGGCTAATTTCCTTGGACACAAGCAGATTTTTGTATATATATTTCTCAGCTATAGTTGAAACCAGAAGTTGACATACACTATATAAAAAGACAAAAAGACACATATGCATGTTTTTTTTCAATATCTTAAATGAAATCAGAATAAACCTTTCCCGTTTTAAGTCAATTAGGATTACCATAATTTTTAATATTTGCCAAATGCCAGAATAATGAGAGATAGAGAATGTTTTAAGGCATTTTTATTACTTACTGCAAAGTCAAAAGTTTACATACAATTTGGTACCATTGCCCTTAAACTGAATGACTTGGGTCAAAAGTTTGAGATATCCTTCCACAAAACTGGTGTAACTGATCCAGGTTAGCAGGTCGCCTTGCTCGCACCTGCCTTTTCAGCTTTTCCCATAAATTTTCAATAGGATTGAAATCAGGGCTTTGTGATGGCCACTCCAAAACATTGACTTTGTTATCCTTAAGACACTTTGTTACCATTTTGGCAGTATGCTATGGGTCATTTTCCAATTGGAAGACCCATTTCCGCCCAAGATTTAACTTCCTGGCTGATGTCTTGAGATGCTGCTTCAGTATTGCCACATAATCTTCTTTTCTCATGATGCTATCTATTTTGTGAAGTGCACAAGTCCCTCCTGCAGCAAAACAACCCCACAACATGATGCTGTAACCCCCGTGTTTCACAGTTGGGATGGTGTTCTTAGGCTTCCAAGCTTCTCCCTTTATCCTCGAAACATAAAGATGGTCATAATGCCCAAAAAGTTCAACTTTAGCTTAATCAGACCACAGGACATGTCTCCAAAAATTAAGTTCTTTGTTCCTGTGTGCATTGGCAAACAATAATTTGGCTTTTATGTTTCTTTTGGAGTAATTGCTTCTTCCTGGCAGAGTGGCTTTTCAGCTCATGTTGATACAGTACTCATTTCACTGTGGTTATTGACACAATCTTACCAGCTTCCGCCATCATCTTCACAAGGTCTTTTGCTTTTATCTTTTGGTTGATATGCACATATCGGACCAAAGCACGTTCATCTCTGAGACACAGAACCCGTCTCCTTCCTGAGCAGTATGATGGCTGGAGATTCCCATCTTGTTTGTGCTTACATATAATTGTTTGTACAGATGAATGAGGCACCTTTAGGTATCTTCAAATTGTACCCAAGGATTACTTGTGCAAGTCCACAATTCTCTTCCTAATATCTTGGCTGATTTCTTTAGACTTTCCCATGATGCTACCCAAAGAAGCAGTGTGTTTCAGGTGCGCATTAAAATACATCCAAAGGCGTGTCTCTAATTAACTCAGATGTTGCCAAAAAACTTATGAGAAGTTTCCAAACACATGACATCATCATATGGGAAGTCCAGAATTGTTTAAAGGCATAGTAATCTTAGTGTTTGTCATCTTTTGACTTTGCAGTAAGTAATAAAAATGCCTTAAAACATTTTCTCGTTATTCTGGCCTTTGGCAAATATTAAAAATTATGGTAATTCTAATTGACCTAAAACAGGAAAGGTTTATTCTGATTTCATGTCAGATATTGAGAAAAACATGCATATGTGTCCTTTTATATAGTGTATGTAAACTTCTGGTTTCAACTGTATATGAGGCAAATAGAATCAAATAGAAAGAAGTAATTAAGATAAGGAGTGCTAGAATATTTTTATTTTGTTTTATTTAACATGAAGAAGAAATATCCACCAGTGGTGAAACAACGACTTTATTAGAATTCAAACAGTCCTATACACACATTCCCTTAAAAACTAACTTCACATAGGTCCAGTTTGTAGTGGAAACTAGCACAACATACATGTTTCATGTTTTATCATGAACTTTGGCACTTCTCCTCTCAGTGTGAGCAATGGCCTTGCACCATACTTACTATGCATCAAGAGCAGTTATCTGTGCTGTGAAGAATACATTGTGATGACAACAGTAATTGTGTTTATTAGGTACTTTCACATTTGTGTCAGGACCTCTGTCACATACTCTGTGCAAAAATTACTCTTTTTTTTGTAAAACTGCAGACAATTGGTGAAAATGCATCAAACACTATTACAGTCAATGGAGTCTGGCGCAGTCGGTGTAAGTCAAATAAAAAATCCAAAATTCCCAATATTTTTAGTTTTCTGTTCCTTTAACAGAACACAAGTCTGGAAATACTAATGCATATGTGAAACTAAATGTATCAGTTAGGTTGGGACTCCATGGTGACTTTAGCTGTGACACTTGTCACATGACCAAAGTTCGCTAGATGTTGCTGCTACATAGCAGCTCAATAGCAGCTCAATACAAATGAATGGAGTCGCTTGCGACTTGCTTGTTGCAGTTGCAGTAACCTCGTGGTCACAACATGATCCCATTCTCTTTTATTGCACTGTAATATATCAGCAATACCTAGTGAAGTTTGGTCGCATGACAGTAGCCGAGTATCTCCAACCTTAAAGGGAATCTGTCACCAGATTTGCGGCACCTAATCTGAGAGCAACATAATGTAGAGCCCGCGTCCCTGATTCCAGCAATGCGTCACTTACTGGACTGCCTGTTATTATTTTAATACAATCACAGTTTTATCAACAGATTATAACTAGAGGAATAGTAAACCTGGTTTCATGTAACCAATCATATTCATGAGCTGTGTATAACCCTGGCCCAACTACTGATTGGCAGTTTTCTATGTACATGGTGGTGTGGGTGATGTTATGCAGAGCTCAGCATTCAGAGAACTGCTAGATCTGCAGAAAAACTGTGGTTTTAGCAAAATCACAGCAAGCAGCTCAGTACATAGATCCCTGGAATCAGGGTCTATTCCCCCACATTATGCTGCTCTCAGATAGGGTAGCAAAAATCTAGTGACAGATTCCCTTTAACAATAGTGTCTTGAGACAAGAAGACATCAGGATGTGCAAAACGGAGGAGTTCATTGGAAATACATAGTAAAATTAATTCATGCAATTCAGAAATATCTATGATGGCTAAAGTCTGCTGAAAATTGAGTCAGAATAACATCCAATGAAAGAGACTTAGTAATTCAGACTATTTACATTTTATCTCTGTAGTTACACTTCTATCTATTGTAGTCTATGTTTAGATATTACAAACCAAAGTGCAGAAACATATTTTCCCATACTATATAAACTTTTTTGGTAAAACTGAACATTTAGAAAAATGTTAGCCTCATTAACTCGCATTATGAAGTTCATGCGAGGTGTTTGTATGTGATGACATGCAACATTTTAGCATTGATATTTTTTTCTGATTGTGCAGAAAATTTTGAAAAATAAAGCAGGTGAAGTTTAAATACCATAATTAACGCTAGATTTATTTGGAGGTATATGGAACAAATTTATGTCCGTTCACAGCAAGTGTAGCTTTAATTCCCTCCACGTTATGGCAGGTGCAGATGAGCGTATTTTCGATCCAAGTGCAAAACATCGGATTGCACTTGGACCAAGTGCACATATTTGATTTGTTCTTCCGACAGTGTATGTCCAAGGAAAAAATTGCTGCATGCCGCCTGAGCTAGATTTGATGATCGGATCGCACTTAGCCATGCAAGTCTATCAGTCCATGGAAAACGTTTTTCCGTGGCCTCACAGAATGGAAAAGATGTGGACATTTTGTACTCCATCTTCTCCTCATCAGAGAGAATTGGATCACACTCTGATCAGAGTTATCAGAGTGTCATTTGCTTAATCGTCCCGATTCTAGGATGAGACAATTTACGTCCGTCTGCTCCTGCCCTTAGACAGGTAAAACTGCAGCAATAATATTAATAGGTGTGAGTATTTTAACAAGTTTTGCACAAAACACTTCATCTGCCTCTTTTACTCTGCTGGTGCAAAACACCAGAAACACCAGTTTTAGTAAATTTGAGACAATGGCCCTGATTCGTCATTGCCTTTGCACCTGTTTTTTTGTCTAGTTCTGTATGTTTTGCACCTTTTTTTTTATTTGCACCCAAATTATTATTCTATTTGCTCCTTCTTTTAAGTCTATTTTATGTGCCCACCTGTTTTTTTTTGCTTTACACTTTGTTGGCAGAGTTTAGTGATTCCAGATTTTTTTGCATGATTCATCAATTGGGACTTTTTGAAAATGTTTAAAAAGTCGCCAAATTTGGCCCAACTTCACTCTAGTCACTTCAGGTGTATTTTTGAGTACGCTAGTAGTTGGATGCAAATTTGTGACTTTTGTCACTAACAAACAACATATTTGGCACCAAAAGTCACAAAAACAAAAAGCCCATTTTTTACTTTGCGCAAAAATTCATTTTGATGAATTTGGCACCAAAAGTGGCAACTAATACCACAAAACGGAAAAGGAAAGTGTCTTAAAAAACACAAATGATGAATCGGGGTCAATGTTTCTATCTTCTATTGTCTGCATGCAACTGATTTGAAAAAGCGACTAGAGATGAATAAATCAATTCAAATCAAATCAAATTTGTTTTGAATTTTATAAACAATTTTGAATTTGCCAGAAACCAATTTTTTACGTTTTGATTAGCTGGAATTTACCATATTTTTGGCCATGCTTTAAGGCAGGGAAGAGGTAAAAAATATAATACTTGACTATCTCTGGTCCTCATCTGTCCCACCGCACAGTTCCCTCTGGAAGCAGTGACTCTTCAGTGCTCTTTGTCGCCTCCAGGTCTGACTAGGCCCCACAATATGGTCTCTCTTGGCAATGCACGTTATGATGTTGCTTGAGACTCAGTTAGTGGGTTAATTCACTAAGTCTCACATGACATGCATTGCCCTTATAACATACATTGCCTTGTGATGTCAAGAAGTCATAAGGCTTAGTCAGCTACGGAGGTACCAAAAAGCCTTGAAGAATGCCTGGAAAAGTGGATAAAACTGAAAAGAGCCGTGTGTAGGAAGGAAGGATGAATAGACAAATTTACCGAGACATTCTTGATAAAAATCTGCTGCCATCTACCAGGATGATGAAGATGGTGGACATTTGAACAAGACAATGATCCCAAGCAATGAAACTGTCAATTGGTATCAGAGAAAGAAAATAAAGCTGCTAGAATGGCCCAGCCAATCACCTGACCTGAATCCAATAGAAAATATATGGAAGGAACTAAAGCTAAGAGATCATAGAAGAAGCCCACTGGACCTTCAGGATGTGAAGAGTGTTTGTGTGGTAGAATGGGCCAAAATCACACCGGAGCAATGCATGTGACTAGTTTCTCCATACAGAAGGCATCTTGAAGCTGTCACCACCAACAAGGGCTTTTGTACAAAGTATTGATTTGGCATACGGAGCATGGAACCGAAAACTGGGCGACACTGAGGACGGCTTCCTGTGGCTCATGCCGGCAGCCTGAGGGGTAGTGTGACCAGCGCCCACATTGTGCCAGTTCCGAATGACCCTAAAACATGGATGTCCTCTGCCTTCTTTTTCTTCTTTTATGCAGATCCATTGAATTCATTGTCCCTGATTTTCCTGTTACTGGGATCCTGGATAAAGATGTCATACTTCCATGCAACTTTTCTTCTCCAGATGGATTTTCCTTGCAGGACCTTAGTGTGTTTTGGGAGATTACAAAACTCCAGCAGGTTCATGCTTACACCTAAGGACAAGAACAGCTAGAGAAACAATATCCTAAATTTATTAAACGGACACAGCTTTTTCTTGGACAGCTACCAGAGGGCAACATGTCTCTCTTACTGCACAAAGTCAGTTTATCTAATGAAGGCAGCTATACATGCTTTGAAAATGTAGGGAACTCCTGTCCAGCTGCTGTAAGTCTTCAGGTGGCAACCTTCTACACTAAGCCAACTATGCACATGGATCCTACTGAAAGACTTAAACCTGGTGACCAGGTAACAGTAACCTGCCATATCTACCGCGGATATTCTCAGGCTGAAATACTGTGGCAAGATAGAAGTGGGAAGAACCTTACAGAAAATATTACAGCATCTCAAGTAGCCAATGAGGAAGGCTCGTTCCATGTGCAGAGCTCTATCCGTGTAATCCTGGAGACCAATGACACTTACACTTGCCTGGTATATAATCCTCTGCTGCAGATGGTGACTCATGCAAGGCTCATTGTCACGGGTCAACATCTTTCTTTCCCTTTGGTCGTTGTGTGGGTGACGGTCGGGCTATGTGCTTGCCTATTTGGTCTTCTAGTTGCTCTGGCATGCATGTTCAGAAAACATCTCAAAAAGTATTGATTAAATTTCAGTAATCATGTTCAATACTTTTTCCCTCTGTCATTTCTCATTATTACTCATAATTTATGGACGTCTATGATTTGATTTCTTTGACTGTGTGGATTGGATGGGTTGTTACCGGCATCTGGTAAATATTTCAAGTCATTAGCAGCTTTAGAAATATATTTACTTAGAAAATTGGTGACGTGTTCAGTACTTCAATACTTCAGTACCTTATAGCATAAAAATATCTATTTATATGGCAAATTCAACTTACTTTAAATAAACTTGATGCAAATTTAATTTCCTAGCTAAGTTAGAGCGAATCTGCTAAATGTGAATTTCGACAGATTCACTCATCTCTAAAAGAGACCAAATATTATTGAATAATTTAAAATATATGCATTTGTATGGATGAGCCAATAAACCTACATCATTTAAAGATGATGAACTGCACCGAGAGAAAAAGTATCAACAGTAACAGGCTTAATAAATGAACAATAATGTAAGAAAAATATTTTTTGGACTTTGCTGTGCTACAAACGAACAAGAGCTGTCTATCATTTTTGCTGTAATAATGTGAACAATAGGTAGAGATTTAGCCTACAGCATTATGTAGGTTGAAGCAGGTCCTTGTGATAATGAGTTAAAGATCCGAAGTCTTTATCAGATTGGAATGTCTGCTTGCAGTAAATTGTAAAAGGTGCAGTTTTGATGCTGCTTCGTTTTTCTTTCAGCTTGGAAGGTCAATGTGTACTATTTCTAAATAATTTTAATATAGGCAAATACTTTTCCAGTAAGTTCAAACAATTATAAAAAAATCCTAGTAAATGCTGTGTGATTTAGTGAATTGCAAAGAAATATGAACAAGAACAATTGTTTTTTCACTAGACTATACTAACATGCTGACTATATACATGCAATATCTGTTGACTAGATATTGGATCAGCCAATAGCGGCCGAACTTTTGTAAGTCGATGTTCTGTGTGAAAAATCATGTGTTTGCACTCCACCGAAATTCTTACCTAAATAATTATGGCTTAAACTTTCTCCACCACCATACCATGCATGCAAAAAATGTACTGTACATTGCCAGAGTAGCTGTGACCTACAATGTCTAATACCATCATCCAAGGTTCAACTAATACCAACATACCAGAAGCATTAAGCAGCTCCATACAAAAAGTAATGGACAGTGCTATACAAAGTTTTATGAAAAAAAGGTATACAATTAAAATTAAAGGGACTATGTCATCAGAAAATAATCTTCTGTTTAAATTAATTTTTTATGCTAAATGTACTTTTTTTTTAAATTTCTGATAATCTTTTTTTTTCCATATCACAATCTGTATTTTAAAAAAAAAGTAGAAATCTTGCAATTTTTATACTGGCCACTAGGGCTTTTCTAAACTCATACTTCCTGTTTTTTTCGGACATCCACGTAATATTGTTTTCATTTAAGCTTCTGATGAATTTGTGCATTGATTGTAGTGGAGGGAAGAGATGAGAAATGCCTCAAGCATGCTCAGACTCCCAAAAGGCCAGCTCTGGCCAATTGGCAAGTTTGTTTTAATGACGAAAGGCGAATAAACTATTGCTAGCCATTTACAGCAGCTTATTAGCAAATGAAATAAAGGCTCAACAAGTTTTGAATCTAACATACCCAATCTCTCTTTTCATTAAAATTTGCCTCCAGACAGATTTTTATTTTATGTATAAGGTCAACTTTAGATTTTTATTTTAAGACTATTTACATCTACCTTCATTTGTCCAACAAAGGTATCTTCTCTAAATCCCAAACTATTCATTGAAATGAATGCTAAATAGATTTTGTCCGATCTTTTTGAAAAATCTACAGACGTAATCAAGGTGGACAAACCTTCATACTTAGATTTACTTCTCAACTGTAACGGATTGGAAGCTTTATAATAGCTTTTTATTAAGTGAACATTAAAAAAAATCTTGTTTGCCGGGAATTTGCTCATTTAGGCCATCTGTTCCACTTTAAAGCAATAGTTCAAACTAATATTAATAATTTTGGTGTTTTGTTTTGTACCAGTCAAGCACCTAGTTGTTCCTCATAGCCCATGGCAATTAGTCCCCTTACCTGTGAAAACATTTGGTCAGTGTAGTCAAACTGTAGGTATGGAGAGCACCAGAGATGATCAGACCTTTTGGATTTAGAATAAAATGAAATGTAATTTAGAAGTGCATTTGTCTATTTTGACATTATTGTCTAATTGTGTTAATTATACCTAAGTTGATCCAGTGCTAGACATTGCATCCTCCATCTTCTACCACCAGGTACCTATGATCCTCTACAAATCAATCTGGTATATTAATAATTTTATTTACATGGTGCCAACATTCTACAGCACTTTACTCTTAAGCTGGGACATGTACAGACAATAAAAACATTCCGGAGTAACAAATAGTTCACCAGTTACAGGAGGAGCGAGGGCCCTGCTCACAAGCAAGTATGCACCTGTGACGACACTCTCCCAAGTCTTAGGTGGCAGGACACTGCTAATCTACACCCTTCTACAACATTGTGTTAATTTGCCACATTGAACTCAGTTGATTACTCCACTCTACTTCATTGCTTCCTCATTGCTGAGTCTACACTGCTACATTGCTGTACCAACCCTACTATATTGAAACATCACTGCAACTCATCTCTTTTGTATTGGTTCTATATTGAGTATGCTCTTCTACCTCAGTTGCTGTTTTTCTAGTTCTGCCACTGCGGTTTCGATCTGATTTCTCAGCTGCACCACTGCCAACAGTCTGTGCTGTATAACAACTGCTCAATAGGACTAAGGCTTTATGAGTCAGCAAGACTGGTATTTCAGGTTGCTACAGCTCGATGGGACACAGTGAGTGACCCCTCAGCACACATGGACACACAAAGACAGATTTCAGTCACATCAGCTCCATTTGTGACACAATTTCTTTCTCAAGTGGATTCTTCCTCTAGTTTGATGGGAACCCTAAAGCCTGCTAGGGCGTTGTACATCAGTTTACTCTGCATTTTGAATTTTGTCCACAAAAGTTTTTGTCTGGAAAGTCAAGACTGAACTATATCTTCTCTTTACTTTCTGGTGAAGCTCTGGCCTGAGCAGCATCACAGTGGGAGTGGGAAAACCCCATAATGACATTTAGCCATGACTAAGGTTTAATTAGAGAAACATGTTGGTGTTACCAGAGGCTCCTGTTCTGTTGTTACTTTTTACAGCAACATGGAATAATAATGAAATTTTATTGGAAATTCCTTCGTTCCTGAATGTTCTAATTTCTTTGACCCCATGATGTATTTACTCCCGTCTTTCTTCTTGGCTTTCCTTAAAGTATTTGATGAGCTGGAGCATGTTCACTCTGCTACATCACTGTACCAGCTCTGATACATTGCTAACTTAATCTTTCTACACTTGTTCTTCATAGTTGATACAACTTTGCTACATAGTTGTGTCAGCCCTACTACATTAAACCGCTACTGCAACTCATCTCTGTTGTTCTGGTTCCACATTGCTACTGAGGCTACTTAGTGGCCATCTGAGACAAAGTGCTAATTCTGTGGGTTAATATAGTATCCAAAATTTTCACCTTTGCATCTGAATAGATCTGGAAGTATAAGACACAACTGGCAACTTTCAATGTAGGGTTATCAAGCTGAATAAAAGACAAACTAGTTGGAAGAGATCTGCCAACTTTCTTGGATAATTTGATTTATCTTGCCACTAGAGTGGGTTGTCTCATGTTAGTCTCTCAGAGGCGCATTGCTCTCCAACTTCCTGCCTGCTGGGGGCAGTGCATTCATTCTTGATTGACACTTCCCAAACCTCAGTCCTTTAAAAACAAGAAGTAGACTTTAATGTCTACAATAAAACGTGCTTCAGTGATTCAATCCTCTTCTTCGGATAAAAAAACAGATACATAAACTTATGTAGCATTACAAACATAAATAGATTATCTAATGGCTTTATGTTCTTAAAATGTAAAAAGCTTCAAAAATGTTCCTTTTATCGGGCTAGATGCCTGACTTGCTGGCATTCATACATAGGCAGTGTACATGGAAGAAGCCATGGCTTTTTGACACTCATTGGTCCATAAATTCTTTGTTTTAAGCAAGAGATTTTTTGTTTGTTAAATAAAGCTAAATCTTTTTAACAAGTGTTGCAAAAACTATTTTTTTTCGGGGAGCAATAGGTTTTTTGTTTGAAAAGGATATTATTTATAATCTTCCAAAAGTCATTCCTATTTTGGGATCACCAACAGGTTTGCTATTTGGAAAGATAAGAAGCTATGACTCCTTATCAAGATGTATAAAAATTATCACTTTTTTGGGATCAGCAACAGATTTTCTGTTTGGAAAATGAAGAAAAATGGTTCTGTACCATGCCATGCAAAAATGATCCTTTTCTGGAAGCAGATTTAAGTTTATTTACCCTGTACAGATTAGGATTTTCAGCAGCAGAACATTATAGGTATAGATAACAATGGACAGATTGTATGGCTGTCCATCAGTGGTGGTAGTGAAAGGGCAGTGGCAGCAACTGCACCGTGTAGTGAAAGCAAGGAGATGTCTGGCTGTGTGCAAGCCCCAGCTGTAGTAGCACAGTATGGATATAACATGATGGATGTAATGAGATGTTCAGCTAGTTGGAGGGCATTGGTACTGGAGGCCGCAGTACAGTATAGAACACAAAGGATAGGCAGATGATGTATGGCTGCCTATCGGCAGTGGCAGCATCAACAACTCCACAATATAGAATATGATGGGACAGGCAATGAGATATCTGGCTTTGTAGAGCAAGCACTGGCAGGCTCAACAGCAGCAGCAGTAGAGTACAGCTATGAAACAAAATGTACATGCAAAACATCTCCTTTTTAGTTTTTCCCCTCACATATGTACTTCATTGCTCTTAGTACTGCTGGGGTTCAGACAGCATGTGGCTATAATTGATTAGTCAACTGATCAGATCACCCAATGGGGTTCATATTGTTTTCAGTATTGTATTAAAGCCTTACTTCAGCATCCCATTTGTGACTATCATTAGATTCCACCATTCATAATATTCTCCTCTTTACCGGACTTTTCAAATGTATTTTCTAAGCAAAATGCTGAGACTCTACAATCTTATCATCCTTTTGACTCTGAAATTCTTCTCCCAGGGACAGAAAAAGCTAGAGTTAGAGTGTACCCTTTGCTTCTTCTGAAGACTGAAGCTATGTGTGAAAGGAGCTACGTTTCCTGTGACAATCTATAAAAATCTGGAGTATTTTCAATCCACCTGCTGATTGAATCTTCATCAAGCATGATGGTTGCTCTTCCTTTCATGGCTTGGCTTTGTATTAACCTACCATCTAGCAGGGGAAAAACACAGTGCTAACTCCCTCTCAAGATCTTTTGATCTGTTTGATATCAATAAGGTGACACCTTCCCATGTCATAGAACCTGAACGTTTCCTTGCAACTATCACTTCATCTCTTTCCTTCCTCCAAATGAATGATCCTTTGTTTTTAAAACTCTTGGACAGAAAAGCTTGTCTTGGATTCACTTATTATCCTGGATTCAATCATACTTCTGAATCTCTTTCTAGTTCTTTTTGGTGGCCGAAATGAAAACAAAATGTTAAATTAGTTGTGCGGTAGTCAGCTACAAGTCTGCAGTCACTCTATCAGACTGCAGACTTGTGAATCTTCACATCGTTCTTACTAAGCACTGTGAGGATTATCTGATTTAAGCACGGGGAGCATGTGGCCAAGTGACTGCAAGTATTCGATTTCTATACTTCCGGCTATATTACAACTAGACTATATCCAGCCTCATTCAATACACTTGCATTGAGTAAGGCTGCGCCCATCTAGTTGGCAAGTAACTGTGTGTTTGCAAATCACATACTTGTGGTCTCGCACCCGCCGCTCCCTGCGCCAGATAATAATCCTCACGATTGGTGTTTAGTTTTGGTAGTTTTTGCTTGTTTTTCATTAGCATTTAAAGGGCATCTGTCAGTACAGAATGACTGTTCAAACTAAGTACAGGCATTCAGGGCTACATGGTGGGGCCAGTCCTTTATATATATCTTCCCACCTGTTGGTTCTTCCTCAACCTCCATCCCCCTCTTATTTGATTGACAGCACTGGCTTCATAGGTGGATATAGATGGTAAACAAGAATGTGGGACGGTGTATTTAAACGATTGGCCACACCTTGTAGACCTGAGCGCCTGTACTTAGCTTGAACAGTTATTCTGTGCTGACAGATTCCTTTTAATTATTTTAATTTGTGCCTTTTAAAGACTTTTATAAGTGTTTGCACGTTTTTCTTTTTTCTATTTGTCATTGTGGGGCAGGTGGGATGATTTAGGGTTTCCTGCTGTTTTGGTTGATTCATCAAAACTTACAAAATTTATCTCATATGTACTCCAGAACCTTCTGGCACCTTCTCCAGCACCTTTATGTAGGCAAGATATTTTGGAAGAATTTTTGAGCCATTTTACAAAAAGAGCTAAAAGTCATGAAAAGGTTAAAGACAAAAATACCATTTTCAAGACTTTGGTGCAAAAATCAACATTGAATACCACAACACAAAAGAGAAAAGTAACTTAAAAAAATGCAAATGATGGATCAAGGTCTTAGATTTTTAAGTAAGTGTGGTGCAATTCTCAGTGCTGTAGTTTACATTGAAATAAAACCTTACACTGACCATGATGGTAATCTTAACACAATTTTTTTCCATAGTCAGTGAAATAGAATACAAAAATGCACTACAGAATTTTTTTTAAGTTACTCATTTTAGACATTACATCATTAAATTATGTCTCCAGTTATGTCTGCATATTTCATCTTCCTCCAAAATATGCAGTCCTGTTGCTGTTCTATAAAGCAATGAAATTATGTATGATATTAGCCCCCTGTAGGTGGAGCTCACTGAAGAGGCATACAGTACATTGAAACCTCATCTCTTACAGAAGACCACCTCAAGATGAGCTTTTCTGTGACGGATTTTCAGTTTCATCATATACTATGCATACTAGTCATCTTCTTTGAAAGGACCTCCATTTTGGAAGAGAATTTTGTAATTACATTTCGAGGGTTTTTTTATTTAAGAAATTTCACTTATATAGCTGAAGCCTCTCTAAAAGACTACATCTGTGTACTGTGAAATACTTTCAATTTACTTACTGTAGAGCTTTCTTCCCTGAGATGACCACTGTTCTACGAGTATGGGTAATCATCTCAAAGGTGTTTCCCTGGATTTGTACAGCTCCCGAAGAACTTAATATTAGATCTGTCTCCAGTAGAGTAGATTTACATGTGGTAAGTGTCTATGCCATGGCTTTAGTCACAACAAATACGTACAGTACAGGCCAAAAGTTTGGACACACTTTCTCATTTAAAGATTTTTCTGTATTTTCATAACTATGAAAATTGTACATTAACACTGAAGGCATCAAAACTATGAATTAACACATGTGGAATTATATACTTAACAAAAAAGTGTAAAACAGCTGAAAATATGTCTTATATTCTAGGTTTTTCAAAATAGCCACCTTTTGCTTTGATGACTGCTTTGCACACTCTTGGCATTCTCTTGATTAGCTTCAAGAGGTAGTCACCGGAAATGGTTTTCACTTCACAGGTGTGCCCTGTCAGGTTTAATAAGTGGGATTTCTTGCCTTATAAATGGGGTTGGGACCATCAGTTGGGACCATCAGTTGTGTTGTGCAGAAGTCAGGTGGATATACAGCTGATAGTCCTACTGAATAGACTGTTAGAATTTGTATTATGGCAGGAAAAAAGCAGCTAAGTAAAGAAAAAGGAGTGGCCATCATTACTTTAAGAAATGAAGGTCAGTCAGTGCGAAAAAGTGGGAAAACTTTGAAAGTGTCCCCAAGTGCAGTTGCAAAAACCATCAAGTGTTACAAAGAAGCTGGCTCACATGAGGACCGCCCCAGGAAAGGAAGACCAAGAGTCACCTCTGCTTCTGAGGATAAGTTTATCCGAGTCACAAGCCTCAGAAATCGCAGGTTAACAGCAGCTCAGATTAGAGACCAGGTCAATGCCACACAGAGTTCTAGCAGCAGACACATCTCTACAACAACTGTAAGAGGAGACTTTGTGCAGCAGGCCTTAATGGTAAAATAGCTGCTAGGAAACCACTGCTAAGTAGTGTCGAGCCACCCCCGAGTTCGGTTCGGTTCGTCGAACACCCGTGTGTTAGCCGAACTGTTCGTCAAACTGTTCGTCGAACACCTTCGAACACCGTTAAAACCAATGGCAGGCAAACAAAAACACATAGAAACACATAGAAAACACCTTCAAAGGTGTCCAAAAGCTGACAAACTGCTCAGAAGACACAACTAACACATGGAAAAGTGACAAGTACATATAGTCATGCGAAAAGAAAAGAGGTGGAGGAGTAAAAGGAGGGGGAGACACAAATATAGGCATGTCATGCCCTTCTAAAATCCAAAAAGTGAGAAGCCGACACGTTCAGTCCGCTCCTGCCCGTGCCACCTCCGTGTCGCCGGGTTTGTGCCAGAGCCGCGGTGAACCCTGACGGCCAGCCCCCCTCTCCCAATACTGGTGCCTGTCCGCTGGTGGGTCGAGCGAGCCCCCCTGTGGTGGAGGCAGCTCTAAGCTTTTTAATTTAAATTGTCTCTCTAATTTGAATGAATACACTTTAAATCCATTTACAAGGATCTATTGGAGGGCAAGTCTCATGCCAGCAGCCGCGTAATTCCAGCTCCAGTAGCGTCCACTAAAGCTGCTGCAGTTAAAAAGCTTTTATAAGGATCGAGCTCGGCTGTCCACCGCAAGGCATCCTACTGCCAGTCCCAGCCCCTATGCCTTGGGGTGCCTCCTGATGCTCTTCACTGAGTATCCCGTGGTCCCGAAGCATTTCCTTTGAAAAAATTAAATGTCCAAACTACAGGTGGTGTAGCTTGCTTAACAGCCGGGATAATCCGCTGACTAGCAGACACTGCTACTAGGCACAAAGTATTTCCTGGGCTAGATGCAGTTAAAAATTTGTAATTAGATACTCTCGTTGGATGCTGAGAAAGCATTCCATAGAGTCTCCTGGCACGCCATATATGATTCTCTTAAAAAGCTTGGGGTAGGGGTCTAGGGGACCCTTTTATAGCCAAAATCACGGCCCTGTATCACAATACGTCACCTAGGCTGAAGATAAATTGAACTGTAGCACCCTGAGGGCTCGGTTGCTACAGAGGTATTGCACCTCACCCAGAGGTGTGATATCTCACTCTCAGGTAAGGATGGAGTGTGGATCAGGACCCGACACCTGCATGCATTACACCACATTGCCGTGGGGCAGGGCGACCAATATGCCTCTGAGATGGGCACGACAGTCCCTATCCCTGGCTGGAGTGGGGGGAGGGAACACTGAGGAAGGGGAACCCTGTAGTGCAGGAGCAGGGAGGAAGCAGTTCCTGGGTGCATTGAGAAGGGAGTATAAAAGGTGGGCACCATCTTAGTTCAGTGCAGAGAAGTCTGAGCAGAAGTAACAGGGAGCAGGGGCTCTGCATGAGCTCTGCTCCGGAGGCGGGCCTAGTAACAGAGGCCCAGGCCTGGAAGAGGGAGAAGGAAAGAAGAGGAGCGGAGAAAGCTCCAGGAACGAGGAATGAAGGGATCCCAGGGGTGCGGACGGGTGAGTCGCCACCGCACGCCCGAATCCACCTGCGTGGAGGGGTCAGGCCAAAGGGGGAGACCGGTCCCCAAAACTAGTGGAGGCAGGAAACGACCCTCAGCTAGAAACCGGAGGCTCTGACATTTTATGTGGCGCAGCCCCTCGCTACACCCGCTAGGAAGGCACCACATAGGGTCAGGGAAACTGGCGCCAAGTTTACCAAGAGGAGGCCCGAGGCAGACGGACAGAAGGGTTGGTAAGAAAGGCCAGACAAAGGACACACAAAGGGGGTCCTGTGAAGCGCTCCAAAGTTATCTGGGAGTTGTCTGAGCCCCTCACCTGATGAGCACAATACGACGTGGGCAGCCGTTACCTGCAGACGTGGTCTGGATAATAAGAACTGTGAGTAAAGGCCCTGGACTGCATCACTGACTCCGTGTCGTTACTGCTGCTGCCCTGCACCATCACCCCCATCCTCCGCATACACTGCCCTGAGGCTATACTCCTCCCTTGGGGAGTTATGCTACGCTCTGCTGCACCCACAACACCAGCCTCAGCGGTCTGCCCTGCAGCGGCGGTTCACTCTGACCGCAATGCACGGGTGGCGTAGTCGGACATTTAAACATCAAAACCACATAAATAGTTCCGCCACTGGTTTGACCACCCTGAGCCACGGAACCGGGTCGCCGCCACGAAGACTACAACCACCAGCATCCACCAAAAAGGGTCCGGCTCCGGGTGTCCCAAGGCCCAGGGGGTGCATCAGAACATTTTCATCACCTTTCACAATCACCAATGGGACAAGGCAGGGATGTCCTCTGTCCCCTCTCTTATACATCCTAGTGACGGAGCACCTGCTCTCATCAATTCGCCATAACCCCAATATTAGGTGGATTGAGGTGGGAGGCACCGAGTACAAGTGCTCTCTATTTGCTGATGATGTCCTAGTATATATCACTCAATCACATATATCCATCCATGCTGTTATGGCTGAAATAGATCACTTTGTTACATGGTCAAATTTTAAAATCAATGCAGCGAAGTCTGAGGCCCTCAATGTCGCCCTCCCCAAATCCATATAGGATTCCATCCAGTCCAACTTTCCCTTTGCCTGGCCCTCACAGGGTATCAAATACTTAGGAATTCCTATTCATAGAGACCTCTCCCATCTATGTTATCTTAATTTTGGGCCCTTTATTGAACAACTCCATACAGACCACGGTTGGCAAGTTAGAACTGTAAGATTCACTACGTGAACCACTGGTGTTTTGTGGAAAAGCACATGTACACTGTGTTCCAAATTATTATGCAAAAAGTGTTTAGGAGTGATAAGGGAAGAATTTGTTTGTTTGTCAGTTAAACTCGTTGATGGTGATGTGTGTCAGGGCTCTTTATATCACTGTAAGCAATTGCAGACACCTGTGCTAATTAGTTTGGCAGGTGTGTCCAATGAAAGGCAAGACTACGTAAGAAGGCTGTCTCACATTATTAAGCAGCCTACATTTTCTGACAAAATGGGAAAGAAAAAGGATGTGTCGGCTGCTGAGAAGCAACAAATTGTGGAGTGTTTAGGTCAAGGCATGACTACAATCAACATTGTGCGATGATCAGGATGAAGTGTCTTGGCAATCAAGAAGTATGTAGCTGATTCACAGTACACACGTGTGCGTGCTGATAAGGGCAAATTGAGGACTCTTTCCTACAGGCAATTACGTCAGGTTAAAAGAACAGCGGCAAAAAAGCCTTGTCATAGCAGCAGACAAGTTTTTGAAGCTGCTGGTGCCTCCAACGTCCCCCGAACAACAAGATGCAGGGTCCTTCAGAGGTTTGCAGCTGTGCATACGCCATCCTGTCGACCTCCTCTATCCACTTCACACAAGCAGAAACGGCTCCAGTGGGCTAAACATTACATGAAGACTGATTTCAAAACTGTTTTGTTCACGGATGAGTGCCGTGCAGCGCTCGATGGTCCAGATGGATGGAGGGGAGGATGGCTGGTTGATGGACACCCCACGCAAACACGGCTACAGCGCCAACAAGGAGGAGGTGGAGTAATGTTTTGGGCTGGAATCATGGGGAGAGAGATTGTCGGCCCCTTTAGGATCCCTGAAGGCGCTAAAGATGAACTCCATAATGTATGTGGATTTTCTCAAACAGCACTTCCTGCCATGGTTCAAGAAGAAGAACCGTGTATTTCACAGCAAGATCATTTTTTTGCATGATAATGCACCATCTCATGCTGCACATAAAACATCTGCATCTCTGGCTGATATGGGCATAAAAGGGGACAAACTTATGGTGTGACCCCCATGCTCCCCTGACCTCTACCCCATTCAGAACCTCTGGAGCATCATCAAAAGGAGTGTCTATGATGGCGGGAGGCAGTTCACATCTAAGCAACACCTCTGGGAGGGTATTCTGTCCTCATGCAAAACAATTGAAGCAGAAACCATCCAAAACCTGACAAATTCAATGGACGAGAGAGTTCAGAAGCTCCTTTCGAACAAGGGGTCCTATGTGAAAATGCAACATCACCTAGAATAAAGTTTTGAGTTGAAAACTGTTTGATTTCAGTTTCTAATAACCTGCTAATGCTTATAATTTCAAAAATGACCATTTTTTTGGTCTTTATTAAAATGAAAAGGTTGATCGAAAAGTTCGGGGGATCTAAGAGTGTGGCAACCCAGTAGTCATGATTACTTCGAATTCTGAGAATATGAGGGTCATGTTGCAGGTAGTGCAGCAAGAAGGCACTTATGTGTCTTGCGCATCTCGGAGCCCCAAAATTATTTTCCGGGCTAGATGCAGCTAAAAATTATTATTAATTTTAAATCTGGTGGAGCTTAGTATAGATGGCCTAATAGGATCAGTGCTGCACACTGCTACAAAGCCCAAATTATTTTCCAGCCAAGATACAGATAAACATGATTAGTAATTTTAAATCTGGTGGAGCTTATTATAGATGGCCTAATAGAATCAGTGCTGCACACTGCTACAAAGCCCAAATTATTTTCCAGCCAAGATACAGATAAACATGATTAGTAATTTGAAAGCTTAAAACGGTTGGTAGGGTGATTTTAACCAATCATCAAGCTTTTACTCTCCCCAGGATGACACAGGGGTAGAAAAGTCGTTTCGGATCCATGATTTGTTCATCTTTATGAACGTGAGTCTGTCTACATTATCAGTGGAGAGCTGCGTGCGCTTATCTGTCAGCACACCACCAGCAGCGCTGAACACACGTTCAGACAGAACGCTGGCTGCGGGGCATGACAAGATCTCCAAGGCGTAAGTGGCTAGCTCCGGCCATTTATCCAGATTGGAAGCCCAAAAAGAGGAAGGGTCCAGTGACACGGTCATGGCTTCAATGTTTACTTGGAGATACTCCTGTACCATCGTCTCTAGGCGTTGACTATGTGTCAGACTTCTTGTCTCCTGTGGCCTTGCAAAGGATTTGCTAAAAAAGTGGTGAAATGATTCCGCAAAATTGATGTTACCAGCAGATACTGTGGTTCTGTTACGGTTTGAGTGCTGAACACTTGACGGTCCCACGGTTGGCAAGTTGGAATTGTGAGATTCACTACGTGCACCACTGGTGTTTTGTGGAAAAGCACATGTAAGATTCTGCAACAGTCTCTGCTGATACTCCTGCATGCGTGCATCCCTTTCTATGGCAGGAATAATTTCGGCAAATTTACTTTTGTACCGGGGATCTAACAGTGTGGCAACCCAGTAGTAAGGATTATTTCTAATTCTCACAATTCGAGGGTCATGTTGCAGGTAGTGCAGCAAGAAGACACTCATGTGTGTTGCGCATCCAGGAGCACCAAGTCCCTGTTGTGTTGGTGGCGAGGTAACAATCATGCTTCCTTCCTCTGTCCTCTCCCCCCAACCTCGCACAACAGAAATGTGATCAAGGTCTCCCTCATCTGATGAGTCTTCCATCAGTTCGTCCTCCACTTCATCCTGGGCTCCTGCACCTTCCTCACTAGTTTGGCTGCTACCATGCGCCCTGGTAAAACCATCTCCCCCATCCTCACATGCCTGCCGCCTTAGTGCTGCGTACCGTCTGGACCTTGCAGATGTTAGCCCTTCCGCATACAACTCCTCCTCCTCTACTTCCTCCACCTCCTCTTGTGCCACCAACTGACTCCGAATTCTGTTTAACATGTGCTCCAGCATGTAAATCACCGGAATAGTCATGCTGATAATGGCATCGTCAGCACTAAACATCTTCGTCGCCATTTCAAAACTGTGCAGAAGGGTGCATAGGTCCCTGATCTGAGACCACTCCTCCAGCGTGATTTGCCCCACCTCTGGATCTCGTTGGCCCAGGCTATACGTCAGAATGTATTGCACCAGGGCTTGTCGGTGCTGCCACAGTCGCTGCAACATGTGCAGAGTTGAATTCCACCGGGTATGCACATCGCATTTTAGCCGGTGAAGTGGCAGGCCCAACGACTTCTGTAGAGATGTAAGTCGCTGAGCTGCGGGATGCGAACGGCGGAAGTGAGCACACAGCGACCGTGCCCTCTGCAGAAGGCCATCTAGTCTGGGATAGTTTGCTAAAAATTGATGAACAACCAGGTTCAACACGTGAGCCATACAAGGCACGTGTGTGACATTGCCCGGGCGAAGGGCCGCACCCAGATTTGCAGCATTGTCGCACACGGCCTTCCCTGGTTTCAGGTCCAGTGGAGACAACCATTCATGAAATTGGTTCTCCAGAGCTGACCACAACTCCTCAGCTGTGTGACTCACATTTCCCAGACATTTCAAAGTAAAAACCGCCTGATGACGTTGAGCCCTACTGCCAGCATAGTAAGGAGTTGTGCAGGATCCCTTCTGCGCAGTTAGAAAGCTTGTGGCATGACCAGACAGGCTTTGGGTGCAGGTGGAAGACCGAGAGGAGGTTGAGGAGGCAGAAGCAGTGGAGGAACTTTGACATAAAGGGGATTGACGCACAACTCGTGGGGACGGCAAGACTTGGACAGCAGCCCCTTGTCCTGCTGTCACCATAGTTACCCAGTGCCCAGTCAGCAACATGTAACGCCCCTGTCCATGCCTACTCGTCCAAGTGTGAAATGCACCCTGTCACACACAGAGTTTCTCAAAGAAGCGGTGATGTTGTGTGCGACATGCTGGTGGAGCGCAGGCACACCTTTCTTTGAGAAGTAGTGCCGACTGGGCATCTGGTACTGGGGCACTGCGACGGACATAAGGTCTCGAAAATCCTCTGTGTCCACCAGGCAGAAAGGCAGCATTTCTGTAGCCAAGAGCTTGCAGATGGCGAAATTCAACCTCTTAGCTTTCTCATGGCTAGGAGGAAATGGTCTTTTACTTGTCCACATCTGAGGGACCGAGGGCTGGCTATTGTGCTTAGACGGGGTTGATAAGGGTGTCCCCGGCAAACTGCCGGTCTGTGAGGAAGATGCAGGCGGACATGTTAGGTTGCCTTGATCCAAAGGTGGTGCTATCGATGTCGGACAGCGCTCAACACCAGCTGGTGTTACCACCTCCAAAGAAAATGATGACCTGCCAATCACGCTGGCTGTTGCGGCTAAAGAGGTGGCAGGTCTGCGCCCCAAAACAGGTGTGACTGCTGTCCCCCCAGTCACAGAGGATGAAGAGGCCACGGATGCACAAGATATGGCAGACGGTGGTTGGCCCGGCCGGCTAGGCCGCATTGTAGCACACTGAGCTACCCACTGCAACTTATGCTTCATGTCCATGTGCCGGTTCATGCATGAAGTACTCAAACTATGTATTTTTTGGCCTCTACTTAGCTTTTGCTGACAAATGTTACAGATAACACGAGTTGGGTCATCTTTATCGATCTGAAAAAATGCCCAGGCTATGCAAGGCTTAGCACCCATGCGACCTGAAGAGCCACCACGACTTGTGGTGAGAGGCAGAGTTGTGTTTGAGGATGCAGTTGTTGACGTGCTTCCAGTACTACGTCTCTGTCCAGGAAGGCGCAACCTGACCTCGTCGTCACTAGCATCTTCCTCCACCTCCTCTGCTGACCTCATCTCTTGGCTGACTGTGGGTTGACAGTAAGTGGGATCTCCAACCTCATCATCATCACCCTGTGCGTTATCACACCCGTCGTCCTCAGAGCCAACCTGTTCCTGCCCTGACAAAAAACTAAAGTTGTCGCTCCAATCAGGTATTTGAGTCTCATCATCGTCTTCCTCATTGTCTCCACCAACAGGAGTTACAGTTTGGGAATGAGGGTCTACATTATGGTCAGAACCTTCTGCGTCTGGTCCTGGATCCGACTCATAAAGATTCTGGGCATCAGTGCAGATCATTTCCTCGTCTGGATTCACAGAAGCGCTGGAGTCGACCTCTGATTCCCAGGCTATAGTATGAGTAAACAGCTCTGCAGACTCAACCATCTGTTCTACCTCATACTCAGACGGGCAGCTGGAGATTTGGGAGCTGTGAGGAAGCAAGTGCGATTGGGGTGACACCTTTGAGGACTGGAGTATTTGTGATGTTGAAGTTGATGTGGAGGAGAGCCCACTTAAAGGAGCACTTGATATCCGTTGAAGCACCTGCTGTTTTTGTGCCTCATCTGGAATTTGTAGCGATTGGCGTGGCCGTAAGAAAGGGATCTTATCACATTGTCCGCTAAAAGAAGTAGACATTTTAGTTTGGCTGGAAGATGGTCTTTCTTCTGCAGATGTTACTGTTGCTTTAACACCTACCCCACGGACACAACCTTTTTTCCCCTTCCCAACACGCCTATTCCCCTTTCCACCAGCAGCAGGCCTTTTTCCACTCATTTTGGTGGTTAACTAATTCACAACTCTGGAGTTGTTTGCACAAAAAAACAATGGATGGGAACCGAGCAGAGCTGAGTGGCCAAACTGTGGTATTAGGCCAAAACTATTGGCTGGGTTAGATGGAGAAAAAAATTATATTCGATTTGCAACCTGATGGAAGTCAGTATAGATGGACTAATAGAACAAGTCCCACACACAGCTAGAAGCCCAAATATTTTTTCAGAGGTAGATGCAGAAAAAAAATATATTCAGTTTGCAACCTGATGGAGGTCAGTATAGATGGACTAATAGAGAAAGTCCCACACACTGCTAGAAGGCCAAATATTTTTTCAGAGCTAGATGCAGACAAAAAATTATTTTGAATTTGCAACCTGATGGAGGTCAGTATAGGTGGATTAATAGAACAAGTCCCACACACTGCTAGAAGGCCAAATATTTTTTCAGAGCTAGATGCAGAAAAAAATTATATTCAGTTTGCAACCTGATGGAGGTCAGTATAGATGGACTAATAGAACAAGTCCCACACACAGCTAGAAGCCCAAATATTTTTTCAGAGGTAGATGCAGAAAAAAATTATTTTTAATTTGCAACCTGATGGAGGTCAGTATAGATGGACTAATAGAGAAAGTCCCACACACTGCTAGAAGGCCAAATATTTTTTCAGAGCTAGATGCAGATAAAAATTATTTTTAGTTTGCAAACTGATGGAGGTCAGTATAGATGGACTAATAGAGAAAGTCCCACACACTGATAGAAGGCCAAATATTTTTTCAGAGCTAGATGCAGATAAAAATTATTTTTAATTTGCAACCTGATGGAGGTCAGTATAGATGGACTAATAGAGAAAGTCCCACACACTGCTAGAAGGCCAACTATTTTTTCAGAGCTAGATGCAGAAAAAAATTATATTCAGTTTGCAACCTGATGGAGGTCTGTATAGATGGATTAATAGAACAAGTCCCACACACAGCTAGAAGCCCAATATTTTTTCAGAGGTAGATGCAGAAAAAAAATATATTCAGTTTGCAACCTGATGGAGGTCTGTATAGATGGATTAATAGAACAAGTCCCACACACAGCTAGAAGCCCGATATTTTTTCAGAGGTAGATGCAGAAAAAAAAATATTTTTAATTTGCAACCTGATGGAGGTCAGTATAGATGGACTAATAGAGAAAGTCCCACACACTGCTAGAAGGCCAAATATTTTTTCAGAGGTAGATGCAGATAAAAATTATTTTTAATTTGCAACCTGATGGAGGTCAGTATAGATGGACTAATAGAGAAAGTCCCACACACTGCTAGAAGGCCAAATATTTTTTCAGAGCTAGATGCAGATAAAAATTATTTTTAATTTGCAACCTGATGGAGGTCAGTATAGATGGACTAATAGAGAAAGTCCCACACACTGATAGAAGGCCAAATATTTTTTCAGAGCTAGATGCAGATAAAAATTATTTTTAATTTGCAACCTGATGGAGGTCAGTATAGATGGACTAATAGAGAAAGTCCCACACACTGCTAGAAGGCCAACTATTTTTTCAGAGCTAGATGCAGAAAAAAATTATATTCAGTTTGCAACCTGATGGAGGTCTGTATAGATGGATTAAAAGAACAAGTCCCACACACAGCTAGAAGCCCAATATTTTTTCAGAGGTAGATGCAGAAAAAAAATATATTCAGTTTGCAACCTGATGGAGGTCTGTATAGATGGATTAATAGAACAAGTCCCACACACAGCTAGAAGCCCAATATTTTTTCAGAGGTAGATGCAGAAAAAAAAATATTTTTAATTTGCAACCTGATGGAGGTCAGTATAGATGGACTAATAGAGAAAGTCCCACACACTGCTAGAAGGCCAAATATTTTTTCAGAGCTAGATGCAGAAAAAAATTATATTCAGTTTGCAACCTGATGGAGGTCAGTATAGATGGACTAATAGAACAAGTCCCACACACAGCTAGAAGCCCAAATATTTTTTCAGAGGTAGATGCAGATAAAAATTATTTTTAATTTGCAACCTGATGGAGGTCAGTATAGATGGACTAATAGAGAAAGTCCCACACACTGCTAGAAGGCCAAATATTTTTTCAGAGCTAGATGCAGATAAAAATTATTTTTAATTTGCAACCTGATGGAGGTCAGTATAGATGGAATAATAGAGAAAGTCCCACACACTGCTAGAAGGCCAAATATTTTTTCAGAGCTAGATGCAGATAAAAATTATTTTTAATTTGCAACCTGATGGAGGTCAGTATAGATGGACTAATAGAGAAAGTCCCACACACTGCTAGAAGGTCAAATATTTTTTCAGAGCTAGATGCAGAAAAAAATTATATTCAGTTTGCAACCTGATGGAGGTCAGTATAGATGGACTAATAGAACAAGTCCCACACACTGCTAGAAGCCCAAATATTTTTTCAGAGCTAGATGCAGAAAAAAATTATATTCAATTTGCAACCTGATGGAGGTCAGTATAAATGGACTAATAGAATGATGCTATGCCCAAAAGATTTTACTTCACTAGGTGCAGTAAAAAAATTGGTATTCTATACACAGGTGGTATGCACAGGTGGTGCAACACAGATAGGCTACTCCACTGACTAACACACTCTGCAATAGGCCAAAAAGGATTAGCTTTGCTAGATTCAGCCAAATGCTGTGAAAAAAACTGGCACAGCACTGGCACAGACCTGCCTGGCAAAAACTGATAGGAACTGATGTAACCTAGTCCTGAAAAGGACTGCAATTACAATTAGTCTTTACTCCCACAATCTATCTATTTAAGAGCACAGACCTGCCTGATAAAAGTCGTAGGAAATGCTGTAACCTAGTCCTTAAAAGGACTGCAATCACAACTATTCCCTACTCCCAAGCTATCTGTAGATTTGTGCGAAAATTGGCTTGAAATTAACAAGGTATAGCGCACACAGCAACAGCGGTGCCGTCTAACACGCAGCTGCAGCAGTGAGAAAATGGTGGCGACGGGGAAAATGGCTTGGTCTTATAGGGCAAGGACATGTGACATACACTGCCAATGACACATGCCCTTGCTTGTGTGAAAAACAGCAGTTCGCTCCGTGTGTGCGCTGCTGATAGGCTGACAGACTGCACCTCCCCACTGCAAATGCGGGAAAGAGAAAAAAAAATGGAGATCTTCATTATTCCTGCAGAGATCCATCCCCTGCCCCTCCCCCCACCCCGCTGTACACTCAAACTGCGTATTAACATTAATTTTCATCATTACTGAGAAAAAATCCAGTTATGATTTTGGTGCACGAACAGTTATCGAACATAACCTCGAACAGCCGAATTTTTCTCAAATCGTTCGTGTTCGCCGAACGGCTCGAACACCGCCCAAAACAGCTCGAATTTGAGATTGGCGAACAGTTCGAGTAGAACAACGCTCATCTCTACTGCTAAGGACAGACAACAAGCAGAAGAAACTTGTTTGGGCTAAAGAACACAAGGAATGGACATTAGACCCGTGGAAATCTGTGCTTTGGTCTGATGAGTCCAAATTTGAGATATTTGGTTCCAACCACCGTGTCTTTGTGCGACGCAGAAAAGGTGAACGGATGGACTCTACATGCCTGGTTCCCACCATGAAGCATGGAGGAGGAGGTGTGATGGTGTGGGGGTGCTTTGTTGGTGACACTGTTGGGGATTTATTCAAAATTGAAGGCATGCTGAAACAGCATGGCTACCACAACATCTTGCAGCGGCATGCTATTCCATCTGGTTTGCGTTTAGTTGGACCATCATTTATTTTTCAACAGGACAATGACCCCAAACACACCTCCAGGCTGTGTAAGGGCTATTTTACCAAGAGGGAGAGTGATGGGGTGCTATGCCAGATGACCTGGCCTCAACAGTCATCAGACCTGAACCCAATCGAGATGGTTTGGGGTGAGCTGGACCTCAGAACGAAGGCAAAAGGGCCAACAAGTGCTAAGCATCTCTGGGAACTCCTTCAAGATTGTTGGAAGACCATTTCCGGTGACTACCTCTTGAATCTCATCAAGAGAATGCCAAGAGTGTGCAAAGCAGTCATCAAAGCAAAAGGTGGCTACTTTGAAGAACCTAGAATATAAGACATATTTTCAGTTGTTTCACACTTTTTTGTTAAGTATATAATTCCACATGTGTTAATTCATAGTTTTGTTGCCTTCAGTGTGAATGTACAATTTTCAAAGTCATGAAAATACAGAAAAATCTTTATATGAGAAGGTGTGTCCAAACTTTTGGTCTGTACTTTATGTATTGCAGATTTCCTGCAGACTTAAAGGGAACCTGTCAGCTAATGCATGCTGCCCAAATTGTGGGCCGCATAATACAGCCACTGGCTGTATGATCACAGTCATATATGTTTGTCTCTGAAACACTATTTTTAATAGCTGCCGAACCGCATAGGAGACTAATTGGACAGGCGGATCCCCGGTGGCTTCTCCTCACCTGCTGACAGTGACTGACAAGCCTCTGCCTATGTATTCATATAGACAGAGGCTTTCTAGTCTCTGGTAGCGGGCGGGGAGAAGCCATCGGGGATCAGCAGGTCCGACTAATCAATAGCGCGATTCGGCTGTTAAAAGTATGTTTTTCTCTGAAACGCCGCTAGTGGCTGATACATGCTGTCCAGGGTTTGGGCAGCATGTATCAGCTGACAGGTTCCCTTTAAGTTAAGACTTTCAATAGAGATGAGCGAATCTTTTGAAATTCATGTTTGCAAGCTTCGCCAAACTTTTCCAAAAAATATTGATTCTCAGCAAATTGCAGTACTGCAAAGCCATTAGTTGCCCATAAAAGACATGTAACACTCTGAGGTCTCCTGGGACTGTATTGAACCCCTTTTGAGCTCTTTAAACACAGCCTTTATATGTTAAGGTCCAAGTGACCTTAACATATAAAGTTATGGGTGACTATTGGATGGTAACCGGTACTAACAAATAGCCTGTTTAATAACACATTGCTATGACTGACGTTACATGTTTTCTAAAACGTAAAAATGTCCTAAACTTATTTAAATTACCCCATCTTTGGGTTAGATGCCTGCCATGCTTTTATTTATACACTGGCAGTGTACATAGTGGCGGACACTTACAACTTGAGGCCCTAGTACAAGAAGCGTGTCTGGGCTTCTCTCCTTCTATGACAAAGCTACAGACTAATATACTGTATGTATAGATATAGATATATGTATAGATTTTTCGGACTATAAGACGCACTGTGAAATAAAGAAGACATTTTTTAACCATTTTCCTTTTTGACATGTTCATGGATATCACTATTTGTGAAACAAAGCTATGTAATAAGGGATAGCACTATGCATAACAAGAGTGTACACTATATACTAGGGGGTGGTGCTATACATAATAAGTGATGTTGTTTTACAAACAGGAATATTACTTCTATTATCTCTCTGCAAGTCATACAGTGTAGATACAGAATAAAAAATTAGTATAATATCCAGTAACTTACAGGTGACATCTCATACAGTAGTTTTCTTTTGTTTCTTCTCCATCTTGTCAGACCTTCATATCAACCTGTTGCAGCTATGACTCATCTTACCGTACTGATCACCACAGTCCTGAAAATAACAAGGTCACATATATTGTATACATACATTTGCCTCCTGAATAAAAATCCACCACACCGTGTCCCTGAATACATATATGTACCACACTAATATACAATTAGCCCCCCACCAATCAAAATATAAATGGATAAGCCAGCATTCTGCCACCCATTAACTATAATTAGCCATTTTCTGCATCCCAATAAATATTAATTAATTAGCCACTTTGACTCTCCCCCAAATTCAATACAAATCCCTGTCCCACTCACCCCAATTCATTAGTAGTCCCTGTCCTGTATCCTCTCTCCCAACCCCCAATTCATTTAAGTCTCTGTCCTGTGACCTCTTTTTCACCCCCCCCAATTTATTATAAGTCCCTGTATTGTGTTCTCTCTCCCACATCCCAATTCATTATACATTTCTGTCCTGTGTCCTCTCTTCTACCCATCACCCTAAATCATTATACGTTCCTGTATAGTGTGCTCTCTCCCCCCTCCTCAATTCATTATATAACCACATCAGGTCATGTTATGCAATATTCTGTACTGTATAAGATGACAATGGGCATTTATTTGGTGAATCACAAATAGTTTGAATTTGCTCGGACGTACCAATTTCCTAAAATTTTACATAAATTCTATCAGTCTGAAATTGATTCACTCATCTCTAGATTTGACTGTTTGCAATTCCACTTTAAACATATGAAGATTATGCTGCGTTTTTGCATAAAATACTTATTTTTTATGGGTTTTTACTTGTCATTTTCAGAGCTAGCATGCAAATAATAAATCTAAACAGTACAGACCAAAAGTTTGGACACACCTTCTCATTTAAAGATTTTTCTGTATTTTCATGACTATGAAAATTGTACATTCACACTGAAGGCATCAAAACTATGAATTAACACATGTGGAATTATATACTTAGCAAAAAAGTGTGAACCAACTGAAAATATGTCTTATATTCTAGGTTCTTCAAAGTAGCCACCTTTTGCTTTGATGGCTGCTTTGCACACTCTTGGCATTCTCTTGATGAGCTTCAAGAGGTAGTCACCGGAAATGGTCTTCCAACAATCTTGAAGGAGTTCCCAGAGATGCTTAGCACTTGTTGGCCCTTTTGCCTTCACTCTGCGGTCCAGCTCACCCCAAACCATCTCGATTGGGTTCAGGTCTGGTGACTGTGGAGGCCAGGTCATCTGGCGCAGCACCCCATCACTCTCCCTCTTGGTCAAATAGCCCTTACACAGCCTGGAGGTGTGTTTGGGGTCATTGTCCTGTTGAAAAATAATTGATGGTCCAACTAAGCGCAAATCGGATGGAATAGCATGCCGCTGCAAGATGCTGTGGTAGCCATGCTGGTTCAGTATGCCTTCAATTTTGAATAAATTCCCAAAAGTGTCACCAGCAAAGCACCCCCACACCATCACACCTCCTCCTCCATGCTTCACGGTGGGAACCAGGCAGGTACAGTCCATCCATTCACCTTTTCTGCATCGCACAAAGACACGGTGGTTGGAACCAAAGATCTGAAATTTGGACTCATCAGACAAAAGCACAGATTTCCACTGGTCTAATGTCCATTCCTTGTGTTCTTTATCCCAAACAAGTCTCTTCTGCTTGTTGCCTGTCCTTAGCAGTGGTTTCCTAGCAGCTATTTTACCATGAAGGCCTGCTGCACAAAGTCTCCTCTTAACAGTTGTTGTAGAGATGTGTCTGCTGCTAGAACTCTGTGTGGCATTGACCTGGTCTCTAATCTGAGCTGCTGTTAACCTGCGATTTCTGAGGCTGGTAACTCAGATAAACTCATCCTCAGAAGCAGAGGTGACTCTTGGTCTTCCTTTCCTGGGGTGGTCCTCATGTGAGCCAGTTTCTTTGTAGCGCTTGATGGTTTTTGCAACTGCACTTGGGGACACTTTCAAAGTTTGCCCAATTTTTCGGACTGACTGACCTTCATTTCTTAAAGTAATGATGGCCACTCGTTTTTCTTTACTTAGCTGCTTTTTTCTTGCCATAATACAAATTCTAACAGTCTATTCAGTAGGACTATCAGCTGTGTATCCACCAGACTTCTGCACAACACAACTGATGGTCCCAACCCCATTTATAAGGCAAGAAATCCCCCTTTATTAAACCTGACAGGGCACACCTGTGAAGTGAAAACCATTTCCGGTGACTACCTCTTGAAGCTCATCAAGAGAATGCCAAGAGTGTGCAAAGCAGTCATCAAAGCAAAAGGTGGCTACTTTGAAGAACCTTGAATATAAGACATATTTTCAGTTGTTTCACACTTTTTTGTTAAGTATATAATTCCACATGTGTTAATTCATAGTTTTGATGCCTTCAGTGTGAATGTACAATTTTCATAGTCATGAAAATACAGAAAAATCTTTAAATGAGAAGGTGTGTCCAAACTTTTGGTCTGTACTGTATAGAAATATAAACTTCCTTACATTAATATAAAAAAAGACAGTGTAGCGTTTTGTTCAATAAATAATTAATGTGCATCATTCTTGTGAAATTAATTTTCTTCCAAACTCTGCAGGTGTTTTATGAATAAGACATGTAAGTAATATCTCAATTGTGAAGATATAATTAACCTTCCGCTGCAATTTCCCTCCGCCCCCATTCCAATGAGCCTGAAATAATACAAAATGTGCATATTTTGCAAGCAATGTCAGAGTTATTCAGAGGAAGAAAGATAAAAGGCTATTTGTTTTTGCACAAAGTAATACCATTCATTAAAAAGATAATCACGCAGCCCCACCCTAGCAATTATTGGGAAAAACAAGACAAATCCCTCTGTTCGGCACACCAGCACAGCCAAGATTTGCTGCATTTTTACAGCACATTAATGTTACAGTCTAATGGATTGCAAGCTGTTTTATTAAAATCAGCTGAATCCTGTTTTGCATAAAAAGGAACTCTGTTTGCTATCAAGAGCACATTCACATCAGACCCACTTTGACAGAATAAAAAAAAAAATTGCATTAAGATGATGTAAGCAGATAAGACAATGAAAACTCTGTAAGATAGTTTTGGCACACTAATTTCAATCATGTCTCTGCAGGAACGGAACACATTTTACACCGTGTATTTTCGTGTTTTAAATCTTGGTCAGCAGCCAAAAATTAATACACTTTTAAAAGAAAAATTTTAAATAGTTTTTTTTTTTTTTGTCCTCTCCCTGCTCTTTGTTAAGAAGACATATCCTGTAAATTACATTTCCTTTGTACAATAACACAAACACATTTTGTTCTGTACGCTGAACTATAATCATCTTGATTATTGTGAGGGACTTTCCAATATAGAGAGCAGCTGAAGACAAGGTTTTGGATTACATGGCAATTTAGGAATGCATGAAAATCTCATCGGTAACAATAATAGAAATCTGAACAAGCGTCATGCTTTTTTATAAAAAAGCCATAACAACATATGTTTTATGCTTAGCTCACATGAAGCCTGTTTTTTGGAATAATGTTTTTTTTTCTGTATATTTTACCAGAAAATGTAGCAATCCGGCCCAGGCTCTGGTATTTTTATTACAGCACATTGCTCTCAGCGTTAAGGCCTCTCGTTTTAGTTTAGTCATTAAGAGAGAGGCATTGATGGATGAGAATAATGTTGTGGATTTTATGACTAATCAGACTTTGGCAGCTGCAATATTTCCTTAGTAGTGCAGCTTTAATATTCCCTTTTTTACTCAGCCCTGTAAAGACTAATTTTTTTTTTTTTTTTTGAGCTATAAAAACAAACTACATATTAAACATTACAACATACTTGTTATATGAACTGTAACATCTTTGATCCAATGCAAGAAAGTTTGAAACAATCTCGACTTTTCTATGGTGATTTATAACTGGTATTCGCATGAGTGTAAATTTATTTGTCAAAGCTTCCAACACGTTTTTAATTAACTTGTAGCACTTGAGAAAAATAATAGTGTGTGCGGGGAAATTTAAATAAGTGAATCATTAGGAAGTTAACTTATGACGTTGTATTTAGAGCTCGTTTGTCTTTTTAGGGGGAAGGGAGGGAACTTTTCTGACAATGTGAAAAGAGATATTTGTTTAGATTACATTTTAGATTGTTTCACTATGAATGAATGTTAATAGGCTTTTCATAAGTTTCGAAAACTACAAAGCTTTTTTGTTTGCCACTCTTGTTTGCCACTCTTGTTTGCCACATAGATGCATCCATGCTTTACTTCAGCCATTTACCTAAATGGCCACCAAATACTATGACCGTTCTCTTCAATGGCAGATGATTACTAGGGATCAGAGAAACTGGACTCCAGAAAATAGGATAACTTCCATTTAAAGGCTAAGTGCAGATGACATTTTTGAGGAGGTCAAAAATGACAAGTTTTAATTCTTTGGAGAAATTTTGGAGTAGTTCTTTTTTTTCTCAAAGTGTTTCTCAGAGTTTCTCAGCAGTTTTGATGAGTTTTTGAATCATCTTCCTCCTTTCTGTGAGCCTTAGGGGGCAGGCCTGTCTTCTATTTAAACTCATGAACCTTTGACTTAAACTGCCAGTTAAAAGTGCTCTTTCTCTAGTTCACACCTTAGTGCTATTGCTCCTTTTGTGCTATTTTGATCTACCCATTTTCTGACCTTGGTTTATTTTTTGTCTACTCACTTGCTTTCCGATTTTGTCCCTGACTAGTCTTCTTGGTACTATCCTGGCATGACGTCTCTTCTTGCCACCAGCTTGCTCCACTGGCTAGCACTCAACTCCATGGCCCCAAACCAGGGGCCAATGTGTAAATGCAGACCCCTGTACAGGAGTTAAAGGGCGAAGGTCAGGGCAACCACTGGGATCTTGTAGACGTAGTGACTTTTACTAAGCCTGTCCATGGTAGTCCTATTATTGGCTGTCATGCTGCAACAATCAGTGCCCCCATCACAGGAAGTGTTTTTTTCTTAAAGTGCTTTTCGAATCCTTTTAATTTGACAGTATGTGGTTTGGAGCGGATTCCATGAGGATCTGCTTCAAATAAGCAACATGCAATTTTTTTTTTTGACAAGCGTTAACCAAGATCCGAAGGGAAAGAAAGTGATTAAACCACATCAAAGTGATTTTACATTAAAAATGAATAGGAAGAGTCTTTCAATTATTTGAAAGTTATTTTTCACACATTTTTTTTGGAGAGGAACTGTTCCCAAAAACTCTGTCTGCACATAGACTAAAAGTGCTTGTCTTCATGAGACCTACAAATTGCCCTGTAGCTTGGGAGGGATTGAAGTACTTTAATTAATCACTAATGCCTATTAGACAACAAAGATTACTTTACCACCCAGCTAGTTAAAACTTAATTTTTATTCTACACGGTTAAACATTCCTAAGAGTATACAAGAGAAATAAATACCTGGTATCTCTATATTAAGCTATGTCGATAGTTGGAGATTTGAACGCTTAGAAATTTATTCTTAGGCTATGTTCACACGGCGACATTTAGATGTTTGTGCAGCAGTATAGTTTCCATAGGCAAAGTCTGTAGAAGGTAGTGCTTCTACGGTGATTGTTCAGGTAGAGTCTGCTTAGAATCCGCCTGATATCAGACGCAGTGTGCACATACCTTTAAGTAGTCAATGAATTTACTATGTTTAATACACTCATTTCTGCCTAGGTAGCTGCAGAACACAAGGCCCAAAATACTGCCAAAATATACATGAATAAAGAGTATTCTGCACCTATTAAAAACAATAGGAGGTGGATGTGCAGTACCCTCCCGCGGCCACTACCAGAAGACTGAGCATCTCCACAATTGAGCAGTTATGGCTGGTGGCCACCGCCACCGCCACCAAAAGTGGCTGATCGGTAGGGCTGCCAGGTGTCGGACCCCAAACGATCGGACATTAATGACCTATCCTAAGGATAGGTCATCAATGAAAAAGTAGTGCACAACCTCTTTAAAGATGCACAATTGCCCTTATAAATAGATTTTTTTGTTCTTGAAGCTTGAATGCTGTAATTATGTTTATTTGGAATTTGCAGTCTTCAAAAATAGAATTTTAATAGGAGGGTCTGCTTTACTTCATCCAAAAAAGGCACCACTCTTGTTTATGGGCATTGTCTGGTACAATTAATTTTTTTTTTTGTAATTTCAGATAAAATATTTACCAATAGATATAGTGTCATATTCTGCTGCGCTTTAGAGACATCATGATTAGTGTTGAGCGTGACAAAGTGGCAAATCAGGGATGTTCATGAGCGCAGCCAATTTTTTGTCGAGAACAAGCCGTAACCCCGAACTCGAACCTGAATATGAAATGCCGAACAAATTCGCTCAACACTAATCATGATCACTGTCCCCACTGGGACCGTAGAACCCGGAGGAAACCCACGCAAACATTGAGAGAACATAGAAACTACTTCCAAATGTTGTCCTTGGGGGGGATTTCAACCTAGGAGAACCCCAGCGCTGCAAGGCTGCAGTGCTAACCACTGAGCCACTGTGCTGTCCACTCCTTATACTATGCAGTTTATCATTTTTTTCTGTTACCTAAAACAAGTAAATTTGAGTCCATCCCAAACTGTCACAGACAAGCGTGTCTCCTCTAATTAGTATCCACTACATCCACTGCATCAAAATTGCACTATGTGAACCTGGCCTAAAAAAATATTTAAAGTTTATCTTGCTGTCAAATATAGCTTTGACTCCACCACTCCATAATTATCAAATATTGCACTTTAATAATATATTTAAAGCAAATTAAAGCAGCACAAATATTTAATCATGATTTGTACATTTTCCAATGTTAGAGTGGGAGACAAATGTGTCAAATGTCTTTATTGCAGTTTTATTTTTTAAATAGCATAAGGAAATGTTGCAAATTGCACAAATTTTTTTATGCAAATGCAATGATAAACGTCTCCCACTGTGTGCACAAATTAATATTATTATTTATTATTATAGCGCCATTAATTCCATGGCGCTTTACATGTGAAAAAGGGGTATACATAGCAAAAACAATTACAATAATCTTGAATAAAAACGAGTCGTCGATTGGTACAGGAGGAGAGAGGACCCTGCCCGCGAGGGCTAACAGTCTACAAGGGAGGGGTGAGGATACAGTAGGTTGGGGTAGAGCTAGTTGTGTAGCGGTATGGGATAGCGAGGGTTACTGCAGGTTGCATGCTTTTCGGAATAGGTGGGTCTTCAGGTTCCTTTTAAAGGTTTCCACGGTAGGCGAGAGTCTGGGAATAGTGGGGTGACAGGTGGATTAGTCGGGCAGCAGAGTTTAGAATAGATTAGAGGGGTGTGAGAGTGTTCGAAGGCCACAGAGCAGGAAGTTGCAGTAGTCGTGGCGGGAGATGATGAGGGTATGAACTAGTGTTTTTGCAGATTCGTGGTTGAGGAATGTGCGGATTCGGGAGATATGCTTGAATTGGAGTCGGCAGGAGGTGGAAAGGGCTTGGATATGTGGTTTGAAGGAGAGATCAGAGTCCATGGTTACCCCGAGGCAGCGAGCTTGCGGGACTGTGGGGAGTGGGCAATCCTTGATTTTGATGGATAGGTCAGTTGGGGAGTTGAGTGAGATGGTGGAAAGATGATGAATTCTGTTTTATCAATGAGAGAAGAAGGATGAAATAGCGGACAGACAATATGGGATTCTGGTTAGTAAGGAGTTGATATCAGGTCCAGAGAGGTAGATCTGTGTGTCATCAGCATAGAGGTGATACTGAAAGCCTTGAGACTCTATGAGCTGTCCCAGGCCGAAGGTGTAGATGGAGAAGAGCAGGGTTCCTAGGATTGAACCTTGAGGGACAACGACAGATAGGGGGTGAGATGAGGAGCTGGTATGTGAGTGGGAGATGCTGAATGTCCGGTCTGTTAGGTATGAGGAGATCCAAATAGGGCCAAGTCAGATCATTTACATTATTTTTGCCATTGGTTACTGCTCCCCTTTATTAGTAAGCTCCCACCTGCCGATCTCTTTCTGCCGCTGACATTGGCAGGGAGAAAGTAAAGGCCAGCGCTGCCCACACACTGGAATAAATGGATTGTGCAGCAAGCAAGTGAATAAAGCTAACAAAGCAATATCCAACATTATTTTATTTTAGTTTGAGACCCTACATTTACACACCAAAATGCACAGCCTTTGAGGTTTTTTAAATTAACCACTAGATAAACATTTTAATATGTAGCATAAAAGAAGGAGTGAACTTCAGCTATCAAGATAATTAATATTTAATATACATATAATCACATCCATTACTAATCTGTGTTTCATTGGTGAATATATTATATTGTGCATATGCCCTTTCCCTTTTGTTGCACAAACACTTTTCCGCTTTGCAGAACACCCAACAAATTATTAATACATCACTCAATATCACATGACAAAGAAAGTCCATGTATTTACCATCCTTGTGCTGTCAATGATTTTCATGGACTTGTATAGGTAATTTTAATTTGTGACTTCGATCAAAACCAGACAAGTCTCCATGATTTTTTGTGGGACACACGGCCTGCAAAAAAATACGGACATGTGAACAGCTCCATATACATTTTTTTCGGGTATGGGTTTTATTCTTAATAATCCCAGGTACAACATTTATGTGATTATTGGATGTCTGAATGAGGCCTAAGGAGGTAAAGTTCCAACTGTTTCATCACTAGATAAAAGGGTCAGTTTTGGCAGAATCAATATTGCTTGTATTTTACGCTTAAAGAAAACCTGTCAGCACGATTTTGTAATGTAAAGTAAAGGCATAATTGTAATGATGCTGTAATACTGATTACATTGATACCTTGGGTTAAAAAGTCTGATTTATGGTTCTTTTTTAATCACCCTTTGTAGCTTTCTGCTAATTTAGATTTTGGTGCACAGGGGCTGGGCAGTACAATGGGTCTTCTCCTCAATGTCTGTGATTCCCTGGCCCCTCCACCTTCCTCCGATCTGTGATTCCCCGGCCCCTCCACCTTCCTCCGATCTGTGATTCCCTGGCCCCTCCACCTTCCTCCGGTCCGTGATTGCCCGGCACCTCCACCTGCCTCTGGTCTGTGAATGACAGGTCTGCTGAGATTTCAAACAAATGAGGCCTGTCATTCACAGACTGGATCCAGACGGAAGGGCCGGGGAATCACAGATAGGGAGGAGAAGACCAAGTGCACTGTTCAGCCCCTATGCAACAAAATCTAAATTAGCAGAAAATTACAAATGGTGATTAAAGAAGAACCACAAAAAGGATTTCTTCACTAAAGGTATCAATTTAATCTGCATTATATCTCCTTTATGGCCATGTCTTTGCTTTACATTACAAAATTGTACTGGTAGGTTCTCTTCAAGATGACATATTCAATCAGCTCAGTATGAGTCAGAAGTGCAGGTAGCAGGTTGGCAGGGGGTCTCTGCCAGCTTCAATGCAATGCTTATAAGCTTTAGAACAAAGAGCTAGCAAGTGCATGCTCCTTACCTAGGAGACAGGCCACCTCTGATAGACTGCAGAGATGGTTGGTAACCAAGGCAATGAACAGTAAACTATAACATTTAAAATCCATCCATTTATGAGAACAGAGAGGATTTTTAATAAGAAGTAAATTGCAAAGTTGCTTATTCTTACATGCACTTTGCCATTTTACCCATTTTTTATTAAATAAATCCAAAAGAACAAAAATAATAGGTGACCAGATATACCTAATTAAATAAAGAACCTATAGATGTGAATCATGGTCAATATAAAATAGACATTTATTGAAAAATTCATAAAAACACATAGGGAATAATCATACAATAGAGGAAAAATGTAATCAGAAAAAATGGGCAACTGAGGGTAGGTAAGCATGTAAACGGACATATAAAATCATGTACAAAGGGCACACAATGACCAGGGCCAGCCTAAGTATATATTAAGACAGTCGTAAAGGTAAAGTGCAAAAAGTGCAATAATATTATCCCAAATGGGTAAGTGTAAAGACTGCTTAAAAAGAAGGTAAGTAAGTCAATAAGAAAGAAGGCAGCTGTAAAGGTTAATTTTTTATTAAGATAAAATCTCTTTAAGGAACTATTTGTGCTGTTCCCTAATATTTCGAATGCATTTAAGTGATGGCCATACAGTATACAAGTCGTATTACAAAAACACTGTGAACATAAAACTGATGATAATAAAAAGTTTGATAACACAGTATCCCGCAATTAACGTATTGCAAATGATGCCTAAAAACAGCTGTTCTCATTATCCTACAGCAGATGCCTTTGCACATTTAATCAATCTCCATTTTCCAAATTATTGTACTTGAACTTTGTTTAGCCAACAGTCAGCGCTAGACAACAAACAGTCACGATATATATGTCATTTTATGTATTTATGGCTTCTTCCAATTGTAAATTGTTGTGAAATATGTTAGTGCTGTAAATATGGCTTAAGGTTTCACAATGATTCCTTTAGTATGACTTCACTTCCATCCATCTATTGCAGTAACCTTGCGGACCACCAGATGGCTCTACTGAGCTAGTTTCCAACAAGGTGAAATGTGCGCGATAGTTCAAGAAGATGTTCTGTCATATTTAATTTTATGTTGTTAACGTGTTTTGAATGGCAGCCAACTGAATGTGAACAGATCCGTAGTAACAGGAATAATATTATCTAGTTGTTCATTTATGACAAGCCGTAAATAAATCTCTCTAGTAGTAAAACACAGTACTTAAGCTAAATAATGATGCACTGTTGTTTCTTATTGAGTTACTAACAGTAAATAGCTCAAACTGTGAATGATCCCGCTCTCTATAAAAATAAGAATAATGACGGATCCTATAAAAGAATAGCGGCTATAAATAGCCCTTAGCCGTTAAAAGGTGTTTAAGCAAACCCATTTTTGCAGAATTGCCATATAAAGGATGAAGAAGCCTGTAGTGCATGGCTAGTGTGATTTACTGGGATTTGTAGTGCCTGAGGAAGACGAAACCCGATGTGTTATATGGTAGCGTCTTTATGGAGATTTTAAATTTCCGTGTAATATTTTATAGTCGCTCTTTATGTTGGTAATCTTACTCGGTAATTGCTTCTTTTATGGCGGACATCTGTGTATAAGTGATAATGTCAGGGTTACTGGATAACACTGGACTTAGAACATGGAACTTGAGTCACATGGGGTCATACTTCATGAAGAATAAAAGGCCATTAGATTTTGGTACTTAACAAAGTTATAAATTAGGTAGAGAGGTTTAAAGATGGAAGACGTGATGAACGGTTGGATGGAAATGGAACTTTGATGCCACTGGAATAATTAAAAGGGGTTCTTCACTGTAGATAATCCCTGCTTGGTGGGGCACAATCAGATGGCGGTATAAGTCGGATCAAGATCAGAACCCAGTGCACGGACTGGCTGGCGGATCTCCTGACCCGAGCGTGACAGCTGCATAGAAATACATGAAACTGTCTCTCTCAGGTCTGGAGAGCCGCCAGCCAGTCCTTGCACTGCCTTCCGATCATGGTCCGATTTATATGGATGACTGACTGTTCTCTCATAAGTATCATTAGAAAGTGACCCTTACCAAGACCCCAGTTATCAGCTGTAATCTGCGAGAAGCCTGGCATTAAGTGTTGCATTTTAGAGATTGTTGAATGTATTTGAGTGGAATTGAATTATACTTGAATTTTACACAAATCTGTGTTCTCTAGAATACGGATTTTTGAAATTCACTCCCCATGAATTCAGCAAAATAATGGCCAGGTGAACCATAGTAGGACAGCAAAAGGACAAATGGTTACTAAATGAAACAAATACTAATACTCACCTCCCCACTCATCTCTTTGGCCACCTCTACTGCTCACTGACCCCGTACAGTCTTCAGCACCTCTTCTTACTGCTACCATGTGCCGAAATCCCCATCTCTGCCCGCCACCTCCCGAGCCTGATCACATCCGAAAGTCCAGACCTAGTTTGAAGAGGAGTTTCATTGTAGATTGTAAAAGTGACAGCGATAAGTAGGGGTAGTCGGAGAGTTGAGCGGTGAGGTGAGTATTGTTTTTTTTCTTTTTTAACATCTTATGTTTATGATGCTCTGGGGACATTCATTTTGTGGAGAATAAGTAATTTGCACAATTTTTTTAATTTGAGTCTTGTCATATTCGCTCATCGCTATTGAATTAGCCTGCAATGCCACTACAGTGACGGTGGCTCAGTGGTTAGCACTGTTTCTTTGCAGCGCTGGGGTCCTAGATTTAAATCCCACCAAGCACAACAATTGCAAGGAATTTGTATGTTCTCCCCGTGTTTGCGTAGGTTTCCTTACACACAACAAAATTGATAGGGAATTTAGATTGTGAGCTCTATTGGGGACAGCGATGGTAATGTGCATATAAAGCACTGTGGAATATAATGGTGTTATATAAGCAAAGCATAATAATCATACAGGGAAAATGAAGGATTTGGCAGGGACTTCCACTGCAAACGGCAAGGCCCAGACATCACTTTGGTCAGTCTGGCGAGACCTCAATCGAAAAAGATTGGAAAGTAAAGAAATGATTTTTAGTACCATTCTTACCCAGAGATGAGGATCCTGAACAGGATGCTCCCATATATTAACTCAGAATTCCCTAACAGAGCATAGGAAACTATAGGGGAACTGGATTTCTAAATTGAATCCTTAAACATTGAGAATTGTTCTGTTCTGTAACTATGAAGCTTATGAAGGAATGTGTGTTCATTCACCTCCCCCTTGGCACTTATTTCTCATTTTATAGGCCTATAGCAAATAACTTAGATTGGAACTGAATACTACTCAAAATTTTCAAAAAGCTGCTTTTGCGCTTCAGCAAGGATTCAGCAAAATGGAGCCACTGGCCGCCAATTTTCTGAACCGCAAAGCGGCTTTCCAAATGTTAACAAAAAAAATCTACACACACAGATGAATTAGCATTTTGCCTTTATTTTAGAATAAAATTAAAATGTGATTTATAACATTTAAACTGAAAAGTAATTAAATAGCATGCAAAATTCAATTTTTTCTAAAAAAAAATATTGTTTTTTAGACATTTTTATGGCATATGAAACGCAAGTGTGCATGTCACAAACTGTTGACATTAGTAATTATTTGTTACTTAAGATTGCGAAGACGCAATTCATTGACATCAATGGAATATTGTGGAATTACGAAAAGGTTCACCTTTGGTTTATATAATAAACTTGAAATGCTGCATTTGCATGAGTATATCTTTAAGTTATGTGCGTTCCTGAGAACAGGCTATTTATATTCTCCACCAAATGCAATTTTTACTGAATCATCTAATGGTTTTGAACTTTGGCCTTTAGAAAGGTTGTAATTGAATCTGTTTATTTCAATTATTATGTTGATAAGGTTTAACTGTGTTTCTGCTAGGATAAGATTTTCAGGAATAGAAATTCCTAAGCTAATATCTAAAGGGGTATTCTCACTTTAGAAATGAATGCCATATGCCAGAAATGTCTAATAGATGCGGGTCCTACCTCTGCAATCAGCACCCCGTTCATATAGGTAATGTAATAAACAAAAATGGTGTCTAATGTATAGAAAATGCCATTGACAATGCCATTTCCTTCTCTGATCCTCTTGAGAAAGCAACATGCGAAACGCTGTCTTGCAATATTCATCTTATGGATAAACACTGCTCTTTACATTAACATTGTTGTTTATGCCATTCCTTATTATTTATAGCTATAGTTATTTGTACTTTGCAGTATTATTTTAGAATGTGTCTATTTGAATAATGGTTGGTGCATAAATCTATATTCTAGCCCATCTTATTTGAGATTTATTGTGGTAATTAATTGCTGCCCTCCCTCACTTGATCCTTCTTGAATTTCTCTTAAAATCTATTTGATTAAACGTTTTAATATATTTTAATCACATTTTATTTGTAGTACCTAATTTTTGGTGTATTGTTCCTTTCTTTGTAATCTTTTGTAGGAAGTATATTATATTTGATTACTAAACTTCATTACGATTTGCTTGTTATTGATGGAAGGAAATGTATTGCAAGGTTTCTAACCGATCAAAATGGGAACAATAGTGTCTTAATAACCAGTGTATAAAGAAATGCTGAAATTGAAATGGCGAAGATGAAATCTATAATAAGGGGTGCACACTCAGAACAATAATATAACCCTATGAATTTTTTTTTATTTCAGAGCTTATTTATGAGCACTTAAATCATAAAATGTTTTTTTATTAGATGAAAAGCATGTTTAAAATTTAAAATTCAGAACATGATTTTAAATGATAAACATTATATAAAGTGCAAAAGTGAACCCATATCAAAATGTGCCTGTATCACTGCAATGGTGACAGCATGTTTATGATTTAGACTCACGTTAATGTTATATAGCACTAGTCACTTTATCTGTTTCTTATAGGCAGTGGATCAATATTATAGTTATGCACTTTGTGTCTTCTACCCTGATCCACATGGTTCTATCCAAGTAATATATGATGCACGTTACACTGACACTTGCCCATTTACCATACCATTTGCTATATTGTGAATATGCATGTACTTGTATCATATCTTGTAAAAACATTATGGTACATTTATAGCCCATTTTTGTAAAATATTAGCACATACAGTGGGTACGGAAAGTATTCAGACCCCTTTAAATTTTTCACTCTTTATTTCATTGCAGCCATTTGGTAAATTCTAAAAAGTTCATTTTTTTCTCATTAAAAAAAGTTTTTCTTTTTTAATAAATTTGAAAAAATTTCTACATTTCTGTTTTTTTTTCAGTCAACATAGGGTGCAGAGTACTTTAATGAGAAAAAAATGAACTTTTTAGAATTTACCAAATGGCTGCAATGAAACAAAGAGTGAAAAATTTAAAGGGGTCTGAATACTTTTCGCACCCATTGTATTTAACATATTGTACTACGCTGCCTGTATTTATCATACCTAACATGCCGTCTTTTTTGGTTGTATTTTTAAATTCCCAAATTTTTAATTTTAAACATGATGTTCATATAATAAAAAACTTATTTTCTCAGTTAAGTGCTCTTGAACTCAATTCTTTATAGGTTTACATGTTTCTAAACGGTAGAATCTTGTGTGTTATATGAATATTATGTTAAACAAATATCAAGGTCAGCAACGCACACATCTTAATGAATCATGAACGTCTGACAAGTGGCATCCACCTCCATGCAATCGTAAATTAGGAGAGCTGTGGAATCACATCCTTGCCAAGCCCCTAATCAACCTCTGCCCACTTTGGCAGGGCTGCGCAAAAAAAATGATGTGAAAATGACAAAAGTCACAACATTTTTGTTCAACTCCAACTTGCACTAAAAATGTGCTGCTTTTCAAAGTGATTTATGCCAGAATTCTAGTGTAACTGCTTTGATGAATCGGGGGCCATAGAGGGTCATAGTGTTTAATATATAGACAATTCAATTTCTTTCTGTGGAGATTTAATATGCAAATTGCCTCTTCAGAGAAAAAGAGGACTTGAACTCAATAGTGCCAATCCTACAAGTCACAATCAACCCTTCACCAAGTCTTGCAATATGACTTAGGATAAAAGCCAAATCAGAATCTCAATTTGCAGACACGGTGTTTAGGGGTATTGCCCCTCGTCAGTGCAAAGTATGAGAACTAATTTGGCTAGGTGAGAGGCTCTGGACTGTCTAAGGGGTAACGTTTCTCCTTGTGGAGAGTGACATACCGGCTCTGGCATGCCAAATGCTAAGATCAGAATTATATACAATATATAAGATACAACTGAATCAAACACAGTTGGAGAAGATCTTTGGGAAAAATGTTTTCTTATACTATACGCAGTTAGTTTGGTATATTCTTTGAAAGTGAAATTAGTGGTATCAACAAGTTTAGGTTGAAACATCTCTTTGAAGCCTCTTTATAGTCTCCTAAGAGTCTGGTAATGTATTTAAAAAGATCTCCAAAAAAGACATCAATCATTCAGATTTTAAAAAGATGCTAGAAGACATTTATAAGAATCACAAAATTTCATGACACAGCCTACAGTTAGCTCTGGCCCTATCCATTGTAAAGTATTTGAATCTACAATTAGAAAGAAACTGAACATATACAGTACAGACCAAAAGTTTGGACACACCTTCTCATTTAAAGATTTTTCTGTATTTTCATGACTATGAAAATTGTACATTCACACTGAAGGCATCAAAACTATGAATTAACACATGTGGAATTATATACTTAACAAAAAAGTGTGAAACAACTGAAAATATGTCTTATATTCTAGGTTCTTCAAAGTAGCCACCTTTTGCTTTGATGACTGCTTTGCACACTCTTGGCATTCTCTTGATGAGCTTCGAGAGGTAGTCACCGGAAATGGTCTTCCAACAATCTTGAAGGAGTTCCCAGAGATGCTTAGCACTTGTTGGCCCTTTTGCCTTCACTCTGTGGTCCAGCTCACCCCAAACCATCTCGATTGGGTTCAGGTCTGGTGACTGTGGAGGTCAGGTCATCTGGCGTAGCTCCCCATCACTCTCCTCCTTGGTCAAATAGCCCTTACACAGCCTGGAGGTGTGTTTGGGGTCATTGTCCTGTTGAAAAATAAATGATGGTCCAACTAAACGCAAACCGGATGGAATAGCATGCTGCTGCAAGATGCTGTGGTAGCCATGCTGGTTCAGTATGTCTTCAATTTAGAATAAATCCCCAACAGTGTCACCAGCAAAGCACCCCCACACCATCACACCTCCTCCTCCATGCTTCACGGTGGGAACCAGGCATGTAGAGTTCATCCATTCACCTTTTCTGCATCGCACAAAGACACGGTGGTTGGAACCAAAGATCTCAAATTTGGACTCATCAGACCAAAGCACAGATTTCCACTGGTCTAATGTCCATTCCTTGTGTTTTTTAGCCCAAACAAGTCTCTTCTGCTTGTTTCCTGTCCTTAGCAGTGGTTTCCTAGCAGCTATTTTACCATGAAGGCCTGCTGCATAAAGTCTCCTCTTAACAGTTGTTGAAGAGATGTGTCTGCTGCTAGAACTCTGTGTGGCATTGACCTGGTCTCTAATCTGAGCTGCTGTTAACCTGCGATTTCTGAGGCTGGTGACTCGGATAAACTTATCCTCAGAAGCAGAGGTGACTCTTGGTCTTCCTTTCCTGGGGCGGTCCTCATGTGAGCCAGTTTCTTTGTAGCGCTTGATGGTTTTTGCAACTGCACTTGGGGACACTTTCAAAGTTTTCCCAATTTTTCGGACTGACTGACCTTCATTTCTTAAAGTAATGATGGCCACTCGTTTTTCTTTACTTAGCTGCTTTTTTCTCGCCATAATACAAATTCTAACAGTCTATTCAGTAGGACTATCAGCTGTGTATCCACCAGACTTCTGCACAGCACAACTGATGGTCCCAACCCCATTTATAAGGCAATAAATCCCATTTATTAAACCTGACAGGGCACACCTGTGAAGTGAAAACCATTTCCGGTGACTACCTCTTGAAGCTCATCAAGAGAATGCCAAGAGTGTGCAAAGCAGTCATCAAAGCAAAAGGTGGCTACTTTGAAGAACCTAGAATATAAGACATATTTTCAGTTGTTTCACACTTTTTTGTTAAGTATATAATTCCACATGTGTTAATTCATAGTTTTGATGCCTTCAGTGTGAATGTACAATTTTCATAGTCATGAAAATACAGAAAAATCTTTAAATGAGAAGGAGTGTCCAAACTTTTGGTCTGTACTGTAGATCTACATTAGAGGTGTGCTATTGTGTTAAGAAAAAATATCTGGGCTACACAAAAGGGCTTGGGCAACTTACCATCATAGAATCCACTATGAGTTCTTAATTGAACCAGAAGGTGCTTGACAGAAAGGTGAGACTATAGATGAGCAGATCTGTTGAAATTTGAATTCGCTCACTTTGGCTGGAATCACACGAGCGTAAAACATCAGATGCGAGCGCATCGGCTGCGATATGCTAATGACACTCGGCTCAAACTCTGCTTTGAGAGTGAGCCGAGTGTCAGTGCTCTGTGCTCCGATCCTCTCCCATCAGAGAGTCACAGCACAGGTGAGGAGGAGACGGAGAAAGTAATTTCTCCATCTCCTCCATTGCCTGTCTCTGCATATATAGGACTGCACTGGGATGACATCCGATTGCAGTCCGATGTTTCACATGCACCCATAGACTTGTATGGGTGTGTATTAGCTGAGTCTCGCTGCCAATTGATCTGCACTGCCCCATAGTATAACATTGGGTTGAGTGCTATCCGATAAAACATCAGATAGAAGTCAGCCATGTTACATGCCAGTGTGACCCCAGCCTTTGCCAAATTTTTCCCGTAAATTCAATTTGTGGCAAATAAATAAATGTGAATTTCAATACTAGAAAGCTTGTAACTGCTCCGAAAACACACGTGGTGGAGAGGGGAGAGAAGGAACCTTGCTGACCATAAGATCTGACACTTTACAGGAGAGAGGACCCCGCTGACCATAAGAGCTTACACTCTGCAGGAAAAAAGAGAACCCCATTAAACATAAGAGCTTAAACTCTACAGAGGAGAGAGTATTACCCAGTGACTGTGGAGATGGAAAATGACTCTGCTGTACAAACTGTGCTCCACTGGGAACCGCTGATCTGTGATATCCCAGGTACTGACCATCAGTGTACATGGCATGATAATCCATAAGCTGCCATAGCTGCAGGGCATTATTGGGAGGCCCGAGTAGCAACACAAAATGACGTTAGCCCATTCTCTGATGCTGAAGCAGTGTGGCAAATGAAGGCAATGCTGGTTTTTATTGCAAACCGCAAATCAAATGTCAAAATGTTTGAATTCACTAGAAATTGCGCATTTCAGTAAATTCGACTCAAACTTGATCCTCTGTGGATCGATCCGCAAAACTAAATATTTGAGCTAAAAAAATCATCACAGCAGACTGGGAAACATGACACGTGCAAATAGTGCATGGAACACACAGGAGTGGAGCAGTGTCACGACAGATTGACTGACACATGTAATAATAGGTAGTGTTGAGCGAATTTGTTCGGCATTTCAAATTCGTGTTCATGTTCGGGGTTCCGGCTTGTTTGCGCCAAAAAATCGGCTCTGCATATGAACATCCCTGATTTGCCACACTGTCATCGTGGGTTAAAAGTTTATGAGCAATTGCTCATTTTCCAAAAAAAATGTACAAAACCATTTTTTTGTAGGGACATCACATTTGAAATGACTTTTAGGGGCCTGTGTGACAGAAAATACCCAAAAGTGACAACATTTTAAAAACTGCACCCCTCAAAGTAGAATGCACAATTTTCTGGAATAGATAGCGGATGCCATTTCCTGTTTGCAGAGCCTCTGATGTTCCTAAACAGTGAAAATCCCCCACAATTGATCACATTTTGGAAACTACACCCCTCAAGGATTTTATATAGATGTGTGAGCACTTTAAACCCACAGGTGCTTCACAGAATTTTATAACATTGAACAGTGAAAATAAAAGATCCAATTTTTCCTACGAAAATGTTGCTTTAGCCCCAAATTTTTATATTTCACAAGGGTAACAAGAGAAAATGGACACACCATTTGTTGTGCAATTTGTTGTGTAATTCCCCATATGTGGTGTAAAACTACTGTTTAGGCGCACCGCATGGCTCAGAAGGGAAGGAACACCATTTTGGCTGTAATAGATTGTGGGCCCCATGACCCATTTGAAGAGCCCCTGACATGCCAAAGCATCAGAAATCCCAACAAGTGACACCATTTGGGAAACTATATCTCCCGAGGAATTCATCTAGGGGCGTAGTGGGCATTTTTAACCCTCAGTCGATTCACATAATTAAATAACAATGGGCTAAGCAAATAAAAAATTACCATTTTTTCCACGAACATATTTGTTTGGCCCCAAGTTTGTAATTTTCAAAAGGGGTAATAAGAAATTGCATAACAAATTGGACTGTTCATTTTCTCCTGAGTACGCCAATAGCCCATAAGTGGTTGAAAACTACTTTTAAGGCACAGTGCAAAGCTCAGAAGGGAAGTAGTGCCACATTGCACTGCTGATTTTGCTGTTGTGCTGCCGACATGTGGCACTACTATTAATTGAGAGGTGCCGGAACAGCAGAATACCCATAAGTGACCCCTTTTTACAAACTACACATCTCAATTAATTCATCTAAGGGTGTAGTGATCATATTGATATGACAGGTGTGTCACAGAATTTTACACCGTTGGGCGGTGCCGAAAAATAATTACATATTTACCACAAAAAATCTTTTTAGTCCCAGATTTTACATGTTCACAAGAAGAAATGGTTAAAAATGGCACGAAAATGTGTCACACTATTTCGGCTGAACGTGGCAATACTCTATATATGCCAGAAGAGCAGAATCCCCCCAATTTAGAAATTACATCCCTCTGGGAATTTATCTACAGGTGTAGTGACGATTTTGACTCTATGGGTGTTTATGTCTATGGGTGTTTTCCACAATTTCCGCTGAAAGTGGCAATACTCCATATGTGGCTAGCTAACCACACGGCAAGACTTGGGAGGAAAGGAATGCTATTTGACTGTCGGAGAACAAATTTTCATAGAATAGTTCGCGGACTCCATATGCAGAGCCTCTAAGTGACAGAAGAGCAGAATTCCCTCCTCAAGTAACCCCAACAAGCAGCAGTGCATGTTGCTGAGTAAAAATTGCAAATCTGCTATTGCAGTGCCCGGTATATTGTAGTACCCATACATTGTAGTGCCCAGTACATTGTGCCCAGCTCTTCTGGAGACACGCAGCTCATAAATTAAGTGGACTGTCATGGCTACAGAGATGCCAACATGTGGATGCTATATGTGCTTTAGCCACACAGTGAGACTCAGAAGGGAGGGGCACATTTGGATTTGGGAGCACAGATTTTGATGGATTTCATTTGTTTTGGTGGGGTGGGGTGTGGGGGAGGCTATAGCGCTTTTCCAGAGCCTTTGAGCTACAAGTAACATGGAAGCCTCCTATATTTCTGTTTACAGATGATGGACTTGGGAAGCTTTTATTGGGAACATTTTACCTAAAATTTTGGATCACGTATATCCTGCGCTCTACACTAAGCACTTACATCAGGGTTTCCATCTACATATCCGAATGACGTGATTCAGATGAAACTGCCGATAGATCCAATCACTATAATGAGGCAGCAGTGTTACTCTGGGCTCTGTCTGCCCACTGCTCAGTGTTGTCCTTTTCAGAAGTGCACAAAATTGTGGTTGACCGCCACTTTATGCACACTTAATAAGATGGACACGGATGGATTATAGGCCAGACAGAGTCCACAGTGCCTCCATCTGCCTCATTATAGGGAATAATCTGCGGGAGGTTCTGTCTGAATCACAGATTTCAGAAATTTACACGGAAACCCCGGTGTAAGCATTCAGCATAAAGTACAGGATAAATGTGAGCAGTGCCTTACTGTGATCTTTGGGACGCACAATAAATATATTAACAGCAGGTCAAGAATTGGTTTTATTTTTCTTTTAACGCCGCTTCTTAATATATAACTGATTAGAATAACCCCCTTAGAATAACTGATTAGCCGGCTTTATTCTGGTCGATGCAATTACAGCTATACCAGATTTATATAGTTTTTTATGTTTGGCTGCTGTCACACACTAAAAGACGCTTTTTATACAAAAAAAAGGTTTTGCATCTCCAAATTTTGAGAGCTATAATTTTTCTATATTTCTGCCGACAGAGTCATGCTAGGGCTTGTTTTGTGTGGGATGACTTGACGTTTTTATTGGTACCATTTTCGGGCACATGACTTTTTTTAATCGCTTTCTATTCCAATTTTTGGAAGGCAGAATGAATAAAAACCAGCAATTCAGGAATTGTGTTTTTTTATTTTTTTATGCCGTTCACCTTATGGTAAAAGTGATAAGACGGCTTTATTTTTCGGATCAGTATGATTACAGCATCATTATCATTTTTTTATGTTTTGGCACTTTTACACAATTAAAACTATTTTATAGAAAAAATAATTGTTTTTGCATCACTATATTCTGAGAGCTATAGCTTTTTTATTTATCAGATGATGGAGCTGTATAGCAGCTTGTTCTTTGCGGGATAAGATGCTGTTTTCAGCTATTCCATTTTTATTTACATTTGACTTTTTGATCAAGTTTTTTCCACTTTTTTTGAGCAGTATGATGAAAAAGCATAGTCTTTTATCACTTTTTTTGTTATTTTTTTTCTGGGGTTCACTGAAGGGGTTAAGTAATGCCACAGTTTTATAGATCAGGTTGTTCCGTACGCGGCGATACCAAATATGTGAACTTTTTTGTTTATCTTTGTTTTATAAACATATCTATTTATTGGTATAATTTATTTTTTTTGTTTAATGATTTTTTTTTTTTCAATTGTAACTTTTTTTTAACTTTTTTACTTTGTCCCTCTATGGAACTTCAACTTTTATTTCTCTGATCACTGGTCTCATGCATTGCAATACACATGTACTGCAATGCATGAGACCTGTCAGCTTTACATTGGCAGATCGCCTGTTAGACCCTGCTGCTTGCTGTGTCTAACAGGCTACCATAGCTGGCAGACCCAGAGGTCATCATTTAACTTCCAGCAGCCATGACAACCCTGAGCTCCCCTGTGATCATGTCGCGGAGCTGCCAGAGGGGTGAGAGAAGGAGCCCACTCCCTCTCACTATTGATCGAGGCATCTAGAAAATATCAAATGTTTAACATCATCAGGACCTGAGCCAATCAATCCCGGCACTTGGAGGTGGGTGGGGGTCCCGAGCACTGCAAGACTGCCGAGCTTAATCAAACATTGGTGCTAGACAAAGCCCAGCAACCGTCGACGTTTATTTACCGTCGGTGGTCGTGAAGTGTTATATATGTTGAATTGTGGAGTTACTGCTTTTTCATATGACTGTATCAGGGTTACCTACCGCTTTTAAATTCCTGAACTGTCAGTATAAAAAATATAGGGATATTTTGTCTCTTTAAAGCAGGAGGAGCTTGATTAGAAAATTGTGATTGCAATTCTAACCATTTACGATTGCAATGAATGCGATTTTATCTGTCTATATCAGTTTTTTAGTCTCTAAACATATACTGTATCACTTATCATTTATTTTTAGTAGTTGGTCTGCAAAGAAAATATTACCTGTCAGTAATTTTTTGAAAAGTTATCCGGAAAAAATAATAATTAAGTTGCCATCCCTGTACATGTGAAATTTAGCAAATCTTTTGAGCTAATTAGTGTTCTAGCTCTTGGCTTGAAATATAGAGTTTTGCTGCTTTATTGCTCATTGGATAGATATAACCATAAGCAATAAAAATGTTCCTACATTTTATATAACAATTTTTGTAATATTCTTGGTTACTAAGAGTTACAAAACACAGTATATATTACATGTAAGCCATCAATGGATGAAATCGTCTTAAGTTCTTTCAGGATAAAAAAGAATGTTTTCCCTTTTCCTTTTTTTGATGCTTTTAAAACTGAGTAGATATTACTTAGCCCGAGGACATTTCATGATTTGGTAAATTAATTATATCTATCATTTCATTTAATAATGATACATTTTCATATAAAATAGATCTTAGAAAAAAATCTGGTATAATGCCAACAGAACAACAGATAAAACAACTCTGGCCCAATAGTTTCTGATATTCAGCCAAGTCTTTGAAGTTCTCCCATAAACAGGCAGTATAGTGTTTTTCACATATTAACATTAAAAGCTAGATAAAAGAGTAATAATCTCTTAATGTGTCCATAATTATTCACTGCGACTATTGAAAAGCATGTGATTCATTATATGCCATTCTATTAACATTATATATATTTTATCTTCCGTTACTTGTGCACTTGAATTGACATAAATTAAACCCCTCCAGCCCTGCTGCATAGTTGTGTTTTGTGGGAACTTCTGTATCCAGTTTCTTAAAGCAGAAGTACTAATATGATGCATTTATGATGAGGTCATAGGAGCAGTGTCTGCGCCATCACTTGTGGGTGCAGCTGTTTTATACAGCCTATTCCCTGCTCTAATAATTGTGAGACAGAGAGATAACTCAGATCTCAGCCACTTAAAGGGGTTGTCCAGGATTTTAGCATTGATGGCCTTTATGCATTTATGCATATAGCATTTATGCATACTTTATCGAAGTGCCATAATTTAGCAAAGTGCCCTGGCAGTTAGAAAATGGCATTGCTAATATTCATCTTTCTTCTCTTCTTACAGGTATATATTTTTCACTGCTTGTGTGATCTGTCCTGAAAACTGCATTATATCTCCATGCAATGCTCTGCAGCCTATCAATTTCTGGTATATATTTTTCACTGCTTGTGTGATCTGTCCTGAAAACTGCATTATATCTCCATGCAATGCTCTGCAGCCTATCAATTTCTGGTATATATTTTTCACTGCTTGTGTGATCTGTCCTGAAAACTGCATTATATCTCCATGCAATGCTCTGCAGCCTATCAATTTCTGGTATATATTTTTCACTGCTTGTGTGATCTGTCCTGAAAACTGCATTATATCTCCATGCAATGCTCTGCAGCCTATCAATTTCTGGTATATATTTTTCACTGCTTGTGTGATCTGTCCTGAAAACTGCATTATATCTCCATGCAATGCTCTGCAGCCTATCAATTTCTGGTATATATTTTTCACTGCTTGTGTGATCTGTCCTGAAAACTGCATTATATCTCCATGCAATGCTCTGCAGCCTATCAATTTCTGGTATATATTTTTCACTGCTTGTGTGATCTGTCCTGAAAACTGCATTATATCTCCATGCAATGCTCTGCAGCCTATCAATTTCTGGTATATATTTTTTCACTCCTCTAGCTTTTTTATTCCATGATACTTAAAGGTCATCACACTTACTTTAAGAGTTTATGATCCATGCCGAGTTTACTAGTCTGTTTTTTTTTTTTTTTTCCCTGCACTTTATGGTCTCCTGTTGTCTTTTAAGCTAGTGATTGATAGTTAATGAGTTAAATCTGTGCAGATCTAAGCAGATACGTCCCTATATATTGAGACTTAGTTAAGGGGCAGCATTTATGCGGGGGCATTTATGCATATAGCATTTATGCATACTTTATCGAAGTGCCATAATTTAGCAAAGTGCCCTGGCAGTTAGAAAATGGCAGTTGGACAGGGCAGGAGACAGGTAAGACATGCAAGACAAACCAACAAACTTGCTTACAGGTTATCTTTTTGGCAAACAGTATTCACCATTTGTATCTGTGCCATTTATTTTCTGGTTGCTACAATCATCCACATTCACCGTTCTCCCACAAATGCGGCACACTTCATCCATATTAATCCCTCACTCCTCTCTTCTCCTATGTACAGTTGTCATGCTCTCTTCACAATGTTATACCACGCAGATCCATTCATTCCCACCATACAACGCAGGAAACGCTCTCACAAATCACTCAATCATCTGCTCACTCCCTGTATCTTCCTTCTATTAGTCGCAGGTGATATTTCTCCCAACCCAGGACCCTCCAGTAATAATAACACTAACTCTTTCCCTGTTACATTCAGAAACCCTGCTAATCTCATTAATATTCCCTGCATATCTTCTGTCTCATTCATCTGTGCCCTTTGGAATGCACGCTCAGCTTGTAATAAACTCTCTTACATCCATGACTTTTTCCTCTCTAATTCGCTCAACCTTCTGGCTCTCACTGAAACCTGGATCCAGCAGTCGGACACCACCGCCGCTGCAGCTCTCTCCTATGGTGGCCTACATTTCTCTCATACCCCGCGACCTGACAACAGATCAGGTGGAGGTGTTGGTCTGCTTCTTTCAACAAAATGTACTTTTCAGGTTATCCCCCCTGTACCCTCCCTTATCTTCCCGTCCTTTGAGGCCCACACAGTCAGACTCTACCGGCCCTTCTCCCTGCGAGTGGCGGTTGTCTATCGCCCCCCAGGTCCCCCCCGTCAATTCCTGGATCACTTTGCTGCCTGGCTTACAAATTTTCTATCCTGCGACATCCCCACGATAATCATGGGAGACTTTAACATCCCAATTGGCGATCCTCTTTCCCCATCTGCCACGCATCTTTTATCATTAACCTCCTCCTTCGGCCTTTCACAGCTTGCTAATTCTCCTACACATGAGGACGGGAACACATTGGACCTGATCTTCTCCCGGCTTTGCTCAGTACATGACTTTACTAACTCTCCCCTTCCACTCTCTGACCATAATCTTCTTTCATTCTCTGTCAAGAACTGTGACTCTACTCAAGACACTCCCACGATCCACACTTATAGAAATTTAAGCGCCATTAACACCCAGAAATTTATAAAAAGGTTGCAATCATCATTGGCCCCAATCTCCTCCCTCTCATGTCCCGACTCTGCATTGAAGCATTATAACAAAATAATGCTATGCGCCCTGGATGAAGCCGCACCTCCTACACAAAGAACAATTCGGCATAGACGGCGACAACCCTGGCACACGCCTCAAACACGTCTTCTCCAGAGGTACTCCAGGTGCGCTGAACGGCTGTGGAGAAAATCAAATCTGCCCGAAGATTTCCTCCACTATAAATTTATGCTGAAAACATATAACTCTGCCCTTCACCTCTCCAAACAAACCTACTTTAACAACCTCATCATCTCACTTTCCAATAATCCTAAACGACTCTTTGACACGTTTCATTCTCTCCTCAATCAAACAGCACAGGCCCCGACCACCGACCTCAGCGCTGACGATCTGGCTAACTATTTCAAAGAAAAAATTGACCATATCCGACAGGAAATTTTCTCCCAATCCCCAAATGTTATGCATGCTCCCCACGCCACATTGTATCTTGCTCATTTTCTGACTTCGAACCAGTCACGGAAGATGAAGTGATCAGGCTCCTTGCATCTTCTCGCCCTACCACCTGCACCAGCGACCCTATTCCCTCACATCTCCTTCAGTCCCTTGCTCCAGCTGTCACCTCTCACCTAACTAAAATTTTCAACCTTTCCCTCTCATCTGGTATCTTTCCCTCTTCTTTTAAACACGCCAGCATACAACCATTACTTAAAAAACCATCCCTTGACCAGAACTGCACGGCCAACTACAGACCTGTTTCCAATCTTCCCTTTTTCTCTAAACTCCTGGAACGCTTGGTTCATTCCCGTCTAATCCGCTATCTCTCAGACAACTCTCTTCTTGACCCTTTACAATCTGGTTTCCGCTCTTTACATTCTACTGAAACTGCCCTCACTAAAGTCTCTAATGATCTACTAACAGCTAAATCTAATGGTCACTACTCCCTGCTGATTCTCCTGGATCTCTCTGCAGCATTCGACACTGTGGATCACCAGCTCCTCCTCACTATGCTCCGCACTATTGGCCTCAAGGACACTGTTCTCTCCTGGTTCTCTTATCTCTCTGACCGCTCCTTCTCTGTGTCTTTTGCCGGCTCCTCCTCCTCCCTACTTCCTCTTACTGTCGGGGTTCCTCAAGGATCAGTCCTAGGCCCCCTTCTTTTCTCCTTATACACCGCTCCTATTGGACAAACAATCAGTAGATTCGGTTTTCAGTACCATCTCTATGCTGATGACACCCAATTATACACCTCTGCTCCGGACATCACCCCTGCATTACTACAAAAGACCAGTGATTGTCTTTCTGCTGTGTCTAACATTATGTCCTCCCTCTGCCTAAAACTGAATCTGTCAAAAACTGAACTACTCGTCTTTCCTCCCTCCATTAATCTACCTGTGCCCGATATTGCCATCTCCGTTTGTGGCTCAACCATTACTCCCCAGCAACAAGCCCGCTGTCTTGGGGTCATTTTTGATTCAGATCTTTCTTTCACTCCTCACATCAAATCACTCGCTCGTTCATGTCATCTACACCTCAAAAACATCTCAAGAATCAGGACTTTTCTCACCTTTGACTCGGCAAAATCTCTTACTGTCGCTCTTATTCATTCTCGTCTTGACTATTGCAACGCTCTACTAATCGGTCTCCCTCTTACTAAACTCTCCCCTCTCCAATCCGTCCTGAACGCAGCAGCCAGGATCATATTCCTCGCCAACCGCTACTCAGATGCCTCTTCCCTGTGCCAGTCATTGCATTGGTTGCCCATCCAATATAGAGTTCGTTTTAAACTTATCACGCTTACCCACAAAGCGCTCCATGCTTCAGTACCCCCCTACATCTCCTCCCTTGTCTCAGTCTACCACCCTACACGTGCCCTCCGTTCTGCAAATGACTTGAAACTAAAATCCTCCATAATCCGAACTTCCCACTCCCGTCTCCAAGATTTCTCGCGTGCTGCGCCAATTCTCTGGAATGCACTACCCAGGACAGTTCAATTAATTCCCAATACCCACAGTTTCAAGCGAACCCTAAAAACACATCTCTTTAGACTGGCGTATCACCTAAACACACTCTGTCCGTCCCAGCTTTCCCCCATATTAAAATCTTCTTCAACTTCGGGTTCAAACCAACCATGCACATAAAAGCCTCTGTCAGGACTGCACACATACTGGCTGGCGACCAGTCCATGTATTATTATTTATCCTATTCAGTATATCAAGGCTGCATTATACAATATATGTACTTTTTACCTTTTGTGTCTCCCCCACTTCCTCATAGACTGTAAGCTCGCGAGCAGGGCCCTCACTCCGTTCGATATGAGATATGCTTATTCTGTATTTTCTGTATAAGTCCCCCCTAAAATTTGTAAAGTGCTGCGGAATATGTTGGCGCTATAAAAATAAACTATTATTATTATTATTATATTATTATTATCCTTAGGATAGGTCATGAATGTCTGATTGGTGGGGGTGCAACACCCAGCACCCACGACGATCAGCTGTTCTCGGTGTCTGGAATGTCAGGAATTGCTCAGTTATGGAGCTGCACAGCTCTGTTCATGGAAGATTGACCCCGGCTGGGTACTGCACATCCACCTTCTATTGATTTGAATAGGCGGCGGATGTTCAGTACCCGGCCGATGGCCACTATATAGTGGACTGAGCTGTGCAGCCCTTTAACTGTGCAGTTCTGACTGCTGCCGCCGACACCGGGAGCAGCTGATCGGCAGGGATGCTGAGCGTCACAACCCCACCAATCAGACATTGATGACCTATCCTAAGGATAAGCCATTAATGTTAAAGTACCAGACTGCCCCTTTGATCCCCTTAGATGCTGTGGTCAATGTTGATCGTGTCAGCTAAGTGGCTAGATAAATTAAGGGTATTCAATTTGCGTACCAATACTACTGTGTGTGTGTGTGTGGGGGGGGCTATAGAGTTACTATTGCAGCCAATGGTCTAATAATATCTTTCAGATCTGCCATGTAGGGAAAATTATGTCACCCTGCAAGAAGTAATGTAGTCTTTAAACATAAACAATCAGGGGATCACATATTCAAAGTACACAAAAGGACTAAAAAAGGGTAAAAAAAATACTCAGACCAGGTTTAGGGTTACGTGTGTTGATAAGGATTGTGGTTCTGATCTATAGTTAACTTTAAGTGAATCGATGTCACATTTTACTTGATAAAATTAGTGAGATTTTTTTTTGATAAAGTTAGTGACATTTTTTATGTACTGTATAAGGCTAAATCAGATTGGTATATTTTATTCCACGGCTGTTCTTTGCAAACATTTTGAGAAAACACTGTTTAGCTTGGCAAGTGTTTAAATGTATTCTTGTAGTGAAGGCATCACACTGCATCTGTATATATGCAATTCGATTTTCACAGTTTGAAAGCACTTTCTACATGGGGGTGATTGGCAAGCTGAGGTTTTTATTCTGAGAAATATAAATACAAGAGTCTACAGAGCAATTTTGCACGAGTTGTTTCAGTAATTTAAGGAACCTTTTCCACTGCCATTTATAACAAGTTGCTTCTCCAAGATAAAAAAAAACTGCACTGAAATAAAAAACAATACTGCTATTAAGACTAGTAGAAATAACTCATTGTTAATTTTTGTTAACATCTAATTTATATTCATGATGATATTTCTTATATGAATGCATTGAATTCCATTGTAATTCATTTGTTCTTTTATGAATCCATCCATTTTTTCCATTAAAGAATAACTAAACTTGAACTGATTTTTTTTTCTATTTTTCAGGCGCTTGAACTGTCTACAGATCAGTGGGTTCCAGGTCCTGAAACAACCACCGATTGCCCAAAATACCAATGAACTTGTGAGGCAGGATGCTCCTGTCTGAGTGAGCACACAGATTGGAGTAGATTTTCAATAGAAAGTCATAGGCTGTCACCGCCACTACACAGACGCGCAAACCACACATTTCCTGGCTGCTCGTTATCTTTTGTAGTGATAGCCTGCACTACTGATGCAAAACATACTCTGTTCAACGTACACAAGCATCAAATAGGGCTACATTTTGGAAAGGTTTGCAGGGAAGCCATTGCTTCTTCACTGTGAAAACAGCTAGTCTGTTCCTGTTCACTAAAAAAGGATACTTTTTGACATAGAGCCTTTGTAATTGCTTAACCATTTTTCAAATTGCAAACCAGTTGTGGATCCAAGAAGGGGATATTTTTTTACTCATAGTTGAGAAGCTATCACTTCTATGTGTTCAAAACAGAACATCTGTTTAGTCTCCTCAAATAAAGGGATACTTTTTGAATGACTTTTGAAAAAGCTCTTGATATCTACCAAACAAAGATAATTTTTCCACTTCCTATATGAAAAAGCCAAGGCCCCTTCCATTTGCACTGCATGAGCATAAACACCAGCAAGGCATGCATCTCCTCCCATAAAGGGATAGTTTTGGGACCTTTTATACAATTTAAGTAGCCTAGCCTGTAACTGAGTGTATATTTAAATAGGCTGCTAGTTACCACCACTTATCTGTTTTCCACAAGCCAGATAGATTGAGATGACTTGGACATTAATAAGGCTTTCCATTACAGAGCTCAAAACAGGTTCAACACACCTAGGATACCTTAAAGTTTTATACAGGTACTTTCTGGGCAATAACAGGCTTTTTATTAATACAATAAATTGATTCATTCTTTTGGGGAGAGTTCGGCAAAGTCAGCAAATTCAAATGTCAAACGATCTGCTCATTTCTACAATTGAACATTCATTTAGATTAAAAGCAGTGTCATTGCCTGAAGATTTAAAAAAACTGTTCTAAGTTTACTGATTCTTTAAAATTGAACTGTAAACGCAGATCAAATCTAGGCTCAAATTGAGCCAGAGTTTTGACATACAAATCGTATGCTACATTTTTTAAGTGTTTTAGACACTTTTTTCCAAAAGAGGCATGGCTTAAGATGCCCCAGCTGTGGCTGTTAGAGACCAATGATGGCTGAAAAACACAGTTATCATCTGAGCCCACACCAAAGTCACAGAATTGACATATGACATACCAGTATGTCATATGTCGGTAAGGGGTTAAACTAAGACAACTGAGAGGTGGTAAAAAGTCAGTTATTAATCAAATTTATCATTAATAAAATCTACCCTGATGATTTATATGTTATTTCCACTATATGGAACAATTTATTGGAATGAATGGAATGAATTGTCATCAAAAAATTGTATGTAACCTAAAACCGTACCAATGATACCAAAAGTTTGTGACACATAAAATCACCCCCTCACACTGCTCCATCAATGGAAAATTAAAGTTGTGCCTGTCATAATATTGAGACAAAAAAAACATTATTTTTAAATAAGTGCTTTTTTCTTGTGCAAAAGGTTTAAAACATTATTACATTATTTAAATATTTTTTTTTCACATGATAAACACACAAAATTTAAAATGTAATAAAAATTATTGAATAAATTGCTGCTTTTTCCAGACCACCAGAAAGAATGATAATAGTTAATCAAATAATTATATCCACCCCAAAATAGTGCAATAGAAAAATATATCTTGCCCTGCAAAAAAACAAGCCATCACATGGTTACTTTAATAGAACAAAAAACCTTTTGACTTTTTGGGATACAGTAATAAAAAAATTATGCTTCTTTAAAGGGGTTATAACATGAATTGGAAGAAAAAACAATTACTACCTATTATCCATCTCGCTCTATATCTCTTTCTATCTATCTATTCCGCCTTTCTCTCCATCTTGCCCCCACTTATTTCAGCTACTGCACAGGCTCCATTTCTCCTATCATCACCACATAGGCTTTTTCACTGTCAGATCACTACACAGGATCAAGGAAAGGGACAGAGCATATGCAGCCAACATTAAAGGAAGACCAAGATTTCAGTCACAGGAAAAACAGCAGCAGTTGCTAGCACAGATGAAAATTGAGTTAATATACACAACTATACACTATTTAGAATGTCTACACACACCTGTTAAAATCCCAGGTTTTCGTTGTGTAAAACAATCATATCAAGAAGAATCATTTCAGAACTTTTTACACCTTCAATGTCACCCATAATCTGTGCAATTCAGTTGAAAAATAAACTGAACTCTTTTCAGGCAGAGAAAGTAAAATAAATAACTAAAATAATTTGGCTACATTAAAATGCACACCCTTTATTATTATTATTATTATTATTATTATTTATTATAGTGCCATTTATTACATGGCGCTTTACATGTGAAAAAGGGGTATACATACATGAACTATTACAAAGATCTTTAACAAAACGTGACGACGACTGGTACAGGAGGAGCGAGGACCCTGCCCGCGAGGGCTCACAATCTACAAGGGATAGGTGTGGATACAGTAGGTGAGGGTAGAGCTGGTCGTGCAGCGGTATGGTGGAGCAATGGTTACTGCAGGTTGTAGGCTTGTCGGAAGAGGTGGGTCTTCAGGCTCCTTTTGAAGGATTCCATGGTAGATGAGAGTCTGATGTGTTGGAGTAGAGAGTTCCAGAGTAGGGGGGAAGCACGGGAGAAATCTTGTATGCGATTGTGGGAGGAGGAGATAAGAGGGGAGTAGAGAAGGAGATCTTGTGAGGATCGGAGGTTGCGTACAGGTATGTACCGGGAGACTAGGTCAGAGATATAAGGAAGAGACAGGTTGTGGATGGCTTTGTATGCCAAGGTTGGGGTTTTGAACTGGATTCTCTGGGCAATGGGGAGCCAGTGAAGGGATTGACAGAGGAGAGAGGCAGAGGAATAGCGTGGGGACAGGTGGATTAGTCGGGCAGCAGAGTTTAGGATAGATTGGAGGGGTGCGAGAGTGTTGGAGGGGAGGCCACAGAGCAGGAGGTTGCAATAGTCGAGGCGGGAGATGATGAGGGCGTGCACTATTGTTTTTACAGATTCGTGGTTGAGGAATGTGCAGATCTGGGAGATATTTTTGAGTTGGAGTCGGCAGGAAGTAGAAAGGGCTTGGATATTTGGTTTGAAGAAGAGATCAGAGTCCAGGGTTACCCCAAGGCATCGAGCTTGAGGGACTGGGAAGAGTGGACAGCCATTGACGTTGATAGATAGGTCAGGTGGGGGGGATGAATGAGATGGTGGAAAGACAATGAATTCTGTTTTATCCATGTTAAGTTTTAGAAATCTGTCAGAGAAGAAGGATGAGATAGTGGATAGAGTGGGATTTTGGTTAGTAGGGAGGAGATATTGGGTCCAGAGAGGTAGATCTGTGTGTCGCTGGCATAGAGGTGGTACAGAAAGCCATGAGACTCTATGAGTTGTCCCAGGCCAAAGGTGTAGATGGAGAAGAGCAGGGGTCCTAGGACAGAACCTTGGGGGACACTGACAAATAGGGGGTGAGATGAGGAGGGGATGTGTGAGTGGGAGACAGTGAATGTCCTGTCTGTTAAGTATGAGGAGATTCAAGATAGGGCCAAATCTTTGATGTCAAGAGATGAGAGAATCTATAGTAAGAGGGAATGGTCCACTGTGTGGAAGGCAGATGACAGGTCTAGGAGGAGAAGGACAGAGTAGTGTCAATTGGATTTGGTGGTTAGTAGGTCGTTGGTGACTGGGGCAGTCTCAGTAGAATGGTGTGGTCGGAAGCCAGATTGGAGGCGGTCAAAGAGAGAGCAGGAGGAGAGGTGGGAAGACAGTTCAGAATGGATGTGTTGTTCCAGTAGTTTTGAGGCGTAAAAGATAAGTGATATGGGGCGGTAGCTTGTCAGAGAGGATGGGCCAAGGGAGGGCTTTTCGAGGATTGGTGTGATTGAGGCATGTTTGAAGCATGAGGGGAAGACACCAGTTGTTAGTGACAGGTTGAAAAGGTGGATAAGGGTTGGGATGAAGACTATGGTAAGGTTGGGGATGAGATGGGACGGGATTGGGTCAAGTTCACAGGTGGCGAGGTGTGATTTGGAGAGTAAAGAGGAAAATTGGTCTTCCATAATGATGGAGAAGCTGGTTTTGGAGGAGGAGGATTGAGTAGGTGTGAGGAGGGGCTGGGGGGACTTTAGGCAAAAGCTTTGTCTGATGGTGTCAATCTTCTGCTTGAAGAATGAGGCAAAGTCTTCGGCTGAGATGAGAGGAGAGGGGGGAGGTGCTGGGGGACATAGGAGAGAATTTAAGGTGTTGAATAATTGTTTAGGTTTGTGAGACAGGGGGGATATTAGAGATGAGGAGTATGTTTGTTTTGCAGCAGTGAGTGTGGATTTGAAGGTAATGAGGGGCTGTTTGAATGCGATGAAGTTCTCATTGGAGTGGGACCTTTTCCATCTACGCTCAGCAACCCTGGAGGCGCGTTGCAGCTCTTTGGTTAGGCTGGTATGCCAGGGTTGCCTGTTGATTGTGCGAGCTTTGGTATGTGTGAGGGGGGCGACCGAATTGAGAGCTGCAGCTGTTGTGGCGCTATATAGAGTGGCAGCAACATCCGCGTCATGTAAGGAACTGATGTCTGCAAGAGGGAGGAGGGATTCAGAGAGTGAGTGTAGGTCAAGGTGTTTAAGATTTCTGCGAGGGTATGCAAGTTTGTGGAGTGGGGATTTTTGCCCTGGAGAGGAGAGGGTAGAGAATGTAAGTAGGTTGCGGTCAGATAGTGGGAGAGGTTAGATAGGGAACAGAGGCGGGTGAAGATGAGGTCCAGTGTGTGGCCATCTTTGTGAGTGGGGGCCAAAGACCATTGAGCAAGGCCTAAGGAGGAAGTGAGAGATAGAAGCCTAGAGGCAGCTGAGAGAGAAATGTCAATGGGGATGTTGAAGTCACCCATGATGATGGTGGGGATGTCAGCGGAAAGGAAGTGAAGTAGCCAGGTGGTGAAATGGTCTAAGAAGGTGGTGGCAGGTTCAGGGGGACGGTAGATGATGGCCAGTTGGAGGTTGGAGGGGGAGTAGATGAGCACACAGTACACTTCAAAAGAGGGGAGAGTAACGGAGGGTTGCAGTGGGGTTTGGGTGAAGGAGCAGTTGTCTGACAGGAGAAAGCCTACTCCTCCGCCATGTTTGCCATTGGGGTGGGGGGGTGGGAAAGGTGGAATCCACCATATGAAAGTGCAGCTGGAGAGACTGTGTCAGAGGGGGTGAGCCAGGCTTCAGTGATGCCAAGGAAGGAAAGTTTGTTATTGGTGAAAAGATCATGGATGTAGGAAAGTTTGTTACAAACAGAGCCAGCATTCCATAGAGCTCTTGTTAGTGGGGCTGGGGAAGGGAGGGCTGGGCGGATGTGTATGAGGTTAGAAGGGTTGTGAGAGTCTGTGATGGATCGTGGATAGGAGGTGGAAGTGACTGTGGGGATGTGGTGAGGAGAACCAGGATTAGGGGAGATGTCGCAAGCAGTGAGGAGGAGAAGAGAAAGTGTTAGTAGGTGGGAGCAGGAGAGAGCATGATGTGGCTGTTTGTGCTTAAAGACAGGATTGAATGTTGAGGAATAGTTCTGAGGAGGAGGTGAGATGAATGGGGAGGATGGAGGGAGATATGAAGAGTTCGTTGCTGGGTGTAGGGGTTAGGGGTGGTTGTAAAAAGTGAAGGATTATAGAAGAGAGAGTGAAAACAAAGACAAACATTGTTTGCAGTGTCCAAGTATCCAGTTACCTTCAGTTCCCTTCAGGTTTAATTCAGGGATAATTCAGATCTCACACTTAAGCAATACACACTTAAGGCAATGCACTGCAGACACGTCTATAGCAGACTCCTTGCTCACAGTATATGGGCTTCAGAATGCATTCAGGTGTGAACCAGAGGGGAGTGGTCTGTGCTCATCTTGATCAGCTGATTAAGGCTAAGCCAGATGCTGGGTATTCAAGGGACAAGTAAACAAGGTCATAAAAAGAGTAGGGGGCAGTTGTTAGTTGAAGAACATACCAAGTGTATATAGAAGCAGAGGAAGGGAGAGTTCAGCATGGGAAAGCTGGATCACATACCAAGTGTATATAGAAGCAGAGGAAGGGAGAGGTCAGCATGGGAAAGCTGGATCAGCTTAAATTACTACTTCGGTGAAATACCCTATGAATTTATTACAGCATTCAATCTTTTTGGATAAAAGTCTATCATCTTGGCACATCTAAAATTGGCAATTTTTGCCCACTCTTCCCTGCAGTAGCTCCAAATCAGTCAGATTGCAAGGGCATTTCCTATGTACAACCCTCTTCAGGTCAACCCATAGATTTTCAATAGGATTCAAGTCTGGGCTTTGGCTTGACTGTTCCAAAATCTTGATATTCTTCTGGCAAAGCCATTCTTTTGTTGATTTTAAGCATGACAGGCTTAGGGCCATTGTCATGCTGAAATGTGAAATTATTCTTCATCTTCAGCTTTTTAACATAGGCTTGAAGGTTTTGCTACAAAACTAAATGATTATTTGAATTGTTCTTAATTCCCTCCTCCTTGACTAAAGCTCCAGTTTCTGGCAAAGAAAATCTTCAAAGCGTAATGCTACCTTCACCATGTTTCACTGTGGGTATGATGTTCTTTTGGTGATATGCAGTGTTGATGGTTAATGCATATTTTGTAAGTTTGCACTAAAAATGAGAGGAGGATCGAGATGGAATTTTCTGAAATTCACGTTTTTTTTTACAAAAATGAAAATTGAAATTTGGGCACCCTGCATGGTTAGTACCTAGTAGCACCCCCTTTTGCAAGTATCACAGCTTTTTGTAGCCAGCCAAGAGTCTTTCCATTCTCGTTTGAGGGACTCATCCATTCTTCCTTGGAAATTTATTCCAATACTGATAGATTCCTAGGTCGTCTTGCATGCTCTGCTATTTTGAGGTCTAGCCACAGATTTTCAATGATGTTCAGATCAAGGGACTATGAGAGCCATTGCAAAACCTTAAGCTTGCACCTTTTGGTGTAATCTTTTGTGGATTTTGACGTGTGTTTAGGATCACTATCCATTTTTAAAGTAGAAGTCATCCTCTTTTCAATTTAATCTTTTTTACATATGGTGTTATGTTTGCATCAAGAATTTGTTGAAATGTCATTGAATCCATTCTTCCCTCTACCTATGAAATGTTCCCTGTGTCATTGGCTGCAACACAACTCCAAAGCTTGATTGATCCACCCCCATGCTTAATGGTTGGAGAGATGTTCTTTTCCTGAAATTCTGTGCCCTTTTTTCTACACGCATAACTTTGATCATTGTGGCCAAAGAGTTCTATTTTAACCTCATTGGCCCATAAGGCTTATTTAGATGTTCTTTTGCATACTTCTGATGCTTAATTTTATAGTGGGGATGAAGGAGAGGCTTTCTTCTGATGACACTTCCATGAAGACCATATTTGTGCAGGTGTCTCTGAACAGTTGAACAATGTACCACCACTCCAGAGTCTGCTAAATCTTTCTGAAGGTCTTTTGCAGTCAAGCGAGAGTTCTCATTTGCCTATTTAGCAATCCTACGAGCAGATCTTGCTGAAATTTTGCTTTGTCTACCAGACCTTATCTTGACCTCCACTGTTCCTGTTAACTGCCATTTCTTAATTATATTTTGAACTAATGAAAGGGCAACTTGAAAGCGCTCCTTCTCCTGCTTTGTGAGCCTCTACCATTTTCATTTTCAGAGTGGTAGGCAACTGCTTAAAATAACCCAAGGCTGCTGCTTTTTGGCACAAGGTCAGAGGAGGCTGAGTTTTTATAAAGCTGAGAAATTTGCCTTACCTGGCCTCTCCTGACGATGATAGTGAACAAGTCATAACCCTAACAGGCGAATTAAGGTCTGGAACCTTGGTCAAAGTTATCTGAGCACACAAATCCCCAAGGGTGCCCAAACTTTTGAATCAGCCCATTTTCATTTTTGTAATTTTTAAAATGTACTGTAAAAAATGACTATATATTTTTTTCCCCTAAAATACAAAGGAAATGTGTCATCTTTAACTTTAGCCCTTTTAGAGATCATGTCATCTTCAACTTGATTAACGGTTCACAATAACAGTAGTTTTTACAAGGGACCCCCAATCTTTTCAATGCCCATGCCACTGTAATTGTTCACAATAACAGTGATTTTGAACAGGGGTGCTCAAAGTTTTACAAGCTCATATATACATATGCTCAAAAAAATAAAGGGAAAACTTAAACAACAGAATATAACTCCAAGTGAATCAAACTTCTGTGAAATCAAACTGTCCACTAAGGAAGCAACACTGATTCACAATCAATTTCACATGCTGTTGTGCAAATGGAATAGACAATAGATGGAAATTATTGGCAATTATCAAGACACACTCAATAAAGGAGTGGTTTTGCAGGTGGGGACCACAGACCACATCTCAGTACCAATGCTTTCTGGCTGATGTTTTGGTCACTTTTGAACGTTGGTTGTGCTTTCACACTTGTGGTAGCATGAGACAGACTCTACAACCCACAGAAGTTGCTCAGGTAGTGCAGCTCATCCAGGATGGCACATCAATGCGAGCTGTGGCAAGAAGGTTTAATGTGTCTGTCAGAGTAGTGTCTAGAGGCTGAAGGCGCTACCAGGAGACAGGCCAGTACACCAGGAGACGTGGAGGGGGCCGTAGGAGGGCAACAACCCCTCAGCAGGACCGCTACCTCCACCTTTGTGCAAGGAGGAACAAGAAGAGCACTGCCAGAGCCCTGGAAAATGACCTCCAGCAGGCCACAAATGTGCATGTGTCTGCACAAACGGCTAGAAACCGACTCCATGAGGGTGGCATGGGGGCCCGACATCCACAGATGGGGGTTGTGCTCACAGCCCAACACCGTTCAGGACGCTTGACATTTGCCACAGAACACCAGGATTGGCAAAGTCGCCACTGGCGCCCTGTGTTCTTCACAGATGAAAGCAAGTTCACACTGAGCACATGTGACAGATGTGACAGAGTCTGGAGACCACGTGGAGAGCGATTTGCTGCCTGCAACATCCTTCAGCATGACCGGTTTTGCAGTGGGTCAGTAATGGTGTGGAGTGGCATTTCTTTTGAGGGCCACACAGCCCTCCATGTGCTCGCCAGAGGTAGCCTGACTGCCATTAGGTACCGAGATGAGATCCTCAGAACCCTTGTGAGACTATATGCTGGTGCGGTTGGCCCTGGGTTCCTCCTAATGCAGGACAATGGCAGACCTCATGTGGCTAGAGTGTGTCAGCAATTCCTGCAAGATGAAGGCATTGAAGCTATGGACTGGCCCGCCCGTTCCCCAGACCTGAATCCGATTGAGCACATCTGGGACATCATGTCTCGCTCCATCCACAAATGTCACGTTGCACAACAGACTGTCCAGGAGTTGGCGGATGCTTTAGTCCAGGTTTGGGAGGAGATCCCACAGGAGACCATCTGCAACCTCATCAGAAGCATGCCCAGGCGTTGTAGGGAGGTCATACAGGCACGTGGAGGCCACACTCAATACTGAGCCTCATTTTGACTTGTTTTAAGGACATTACATCAAAGTTGGATCAGCCTGTAGTGTGTTTTTCCACTTTAATTTTGGGGGTGACTCCAAATCCAGGCCTCCATTGGTTAATAAATTTGGATTTCCATTGATGATTTTTGTGTGATTTTGTTGTCAGCACATTCAACTTTGTACAGAACAAAGTATTCAATGAGAATATTTCATTCATTCAGATCTAGGATGTGTTATTTGAGTGTTCCCTTTATTTTTTTCAGCAGTGTATACACATGGTCAAAATTGTTGGTACCCCTCGTTTAATGAAAGAAAAGCCCACAATGGTCACAGAAATAACTTGAATCTGACAAAAGTAATTAAAAATCTCTGAAAATGAACAAATGAAAGTCAGACATTGCTTTTCAACCCTGCTTCCAGGGAATTTTTTAAAAAAGGAAACTCATAAAATAAGCCTGGACAGAAATTATGGTACTCTTAATTTAATATTTTGTTGAACAACCTTTTGAGGCAATCACTGCAATCAAATGATTCTTGTAACTGTCAATGAGACTTTTGCACCTCTCGACAGGTATTTTGGCCCACTCCTGTTCCAGTTGTCTTGTGTTTGAAGGTTACCTTTTCCAGACAGCATGTTTCAACTCTTTCCAAAGATGCTCAATAGGATTTAGGTCAGGGCTCATAGAAGGCCACTTCAGAATAGCTCAATGTTTTCCTGTTATCCATTCTTGGGTGTTTTAGCTGTGTGTTTTGGGTCATTATCCTGTTGCAAGACCCATGACCTGCGACTGAGACCAAGCTTTCTGACACTGGGCAGCGCATTTCTCTCTAGAATCCCTTGATAGTCTTGAGATTTCATTGCACCCTGCACAGATTCAAGACACCCTGTGTCAGATGCAGCAAAGCAGCCCCAGAACATAACAGAGCTTCCTCCATGTTTCACAGTAGGGACAGTGTTCTTTTCTTGATATGCTACATTTTTCCATCTGTGAACATAGAGCTGATGTGCCTTGCCAAAAACTTCCATTTTGTCTCATCTGTCCACAGGACATTCTCCCAGAAACTTTGTGGCTTGTCAACATGTAGTTTGGCAAACTCCAGTCTGGCTTTTTTATAATTTTTTTTCAACAATGGTGTTTTCCTTGGTCGTCTCCCATGAAGTCCACTTTGGATCAAACAACAATGCATGGTGCGATCTGACACTGATGTTCCTTGAGCTTGAAGTTCACCTTTAATCTCTTTAGAAGTTATCCTGGGCTCTTTTGTTACCATTCGTATTATCTGTCTTTTTGATTTGTCATCAATTTTCCTCCTGCGGCCACGTCCAGGGAGGTTGGCTACAGTCCCATGGATCTTAAATTTCTGAATAATATGTGCGACTATAGTCACAGTGACATCAAGCTGCTTGGAGATGATCTTATAACCTTTACCTTTAACATGCTTGTCTATAATTTTCTTTCTAATCTCCTGAGACAACTCTTTCCTTTGCTTCCTCTGGTCCATGTTGAGTGTGGTACACACCATGTCACCAAACAGCACAGTGAGTATCTGTAGCCCTTTATACAGGCCCATTGACTGATTACAAGATTGCAGACACCTGTGATGCTAATTAGTGGACACAACTTGATTAAACATGTCCCTCTTCTCACATTATTTTCAGGGGTACCATCATTTCTGTCCAGGCCTATTTCATGAGTTTAATTTTTTTTAAAAATCTGTGGGAGCAGGATTGAAAAGCAATGTCTGACTTTCATTTGTTCATTCTCATATATTTTTAATTTATTATTACTTTTGTGAGATTCAAGTTATTTCTGTGACTATATATATATATATATATATATATATATATAGAGTACAGACCAAAAGTTTGGACACACCTTCTCATTTAAAGATTTTTCTGTATTTTCATGACTATGAAAATTGTACATTCACACTGAAGGCATAAAAACTATGAATTAACACATGTGGAATTATATACTTAACAAAAAAGTGTAAAACAACTGAAAATATGTCTTATATTCTAGGTTCTTCAAAGTAGCCACCTTTTGCTTTGATGACTGCTTTGCACACTCTTGGCATTCTCTTGATGAGCTTCAAGAGGTAGTCACCAGAAATGGTCTTCCAACAATCTTGAAGGAGTTCCCAGAGATGCTTAGCACTTGTTGGCCCTTTTGCCTTCACTCTGCGGTCCAGCTCACCCCAAACCATCTCGATTGGGTTCAGGTCTGGTGACTGTGGAGGCCAGGTCATCTGGCGTTGGACCCCATCACTCTCCTACTTGGTCAAATAGCCCTTACACAGCCTGGAGGTGTGTTTAGGATCATTTTCCTGTTGAAAAATAAATGATGGTCCAACTAAACGCAAACCGGATGGAATAGCATGCCGCTGCAAGATGCTGTGGTTGCCATGCTGGTTCAGTATGCCTTCAATTTTGAATAAATCCCCAACAGTGTCACCAGCAAAGCACCCCCACACCATCACACCTCCTCCTCCATGTTTCACGGTGGGAACCAGGCATGTAGAGTCCATCCGTTCACCTTTTCTGCGTTGCACAAAGACACGGTGATTGGAACCAAAGATCTCAAATTTGGACTCATCAGACCAAAACACAGATTTCCACTGGTCTAATGTCCATTCCTTGTGTTCTTTAGCCCAAAGAAGTCTCTTCTGCTTGTTGCCTGTCCTTAGCAGTGGTTTCCTAGCAGCTATTTTACCATGAAGGCCTGCTGCACAAAGTCTCCTCTTAACAGCTGTTGTAGAGATGTGTCTGCTGCTAGAACGCTGTGTGACATTGACCTGGTCTCTAATCTGAGCTGCTGTTAACCTGCAATTTCTGAGGCTGGTGACTCGGATAAACTTATCCTCAGAAGCAGAGGTGACTCTTGGTCTTCCTTTCCTGGGGCGGTCCTCATGTGAGCCAGTTTCTTTGTAGCGCTTGATGGTTTTTGCAACTGCACTTGGGGACACATTCAAAGTTTGCCCAATTTTTCGGACTGACTGACCTTCATTTCTTAAAGTAATGATGGCCACTCATTTTTCTTTACTTAGCTGCTTTTTTCTTGCCATAATACAAATTCTAACAGTCTATTCAGTAGGACTATCAGCTGTGTATCCATCTGACTTCTGCACAACAGAACTAATGGTTCCAACCCCATTTATAAGGTAAGAAATCCCACTTATTAAACCTGACAGGGCACACCTGTGAAGTGAAAACCATTTCCGGTGACTACCTCTTGAAGCTCATCAAGAGAATGCCAAGAGTGTGCAAAGCAGTCATCAAAGCAAAAGGTGGCTACTTTGAAGAAGCTAGAATATAAGACATATTTTCAGTTGTTTCACACTTTTTTGTTAAATATATAATTCCACAAGTGTTAATTCATAGTTTATGACTTCAGTGTGAATGTACAATTTTCATAGTCATGAAAATACAGAAAAATCTATAAATGAGAAGGTGTGTCCAAACTTTTGGTCTGTACTGTATATATATATATATATATATATATATATATATATATATATATCAGATAAACTCAATTCTAACTGCATTTTTTTTTACACAGCAAGCACAGAGGGTCAGTATTTAACCTTGTATTGCTAATTTTGCAACTAACACCAAATTCTGAATTCAAGACTTGTGTGTCACAGAAAGTGTGATTTCTGTATTTTGAGACATGCAAGCCAATTTTCTTTATTTTTAGTTCATCTATTTATTTTAAAAGAGAAACCACCATAATCCTGAAATATAAACCCTTCTGTTTACCTACCAAAGTGTGCACATTGGTTAAAATATTTTTTTAAGCACACTTCATTAATTTAGTAGTCTAATATTAGAAGTGTACACACACCACCTGAATACAGTGGTCAGTTGCAGGAGCTTGCTTTTTGGACATTCTTATAACTACATTTTCTGGTCCCATCCAAATTTGGAAAGGCACGTGGCCATGTTTTTTCAGATTTAATACAAAAGGTCTATTTTTATTTCTTGAATACCTGTTTTAATGGTTTACTTTAGATACTGTACACCCCATGACCATACTGCCCAATGTTGCCACGTGTTTCTGGTCAAGAACCTACACGTAGCAACTTTGCAACCTAGCATTTTCAGATTCATTAAATTACTTTTCAGTTTGCTTGAAGGGTGCATCATTAATGTTTAAAAAAAATATACCGTATTTTTTGAACAATAAGACGCACTTTTTTCCTCCAAAATTTTGGAGGAAAATGAGGGGTGCGTCTTATAGTCCGAATGTTGGGGGGGTGTATATTTATGTGTGGTGTGGGGGGAGCGGTATCGATGGAGGAGCAGGGCACAGGAGGCAGAAGCCGCCTACTGCAGCCTACACTGTCCCCGCTGCTAAATAAAATGAATATTCACTGCTCCCCATGCCCATGGGGCATGGGGAGCACTGAATATTCATGCTCCTTAATAGCGGTATACAGTGTAGCCGCGCTGCGGCTCCTGCTGCTGCCGGCTATCTCCTGTGCCCGCTGTTAAAGGGCATGAATATTCAACCTCTCTCCACGCCCATGGGCGTGGGGAGGGAGTGAATATTCATGCCCTTTAATGAGCGGGCAACGGAGATAGCCGTCAGCAGCAGCAGCCGCAGCGTGGCTCCGCTGTGTGCCAGCTATGAAGGAGAGTTAAGTCACTGCTCCCCGCGCACACAGACCCGGTGTGGGGAGCAGTGACTTCTGACAGCTGATCTCTCCTTGTGAGCCGCGCATGGCAGTGACGTCATGCGCGGCTCACATGGAGAGATCAGTGCAGGCAGACCAGATGCAGCCCTGGAGGAGAGAAGAAAGGTGAGTAGGAGTGATTATTTTTTTTTAATGTGCAGCATGATGGGGATTAGGGGGACAATGCATACTAGGACAGGGATTAGGGGTGCCATGCATACTAGGACAGGGATTAGGGGGACCATGCATACTAGGACAGGGATTAGGGGGACCATGCATATCAGGACAGGGATTAGGGATGCCATGCCTACCAGGACAGGGAGTAGGGGTGCCATGCATACTAGGACAGGGATGATGGGTGCCATGCATACCAGGATAGGGATTAGGGGTGCCATGCATACCAGGACAGGGATGAGGGTACCATGCATACTAGGACAGGGATGAGGGGTGCCATGCATATCAGGATAGGTATGAGGGGTGCCATGCATACCAGGATAAGGATGAGGGGTGCCATGCATACCAGGATGGAGGGATGCCAGGCATACCAGGATGGGGATGGGGACCACGTATAAAAGGAAAGGGGCGGCATATATACCAGGATGGGGGATATTGTCTGAATTGGGGGACATTACCCCTATACCAGTGTCAGCAGAAGACCCCCTCCCCCTTAAAAGTGCATCATGACCACATTTTTTGCTTACATTTTTATTTTTTTATTTTCTTCCTCTAAAACCTAGCTGCATCTTATGGTCTGGTGCATCTTATAGTCCGAAAAATACGGTATATATAAAATAAATTAATAGATAAATATTATAAAAATGAACAAAAAAAAAAAACAATAGAAGGTTTAAGTATTGCAACTGTTTTACTAGTCACATTTAACAAGCGCCACAACAATACTATATAGATGTTGCCTCACATTACTTTCCATGCATGCATGTATGTAGGGTTAAGCAATTTGTGTTAAGGGTAGTAGAATTTTAAGCCAAAAATATCTCCCAACTCCTCACCAAAATGAAAAGAAACGTGAAATAAAAAAATAACAGATTCATACGTTTTAATTTTACCTATTTCAATATTCCATTTTTGCATTGGTACACCATACTGTGGTGTGTTCTAAATAAATTATTATAGTAAATTTGGACATTTAACTGTGTAGATCTGTTTTGTTACACCTGTTTAAATTGTCAATTTGGAGACATACACGTCACATCAATATTACGGGCAGACTGTTGAATTATCTTTTTTTCCGACCTGTGATCCATGCCTAGCATTTCTGTTTGATGTCATATTTTTCCAGAGTTGGCTAAGTTTGTCAATAAAATTTAGAAATAAAAGAAATATTACACTTGTATTCAAAATGTATGCTAAACTCAAAACTGATATGGGCAAGAGATGTGGAAGGGTGATAAAAAAAACTAATATCGCGGTTAAGAATGTGACAGCCGCTAGCAGCAGCAACATCACCGCCACTGCTGGCAGCAACTGTCCCAACAGTAGTAGTCCCAAACACAAGTCACATTTTACATTCTTTGCCTCTGTCAAGCGTAATAATAATGGGGATGAAATAGAGGGCGTAATGGATTATATGTTCCTTTACTCATTTCAATCACAGCAGGATAATGTAGCCTCTGACATATACACTATTAGCTAAAGTCAGTGTTCTGCTCAGTCTACCTCTTCCGCCACCAAAACACTTCATGTTGTACAGAGCAGAATTTATTTTCCGTCAATGACTCCTGTTTCTGTTTTTCCCCATGGTCCATGAACCCACAGTACCTCGAAAAGGAAATTTTCCTCGAAAAGTAAAATACTGCACCAGAAAAACTTTTTCCAGTTGATTTATTGAAAGAGATGAACAGTCAACCTGTGTTCTCAGATGACAGAGTGATGATGGAAACAGAGAACACAAATTAAATTCCAAGCTCTATTGCTTGCTCTGTGAGCTGTGGTGGTATTCAACAACAACATTTATTGTATTACTTCTATCAATTTTTCGATACAAAGCACAAGAAACTCACCCTTTTTCTAATTTTGAGTGAAATTCAATTTTATTGTGATTGCATCTGTTAATTTTCCTGATAGTTCCCCGATCAGGATTGTTTGAAAGGGCAAAATTGTTTAAACTCATCAAACCAAATCTTAAATTCCAAAAGTTGAAATTTTCTTTATAACAAGTATAAATGTTTTTCCAAAATTGTTCAGAATTTTTGGGGGCGAGAGAATTACCAGTAAAATCTGGGAGTTCCCTAATTGGTGAAGCTTTTGTTCAACAGACAGTTACTGTATGCAGTACCAAGTTTCATACATTGACAGCCACATATCTCCTGGCTGCCCACTGTGTTTTATAGTGCTGGACTGTACTGTTGCAGCAGGGGCATTATTGGCCCTAAACTGCCACATACAGTGCCTTGAAAAAGTTAAGTTGCAGAGATTCACAGCTTAGTTTGGAGAACCAGTCCACAGGACGACTGTTAGTCGTATACTCCACAAATCTGGTCTTAAATGTTAGAGTGGCAAGAAGAAAGCCGTTTTTAAAACCAAGCCATAACAAGCCCCTTTTGCAGTTTGCAAAAATCCATGTAAGGGGACACAGCTAACATGTGGAAGAAGGTGCTCTGTTCAGATGACACCATAGAACTTTTGGACTAAATGCAAACTGTGTTTTACAGTGCTAAAAAGTAGTACTGATGCCGGAAAACATACTCTCTTGAGAATAAACACACAATTTTTTTAAAAGGCTTGGTGACAACAAGCTATGGTTTCTTCACTTTGAAAAGAAAGGACTCCTGTTTTATTTCCCTAAAAAGGGAAATTTTTTGGACAGTTTTAATAAAAAGCCTGGTAATTGATTCATTTTGTGTTTAAAAAAACTGTTGTGGACTCCAAAAAAGGGATAATTTTTTACTTCTAATTGAAAATTCAAAGCTTTTTAGTTTTGTGATTTGGGGTGAATTTGTTTGCAACATATGAAATTCTTTTGAAAAATTTGGCAGTCAGCATATTCGAACTTCAAAGGATCCACTTATCTAACAATGGGACAACATGAAAAATGTGAGATAACACTCTTACATTGAGACGGGCTTTGTCACCCAAAGAACAGATGGAAAGAACCTTCTATAGCCCAATTCTAGCATTGCAGTAAGGAATAAAAGTAAAGTAAACGATAAGGGAGATTTATGAAGACTAATAGAAGGAAAAAATGTAGAAGTTGCTCAAAGCAACTAATCAGACTCCATTTTCCAGAGTTTTCTTTTACATTAAAAACAGCAACTGATATAACTGATATGACCAACTTCGCCATAAAAATATTAAATATATGTCGCAGAAAGCTATATCAAAAAATTGAATAAACAGAATCATAAAGAGTTAAACAAAGCATGTAGTTTTAATGTGTTTTTTTATAATGACTTTACCACTTGAAAGAACAGACAAAACCTAAGATAAAACAAAATAAGCAGGTACCCTACAGTAAATAAATAGCAATAGTACATGAATATAATATAGAGTACTTAGTTAACATAATTTTGATTAAAAAAAAAAACGTAAAAGCCATCCCACCACGTCAAGGTGGCCTTATTCAGAACGGTCCTAACCTAATCAGGTGAGTGTACCTATAACATTTTATACCACTTGGTTATCAGATAAGACCATATTTGCACTTTTTGTCTCTCCAAGTTTGATTTATATCTTTCTTCCAGATAGTTATGATTTCCTCAGTACACATAACATTGTGGGTTAATTATGATTTATAATTTTATTACAAAAAATGTGTAATTTTTGGAGAAAGGTTGAACTTGATGGACCTAGGTCTTTTTTCAAGCTATGTAATTTTCAAAAGTCTACTCCATAGTCATCAAAGGTCTATCTGATGGCTGATGCATTTTCTCTGTGCTACATCAGAGGTAATAGAAAACAGTTCTGTTTCTTCTGTCTTTTGCATAAAAGAAGCATGTTTTGGTCACCCATAAATAAATGGAGTTGACCAAAAAGAAAATGAACAGAAAAGGAACAAGCACCTTTTCAAATGTAGCCCTCTGATGAACAGCTGGCTTCTGATTCTCACAGTGATCAATTCTTATCTTGTGTATCAGATCTTATATTGTGTATCATACACTTGTTTTTAACATCCAAATTTTATTTGTTGTGAGTCATGATAATGTTCTCTAATGATTCAGTGTCCAAAGACTTATTGGTCTTATTTGGGCCATCTGTTGCATTATGAACTTCAACCATGGACTTTGAACATCAAAGGTGTGGCAACCTTGAAGGGAATGTCTAGAAAGTGTAAAAGCTGCAAAACATTAATATTTTTGCTTTACTTTTACACATTTAAAATTTACAGTCCGTGAACAAAAGTGGCAATGTTTCTGGATAAACACATACACAACTCGCAAAATGTACACTCACATTGGCACACATCATTATGCAGATGGTTTTTTTAGACTTTTGTTTGGTGCTTCTGAGATTTCTATCTACCATTCCATTTGTACTCATTCAGAATTATGAACGTCTTATAGACAACCACACTGAGCAAGGGGCAAAAAAGGGCAACGTTGATGGACAAGTCTGAAGCTGTCTCACTTTCTTCTAGGGATGTCAATGGTATCTCAATCATAAATAAATCTATTCTTTATAACATGTCAGATGCCAATGTAATTAGCTTTTTACGATATACTAAAGCCTATAATTACCAGTGTTATATGCTAGTACAAACAAGTTTATTTTGCTGTTATTTTTTTCCACAACATATATTTAAGACATATATTTTTTCCAGACTTATACACATTCCTTATTTTAATTACCAATCGTTGCCTTAACAGAATTTCTGACTTGGCTGCCAGTGTGCAAATTAACAGTGAACTATGTGATCCGAAAATATCTCCGTTTTGAAGTGAACTGTTCATAGGAGGACTCAGAGGCACGGGGTTAGGTTCAATATGCCTTGTGTCTGAAAATCACCTAATGATACATGCTGCTTGCAAAGTCATCACACAATGACATTCTGTGAAATAAGCAGATACAAAAATGTTCTCCTTATAAATACTGCAAGTCAAAAAAAATTTAAAACAGTGCTACAGTGGTGCTTGAGAGTTTGTGAACCCATCAGAATTAATAATATAACTCAATAAATTTGACCTAAAACTACATCTGATTTTCACACAAGTCCTAAAAAAAGAAGGAAGGAACCATATAAAACAAGTGAGTTAAAAATATTAAACTTTGTAATTTTTAAATGAGTAATGTTATCCAATAGCACATGTCTATAAGTGGAAAAAGTATGTAAATTAGGATTAGCAGAAAATTTGAAGGTGAAATTCCAGTCTGGTATTTCAATCAATGGGATGACAATTAAATGTGCTTGGGTGCCCAGTTTTGTTTAAGAAACAGGGATTTTTACAGCACATGTTTGTGGAAGTGTTTCATGGCATGAACACAAGAGATTCTGAGAACAACAAAAGAAGAGTTGTTTACACTCATCAGACTGGAAAAGGTTACAAAACATCTCTAAAAGACAAGCAGATTGTGTACAAATTGATGAAATTAAAAACCATTAATACCCTCCACTGGACCACTCCAAGAGCAAGGCATAAAATAATTTCTGGAATCACAAAGGAACCTAAGGTAACCTCTAAGCAACTAAAGGCCTTTCTCACATTAGCTAATGTTAATGAGTCCACCATTCAGAATTCATTGTTCTATCAATGCTGGCAAGCTGTTTCAGCTCAAATGCAGCAAAACATCTCCAAACCATAATGCTACCAACTTGTTTCACAGATTCTATAAGTGTTTATGCTGTAATAAATTGTTTTTCTTCCTTCAAACATAAAACTTCTCATTTAAATCAAAAAGCAGTATATTGATCTCATCCGCACACAAAACAGTGTTGCAATAGTTTTCCTGCTTGCTCAGGTGATCTTAAAGGGGTTGTCTGGTTAAAACTGATAAGTCTGAGTTCACTCTGTGTGACTGCACCCTGTACTCGGACGCGCCCACTGGCTGGCCACGTCACTAGATGGGACGTGACCTTGCTCAATACAAATGTATGGAGCGAGGACACGCCCACTGGCCGGGGGTATGTATAACTCATACATACCCTCCGTCCCGGATCAGAAACCTGTGAATCCCCGTAGTGCACAGTGCCTGCGCTGGGGGGATTCATAAGTCTGCAGTCACACAGAGTGACTGCAGACTTATCGGTTTTGACCGGACTACCCATTTAAGTAACCTGCAAATGGGTACCAATGTTCTTTTTGCAAACCAGTGCTTTCTTCTTGCAATCCTGCCTTGTACACCATTTAAAAAAACATTGGTGCCCATCTACAGGTTGCTAAGGATCATCTGTACAGAACCATTTGCAGGCGTGGCGCTGCTCAATGACAAAGGCAGAGTTCGTAGAAGAGGGTCCAGATACGAATGTGACAGGAAAGCTGTTTTTAGTTGGAGGGGGCTGATGGAAATAGTAACATAGTAACATAGTAGCATAGTTTTTAAGGTTGAAGGAAGACTAAGTCCATCTAGTTCAACCCATAGCTTAACATGTTGATCCAGAGGAAGGCAAAAAAAAACATGTGGCAAATACTAAGCTCCACATTGGGGAAAAAAATTCCTTCCCGACTCCATACGACAATCAGACTAGTTCTCTGGATCAACGCCCTATCAAGGAATCTAGTATATATAACCTGTAATGTTATACTTTTCAAGAAAGGCATCCATGCCCTTCTTAAATTTTAGTAGTGAATCACTCATTACAACATCATGCGGCAGAGAGTTCCATAGTCTCACTGCTCTTACAGTAAAGAATCTGCACCTGCGATTATGATTAAACCTTCTTTCCTCCAGACGTAGAAGATGCCCCCTTGTCCCCATCTCAGGCCTCAGAGTAGAAAGATCAGTAGAAAGGTCTTTGTACTGTCCCCTCATATACTTGTACATAATAATTAAATCCACCCTAAGCCTTCGTTTTTCCAAAGTAAATAACCCCAAGTGTAATAACCTGTCTTGGTATTGCAGACACCCCCAGTCCTCTAATAACCTTGGTCGCTCTTCTCTGCACCCGCTCTAGTTCAGCTATGTCTTTCTTAAACACCGGAGACCAGAACTGTACACAGTATTCTAAGTGTGGTCGCACTAGTGACTTGTATAGAGGTAAAATTATGCTCTCCTCATGAGCATTTATGCCTCTTTTAATGCATCCCATTATTTTATTTGCCTTTGCAGCAGCTGCCTGACACTGGCCACCAAACATGAACTTGTCGTCCACCAATACACCCAGGTCTTTTTCAGTTACAGTTTTGCCCAGTGTTTTACAATTAAGCATATAATTATACATTTTATTTCCTCTGCCCAAGTGCATTACCTGACATTTATCCCCATTAAAGCTCATTTGCCATTTATCAGCCCAAGCTTCTAGTTTACAAAGATCCTCCTGTAATATAAAATTGTCCTCCTCTGTATTGATTACCCTGCAGAGTTTAGTGTCATCTGCAAATATTGAAATATTATTCTGTATGCCCCCTACAAGGTCATTAATAAATGTTAAAAAGAAGAGGGCCCAATACTGACCCCTGTGGTACCCCACTGTTAACTGAGACCCAGTTTGAGTGTGTTCCATTAATAACCACCCTTTGTTTCCTATCACTGAGCCAGTTCTTAACCCACTTACATATATTTTCCCCTATCCCCATTGTTCTCATTTTATGTATCAACCTTTTGTGTGGAACTGTATCAAAAGCTTTTGAAAAGTCCATATACACAACATCCACTGCATTTCCTTGGTCCAGTCCGAAACTTGCCTCCTCATAAAAGCTGATCAAATTAGTTTGACAGGAACGGTCCCTCGTAAACCCATGTTGATATTGGGTCATGAGGTTATTCTTCTTCAGATACTCTATTATAGCATGTCTTAGGAAACCCTCCAGGATTTTACCCACAGTAGAGGTTAAGCTTACCGGCCTATAATTTCCAAGTTCGGTTTTTGTCCCAATTTTAAATATTGGCACCACATTTGCTATATGCCAGTCCTGTGGTACAGACCCTGTTATTATGGAATCTTTAAAGATTAAAAATATTGGTCTATCTATGATGTTACTTAATTCCTGAAATATTCGCAGGTGTATCCCATCCGGGCCCGGGGATTTGTCAACTTTAGTGATTTTTAGACGCTGCCGTACTTCCTGCTGGGTTAAGCAAGTGACATTTAATGGAGAATTTTTGTCATCACTAATCATGTTTTCTGTCATGCGATTTCCTTGTGTAAATACTGTTGAAAAAAAATTATTTATCATATTGGCTTTTTCCTCATCCTCATCCACCATTTCACCCAGACTATTTTTAAGGGGGCCAACAATATAATTTTTTAGTTTTTTACTATTTATGTAGTTAAAGAATATTTTGGGATTATTTTTACTTTGTCTGGCAATGAGTCTCTCTGTCTCAATCTTTGCTGCCTTGATTTGGTTTTTATAGAATTTATTTAATTTTCTGTATTTATTTAATGCCTCATCACTACCTACTTGCTTTAGTTCTCTAAATGCTTTCTTTTTGTCACTTATTGCGCCCCTTACAGCTCTATTTAGCCATAGTGGTTTCCTCCTATTTCTAGCATGTTTAATCCCATAGGGTATATATTGTGCACAGGTCCTATTCAGGATGCTAATAAATGTCTCCCATTTGCTTTGTGTAGCTTTATGTCTAGGATATCGTCCAAGTTTATTGCACTAAGATCATCTCTCAACCGTTGGAAATTTGCCTTTCTGAAGTTTAGTGTCCTTGTAACCCCTCTACTACACTTCTTATTAAACGATACATGAAAACTTATTATTTTGTGATCACTATTACCCAAGGGACCCCCAACTCGTATATTTGATATGTGGTCTGGCCTATTGGTTAATATCAGGTCTAGGAGTGCCCCCCTTCTTGTTGGCTCCTGAACCAGTTGTGAAAGGTAATTGTAGCACCCTGAGGATTCGGCTGCTACAGGGGTATTGCACCTCAACCCAGAGGTGTGATATTCCACTCCCGGGTAAGGATGGAGTGTGGATCTGAGCTCGGTAGGCTGCATGCACTACACACATCCCATTTCCGGGGAACAGGCCGACGGTACTCCCACTTAGAAATGTGCAGGTACGACCGAGTCTGTTCCTGGCTGGAGTGGGAGGGGGGTGGTACATCCCAAGTAGTGTAGGGGCAGATAGGGGGAGCAGCCTGGGTAAAGATAGGAGCTCATTGGGTGCTGGTCACCTGAGCTCACACATAGAGGGTGTATATAAGGTGGGCACCAACTAAGATCAGGGTCAGATGCAGAGGATCAGATGCAGAGAGTCAGTCAGCTGCAGAGAACAAGTCAGGAGCAGAGGAGAGAAGAAAGACAAAGACCCAGAGTGAGAGAGGAGAAAAGAGAGAGACCCAGAGCACAGAAGAGAAGGACTCTGAGATCCCAACTAAAAGCACCGGGTGAAGAGTCGGCATCAGGGTACCGGATCCCAAACTGGTGGGGGCAAAAGCACACCCTAGCCAGAGACCGGAGGCCGTGGGCAGCGTCTGCCACGGCCACCCACCACATCCACCCCGAAGGCATACCACGTGGAGGGTCAGGGAACCCAAGGCCAAGGGTGTCCCAACAGAAGGCCCGAGGGAGCTGGACCTAGGTGGATCACTGGTGGGGACGGCTGAAGAAAGGACAGAGGGAGAGCTCAGGGCCACGCTCCGGACTTGTTTGGGGGTTGGCTGGATCCAGGACCTGGTGGACGCAGCACGGCTCGGGTGGTCACTAGCAGCTGGAGTGACCAGTACAACATCTGCAGTAAGTAAACACCCTTAACTGCACAACCCGACTCTGTCTTCACTGCCGTCTGCACTACACCACCACAACCCCCATCCTCTGCGCCTGTCCCCTCTGAGGCTATACCCCTCCCGTTGGGGGTTATCCCACCAAGCTGCGCACCCACCATCAGCCTCAGCGGACCCTGCTGCAGCGGCGGCCACAGTGACCGCATCACAACGGGTGGCGTAGTCGACACAAAAGAACTTTAGTAACATCTGTAGAACTGCCACATCACACTGAGCTTGACGCCCTGGGCACGGGACCGGGTCACAGCCGCTCGGAGACTACAACCCCCCCCCCCATCTGATCCGGTGCCGGGTATTCCCCTCAAAAAGGAATATGTCCCAGGGGGTGCGTCAACTTTGGCGTAGTCGGCAGGATTACGTGCCCGCAACACCCGGGTACTGCGTGCCTGAAGAAAAGTGCAAGTTTACCTCAGAAAGAAGTCTCCCGCCGGTTCCGGAGGGTCCACGCCATCGGACTCCATCACCAGTCGTTTCCCGCCGATTGTCCGCCATTTCCAACTTGTTCCCGCCATCTGCAGAGTTTCCCGCCACTGGGCGACGCTTCCCGCCAAAACCGCAGATTTCCCGCCTTGGAAGAGCAGCGGACGCCATTATGGGCGTGCCAAAGGAGGGCAGGAGGCCACCTCCCATCGTGGGCCGGGACAGAAAATGGCGCCAAAAGTGGAAACCGCCCCCACCAACAGAGACTGTGATGCTGGAGGTGTCTGTCAGCGTGAAAGAACTACCCCTGGAGCTGACAGTCACCGAGTTGCCCCGGGACCGCCCTCGAAGTGGGAGGGGACGAAAGGAGAGAACGAAGATGGGTGCCGCCTGGAGCAGTCTGGAGCGAGCGCACCCGGAGGCAGGAAGCCTGGAGAGGAGCAGCAGAGAAGCTCACCCGGAGATGTCCAGAGAGCAGAGCAGCACCGGCCCGCTGGCCAGGAGCCTGCTGGAAGAAGAGCAGAGCAGCACCGACCCGTTGGTCAGGAGCCTGCTGGACACCACGACCCCACTAGGCCTAGTGGAGGTCCTTGCACAGCTCCCCCGAGACCGGGAGTGTGCGCAGACTGCCCTGGAGGGCCTCGCACGGAGGATGGCCCGGGTACAGCGCGAGATATTGGCGGAATGGAGCCGGGAGATGGCCCAGCAAGCTGAAATCAAGAAGCAAGCTGAAACCAAGACCCGGAGCACGCCAGCCGAGATGAGGAAGGAGACCGCCTCTGAGGATGGCGCGGGAGGACCCAAGGCCGGAGACGGCGCCGAGGAGGGAGCCGAACGCATGGAGGCAGGTAAAGGGGACGCCTATACCCCAAGCCGTGACACCGCTTACCTGCCCCAGCTCCCCTTCGCAGAGCCCGAAAGTCCCCCTGCTGTGCCCGAAAACGCCATGTCACCGACGCAGACTAGGCCCCAACCGGAAGCCGCCGCCGCGACCCCTGTGACGTCACACGCCTCGACCCCGAGCGTGACCAAGCAGGAAGTACCACCAGCCTGGTCGCAGGGCCTAGAATTCCCGGGCGTCGCATCACCAACAGCGCCCCCTACCTCCGCGGAGCCTCCGGCCTGGCCGCAAGGCCAGGTAGCCCAGGGCGCCGCCGTCCTAACGGTGCCCTTCACCTTCCAGGTGCCCCAGGCCTGGCCGCAAGGCCTGGGCAACCCGGGCGCCACCACCACCGCGCCCGCACCCATAAGACCAAGAGTGCCGCATCTGGGAGAGGACCTGTTCGCCCAGCATACGTGCCTGGACGGGTCTGAAACTAGAGCCAAAGGTAACAACCAGCTGTAAGCAAAGAGCAGGAGGAAGACGCCGTTGAGTGCGGCAGAGCAGGTGCTGTAAATAAGTTACCCAATCGGGGTATAAAGAAACTGAAACTGTTGCTATATATATATAGTCCCCGTTGGGACCAGCTGAGTGAACTGTTTACCCGTTAACCCCTTAATCCCACAGGCTGAGGACTGTGAGCAGCCATTCCCTTCCCTCTACCTGGCCGAGGACTGAGAGCGGCCAACTTCCCCTGTATATAGTTGCGCTTCCTAAAGCGCCCCCTACCGGTTTTATAGGAAAACCAGTTTTTCTAAGAGACTGTCGCACTTTTCCCGGACACACGTTGCACAGTGTCCGGAGGAGGAACCTGAAACAAGAGACGACGAGAAAGTTTATATGAAAAGTTTTATATATATAATGTTTTATATGTTTTATTATGTTTATATGAAAAAAAAAAAAAAATTTGTATGTTTTGGTGTTATTTATGTCTTACAGCCCGAGGACGTGCTGTGATTTACCAGGGGGGAATGTAGCACCCTGAGGATTCGGCTGCTACAGGGGTATTGCACCTCAACCCAGAGGTGTGATATTCCACTCCCGGGTAAGGATGGAGTGTGGATCTGAGCTCGGTAGGCTGCATGCACTACACACATCCCATTTCCAGGGAACAGGCCGACGGTACTCCCACTTAGAAATGTGCAGGTACGACCGAGTCTGTTCCTGGCTGGAGTGGGAGGGGGGTGGTACATCCCAAGTAGTGTAGGGGCAGATAGGGGGAGCAGCCTGGGTAAAGATAGGAGCTCATTGGGTGCTGGTCACCTGAGCTCACACATAGAGGGTGTATATAAGGTGGGCACCAACTAAGATCAGGGTCAGATGCAGAGGATCAGATGCAGAGAGTCAGTCAGCTGCAGAGAACAAGTCAGGAGCAGAGGAGAGAAGAAAGACAAAGACCCAGAGTGAGAGAGGAGAAAAGAGAGAGACCCAGAGCACAGAAGAGAAGGACTCTGAGATCCCAACTAAAAGCACCGGGTGAAGAGTCGGCATCAAGGTACCGGATCCCAAACTGGTGGGGGCAAAAGCACACCCTAGCCAGAGACCGGAGGCCGTGGGCAGCGTCTGCCACGGCCACCCACCACATCCACCCCGAAGGCATACCACGTGGAGGGTCAGGGAACCCAAGGCCAAGGGTGTCCCAACAGAAGGCCCGAGGGAGCTGGACCTAGGTGGATCACTGGTGGGGACGGCTGAAGAAAGGACAGAGGGAGAGCTCAGGGCCACGCTCCGGACTTGTTTGGGGGTTGGCTGGATCCAGGACCTGGTGGACGCAGCACGGCTCGGGTGGTCACTAGCAGCTGGAGTGACCAGTACAACATCTGCAGTAAGTAAACACCCTTAACTGCACAACCCGACTCTGTCTTCACTGCCGTCTGCACTACACCACCACAACCCCCATCCTCTGCGCCTGTCCCCTCTGAGGCTATACCCCTCCCGTTGGGGGTTATCCCACCAAGCTGCGCACCCACCATCAGCCTCAGCGGACCCTGCTGCAGCGGCGGCCACAGTGACCACATCACAACGGGTGGCGTAGTCGACACAAAAGAACTTTAGTAACATCTGTAGAACTGCCACATCACACTGAGCTTGACGCCCTGGGCACGGGACCGGGTCACAGCCGCTCGGAGACTACAACCCCCCCCCCATCTGATCCGGTGCCGGGTATTCCCCTCAAAAAGGAATATGTCCCAGGGGGCGCGTCATAATTGTCTCTCATAGTTGTCAAAAACCTATTACCTTTCTTGAACTACAGGTTTCTGTTCCCCAATGTATTTCAGGGTAGTTGAAGTTCCCCATAATAATGACTTCTCCTTGAGTCGCTGCTTCATCTATTTGCTTTATGAGGATATTCTCCGCTGCTTTCATTATTTTTGGAGACTTATAACAAACCCCTATCAGTAATTTTTTCCCCTCCCCTTATCTCCACCCACAGGGACTCTACGTTTTCATTAGATTCACATATACTCTCCCGCAAGATGGGTTTTAAGGATGATTTTACATATAAACACCCCCCCTTGGCTTGTTTGTACGGTAATTTCTGAACAGACTATAGCCCTGTAAATTAACTGCCCAGTCATGACACTCGTCCAGCCATGTCTCAGATATCCCCACCATTTCATAATTATTTTCCAACAAAATTAATTCTAATTCCTCCATTTTGTTGGTGAGGCTTCTGGCATTAGTGTACATGCATTTTAAGTATCTCTCTGTACCTCTATTCCTTCTTACTATATTGACTGTTCTAACCCCACCCCCAATTTCTTTATTTGTGCCCAGGTCACTATCTGCACTATCTTCCCCACCTATAAAATGAATACCCTCCCCCCAATCCCTAGTTTAAACACTCCTCCAACCTTCTAGCCATTTTCTCCCCCAGCACAGCTCCACCCTCCCCACTGAGGTGCAGCCTGTCCCTAGCGTAGAATCTGTAACCAACTGAGAAGTCGGCCCAGTTCTCCAGGAACCCAAACTCCTCCTTCCTACACCAGTTCTTGAGCCACTTATTTATCTCCCTAATTTCCCGTTGCCTCTCTGGCGTGGCACATGGTACAGATAGTATTTCAGAGAATACCACCTTGGAGGTCCTTGCTTTAAGCTTGCAGCCTAATTCCCTGAAATCATCTTTAAGGACCTTCCACCTACCTCTAACTTTGTCATTTCTGCCAATGTGCACCATGACCGCTGGGTCCTCACCAGCCCCTCTCAGTAATCTGTCAACCCGATCAGCGATGTGCCGGACTCGAGAGCCAGGTAGGCAGCACACTGTTCGACGATCCCTGTCTTTGTTACAGATTTCCCTATCTGTTCCCCTAATAATTGAGTCCCTCACTACCAGCACCTGCCTGGCCTGCCCTGCTCTCCTATTTTCCCCCTTACTGAAGCTGACACTCCTCCGGCTTTCAGAGGACATGCCTTGCTGCAGCAGTGTTACCCCTGTACCGACACCCCCCCTCATCTGCCAACTTTGCAAACTTATTGGGGTGTGCCAGATCAGGACTAGCCTCCCTGGCACTCTTCCTCCTACCCCCCTTCTAACTGTCACCCAGCTAGCATCCTCACTGTCCTGCAGCTCTCTATTACCACCCTCCCCCACATCTACCCCAGTGAGAGGCAGACTCCTTTCCAGATTGTCAATGGATCTCAGTGTTGCCAGCTGCTCATTTAGATCCAGCACCTGGGCTTCCAAACGCACAACGTGCACACATCTCGCACAGCAGTATGCAACCCCGACCGGCTGTTCAAGGATTGCATACATGTGGCAAGATGTACACTGGATAGCATTGTCAATAATGGAGCTCATTTCCTAATGGGGATTGCACTAGACAGAAATGTTAGGTAAAAAGAAATGTAAAGAATTAATAAAATATAGACAGCAATTCAGTCCAAATTCCTCCCTTCCAAACTCCCTGAATCCAAGTCACTGAAAAACAAGTCACACACTTATTTCCATTTGCACTTACGCTGCGGTCACACTCAGCTCTTTCACACTCGCTAAGGAAGAAGATTTAAAGAGGGTTTTTTTTTCCCCTTTTAGCAGCAATGCACCCTACAGCTCAATGCACTTCCAAAGGACTGGATGCCCAACCAGCTGCCCCTTATAAATCCTTAATTATGACCCCTCACCCTTAATTAACCCCTTGTGAGTATAGCTACACCTCTTTAAGTGCAATGTAGTTAACCCTTAAATATACAGGTAGTAAAATAAGAAACTGTAAAACTGTAGAGAGAAAATAGGTTTTAAAAAGCCCAATAAAACTAAACAGGTAGAAAAGCACTCAGCAGGTCACAGTTAGAGATGAGCGTTGTTCTACTCGAACTGTTCGCCAATCTCAAATTCGAGCTGTTTTGGGCGGTGCTCGAGCCGTTCGGCGAACACGAACAATTTGAGAAAAATTCGGCTGTTTGAGGTTATGTTCGATAACTGTTCGTGCACCAAAATCATAACTGGATTTTTTCTCAGTAATGATGAAAATTAATGTTAATACGCAGTTTGAGTGTACAGCGGGGTGGGGGGAGGGGCAGGGGATGGATCTCTGCAGGAACAATGAAGATCTCCATTTTTTTTTTCTCTTTCCCGCATTTACAGTGGGGAGGTGCAATCTGTCAGGCTATCAGCAGCGCACACACGGAGCGAAGTGCTTTTTTTCACACAAGCAAGGGCATGTGTCATTGGCAGTGTATGTCACATGTCCTTGCCCTATAAGACCAAGCCATTTTCCCCGTCGCCACCATTTTCTCACTGCTGCAGCTGCGTGTTAGACGGCACCGCTGTTGCTGTGTGCGCTATACCTTGTTAATTTCAAGCCAATTTTCGCACAAATCTACAGATAGCTTGGGAGTAGGGAATAGTTGTGATTGCAGTCCTTTTAAGGACTAGGTTACAGCATTTCCTATGACTTTTATCAGGCAGGTCTGTGCTCTTAAATAGATAGGTTGTGGGAGTAAAGACTAATTGTAATTGGAGTCCTTTTCAGGACTAGGTTACATCAGTTCCTATCAGTTTTTGCCAGGCAGGTCTGTGCCAGTGCCGTGCAAGTTTTTTTCACAGCATTTGGCTGAATCTAGCAAAGCTAATCCTTTTTGGCCTATTGCAGAGTGTGTTAGTCAGTGGAGTAGCCTATCTGTGTTGCAAGATATACCACCTGTGTATAGAATACCAATTTTTTTACTGCACCTAGTGAAGTAAAATCTTTTGGGCATAGCATCATTCTATTAGTCCATCTATACTGACCTCCATCAGGTTGCAAATTGAATATAATTTTTTTCTGCATCTAGCTCTGAAAAAATATTGGGCTTCTAGCTGTGTGTGGGACTTGTTGTATTAGTCCATCTATACTGACCTCCATCAGGTTGCAAACTGAATATATTTTTTTCTGCATCTACCTCTGAAAAAATATTGGGCTTCTAGCTGTGTGTGGGACTTGTTCTATTAATCCATCTATACAGACCTCCATCAGGTTGCAAACTGAATATATTTTTTTCTGCATCTCCCTCTGAAAAAATATTGGGCTTCTAGCTGTGTGTGGGACTTGTTGTATTAGTCCATCTATACTGACCTCCATCAGGTTGCAAATTAAAAATAATTTTTATCTGCATCTACAGTACCTCTGAAAAAATATTTGGGCTTCTATCTGTGTGTGGGACTTGTTCTATTAGTCCATCTATACTGACCTCCATCAGGTTGCAAATTGAATATAATTTTTATCTGCATCTAGCTCTGAAAAAATATTTGGCCTTCTAGCAGTGTATGGGACTTTCTCTATTAGTCCATCTATACTGACCTCCATCAGGTTGCAAATTAAAAATAATTTTTATCTGCATCTACCTCTGAAAAAATATTTGGGCTTCTAGCTGTGTGTGGGACTTGTTCTATTAATCCATCTATACAGACCTCCATCAGGTTGCAAACTGAATATATTTTTTTCTGCATCTACCTCTGAAAAAATATTGGGCTTCTAGCTGTGTGTGGGACTTGTTGCATTAGTCCATCTATACTGACCTCCATCAGGTTGCAAACTGAATATATTTTTTTCTGCATCTACCTCTGAAAAAATATTGGGCTTCTAGCTGTGTGTGGGACTTGTTCTATTAATCCATCTATACAGACCTCCATCAGGTTGCAAACTGAATATATTTTTTTCTGCATCTACCTCTGAAAAAATATGTGGCCTTCTAGCAGTGTGTGGGACTTTCTCTATTAGTCCATCTATACTGACCTCCATCAGGTTGCAAACTGAATATAATTTTTTTCTGCATCTAGCTCTGAAAAAATATTTGGCCTTCTAGCAGTGTGTGGGACTTTCTCTATTAGTCCATCTATACTGACCTCCATCAGGTTGCAAATTCAAAATAATTTTTATCTGCATCTACCTCTGAAAAAATATTTGGGCTTCTAGCTGTGTGTGGGACTTGTTCTATTAGTCCATCTATACTGACCTCCATCAGGTTGCAAATTGAATATAATTTTTATCTGCATCTAACTCTGAAAAAATATTTGGCCTTCTAGCAGTGTGTGGGACTTTCTCTATTAGTCCATCTATACTGACCTCCATCAGGTTGCAAATTAAAAATAATTTTTATCTGCATCTACCTCTGAAAAAATATTTGGGCTTCTAGCTGTGTGTGGGACTTGTTCTATTAATCCATCTGTACAGACCTCCATCAGGTTGCAAACTGAATATATTTTTTCTGCATCTACCTCTGAAAAAATATTGGGCTTCTAGCTGTGTGTGGGACTTGTTCTATTAATCCATCTATACAGACCTCCATCAGGTTGCAAACTGAATATATTTTTTTCTGCATCTACCTCTGAAAAAATATTGGGCTTCTAGCTGTGTGTGGGACTTGTTCTATTAATCCATCTATACAGACCTCCATCAGGTTGCAAACTGAATATATTTTTTTCTGCATCTACATCTGAAAAAATATTGGGCTTCTAGCTGTGTGTGGGACTTGTTGTATTAGTCCATCTATACTGACCTCCATCAGCTTGCAAACTGAATATATTTTTTTCTGCATCTACCTCTGAAAAAATATTGGGCTTCTAGCTGTGTGTGGGACTTGTTCTATTAATCCATCTATACAGACCTCCATCAGGTTGCAAACTGAATATATTTTTTTCTGCATCTACATCTGAAAAAATATTGGGCTTCTAGCTGTGTGTGGGACTTGTTGTATTAGTCCATCTATACTGACCTCCATCAGCTTGCAAACTGAATATATTTTTTTCTGCATCTACCTCTGAAAAAATATTGGGCCTTCTAGCAGTGTGTGGGACTTTCTCTATTAGTCCATCTATACTGACCTCCATCAGGTTGCAAATTCAAAATAATTTTTTGTCTGCATCTAGCTCTGAAAAAATATTGGGCTTCTATCTGTGTGTGGGACTTGTTGTATTAGTCCATCTATACTGACCTCCATCAGGTTTCAATTTGAATATAATTTTTATCTGCATCTAGCTCTGAAAAAATATTTGGCCTTCTAGCAGTGTGTGGGACTTTCTCTATTAGTCCATCTATACTGACCTCCATCAGGTTGCAAATTGAATTTAATTTTTATCTGCATCTAGCTCTGAAAAAATATTTGGCCTTCTAGCAGTGTGTGGGACTTTCTCTATTAGTCCATCTATACTGACCTCCATCAGGTTGCAAATTAAAAATAATTTTTATCTGCATCTACCTCTGAAAAAATATTTGGGCTTCTAGCAGTGTGTGGGACTCGTTGTATTAGGCCATCTATTCCAAGCTCCACCAGCTTTGAAATTAATAATAATTTTTAGCTGCATCTAGCCCTGAAAATAATTTTTGCCAATAGTGGTAGCAATAGAAATATGGGGCGCGCGTCTGGCTAACAAAAATATACGCTTCATAACACAAAACACCAGCCTAGCGCACTGCATTAATAAGATGGCATCATCGTCTCTCCCAGTGCTAGGCCTACTACGCAGGCTAGTATTCCTGTGCCTAAAACACAATGTATGGGTCCGCGCTAGCCACTATTCTGAGGGGTATAAAGCTGCTGCTAACGCTTTATAACAATTCAATTGGCAGATTTTCACAGAGCTCTTCCACAACGCCCACCCATCTGGCAACAGTTGCCCACCCTCCCTATGGGATCTAGTGGCGAATAGTTGATGCCATTAATCAGAGCGTCAGTTGCCCCGTCAACGTGGCAAGCATACGGTAAGGCATGGGAAGAGTGGACACGACTAGTAGCAGGCAGACGGGTTGACCAATGTGAACAAGCCAGATCACAAGTCACCATAGAATTTCTCCACCAGCTAATGATGAGGGGCATATCAGAGGCGTCAGCGCAGCGGTGTCTGACCGGAGTAGCATTTCACTTCCAACTACTGAATTGGGGAGATGTGACAAAGATTCATCATCAGACAATCCATAAAAGGGTGGAAAAGGGGTCAGCCAAGTCAGGAATGTAGACGTCCCGTCCCGTGTCACTAAAACTGATTTCTCACATCTTATCCCTAACACCATTAACATGACACTCACAATTTGAAGCAACACTAATGTCTACTGCATTTGTGATCGGCTTCTTCGGGGCGCTATGTATAAGCGAATTAGTCCCTCAATCCAAAATTACCACCAGTGGACGCTTATTACACCAGGAAGTAGTCATAGCCAATAATGCAATACGTGTACGCATACACCAATCGAAAACGGTTCCAGCGGGCAGGGGTACTTGGGTACTTCTACAACCCACAAACGGTACACTGAGTCGGGTAACAATAGTAAAAACATATCTAACCATCAGATCACAAAGTAATTTCTTCGTATCACACATTGATGGAACGCCATTATCAAGATACCTGTTCCAAGCTATATTTAATAAATGCATAACATCGGCAGGGAACCACCCCAAAGATTACGGGACACACTCATTCCGCATAGGTGCGGCCACGGAAGCAGCAAGAGCAGGACTGTCAGAAACGGAAGTTCAGAGGATAGGGAGATGGCGATCCACGTGTTTGGCGAGATACATAAGACCGGACTTGTTATCCTAACGTGGTTTGTTTCTTTTACAGGTGACGCTAAGCCAACAGTGTGAGTGATAGGCCACTCGTATATATATTGGGCACAAAAAAGGGCGAAAGTCCGTCCAGGCGGGAGGAAATTAGAGTTTCATAACACATATTTCAACTGGAGAGGTATTAGAGGCCTGCTATGGCCACAGGTACTAATGGAGGTAATCAAGGTAGGGAGAGAGGCAAGAGGTCCGGTCATCTTAGTTATACAGGCCGGGGGAAACAACCTAGGTCATCACAAGAGCGCATAACTAATGGCAATAATGAAACTAGACACTGAGCGCTTCAGAGAATTTTTCACAAAATTAGCTATAGTATGGTCAGAGATTGTGCCGATAGCGGTATGGCAAGGTGCGCGAGACATCACGGCCATCAAATGGACAAGGCGGGTAATAAATATTCGGATGGCAAAATTTAGAAGAGACAGAGGCGGTGTAGTGATACGACACCGACAACTGGAAGGAGATAAAGCAGGCCTCATACGGCCCGACGGTGTTCACTTAATAGATATTGGACTGGACATATTCCTGTCAGGACTCCAGGACGGAGTGGAACAAGCGTTAAGAGTGATGGGTGGGGGTCAGAGTCCTGCATACGAGTACGCTGGATCCTCCGTGGCCTGGAAATAGAAAGGACATGTTGGAGAGTTACACTTGTTGGCCAACTTGCCGGAGTGGGGACCCAGGGCATGCTGCAACAAGCTGAATTATTTTAGAAATAAAATGCCTTTCTAATGGAATGAGTATAAAGAGTTAATAAAGCTGTGACCGATCCTCACCCATCCAGTTGTAAGAGTTACATTATTGGGTTGTCCATGAAAGGGGGGCGGTAGGGGGGCTGAGCATCTGGGTTTGGTTGGGGGTCCCCACAGTCTGCCTAGGCTAGATTAATTTAAAAATTCTTATTAGATACACAGGCGGTGCAGCTTGCTTCGCAGCTGGGCTACTACGCCCAAAGTATTGCCTAGGCTAGATGCAGTTAAAAATTCTACGCTGACTAGCAGACACTGAAGATTTGGAGCAGACCTCTGAGTAAACAGCTCTTCAGACTCAACCATCTGTGTTACCCCAAGCCATAGTGTATGTAGTTTCTTACAGTTAAAAGGGGGGGGTGCAACCCAACCCACCTGGAATTGACGATGCCAACGTCACGTAAGACACAGCAAGGGGACTCCCAAAATTGTGGCACAGACACCACTTAACCCTAGAACGCATACCTGTGGCCTTGCAGGCCCGCCCAGTTAATTGTTTTCTATTTTCTGCAAGATTGCTTTAGTTAGAATTTTGAAACTCTAGGTATTCTTCATGTATACAGTTGTTTGTCATTTGAGTTTGAGTTATTCCATGTTATTTGCACACGGGCCTAAAGGGCCCCAGGTATGTGAAAGTGTAGATTTTTATGGTCATGCGTTCTAGGGTTAAGTGGCATCAATTGCCCCACTGTTGCTTAAAACGGTTGGTGAGGTGATTTTACCAAATCCCCAAGCTTTTAGTCTCCCAAGGATGACACAGGGGTAGAAATGTCCTTGCGAATCCATGATTTGATCATCTTTATGAACGTGAGTCTGTCTACATTCTCAGTGGACAGCCGCGTGCGCTTATCTGTCAGCACACCACCAGCAGCGCTGAACACACGTTCAGAGAGAACGCTGGCTGCGGGGCATGACAAGATCTCCAAGGCGTGAGTGGCGAGCTTCGGTGATTTTTCAAGATTGGAATACCAAAATGAGCAAGGGTCCAGTGACACAGTCATGGCTTCGATGTTCACTTGGAGATTCTCCTGTACCATCCTCTCTAGGCATTGACTATGTGTCAGACTTCTTGTCTCCTGTGGCCTTGCAAAGGATGGTCTAAAAAAGTGGTGAAACGATTCCACAAAATTGCTGTTACCAGCAGATACTGTGTTACTGTTACTGTTTGAGTGATGAAGACTCGACAGTCCCACCGTTGGCAAGTTAGAACTGTGAGATTCACTACGTGCACCACTGGTGTTTTGTGGAAAAGCACATGTAAGATTCTGCAACAGATACTCCTGCATTCGTCAATACCTTTTTATGGCAGGAATTATTTCGGCAAATATACTTTTGTACCGGGGATCTAAGAGTGTGGCAACCCAGTAGTCGGGATTACTTCGAATTCTGACAATCCGGGGGTCATGTTGCAGGTAGTGCAGCAAGAAGGCACTCATGTGTCTTGCGCATCCAGAAGGACCAAGTCCTTGTTGTGTTGGTAGCGAGGTAAGAATCATGCTTCCTTCCTCTGCCCTCTCCCTCCAACCTCGCACAACAGAAATGTGATCAAGGTCTCCCTCATCTGATGAGTCTTCCATGCCCATTGCCAGTTCGTCCTCCACTTCTTCCTCGGCTCCTGCACCTTCCTCAACAGTTTGGCTGCTACCATGCGCCCTGGTTAATCCCTCTCCCCCACCCTCCCATGCCTGCCGCCTTGGTGCTGCCAACCGTCTGGACCTTGGAGATGTTATCCCTTCCGCATACGACTCCTCCTCTACTTCCTCCACCTCCTCTTGTCCAACCACCTGACTCCGAATTCTGTTTAACATGTGCTCCAGCATGTAAATCACCGTAATAGTCATGCTGATAATGGCATCGTCAGCACTAAACATCTTCGTCGCCATTTCAAGACTGTGCAGAAGGGTGCATAGGTCCCTGATCTGAAACCACTCCTCCAGCGTGATTTGCCCCACCCCTGGATCTCGCTGGCCCAGGCTATACGTCAGAACGTATTGCACCAGGGCTTGTCGGTGCTGCCACAGTCGCTGCAACATGTGCAGAGTTGAATTCCACCGTGTCGGCACATCGCATTTCAGCCGGTGAACTGGCAGGCCCAACGACTTCTGTAGAGATGTAAGTCGTTGAACTGCGGGATGCGAACGGCGGAAGTGAGCACACAGCGACCGTGCACTCTGCAGAAGGCCATCTAGTCCGGGATAGTGGGCTAAAAATTGCTGGACAACCAGGTTCAACACGTGAGCCATACAAGGCACGTGTGTGACATTGCCCCGGCGAAGTGCCACACCCAGGTATGCAGCATTGTCGCACATGGCCTTCCCTGGTTGCAGGTCCAGTGGAGACAACCTTTCATGAAACTGGGTCTCCAGAGCTGACCAAAACTCATCAGCTGTGTGACTCACATTTCCCAGACATTTCAAAGTAAACACTGATGCGTTGAGCCCTGCTGCCAGCATAGTAAGGAGTAGTGTTGAGCCACCCCCGTAGTGTTCGGGTTCGGTTCGGTTCGTCGAACACCGGGATGTTCGAGGAACTGTTCGTCGAACTGTTCGTCGAACACCTTAGAACACCGTCGAACACCGTTAAAACCAATGGCAGGCAAACAAAAACACATAGGAACACATAGAAAACACCTTCAAAGGTGTCCAAAAGCTGACAAACTGCTCAGCAGACGCTTTCTTTAAAAAAGCCGGCCGGCAATTCAGCAGCGGCATACACCGGTACCCGACAATTTAGACATGAAGGAATAGAGCATCACACATAGATTAGATAGATAGAAACATGTCAGTCACATATATATGAAGTACAGTGACAGTGTTGCTTACTGTACTTGTCATTTAGTGTAAAGGATTTATTAAAAAATATAATAGTGTTTTCGTGCACCGTCTCTTTAAAAAAGCCGGCCGGCAATTCAGCAGCGGTACCCGACAATTTATAACAGACAGAATAGAGCTTCACACATAGATTAGATAGATAGAAACATGTCAGTCACATATATATGAAGTACAGTGACAGTGTTGCTTACTGTACTTGTCATTTACTGCAAAGGATTTATTAAAAAAAATAATAGTGTTTTCATGCACCGTCTCTTTAAAAAAGCCGGCCGGCAATTCAGCATCTGTACCCGACAATTTAGAATAGAAGGAATAGAGAATCACACATAGATTAGATAGATAGAAACATGTCAGTCACATATATATGAAGTACAGTGACAGTGTTGCTTACTGTAATTGTCATTTAGTGTAAAGGATTTATCAAAAAAAATAATAGTGTTTTCATGCACCGTCTCTTTAAGAAAGCCGGCCGGCAATTCAGCATCTGTACCCGACAATTTATAACAGACAGAATAGAGCTTCACACATAGATTAGATAGATAGAAACATGTCAGTCACATATATAATAAGTACAGTGATAGTGTTGGTTACTGTACTTGTCATTTAGTATTAAAATAAAGGATTTATTATTAAAAAAAATTGGCGTGGGATTCCCCGTAATTTTAGTCTCTAGCGGAGGTTAAGCAGACGGCTGGGGCAGATGTTTGAAGCCTGGGAAGGGGGTAATACCCACGGAGCTTCCCAGGCTACTAATATCAGCCCCCAGCTGAATACCTAGCCTTTACTAGCTATTAAAATGGAGGACCCCCCCCAAAAAAATGACGTGGGGTCCCCCCTAATTTAATAGCTAGCAAAGGCTAGGCAGACAGCTGGGGGCTGATATTAATAGCCCAGGAAGGGAGCCATGAATATTGGCCCCCTCCCAGGCTAGAAACACCAGCCGTCAGCCGCCCCAGAAATGGCGCATCCATAGGATGCGCCAATTCTGGCACTTAGCCTCGCTCTTCCACGCTGCCCTGGTGCGGTGGCAGGGGGTAATAGGGTTGGGGTTGATGTCAGCTTATAATGCCAGCTGACATCAAGCCCAGGTTAGTAATGGAGAGGCGTCTATAAGACACCCCCATTACTAACCCCATAGTCAAAGTTAAAAAAAAAACACAAACACCCAGAATAAAGTCCTTTAATTGAAATAAAGACACAATTCTTTATTGTTCTAAATTAAACCATACTTACCATCACGCCCATTCCAGCTGAAGCCAACGATCTCCTGTAATAAAAGAAAAATAATAAAGCAACCTCATCCTTACCTTTCCATGGTTCCCAGGACAGCTCCAGCTCTGCTACATCGAGATGACAGGCAGGACCGCAGCAGAACGCTGCCATCCAGCCTGTCATCCCGCGGACACTGAGAAGCGCAGGCATGCTTGCGCTCCTCAGTGTCTGACTGTGACGGCATCCAGATGAGCCGACAATGAACTCGGCTCACCTCATGTACGTCACTGACAGCGTGGGAAAATTCTCCTGCACTCAGCGCTTCAGCGTGAGAATTTTCCCACGCTGTCAGTGACGTGCATGAGGTGCGCCGAGTTCATTGGACATGACCTCGGCTCATCTGGATGCCGTCACAGCCAGACACTGAGTAGCGCAAGCAAGCCTGCGCTTCTCAGTGTCTGCGGGATGACAGGCTGAATGGCAGCGTTCTGCTGCGGTCCAGCCTGTCATCTCGATGTAGCAGAGCTGAAGCTGTCGTGGGAGCCATGGAAAGGTAAGGATGATGTTGCTTTATTATTTTTCTTTTATTGCAGGAGATCGTTGGCTTCAGCTGGAATGGGCGTGATGGTAAGTATGGTTTAATTTAGAACAATAAAGAATTGTGTGTTTATTTCAATTAAAGGACTTTTTTCTGGGTGTTGTGTTTTTTTTAAATACTTTACTAGAAATTCATGGTGGTCATGTCTAATATTGGCGTGACCCCATGAATTTCGGGCTTAGGGCCAGCTGATAATGCCAAGCTGGCCTTAACCCCTTTATTACCCAGTGAGCCACCGCACCAGGGCCCTGGATGAGTTGGGTACAGCGCCAGAAGATGGCGCTTCTATGAACGCGCCATTTTCCGGGGCGGCTGCGGACTGCAATTTGCAGCGGGTGGGGCCCAGAAAGCTTGGGCCTCCCTGCGCTGCAGATTCCAGCCCCCAGCTGCCTAGTTGTACCTGGCTGGACACAAAAATAGGGCGTAGCTCCACGCATTTTTTTTTTAGATTCATGAAATTCATGGAATAATTAAGAAAAAAAGGGCTTCCCTATATTGTTGTGTCCGGCTAGGTACAAATAGGCAGCTGGTGGTTGGGAGCAGCCCGTTCCTGCCTGCTGTACCTGACTGGACACAAATATAGGGCGAAGCCCCACATCAATTTTTTTTTCATTATTTCATGAATTTCCTGAAATAATTAAAAAAAAATTGACGTGGGGCTTCGCCCTATATTTGTGTCCAGTCAGGTACAGCAGGCAGGAACGGGCTGCCCCCAACCACCAGCTGCCTATTTGTACCTGGCCAGACACAACAATATAGGGAAGCCCTTTTTTAAAAAAATTATTTCATGAAATAATTTAAAAAAAATTGGCGTGGGGCTTCGCACTATATTTGTGTCCAGCCAGGTACAGCAGGCAGGGACGGGCTGCCCCCAACCACCAGCTGCCTATTTGTACCTGGTTGGACACAACAATATAGGGAAGCCCTTTTTTTCTTAATTATTCCATGAATTTCATGAAATAATTTAAAAAAAAAATGCGTGGGGCTTCGCCCTATTTTTGTGCCCAGCCAGGTACAACTAGGCAGCTGGGAGCTGGAATCCGCAGCGCAGGGAGGCCCAAGCTTTCTGGGCCCCACCCGCTGCAAATTGCAGTCCGCAGCCGCCCCAGAAAATGGCGCGTTCATAGAAGCGCCATCTTCTGGCGCTGTACCCAACTCATCCAGGGCCCTGGTGCGGTGGCTCACTGGGTAATAAAGGGGTTAAGGCCAGCTTGGCATTATCAGCTGGCCCTAAGTCCGAAATTGATGGGGTCACGCCAATATTAGACATGACCACCATGAATTTCTAGTAAAGTATTTAAAAAAACACAAACACCCAGAAAAAAGTTGTTTAATTGAAATAAACACACAATTCTTTATTGTTCTAAATTAAACCATACTTACCGTCACGCCCATTCCAGCTGAAGCCAACGATCTCCTGCAATAAAAGAAAAATAATAAACCAACCTCATCCTTACCTTTCCATGGCTCCCACGACGGCTCCAGCTCTGCTACATCGAGATGACAGGCTGGACCGCAGCAGAAAGCTGCCATCCAGCCTGTCATCCCGCGGACACTGAGAAGCGCAGGCTTGCTTGCGCTCTGCAGTGTCTGGCTGTGACGGCATAAAGATGAGACAAGTTCATGTCCAATGAACTCGGCTCACCTCATGCACGTCACTGACAGCGTTGGAGAATTCTCCTGCACTCAGCACTTCAGCGTGAGAATTCTCCCACGCTGTCAGTGACGTACATGAGGTCAGCTGAGTTCATTGGACATGAATGAGCTCACCTCATGCACGTCACTGACAGCGTGGGAAAATTCTCACGCTGAAGCGCTGAGTGCAGGAGAATTTTCCCACGCTGTCAGTGACGTGCATGAGGTGAGCTCATTCATGTCCAATGATGTCAGCTCACCTCATGCACGTCACTGACAGCGTGGGAAAATTCTCCTGCACTCAGCGCTACAGCGTGAGAATTCTCCCACGCTGTCAGTGACGTGCATGAGGTGAGCTCATTCATGTCCAATGAACTCAGCTGACCTCATGTACGTCACTGACAGCGTGGGAGAATTCTCACGCTGAAGTGCTGAGTGCAGGAGAATTCTCCCACGCTGTCAGTGACGTGCATGAGGTGCGCCGAGTTCATTGGACATGACCTCGGCTCATCTGGATGCCGTCACAGCCAGACACTGCAGAGCGCAAGAATGCCTGCGCTTCTCAGTGTCTGCGGGATGACAGGCTGGATGGCGGCGTTCTGCTGCGGTCCAGCCTGTTATCTCGATGTAGCAGAGCTGAAGCTGTCGTGGGAACCATGGAAAGGTAAGGATGAGGTTGCTTTATTATTTTTCTTTTATTGCAGGAGATCGTTGGCTTCAGCTGGAATGGGCGTGACGGTAAGTATGGTTTAATTTAGAACAATAAAGGAATGTGTCTTTATTTCAATTAAAGGACTTTATTCTGGGTGTTTGTGTTTTCTTTTAACTTTGACTATGGGGTTAGTAATGGGGGTGTCTTATAGACGCCTCTCCATTACTAACCTGGGCTTGATGTCAGCTGGCATTATAAGCTGACATCAACCCCAACCCTATTACCCCACTGCCACCGCTACAGGGCAGTGGGAAGAGCGAGGCTAAGTGCCAGAATTGGCGCATTCTAAGGATGCGCCATTTCTGGGGCGGCTGACGGCTGGTGTTTCTAGCCTGGGAGGGGGCCAATATTCATGGCTCCCTTCCTGGGCTATTAATATCAGCCCCCAGCTGTCTGCCTAGCCTTTGCTAGCTATTAAAATAGGGGGGACCCCACGTCATTTTTTTGGGGGGTCCCCCATTTTAATAGCTAGTAAAGGCTAGGTATTCCGCTGGGGGCTGATATTAGTAGCCTGGGAAGCTCCGTGGGTATTACCCCCTTCCCAGGCTTCAAACATCTGCCCCAGCAGTCTGCTTAACCTCCGCTAGAGACTAAAATTAAGGGGAACCCCACGCCAATTGTTTTTTAAATAAATCCTTTATTTTAACACTAAATGACAAGTACAGTAATCAACACTGTCACTGTACTTCATATATATGTGACTGACATGTTTCTATCTATCTAATCTATGTGTGATTCTCTATTCCTTCTATTCTAAATTGTCGGGTACAGATGCTGAATTGCCGGCCGGCTTTTTTAAAGAGACAGTGCATGAAAACACTAATATTTTTTTAAATAAATCCTTTATACTAAATGACAAGTACAGTAAGCAACACTGTCACTGTACTTCATATATATGTGACTGACATGTTTCTATCTATCTAATCTATGTGTGATGCTCTATCTTTCTGTTATAAATTGTCGGGTACAGATGCTGAATTGCCGGCCGGCTTTTTTAAAGAGACGGTGCCTGAAAACACTATTATTTTTTTTAATAAATCCTTTACACTAAATGACAAGTACAGTAATCAACACTGTCACTGTACTTCATATATATGTGACTGACATGTTTCTATCTATCTAATCTATGTGTGAAGCTCTATTCTGTCTGTTATAAATTGTCGGGTACCGCTGCTGAATTGCCGGCCGGCTTTTTTAAAGAGACGGTGCATGAAAACACTATTATTTTTTTTGATAAATCCTTTACACTAAATGACAAGTACAGTAAGCAACACTGTCACTGTACTTCATATATATGTGACTGACATGTTTCTATCTATCTAATCTATGTGTGAAGCTCTATTCTTTCTGTTCTAAATTGTCGGGTACCGGTGTATGCCGCTGATGAATTGCCGGCTTTTCATGTTTCACTGTGAGCACTGTTCCCATCGATTTGGGCAATCACTGTAATGCCACAACCACCATGGCTGTGGCATTACAGTGAGTGGCAGACAATCCCTGCATGATTTATGCTCTAAATAGCGCCAGACATGCAGGACACGCTTTTGGTGCACGAACAGTTATCGAACATAACCTCGAACAGCCGAATTTTTTGCAAATCGTTCGGGTTCGTCGAACAACTCGAACACCGCCCAAAACAGCTCGAATTTGAGATTGGCGAACAGTTCTAGTCGAACACCGCTCATCTCTAGTAAGGAGGTGTGCAGGATCCCTTCTGCGCAGTTAGAAAGCAGGTGGCATTACCAGACAGGCTTTGGGTGCAGGTGGAGGACCGAGAGAAGGTTGAGGAGGCAGAAGCAGTGGAGGAAGTTCGAGATAAAGAGGATTAACACACAACTCGTGGGGACGGTAAGACTTGGACAGCAGCCCCTTGTCCTGCTGTCACCATAGTTACCCAGTGCCCAGTCAGCGACATGTAACACCCCTGTCCATGCCTTCTCGTCCAAGTGTCTGTGGTGAAGTGCACCCTGTCACACACAGAGTTTCTCAAAGAAGCGGTGATGTTGTGTGTGACATGCTAGTGGAGCGCAGGCACACCTTTCTTTGAGAAGTAGTGCCGACTGGGCATCTGGTACTGGGGCACTGTGACGGACATAAGGTCTTGAAAATCCTCTGTGTCCTCCAGGTGGAAAGGCAGCATTTCTGTAGCCAACAGCTTGCAGATGGTGAAATTCAACCTCTTAGCTTTCTCATGGCTAGGAGGAAATGGTCTTTTACTTTTCCACATCTGAGGGACCGAGGGCTGGCTGTTGTGCTTAGACGGTGTTGAGTAGGGTGTCCCCGGCAACTGCCGGTCTGTGAGGAAGATGCAGGCGGACATGTTAGGTTGCCTTGATCCAAAGGTGGTGCTCTCGATGTCGGAGAGCGCTCAACACTAGCAGGTGTTTCCACTTCCCAATGAACTGACAACCTGCCAATCACACTGGCTGTTGCGGGTAAAGAGGTGGCAGGTCTGCGTCCAAAAACATGTGTGACTGCTGTCCCCCCAGTCACAGAGGATGAAGAGGCTGCGGATGCACAAGATGGGGCAGACGGTGGTTGGCCCAGCCGGCTAGGCCGCATTGTAGCACAGTGAGCTTCCCACTGCAACTTATGCTTCATATCCATGTGACGGTACATGCATGAAGTACTCAAACTATGTATTTTTTGGCCTCTACTTAGTTTTTGCTGACAAATATTACAGATAACACGAGTTGGGTCATCCTTATCGATCTGAATAAATGCCCAGGCTATGCAAGGCTTAGAGCCCATGTGACCTGAAGAGCCACTACGACTTGTGGTCAGAGGCAGAGTTGTGGTTGAGGATGCAGTTGTTGACGTGCTTCCAGTACTCCGTCTCTGTTCAGGAAGGCGCAACCTAACCTCGTCGTCAATAGCATCTGTGATGCCCCGCTGCGCTTGGTATCACAGATCCTACAAGAGTGCATTGATGGAATCCTCCACAAGAGGCCCCCATAAACATTCACACATCTCCACCTTCCACCTCAGACCAGCAGAGGGAGCCCGTTAGGGATATAAATAGGGAAGGTGGAGCTAGGCAGTTCAGTTCCTCTGAAGAGTTCCTGCAGTAGAGAAGCCTAAGAGAGGTCAGTCTGCAGTGGAGCTCAGTCTAGTCTAGAGAACGCAGTTAATAGTTCAGCAGTGGAACACGAGGCTCCTGCTTGCTAGATTCAGGGAGCCCAGATAGAGCTTAAGGTGTGCCGGTGCCGTAAGATCAGTGAAGCGCGGCAAGCTGCCGTTAGTGTGTATAGCCTAGTGAGGGCCCGAGTAGGCCGAAGGCGAGTGGCGAGTTAGTACATAAGGGGCAGAGGAGCTTAACCAGCTCACCCCGAAGCATTTACCGGACACAGGATCCGAGCTTACCGGTATCTCTATGACCCAGTAAGGCATAACCGGAATCCCTGGAGAACTACAAGTCCCAGGATCGCTAAGGTGCTGATATGTAACAGAGCCAGGAGATGCTTAGGCCCCGCATACTGGGAGCGTGAACTCCAAGAGAAGGCCCTACCACAAAGTCAGCCAGCGCAGGACAGAGACAAAGTTAGGCCTAGCTCCAGGCAGGTCAGAAACTTACTACGCAGAGGCAAGAAACAGGAGGCCCTACACCCGCTCATTGGGGAGGATCCTGATATGCACCCTTCACCCTACAGTGCTCCGGGATGTGCCTGAATTTCCACCAGTAAAAGGTACTGAAGTGACTACCGTGTCCGTTCCCGTTCTTGCTCTGACCCAGCTGGGTCTCGCCTGTCCTGCATTCCCCCTGCATACGCTGCCCTGAGACCTAGCTCCACCTGTGGGGAGCTATACCATCGAGCTGCCTTATCACCGGCCTCAGTGGACTGCTGCAGCCCTGGTGCTTGTCACCAGATACCACAGGTGGCGTCATGAACTCTTATAAAATTAACAATTATCCACCCTTTTAAAGAGAGACCCCAGGGTACGGGCCAGGGAGCCGACCACCGCGACATCCCCAAGGCCAGGCAAATGCCCGGGTACCGAGTCATCCCCATCCCCAGGGCTAGTCACATCCTCCTTCACCTCCTCTGCTGACCTCATCGACTGTCTGACTGGGTTGACAGTAAGTGGGATCTCCAACCTCGTCATCATCACCCTGTGTGTTATCACACCTGTCGCCCTCAGAGCCAACCTCTTCCTGCCCTGACCGAAAAGTCAAGTTGTCGCTCCAATCAGGTATTTGAGTCTCATCATCGTCTTCATCATTGTCTCCACCAACAGGAGTTACAGTTTGGGAACAAGGGTCTACATTATGCTCAGAACCTTCTTCATCTGGTCCTGGATCCAACTTATAAAGATTCTGGGCATCGGATCAGATCATTTCCTCATCTGGATTAACAGAAGCTCTGGAGCAGACCTCCATTTCCCAGGCTATAGTATGAGTAAACAGCTGGGCAGACTCAGCCATCTGTGTTACCCCATACTCAGAAGGGCAGCTGGAGACTTGGGAGCTGTGAGGAAGCAAGTGCGATTGGGGTGACACCTCTGAGGACTGGAGTATTTGTGATGTTGAAATTGAGGTGATGGAGAGCCCACTTGAAGGAGCACTTGATATCCATTGAAGCACCTGCTGTTTTTGTGCCTCATCTAGAATTTGTAGCGATGGGCGTGTCCGTAAGAATGGGATCGCATCACATTGTCCACGAAAAGAAGTCGACATCTTAGTTTGGCTGGAAGATGGTCTTTCTTCTGCAGATGTTACTCCCCCACCACCGTGGGGGGCCTCGACCCACCGGCGGACAGGCACCAGTATTGGGATAGGGGGGCTGGCCGTCAGGGTCCACCGCGGCTCTGGCACAAACCCGGCGACACAGAGGTGGCACAGGCAGGAACGGACTGGCCGTGTCGGCTTCTCACTTTTTGGATTTTAGAAGGGCATGACATGCCTATATCTGTGTCTCCCCCTCCTTTTACTCCTCCACCTCTTTTCTTTTCGCATGACTATATGTACTTGTCACTTTTCCATGTGTTAGTTGTGTCTTCTGAGCAGTTTGTCAGCTTTTGGACACCTTTGAAGGTGTTTTCTATGTGTTTCTATGTGTTTTTGTTTGCCTGCCATTGGTTTTAATGGTGTTCGAAGGTGTTCGACGAACAGTTCGACGAACAGTTCGGCGAACACACGGGTGTTCGACGAACCGAACCGAACTCGAACACTACGGGGGTGGCTCAACACTAGTCACAATTCAACAACTCACAGCAATTCACACAGGTATTTTCTGCAGGATTCCCAAAGACCTCTTCACTGAACAACAAGTCACACACTTACTTCTGCTTGCACTTCCAAAGGCAAATGTTCACATGATCCTACATCAACTGGCATTTTAAGAACAGGAACTTTGTATAGTCTGTAATGGAGGCAGTACAAACAAGTTTTACAATGGAGGAGATAAGAGTGGCTCTGTTATACTTATACACTCAATGTTGAAATTAAAAAACAGTTCCTGGGACCCTTTGAAGAAATGACTGGTTACACGACCAAATCAATGTAATGCTGATCTGTTAGCGTATATGGAATGAAGACTAGACGGGTCCAACTACCATACCTTATGACACCGCACACCATAATCCTGGGAGTAGGACCGGTGTAATGTTCCCTTGTGAAGGATTCTTTATGATGTTGCCCACAAGGTCTAAAGACCAATCTCTGGCTATCATTGTGTCTAAGACAACATTGAAATTGAGGTTGTCTATCCTCTTCAACAATGAGTCTCGATTTTGTCTTGGACATAATGGTAGCCAGAAATTCATGAACTCAACACATTTGCTAAAAAATGTATAACATAATGATATTATTGTAATTTTCCTCAGGTCACTGCCTCAGTAGGCATGATAAGTGATAACCACTTTTGATGATCCAGAAATATGCTTTGACATGTTGCAATTTCCCTTCCCCCATTCCCCTAACAGAGTATGGTACCTGCTTAATGCACTTGGTATAAACAGGACTGGTACAGATCATTATAAATTAGTAGTCCTTTACGATGCAAATAAAATCCAAGATAACATAACGATACTTTTTATTTATTCCCTCTCCATGTAACTTTGGAATGTTTACTGGAACCATTCATGTTAATATCAATTGTAGATGTAATTGCTCTTCAAATTAGTTTCTTTGAAATTGGAAATTGTGGCAGTTTTGTTTTCTGAATGCCAAGTTCTTAATCTTGGCATTTAAACCAGTATTAATGTCTGTAAACACTTTAAATGTACTTGAAAAATATGTTTTGTGTTGTTCAATTACAATATAACAGCTTTGTGTTTGACAAATATAGACTGTTTGTTAAGTATAACAATTTCACATCTGCATATTTAGCCCCTGAGTGTAGACCACTTACAATTATGACTGATATCTACATTGGGTATTAAGGTAGATATGATCTTTTGCTACATGTGCTTCATTATAAATTTGGTCTCATTTCTTTAAAGATAGAAATCTTTATTCAGCAAAGCAATTAAATGTTTTATTCACTATGGCAATTTAACCTTCCAACATTGCTTTGCTAAATTGAAAGTGTTCTCCAATTAAGGCATGCTAAAAATATATAGCTCATTAAATGAAGCGTACTGAAATAGGTTACAAAATCTATTCATACTTTACAAGTATAAAATGTGTATGTGTGAAACAGATATTGTTGTATAGCACCTATGGGTTTGTAAGAAATGCATCCACCTTGTTGCATGGCTTTTAAGATTCCCATATGCATTAGACAGCAGACAGAAAAACGCTCATTCAGCCAACAGCTACATCTCGATTTCACTATACACAAGAATGCTTAGCTCATTTGGGCGCTCCTGTATTCTATGAGAGAGCCGCTATTAGTCTCCTGTAGAAGAGGTTTATTTCTCCGCTGAATAAAAGGATTGGCTATTGAAATACCAAAGGCCAGATCCTTCTCTTCCTCGACCTCCTCAATCAGGGGAAAGTCAGGAGGTCCCATACACACTGGATTATCGGCCAATCCCACTGATTTTGGCACGTTAGGATACATGTAGGCAGTATCCTTGGAGAATGTCTGTCACCATATTTCACAATACAAATGGGATACATTGTTAAATTATTAATTAGCTCTTAGATCTGATGCTACTATTGGACATACTTCCAAAATCCAAGACACTATGGCCTCTATTGGCAGATGATCTTATGCAATCACATGATAATGTGCATTAAGAACCTAAATGTACAGTGGGGAAAATAAGTATTTGATACACTGCCGATTTTGCAAGTTTTCTCACCTACAAAGAATGGAGAGGTCTGTAATTTTTATCGTAGGTATACTTCAACTGTGAGAGACAGAATCTTCAAAAAAAATCAAAAAATCACAATGAATGATTTTTGCACAATTAATTAGCATTTTATTGCATGAAACAAGTATTTGATGTAACAGAAAAATAGAACTTAATATTTGGTACAGAAAACTTTGCTTGCAATTACAGAGGTCAGACATTTCCTGTAGTTCTTGAACAAGTTTCCATACACTGCAGCAGGGATTTTGGCCCACTCCTTCATACAGATCTTCTCCAGATCTTCCAGGTTTCAGGGCTGTCGCTGGGCAACATTGAGTTTTAGATCCCTCCAAAGATTTTCTATTGGGTTCAGGTCTGGAGACTGGCTAGGTCACTTCCAAGACCTTGAAATGCTTCTTACGGAGCCACTCCTTAGTTGCCCTGGCTGTGTGTTTCGGGTCATTGTCATGCTGGAAAAACCCAGCCACGACCCATCTTCAATGCTCTTACTGAGGGAAGGAGGTTGTTGGCAAAATCTCACGATACATGACCTCATCCATCCTCCCTTCAATACGGTTAGAAACATAGCAAAAAGGCAATGGTAGTTACCAGCCAAAGTCTCAAGGAAAATGTAAAAATAGGATGCTGCAAACACCCTTATTAGAAGGAGGTAACAAAAGTGCAGAATACTGATGAACAACCACTCTCAACCTCCTAATCCATGGAGAGAGTGATTGCCTAGCATTAGAACTGTACACAAATGAAGCTTGCAATAGGGCGCAAGTAACACACATGTAGCACAGTGCCTAGCCAGCAACCTATTGCACGCCCCTACTATTCGATTAGGCCGGCTGCCTAGCACCCTATCAGTGTATCACAGAGGTGCAGGCCCCTAATTTACAAGGTCACCATTGATGGGCCTGGCTGCACCCTGTAAAGATAAAAAATGTGCAAAAATATGGATAATAATAGGAGGTATTGGTTAATATTTTGGCCAAAATGCGCAAGCTTACAATCCACGTCATTATATATATATTTTTGCATATTTCTACAGAGTGCAGCCAGGTTCATCAATGGTGACCATGTAAATTAGGGGCTTGCACCTCTGTGATGCACTGACAGGGTACCGGGTAGCCCACCTAATCGAATAGTAGGGGCGTCTAATAGGCTGCTGTGCTACATGTGTGTGACTTGCGCCCTATTGCAAGGTTCATCGGTGTGCAGTTCTAATGCTAATCAATTACCTCCTCCTTCTAATAAGGGGTTCTGCATCATCATGTTTTTTGCATTTTCCTTGAGACCTTGGATGGTAACTACCATTGCCTTTTTGCTATGTTTCTAATTGCATTATTTTTGGGAATTTTTTAAGTTCCTTTTATTGATTTGGCTATGCTATTTATTTTACTTCAATATGGTGCAGTTGTCCGGTACCCTTTGCAGAAAGGCACGCCCAAAGTATGATGTTTCCCCCACCATGCTTCACGGTTGAGATGGTGTTCTTGGAGTTGTACTCATCCTTTTTCTTCCAAACACGGTGAGTGGAGTTGATACCAAAAATTCATGCTAATGTCCCATTCCCTGATGACGCTGAACATGCGGTGAAACATGTTGGGGGGACTTTGCTATAAGTACTTATTTTCCTCTTTTGCTATATAGATGGTGGCACCCCGGTGTGTCATCAAATGAATACATATACAGTACAGACCAAAAGTTTGGACACATCTTCTCATTTAAAGATTTTTCTGTATTTTCATGACTATGAAATTGTACATTCACTCTGAAGGCATCAAAACTATGAATTAACACATGTGGAATTATATACTTAACAAAAAAAGTGTGAAACAACTGAAAATATGTCTTAAATTCTAGGTTCTTCAAAGTAGCCACCTTTTGCTTTGATGACTGCTTTGCACACTCTTGGCATTCTCTTGATGAGCTTCAAGAGGTAGTCACCGGAAATGGTCTTCCAACAATCTTTAAGGAGTTCCCAGAGATGCTTAGCACTTGCTGGCCCTTTTGCCTTCACTCTGCGGTCCAGCTCACCCCAAATCATCTTGATTGGGTTCAGGTCTGGTGACTGTGGAGGCCAGGTCATCTGGCATAGCACCTCTCCTTCTTGGTCAAATAGCCCTTACACAGCCTGGAGGTGTGTTTGGGGTCATTGTCCTGTTGAAAAATAAATGATGGTCCAACTAAACACAAACTGGATGGAATAGCATGCCGCTGCAAGATGCTATGGTAGCCATGCTGGTTCAGTATGCCTTCAATTTTGAATAAATCCCCAACAGTGTCACCAGCAAAGCACCACCACAACATCACACCTCCTCCTCCATGCTTCACGGTGGGAACCAGGCATGTAGAGTCCATCCGTTCACCTTTTCTGCATCGCACAAAGACACGGTGGTTGGAACCAAAGATCTCAAATTTGGACTCATCAGACCAAAGTACAGATTTCCACTGGTCTAATGTCCATTCCTTGTGTTCTTTAGCCCAAACAAGTCTCTTCTGCTTGTTGCCTGTCCTTAGCAGTGGTTTCCTAGCAGTTATTTTCCCATGAAGGCCTGCTACACAAAGTCTCCTCTTAACAGTTGTTGTAGAGATGTGTCTGCTGCTAGAACTCTGTGTGGCATTGACCTGGTCTCTAATCTGAGCTGCTGTTAACCTGCGATTTCTGAGGCTGGTGACTCGGATAAACTTACCCTCAGAAGCAGAGGTGACTCTTGATCTTCCTTTTCTGGGGCAGTACTCATGTGAGCCAGTTTCTTTGTAGCGCTTGATGGTTTTTGCAACTGCACTTGGGGACACTTTCAAAGTTTGCCCAATTTTTCAGACTGACTGACCTTCATTTCTTTAAGTATTTATGGCCACTCTTTTTTCTTTATTTAGCTACTTTTTTCTTGCCAAAATACAAATTCTAACAGTCTATTCAGTAGGACTATCAGCTGTGTATCCACCAGACTTCTGCACAACACAACTGATGGTCCCAACCCCATTTATAAGGCAAGAAATCCCACTTATTAAACCTGACAGGGCACACCTGTGAAGTGAAAACCATTTCCGGTGACTACCTCTTGAAGCTCATCAAGAGAATGCCAAGAGTGTGCAAAGCAGTCATCACCAGCCTCAGAAATCGCAGGTTAACAGCAGCTCAGATTAGAGACCAGGTCAATACCACACAGACTTCTAGCAGCAGACACATTTCTTCAACAACTGTTTAGAGGAGACTTTGTGCAGCAGGCCTTCATGGTAAAATAGCTGCTAGGAAACCACTGCTAAGGACAGGCAACAAGCAGAAGAGACTTGATTGGGCTAAAGAAGACAAGGAATGGACATTAGACCAGTGTAAATCTGTGCTTTGGTCTGATGAGTCCAAATTTAAGATCTTTGGTTCCAACCACCGTGTCGTTGTGCGACGCAGAAAAGGTGAACGGATGGACTCTACATGCCATGTTCCCACCGTGAAGCATGGAGGAGGAGGTGTGATGGTGTGGGGGTGCTTTGCTGGTGACACTGTTGGGGATTTATTCAAAATTGAAGGCATACTGAACCAGCATGGCTGCCACAGCATCTTGCAGCGGCATGCTATTCCATCCGGTTTGCGTTTAGTTGGACCATAATTTATTTTTCAACAGGACAATGACCCCAAACACACCTCCAGGCTGTGTAAGGGCTATTTGACCAAGGAGAGTGATGGGGTGCTACGCCAGATGACCTGGCCTCCACAGTCACCAGACCTGAACCCAAATGGTTTGGGGTGAGCTGGACCGCAGAGTGAAGGCAAAAGGGCCAACAAGTGCTAAACATCTCTGGGAACTCCTTCAAGATTGTTGGAAGACCATTTCCGGTGACTACCTCTTGAAGCTCATCAAGAGAATGCCAAGAGTGTGTAAAGCAGTCATCAAAGCAAAAGGTGGCTACTTTGAAGAACCTAGAATATAAGACATATTTTCAGTTGTTTCACACTTTTTTGTTAAGAATATAATTCCACATGTGTTAATTCATAGTTTTGATGCCTTCAGTGTGAATATACAATTTTCATAGTCATGAAAATTCAGAAAAGCCTTTAAATGAGAAGGTGTGTCCAAACTTTTGGTCTGTACTGTAAGAGATAACCAGTAAAATAACTATTTAAGGCAAATTAGGGACAAGATTTTTATACCGATATGCATTTTAATATTAAATACTAATAAAAGCTAAGTTTTATGGCTTGATAGAGATGGATTTCTATGGTGTTCTCCCTACTTTGTCAATGATTAATATATTCCTCCCAAGCCATTTTTGTCCTTTAGTTTGGTATCTTGATACCAAAAAGTTCTATTTTGGTCTCATCTGACCACATGACCTTCTCCCATGCCTCCTCAGGATCATCTAGATGGTCATTGGTGAACTTCAAACGGGCCTGGACATGTGCTGACGTGAGCAGGGGGACCTTATGTGCCCTGCAGGATTTTAATCCATGACGGCGTAGTGTGTTACTAACAGTAATGTTTGGACTGTGGTCCCAGCTCTCTTCAGGTCATTGACCAGGTCTTCCCATGTAGTTCTGGGCTGACTCCTGACCTTTATCAGAATCAACCTTAACCCATGAGGTGAGATTATGCATTTGAGCCCCAGATGGAGGAAGATTGAGAGTCATCTTGTGTTTCTTCCATTCTCTAATAATTGTGCCAACAGTTGTTGCCTTCTCACCAAGCTGCTTGCTTATTGTCCTGTAGCCCATCCCAGCTCTTTTGGTCTTGGCCATGGTGGAGAGGTTGGAGTGTGATTGGTTGAGTGTGTGGACAGGTGTCTTTTATACAGGTAACAGGTTCAAACAGATGCAATTAATACAGGTAGAGTGCAGAGTAGGAGAACTTCTTATAGAAAAACTAACAGGTTTGTGAGAACCAGAATTCTTGCTGGTTGGTAGGTGATCAAATACTTATTTCATGCAATAAAATGCAATTTATTATTTAAAAATCATACAATGTGATTTTCTGGATTTTTTTTTAGATTCTGTCTCTCACAGTTGTAGTGTACCTAAGATAAAAATTACAGACCTCTCCATTCTTTGTAGGTGGGAAACCTTGCAAAATCGGCAGTGTATCAAATGTTATTTTCCTCACTGCATATGTATGGGGAATAGAGCAGTAAAACTATAAAAATAATTTTGAATATTCAATGTCTAAATGTATTTCTGTGCTTGTAGCATTCTGTGTTTATTTGCTTTCGTATTTCAGCCATAGCAGCCCGGATCCTGCACATTTACTTCATTTGTTTGGACGAACTGGCCTACTCTGCTTTCTTTAGAATTTCTTTATAACACTTTTTGAAAGTTTGAGTGCTGGAAGAGAACAAATGCACTAATGACTCCACGTATATCCATGAGCTGGACTCAATCTCCGTGACCTATCCTACAAGCTCCTCGGTGTCTCACCTCCCTGCTGAAATCTCATATTGCTTTGTACGCGCTGCCGTTGTCAATTTGGCTTAGTGGTAGGAGATTAAGTTCAGCTCATGTATACACTTTGACTCTGTAGCGCTGCTGCTGGCACCCCTGCATGGTGTCCCCTTCACACTCCATGCAGGGACGCCAGCTTACCCACCACCCCGGCCCTTGGTGCGGTTTCCGGTGTGTTCCTGCCTTCTTCCTCCTCTGTGCACACCGCACTGTGTCCCGGCAGCGTGCCTAAGGCACCCGCGCTTCTCTGTTCTTAAAGGGGCATCGTGCACACATGGTAAATGCTCCCAGAAACAGCTGGGAGGCATTTAGTTTAATGTGTGCACCTGCAAGGTGTCTCCCAGTCAATAGCTATGTGCCAATAAACACGCTTTGTTTCCTATCACTGAGCCAGTTCTTGACCCACTTACATATATTTTCCCCTATCCCCATTGTTCTCATTTTATGTATCAACCTTTTGTGTGGAACCGTATCAAAAGCTTTTGAAAAGTCCATATACACAACATCCACTGCATTTCCTTTGTCCAGTCCGGAACATACCTCTTCATAAAAGCTGACCAGATTAATTTGACAGGAACGGTCCCTCGTAAACCCATGTTGATATTGGGTCATGAGGTTATTCTTCTTCAAATACTCTATTATAGCATCTCTTAGGAAACCCTCCAGGATTTTACCTACAGTAGAGGTTAAGCTTACTGGCCTATAATTTCCAAGTTCAGTTTTTGTCCCCTTTTTGAATATTGGCACCACATTTGCTATACGCCAGTCCTGTGGTACAGTCCCTGTTATTATGGAATCTTTAAAGATTAAAAATAATGGTCTATCTATGACTTTACTTAATTCCTGCAGTAATCGCGGGTGTATCCCATCCAGGCCTGGGGATTTGTTAACTTTAGTGATTTTTAAACACTGCCATGCTTCCTGCTGGGTTAAGCAAGTGACATTTAATGGAGAATTTTTGTTATCACTAATCATGTTTTCTGTCATGCGATTTTCTTGTGTAAATACTGTTGAAAAAAAATCATTTAGCATATTGGCTTTTTCCTCATCCTCATCCACCATTTCACCCAGACTATTTTTAAGGGGGCCAACACTATCATTTTTTAGTTTTTTACTATTTATGTAATTAAAGAATATTTTGGGATTATTTTTACTTTGTCTGGCAATGAGTCTCTCTGTCTCAATCTTTGCTGCCTTGATTTGGTTTTTACAGAATTTATTTAATTTTCTATATTTATTTAATGCCTCATCACTACCTACTTGCTTTAGTTCTCTAAATGCTTTCTTTTTGCCACTTATTGCGCACCTTACAGCTCTATTTATCCATAGTGGTTTCCTCCTATTTCTAGCATGTTTATTCCCATGTTTATTCCCATAGGGTATATATTGAGCACAGGTCCTATTCAGGATGCTAATAAATGTCTCCCATTTGCTTTGTGTAGTTTTATGTCTCATGATATCGTCCCAGTTTATTGCACTAAGATCATCTCTCAACCGTTGGAAATTTGCCTTTCTGAAGTTTAGTGTCCTTGTAACCCCTCTTCTACACTTCTTATTAAAGGATACATAAAAACTTATTATTTTGTGATCACTATTACCCAAGTGACCACCAACTTGTATATTTGATATGCGGTCTGGCCTGTTGGTTAATATTAGGTCTAGAAGTATTTCAGAGAATACCACCTTGGAAGTCCTTGCTTTAAGCTTGCAACCTATTTCCCTGCAATCATCTTTAAGGACCTTCCACCTACCTCTAACTTTGTCATTTGTGCCAATGTGCACCATGACCGCTGGGTTCTCACCAGCCCCTCCCAGTAATCTGTCATCCCGATCAGCGATGTGCCAAACTCGAGCGTCCCTAGCCTGTTAGTTTTCCTGTTTCCCGTATCCTGAGTCCCTTAGTCCAGTCTAGTTTCCCGTGTTCCTGAAACTGCATCCACAGTACCTGTCTGCCACCCTGGGGGCCGAATACATAGGTCTGAACTCTGTCCTTGTGGCCATCTTGTCGGCATAGCCTGAACTTGTCCCTGTGGCCGTCCTGTCAGCACAGCCTGAACCTGTCCCTGTGGCCGTCCTGTCGGCACAACCTGAACCTGTCCCTGTGGCCGTCCTGTCAGCACAGCCTAAACTTGTCCTTGTGGCTGTCCTGTCGGCATAGTCTGAACCTGTCCCTCTGGCCATCCTGTTGGCATAGCCAGAACCTGTCCCAGTGGCTGTGCTGCCGGCACAGTATGAACCTGTCCCAGTGGCCGCCTTGCCTCCACAGTGTGAACCTGTCCCAGTGGCCATCCTGTCAACACAGTCTAAACTTGTCTTAGGTGGCTGTCCTGCCCTATTGAGAATCTGAAATACGTCTCTGCTCTTTGGGGTCGGCAGCTACAGCTGGAGGCCGCCCTTGAGTGGTGCCTGGCAGCTACCTGCCATACAAGCCTGAGCTCACCACTAGAGGCTCCAGAGAACACCAAGGTAGCTGTTTAGTCATGCCCTTTCAGGGTAATTCTAGTCCGTGGCACAGTGGGTCCAGAACCACGTGCGCCACCTAGGAGCGTAACAGACTCATGACCACTTTCACTCTAATGCTGGAATTGAACTTTCATATAAGATTCCCTTGCACTGTATTTTACCTCCATTCTTGTGTAATAAAGTGCATGGCAGAAATTACATGTTGCTATGTCCAAACTATGCAGAAAATCATTGCCCTGATTTTTGGAGCTACACAAATAATCCTAACAAATATGAAATGAAGTAATATTCATTTTTTTTGTATACAAAAGAGTTAAGGGGTTGTCCGACCACTTGTATCTGCACCAATTGGCAAAATGGGGCATTTTTATCCTCATTAGAATGGAGCGGCAGCGTGCATGTCCAACCACTGCTTCATTCATTCCCTAGGTGGCTGCCAGAGAAAGCAGAGAGTGCAACACTCAGCAGCCCCACTGGGAATACATGGCACAGCAGTCAAGCATTTTCACTGCTGCTCCATTCTAAATAGGGATAAAAGTGTCCACCTCTGCCAATCAGTGAAGGTGATAGCAGTCGGACCAACACCAATCAGTAATGTATCAGCTATCCTGGGGATAGACAATAACTTAGATATTATTGGATGGAATCAACTGACATACTAGATATTAGAATGGCACATAAAATAGCTGAAGTAGCAGTGTGAAAAGATCGGTGTAAATGGATTGGCATATATAAAGGCAGTGGCCAAAAACACAGACAATCAAGGGATGGAACACAGAGAAGTTTGTGATGGAGGAATCTTGTACATAGGAGACAAACTACTAGTATAAGAATTAGTTGCATTGGATTTGGAAAATTGATTCAGTGCAGACTTTTGAGGTTTCTCCAAATGTACATGTTAGATAGAACTCCTGAAGTTAAAGGAAAGTACACACCCTATTTGCATAAGTTGAAAAGCCTAAAGGAGAATAAGGTAAAGTGATGTATGCTGACTATAGTTTATTGCCAGATTTTAGATTTCTGTACACAGGGAGTCAACACTGTTTTCATTCTTCAAGTATTTATTTGAATGACATATGAAAATGACATATCACAATACTAAGAAAACATGTTTCACGCACAGGTCATTACATTATTGTCATTATAAATTTTATCACTTTAGTGTATGAAATGCGGTGTCAAAAGAGGCAGAAGATATGGGGCTCAATCATAAAAACAAGAAGGATAATCACTATAATGGGAATGTGTCATCCGAAAATGACCCATTGCTTAAATCAGGTTTTATGTTAAATGTATTCTTAAATAATTTTTTTTTTAACTTTTGATAATTTTCTTAATCTTCACAATGGCCACTAGGTCTTATACTACACTAGACTATACTACACATTAGATAGTTGCAGGCAGCCATCTTGGCCGTCTCCCATACACAGGGGCTTCAGATCGAGCGCTCCAATGTTCTCTATGAGAAAGCAGCCTACAGACATCTCTGTCAGGCCTCATCTCTGAGAGAACAAAGTGATCAGCAGTCCAAACTCGTATATGCCCGACTGACATCTTTCCCAATAATCATTTGTTAGGTGCCCTCATATGTATGGAGACCTTAAGGCCACGTTCACATGTTCAGTATTTGGTCAGTATTTTACATCAGTATTTTTAAACTAAAACCAGGAGTGGAACAATCAGAGGAAAAGTATAATAGAAACACCTCACCACTTCTGTATTTATCACCCACTTCTGGTTTTGACTTACAAATACTAATGTAAAAAAACTCACAAAATCCTGAACATTTGTTCTGTACCTTCTTGTTCTGTACAGAAGACTTTTCAGCAGTCTTATTATCATCACAGATATATTTACCATGACCTCTATATACAGTAGATAACACAAGGTCCATCGATCACATTTAGGAATGTCACAGCTCACCTCCTCCCCCTCCCATCACAATTAAATTTGCCCAGATTAGAGTATGCACAGATAATACCTTTATAAAACAAATAGGGTCTATATCAGTCAATTGTTGTTTATATCCATGGGAACAGTCTAATATTAGGCGTCGCGACCAGTGTGAATGTTGCACGATTTTTTATTAAAACTGATAGCTATATAAAAAGAAAACACTATATATGTATATTTAACATAAAAAAACTAGTTCTAACAATATGTAATTTTCTGATGACACATTCCCTTTACGATAACCTAAAAACGACACGGTATTACAATGTGCACATTCATTTTAAGTTTTTAACATTTAAGAGACTGTACAATTCTAGATGTGCTCTTTAGTGTAGCAAAAGATGAGAAAGCCTAGTAATTATTTAATGATATCTATGGAAAAATGTTCCTCCAATATGATTGCATTACTTAACATGTACAAACATATCTTACCAAATAATAATATAGTTGAAAACAAGGACCTGTGCTTGAGGGGGTGTGAACGTAAGACAATTAACTTTTTTTTTCCATTTGTGATACTGTGATTTTTGAAGTTCCAGCCAGCTTGCTGAGAATGTCACGGCTTTTGCAGGTTTTCTATTTTTGAAGTGAAGGCCTCTTCCTGAACCCTTAACTTTTCATTTATCTCAGCCTGCAGAGAGAATGAAAAAAGGATTTAGGGAAAAGCTGCCCTCCGCTGTACTTTGTCTTTGTAGGTTTGACATATCCATCTAGCCTTTACATTGAGATTACACTTCACATGTCTTCCTGTTTTACAGACATTACAAAATACCATCCTGCTTTTAAGTGATAACTGTTATCATATTACTGGCCATAATAGGGATAACATTCGGATTAAGTCTTACAGTCTACTATATAATATCCAAACAGGTAAAAATAAATTTTAAACTCACATTGCCAATTACAAACATATTTTACATTTACCCAGATTTAAAATATTGATTTAAATTTGAATCCATCCACAGCTTCTAATTTTCGTTTTTAGAGTTTAAAAAAAAGAAGTTTTTTTTTCTGTAAGGCCTAAATTCCCCCAAACCCCTCTTTCCAAGCTGAATGTTTCTCTCCATTCACATTCCTTTCTAAGCTGCAGGGTAAAAGATGAACACAATGGAAATAGTATATATCCAGCTTTATCTTGCTCCATCTAGTGGTGTTCGTCAGTCGCCTGGATTTTTACATTTCACACAGGAACCTAAAAAGGGCCAATAAATGAGGGCATTGGTGAAGGATTTGCACTTATTGCACAGGAATATACTTTCACTGTAGGACAGAAGCCCTTTCAGACTGATTGAAGAGAACAAGAGTTGGACAAAGCAGGGATTGATGATGAAGGGTAAAGAAGGGTGAACAACGAATAATTATGATTGGCCTCCTATGTAATGCTGAAGTTCAGAGAGAGTAAGAGGGTGTTTTTCGTATTCTAAAACCCATGTTTCAAGCATCAAGAAAGTGTACATACTCACCTCTCCTTGATCCGGGGCTCTGAGTTAGCAAGGGTCAAGGTCAGCAGGAAAGATGGGGATGACATTGCTTCCGCCTCTCTCCGTGATCTCTCCTTTTGCCGGGCAGCACATTTTCTGCCAGACCACTTGCAATGTAAATTTCATGCATCTAAATTATGTCATGCTGGCAGCCTGCTGGCTAGGCCAGTTACTCCAACTAATTGCAGCATAGGATCGGAACGGTGTTCCCTTTCTGAGTACCTATGTGACACCTATCTGGTGCCATTTATCACATTTACACTTCTCCACTTATCCTACTACTTTACTGTTTAACCCATTGAATTATTTCTTGACCCTGCATTGTTTAACCCCTCTATTGCCTACTGATTTTGCTACTGGTTTAATTCCTCTGGTGTTGATCCCACCTATCTTCCTGACCTTGCCCTTGTCTGCTGATTAGTCAGTGGTTAGACTTTTCTGGTTTTGTCCTGGCTTGTTAACTATCCTTCTTTCAACTTGCTCCACTGATCAGCAGCTAACAAATGGATGTAACACAGACGTCTTTACCACATCGCTGTTTTGACATGCTAAGCAGAAGGGCTAGTGAAAAACATTACAGGATCCCTCCAGTGTTTTTTTTTATGTTAATTTCATTGTTGGAGTGGTATCAACTAATGCATGTTTCCTGCTCCTAATAATATACTTACCAACCACCATCTTTTGCTCTTTCTAGCACCACTCCGGTCACGTTTCGCCACATTGTCACTGCAGCTTGTGACTAACCAAAAGTCAGAGGTGGTAAAAAGTTCTCAATGTAAGTCTATGACAGCCTCATTCTGCCCACGTTCTGGCTCTCATATACTTACAGTGAGAAGTGACCTACGGTTCGCCCAGCAAATACTGGAGTGATCTGGCAGGTCACAAATAGCAGAAGATGGCCGGAGTGGTGCCGAGAACAAAAGAAGATGGCGGCTGGTAAATATACTACTAGAGGCAGAGAACTTAAATAAGTGATACCACTCCGGGGGTGAAATTAAAAAAAGCGCTGGAGTGGTGCTTTAAAAGTTTCCACAGACAGTTTCATAATGGAGGGCAATCTGCCCCAGTTTTACCCTCTTGTTTATACTATAGAGAACACAGGGAAATCAGATCTACATATCAGATGGATAGAGCTCTGATTTTTTATATTATTATAATACATTTATAGTATTAAAATGATTTATATTACATTTTATAACAAATTTCGGAAACATTTGTACATATACATTTTATTTCATGTTATCGTTAACTTCAAATTTTGCTACAATCAATACATGTTGAAACAGATTCTCAACTTTTCAACTGTATTCTTTCCATATAGGCAAGTTTATAACTTTAGCTTGTTTTCACGTGAGCCCTATATAGTAGAATGTGTTGCAATATATAGAACAAGAAATCATAGGACCACAGGTTGAAGTCCCCTAAGGGAACTAAAAAATGCAAAAAGTATTGAAAAAAAAAAAAACATAAAAAAACTTAAATTACCCAACTTTTTTCAATACAAAAAAAAAGTGAATTTGGGTCTGCAAAAATCTATGAAAATCTAAAATGAATTGACACATTATGATAAGCAGTGCAAAAAAAAACCCAACAAGGTTAAAGAAATGCTGTTTGGTCACCAAATGACCTCAAAAATGCAATAAAAAGCGACAAAAACATCATATGTATAGGACCCAAAAAAGTAACAATAAAAAGTAGAGAGCAACATTTAAAAAACAAGCCCTCAAAGAGCAAGAAAATTCTGAGTCACAGAAAATGTTAGCACAAACCAATTAAAAAAAACAACAACTATATGTTTGGTATCACTGTAATAACAAAAAACTAAAAAACAATGGTGTAACTGGACTTTTTTTTTCACTATCTCACCCCACTTGAATTTTTTTTCCTGTCTCTCAGTAAATTCGAGGTAAAGTAGTGTCATTCAAAACTTATAGTTCATCATGCAAAAAAACAAAGCCATCGACAAAAAAAATTAAAAAGGTAGGTCCGAAGAGGACCTAAAGCAGAAAAGTTACAAAAATGACCAGACATGAAGGGGTAACTACAAAACTCCTAAAATACTATAGGATGGAATTTTCTATTTCATGTCTATATTCATATTTGCGGGTGGGAATATTTGCAACAAGACGCTCTTTATGTTTGTACTAAAGTTACAATTACTTTTTGACAAGCAAAGATGTCTGTTCTAAAGGAGACATAACTTTACCCCTTAATTTTCCATATCTAGAGCAAACATTAACTAATCTATGCTTCAGCTTTCCAACATGTCAAAGTCGAGTTTGCACACTTCCTTACAATAACTGTAGCAAGCTCACTTATATATCAAAGTCAATGTTCAGACAAGTTAAGAAGTAATTCATGAGATAACTCAGCTTCCTGTAGTGTGAGTACAATACATGTGTGTGTAACATAAAGCCACTGTTTATCTTGTGCTCCATTTTTATGTGTCCTGCAATGTTATTTTCATATTATATTCTGTAGAGATGAGGGGATCTTTTGAAATTCAAATTCGCAGACTTTGTAGAATTTTCCCCAAACATTTGATTAGCATATAAATAAAATTAGCAAATAAATTTGCGAAAACTCAATACTGGAAAGCTTGTAACTGCTGGGGAAATACACGTGGGGGAGAGAAGAGAGAGAGAAAGAACCCTGCTGACCGTAAGAGCTTACACTCTGCAGAAGAGAGAGACTTACTCAGTGACTCCGGATATAGAAAATGACTCTGCCGTACAAACTGTTCTCCAATGGGAACCACTGATTTGTGATGGCCAAGGTGCTGACAATCACTGTACAAGGTATGATAGATAAAATGTCATAAATGCAGGACACTATGAGAAAGCCCGAGTGGCAATGCAAAATTATATTAACTCGCTCTCTGATGCTTCATGTGTCCATTCAATCGGACAAAGTTTCTGCTGGTTGTGCTATAAGCTGTAAGATAATCGGTTTGGGAGGGTGCTAAGAACTCTACAGCAACATTAAGGGAGCTGAATCAATTTCTGGCAAATACTGGTTGTGCACTACATGTGACAACAATCTCCTATATTCTTCATATGTATCACCTATGGGGAAGAGTAGTAAGATGGAAGCCTTTTCTTACAAAGAAAAACATCCAAGCCCAGCTATGTTTTGCTAAAATCTACATCAAGTCAGCCAACAGCAGGTGGGAAAACGTGTTAAGGTCTGATGAGACCAATGTTAAACTTTTTGGACATAATTCCAATAGGTATGTTTGGTGTAAAGAAGACCATACCCACAGTGAAGCATCGTGGAGGAAGCATTATGCTTTGGGGCTGTTTTTCTACAGCTAGAACTGGGGTTAAAGTTAAGGGAATTATGAACAGTTCCATTTTCATTCACTTTTGCAACCAAACCTTCAGGCCTCTGCTAAAAAACTGAAGATAAATTTCACCTTTCAGCATGACAACAATCATAAGAGACCTCCAAATCAGCAAAATAATGGCTTCATTAGAAAAAGATCAATGTTTTGGCCCCGCCAGGGCTCAGATCTTAGTCCAATTGCCAAAGAGGTAATCTTATTTACTTGTATAAATTCATGTTTGGTCAATAGTGTTGAGCAAGTATGTATTGTTAACCCCCTTCGGTGAGCATGCTCTGGTGCTCGCCGAATATTTGTTGTGTGCTCGGCATCGATGTAAGTGTTGCCGCGGCTGCAGAGAGAATTTTATGGAATTCTCTCTGGCCAGACACCCCTGTAGTTAACCTCTATGAATGGCTCAACAATTCTAGGTGGTCATATCAAATTCTGGATAGTAAAAGTAACTCTTCAGATTGGTGCACTACAGCTTAACAAAATTTCTTTTTTAGTATTGCCAGTTTCTGATAAACCTGAGCTTTGCAATTTCTGTGGCAATGGCTACACGTTCTGCTCAATGATTGGTTATCCGACCAGATCACTTAGTGGGGATCATCTTGCTTTTATAACTGCTTCAAAATTCTGCCTCAATCACCTTCTCAGAGACTCTGCTGCCTCTCATATTCCTGCCTCTTATCAGAACATCGTAGCTGTCTTCTTCAAGCATAGGGCCAAAAAGAACAGCAGGGCTGATGACTTATCCAGATCCGTTGACCTTTGTGATGCCTCTGAAGATGCACCATTTCGAGTATTTGAACCTGAATGTATCCTTGCTTCTACCTCTTTGTTTTGCAACTTTCCACTTAATGCTGGGGTCACATGAGCGAAGATTCTCTCAATTATGTTAATGACACTCAGATCAAACTCTGATCCGAATTTGATCAGAGTGCCAGCTTAGTGTGAGGAGAAGATGGATTACAAAATTTCTCCCTCTTCTCCATTCTTTGAGTCTGCATAAATTGGAATGCACTCAGACGTCATTCGAGTGCAGTCAGATGATTTTGACGCACCTATAGACTTGAATTGAATGGGTGCGTGCCATCCGCTTTGCACTGCAAATTGCAAAATGCCGAATTGGTATACAAAGGAAATAAACATGTGTATAACAAAACGGGTAATTGCAATAATTTTCTAAGAGAAATACTTCATTTTCAGGAACAATTTCAAGGGTGCCAACACTTTCGGACTTGACATATATATATGTGTCTGTATATATATATATATATATATATATATATATATATATATATATATATATATATATACACACACATATTTATATTTGTTTATAAATGAAAAATATATAAATTTAAAAAAAGTGATAGCTCTAGGAATGAATTGAGATAAAACCTGAAACAGCTACCAGAATTTCTTACTAAATATATCATAAAAAAAATAAATAAAATTATTGAAAATGTACTGTTCTGTATGTTTCAAAAATGTTACATCACAGATAACTCAGCTTTAGCTATGACTGTTATTTCTATAGAGAACTTTATACAGTCCCAAGTATTCGGTTATGACTTAGGTGTTCCCTTGAGGTATACATTTCAAATGCATTTTCCAAGGCTAGTCTGCATTTTACAACCATATAAACAGATCCAGATCTAATTTATTTTCCAGACCAAATTGATAGAAGTACTTGTATTTTTAGACTATATAACCTGCATCTGCTTTGAATTGTAAAAACATTAATACAACAATTTTTCGAAGAAATCCAAACATGGACTTTTTTTTAGGAAGGAGTAACTAAAATGTTCTACAGTATAACTTCTCGCTAAAATGTACGTTATGCTGGGTTTTCAAGGGTAATAAAACCTAAAATCTACTTAAAGGAAAATTCCAGTTATCACAAATGTGTTCACTGCTGGGATCCCCACAATTTGCCAGAACAAAGGTTCCTTCACTTTGAATAGAATCCCCATCGTGTATGAGCACTGATATTGGAGCAGTTATTAACCATTTCCTGAGGATGTGTTAAAGGATGGGTACAATTTTATTTTGATCTGTTCTTTAGTAGTCTTATCTAGGTATCACAACTAATCATAATATTGTAAATAAATAAAATTATAAAAAAAAATCCTATAGTCCGGTGTCCAATAGTGTAGAATTCCCACCAGTCTGGCATTTCTCAAAAATAGTTCTTATATTTGCAGGAATCTAACTTAGTCTTCCGCTGGATTTATACTTTTTCCTGCTCATGATCAGCAAGGTTGGTAGCAGCTTTAGTAGCATCAGTTTGTTAGAGTTGGTGTTATTGTACATTTTTAAAAGGGGATTTCTGAGCCTATCCTTAGGATAGGCTATTAATATTAGTTTGGTAGGGGACCAGCTACTATCATCCCCATGGATTACTTGATTGAAAGCACAGTGACACTTATCCCTTTCATTATTTACCAGTTACAGGTCTAATTATTTGGATGTGGCTGTGCCTTCTATTACACCTCAGTTGCATTCACTTTAATAGCACAATTACAATAAAATTTAGGGAGCTGTGTAGGGTAAACAATTAAGAGAGCAGTCGCCCTTCAGTCAGCTGATTGTCAGGGATGCCAAGAGTCAAACTCTTACTAAATTTGAAAAAAAAAACAACTAAAAATTAGATAAGAGCATATTTGCAATGATATGATTTTAGTAGAACACTCAAATTTGGATGGAAAGTTTTGATTTGCAACAAAGTTATTGGATGGGAATTGAATGTCCTTATTACTGTGGGTACGGAAAGTATTCAGACCTCTTTACATTTTTCACTCTTTATTTCATTGCAGCCATTTGATACATTCTAAAAAGCTCATTTTTTTCTCATTAAAGTACACTCTGCACCCCATCTTGACTGAAAAAAAACAGAAATGTAGAATTTTTTGCAAATTCATTAAAAAAGAAAAACTGAAATATCACATGGTCATAAGTATTCAGACCCTTTGCTCAGACACTCATATTTAAGTCACATGCTGTCCATTTCCTTGTGATCCTCCTTGAGATGGTTCTATTCCTTCATTGGAGTCCAGCTGTGTTTAATTAAACTGATAGGACTTGATTTGGAAAGGCACACACGTGTCTATATAAGACCTCACAGCTCACAGTGCATGTCAGATCAAATGAGAATCATGAGCTCAAAGGAGCTGCCCAAGGAGCTCAGAGACAGAATTGTGGCAAGGCACAGATCTGGCCAAGGTAACAAAAGAATTTCTGAATTACTCAAGGTTCCTAAGAGCACAGTGGCCTCCATAATCCTTAAATGGAAGAAGTTTGGGACCACCAGAAGTCTTTCTAGACCTGGCCATCCAGCCAAACTGAGCAATCAAGGGAGAAGAGACATGGTGAGAGAGGTAAAGAAGAACCCCAAGAACACTGTGGCTGAGCTCCAGAGATGCAGTAGGGAGATGGGAAAAAGTTTCACAAAATCAACTATCACTGTAGCCCCCCCACCAGTCGGGCCCTCGGTGCAAGACACAAGACATATGAAAGAATGCATAGAGTTTGCTCAAAAACACATGAAGGACTCCCAGACTATGGGAAATAAGATTCTCTGGTCTGATGATATGAAGATATAACTTTTTGGTGATAATTCTAAGCGGTATGTGTGGAGAAAACCAGGCACTGCTCATCACCTGCCCAATACAATCCCAACAGTGAAACATGGTGGTGGCAGCATCATGCTATGGGGGTGTTTTTCAGCTGCAGGGACTGGACGACTGGTTGCAATTGAAGGAAACATAAATGTGGCCTAGTACAGAGATATCCTGGATGAAATCCTCTTCCAGAGTGGACCTCAGACTTGGCTGAAGGTTCACCTTCCAACAAGACAATGACCCTAAGCACAGAGCTAAAATAACAAAGGAGTGGCTTCAGAACAACTCTGTAACCATTCTTGACTGGCCCAGCCAGAGCCCTGACCTAAACCCAATTGAGCATCTCTGGAGAGACCTGAAAATGGCTGTCCACCACCGATCACCATCCAACCTGACGGAACTGGACAGGATCTGCAAGGAAGAATGGCAGAAGATCCCCAAATCCAGGTGTGAAAAACTTACTACATCATTCCCAAGAAGACTCATGGCTGTACTAGCTCAAAAGGGTGCTTCTACTCAATAATGAGCAAAGGATCTGAATACTTATGACCATGTGATATTTCAGTTTTTCATTTTTAATAAATTTGCAAAAATTTCTACATTTCTGTTTTTTTTTCAGTCAAGACGGGGTGCAGAGTGTACTTTAATGAGAAAAAAAAATGAACTTTTTAGAATTTACTAAATGGCTGCAATGAAACAAAGAGTGAAAAAATTAAAGGGGGTCTGAATACTTTCCGTACCCACTGTATACTCTAGTGTGCCTCCAGATCCCATAGCATAATAAACGTTGAGTGTTAAAAAAAAAACCCCACTAAAGCCAGTCATCCCGCCTCGTTTTTCTGCATCCTCTTTGGCCCTCTACATTCTGCGTCAGGGCTTGCAGTGCTGAGAAGATCTGTGTTGTCATGTCAAAACTGTGCATGTTGTGATGTCCCAACATACGTTGCCCAAGGTGTTGACTAGGACTAAGTCAACACACATCATAAGGTCACGTTGTGAGCCATGACATTGAGTAGTTTACTTAGGGCTGGAAGCACCATTGCAAAGTTAAGAAAATTGAAGAGGATGTTGCACAACTAGGAAATGCAGAAAGAAGTCCGCACAGTGTGAAGGACTAGGCGGTGGGCTGAGATGAGTTTTCTTTTTTAACACCTTCTTTGCTCTCTAAAATTCAGCAAAATGGGAGCTGGCTGTTCACTACTTTTCTGAATTCTCATGGTCTCATCTTTAGGGGAGTCCAATTTTTAGGGAAGAATTTGAGGTTAATTCAATTCACCTTGAACAAATTTGCACATCTCTATCAAAAATTAAAATTTACTCAAAATATGAATTTTCTTTAATGATTAGCTAACCTCTGTATGTATTTTTTTATCATATTCATGGGGGTCATGAAACTGAAATATTGGGAGATGTTTAGCATGAAGAGCTTGGGCTCACTAACTACACTGCTCAAAAAAATAAAGGGAACACTCAAATAACACATCCTAGATCTGAATGAATGAAATATTCTCATTGAATACTTTGTTCTGTACAAAGTTGAATGTGCTGACAACAAAATCACACAAAAATCATCAATGGAAATCAAATTTATTAACCAATGGAGGCCTGGATTTGGAGTCACCCCCAAAATTAAAGTGGAAAAACACACTACAGGCTGATCCAACTTTGATGTAATGTCCTTAAAACAAGACAAAATGAGGCTCAGTATTGTGTGTGGCCTCCAAGTGCCTGTATGACCTCCCTACAATGCCTGGGCATGCTCCAGATGACGTTGCGGATGGTGTCCTCCCAGACCTGGACTAAAGCATCCGCCAACTCCTGGACAGTCTGTGGTGCAACGTGAAGTTGGTGGATGGAGCGAGACATGATGTCCCAGATGTGCTCAATCGGATTCAGGTCTGGGGAACGGGCGGGCCAGTCCATAGCTTCAATGCCTTCATCTTGCAGGAACTGCTAACACACTCCAGCCACATGAGGTCTGGCATTGTCCTGCATTAGGAGGAACCCAGGGCCAACCGCACCAGCATATGGTCTCACAAGGGGTCTGAGGATCTCACCTCGTTACCTAATGGCAGTCAGGCTACCTCTGGCAACCACATGGAGGGCTGTGCGGCCCTCCAAAGAAATGCCACCCCACACCATTACTGACCCACTGCCAAACCGGTCATGCTGAAGGATATTGCAGGCAGCAGATCGCTCTCCACAGCGTCTCCAGACTCTGTCACGTCTGTCTCATGTGCTCAGTGTGAACCTGCTTTCATCTGTGAAGAGCAAATGGTGCCAGTGGCACCTTTGCCAATCCTGGTGTTCTGTGGCAAATGCCAAGCATCCTGCACGATGTTGGGCTGTGAGCACAACCCCCATCTGTGGACGTCGGGCCCCCATACCACCCTCATGGAGTCGGTTTCTAACCGTTTGTGCAGACACATGCACATTTGTGGCCTGCTGGAGGTCATTTTGCAAGGCTCTGGCAGTGCTCCTCCTGTTCCTCCTTGCACAAAGGCGGAGGTAGCGGTCCTGCTGCTGGGTTGTTGCCCTCCTACGGCCCCCCCCACGTCTCCTGGTGTACTGGCCTGTCTCCTGGTAGCGCCTCCAGCCTCTGGACACTACGCTGACAGATACAGCAGACTTTCTTGCCACAGCTCGCATTGATGTGCCATCCTGGATGAGCTGCACTACCTGAGCAACTTCTGTGGGTTGTAGAGTCCGTCTCATGCTACCACGAGTGTGAAAGCACAACCTACATTCAAAAGTGACCAAAACATCAGCCAGAAAGCATTGGTACTGAGATGTGGTCTGTGGTCCCCACCTGCAGAAACACTCCTTTATTGAGTGTGTCTTGATAATTGGCAATAATTTCCATCTATTGTCTATTCCATTTGCACAACAGCATGTGAAATTGACAGTCAATCAGTGTTGCTTCCTAAGTGGACAGTTTGATTTCACAGAAGTTTGATTTACTTGGAGTTATATTCTGTTGTTTGTGTTCCCTTTATTTTTTTGAGCAGTGTACTTCCTCAACAAAACTTTTGCAGTAACAGGTTTGCTGTTTGGAAAGTGAAGATGCAATGGCTTAAAAAGCTTTGTAGACATTATTCCTGTTGTGGGAAAAGTTTATTTTTCCTGGACAGGGTAGGGCTCCCAGCAGCAGTATGGTATAGCTATAATAAATAATGGACAAGCAGGCGATGCATGGCTGTCTATTAGAGTAGAAGAGGCAGCAAACACACAATATAATGGGACATGCAAGGAGATGCCCGGCTGTGTAAGGTTAGGACTAGCAGCAGCACAGTATAATATATATGTATATAAATATATATATATATACAGTACAGACCAAAAGTTTGGACACACCTTCTCATTTAAAGATTTTTCTGTATTTACATGACTCTGAAAATTGTACATTCACACTGAAGGCATCAAAACTATGAATTAACACATGTGGAATTATATACTTAACAAAAAAGTGTGAAACAACTGAAAATATGTCTTATATTCTAGGTTCATCAAAGTAGCCACCTTTTGCTTTGATGACTGCTTTGCACACTCTTGGCATTCTCTTGATGAGCTTCAAGAGGTAGTCACCGGAAATGGTCTTCCAACAATCTTGAAGGAGATGCTTAGCACTTGTTGGCCCTTTTGCCTTCACTCTACGGTCCAGCTCACCCCAAACCATCTCGATTGGGTTCAGGTCTGGTGACTATGGAGGCCAGGTCATCTGGCGTAGCACCCCATCACTCTCCTTCTTGGTCAAATAGCCCTTACACAGCCTGGAGGTGTGTTTGGGGTCACTGTCCTGTTGAAAAATAAATGATGGTCCATGCTGTGGTAGCCATGCTGGTTCAGTATGCCTTCAATTTTAAATAAATCCCCAACAGTGTCACCAGCAAAGCACCCCCACACCATCACACCTCCTCCTCCATGCTTCACGGTGGGAACCAGGCATGTAGAGTCCATCCGTTCACCTTTTCTGCATCGCACAAAGACACGATGGTTAGAACCAAAGATCTCAAATTTGGACTCATCAGACCAAAGCACAGATTTCCACTGGTCTAATGTCAATTCCTTGTGTTCTTTAGCCCAAACAAGTCTCTTCTGCTTGTTGCCTATCCTTAGCAGTGGTTTCCTAGCAGCTATTTTACCATGAAGGCCTGCTGCACAAAGTCTCCTCTTAACAGTTGTTGAAGAGATGTGTCTGCTGCTAGAACTCTGTGTGGCATTGACCTGGTCTCTAATCTGAGCAGCTGTTAACCAGCGATTTCTGAGGCTGGTGACTCGGATAAACTTATCCTCAGAAGCAGAGATGACTCTTGGTCTTCCTTTCCTGGGGTGGTCCTCATGTGAGCCAGTTTCTTTGTAGCGCTTGATGGTTTTTGCAACTGCACTTGGGGACACTTTCAAAGTTTGCCCAATTTTTCGCACTGACTGACCTTCATTTCTTAAAGTAATGATGGCCACTCGTTTTTCTTTATTTAGCTGCTTTTTTCTTGCCATAATACAAATACTAACAGTCTATTCAGTAGGACTATCAGCTGTGTATCCACCAGACTCCTGCACAACACAACTGATGGTCCCAACCCCATTTATAAGGCAAGAAATCCCACTTATTAAACCTGACAGGGCACACCTGTGAAGTGAAAACCATTTCCGGTGACTACCTCTTGAAGCTCATCAAGAGAATGCCAAGAGTGTGCAAAGCAGTCATCAAAGCAAAAGGTGGCTACTTTGAAGAACCTAGAATATAAGACATATTTTCAGCTGTTTCACACTTTTTTGTTAAGTATATAACTCCACATGTGTTAATTCATAGTTTTGATGCCTTCAGTGTGAATGTACAATTTTCATAGTCATGAAAATACAGAAAAATCTTTAAATGAGAAGTTGTGTCCAAACTTTTGGTCTGTACTGTATATATATATATATATATATATATATATATATATATATATATATACATACACACACACAGGTGCATCTGACTAAATTAGAATATCATCAAAAAGTTAATTTATTTCAGTTCTTCAATAAAAAAAAGTGAAATTCATATTATATAGAGTCATTGCAAACAGAGTGATCTATTTAAAGTGTTTAGTTCTGTTAATGTTGATGATTATGGCTTATAGCCAATGAAAACACAAAAGTCATTAACTCAGTAAATTAGAATAATTAACAAAAAACACCTGTATAGGCTTCCTAAGCATTTAAAAAGGTCCCTTAGTCTGTTTCAGTAGGCTCCACAATCATGGGGAAGACTGCTGACTTGACAAATGTCCAAAAGACTGTCATTGACACACTCCACAAGGAGGGTAAGCCACAAAAGGTCATTGCTAAAGAAGCTGGCTGTTCACAGAGTGCTGTATCCAAGCATATTAATGGAAAGTTCAGTGGAGGGAAAATGTGTGGTAGAGAAAGGTGCACAAGCAATAACCGCAGACTTGAAATGATTGTTAAGAAAAGGCCATTCAAAAATTTGGGGGAGAATCACAATGAGTGGACTGCCAGGTGAGGAAAGGGACAAGTCATTATTGTCTCATCTTTAAAGGGTTTGTCTGCTATTAGGATAACATCTCCTCAATCTGAATGTTTGCCTTGTTAAAATTAAAGCACTTATTCTAACCTCCTGTGCTGGCGACGTTACAGCAGTGCTGGCACTGGGGTTCTCATGACCCCTGCACCCCATCAGAACTGACGCCACTGTCGCCGCCTTCGGACGTATAAGTAATCAAGTATCAAGCAACGTGTGGGAAAGACTTAGTGCAACACAAAGGAAAGAGCGTAAGGGATCCCAGACTCTAGGGAAAGGGGTGAGTGGAGACCTCTTAGGCTAGTCTAGTATTACCCTGTCTCCCCTAACAATCCTAAATTTGCTCTTCACCAATCGCTGCACGCGTGCCTCGCCCTGTCTTTCCCTGGCATATGGCTAAGGCTAGGGAAGGGAAGAGATGAGCACTAGTCGATCCACACTGAACACTAAAGACAACAAGGGAGGACAAACAGGGGAAAATTGCTTAGCTTTAGATGACTCCAAATGCACACACGTCCTCAAGCTCCAGAGAGGAAGAAGTACTGCTCTTGCTAAAGCCTTCACAAGGAGTAATGAATATCGCCGGCACCACCCTCTGGAACACAGCAACTATTTATACACCCAGGCCAGGGTGTTAATTAGCCAGAGAAAGGTAGCCACTGGGTCCTAGAGACAGCCTCTAAGAAGATGTCTGTAATGCCAAACATAGAGATCTCCTGCAACCCACAGCAGGGCAACTGTCTGTCACTTCTGACACACCCGTGATATCAAGAGGAAGTCAGGGCTGTGGTTGGTCACTCACTTCCTCTTGATTACTTATATGTCCGAAAGGGGAGGACTGTGACGCCAGTGCTGATTGGGTGCACTGCTCACGTGATATAACAACTTCACAAGAGCCCCGGGAACATGAGTGCTGATGCCTCTGGAAGGGGAACGGCACTGGAGGTGAGTATAAATGTTTTTATTTTATTGTGGGCAGACAATCAGATTGAGAAGGGGTTGCCCTAGTACAGGACAACCCCTTTAAGGAAATTGTCCTGGTTTTTCATGAAAGTCTGCAGTCAATATATGTAAATGCAGACTTGGGAATCCTCACATCACGTGAAGCGTGTTCTGTGAGGCTTTCCCAGTGCCGGCAGTGAAACCAAGTGGTAATGTGACCACAAGTAGGCAATATGCATACTTCCAGACACATTTTATCTAGATATGTGTGGCCTTGCTCAATACAAGGGAATTGAATGAGGCCGCACGCTTCTAGTCAGAATGTGTCTGGGAGTATGCATATCATATACTTGCAGACCGGCACCGGAAAATCCTCACAGCATGCGTTGCGTGTGATGTGAGGGTTTACAAGTCTGCAGTCACACAGAGTTGACAGAGCTCAAAAACACAGCTAGCTCTTTGAATTGTGACCTCCATCTCCCCCAGCCCCATCTTTTCGCAGTATAAATGTTGACTTTTCATCTCATTCTAGAAATCAACTGGAAGTTGTTATTGTGAAATATCGCCCGTAGCCTCTGGAGTACTGTGGCTAAGGTGACTAAGATGTAAAATAGATAATGGTTTCATTGACAGAATTGAAAGTCTGCAAAGTAAAAGATTAAATGTTTTAGTGGTGAAGGTGTTGGACTGTCACAAAGTAGGGGTATTGTACAGAATACCATTTCAAACTGATGGTGTGACTTTCAGAGGTAACATCATCCTGCTGTGACTGAGACAAGTGATGTGCATACATTCCATAACACCCTCTGCTTCCTCCCTACTAATATGCTTGCCAGGGGCCGAGGAGACCAATTGTGCTCTGCATTTGGTTTGGTAGTACTATTGTCTTGACAGCTGATGTCAGTAGAGGTGCTCCTGCCTGTGGCTCCCACATTCTTAGTCGATGTATGTTTTTTTTTTTTTTTTTTTTTTTAATACTACACTGTCTCTTGTCACTGCCACTTTTTCTTTTGCTAAACTTTTTTCACTACAATATAATTAACATTTGTCAATGTTTTCAACCCGAATTATTCCACCTTTAAAAAAAGACATAACAAGAAATACCGGTAGATAGGTACATGTCTGAAAAGACAAATACGGCAACAGGCATTAAGATTGTTGTGGCATGTACAGTTGTCAAATTTGACTAATAAAACAGGTGTACAAAAAACAGTTTGTTTTATGCTCACATTTTTTTTTAATATTTTGCCTTTTTAACACAATTATGCCCATCTTCCCAAAAAGGACATAACAAGAAATGCTAAGTAGGTAGATACATCTCCAAAAATCCAAATGTGCTAATAGAAAGCAGTATTCCTGTGGTATGTACCAACATAAAATTTGACTAGTAAAACAGGTGTGCAAAAATACAGTCACAGTTATAGGTCTTGATTTTTTTTATTTTATGTGTTTGTTTTATTAAAACAATTATCTCCCCTTCCCAAAAAAAGACAAAACAAGAAACACTAGTTGGGGAGGTTGGCTAGTTGGATAGGTACAAGTCCAAGTCCATAATCCAGAAACTACAATAGATCACTGTACATGAAAACTATATGAGGTAGACAGTCAAAGTTATAAATGTCTGGATTTTCTTTTGTATTTTTTAACACAAGTATTTCCCCCTTCACAAAAAGATTGCACAAGAAACATGTTAGGCTATTGGTTGAACTCAATGGAAAGTCTACTTTCAACCTTAAAACTATGAAATGCAAAAACTCAGGACAGTCACTTGCAACAAGAACACTTTCCCTGACTTATATTGAGTTGTTTTTTACTTTAGGAAATAATATGTTGGCTTGCTGCTTTCTAGTGCTTAAAGACTATGGAAAAAAAAGTGTAACTCAAATGCAGCAGGACAGATGCCAGCTATCTCATATCACTAGTCAATCACATTGGTACTGTTGTTGGCATCTCTCCTATCTCTCTGTTTCCCTATCAACTGAATCTCTGTATTATTTGCAGACTAATACACTCATCTTCACAGTGATACAGTTGTAGAACACATATCTGTCTTGATCTGTCCAATGTTTTTAGGCATTGTTGCTAAATACTGAGCTATCCAGGATCATCCTAAAATGGCTGATACGTTCACTGCCTCAACTTTTATACAGACTCTGCCAGTCCCTTCTTACTGGCTGCACTACGATGTGATAGGTGCAAAGCATTATGGATAATCTTTCCCCCAGCAATTACAGCTTTATTTTAATCCATTGGGTGTGCTCAGTGGGGGAACAAGTTACCATATTTTGCGGACTATAAGACGCACCAGACCAGAAGACCCAGGGGGTGGGTTGGCGTCTGTGGTGGAGTGGGGTCCCAGGAGGCAGGGTTCCCTGCTTCCTACAGAGGGTGGGAGTGGGTCAATGCTGCAAGCCCCAGGCTGGGAGGAGGGGATGTTCAGTGGTGTGAGGCTGCGGCATGCTCCGGGCTTGCAGAAAATGTTGACAGAATCCGCCCACCTCCCATCGTTTTCACTGCGGTGGACTTCGGAAAAATTACCGCCGTTGGTGGCCCATGTACAGATTGAGTTCTCGGGAGTCACCCCCCCACCATTAAGATACATTTGGATTATAAGATGCACCTCCATTTTCCCTCCAAATTTTGGCAAAAAAGTTCGTTTTATAATCCGAAAAATAAGGTACGTAATGAGAGCATCTTGGCTTCTTATCCACCTTACTAATAATTTTTGGACCAGTAGTGTATTGTGCGGTATTTCCTATTGAATGTCCCCTTCCACTTTGTTTCTCCCTTCTCGTCCACTTGGTAAGAATATGTATTTATTGGACTAACTATAGGTTTTCTTTATGACCACTTGGTCTAGCATTTTATGAACGTTGTTGCACTTATACAACATGCTGTGATTACTTTATAATTCTTTTCACCAATTTTATGTCTTTGTGTTTGCTTTTTAATGGCTATAATTTTCATTGTTTATGAATAAAGGATATATATTTTTATTTTATTCCTTTTTGTTATGCATGCTCTTTTTGTAGTTGTATTGACTTTAGGCACATTTGGCCACAATCATTATCCAGGTATACTCTGTAAGACTTGTTTGTCATTTAATAAAATGAGAGAACCCCTTTAAGAAACATTAAGAAAATGACTAACAGAAAATATACACCAAGTATATCATCTAATGTAAGAATGACTGTTCCACGAGGAAATGCAGGCCTATATTTTTATCATTTCTGTAAAGGCCAAGGCAACAAGAAATGACATATGATATTTTATGGGAATGTGTAATAAAGTTATGTTTAGATTCTGCCATCTGTTTTATGTAGAATTTAAATATTTTAAAGTGGAGTTAGGGAATAGTTATTTTTATTCTATAAGAATACAGCATCTAAATGAACCCAAGAAAAAACACAGCCGAGTAAAAGAAAGGGGTATTGGAAATAACAGTCATATTTAATGTCATATTGCATTTCTACACTTGTATTTCTATTTCAGGAAACTATTAGAATAATGGATTCCATCCCCTCACCACCTCCAATGCTACAATAAAGCAAGAACAGCTTGGAAGAAATAACTCTAAGTACAACTGACTAATCAAAACAATTATTTTGAGCAAAGTAAAAAGGAAAAGAGAAATTGAGAAATCTTATGATTACTCTATTGTTTCAAAGGAATTTCTTAAAATGTACAAATGTTAAAATTAAAGTGCATCTTTCTAATAATATATATAAAATAACTAGCAAAACTCATGATGGCAGATTTGCTAATTTAAATGTGCTAGAATTCCGGCCCAATTTACCCACCAGCTTACAGTAAATTTATTGTGTTTTAGACAATTTTTCCCGTTTGCACGACAATGAGCCTTGGCTTTAGCGGAAAGGGTGTGTGGCTTGTCTGGTAAGGGGCATATGGCCTAAACTCCTAAACTGCAACACTATGGATTAAAATGTCACCAATTAATATATGGCATAAACTTAGACTAGACAGTAGAGTTCAGCAAACAAATTCACAGGTCTATGGTCCAGCGGCCATGTTGGTACTCTGTGGCAGATGCATCAGAGCACTCCAAACTTCCTACTATGTACTAGCATATTGGATTCCTTTTCTGATTAATAGACCCCCATTGTGTCATGACTATGTCATTACTTGCTATATTCCAAATGTATTCTGATGAAGATCCGGATTCAGGGCTGAAACGGTAATTGTTCTGAATAATTGTGGACTGCATAAATAAAAACTCTCACTTCACTTCATACCTCTGATTTCTGAGTTTTCCAGAGATTTATGGATTGGAACCCTACTTCAGCACCAACTGATTTTCTGACTAATGTACAGGTGCTTCTCACATAATTAGAATATCATCAAAAAGTTAATTTATTTCAGTTCTTCAATACAAAAAGTGAAACTCATATATTATATAGAGTCATTACAAATAGAGTGATTTATTTCGAGTGTTTATTTCTGTTAATGTTGATGATTATGGCTTACAGCCAATGAAAACACTAAAGTCATTATCTCAGTAAATTAGAATACTTTATAACAACAGCTTGAAAAATGTTTTTAAAATCTGAAATGTTGGCCTACTGAAATGTATGTTCAGTAAATGCACTCAATACTTGGTCGGGGTTCCTATTTCATCAATTACTGCATCAATGCGGCGTATCATGGAGGCGATCAGCCTGTGGCACTGCTGAGGTGTTATGGAAGCCCAGGTTGCTTTGATAGCAGCCTCCAATTCATCTGCAATGTTGGGTCTGGTGTCTCTCATCTTCCTCTTGACAATACCCCTTAGATTCTCTATAGGGTTAAGGTCAGGCGAGTTTGCTGGTCAATCAAGCACTGTGTGTTAGAACCTTGCTGTTAGGTTTTTTTTCCTTTGCTGGTCACATGACCTTGTTGGCCTATTTAATCCTGCTCCGCCCTTCTGGCTTTGCTGGACTTCATTGTATATCTACTTTCTAGCTAGCCTGTGCTCTGTATCTAACTCTGTTAGTTTGCTTGGTCTACGGACCTCTAGGTTCTATCTATTTTGTTTGTTCGTCTGTCTGCTGCTATTTCTGTTAGGAGGTGTCCCATATTCCTCCCAGTCCTTAGTACTTGTAGGGATTCCCTCCCCAAATCTATAGGTCTCCGTACAGACTAGATTAGGACTTTAGCAGGTCTGATCGCAGGATCAGGTTCCCTGTTACATCGTAGGGATTCAGCTGAGTCTTTAGTAGGGACAGATCTCCTCTCTTTCCTTAGCTTTGGTAGCAGAACATAACAGTAAGTCCAGCCTGTAAATTCTCTAAGGAAAGATTTTTTTTTGTTCCATCATGGTGTCGGTTCAGGATTTGGCTAAACACCTGCAGGGACTCTCTCTGGAAGTGGCCGAGCTCCGTCAGCACGTGAGTAACTGTCCTGGAGCATATTTCTTGGAGCCTAAGGTATGTTTGCCGGATTTATTTTTTGGTGAACATCGAGAATTTTTTTCATTTAAAAATGCTTGCTTATTGTATTTTCGTTTGAGACCCAAGTCCTCTGGGGATGAATCCCAGCGCGTAGGGTTCATAATGTCACTTTTGCGCAAAGAGCCTCAGGAGTGGGCCTTTTCTTTGCAACCTAGTGATACATGCTTCAGATCAGTGGATAGTTTTTTTTCTGCTTTAGGACTATTATATGATGATCCTGACCGTGTGGCATCAGCTGAGACTGAGTTGAGACGTTTAAAACAAGGATCAGGTAATATGGAAAAATATTGTACACATTTTCGTCGTTGGTCCACTCAAACAGGGTGGAACGATTCTGCTCTGAAAAGTCTATTTCTTGCTGGGCTCAGTGAAAAGGTTAAAGACCTGCTAATTGCTTATCCTACACCTGAGGATTTGCAACAGGCTATGCAATTAGCTATACGGGTGGACAGAAGACTGCGTGCTAGGGTTATTGAGAGCAAATCCTCTGCTATGTCAGTTTCTGGTTATGATAATGTGTGTACTAACAGTGGTGAACCGATGGAGATTGGATCGGTGGCACCTCGCTCTCAAGAAAAACACCGTCGTTTTTCAGAAGGCTTGTGTTTCTATTGTGGAAAATCTGGTCATTTGATTAAAGGCTGTGAGCTTCGTATGAAGAAAGAAAAAAAAATGGTCAGTCACGCCCGTATTGCCTGTTTAAATTCCAAGGGTATATTTTTAGCTGCTTCCACGATTGCTCAGGAAAAATTAATGGAATTTCGGGTGTTTGTTGATTGCGGGTCTACACTGAATGTTATTGATGGGGGATTCGTGGAAAAACTCAATTTAAAACCTGAACCTTTATCATCCCCCATTGCTGTGGTTTCTGTGGATGGTTCCCCTTTGAAGAATATTACTCTCAAGGTCAGTGAATTTCCTCTCACTATTAATGGTGTTCACCATGAGAAATTGGATTTGGTAGTGTTGAATAACTTGCCTTCTCCAGTAATATTGGGTTTGCCCTGGTTAAAATTTCACAATCCTGTACTGGATTGGTCTACCAGTGAAATTAAATCCTGGAGCCATAAATGTTATGACAAGTGTTGTAACGGGCGTATTGCAGCTTTGGATAGGGGAGAATTGCCTGTTCCTATTCAGGATTTTTGGAGAGTTTTTTCTGAGAAAGAATCGCAGGTTTTGCCTCCCCATAGAGACTATGATTGTTCTATTGAATTTGTCCCTGGAGCGACTCTTCCTAAAAGTCGTTTATTTAACCTTACTATTCCTGAGAGGAAGGCTTTGGAGGAATACATACAGACAAGTTTGGCCGCCGGTCACATTAGGCCCTCTAAGTCTCCTGTGGCGGTTGGATTTTTTTTTTGTAAAAAAAAAGGACGGCGGTTTACGTCCTTGTCTGGATTTTCGTGAGATTAACAAAATTACGGTACGCAATCCTTACCCACTGCCATTGATTCCTGATCTGTTTAACCAGTTATTGGGGGCCAAGTGGTTCTCTAAAATTGACCTTAAGGGGGCATACAATCTGTTGCGCATGAAGGAGGGTGATGAATGGAAGACTGCTTTTAACACTCCTGTGGGTCATTTTGAGAATCTGGTTATGCCTTTTGGTCTTACTAATGCTCCTGCATTTTTTCAGAATCTGATTAATGACATCCTTAGACCTTTGATCGGTAAAAATGTGGTTGTGTATTTGGATGACATTTTGATTTATTCGCCAGATCTGGAGTCTCATTGGCGGAGCGTGCGTGAGGTATTACAGTTATTAATGGACAATTCGCTTTTTGCTAAGCTGGAGAAATGTGAGTTCGCTGTACAGAGAATTAGTTTTTTGGGCTACATTATCTCCAGCAAAGGTTTTGAGATGGATCCGGTTAAGGTTCAGGCTGTGCAGGAATGGCCTAGGCCTATTGGTTTGAAATCAATACAGAGGTTTTTGGGTTTCGCCAATTACTATAGAAAATTCATAAAAAATTTTTCTAGTATTGTCAAACCTCTGACTGATCTCACCAGGAAAGGTGCTGATGCGGTTCAGTGGTCTTCTGAGGCCATTGAAGCTTTTGTGTATCTCAAGGAGAGGTTCACCTCTGCTCCCATCCTTATGCAGCCTGATGTTACTAGGCCGTTTTTGGTTGAGGTTGATGCTTCCTCTGTGGGGGTTGGCGCAGTATTGTCTCAGGATAACGGGGATGGATTACATCCCTGTGCATTTTTTTCAAAAAAATTTTCGGAGACTGAATTGAATTACGATATTGGTAATCGGGAATTATTGGCTATTAAACTCGCATTTGAACACTGGCGCCACTTCTTGGAAGGTGCGGAATTTCCCGTTCAGGTTCTTACGGATCATAAAAATCTGATATATCTTGACGCTGCCAAGCGCCTGAATGCCCGTCAGGCTAGGTGGGCACTGTTTTTCTCGCGGTTTAATTTCTCCGTTACTTACATCCCTGGTACTAAGAATGTTAAGGCGGATGCCTTGTCTCGCAGTTTTTCTCCCATAGTCGGTGCTGAGAAAGAGGAAAACATTTTACAAGAAGGTGTTGTGATAGCTGCTTTAGACTCCGTTTTGGAAGATGAGATTCTTAAAGCTCAGGAGAATGCCCCATGTAACACTCCTCATGGGAGGTTGTTTGTGCCTGGGACCTTTAGGAGAGATTTGTTTGTTGAGTGTCACGAATCTCGGTTGGCAGGTCATCCCGGAATCTCTGAGACCAAGAGACTGGTGGGTCGCAGTTTTTGGTGGCCTGGATGGCAGAAGGAAGTCATTAAGTGGGTGCGCCAATGTACTATATGTGCTAGATCTAAGTCCTCACATACTCCTGCTGCGGGGTTGCTTTGTCCTTTGGAGGTCCCCAGTGCTCCTTGGACACATTTGGCTATGGACTTTATAACTGACCTTCCCCCCTCTGAGGGTTTTACTGTCATCTGGGTGGTCGTGGACCGTTTTAGCAAGATGTGTCACTTGGTTCCCTTCGTCAAACTGCCCTGCGCTAAAACTCTCGCTAAGGCCTTTGTCAAGGAAATTGTCAGACTTCATGGCGTTCCTACTGACATTGTTTCTGATAGGGGTCCTCAGTTCGTGGCTCGTTTTTGGCGTGCCTTTTGTGACAGGTTGGGAATTCATTTGTCGTTTTCGTCCGGATATCATCCTGAATCTAATGGCCAGACAGAAAGGAAAAACCAGGATGTTGAGCAGTTCTTGCGTTGTTTTGTGGCAGACAATCAAGAGGGGTGGTCTGAGTTTCTGCCACTTGCCGAATTTGCTCTGAACAATCATACATCTTCTTCTGCTGGTTGTTCGCCTTTTTTTTGTTGTTCTGGGAGACATCCGTCGTTTGGGTCGTTCTCCAAGTTGGGATCTGCCGTGCCTGAGGAGGAGAATTTTTCCGGTGATTTGGAAAGAGTTTGGACGGATGTGCGTGGTAATCTTCAGGAGGCCAACAGAAAATCTAAAGACTACTTTGATAGGAAACGACAGGAGGTTTTGTTCGCTGTTGGTGACATGGTTTGGTTGTCCTCTAGGAATCTGCGGTTGAGGATTCCTTCTAAGAAATTGGGTCCCAAGTTTGTAGGGCCCTTTAAGGTGCTTCAGGTTGTCAACCAATCTGCTGTTAGGTTGGAGGTTCCTACCTCCTGGAGAATTAATCCGGTCTTTCATGTCTCTCTGTTAAAAAAAGCTGTTGTGTCGGATGGTGACGCCTCTGCCTCTGTTCCTCCGGTGGTGGAGGACGGGGAATATGAAATTTCTCGCATCCTTGACTCTAGACGGTATAGAGGTAGTTTGCAGTATCTTGTGGCCTGGAAAGGTTTCGGACCCGAGGATAACTCTTGGGTGAGGTCAGATGATGTTTCCGCGTCCAGACTTATCAGAGCGTTTCACAGGAGATTTCCTGATAAGCCTGGTCCTAGGGGATCCGGAGGATCCTCTTAGAAGGGGGGGTACTGTTAGAACCTTGCTGTTAGGTTTTTTTTCCTTTGCTGGTCACATGACCTTGTTGGCCTATTTAATCCTGCTCCGCCCTTCTGGCTTTGCTGGACTTCATTGTATATCTACTTTCTAGCTAGCCTGTGCTCTGTATCTAACTCTGTTAGTTTGCTTGGTCTACGGACCTCTAGGTTCTATCTATTTTGTTTGTTCGTCTGTCTGCTGCTATTTCTGTTAGGAGGTGTCCCATATTCCTCCCAGTCCTTAGTACTTGTAGGGATTCCCTCCCCAAATCTATAGGTCTCCGTACAGACTAGATTAGGACTTTAGCAGGTCTGATCGCAGGATCAGGTTCCCTGTTACATCGTAGGGATTCAGCTGAGTCTTTAGTAGGGACAGATCTCCTCTCTTTCCTTAGCTTTGGTAGCAGAACATAACACTGTGATACTGTTGTTTTTAAACCAGGTATTGGTACTTTTGGCAGTGTGGACAGGTGCCAAGTCCTGCTGGAGAATGAAATTTCCATCTCCAAAAAGCTTGTCGACAGAGGGAAGCATGAAGTGCTCTAAAATTTCCTGGTAGATGGCTGCGCTGACTTTGGTCTTGATAAAACACAGTGGACCTACACCAGCAGATGACATGGCTCCCCAAACCATCTCCGATTGTGGAAACTTCACACTAGACCTCAAGCAGCTTGGATTGTGGCCTCTCCACTCTTCCTCCAGACTCTGGGACCTTGATTTCCAAATGAAATGCAAAATTTACTTTCATCTGAAAACAATACCTTGGACCACTGAGCAACAGTCCAGGTCTTTTTCTCCTTAGCCCAGGTAAAACGCTTCTGGCGTTGTCTATTGGTCATGAGTGGCTTGACACAAGGAATGCGACACTTGTAGCCCATGTCCTGAATACGTCTGTGTGTGGTGGATCTTGAAGCAATGACTCCAGCAGCAGTCCACTCCTTGTGAATCTCCTCTAAATTTTTGAATGGACTTTTCTTAACAATCCTTTCAAGGCTGTGGTTATCCCGGTTACTTGTACACCTTTTTCTGCCACACTTTTTCCTTCCACTCAATTTTCCATTAATCTGCTTGGATACAGCACTCTGTGAACAGCCAGCTTCTTTTGCAATGAACTTTTGTGGCTTACGCTCCTTGTAGAGTGTGTCAATGACTGCCTTCTGGACATCTGTCAAGTCATCAGTCTTACCCATGATTGTGGAGCCTACTGAAACAGACTAAGGGACTTTTTTAAACGCGTAGGAAGCCTTTGCAAGTGTTTTTTGTTAATTATTCTAATTTACTGAGATAATGACTTTTGTGTTTTCATTGGCTGTAAGCCATAGTCATCAACATTAACAGAAATAAACACTTTAAATAGATCACTCTGTTTGTAATGACTCTATATAATATATGAGTTTCACTTTTTGAATTGAAGAACTGAAATAAATTTTGTGAGAAGCACCTGTATATCAATAATTACATCATTACTTAACGTCATGACCTCACGGGGCCTACTAAACAGTAGAGGCGCCAAAGATGACGGCTGGTTGTAGGAAATTCATAAGTTTGGTCATGCGGCCATGGAGTGTCAAAAAATTGTTTTCTCATCTGTACTAGACTATACTAAAATGCACCAAATTCATCATCCAACATAAACCACTGAGATAAATTTGAATCACACAGCTTACAATTTCACGCTTTTTATCTAGCCACCTCACGGCGCAGGTCACATCATGATATTGAGGCCTACTAATCAGAAGAGGCTACTAGGATGTCAGCAGATAGAAGAAAGTCCACAGTGATCTGGGACGGCTGGCACAGAGCAGCTACTAATCATTTTGCTCAACTCGATTAGACAGTCTAAAAAAAGCATCAAATTCAGCATCAAGCATAGACCACTGCGATAACATGCATTGCAACATCATGACTTCACTAGGTCTACTCGTAAGAAGCGGCACCTAGGCTGCTGACTGGTAGTAGACAGTTTGAAGTGCTGTGGTGTGGCTGCCATAAAGTACCGACAAATCAATTTTACTCAACTCTACTAGACAATCTAAAATGCACCAAATTCATCATCAAGCTTAGATAACTGTGATAAAGTAGAAGTATTTTAAGACTATCCAGTTTACAGCAAGCTTATATTGTCGAAAAATTGGACAGTTTTAGTAACTAGGACTCACTGTTATGTAGAGTTGCAGACTTACAGTGCTCCTGCTCTTGCTAGGCTGTGTGTTGGTATTTACTCTGGTTAAAATCCTATGTATCAACCAGGAGTATCAGGAAAAAACAGTGTTGTAAACTAAATTCCTGAAGATACAGCAATGGTCACTGGACTCTTCTAGAAAAAATATTTTTTCACCTCACTGTTTGCATTTACACTTCTCAACATTGAAATGGCAACATCAAGAAGGAAAAGTAGAGGAATTATGTAAATCATAGGATCAAAAGACATGTTAATAATATGCAAATAATTTATTTAGCACCAATTATGAGCATTAAAAGCATATATACACGCACTTACACACCTTGTCAGGTTATCCTTGATGTCATTAATGGTTGTCAGAGGAATGTTCTGCCAAGCTGAATACACTTGGGCAAACCATAAAGATCCCATTGCGATTGCCGACCAATGACGTTCCAGATGTGCTCAATGAGAGACAAGTCTAGAGACACCAGAGGCCATGGAAGCATGTTTAGGCCATGCAGTCTGCTCACAGTAGCACAAGCAACATGAGGCCTGGCACTGTTGTATTGAAAAATGGCACTTTGGAGAAATGACTATCACTGGTTTCATAACCAAATCAATGTAATGCCGAGCTCTTAGTGCACTTAGAATAAAGATTAGAGGGGTCTGGATACTGTACATTATGACACCCCATATCTTAATCCCAGAAGTATGACTGGTGTGACATTAGCTCATGAAGACCTATTCATGGCGCTGCCCAAGTCGTCTCCACATGGAGACAGGAGGCTGCAATGGAACAATGGAGGCTGGAACGGAGGTCTATGAATCCTGTGATTTCCACAATTCAACAACTTTTGCATCTTGATGCAGCTATTTCAACCTTGAGGAATGTATATACATAGTCATTATTTTTATTAAATAAGTCTAATTCCTGTAAATGTATTCTATTTTTAAAACGCAGAACTAACATGTCTGTAATTTTCCTTTGAATTTCTGAAATATCCTGTCGGTGTTAACCTTTATTATATGAAAGTCCGTTCATGGAATATAAAGAAAAGACATCTAAATTGGGGGTAATAAAGGTCCCTAGAATAATTGCATCATTTGACACACTGCAAAATTCTATCTGCCGCACTGCTGTGCTGTAACTCTTAGAATAATTAGGATTTAATCTGTACATTATGGAAGATTTGATTCACTTTTTTTCATTTCTTTTATTTAATTTAGTTCAAACATACGAAATTCCCAGTGATTACATTAGGTCTTAGTGATTGAAATGCACACATATAAATTAATATTTAACTTACATGAAATGTACATGATAGGAAAATAATTGTTGGATGTTTATTTCCATTATTATTATTATTGTAATAATTGTGAACATTATTGTAATTCGTGACTCATTATAGAAAAGAAATGAGAGTAGTACAGGTTACATTACAAATCAGTGAGTATTCAACTGAGATAAGTTGAATTATTAAATTATTGAGGTCTGGTTTAACCCCTTCCCGACATGGCCAATTTCCGTTTTAGCGTTATAATTTGTTTCCTACACTTCTTCCAAAAGCCATAACTTTTTTATTCTTCCTTCCACATAGACTTATGAGGGCTTGTTTTTTTTTGTGGCATAAGTTGTAGTTTTGAATGACAGCATTCATTTTATCATACAGTACGCTGGAAAATGGAGAAAAAAATCCAAGTGCAGCGAAATTGTAAAACCCCCCTACAATTCTGACACTATTTTTTGGGAATTGTCTTTACGGCTTACATTGTGTGGTAAAAGTGACCTGGCATCATGATTGTATAGGTCAGTAGGATTGTGGCAATACCAAACTTGTCCAGTATAATGCTCTGTTGCTGTGGAAAGGAGAAGTGCAAATGTCCTGACCTTCTGTAATCCCGGGCTTGTCTTATGATTTGCTGGGCTGGTGAACGGAGGAACCCAGAAGGTCAGGAAATTCAAGCAGCTCCTGTCCATGGCCAGAGTACTGACCTGGACTGTGGACCAGGGTTGCGCAAAATGATCCCCTCATCCTTATTGTCCAGGTATTTTTAGTATTTAAAAAAAAATTGGAAATTTGTAAAAAAAAAAAAAAACAACCCTTTTTTGATTGTACCAACATTTTGTGACACCTGTAATATTTTCATTTTTCGGTCGATGGAGCTTATTTTATTTGTGGAATGAGTGGTCATTTTTATTGATACCTTTTGGGTATAGGTATGACTTTTTGATTATTTCATGTTGCATTTTTTCTTCAACAGGCCCCTAGCTGACACAGCAACTCATTGGCCCTCGGTCATCATGTCAGGTGGTGGCTGATGGGCACATGGAATGATTTGATTCACTTTTTTTTCATTTCTTTTATTTCATTTAGCTCAAACATATGAAATTCCCAGTGATTACATTAGATCTCAGTGATTGAAATGCACACATATAAATTAGTATTTAACTTACATGAAATGTACATTATAGGAAAATAATTGTTGCTTCCATACTGGCAGGCTGTTAATGGTGTTGTCAGAGACTGACAGAGGCATTTAAAAGGTTAACAGTTTCGGGTGGAGCTTGGCTGGGACACACAGCTATTATCGGCCAGGTATGAGGTAGGCTTAGCCTGTGAGCCCACTCAATACGCCCCAGCTCTCGCCTTGCTTTTTTAGATGTATGGCGAATGTCAGGAAGACATAAAAACATCACAAAAACATCAAAAATATGTACATGATACCTGAAAATTAGGGTCTCATAGACATGTGGTTTTATTGAAATCCTGGAACCTAAGGGGCCTACAAGGTCTTTGTCCTACAAGAGAAGACCAGTTCTAAAAAAGGATAAGTGATAATAGGGTTCCCTGATACAGATGTGCATTGGGCTTCAGGGGCTTCAAGTTATGCCTCTGCCTGAAAATATTAATATAGGTGCCATTGTACTAAAATATCATTTTCCCAATTATCAAAATTGTCTAAGAGAAACCCAATCAGACAATGACAAAACAGATGTTATAGTTTCAGAATTGTTTAAGAAATTAAATTTAAAGGGGTTGTCCCATAAACAACATATATCACCTATCAACAGCATAGACAATAAATACATGATTGCCGGAACCTCCGCTCCTAACATCCCCACCGATCCCAAGATTGAGGGTCTCTTTAAGATCCCTGTGTGAATGAAGAAGTGATGGACACGTGCAACCACTACATCCATAAACAGTAAATGGGTTTGGTGAAGTACTGTGACTTCAATTTTACTGTAACTATTTTTGATAAGTAGCGTCAAAGGGCTCTTTTTTGTACAACTGCAACAATTAAAATGCATTAAAATGGGTATTCTCCTTATGGTAGATGTGGATTTTACCTCTGGGACCCCTGGCATTCAGACTCTATAGTACTTAATGGCCTGAATCAGGGAACATGGTAAATGAGACCCCAAAAGGTGAAAATTCCAGAGGTGACACCCCGCATTTATCTATAAGGTATTTATGGCATGTGTCTTGGGGATAAGAAATACATGGTAACAATAGGAAAATCCCCTCAATGTGCACATACAAGAGCCAAAAAATCCTTTGGTGGTCTCAGGCTGTAACAAAATAATATCCAGCAGAATAAAACCCCCATTAGTGCTCAAATTTGGACAAATCACTTCCCACTATGGAAAACAATGTAAAAGAGCTGTAGTGCTTTACTCAGAGATTAGAGAGGTCCCAGCATTGATTAATTAAAGTTTATGGCATAATTTATTGGCATGCCATCCATTACTGTGACATGAAGATTTCCCAAAATGTAAATTTGCAAGCATTCTGAGTTGAAGAAGGTTGGGCTGAAGGAACCCTTGTCTGATATTACTCCAATATTCTAAAAAAACATGTGGAAAGAGAGATGGCAAAGCTTGTATTAGAGTATAAGGATAGAAGAGAGAACTGTCCTTAATAGGTTTTATAAACATTTTGCTTGACATCTTCAAAACAGATAGAACATAGGCTACATAAATGAGACATACCTCAACTGTTTCTAGATCTTCGGCAACTGGTGGTGCTAGGAATTTTTCATACACTTCATAGGGTATCCCTTCTTCAAGTGGTACTGGAAAAGGTGTTTCTGCTGGTTTTGCAACCTCTACTATTTGCTGTGGAAGAAGATGACACATTGATCAGACAGTAATCTGCTTTAAGAGTGAAATATTTATTATATATTTATATTACTTGTTGTCTCCCTCTTGGCTTCTTACTGCTACAGGCTGAGAAAGCACAACACTCTCTAAGTATAATTGCCTTTTCCTTGTGTGATGGATCAGGACAAGCAATAGCGATTGATAATAGCAAGAATAGAGCAGTGAAGAACACTATTCTTACTGTCAGACTGATGGAAGTGTAAACAGAACCTGCAGGACCTCCTTATTAGTCAATAGGATCCATCAGTAACTGCTTAGATTTGTTGCATCACAGATCCATCACAGTGTCATGACTTTTATAAACAAAGCCTTAGGGTATGTTCACACTGCATCTTAATTCACTGGTCAAAAAACATTTGTTTTTCAAGCAGAAGACTCTTCAGGAAACTCTTTTCCTTGGAGTTTAGTAAAACTGAAGAGTCTTTTGCTAGCACTTCTTTGGTCACTTCCTGAGCATTTTTTTTGCTTGTTTTTTTTCAGTGTTGTTTTCCAGGCATTTTTTTACTTTATTAAGCAATAAACAAAGTTCTAGGACTTTTTTTGAGGCAGAACCACTGAAAATACACACCAAAAAAGAATGGGAGTTTTCTTGGTGTCTTTTTAGCATTTCCATTGACTTGTATTATAGGCATTGTCTATAAACGTATATGTTACTCTTTTTAAATACTTGGCATCTTTTGAAAGCCTGAAGTGATTAAAAGATGCTCAGAAGCCTGAACATAAAAACAGCAAGATTTTTTTTTACATAGAAATGCATATGTTCATTCTTTTGGATGCTTTTTAGCTTTTTCGGGGTGTTTTCTGCACACAAAAATGGAAAAAAAAAGTCGCAGTGTCAACATACTTACGTTTTTTATTCAACGCATTTTGAAAAGTCAGGCACTTCTTCTTCAGGAAACAACCACTCATAGATATAAAACATTCAAGGCAGTTTTTAAAAAACTGTCCTGCATGTTTTATATGTATGAGTGGTTGTTTCCTAAAGAAGTGCCTGACACTTCAAAACTCGTTGAATAAAATCTGCAAGTTTAATAATTTCCAGTGAATTGACATCTTCAATAATCGGCAGACCGGGGGGTATCCACAAGTTCTAAAGCTCTTCATTCTCATAGGTTTAGATAAACCCGTGGATCCGCACAGCTGAACATCGACTTAAAACGCATAATATCATGGATCAGGTTAGCATAATCTGATAAGAATAACTTTATTGTTTGTCAGATAAGACTCTATTTGCGTTACTAGTATGATATTGTAAATTATTACTAGCCTTACATGTGCCCTACGACTTTTGTTATATATGCACTATTGCTGGTAGGAATATGAACCACCAGCCAGTGTTAGATGGTATATAGTGTATGACATTTAGTATACAGTGGGTACGGAAAGTATAGTTTAATGAGAAAAAAAAAAGAACTTTTTAGAATTTACCAAATGGCTGCAATGAAACAAAGAGTGAAAAATTTAAAGGGGTTTGAGTACTTTCCGTACGCACTGTATAGCTGGCGCTGTCTACTAAATATAGGCTATGGATGTATAGTACTATATCTTAAATTAAGATTTATACTTATATTTCTATATATGGATTCTAGCAATTATTTTACATAGTTACTATATTCACAATTATAGGGAGACTAGGATATTGTTTTTACTATTTTATTGTGACCTAGATGCAGTAAGTTGTATACATTTGTGAATGGAGTGGAGGATATTGGACATACAAATGACTGCATTGGGCCAGTTTGAAAAATGTACAATGCATGAAGATAAGTTGATGGCGCTAGATTAATAAAAAATGTATTAAAGGGATTCCAGATTAATATTAAAAAAGTTTTCTCAAAATTGATAGTTATCCTTTATCCATAGCCCCCTGATGAAGGCTGGTCCGAAACGCGTGTTAGGGTGGATGTGCTGCTAGGTGGAGTCCCCCCCTTCATTCCCCACTTACTTCTAAGGTATTGTACCATTATGAGATTGTGTATTATATCTTTTTTAGCATGCCCTACTATTCAACCTATAAGGTTGTGACTTGATTAGAGGATGGCATGACTGAAATGTTGCGAGCATCTATACCACAATACTACCACCATATACATTTTCTATATATATAGCACTATATATCATTGTGTCAGTATTGGTGTTTTGCATATGAGGGATTTATTGCCCCATTTCTGCTCATCCCAGTTGTGTGTATTTTTTTCACTTATGTACTTTTCTCATCTTCGTACCTGTAATAGATTTGGCAATAAAATTTTTATATACTATTGAAACATATATACTCGGACTGTTGATCGTCTTTTTTGCGTTCTCTCTATACCTCTTATCCATAGTATAGGAGATAAAATAATGTTTGTGGGTTCTGAAAACTGGGACCCTAAGTGATCCCAAGAATGGGGACTGCAGACTAGAGTAAAGGTCAAGCAAGAGCACCCTTTTTCCATTTTATTGTCTATGGCACTACCGGGAAATACTGCAGCACTGTATTCGGCTTTTTCTGGCAGTCTCAGACAATAAATAGTGCAGAGGTGCACATGTTGAACATCAGCTCTATTCAGATGGGGCTTTGCAAACTCCATTCTAGGAATCACTGGGAGTCTCAGTCAATAGACCCCCAGTGATTAGTCATTATTCCCCTTTCCTATCATTAGAGGATAACTTTCCATCTTGGGAAAACCACTTTAAAGGGAACCTGTCACATCCAGAAACGCTGTTTGATTTCACCATACAGTGCTGTAATAACTCATCTGGACATTGATTGACATCCTGCTCTGCACACACACACTGCTTTCACACACTGCATAGCAGGCTATCAATCAAAGTGCCGGGGAGTGATTACTGCCACAATCACTGTATAGCAAGCAGTGACTGTAACCACTCCCCACCCCACACAGATGACTGTAACTGAACGGCTGCAGGGAGAATATACCTGTTTTTTTCCTGTTGCCGCTGCTGCAGTAAGCTGGCTAAATAAGATTTAAATGCTATTTACTTGAAAATTACTCCTATATCTAAAAGAAAATAGTGTTTTCTGGACGTTACAGGTTTCCTTTAGGAAACCTATAGGATTGCAGGATGAGCAAGAAAAAAAATAAGAGTTTTTGTTCTCCTGTGTTTTTAAACAGAAAAATATTGATTTTCTAAAATATGAATTTTATTAAAAGTTTAGCTGTAAGGAAATGTGTTTAATGTCTAAATCTGTTTTCAAACACAAACAAATATTTTTTAGTGAAAGGAAATTCATTCTCAATCAGGTTAAATTGAAAGTATGATAATGCTAGCATTCACACAGGAACATAATGTACTACATCAGTTGCATTAATTGCATTTTACTGTGGAAATAATTGTTGCCCTGAGAATATGTGAAGATCTTAATTTTCTTTTAGAGCAGCACTGGTATCTAAGAGAATAAAAAGAACATTTTGTCCTAAAAGGCATAAAAACACACAGTGTGAAGGAAACAAAGATTCAACTTGATTCTGTGATTTATTATGTCTCTGCAGAGTTCTTTTGATCCTTGACTATGCCCTTTGTCCTCTTCTACAATACAATATGTATTTTAATAGATACAACATCAGTCTAAAGAAAAACACTGAAAAGCTGCTATTTCACTTACACTTCTCGCTAGCAGCCTGGTTACTTTGCCTTAAACCATAATCATCATTTTAATTTTTATTTCATAAATCAATAATACACGTGAAAATAAGCAGCTTTGTAATATATCTTATCAGAGAAATCTGCTTTTTTCTCTGACATAATTGATCAGTTATTCTCAAAATCCTCAATTCTGAGGTAAAATCTGTTTCAGTGAACACAGACTTTCCCATTACTGAGATAGGAGATGGTGGATGCTTCCAGGGGCGTAACAATCGTGGTCACAGAGTTCGGGACCACGCCCGTCGACGTCGGAGCGAACTGGATGTTCGTCCTCAACTGAAGTGTATAGAGGAGCAGAGACCTGCCGGGTCCGTGCGCTGCAATACATGCTGCCGGCCAATCAGAGGCCAGCAGCTGACGTTGACGTGCATCTGACTGGGGCTGCATGGCAGTGACATCATGCGCTCTCATCACTTGCAAGCTGAAGACAGCTGCCTACTTCAGAAGAAGACGCTGCATGGCGGGGAGCGGAGGGAAGGGGAGTATAATCATTTATTTTTTTTCCATGCATTAAAAAACAGCAGCAGAATGGGCGACACTTAACAGGATGGGGTATATATAGGGACATATATACCAGGATGGGCCCAGGATGGGGAACATATATACCAGAATGGAGCCCAGGATAAGGGACATATACTGTATACCAGGATGGGGGACATATATACCTGGATGGAGCCCAGGATAAGGGACATATAAAGCAGGATGTGGGACATATATACCAGGATGGGGACCAGGATAAGGGACAAATATACAAGGATGGGGGATATATTTATATCAGGATGGGGCCCAGATAAAGGACATATATACAAGGAATTTATGTATGAGATAGCAAAGATGATTGTCTATAAAATAATGGTAGTCTCACGTTCGAAGCAGTAGTAGACGGGGAGATATGGATCCTGAAAGTCAAAAGTGCAAAACTTTGTTACTCTTTTGCTCTTTAGTGTATATACCAGGAAGGAGCCCAAGATGGGGGACATTACTAGATAATGTGGGAAGTGGGGAAACTCGTATGTCCTTATAGTACCTAGAATGCTACAAGGACCCATACATGTGACCAACTTGTGGGGGTGGGCGTGTAGGGGGGCCCAGGTTCAAATTTTACACTGGGCCCATCGGACTCTAGTTATGGCACTGGCTGCTACTGATAAGATTCTATCTAAATCATACATGTCAAACTCTGGCCCGCAAGCCAAATCGGGCCCGAAGGGTGATTGTATTTGGCCCGCGACACCAGTACCACCACCCTAATGTTGGAGCCATTATTCTGCATGGAGGACTTTGCGGGGCCCATTATACTGCATGGAGGACTATGTTGGGCCCATTATATTGTATGGAAAGCTATGTGGGGTCCATTATATTGTATGGAAAGCTATGTGGGGCCATTATTACACTGCTTGGAGGACTGTGTGGGGCCCATTATACTGTATGGAGTACTATGTTGGGCCCATTATATTGTATGGAAAGCTATGTGGGGCCCATTATATTGTATGGAAAGCTATGTGGGGTCATTATTGCACTGCTTGGAGGACTGTGTGGGGTCCATTATTCTGTATGGAGGACTTTGTGGGGCCAATTATACTGTATACTGGTTGGATCGCGACTTTCTCAGGTTTTTAATTTTGGCCCTTTGTGTGTTTAAATTTGATATCCCTAATCTAGATAGAAGAGAGAGGAGGAGGGAAGAGCTCTACCTCTCGCTCCTCCCTCGTAGCAGCTGCCATCTCCTATATCAGTAATGGAAAAGTCTGTCTTCACTGAATACAGATTTTACCTCATAATTGAGAATTTTGATAATGACTGATCAATTCTGGCAGGAAAAGAGGCAGCTTTCTCTGATAAGATATATTACAAAGGTGCTTATTTTCACGTGTATGATTGATTTATGAAATAAAAATTAAAACGATGGTTACGCTTTAAGTTTTCATTAAGAACACTACAATTTCAGATAAGTAACAAACAATTTCCACATTTTAAGATGCAATGAGAAGAAGGTAAATGTCCTGAGGAAATTAAAAGATTTGTCATAGTCTTCGATATTGAATCAAGCTACAACTACAACACTAGATAGTTGTCAGTTAGCCAAATGATCGTATCTCCTCTGACTTCCCCATACATGGGAACACTTGGATTGGCTGAGCATTCCTGGGTTCTCCATGAAAGAGCTGCTGCCAGCAGACTTTTTTGACAGCGGCTTTTCTCTCGGAGAAGAAATGACCAGTTGTTGGAAATCAAATAGGCTGAATGGTTGTCTCCCCCTACATTATCTGTCTAGGGGATTAGAAGGACCACCATAGCGACTTTAGTATTATGTGTATGGTAGTCTTTAGATATATCATTGCTGTAATAAGTTTGTAATGGTATTTCTTGACTAGTTTTATATTGGAGTTTCCATTGAAAAGTCCACTTACACAGCAAGTTATATACGTTATCCGGTACAGGCGTGGTGTACATATAGGCTTCCAATCCGTAAATAAACTAACATGAAAATCTCATCACTTGAAGGTATGTAGATTAAGTAGAAGAAAAGTTTATTTGTGCAATCCAAAAAATATGCAAAGCAATATTGACGTTTTGGTCCAACATCCGGACCTTCATCAGAATGGTTGCGGATTGCTGAAAGAGAGGTGAGTACAGTTGTGGAGCTCTAAGGTATGCGACACGGGTCACGTATCTTTAATAGTAATAGGCTTGTCATATGGGCCAAAGATAATTTTGGGTCTCCTTGGGCACCAGGGCCCAATGGCAACTGCAACCCCTGCAACCATTGTAGTTACATCCTTGATATGATTGCTGTATTTTTATTACTTTATACATTTCTTTAAAAATGTTTTTTTAACAGTATAAATATATTTCCTTATAAATACTGTTTATTTCTTGTGTACAATTGTTTTCTGCAAGTGGCTGCACTGATATTATGTGAAATCAGCTATGATCTGGGACTGGTTCTGATCTGTCCTGTGATCCTTTAAAGGTATAGAGAATGGGTAACTAGCACAAAGAGCGTTCCATTTTTCCTTTTCATTGCCACTAGGACTAGCATTGAGTTTAAAGTTATTGGAAAAGCTAAGACTAGTGAATATTAAAGTGGTTGTCCAGGACTATGACCTGTATAATATATCAGATGGGTCAGGTCCCAATACATGACACCCCTACTAATGACATTGCAAGATCAATGTACCGGCTCCCACAACGTCATTAGGAGCTCACTGTGAAGGCACTGTCATTGCAACAAGCCCGAGAAATAATGGCACCTGTGCAGGGTAGAGAGGTCACTGAGGGAAGAGTGACCTGTCATTGCATGACCGGAGGCCGGTGGAGGACGGCAAAGTACAGCAGAACTGGTGAGTAAAGAGCCCTCCCCGATGCGATTGAGAATAAAACTATGCTCAAAGATGCCCCAACAAAATTTTACTAGAAAGGTATGAATATAATTGTCACACAAGGTGTGGGAGAAACTTAGTACAACACAAAGGGAAGAGGGAAAGGGAGCCCAGACTCTAGGGAAAGGGGGGGAAGTGGAGACCTCCTAGGTTGTTCTATCGTCACCCTGTCTCCCCTAACGTCCCTGTATTGCCTCTTCACCAATCGCCGAACGCGTACATCGCCCTGTCTTTCCCTGGCGTTTGGCTCAAGTTAGGGAAGGAAGGGAATGAGCACTAGTCGATCTCCACTAAACACTATAGACAACAAGGAAGGACAATGGGAAATTGCTTAACTTTAGACGAATCCAGACAAATGCGCACATGTCATCAAGCTCCAGAGAGGACAAAGTACTTCTCTTGCTAAAGACTTCACCAGTAGTCATGAATATCGCTGGCACCTCCCTCTAGAACACACCAGGTATTTATACACCCAGGCCAGGGAGTTAATTAGCCAGAGGAAGGTAGCCACTGGGTCCTAGAGACAGCCTCTAAGAAGATGTCTGTAATGCCAAACGTACCAACTAAAGGGCAACTGTCTGTCACTTCTGACACACCCGTGACAGTAATATTATGCATTGCTTATATAGCGCTATCATTGCAGTCCCCAAAGGGGCTCACAGCCTAAATTTCCCATCAGGGTGTCTTTGAAGCGTGGAAGGAAACCGGAGAACCAACACAAACATGGGGAGAAAATAGAAACTCCTTGCAGATGTTGTACTTAAGCATCAAAGTAGCTTTACATTAATACCTTTAGTTAGTGGTTGAATATCCCGCTCACAAGTCCTCTATAACTCCTTTACAACCCAAGGTGGTTTGCACGTTAATGACCAGGCCAATTTTTACAACTCTGGCCACTGTCACTGTATGAGGTAATTACTCTGGAACACGTCAACGTTCCCCCTGATTCTGAGATTGTTTTTTCGTGACATATTGTACTTCATGATTGTGGTAAAATTTCTTCGATATCACTTGCGTTTATTTGTGAAAAAAATGGAAATTTGGCGAAAATTTTGAAAATTTTGCAATTTTCAAAATTTTTATTTTTATGTCGTTAAATCAGAGAGATATGTCACACAAAATAGTTAATATATATAATTTCCCACATGTCTACTTTACATCAGCACAATTTTGGAACCAACATTTTTTTTATTAGGGAGCTATAAGGGTTAAAAGTTGACCAGCGATTTTTCATTTTCCCAACAAAATATACAAAACCATTTTTTAGGGACCACACCACATTTGAAGTCACTTTGAGGGGTCTTTATGACAGAAAATACCCAAAAGTGACACCATTCTAAAAACTGCACCCCTCAAGGTGCTCAAAACCACATTCAAGAACTTTATTAACCCTTCAGGTGACTCACAGGAATTTTTGGAATGTGGAAGAAAAAAATTAACATTTAACTTTTTTCACAAAAATGTTAGTTTAAACCCAATTTTTTTTCATTTTCGCAAGGGTAACAGGAAAAAATGGACCCCAAAATTTGTTGAGCAATTTCCCCTGAGCACGCAGATACCCCATAAGTGGGGAAAAAGCACTGTTTGGAAGCACGGCAGGGTTCGGCATTGAAGGAGCACCATTTGACTTTTTGAATGTAAAATTTGTTTGAATAATTAGCGGATGCCATGTTGCGTTTGGGGAGCCCCTGATATGCCTAAACAGTGGAAACCCCCCAAAAGTGACACCAACTTGGAAACTAGACCCCTCAGTGAATTTATCTAGATGTGTGGTGAGCACCTTGAACCCCCAGGTGCTTCACAAAACTTTATAACATTGAGCTGTAAAAATACAATTTTCACATTTTTCCCACAAAAATGTTTTTCAGCCCCCAATTTTGCATTTTCATAAGGGTAACAGGAGAAATTGCACCATGCAGTTTGTTGTGCAAATTCTCCTGAGTAAGCAGATACCCCATATGTGGGGGAAAACCACTGCTTGGGCATATGGCAGGGTTGGAATGGAAGGAGCACCATTTGACTTTTTGAATGTAAAATTTGCTTGAATAATAAGCGGATGTGCCCCTGATGTGCCTAAACAGTGGAAACCCCCCACAAGTGACACTATTTTGGAAACTAGACCCCTCAGGGAAATTATCTAGATGTGTGGTGAGCACTCTGAACCCCCAAGTGCTTTACAGAAGTTTATAACATGGAGCCATGAAAATAAAAAAATCAAACTTCTTCCACAAAAATGATGCTTTAGCCCCAATTTTTTATTTTCACAAGGGTAAAAGGAGAAAATGGACCCCAAAAACTTTTGTGCAATTTCTCCTGAGTACGCCAATACCCTATATGTGGGGAAAATACAGTGTTTGGACGCACGGCAGAGTTCAGAAGGGAAGGAGCACTGTGACTTTTTGAACGCAAAAATAGCTGGAATCGAGAGCGGACGCCATGTCGCGTTTGGAGAGCCCCTGATGTGCCTAAATAGTGGAAACCCCCCACAAGTGACCCCATTTTGGAAACTACACCCCTCAAGGATTTTATCAAGGGGTATAGTGAACATTTTGAACCCAGAGGTACGACACAGAATTTGATAACATTAGGTCATCATATTGAATAAGTTGTCATTAGTCTTGAGCGCAAGTGCTCGCTACTTGAGTTTGCATCGGGTACTCATGTATGCACCATGTATCGCGGGTGCTCGAGTGACATGCTCACGTTTCACGGTGATAGCTTGTTTTTTGCGGGATGAGTTGACGTTTTTATTGGTGCCAATAAAAGCTATTTTATAGAAAAAAATATTTTTTTGCATCGCTTTATTCTGAGAGCTATAACTTTTTTATTTTTCGGCTGATGGCGGCTTGTTTTTTGCGGGACAAGATGACGTTTTCAGCGGTACCATTTTTGTTTATATTCGTCTTTTTGATCGCGTGTTATTCCATTTTTTGTATGGCGGTTTGATGATAAAGAATTGATTTTTGCTTCATTTTTATTTATTTTTTACCATGTTCACTAAAGGGGTTAACTAGTGGGACAGTTTTATAGGTCAGGTCATTCCGGACGCGGTGATACCAAATATGTGTACTTTTATTGTTTGTTTTTTTCATAATAATATTTATTGATGGGTACATTATATTTTTATTTTTGGTGGATTATTTTTTTATTTTATTTTATATATTTTTTACATTTTTTTTTTTTTTTTCATTTTTAAACACTTTTTTTACTTTTATTCTTTGTCCCACTATGGGACTTTCACTTTTTTTATTCGGATCGCCTGTATAGCATAGGGATGGAGCAATTCGATCGCAGCATTGTGGAGGTTGATGTGCTGGGAGTGGTGCGGGACCACTCCCAGCACATAGCACCGGGTGTCAGCTGTGACAATCAGCTGACACCCGGTGGTGATCGCGCCCGCACAGCTTGTGTGCGGGCGCGATCGCCAAGACGTACTAATATGTATCAGGCTCTTAAGTCCCAGGGAGCAGATACATATTAGTACATCTTGGGCTTTAAAGGGGTTAACATCTATATGAATGTATACTGTATCTTCATCCATTCAAATGAATGGGGCTGAACTACAATACCAAACATATTGCTAAGGGAGTGTGTTGCTATATTTTTCTGGCAGGTGAGGGACTTCATCGAGTGCCATTGCTCATTGTTCTGATTGATTTTAAGTCCTTAACCTATCACACATTGCTAGGGTATCTTAAATGTAAGCCATCAATGTAAAATCGGATGTGCTTCAAATGACATCCCGTTCCAGTCAGCCCTTTGTAGCCAATCATAGGCCCCAGTAGTAAGGTGACATCATTGCTTTCTGTGTATAACATTTGTGTCACTTCCTATCCCCTCTGTCTCCACTCCGGCTGCTGGGCGGTGCCACACTTCTGTTCCGGGAAATGCGTGACAGCATCAGTCGTGTTGTATACCTGAGACTTTCTTTGTGTTGCCAAATCAGGAAGCTATGGGGTTAACCCTTGTTTGGTTTTGATCACTCCTTCCAGGGTCAGGCCGTTGGCTATTTAAACCCCTGAATCTCTGACCAGTTCCAGTCAATAAGTTAAGCTTATCTGGTATATATCCCCTTTCCTTACTCCTGCTGTGTCTCCTGATTTATCCCATTTTTTGACCTCAGCTTGTATTTTGACCACCTGCTTGACTTCTGATTTTGTCTCTGACATGACCTCTTGGTATTGACACCACATGACAGCCCTTAGCTTGTTCCACCGGGCAGCAGCTGACTCTGTGGCCATAGTCTAGGGATCCCTGTGTAAGTCTAGATTCCTGTATAAGGGTTAAAGTGTGAAGGCCAGAGCAGCCCTTGGGATCCGGTAAAGGTAATGGCTTGCACTAAGCCTTCCCGTGTAATCCCTATTAACAGCTGCCAGGCTTCCATGTACAGTGCAACCGTGACACTCTCTCTGCACCGACTATCAGAGCGGTCAATGTTGGGTCCATGGCGCTTAGGACAGGTGAGTATGCCTCATTGTATTGTTTTAAAATGATCAACTACTTTAAGGCTTTATGTAATTACATTTTACAAACTACCTTTAAAAACTATAAAATAATTATCCTTTTGCATCCTATAGATAATTTGCAAAGTAATGAACAATTTTAAATATTGCTGACATCTAAATCAAAAAGATATTTATTTCAATTTCATAAATCTGACCTGAGTTTAGACTTTTCAGTCTACCGATCATATCTACATGATTTATAAAAGATTACATAATTTAATAGAGAGTTAGACAATGTGTGAGTTTAGTTCCTCCAGTTATTTGCTTTCCCGTTGTATTATAAAACATCTGAAATGGCAATGGGAATTTCATTACTAAAATCCTCATATTTACCACATGGGCTGCAAGGGTCAAACATTAACGTTATCCATCACTTCATCTGAAGGTTTTACAATCTGAGTCTGTTATGAGACAATTGGTCTGTCTCAAGCACTTCACTCTACCGCTGTAATCCATACATTTGTCCTTCGTCACCCCAACATAAATCTGTAGCATTAAAACATGTGAATGTGAAGAATGTTCAGGCACTCAAGTTTTCGCATTAGCCTAAAGATAACATTATCCTCCCCACCCCCACATATTTTACTATTATGAAAAGTAATACAAACTATAATTAAAAATCCCCTATCTCAATACAAACATTTTATGATATTGTTAGAAAAATCAGGAACATATTTTTTTTTGATGAAATGATTGTAAAGACGAATCGACTTAAAAAAATGAGTAAAGTGTTTACGTAAAAAAAAAATCAGAATGCAAATCTTCTGCACCGAAAATATTACTATGCAAAGATCAGTAGCCTTCCTTATGCCGACTTTGTCATGAAGTGCTCAGACGTATATTCTATGTCAATAAATGCTTGTTGGTGATAACAAAAGGTAAAGTAATGCTAAAACAAATATATATAATAAATTCCATTTATTAGTTGCCCTTTCGTTCTTGGTACTCACATTTTAGCATTATTACTCTTGTAAAGGTAATCTTCAAGCCCACAACTATTAGCTCTGATTCAACTGGAAATAGGTATAATTATTTATGGTTTTGTCTGTAAGTGCAACATTCATACATTTCTGTATATTGTAAACTGCTTAGTTATAGTGTCTACAGAAAGAAACTTAACAGGAATGTTCCACTATGTTTTTGTTATGTGATCTGAGAGTAGCTAGATGTAGAGGCGGAGACCCTGATTCCAGCAATGTGTCATTCACTGGGTGCACTGTTTTATCTGCTGCAGATCTCCCAGTTCTCTGAATGCTGAGCTCTGTATAACCCCACCCACACCACTGATTGTCAGCTTTCTGTGTACACTGTGCATACAAGGAAGGAATATTGGCATGCACTCGTTCGATGCGTTCAGGTGCCGGTGAAACAGAGTGTGTACCCCAGAAACATTAGCTGAGTAATTCACCACACACTCTTGGATGTTAAGTTAGCAAATTATTTTATTTAGTGCAAAGCAAACATGCAAAAAAAGTCAATGGTGCTGGGAGGTGAGGGACATAGACTTTAGACGTTTCGACCCTTCCTGGGTCTTTGTCACAATAGCCGCTGGAAGAAAAGAAGAAAGTATGGCATAAGTGCCCAAGTTGCAAATATATACAAAATACAACATTACAGTATATATATAATATACAATATATACAATCTTGTCATTCTCATGGACGTTACATGCATATCATAAGAGGAATCACTTTCATGAGAAAAGAATGAAAAAATATGAAAATGTGTCAATCTCATACAGGGGATATGAATCTTAACCTGTTCAACCAGGGACGACACATGTGGAGGTGGAGGAATATATGTGTGCCGTGGAACACCCTTAATATGGTAAGACCCATTGTAGGAACTCAGGAGAGATGTGAGGGAGGGTCACAGTAGGCTATGGTTTATGATATTAGACTGGTTAGGAATTGCAGAAAGAAGAAAAGCAAAACCAGAGAGAAGAAAAATGAAGGGGGGGTGGGAGTTTGGAAAGGGAAGGTGAATAGGAGGGGCTCGGGATGGAAGAGGATAAATAGGGGGTACATCCCTGGGAGGGCCATGTTGAGGAGGGAGGAGGAGGAGTCCAATGAGCCAGATATAATCAGCATGTCTGTGGAGGGGAGAGGACAAGATTAAGTTAGCGTTAAATTAGCCAGTAGATTTACCTGGTCAGGTTCCCTGGGGAAAGAGTCTGAAGTGTGGCGATCTAAAAAGCTTCCCTTTGTTTAAGTAGTTGTATATGATTACCGACAAGTCTAGGAACTTGTTCTATCATTTGGAAACATAAGTGAGATACAGTGTGTCTTGCGCTGGAAAAATTATTTCATCACATCGAATGATGGATTTATGAGCAGCAATGCGGTCTCTGACTTGTGTGGTTTCTCCGACATAAAAAAGGCTGCAAGGGCATTAGATTAAGTATATAACAAAGTTGGAGTCACAAGTGAAGCATTCCCTTATGGGGTATGGTTTGCCTGTCCTGGGGTATGTTACTTCACTCGACTTTATGATGATAGAGCAGGCTATGCAGTTGAGGCAAGGGAAGGTGCCGTTTTTGCATGTATCGAGGTAGCGTTAGAAGGGAAGTTTTTGTGTGCTTCCTATGTCTGCCCTGACGAATTGGTCCTTGACGTTCCTTTGTCTCCTAGTGCACATCAGTGCAGGGGACTTAAAAGCCTCGATATTGGGATGTGCTGTAGTAAGTAGAGGCCAGTGTTTGTGAATGATGTTATGTACAAAAAGTACCCTTTCTGCTTTCATACTAATTGGTGGAAGAGGTGATGTAGACAGGGCTCTATGTTCCCCTTGTCTAAGTAGTTGTGTAGGATAGCCCCTTGCTTTGAATTCGAGTGATATCTCGTTGAGTCTGGTGAGTAGAGTAGTTTTGTCTGACACAATGAGAGAGATCCTTTAATATTGGGATCTGGGTCCTATTCTTGGTGGATTTAGAGTAGCAACTAGAATAGTGTAGGAGGCTGTTGCAGTCTGTTGGTTTTGTGTATTGGTCTGTGGAGAGATTCCCATCTCCGTCATTCAGTACAAGTGTGTCAAGGAATGACATTTGTGTGGTGCTGTGATTGAGGGTGAATTTGATTTCTGGCCTGATGGAGTTGAGGGTAAAAAAGAATGACTTGAGCGAGTCGAGTGTGCCGTGCCAAATGCAAAAGATATCGTCTATGTATGTGTGCCAGAAGACCGGATATTGGAGAAAGAGTTTGTTAGTGTAGATGTGTAGTTCTTCAAATAGATTCATGTAGGAATTTGTGTACACCGACGCTACGTTTGAGCCCATTGCAGTCCCACAGATTTGAACATAGAACTTATTACCAAAAAGAAAGAAGTTCTCCCATAGGACAATGTTGAGGAGGTCTAGGCACAACTGGGTCGAGTTACAGTGAAGTTAGAACTGGATAGTAGATTGGATACGGCTTCTAGGACTTTGTCATAGGTGACTGAAGTGTAAAGGCTATTCATGTCTAGAGTCACCAGGAGACTGTCAGGAGGTACTGTGGAAAGGTTGCTTATGAGTTGAAGGAAGGGGCCCATGTCTAGTAGGAATGAGCAGGTGTTCTTGGTGAGAAGGGTAAGGATTTTCTCCAGGCAGATGACTAAGGGAGAAATAATTGAATATGTTATGATTCATATTTTCTCTATGAAGTTGACACATTTTTTTCATTATTTTCTCATGAAAATGATTCCTATCATCATATGTATGTAACATCAATGGGAATGTCAAGATTGTATATATTGTATATAATGTATATACTGTGATGTTGTGTTTTGTATATATTTGCAACTTGGGCACTTATGCCGTGCTTTCTTCTTTTCTTCCAGTGACTATTGTGACAATGACCCAGGAAGGGTCGAAACATCTAAAGTCTATGTCACTCACCTCCCAGCACCATTGACTTTTTTTGCATGTTTGCCTTGCACTAAATAAAATATTTTGCTCTCTTCATATCAAAGCGTGTACACTGTGAATAGGCAGAAAGCTGCCAATCAGTGGTGGGGGTGGGGTTATACAGAGTAGGAGGACTACATGGCAGGGGACAGCTAGTCCTGTAGTGATAAACTCCTACTGATAAAACACAGACTTTTTTTAAACTACAACAAGCAGCCCAGTAAGTGACACATCACATCATGCTGCTCTCAGATTTACTAACAAAAACCTACTGAAAGCTTCCCTTTAAAGGCAATTTTGTTCCTCCTCCACTGATGGCTTAGGCAGTTGCCTACATTGCCACTAGTTCCTCCCTCCTCTCATCAAAATAGAATCCTATCAGTAGCAACTGTTATCTCCAATCTCATTAATGGGAAAGTCTGTTTTGACTGAACACAGATTTCACCCGTGAATTGAGAATTTTGGGTATGAAAGATCAGTACTGGCAGGGAAAGAAGCAGATTTCTCTGATAAGATATATTACAAAGTTGTTTATTTTCATGTGTACTGTTGATTTTTGCAATAAAAATCAAAATGCCGGTTATTCTTTACGTAAGCTAATTAATTAAAATTGCTATCAATGAGGGCCAAAATAACAGACCATCAGGTATAGACAGAATCCCTCACCAGATGACTTCTATCAATATATCTTGACAGGTTCACTCAACTAATGAAGTCCAGAGGGAAAGCATTCAGCCTGACAAATGGACTGTTAAAACCCTCTACTAATCTGTGTAACCACATATAGCCATTACCTCTTGGGCCTGGTTAACCCTGTGATTAGCTACTATTATTTTTTATGTGTCCCATTTGGAATTTCGTTTCTTAAAAGCATCTGTATCTGACTTTACCAGTAACTACTTTCCCATACTGAGTCTACAAAGATAAATCATTGAAATCTGAAAGCTAAATATGACATTAATGAAATAAAAACAGTTTATTCTGAATAATGTAAAAGTATATTAAAAGTATAATAAGAATAATTTAAAAACAGAGTTAATGCTCCATAATTTGTTTTCACTGTAGCTTTGCACCATTCCAATTCTAGATCTAAAATTCATTGATAATACCACTACTACTAATAATAATACAATTACAATAACCAATCTATATGGGGTAGATTTGGATCTATAAATCTATGATTGTACTCAATAGAAGCTGCAGAAATTTGCAAACAAGCATTGGGCAAGAAGGTGGTGCAATTCAGTGCTGGTACAGTAGCAGTTGATTGAAAGTCATCCCTAAATATGTATTTATATTATATGTGATTATATTTAAAAAGGTCATGGTCATCGGTGGTGCGGTTTCCTAAATTAAGCAAGCAGCCATGTTTTTCTAATTCTAGACAACACCTTTAAGGCTGCATATTATAAGATTCCTGCAAAGCAGTTGTTACATGGCTGTTTCCTCCACGAATGCTGCACAAGTTTGTATTAGATCATAACTATTCTATCAAAAGTAGGGAGAAAAAATTGTGCAATTTTGCGGAAGAAAAAATTCAAGAAAATATGCATGAACAAAAGGACTTTAAAGGGGTTGTCCAGCCTTAGGCTACACGTCTGCAGTCACTCTATGTCACTGCAGACTTGTGAATCCTCATAGCGCACACACTGCTCGCCGTGAGGATTCTGCCATGCCAGGAGAGTAACCGCAAGTATGTCATATGCATACATGAAACACGTGCCGACTAGCCATGCATGTCCTCACTCACGTCTAGTTGGAATGTGGCTGGAAGTATGCAAATCGCATACTTGCAGTCACATGACCTCCCTCCCGCTCCCAGCACAGGAGAAAAAGCTGTAAGGATTCACAAGTCAACAGTCACATAGAGTGACTAAACTTGTGCCCTAGGGCTGTGCCACCCCTTTAAGCTATAAGTAAATTGTGTATTTAAGAGGCTTCTGAAGTCCTTCAGAAGACCTTAAGTAGTCAAGCACAGCACCAACGAGCAATGAACAAGAGGGGGTCCTATAGCAAAGCTGCCCTTCTCCCCAACTAGGAAGGGACACCCCTCAATGCATTTGGGTTTTCCTACCTACTTGTTTATCCACCACTCGTCCCTTCACAATAGTTTTGCTGATCATGGACTTTCTCTGTGGAGAGGAGTCTTAAAGGTACTTGCCATAGAAAACACATATGACCAACAGAAATGGGGCTCCTCTCTCCAAGGGTCCAACTGCACCCACTTCAGCTGTTTCTATAGTGCAATTGGACCTTTTGAAGCAGCTATACGTAATAAACTACTAAAAAGAGGCAAGCATATGATAATTAGGGGATGCATTATAAATCACAATGGCCTTGCATATTTGAGCCTAAAGAAGCTGTATTATATTTTATTTAAATGCACATATTCAAGGCTAAATATAATTTTTGCATTTGGGTTTGCACCATTTGACTTTTACAAGCTGTTTCCCTGCAAATTCAACTGTTTGGTTTGTGTTCATTTCAGCACAGATGAGCTCAGAAAAAGAAATAAAAAAGTTACAAATTCTCCCATCAGTTCAGGCTCACTATTGGAACCTTGGTTAAAGAAGCACTCCTATCAAAATGTTTATCCTCTTAATATATTGCACTCATCATATTATATAGCACTGTGTACTTACAATTGCTCATTCTGCCTTTCTACCTAATTAATTCTTCTCTTTTCCATTAGGTCTATGACATCACGTGATTAAAAACTGACTAGCTGAATCAGGAGGTCAATTTTCCCTGTATGAGTCATTAGTCACTGCAAAAGTCAATGAAAGGGGGAGGAGGGAACAGCTGGGTCAGGAGTTGAAGAGCAGAATAATTTCTTCAGGGACAAGAAACGTTGTACATAGCACAGAGAAAAGAGAAGAATTTGCTTTGTAGAAAGGCTAAATGAACAATTGTAAGTACACAGAGCTATATAATATGATGATTGCAATATTTTGAGATAAAAACTTTGATGGGAGGAGGAGTGCTTTTTCAATTTATTCGGCAGCCATGAATAGACAGTGCAACACAGAGGCTGTAGAAGGCAAACAATGGAAAATTTTAATGAAACCCCCTTGCAAAAAAAAAGATTTTTTAGCCCAAAGATATGCATTTAATAAAATAAAAATGTCCCCAAAGGTGGACAATTCATTTAATTTTAATAAATGTCATCATGCTAATAAACTATTCTATGTTATGTAGATTAATAATATTTCCATAAATCCTAAATATTAGATGTACGTGTGTCAGAAAAAGCATATAATACATATCCAGTGTTTTGTGTTTCGGTATTTTGCTGTTTGCATTGCTGCAAATAATTATTCTGCCTTATGACCAAACCACATAATAAATAATGTAAGAGCAAGATGAATTATTTCAGAAGATCAGAACAGGAAAATGTGCTGATTGATGACTGCATAATGAATGAAATCCACAGATGTGATTGCTTTAGGAAGAATTGACTTTGCATAAGTTACTCATATACTGTAAAGATTTTCTTTTCCCCTGGCACAGTCTTATCAGAAATTAGCTTTGTGTAAATTGCCAGCACTGTTCATTATATGTACATAGTGGAAAATTACTGTTATTTAAAGCATCATAAAATTAATTTTGGATTATGCTTCCTCCAGCAAGTACTAATGCAGGATTTAACATAATTTGTTCAGCAGAAAGAGTGGATTTGATGTTTCTTCTGGAATTAAAATTTTGATTATTATTAATTAATGATGAAAAAACTCCTATGAATTATTTTCAAAGGAAAAGGAAGAATGGTATAATGAAAAAAATATATACATAGCATTTTATAGTATTACCTACCATAAACTGTGGAATATATTTACACAGTTCCTCCAATCTCCACCTAAATTTATTTTTAGAAAAATCAAATTAATAGCATAGACTGAGATGGGGAATGTTATCGTGTGACTTGTGCCATTCAGCTTTATTCTTTCTCTGCCACCATCGTGGTACCACTCCAGTTCTGAGATGGACAGCTGAGTCATGTCCCACTGTCTAGTCGCTATGGATCACCTAACATCACAGTCTTATTAGTGGTGTTGTCATCTACCAATTTCATTCAAGGAGCTTGTCACATTACTCAAGTCTTTGGCTCAAGGCAGAATTAACACTTAAATGAAAGCTGAAAAGGGTCAAGGAGCATTGGCAAGATTTAAAACATGACATTCTATAAATCTTTTTTCTATATGTTCATAGAAATAAATTGACATGGATTATCTCGATTAGAAAACCCAAAATCAAAAGACCCAGGAGAGCACTCCAAGTTCACACAGGGTTCCGCAATTTTGGATGCCCCTTCTGTTCGCCAAAGTGACTGTAAGAGTGGTGGATTGTGTAGCTGTGCTCCTATCCCTGAAGACACCAATTGTGTCAATAATGTGCAATGTGAATAATGCCCTGCGGTATATATATATTTTTGTTTCATTGCAGCCATTCGGTAAATTCTAAAAAGTTCATTTTTTTCTCATTAAAGTAAACTCTGCACCCCATCTTGACTGAAAAAAAACAGAAATTGAGACATTTTTGCAAATTTATTAAAAAAGAAAAATTGAAATATCACATGGTCATAAGTATTCAGACCCTTTGCTCAGACACTCATATTTAAGTCACATGCTGTCCATTTCCTTGTGATCCTCCTTGAGATTGTTCTACTCCTTCATTGGAGTCCAGCTGTGTTTAATTAAACTGATAGGACTTGATTTAGAAAGGCACACACCTGACTATATAAGACTTCACAGCTCACAGTGCATGTCAGACCAAATGAGAATCATGAGCTCAAAGGAACTGCCCATGGAGCTCAGAGACAGAATTGTGGCAAGGCACAGATCTGGCCAAGGTTACAAAAGAATTTCTGCATTACTCAAAGTTCCTAAGAGCACAGTGGCCTCCATAATCCTTAAATGGAAGAAGTTTGGGACCACAGGAAGTCTTCCTAGACCTGGCCGTCCAGCCAAACTGAGCAATCGTGGGAGAATAGCCTTAGTGAGAGAGGTAAAGAAGAACCCCAAGATCACTGTGGCTGAGCTCCAGAGATGCAGTAGGGAGATGGGAAAAAGTTCCACAAAATCAACTATCACTGTAGCCCCCCACCAGTCGGGCCCTTAGTGCAAGACATATGAAAGAATGCAGAGAGTTTGCTCAAAAGCACATGAAGGACTCCCAGACTATGAGAAATAAGATTCTCTGGTCTGATGATATGAAGATATAACTTTTTGGTGATAATTCTAAGCGGTATGTGTGGACAAAACAAGGCACTGCTCATCACCTGCCCAATAAAATCCCAACAGTGAAACATGGTGGTGGCAGCATCATGCTATGTAGGTGTTTTTCAGCTGCAGGGACAGGATGACTGGTTGCAATTGAAGGAAACATGAATGCGGCCAAGTACAGAGATATCCTGGATGAAAACCTCTTCCAGAGTGCTCTGGACCTCAGACTTGGCCGAAGGTTCACCTTCCAACAAGACAATGACCCTAAGCACACAGCTAAAACAACAAAGAAGTGGCTTCAGAACAACTCTGTGACCGTTCTTGACTGGCCCAGCCAGAGCCCTGACCTAAACCCAATTGAGCATCTCTGGAGAGACGTGAAAATGGCTGTCCACAAACGTTCACCATCCAACCTGACGGAACTGGAGAGGATCTGCAAAGAAGAATGGCAGAGGATCCCCAAATCCAGGTGTGAAAAACTTGTTGCATCATTCCCAAGAAGACTCATGGCTGTACTACCTTAAAAGGGTGCTTCTACTCAATGCCGAGCAAAGGGTCTGAATACTTATGACCATGTGATATCTCAGTTTTTCTTTTTTAATAAATTTGCAAAAAATTCGACATTTCTGTTTTTTTCAGTCAAGATGGGGTGCAGAGTGTACTTTAATGAGAAAAAAATGAACTTTTTAGAATTTACCAAATGGCTGCAATGAAACAAAGAGTAAAAAATTTAAAGGAGTCTGAATACTTTCCGTACCCACTGTAGACTGTGATATGAAGTAGTATAAGTATTGCTAGAATAATATGCATAGTATGTGGCAGTGGTATAATACATGCTGATAGTGTACAGTATAAAAAAAACAGTACATACTGTTATAGGATATTAACTGCAGTTAGCTCTAGGTACAGGTATAAGATACAGTTAATGTTTGGAACTAGCCCACAGTGGGAGGAGTATAGTAAGGTCAGAAAAGGGATTCACTTCCTGATAGTTGTCAGAGAGGGAAGGAGAGTCACAAGATCAAGTTCAAGTGCAGTGGGCTGCTAGGGACAACATGTACCATGCAGTGGGAGGCCATACTAGAATCCTGTGCAAACATTCCGGCAATGTCAGGAGCTCACGGCCCGGCATAGGGGCTAAAGAGCGAATCGTGCCCTCTGGCACACAGGGGAAGATGGACACGGAACCGTGTGAGGGGAAGGTAACGGATACCGGGTGCACTGCGAAACTGGACAGGAAATACCTGGGGCTGAAGGAGTCAGTGGGCATTGGGATAGTCCAGGAAAAACGAATGGTAGGGCTGAACATGTGTTGTGCTAAGAAAGGAAGAAATAAGAAGTGTTGTGCCCTATCCCACGTTGCAATCTGATAAACTTGAACTGACCAGTAAAGTTCTGTTGGTTCAAAAGAACTTTGTACCCCCTAAGTTATGTACAGTGGCTCCTAAACATGGAGGCCTAGAAGCAGCGGAGACCTGTGGCCAGAGTGTAATGGGACAGCAGCTTGGTCATAACTATCGCTCTTGGCCACTTTACATGACTACAAAAAGTTTCAGCAGACAAATACAGAACATCACATTGACAGCACCCTGATTTCAATAGGCATCTTGAGATGCTGGGATTTCAGGCTCGAGTAGTCCTCTGATATCACATCCAAGGGTAGTCAATACCTAGGTTTACGCACATTGTGACAACAAAGGCCAATTTGGTACTAGCAGTTCCAACTAAAGATGAGCGAATCAGGCAATATTTGAATTTGCTTGTTTGGGTTAATTTTCCCAAGAAATTCAATTAGCAGACCATGGAAAATAAATGTAAGATGTAACAAATACAATAAAAACACTTATCCTTACCTTACCACTCACCTCTCTGCCCCCTCACTTTCTCACGGTCAGCCTTACGGTCCATGATGCTTCTGTAGATCACCGACACTCGTGCTGAAATCCTCAGGTCTCTCATGCTGGGCAAGGACTTCTGAATTTGAAGAAGCCGAGGAGGGTTTTTTGAAAAAGTATGCAAGGTCACGAAGCACACTGTGATGTCATGATGCCATGAACTTTCAGCGCTTGCGCAGACTCCACCATGAAATTAGAAGTCCCAGCCCAGGGTTTTCAGAGCAAGCGTCAGCGATCTGAAGATGTGGAAAGGACTGGACAGGTGATGTGAAAGGGTTGGAGACATGAGCAGTTAGGTGAGTATAAGGACTGTTTTTATTTTTTAACCTTTTAATCTCATTTTACAGTTCAGAAGAATGGTGGAAAGCGGAATAGAATTACAAAAAATCCTTTTCTTAGTAAATGCGAATTTGTGTAACATTTGAGTATAATTCAATTCCACTCAAATTTATTCGTTCATCTTTAATCCCAATGCAAAGCAAAGATGCAAGAAGAGTCAAAGAGGACATTGCATGCTCAGTGCCAAAGGAAAAAAAGAGGCCGATGGGGGGAATTTCCCAATGATTTGGTGATGGGGTAAGGTATCAGCGGTATAGAATGGCGAGCCTAATCATCTGGTGCTGGATACCTTACACCAGGGATGTCAAACAAACACACAGAGGGCCAAAATGAAAAACCAGTATACAGTATATTGAGCCCCACATAGTTCTCCATATAGAATAATGGATCCCCCATAGTCCTCCAAAAAGAATAATAGGCCCCACGTAGTCCTCCATACAGTATAATGGGTCTCAAATAGTCCTCCATACAGAATAATGGCCACACATAGGGGTGGCGGTTCTATTGTGGCGGATCAAATATAACCACCCTGCTGGCCAAATTTGGCCCACCGGCCGGAGTTTCACACGTATGCCTTACGCCATACCTCCTTTTGCTCCTGTTGCAATCCGTGTCTGCTGAAGGCCCATGTCTTAGGGCCGAAACATCACTGATTAATTAATTGACTTGTCTTCGTTATTTGGAGTGCCAAGTATCTCTTATCTTCTTTTCTCCCCCAGGTCAGGGGCCCCCAAAACACTTTAGATAGTTGTCTTGTACCTCTTAAATCAGTGGATTTAGACAACTTTAATCTAATATTTATGGGGGATTAAGTCGTTAGTGTCTTACATCCTGTAGTAAACAATAATTGAGGCATCTATTATTATATTGTTTCCTACTATTTCTATAATGCATGAACAGGCATGGAAAGACTTATGAACTAATCAAGACATTTTGGCAAATGCCACTTTATAATGCAGGTATACTGCAGTGGTGGATACAAAATACACAATTTAATTACATTCTTTGTTATTTTAATTCAGCTTCAAATCAGACACTTAAGCCAAAAGAGAGTCGGTATGAGGCCATGTGTGCGACTCCAAACTTGTATTAATTCATATTCATTAATATTAGTTTAGAATTGAATGCTTTTCTATTTGTTCTCACAATCTGTCTGGAGTACAGTTCATGTGCCAGCATGATTAAAACAGTATTTCACTGCAGGAAGTCTTATTTAAATAAAGAAAGTGCAGACAGGATCAGCATCATTTAAATTCGTGTCGTTTGCTGCCAATGTACTGGGGTTTGGGAATAGCTCAGATAGCCAAATTAAATCAACCATTTGCATAGCTTTTCCAGAAATTTGGGGTTACAGCTTTCAATTACTTTATTTAACGCAAGAAATCCATTAACAATGTAAACTGTATACTGAAAATATGTTAAGTACATAAAAAATATTTAGTATGTTGAGGATTTAAACTAAACACCGAATGTCACCAGGACAGATCTGATTTAAATACGTTCATGTTAATGCTCCAAAGAAGCAGAACCTTATTTATCTTGCCGAAATCATGATATGGGGTCTGTAAGGAATCATGGCAAAAACTCAAGAGGGGACGTGCAATCTGCTCTTCTCAAACGTAAGCAGCAAAATGACGATTTCCATGCAATGCAGCTCCCTTCAAAGTCCATGGGGCTAACAAAGACAGCTGAACTCTATACTCCGGCCCATGAGGACCAAATGAAGCAGCTACCAACACTTCCTTTGGACCACCATTCTGGCAAATGGTTGTCATCAGTCAAACCCCCTCTGATCTAGGCGTTATTACCTATCCAGTAATATACAAGAATAGGTCATTGTTTCAACCAACCTCATATGACATAGTTATGATGTAGTGTGCAATGGATTCCATAGGAAGGAATATATCGGTTTGATACTCTATAGCGGTAACAAATGAGCCCTAGACCGAAGGCTCTTCTGCAACATAAGAAGATAGTATTGAAAATAACACACAGTACGTGGGGTGAGTTAAAGGGAAGCCATCATCAGTAAATAACCAATTAATTAAATCAGGTGGTTTGTGTTGAATGTATTTAAAATTTTTGATCATTTTTTTTTTACATATCAAAATCTGTATTAAAAATAAATACATAGCCACAATGGCCAGACTACCCGACCATATTTTCTGTATTGAAATATCTAATGAGCCTGTGCAAAGGTCACTGTGAAGAGACGGGAGCAGGGTCAGCCATAACATCACCTATTGTGATTGGTGGATCCTGTGTTATCAGCTGTGTATATGTAGTGGTGGCACTGTTCATGGTGATCTGGCAGAGCTAAAGATTACTACTATGAACAGGCTTGGAGTCGGCTACTCCGCTTTCCAGGTCCAAAGGGTTGCCTTGCCTTCACCCTTTAACCCCTATACAGGGATCAAGATTTACCAGGGACCCCTACACTAAGGCCACAGAGTTAGCTGCTGTCTCGTAGAGCAAGATGACAAAATAATGGTCTGGTAGCCGGGTCAGAACCAGGAGGTCAGTGCAGGGACAAAATTGTAAGGCAGAAGAGTAGTCAAAAAACACGCCGAGGTCAAACCCAGAAATATAAACTGGGAAGCACAGCAGGATACTAAGATGTTCACTGGAGCTAGTCAAATTATAATTGGAAGTGGACAGTATGCTTTTAGGAACTTAAATAGATTGCAGTCTCGCTCAGGCCAAACAGGAGGAAGCAAACACTGACAAATGGTCACTCTTGATCTTCTGGCACAGATGGAACTATAAGTCCCTGGGGACACACAATTAGAGTTGAAATCGCACACAGCCTTGCAATAGAAGCAGAGACTGGAAGGGCAGGCACGGATATAGATGACACAGTATAGTGAGAGTTACCTGGCATAGTAATACAGCCTCTGATGATAATAAACAGTATAGTGAGAGTTACCTGGCATAGTAATACTGCCTCTGATGATAATAAACAGTATAGTGAGAGTTACCTGGCACAGTAATACTGCCTCTGATGATAATAAACAGTATAGTGAGAGTTACCTGGCATAGTAATACTGCCTCTGATGATAATAAACAGTATAGTGAGAGTTACCTGGCATAGTAATACTGCCTCTGATGATAATAAATAGTATAGTGAGAGTTACCTGGCATAGTAATACTGCCTCTGATGATAATAAACAGTATAGTGAGAGTTACCTGGCATAGTAATACTGCCTCTGATGATAATAAACAGTATAGTGAGAGTTACCTGGCATAGTAATACTGCTTCTGATGATAATAAACAGTATAGTGAGAGTTACCTGGCATAGTAATACTGCCTCTGATGATAATAAACAGTATAGTGAGAGTTACCTGGCATAGTAATACTGCCTCTGATGATAATAAATAGTATAGTGAGAGTTACCTGGCATAGTAATACTGCCTCTGATGATAATAAACAGTATAGTGAGAGTTACCTGGCATAGTAATACTGCCTCTGATGATAATAAACAGTATAGTGAGAGTTACCTGACATAGTAATACTGCCTCTGATGATAATAAATAGTATAGTGAGAGTTACCTGGCATAGTAATACTGCCTCTGATGATAATAAATAGTATAGTGAGAGTTACCTGGCATAGTAATAATGCCTCTGATGATAATAAACAGTATTGTGAGAGTGACCTGGCATAGTAATACTGCCTCTGATGATAATAAGACTCCTAAAAACGCTTCCTAAAAAGACATAACGTATGAGTCTAAAAAAAATCCAGCGGACATTGAACGAATTGTAAGATTGCTAATTTAGTTTGGGAGAGGGGGTTGTCTTTTTTCTCTCAAACTGTGATAGAAAAAAAACATTGCCAAAAATATTTTAAAAATATATGTAACACAAAAATCAGATTTAAACAATATGTCATTTTCTAATGATAGTTTCCTTTTAAAATGTATGTATTGGGCCAAAACACTTCACGTTATGCCTCTGCTTATAGGTGTTTGCATTTTACGTTGACCAGTAGAGATGAGCGTTGTTCTACTCGAACTGTTCGCCAATCTCAAATTCGAGCTGTTTTGGGCGGTGTTCGAGCCGTTCGGCGAACACGAACAATTTGAGAAAAATTCGGCTGTTCGAGGTTATGTTCGATAACTGTTCGTGCACCAAAATCATAACTGGATTTTTTCTCAGTAATGATGAAAATTAATGTTAATACGCAGTTTGAGTGTACAGCGGGGCGGGGGGAGGGGCAGGGGATGGATCTCTGCAGGAACAATGAAGATCTCCATTTTTTTTTCTCTTTCGCGCATTTGCAGTGGGGAGGTGCAATCTGTCAGCCTATCAGCAGCGCACACACGGAGCGAAGTGCTTTTTTTCACACAAGCAAGGGCATGTGTCATTGGCAGTGTATGTCACATGTCCTTGCCCTATAAGACCAAGCCATTTTCCCCGTCGCCACCATTTTCTCACTGCTGCAGCTGCGTGTTAGACGGCACCGCTGTTGCTGTGTGCGCTATACCTTGTTAATTTCAAGCCAATTTTCGCACAAATCTACAGATAGCTTGGGAGTAGGGAATAGTTGTGATTGCAGTCCTTTTAAGGACTAGGTTACAGCATTTCCTGCGACTTTTATCAGGCAGGTCTGTGCTCTTAAATAGATAGATTGTGGGAGTAAAGACTAATTGTAATTGGAGTCCTTTTCAGGACTAGGTTACATCAGTTCCTATCAGTTTTTGCCAGGCAGGTCTGTGCCAGTGCTGTGCAAGTTTTTTTCACAGCATTTGGCTGAATCTAGCAAAGCTAATCCTTTTTGGCCTATTGCAGAGTGTGTTAGTCAGTGGAGTAGCCTATCTGTGTTGCAAGATATACCACCTGTGTAGAGAATACCAATTTTTTTACTGCACCTAGTGAAGTAAAATCTTTTGGGCATAGCATCATTCTATTAGTCCATCTATACTGACCTCCATCAGGTTGCAAATTGAATATAATTTTTTTCTGCATCTAGCTCTGAAAAAATATTGGGCTTCTAGCTGTGTGTGGGACTTGTTCTATTAATCCATCTATACAGACCTCCATCAGGTTGCAAACTGAATATATTTTTTTCTGCATCTACCTCTGAAAAAATATTGGGCTTCTAGCTGTGTGTGGGACTTGTTCTATTAATCCATCTATACAGACCTCCATCAGGTTGCAAACTGAATATATTTTTTTCTGCATCTACCTCTGAAAAAATATTGGGCTTCTAGCTGTGTGTGGGACTTGTTGTATTAGTCCATCTATACTGACCTCCATCAGGTTGCAAACTGAATATATTTTTTTCTGCATCTACCTCTGAAAAAATATTGGGCTTCTAGCTGTGTGTGGGACTTGTTCTATTAATCCATCTATACAGACCTCCATCAGGTTGCAAACTGAATATATTTTTTTCTGCATCTACCTCTGAAAAAATATTGGGCTTCTAGCTGTGTGTGGGACTTGTTCTATTAATCCATCTATACAGACCTCCATCAGGTTGCAAACTGAATATATTTTTTTCTGCATCTACCTCTGAAAAAATATTGGGCTTCTAGCTGTGTGTGGGACTTGTTGTATTAGACCATCTATACTGACCTCCATCAGGTTGCAAACTGAATATATTTTTTTCTGCATCTACCTCTGAAAAAATATTGGGCTTCTAGCTGTGTGTGGGACTTGTTCTATTAATCCATCTATACAGACCTCCATCAGGTTGCAAACTGAATATATTTTTTTCTGCATCTACCTCTGAAAAAATATTGGGCTTCTAGCTGTGTGTGGGACTTGTTCTATTAATCCATCTATACAGACCTCCATCAGGTTGCAAACTGAATATATTTTTTTCTGCATCTACCTCTGAAAAAATATTGGGCTTCTAGCTGTGTGTGGGACTTGTTGTATTAGTCCATCTATACTGACCTCCATCAGGTTGCAAACTGAATATATTTTTTTCTGCATCTACCTCTGAAAAAATATTGGGCTTCTAGCTGTGTGTGGGACTTGTTCTATTAATCCATCTATACAGACCTCCATCAGGTTGCAAACTGAATATATTTTTGTCTGCATCTAGCTCTAAAAAAATATTTGGCCTTCTATCTGTGTGTGGGACTTGTTCTATTAGTCCATCTCTACTGACCTCCATCAGGTTGCAAACTGAATATAATTTTTTTCTGCATCTACCTCTGAAAAAATATTTGAGCTTCTAGCTGTGTGTGGGACTTGTTCTATTAGTCCATCTATACTGACCTCCATAAGGTTGCAAACTGAATATAATTTTTTTCTGCATCTACCTCTGAAAAAATATTTGGGCTTCTAGCTGTGTGTGGGACTTGTTCTATTAGTCCATCTATACTGACCTCCATAAGGTTGCAAACTGAATATAATTTTTTTCTGCATCTAGCACTGAAAAAATATTTGGCCTTCTAGCAGTGTGTGGGACTTGTTCTATTAGTCATCTATACTGACCTCCATCAGGTTGCAAATTCAAAATAATTTTTTGTCTGCATCTACCTCTGAAAAAATATTTGGCCTTCTAGCAGTGTGTGGGACTTGTTCTATTAGTCCATCTATACTGACCTCCATCAGGTTGCAAACTGAATATAATTTTTTTCTGCATCTAACTCTGAAAAAATATTTGGCCTTCTAGCAGTGTGTGGGTCTCATTGTATTAGGCCATCTATACCAAGCTCCACCAGCTTTTCAATTAATAATAATTTTTTGCTGCATCTAGCCCTGAAAATAATTTTTCTTCCCAATAGTGGTAGCAATAGAAATATGGGGCGCGCTCCTGGCTTACAAAAATATACGCTTCATAACAAAAAACACCAGCTTAGCGCACTGCATTAATAAGATGGCATCATCGTCTCTCCCAGTGCTAGGCCTACTACCCAGGCTAGCATTCCTGTGCCTAAAACACAATGTATGGGTCCGCGCTAGCCACTATGCTGAGGGGTCTAAAGCTGCTGCTAACGCTTTATAACAATTCAATTGGCAGATTTTCACAGAGCTCTTCCACAATGCCCACCCATCGGGACAACAGTTGCCCACCTTCCCTATGGGATCTAGTGGCGAATAGTTGATGCCATTAATCAGAGCGTCAGTTGCCCCGTCGACGTGGCAAGCATACGGTAAGGCATGGGAAGAGTGGACACGACTAGTAGCAGGCAGACGGGTTGACCAATGTGAACAAGCCAGATCACAAGTCACCATAGAATTTCTCCACCAGCTAATGATGAGGGGCATATCAGGGGCGTCAGCACAGCGGTGTCTGACCGGAGTAGCATTTCACTTCCAACTACTGAATTGGGGAGATGTGACAAAGATTCATCATCAGACAATCCATAAAAGGGTGGAAAAGGGGTCAGCCAAGTCAGGAGTGTAGACGTCCCGTCCCGTGTCACTAAAACTGATTTCTCACATCATATCCCTAACACCATTAACATGACACTCACAATTTGAAGCAACACTACTGTCTACTGCATTTGTGATCGCCTTCTTCGGGGCGCTATGCATAAGCGAATTAGTCCCTCAATCCAAAATTAGCACCAGTGGAGGCTTATTACACCAGGACGTAGTCATAGGCAATAATGCAATACGTCTACGCATACACAAATCGAAAATGGTTCCAGCGGGCAGGGGCACTTGGGTACTTCTACAACCCACAAACGGTACACTGAGTCGGGTAACAATAGTAAAACCATATCTAACCATCAGATCACAAAGTAATTTGTTCCTATCACACATTGATGGGACGCCATTATCAAGATACCAGTTCCAAGCTATATTTAATAAATGCATAACATCGGCAGGGAACCACCCCAAAGATTACGGGACACACTCATTCCGAATAGGCGCGGCCACAGAAGCAGCAAGAGCAGGACTGTCAGAAACGGAAGTTCAGAGGATAGAGAGATGGTGATCCACGTGTTTGGCAAGATACATAAGACCGGACTTGTTATCCTAACGTGGTTTGTTTCTTTTACAGGTGACGCTAAGCCAACAGTGTGGGTGATAGGCCACTCGTATATATATTGGGCAGATTAAAAAGCGAAAGTCCGCCCAGGCGGGAGGAAATTAGAGTTTCCTAACACATATTTCAACTGGAGAGGTATTAGAGGCCTGCTATGGCCACAGGTACTAATGGAGGTAATCAAGGTAGGGAGAGAGGCAAGATGTCTGGTCATCTTAGTTATACAGGCCGGGGGAAACAACCTAGGTCATCACAAGAGCGCATAACTAATGGCAATAATGAAACTAGACACTGAGCGCTTCAGAGAATTTTTCACAAAACTAGCTATAGTATGGTCAGAGATTGTGCCGATAGCGGTATGGCAAGGTGCGCGAGACATCACGGCCATCGAACGGACAAGGCGGGTAATAAATATTCGGATGGCAAAATTTAGAAGAGACAGAGGCGGTGTAGTGGTACGACACCGACAACTGGAAGGAGATAAAGCAGGCCTCATACGGCCCGACGGTGTTCACTTAATGGATATTGGACTGGATATATTCCTGTCAGGACTCCAGGACGGAGTGGAACAAGCGTTAAGAGTGATGGGTGGGGGTCAGAGTCCTGCATACGAGTATGCAGGATCCTCCGTGGCCTGGAAATAGAAAGGACATGTTGGAGAGTTACACTTGTTGGCCAAGTTGCCGGAGTGGAGACCCAGGGCATGCTGCAACAAGCTGAATTATTTTAGAAATAAAATGCCTTTCTAATGGAATGAGTATAAAGAGTTAGTAAAGCTGTGACCGATCCTCACCCATCCAGTTGTAAGAGTTACATTATTGTATTGTCAAGGAAAGGGGGGCGGTAGGGGGGCTGATCGTCTGGGTTTGGTTGGGGGTCCCCACAGTCTGCCTAGGCTAGATGCATTTAAAAATTCTTATTAGATACACAGGCGGTGCAGCTTGCTTCGCAGCTGGGCTACTACGCCCAAAGTATTGCCTAGGCTAGATGCAGTTAAAAATTCTACGCTGACTAGCAGACACTGAAGATTTGGAGCAGACCTCTGTGTAAACAGCTCTTCAGACTCAATCATCTGTGTTACCCCAAGCCATAGTGTATGTAGTTTCTTACAGTTAAAAGGGGGGGGGGGAGCGACCCAACCCACCTGGAATTGACGATGCCAACGTCACGTAAGACACAGCAAGGGGACTCCAAAAAGAGTTTCCATTTTTTCCCAAAATTGTGGCACAGACACCACTTAACCCTAGAACGCATACCTGGGGCCTCGCGGTCCCGCCCTGTTAATTGTTTTCTATTTTTTGCAAGATTACTTTAGTTAGAATTTTGAAACTCTAGGTATTCTTCATGTATATAGTTGTTTGTCATTTGAGTTTGAGTTATTCAATGTTATTTGCACACGGGCCTAAAAGGCCCCAGGTATATGAAAGTGTAGATTTTTATGGTCATGCGTTCTAGGGTTAAGTGGCATCAATTGCCCCACAGTTGCTTAAAACGGTTGGTGAGGTGATATTACCAAATCCTCAAGCTTTTAGCCTCCCAAGGATAACACAGGATTAGAAAAGTCCTTGCGAATCCATGATTTGTTCATCTTTATGAACGTGAGTCTGTCTACATTCTCAGTGGACAGCCGCGTGCGCTTATCTGTCAGCACACCATCAGCAGCGCTGAACACACGTTCAGAGAGAACACTGGCTGCAGGGCATGACAAGATCTCCAAGGCGTGAGTGGCGAGCTCCGGCCATTTTTCCAGATTGGAATACCAAAATGAGCAAGGGTCCAGTGACACAGTCATGGCTTTGATGTTCACTTGGAGATACTCCTGCACCATCCTCTCTAGGCATTGACTATGTGTCAGACTTCTTGTCTCCTGTGGCCTTGCAAAGGATGGTCTAAAAAAGTGGTGAAACGATTTCACAAAATTGCTGTTACCAGCAGATACTGTGTTACTGTTACGGTTTGAGTGATGAAGACTCGACAGTCCCGCGGTTGGCAAGTTAGAACTGTGAGATTCACTTCGTGCACCACTGGTGTTTTGTGGAAAAGCACATGTAAGATTCTGCAACAGCGTCTGCAGATACTCCTGCATGCGTCAATCCCTTTTTATGGCAGGAATTATTTCGGCAAATTTACTTTTGTACCGGGGATCTAAGAGTGTGGCAACCCAGTAGTCGAGATTACTTCGAATTCTGCAATCTGAGGGTCATGTTGCAGGTAGTGCAGCAAGAAGGCACTCATGTGTTTTGCGCATCCAGGAGGACCAAGTCCTTGTTGTGTTGGTAGCGAGGTAAGAATCATGCTTCTTTCCTCTGCCCTCTCCCCCCAACCTCGCACAACAGAAATGTGATCAAGGTCTCCCTCATCTGATGAGTCTTCCATGCCCATCGCCAGTTCATCCTCCACTTCTTCCTCGGCTCCTGCACCTTCCTCAACAGTTTGGCTGCTACCATGCGCCCTGTTTAATCCCTCTCCCCCACCCTCCCATGCCTGCCTCCTTGGTGCTGCCAACCGTCTGGACCTTGGAGATGTTATCCCTTCCGCATACGACTCCTCCTCTACTTCCTCCACCTCCTCTTGTCCGACCACCTGACTCTGAATTCTGTTTAATGTGTGCTCCAGCATGTAAATCACCGGAATAGTTATGCTGATAATGGCATCGTCGTCAGCACTAAACATCTTCGTCGCCATTTCAAAACTGTGCAGAAAGGTGTGTGGCGCCCCTGAGGGTGCAGTCACCACAGAGTTACTGCATCTCACCCAGAGGTGTGGTATCTCACCCTCAGGTAAGGAAGGCGTATGGCTCGGGACCCTAACACCTGCATCCAACACATACCCGCAGTGGGGTTAGGGCGAGATTGCTCCTAAGGGAGAGCACAGTCCCAGGTCCCTAGCTGGTGGGAGGATCCTATGTAGTGGGTGCTTAGGGGAGCAGCTTAGGGGAGCACATGACAGGGAGAGTATAAATAGGAAGCCATCTTAGAAAGAGCAAGCCAGTCAGAGGAGGAAAAGTGACAGGAGCAGAGGCTCGGCATGAGCTCTGCTCCGGAGGCGGGCCTAGCCTGGGAGGCCCAGGACTGAAGGAGAGAAGAGAGGAGTGGGAGCAGGAAGGCTCCAGGAACCGAAGGGACCATAGGGCTACGGGCCGTGCAGAAGGCCACCTGTACTCCCGCTGCTACCAGGAGGTAGAGGGGTCAGGCCAGATAAGGGGAACCGGTCCCTCAACTAGAGGAGAAACAGCAAGGCTCAACTAGAAACCGGAGGCTGCAGCATTTCATGTACAGCAGGCAAAAGTCCACACCAGTCTCACTGAGAAGGTAGCCACATAGGACCCAGGGGACGGAACACAAGTCGCCCGCCAAGGCCCGAGGATACCGGATAGAAGTGTCACTGGGTGTGAGGTGCAGGGAGAAGGCCAGAGAAAGGACACACAGAAGGGGGTCCTGCTAAGTACTCCGGAGCTATCTGGGGGTGGACTGAGCCCCTCACTGAGTACGCACAGCACGACGGGTGAGATAGCTCTGGTACCTGTAGTCTGGACTGCAACAACTGTGAGTAAAGATCTTGGGACTGCATCACACGGACTCTGTGTTCATTACTGACTCCCTGCACTACAACCACCATCATCCACCCACACTGCCCTGAAGCTACACTCTTCCTGTGGTGAGTAATAATACCATTGCAGCAAAACCACCAGCTTCAGAGGACTGTTCCGCAGCAGCGGCCCCTTTGGCCGCACTCCACAGGTGGCGTAGTCGGACATTATAAAATCCATATATACAAATTACCGTTGGATTGACCGCCCTGGGTCACGGACCGGGTCACCGCCACAGTGACTACAACCCCCAGCGTCTACCGGCCCGGCTCCGGGTACCCCACGGCCCAGGGGGCGCGTCAACTTCATAGATATTGAAGCTTCAGAGACTGGGAGTTCTGTGGAAACTGTTTGGGTAAGAATACAAGGAGAGAACAACGGAAAGGACACCATTGTAGGCATTTACTACAGGCCACCTGGGCAAGCTGAAGATATGGATGAACTCTTTATGTATCAAATGACCAAGTTCTCCAAAAAATATGACGTAGTGGTCATGGGAGATTTCAACTATCCAGACATTTGTTGGGAATCTCTCTCAAGTAAAACTAACAGGTCAAGCAAATTCTTATCCTCTCTTGCTGACAACTTTATCTTCCAAAAGGTAGGGGAGAAAACAAGGGGATCTGCTACTTTGGATCTAATCCTTATAAACAGGGAGGAAATGGTTGAGGAGGTAAAGGTGGCTGGGACGCTAGGAGGCAGCGATCATGCTATTATAGAATTTTGGATAACTAGAGGAGGAAGACATGTGAAGACTCAAACTTCAAGGTTAGATTTTAGAAAGGCAGATTTTAAGAGACTCAGAAAGAGAATAGGAGGGATCCAATGGCTGGATGTCCTTAAGGACAAAAATGTCCAGGAAGGATGGGAAATTTTTAAAAATGAGATTCTCAAAGCACAATCGTTAACAATCCCGAAAAGTAGGAAGAATGGGAAGCATTTAAGGAAACCAGGCTGGATGAACACAGAACTTAAACACATGCTAAAAAGAAAGAAAGAAATGTTTATTAAATGGAAAGAGGGAGGCATATCTAAAGAAGATTATAATGCAGTCTGCAGATCCTGTAGGGCACGTATCAGGTTAGCTAAAGCTGACAATGAATTAAGGCTTGCAAGAGATGTCAAAAGCAATAAAAAAGGATTTTGGGGGTATGTCAAAAGTAAAAGAAAAGTCAAAGATGCTATAGGATTTTTACAGGATGAAAATGGAGAAATGGTAAGAGAGGATGTTGAGAAGGCCGAACTTTTTAATTCCTATTTTGCATCTGTTTTTTCTCAGAAAGAAAATGTAACATCAACTGATCTTCACTGTCCTTTTAGAGGAATAGAGGAATCCAAGTTATCTGTAAACAGAAAGATTGTGAGGGAATATTTAGCTAACATAAATGAGTTCAAGTCTCCAGGTCCAGATGAATTACACCCCAGAGTACTGAAGGAGATCATAGAAGAAATTTTAGAACCACTCTCCATAATCTTTGAAAATTCTTGGAGAACAGGAGAAGTCCCAGAAGACTGGAGAAGAGCAAATGTTGTTCCTATCTTCAAAAAGGGGAAGAAGGTGGACCCAGGGAACTATAGGCCGGTGAGTCTGACTTCTATACCAGGAAAGATCTTTGAACAAATTATTAAACAACATGTATGTAAGTACATGGATAAGAATGAAGTGATTAACCAGAGTCAGCATGGGTTTGTAACTAACAAGTCATGTCAGACTAACTTAATTTCCTTCTATGACAGAATCACTGACTGGGTGGATCAGGGAAATGCTGTAGATATAGTATATCTTGACTTCAGCAAAGCATTTGACAAAGTATCTCACACCATCCTTATTGAAAAAATGACCAAGTATGCAATGGACCAGGCAACTGTTAGGTGGATTCATAACTGGCTTAGTGATCGGACTCAAAGGGTGGTTGTAAATGGCTTCACATCCAGCTGGATGAATGTCTCAAGTGGGGTACCACAGGGCTCCGTCCTGGGACCTGTATTGTTCAACATCTTTATCAATGATTTAGATGAAGGAATTGAGGGTAAACTGATTAAATTTGCTGATGACACAAAGCTAGGAGGGATAGCTAATACTAGAGAAGAGAGAGAGGATTCAAAAAGACCTAAATAAACTGGAGCAGTGGGCAGCAACCAACAGAATGGTTTTTAACAGGGAAAAATGCAAAGTACTACATCTGGGCAATAAAAATGAAAAAGCATATACAGAATGGGAGGAATAGAGCTAAGCAACAGTACATGTGAAAAAGACTTAGGTATACTAATAGATCATAGACTGAACATGAGTCAACAGTGTGATGCAGCAGCAAAAAAGGCAAATACAATTCTGGGATGTATTAACAGAAGCATACAGTCTAGATCACGTGAAGTCATTATCGGTCTTTACTCCTCTTTGGTCAGACCTCATCTGGAATACTGTGTACAGTTTTGGGCACCACATTTTAAAAAAGACATAGACAAACTGGAGCAAGTTCAGAGAAGAGCGACCAGAATGGTGACTGGTCTGCAAACCATGTCCTATGAGGAACGGTTGCAGGATTTGGGAATGTTTAGCTTGCAAAAAAGAAGACTGAGAGGAGACTTAATAGCTGTCTACAAATATGTCAAGGGCTGTCACATTGTAGAAGGATCATCTTTATTCTCATTTGCACAAGGAAAGACTAGAAGCAATGGGATGAAACTAAATGGGAGGAGACACAGATTAGATATTAGAAAAAAACTTTTTGACAGTTAGGGTGATTAATGAGTGGAACAGGCTGCCACGAGAGGTGGTGAGTTCCCCTTCAATGGACGTCTTCAAACAGAGGCTGGACAGACATCTGTCTGAGATGATTTAGTGAATCCTGCTTTGAGCAGGGGGTTGGACCAGATGACCCAGGAGGTCCCTTCCAACTCTACCATTCTATGATTCTATGATTCTATCCCTGATCTGAGACCACTCCTGCTGTGTGATTTGCCCCACCTCTGGATCTCGTTGGCCCAGGCTATACGTCAGAAACTATTGCACCAGGGCTTGTCGGTGCTGCCACAGTCGCTGCAACATGTGCAGAGTTGAATTCCACCGTGTCGGCACATCGCATTTCAGCCGGTGAACTGGCAGGCCCAACGACTTCTGTAGAGATGTAAGTCGTTGAGCTGCGGGATGCGAACGGCGGAAGTGAGCACACAGCGACCGTGCCCTCTGCAGAAGGCCATCTAGTCCGGGATAGTAGGCTAAAAATTTATGGACAACCAGGTTCAACACGTGAGCCATACAAGGCACGTGTGTAACATTGCCCCGGCGAAGGGCCGCACCCAGGTTTGCAGCATTGTCGCACACGGCCTTCCCTGGTTGCAGGTCCAGTGGAGACAACCATTCATGAAACTGGGTCTCCAGAGCTGACCACAAGTCCTCAGCTGTGTGACTCACATTTCCCAGACATTTCAAAGTAAACACTGATGCCGTTGAGCCCTGCTGCCAGCATAGTAAGGAGGTGCGCAGTTAGAAAGCAGGTGGCATTACCAGACAGGCTTTGGGTGCAGGTGGAGGACCGAGAGGAGGTTGAGGAGGCAGAAGCAGTGGAGGAACTTCTAGATAAAGAGGATTGACGTACAACTCACAGGGACGGCAAGACTTGGACAGCAGCCCCTTGTCCTGCTGTCACCATAGTTACCCAGTGCCCTGTCAGCGACATGTAACGCCCCTGTCCATGCCTACTCGTCCAAGTGTCTGAGGTGAAATGCACCCTGTCACACACAGAGTTTCTCAAAGAAGCGGTGATGTTGTGTGCGACATGCTGGTGGAGCGCAGGCACACCTTTCTTTGAGAAGTAGTGCCGACTGGGCATCTGGTACTGGGGCACTGCGACGGACATAAGGTCTCAAAAATCCACTGTGTCCTCCAGGCGGAAAGGCAGCATTTCTGTAGCCAACAGCTTGCAGATGGTGAAATTCAACCTCTTAGCTTTCTCATGGCTAGGAGGAAATGGTCTTTTACTTGTCCACATCTGAGGGACCGAGGGCTGGCTGTTGTGCTTTGACGGGGTTGAGTAGGGTGTCCCTGGCAAACTGCCGGTCTGTGAGGAAGATGCAGGCGGACATGTTAGGTTGCCTTGATCCAAAGGTGGTGCTCTCAATGTCAGAGAGCTCTCAACACCACCAGGTGTTTCCACTTCCCAATGAACTGACGACCTGCCAATCACACTGGCTGTTGCAGGTAAAGAGGTGGCAGGTCTGCGTCCAAAAACATGTGTGACTGCTGTCCCCCCAGTCACAGAGGATGAAGAGGCCGCGGATGCACAAGATGGGGCAGACGGTGGTTGGCCCAGCCTGCTAGGCCGCATTGTAGCACAGTGAGCTTCCCACTGCAACTTATGCTTCATATCCATGTGACGGTACATGCATGAAGTACTCAAACTATGGATTTTTTGGCCTCTACTTAGCTTTTGGTGACAAATATTACAGATAACACGAGTTGGGTCATCCTTATCGATCTGAATAAATGCCCAGGCTATGCAAGGCTTAGAGCCCATGCGACCTGAAGAGCCACTACGACTTGTGGTCAGAGGCGAAGTTGTGGTTGAGGATGCAGTTGTTGACGTGCTTCCAGTACTCCGTCTCTGTCCAGGAAGGCGCAACCTAACCTCGTCGTCAATAGCATCTGTGACGCCCCGCTGCGCTTGGTATCACAGATCCTAGAAGAGTGTATTGATGGAATCCTCCACAAGAGGCCCCCATAAACATTCACACATCTCCACCTTCCACCTCAGACCAGCAGAGGGAGCCCATTAGGGATATAAATAGGGAAGGTGGAGCTAGGCAGTTCAGTTCCTCTGAAGAGTTCCTGCAGTAGAGAAGCCTAAGAGAGGTCAGTCTGCAGTGGAGCTCAGTCTAGTCTAGAGAACTCAGTTAATAGTTCAGCAGTGGAGCACGAGGCTCCTGCTAGCTAGATTCAGGGAGCCCAGATAGAGCTTAAGGTGTGCCGGCATCATAAGATCGGTGAAGCGCGGCAAGCTGCCGTTAGTGTGTATAGCCTATTGAGGGCCCGAGTAGGCCGAAGGCGAGTGGCGAGTTAGTACATAAGGGGCAGAGGAGCTTAACCAGCTCACCCCGAAGCATTTACCGGACACCGGATCCGAGCTTACCGGGATCTCTATGACCCAGTAAGGCATAACCGGAATCCCTGGAGAACTACAAGTCCCAGGATCGCTAAGGTGCTGATACGTAACAGAGCCAGGAGACGCTTAGGCCCCGCATACTGGGAGCGTGAACTTCAAGAGAAGGCCCTACCACAAGGTCAGCCAGCGCAGGACAGAGACAAAGTTAGGCCTAGCTCCAGGCAGGTCAGAAACTTACTGCGCAGAGGCAAGAAACAGGAGGCCCTACACCCGCTCATTGGGGAGGATCCTGATATGCACCCTTCACCCTACAGTGCTCCAGGATGTGCCTGAATTTCCTCCAGTAAAAGGTACTGAAGTGACTACCGTGTCCGTTTCCGTTCTTGCTCTGACCCAGCTGGGTCTCGCCTGTCCTGCATTCCCCCTGCATACGCTGCCCTGAGACCTAGCTCCACCTGTGGGGAGCTATACCATCGAGCTGCCTTATCACGGGCCTCAGTGGACTGCTGCAGCGCTGGTGCTTCTCACCAGATACCACAGGTGGTGTCACAAACTCTTATAAAATTAACAATTATCCACCCTTTTAAAGAGTGACCCCAGGGTACGGGCCAGGGAGCCGACCACCGCGACATCCCAAAGGCCAGGCAAAGGCCCGGGTGACCTCATCGACTGGCTGACTGTGGGTTGACAGTAAGTGGGATCTCCAACCTTGTCATCATCACCCTGTGTGTTATCACACCCGTCGTCCTCAAAGCCAACCTCTTCCTGCCCTGACCGAAAAGTCAAGTTGTCGCTCCAATCAGGTATTTGAGTCTCATCATCGTCTTCATCATTGTCTCCACCAACAGGAGTTACAGTTTGGGAACGAGGGTCTACATTATGCTCAGAACCTTCTTCATCTGGTCCTGGATCCGACTTATAAAGATTCTGGGCATCAGTGCAGATCATTTCCTCGTCTGGATTAACAGAAGCTCTGGAGCAGACCTCCGTTTCCCAGACTATAGTATGAGTAAACAGCTGTGCAGACTCAACCATCTGTGTTACCCCATACTCAGACGGGCAGCTGGAGACTTGGGAGCTGTGAGGAAGCAAGTGCGATTGGGGTGACACCTCTGAGGACTGGAGTATTTGTGATGTTGAAGTTGAGGTGGAGGAGAGCCCACTTGAAGGAGCACTTGATATCCGCTGAAGCACCTGCTGTTTTTGTGCCTCATCTGGAATTTGTAGCGATGGGCGTGTCCGTAACAAAGGGATCGTATCACATTGTCCACGAAAAGAAGTCGACATGTTAGTTTGGCTGGAAGATGGTCTTTCTTCTGCAGATGTTACTCCCCCCCCACCGCGGGGGGTTCGACCCACCAGCGGACAGGCACCAGTATTAGGAGAGGGGGGCTGGCCGTCAGGGTCCACCGCGGCTCTGGCACAAACCCGGCGACACGGAGGTGGCATGGGCAGGAACGGACTGGCCGTGTCGGCTTCTCACTTTTTGGATTTTAGAAGGGCATGACATGCATATATCTGTGTCTCCCCCTCCTTTTACTCCTCCACCTCTTTTATTTTCGCATGACTATATGTACTTGTCACTTTTCCATGTGCTAGTTATGTCTTCTGAGCAGTTTGTCAGCTTTTGGACACCTTTGAAGGTGTTTTCTATGTGTTTCTATGTGTTTTTGTTTGCCTGCCATTGGTTTTAACGGTGTTCGAAGGTGTTCGACGAACAGTTCGACGAACAGTTCGGCGAACACACGGGTGTTCGACGAACCGAACCGAACTCGAACACTACGGGGGTGGCTCAACACTATTGACCAGTATCCCTCAGAGCTGTGCAGGGCACATGCCTATTTCTGTGTCACGCCTGAAAACGTTTCATCCATCTTTGCAGAAATTAGAGCAAAAGTTTGAAACAGTATAAAGTCTGCTAATCTAATTTATTTCACGTTCAATAAGCAATGAAACAGCAGGTGTTGTTTTCTACTATCCAGATTACTTTTGTGACATTTTATGCACACTACTGCTTGATTTACATTTTTATACAACCGGCTCAGGAAATGTTCCTTTTAGAGGCATTTATTCCTGTCTAACGACAATGACTGGTACAGTAAACAACACTGTCTAAGTGCTTCATTGCCTTATGGGCTTGCGAGCACATGTTTTTTTGCTGCTTTGATCAAAGAGGGATAAGTAGTATTTCTTAAGTTTCAGACCAAAGGACTAACATAATTCACAAGTCTATACTTCCATAAAGATGAATACTCCTCAGAAAATAATCTAATAAATAGATCATATGCTTCATAAGTGTATTTAAGATCTCCAATGCATTACATTCCTGAAATGTGCTAGCAGGTTCTTGTATAGAATCAGGATACTTCTAGTTAATGGAACTTAATTTCTTATTATAGAGTTAACAGTATATACCAGGGGTGGGCAATTAATTTTCCCGAGGGGCCATATGACAGTGACTGTTGTGGAGGGCCGAACCAGTAGGCTGAAATTAATTCTTCTCAATATTAATATTAATATAGTAATTATAATTATTAGTTTACATTATTTTTAATTAATTGTATCACTTAATATTGAGCAGAATTATGTATACTGACATCATCCTATATAATGTATGAGCCCACTCACAGCCCCTATATACAATATGAGCCCCCACACAGCCCCCCTATATACAGAAAGTAAAGAGGAAATACAGCTCATCTAGGGATTCAATTTGTGGACATAATCTTGGGCAGTGCATGGAAAAAACTGTCAGCAGCAGGCAAACGAGAGCAAAAAGAGTGCATCCAGCATCACGTCCATGGTAGAGAATTAAAAACAAACATTTTTATTATGTCATGTGAAAATTCCAATTGATAAAATTTCATTGAAAAAGAAGAGTAATGAGTGAACAGGGAATGACCTTACGCGTTTCGAAACAAACATGTGCTTAGTAATGGTACAATTCCCTCTATTGAATTACTCCATTTTATAACAAAGAAAGAGGAAATGATGCTCGCATATCCAACTCTGGAGAATAAATGGCATAATTAACTAAAATAGTATTTTAATATACAGTTGTGCTCAAAAGTTTACATACCCCAGCAGCACTTTTTCTTTCTTGGCCTTGTTTCAGAGAATATGAATGATAACAAAAAAACTTTTTCTCCACTCATGGTTAGTGGTTGGGTGAAGTCATTTATTGTCAAACTACTGTGTTTTCTCTTTTTAAATCTTAATGACAACCAAAAACATCCAAAATGACCCTGATCAAAATTTCACATACCCCAGTTCTTAATACCATGTATTGCCCCCTCTAACATCAATGACAGCTTGAAGTCTTTTGTGGTAGTTGTGGATGAGGTTCTTTATTTTCTCAGATGGTAAAGCTGCCCATTCTTCTTAGCAAAAAGCCTCCAGTTCCTGTAAATTCCTGGGCTGTCTAGCGCATGAACTGCGCGCTTGAGATCTCCCCAGAGTGGCTCAATGATATTGAGGTCAGGAGACTGAGATGGCCACTCCAGAACCTTCACTTTGTTCAGCTGTAGCCAATGATAGGTTGACTTGGCCTTGTGTTTTGGTTCGTTGTCATGTTGGAACATCCAAGTACGTCCCATGTGCAGCTTCCGGGCTGATGAGTGCAAATTTGCCTCCAGTATTTGCTGATAACGTGCTGCATTCATCTTTCCTTCAACTTTTACCAAATTTCTTGTGCCTTTGTAGCTCATACATCCCCAAAACATCAGCGACCCACCTCCGTGCTTTACTGTAGGAATGGTGTTCCTTTCATCATAGGCCTTGTTGACCTCTCTCCAAATGTGACGTTTATGAATGTGGCCAAAAAGTTCAATTTTGGTCTCATCACTCCAAATTACCTTGTTCCAGAAGTTTTGAGGCTTGTCTCTGTGCTGTTTGGCGTATTGTAGTGGAGATACTTTGTGGCATTTGCGCAGTAATGGCTTTCTTCTGGCGACTTGACCATGCAGCCCATTTTTCTTCAAGTGCCTCCTTATTGTGCATCTTGAAACAGCCACACTGCCAGTTTTCAGCGAGTCCTGAATTTCAGCTGATATTATTTGTGGGTTTTTCTTTGCATCCTGAACAATTTTCCTGGCAGTTGTGGCCGAAATTTTTGTTGGTCTACCTGACCGTGGTTTGGTTTTTACAGAGCCCCTGATTTTCCATTTGTTAATCACAGTTTGAATGTTGCTGACTGGCATTATCAATTCCTTGGATATTTTTTGTATCCCTTTCCTGTGTTATACAGTTCAACTACCTTTTTCCGTAGATCCGTTGACAATTCTTTTGCTTTCCCTATGACTCACAATCCAGAAATGTCAGTGGCTGGATGAAAGATGCAAGCGTCTGTCTGGATCCCAGGAACTCACTCAGCTTTTATGCACACACAATGATTAGAGGCAAACAGGTCACAGGTGAATATGTTACCTTTAGTAGCCATTTAAACCCATTTGTGTCAAATTCTGTGCATGTTATCAGGCCAAAATCACCAGGGTATGTGAAATTTTGATCAGGGTCATTTGGATGTTTTTGGTTGTCATTAAAATTTAAAAAGAGAAAACACAGTAGTTTGACAATAAATGGCTTCACCCAACAGATAACCATGAGTGGAGAAAAAGTGTTTTTATTATCATTCATTTTCTCTGAAACAAGGCCAAGAAAGGAAAAAATTTGCCAGGGTATGTAAACTTTTGCGCACAACTGTATATATACATAAGATCAGAACCCTTTTTGATCTCAGCCTCCTATATACAGTATGAGCTCCCACGCAGTAACCCCTATATACAGTATTAGCACACACACAGCCTCCCCTATATACAGCATGGTTCCACACACGGTCCCCTATATACAGTATAATCCTTCACACAGCCCCCATACACAGTATGAGCCTACACACTGCCCCTATATACAGTGAGACTCACACAGCCCCCCTATATATAGTATGAACTCACTATATACAATATGAGCCCTCACACAGTCCTCTTATATACAGAATGAGCCCACACATATCCTCCCTATATACAGTATGAGCTCTCACACAGCACTCCTATATACAGACACAGATCCCACACACATTCACACATATATGAAAAAAACCAACACATACTCACCTTGCTTCCGTTCCCCCAGTGCTCTGCTCTAGTCTTTGCTGTGTGCACTGACTCTACGCATAGCAGATGCGATGTAGTGACGTCATCGCATCTGCTGCCTCCATTGCACATGCTGTATAATGGAAGTCTTCTACCATTGTATTCACCGCTATCGGCATCATAAGGATGAAGATAGAGGTGAAATTGTGACTCCGGGCAGCCACATGGTTCGGCCCGTAGGCCACTGTTATCAGCTCTTTAGTAGAGATGAGCGGTGTTCGACTAGAACTGTTCGCCAATCTCAAATTCGAGCTGTTTTGGGCGGTGTTCGAGTTGTTCGACGAACCCGAACGATTTGCAAAAAATTCGGCTGTTCGAGGTTATGTTCGATAACTGTTCGTGCACCAAAAGCGTGTCCTGCATGTCTGGCGCTATTTAGAGCACCAATCATGCAGGGATTGTCTGCCACTCACTATAATGCCACAGCCATGGTGGTTGTGGCATTAGAGTGATTGCCCAAATCGATGGGAACTGTGCTCACAGTGAAACATGAAAAGCCGGCAATTCAGCAGCGGCATACACCGGTACCCGACAATTTAGAACCGAAAGAATAGAGCTTCACACATAGATTAGAGAGATAGAAACATGTCAGTCACATATATAAGAAGTACAGTGACAGTGTTGATTACTGTACTTGTCATTTAGTGCAAAGGATTTATAAAAAAAAATATTAGTGTTTTCATGCACCGTCTCTTTAAAAAAGCCGGCCGGCAATTCAGCAGCGGTACCCGACAATTTAGAATGGAAGGAATAGAGCATCACACATAGATTAGATAGATAGAAACATGTCAGTCACATATATATGAAGTACAGTGACAGTGTTGATTACTGTACTTGTCATTTAGTGTTAAAATAAAGGATTTATTTTAAAAAAAATTAGCGTGTTTGTGTTTTTTTTAACTTTTACTATGGGGTTAGTAATGGGGGTGTCTTATAGACGCCTCTCCATTACTAACCTGGGCTTGATGTCAGCAGGCGTTATAAGCTGACATGAACCCCAACCCTATTACCCCACTGCCACCGCTACAGGGCAGTGGGAAGAGCGAGGCTAAGTGCCAGAATTGGCGCATCCTATGGATGCGCCATTTCTGGGGCGGCTGACGGCTGGTGTTTCTAGCCTGGGAGGGGGCCAATATTCATGGCACCCTTCCTGAGCTATTAATATCAGCCCCCAGCTGTCTGCCTAGCCTTTGCTAGCTATTAACATAGGGGGGACCCCACGTCATGTTTTTGGGGGGGGTCCCCCATTTTAATAGCTAGTAAAGGCTAAGTATTCAGCTGGGGGCTGATATTAATAGCTTGGGAAGCTCCGTGGGTATTACCCCCTTCCCAGGCTTCAAACCTCTGCCCCAGCCGTCTGCTTAACCTCCGCTAGAGCCTAAAATTACGGGGAACCCCACGCCAATTTTTATTTTAATAAATCCTTTATTTTAACACTAAATGACAAGTACAGTAACCAACACTGTCGCTGTACTTATTATAAATGTGACTGACATGTTTCTATCTATCTAATCTATGTGTGAAGCTCTATTCTTTCTGTTCTAAATTGTCGGGTACCGCTGCTGAATTGCCGGCCGGCTTTTTTAAAGAGACGGTGCATGAAAACACTAATATTTTTTTTACTAAATCCTTTACACTAAATGACAAGTGCAGTAACCAACACTGTCACTGTACTTCTTATATATGTGACTGACATGTTTCTATCTATCTAATCTATGTGTGATGCTCTATTCCTTCTTGTCTAAATTGTCGGGTACCGGTGTATGCCGCTGCTGAATTTGCCGGCCGGCATTTTTAAAGAGAGTGTCTTCTGAGCAGTTTGTCAGCTTTTGGACACCTTTGCAGGTGTTTTCTATGTGTTTCTATGTGTTTTTGTTTGCCTGCCATTGGTTTTAACGGTGTTCGACGGTGTTCTAAGGTGTTCGACGAACAGTTCGACGAACAGTTCCTCGAACATCCCGGTGTTCGACGAACCGAACCGAACCCGAACACTATGGGGGTGGCTCAACACTACTCTTTAGTAGTCTAGGACCACAGGTAGGATTTAAAAGGCAGGAGGACTGGATGTGGCAAGCAGGCCACATTTTGCCCCGGTCTGGTATATACCGTAGTTTTTGGACTATAAGACGCACCTAGGTTTTAGAGGAGGAAAATAGAAAAAGAAATTGAAGCAAACAATGTGGTCATGGTGCACTGTTATGGGGGGGGGAGATCTGTTGCTGACACTGTTATAGGGGTAATGTCCCCCAATTCTTTACTAATATCCCCCATCCTGGTGTTCATATCTCCCCATCCTGCTATACATGGCCCCCCATCTTGGTATCACATGGCTTGTCACTGCCAGCGCGTTTTCACGTTACTGTCAGTGTGTTCCAGCTGGCGTGCTGAATGGTTGCATTACTCATGTCACTGCTCAACACACCATCCGGATGTAGCAGAGTTGGAGATCATCATGGGACGTGGGATGGGTTTACGGCAGACCCCTTTGGAATATTTGATTCGTTAATGGTAATAAATGGGTAAAAGAGGGTCAGGGAGTGCTTTGTACAAATAACATACTTTTCTCTCTGTGTGGTTTTTGCTTTAAACCTACGGGGTTAGAAATGGGGGTGTCGCTTGATTTCAGCTGATATTACAAAGCTGACATCAACCCCAAAACCATTACCCCGCTTGCCAACGCACCAGGGCAAGTGGGAAGAGCCGAGGCTAAGCGCCAGAATTGATGCATCTAATGGATGCGCCATTTCTGGGGCGGCTGGTTTATTAGACTGGGAGGGGTCCCTTCCCAGGCTATTAATATCAGCCAGCAGCTGGCTACTTAGCTTTTGTTGATTATAAAACTATGGGGGCCCCACGTCATTTTTTGGAAGAGCCCCCCCTTTTTAATATCCAGTAACGGCTAAGTAGACAGCTTTTAGCTGATATTAATAGCCTGGGAAGCTCCATGTTTATTGCTTCCTTCCCAGACTATTAAGATCAGCTCTCAGCTGTCTGCTTTCACTCAGCTGGTTAATAAAACTAAGGGGGACCCCACGCCATTATTTTCTTTTGTTTATTTAATAGCTAAGTGCATGTACAGTAAGCTACACACACACTGCTCTAATTATATATTTCAATTACATTTTTCTATCTATATTCTATCTATTCTATTCTGACAGTTCAAGTGGTGAACTTACTGTAATCGGCAGATGAAATGTCAGGTTTGCGTAAAAGTCACACGGCACATGCATGGTCCGTGTGGAGAGAAAATAGCTGATCTTAATGAATCGGGGCCTATGTGTTTTTTCCCAATAAGCCAAATGTTATCATAACATTAAACCATGAGAAAGTTAATACTTTTTAGCCTATTTGTGTTAAGTAGGAAACATAAACTTGCTATGTTGTTCCCACAATATTTGCAAAAGTATTCTCTAACAGCACAGGCCAGAATATCAATACAATCCTTTCTTATATCCATAGAACCCCACAGAAAAGACCTGGCCTAGACAATTCTGTGCTTTACTTACACAGATACCTTTGGAGATCTTTTCCAAGTCTTTTATCCTTTCCCACAATTGCCAGCAAGCTACATATTTTTCACTGTTTGATCCTTTGGTCTCTGTTATCGATCCATCTGACAAAAAGCTTCTAAAATTGTAACGCTAAGTCAGTTCTTCTACTGTATCAGTGCTAAATTTAAAGGGAACCTGCCAAATGAATTGTGCTACCTTGGGCAGCATGAAACAGGGACATATTTAACCCTAAAGCTCCACTCCAGCATATTTTTTTTATTTCAGTGCTGGAGTGGTGCTACTAATCTAAGCTCCCTGAGCCTAGTCTTATACTTACCTGCCGCTGTCTTCGGGTCTTCCCAAGGCAGCTCCGGTCCTGATCCACCATCTTGTGACCGCAACTTCTGAATGACTGGAAGTATTGTATTGAAATAGAAAAACACAGTCCAGTCAAAGACATATCACTGTAATCAGGGTCTCTGTCTCTTCGCCTCTGCATTATGGTGCTCTCAGATTACACAGCAAAAATCTGGAGACAGATTCCCGTTAACAAATGAAGCAAAAACAAGGTCACCTGCGGACTTTGGCTTTGCTTAAATTACAGGTCTCTTCCTATTTGTTTATAGGGAAATACCAGTCAATCAAGCTTGGAGGGCAAAAAGGGAGCAGAGCCTTTGACTCTTCTTTCTGTTTACTTTTAAGCGATACTTTAGCAGCTTTTTAGTGTAAAGTATAATGGGGAGTTGGTCCCTGTTTCATGCTGCACGTGGATCAGGCAGTGTAATTTTCAAGGCAAGTTCCCTTTAAAGGGATATTACACTTTTATCAAATATGTTATTTATTGTATTATGAAAACGTATACAATGTTAGGCATGACATAAATAGATATGTAGATAGATAGATAAAAAAGCTTAAGTAACTCGGCAAACAGGACATTTCCAAAACAAAGTAGTTTTATTTAAAACATTACATACCACATAGAGATACAATCACAGCTGAAATAATACATTAGAAAAAAATTGTAAAAAATTTCAGTTAAAAATGCAACAAAAATAGCATAATTTAGCAAATTGGTACAGAAAGAAAGAAAAAGAAAAGAAAGAAAGAAAGAATGAAAAAGAGAAAGAAAAAAGAAAGAAAGAAAAAGAGAAAGAAAGACAGAAAGACAGAAAGAAAGAAAGAAAGAAAGGAAGGAAGGAATATGTGAAGGCTGTGGTCATTTTACAATGTAAACTAGATGTATATATAATATACTTACTGAAATCCGAGTTACTCTAGCTACGTTTATTATATTTATTTCATTAGTTTGCAGTCTCAGTGCAGGAAACAAACACAGAAGAAATGTTATTATGATCATGATAATCTTACTCTATTACCGTTAGAAACATTGTATAAACCATGTATCATCGGTTTCATTCTTCTTGAAGCCAGTTTTGCCCAGAATAAAGTGGTTTAGTGATTTGAACTCCCATTAGTCATTCTGACCTCATTGCTGGCAGTAGCTTAACATGGCAAAGCCAAAGATCAAATTAAAATACAGCATATTCTACTGTTATCTTGGCTGGGAAAGAAAGGATAAATAATGTCTATTCTGCATATAAAAGTTTTCAAATATGTTCTAGTTTAAGGATGTTTTATTCTTGAACTTGAACATATGTAGATAAAATAATCTGCTGAATTGTGACTGTCTTTGCTGGAATCTTTCCGTTGTAACTTGATGCCAGCATGAGACTTCAGAACTATTGCACTCTTTTAAAAAGCATATAATACAGAAAACATACAAAACATTATCTCAATACAAACACAGAGAAAACCAATAAATCTGAAACGTTCACCCAGCTAAGCACTATTACAGTCACAGCTGCTCCGTTTGCTGTGATTATGGTTTCACTTGCACAACTATGAGCAATTGTGAAAATGTGCTCAGAAAATGGAGAGGTTATCCATAGACAACGAAAGAGGAGCCTCTGCACTTGCGCCTCCTGCTGGCTCATAGAGTAACTGGTCTCAATTAGGCAATTTATTTATATAGCACAGTGTTCCAACAAGTTACACTATTGTTTTTTTCCTGAGACAACCTTTGCAACTTAAAACATTAACCTAAAGAGATGAACTAGAATATAAGTTGGTGTGCATGCAGCGTGTAGGCACATGTTCACACTGGCCATGTAAATGAGAATAAGGGCTGAAAAGGACTGAGACCCAGCCCTTATTCACATTTATGTCTCTTGACATCTAGTAAGGTTAAGATCGTCCCGAATAGGGTCACCTTGATGTAGTGGGATGGCTTTTACATTTTTTTTTATCAAAATTATGTTAACTAAGTACACTATGTTATTTATATACACGATTGCTATTCATTTAATGCAGGGTATTTGCTTATTTTGTTTTTTTTCTTTGGTTTTGTCAGCTTAAAAACATTGTTTCTTAAATTCTAACAGAATAGGGAAAAAGTAAGATTAAATGAAAGATCAGAGTCAATACAGATAAGGACAGATAAGAACTGCTGAAAACTGGTGAATGAAGGTAGAAAACAGTACAGTACATGTAAAACTGGTGGATAAAAGTACAGGTAGATTAAAGTACAGTACATGTAATACTGGTGGATAACTGTACAGGTAGATTAACGTACAGTACATGTAATACTGAAGGATAGCTGTAAAAGTACATTATAGTACAGTACATGTAATACAATATATGTAGTACAAGTAAAAAGAAGTGTAGCACATGTAATACTGGGGGATATCATTACAATATATGTACTATAGGAAGAAAGCACTAAAGAAAACATAATACTAGGAGACAGCAGTAAAGTACGTGTTATAATAGGAGATATTAGTACAGTATATACAGTGGAGCACATTTACTAGTGGTAGAAAGCAGCACAGTACATGTAATATTGGGAGCTAGCCATACAGCACATGTAGTACAGGTAGAAGACAGTACAGTACATGTAATATTGGGAGCTAGCCGTACAGTACATGTAGTACAGGTAGAAGACAGTACAGTACATGTAATATTGGGAGCTAGCCGTACAGCACATGTAGTACAGGTAGAAGACAGTACAGTACATGTAATATTGGGAGCTAGCCATACAGCACATGTAGTACAGGTAGAAGACAGTACAGTACATGTAATATTGGGAGCTAGCCGTACAGTACATGTAGTACAGGCAGAAGACAGTACAGTACATGTAATATTGGGAGCTAGCCGAAAAATACATGTAGTACAGGCAGAAGACAGTACAGTACATGTAATATTGGGAGCTAGCCGTACAGTACATGTAGTACAGGTAGAAGACAGTACAGTACATGTAATATTGGGAGCTAGCCGTACAGTACATGTAGTACAGGTAGAAGACAGTACAGTACATGTAATATTGGGAGCTAGCCGTACAGTACATGTAGTACAGGTAGAAGACAGTACAGTACATGTAATATTGGGAGCTAGCCGTACAGTACATGTAGTACAGGCAGAAGACAGTACAGTACATGTAATATTGGGAGCTAGCCGAAAAATACATGTAGTACAGGCAGAAGACAGTACAGTACATGTAATATTGGGAGCTAGCCGTACAGTACATGTAGTACAGGTAGAAGACAGTACAGTACATGTAATATTGGGAGCTAGCCGTACAGTACATGTAGTACAGGTAGAAGACAGTACAGTACATGTAATATTGGGAGCTAGCCGAAAAATACATGTAGTACAGGCAGAAGACAGTACAGTACATGTAATATTGGGAGCTAGCCGTACAGTACATGTAGTACAGGTAGAAGACAGTACAGTACATGTAATATTGGGAGCTAGCCGTACAGTACATCTAGTACAGGTAGAAGACAGTACAGTACATGTAATATTGGGAGCTAGCCGTAAAATACATGTAGTACAGGTAGTAGACAGTACAGTACATGTAATATTGGGAGCTAGCCGTAAAGTACATGTAGTACAGGTAGTAGACAGTACAGTACATGTAATATTGGGAGCTAGACGTACAGTACATGTAGTACAGGTAGAAGACAGTACAGTACATGTAATATTGGGAGCTAGCCGTAAAATACATGTAGTACAGGTAGAAGACAGTACAGTACATGTAACATTGGGAGCTAGCCGTACAGTACATGTAGTACAGGTAGTAGACAGTACAGTACATGTAATAATGGGAGCTAGACGTACAGTACATGTAGTACAGGTAGAAGACAGTACAGTACATGTAATATTGGGAGCTAGCCATAAAATACATGTAGTACAGGTAGAAGACAGTACAGTACATGTAATATTGGGAGCTAGCCGCACAGTACATGTAGTACAGGTAGAAGACAGTACAGTACATGTAATATTGGGAGCTAGCCGTACAGTACATGTAGTACAGGTAGTAGACAGTACAGTACATGTAATATTGGAAGCTAGCCGTAAAGTACATGTAGTACAGGTAGTAGACAGTACAGTACATGTAATATTGGGAGCTAGCCGCACAGTACATGTAGTACAGGTAGAAGACAGTACAGTACATGTAATATTGGAAGCTAGCCGTACAGTACATGTAGTACAGGTAGTAGACAGTACAGTAGATGTAATATTGGGAGCTAGCCGCACAGTACATGTAGTACAGGTAGAAGACAGTACAGTACATGTAATATTGGGAGCTAGCCATACAGTACATGTAGTACAGGCAGAAGACAGTACAGTACATGTAATATTGGGAGCTAGCCGCACAGTACATGTAGTACAGGTAGAAGACAGTACAGTACATATAATATTGGAAGCTAGCCATACAGAACATGTAGTACAGGCAGAAGACAGTACAGTACATGTAATATTGGAAGCTAGCCATACAGTACATGTAGTACAGGCAGAAGACAGTACAGTACATGTAATATTGGAAGCTAGCCGTACAGTACATATAGTACAGGTAGAAGACAGTACAGTACATGTAATATTGGGAGCTAGCCGCACAGTACATGTAGTACAGGTAGAAGACAGTACAGTACATATAATATTGGAAGCTAGCCATACAGAACATGTAGTACAGGTAGAAGACAGTACAGTACATGTAATATTGGAAGCTAGCCATACAGTACATGTAGTACAGGCAGAAGACAGTACAGTACATGTAATATTGGAAGCTAGCCGTACAGTACATATAGTACAGGTAGAAGACAGTACAGTACATGTAATATTGGGAGCTAGCCATACAGTACATGTAGTACAGGCAGAAGACAGTACAGTACATGTAATATTGGGAGCTAGCCATACAGTACATGTAGTACAGGCAGAAGACAGTACAGTACATGTAATATTGGAAGCTAGCCGCACAGTACATGTAGTACAGGTAGAAGACAGTACAGTACATGTAATATTGGAAGCTAGCCGTACAGTACATGTAGTACAGGTAGAAGACAGTACAGTACATGTAATATTGGAAGCTAGCCATACAGTACATGTAGTACAGGTAGAAGACAGTACAGTACATGTAATATTGGAAGCTAGCCGTACAGTACATGTAGTACAGGTAGAAGACAGTACAGTACATGTAATATTGGAAGCTAGCCGCACAGTACATGTAGTACAGGTAGAAGACAGTACAGTACATGTAATATTGGAAGCTAGCCGTACAGTACATGTAGTACAGGTAGAAGACAGTTCAGTACATGTAATATTGGAAGTTAGCCGTACAGTACATCCAGTACAGGTAGAATACAGTACAGTACATGTAATATTGGAAGCTAGCCATACAGTACATGTAGTACAGGTAGAAGACAGTACAGTACATGTAATATTGGAAGCTAGCCGTACAGTACATGTAGTACAGGTAGAAGACAGAACAGTACATGTAATATTGGGAGCTAGCCATACAGTACATGTAGTACAGGTAGAAGACAGTACAGTACATGTAATATTGGGAGCTAGCCGCACAGTACATGTAGTACAGGTAGAAGACAGTACAGTACATGTAATATTGGGAGCTAGCCATATAGTACATGTAGTACAGGCAGAAGACAGTACAGTACATGTAATATTGGAAGCTAGCCGCACAGTACATGTAGTACAGGTAGAAGACAGTACAGTACATGTAATATTGGGAGCTAGCCGTACAGTACATGTAGTACAGGTAGAAGACACTACAGTACATGTAATATTGGGAGCTAGCCGTATAGTACATGTAGTACAGGCAGAAGACAGTACAGTACATGTAATATTGGGAGCTAGCCGCACAGTACATGTAGTACAGGTAGAAGACAGTACAGTACATGTAATATTGGGAGCTAGCCGTACAGTACATGTAGTACAGGTAGAAGACAGTACAGTACATGTAATATTGGAAGTTAGCCGTACAGTCCATGTAGTACAGGTAGAAGACAGTACAGTACATGTAATATTGGAAGCTAGCCGTACAGTACATGTAGTACAGGTAGAAGACAGTACAGTACATGTAATATTGGGAGCTAGCAGTAAAGTACATGTAGAAGACAGTACAGTACATGTAATATTGGAAGCTAGCCGTACAGTACATGTAGTACAGGTAGAAGACAGTACAGTACATGTAATATTGGAAGCTAGCCGCACAGTACATGTAGTACAGGTAGAAGACAGTACAGTACATGTAATATTGGAAGCTAGCTGTACAGTACATGTAGTACAGGTAGAAGACAGTACAGTACATGTAATATTGGAAGTTAGCCGTACAGTACATGCAGTACAGGTAGAAAACAGTACAGTACATGTAATATTGGAAGCTAGCCATAAAGTACATGTAGTACAGGTAGAAGACAGTACAGTACATGTAATATTGGAAGCTAGCCGTACAGTACATGTAGTACAGGTAGAAGACAGAACAGTACATGTAATATTGGGAGCTAGCCATACAGTACATGTAGTACAGGTAGTAGACAGTACAGTACATGTAATATTGTGAGCTAGCCGCACAGTACATGTAGTACAGGTAGAAGACAGTACAGTACATGTAATATTGGAAGCTAGCCGTACAGTACATGTAGTACAGGTAGTAGACAGTACAGTAGATGTAATATTGGGAGCTAGCCGCACAGTACATGTAGTACAGGTAGAAGACAGTACAGTACATGTAATATTGGGAGCTAGCCGTACAGTACATGTAGTACAGGTAGTAGACAGTACAGTACATGTAATATTGGGAGCTAGGCGCACAGTACATGTAGTACAGGTAGAAGACAGTACAGCACATGTAATATTGGAAGCTAGCCATACAGTACATGTAGTACAGGTAGAAGACAGTACAGTACATGTAATATTGGAAGCTAGCCGTACAGTACATGTAGAAGACAGTACAGTACATGTAATATTGGAAGCTAGCCGCACAGTACATGTAGTACAGGTAGAAGACAGTACAGTACATGTAATATTGGAAGCTAGCCGTACAGTACATGTAGTACAGGTAGAAGGCAGTTCAGTACATGTAATATTGGAAGTTAGCCGTACAGTACATGCAGTACAGGTAGAATACAGTACAGTACATGTAATATTGGAAGCTAGCCATACAGTACATGTAGTACAGGTAGAAGACAGTACAGTACATGTAATATTGGAAGCTAGCCGTACAGTACATATAGTACAGGTAGAAGACAGTACAGTACATGTAATATTGGGAGCTAGCCGCACAGTACATGTAGTACAGGTAGAAGACAGTACAGTGCATGTAATATTGGGAGCTAGCCGTACAGTACATGTAGTACAGGCAGAAGACAGTACAGTACATGTAATATTGGGAGCTAGCCGCACAGTACATGTAGTACAGGTAGAAGACAGTACATGTAATATTGGGAGCTAGCCGTACAGTACATGTAGTACAGGTAGAAGACAGTACAGTACATGTAATATTGGAAGTTAGCCGTACAGTCCATGTAGTACAGGTAGAAGACAGTACAGTACATGTAATATTGGAAGCTAGCCACACAGTACATGTAGTACAGGTAGAAGACAGTACAGTACATGTAATATTGGGAGCTAGCAGTAAAGTACATGTAGAAGACAGTAGAGTACATGTAATATTGGAAGCTAGCCGTACAGTACATGTAGTACAGGTAGAAGACAGTACAGTACATGTAATATTGGAAGCTAGCCACACAGTACATGTAGTACAGGTAGAAGACAGTACAGTACATGTAATATTGGAAGCTAGCTGTACAGTACATGTAGTACAGGTAGAAGACAGTACAGTACATGTAATATTGGAAGTTAGCCGTACAGTACATGCAGTACAGGTAGAAAACAGTACAGTAATGTAATATTGGAAGCTAGCCATAAAGTACATGTAGTACAGGTAGAAGACAGTACAGTACATGTAATATTGGAAGCTAGCCGTACAGTACATGTAGTACAGGTAGAAGACAGAACAGTACATGTAATATTGGAAGCTAGCCGTACAGTACATGTAGTACAGGTAGAAGACAGAACAGTACATGTAATATTGGGAGCTAGCCATACAGTACATGTAGTACAGGTAGAAGACAGTACAGTACATGTAATATTGGGAGCTAGCCGTACAGTACATGTAGTACAGGTAGAAGACAGTACAGTACATGTAATATTGGGAGCTAGCCGTACAGTACATGTAGTACAGGTAGAAGACAGTAAAGTACATGTAATATTGGGAGCTAGCCGCACAGTACATGGAGTACAGGTAGAAGACAGTACAGTACATGTAATATTGGGAACTAGCCGTACAGTACATGTAGTACAGGCAGAAGACAGTACAGTACATGTAATATTGGGAGCTAGCCGCACAGTACATGTAGTACAGGTAGAAGACAGTACAGTACATGTAATATTGGGAGCTAGCCGTACAGTACATGTAGTACAGGTAGAAGACAGTACATGTAGTACAGGTAGAAGACAGTACAGTACATGTAATATTGGGAGCTAGCCGTAAGGTACATGTAGAAGACAGTACAGTACATGTAATATTGGAAGCTAGCCATACAGTACATGTAGTACAGGTAGAAGACAGTACAGTACATGTAATATTGGAAGCTAGCCGTACAGTACATGTAGTACAGGTAGAAGACAGTACAGTACATATAATATTGGGAGCTAGCCGCACAGTACATGTAGTACAGGTAGAAGACAGTACAGTACATGTAATATTGGAAGCTAGCCGTACAGTACATGTAGTACAGGCAGAAGACAGTACAGTACATGTAATATTGGAAGGTAGCCATACAGTACATGTAGTACAGGTAGAAGACAGTACAGTACATGTAATATTGGGAGCTGGCCGTACAGTACATGTAGTACAGGTAGAAGACACTACAGTACATGTAATATTGGGAGCTAGCCGTAAAGTACATGTAGTACAGGTAGAAGACAGTACAGTACATGTGATATTGGAAGCTAGCCGTACAGTACATGTAGTACAGGTAGAAGACAGTACAGTACATGTAATATTGGGAGCTAAACATACAGTACATGTAGTACAGGTAGAAGACAGTACAGAACATGTAATATTGGGAGCTAGCCGTACAGTACATGTAGTACAGGTAGAAGACAGTACAGTACATGTAATATTGGGAGCTAGACGCACAGTACATGTAGTGCAGGTAGAAGACAATACAGTACATGTAATATTGGGAGCTAGCCGCACAGTACATGTAGTACAGGTAGAAGACAGTACAGTACATGTAATATTGGGAGCTAGCCGCACAGTACATGTAGTACAGGTAGAAGACAGTACAGTACATGTAATATTGGAAGCTAGCCGTACAGTACATGTAGTACAGGTAGAAGACAGTACAGTACATGTAATATTGGAAGCTAGCCGCACAGTACATGTAGTACAGGTAGAAGACAGTACAGTACATGTAATATTGGGAGCTAGCCGTACAGTACATGTAGTACAGGCAGAAGACAGTACAGTACATGTAATATTGGAAGCTAGCCATACAGTACATGTAGTACAGATATAAGACAGTACAATACATGTAATACTGGGAGCTAGCCGTACAGTACATGTAGTACAGATATAAGACAGTACAGTACATGTAATATTGGGAGCTAGCCGTACAGTACATGTAGTACAGGCAGAAGACAGTACAGTACATGTAATATTGGAAGCTAGCCGTACAGTACATGTAGTACAGGCAGAAGACAGTACAGTACATGTAATATTGGAAGCTAGCCATACAGTACATGTAGTACAGATATAAGACAGTACAATACATGTAATAATGGGAGCTAGCCGTACAGGACATGTAGTACAGATATAAGACAGCACAGTACATGTAATATTGGAAGCTAGCCGTACAGTACATGTAGTACAGGTAGAAGACAGTACAGTACATGTAATATTGGAAGCTAGCCGTACAGTACATGTAGTACAGGTAGAAGACAGTACAGTACATGTAATATTGGGAGGTGGCCGTACAGTACATGTAGTACAGGTAGAAGACAGTACAGTACATGTAATATTGGAAGATAGCCGCACAGTACATGTAGTACAGGCAGAAGACAGTACAGTACATGTAATATTGTGAGCTGGCCGTACAGTACATCTAGTACAGGTAGAAGACAGTGCAGTACATGTAATATTGGGAGCTAGCCATACAGTACATGTAGTACAGGTAGAAGACAGTGCAGTACATGTAATATTGGGAGCTAGCCATAAAGTACATGTAGTACAGGTAGAAGACAGTACAGTACATGCAATATTGGGAGCTAGCCATACAGTACATGTAGTACAGGTAGAAGACAGTGCAGTACATGTAATATTGGGAGCTAGCCATACAGTACATGTAGTACAGGTAGAAGACAGTACAGTACATGTAATATTGGAAGCTAGCCGTAAAGTACATGTAGTACAGGTAGAAGACAGTACAGTACATGTAATATTGGGAGCTAGCCATACAGTACATGCAGTACAGGTAGAAGACAGTACAGTACATGTAATATTGGGAGCTAGCCGTACAGTACATGTAGTACAGGTAGAAGACAGTGCAGTACATGTAATATTGGAAGCTAGCCGTAAAGTACATGTAGTACAGGTAGAAGACAGTACAGTACATGTAATATTGGGAGCTAGCCGTACAGTACATGTAGTACAGGTAGAAGACAGTACAGTACATGTAATATTGGAAGCTAGCCACACAGTACATGTAGTACAGGTAGAAGACAGTACAGTATATGTAATATTGGAAGCTAGCCACACAGTACATGTAGTACAGGTAGAAGACAGTACAGTACATGTAATATTGGGAGCTAGCCGTACAGTACATGCAGTACAGGTAGAAGACAGTACAGTACATGTAATATTGGGAGCTAGCCATACAGTACATGTAGTACAGGTAGAAGACAGTGCAGTACATGTAATATTGGAAGCTAGCCGTAAAGTACATGTAGTACAGGTAGAAGACAGTACAGTACATGTAATATTGGGAGCTAGCCGTACAGTACATGTAGTACAGGTAGAAGACAGTACAGTACATGTAATATTGGAAGCTAGCCACACAGTACATGTAGTACAGGTAGAAGACAGTACAGTATATGTAATATTGGAAGCTAGCCACACAGTACATGTAGTACAGGTAGTAGACAGCACAGTACATGTAATATTGGGAGCTAGCCGTACAGTACATGTAGTACAGGTAGAAGACAGAACAGTACATGTAATATTGGGAGCTAGCCGCACAGGACATGTAGTACAGGTAGAAGACAGTGCAGTACATGTAATATTGGAAGCTAGCCGTAAAGTACATGTAGTACAGGCAGAAGACAGTACAGTACATGTAATATTGGGAGCTAGCCGTACAGTACATGTAGTACAGGTAGAAGACAGTACAGTACATGTAATATTGGAAGCTAGCCGTAAAGTACATGTAGTACAGGTAGAAGACAGTACAGTACATGTAATATTGGAAGCTAGCCATACAGTACATGTAGTACAGGCAGAAGACAGTACAGTACATGTAATATTGGGAGCTAGCCGTACAGTACATGTAGTACAGGTAGAAGACAGTACAGTACATGTAATATTGGAAGCTAGCCGTAAAGTACATGTAGTACAGGTAGAAGACAGTACAGTACATGTAATATTGGGAGCTAGCCATACAGTACATGTAGTACAGGTAGAAGACAGTGCAGTACATGTAATATTGGAAGCTAGCCGTAAAGTACATGTAGTACAGGTAGTAGACAGTACAGTACATGTAATATTGGGAGCTAGCCGTACAGTACATGTAGTACAGGTAGAAGACAGTACAGTACATGTAATATTGGAAGCTAGCCACACAGTACATGTAGTACAGGTAGAAGACAGTACAGTATATGTAATAATGGAAGCTAGCCACACAGTACATGTAGTACAGGTAGTAGACAGCACAGTACATGTAATATTGGGAGCTAGCCGTACAGTACATGTAGTACAGGTAGAAGACAGAACAGTACATGTAATATTGGGAGCAAGCTGCACAGGACATGTAGTACAGGTAGAAGACAGTACAGTACATGTAATATTGGGAGCTAGCCATACAGTACATGTAGTACAGGTAGAAGACAGTGCAGTACATGTAATATTGGAAGCTAGCCGTAAAGTACATGTAGTACAGGTAGAAGACAGTACAGTACATGTAATATTGGAAGCTAGCCATACAGTACATGTAGTACAGGCAGAAGACAGAACAGTACATGTAATATTGGGAGCTAGCCATACAGTACATGTAGTACAGGTAGAAGACAGTACAGTACATGTAATATTGGAAGCTAGCCGTACAGTATATGTAGTACAGGTAGAAGACAGAACAGTACATGTAATATTGGGAGCTAGCCATACAGTACATGTAGTACAGGTAGAAGACAGTACAGTACATGTAATATTGGGAGCTAGCCGTACAGTACATGTAGTACAGGTAGAAGACAGTACAGTACATGTAATATTGGGAGCTAGCCGTACAGTACATGTAGTACAGGTAGAAGACAGTAAAGTACATGTAATATTGGGAGCTAGCCGCACAGTACATGGAGTACAGGTAGAAGACAGTACAGTACATGTAATATTGGGAACTAGCCGTACAGTACATGTAGTACAGGCAGAAGACAGTACAGTACATGTAATATTGGGAGCTAGCCGCACAGTACATGTAGTACAGGTAGAAGACAGTACAGTACATGTAATATTGGGAGCTGGCCGTACAGTACATGTAGTACAGGTAGAAGACACTACAGTACATGTAATATTGGGAGCTAGCCGTAAAGTACATGTAGTACAGGTAGAAGACAGTACAGTACATGTGATATTGGAAGCTAGCCGTACAGTACATGTAGTACAGGTAGAAGACAGTACAGTACATGTAATATTGGGAGCTAAACATACAGTACATGTAGTACAGGTAGAAGACAGTACAGAACATGTAATATTGGGAGCTAGCCATACAGTACATGTAGTACAGGTAGAAGACAGTACAGTACATGTAATATTGGGAGCTAGACGCACAGTACATGTAGTGCAGGTAGAAGACAATACAGTACATGTAATATTGGGAGCTAGCCGCACAGTACATGTAGTACAGGTAGAAGACAGTACAGTACATGTAATATTGGGAGCTAGCCGCACAGTACATGTAGTACAGGTAGAAGACAGTACAGTACATGTAATATTGGAAGCTAGCCGTACAGTACATGTAGTACAGGTAGAAGACAGTACAGTACATGTAATATTGGAAGCTAGCCGCACAGTACATGTAGTACAGGTAGAAGACAGTACAGTACATGTAATATTGGGAGCTAGCCGTACAGTACATGTAGTACAGGCAGAAGACAGTACAGTACATGTAATATTGGAAGCTAGCCATACAGTACATGTAGTACAGATATAAGACAGTACAATACATGTAATACTGGGAGCTAGCCGTACAGTACATGTAGTACAGGTAGAAGACAGTACAGTACATGTAATATTGGGAGCTAGCCGTACAGTACATGTAGTACAGATATAAGACAGTACAGTACATGTAATATTGGGAGCTAGCCGTACAGTACATGTAGTACAGGCAGAAGACAGTACAGTACATGTAATATTGGAAGCTAGCCGTACAGTACATGTAGTACAGGCAGAAGACAGTACAGTACATGTAATATTGGAAGCTAGCCATACAGTACATGTAGTACAGATATAAGACAGTACAATACATGTAATAATGGGAGCTAGCCGTACAGTACATGTAGTACAGATATAAGACAGCACAGTACATGTAATATTGGAAGCTAGCCGTACAGTACATGTAGTACAGGTAGAAGACAGTACAGTACATGTAATATTGGAAGCTAGCCGTACAGTACATGTAGTACAGGTAGAAGACAGTACAGTACATGTAATATTGGGAGGTGGCCGTACAGTACATGTAGTACAGGTAGAAGACAGTACAGTACATGTAATATTGGAAGATAGCCGCACAGTACATGTAGTACAGGCAGAAGACAGTACAGTACATGTAATATTGTGAGCTGGCCGTACAGTACATCTAGTACAGGTAGAAGACAGTGCAGTACATGTAATATTGGGAGCTAGCCATACAGTACATGTAGTACAGGTAGAAGACAGTGCAGTACATGTAATATTGGGAGCTAGCCATAAAGTACATGTAGTACAGGTAGAAGACAGTACAGTACATGCAATATTGGGAGCTAGCCATACAGTACATGTAGTACAGGTAGAAGACAGTGCAGTACATGTAATATTGGGAGCTAGCCATACAGTACATGTAGTACAGGTAGAAGACAGTACAGTACATGTAATATTGGAAGCTAGCCGTAAAGTACATGTAGTACAGGTAGAAGACAGTACAGTACATGTAATATTGGGAGCTAGCCATACAGTACATGCAGTACAGGTAGAAGACAGTACAGTACATGTAATATTGGGAGCTAGCCGTACAGTACATGTAGTACAGGTAGAAGACAGTGCAGTACATGTAATATTGGAAGCTAGCCGTAAAGTACATGTAGTACAGGTAGAAGACAGTACAGTACATGTAATATTGGGAGCTAGCCGTACAGTACATGTAGTACAGGTAGAAGACAGTACAGTACATGTAATATTGGAAGCTAGCCACACAGTACATGTAGTACAGGTAGAAGACAGTACAGTATATGTAATATTGGAAGCTAGCCACACAGTACATGTAGTACAGGTAGAAGACAGTACAGTACATGTAATATTGGGAGCTAGCCGTACAGTACATGCAGTACAGGTAGAAGACAGTACAGTACATGTAATATTGGGAGCTAGCCATACAGTACATGTAGTACAGGTAGAAGACAGTGCAGTACATGTAATATTGGAAGCTAGCCGTAAAGTACATGTAGTACAGGTAGAAGACAGTACAGTACATGTAATATTGGGAGCTAGCCGTACAGTACATGTAGTACAGGTAGAAGACAGTACAGTACATGTAATATTGGAAGCTAGCCACACAGTACATGTAGTACAGGTAGAAGACAGTACAGTATATGTAATATTGGAAGCTAGCCACACAGTACATGTAGTACAGGTAGTAGACAGCACAGTACATGTAATATTGGGAGCTAGCCGTACAGTACATGTAGTACAGGTAGAAGACAGAACAGTACATGTAATATTGGGAGCTAGCCGCACAGGACATGTAGTACAGGTAGAAGACAGTGCAGTACATGTAATATTGGAAGCTAGCCGTAAAGTACATGTAGTACAGGTAGAAGACAGTACAGTACATGTAATATTGGAAGCTAGCCATACAGTACATGTAGTACAGGCAGAAGACAGTACAGTACATGTAATATTGGGAGCTAGCCGTACAGTACATGTAGTACAGGTAGAAGACAGTACAGTACATGTAATATTGGAAGCTAGCCGTAAAGTACATGTAGTACAGGTAGAAGACAGTACAGTACATGTAATATTGGGAGCTAGCCATACAGTACATGTAGTACAGGTAGAAGACAGTGCAGTACATGTAATATTGGAAGCTAGCCGTAAAGTACATGTAGTACAGGTAGTAGACAGTACAGTACATGTAATATTGGGAGCTAGCCGTACAGTACATGTAGTACAGGTAGAAGACAGTACAGTACATGTAATATTGGAAGCTAGCCACACAGTACATGTAGTACAGGTAGAAGACAGTACAGTATATGTAATAATGGAAGCTAGCCACACAGTACATGTAGTACAGGTAGTAGACAGCACAGTACATGTAATATTGGGAGCTAGCCGTACAGTACATGTAGTACAGGTAGAAGACAGAACAGTACATGTAATATTGGGAGCAAGCTGCACAGGACATGTAGTACAGGTAGAAGACAGTACAGTACATGTAATATTGGGAGCTAGCCATACAGTACATGTAGTACAGGTAGAAGACAGTGCAGTACATGTAATATTGGAAGCTAGCCGTAAAGTACATGTAGTACAGGTAGAAGACAGTACAGTACATGTAATATTGGAAGCTAGCCATACAGTACATGTAGTACAGGCAGAAGACAGAACAGTACATGTAATATTGGGAGCTAGCCATACAGTACATGTAGTACAGGTAGAAGACAGTACAGTACATGTAATATTGGAAGCTAGCCGTACAGTACATGTAGTACAGGTAGAAGACAGAACAGTACATGTAATATTGGGAGCTAGCCATACAGTACATGTAGTACAGGTAGAAGACAGTACAGTACATGTAATATTGGGAGCTAGCCGTACAGTACATGTAGTACAGGTAGAAGACAGTACAGTACATGTAATATTGGGAGCTAGCCGTACAGTACATGTAGTACAGGTAGAAGACAGTAAAGTACATGTAATATTGGGAGCTAGCCGCACAGTACATGGAGTACAGGTAGAAGACAGTACAGTACATGTAATATTGGGAACTAGCCGTACAGTACATGTAGTACAGGCAGAAGACAGTACAGTACATGTAATATTGGGAGCTAGCCGCACAGTACATGTAGTACAGGTAGAAGACAGTACAGTACATGTAATATTGGGAGCTAGCCGTACAGTACATGTAGTACAGGTAGAAGACAGTACATGTAGTACAGGTAGAAGACAGTACAGTACATGTAATATTGGGAGCTAGCCGTAAGGTACATGTAGAAGACAGTACAGTACATGTAATATTGGAAGCTAGCCATACAGTACATGTAGTACAGGTAGAAGACAGTACAGTACATGTAATATTGGAAGCTAGCCATACAGTACATGTAGTACAGGTAGAAGACAGTACAGTACATGTAATATTGGGAGCTAGCCGTACAGTACATGCAGTAGAGGTAGAAGACAGTACAGTACATATAATATTGGGAGCTAGCCGCACAGTACATGTAGTACAGGTAGAAGACAGTACAGTACATGTAATATTGGAAGCTAGCCGTACAGTACATGTAGTACAGGCAGAAGACAGTACAGTACATGTAATATTGGAAGGTAGCCATACAGTACATGTAGTACAGGTAGAAGACAGTACAGTACATGTAATATTGGGAGCTGGCCGTACAGTACATGTAGTACAGGTAGAAGACACTACAGTACATGTAATATTGGGAGCTAGCCGTAAAGTACATGTAGTACAGGTAGAAGACAGTACAGTACATGTGATATTGGAAGCTAGCCGTACAGTACATGTAGTACAGGTAGAAGACACTACAGTACATGTAATATTGGGAGCTAAACATACAGTACATGTAGTACAGGTAGAAGACAGTACAGCACATGTAATATTGGGAGCTAGCCGTACAGTACATGTAGTACAGGTAGAAGACAGTACAGTACATGTAATATTGGGAGCTAGCCGTACAGTACATGTAGTACAGGTAGAAGACAGTACAGTACATGTAATATTGGGAGCTAGCCGTACAGTACATGTAGTACAGGTAGAAGACAGTACAGTACATGTAATATTGGGAGCTAGCCGCACAGTACATGTAGTGCAGGTAGAAGACAATACAGTACATGTAATATTGGGAGCTAGCCGCACAGTACATGTAGTACAGGTAGAAGACAGTACAGTACATGTAATATTGGGAGCTAGCCGCACAGTACATGTAGTACAGGTAGAAGACAGTACAGTACATGTAATATTGGAAGCTAGCCGTACAGTACATGTAGTACAGGTAGAAGACAGTACAGTACATGTAATATTGGAAGCTAGCCGCACAGTACATGTAGTACAGGTAGAAGACAGTACAGTACATGTAATATTGGGAGCTAGCCGTACAGTACATGTAGTACAGGCAGAAGACAGTACAGTACATGTAATATTGGAAGCTAGCCATACAGTACATGTAGTACAGATATAAGACAGTACAATACATGTAATACTGGGAGCTAGCCGTACAGTACATGTAGTACAGATATAAGACAGTACAGTACATGTAATATTGGGAGCTAGCCGTACAGTACATGTAGTACAGGCAGAAGACAGTACAGTACATGTAATATTGGAAGCTAGCCGTACAGTACATGTAGTACAGGCAGAAGACAGTACAGTACATGTAATATTGGAAGCTAGCCATACAGTACATGTAGTACAGATATAAGACAGTACAATACATGTAATAATGGGAGCTAGCCGTACAGTACATGTAGTACAGATATAAGACAGCACAGTACATGTAATATTGGAAGCTAGCCGTACAGTACATGTAGTACAGGTAGAAGACAGTACAGTACATGTAATATTGGAAGCTAGCCGTACAGTACATGTAGTACAGGTAGAAGACAGTACAGTACATGTAATATTGGGAGGTGGCCGTACAGTACATGTAGTACAGGTAGAAGACAGTACAGTACATGTAATATTGGAAGATAGCCGCACAGTACATGTAGTACAGGCAGAAGACAGTACAGTACATGTAATATTGTGAGCTGGCCGTACAGTACATCTAGTACAGGTAGAAGACAGTGCAGTACATGTAATATTGGGAGCTAGCCATACAGTACATGTAGTACAGGTAGAAGACAGTGCAGTACATGTAATATTGGGAGCTAGCCATAAAGTACATGTAGTACAGGTAGAAGACAGTACAGTACAGGCAATATTGGGAGCTAGCCATACAGTACATGTAGTACAGGTAGAAGACAGTGCAGTACATGTAATATTGGGAGCTAGCCATACAGTACATGTAGTACAGGTAGAAGACAGTACAGTACATGTAATATTGGAAGCTAGCCGTAAAGTACATGTAGTACAGGTAGAAGACAGTACAGTACATGTAATATTGGGAGCTAGCCATACAGTACATGCAGTACAGGTAGAAGACAGTACAGTACATGTAATATTGGGAGCTAGCCGTACAGTACATGCAGTACAGGTAGAAGACAGTACAGTACATGTAATATTGGGAGCTAGCCATACAGTACATGTAGTACAGGTAGAAGACAGTGCAGTACATGTAATATTGGAAGCTAGCCGTAAAGTACATGTAGTACAGGTAGAAGACAGTACAGTACATGTAATATTGGGAGCTAGCCGTACAGTACATGTAGTACAGGTAGAAGACAGTACAGTACATGTAATATTGGAAGCTAGCCACACAGTACATGTAGTACAGGTAGAAGACAGTACAGTATATGTAATATTGGAAGCTAGCCGCACAGTACATGTAGTACAGGTAGAAGACAGAACAGTACATGTAATATTGGGAGCTAGCCGTACAGTACATGTAGTACAGGTAGAAGACAGAACAGTACATGTAATATTGGGAGCTAGCCGCACAGGACATGTAGTACAGGTAGAAGACAGTGCAGTACATGTAATATTGGAAGCTAGCCGTAAAGTACATGTAGTACAGGTAGAAGACAGTACAGTACATGTAATATTGGAAGCTAGCCATACAGTACATGTAGTACAGGCAGAAGACAGTACAGTACATGTAATATTGGGAGCTAGCCGTACAGTACATGTAGTACAGGTAGAAGACAGTACAGTACATGTAATATTGGAAGCTAGCCGTAAAGTACATGTAGTACAGGTAGAAGACAGTACAGTACATGTAATATTGGGAGCTAGCCATACAGTACATGTAGTACAGGTAGAAGACAGTGCAGTACATGTAATATTGGAAGCTAGCCGTAAAGTACATGTAGTACAGGTAGTAGACAGTACAGTACATGTAATATTGGGAGCTAGCCGTACAGTACATGTAGTACAGGTAGAAGACAGTACAGTACATGTAATATTGGAAGCTAGCCACACAGTACATGTAGTACAGGTAGAAGACAGTACAGTATATGTAATATTGGAAGCTAGCCACACAGTACATGTAGTACAGGTAGTAGACAGCACAGTACATGTAATATTGGGAGCTAGCCGTACAGTACATGTAGTACAGGTAGAAGACAGAACAGTACATGTAATATTGGGAGCTAGCCGCACAGGACATGTAGTACAGGTAGAAGACAGTACAGTACATGTAATATTGGGAGCTAGCCATACAGTACATGTAGTACAGGTAGAAGACAGTGCAGTACATGTAATATTGGAAGCTAGCCGTAAAGTACATGTAGTACAGGTAGAAGACAGTACAGTACATGTAATATTGGAAGCTAGCCATACAGTACATGTAGTACAGGCAGAAGACAGTACAGTACATGTAATATTGGGAGCTAGCCGTACAGTACATGTAGTACAGGTAGAAGACAGTACAGTACATGTAATATTGGAAGCTAGCCGTAAAGTACATGTAGTACAGGTAGAAGACAGTACAGTACATGTAATATTGGGAGCTAGCCATACAGTACATGTAGTACAGGTAGAAGACAGTGCAGTACATGTAATATTGGAAGCCAGCCGTAAAGTACATGTAGTACAGGTAGAAGACAGTACAGTACATGTAATATTGGAAGCTAGCCGCACAGTACATGTAGTACAGGTAGAAGACAGTACAGTACATGTAATATTGGGAGCTAGCCATAAAGTACATGTAGTGCAGGTAGAAGACAGTGCAGTACATGTAATATTGGGAGCTAGCCGCACAGTACATGTAGTACAGGTAGAAGACAGTACAGTACATGTAATATTGGGAGCTAGCCGCACAGTACATGTAGTACAGGTAGAAGACAGTACAGTACATGTGATAATGGGAGCTAGCCGTACAGTACATGTAGTACAGGTAGAAGACAGTACAGTACATGTAATATTGGGAGCTAGCCGTACAGTACATGTAGTACAGGTAGAAGAGAGTACAGTACATGTAATATTGGAAGCTAGCCGTAAAGTACATGTAGTACAGGTAGAAGACAGTACAGTACATGTAATATTGGGAGCTAGCCGCACAGTACATGTAGTACAGGTAGAAGACAGTACAGTACATGTAATATTGGGAGCTAGCCGTAAAGTACATGTAGTACAGGTAGAAGACAGTACAGTACATGTAATATTGGGAGCTAGCCGCACAGTACATGTAGTACAGGTAGAAGACAGTACAGTACATGTAATATTGGGAGCTAGCCGCACAGTACATGTAGTACAGGTAGAAGACAGTACAGTACATGTAATATTGGAAGCTAGCCGCACAGTACATGTAGTACAGGTAGAAGACAGTACAGTACATGTAATATTGGGAGCTAGCCACACAGTACATGTAGTACAGGCAGAAGACAGTACAGTACATGTAATATTGGGAGCTAGCCGTACAGTTCATGTAGTACAGAGATAAGACACTACAGTACATGTAATATTGGGAGCTAGCCACACAGTACATGTAGTACAGGCAGAAGACAGTACAGTACATGTAATATTGGGAGCTAGCCGTACAGTACATGTAGTAGAGAGATAAGACACTACAGTACATGTAATATTGGGAGCTAGCCACACAGTACATGTAGTACAGGCAGAAGACAGTACAGTACATGTAATATTGGGAGCTAGCCGTACAGTACATGTAGTAGAGAGATAAGACACTACAGTACATGTAATATTGGAAGCTAGCCACACAGCACATGTAGTACAGGCAGAAGACAGTACAGTACATGTAATATTGGGAGCTAGCCGTACAGTACATGTAGTACAGAGATAAGACACTACAGTACATGTAATATTGGGAGCTAGCCGCACAGTACATGTAGTACAGGTAGAAGACAGTACAGTACATGTAATATTGGGAGCTAGCCGCGCAGTACATGTAGTACAGGTAGAAGACAGTACAGTACATGTAATATTGGAAGCTAGCCGCACAGTACATGTAGTACAGGCAGAAGACAGTACAGTACATGTAATATTGGGAGCTAGCCGTACAGTACATGTAGTACAGGTAGAAGACAGTACAGTACATGTAATATTGGGAGCTGGCCGTACAGTACATGTAGTACAGGCAGAAGACAGTACAGTACATGTAATATTGGGAGCTAGCCGTACAGTACATGTAGCACAGATAGAAGACAGTACAGTACATGTAATATTGGGAGCTAGCCGCACAGTAGATGTAGTACAGGCAGAAGACATTACAGTACATGTAATATTGGGAGCTAGCCGTACAGTACATGTAGTACAGGTAGAAGACAGTAGAGTACATGTAATATTGGGAGCTGGCCGTACAGTACATGTAGTACAGGCAGAAGACAGTACAGTACATGTAATATTGGGAGCTAGCCGTACAGTACATGTAGTACAGGTAGAAGACAGTACAGTACATGTAATATTGGAAGCTAGCCGCACAGTACATGTAGTACAGGTAGAAGACAGTACAGTACATGTAATATTGGGAGCTAGCCGTACAGTACATGTAGTGCAGGTAGACGACAGTACAGTACATGTAATATTGGGAGCTAGCCATAAAGTACATGTAGTGCAGGTAGAAGACAGTACAGTACATGTAATATTGGGAGCTAGCCATAAAGTACATGTAGTGCAGGTAGAAGACAGTGCAGTACATGTAATATTGGGAGCTAGCCGTACAGTACATGTAGTGCAGGTAGAAGACAGTGCAGTACATGTAATATTGGGAGCTAGCCATACAGTACATGTAGTACAGAGATAAGACACTACAGTACATGTAATATTGGAAGCTAGCCGCACAGTACATGTAGTACAGGTAGAAGACAGTACAGTACATGTAATATTGGAAGCTAGCCACACAGTACATGTAGTACAGGCAGAAGACAATACAGTACATGTAATATTGGGAGCTAGCCGTACAGTACATGTAGTACAGAGATAAGACACTACAGTACATGTAATATTGGGAGCTAGCCGCACAGTACATGTAGTACAGGTAGAAGACAGTACAGTACATGTAATATTGGAAGCTAGCCGCACAGTACATGTAGTACAGGTAGAAGACAGTACAGTACATGTAATATTGGGAGCTGGCCGTACAGTACATGTAGTACAGGCAGAAGACAGTACAGTACATGTAATATTGGAAGCTAGCCGTAAAGTACATGTAGTACAGGTAGAAGACAGTACAGTACATGTAATATTGGAAGCTAGCCGCATAGTACATGTAGTACAGGTAGAAGACAGTGCAGTACATGTAATATTGGGAGCTAGCCGTACAGTACATGTAGTGCAGGTAGAAGACAGTACAGTACATGTAATATTGGGAGCTAGCCATAAAGTACATGTAGTGCAGGTAGAAGACAGTGCAGTACATGTAATATTGGGAGCTAGCAGTACAGTACATGTAGTGCAGGTAGAAGACAGTACAGTACATGTAATATTGGGAGCTAGCCATAAACTACATGTAGTGCAGGTAGAAGACAGTACAGTACATGTAATATTGGGAGCTAGCCATAAAGTACATGTAGTGCAGGTAGAAGACAGTACAGTACATGTAATATTGGGAGCTAGCCATAAAGTACATGTAGTGCAGGTAGAAGACAGTACAGTACATGTAATATTGGGATCTAGCCATAAAGTACATGTAGTGCAGGTAGAAGACAGTGCAGTACATGTAATATTGGGAGCTAGCCGTACAGTACATGTAGTGCAGGTAGAAGACAGTACAGTACATGTAATATTGGGAGCTAGCCGCACAGTACATGTAGTACAGGTAGAAGACAGTACAGTACATGTGATATTGGGAGCTAGCCGTACAGTACATGTAGTACAGGTAGAAGACAGTGCAGTACATGTAATATTGGAAGCTAGCCGTAAAGTACATGTAGTACAGGTAGAAGACAGTACAGTACATGTAATATTGGAAGCTAGCCGCACAGTACATGTAGTACAGGTAGAAGACAGTACAGTACAAGTAATATTGGGAGCTAGCCATAAAGTACATGTAGTGCAGGTAGAAGACAGTACAGTACATGTAATATTGGGAGCTAGCCGCACAGTACATGTAGTACAGGTAGAAGACAGTACAGTACATGTAATATTGGGAGCTAGCCGCACAGTACATGTAGTGCAGGTAGAAGACAGTACAGTACATGTAATATTGGGAGCTAGCCGTACAGTACATGTAGTACAGGTAGAAGACAGTACAGTACATGTAATATTGGGAGCTAGCCATAAAATACATGTAGTGCAGGTAGAAGACAGTACAGTACATGTAATATTGGGAGCTAGCCGTACAGTACATGTAGTACAGTTAGAAGACAGTACAGTACATGTAATATTGGAAGCTAGCCGCACAGTACATGTAGTACAGGTAGAAGACAGTACAGTACATGTAATATTGGGAGCTAGCCATAAAGTACATGTAGTGCAGGTAGAAGACAATACAGTACATGTAATATTGGGAGCTAGCCATACAGTACATGTAGTACAGGTAGAAGACAGTACAGTACATGTAATATTGGGAGCTAGCCGCACAGGACATGTAGTACAGGTAGAAGACAGTACAGTACATGTAATATTGGGAGCTAGCCATACAGTACATGTAGTACAGGTAGAAGACAGTACAGTACATGTAATATTGGAAGCTAGCCGCACAGGACATGTAGTACAGGTAGAAGACAGTACAGTACATGTAATATTGGAAGCTAGCCACACAGTACATGTAGTACAGGTAGAAGACAGTACAGTACATGTAATATTGGGAGCTAGCCGTACAGTACATGTAGTACAGGTAGAAGACAGTACAGTACATGTAATATTGGAAGCTAGCCGCACAGTACATGTAGTACAGGTAGAAGACAGTACAGTACATGTAATATTGGGAGCTAGCCATAAAGTACATGTAGTGCAGGTAGAAGACAATACAGTACATGTAATATTGGGAGCTAGCCGTACAGTACATGTAGTACAGGTAGAAGACAGTACAGTACATGTAATATTGGAAGCTAGCCGCACAGGACATGTAGTACAGGTAGAAGACAGTACAGTACATGTAATATTGGAAGCTAGCCACACAGTACATGTAGTACAGGTAGAAGACAGTACAGTACATGTAATATTGGGAGCTAGCCGTACAGTACATGTAGCACAGATAGAAGACAGTACAGTACATGTAATATTGGAAGCTAGCCGCACAGTACATGTAGTACAGGTAGAAGACAGTACAGTACATGTAATATTGGAAGCTAGCCGTACAGTACATGTTGTACAGGTAGAAGACAGTACAGTACATGTAATATTGGGAGCTAGCCGTACAGTACATGTTGTACAGGTAGAAGACAGTACAGTACATGTAATATTGGAAGCTAGCCATACAGTACATGTACTACAGGTAGAAGACAGTACAGTACATGTAATATTGGAAGCTAGCCGCACAGTACATGTAGTACAGGTAGAAGACTGTACAGTACATGTAATATTGGGAGCTTGCCGTACAGTACATGTAGTACAGGTAGAAGACAGTACAGTACATGTAATATTGGAAGCTAGCCATAAAGTACATGTAGTACAGGTAGAAGACAGTACAGTACATGTAATATTGGGAGCTAGCCGTACAGTACATGTAGTACAGGTAGAAGACAGTGCAGTACATGTAATATTGGAAGCTAGCCGTAAAGTACATGTAGTACAGGTAGAAGACAGTACAGTACATGTAATATTGGGAGCTAGCCGCACAGTACATGTAGTACAGGTAGAAGACAGTACAGTACATGTAATATTGGGAGCTAGCCATAAAGTACATGTAGTGCAGGTAGAAGACAATACAGTACATGTAATATTGGGAGCTAGCCATACAGTACATGTAGTACAGGTAGAAGACAGTACAGTACATGTAATATTGGAAGCTAGCCGCACAGGACATGTAGTACAGGTAGAAGACAGTACAGTACATGTAATATTGGGAGCTAGCCATACAGTACATGTAGTACAGGTAGAAGACAGTACAGTACATGTAATATTGGAAGCTAGCCGTACAGTACATGTAGTACAGGTAGAAGACAGTACAGTACATGTAATATTGGGAGCTAGCCGTACAGTACATGTAGTACAGGTAGAAGACAGTACAGTACATGTAATATTGGAAGCTAGCCGCACAGTACATGTAGTACAGGTAGAAGACAGTACAGTACATGTAATATTGGGAGCTAGCCATAAAGTACATGTAGTGCAGGTAGAAGACAGTGCAGTACATGTAACATTGGGAGCTAGCCGTACAGTACATGTAGAAGACAGTACAGTACATGTAATATTGGAAGCTAGCCGCACAGGACATGTAGTACAGGTAGAAGACAGTACAGTACATGTAATATTGGAAGCTAGCCACACAGTACATGTAGTAGAGGTAGAAGACAGTACAGTACATGTAATATTGGGAGCTAGCCGTACAGTACATGTAGCACAGATAGAAGACAGTACAGTACATGTAATATTGGAAGCTAGCCGCACAGTACATGTAGTACAGGTAGAAGACAGTACAGTACATGTAATATTGGAAGCTAGCCGTACAGTACATGTTGTACAGGTAGAAGACAGTACAGTACATGTAATATTGGGAGCTAGCCGTACAGTACATGTTGTACAGGTAGAAGACAGTACAGTACATGTAATATTGGAAGCTAGCCATACAGTACATGTAGTACAGGTAGAAGACAGTACAGTACATGTAATATTGGGAGCTAGCTGTACAGTACATGTTGTACAGGTAGAAGACAGTACAGTACATGTAATATTGGGAGCTAGCCGTAAAGTACATGTAGTACAGGTAGAAGACAGTACATGTAATATTGGGAGCAAGCCGTACAGTACATGTAGTACAGGTAGAAGGCAGTACAGTACATGTAATATTGGGAGCTAGCCGTACAGTACATGTAGTACAGGTAGAAGACAGTGCAGTACATGTAATATTGGAAGCTAGCCGTACAGTACATGTAGTACAGGTAGAAGACAGTACAGTACATGTAATATTGGGAGCTAGCCGTAAATTACATGTAGTACAGGTAGAAGACAGTACAGTACATGTAATATTGGAAGCTAGCCGTACAGTACATGTAGTACAGGTAGAAGACAGTACAGTACATGTAATATTGGAAGCTAGCCGTAAAGTACATGTAGTACAGGTAGAAGACAGTACAGTACATGCAATATTGGGAGCTAGCCGTACAGTACATGTAGTACAGGTAGAAGACAGTACAGTACATGTAATATTGGGAGCTAGCCGTACAGTACATGTAGTACAGGTAGAAGACAGTACAGTACATGTAATATTGGAAGCTAGCCGCACAGTACATGTAGTACAGGTAGAAGACAGTACAGTACATGTAATATTGGGAGCTAGCCATAAAGTACATGTAGTGCAGGTAGAAGACAATACAGTACATGTAATATTGGGAGCTAGCCGTACAGTACATGTAGTACAGGTAGAAGACAGTACAGTACATGTAATATTGGAAGCTAGCCGCACAGGACATGTAGTACAGGTAGAAGACAGTACAGTACATGTAATATTGGAAGCTAGCCACACAGTACATGTAGTACAGGTAGAAGACAGTACAGTACATGTAATATTGGGAGCTAGCCGTACAGTACATGTAGCACAGATAGAAGACAGTACAGTACATGTAATATTGGAAGCTAGCCGCACAGTACATGTAGTACAGGTAGAAGACAGTACAGTACATGTAATATTGGAAGCTAGCCGTACAGTACATGTTGTACAGGTAGAAGACAGTACAGTACATGTAATATTGGGAGCTAGCCGTACAGTACATGTTGTACAGGTAGAAGACAGTACAGTACATGTAATATTGGAAGCTAGCCATACAGTACATGTACTACAGGTAGAAGACAGTACAGTACATGTAATATTGGAAGCTAGCCGCACAGTACATGTAGTACAGGTAGAAGACTGTACAGTACATGTAATATTGGGAGCTTGCCGTACAGTACATGTAGTACAGGTAGAAGACAGTACAGTACATGTAATATTGGAAGCTAGCCATAAAGTACATGTAGTACAGGTAGAAGACAGTACAGTACATGTAATATTGGGAGCTAGCCGTACAGTACATGTAGTACAGGTAGAAGACAGTGCAGTACATGTAATATTGGAAGCTAGCCGTAAAGTACATGTAGTACAGGTAGAAGACAGTACAGTACATGTAATATTGGGAGCTAGCCGCACAGTACATGTAGTACAGGTAGAAGACAGTACAGTACATGTAATATTGGGAGCTAGCCATAAAGTACATGTAGTGCAGGTAGAAGACAATACAGTACATGTAATATTGGGAGCTAGCCATACAGTACATGTAGTACAGGTAGAAGACAGTACAGTACATGTAATATTGGAAGCTAGCCGCACAGGACATGTAGTACAGGTAGAAGACAGTACAGTACATGTAATATTGGGAGCTAGCCATACAGTACATGTAGTACAGGTAGAAGACAGTACAGTACATGTAATATTGGAAGCTAGCCGTACAGTACATGTAGTACAGGTAGAAGACAGTACAGTACATGTAATATTGGGAGCTAGCCGTACAGTACATGTAGTACAGGTAGAAGACAGTACAGTACATGTAATATTGGAAGCTAGCCGCACAGTACATGTAGTACAGGTAGAAGACAGTACAGTACATGTAATATTGGGAGCTAGCCATAAAGTACATGTAGTGCAGGTAGAAGACAGTGCAGTACATGTAACATTGGGAGCTAGCCGTACAGTACATGTAGAAGACAGTACAGTACATGTAATATTGGAAGCTAGCCGCACAGGACATGTAGTACAGGTAGAAGACAGTACAGTACATGTAATATTGGAAGCTAGCCACACAGTACATGTAGTAGAGGTAGAAGACAGTACAGTACATGTAATATTGGGAGCTAGCCGTACAGTACATGTAGCACAGATAGAAGACAGTACAGTACATGTAATATTGGAAGCTAGCCGCACAGTACATGTAGTACAGGTAGAAGACAGTACAGTACATGTAATATTGGAAGCTAGCCGTACAGTACATGTTGTACAGGTAGAAGACAGTACAGTACATGTAATATTGGGAGCTAGCCGTACAGTACATGTTGTACAGGTAGAAGACAGTACAGTACATGTAATATTGGAAGCTAGCCATACAGTACATGTAGTACAGGTAGAAGACAGTACAGTACATGTAATATTGGGAGCTAGCTGTACAGTACATGTTGTACAGGTAGAAGACAGTACAGTACATGTAATATTGGGAGCTAGCCGTAAAGTACATGTAGTACAGGTAGAAGACAGTACATGTAATATTGGGAGCAAGCCGTACAGTACATGTAGTACAGGTAGAAGGCAGTACAGTACATGTAATATTGGGAGCTAGCCGTACAGTACATGTAGTACAGGTAGAAGACAGTGCAGTACATGTAATATTGGAAGCTAGCCGTACAGTACATGTAGTACAGGTAGAAGACAGTACAGTACATGTAATATTGGGAGCTAGCCGTAAATTACATGTAGTACAGGTAGAAGACAGTACAGTACATGTAATATTGGAAGCTAGCCGTACAGTACATGTAGTACAGGTAGAAGACAGTACAGTACATGTAATATTGGAAGCTAGCCGTAAAGTACATGTAGTACAGGTAGAAGACAGTACAGTACATGCAATATTGGGAGCTAGCCGTACAGTACATGTAGTACAGGTAGAAGACAGTACAGTACATGTAATATTGGGAGCTAGCCGTACAGTACATGTAGTACAGGTAGAAGACAGTGCAGTACATGTAATATTGGGAGCTAGCCGTAAAGTACATGTAGTACAGGTAGAATACAGTACAGTACATGTAATATTGGGAGCTAGCCGCACAGTACATGTAGTACAGGTAGAAGACAGTACAGTACATGTAATATTGGGAGCTAGCCGTACAGTACATGTAGTACAGGTAGAAGACAGTACAGTACATGTAATATTGGAAGCTAGCCGCACAGTACATGTAGTACAGGTAGAAGACAGTACAGTACATGTAATATTGGAAGCTAGCCGCACAGTACATGTAGTACAGGTAGAAGACAGTACAGTACATGTAATATTGGGAGCTAGCCGCACAGTACATGTAGTACAGGTAGAAGACAGTACAGTACATGTAATATTGGGAGCTAAACATACAGTACATGTAGTACAGGTAGAAGACAGTACAGTACATGTAATATTGGGAGCTAGCTGTACAGTACATGTAGTACAGGTAGAAGACAGTACAGTACATGTAATATTGGAAGCTAGCCGCACAAGACATGTAGTACAGGTAGAAGACAGTACACTACATGTAATATTGGGAGCTAGCCATAAAGTACATGTAGTGCAGGTAGAAGACAATACAATACATGTAATATTGGGAGCTAGCCGTACAGTACATGTAGTACAGGTAGAAGACAGTACAGTACATGTAATATTGGAAGCTAGCCGCACAGGACATGTAGTACAGGTAGAAGACAGTACAGTACATGTAATATTGGAAGCTAGCCACACAGTACATGTAGTACAGGTAGAAGACAGTACAGTACATGTAATATTGGAAGCTAGCCGCACAGTACATGTAGTACAGGTAGAAGACAGTACAGTACATGTGATAATGGGAGCTAGCCGTACAGTAAATGTAGTACAGGTAGAAGACAGTACAGTACATGTAATATTGGGAGCTAGCCGTACAGTACATGTAGTACAGGTAGAAGACAGTACAGTACATGTAATATTGGGAGCTAGCCGTACAGTACATGTAGTACAGGTAGAAGACAGTACAGTACATGTAATATTGGAAGCTAGCCGTAAAGTACATGTAGTACAGGTAGAAGCCAGTACAGTACATGTAATATTGGGAGCTAGCCGTACAGTACATGTAGTACAGGTAGAAGCCAGTACAGTACATGTAATATTGGGAGCTAGCCGTACAGTACATGTAGTACAGGTAGAAGACAGTACAGTACATGTAATATTGGAAGCTAGCCGCACAGTACATGTAGTACAGGTAGAAGACAGTACAGTACATGTAATATTGGGAGCTAGCCATAAAGTACATGTAGTGCAGGTAGAAGATAATACAGTACATGTAATATTGGGAGCTAGCCGTACAGTACATGTAGTACAGGTAGAAGACAGTACAGTACATGTAATATTGGAAGCTAGCCGCACAGGACATGTAGTACAGGTAGAAGACAGTACAGTACATGTAATATTGGAAGCTAGCCACACAGTACATGTAGTACAGGTAGAAGACAGTGCAGTACATGTAATATTGGAAGCTAGCCGTAAAGTACATGTAGTACAGGTAGAAGACAGTACAGTACATGTAATATTGGGAGCTAGCCGTACAGTACATGTAGTACAGGTAGAAAACAGTACAGTACATGTAATATTGGAAGCTAGCCGCACAGTACATGTAGTACAGGTAGAAGACAGTACAGTACATGTAATATTGGGAGCTAGCCATAAAGTACATGTAGTACAGGTAGAAGACAGTACAGTACATGTAATATTGGAAGCTAGCCACACAGTACATGTAGTACAGGTAGAAGACAGTACAGTACATGTAATATTGGGAGCTAGCCGCACAGGACATGTAGTACAGGTAGAAGACAGTACAGTACATGTAATATTGGGAGCTAGCCATAAAGTACATGTAGTGCAGGTAGAAGACAGTGCAGTACATGTAATATTGGGAGCTAGCCGCACAGTACATGTAGTACAGGTAGAAGACAGTACAGTACATGTAATATTGGGAGCTAGCCATAAAGTACATGTAGTGCAGGTAGAAGACAGTGCAGTACATGTAATATTGGGAGCTAGCCGTACAGTACATGTAGTACAGGTAGAAGACAGTACAGTACATGTAATATTGGAAGCTAGCCGTAAAGTACATGTAGTACAGGTAGAAGACAGTACAGTACATGTAATATTGGGAGCTAGCCATACAGTACATGTAGTACAGGTAGAAGACAGTGCAGTACATGTAATATTGGAAGCCAGCCGTAAAGTACATGTAGTACAGGTAGAAGACAGTACAGTACATGTAATATTGGAAGCTAGCCGCACAGTACATGTAGTACAGGTAGAAGACAGTACAGTACATGTAATATTGGGAGCTAGCCATAAAGTACATGTAGTGCAGGTAGAAGACAGTGCAGTACATGTAATATTGGGAGCTAGCCGCACAGTACATGTAGTACAGGTAGAAGACAGTACAGTACATGTAATATTGGGAGCTAGCCGCACAGTACATGTAGTACAGGTAGAAGACAGTACAGTACATGTGATAATGGGAGCTAGCCGTACAGTACATGTAGTACAGGTAGAAGACAGTACAGTACATGTAATATTGGGAGCTAGCCGTACAGTACATGTAGTACAGGTAGAAGAGAGTACAGTACATGTAATATTGGAAGCTAGCCGTAAAGTACATGTAGTACAGGTAGAAGACAGTACAGTACATGTAATATTGGGAGCTAGCCGCACAGTACATGTAGTACAGGTAGAAGACAGTACAGTACATGTAATATTGGGAGCTAGCCGTAAAGTACATGTAGTACAGGTAGAAGACAGTACAGTACATGTAATATTGGGAGCTAGCCGCACAGTACATGTAGTACAGGTAGAAGACAGTACAGTACATGTAATATTGGGAGCTAGCCGCACAGTACATGTAGTACAGGTAGAAGACAGTACAGTACATGTAATATTGGAAGCTAGCCGCACAGTACATGTAGTACAGGTAGAAGACAGTACAGTACATGTAATATTGGGAGCTAGCCACACAGTACATGTAGTACAGGCAGAAGACAGTACAGTACATGTAATATTGGGAGCTAGCCGTACAGTTCATGTAGTACAGAGATAAGACACTACAGTACATGTAATATTGGGAGCTAGCCGCACAGTACATGTAGTAGAGAGATAAGACACTACAGTACATGTAATATTGGGAGCTAGCCACACAGTACATGTAGTACAGGCAGAAGACAGTACAGTACATGTAATATTGGGAGCTAGCCGTACAGTACATGTAGTAGAGAGATAAGACACTACAGTACATGTAATATTGGGAGCTAGCCACACAGTACATGTAGTACAGGCAGAAGACAGTACAGTACATGTAATATTGGGAGCTAGCCGTACAGTACATGTAGTAGAGAGATAAGACACTACAGTACATGTAATATTGGAAGCTAGCCACACAGTACATGTAGTACAGGCAGAAGACAGTACAGTACATGTAATATTGGGAGCTAGCCGTACAGTACATGTAGTACAGAGATAAGACACTACAGTACATGTAATATTGGGAGCTAGCCGCACAGTACATGTAGTACAGGTAGAAGACAGTACAGTACATGTAATATTGGGAGCTAGCCGCGCAGTACATGTAGTACAGGTAGAAGACAGTACAGTACATGTAATATTGGAAGCTAGCCGCACAGTACATGTAGTACAGGCAGAAGACAGTACAGTACATGTAATATTGGGAGCTAGCCGTACAGTACATGTAGTACAGGTAGAAGACAGTACAGTACATGTAATATTGGGAGCTGGCCGTACAGTACATGTAGTACAGGCAGAAGACAGTACAGTACATGTAATATTGGGAGCTAGCCGTACAGTACATGTAGCACAGATAGAAGACAGTACAGTACATGTAATATTGGGAGCTAGCCGCACAGTAGATGTAGTACAGGCAGAAGACATTACAGTACATGTAATATTGGGAGCTAGCCGTACAGTACATGTAGTACAGGTAGAAGACAGTAGAGTACATGTAATATTGGGAGCTGGCCGTACAGTACATGTAGTACAGGCAGAAGACAGTACAGTACATGTAATATTGGGAGCTAGCCGTACAGTACATGTAGTACAGGTAGAAGACAGTACAGTACATGTAATATTGGAAGCTAGCCGCACAGTACATGTAGTACAGGTAGAAGACAGTACAGTACATGTAATATTGGGAGCTAGCCGTACAGTACATGTAGTGCAGGTAGACGACAGTACAGTACATGTAATATTGGGAGCTAGCCATAAAGTACATGTAGTGCAGGTAGAAGACAGTACAGTACATGTAATATTGGGAGCTAGCCATAAAGTACATGTAGTGCAGGTAGAAGACAGTGCAGTACATGTAATATTGGGAGCTAGCCGTACAGTACATGTAGTGCAGGTAGAAGACAGTGCAGTACATGTAATATTGGGAGCTAGCCGTACAGGACATGTAGTACAGGTAGAAGACAGTACAGTACATGTAATATTGGGAGCTAGCCGTACAGTACATGTAGTACAGGTAGAAGACAGTACAGTACATGTAATATTGGGAGCTAGCCATAAAGTACATGTAGTGCAGGTAGAAGACAGTGCAGTACATGTAATATTGGGAGCTAGCAGTACAGTACATGTAGTGCAGGTAGAAGACAGTACAGTACATGTAATATTGGGAGCTAGCCATAAACTACATGTAGTGCAGGTAGAAGACAGTACAGTACATGTAATATTGGGAGCTAGCCATAAAGAACATGTAGTGCAGGTAGAAGACAGTACAGTACATGTAATATTGGGAGCTAGCCATAAAGTACATGTAGTGCAGGTAGAAGACAGTACAGTACATGTAATATTGGGATCTAGCCATAAAGTACATGTAGTGCAGGTAGAAGACAGTGCAGTACATGTAATATTGGGAGCTAGCCGTACAGTACATGTAGTGCAGGTAGAAGACAGTACAGTACATGTAATATTGGGAGCTAGCCGCACAGTACATGTAGTACAGGTAGAAGACAGTACAGTACATGTGATATTGGGAGCTAGCCGTACAGTACATGTAGTACAGGTAGAAGACAGTGCAGTACATGTAATATTGGAAGCTAGCCGTAAAGTACATGTAGTACAGGTAGAAGACAGTACAGTACATGTAATATTGGAAGCTAGCCGCACAGTACATGTAGTACAGGTAGAAGACAGTACAGTACAAGTAATATTGGGAGCTAGCCATAAAGTACATGTAGTGCAGGTAGAAGACAGTACAGTACATGTAATATTGGGAGCTAGCCGCACAGTACATGTAGTACAGGTAGAAGACAGTACAGTACATGTAATATTGGGAGCTAGCCGCACAGTACATGTAGTGCAGGTAGAAGACAGTACAGTACATGTAATATTGGGAGCTAGCCGTACAGTACATGTAGTACAGGTAGAAGACAGTACAGTACATGTAATATTGGGAGCTAGCCATAAAATACATGTAGTGCAGGTAGAAGACAGTACAGTACATGTAATATTGGGAGCTAGCCGTACAGTACATGTAGTACAGTTAGAAGACAGTACAGTACATGTAATATTGGAAGCTAGCCGCACAGTACATGTAGTACAGGTAGAAGACAGTACAGTACATGTAATATTGGGAGCTAGCCATAAAGTACATGTAGTGCAGGTAGAAGACAATACAGTACATGTAATATTGGGAGCTAGCCATACAGTACATGTAGTACAGGTAGAAGACAGTACAGTACATGTAATATTGGGAGCTAGCCGCACAGGACATGTAGTACAGGTAGAAGACAGTACAGTACATGTAATATTGGGAGCTAGCCATACAGTACATGTAGTACAGGTAGAAGACAGTACAGTACATGTAATATTGGAAGCTAGCCGCACAGGACATGTAGTACAGGTAGAAGACAGTACAGTACATGTAATATTGGAAGCTAGCCACACAGTACATGTAGTACAGGTAGAAGACAGTACAGTACATGTAATATTGGGAGCTAGCCGTACAGTACATGTAGTACAGGTAGAAGACAGTACAGTACATGTAATATTGGAAGCTAGCCGCACAGTACATGTAGTACAGGTAGAAGACAGTACAGTACATGTAATATTGGGAGCTAGCCATAAAGTACATGTAGTGCAGGTAGAAGACAATACAGTACATTTAATATTGGGAGCTAGCCGTACAGAACATGTAGTACAGGTAGAAGACAGTACAGTACATGTAATATTGGAAGCTAGCCGCACAGGACATGTAGTACAGGTAGAAGACAGTACAGTACATGTAATATTGGAAGCTAGCCACACAGTACATGTAGTACAGGTAGAAGACAGTACAGTACATGTAATATTGGGAGCTAGCCGTACAGTACATGTAGCACAGATAGAAGACAGTACAGTACATGTAATATTGGAAGCTAGCCGCACAGTACATGTAGTACAGGTAGAAGACAGTACAGTACATGTAATATTGGAAGCTAGCCGTACAGTACATGTTGTACAGGTAGAAGACAGTACAGTACATGTAATATTGGGAGCTAGCCGTACAGTACATGTTGTACAGGTAGAAGACAGTACAGTACATGTAATATTGGAAGCTAGCCATACAGTACATGTACTACAGGTAGAAGACAGTACAGTACATGTAATATTGGAAGCTAGCCGCACAGTACATGTAGTACAGGTAGAAGACTGTACAGTACATGTAATATTGGGAGCTTGCCGTACAGTACATGTAGTACAGGTAGAAGACAGTACAGTACATGTAATATTGGAAGCTAGCCATAAAGTACATGTAGTACAGGTAGAAGACAGTACAGTACATGTAATATTGGGAGCTAGCCGTACAGTACATGTAGTACAGGTAGAAGACAGTGCAGTACATGTAATATTGGAAGCTAGCCGTAAAGTACATGTAGTACAGGTAGAAGACAGTACAGTACATGTAATATTGGGAGCTAGCCGCACAGTACATGTAGTACAGGTAGAAGACAGTACAGTACATGTAATATTGGGAGCTAGCCATAAAGTACATGTAGTGCAGGTAGAAGACAATACAGTACATGTAATATTGGGAGCTAGCCATACAGTACATGTAGTACAGGTAGAAGACAGTACAGTACATGTAATATTGGAAGCTAGCCGCACAGGACATGTAGTACAGGTAGAAGACAGTACAGTACATGTAATATTGGGAGCTAGCCATACAGTACATGTAGTACAGGTAGAAGACAGTACAGTACATGTAATATTGGAAGCTAGCCGTACAGTACATGTAGTACAGGTAGAAGACAGTACAGTACATGTAATATTGGGAGCTAGCCGTACAGTACATGTAGTACAGGTAGAAGACAGTACAGTACATGTAATATTGGAAGCTAGCCGCACAGTACATGTAGTACAGGTAGAAGACAGTACAGTACATGTAATATTGGGAGCTAGCCATAAAGTACATGTAGTGCAGGTAGAAGACAATACAGTACATGTAACATTGGGAGCTAGCCGTACAGTACATGTAGAAGACAGTACAGTACATGTAATATTGGAAGCTAGCCGCACAGGACATGTAGTACAGGTAGAAGACAGTACAGTACATGTAATATTGGAAGCTAGCCACACAGTACATGTAGTACAGGTAGAAGACAGTACAGTACATGTAATATTGGGAGCTAGCCGTACAGTACATGTAGCACAGATAGAAGACAGTACAGTACATGTAATATTGGAAGCTAGCCGCACAGTACATGTAGTACAGGTAGAAGACAGTACAGTACATGTAATATTGGAAGCTAGCCGTACAGTACATGTTGTACAGGTAGAAGACAGTACAGTACATGTAATATTGGGAGCTAGCCGTACAGTACATGTTGTACAGGTAGAAGACAGTACAGTACATGTAATATTGGAAGCTAGCCATACAGTACATGTAGTACAGGTAGAAGACAGTACAGTACATGTAATATTGGGAGCTAGCTGTACAGTACATGTTGTACAGGTAGAAGACAGTACAGTACATGTAATATTGGGAGCTAGTCGTAAAGTACATGTAGTACAGGTAGAAGACAGTACATGTAATATTGGGAGCAAGCCGTACAGTACATGTAGTACAGGTAGAAGGCAGTACAGTACATGTAATATTGGGAGCTAGCCGTACAGTACATGTAGTACAGGTAGAAGACAGTGCAGTACATGTAATATTGGAAGCTAGCCGTACAGTACATGTAGTACAGGTAGAAGACAGTACAGTACATGTAATATTGGGAGCTAGCCGTAAATTACATGTAGTACAGGTAGAAGACAGTACAGTACATGTAATATTGGAAGCTAACCGTAAAGTACATGTAGTACAGGTAGAAGACAGTACAGTACATGTAATATTGGAAGCTAGCCGTACAGTACATGTAGTACAGGTAGAAGACAGTACAGTACATGTAATATTGGAAGCTAGCCGTAAAGTACATGTAGTACAGGTAGAAGACAGTACAGTACATGCAATATTGGGAGCTAGCCGTACAGTACATGTAGTACAGGTAGAAGACAGTACAGTACATGTAATATTGGGAGCTAGCCGTACAGTACATGTAGTACAGGTAGAAGACAGTGCAGTACATGTAATATTGGGAGCTAGCCGTAAAGTACATGTAGTACAGGTAGAATACAGTACAGTACATGTAATATTGGGAGCTAGCCGCACAGTACATGTAGTACAGGTAGAAGACAGTACAGTACATGTAATATTGGGAGCTAGCCGTACAGTACATGTAGTACAGGTAGAAGACAGTACAGTACATGTAATATTGGAAGCTAGCCGCACAGTACATGTAGTACAGGTAGAAGACAGTACAGTACATGTAATATTGGAAGCTAGCCGCACAGTACATGTAGTACAGGTAGAAGACAGTACAGTACATGTAATATTGGGAGCTAGCCGCACAGTACATGTAGTACAGGTAGAAGACAGTACAGTACATGTAATATTGGGAGCTAAACATACAGTACATGTAGTACAGGTAGAAGACAGTACAGTACATGTAATATTGGGAGCTAGCTGTACAGTACATGTAGTACAGGTAGAAGACAGTACAGTACATGTAATATTGGAAGCTAGCCGCACAAGACATGTAGTACAGGTAGAAGACAGTACACTACATGTAATATTGGGAGCTAGCCATAAAGTACATGTAGTGCAGGTAGAAGACAATACAATACATGTAATATTGGGAGCTAGCCGTACAGTACATGTAGTACAGGTAGAAGACAGTACAGTACATGTAATATTGGAAGCTAGCCGCACAGGACATGTAGTACAGGTAGAAGACAGTACAGTACATGTAATATTGGAAGCTAGCCACACAGTACATGTAGTACAGGTAGAAGACAGTACAGTACATGTAATATTGGAAGCTAGCCGCACAGTACATGTAGTACAGGTAGAAGACAGTACAGTACATGTGATAATGGGAGCTAGCCGTACAGTAAATGTAGTACAGGTAGAAGACAGTACAGTACATGTAATATTGGGAGCTAGCCGTACAGTACATGTAGTACAGGTAGAAGACAGTACAGTACATGTAATATTGGGAGCTAGCCGTACAGTACATGTAGTACAGGTAGAAGACAGTACAGTACATGTAATATTGGAAGCTAGCCGTAAAGTACATGTAGTACAGGTAGAAGCCAGTACAGTACATGTAATATTGGGAGCTAGCCATACAGTACATGTAGTACAGGTAGAAGCCAGTACAGTACATGTAATATTGGGAGCTAGCCGTACAGTACATGTAGTACAGGTAGAAGACAGTACAGTACATGTAATATTGGAAGCTAGCCGCACAGTACATGTAGTACAGGTAGAAGACAGTACAGTACATGTAATATTGGGAGCTAGCCATAAAGTACATGTAGTGCAGGTAGAAGATAATACAGTACATGTAATATTGGGAGCTAGCCGTACAGTACATGTAGTACAGGTAGAAGACAGTACAGTACATGTAATATTGGAAGCTAGCCGCACAGTACATGTAGTACAGGTAGAAGACAGTACAGTACATGTAATATTGGGAGCTAGCCATAAAGTACATGTAGTGCAGGTAGAAGATAATACAGTACATGTAATATTGGGAGCTAGCCATACAGTACATGTAGTACAGGTAGAAGACAGTACAGTACATGTAATATTGGAAGCTAGCCGCACAGGACATGTAGTACAGGTAGAAGACAGTACAGTACATGTAATATTGGAAGCTAGCCACACAGTACATGTAGTACAGGTAGAAGACAGTGCAGTACATGTAATATTGGAAGCTAGCCGTAAAGTACATGTAGTACAGGTAGAAGACAGTACAGTACATGTAATATTGGGAGCTAGCCGTACAGTACATGTAGTACAGGTAGAAAACAGTACAGTACATGTAATATTGGAAGCTAGCCGCACAGTACATGTAGTACAGGTAGAAGACAGTACAGTACATGTAATATTGGGAGCTAGCCATAAAGTACATGTAGTACAGGTAGAAGACAGTACAGTACATGTAATATTGGAAGCTAGCCACACAGTACATGTAGTACAGGTAGAAGACAGTACAGTACATGTAATATTGGGAGCTAGCCGTACAGTAAATGTAGTACAGGTAGAAGACAGTACAGTACATGTAATATTGGAAGATAGCCGTAAAGTACATTTAGTACAGGTAGAAGACAGTACAGTACATGTAATATTGGGTGCTAGCCGTACAGTACATGTAGTACAGGTAGAAGACAGTACAGTACATGTAATATTGGGAGCTAGCCGCACAGTACATGTAGTACAGGTAGAAGACAGTACAGTACATGTAATATTGGGAGCTAGCCGTACAGTACATGTAGTACAGGTAACCAGACAATGTGAACTGAGGTCTAACATGGCAGACATACAAGAAACAGAGGCATGTTCACACTAGCAAAAAAGAAGCAAGACAAAAATATATCTCATACCCTACCATAATTATATATAAATGTAAAGCAAAATTGCATAATAAATATAGGGTACTTAGTGAACTATTTTTGATCAAAAAAAGTATACAAGCCGTCCCACCAGCGGCAAGGTGACCCTAAATTGGGACGGTACCTATACTGCCTATATTAAAAACCTTACTGTATATCAAAGTTGAAGTAATGCATATAAAAGGGTAGACAAATAGGACCGGGTCCCAACTCCAGACCACCTAGGCCCGTGGTAAGCTACATATATACCAATCAGCTCAACAAAGGGCATGCCACACCCTTAAATTGCACAGAATGCAAACAAGTCAAAAAACCAGACAATGTGAACTGAGGTCTAAGATGGCAGACATACAAGAAACAGAGGCATGTTCACACTAGCAAAAAAGAAGCAAGACAAAAATATATCTCATACCCTACCATAATTATATATAAATGTAAAGCAAAATTGCATAATAAATATAGGGTACTTAGTGAACTATTTTTGATCAAAAAAAGTATACAAGCCGTCCCACCAGCGGCAAGGGACGCTGGTGGGACGGCTTGTATACTTTTTTTGATCAAAAATAGTTCACTAAGTACCCTATATTTATTATGCAATTTTGCTTTACATTTATATATAATTATGGTAGGGTATGAGATATATTTTTGTCTTGCTTCTTTTTTGCTAGTGTGAACATGCCTCTGTTTCTTGTATGTCTGCCATCTTAGACCTCAGTTCACATTGTCTGGTTTTTTGACTGGTTTGCATTCTGTGCAATTTAAGGGTGTGGCATGCCCTTTGTTGAGCTGATTGGTATATATGTAGCTTACCACGGGCCTAGGTGGTCTGGAGTTGGGACCCGGTCCTATTTGTCTACCCTTTTATATGCATTACTTCAACTTTGATATACAGTAAGGTTTTTAATATAGGCAGTATAGGTACTGTCCCAATTTAGGGTCACCTTGCCGCTGGTGGGACGGCTTGTATACTTTTTTTGATCAAAAATAGTTCACTAAGTACCCTATATTTATTATGCAATTTTGCTTTACATTTATATATAATTATGGTAGGGTATGAGATATATTTTTGTCTTGCTTCTTTTTTGCTAGTGTGAACATGCCTCTGTTTCTTGTATGTCTGCCATCTTAGACCTCAGTTCACATTGTCTGGTTTTTTGACTTGTTTGCATTCTGTGCAATTTAAGGGTGTGGCATGCCCTTTGTTGAGCTGATTGGTATATATGTAGCTTACCACGGGCCTAGGTGGTCTGGAGTTGGGACCCGGTCCTATTTGTCTACCCTTTTATATGCATTACTTCAACTTTGATATACAGTAAGGTTTTTAATATAGGCAGTATAGGTACCATCCCAATTTAGGGTCACCTTGCCGCTGGTGGGACGGCTTGTATACTTTTTTTGATCAAAAATAGTTCACTAAGTACCCTATATTTATTATGCAATTTTGCTTTACATTTATACATAATTATGGTAGGGTATGAGATATATTTTTGTCTTGCTTCTTTTTTGCTAGTGTGAACATGCCTCTGTTTCTTGTATATCTGCCATCTTAGACCTCAGTTCACATTGTCTGGTTTTTTGACTTGTTTGCATTCTGTGCAATTTAAGGGTGTGGCATGCCCTTTGTTGAGCTGATTGGTATATATGTAGCTTACCACGGGCCTAGGTGGTCTGGAGTTGGGACCCGGTCCTATTTGTCTACCCTTTTATATGCATTACTTCAACTTTGATATACAGTAAGGTTTTTAATATAGGCAGTATAGGTACCGTCCCAATTTAGGGTCACCTTGCCGCTGGTGGGACGGCTTGTATACTTTTTTTGATCAAAAATAGTTCACTAAGTACCCTATATTTATTATGCAATTTTGCTTTACATTTATATATAATTATGGTAGGGTATGAGATATATTTTTGTCTTGCTTCTTTTTTGCTAGTGTGAACATGCCTCTGTTTCTTGTATGTCTGCCATCTTAGACCTCAGTTCACATTGTCTGTTTTTTTGACTTGTTTGCATTCTGTGCAATTTAAGGGTGTGGCATTCCCTTTGTTGAGCTGATTGGTATATATGTAGCTTACCACGGGCCTAGGTGGTCTGGAGTTGGGACCCGGTCCTATTTGTCTACCCTTTTATATGCATTACTTCAACTTTGATATACAGTAAGGTTTTTAATATAGGCAGTATAGGTACCGTCCCAATTTAGGGTCACCTTGCCGCTGGTGGGACGGCTTGTATACTTTTTTTGATCAAAAATAGTTCACTAAGTACCCTATATTTATTATGCAATTTTGCTTTACATTTATATATAATTATGGTAGGGTATGAGATATATTTTTGTCTTGCTTCTTTTATGTAGTACAGGTAGAAGAGAGTACAGTACATGTAATATTGGGAGCTAGCCGTACAGTACAGGTAGAAGACAGTACAGTACATGTAATATTGGGAGCTAGCCGTAAAGTACATGTAGTACAGGTAGAAGACAGTACAGTACATGTAATATTGGAAGCTAGCCGTAAAGTACATGTAGTACAGGTAGAAGACAGTACAGTACATGTAATATTGGGAGCTAGCCGCACAGGACATGTAGTACAGGTAGAAGACAGTACAGTACATGCAATATTGGGAGCTAGCCGTACAGTACATGTAGTACAGGTAGAAGACAATACAGTACATGTAATATTGGGAGCTAGCCGCACAGGACATGTAGTACAGGTAGAAGACAGTACAGTACATGTAATATTGGGAGCTAGCCGTACAGGACATGTAGTACAGGTAGAAGACAGTGCAGTACATGTAATATTGGGAGCTCGCCGTAAAGTACATGTAGTACAGGTAGAAGACAGTACAGTACATGTAATATTGGGAGCTAGCCGCACAGTACATGTAGTACAGGTAGAAGACAGTACAGTACATGTAATATTGGGAGCTAGCCGTACAGTACATGTAGTACAGGTAGAAGACAGTACAGTACATGTAATATTGGAAGCTAGCCGCACAGTACATGTAGTACAGGTAGAAGACAGTACAGTACATGTAATATTGGAAGCTAGCCGCACAGTACATGTAGTACAGGTAGAAGACAGTACAGTACATGTAATATTGGGAGCTAGCCGCACAGTACATGTAGTACAGGTAGAAGACAGTACAGTACATGTAATATTGGGAGCTAAACATACAGTACATGTAGTACAGGTAGAAGACAGTACAGTACATGTAATATTGGAAGCTAGCCGTACAGTACATGTAGTACAGGTAGAAGACAGTACAGTACATGTAATATTGGAAGCTAGCCGCACAGGACATGTAGTACAGGTAGAAGACAGTACAGTACATGTAATATTGGAAGCTAGCCGCACAGGACATGTAGTACAGGTAGAAGACAGTACAGTACATGTAATATTGGAAGCTAGCCGCACAGTACATGTAGTACAGGTAGAAGACAATACAGTACATGTAATATTGGGAGCTAGCCGTAAAGTACATGTAGTACAGGTAGAAGACAGTACAGTACATGTAATATTGGAAGCTAGCCGCACAGTACATGTAGTACAGGTAGAAGACAGTACAGTACATGTAATATTGGGAGCTAGCCGTAAAGTACATGTAGTACAGGTAGAAGACAGTACAGTACATGTAATATTGGGAGCTAGCCGTACAGAACATGTAGTACAGGTAGAAGACAGTACAGTACATGTAATATTGGAAGCTAGCCGTACAGTCCATGTAGTACAGGTAGAAGACAGTACAGTACATGTAATATTGGGAGCTAGCCGTACAGTACATGTAGTACAGGTAGAAGACAGTACAATACATGTAATATTGGGAGCTAGACGTACAGTACATGTAGTACAGGTAGAAGACAGTACAGTACATGTAATATTGGGAGCTAGCCGTAAAGTACATGTAGTACAGGTAGAAGACAGTACAGTACATGTAATATTGGGAGCTAGCCGTACAGAACATGTAGTACAGGTAGAAGACAGTACAATACATGTAATATTGGGAGCTAGCCGTACAGTACATGTAGTACAGGTAGAAGACAGTACAATACATGTAATATTGGGAGCTAAACATACAGTACATGTAATACAGGTAAAGACAGTACAGTACATGTAATATTGGGAGCTAGCCGTACAGAACATGTAGCACAGGTAGAAGACAGTACAGTACATGTAATATTGGGAGCTAGCCATACAGTACATGTAGTACAGAGATAAGACAGTACAGTACATGTAATATTGGGAGCTAAACATACAGTACATGTAATACAGGTAAAGACAGTACAGTACATGTAATATTGGGAGCTAGCCGTACAGAACATGTAGTACAGGTAGAAGACAGTACAGTACATGTAATATTGGGAGCTAGCCGTACAGAACATGTAGTACAGGTAGAAGACAGTACAATACATGTAATATTGGGAGCTAAACATACAGTACATGTAATACAGGTAAAGACAGTACAATACATGTAATATTGGGAGCTAGCCGTACAGTACATGTAGTACAGGTAGAAGACAGTACAATACATGTAATATTGGGAGCTAGCCGTACAGTACATGTAGTACAGGTAGAAGACAGTACAGTACATGTAATATTGGGAGCTAGACGTACAGTACATGTAGTACAGGTAGAATACAGTACAGTACATGTAATATTGGAAGCTAGCCGTACAGTACATGTAGTACAGGTAGAAGACAGTGCAGTACATGTAATATTGGAAGCTAGCCGTACAGTACATGTAGTACAGGTAGAAGACAGTACAGTACATGTAATATTGGAAGCTAGCCGTAAAGTACATGTAGTACAGGTAGAAGACAGTACAGTACATGTAATATTGGAAGCTAGCCGTAAAGTACATGTAGTACAGGTAGAAGACAGTACAGTACATGCAATATTGGGAGCTAGCCATACAGTACATGTAGAAGACAGTACAGTACATGTAATATTGGGAGCTAGCCGCACAGTACATGTAGTACAGGTAGAAGACAGTACAGTACATGTAATATTGGGAGCTAGCCGCACAGTACATGTAGTACAGGTAGAAGACAGTACAGTACATGTAATATTGGGAGCTAAACATACAGTACATGTAGTACAGGTAGAAGACAGTACAGTACATGTAATATTGGAAGCTAGCCGTACAGTACATGTAGTACAGGTAGAAGACAGTACAGTACATGTAATATTGGAAGCTAGCCGCACAGGACATGTAGTACAGGTAGAAGACAGTACAGTACATGTAATATTGGAAGCTAGCCGCACAGTACATGTAGTACAGGTAGAAGACAGTACAGTACATGTAATATTGGGAGCTAGCCGTAAAGTACATGTAGTACAGGTAGAAGACAGTACAGTACATGTAATATTGGAAGCTAGCCGCCCAGTACATGTAGTACAGGTAGAAGACAGTACAGTACATGTAATATTGGGAGCTAGCCGTAAAGTACATGTAGTACAGGTAGAAGACAGTACAGTACATGTAATATTGGGAGCTAGCCGTACAGAACATGTAGTACAGGTAGAAGACAGTACAGTACATGTAATATTGGAAGCTAGCCGTAAAGTACATGTAGTACAGGTAGAAGACAGTACAGTACATGTAATATTGGGAGCTAGCCATACAGAACATGTAGTACAGGTAGAAGACAGTACAATACATGTAATATTGGGAGCTAGCCATACAGTACATGTAGTACAGAGATAAGACAGTACAGTACATGTAATATTGGGAGCTAAACATACAGTACATGTAATACAGGTAAAGACAGTACAGTACATGTAATATTGGGAGCTAGCCGTACAGAACATGTAGTACAGGTAGAAGACAGTACAGTACATGTAATATTGGGAGCTAGCCGTACAGAACATGTAGTACAGGTAGAAGACAGTACAGTACATGTAATATTGGGAGCTAGCCGTACAGAACATGTAGTACAGGTAGAAGACAGTACAATACATGTAATATTGGGAGCTAGCCGTACAGTACATGTAGTACAGGTAGAAGACAGTACAGTACATGTAATATTGGGAGCTAGACGTACAGTACATGTAGTACAGGTAGAAGACAGAACAGTACATGTAATATTGGAAGCTATCCGTACAGTACATGTAGTACAGGTAGAAGACAGTACAGTACATGTAATATTGGGAGCTAGACGTACAGTACATGTAGTACAGGTAGAAGACAGAACAGTACATGTAATATTGGAAGCTATCCGTACAGTACATGTAGTACAGGTAGAAGACAGTGCAGTACATGTAATATTGGAAGCTAGCCGTACAGTACATGTAGTACAGGTAGAAGACAGAACAGTACATGTAATATTGGGAGCTAGACGTAAAGTACATGTAGTACAGGTAGACAGTACAGTACATGTAATATTGGAAGCTAGCCATACAGTACATGTAGTACAGGTAGAAGACAGTACAGTACATGTAATATTGGGAGCTAGCCGCACAGTACATGTAGTACAGGTAGAAGACAGTACAGTACATGTAATATTGGGAGCTAGCCATACAGAACATGTAGTACAGGTAGAAGACAGTACAGTACATGTAATATTGGAAGCTAGCCGTAAAGTACATGTAGTACAGGTAGAAGACAGTACAGTACATGTAATATTGGAAGCTAGCCGTAAAGTACATCTAGAACAGGTAGAAGACAGTACAGTACATGTAATATTGGGAGCTAGCCGCACAGTACATGTAGTACAGGTAGAAGACAGTACAGTACATGTAATATTGGGAGCTAGCCGTACAGAACATGTAGTACAGGTAGAAGACAGTACAGTACATGTAATATTGGAAGCTAGCCGTAAAGTACATGTAGTACAGGTAGAAGACAGTACAGTACATGTAATATTGGAAGCTAGCCGTAAAGTACATCTAGAACAGGTAGAAGACAGTACAGTACATGCAATATTGGGAGCTAGCCGCACAGTACATGTAGTACAGGTAGAAGACAGTACAGTACATGTAATATTGGGAGCTAGCCGCACAGTACATGTAGTACAGGTAGAAGACAGTACAGTACATGTAATATTGGGAGCTAGCCGCACAGTACATGTAGTACAGGTAGAAGACAATACAGTACATGTAATATTGGAAGCTAGCCGTAAAGTACATGTAGTACAGGTAGAAGACAGTACAGTACATGCAATATTGGGAGCTAGCCGTACAGTACATGTAGTACAGGTAGAAGACAGTACAGTACATGTAATATTGGGAGCTAGCCGCACAGTACATGTAGTACAGGTAGAAGACAGTACAGTACATGTAATATTGGGAGCTAGCCGCACAGGACATGTAGTACAGGTAGAAGACAGTACAGTACATGTAATATTGGGAGCTAGCCGCACAGTACATGTAGTACAGGTAGAAGACAGTACAGTACATGTAATATTGGGAGCTAGCCGCACAGGACATGTAGTACAGGTAGAAGACAGTACAGTACATGCAATATTGGAAGCTAGCCGCACAGGACATGTAGTACAGGTAGAAGACAGTACAGTACATGTAATATTGGGAGCTAGCCGCACAGGACATGTAGTACAGGTAGAAGACAGTACAGTACATGCAATATTGGAAGCTAGCCGTACAGAACATGTAGTACAGGTAGAAGACAGTACAGTACATGTAATATTGGGAGCTAGCCATACAGTACATGTAGTACAGAGATAAGACAGTACAGTACATGTAATATTGGGAGCTAAACATACAGTACATGTAATACAGGTAAAGACAGTACAGTACATGTAATATTGGGAGCTAGCCGTACAGAACATGTAGTACAGGTAGAAGACAGTACAGTACATGTAATATTGGGAGCTAGCCGTAAAGAACATGTAGTACAGGTAGAAGACAGTACAGTACATGTAATATTGGGAGCTAGCCGTACAGAACATGCAGTACAGGTAGAAGACAGTACAATACATGTAATATTGGGAGCTAAACATACAGTACATGTAATACAGGTAAAGACAGTACAGTACATGTAATATTGGGAGCTAGCCATACAGTACATGTAGTACAGAGATAAGACACTACAGTACATGTAATATTGGGATAGGTAGATATCAGTACAGTACAAAGGGCCGTACAGTTCACAGTGCTCTAAGCCCAGGAATGAATGTGTCCCAGCTTAGCATGTTAAAACAGTGTATCAATGCAATCACAGCTTTATCCACTTTTTTTTCATTTCCACAAGGGGTAATAGACAAAAATGAACCTTACTAGTTGTTATATTATTTCTCTCGAACGTGGTGATAAAAGCAGTGTTTGGGTACACCGTAGGGCTTGGAAGGGAAGAAATGCTATCTGATTTTTGGAGCACCAATTTGGCTGGAATAGCTTGTGGACGCCATGTTGTATTTTCACAGCCCCTCATGTTCCAAAACAGCATAAACCACTACAAGAGACCTCATTTTAGAACCAGATCCTTAAAGGAATTTGCCTAATGGTGTGGGGAGCATTTTGAAGCCTCGGGTACTTGACATAATTTTATTTTATTTTTTTCATTAAAGTGTTACTTTAGACTCAAATATTTAATTTTCAAATGGCAAAATAGGAGAAAGTAGACTAATAACTTGGTAAAAAAGTTATCCTGGGTGAGACAATACCCTATGTGTGGTCATACTACTGTTTGGGCACATGGCAGGGCTCGGAAGGGAAGGAACGCTGTTTGACTTTTGAAATGTGCATTTTGCTGGGACAGATTGTGGGCGGCATTTGTAGAGCCCCTGAGATGCCAAACCATTTTGGAAAATACATCCCTCAAGGACATCATTTAGGGGTGTAGTGAATATTTTGACAACACGGCTATCTCACAAGATTTTATACCTTAGGGCCATAAAACTAAAAAATATTTTTTTTTCCACTAAAACGTTGTTTTAGCTCCAAATATTTCACATTCACAATGGATAATAGAAGGGCATAGGCCCAAAAATTGGTCAATTTGTTTCGAACATGGTCAATACTCATTTGTCAATGCAAATTACAGTTTAGGCAAACGTCTCAGAAGGGACGGAGCATTATTTGACATTTGGAATGCATTTTTGGCCAGAATAGTTTATAGGAGCCATTTGTAGAGCCCCTTAGGTACTAGATCAGCACAAACCCACCAACAGTGCCCCAATATTGAAAATTACACCATTCAATGAATTAATCTATGGGCATAGTGACTTTTTGACCCCACAGGCTTTATCCATAAATAAGCTTGCAGTGGATATAGCAAAGTGAAAATTGCAAGTATACTAGTGTAGTGCACAATACATTGTTTTCAGCTTGAGCTTCTAGAAACACGCACCCCATAAATCGTTAAGTGAGTTCTCCCCCATACAACAATGCCATACGTGTGGACACTACCTGCGGTTGGAGAACACTACTCTCCTCAGAAGAAAGGGCAGGGGCATTTGACTTTGGGAACGTGGATTTTACTGGATTGGTTTTAGAGTGTCATGTCAATTTTCCAGAGCCTTTCAAATACCAGTAATGTGGAAAAATCCCATATTTCTGTTAACAAATGATGGACATGAGGAAGGGCTTGTTTTTTATGGGATGAGTTGAAGTTTTTATTAGCACAAGAGTACTTACCAATTTTTGATCACTTTTAATATTGGATTCACAATTATCCGCTGTCCTGCACTGCTTACTTACGTTGGGAATTTCCTCTAAATTGAAAAAAAACTTTATTCAGATGGAACCCCCCAAAGGACACATTGCCTTTAATGAGGCAGGCGGAGACAGTTCTGACTGTCTGGACCATGACCAAGTATCGTCTCTTTATACAGGCACAAATCTGTGGTCAACAATGATTTTGCGCATGCCTAAAAAGACAGGACACTGCCGGATCAATGGCCATATGGAGTCCAAAGCGACACCATCTGCTTTATTATAGTGCATAGGTTCTGACAAGGGGTTTCATCTGAATCCTAATTCTTGCAGATGTGAATGGAAACATTGATGCTAGTCATACATCACAGGATAAATGTGAACTTTGACTTATTCTGATTTCTGGGAGACAGAATGAACAAAATTTTTGTGACGCTGTTCACCGTGCAATATACAACTGCACCTCACTAAATTAGAATATCATCAAAAAGTTAATTTATTTCAGTTCTTCAATACAAAAAGTTATTTCTGGTAATGTTGATGATTATGGCTTACAGCCAATGAAAACACAAAAGTCATTATCTCAGTAAATTTGAATAAGTAACAAAAAACACCTGCAAAGGCTTCCTAAGCATTTAAAAAGGTCCCTTAGTCTGTTTCAGTAGGCTCCACAATCATGGGGGAAGACTTCTGACTTGACAGAAGTACAGAAGGCAGTCACTGACACACTCCACAAGGTGCCAGAGTTCCAATTTTCATTTGGAAATCAAGGTCCCAGAGTCTGGAGGAAGAGTGGAGAGGCCACAGAGCAGCTTGAGGTCTAGTGTGAAGTTTCCACAATCAGTGATGGTTTGGGGAGCCATGTCATCTGCTGGTGTAGGTCCACTGTGTTTTATCAAGACCAAAGTCAGCGCAGCAGTCTACCAGTAAATTTTAGATCACTTCATGCTTCCCTCTGCCGACAAGCTTTTTGGAGATGGAAATGTCATTCTCCAGCAGGACTTGGCACCTGTCCACACTGCCAAAAGTAGCAATACCTGGTTTACAAACAACAGTATCACTGTGCTTGATTGGCCAGAAAACTCACCTGACCTTAACCCAATAGAGAATCTATTATAGAGAATCTATGGGGTATTGTCAAGAGGAAGATGAGACACCAGACCCAACAATGCAGACGAGCTGAAGGCTGCTATCAAAGCAACCTGGGCTTCCATAACACCTCAGCAGGGCCACAGGCTGATCGCCTCCATGCCACGCCGCATTGATGCAGTAATTGATGCAAAAGGAGTCCCGACCAAGTATTGAGGTCATTTACTGAACATACATTTCAGAAGGCCAACATTTCAGATTTTAAAAACATTTTTCAAGCTGTTGTTATAAAGTATTCTAATTTACTGAGATAAAGACTTTTGTGTTTTCATTGGCTGTAATCCATAATCATCAACATTAACAGAAATAAACACTTGAAATAGATCACTCTGTGTGTAATAACTCTATATAATATATGAGTTTCACTTTTTGTATTGAAGAACTGAATTAAATTAACTTTCTGATGATACTGTAATTTAGTGAGATGCACCTGTAAATGATAAAACAGCTCTATTCATTGGTACAGTACGGTTACAGCAAGTTTATATTGTTTTTTTTTACATTTTTTGCTACTTTTTCACACAAAACAGTTTTTGTTTTACAAAAAGATAATTATTTTTGCATTCTCAAATTTTGCGAGCTATAACTTTGGGGTGCATAGTATTTTTTGACAGTTTTTTAATCCAACTCTTGGGACGCAGAATGAGCAAAAATGAACTTCAATAATTGTTTTCCTTTTTTTTCGCTTTTCACGCATCAAAAGTGATAAAACTACTTATTCTTTGGGTCGGTCAGTACAATTACAGTGATACCGGAGTTATATATTTTTTATATTGTTACTTTTATACATTAAAAATCCTTCCCCCCCCCCCCCCCAAAAAAAATGTTCTTCCACAATCATATTCTGAGAGATATGGTACTGGCTTCTTGAAAATACACCCCTTATACGCTGATGCCATCTATATTCCCAGCTGGCATTGTCTCAAGCAGCTTTATCAAGTAGTCACCTAGAAAGGCTCCACATAAGTCTTGGAAGCGCTCCCAGAGGTGCTGAGCATTTATTGGCTGCTCTGCAATCTTCCTGCGGTCCAATTCATCCCAAAACATCCCAATTAAGTTGAAGTTGGGTGATTGCAAAGACCGTCATCTGACAGACCACTCCGTCCCTTTCCTTTTTAGTCACATAGCCCTTACATAGCTTAGAGCTGTGATTTGGGTAATTGTCCTATTGCAACACAAATGATGGTCCCACTAAGTGCAAACCAGACGGGGCAGCATGTCATTGCAGAATGCTATAGTAGCTATGTTGGATAATCGTTACTTAAATTTTAAATGAATCACCAACAGCGTCACCTGCAAAGCTCCCCCCCCCCCATCATTACATCTCCCCCTTCATGCTTTCCGGTGGGAACCACAGATGTAGAATCCATTTCTTCACCTCTTCTGCATCTCACATAGACATAGTGATTGGTAAAAAAAATATAAATTTTTTACTCATCAGCCAATAATACAAATTTCTACTGATTGGCTTCTTTGTAGCAATTTGACCATACAAGCCTGCTTCTCGCATGATTCAGTGGACATCTGATATTGAGATGTGTTTACTACTGAGTATCTGTCCATCATTTATGAGCACTTTGAGGAGCTGTCACTTTGTGCTTTCTGAACATGGTAATTCCGATAAACATACTCTCTGCAGCAGAGTTAATTCTCGGTCTTGCTTTCCCGGGGTTGTCCTCATGAGAGGCAATTTCTTCATAGTGATTGATGATTTTCATGACTGCACTTAAGGATACCTTCAAGGTTCTAGCAAATTTCCAGATTTACTGACCTTAATGTCTTAAAGTAATGATGGATTGTCATTGCTTTTTACTTAGTGGAGTTTTTCTTGTCATATTCTGGCTTAGAACAGTTGTGGAATAGAGCTCATCAACTGGATGGAACTGTGTTCCAACACTTCCTTGACAAAATACATCAGATGGTCACATACACTTTCCGAAAGCCTGTGATTCCACAAACTTTTGATGAGTCGTATCTGTTCATTGATGGCTAATCCCGGTGAATTCCTGATGAAGCTGGGTGAGCGAATGCCAAGGGTGTATAAAGTTGTCATCAGAGAAAAGGAGGGGTACTTTGAGGAGTCCGTGGTTTCACACGTATTCTGATTTGTTTCAAACATGCTTCTGTACTCCATATGTGTTGCTTTGTGGTTTTGCTGTCTTCAGACTGAATCTACAGGGTGGGCCATTATTATGGATACACCTAAATTAAATGGGAATGGTTGGTGATATCAACTTCCTGTTTGTAGCACATTAGTATATGGGAGGGGGAAAATTTTCCAGATGAGTGGTTACCATGGCGGCCATTTTGAAGTCGGCCATTTTGGATCCAACTTTATTTTTTTCAATGGGAAGAGGGTCATGCTACACATCAAACTTATTGAGAATTTCATCACAAAAACAATGGTGTGCTTGGTTTTAACGTAACTTTATTCATTAATGAGTTTTTTACAAGTTTATGACCACTTATAAAATGTGTTCAAAGTGCTGCCCATTGTGTTGGATTGTCAATGCAACCCTCTTCTCCCACTCTTGACACACTGATAGCAACACCGCAGAAGAAATGCTAGCACAGGCTTCCAGTATGCGTTGTTTCAGATGCTGCACATCTCGTATCTTGATGGTATGGTGTGGTATATGGGGTACAAAGATAGTAGGGCCATTCTTCATCAATGGAAACCTCAATGCCACTGGATATCTGAAATTGCTACATGATGATGTGTTGCCCTCTTTATTCACTGAAGATGGCACGTTCCCTGAGTTTTTCCAACAAGATGGTGCACCACCACATTATGGGCGTCAGGTCCGAGCATTCCTACATGAACAGTTTCCTGGAAAGTGGATTGGTCGTCGTGATGTGCAGCATCTGAAACAACGGATACTGAAGCCTGGAAAGGCATTGTCACCGGAGGTGAGTATAAGTGTTTTTATTTTACTGGGGGGAAACATAGTGATTGAGAAGTTGTTATTGGAGTAGTGGACAACCCCTTTAAAATGTGATCCTAAAAGACAGATTTATCAGTAGATTGGTTTGTGGGCCTTACAAAAGTAACAATAATTCTGAATAGAGTAATACATAGAAGTCTCATTTCAGAACCTAGGGAATGCTTTCCATGTGTCACGCCGGTGACTCGCACTGGCGCTAAGCGCCACCCTACTCACTGCAGTCATCGCCTTGCTCTCCTCAGAAATGGGATGTCTGGCTGAGCTGCCTCTTGTAGCATTTCCAACACTACTGCATCCTCCTGCTGCTGGTAAGTCTCCACCTAGCTATAGGGAGGCGCGGCCACTTCTTGTAGGCATTTAACCCCATCATGTCCCGCAGAGGTGAGATTCTCTGGCCTATCCCTAAGCAGCAGGGGGTATATTAGGCAGCTCCTCACACCACTCCTTGTCTGATCTAAGGTTCTAATTCATTCTCTGCCTAGATTCTTGTAAGGTGCACTCTTTTATTGCCATTGTTTTCTGACCCAGGTTGCCTACCCATTTATTCTGACCTCTTCACTCCTGACCTCCACTACGTACATTAAACCCATGCTGCCTGCCCTGACCCCAGATTGTCAGACCACGTCTTTGCTTCTGTTCACCTGTACTTCGTACCCATTTGTCTGACCCTCAGGTCAGCATCTGCAAACCCTTGGACTGCCCTGGAATGGTAACTGGTGACTACCGGTGACAAAGCCTATCTTCACCAACTGAGGCTCTAGTGAATACCCAATAGTCACTTAGTTACACCCACACCCACCAGCGTTACCATGAACTGTTTTACAATTTGTATACCAAATGTGAATATGGGATAAAGTGATACCTGGCACAGTAATTTTTGAGATTCATAAACTCCTGTAACACTTTTGGCCACAATATGTGAATTTCTAGCTACATGAAGCAATACTGCCAGAATCCATCCTAGTGAAAAAAAAATTCTTTCCAGCTTTTTGTAATGTATGTTGTATGAAGATTATATTTATTCAGACAAAAAGCAGATTTTTGTTTTACAACATCAGAAACACAGCCGTCAGCCCAACATACTACTCTTTATCTCATGCACAGTTAATAATAGAGTTGAGCAAAATAATTTGTAGCACTGGCATCCTGGGTGTCTCTTTTGATTAGTAGGTTCCAAAGGCATCATGACTAAGTCATTGGGCATATCGCACCGTCATATCAAAACGATCTGCAAGACCCTGGTCAAGCGGCCACTTGGTATTTCACAGCAGCCGGAGCAGAGCACTGTAAACTTTCTATTACCTACTTGCATCTTGGGCACCACTTCTGATTAGTAAATCAGAAGGATTTGGCACTCAGAAAAGTGATTCAATCGAGTATATTTATTTGTAGTCCAAAAACTAGTATGTATAACGCTTCGGTCATTAACACTGACATTCTTCCAATACATGAAATGCACTTGTGAAAAAGGTGTAGGAAAAGCAGGCGAATTTAGCGCTAAATAGAAGAGCGGTATGAATGAAACATTATACAGTTGTGGCCTCCATTACTGAGAAATTACATAGCTGAACTAGAGAAGGTGCAGAGAAGAGCGACCAAGGTTATTAGAGGACTGGGGGGTCTGCAATAACAAGACAGGTTATCTGCTTAATTGAGAATGATATAACGAAGGGATTGCCCACACCTGTCCATGAAATAGCCTTGGAGTCAATTGTCCAACTACTTTTGGTCAGGGTGGCACATGTTAAGGAGCTGAAACTCCTAAACCCTTCATCCAATTTTAATGTGGATACCCTCAAATGAAAGCTGAAAGTCTGAACTTCAACTGCATCTGAATTGTTTTGTTTAAAATTCATTGTGGTAATGTCTAGAACCAAAATTAGAAAAATGTTGTCTCTGTCCAAATATATATGGACCTAACTGTATATTGTGCACAGGTCCTATTCAGGATGTTGATAAATGTCTCCCATTTGCTTTGTGTAGCTTTATGTCTCAGGATATCGTCCCAGTTTATTGCACTAAGATCATCTCTCAACCGTTGGAAATTTGCCTTCCTGAAGTTTAGTGTCCTTGTAACCCTTCTACTACACATCTTATTAAAGGTTACATGAAAACTTATTATTTTGTGATCACTATTACCCAAGTGACCCCCAACTTGTATATTTGATATGCAGTCTGGCCTATTGGTTAATATTAGGTCTAGCGGTGCCCCCCTTCTTGTTGGGTCCTGAACCAGTTGTGAAAGGTAATTGTCTCTCATAGTTGTCAAAAACCTATTATGTTTGCTTGAACTACAGGTTTCTGTCCCCCAATGTATTTCAGGGTAGTTGAAGTCCCCCATAATAATGACTTCTCCTTCAGTCGCTGCTTCATCTATTAGCTTTACGAGGATATTCTCCGCTGCTTCCATTATTTTTGGAGACTTATAACAAACCCCTATCAGTAATTTATTATTTTTCCCCCTCCCCTTATCTCCACCCACAGGGACTCTACATTTCCATTAGATTCACATATATCCTCCCGCAAGATGGGTTTTAAGGATGATTTTACATATAAACACACACCCCCCTCGCTTGTTTGTACGGTCATTTCTGAACAGACTATAGCCCTGTAAATTAACTGCCCAGTCATGGCTCTCGTCCAGCCACGTCTCAGATATCCCCACCATGTCATAATTATTTTCCAACAAAATTAATTCTAATTCCTCCATTTTGTTGGTGAGGCTTCTGGCATTAGTGTACATGTATTTTATGTATCTCTCTGTACCTCTATTCCTTCTTACTTTATTGACTGTTCAAACCCCACTCCCAATTTCTTTATTTGTGCCCAGGTCACAATCTGCACTATCTTCCCCACCTATAAAATGAATACCCTCCCCCCAATCCCTAGTTTAAACACTCCTGCAACCTTCTAGCCATTTTCTCCCCCAGCACAGCTGCACCCTCCCCATTGAGGTGCAGCCGGTCCCTAGCGTAGAGTCTGTAGCCAACTGAGAAGTCGGCCCAGTTCTCCAGGAACCCAAATCCGTCCTTCCTACACCAGTTCTTGAGCCACTTATTTATCTCCCTAATCTCCCGTTGCCTCTCTGGTACAGGTAGTATTTCAGAGAATACCACTTTGGAGGTCCTTGCTTTAAGCTTGCAGCCTAATTCCCTGAAATCATTTTTAAGAACCTTCCAACTACCTCTAACTTTGTCATTTGTGCCAATGTGCACCATGACCACTGGGTCCTCACCAGCCCCTCCCAGTAATCTGTCAACCCGATCAGCGATGTGCCGGACTCGAGCGACAGGTAGGCAGCACTCTGTTCGATGATCCCTGCCTTTGTTCTCCTAATAATTGAGTCCCCCACTACCAGCACCTGCCTGGCCTGCTCTGCTCTCCTATTACCCTCCTTACTGGAGCTGACACTCCTCCGGCTTTCAGGGGACATGCCTTGCTGCAGCAGTGCTACCCCTGTACTGTCACCCCCCCTCATCTGCCAACTTTGCAAACTTATTGGGGTGTGCCAGATCAGGACTAGCCTAACTGGCACTCTTCCCTCTACCCCCCCTTTTAACTGTCACCCAGCTAGCAGCCTCACTGTCCTGCAGCTCCCTACTACCACCCTCCCCCACATCTACCCCAGTGAGCAGCTGCTCAGTGTGCAGCAGACTCCTTTCCATATTGTCAATGGATCTCAGTGTTGCCAGCTGTTCATTTAGATCCAGTACCTGGGCTTCCAAACGCACAACGTGCACACATCTCACGCAGCAGTATGCAATCCCGACCGGCTGTTCAAGGATTGCATACATGTAGCAAGATGTACATTGGATAGCATTGTCAATAATGGAGCTTATTTCCTAATGAGGATTGCACTAGACAGAAATGTTAAGTAAAAAGAAATGTAAAGAATTAATAAAATACAGACAGCAATTCAGTGCAAATTCCTTCCAAACTCTCTGAATCCAAAGTCACTGAAAAACAAGTCACACACTTACTTCCATTTGCACTTACACTCCGGTCACAGTCAGCTCGTTCACACTCGCTAAGGAAGAAGATTTAGAGAGTTTTTTTTTTTTTTTCCCCTTTTGCAGCAATGCACCCTACAGCTCAATGCACTTCCAAAGGACTCAGTAGTGACACAGGCTTCAGATTTACAAATAGTTCTTCAGCCTCATTTACATATCAATTGAAACACTGATTTCTCAGTAAACGGAGGAACAAACTGGCCATGTAAAGGAATTGCTGGACTTGTCTTTGGAAGAGAAATGTGCATATATAAATAGTTTGGGGGTCAAAACTAGGTTGACAGATTCCCTTCAAGGGGAAATGAGATAAGAGTTACACGCCCTGCCATCAGAACAATCTGTTTGATAAATTCATACACATTTTGCAGTCTGTTATGTACTGAGATACATAAAGGCTACAGAAGCCAAACAATCCAATATTTTGAACGAAACCTTATTGCAAAAATGATCCTTACCTAAAAATACATGTATTTAAGAAAAGAAAAATTGATCCTGAAGGTATTGATATCTACTAGCTTTCTATATGCCATATAACCCGAAGAGATGGATATCTTTAGAAGACGATCATTCTACTTCTCTAGAAAATAATTTTTACAGAACACACTACTACACCAGTTCATATTATACTTACATTTTTGAAGACATACAAACTTACAAAAGACTGAATATCATTTATTTCCATAAAATGATATGTTCTTATCATTTTTAAGGAATACATTTTCCTATCTGTGCGGTAGTCAGTTTTACGTCTCATATGCAGCAATATTAAATGTGCTCTTTCCCCTGATTTCCATTATTCTCATTTCCAATATTGTGTTTTCATTATCATTACTGCGGATCATCATCTATTTTTATAGTATCCTGTTGTTTGTAAATTAAATAATCCTATTATTTTCATAGTAAAATCCTAGTGTGAGTCTAAAGTATATTTTTTCCTCGATGGAGCAGAACGTGAATAAATCCTCCTTCCTAAGTGGAGAGGTGCCGAATGTATTTCACAGCTTGCCTAAATGTTTCCAAAGTACTGAGCCAAGGTAATAAAATCAAAGTGGCCAGCTATTGCAGACCAGAATTGTTTCAATGCTTACAAATAGAAAACTGTCACAGGTAACAATGCTCCTTCTATGTTATGACAAATAATACATTAAAAATTACTAAAATGTGCAGAAAAAGACTAAGAAAAAGTCTACAATGAAGCCAGTGATATTATGAAAGTAAAAAAAAAATCAGGAGGCTTAGAGAAAAAAAAAAGGTCAACGTCGAATATTCACCTAACATAAAAGTCATTTAATGACAAAAGCTGCAGAAATACAGTTAGGATATAAAAGGAGCACATTATTGAATGCTTAATAAAGATAGATGTGTCCAAATTATTCAGGCTGCATATAACTCCCCCGAGAGCGCTGAAGTAATTGACTGAATTCATTTCCAAACCAATAAAGAAGTAATCTCTAGAACAAGACAGATATCAAAAGATTAAAGAAGGCCAAATATTGTGCCTGCTGTAAATTAAAAAGAGAGGTACTTTTACCAATTAAACGCTACCGCTATTAGAATTCCTGTCATGTTTTAGAAAGAGTTAGATGCCAAGGTAATGATATGTTTCAAATATTTCTTCTTAGGAGCGATTGAATTAGAGATAAAAAAGACTAAAGTGTGTACATACTTAACCCCTGCTACCTGCTGAACACAGATCTACAGCCTCCGCCATCATACCGGACGTGAAGATATGACCGGGAATGACACTAGCGTGCTATAGATCCCAGGGCAATATTTGGACCTAGGCCTCCCACACCAGTTTGATGCTTGGATGCCGCAGTAATTCTACCTTCTTTGTGCATCTATTACTAATGACCTGTTTATGCCTCCATGTATTAATAATGCCCTCTTATGTACCTCCAAATATTAGTAATGCCCCTTTCTGTGTAACCTTGTATTAATAATGCCCCCATACAGTGGGGAAAAAAGTCTCCAGATCTAAACCCTATAGAAAACCTTTGGAGAGAGTTGAAAGTCCGTGTTGCCCAGGGACAGCCTCAAAACATCTCTGCTCTAGAGGAGATCTGCATGGAGGAATGGGCCAACATACCAGCAACAGTGTGTGCCAACCTTGTGAAGACTTACAGAAAACGTTTGACCTCTGTCATTGCCAACAAATGATATATAACAAAGTATTGAGATGAACTTTTGTAATTGACCAAATACTTATTTTCCACCAAAATTTAAAAAAAATGATTTCCAAATCAGACAATGTGATTTTCAGGATTTGTTTTCTCATTTTGTCTCTCATAGTTGAGGTCGACCTATGATGTCAATTACAGGCCTCTCTCATCTTTTTAAGAGAACTTGCACAATTGGTGGCTGACTAAATACTTTTCTTCCCTACTGTATATTAATAATGCCTCCTTTTGTGCCTCCATATATTAATAATGTCATCTTCTATTCCTCCATATATTAATAATGCCCTTTTCTGTGCCTCCATATATTAATAATGCCCCCTTCTGTGCCTCTATATATTAATAATGCCTCTTTTGGTCCTCTATATATTAATAATGCAGTATTTTGTGCCTTTATGTCTTAATAATACCCCCTTCTGTGGCTCCATACATTAATAATCCCCCTTTTGTGCCTTCATTACATATAATGCCACCTTTTGTGCCTCCATATACTAATAATGCACCCTTCTGTGCCTTCATAATTTTAATAAATCCTAAACTCTCTGAATCCATATAACAATAATCTCCACTTTGTGCCTGGCTCCATATGATTATTATGTCCCCTTTGTGTCTTTATACAACAGTAATGTCCCTGATTTCATGCCTGTTTGTGCCCATTAAAAAAAAACCAATAAAACTCACCTAACCCCTCTCCCACAACAAGCAACTGGGATCTCATCTTTCCTCCTGCAGCTTTCAGCCTGGCGCAGGACTGACTGATGTCTTCCACACACAACTGACTTTGGTAGGCCACTTGCCTAATGCAACTTGTAACTTACCAAAGTGGCAAGGCAGGGTGACAAGGGATCTCAGCTTTGTACAGGTTTCAACTTTATGTGCATCCCAAGTACACATGTATATTTGACAGCAGTGCCAGCCTGGGAATACAGGTGTGCCGCCTTCTGTGTCAGGCTCGGGCACACCCTATGCAACAGAAATCATTACGCCATAGGATATGAAATATTTTATAAACAGACTTGACAAAAAGACAGAAGCTGAAATCCTTCCACCTGTCTGAGAACACGACTCTTGATTTAGACCTGAAAGTGTTGCTTTCCTTATTCTTATATGCAGGTGGACGGCTGTTTCCAAGTGCATCTTCTATACAAATGTTTTTCACTGTATTTTTTATGTGATCGCGGTACTATTTACTCAACAGTGCCTGTGAAGCCATCTCTATCTTTCTTTAGTTATACTAATTGGAAATTGGGAATTTTCCAGTTGCAGATGATGGTAACAATAAATACTGGACAGGTAGCTTATGCCAAAAATCAAGGTTGGGGTTAGGGGTTTCACCCCATGCAAAAGCATTAAAAATGGTCGCAAAGATAAAATTGGGACCGAGATTTTGGATGGATCTGTGCTTCCCAAGAACAGGGACCGATTTATTAACACAGGTGTTGCGTATGACAGTGTTAATGAAGGGGCTCCCTGGAGTACGATGAGTGTAATTAAGAATGAATGTCATAAATGGTGTGCACCTCCCCCAAAAATATACTTCAGTCAATGGCTGGATTACATTTAAGGAATAAGTTATGTCACTAATGTGGTATTACTTTTCATGAATTTGAGACCACACCACGTTACATCCATGCTACGTCCATATTGGTGTAGCTAGCAGAGACGGGCAGGTAAATGCCAACTGTCGCAACATTTTTGTGTAGCTTCCCAGTATTGCAATCCATTAAGGTTCTTATGCCAGAATTCTGGGGTAAACATCTTGATGAATCGTCCTGAGGGCGCAGTCAGACAGCTTTATAAATGAGACCGAGATCGGAACGCATTGCACAGACTGGCCGACGGATCTCCTGACCCGAGCATGAAAGCTGCATAGAAATACGTGAAGCTGTCACACTTGCGCCATTAGAGTCGCCGGCCAGTCCGTGCACTGCGTTTCCGATCTTGTTCAAATTTATAAGGTCATCTGACGGCGCCCTTATAGTTCTGAATTTCTGCCGAGGGATACATTTCAATTAAGAAAATTAAAAAATAGAATGGCTGACAGACCTTAAACTTATCAATGTCGTACTTTGAAAACGGATTTCAATTGCCAGAAATGATCTCATCAGCATATCTGCTAAAGTCAATGTGGTTTTAATGAACTATAAATCTGTTGGAAGATACACACTCAATTAACCGGAGGTTGCAGTTTTGATGCATTGATAAATAACCTCAAGGTGACCCAGTGGAGGTCATAGGCAAATAGAAGTATGTATTTGTCTAAAGTCGAGCTGTATTTTTGCCACAGAGCTGCTTCCTTTTTAATTTTTAGCTTTTTTTTTTTAAACTTTTACAAATCTAATTAATGCTTGTGGTCTGAAGGCACAGAGTTGATATTATTTCAGTGTTCACATCATTATAGCTGTAAAATCTGTTCAATTAGCAACATTATAGCCTAAGCAAAGCATATATAAAGGCATTTGGTTAAATACCCTACAACTGCAAATATCTATGAAAAAAAAATGTTGGAAATTAAAGGGGTTGTCCAGTGATGACAAGTTATCAACTATCTATAGGATAAGTGATAACTTACTGATCTGCAGAATGGGGAGCATTTATCCCTGTTAAAATGGAGTGGCCATGTGCATGCTTGACCGCTGCTCCACTCATTCCCTATGAGGCTCCCGAGCACTACGCTTTGCTTTCTTGCAGCCCAATAGCAAACAAATGGGGCGTCAGTCCCAGATATACTGATTGGTGAGGGTGCTAGCTGTGTGACGCCCATCAATCAGCAAATAATTATTTTTCCCAAGGATAGGTGGTAACTTATTTTCACTGCACAACCCTCCAAGTGTGGGGTCTCTTATCTTACATAGATGGTCACAGGACAAGCTTTTTTGACATTGAAAGTAAACCTGGCGACACAAACTGTAAAGATCATAGAAACTAAAGCATCTCTAAATGTCCAGTAAAAATACATCACAGCTGGAATATGATGGTCAAAATATCTTTAGTTTTTTGTTTCCACCCATTTTCTTAAAGGTAATCTGTCACCCTTCTAAGCTTTTCGAGTTAATAATATGGGCATACAGATTGTATACAGCTGAAATTAGTCATACCTGTATGCCTCCTTGATATGGCCTTGTTTAGTAAAAATCATCTTTTATAGCTTCGACCTTCCAGCCTACGCCCCAGTACGCTGCCTGACAGATAAGACTGCTTTTGTTTTTCATTACACAAGATTTCTTCTCCCCTTCTCTTCAGACGTCCCTTTGACGTCATGTGTGCGGCCAGAAAGCCCGAGCCTGCGCATCCCGAGTGCCGTCTCTCCTCTGCACTGTTCCGCCCTTCTCTGGGCGTGGTCTCCAATTTTGATGTGCGCAGGCGCCGGAGAGTCACTGTAACTTCTGGTCCAGTGATCGCCGGAACACAGGCAGAATGTGCAGGCACGGGATTTATGGCCGTGCATATGACATCAAAGGGATGTCTGAAGAGAAGAGGAGGAGAAATCTTGTATAGTGAAGACCAGAGGCAGTCTTATCTTCCGGGCAGCCTACACCCCAAAGCCTGGAAGATCGAAGTTATAAAAGGTGATTTTTACTAAACAAGGCCACATCAAGGAGGCATACAGGTATGACTCATTTCAGCTAAGCTGTATACAACCTGTATGCCAATATTATTCATTCAAAAAGCTCAAAAGGGTGACAGAGTCCCTTTAAATGGCACAAGATTTACAATCTGTCTTTTGAGGCCAAAAGAAACCAAATGATCACTAGTATTAGGCTAAGCGGCCAATTTGAAAATTGCAATATTTCAGATTTTTAAGTAATATAGGTAGTGAATAGCTGAAAAAAAACATGATCAAGAAGAAATATTTTACTGACTTCTACAAGGAAAAAAGTTCCATCAGTTAACTCAAACAAGTAATATCGTCCAACCCAAATACCCGGCACTGTCAACACTATATTTAAAGCCTTTGGATACATTATTACAGCACAGTGTTAACTCTGTTTCCACAATCATAAAAAGGGCTATATATTACAATGGATTCTAATGGTGACTTCATTGAGGATCACGAGACCCTGACAAATGGTGTGATACACACACAAATACTGCAATGACAACGTCTTACCTAAATCACATCATTTAGTTATAACTGAATTTACACTTTAAATGTAATTAGCCAGCATAGAAAAATATATGTAAAATATAAAATATACAATACAAGTGCCATTGAGCTGAGATGGATAAACCATGATGCAGTTTGATGGCATTTATATGAGAATACTAATTTTATGTTTTTACCCTATTAAATAGAAAAATAATCAATGCACTTTGTTTTTTTATGCTGTATGACATTTACATGCACGGGAGATAATTTATATATGTTGCCTAATTGACTGACTAACTGAGAAGGAATTTAAAGCCCCTCTGGGCCTACAGAAAGGAGCTCTCCATCCATTATGGATTATGACATCATTTGTAATGTGCTTTAAAAAAGTGAACACATTGAGAGTTCATGTACCCTGGTGCCAAGCCTGAACCTCCTTTGCCATACAGCCTCATGGCACAAAACTGCAAGCTACAATGGACTCCTTGTGTACAGTCCATGCTCCACTGGACTATAATACAGTGCAATGGAACATACTAGGATTGTTCTTTTCGAGTCCGATTTGTAACAAATCCATCAGAAAAAAACTCCATCTGCCGTTGTGTAAAACTACAGACATAGGTTCAGTAGAGGGCAGCCCTACCTTGATGGCAGCCCTGTTATGACTACCCCTATGGCAGCCCCATAACATTTATCCTTATGACAGCCCTATAACATTTACCCCTATGACAGCCCTATAACATTTACCCCTATGGCAGCCCTATAACATGTACCCCTATGACAGCCCTATAACAAATAACCCTATGACAGCCCTATAACAAATAATCCTATGACAGCCCTATGAAATAGAGCCAATGGAAATAGAACACAGGCCTTAAAAGGTCTTACCCCCTCTCTGAGAATCATTGTAGCCACTGCCCCCTGAGGAAGCCCGTGAGGGCGAAACTTGTTGGAGTGGCCACATTGACTTTTAAGCAGCATAGGTCTAGTTAGCAACAGTAGAGGCTCCCAATTAATATGATATGAACGCAGGCTGCAGCTGAGATATTGGGTGTATAGATAAGTCTAGGGAGACTACTGTTCAAAATATTTGAAACCTGGCTAGGTTCAACTGACAATAAAATATATGTGATCTATGCTGATAGGATTTTAACATTTAGTTTTTCCGACCACTTTTTAAATATAATTCTGAATAAAAATAAAGTTTTAACATCCCTCACTTTGGGTTGCTCCTAGGAGCAATTTGGTGTTTGTATAGTTTTGTCCTCTAGGGGATGTTTGCACTACTTTTGGTGTGATTGGCCAGAAAACTCGCCTGACTTTAACCCCATAGAGAATCTATGGGATATTGTCAAGAGGAAGATGAGAGACACCAGACCCAACAATGCAGACGAGCTGAAGGCTGCTATCAAAGCCACCTGGGCTTCCATAACACCTCAGCAGGGCCACAGGCTGATCGCCTCCATGCCACACCGCATTGATGCAGTAATTGATGCAAAAGGAGCCCCGTACAAGTATTGAGTGCATTTACTGAACATACATTTCAGTAGGCCAACATTTCAGATTTTAAAATAATTTTTCAAGCTGGTGTTCTAAAGTATTCTAATTTACTGAGATGACTTTTGTGTTTTCATTGGCTGTAAGCCATAATCATCAACATTAACAGAAATAAACACTTGAAATAGATCACTCTGTTTGTAATGACTATATATAATGAGTTTCACTTTTTGTATTGAAGAACTGAAATAAATTAACTTTTTGATGATATTCTAATTTTGTGAGAAGCACCTGTAAATATTACGTTTATATAGCTTCCCGTTGCTTGGTGTCTATGACGCGCCCCCTGGGCCAGTGCTGTTAGGGATACCCGGAGCCGGATCAGATGGGGGTTGTAGTCTCCGAGTGGCTGTGACCCGGTCCGTGCCCAGGGTGTCAAACTCAGTGTGTGGCAGTCCTTATGATGTTACTAGATGTTCTTTTGTGTCGACTACGCCACCCGTTGATTTGCGGTCAATACGGCCGCCGCTGCAGCAGAGTCCACTGAGGCTGATGATGTGAGTGCAGCTTTGGTAGTATAACCCCCAACGGGAGGGGTATAGCCTCAGGGGGTCAGCCGTGGAGGATGGTGGTTGTGAAGGTGCAGCAAGGAGACTCAGAGACATAAAATGCAGTTCCAGGGTTTTACTTACTGGTGTTGCTCGGGTCACTGTGTACAGCAGTGACCACCCAAGCCGTGCTGCGTCCACCAGGTCCTGGACTCGGTCAACTCCCGGGCAACTCCGGAGTGTGGTCCTGAGCTCCTTTCTGTCTCTCCCTTCCTCTGGCCGTTCCCACCAGGGATCCACCTAAGTCCGGCTCCCTCGGGCCTCTTGTTGGTCAAGCCTCCTCTGGGCTCCCTGACCCTATTCTTGGTCTGCCTTCCGGGTGGATTTAGTGGGTGATCGTGGCAGATCCTGCCCACGACCTCCGGTTCCTGGCTAAGGTGTGCTGTAGCCTCTGCCAGCTTGGGATCCGGTACCCTGTTGCCGACCCTTCACCCTATTAGCTCTCTTATGGGCTCTTGGGGTCCCCTCTGCGCCTCTGGGTCTCTCTCTCTTCTCCTCTGCTCTGCTTCTCAGGCTCTCAGACAGACTGACTGACTGACTGACTGACAACTGACTGACCCTGATCTAAGATGGTGCCCACCTTAAATACTCCCTCTATGTGTGAGCTCAGGTGACCAGCACCCAATGAGCTCCTAGCTTTACCCAGGCTGCTCCCCCTATCTGCCCCTACACTACTGGGATGTTCCACCCCCCTCCCACTCCAGCCAGGAACAGACACTGTCGTACCTGCACATTTCTCTAGTGGGAGTACCATCGGTCTGTTCCCCGGAAATGGGATGTGTGTAGTGCATGCAGCCTACTAGCTCAGTTCCACACTCCATCCTTACCCGGGAGTGGAATATCACACCTCTGGGTTGAGGTGCAATACCCCTGTAGCAGCCGAATCCTCAGGGTGCTACATTCCCCCCTGGTAAATCACAGCACGTCCTCGGGCTGTAAAATATAAACATCCAAAACATACAAATTTTTTTCATAACATAAACATATAAAACATATAAACATTATCAGCAGCATAAACTTTTCATATAAATAACATTCTTGTTTCTGGTTCCTCCGGTCACTGTGCAACTTGTGACCGGGTAAAGTGCGACAGTCTCTTTTGGAATAAAACAGTTCCCTATAAAACCGGTAGGGGGCGCTTTAGGAAGCGCAACTATATACAAGGGGATATGGCCGCTCTCAGTCCTCGGCCAGGTATTAGGAAAGGAATGACCGCTCTCAGTCCTCGGTCAGTGGGAATAGGGACACACGGGTTTCAGTTCAATCTGCTGGTCCCAACGGGGACTATATTTTAACTAGAACAGTTCTTATACCCTGACGGGTAACTATGTACAGTCTCTCTACCGTACTTTAACGACGGCGTCCTCCTGCTCCTTCTTTAGATTCTTCAGACCCGTCCGGGTCCTCTTGCTCCTCCTCACACCGCAGCTCCTCCTCCGTCAGGCGATGCACATGGAGGGCGTAGGGTCCTTTGGCACACTTGTGCCGGGTGAAGGTGACCTCGTCCCCTACATACAGGTCACGACCTCTGTGTCCCTCCGGCAGATGGCTTTCTACGTCTCTGCGGGTTACAAAGACGTCGCCGGGGGTCTGATGGTCACTAATAAAGCCCCATCCGTGCTGCATATTGAATTTTATCACAGTCCCGGTGGAAGGGGGACCATGTGCTGCACGGGGATTCCTCCTGGTCCGGCTCTTCTGCTCCGCGCTCCTTATCTGCGCTTGCTGTTCCCGGACCCGCCTCTCTCTCCGCTCCCTCTCGAAGACCTCGAGCTGCTGCCGGCAGCACTCTGCACGCTCTGCTGCGGCCGCCCGAGTCTCCTGAGTGAACCCCATGAGGTCTTCTCCGGTGGGGTCCCACTCGAACTGTGCCTCCTCCAGCGGGGGCGAGGTCCTCTTTACAGGCTTCGGAGCCGGAATCAGGGGCTCGTCTAGGGGTCTCTCTTTCCGGAGTCGGGGATGGTGAAACTCCGGTGGCCATATAAAGGGCTGCCCATCCGGGCAAGTATGCTGGGCAAATAGATTTTCACCCAGGTGCGGCACTCTAGATGTTGAGGGCGCGTTGATGGTAGTGGCGCCCGGGTCGACCAGGCCTTGCGACCAGGCTTGGGGCACCCTAAAGGCAAAGGGCACCGTAAGAACGGCGGCGCCCGTGGTTACTCGGCCCTGCGGCCAGGCCGGTGGCTCCGCGGAGGTAGGGGGCGCTGTTGGAATTGCGGCGCCCGGAGGTACTAGGCCTTGCGACCAGGCCGGTGGTATTTCCTGCTTGGCCACGCTCGAGGTCGAGGCGTGTGACGTCACAGGGGTCGCGGCTGCGGTTTCCGGTTGAGGCCTAGTCGGTGGCGGTGACGATGCAGCGACGGGCACGGCAGGGGGAATTTCGGGCTCTGCGACGGGGAGCTGGGGCAGGCACGCGGTTTCCCGGCTCGGGGTAGAGACGTCCCCTTTACCTGCCTCCGTCCGTTCAGCTCCCTTCTCGGCGCCGTCTCCTGCCTTCATTCCTCCTGCGCCAACCTCAGAGGCGGTCTGTCTCCTCGTCTCGGGTGGCGTGCTCCGCTGACGGGTGCCGGTCTGCTGGGCCATCTCTCGGCTCCACTCCGCCAACGTCTCTCGCTGCACCCGGGCCATCCTCCGTGCGAGGCCCTCCAGCGCGGTCTGTGCACACTCCCGGTCTCGGGGGAGCTGTGTTAGGATCTCCAGCAGGCCTTCTGGAGTGGCGACCTGCAACAGGCTCCTGACCACTGGGTCGGTGCTGCCTGACTCTCCCTCCATCTCCGGGTAGGCTCTCTCTGGACTCTCTTCCAGACGTCTTGTCTCCGGGTGCGCTCTCTCCAGACTGCTCCAGGCAACACCCATCTTTGTTCTCTTGTTCTGTCTCCGCCCACATCGAGGGTCGTCCCGGGGCAACTTTGTGATTGTCAGTTCCAGGGGCAGTTCTCTTACGCTGATGGACACTTCCAGCATCACAGTCTCTGTTGGTGGGTGCGGTTTCCACTTTTGGCGCCATTCTTCGACCTGGCCCACGATGGGAGGTGGCCTCTTGCCACCCTCTGGCACGCCCATAATGGCGTCCGCTCTTCCAAGGCGGGAAATCTTTGGAAATGGCGGGAATCGTCTCCCAGTGGCGGGAAACTCCATGGATGGCGGGAAAAAGCTGCAAATGGCGGACAACCGGCGGGAAACGACCTGTGATGGGGCCCGATGGCGGGGACCCTCCGGAACCGGCGGGAGACTTCTTTTTAAGGTAACGGTGTACTTTTCTTCAGGCACGCAGTACCCGGTTGTTGCGGGCACGTTATCCTGCCGACTACGCCAAAGTTGACGCGCCCCCTGGGCCAGTGCTGTTAGGGATACCCGGAGCCGGATCAGATGGGGGTTGTAGTCTCCGAGTGGCTGTGACCCGGTCCGTGCCCAGGGTGTCAAACTCAGTGTGTGGCAGTCCTTATGATGTTACTAGATGTTCTTTTGTGTCGACTACGCCACTCGTTGATTTGCGGTCAATACGGCCGCCGCTGCAGCAGAGTCCACTGAGGCTGATGATGTGAGTGCAGCTTTGGTAGTATAACCCCCAACGGGAGGGGTATAGCCTCAGGGGGTCAGCCGTGGAGGATGGTGGTTGTGAAGGTGCAGCAAGGAGACTCAGAGACATAAAATGCAGTTCCAGGGTTTTACTTACTGGTGTTGCTCGGGTCACTGTGTACAGCAGTGACCACCCAAGCCGTGCTGCGTCCACCAGGTCCTGGACTCGGTCAACTCCCGGGCAACTCCGGAGTGTGGTCCTGAGCTCCTTTCTGTCTCTCCCTTCCTCTGGCCGTTCCCACCAGGGATCCACCTAAGTCCGGCTCCCTCGGGCCTCTTGTTGGTCAAGCCTCCTCTGGGCTCCCTGACCCTATTCTTGGTCTGCCTTCCGGGTGGATTTAGTGGGTGATCGTGGCAGATCCTGCCCACGACCTCCGGTTCCTGGCTAAGGTGTGCTGTAGCCTCTGCCAGCTTGGGATCCGGTACCTTGTTGCCGACCCTTCACCCTATTAGCTCTCTTATGGGCGCTTGGGGTCCCCTCTGCGCCTCTGGGTCTCTCTCTCTTCTCCTCTGCTCTGCTTCTCAGGCTCTCAGACAGACTGACTGACTGACTGACTGACAACTGACTGACCCTGATCTAAGATGGTGCCCACCTTAAATACTCCCTCTATGTGTGAGCTCAGGTGACCAGCACCCAATGAGCTCCTAGCTTTACCCAGGCTGCTCCCCCTATCTGCCCCTACACTACTGGGATGTTCCACCCCCCTCCCACTCCAGCCAGGAACAGACACTGTCGTACCTGCACATTTCTCTAGTGGGAGTACCATCGGTCTGTTCCCCGGAAATGGGATGTGTGTAGTGCATGCAGCCTACTAGCTCAGTTCCACACTCCATCCTTACCCGGGAGTGGAATATCACACCTCTGGGTTGAGGTGCAATACCCCTGTAGCAGCCGAATCCTCAGGGTGCTACATCTATATTCCGGGCATGGTTCTGCTCAGCCCTTATTCCCATTGACGCTATTTTGACACATGGTAAGGTTTTAATACTAGAGGTTAGGACCATCTTGATTTGGGTACACCTTGATGCTGGTGGGATGTCTTTACTGTTTTTTTTAATCAAAAACGATGTTTATTAAGTATCCCACATAATATATATGCACTATTACTTTTACTTATAGCAGGGTATATGTTCATTTTGTTTGTATCTTAGATTTTGTCTGTTTAATGGCAAGTGTGAACATGCTCTTATATTTTGCATGCATATCAATTTTTACTCCAGTTAATTTTTTTCGGTTAATGTCTTTTCTATCTCTCTCCAAAGATAAGTATTGATGATGAGAGGGCATATTGCCGAAAATGGAGAGGTAGACGGTACATACTGAATACCCAAGACGAGGACCATTTATCTCATGGTCATCATACTCTCCACACAGACGCTAAGATAGAACTGCAGTCCAGATATCAGATATTAGACCAGAATCTGGAATAATCCAACAAAACCTGCAGAAACTCAATCCCGGCTGTACTATTAAGTGGATGAAATCTATTGATTCCATTACCAAATGTAAGTATATATCTTTTAAGATAAAGTTGTATAGTAACAGTATACACAACATTTATACATAGTCGGGTGTCCAGTATATGTCAGGAAACACATATCCTATAGAAACAATGTCTTATCTACTCACAGCATCAGACGGAATGGCAGATTAAGATTACAGGCAGTATTAAAAGAAATAACAAGTGAGCAAAGGAAAATTTCTGTAATAACTTAGTGGACATGGGAGTGCAAACATGATCATATTCATAAAGTTATACAGTGGGTACGGAAAGTATTCAGACCCCTTTAAATTTTTCACTCTTTGTTTCATTGCAGCCATTTGGTAAATTCTAAAAAGTTCATTTTTTTCTCATTAAAGTACACTCTGCACCCCATCTTGATGGAAAAATAACAGAAATGTAGAATTTTTGCAAATTCATTAAAAAAGAACAACTGAAATATCACATGGTCATAAGTATTCAGACCCTTTGCTCAGATATTCATATTTAAGTCATATGCAGTCCATTTTCTCGTGATCCTCCTTGAGATGGTTCTACTCCTTCATTGGAGTCCAGCTGTGTTTAATTAAACTGATAGGACTTGATTTGGAAAGGCACACACCTGTCTATATAAGACCTCACAGCTCACAGTGCATGTCAGACCAAATGAGAATCATGAGCTCAAAGGAACTGCCCAAGGAGCTCAGAGACAGAATTGTGGCAAATTGAGTTTTTTTTCAGTCAAGATGGGGTGCAGAGTGTACTTTAATGAGAAAAAAAAATTAACTTTTTAGAATTTACCAAATGGCAGCAGTGAAACAAAGAGTGAAAAATTTAAAGGGGTCTGAATACTTTCCGTACCCACTGTATGTCCTTACTATATAAAATAAATTTATTATTGTTTTAACAAGTCATTCCTATTATCCACATTCACAGAATACGACCAAGGATTCACCTCTTCTTCCAAAACTAAAAATCCTGCTCATGGCATGCAGGCTATTCTGAAGGCTATATACATGGTGGACAACGTGACTTCTCCAAGCGAAAACTATGCCTACAGCTCCTGTGAATGTATATCCTAATGGAGAGTTGTTGTCTGCAAGAGTCCTCATAAAGCCCGGAAGAGCAAGTAATCATACCCAATGTCTACTGCAGTAGAGGAGGAAGAGTGTTCTGAGAAAATGTTATAAGATAAAAATATAAAATTAGCAAAAAATACAACAACAAGTAAACCTAAGAAAGTTAACTCCAAATATACCCTATACCTAAACCCTTCTATACCATATAAAAATGTATTCCCCTTCCTCACCCCAAACGCAAATAAAAACAGAGCTGGGGCTGCACCAGGATGCAAGACATAAATACAAATGAACCTCTGAGTGTGGCGGCACTGCCGGGGTCAGAGACGTTCCAATCAGTTCCCTGCCCTAATGTGGCGGTGTACTCAAGATGCTGACATCGCTGCAGCATGATGCCGTGGTTGATGGGCACACATGAATTGGCCAATTTATGCGCTAAAAACCTTCATTTTTTGTAAGTACTTCTTGCTGAGCAAAACAGTTTAGATCTAATATTTTCATTGTTAAGATGTATCTTGGCCATATGGAGTGTTGCTGCATTCTTTTGATATATTTTATACTTACAGCAGCTGGCACCAGTTCACATTAGGAGGTGCTGGTCAGGTTTTTCTGGTTTGTATTACTATAATGGGGAGTAACTGCCTCTTGCCTGATTCTGCACTCCTCCCATTAACCAGCAGGTGTTGTATAAACAGCTCTGCTTGCCCTTTAAATGTAGGTGTTTTTAGCCCAGTAGAAGACATGTTTGTCCGTTTAGTTGTAGGCTTGTAGCCCAAAAGTGGCATGGAAGGCAGAGTAGTTACAGGGGGAGGTTACCTTGACATGGTTGATGGGCACACATGAATTGGCCAATTTATGCGCTAAAAACCTTAATTTCTTGTAAGGACTTGTTGCTGAGCAAAACAGTTTAGATCTAATATTTTCATTGTTAAGACGTATCTTGGCCATATGGAGTGCTGCTGCATTCTTTTTATATTTTTTTATAGTTACAGCAGCTGCCACTAGTTCCCATTAGGAGGTGTTGGTCAGGTTTCTCTAGTTTGGGTTCAAAAGTTTGGGGTAATTTAGAAATTTCATTATTTTTGAAAGAAAAGCACATTTTTTTCAATGAAGCTAACATTAAATGAATCAGAAATACACTCTATACATTGTTAATGTGGTAAATGACTATTCTAGTTGCAAATGCCTTGTTTTTTTGCAATATTTACATAGGTGTATAGAGGCCCATTTCCAACAACCACCACTCCAGTGTGTTAATGATATATTGTGTTTGCTAACTGTTTAAGAAGGGTAATGGATGTTTAGAAAACCCTAGAAAACCCTTGCACAAGTATGTTAGCCCAGCTGAAAACGGTTTGGCTGATTTGAGAAGCTATAAAATTGACCTTCCTTTGAGCTAGTTGAGAATCTGGAGGATTACATTTGTTTGTTCTATGAAACTCTCAAAATGGCCAGAAAGAGAACTTTCATGTGAAACTCGACAGTCTATTCTTGTTCTTAGAAATGAAGGCTATTCCATACGAGAAGTTGCCAAGAAACTGAAGATTTCCTGCTACGATGTGTACTACTCCCTTCAGAGTAGAGCAAAAAAAGGATCTAACCAGAGTAGAAAGAGAAGTGGGAGGCACCGCTGCACAACTGAGCAACAAGACAAGTACATTAGAGTCTCTAGTTTGAGAAATCGACGCCTCACAGCTCCTCAACTGGCAGCTTCATTAAATAGTACACACAAAACGGCAGTGTCAACGTCTACACTGAAGAGGCGACTCCGGGATGATGGCCTTTAGGGAAAAGTGGCAAAGAAAAAGCCATATCTGAGACTGGCTAATAAAAGGAAAAGATTAATATGGACAAAAGAACACATACATTGGACAGAGGAAGATTGGAAAAAAGTTTTATGGACAGACGAATCAAAGTTTGAGGTGTTTGGATCACACAGAAAAACATTTGTGAGACGCAGAACAACTGAAAAGATGCTGGAAGAGTGCCTGACGCCATCTGTCAAGCATGGTGGAGGTAATGTGATGGTCTGGGGTTGCTTTGGTGCTGGTAAAGTGGGAGATTTGTACAAGGTAAATGGGATTTTGAATAAGGAAGGCTATCATTCCATTTTGCAACGCCATACCCTGTATCCAGCGCTTGATTGGAGCCAATTTCATCCTACAACAGGACAATGACCCAAAGCACATCTCCAAATTATGCATGAACTATTTAGGGAAGAAGCAGGCAGCTGGTATTCTATCTGTAATGGAGTGGCCAGCGCAGTCACCAGATCTCAACCCCATTGAGTTGTTGTGGGAGCAGCTTGACCGTATGGTACGCAAAAAGTGCCCATCAAGCCAATCCAACTTGTGGGAGGGTCTTCAGGAAGCATGGGGTGAAATCTCTCAAGATTACCTCAGCAAATTAACAGCTAGAATGCCAAAGGTCTGCAATGCTGTAATTGCTGCAAAGGGAGCATTTTTTGACAAAAGCAAAGTTTGAAGGAGAAAATTATTCTTTCTAATAAAAATCATTGTTTCTAACCTTGTCAATGTCTGGACTATATTTTCTATTAATTTTACAATACATTTGATAAATAAAAGTATGAGTTTTCATGGAAAACACAAAATTCTCTGGGTGACCCCAAACTTTTGAACGGTAGTGTATATATATAAATCATGGTCCAACTAAACGCAAACCGGATGGAAAAGCATGCCACTGCAAGATGCTGTGGTAGCCATGCTGGTTCAGTATGCCTTCAATTTTGAATAAATCCCCAACAGTGTCACCAGCAAAGCACCCCCACACCATCACACCTCCTCCTCCATGCTTCACGGTGGGAACCAGGCATGTAGAGTCCATCCGTTCACCTTTTCTGCGTCGCACAAAGACACGGTGGTTGGAACCAAAGATCTCAAATTTGGACTCATCAGACCAAAGCACAGATTTCCAGTGGTCTAATGTCCATTCCTTCTGTTCTTTAGCCCAAACAAGTCTCTTCTGCTTGTTGCCTCTCCGTAGCAGTGGTTTCCTAGCAGCTATTTTACCACGAAGGCCTGCTGCACAAAGTCTCCTCTTAACAGTTGTTGTAGAGATGTGTCTGCTGCTAGAACTCTGTGTGGCATTGACCTGGTCTCTAATCTGAGCTGCTGTTAACCTGCTATTTCTGAGGCTGGTGACTCGGATAAACTTATCCTCAGAAGCAGAGGTGACTCTCGGTCTTCCTTTCCTGGGGCGGTCCTCATGTGAGCCAGTTTCTTTGTATCGCTTTATGGTTTTTGCAACTGCAATTTGGGACACTTTCAAAGTTTTCCCAATTTTTCGGACTGACTGACCTTCATTTCTTAAAGTAATGATGGCCACTCGTTTTTCTTTACTTAGCTGCTTTTTTTGCCATAATACAAATTCTAACAGTCTATTCAGTAGGACTATCAACTGTGTATCCACCTGACTTCTGCACAACACAACTGATGGTCCCAACCCCATTTATAAGGCAAGAAATCCCACTTATTAAACCTGACAGGGCACACCTGTGAAGTGAAAACCATTCTCATCAAGAGAATGCCAAGAGTGTGCAAAGCAGTCATCAAAGCAAAAGGTGGCTACTTTGAAGAATATAAGACATATTTTCAGTTGTTTCACACTTTTTTGTTAAGTATATAATTCCACATGTGTTAATTCATAGTTTTGATGCATTCAGTGTGAATGTACAGTTTTCATAGTCATGAAAATACAGAAAAATCTTTAAATGAAAAGGGGTGTCCAAACTTTTGGTCTGTACTGTATATATATATATATATATATATATATATATATATATATATATATATATATACACTGCTCAAAAAAATAAAGGGAACACTCAAATAACACATCCTAGAACTGAGTGAATGAAATATTCTCATTGAATACTTTGTTCTGTACAAAGTTGAATGTGCTGACAACAAAATCACACAAAAATCATCAATGGAAATCAAATTTATTAACCAATGGAGGCCTGGATTTGGAGTCACCCCAAAATTAAAGTGGAAAAACACACTACAGGCTGATCCAACTTTGATGTAATGTCCTTAAAACAAGTCAAAATGAGGCTCAGTATTGTGTGTGGCCTCCACGTGCCTGTATGACCTACCTACAATGCCTGGGCATGCTCCTGATGAGGTTGCGGATGGTCTCCTGTGGGATCTCCTCCCAGACCTGGACTAAAGCATCCGCCAACTCCTGGACAGTCTGTGGTGCAACGTGACATTGGTGGATGGAGCGAGACATAATGTCCCAGATGTGCTCAATCGGATTCAGGTCTGAAGAACGGGCAGGCCAGTCCATAGCTTCAATGCCTTCATCTTGCAGGAACTGCTGACACACTCCAGCCACATGAAGTCTGGCATTGTCCTGCATTAGGAGGAACCCAGGGCCAACCGCACCAGCATATGGTCTCACAAGGGGTCTGAGGATCTCATTTCAGTACCTAATGGCAGTCAGGCTACCTCTGGCAAGCACATGGAGGGCTGTGCGGCCCTCCAAAGAAATGCCACCCCACACCATTACTGACCCACTGCCAAACCGGTCTTGCTGAAGAATGTTGCAGGCAGCAGATCGCTCTCCACGGCTTCTCCAGACTCTGTCACATGTGCTCAGTGTGAACCTGCTTTCATCTGTGAAGAGCACAGGGCGCCAGTGGCGACTTTGCCAATCCTAGTGTTCTGTGGCAAATGCCAAGCGTCCTGCATGGTGTTGGGCTGTGAGCACAAACCCCATCTGTGGATGTCGGGCCCTCACACCACCCTCATGGAGTCGGTTTCTAACTGTTTGTGCAGACACATGCACATTTGTGGCCTGCTGGAGGTCATTTTGCAGGGCTCTGGCAGTGCTCCTCCTGTTCCTCCTTGCACAAAGGTGGAGGTAGCGGTCCTGCTGCTGGGTTGTTGCCCTCCAATGGCCCCCTCCACGTCTCCTGGTGTACTGGCCTGTCTCCTGGTAGTGCCTCCAGCCTCTGGACACTACTCTGACTGACACAGCAAACCTTCTTGCCACAGCTCGCATTCATGTGCCATCCTGGATGAGCTGCACTACCTGAGCAACTTCTATGTGTTGTAGAGTCCGTCTAATGCTATCACAAGTGTGAAAGCACAACCAACATTCAAAAGTGACCAAAACATCAGCCAGAAAGCATTGGTACTGAGATGTGGTCCCCACCTGCAGAACCACTCCTTTATTGAGTGTGTCTTGATAGTTGCCAATAATTTCCATCTATTGTCAATTCCATTTGCACAACAGAATGTGAAATTGATTGTCAATCAGTGTTGCTTCCTAAGTGGACAGTTTGATTTCACAGAAGTTTGATTTACTTGGAGTTATATTCTGTTGTTTAAGTGTTCCCTTTATTTTTTTAAGCAGTGTATTTATATATATATATATATATATATATATATATATATATATATATATTGTGAGGTAGCGCTATTGTTGTATCATGTTGAGGGGCACTCACTTCACGGGGTCAATTAAAGCACACATGCAACGTTTTCCGGTAATCTGAAGTCCAGCAGTTTATTACACATCATAAACTGCTTATAACTAGAGATGAGCGTTGTTCTACTCGAACTGTTCGCCAATCTCAAATTCGAGCTGTTTTGGGCGGTGTTCGAGCCGTTCGGCGAACACGAACAATTTGAGAAAAATTCGGCTGTTCGAGGTTATGTTCGATAACTGTTCGTGCACCAAAATCATAACTGGATTTTTTCTCAGTAATGATGAAAATTAATGTTAATACGCAGTTTGAGTGTACAGCGGGGTGGGGGGAGGGGCAGGGGATGGATCTCTGCAGGAACAATGAAGATCTCCATTTTTTTTTCTCTTTCCCGCATTTGCAGTGGGGAGGTGCAATCTGTCAGCCTATCAGCAGCGCACACACGGAGCGAAGTGCTTTTTTTCACACAAGCAAGGGCATGTGTCATTGGCAGTGTATGTCACATGTCCTTGCCCTATAAGACCAAGCCATTTTCCCCGTCGCCACCATTTTCTCAATGCTGCAGCTGCGTGTTAGACGGCACCGCTGTTGCTGTGTGCGCTATACCTTGTTAATTTCAAGCCAATTTTCGCACAAATATACAGATAGCTTGGGAGTAGGGAATAGTTGTGATTGCAGTCCTTTTAAGGACTAGGTTACAGCATTTCCTACGACTTTTATCAGGGAGGTCTGTGCTCTTAAATAGATAGGTTGTGGGAGTAAAGACTAATTGTAATTGGAGTCCTTTTCAGGACTAGGTTACATGAGTTCCTATCAGTTTTTGCCAGGCAGGTCTGTGCCAGTGCTGTGCAAGTTTTTTTCACAGCATTTGGCTGAATCTAGCAAAGCTAATCCTTTTTGGCCTATTGCAGAGTGTGTTAGTCAGTGGAGTAGCCTATCTTTGTTGCAAGATATACCACCTGTGTATAGAATACCAATTTTTTTACTGCACCTAGTGAAGTAAAATCTTTTGGGCATAGCATCATTCTATTAGTCCATCTATACTGACCTCCATCAGGTTGCAAACTGAATATAATTTTTTTCTGCATCTAGCTCTGAAAAAATATTTGGGCTTCTAGCAGTGTGTGGGACTTGGTCTATTAGTCCATCTATACTGACCTCCATCAGGTTGCAAATTAAAAATAATTTTTTTCTTCATTTAGCTCTGAAAAAATATTTGGGCTTCTAGCAGTGTGTGGGACTTGTTCTATTAGTCCTTCTGTACTGACCTCCAGCAGGTTGCAAATTGAATATAAATTTTTTTCTGCATCTAGCTCTGAAAAAATAGTTGGGCTTCTAGCGGTGTGTGGGACTTGGTCTATTAGTCCATCTATACTGACCTCCATCAGGTTGCAAATTAAAAATAATTTTTTTCTGCATCTAGCTCTGAAAAAATATTTGGGCTTCTAGCAGTGTGTGGGACTTGGTCTATTAGTCCATCTATACTGACCTCCATCAGGTTGCAAATTAAAAATAATTTTTTTCTGCATCTAGCTCTGAAAAAATATTTGGGCTTCTAGCAGTGTGTGGGACTTGGTCTATTAGTCCATCTATACTGACCTCCATCAGGTTGCAAATTAAAAATAATTTTTTTCTGCATCTAGCTCTGAAAAAATATTTGGGCTTCTAGCAGTGTGTGGGACTTGGTCTATTAGTCCATCTATACTGACCTCCATCAGGTTGCAAATTAAAAATAATTTTTTTCTTCATTTAGCTCTGAAAAAATATTTGGGCTTCTAGCAGTGTGTGGGACTTGTTCTATTAGTCCTTCTATACTGACCTCCAGCAGGTTGCAAATTGAATATAATTTTTTTCTGCATCTAGCTCTGAAAAAATAGTTGGGCTTCTAGCGGTGTGTGGGACTTGGTCTATTAGTCCATCTATACTGACCTCCATCAGGTTGCAAATTAAAAATAATTTTTTTCTGCATCTAGCTCTGAAAAAATATTTGGGCTTCTAGCAGTGTGTGGGACTTGGTCTATTAGTCCATCTATACTGACCTCCATCAGGTTTCAAATTAAAAATAATTTTTTTCTGCATCTAGCTCTGAAAAAATATTTGGGCTTCTAGCAGTGTGTGGGACTTGGTCTATTAGTCCATCTATACTGACCTCCATCAGGTTGCAAATTAAAAATAATTTTTTTCTGCATCTAGCTCTGAAAAAATATTTGGGCTTCTAGCAGTGTGTGGGACTTGGTCTATTAGTCCATCTATACTGACCTCCATCAGGTTGCAAATTAAAAATAATTTTTTTCTGCATCTAGCTCTGAAAAAATATTTGGGCTTCTAGCAGTGTGTGGGACTTGGTCTATTAGTCCATCTATACTGACCTCCATCAGGTTGCAAACTGAATATAATTTTTTTCTGCATCTAGCTCTGAAAAAATATTTGGGCTTCTAGCAGTGTGTGGGACTTGGTCTATTAGTCCATCTATACTGACCTCCATCAGGTTGCAAATTAAAAATAATTTTTTTCTTCATTTAGCTCTGAAAAAATATTTGGGCTTCTAGCAGTGTGTGGGACTTGTTCTATTAGTCCTTCTGTACTGACCTCCAGCAGGTTGCAAATTGAATATAAATTTTTTTCTGCATCTAGCTCTGAAAAAATAGTTGGGCTTCTAGCGGTGTGTGGGACTTGGTCTATTAGTCCATCTATACTGACCTCCATCAGGTTGCAAATTAAAAATAATTTTTTTCTGCATCTAGCTCTGAAAAAATATTTGGGCTTCTAGCAGTGTGTGGGACTTGGTCTATTAGTCCATCTATACTGACCTCCATCAGGTTGCAAATTAAAAATAATTTTTTTCTGCATCTAGCTCTGAAAAAATATTTGGGCTTCTAGCAGTGTGTGGGACTTGGTCTATTAGTCCATCTATACTGACCTCCATCAGGCTGCAAATTAAAAATAATTTTTTTCTGCATCTAGCTCTGAAAAAATATTTGGGCTTCTAGCAGTGTGTGGGACTTGGTCTATTAGTCCATCTATACTGACCTCCATCAGGTTGCAAATTAAAAATAATTTTTTTCTTCATTTAGCTCTGAAAAAATATTTGGGCTTCTAGCAGTGTGTGGGACTTGTTCTATTAGTCCTTCTATACTGACCTCCAGCAGGTTGCAAATTGAATATAATTTTTTTCTGCATCTAGCTCTGAAAAAATAGTTGGGCTTCTAGCGGTGTGTGGGACTTGGTCTATTAGTCCATCTATACTGACCTCCATCAGGTTGCAAATTAAAAATAATTTTTTTCTGCATCTAGCTCTGAAAAAATATTTGGGCTTCTAGCAGTGTGTGGGACTTGGTCTATTAGTCCATCTATACTGACCTCCATCAGGTTGCAAATTAAAAATAATTTTTTTCTGCATCTAGCTCTGAAAAAATATTTGGGCTTCTAGCAGTGTGTGGGACTTGGTCTATTAGTCCATCTATACTGACCTCCATCAGGTTGCAAATTAAAAATAATTTTTTTCTGCATCTAGCTCTGAAAAAATATTTGGGCTTCTAGCAGTGTGTGGGACTTGGTCTATTAGTCCATCTATACTGACCTCCATCAGGTTGCAAATTAAAAATAATTTTTTTCTGCATCTAGCTCTGAAAAAATATTTGGGCTTCTAGCAGTGTGTGGGACTTGGTCTATTAGTCCATCTATACTGACCTCCATCAGGTTGAAAATTAAAAATAATTTTTTTCTGCATCTAGCTCTGAAAAAATATTTGGGCTTCTAGCGGTGTGTGGGACTTGGTCTATTAGTCCATCTATACTGACCTCCATCAGGTTGCAAATTAAAAATAATTTTTTTCTGCATCTAGCTCTGAAAAAATATTTGGGCTTCTAGCAGTGTGTGGGACTTGGTCTATTAGTCCATCTATACTGACCTCCATCAGGTTGAAAATTAAAAATAATTTTTTTCTGCATCTAGCTCTGAAAAAATATTTGGGCTTCTAGCGGTGTGTGGGACTTGGTCTATTAGTCCATCTATACTGACCTCCATCAGGTTGCAAATTAAAAATAATTTTTTTCTGCATCTAGCTCTGAAAAAATATTTGGGCTTCTAGCGGTGTGTGGGACTTGGTCTATTAGTCCATCTATACTGACCTCCATCAGGTTGCAAATTAAAAATAATTTTTTTCTGCATCTAGCTCTGAAAAAATATTTGGGCTTCTAGCGGTGTGTGGGACTTGGTCTATTAGTCCATCTATACTGACCTCCATCAGGTTGCAAATTAAAAATAATTTTTTTCTGCATCTAGCTCTGAAAAAATATTTGGGCTTCTAGCAGTGTGTGGGACTTGGTCTATTAGTCCATCTATACTGACCTCCATCAGGTTGCAAATTAAAAATAATTTTTTTCTTCATTTAGCTCTGAAAAAATATTTGGGCTTCTAGCAGTGTGTGGGACTTGTTCTATTAGTCCTTCTATACTGACCTCCAGCAGGTTGCAAATTGAATATAATTTTTTTCTGCATCTAGCTCTGAAAAAATAGTTGGGCTTCTAGCGGTGTGTGGGACTTGGTCTATTAGTCCATCTATACTGACCTCCATCAGGTTGCAAATTAAAAATAATTTTTTTCTTCATCTAGCTCTGAAAAAATATTTGGGCTTCTAGCAGTGTGTGGGACTTGGTCTATTAGTCCATCTATACTGACCTCCATCAGGTTGCAAATTAAAACTAATTTTTATCTGCATCTACAGTACCTCTGAAAAAATATTTGGGCTTCTAGCTGTGTGTGGGACTATTTGTATTAGTCCATCTATACTGACCTCCATCAGGTTGCAAATTCAAAATAATTTTTTTCTGCATCTAACCCAGCCAATAGTTTTGGCCTAATACCACAGTTTGGCCACTCAGCTCTGCTCGGTTACCATCCATTGTTTTTTTGTGCAAACAACTCCAGAGTTGTGAATTAGTTAACCACCAAAATGAGTGGAAAAAGGCCTGCTGCTGGTGGAAAGGGGAATAGGCGTGTTGGGAAGGGGAAAAAAGGTTGTGTCCGTGGGGTAGGTGTTAAAGCAACAGTAACATCTGCAGAAGAAAGACCATCTTCCAGCCAAACTAAAATGTCTACTTCTTTTAGCGGACAATGTGATAAGATCCCTTTCTTACGGCCACGCCAATCGCTACAAATTCCAGATGAGGCACAAAAACAGCAGGTGCTTCAACGGATATCAAGTGCTCCTTTAAGTGGGCTCTCCTCCACATCAACTTCAACATCACAAATACTCCAGTCCTCAAAGGTGTCACCCAAATCGCACTTGCTTCCTCACAGCTCCCAAATCTCCAGCTGCCCGTCTGCGTATGAGGTAGAACAGATGGTTGAGTCTGCAGAGCTGTTTACTCATACTATAGCCTGGGAATCAGAGGTCGACTCCAGCGCTTCTGTGAATCCAGACGAGGAAATGATCTGCACTGATGCCCAGAATCTTTATGAGTCGGATCCAGGACCAGACGCAGAAGGTTCTGACCATAATGTAGACCCTCATTCCCAAACTGTAACTCCTGTTGGTGGAGACAATGAGGAAGACGATGATAAGACTCAAATACCTGATTGGAGCGACAACTTTAGTTTTTTGTCAGGGCAGGAACAGGTTGGCTCTGAGGACGACGGGTGTGATAACGCACAGGGTGATGATGATGAGGTCGGAGATCCCACTTACTGTCAACCCACAGTCAGTCAAGAGATGAGGTCAGCAGAGGAGGTGGAGGAAGATGCTAGTGACGACGAGGTCAGGTTGCGCCTTCCTGGACAGAGACGTAGTACTGGAAGCACGTCAACAACTGCATCCTCAAACACAACTCTGCCTCTCCCCACAAGTCGTGGTGGCTCTTCAGGTCGCATGGGTGCTAAGCCTTGCATAGCCTGGGCATTTTTTCAGATCGATAAAGATGACCCAACTCGTGTTATCTGTAACATTTGTCAGCAAAAGCTCAGTATTGTGTGTGGCCTCCACGTGCCTGTATGACCTACCTACAATGCCTGGGCATGCTCCTGATGAGGTTGCGGATGGTCTCCTGTGGGATCTCCTCCCAGACCTGGACTAAAGCATCCGCCAACTCCTGGACAGTCTGTGGTGCAACGTGACATTGGTGGATGGAGCGAGACATAATGTCCCAGATGTGCTCAATCGGATTCAGGTCTGAAGAACGGGCAGGCCAGTCCATAGCTTCAATGCCTTCATCTTGCAGGAACTGCTGACACACTCCAGCCACATGAAGTCTGGCATTGTCCTGCATTAGGAGGAACCCAGGGCCAACCGCACCAGCATATGGTCTCACAAGGGGTCTGAGGATCTCATTTCAGTACCTAATGGCAGTCAGGCTACCTCTGGCAAGCACATGGAGGGCTGTGCGGCCCTCCAAAGAAATGCCACCCCACACCATTACTGACCCACTGCCAAACCGGTCTTGCTGAAGAATGTTGCAGGCAGCAGATCGCTCTCCACGGCTTCTCCAGACTCTGTCACATGTGCTCAGTGTGAACCTGCTTTCATCTGTGAAGAGCACAGGGCGCCAGTGGCGACTTTGCCAATCCTAGTGTTCTGTGGCAAATGCCAAGCGTCCTGCATGGTGTTGGGCTGTGAGCACAAACCCCATCTGTGGATGTCGGGCCCTCACACCACCCTCATGGAGTCGGTTTCTAACTGTTTGTGCAGACACATGCACATTTGTGGCCTGCTGGAGGTCATTTTGCAGGGCTCTGGCAGTGCTCCTCCTGTTCCTCCTTGCACAAAGGTGGAGGTAGCGGTCCTGCTGCTGGGTTGTTGCCCTCCAATGGCCCCCTCCACGTCTCCTGGTGTACTGGCCTGTCTCCTGGTAGTGCCTCCAGCCTCTGGACACTACGCTGACTGACACAGCAAACCTTCTTGCCACAGCTCGCATTCATGTGCCATCCTGGATGAGCTGCACTACCTGAGCAACTTCTATGTGTTGTAGAGTCCGTCTAATGCTATCACAAGTGTGAAAGCACAACCAACATTCAAAAGTGACCAAAACATCAGCCAGAAAGCATTGGTACTGAGATGTGGTCCCCACCTGCAGAACCACTCCTTTATTGAGTGTGTCTTGATAGTTGCCAATAATTTCCATCTATTGTCAATTCCATTTGCACAACAGAATGTGAAATTGATTGTCAATCAGTGTTGCTTCCTAAGTGGACAGTTTGATTTCACAGAAGTTTGATTTACTTGGAGTTATATTCTGTTGTTTAAGTGTTCCCTTTATTTTTTTAAGCAGTGTATTTATATATATATATATATATATATATATATATATATATATATATATATTGTGAGGTAGCGCTATTGTTGTATCATGTTGAGGGGCACTCACTTCACGGGGTCAATTAAAGCACACATGCAACGTTTTCCGGTAATCTGAAGTCCAGCAGTTTATTACACATCATAAACTGCTTATAACTAGAGATGAGCGTTGTTCTACTCGAACTGTTCGCCAATCTCAAATTCGAGCTGTTTTGGGCGGTGTTCGAGCCGTTCGGCGAACACGAACAATTTGAGAAAAATTCGGCTGTTCGAGGTTATGTTCGATAACTGTTCGTGCACCAAAATCATAACTGGATTTTTTCTCAGTAATGATGAAAATTAATGTTAATACGCAGTTTGAGTGTACAGCGGGGTGGGGGGAGGGGCAGGGGATGGATCTCTGCAGGAACAATGAAGATCTCCATTTTTTTTTCTCTTTCCCGCATTTGCAGTGGGGAGGTGCAATCTGTCAGCCTATCAGCAGCGCACACACGGAGCGAAGTGCTTTTTTTCACACAAGCAAGGGCATGTGTCATTGGCAGTGTATGTCACATGTCCTTGCCCTATAAGACCAAGCCATTTTCCCCGTCGCCACCATTTTCTCACTGCTGCAGCTGCGTGTTAGACGGCACCGCTGTTGCTGTGTGCGCTATACCTTGTTAATTTCAAGCCAATTTTCGCACAAATATACAGATAGCTTGGGAGTAGGGAATAGTTGTGATTGCAGTCCTTTTAAGGACTAGGTTACAGCATTTCCTACGACTTTTATCAGGGAGGTCTGTGCTCTTAAATAGATAGGTTGTGGGAGTAAAGACTAATTGTAATTGGAGTCCTTTTCAGGACTAGGTTACATGAGTTCCTATCAGTTTTTGCCAGGCAGGTCTGTGCCAGTGCTGTGCAAGTTTTTTTCACAGCATTTGGCTGAATCTAGCAAAGCTAATCCTTTTTGGCCTATTGCAGAGTGTGTTAGTCAGTGGAGTAGCCTATCTTTGTTGCAAGATATAACACCTGTGTATAGAATACCAATTTTTTTACTGCACCTAGTGAAGTAAAATCTTTTGGGCATAGCATCATTCTATTAGTCCATCTATACTGACCTCCATCAGGTTGCAAACTGAATATAATTTTTTTCTGCATCTAGCTCTGAAAAAATATTTGGGCTTCTAGCAGTGTGTGGGACTTGGTCTATTAGTCCATCTATACTGACCTCCATCAGGTTGCAAATTAAAAATAATTTTTTTCTTCATTTAGCTCTGAAAAAATATTTGGGCTTCTAGCAGTGTGTGGGACTTGTTCTATTAGTCCTTCTGTACTGACCTCCAGCAGGTTGCAAATTGAATATAAATTTTTTTCTGCATCTAGCTCTGAAAAAATAGTTGGGCTTCTAGCGGTGTGTGGGACTTGGTCTATTAGTCCATCTATACTGACCTCCATCAGGTTGCAAATTAAAAATAATTTTTTTCTGCATCTAGCTCTGAAAAAATATTTGGGCTTCTAGCAGTGTGTGGGACTTGGTCTATTAGTCCATCTATACTGACCTCCATCAGGTTGCAAATTAAAAATAATTTTTTTCTGCATCTAGCTCTGAAAAAATATTTGGGCTTCTAGCAGTGTGTGGGACTTGGTCTATTAGTCCATCTATACTGACCTCCATCAGGTTGCAAATTAAAAATAATTTTTTTCTGCATCTAGCTCTGAAAAAATATTTGGGCTTCTAGCAGTGTGTGGGACTTGGTCTATTAGTCCATCTATACTGACCTCCATCAGGTTGCAAATTAAAAATAATTTTTTTCTTCATTTAGCTCTGAAAAAATATTTGGGCTTCTAGCAGTGTGTGGGACTTGTTCTATTAGTCCTTCTATACTGACCTCCAGCAGGTTGCAAATTGAATATAATTTTTTTCTGCATCTAGCTCTGAAAAAATAGTTGGGCTTCTAGCGGTGTGTGGGACTTGGTCTATTAGTCCATCTATACTGACCTCCATCAGGTTGCAAATTAAAAATAATTTTTTTCTGCATCTAGCTCTGAAAAAATATTTGGGCTTCTAGCAGTGTGTGGGACTTGGTCTATTAGTCCATCTATACTGACCTCCATCAGGTTTCAAATTAAAAATAATTTTTTTCTGCATCTAGCTCTGAAAAAATATTTGGGCTTCTAGCAGTGTGTGGGACTTGGTCTATTAGTCCATCTATACTGACCTCCATCAGGTTGCAAATTAAAAATAATTTTTTTCTGCATCTAGCTCTGAAAAAATATTTGGGCTTCTAGCAGTGTGTGGGACTTGGTCTATTAGTCCATCTATACTGACCTCCATCAGGTTGCAAATTAAAAATAATTTTTTTCTGCATCTAGCTCTGAAAAAATATTTGGGCTTCTAGCAGTGTGTGGGACTTGGTCTATTAGTCCATCTATACTGACCTCCATCAGGTTGCAAACTGAATATAATTTTTTTCTGCATCTAGCTCTGAAAAAATATTTGGGCTTCTAGCAGTGTGTGGGACTTGGTCTATTAGTCCATCTATACTGACCTCCATCAGGTTGCAAATTAAAAATAATTTTTTTCTTCATTTAGCTCTGAAAAAATATTTGGGCTTCTAGCAGTGTGTGGGACTTGTTCTATTAGTCCTTCTGTACTGACCTCCAGCAGGTTGCAAATTGAATATAAATTTTTTTCTGCATCTAGCTCTGAAAAAATAGTTGGGCTTCTAGCGGTGTGTGGGACTTGGTCTATTAGTCCATCTATACTGACCTCCATCAGGTTGCAAATTAAAAATAATTTTTTTCTGCATCTAGCTCTGAAAAAATATTTGGGCTTCTAGCAGTGTGTGGGACTTGGTCTATTAGTCCATATATACTGACCTCCATCAGGTTGCAAATTAAAAATAATTTTTTTCTGCATCTAGCTCTGAAAAAATATTTGGGCTTCTAGCAGTGTGTGGGACTTGGTCTATTAGTCCATCTATACTGACCTCCATCAGGTTGCAAATTAAAAATAATTTTTTTCTGCATCTAGCTCTGAAAAAATATTTGGGCTTCTAGCAGTGTGTGGGACTTGGTCTATTAGTCCATCTATACTGACCTCCATCAGGTTGCAAATTAAAAATAATTTTTTTCTGCATCTAGCTCTGAAAAAATATTTGGGCTTCTAGCAGTGTGTGGGACTTGGTCTATTAGTCCATCTATACTGACCTCCATCAGGTTGCAAATTAAAAATAATTTTTTTCTGCATCTAGCTCTGAAAAAATATTTGGGCTTCTAGCAGTGTGTGGGACTTGGTCTATTAGTCCATCTATACTGACCTCCATCAGGTTGAAAATTAAAAATAATTTTTTTCTGCATCTAGCTCTGAAAAAATATTTGGGCTTCTAGCGGTGTGTGGGACTTGGTCTATTAGTCCATCTATACTGACCTCCATCAGGTTGCAAATTAAAAATAATTTTTTTCTGCATCTAGCTCTGAAAAAATATTTGGGCTTCTAGCAGTGTGTGGGACTTGGTCTATTAGTCCATCTATACTGACCTCCATCAGGTTGAAAATTAAAAATAATTTTTTTCTGCATCTAGCTCTGAAAAAATATTTGGGCTTCTAGCGGTGTGTGGGACTTGGTCTATTAGTCCATCTATACTGACCTCCATCAGGTTGCAAATTAAAAATAATTTTTTTCTGCATCTAGCTCTGAAAAAATATTTGGGCTTCTAGCGGTGTGTGGGACTTGGTCTATTAGTCCATCTATACTGACCTCCATCAGGTTGCAAATTAAAAATAATTTTTTTCTGCATCTAGCTCTGAAAAAATATTTGGGCTTCTAGCGGTGTGTGGGACTTGGTCTATTAGTCCATCTATACTGACCTCCATCAGGTTGCAAATTAAAAATAATTTTTTTCTGCATCTAGCTGTGAAAAAATATTTGGGCTTCTAGCGGTGTGTGGGACTTGGTCTATTAGTCCATCTATACTGACCTCCATCAGGTTGCAAATTAAAAATAATTTTTTTCTGCATCTAGCTCTGAAAAAATATTTGGGCTTCTAGCAGTGTGTGGGACTTGGTCTATTAGTCCATCTATACTGACCTCCATCAGGTTGAAAATTAAAAATAATTTTTTTCTGCATCTAGCTCTGAAAAAATATTTGGGCTTCTAGCAGTGTGTGGGACTTGGTCTATTAGTCCATCTATACTGACCTCCATCAGGTTGCAAATTAAAAATAATTTTTTTCTTCATTTAGCTCTGAAAAAATATTTGGGCTTCTAGCAGTGTGTGGGACTTGTTCTATTAGTCCTTCTATACTGACCTCCAGCAGGTTGCAAATTGAATATAATTTTTTTCTGCATCTAGCTCTGAAAAAATAGTTGGGCTTCTAGCGGTGTGTGGGACTTGGTCTATTAGTCCATCTATACTGACCTCCATCAGGTTGCAAATTAAAAATAATTTTTTTCTGCATCTAGCTCTGAAAAAATATTTGGGCTTCTAGCAGTGTGTGGGACTTGGTCTATTAGTCCATCTATACTGACCTCCATCAGGTTGCAAATTAAAACTAATTTTTATCTGCATCTACAGTACCTCTGAAAAAATATTTGGGCTTCTAGCTGTGTGTGGGACTATTTGTATTAGTCCATCTATACTGACCTCCATCAGGTTGCAAATTCAAAATAATTTTTTTCTGCATCTAACCCAGCCAATAGTTTTGGCCTAATACCACAGTTTGGCCACTCAGCTCTGCTCGGTTACCATCCATTGTTTTTTTGTGCAAACAACTCCAGAGTTGTGAATTAGTTAACCACCAAAATGAGTGGAAAAAGGCCTGCTGCTGGTGGAAAGGGGAATAGGCGTGTTGGGAAGGGGAAAAAAGGTTGTGTCCGTGGGGTAGGTGTTAAAGCAACAGTAACATCTGCAGAAGAAAGACCATCTTCCAGCCAAACTAAAATGTCTACTTCTTTTAGCGGACAATGTGATAAGATCCCTTTCTTACGGCCACGCCAATCGCTACAAATTCCAGATGAGGCACAAAAACAGCAGGTGCTTCAACGGATATCAAGTGCTCCTTTAAGTGGGCTCTCCTCCACATCAACTTCAACATCACAAATACTCCAGTCCTCAAAGGTGTCACCCAAATCGCACTTGCTTCCTCACAGCTCCCAAATCTCCAGCTGCCCGTCTGCGTATGAGGTAGAACAGATGGTTGAGTCTGCAGAGCTGTTTACTCATACTATAGCCTGGGAATCAGAGGTCGACTCCAGCGCTTCTGTGAATCCAGACGAGGAAATGATCTGCACTGATGCCCAGAATCTTTATGAGTCGGATCCAGGACCAGACGCAGAAGGTTCTGACCATAATGTAGACCCTCATTCCCAAACTGTAACTCCTGTTGGTGGAGACAATGAGGAAGACGATGATAAGACTCAAATACCTGATTGGAGCGACAACTTTAGTTTTTTGTCAGGGCAGGAACAGGTTGGCTCTGAGGACGACGGGTGTGATAACGCACAGGGTGATGATGATGAGGTCGGAGATCCCACTTACTGTCAACCCACAGTCAGTCAAGAGATGAGGTCAGCAGAGGAGGTGGAGGAAGATGCTAGTGACGACGAGGTCAGGTTGCGCCTTCCTGGACAGAGACGTAGTACTGGAAGCACGTCAACAACTGCATCCTCAAACACAACTCTGCCTCTCCCCACAAGTTGTGGTGGCTCTTCAGGTCGCATGGGTGCTAAGCCTTGCATAGCCTGGGCATTTTTTCAGATCGAAAAAGATGACCCAACTCGTGTTATCTGTAACATTTGTCAGCAAAAGCTAAGTAGAGGCCAAAAAATACATAGTTTGAGTACTTCATGCATGAACCGGCACATGGACATGAAGCATAAGTTGCAGTGGGAAGCTCAGTGTGCTACAATGCGGCCTAGCCGGCCGGGCCAATCACCGTCTGCCATATCTTGTGCATCCGCGGCCTCTTCATCCTCTGTGACTGGGGGGACAGCAGTCACACCTGTTTTGGGGCGCAGACCTGCCACCTCTTTACCCGCAACAGCCAGCGTGATTGGCAGGTCATCATTTTCTTTGGAGGTGGTAACACCAGCTGGTGTTGAGCGCTGTCCGACATCGATAGCACCACCTTTGGATCAAGGCAACCTAACATGTCCGCCTGCATCTTCCTCACAGACCGGCAGTTTGCCGGGGACACCCTTATCAACCCCGTCTAAGCACAATAGCCAGCCCTCGGTCCCTCAGATGTGGACAAGTAAAAGACCATTTCCTCCTAGCCATGAGAAAGCTAAGAGGTTGAATTTCACCATCTGCAAGCTCTTGGCTACAGAAATGCTGCCTTTCCGCCTGGTGGACACAGAGGATTTTCGAGACCTTATGTCCGTCGCAGTGCCCCAGTACCAGATGCCCAGTCGGCACTACTTCTCAAAGAAAGGTGTGCCTGCGCTCCACCAGCATGTCGCACACAACATCACCGCTTCTTTGAGAAACTCTGTGTGTGACAGGGTGCATTTCACCACAGACACTTGGACGAGTAGGCATGGACAGGGGCGTTACATGTCGCTGACTGGGCACTGGGTAACTATGGTGACAGCAGGACAAGGGGCTGCTGTCCAAGTCTTGCCGTCCCCACGAGTTGTGCGTCAATCCTCTTTATGTCAAAGTTCCTCCACTGCTTCTGCCTCCTCAACCTCCTCTCGGTCTTCCACCTGCACCCAAAGCCTGTCTGGTCATGCCACAAGCTTTCTAACTGCGCAGAAGGGATCCTGCACACCTCCTTACTATGCTGGCAGTAGGGCTCAACGTCATCAGGCGGTTTTTACATTGAAATGTCTGGGAAATGTGAGTCACACAGCTGAGGAGTTGTGGTCAGCTCTGGAGAACCAATTTCATGAATGGTTGTCTCCACTGGACCTGAAACCAGGGAAGGCCGTGTGCGACAATGCTGCAAACCTGGGTGCGGCCCTTCGCCGGGGCAATGTCACACACGTGCCTTGTATGGCTCACGTGTTGAACCTGGTTGTCCAGCAATTTTTAGCCCACTATCCCAGACTAGATGGCCTTCTGCAGAGGGCACGGTCGCTGTGTGCTCACTTCCGCCGTTCGCATCCCGCAGCTCAGCGACTTACATCTCTACAGAAGTCGTTGGGCCTGCCACTTCACCGGCTAAAATTCGATGTGCCTACCCGGTGGAATTCAACTCTGCACATGTTGCAGCGACTGTGGCAGCACCGACAAGCCCTGGTGCAATACGTTCTGACGTATAGCCTGGGCCAACGAGATTCAGAGGTGGGGCAAATCACGCTGGAGGAGTGGTCTCAGATCAGGGACCTATGCACCCTTCTGCACAGTTTTGAAATGGCGACGAAGATGTTTAGTGCTGACGATGCCATTATCAGCATGACTATTCCGGTGATTTACATGCTGGAGCACATGTTAAACAGAATTCGGAGTCAGGTGGTGGCACAAGAGGAGGTGGAGGAAGTAGAGGAGGAGGAGTTGTATGCGGAAGGGCTAACATCTGCAAGGTCCAGACGGTCGGCAGCACCAAGGCGGCAGGCATGTGAGGGTGGGGGAGATGGTTTTACCAGGGCGCATGGTAGCAGCCAAACTAGTGAGGAAGGTGCAGGAGCCCAGGAAGAAGTGGAGGACGAACTGATGGAAGACTCATCAGATGAGGGAGACCTTGATCACATTTCTGTTGTGCGAGGTTGGGGGGAGAGGACAGAGGAAGGAAGCATGATTGTTACCTCGCCACCAACACAACAGGGACTTGGTGCTCCTGGATGCGCAACACACATGAGTGCCTTCTTGCTGCACTACCTGCAACATGACCCTCGAATTGTGAGAATTAGAAATAATCCTGACTACTGGGTTGCCACACTGTTAGATCCCCGGTACAAAAGTAAATTTGCAGAAATTATTCCTGCCATAGAAAGGGATGCACGCATGCAGGAGTATCAGCAGAGACTGTTGCAGAATCTTACATGTGCTTTTCCACAAAATACCAGTGGTGCACGTAGTGAATCTCACAGTTCCAACTTGCCAACCGTGGGACCGTCAAGTGTTCAGCACTCAAACCGTAACAGAACCACAGTATCTGCTGGTAACATCAATTTTGCGGAATCGTTTCACCACTTTTTTAGCCCATCCTTTGCAAGGCCACAGGAGACAAGAAGTCTGACACATAGTCAACGCCTAGAGATGATGGTACAGGAGTATCTCCAAGTAAACATTGAAGCCACGACTGTGTCACTGGACCCTTGCTCTTTTTGGGCTTCCAATCTGGATAAATGGCCGGAGCTAGCCACTTACGCCTTGGAGATCTTGTCATGCCCCGCAGCCAGCGTTCTGTCTGAACGTGTGTTCAGCGCTGCTGGTGGTGTGCTGACAGATAAGCGCACGCGGCTCTCCACTGATAATGTAGACAGACTCACGTTCATAAAGATGAACAAATCATGGATCTGAAACGACTTTTCTACCCCTGTGTCATCCTGGGGAGAGTAAAAGCTTGATGATTGGTTAAAATCACCCTACCAACCGTTTTAAGCTTTCAAATTACTAATCATGTTTATCTGTATCTTGACTGGAAAATAATTTGGGCTTTGTAGCAGTGTGCAGCACTGATCCTATTAGGCCATCTATACTAAAGCTTCACCAGATTTAAAATTTAAAATAATTTTTAGCTGCATCTAGCCCGGAAAATAATTTTGGGGCTCCGAGATGCGCAAGACACATAAGTGCCTTCTTGCTGCACTACCTGCAGCATGACCCTCATATTGTCAGAATTCGAAGTAATCATGACTACTGGGTTGCCACACTCTTAGATCCCCCAAACTTTTCGATCAACCTTTTCATTTTAATAAAGACCAAAAAAATGGTCATTTTTGAAATTATAAGCATTAGCAGGTTGTTAGAAACTGAAATCAAACAGTTTTCAACTCAAAACTTTATTCTAGGTGATGTTACATTTTCACATAGGACCCCTTGTTCGAAAGGAGCTTCTGAACTCTCTCGTCCATTGAATTTGTCAGGTTTTGGATGGTTTCTGCTTCAATTGTTTTGCATGAGGACAGAATACCCTCCCAGAGCTGTTGCTTAGATGTGAACTGCCTCCCGCCATCATAGACACTCCTTTTAATGATGCTCCAAAGGTTCTGAATGGGGTAGAGGTCAGGGGAGCATGGGGGTCACACCATAAGTTTGTCCCCTTTTATGCCCACATCAGCCAGAGATGCAGATGTTTTAAGTGCAGCATGAGATGGTGCATTATCATGCAGAAAAATGATCTTGCTGTGAAATACACGGTTCTTCTTCTTGAACCATGGCAGGAAGTGCTGTTTGAGAAAATCCACATACATTATGGAGTTCATCTTTAGCGCCTTCAGGGATCCTAAAGGGGCCGACAATCTCTCTCCCCATGATTCCAGCCCAAAACATTACTCCACCTCCTCCTTGTTGGCGCTGTAGCCGTGTTTGCGTGGGGTGTCCATCAACCAGCCATCCTCCACTCCATCCATCTGGACCATCGAGCGCCGCACGGCACTCATCCGTGAACAAAACTGTTTGGAAATCAGTCTTCATGTAATGTTTGGCCCACTGGAGCCGTTTCTGCTTGTGTGAAGTGGATAGAGGAGGTCGACAGGATGGCGTATGCACAGCTGCAAACCTCTGAAGGACCCTGCATCTTGTTGTTCGGGGGACGTTGGAGGCACAAGCAGCTTCAAAAACTTGTCTGCTGCTATGACAAGGCTTTTTGGCCGCTGCTCTTTCAACCTGACGTAATTGCCTGTAGGAAAGAGTCCTCAATTTGCCCTTATCAGCACGCACACGTGTGTACTGTGAATCAGCTACATACTTCTTGATTGCCAAGACACTTCATCCTGATCATCGCACAATGTTGATTGTAGTCATGCCTTGACCTAAACACTCCACAATTTGTTGCTTCTCAGCAGCCGACACATCCTTTTTCTTTCCCATTTTGGCAGAAAATGTAGGCTGCTTAATAATGTGAGAGAGCCTTCTTAAGTAGTCTTGCCTTTCATTGGACACACCTGCCAAACTAATTAGCACAGGTGTCTGCAATTGCTTACAGTGATATAAAGAGCCGTGACACACATCACCATCAATGAGTTTAACTGACAAACAAACAAATTCTTCCCTTATCACTCCTAAACACTTTTTGCATAATAATTTGGAACGCAGTGTACATGTGCTTTTCCACAAAACACCAGCGGTTCACGTAGTGAATCTTACAGTTCTAACTTGCCAACCGTGGTCTGTATGGAGTTGTTCAATAAAGGGCCCAAAATTAAGATAACATAGATGGGAGAGGTCTCTATGAATAGGAATTCCTAAGTATTTGATACCCTGTGAGGGACAGGCAAAGGTTAAGTTGGACTGGATGGAATCCTATATGGATTTGGGGAGGGAGACATCGAGGGCCTCAGACTTCGCTGCATTGATTTTAAAATTTGACCATGTAACAAAGTGATCTATTTCAGCCATAACAGCAGGGATGGATATATGTGATTGAGTGATATATACTAGGACATCATCAGCAAATAGAGAGCACTTGTACTCGGTGCCTCCCACCTCAATCCACCTAATATTGGGGTTATGGCGAATTGATGAGAGCAGGTGCTCCGTCACTAGGATGTATAAGAGAGGGGACAGAGAACATCCCTGCCTTGTCCCATTGGTGATTGTGAAAGGTGATGAAAATGTTCTGACGCGCCCCCTGGGCCTTGGGACACCCGGAGCCGGACCCTTTTTGGTGGATGCTGGTGGTTGTAGTCTCCGTGGCGGCAACCCGGTTCCGTGGCTCAGGGCGGTCAAACCAGTGGCGGAACTATTTATGTGGTTTTGATGTTTAAATGTCCGACTACGCCACCCGTGGATTGCGGTCAGAGTGAACCGCCGCTCCAGGGCAGACCGCTGAGGCTGGTGTTGTGGGTGCAGCAGAGCGTAGCATAACTCCCCACGGGAGGAGTATAGCCTCAGGGCAGTGTATGCGGAGGATGGGGGTGATGGTGCAGGGCAGCAGCAGTAACGACACGGAGTCAGTGATGCAGTCCAGGGCCTTTACTCACAGTTCTTATTATCCAGACCACGTCTGCAGGTAACGGCTGCCCACGTCGTACTGTGCTCACCAGGTGAGGGGCTCAGACAACTCCCAGATAACTTTGGAGCACTTCACAGGACCCCCTTTGTGTGTCCTTTGTCTGACCTTTCTTACCAACACTTCTGTCCAGCTGCCTCGGGCCTCCTCTTGGTAAACTTGGCGCCAGTTTCCCTGACCCTATGTGGTGCCTTCCTAGCGGGTGTAGCGAGGGGCTGCGCCACATAAAATGTCAGAGCCTCCGGTTTCTAGCTGAGGGTCGTTTCCTGCCTCCACTAGTTCGGGGACCGGTCTCCCCCTTTGGCCTGACCCCTCCACGCAGGTGGATTCGGGCGTGCGGTGGCGACTCGCCCGTCCGCACCCCTGGGATCCCTTCATTCCTCGTTCCTGGAGCCTTCTCCGCTCCTCTTCCTTCCTTCTCCCTCTTCCAGGCCTGGGCCTCTGTTACTAGGCCCGCCTCCGGAGTAGAGCTCATTCAGAGCCCCTGCTCCCTGCCACTTCTGCTCAGACTTCTCTGCACTGAACTAAGATGGTGCCCACCTTTTATACTCCCTTCTCAATGCACCCAGGAACTGCTTCCTCCCTGCTCCTGCACTACAGGGTTCCCCTTCCTCAGTGTTCCCTCCCCCCACTCCAGCCAGGGACAGGGACTGTCGTGCCCATCTCAGGGGCATATTGGTCGCCCTGCCCCACGGCAATGTGGTGTAATGCATGCAGGTGTCGGGTCCTGATCCACACTCCATCCTTACCTGAGAGTGAGATATCACACCTCTGGGTGAGGTGCAATACGTCTGTAGCAACCGAGCCCTCAGGGTGCTACAGTTCCATTTATCTTCAGCCTAGGTGACGTATTGCGATACAGGGCCGTGATTTTGGCTATAAAAGGGTCCCCTAGACCCCTACCCCAAGCTTTTTAAGAGAATCATATATGGCGTGCCAGGAGACTCTATGGAATGCTTTCTCAGCATCCAACGAGAGTATCTAATTACAAATTTTTAACTGCATCTAGCCCACGAAATACTTTGTGCCTAGTAGCAGTGTCTGCTAGTCAGCGGATTATCCCGGCTGTTAAGCAAGCTACACCACCTGTAGTTTAGACACTTAATTTTTTCAAAGGAAATGATTCGGGACCATGGGATACTTAGTGAAGAGCATCAGGAGGCACCCCAAGGCATAGGGGCTGGGACTGGCATTAGGATGCCTTGCGGTGGACAGCCGAGCTCGATCCTTATAAAAGCTTTTTAACTGCAGCAGCTTTAGTGGACGCTACTGGAGCTGGAATTACGCGGCTGCTGGCATGAGACTTGCCCTCCAATAGATCCTTGTAAATGGATTTAAAGTGTATTCATTCAAATTAGAGAGACAATTTAAATTAAAAAGCTTAGAGCTGCCTCCACCACAGGGGGGCTCGCTCGACCCACCAGCGGACAGGCACCAGTATTGGGAGAGGGGGGCTGGCCGTCAGGGTTCACTGCGGCTCTGGCACAAACCCGGCGACACGGAGGTGGCACGGGCAGGAGCGGACTGGCCGTGTCGGCTTCTCACTTTTTGGAGTTTAGAAGGGCATGACATGCCTATATCTGTGTCTCCCCCTCCTTTTACTCCTCCACCTCTTTTATTTTCGCATGACTATATGTACTTGTCACTTTTCCATGTGTTAGTTATGTCTTCTGAGCAGTTTGTCAGCTTTTGGACACCTTTGAAGGTGTTTTCTATGTGTTTCTATGTGTTTTTGTTTGCCTGCCATTGGTTTTAACGGTGTTCGAAGGTGTTCGACGAACAGTTCGACGAACAGTTCGGCGAACACACGGGTGTTCGACGAACCGAACCGAACTCGAACACTACGGGGGTGGCTCAACACTACTTATAACATAGTCCATCTCAGTGGCTCGCAGGAATGTTACACATGTAATATACTAGAGCCTTTTCAGTGGAAGCTTTCTTGGCTTCAGATACAGTCTTCAGCAAGGTAACAACATCAATGTCCATATCAGGCACCATTTTTACCTTTTACCGGGTCTAGCTGCTTCCATCAGCTCTGTTCTGCCAAAGCTGTGCTTTAAGGCTCACCAGGTGTGGCCTCCAGGCCTCGTGCCTTCCAGGGCTAATGGTGTCCCAGACACAGAGATCAGGTCTCTTGCTTTCCTGTGTTTCAAAACCACCCAGATATATATATCCCTCTGTGCGCACAGGACCTGTGATGATGTCACAGTCATGTGATCAGTCACCTGAAGGGTGTAGCATCGACGTCTCTGCCCCCTGCCAGGCAGAGACGCCGCCTTCCAGCCTGCCTACCCGGAGCACCCGTCTGGCTATCAGCCGAATCAGCCTGCTTGTCTACCCGGACCACCCGTCAGCCTGCCTGCCGCGCTCATCCGCTGTATGAGTCAGTTCCTGCCATCTGACCCGTGGGAGTCACCTGCTCTCATACAAGGTCGGTCCCAGAGTGGCACCTGGTCCCCCTGCTCGGTCCCTCCCTGGTTCACGGAGTCGATTGAGCCGCCGTGCGACCTTGGTCAGGCCGAGTAGGTACTTAGTCACTCCCCTCTGGTCCCTCCTTGCACCGCAGCACAGAGGTTCCACCACCCGGATCCGTAACAAAGGGGAGGTACGTGGTCAGCCAGAATACACCCCCTCAGACATTTTGGCAATGCAGCAAGCCGCTGCATTACGATAGGCAGGCAGGCAGTGTATGTGGCAGACATACAATACATCACAAGAGGCTCCATTCCAGTTCTGTCTGCTGCTTCTGTTACAGATATTTCTACAAATAGCCTCAGGTATCAGGGGCCAGGGATAATTATTTTTTTTTATCTTAATCCGGATTATTTGGTTAAAAAGCAATCCAGAGAACACCGCGTTTGTGCTCCATTTGCTTGTTGCCACAGCAGAATACAGCCAGATTCTTTCCATATTACAACGTTAAAAATCCAGAAATTTGTAGTGAACGTGGAAAATATTGGCCTCCATTTAAATTTTTTTGCAGTGTGTCAGTGAAGTTATTGACATCAGGTTGCTGTGAAAAATAGTAACCTACAGGCCAGCTATTTAAAACTGTGGTTTTCTGTCACACATATCACATATAAGTGTGCTCCAAATTCAGACATTTCAGGCCTCCATTTCAAGTTTGTTGCACTATGTCAGTGAAGTTAGTGACACCAGGTTGCTGTGAAAAATAGTAACCTACAGGCCAGGTATTTAAAACTGTGGTTTTCTGTCACACATATCACATATACAGTAAGTGTGCTCCAAATTCAGGCATTTCTGGCCTCCATTTAAATTTTGTTGCAGTGTGTCAGTGAAGTTATTGACAGGAGGTCGCTGTGAAAAATAGTAACCTACAGGCCAGCTATTTAAAACTGTGGTTTTCTGTCACACGTATCACATATCACTGCGGTTCAAATCCAGCCATTTGTAGGGAACATGAAAAATATTGTCCTCCATTTAAAATGGGCAAGGCGCGTGGCAAGGGACGGGAAAGTGGACGTGATCGTGATGATGGTGCATGCAGAGGACGAGGCCGAGACCGTGGGCAAGCTGAAATTGTGCCACAACTCACACCCACATCTTCTCGCTCAACCTTACTGTCCTAATTAATATGGGACCACAGAACACCACTATTGAACACATAGCAGTGTGAAAAGGTTATTGGTTGGAAAGCAGATAATCCTTCCAGTCACTTAGCCACCACCACAACCACCCTGTCTTCCACACGGTCAAGTCTCAATAGCTGTGAGTCTGGACTGCATATTCCTCACCCTGATCCTCCTTCCTCCCACCATGTTGAGAGCCCAGAGACAACTGATCCCACACTTAGACACGCCGAAGAGCTGTTCACTTTTCCATTTATAGATTCGGGCCTCTCGCCCGGTCCACTTGAAGCGGGGCAAGAGAAGATCGCATGTAGCGATGCCCAAATATTTGAGCAGCCACGGTCACACGAAGGCGACGGTGGGAAACTGTCACAAGAGGTGGATGATGATGTGACACAATTGCCAGAAAGTCAGGAGGAGGACCAGGGTGAGGAAGTGGAAGATGAGGTGGTGGATGATGAAGTCACTGACCCAGCCTGGCAAGGTGACATGCAGAGCGAGGACAGCAGCACACAGGGGGAGGGAGGCACAGCACCACAATAGGCAAGAACAAGCAGTGTGGTGGCCGCAGACAGAAGGTGGGCAACCGTTCCAAGTAACATCAACACAATGGAAGTTGCCAGTACAACTGTTAGTTCTTCTCGAGACTGTTGTTTTCTAAAGATTCTGCCGATAACCCCAAAAAGGCCATTTGCACCACCTGCCAGGCCAGCATCAGCATGGGTAGCAAAACTAGCAGCCTGATCACCACCAGCATGATCAGGCACATGGCAGCAAAACACCAGACTAAGTGGGCCGAACCCCAGGGTCCAGAAACAGTGTCTGCGGGTGACAACACTGCTTGTTCCGCAGTGCGTGCACACCAATCCCCTGTTCATGGCGCATGCCAAGATGCCTCCCGCCCTGCAACTGTCGTTGAACACTCTCAACTAGCACCATCAGCAAGCATGTCCACATCCTTGTCCCAGCACAGCGTTCAGTTGTCCATACTCCAGTCCTTGGAACGCAAGTGCAAATATGCAGCTAACATCTCACAGGCCACATTACTAAATTCACACATTTCGCAAATGCTTGCGCTCGAAATGTTGCCTTTTAGGCTCGTGAAGACGGAAGCTTTCAGCAACCTCATGTCGACGGCCGTCCCTCGGTACTCGGTCCACAGCCACCACTATTTCTCCCAGTGTGCTGTCCGCGTATTACACAAGCACGTGTCCCACAACATTAGCCGTGCCCACAACAACGCAATTACTGGGAAAGTCCACCTAACCACGGACATGTGGACAAGTGCTTGTGAGCAGGGACGGTACATCTCGCTGACGGCACCCTGGGTTAACATAGTGGAAGCCGGGACCCAGTCGGACTTTGGGACGGAACACGTCCTCCCGATGCCGAGAATTGCGGGCCCTGGGTCAATCAGGTTTGCCGCCACATTCTACAGCTCCTGCACCTCCTCCTCCTCTTCAGCATCCATCTCCGAAATGACCACATTAGTCACAAGCTGGAAGCACTGCAGCACTGCCTCGGCCAAGCGGCAACAGGCTGTGCTGAAACTAATATGCTTAGGTGACAAACCACACAACGCTGAAGAGTTGTGGACAGCTCTGAAAGAGCAGGCAGATCTGTGGCTGACACCGCTGAACCTACAGCCAGGTATGATCATGTGTGACAATGGCCGGAGCCTGGTGGCGGCTCTGAGGCTAGGTAAGCTCACACATGTTCCATGCCTGGCCCATGTGCTTAACCTAGTGGTTTAGTGGTTTCTCAAAATCTACACGGATCTGTCAGATCTGCTTGTCAAAGTATGCCGCCTGTGTGACCATTTTAGAAAGTCAGCTACAGCTTCCGACGCTCTTGCCGTGCTTCAGAAGTGTTTGCAGCTTCCGGCTCACCAACTGGTGTGTGATGTCCCCACGCATTGGAACGCTACACTGCAGATGTTGGGAAGGATTTGTGAGCTGAAGAGGGAAGTTGTTGGCTACCTGCATCAACAAGGCTGTCGGTATTCAAGTCAGACTCCACACATAAGACCTCAGGAGTGGACATGGATGTCAGACACCTGTACCATCCTCCAAAACTTTGAGGACTCCACCAAGATGGTGAGCGGCGATGACGCCATAATTAGCATCACCATCCCACTTCTCTGCCTTCTGAAACGCTCTCTGCTCTCATTTAAAGAGGATGCATTATAGGCGGAGCATGATGAGATGGAGCAAGGAACAATACAGGGTGATTACACACAGCCCAGCCTCATCTCATCCCAACATGGATTGGGTGACAATGAGGAAGAGGAGGAGGAGGAAAAACAGGAGCTAGTTTCCTGCGCTATAGACGGTACTACCTATACAACTGCCATACTGTCGGTTCAGCGTGGATGACCAGAGGACATAGAGGAGGAGGAAGTGGTGGTGGATGAGGAGGACGGAGAGCATGGTTAGTCCTTGGTGAGGACACGAAAGTCTTGCCTCTCTGCAGTCTGGCACACATGGCTGAGTTTATGTTACGCTGCCATTCCTGTGACCCTCGCGTTGTCCAAATTTTGGATGACATTCATTACTGGTTGGTGATGCTTGTAGACCAATGCTACAGGGAGAACTTTATGTCTCTTATTCCTTTGCAGGACAGGCCTAATAAAATGGAGCAGTACGAGAAGGCCCTTGTTGCAGAATTAGTGAAAAAATTCCCATCTGAAAATGCTGGCGGCAGAGGTCACAGTTTGTTGGACAACCAAAGAGTACAGGCGAGAGAGCCACAAATGCAATCCAGCAGAGGCAGAGAAACACTGTCAAAGTACTGGGACAGTTTTCTCAGACACTCCCATCGCACAGGCCCTGAGGCGGGGAGTACTCTCACAAGGAGTGCAAAGTTTCGGGAGATGGTGAGGGAGTACCTTGCCGACCGTAAGAACGTCCTCTGTGATTCCTCTGTGCCTTATAATTATTGGGTATCCAAGCTGGACATGTGGCATGAACTGGCTCTCTACGCCTTGGAGATCCTGGCCTGCCTTGCCGCTAGCGTTTTGTCAGAACGGGTTTTTAGTGCCGCTGGTGAAATTATAACCAGCACATTCGCCTGTCAACCGAAAATGCTGACAGGCTGACTCTTATAAAAATCAACAATGGCTGGATTGGGCCAGACTTCTCAACACCACCGAATGATAGCAGTGTAACAAACTCAAATACAGTGCCTTTTCTTGGGGAGGTCTAACTCTATTCCCATGCACCTCTGTCTTCACAACCAGACAAGGGTATACGCTTTCTGATTTTGTCTATTTGCTCTTGTCCTCCTCCTTCTCCGCATCCTCATCCTCCACCACCATATCACCACCATATGTACCATATCAACATATCTACGTCTCTTGCAAGGGGCATTGGAGTGCCTCCAAATTTTTGGCAGCTGTTGCTTCACTGCATAGGCAAACATTATGAGAGACCCACTTCCTAATAATGGGAACATTGTTTTTAGGAGGCTCTCTGACTTCTATGCCTCTTGCAAGGGGCATTGGAGTGCCTCCAAATTTTTGGCAGCCCTTGCAGTCAGTAGGATCTTTCTTTAGTATAAAAACTAGAGTCGCCAATGTAACCTCAATGTAATCACATTGTTCAGCTCCTGCACCTTTTCCTCCAGTTTGGCCTCCATTTCTGAAAGACCACATCAGCCACAATCTGAAAGCACTGCAGCACTGCCTTGGCCAAGCGGCAACAGGCTGTGCTGAAGATAACATCCTTAATGCTTAGGTGACAAACGCCCACCGCTGCAGAATTATTGAAAGCTGTAATACAGCAGCCTGATCTGTGGCTCTCACCGCTGAACATACAGCCAGGCATGGTCATGTGTGACAATGGGCGGAACCTGGTGACAGAAATGACAGCCGGAGTAGATACGGTTTCCCAAAAGTCAGTCCTTTCACCGAGCTAAAAAATATGGCTGTGGCAAAATACAACTCAACGACAAGCTGTGGACTGGCTCCGTACCGTCCCTGGCCACATTCACTTGACCACGTGTTTGTGGTTAGGCGGTCTTTCCCAGTAAGTGCACTGGGGAGGTCACGGGGGATGTTGTGGGACCCGAGGTTGTGGAAGGTGGAGACGACACTGGGAGAAATAGTGGTGGCTGGGAATCGAGTATGGACACCCGGCCGCCATGAGGTTGTGGACAGCTTCCACCTCCACGAGCCTAAAAGGCCACATTTCAAGTGCAAGCAGCTTCCAAAAATTTGACAGTATAGTACTGCAGCCTGTGAGTGGGTGGGTGGCTGGCTGCATACTGCGCTTGCATTCCAAGGAATGGGGTAGGGACAATTGAACGCTGCACTGGGACAAGGACGTGGACGGTGATTGTTGAAAGTCTGCAATGACAGCTGCATGTCGGGAGGGATCTTAGCATGCACCAAGGATCACTTAGTATGGGCACGCTTAGGCAGTGACCTGGGAGTAAGAGATGCTTCCAGGGGTCTTCCCCATGCTGTTCCCATGTCTTTTCAGCACTGTATGCATGTGTCTGATGATGTGTCACACACCACATGGCCAGATAAGGTTGTAAAATGTTAAAATGACATTTCCCGGTGAATGCATTTGTCTTGGTTGAAAGCAATGCAAAAGTGCAAAACCGCATCAAAAACGCTACGTGTAAACACAGCCCAAGGTGTGAAGGAGCATTTTTGTCTTTGGTTATTTATTTTGCCTTATATACAAGTCATTACCCTGAAAAGGATGTTCTTTAACATATTTCCCAGGAAAATCCATTTTGGTTTTGTTTTTGCATGTTGTAGTCCGTAAAAGTGGCATAATACCTCTGACAACGTTGTTGACAGCAGAGACCTGGGAGTCAGAAATGCTTCCAACGGTCTTCCCCATGCTGTTCCCATGTCATTTGAGCACTGTTCCCGTCGATTTGGGCAATTTTTAGGCCCTCTGCAAACCGCCGGGGGGAGCCACCGGAAAAATGCTCGAGTTTCCCATAGACTTACATTGGGCTCGTTACTCGGACCGAGCACTCGAGCATTCCAATTTGCTCGACCCGAGCAACGAGTACCCAAGCACTTTAGTGCTCTCTCATCACTAATAGTAACACAGGTAGTTGACTGAAAGCAAGTACAGTCCTGCCTGTCTGGGATCCCTACTGCTACAGGCAACATACATGAAGGAGACCCAATCAGGAGTCTCCACATTTCCAAAAATTAGGGCCAGACACCACCAAAGTGGCATAAATTTTACCAGAGTAGAACTAGTATAATGGGCCATTGACACCCCTTCCATTACAGCCAACCCAGCAGATGGAAATCCAATTAGGAGTCTTCACATTTTAAAAAAAATAGGGCCAGACACCAGCAAAGTGGCATCAATTTCACAAGAGTAGAACTAGTATAATGGGCCACTGACACCCCTTCCACTACAGCTAACCAAGCAGATCGAGACCCAATCAGGAGTCTCCACATTTCAAAAACATAGTGTTAACATCAGCAGCAACAGCAGACACAGAAGCCATGACAAAGATATCATAGACTGCAATAACATTAGATCAATGTAGCACACTAAAAACAACACCATCATCTAGTCTGTACAATCTGCGATTGAGGTGCAAAAGTTCTTGAAGATCCATGACTTGCTCATCTTTATGAAAGTTAGGTGTTCTACACTTTCAGGAGACAACCAGATGTGCTTATCCATCACAACACCACCGGCAGCGCTGACGACACGTTCTGAGAAAACACTGGCTGCCAGGCATGACAAAACCTCCAAGGCGTGACAGGCGAGCTCAGGCCACTCTTCCATTTTTGAAGACCAAAATGTAAAAGGGTCAAAAACCCTCCCTGATGGTATTGATAATCATCTTGAGATACTCCTGCATCATCCTCTTCAGTTGTTCACCACATGTCAGACTTGTACCTTTTTGAGCTGGTGGAGCTTGTCTAAAAAATGTGTGAAGCGACTCACAGAAATTGTCTCTGCTACTTACACTGCTGCTGCTGCTAATGTTTTTGCGTTGATGAATTGACATTCCTGAGGTTGAAAGTTTAGAGTTGTGATGCACACTGTGTGCTCTCTTAAGGTTGTCTAAAAGCGGGTTTCGATACTCCAACATGCCATGAGCGGGTCCTTTTCCATGGCGAGAAGCATTTGGAAAAATTTACTCTTGTACCGTGGATCTAACAGAGTGGCAACCCAGGAGTCAGCACTATTTCAAATCCTAGCAATACAAGGATCATGTTGCAGCTAGAGCAGCAAGAAGGCGCTCATGTGTCGGGCTCTTCCATGAGGTTCAAGCCAATGTTGTGTTGGTGGCTTTGTAACACTGATGCTTGTTTCCTCCGTCCCCTCCCGCCAACCACGGACACCTGAGATTATCCTCTTCATCTCCTGACTGTTGCTCGCCCATCACCGCTTTCTACTCTATTTGTTCTTCGGCTCCTCCACCTTCACTAACAGCTTGTCTAGTAAAACGAGCCCACCTCGATCGCTGTAATACACCGTTACGTTGCACCCGCCTGTGTGATGACAATGTGGAACTTAGAGACATTATTATCCGTTCCGCATCCTCCTCTGCTTCCTCTTCTTCCTCTGGGACCAACACCTCCTCCGGCAAGTTATTCAAAGTCTGCTCCAGCATGTAGATGACCAGAATAGTGATGCTGATGATGGCACCTAACCATCTTAGTAGCCATTTCAAAACTGTGCAGAAGAGTTCAGAGGTCCTTAATCTGTACCCACTCCGCAAACGTGGTTTTCCCTACGTTCGTACTGTGTTGGCCCAGGTTACACAACATGAGATACTGCGTCAGGGTTCGTCACTACTGCCACAGTTGCTGCAACATGTGCAGAGTGGAATTCCACCGTGTCAGCACATCGCATATCAACCGGTTAACTGGTAGGCCGAAAGACCTCTGTAGGGATGCAAGTCGATGACACGCAGGGTGCGGACAGCGCAAGCAAGCACACAGCAACCGTGGTTTCTGAAGCAGCGCATCCAGCCCGCGATAGTGGCGGAGAAATTGGTGTACCACCAGGTTGAGGACATGAGCCATTCAAGACACGTGTGTGAGTTTGCCCTGGCATAGTCTACCATGAGGTCCGCACCGTTATCACATATGACCTTCCTTGGCTCCAGGTTCAGTGGAGATAGCCATTGCTCAAACTCAGCCTGGATAGCTATCCACACCTCTTCAACTGTGTGACTCTGATCTCCAAGACATATTAATTTTAACACTGCCTGATTGCGGTTAGCCCTAGCTGCGCAGTACGGAGGTGGTGGGGATTTTCTCTGCACTGTTGGAATGTGTGTCTCATTAAGACAGAGGTTGAGGGCGCAACTGGAGGCCCTAAAGGAGGTGGAAGAGGCAGTGGAGGAAGTGTTCGAAACAGAGGTTTTGTCCCGCAATCCTTGGGGATTCCAAGACTTGTGGAGCATCCCCTTCCCCTACAGCCACCAGAGTTACCCAGTGCTCAGTCAGTGAGATATAACACCCCTGGCCATGCTTACTCATCCAGCTGTCTGTGGTGAAATGCACCCTAGCAGACAAAGATTTAGTCAAGGAACGGGTGATGTTGTCTGTGACATGCTGGTGTAGCGCAGGCACAGCTTTTTTAGAGAAGTAATGGCGACTGGGCAATTGGTACTTGGGGACTGCGATGGCCATCAGCTTTCGGAAACCGTCTGTATCCATCAGGTGGAAAGGCAGCATTTCCTTGGCCAACAGATTGGAGATGGTGCTGTTCAACATCTTGGCTTTGCCCCTTGTAGGATCAAACAATCTTTTATGTGACCACAACTGCGGGACCAAGGGCTGGCTGATGTACTGACAGAAGGTGGAGCAGGGTGAACACGACAAACTTCTGGACAATGAGTGAGGTGCAGTCAGAGATGTTACAATGGATTGAGAATAGTGAATCTAGATTGTGAGCCCCGATGGGGACTGCGACGATAATGTATGTAAAGCTGCGGAATATGTTCGCGCTATATAAAAATAAAGATTATTATTGAGAAAGATGTGGTGTGCTCGGTGAAGCAAAAACAGCAGGCATGTCCACTTCCGTTACAGTTGACAGGCTCTCATTTAGCCTGACTGGAGTGGGTAAACAAGTTGAGGTTCTGTGGCCGGAGACCTGTGTGACGATACTTGGCATGGTGACGGAGGAGGAAGAAGCAGCAGATGCAGTTGATGGGGCAGCCGATGGTTGGTGAGGCTCGCTGGTTCACATTAAATCACAGTGAGATTGCCAGACTAACGTATGTTGATCGCACATGTGACGGTTCATGCATGTAGTAGTCAAATTATTGAAATTTTTCCCTCTACTGAGTCTTTTTTTGCAAAGTTGGCAGATAACGTGAGTTGGCTCATCCTTTGCAGACTCAAAAAAGGCCCATGCTAGGCAACCCTTGCCGCTCCTGAGAGCTGCAGATTCGTGACCACTGCTGGCCACAGCCAGAAGTTGTGGCTAAGGATGCAGTGCTCTGTGTGGTTGCATCACTCCGTGTCCGTGCCGTAGGCCGCAACGTAACCTCATCTTCCTTCTCCTCCACCTCCTCAGATGAGCTACTTAGCTGCGTGCCTCTAGGTTTACACCAAGTGGGATCTACATCCTTGTTATCCTCTCTGTTCTCCCATTCCTCGCCATGAAGGTCACCCTCTTCCTGCCCTGATAGCACAGTACAGTCTGCGTGCGCCTCAGGTATCTGAGTCTCATCAGGATAAACTTTCCCCATGGGAGTTAAAGTCTGGTGACAAGGGTCAGGATTCTACTAGGACCCTACTTCGTCCTGACCCAGATCCAACATAAAAAAATTTTGGGTATCGGTGCAGATGCTTTCCTACTTTTTAGTCTGTGAATCTTTGAAGCAGACCTCTGATGCCCATGGCATAGAATACGTGAACAATTCTGCAGACTCGCCCATCTGTGGTTCTCTACAGTCAGTTGGGCGGTTGGACAGTTGTGACACAGGGGGAAATAAGGGTAATTGGGGTGCCACCTCTGAGGAGGACTGTACTGTGTGTGATGTTGAGGTGGAGGAAGGAGGAGGAGAGGCCACTTGATGCAGCGCTTGCCATCCACTGAAGCACATGCTCTTTCTGGGTCACATCTACAAGGCGTACCGCAGGACGGCTGCCAAAGAAAGGGAGTCGAGTAGCCCATCCAGTAACATAAGTTGTTAGTTGTCTTTGGATGGGATGTGACAGTGTTGGTTCACTAGAGCTTTCACTAACATTACCACTATCAAGCCTATTCCCCCTTCCACCACGACCTCGCTTTTTCCCACTCATGTTGCTCAGATAGTATGGTTGGAGCATGTTATTAGCAACAAAAAATTAGATTTTTTACTGTAGATGAGACCTGTATCCAGGAGAATATATGCGTCAAAAATTTCAAGCAGAGATGTGGCCTGTTGTATCATGTTAGGAACAGAAGAAATTAGATTTTTTTTTACTGTGGATGAGCTCCATATACAACTGAATTTCACTGCAAAAAAAATACAAGCTGAGATGTGGCCTGCCGTATGTAGCACAGTAGTAACAAAAAAAATTCGAGTTTCAAAGGTGTACTTCTTCATGCAGCACAATATCAGCAGTGGAAAACAGAGTTTTATGCTGAAATGTGGCCTACTGTCTCTGTCTGGACTACACTAGTAACAAAAATGATTGATCTGCTGAAAGGTCGATTTCACAGCCACACAGGATCCTATCTATCTAAACTATCTGACTTAGAAGCAACCGCCTAGCTAACTATCTCAAATCTCTCAGTATCCAGGAGCAGCCTCTCTGCGCTGTTATACTGACACAATGGCGCTAAAACAACATGTCTGCTCTTTATATGGAGAGGGACATGTGATTTCGGCAGCCAATGACAGAAGCTCTTGTGTCTGGACGTTGTGGATGGTTACTGCGCCCTGATTAGCTTGCCGGAATCTGCACATATTAAGTTTAAAAAAAAAATATTAACAGCTCGCCGCTACTCTGAACGGTCCCGCCCCCTCCTCTCATCAAACACGTCCCCCCTGCTCATCATACAGCACCACTACCCTAGCCAGAGTCCTAAAAAATACAGTAGTTGAAACATGATCATTTCCCGCACTTTTGCCGAATTGGGACGATTTTCAGTAAAAATGCTGGGGTGTCTGATCATGAATCTGAATGTGCAATGGTCATGCCGAATTTGGAAAAACCGATCGTTTTTCAAGCAAGTTTGCTCATTTCTAGTGGTGGCACAGAAGGAAGACGAGGAGGAACAGGGACCATTTACACCATTATCAGGCCAGGCGTCCACACGTTTTTGAGGATTGGTTCCTGTACCAACAGCGAAAAGGTACACAAATGCCCAGTCAGGAGACAGTTTTGGAGGATGAGGAGAAGGATTAGGAGAAGGAGGATGAGGAACAACCATGTTCACAGCAGGGTGGCACTCAAAGCAGCTCACGGGCATCACTGGAGCATTGCTGGGGGGATACAGGCGATAGAGGTCACAGACGATACACCTATCACCGAGGACAACTTGTCGTTGCCTCTGGGCAGCCTGGCACAAATGAGCCAATACATGCTGTTGTGCATGCTCAATGACCGCCAAGTAGTCTGGATTGTCACAAGTGCTGATTACCATGTGGCCACCCTGCTGGATCTCCACTATAAGCACAACATGCCATTCTTATTTCCGTCATTAGAGTGTGGTTGGAAAATGCGTGAATACAAGCGCACGCTGATAGATGCACTACTGACAGCGCCCTCACCTGACAGCGGTGGCTCAGTGGAAGCACAAGGTAGAGGTGGATGACAGTTTCAACAACATGGTGGAAGAGTATGTGTCCACACATCTCCACATACTGATTCATGGTTCTGGCTCATTTGACTTTTGTGTCTACAAATTAGAAAAATGGCCTGAGCTTGACATTTACGCCTTGGAGGTGCATCGAGATGACTGATGCAATATATTGATTTGAAAAACGAATACAAAACACACAGCTGTCATGAAAAATAATTGCTTGACATGGCTGTGATGGCTCTGGAAGTGGCTACAGTCTAAAATCTTGATGATTGGCTGCGCTGCAGCCTTTCAACAAGCTTTATTAGACTATCAAACCCGAACAGGAAACCGGACATACTGTCACACCAGGAGTGAGTGCAACACAGAGGGGAAAGGGAAAGGGAGCCCAGACACTAGGAAAAGGGGGAAGAGGTGACCTCCTAATCTGGAGTAGCATCACCTTGCCTCCCCCTAACATCCCTATACAGCCTCTGCAGCTGTCGCCGATCACGTGCCTCGCCCTACTATCCCTGACGTAAGGCTAAAGCTGGGGGTAGAAGGAGATGAGCACTAGTCAACCTCTGCTAGCACTCTAAAGACAAAAGGGGAAGACAACACAGTGACATAATAACTTAGCTGTAGAAGAACTCCAACAGGGCACATGGCCTCAAGACTCCAAAGAAGATGTGATGCTGCTTCAGCCAAGTTCCAAGTAGAAATGAGTATAACCGGCGACGCCTACCTAGACACACCAGGTATATATACACCCAGACTAAAGGGAGGTAGTCACTGGGTCCTAAATACAGCTTCCTATCTAGGCAGCTGTCTGCATTGCCAAACGTGGAGACCTCCTGCAAACCGTAACCTATATATGTATTGATGGTGGTTCTGGGACTGCATTCATGATCTGATGGTGGTTTTGGAGATGTATTTCTGTACTGATGATGGTTTTTGTGATGTATGCATGTATTGATGGTGTTTTCAATGCTGTATTCATGTAATAATGATGGCTCTGATGATGTATTCATGTAATGATGATGGTTCTGATCCTGTAACAATATAGATGTAATCATCTTTAATTTATTAGGCTTAGAATTTATCAGAGTGCTGTCTTTTGCACACATGTACAACACACAGATTGAAAATACAGCTTTCTGAATGAGACCAGATACAGTGGTGTGAAAAAGTGTTTGCCCCCTTCCTGATTTAATTTTTTTGTGTGTTTGTCACACCTAAATGTTTCAGATCACAAAACAAATTTAAATATTATACAAAGATAACACAAGTAAGCACAAGATGCAGTTTCTAAATGAAGGTCTTTATTATTAAGGTAAAATGAAATCCAAACCTACAGATCATTATTTCCACCAACATCAGCAGTCAGAGGTTCCAATATACACTAAAGTCGGCTGAACCCATAAATATTGGTGGATTCGGATGCCGTTAGTCTAATTTGTATGGGTACTTTGACTAATATTGTCACGGGTGTGTCAGAAGTGACAGACAGTCGCCCTGCAATTGGTTGCAGGAGATCTCTATGTTTGGCATTACAGACACCTTCTTAGAGACTCTCTAGGACCCAGCGGCTACCTTCCTCCGGCTAATTAACACCCTGACCTGGGTGTATAAATACCTGCTGTCTGCCAGAGGGAGGTGCCGGAATTACTCACATTACCCTTTGTGAAGGCTTGAGTAAGTGTATTACTTCATCCTCTCTGGAGCTATGAGGACCGGTGTTCATCTCCCTGAAGTCGACTAAAAGCTAAGCTAGCTTCCCTTGTTTGTTCCTCCTGATTGTCTTTAGTTTTCATTGGGGATCGACTTGCACTCATCCCCCTTCCTTCCCTAGCCAGGGCCAAACTCCAGGGAAAGTCAAGGCGAGGTTCGCGTGCAGTGATTGGTGAAGAGCCAATATAGGGATGTTAGTGGATCAGCCTAGGAGGTCTCCACTCCCCCTTTCCCTAGTGCCTGGGCTCCCTTTCCCTCTTCCCTTTGTGTTGCACTAAGTCTTTCCCACACCTTGCATGACAACTATCCAATGAGTATGCACATTCCTATAGAATGTGCATATGACGTCTTTCAGACCTCTGTAAACCAGGCAAATTTTTTTAGGCAGAAGTGATTCTGGACATGCTGGCCTCTTTTGTCCTAAAGAGGTTTTTTGTATCTTTTCGATCATTTTTTTCTGATATTTTTAATGTCCACTTTTCATTTAAATTATGTTGAATAAAGTAGTGAGCAATTTCCAAGCATAAGCCTTCTGAAGAATGCATCGGTAACTTCTTTTAACTGTTTTGCATCTTTGGAAACCCGAAATGGTTAAAAGAAACTCAAAAGACTGAACATATAAATAGCAAGTCGTTTTTACCATACAGTTGATATGCTCAATCTTTTTAGCGTTTATTTAGCACATTTTCAAGTGCGTTACAGAGTACCCACCTGTAAAACACATCACACATATGCTTAGGTATACCCCGACGTACCTGCATCTTTTTTTTTCAACAAAAGACGCTTAAGGAACACACCAGCAGTGTGTTCTCTGAATCGTCTTTTCTGTGGTATTTTAGGACGTCTTTTGCAGAATTTTTTTTATTCCATAAATAACATAACAGTCGGAGTTGGAATCTACCAGGAAAAAAAAACATTGTGTTTGTATCAGAGTGTCACCCCCAGCCTGTTTTCATGGACCATACCGTAATCATCCATACATTAGCATTTCCTGTCCTGCATCTGGTGGGGGGCATGTGTGTCTTTGTTACCCTTTTCGACTCGCTAATACACAATTTTTCAGACGGGCTGGTGACTGAAACATTCTTCATCATTTGAGCTACCAGCAGTAAATATTTAAGGGAGTGGGTGTGGGTACCTCTACCCAACCAGGGGTTTGCTCCCTAGAGAGGTAGAACAATAAGCCACATGTTTGGTTCAGTAGTTGGTGCGGTGAAGGGCTAGGATCTGTTTTTCCGGCCAGATCCTAGTACCCTTGTATAGACTATAAGAGATTGGAGATCAGTTGTCATGTAGGATTGTGATGTCTTGCCCACCCTGAAGGATTTGAGGAACTAGTCTAAGGACTGTTTTATTTAGATTACCAGGTAGCGTCCCCGGATTTGTTCCTTTTGTGTGGCCACCTTGCAGACTCTAAGGAAGCATAACTACATTTGGTGTTATATTCTCCCAGTCCCAATAAAGGTTGTCGGATTGTTCACCGGCTTGTATGACGAAAACTGTCTTTTTGTAATGTTGTGACTTACCTCTGCTCCTACAATCATTTGATCCCTCGGGACAGTGAACATGCATTCATAAAGCCTATAATGCTGAAATAAACTAAAAAGAGAAATACGGTACATCAATATGCAAACAGAGAAACAAAAATATAACATAACTCTATTGGACAAATAACACTTCCTGCATACATACTAGTTATCTATCTATCTATCTATCATATATGTAATGTATGTATGTACCGTATATATATATATACATATACACACACACATATATACACACACATACATATACACCCGCAATATTTATGTTGAAAATTCTAAGAAATACTAAGTACTCCCTCTTTGAATTCTTTGGTTTTACATATTAGTAAAACATATATAAAAAAAACTTTTGGTCCTTTAAAGGTCTTGAAATCAGGTATCAGGCGTCAATATTTTTTTTTAACAAAAACTAGGCATAAAAGCAGAACCACTGTGGGCAAAATTAGGCCTCAGTCAGATGTCCGGAAAGGGTTGCAAGAGAAATACTCTTAGGCTACGGTCACACGATCAGTATTTGGTCAGTATTTTACATCAGTATTTTAAGCCAAAACCAGGAGTGGAACAATCAGAGGAAAAGTATAATAGAAACACGTCACCACTTCTGTATTTATCACCCACTCCTGGTTTTGGTTTACAAATACTGACCAAATACTGAAAGTGTGAATGTGGCCTTACAAAAAGAATATGGCAGCAAGGCTAAAATGTGTAAAGTGACATTTGAAGAAACCTAAAGACTCCCAGAACAATGGTCTTTGGACAGAAGAGACCAAAATGGAGATGTGTGGCCATAATGCTCTGCGCCATGTTTGGAGAAACCAAAACACAGCATATCAGCACAAACACCTCATAGCAACTGCCAGAGCATGATGGTGGTATGGTGATGATTTGGACTTGTTCTGCAGCCACAGGACCTGGCCTCCTTGCAGTCATGGAGTCAACAATAAACTCCTCTGTATTCCAAAATACTAAAGTCACATGTGAGGCCATTGTTATGGGCTTAGTCTTTATTAAATAAATAACGAAATAATGACACTGTGTAAGAGTGATTTTAGGCACTAACTGCAATGCATTTTGTTGTGGGGTTTTTTTTGTGGATTTTCATGCAGAAATTTTACAGCAACTCAATCAGTGAACATTTACCCTAAGGCCGGTTTCACACATCCTTTTTTTTTTTGCACATGAGAAAAAAATGGATCAATTTTCATTAGTGTTTTTCACCCTGTTTCTGGTCTTTGTGTTTGCGGTTACCATCAATGTTTCAGCCATTAGATCTTTTTTTGGACCATAAAGGGCAATTTTTAGCAGGAAAATTTTTTTTTGCTAAAAACGTGTGCAAATTATAGTCCAAAAGAATGCTGAGAGCGTCCTTCCTGATCACTGAGAGAACTATGCCGTGGTACAGTTCTCTCTCCACCAGCCCGACACTGATCAGTCTGATTGGAGCATGGCAGGAGAGAAAGCTAAACACTGTGTTCCAAATTATTATGCAAATAATATTTTCTCAGATTTTCCCAAATTACCGATATGAATTGCAGTCATTGTAATTTTCCAGTCAAATAACTATTAGAGTACAATTGAAAGGTTTTTGTACAAACTGCCTATGATAACAGTATATTTTTAAAAAAATAAAAAACTCAAACTGCACTCAAAATGCATGTTCCAAATTATTATGCACAGCAGAGTTTTCAACCTTTTCATTTTAATAAAGAACAAAAAATTGTCATTTTTGAAATTATAAGCATTAGCAGGTTATTACAAACTGAAATCAAACAGTTTTCAACTCAAAACTTTATTCTAGGTGATGTTACATTTGCACATAGGACCCCTTGTTCGAAAGGAGCTTCTGAACTCTCTCGTCCATTGAATTTGTCAGGTTTTGGATGGTTTCTGCTTTAATTGTTTTGCATGAGGACAGAATACCCTCCCAGAGCTGTTGCTTAGATGTGAACTGCCTCCCGCCATCATAGACACTCCTTTTGATGATGCTCCAGAGGTTCTCAATGGGGTTGAGGTCAGGGGAGCATGGATGCCACACCATAAGTTTGTCCCCTTTTATGCCCATAGCAGCCAGAGATGCAGATGTGTTATGCGCAGCATGAGACGGGGCATTACAATGACTGCAATTCATATAGGTAATTTGGGAAAATCTGAGAAAATATTATTTGCATAATAATTTGGAACACAGTGTAAGACCTATACATCACTAAAGCTGCATGGGTGCTGCAGGTCATTACTAGCTGACGGACTGTTCAGGGCATGTGATCGAAGACATGCCCGAAGGAATTATAAAATGTGGTAGTATGTACATGGATATATATATATATATATATATATATATATATATATATGTTTATTTACAAAGCGTGTGGCTGAAGCAGAGGGAAATCATACAGTTTGGGAGGCTGTGGGGGCATTATACTGTATGGGTGGCTGTAAGGTATCATAATGTGTGTGGTAAGCATAATATTGTGTGTGCAGGAGGGCTGTGGGTGCCATCATACTGTATGGGTGGGTTATGGGAGAATCCTACTGTGTGAGGGACTATGGAACCATCAAACTGGGGCGGGGTGGTGATGGGGGGCATCATATTGTGAGGGAAGCTGTTGATTAAAGTACAAGGCCTGAAAAACATGAGCAGGATGATTTTCCGCTTTTTACAAACTTTATAATAAGTATTACATTATATGGTTATGATTAGCTGCTACTCATAAGAATACATGTTATAGTCACCTCTATGATAACATGTATTAGAGGTAGCAGCTGCTGAACACACTTAATTCTGTTCAATACTAAGCAGGATAAAATAATAATGTGTTAATAATAGTAATATTGAGTATCATTAAAAACGTTGTCTAGTACTTTAGCATTGATGACCTATCCTTAGAATAGGTCATCAATTTCTAATCAGCAGGGGTCCCACACCCAGCACCCCCACCGATCAGCTGTTATCAATGTAGACGGCGGTGGCCCCCAGCCATGAGTACTCACTTGCGGAGCTGGCCGTCTGTTTGTAGTGGTCGAAGCAGGGTACTACACATCCGCCTCCTATTCAAATCAGAAGACAGAGCAACTCCCCAAATGAGTATTTCCGGCGGCGGCCGTCGCAGACACCGATACCAGCTGATCGGCGAGGGTGCCGAGTGTCGGACCCCGGCCGATCAGACATTGATGACCTATCCTAAGAATAGGTCATCAATGAAAACGTAGTGGACAACCTCTTTAATATCAGTTTATTGGTTTGTCCTTCCATAAGAGACACAGTTTCTCAGTAGGCAACTCGGGAAAATTAATTGCCCCCACCTGCCATATACAATAATGGTCACATTTTCAATACATGAAAATCAGATGTGTGCAAGGGGCCTAATAGTATAAAACATTCCTTAATGTACTGACGTTAGTTAAGGGCCATATTTTCTGCTTTGGAAATATCCAAAGTTCACAGCAATCTCTGATGTGGTCTTCACCCATTGTATTGTAACAGGAGGAGAGAAGAGTAAACCTTGAAGAAATCAGAGACCGACGGTCTTTGTTGTAAAAACTGCAGTGTGAATGTTGTAAAATTGACATGCAATTGTGCTGTAACGTGGAGAATTTCAGTGTCGTCAATGCATTTTGTTATAATGTTTTATATGAAAAGTATGTCCATTAAAAATCCAGCTAATTTATTACTATTAGATACTGTCTCAAAGAAAGTCATATTTTCTCAAATACAACACTGCCAGATGGGTTTTACAAAAAAAGCTGTAAAAAATAAAGTAAGGAGATTTATGTAAAAGGTCATTGTTCTGCCCCACTTTACACATTTGAGGATGACGCTGATGATATCATATGAGCTTTCAGTGAGGCATTTATCTAGAAGGAATCGTCAGATTCTTATAAATCACTCCACTTTATATTTTATCACTACTGTGACAACCAGTTCAGTAAAACAACTAAATAAAATAGTATTGCTCATTATCATGTAGGATAGTGAAAATTGGAGTGAAAATCTTCGGATAGTTGATGTGCTTTGGAGAGGACAATAAATGACTAAAGTCATTAAAAATATAACTTTTTAAACTTTTTTAAAACTTGACTGCACATTTCTAGAACTTGAGCCATAAATCTAACAGTATAATGTTATTTTCCTGCAGTCTGGAAGGCACTAAATAATACGCACCCTGTCTTTCTGAATGCTGACAAGCTGCTGTTGCAATATGTGGTATAGGTAATGTCCAGGTAACAGCATTGAAGCTTTCCACTGCACATGCTCACAAGCAGATCTCCTATTAATATTCTAGGACAGGTTCCCGCCATAGGCAGTGGCCATTATGATGCGCTATGGTTGATAGGCGCTCTACACAGAACATACTGATTCACTAATTAAAGCTAATTTGGATTTTTTTTATAATGACATTTCTAATATTTAACCATTTTTGTTTTTAATTTCTTGAGAACCCCTCTAATACATTCTTCAATGTAGCTCCTAGGTAGAGATTCACTTTATAGCAGGACTAAGCTAATTACTGTTTCAGTTTACCAATGTGAGAATATCTGATGCTCCCACTTTGTGGCAAAATATTTATTAAAAATATGAACTCCTTCCATGCCTATTGTTTTTGCTGAAATGCATATATCTGACTGAAGATCATTTATGTAATAGAGCTTTGTTAAACATTCCAAACCATTTAGCTTCTACAGCCTTTGTTTATCACTGTACATGACAGAATAACAGACCACTGAAGGCATTAATTGTGAATCTGTCAATGATCCTGTTGTCAGATACTTTCTTTTATCCTTTCCTGCAGTTAGACGAAGCAGACTATCGGATTCACAGTTAAAGTGACTGCAGACCTTTGAATCCTTACAGTGTCCGCATCGAGAGTAGAGATGAGCGGTGTTCGACTCGAATTGTTCGCCAATCTCAAATTCGAGCTGTTTTGGGCAGTGTTCGAGTCGTTCAACGAACTCGAACGATTTGCAAAAAATTTGGCTGTTCGAGGTTATGTTCGATAACTCTTCGTGCACCAAAAGCGTGACTGGATTTTTTCACAGTAATACTGTTAATTAGTGATGAGCGAGCATGCTCGCCACTGCTTGGTACTCGCCCGAGCATCTCAGTACTCGAGATGCTCGGAGCTCGCCGAGTACTTGCGCGATGCTCGGGCGGGAGCTCGGGTCCCCGTCCTGCATGTTTGGCGCTATTTAGAGCACCAATCATGCAGGGATTGTCTGCCACTCACTGTAATGTCACAGCCATGGTGGTTGTGGCATTACAGTGATTGCCCAAATCGATGGGAACAGTGCTCACAGTGAAACATGAAAAGCCGGCAATTCATCAGCGGCATACATCAGTACCCGACAATTTAGAACAGAAAGAATAGAGTATCACACATAGATTAGATAGATAGAAACATGTCAGTCACATATATAATAAGTACAGTGATAGTGTTGGTTACTGTTCTTGTCATTTAGTGTTAAAATAAAGGATTTAGTTAAAAAAAATTTGGCGTGGGGTTCCCCGTAATTTTAGTCTCTAGCGGAGGTTAAGCAGACGGCTGGGGCAGATGTTTGAAGCCTGGGAAGGGGGTAATACCCAAGGAGTTTCCCAGGCTACTAATATCAGCCCCCAGCTTAATACCTAGCCTTTACTAGCTATTAAAATGGGGGACCCAAAAAAAAAATGACGTGGGGTCCCCCCTATTTTAATAGCTAGCAAAGGCTAGGCAGACAGCTGGGGGCTGATATTAATAGCCCAGGAAGGGTACCATGAATATTGGCCCCCTCCCAGGCTAGAAACACCAGCCGTCAGCCGCCCTAGAAATGGGCATCCATAGGATGCGCCAATTCTGGCACTTAGCCTTGCTCTTCCCACTGCCCTGTAGCAGTGGCAGTGGGGTAATAGGGCTTGGGTTGATGTCAGTTTATAATGCCAGCTGACATCAAGCCCAGGTTAGTAATGGAGAGGCATCTATAATACGCCCCCATTACTAACCCCATAGTGAAAGTTCAAAAAATAAACACAAACACTCAGAATAAAATCCTTTAATGGAAATAAAGTCACAATTCTTTAATGTTCTAAATTAAACTCTACTTACCGTCACGCCCATTCCAGCTGAAGCCAATGTCTTCTGCAATAAAAGTAAAATAATAAACCAACTTCATCCTTACCTTTCCATGGTTCCCAGGACGGCTTCAGCTCTGCTACATTGACATGACAGGCTGGATCACAGCAGAAAGCTGCCATCCAGCTTGCCATGCGCAAGACACTGAGAAGTGCAGGCATGCTTGCGCTCCTCAGTGTCTCACTGTAACGGCATCCAGATGAGCCAAGTTCATGTCCAATGAACTCAGCTCACCTCATGCACGTCACTGACGGCGTGGGAAAATTCTCCTGCGTATGCGGTGTCGGCAAATGACGTCACCGCTTGAGCAAGAGAATTCTCCCACGCTGGGATGGCATTGAGATGGCAGGCTGGATGGTAGCTGAATGCTGCCATCCAGCTTGTCATCCTTCAGAGATATTGCCTGCGCTCCGCAGTGTCTCTGAAGGATGGCATGCTGGATGGCAGCGTTCTGCTACCGTCCAGCCTGCCATCTCAATGCCGTCCAAGCGTGGGAAAATTCTCCTGCTCAAGCGGTGACGTCATTTGCCGGCACCGCATGAACAGGAGAATTCTCTCACGCTGTCAGTGACGTGCATGAGATGAGCTGAGTTCATTGGACATAAACTCGGCTCATCTGGATGCCGTCACAGCGAGACACTGAGGAGCGCAAGCATGCCTGCGCTTCTCAGTGTCTGCGGCATGGCAAGCTGGATCGTAGCTTTCTGCTGCGATCCAGCCTGTCATGTCAATGTAGCAGAGCTGAAGCCGTCCTGGGAACCATGGAAAGGTAAGGATGAGGCTGTAGAAAAGCTAGTGTGGTGCCCAACCAATTTAGTGATACATAGCAGAGGGATAAAACTAATAAACTTTATTCAAATTACTTAAAATCAGACCCAAAAGTGCAAAGTGCACCACATGTATAAAATATACCATGTAGTACTAAAATGGTATAATTAAATACCAAACAGGGCAAATTGTACCCAAACTTGTGGGGCAAACAAAAAAACCCTATATAGGTGTGATCCTATATTATGGATGTGCCTGTCTCATGAAGGTGAAACGGTAGAGTCTTAACATAGATAAACTCCACCACCAGATCACACCAAAACTAGCATGATTCCAACCAAATAGTAGAACACAAGCAAAGCAAAAATCAATATGCAAGGTCTACTCTCTAGGTATGGCCATATGGAACCAACCAGCTAACTTAGTACATTATAGATCAGCCAAACAGAAATAGATGTTTGAGGTCATCAATATTTGTTGTGGTTAGACTCAACACATAACCACACATGAATCATTCCACCATATATTTAAGTATAAAGAGTCACCATCAATATATAATCTACTTATCTGATCCTCTATTACTGGTGGTATAAAATAGGCGGGCTCCCGATGCGTTTCCCTTTAGTCATCAGGGGAATTCATTTGCCCAGACTTATGCCCCCATCCTCTTGGATGTATTAGAAGGCTGATGTGTTCACAGAAAGACCACAGTGTAATTTATACACATGCTGCACGCTAAGGCCGGTAGCGCGCTTCCGGGTATGACGCAATATCCTATGAGTGGCCCCTACTGTCGCCGGACATAACGCAAGATCCAGTCGATGGACCACAAGTGGAGCGCATGGCTTCTGCACACATGCAGTAGGTATTTAGTGGATTTCCTTCCTCATACCTCGCGCTAGCAGGGGGCGTGTCAACTAATACAGGCCTTCCACAGTGACGCTCCGGATGCAGAGCTCTTTCCGATATATCTGCATCTATATTAATGTGATCCAGCAAACTCAAATCACAATATGTATGAGGTCATGAGGGATCACATACCACGGAGTAAAGTGCAGTACCTAATCACAGTAATTAAATAGATACACAGTAAGGATGAGGTTGGTTTATTATTTTACTTTTATTGCAGAAGACATTGGCTTCAGCTGGAATGGGCGTGACAGTAAGTAGAGTTTAATTTAGAACATTAAAGAATTGTGTGTTTATTTCAATTAAATGACTTTATTCTGGGTGTTTGTGTTTTTTTTAACTTTCACTATGGGGTTAGTAATGGGGGTGTCTTATAGACGCCTCTCCATTACTAACCTGGGCTTGATGTCAGCTGGCATTATAAGCTGACATCAACCCCAGCCCTATTACCCCACTGCCACCGCTACAGGGCAGTGGGAAGAGCGAGGCTAAGTGCCAGAATTGGCGCATCCTATGGATGCGCCATTTATGGGGTGGCTGACGGCTGGTGTTTCTAGCCTGGGAGGGGGCCAATATTCATGGCACCCTTCCTGGGCTATTAATATCAGCCCCCAGCTGTCTGCCTAGCCTTTGCTAGCTATTAAAATAGGGGGGGGCCCACGTCATTTTTTTGGGGGTCCCCCATTTTAATAGCTAGTAAAGGCTAGGTATTAAGCTGGGGGCTGATATTAGTAGCCTGGGAAGCTCTGTGGGTATCACCCCCTTCCCAGGCTTCAAACATCTGCCTCAGCGTCTGCTTAACCTCCGCTAGAGACTAAAATTACAGGGAACCCCACGCCAATTTTTTTTTTTAATAAATCCTTTATTTTAACACTAAATGACAAGAACAGTAACCAACACTGTCACTGTACTTATTATATATGTGACTGACATGTTTCTATCTATCTAATCTATGTGTGATGCTCTATTCTATTCTATTCTGAGCAGTTTGTCAGCTTTTGGACACCTTTGAAGGTGTTTTCTATGTGTTTCTATGTGTTTTTGCTTGCCTGCCATTGGTTTTAACGGTCTTCGACGAACCGTTCGACGAACCGTTCAACGAACATGCCGGTGTTCGACGAACCGAACCGAACCCGAACACTACGGGGGTGGCTCAACACTAATCGAGAGCTGTCAGGATTCTCAGGTGTTGCCAGAAAGAACAGGCGGTCACATGATTGTAAATATTCAATTTGCATACTTCCGGCCACACTCCAACTAGACAAGCTCGAGCGAGCATGTCTAGTAGGCACAAGCCCGCATTATCATATATGCAAATTGCATATTTGTGTTCACATTACCGCCTGATCTAGATGGCAATACTAGAGAATGCAGACAGCGTGCAGTGCACACACTGTAAAGATTCAGAAGTCTGCAGTCACATAGAGTGACTGCAGACTTGTTTCAGAAGATCGGACAACCCCTTTAACTCATTCTGATTCTGCAGTCTACTATGTTTATTGATAAAGATATTATGACGTAGAGACTGTAGACGCTAATTGGGCCAACAATTTTAAAGAAACCCTACTGCAAAAATAATTTTTAGTCCAAAATCCATGTATTTGAGTAAAAGAAACATTTTCTGGAAGGCGTCGATATCTTTTATACTATGACTTTCCCATGAGTTATTTTTAATAAGAAGTCTGATTAATTTTAGAGGCTTCATTCAACAGTCCTAGCAGATTTGATGGGAAAAAGAGTGCAACATGCAAAATGGTGTAAAGTGAAGTGTGAACAGAACCTAGAGTGGTTTGTCCAATAATGAATGACTATAAGGCTCCCATCTTGCGGTTTATTCTGATCCCGCATTAAACACTGCTGAGGGACAAACCACTTACATCTACTTCAAGTATTTTTGAGCGGCAGAATTTTACATACAGTATATAAGAAAGTGTGAGCACTAATTCTGCTCCCAATGGGAAATAGTACTTAGAACTGAAAGACCAAATGTAATATGAATTGTGTTGTATATTACATCAATTATGCTGTACACTGACGTACAATTAAGTGCAGATCACAATGAAATGAGAAGCGTGTTACTACCAAAATGTACCCTTAAAAATGATTATATAATATCTGGGTGAAGCAATGGAATTAGTCATTATTCCCTACAGTTTGGACTATTTACAGACATCAGGATAAAAGATACTCAACAGCTTTTCCATTAAGATGGCTTATTCTGTACAAAAAGGACACTAATGTAGAATTCTTTGTAAAGCAGGCCTTACCACTGATTTCATTTACTTCTTACACAAGGGCTCTCCAGCCATTGTAAAACTGGCGCTTACCAGCGCCAATCCACTCAAAACACGTTTCCAAAAGCCCAAAAACTGGAAAGTACCACATTTTTAGTTCAGGTATAATAATTAGGCATCACAAAAACATACCTGATTTTAAAGTAGCTGATAATATCTTTGGCTTGGTCGATATTAAAAAATGTTAATTTTCCTTTATTCTTATGAAGGCTATGTCCTATGCCTGTCAAGGCTCTCGCTAGCTCTAATATGTTCTCTTCAAGTGAAATCCTTTTGTCTGAAACATAAAAGAGGAAAGCTTAGATTATATGGGAGGGTGTTCTGTCTGAACCTACATTGGGTCAGTTTTTGTTGGAACAAAGGGTATTCTCCTAGCTAGAAATGAAATACGTATTACCAAGGCTACATGGTAACTAAAAATCACAATTTCTGTTCATTCATGTAAAATATAAAAATTGTCTGCAAGTTAGTAATTATTGCAGAAAATACATATATGCATACACACAATAGTCAAAAGTTGTATTCACAGTGTCACTCTTAACGCATTAGAGTCCAAAAGGTGGATCGGAACTCAGTGTGAAGTGGTGCTCGAGGAAAATGCAATGTATAGTACTATATAATCAAAGTGGTACTCGCACTCACGTACTGATGAAAGCCTGGGATGGACTGAAACGCGTCCAAATTGGATTTATGTGTTTTTGTATTAAAAGCCTGAGTATGTGAGTACTGGAACCTCTTTGAACTCTTAACACATTGACCGTACATTTAAAATGACCTCTGTATTGTCCTGTATATATAATATTGGAAAATATACAATAGAAATAGTATATTGCCATGGTAAACAGTGCTTTTTTCCCTTTATTGTGCTTGATCCGGACTTGGCCCAATATCCATTTCATTTTCCATGGCAGCTGAACGCTGAGATTCTGGACTTGCAATTACTAGACCTACGCAATTTTACTGTTCCAATGTGCAACCGCACACCAGGCCCTGCTTCATCTGTGCTACCTGCTCAGTTAGTTTATCTGCCATACTGCATACCTTGCTGATCCACATGTCATCTGACAAGACCTGCTATAATGCACCATCCAGACCTATGTTTTAAAGAATCCATTTCACCAGGTGTGCCCATAACACTGGTATTCGAGTGCCAAGGAAGTTTGCACTGCCAAGGTTCTGAAGTGCATGGTGAACAAGGGTAGCATGATTCTTTTTGTTCCTTTCTAGTCTTAATATATATGTCTGTGTAGGTTGCTGGTCAAAAAATGAATGAATAATTTGGCAAGTTTCTTTTACATCCATCAGTCTTTGTTTGTTTGTTTTTTTAAGATGAAGAGGTGAACTTCCCCTGTTATGCAAACTATGTATCAAAAATACAGTAATTTAAAGATTCACACTATATAAATTGCACATATAATAAACAAAATGTTACATTTAAAGGGATAGTCCAGTCAAGGGGATAACTGTTAGGCTGTGTGCCCACGATGCGCTTTTTAAGCGTTTCCGCAGCTGCAAAAACACTGCAGAAACGCTTAAAAAATGCATGGTAGAAGACCTGCCATGTTCCCCAATGATAATTCGCATGTGCTGTGCACATGCTGCGGAAATTTCCGCTGCGGATTATCATTGCGGAAAAAAAAGCAGCACTACCAATTATTTTGCGGAAGTGCTGCATTTTCGCCGCCATTGACTTCGATTAGACCGCATGGATTACGCATCACTGTATATGTAGATGCGCATTCCATGCGTTCTAATGTGCGGATGGTACCCAGGTCTAGAGAAGAGGAGACTCTCCTCCGGACCCAGGTACCATAGAAAACTGTAAAAAAAAGAATAAAATAAAAAATAAATATATACTTACCTTCTGACGGCCCGCGGTGCGCTCCTCCTCACTTCCTGTCAATTCGCGATGTACTGAAGGACCTGCGCTATCGTCATAGTCATGTGACGGGTCACGCGACGCTGACGTCGGCAGGTCCTTCAGTGTAGCGCTGCCGGCAGCCGGGACAGAGGGAAACAAGACACCGGGGGCCATCGGAAGGTAAGTATAGATTTCTTTTTTATTTTTTGACATTCTCTCGGTCACACTATATAAATCCATGCTGTTTGCATGGATTTATATAGTGTGACCAAGTTGATAAGCACTTTCCAAGTGATGCTAAAATCGCTTGGAAAGCGCTTATCAACGCGGAAATGCAAGTGAAGAACGCTTCACATCCGCTTGTCCCTGGCAGGAAAAAACGCATGTACAATCCGCATGTACAATCAGCATGTACAATCCGCATGCGTTTTTTCTGCCAGGGAGATGCAGAAGCGCTCAGGAAAAAATCCGGAGAATTTCTGCATCGTGGGCACATAGCCTTAGATTGGTGTGAGTCTGACTTTTGGGCCTCTTTTTGTCAGAAGGCAAGACAAAAGCCTTTCATTGGCTGCAAAACCACGTCCAAGAGGAGTTAGATGGAGCACAGAAAGCAAATGTGACTTGCCATTCCTTCTTAGTCTATGGCACTCAATATGGACTATATAGCAAAACATGCATGCCTTACCACAGCAGCAATGAGTGGGTATCAATGCCTTGTTGTTTCTATTCTCAAGACCAAAAAGCAAAGATGTGAGGATCGGGTAATATAAAGACCACCAAAAGAGCACTGGCACAGACACAACATATGTACAGTGCTTAGCATAAATGAGTACACCCCCTTTGAAAAGTAAGATTTTAATCAATATCTCACTGAACACAAGAACAATTTCCAAAATTTTGACAACACCGAGTTTCATAGAACATTTTTTTTAACTCATAACATGAAAGTAAGGGTAATAATTTTCAGCACAAAATCTTCAGGTTTACTCAAATTAGTTGATTTTAAAAATGATTTTTACACACATGAAAAACTACTACATCTAGCATTTTGTGTGACCTTCATGATTTTTAAGGACAGCACCAAGTCTTCTAGACATAGAATGAACAAGTTGGTGACATACTGCAATATTTATATTTTTACATTCTTTAAGAATGACCTCTTTTACAGCATGGATGCTGGATAGAGGGTGCTGTTCAACTTGTAGAATTCCCTGTGAGTGTTGGGTTCAGATCAGGACACATATTTGGCCATTAACCGGTTCCCGACCGCCCACTGTAGATAAACGTCGGCGCTTGCCGGGCTCTGTGCAGCGCCGACATTTAAAAACGGTGGGTGGTCTCGCAGCGCTCAGGACCCCCAGGGTCCTGCAAGCGCTGCGATTCCGGTGCAGAGCGTTAGCTCTGACAGGGAACATCATCGGGACCTGATTAGATCAGGTCCCAGTGATGTTAACCCCTTGCTGTCTTCTATATACTGCGATCTATAGTGATCGCGGCATATAGGAGACAGCAGGAGGAGAGGGGGTCGTCTTACCTCTCCGAAGACCTCCGTTTCCTTCCAGGACCTGGGGTTGCTATGGCAGCTGGAGGTCACATGACCGCCTCCAGCTCTGCCATATATGGTGTCCTGTCTGGCTCAGCCTGCAAGCTGAGCCAGACAGGAGACTGACTGAAACAGTCAGGGAAGATCTCATGTAATGTAATATATGTCAATACATTACATGAGATCAGTGATCAGAAAAATAAAAATTAATGTCCCATACAGGGACTAAGTAAAAATGTAAAAAAAAGTAAAAAAAAAGTTTTTAAACTATTAAAAAAAAAAATCACAAAAAAAAATAAAAATAAATAAATAAAATATTAAACCAATAAATCCGTATATTTTTACAAAACCAAAAAAAGTACACATATTTGGTATCGCCGCGTCCGAAACAACCCGAGCTATAAAACTGTCACACTAATTAACTCCTTCTGTGCACACCGTAATAAAAATAAATAAAAAACGGAGCAAAAAAATATGCTTTTTCATCATATCGCCAAACAAAAAGTGGAAAAAAATGCGATCAAAAAACAAAATAGAAATAAAAATGGTACCGCTGAAAACGTCATCTTGTTCTGCAAAAAAAAAGCTGCCATACAGCTCCATCAGCCGAAAAATAAAAAAGTTATAGCGCTCAGAATAAAGCAATGCAAAAAAAATATTTTTTTCTATATAATTGTTTTATTGTGTAAAAGCGCCAAAACATAAAAAAAATACAGTAAGTGTAGTATCGCTGTAAACGTACTGACCCAAAGAATAACGCTGCCTGATCACTTTTACCACACGCAGAACGGCATAAAAAAAAAACCTCAAAAAACAATTCCTGAATTGTTTGTTTTTGTTAATTTTACCTCCCAAAAAACGGAATAGAAAGCGATCAAAAAATGTCACGTTCCCAAAAATGGTACCAATAAAAATGTCAACTCGTCCCGCAAAAAACAAGCCGTCATATGACTCTGTCGGCCGAAATATGGAAAAATTATAGTTCTCAAAATATGGTGATGCAAAAACTAGATTTTGCAAAAAAAGCGTATTTTAGTGTGTGACAGCTGTCAGTCATAAAAACCCGATATAAATCTGGTATCTCTGTAATCGCACCGACCCGAAGAATAAAGTAATCTAATCAGTTATATCACACTAGGAACGGCGTAAAAAATAAATAAAACCAATTCTTCACCTGCTACTGATTTGTTTATTATGTCTCCCAAAGATCCCAGTAAGGCTCTGCTCACATTTATCCTGTGCTCTGCGCTGAGCACTTACACCAGAGTTTCCGTGTAAATCTCTTAAATACGTGATTCAGCCGGAACCCATGATGGAAGATTCCCTGTAATGAGGCAGATATAGGCCACTGTGGACGCCGTCTAGCCTGGGATCCCACAGTGTCATTTGTTTTAGGCGTGCATAAAAGTCCAGTTGGCCACAGTTTTGTGCACTTCTGAAAAAAAGCACACCGCTAAACAGAGGCCAGACGGAGTCCAGAGTAACTCTGCTGCCTCATTATAGTGAATGGATCCTGCAGGGGTTTCATCTGAATTACATCACTTGGAAATTTAGATGGAAACCCCGATGTAAGTGCTCAGCCTAGAGCGCCGGATAAATGTTACGTAAAATGTTCCCAATAAAAGCTTCAACTCAGTCCTCAAAAAAAGCTAGTCCCCACTCAGGTCCGTCATCTGTTAAAAATATAAGGGACTTCCAAGTTACTGGTAGCAGAAAGGCTCTGGAAAAGCAAAATGACCCTTGCCCCCCAAAAGAAATTCAGAAAATTTTGTGCTCCCAAATCCAAATGCCTATTCTACAATAATTTGTTCTCCAATTGTCAAATAGCACTCTGTCCCCCCCAGATCTCGCCGTACGGCTGAGCGGTACGATACAGCCACATATGGGGTATTGACACTTTTAGAAGAAATTGTGTGACACATTTCGGCACCATTTTTACCCTTTGCCCTGTGTGAAAATGTAAAATCTGAGGGTAAAACATTTTTTTGTGGTAAAAATATAATTATGCTTTTTTCACTGCCCAATGGTATAAATTTAAAAATTAAAAAATACTCACTACTTCCCTAGATGAATTCCTTGAGAGGTGTAGTTTACAAAATGGGGTCACTTGTGGGGGTTTCTGCTGTTTTGGCATGTCAGTGACTCTTAAAATGTGACATGGCGTCTGCTGCCTATCCCAGCCAACATAGCGCTCCTTTCTCTTCCGAACCCTGCCGTACACCAAAGCAGTGGTTTTCCCCCACATATGGGGTATCGGCGTACTCAGGAGAAATTGTACAACAAATTTCATGGTGCAATTTATCCTGTTACCCTTATGATAATGCAAAATTAGGGAATGAAAAACATTTTTTATGGGAAAAATGTGAAAATTTTATTTTTACGGCTCAATATTATAAACTTCTGTGAAGCAGCTGGGGGTGCAAGGTGCTCACCACACATCTAGATAAGTTCCCTAAGGGGTCTAGTTTCCAAAATGGTGGCACTTGTGGGGGGTTTCCACTGTTTAGGCACATTAGGGGCTCCCCAAATGTGACATGGCGTCCGCTAATTATTCAAACAAATTTTACATTCAAAAAGTCAAATGGCGCTCCTTCCCTTTCAAACCCTGCCATGTGCCCAAACAGTAATTTGCCTCCACATATGGGGTATCAGCGTGTTCAGGAGAAATTGCACAACAAATTTCATGGTGCAATTTATCCTGTACCCTTATGATAATACAAAATTAGGGAATGAAAAACATTTTTTGTGGGAAAAATGTGAAAATTTTATTTTTACGGCTCAATATTATAAACTTCTGTGAAGCAGCTGGGGGTGCAAGGTGCTCACCACACATCTAGATAAGTTCCCTAAGGGGTCTAGTTTCCAAAATGGTGGCACTTGTGGGGGGTTTCCACTGTTTAGGCACATTAGGGGCTCCCCAAATGTGACATGGCGTCTGCTAATTATTCAAACAAATTTTACATTCAAAAAGTCAAATGGCGCTCCTTCCCTTTCAAACCCTGCCATGTGCCCAAACAGTAATTTGCCTCCACATATGGGGTATCAGCGTGTTCAGGAGAAATTGAACAACAAATTTCATGGTGCAATTTATCCTATTACCCTTATGATAATGCAAAATTAAGGGATGAAAAACGGTTTTGTGGGAAAAATGTGAAAATTTTATTTTTACAGCTCAATATTATAAACTTCTGTGAAGCACCTTGGGGTTCAAGGTGCTCACCACACATCTAGATAAGTTCCCTAAGGGTTCTAGTTTCCAAAATGGTGTCACTTGTGGGGGGTTTCCACTGTTTAGGCACATCAGGAGCTCTCCAAATGCAACATGGCGTCTGCTAATTATTCAGACAAATTTTACATTCAAAAAGTCTAATGGCGCTCCTTCCCTTCCGAACCCTGCAGTGCGCCCAAACAGTGGTTTTCCCTCACATATGGGGTATCAGCACGCTCAAGAGAAATTGCACAAAAAAATTTGGGGTTCATATTTTCCTGTTACCCCTGTGAAAATAAAAAAAATTGGGTCTAAAGTAACATTTTTGTGAAAAAAGTTAAATGTTCATTGTTTTCTTCCACATTCCAAAAATTCCTGTGAAGCACCTGAAGGGTTAATAAAGTTCTTGAATGTGGTTTTGAGCACCTTGAGGGGTGCAGTTTTTAGAATGGTGTCACTTTTGGGTATTTTCTGTCATAAAGACCCCTCAAAGTGACTTCAAATATGATGTGGTCCCTAAAAAAATGTTTTTGTAAATTTTGTTGGAAAAATGAGAAATCGCTGGTCAACTTTTAACCCTTATAGCTCCCTAACAAAAAAAAAATTTTGGTTCCAAAATTGTGCTGATGTAAAGTAGACATGTGGGAAATGTTATTTATTAACTATTTTGTGTGACATATCTCTCTGATTTAAGGGCATGAAAATTCAAAGTTTGAAAATTGCAAAATTTTCAAAATTTTCGCCAAATTTCCGATTTTTTCACAAATAAACGCAAGTTATATCAAAGAAATTTTACCACTATCATGAAGTACAATATGTCATGAAAAAACAATCTCAGAATCAGGGGAATACGTTGAAGCGTTCCAGAGTAATTACTTCATAAACTGACAGTGGTCAGAATTGAAAAAATTGGCCTGGTCACGAAGGCAAAAACAGGCTCTGGCGCGAAGTGGTTAAATCACTTTCACCCTGTTCTTCTTCAGAAATGTAACAATGGCCTTAGCTGTGTGTTTTGGATCATTGTATGCCAAGGGCATGAAGTGAAGGTAGCATCATCTCTTTTAATATAGTGCAGTACATCTGTGACTTCATGATATCAATGAAATGTAGCTCCCGACACCAGAAGCACTCATGCAGCCCCCAAAAGGACACTGCCTCCACCATGTTTCACTGTGGCTACCATGCATTTTTCCTTGTACTCCTCACCTTTGTGACGCCAGTTTGGAAGCCATCAGTTCCAAAAACAGTTATCTTGGTGTCATCACTCCAGAGTATATAGACCCGGTAGTCTTCATATTTTTCAGAATAGACCCTGGCAAATTGCAGGTGGGCTTTTTTCTGCATGAGCTGTAGGAAAATCTTCCTTTGTGGACAGCACCTATTACTCGTCAGTGTGCACCATATTGCGTCACGGAAAACATTCACTCCGGTTTTGCTTACTACAGTAAACTTTGAATGTTGATTTTCTTCAATCCCCTCACATTAGTAGACGCTCCTGTTTAGCTGTTAACTTCTGTGATCGGTCTGGAAGTTTCTGTGAGATGGTTGCAGTTTCATCTTTGTTACATTTTTGTATCACTTTTGCTACAGTATTCGGATTGCTAAGCAAAGCTTTGCTGATCTTCTTGTAGCCTTCACCTTTCTTGAGTAAAGAAATTATTTTCTTTCTCAGGTCTTGTGACATTTCTCTTCCATGTGGTGCCGTTGCTGACAGTATGAAATGGGAAGATGATTTTTTTTGTTAAGTGACACCCTTTTATAGTCGGCTGGCTTTGCAGTAAGTAATAAAAATGCCTGAAAACATTCTCACTCTCTCATTATTCTGGTATTTGGCAAATATTTAAAATTATGGTAATCTTAATTGGCCTAAAACGGGAAAGGTTTATTCTGATTTCATGTCAAATACTGAGAAAAACCTGCAGATGTGTCTTTTTATAGACTGTAAGCTTGCGAGCAGGGTCCTCACTCCTCCTGGTATCTGTTGATTTATGTGATTATGGTTATTCTGTAATGTATTTTATTGTAAGTAAAAGTCCCCTCTAAAATGTAAAATGCTGCGGAATATGTTGGCGCTATAGAAATAAAAAATATTATTATTATTACAATTATTATTTTTACATACTGTATGTAAACTTTTGGTTTCAACTGTATATTTCCTGTGTGAATAATTTTAAGTGTACATACTATCATCAGAGGCGTAACACTGACTTAGTCTATATTTAATAAAAACATGTAATTTTCTAACATATATTCTTAAACAGAGTATATACAGCACACATATGACGTACGGACCTTGAACATTTTCCATTAGTAAATGTAATAGCCCCATTAAACCGCCCAACTGCTGTAAGTTAAAGTTCTTGTCTTTTCCCCAGCAGAATCCAGACACATAATAATCTACCAAGACGGCTTCTTTCAAATTCGTCTCAGGGTCTTGAACATTAAGAAATCCTTCCATTAGCCTGAAAAAAAAAAGATCAAGTTATAAAACATAAAAGCAACAAATTAAAAAAAAAATAATGAAATAAATTGTTTATAGAAAATAAGACATAATCATGTGTTATTATGCCATATGCGCCAACATCTTAAAAATAAGAACTGGTTCACATATCCCTGAAAACAACCTATTATGTTCTCTAGATGGATATTTCCTAACACTTACCTAATTATTCCCAGAAAATGCACTTACTAAACTTCTTGTAGCATTGTCAGCCAGTTGCCACACTACTAAAGTTCTCGGGGTAACCCATAGTGTAATGCTTACTCCATGATGGCACAGTAGAATAGTATAGACTATCTCCTGGGAATAGAAAACACACACTGCTTATCTTTAATGCTGATGTACTGTTATAATAATTCTATAATGTCCATTGGTTACTTTTCTTTCCTACACTCTCACACTGAGTCTAGGGAATCTACTGCAGCTCTATTATCCCCCCTCTGTCCGAATGGGAAGAACAATTGAGGAGTGTACGTGAGAGAAATATTTCTACAAAGTCAATACACATTTTAGGACAAAAATATTAAAAGGGAATGTGTAAACAGGTTTTTGTTACTTAATTTGAGAGCTGTAGAACGTAGGGGCTGAGACCCTGATTACAGTGAAGTGTCACATACTCAGCTCCTTACTGTCAATTTGAGAAAATCTCTGTTTTATCTTCTACAGATCTAGCAGCTATTTGAATGTCAAACTCTGTATAACCCTGCCCACACAACTGATTGGCAACTTTCTGCCTATGCACAGTGTATACAGAAATCTGCTGATCAATCAGGGGGGGCACAGTTATACAGTGCTCATGAATATGATTGACTACCTGACAGAAAATTTAATAGTCTTCTAGTGCTAATCTCCTGCTGATAAAACAGTGACTTTATAAAAACTACACTAAGCAGCCAAGTAAGTGACAGATTGCTGGTATCTATATTATCCTGCTCTCAGATTAGGTGACAAAAACCTGGAGACAGATTCCCTTTAACCCCTTCCTGACATGCGCCATATATGTATGTCGCTGCACGAGTTGCGTTCCAGCAAACCGCCATACAGATGCTCCGTGATGATCGTGCGGGCTCAAGCCGAGTGCCGCAGCGATCAAATGTGGATCTCGGCCGACCTCGGATGTTTAGCCCCTCTGATGCCCCAGTCAATAGTGACAGCGACATCGATAGGCATCGCAGAGGGAGGGCTCCCTCTCTGCTCCCATCAGCACAAGGCGACTGCGATCCATGGTGATCCTGGGCCAAAGATGTCCGCAGGGTCACCCAGGGATGGCAGCCTGTAAGCTCCTGCTCAGAACAGGAGCTGACATACCTCCTCCCTGCCTGCGAGACGCTGATCTGATTCCCTGCAATGCAAAAGCAATGCACAGTATTAGATCAGCGATCAGGGCAGGAAAAGTTGATGCCCTGGGACAGGGTAAAAAAAGTAAAAAATAATTTAAAAACACAAACAAAACAAAACAAAATAAACACAAAATAAAAGAATAAAAAAAAAGAAAATATATTAATCCAATAAATACATTTATTTATGTAAAAACAAAAATAAACAAAAAAAGTACACACATTTGGTGTCGCCGCATCCGAAATGACCTGACCTATAAAACTGTCAGACTAGTTAAAAGGGTTGTCCGGTCAAAAGTGAAAAGCCTGCAGTCACTCTGTGTGACTGCAGACTTCTGAATCCCCCCCAGCGCAGGCACTGTGCGCAGCGGGGATTCGCCGGTATGAGACCCGGGACCGGAGGTTATGTATAAGTTATACATACCCCCAGCTATTCAGTGCAGCCTCGCTCCATACACTTGTATGGAGCGAGGCCCCGCCCCGTCTAGTGACGTGGATGGCCAGTGGGCGCATCCGACTAGAAGGCGCAGCCTAGCTCAATACAAGTGTATGGAGAGCGAGGCCACGCCCACTGGCCAGGGGTATGTATAATGCATACATAGCCTCCGGTCCCGGGTCTCATACCGGAGAATCCCCGCAGCGCACAGTGTCTGCACTGGGGGGATTCATAAGTCTGCAGTCACACAGAGTGACTGCAAACTTACCACTTTTGGCTGGACAACCCCTTTAACCCCTTCAGTGAACACCGTAAAAAAAAAGTGGCAAAAAAACAATGCTTTTTCATCATACCACTGAACAAAAAGTGGAATAAAAAGTGATAAAAATGTCAAATGTAAATAAAAATGATAATCGCTGAAAATGTCATCTTGTCGCACAAAAAACAAACCGCTATACAGCTCCATCAATGCAAAGATAAAAAAAATTACATAACTGTGATATCGCTGTAATCGTACTGATCCGAAGAATAAATCTGTCATCACTTTTGCCACAATGTGAACGTCATAAAAAAAAAAAAAAAATTGTGAATTGCTGGTTTTTGTCATTCATCCACCCAAAAACCAGAATAGAAAGTGATCAAAAAATGTTATGTGACCAGAAATGGTACCAATAAAAAAGTCAACTCGTCCCGCAAAAAACAAGCCCTTACATGACTCTATGTCAATATAAAAAATATGGAAAAATTATAGCTCTTAAAATATGGCGATGCAAAAACGTTATTTTACAAAAACGCGTCTTTTAGTGTGTGACAGCAGTCAATCGCACCGACCCGAAGAATAAAGTAGTCTAAACCACTTATACCGCACGAGGAACAGCGTAAAAAATAAATAAAACCACTTCTTCATCAGCTGTTGATTTGTTCATTCTGCCTCCCAAAGATCGCAGTAAGGCTCAGCTCACATTTATCCTGCGCTCTATGGTGAGTGCTTACACCGAAGTTTCCGTGTAAACCCCCGACGGAAGATTCCCTATACTGAAGCAAATGGGGACAGTGTGGATGCCGTCTGGCTTATTATCCAGCAGTGTCAGTCTTTTAGGCATACATAAAAGCGCGGTCCAACAAAGTTTTATGCACCTCTGAAAAGAAGATCACCGCTGAACAGAGGCCAGACAGAGTCCAGAGTAACTCTGCTGTCGTATGACAGTGAATGCATCCCTCGGGGGTTTCATCTGAATCACGTTATTTGGAGATTTAGATGGAAACCCTGATGTAAGTGCTCAGCGTAGAGCTCAGGATAAAGGTCATCTAAAATGTTATGTAAAATATTCCCAACAAAAGCTTCAACTCAATCCACAAAAAAAGCAAGTCCCAACTCAGGTCAGTCATCTGTCAATGGAAATATAGGGGGATTCCACATTACAGGTAGTACAAAGGCTCTGGAAAAGCTCTATGGCTCCTCGCCTGCCAAAAGGAATCCGGGAAATTCTGCACTCCCAAATCCAAATGCCCCCATTCTTTCTGAACCTTACAGTGTGAAGCACAAGCTGGGCACAACGTACAGGCACTACAATGTACTGGGAACTACACTGACAGATATGCAATTTTTACTCAGCAAAATTCACTGCTGCTTATTACTGGCAATTACTTGGCTTATTACTTGAGGGGAGATTCTGCTCTTCTGGCACCTAAGGGCTCTGTATATGGAGCCCGCAAACTATTCTATGATAATTTGTTCTGATAATTTGTTCTCCAAGAGTTAAATAGCGTTCCTAAATAGCGCATGGCTAAGCAGTACAGCACAGCCACATATGAAGTATTGCCACTTTCAGCAGAATTTGTGGGACAAATTTTGGCGCCATTTTTACCCTATGTTTCGCACACCCCCATACTGAATGTAACCCCAGACCATGATCTTTCCACCACCAAATTTAACTGTTTTCTGGGTGTATTTTGGATCCATATGGGCTCCAGTAGGTCTCCTGCAGTATTTGAGGCGGCTGTGGTGTAATTCTACTGAAGATTCATCAGAGAAATCCACCCTCTGCCACTTTTCCAGAGTCCATCTGTTTAGCAGGCTGTGGGACTTTACAATTGCTTTTTATTTGCCTTTTGTTTAGTGTTGGCTTCTGGGCACTGATTCGACCATGGAGGCCATTTTGAGACAGAATCCTACAAACTGTTCTAGTTGACACAGGGACTTGAGGTGACCAGGCCTGTTGGAGCTCCACTGCAGTGGAAGAGGGGCTTGCTTTGGATTTTCTAACCATCAAACGTTCCACCTGAGAAGGTGTCTTGCGGGGTCTGCCGGACCTGGGCTTGTCAAACACATCTCCAGTCTCTTCAAATCTTTTTTTAATTCTTTGTACTTGACAATTAAAGGTGCCAGCCACCTCTGCAGTGGATCTGGTCTTCAGCCTCTTGATAATCAAAGCTTTGGTCGCAGGGTGGATTTTTGGCATGTTGTCAGAGCTCAAGTTGCAGTTCAAGTGAAGGTCTGGGGTGCTGGGCATCTTTTTATACACACCCACTAATTCACCGATCATTTACTGAGCACTAGTGAGGATGTAAACTAGGATTGGGTGCATTATATCACCAGGCGACAAAACTTTTGCCTTGCCAAAATCTGACCATTCTTTGTTCATTAAATGAACAATATTTCAACATTGATGTCAATTTATTTTCTTAACCTAAACCAAATTTGGGAGGGTTTCAGCTTTCAAAAGAGTAATTTATAAAACCAATGGATGAATTTAACGTCAGGTCATAAGCTTTTATTTACATAACATGGATAAGCGAAGTAACTTCTGTCAGGGAGTGTAAAGTGACACCTGGTCAGGAAGGTGAAAACAGGTTTCGGGGTGAAAGGGTTAAAGATATACTGCCAGAAGAAAACTTCTTTTTACTTTTTTTTTATCTAGACAAGGACCAGAGAAAGGTGAAGATAGATGAAAAAAAGTAGTTTAGCCATGCCAAGTGTACACTTAACACTTATGCTTGGTTTGAACAGTCACTTTGTCTTGACAAAAAAAAAATTAAGTAGGAAATTGGTTAAGGCTATGTGCACATATGCTTGTTAATAGGTCTGCCAGATATTGCAATGGTAATCCTGATGAGCTGTGCACATGATGTGGAAATTTCCGCTCAGGATTGCCATTGTGGTAAAAACCGCAGCATGACCATTGTGCGGGCGTTTCTGCTGCAAATTCGAACTTATCGACTATAATTGAACCGCATCAAATCCGGTATACAGTGGTGGCCAAAAGTATTGGCACCCCTGCAATTCTGTCAGATAATACTCAGTTTCTTCCTGAAAATGATTGCAATAACAAATTCTTTGGTATTATTATCTTCATTTAATTTGTCTTCAATGAAAATTGGATATAATTCCACACCAAACCTAAAAAAGGGGGTGGACAAAAGTATTGGCACTGTTTGAAAACTCATGTGATGCTTCTCTAATTCATGTAATTAACAGCACCTGTAACTTACCTGTGGCACCTAACAGGTGTTGGCAATAACTAAATCACACTAGCAGCCAGTTAACATGGATTAAAGTTGACTCAACCTCTGTCCTGTGTCCTTGTGTGTACCATATTGAGAATGAAGAAAAGAAAGAAGACCAAAGAACTGTCTGAGGACTTGAGAAACCAAATTGTGAGGAAGCATGAGCAATCTCAAGGCTACAAGTCCATCTCCAAAAACCTGAATGTTCCTGTGTCTTCCGTGCGCAGTGTCATCAAGAAGTTTAAAGCCCATGGCACTGTGGCTAACCTCCCTAGATGTGGACGGAAAAGAAAAATTGATGAGAGATTTCAACGCAAGATTGTGCGGATGGTGGATAAAGAACCTCGACTAACATCCAAGCAAGTTCAAGCTGCCCTGCAGTCCGAGGGTACAACAGTGTCAACCTGTACTATCCGTCGGCGTCTGAATGAAAAGGGACTGTATGGTAGGATACCCAGGAAGACCCCACTTCTTACCCCGAGACATAAAAAAGCCAGGCTGGAGTTTGCCAAAACTTACCTGAGAAAGCCTAAAATGTTTTGGAAGAATGTTCTCTGGTCAGATGAGACAAAAGTAGAGCTTTTGGGGAAAAAGCATCAGCATAGAGTGTACAGGAAAAAAAAGAGGCATTCAAAGAAAAGAACACGGTCCCTACAGTCAAACATGGTGGAGGTTCCCTGATGTTTTGGGGTTGCTTTCCTGCCTCTGGCACTGGACTGCTTGACCATGTGCATGGCATTATGAAGTCTGAAGACTACCAACAAATTTTGTAGCATAATGTAGGGCCCAGTGTGAAAAAGCTGGGTCTCCCTCAGAGGTCATGGGTCTTCCAGCAGGACAATGACCCAAAACACACTTCCAAAAGCACTATAAAATGGTTTGAGAGAAAGCACTGGAGACTTCTAAGGTGGTCAGCAATGAGTCCAGACCTGAATCCTATAGAACACCTGTGGAGAGATCTCAAAATGGCAGTTTGGAGAAGGCACCCTTCAAATATCAGGGACCTGGAGCAGTTTGCCAAAGAAGAATGGTCTACAATTCCAGCAGAGCATTGTAAGAAACTCATTGATGGTTACCGGAAGCGGTTGTTCGCAGTTATTTTGGCTAAAGGTTGTGCAACCAAGTATTAGGCTGAGGGTGCCAATACTTTTGTCTGGCCCATTTTTGGAGTTTTGTGTGAAATGATCAATGATTTGATTTTTGCTTCATTCTCTTTTGTGTTTTTTCCTTGCAAGTAAATTAAATAAAGATAATAATACCAAAGAATTTGTGATTGCAATCATTTTCAGGAAGAAACTGAGTATTATCTGACAGAATTGCAGGGGTGCCAATACTTTTGGCCACCACTGTAATTATTATACCAGCGGATTTGATGCGTTTCAATTAAAGTCAATGGCCGCAAATTCGCGGCAGAAACGCGCTGCAGGTGCTACCCAGGTCGGGAGAGGAGGACTACTACTCTTCTCATCCAACCGCTGCTCCCACTGATAACAGCGAGAGCGGTATGGCTGGGAGGAGCAGTAGTCTTCCCAAACAAGCCGGCTACCAAGCGGTGTAAAAAAGAAAAAAACAAAGCAAAAATAAAAAAAAAACCTTATACTCACCTGTCCGGCGGCCCCCGGAGTCCTCCTGGTCCCCGGCGATGTTCTCTCCCTGGTGGCCGGCAGTACACTGCGGGGAGCGCACTCACTCCCAGCAGTATACTGTGCTTCCAGGACCTGCGGTCACGTGAGCGATCAGCCATGGAAGCATTCTGAAGAATGTTCCCAGGGTGATGGTGTTGAGAGCTCACCGGGGCTGAACAGCTGATCTTCAGCTAATGAACCTCAGTGACCTCCTGCACAGCAATGTAGACTGATAGGAGTGATTTTACACCCCTGTCAGTATACATTGATGTCTTCTACAGCAGTGACATCAGTCACTGCTATAGAAGTGACCCAGATCGCCATGGGACAATCGTTGGCGTAATCGTGGACTGCGTCGTGATGGCGGACAGGTGAGGAATATGGTTGCTTGTTTTTTACTTTTTTTTCCGAACATTGATGATTTCGCGGACCCAGTACAATAAAAAAAAATTAAAAACCGTGTGTTTTTTATTTCATTAAAATACTTTATTCTGGCTGTGTATTTATTGAAAAAGAGGCAACCATTTTACTACACAGTTAGTAATGGGGGCATCTTATAGATGCCCTCCATTACTAACCTGGGCTTCATGTCAGTCGCCAATACAAGGCTGACGTGAACCCCAACCCCATGACCCCATTCGCCACCGCTACAGGGCAGTGGGAAGAGCGGAGGCTAAGCGCCAGATTTGGTGCATCCTATGGATGCAAAATTTCTGAAACTGCTGAGGGGTGATATTAATAGCCGCGGAGGGGGCTAGTATTCATGGCCCCTTCCCTGGCTATTAATATCAGCCCGCAGCTGTCTAGTTTAGCCTTTTCTGGTTAGATTTTATAGGGGGACTCTACGTCGATTATTTTCTGGTGTCCCCCTGTAATCTAGCCAGTAAAGGCTAAACAAACAGCTGTGGGCTGATATTAATAGCCTTGGAACATTTTTGGCTAATGGCCCCTTCCTTGGCTACTAAGTTCCCAGTGGTCGGCTTTCCCTCTGCTGGTTATAAAAATGACTGGGGAGCCCACGCCATTTTTTTTTTTTTTTAATCTTAGGCTCTGTGCCCACGATCCGGACATAACAGAGCTTTGGACGCATATTTTTGCTGCGTTCAAAACGTTGCATTCTATTGAACGCAGGTAAATCCACATGCGTTCACTGAACCATGCATATTTACCGCATTCAATACATTCTAGTGGTCAAATTTCAGTTGCGGAGACTAGCGACTCCGCAAGAGAATTTGACATGCTGCCGTCCTGAAAGACGTGCTGCATTTCAGTGTCCGCGGGTGATTCACAGCCTCTGATGCACGCATAGTGGACATGGTATTTCTAGAGATCCCATACAATATATTGTAACATCTGGACGCTGCGGGTTTGATGCTGTATAAACACGTCAAATAGCGTCAAACTTGCAGTGGCTCCTGACCGTGGCGACATACCCAAACTCACCCGCAGCATGTCAATTTTTGTAGCGGACACCGTAGTCTCCACTGCAGATTTTGACCAATTGAAGTGTCATTAAATGCGATGGATTCACATTTACTGACAGCAAAAAATGCGGCATTAGAACACCGCATTTTAGACGCAACAAAAATACGCTGCGTCCAAAGTGCTGCTGAGTCTTGATCGGTGGGACGCAGCGGCTAACGAACCAGCTGTGAGCTGTTAATTATAGCCAGGGAGCATGTTTGCAAATGGCACCTTCCCAAGCTAAAAATACCTGCTCACAGTTGCCGCATAAATTACATGAATAGAAATGCTAATGAGATCGGGTTAATGGGATTAGCTGACACCTAGCTCTTTTGTTTGGTGATGACAAGTGTCAGACCTTTTCATGACCAAACCTAATTAAAGTAAAGTAAAGAGTTAAATAAACACACAGACAAGAAGCAAACACTTAATTTAAAATACAACAAACACATTCTTTAATCATTTAAATTAACCAATATATGCACCCCAGTTCTGATGGTAATCCAAGGGTTTAAGCAATGTCCAAATAACTTTATTTAGCTTCAAAAAGCCTTTATTGATGTACAAAAAGGCTTCAAAATCGCATCAAAAAAAGCGTCAAAAATGCACGGAACTCGTTTTTCCTGCCTTATAGTGACCTCTGAAACATATGTCTGGTTTCTGAGATCTGAGGTATGTCTTCATTGTTTCACCATCAAGCAAGCACAAGAGAATCAAAGGATTGTTTGTGTCTAGGACCTTTCAGTTATTTCTATTGTCATTTATTTCTTATCATCTTTTGCATCATCTTATTTGATCTCTTTTAATGTATTTTTGGAAGTATTGTGGTTTTATTAATAACAAACAAAGTAGCACTCTGTAACGCTTAGTATATAATTATGAAGTATGAAATATGAATAGCCTTACTGCTGTGGAAAATAGAAATAAATGAGAAATCTTAGCGCATAAATTGGCCAATTCATGTGTACCTGACAGCCGCGATAAGGCGTTTCTCGATGTCAGGACCTACCAATGTGAATACCTCTCTAAGGGACATCCGTCTGCTTATGTGTGGAAAAGTAAGATCCTACTGCAATTAAAACCACCTGCGGCATCAGGGTGGAGTGCTCAGTCAAAGCTGAAATATAGGAGTAGAAAAAACTGACGGCACTTCCAATACAAGAAATTTCTCATTTATTTCTATTTTCCGCAGCAGTAATTCTATTCATATTTCATACTTCATAATTATATACTAAGCGTTACAGAGTGCTACTTTGTTTGTTAATTGTATATGGAGGTAGCTTCCCCTAGTAAGCACCTGTTCACACCTATTTCTTGCATTGGAAGTGCTGTCAGTTTTTTCTACTTGCACTGTGGTTTTATAATAAAACGCTACAAACTTTGATCCTTGAATGTTCTAAAAGATCCATATCCTTTCGTAGCATGTTTTAACCCTTCAACTGTGTTAGTGGTGTATTTTTTTTGCCATAATCGCAGAAAAAAATGCATCTCGGCCACAATTTGTGAACATAGCCTAAAAGTTAAAGGGAATCTGTCAGGTGATTTTTTTATAGCATACCTAACATTTATTGCTTTACCTTGCCCCATTGTCTTGCTGTAAGCTCTGGACAATTCAGAGTCGAGCTCTGGCTAGTCAAGCATACGTAAATCAAAAGTAAATATTCACCTCTACCCACACCCATAATTTAAAGCGTAACGGTCATTTTAATTTTTATTCCATAAATCCGCAGTGGACGCGAAAATAAGCAACTTTGTAATATATCTTATCAGAGAAATCCACTTCTCTCTCCTCCAGGACTCATCATTTATTCTCAAAATTCTCAATTCACGAATAAAATCTGTCTTCAGTGAAGACAAACTTCCACATTACTGAGAAAGAAGATGACAGTTGGTACTGATAAGATTCAAAGTAGAGGGGAGGAGCCAGAGCTGTGGCTCCTCCCTCCTCTCCTACCCTCCCTTCCTCATTGAATGTTATAAAAACCAACTGTCGTCTCCTATCTCAGTAATGTAACAATCTGTCTTCACTGAATACAGATTTTACCCGGGAATTGAGAATTTTGAGAATAAATGATCAGTCCTGGGAGAGAAAGAAGCAGATTTCTCTGATAAGATATATTACAAAGTTTCTTATTTTCCAGGTGTACTATTGATTTATGAAATGAGAAATTAAAATAATGGTTACTCTTTAAATGAGTGGATTTCAAATACTTATGAAAAAGACCCATTTTAGTTTTTGCTGCTGCATTATATATTGTTGCTTTGTTTTTTTTTTGTTTTTTTAATCTTCTGACAGCAGTTCTGATTGGGCACTCTATTATAAATGCCATAAATATGATCATTCAAATGTTGACTTTTGACATTCACATGAATATATGGCTTCTGCTAGTTCAGTCTAGTTGGAGCTCTACTTATCCACTTTATGAACATGACATGAATATGACATTTATTAAACTACTGAGCGCATTGTTTGTGAAGATGGCATTTCAATGAAATGTAAATTGCAACCTAAATAAATTCAATATCTAATCGTTTGGCTGCTTTAATTTATGAGTTAAAGATTAATAAAGCCTGGTTAAGTCCCCTATCAACATGATTCATTAAATGAAATCATTATACTTCTGTACACATAATTATTAGTGGAGAGACCAGAAATTAATTTAAATAAAGGTTTAAAAAAAAGTCCTGAAAGTATCGTTTCATGTTCCAACATTAGTTTTATAGTCTCATTTCGACTTTTTAATTAGAAGCATTAATAGAAAAGTCTACATGCATTGCTATAAGAGTCCTATGCCTGTATTTCGGCCTCATAAACACCAACCTTAGGCTTTGTGTGCACAGAGTTTATTTGAGGCGGTCAAAAATGAAGGGTTTTCCAGTGGAATCAGTTTCAGGAAAGGCTCCTTCTTTGAGGAGTTTTTGCTTCCGTAAGCGTTTATTGAAATGGTTTTGAAGATTTTTTTCAAGCATTTTTGAAGAGGTTACTTTCTAAAGCATTTTTGTAGCTTTTTGCCTATGTGTAGACAGTGACTTCAATCAGACAGTGGGGCGTTTTCTTTCACAAAGCCGTTTTAGAAAAAAGCCGGAGAATGTTCTCATAAGGCGGTCTTTTTCATGGTGGCTCCGCTGTCGGCGTCTCTTCCTGTATATTCTATTGAGAGAGCTTGAAAGCCGCCCCAAAGAATGAACATATTATTTCGTATACAGACTCCAAAGTTTCAGAACCGTGAAACAGTTAAAAGAAGTTGTAAAATATTGAATATGTGCACAGCAATATCGTTTTGATATTGCTGTGAATTTTTATGCGTTTTTTTGGCTACTATGGGTGTCATGCAAACAAATAATTTTCCCTTAGAATTAATGCATCCTGGGAACAATAAGTCTGCACATTGGAGGTGTGATATAACAAGACAAGATTTTCTTTTCTAGTATTCAACCAGAATCCAAAAGAAAAAAAGGGACATCAGAAGTACAAGAAGTGAGAATAGAGGCCAATTCTATACAAATGATCATATGTATGAGCTTCAAAAACTGTAATTTATAGTCCTAGGTCAATCAGACTATGGTAACTTCCATCCTCAAGTAGATACATTATTGACACCACTGCCCATTGCATAAAATAATGACCTCTGTGCAGAGAATAGAAGTCTCAGGTAAGGCGAGGTTCACACCTCTGATTAGAAATCCATTTTTCAGATCTGTTTAGAAACAGAAAATGCAACTCATACAGGAAGCCAAACTGTCACGTGGTCAACACAAACATTGGGCGGATGTACCCCCTTGACTATAAAGGGTTGGTTGGGGTTCTGGTCATTTTTTCTGTTCAAAAAGATCATTGGATCTCAGGTCAATGTGATGAGTAATAGAGATGTCATTCCCCCATGATGAAGCGGTCACTTATACAAGCGAAACGTGCGTAGGGGACGTGGGGAATCCCTTCACCAGGCTGACAGTTCCACTGGCATCCATATTTAACCTTTGGGTATGTCCATGAGTCCAATTTTTAAGGATATGTTTTCCATTGAACTTATTGATAGTTACTGGGATAGGTCTCAACATTTGTATTAGGTACTATAACTTTCTCCCTCTGGCTTAGGGTAAGATTCATGGACTCATAAGACACTACTAATATATGCTGTCTATAGGAACGCTCTTGGGGCATACCCTCTATCTATTATGACATATATGTAATTGGTGCCACCGGTTACTTACAGCCCGAGGTCTGAGTTTATCACATTTTCATGTATTTTTTCTATGTGGGTTGTTTTGTAATGGATTTTAATTTTTATATGCAATAAAATTTTGACAATTGGTCTAAGCAGTTTAAGGCTCCATTTTTCTCCTTATTATAAAGATTTTAGATTATATTTATCCAAGAGACGTATTCATTTTTTTTGCCCGGTAAGATTCAGGTCAAACTTTGCATTTTGATGCAGTTTGGACATGCATTGTTTATTTATTTATTTTTATAAGCCAAAAGCAGAGTGAAATCTAACGAGAAATGAAATATTTATAAGTCTCTTAATAAAAAAAAACCTGCCTGTAAAATCTGCATCAAAATGCAAAGTGTGATCTGGGCTATATGAACCTTGTATGACCTGCCAAGAGGAGCACTGGAAGGGAAGCAGCAAATTTTCGGAGCAAAATCTGTCATATAAATGGTGTGGTCAGCTTATAGGTAAAAATACAAATATGTAAAAACCTAAAGCTATTCATGTTTTAAGTAATAAGACGGTTACTCCAAAGTAACAAATAACTTTGTATTATAAACCTTGTTTTTACTTGCAGCTTTCCAGTTTTAAAGGGATGGGGTATTTTATCTTTGTCTTTATTTTGACAAATGTGTTGGGGACATGATTGTGTTGCACTTACAAATATATCAGTATTAGACCACATTCACACGTTCAGGATTTGGTCAGTATTTTACATAAGTATTTGTAAGCCAAAATCAGGAGAGGAACAATCAGAGGAAAAGTATAATAGAAACACGTCACCACTTCTGTATTTCTCACCCACTCCTGGTTTTTGCTTACAAATACTGATGTAAAATACTGACCAAATACTGAAAGTGTGAATGTTGCCTTAGTACAGTGTCCATTTTAGGACATGAACAGATATCAAAATCAAACATCAGAATGATGTCAGTTTGAGGCTAAATACCCTGTCTGACAAGTGATCCTGACAAGTGATTTTGACAAGTGATTTTGACAAGTGATTCTGACAAGTCATTTTGGCAAGTCATTTTGACAAGTGATTCGGCCAAGTGATCTGTTAGAACCCTCCTGTTAGTTTTTGCTATCTTGTGTTTTGCGGTCACGTGACCAGCTGCCTATATATTCCAGCTCCGCCCTTCTGGCTTTGATGGACTTCAGTATTTTTTGCCTGTCTCTCTAGCCAGGTGCTTCGGTACCTATCTCTGTCTAGTTTGCTTGGTCCTCTGGGGCCTCTAGTACTTTTTGTCAGTTTGTCTTTTTGTGTTCTGCAACAACTTCTCTGTTTAGGAGGTATCCCATTTTTGTCCCAGTCCTTAGTTCTTTTAGGGACCCCTCCCTTTATTCTATAGGTCTCCGTTCAGACTAGCCGAGGACGAAGGCGGGTCTGTTCACAAGGAAAAGGCTGCCCGCTACATCCTAGGGATTCAGCATAGCCTTACCGTAGGGACAGCTTTTCCCATTCTTTCCTTAGTTTATGTTGCAGATCATAACATGATCCTGACAAGTGATTCTGACAAGTGATTTTGACAAGTGATTCTGACGAGTGATTTTGACAAGTGATTCTGACAAGTGATCCTGACAAGTGATTTTGACAAGTGATTCTGACAAGTCATTTTAACAAGTGATTCTAACAAGTGACTTTGATAAGTGACTTTTACAACTGTAATAATAATAATAATAATAAAAAAAAAAAGTCAATGTTCGCTGATGGGACTTGAATAGTGTTGAGCGAGCGTGCTCGACACTGCTCGGTACTCGCCCGAGCATCACGCTACTCGGGATGTTCGGCGAGCACCGAGCATTTCCGGGTTACTCGGGCAGGAGCTCGGGTCTCCGCCCTGCATGTTTGGCGCTCTTTACAGAGCCAATAAACATGCAGGGATTGCCAGCCAGTCACTGTAATGCCGCAGCCATGTTGTTTGTGGGCATTACAGTGATTGGCTGGCCGCACAGCGTCACCTCGAGTATTTAAAACGGGGCGCCGCCATCTTGGACACAGTTGCTCCGGATCAGACAGTGTAGGGACAGCGCTGCTGATTTAGGGAGAGATATATCCTGCGAAATAGTTAGTGTAGGGTCTGTAAAGGCTGCCAGATCAAACAAACAGTCCTTCTCAGGACTAATATTCATCCCAGGCAGGCAGGCAGGCAGTACAGTAGACGCAGTGGTTATACCAGCAAAACGCTGAATTACAGTCCTGTGTGCTCCTGTTGCTGAAAGTGCTGGACTTAGCTCCAGGTCTCGGGGGCCAGGAAAAATCCTTGTTTTCATCTAAATCCTGTTTTTTTCCTCCTTCACACTGTACAAATACCCGTCTTATTAACCTTTTGGTGTCCATCCCCCCCGCCCCCCCAAAAAAGTGTGTCTTTGATTTTTCAGACACAAATATATCTGTTGAAAATAGTCTGGTGTAGGCTAGAGAAATAGAAGTGTGGTTTTGCAGTTCCATGGGCCATTTGTATCTAATTTAAACAGTTTGAGTGCGTCGCTCACTGTTCAGCCGCAAATATATATATATATATTTAAAAAATTCTGGTATACACCAGTAAATTATAACTGTGGTTTTGCTGTTCCACGGTAAAAAATCTCTATTATCCTGCTTTTGGCCTTTTTTGCCGTAAAAAAAAAACTAATAGTGTCCCCTGATTTTTCAGACACAAATATATCTGTTGAAAAGAGTCTGGTGTAAGCCCGAGAAATACAAGTGTGGTTTTGCAGTTCCACGGGTCAAATCTCAGTATTATCCTGCTTTTGCCGTAAAGAAAAACAGTAGTAGTGTCTCCTAATTGTTCAGACACAAATATATCTGTTGAAAATAGTCTGGTATACACCAGTAAATTATATCTGTAGTTTTGCTGTTCCACAGTAAAAAATCTCTATTATCCTGCTTTTGGCAATTTTTGCCGTAAAAAAAAAACTAATAGTGTCTCCCTGATTTTTCAGACACAAATATATCTGCTGAAAATAGTCTGGTGAATGCCCGAGAAATAGAAGTGTGGTTTTGCAGTTCCACGGGTCAAATCTCTGTATTATCCTGCTTTTGCCATTTTTTGCCGCAAAGAAATACAGTAGTAGTGTCTCCTGATTGTTCAGACACAATTATTTCTGTTCAAAATAGTCTGGTATACACCAGTAAATTATAACTGTGGTTTTGCTGTTCCACGGTAAAAAATCTCTATTATCCTGCTTTTGGCATTTTTTTCCGTAGAAAAAAAATAATAGTGTCTCCTGATTGTTCAGACACTTATATCTGTTGAAAATAGTTTGGAGTAGGCCCGAGAAATACAGGTGTGGTTTTGAAGTTCCTCGGATCAAATCTCTGTAATATCCTGCTTTTGCCATTTTTTGCCGTAAAGAAAAACAGCAGTAGTGTCTCCTAATTGTTCAGACACAAATATATCTGTTGAAAATAGTCTGGTATACACCAGTAAATTATAACTGTGGGTTTGCTGTTCCACGGTAAAAAATCTCTATTATCCTGCTTTGGGCATTTTTTGCCGTAAAAAAAATAAATAGTGTTTCCTGATTGTTCAGCCACAAATATATCTGTTGAAAATAGTTTGCTGTAGGCCCGAGAAATACAAGTGTGGTTTTGCAGTTCCACGGGTCAAATCTCTGTATTATCCTGCTTTTGCCATTTTTTGCCGTAAAGAAAAACAGTAGTAGTGTCTCTTGATTGTTCAGACACAAATATATCTGTTGAAAATTGTCTGGTATACACCAGTAAATTATAACTGTGGTTTTGCTGTTCCACGGTAAAAAATCTCTATTATCCAGCTTTTTTGCATTTTTTGCTGTAAAGAAAAACAGTAGTGTCTCCTGATTGTTCAGACACAAATATATCTGTTGAAAATAGTCTGGTGTAGGCCCGAGAAATACAAGTGTGGTTTTGCAGTTCCACGGGTCAAATCTCTGTATTATCCTACTTTTTTGCATTTTTTGCCGTAAAAAAAACAGTAGTGTCTGCTGATTGTTCAGACACAAATATATCTGTTGAAAATAGTCTGGTGTAGGCCCGAGAAATACAAGTGTGGTTTTGCAGATCCATGGGTCAAATCTCTGTATTATCCTGCTTTTTTGCATATTTTGCCGTAAAGAAAAACAGTAGTGTCTCCTGATTGTTCAGACTCAAATATATCTGGTGAAAATAATCTGGTGCAGGCCCGAGAAATACAAGTGTGGTTTTGCAGTTCCACGGGCCAAATCTCTGTATTATCCTGCTTTTTTGCATTTTTTGCCGTAAAGAAAAACAGTAGTGTCTCCTGATTGTTCAGACACAAATATATCTGTTGAAAATAGTCTGGTGTAGGCCCGAGAAATACAAGTGTGGTTTTGCAGTTCCACGGGTCAAATCTCTGTATTATTCAGCATTTTTGCATTTTTTGCTGTAAAGAAAAACAGTAGTGTCTCCTGATTGTTCAGACACAAATATATCTGTTGAAAATAGTCTGGTGTAGGCCCGAGAAATACAAGTGTGGTTTTGCAGTTCCACAGTTCAAACCTCTGTATTATCCACTTTTGGGCCATTTTTATCTAAAAAAAAAACAGTTTGAGTGTGTCGCTCACTGTTCAGCCGCAAATATATCTATTTAAAATTGTCTGGTATACCCCAGTAAAGAATAACTGTAGTTTTGCCATTCCACGGTAAAAAATCTCTATTATTCAGCTTTTGGTATTTTTTCCATAAAGAAAAACAGTAATAGTTTCTCCCTGATTGTTCAGATTGTTTAAAAGAGTCGGGTGTAGGCCAGAGAAATAGAACTGTGGTTTTCCTCTTCCACGGTTCTAATCTACTTTTTATTACCCTTTTTCCATTGATAGTGTGAGTGTAAGCTATTTTACTTCCTTTACAATGGGCAAGGCGCGTGGTAAGGGACGTGGCACTGGACGTTCTGGTGATGGTGCGTGCAGAGGACGGGCCGTGGCCAAGGTGAAAATGTACCACAACCAACAGCCACATCTTCTCGCTCCCACTTCTTGACCGAATTACTAGGGAAGCACAGAACAACACCAGTATTGCGAACTGATCAGTGTGAACAGGTTATTAATTGGATAGCAGATAATACTTCCAGTTACCTGGGCACCACCACCTCCGGTCTGTCTTCCACACGGTCAGATCTTAGTAGTCGTGAGTCTCGACCACATACTCCTCCTCACCCTGATGCTCCTTCCTCCCACCATGCCGAGTGTCGTCAGACAGCAACTGATCCCACACTTGGACACTCTGAAGAGCTGTTCACTGGTCCATTTCCAGATTTGTGCCCCTCGGCTGCTCCGCTTGAAGTGGTGGAAGAGGAGATCCCATGTAGCGATGCCCAAATATTTGAACAGCCACGGCCACAGGAAGTCTATGCTGGCAATTTGTCACAAGAGGTGGACGATGACGAGACACAATTGCCAGGAAGTGAGGAGGAGGATCGTGGGGCGCAAGTGGAAGAGGAGGAGTTGGAGGTGGTGGATGATCTAGTAACTGACCCAACGTGGCAGGAGGACATGCAGAGCGAGGCCAGCAGCACACAGGGTGAGGGAGGCAGAGTACCCCAACAGGCAGGAAGAAGCAGTGTGATGGCCGTACACAGAAGGCAGGCAACAGTTCCCCATAATACCAACATGAGGGACGTTGCCAGTATAACCTGTAGGTCTTCCAGAGTCTGGAATTTTTTAAAAGACTCTGCTGATAACCCCAAAAAGGCCATTTGTACCACCTGCTATGCCAGCATCAGCAGGGGTGACAAAACTACCAGCCTGACCACCACCAGCAGGATCAGGCACATGGCAGCAAAGCACCCGACTTTGTGGGGCGAACCCCAGGGTCCACGACCAGTGTCAGCAGGTGTCACCACTGCTACTTTCGCTGTTGTGCGAGCAATAGAACCCCCTGTTGTGTTTGCAAGGCAATCCCCTGTCCATACTGCATGCAAAGATGCCCCCTCCTCTCAGTCTTCACTTGTTATGGCAGTTTCTCAAGAAACAGCATCAACGTCCACGTCCACGTCCCACCGCAGCGTTCAATTGTCCATATCCCAGACCTTTGAACGAAAGCAGAAATTCGCAGCTAACGCCCCACAGGCATCAGTCCTAAATTCGCACATTTCACGACTGCTTGCATTGGAAATGCTGCCTTTTAGGCTGGTGTAGACGGAATCCTTCCGCAACCTTATGGCGGTGGCCGTCCCTCGGTACTCGGTCCCCAGCCGACACTATTTTGCCCGGTGTGCCATCCCTGCACTACACAAGCACGTGTCCCAAAACATCTGCTGTGCCCTCAACAACGCAGTTACTGGGAGAGTCCACCTGACAACGGACACGTGGACAAGTGCTTGTGGCCAGGGACGGTACATCTCCCTGATGGCAATCTGGGTAAACATAGTGGAAGCCAGGACCCAGTCGGACCTTGGGACGGAACACATCCTCCCCACACCGAGGATTGCGGGCCCTATGTCAGTCAGAGTTGACCCCACAGTGTACAGCTCCTGCGCATCATCCTCCTCCTCCTCCTCATGTTCAACCTCCATCTCAGATATCACCACATCAGTTACAAGCAGCCAAGCAGCAACAGGCTGTGCTGAAACTCATAAGCTTAGGTGAGAAACCTCACACTGCTTGTGAGTTGTGGACAGCTGTGAAAGAGCAGGCAGATCTGTGGCTGAGACCGCTGAACCTACATCCATGCATGGTCATGTGTGACAATGGCCGTAACCTGGTGGCGGCTCTGAGGCGAGGCGAGATCACACACGTACCATGCCTGGCTCATGTGCTTAACCTCGTGGTTCAGCGGTTTCTTAAATCGTATCCCGAGTTGCCAGATCTGCCCGTCAAAGTACGCCGCCTGTCAGCTCATTTTCACAAGTCGGCTACAGCTTCCGCCGCCCTTGCTGTGTTGCAGCAGCGTTTGCAGCTTCTGTCACACCGACTGGTGTGTGATGTTCCCACATGTTGGATCTCTACCCTCCACATGTTGCAAAGGATTTGTGAGCATAAGAGAGCAGTTGTGGAGTACCAGCTGCAACAAGGCCGTCGATATTCAGGTCAGACTCCACACATAAGACCTCAGGAGTGGACCTGGATGTCTGACATATGTACCATCTTGACAAACTTTGAGGAGTCCACCAAGATGGTGAGTGGCGATGACGCCATCATTAGCGTCAGCATTCCACTTGTCTGTCTTTTGCAACGCTCTCTGCAGAGAATTAAAGAGGAGGCATTGCAGCCAGAGTATGATGAGATGGATCAAGAAGCCGTAGCGGTCAATTACACACAGCCCAGCCTCATCACATCCCAACGTGTATTGGGGGACAATGAGGGAGAGGAGAGGGAGCAGGAGGAGGAGGAAGAACAGGAGCTTGTATCATGCGCTGTAGACGGTAGTACCTGTACAACTGTCATACCGTCGGTTCAGCGTGGGTGGCCTGAGGACAGGGGGGAGGAGGAGGAGGAGAGCATGGTCAGTCCAGTCGTCATCTTGGTGAGGACACGGAAGTCTTGCCCGTTACCAGTCTGGCACGCATGGCTGACTTTATGTTACGCTGCCTTAACCGTGACCCTTGCGTTGTCAAAATGTTGGGTGACAGTCATTACTGGTTGGTGACACTTTTAGACCCCCGCTACAAGGAGAACTTTCACTCTCTTATTCCTGAGGTGGAGAGGTCTACAAAAATGGGCCAGTACCAGAAGGCCCTTGCTGCAGAACGGTTAAAAAAATTCCCATCTGAACACGCTAGCGGCAAAGGTCACAGTTCGTTGACCAACCAAGGCGTACAAGCGAGAGAGAGGCAACTCCAATCCAGCAGAGGCAGGGGAACACTGTCAACGTTCTGGGACAGTTTTCTCAGACCCTCCCTTCGGACAGACCCTGAGGCGCGGAGTACTCTCACAAGGAGTGGAAAGTTTCAAAAGATGGTGAGGGAGTACCTGGCCGACCATACCAGCATCCTCCGTGATTTCTCTGTGCCTTTTAAATATTGGGTATCCAAGCTGGACACTTGGAATGAACTCGCTCTGTACGCCTTGGAGGTCCTGGCCTGCCCTGCCGCTAGCGTGTTATCGGAGCGTGTTTTTAGTGCCGCTGGGGGAATTATAACTGATAAGCGCACTCGCCTGTCAACTGACAATGCTGACAAGCTGACCCTTATCAAAACGAACAAGGGCTGGATTGGGCCAGACTTCTCATCACCACCAAATGACAGCAGAGTAACAAAGTCAAATCCACTGTGTTATTTCGGGAGGTGTATTCACATGCACCGCTTCACACCCACACATGGGTATACACTTCCTCAATTCGGCTGTTTTATGCTATTCTCCTTATCCTCAGCCTCCACCACCACTATACCACCAGGGTGACCATGGTCCGTGTTGCCAGCATTGCAAGTTCCTCCGTCCTAATTTTTGGCCGCTTTTGCTTGGAAGGCATAGGCAAAGACTATGGGAGACCCACCCCCCAATAATGGGAATAATGTTTTTAATATGCTGTACTGCATGGCTCTTGTAAGGGGCATTGCAAGTTACTCCATATTAATTTTTGGCAGCTTTTGCTTGGAAGGCATAGGCAAAGACTATGGGAGACCCACTCCCCAATAATGAGAATAATGTTTTTAATATGCTGTACTGCATGGCTCTTGTAAGGGGCATTGCAAGTTCCTCCATCCTAATTTTAGGCAGCTTTTCCTTGGAAGGCATTGGCTAAGACTGTGGGAGACCCACTCCCCAATAATGAGAATAATGTTTTTAATATGCTGTACTGCATGGCTCTTGTAAGGGGCATTGCAAGTTCCTCTGTCCTAATTTTTTGCTGCTTTTGCTTGGAAGGCATAGGCAAAGACTATGGGAGACTCACTCCCCATTAATGGGAATAAAGTTTTTAATATGCTGTACTGCATGGCTCTTGTAAGGGGCATTAAAATTGTCTTGTTAAGCTACTGTGACCTCCACGTCTCTTCCAAGGGTCATTGATATTGTCTTTTTATTCCAATGGGACCTCCAAGTCTCTTCCAAGGGGCATTGATATTGTCTTTTTATTCCACTGTGACCTCCACGTCTCTTCCAAGAGGCATTAAAACCGTTTTGTTAAGCTACTGTGACCTCCACGTCTCTTCCAAGGGGCATTAAAACCGTCTTGTTAAACCACTCTGACCTCCACGTCTCTTCCAAGGGTCATTGATATTCTCTTTTTATTCCACTGAGACCTCCACCACTCTTCCAAGGGCCATTGATATTGTTTTTTTATTCCACTGGGACCTCCACGTCTCTTCCAAGGGGCATTAAAACCGTCTTGTTAAACCACTCTGAACTCCACGTCTCTTCCAAGGGGCATTAAAACCGTCCTGTTAAACCACTCTGAACTCCATGTCTCTTCCAAGGGGCATTAAAACCGTCTTGTTAAGCTACTGTGACCTCCACTTCTCTTCCAAGGGGCATTAAAACCGTCTTGTTAAACCACTCTGAACTCCACAGCTCTTCCAAGGGGCATTGCATTTCCTCCTAATTTTAGTCAGCTTTTGCTTTTCAATGCATAGGCGAACACTAAGGGAGACCCACTCCCCAATAATGGGTAGAAGGTTTTTAGTACGCTGTAATCCATGTCTGTTTCAAGGGGCATTGCAGTTCCTCATAATTTTTGGAAAGCCATCCATTCACTGCTTAGGCCAACAGTGTACAGGAGACCCAGTTGCTATAAAGGGAAAAAACGGTTTAGTTAAGGCCCTCTGACCTCCATGTCTCTTCCAAGGGGTATTGGAGTGCCTCGAAATTTTTGGCAGGCATTGCACTCACTGTATGCCCTATAACTGTGTAGCTGAACAGCTCCTTTTGGTACAGAAACATATCCTACAAGATATGTGTGGTTGACTGGCCTGATATTAGTGTGAATGGTCCCTGTTCCTCCTGCTCTTTCTCCTTTGCCACCACCTCATCCATCATTCATCACCTGAAGCTTTGTTTTAACAGGAGTCATAGAACTGGGATAGTAGCAGGAAAACATCCAGCAATGGTCGGAGGAGGTAGGATATGCGACAAAACGCTGACCACCTCAGGCCTAGCCGCTACTACATACATGCGCTTGCATTCCAAGGAACAGAAAGCTAAGGAGATGGATGGCCTCATGATCATGAATAATTTACTCGTTGTGTAGGAGGCCGACCACTGCTTCTGTCTACCTTCTGAACTTTGTGTTGAAGCCTGACTGACCCAGGACCCGCAATCCTCTATGTCTGGAGGACGTGTTGCATCCCAGTGTCCAACTGTGTCCCGGTTTCCACAATATTAACCCAGTGTGAAGGCGTCAGTGAGATGGACCATCCCTGGCCACATTCACTTGTCCACGTGTTTGTGGTTAGGCGGTCCTTCCCACTAAATGCACTGGGGAGGGCACAGGTAATGTTTTGGTATGCACGCTTGTGTATAAGGCGCACTGGGACAAATAGGGGCGGCAGGGGACCATTTATGGACACCCGGCCGCCCCCTGGCGGCTGGGGACTGAGCGTGGACACCCGGTCGCCGGGCGGATGGGGAGTGAGTATGGATACCAGGCAGCCATGACATGGTGGCCGGAGTATGCCTCCACAAGAATAAAAGGCCTCATTTCAAGTGCAAGCAAGCTAGCAGTATGGTATTGCAGCCTGGGGTGGGTGGGTGGCAGGCTGCACACTTACGCTTGCATTCCAAGAAAACAAAGCAGATGCTAACTTCTATCATTATCATCATGCTCCTCACCTTGGCACTCTCAACTCCCCTGATGGAGAAGCCAGGGCCCACCGGAGGAGTCTCTGGTTGTCTGGTCCAATGCTGCCCTAAAGCAGGAAAGGCTAAGAAAAGTGTGGGAAGGTTCCCGGGACAAATAGTGGCGGCTGGGGACTGAGTATGGAGACCTCGCCGCGGACGCATCCATGAGGTAGTGGCCAGCTTCGGCCTCCTCCAAACTAAAAGGCCCCATTTCAAGTGCAAGCTAGCAGTATAGTATTGCAGCCTGTGGGTGGGTGGGTGGTTGGCTGCATATTTGCGCTTGCATTGCAAGGAATGGGGGAGGTACAATTGAACACTGCCCTGGGACAAGGACTTGCGCAGGGATAGTTGCAAGTCTGCATCTTCTGATGCGGCAAGGATCACTTCTGATGGGCACACTTTTAGGCAGTGACCTGAGTGTCAGAGATGCTTCCACGGGTCTTCCCCATGCTGTTCCCATGTCTTTTCAGCACTGTATGCATGTGTCACACAGCACATGGCCAGATAAGGTTGTAAAATGTTAAAATTACATTTCCCAGTGAATGCATTTGTCACGTTTGAAAGCAATACAAAAGTGCAAAAAAGCATAAAAAATGCTACTTGTGAATATAGACCAAGGTGTGGAGGAGTATTTTTGTTTTTGGTTATTTATTTTACCTTATACACAAGTCTTTACCCTGGAAAGGATGTTCCTTCACATATTTCACAGGAAAACAGTTTCAGTTTCGTTTTTGAACGTTTTATTGTGAGTCCGTAAAAGTGGCTTAATACCTCTGACCACATTGTTGACAGAAGTGACCTGGGGGTCAGAAATGCTTCCTGGGGCGATCCCCATGTTGTCCCCATGTCATTTGAGCACTGTCACTATCGTTTTGGGCACTTTTTAGGCTTACTACAGACTGCCAGGGGTGCCGCCGCAAAAATGCTCGGGCCTCCCATAGACTAACATTGGGCTCGTTGCTCGGGTCGAACACCCGAGTATCACAGTGAGCTCGGCCCGAGCTTCGAGCACCCGAGCATTTTGGTGCTCGATCAAAACTAATAATAATACATTTAGTAGGGTAGGTTAATAAGGAGACTCACACTGTAGTAGCAGAACAAAAGTATAAAATGACAATAATTTTAGTTGAAAAGATATGTAATTTTAGACACTGAAATAATCAAATCCAAACCTACAAAAATAATTTATATAGTTTTTTTTTCATTTGTATTTATATTGCATTAGGTATCAGCCTTTCATCCTGGGATATATTCTGACCGCCATACTTTATTTGGGGTCAGGAAGGAATTTTCCCCCCTGATATGAGGACAATTGGCTTTTTCCTTACAGGGGGTTTTCGCCTTCCTCTGGATCAACACGGCCCATAAAAAGGTTAAGTCTGATAGATGAATAATTTTCACATATACATAATACTAAAATATAAAATAATTCAATCTATAAATAAAATCTTCTTTTTACCTCCCCTATATCTTTGTGCTTGTCTTTATTTCATTGGACGTCCATGTAGTCATTATTATGCTGCCACTTATGTCTTAAGGCCCAATACACATTAGAATAAATTTGCTCGAACGCCCCTGATATCGTTACCATCCTATGGTGATAAATCAGCTAATTGCTGTGATTCCTGGGAGTGTTGGGTCCGGAGCAGGAGATGCTGTTACCTTTCTCCATTTTGGCTAATAAATGAAAACACTGAGCTGGGATCCTCCTCTAATTACCCAGATTTTCCTAATAGGACATTGGAAAGAATGGGTTTTCTAAACCAGACAGTAATTTACTGCTCATATAATAGGGGAGAGGGTTTGTTACAATGTGTCAGTGCAGCTGGGAACTATTCAACTCACAGAGCATTGCCTGGACTGGATACACTGGATGTGGCACAGTGGGGGATGGTGGATCTGCTACAATGTTGCCCCCTGCAGTCAGGACCCCACATATCATGGACGCCACATGATCAGATCCTCCAGAGAACATTCATGAAGAAGGAGAATCCCCTGTAGAGAGGAGTCCACAGCGAGGTACATGATAGGAGCAGTTATTGTGTTGTGGCGCCCCTGAGGTAAGCAAACAGAGGTACTGCATCTCACCCAGAGGTGTGGTATCTCACTCTCAGATAAGGAAGGAGTACAGCTCGGGACCCTAACACCTGCATCCAACACATACCCGCAGTGGGGGTAGGGCGAGATTGCTCCTAAGTGAGAGCACAGTCCCGGGTCCCTAGCTGTTGGGAGGGGCTATGTAGTGGATGTGGGTGGAGGAAGTAGCTTAGGGGAGCACAAGAGAGGAAGGTATATATAGAGAAGCCATCTTGTTTAGAGACATCAGAACAGTGAGCAGTGAATGAGAACAGTCTACAGTGAGAGGAGTGGAGCAGGGCTCTGCAGGAGCTCTGCTCAGGCAGAGGGCCTGAGGAGAGGTCCAGGACTGAAGGAGAAGGAGAGGAGCAGGAAGGGCTCCAGGAACGAGGAAGGGACCCTAGGGGTACGGGCAGTGCTGAATGCCACCTGTACGCCCGAATCTACCGGGAGGTGGAGGGGTCAGGCCACACAAAGGGGACCGGTCCCTCAACTAGCAGATCACTTTATGTCTCAACTAGAAACCGGAGGCTGCAGTATTTCAAGTCCTGCAGCCAACAGTTCATATCAGTCTCACCAAGAAGGTAGCTATAGAGGACCCAGGGGACGGAACAGACGTCGCCCGACAAGGCCCGCAGGTACCGGATTGGGACACTTGGTATGAGGTGCAGGGAGACGGCCAGAGAAATGACACAGAAGTGGGTCCCGTTAAGTACTCCGGAGATACCTAAGGGTTGCCCGAACCCCTCCCTGAGTAAGCGCAGCACGACGAGGGAAGTTACGCTGGTACCTGTAACTTGGACTGCAACAACCGTGAGTAAAGACCCTGAGGACGGCACCCCATTCATTGTCTCTGTGATTATTGCTGCGCCATCAAACCCTGCACTGCAACGCCCAGCACAACCTATACCATCTACACTGCCCTGGAACTAAGCTCTACCTGTGGAGAGCCACACCAGCTTTGCTGCACTATCATCAGCTCCAGAGGTTCTGCTCCGCAGAGGCGGCTCCCTTTAGCCGCATACCACAGGTGGCGTCACAAACTTTGTACATAAATCCCCTGTAAATATTCCCCTTTTGAATGACCGCCCTGGGTCACGGACCGGGTCACCGCCACTGTGACATCTTCCCTAGCCACGACCGGCCCGGCACCGAGTACCCCACGGCACAGGAGGCGCGTCAGTGTCATTCCCTAGGTATCTCTATCTGGGAATGCAGGATGACAACCAATATGGCTGCCATTACTGCTCTTACAGGGGGCATCACTAAGCTCTCATACATCCTGAATAGTACATGGTGTAATGACAAGTCCCCTCACATTACCTGCTTAGTTGGGTAGATTTCATATTACAGAGTCTGGGAAAGCTGACTGACAGGAGCCATAGCTCCCAACTGTCCCGTATTCAGCGGGACTGTCCTGCGTCCCGTCTCGACTCAGCTCTTCTCCCGGCTCATTTAGACCGATTACAGTTATCTCTTATCAGAATATAATACCGAAGGAGAGAGAATTGTAGCCAATATATAAACAATATTTGTAAATGGCACAGATCTCGAAAAAAACTGCCAGAGATAGAGCTATTAATAAAAATATATATTTATTATCCACAAAATAGAAAGATATATACGGTACACTATAAGTGGCTAAGGTGAGAGAAATGACCAATAGTGGCAGATGTAAAACAGCCAGAGAAAGAAGACCACATCCCACATAGCAGGACATCCACAATAACCATCTGTAAAAATAATTGATAGACACTAGTATATATAGATCACGCTAGAGTTGCAACAAAGACAACAGTCTCATGGTTCATGTATTATACACAGAAATATGTCCGGCTCATACCAAACCAACAGTGCAGTATGGAAGAAATATACAGTATATGTGTGTATATTGGCCATGTAGTGTATTTGTGCACCTGTGTATTAATTTAACACTAAAGGTGTCCGGGTCTTATATTTTTTCCTTTTTCTTTTTTGTAGTGCTTGATAATGCACACTGAGGAATTTCAGATACCCTCATATTACAGTAGTATATCCCACTCCTCAAAAAGTTAGTTACCCTTAGGTAATCTCAGCAGCACTATAACAAAATGGTCTTAGTCACTAGATGCAATTTCCATTCCCACCAACAAAGCAGCCAAAGCCACCTCCACCCACCCCATGGTGGTTACAAGCAGCCTCTTACCCAGAATTGTCACAAGAGCCTCCAAAAAGTAATTATACCAGCCTTCTTCCCACAACACCTGCAATTTTCACTTTAAGGGGTTGTCTGGTCAAAATAGATAAGTCTGCAGTTACTCTGTGTGACTGCAGACTTATGAATCCCCCAGGTTGGCTGGTTTCAGACCGGCATGTATGAGATATACATACCCCTGGCCAGTGGGCGCAGAGTCGCTCTCCATACACTTGTAAGGAGCAAGGCTGCCCCCTCTAGTCGGACACGCTTATTGGCCATCCGCGTCACTAGATGGGGTGCGGCCTTGGCTCTATACAAGCGTAAGGAGAGCGAAGCTACACCCACTGGTCGGGGGCATGTATAACTCATACATACCCTCCATTCCCGAGTTTGAAACCGGGGAATCCCTGCAGCGCACAGTGCCTGCATAATTCATAAGTCTGCAGTCATTCTGTGTGATTACAGACTTATCAGTTTTGACTGGACAACCCGTTTAAATACACCCACATATGCGTCCCTCCTACATGCTCTCCTATATCATCTGCTGATGATTGCGCCACAGAAGTTATATTTTACTACAGCTGTGTGAGAGTGTCAGCGGCATTTAGATGGTTAAATCAGCTGCAGTCTAAGCTAGCTCTGGTTGCTGCTGTTCACACAGGCACTGACTGTATAACACAGATGACACCTGCAGAGCACAGAGCAGGTTCATATCCTGAGCCCGCTCCCAACATATGTCACCAGTAAATCCAATGGTTGGAAAGGATCAATGGTGTTTGGTCATTCAATCAATTCAGGGCTGAAGGTGCTTAGGTGACCATATGAACATTTTGATGTACAGAAAATTAATCTCTGGAGTCTCGATAAATGTGAACTATTAATTCAAAATTTACATACCAATCTCTTGAAGCAACAACTTTGCCTCCATTTGCATGGCAGGATCACGAAGCCACTCTCGGATAGGAACATTTGTATATTGCATATTTAGAAGAAACACCCAAAGGTAAGAAATACAGGTTTACCCTGCACCATAATAAAAAAACTATGGCTCAGGGTGATGTGTATTTCTGTAATGAGGGGGGTGCGGACTAAGGATACGATTATCAAGGTGTGCAGAATTATTAGGCAGCTTGCTTTCCTCAGACAAAATGGGCTAAAAAAGAGATTTAACTGACTGAAAAGTCTTACAGAGGGATGTAGCACTCTTAAAATTGCTAAGATATTGAGGTGCGATCACAAAACCAGCAAAAGTTTTGTTGCCAATAGTCAACAGGGACACAAAAAACATGTTGAGAAAAAAAAGACTCACATTAACTACCAAATATTTGAGAAGAATCAAACATGAAGGGACAAAGAAGAAATTATTCTTCAGTGCTGTCATATTCCAGATCTGCAACCTCCCTGGAGGCCCAGAAGTACAAGGTGCTCAGAGACATAACCAAGGTGAGGAGGCCGAAACCCAACCGCCACTGAACAAGACACAGAAAGGGAAACATCTAGACTTGGCCAAGAAATATCTGAAGACAGATTGTTCAAAAGTTTTATGGACTGATGAGATGAAATTAACTCTTCACGGACCAGATGGATGGGCCTGTGACTGGATCTTTAATGGGTACAGATCTCCCTTTGGATGCCAGCAAGATTGAGGTGGGCACTGCTCTGATCTTGAATTATTAAAGATGTGCTAGTTGGACCTTTTAGAAAATTAACTCAAAATAAACTCCCAAATCTACTGCCAGTCTTTAGAAGACACTTTCTTCAAGCAGTGGTACAGGAAAAAGTCTGCATCTTTCAAGAAAATCATGATTCTTCTGTTGGACAATGCTCCATCGCAGCATCAAAGTCTCCACTGCTTGGTTCCACTAAAGGCCTTACAGAATAATTATACGGCCCCTTCTTTACCTGACCTAAACCCTATTGAGAACTTGTGGGCCCTTCTTAAATGGAAGATTTAAAGGAAGAAAAAACACTCCCCTTTCTTATGTGTCTAGTAGTGATGAGCGAGCACGAAAAAGCTCGGGTACTCATTGCTAAGGTCGAGCACATTAGAATACTCGGGTGCTCGACCCGAGCAATGAGCCCAATGTAAGTCTATGGGAAACTCGAGCATTTTTCAGGTGGCTCCCCCCGGCGGTCTGCAGAGGGCCTAAAAATTGCCCAAATCGATGGGAACAGTGCTCAAATGACATGGGGACAGCATGAGGAAGACCCCTGGAAGCATCTCTGACTCACAGATCACTGCTGTCAACAACGTTGTCAGAGTATTGCGCCACTTTTACGGACTCACAATAAAACATACAAAAAAGAAACCAAAATGGATTTTCCTGGGAAATATGTTAAGGAACATCCTTTCCAGGGTAATGACTTCTATATAAGGCAAAATTAATAACCAAAAATACTCCTCCACACCTTGGGCTATGTTCACATATAGAGTTTTTGATGCACTTTTGCATTGCTTTCAACCAAGACAAATGCATTCATCAGGAAATGTCATTTTAACATTTTACAACCTTATCTGGCCATGTGGTGTGTGACACATCATCAAACACATGCATACAGTGCTGAAAATACATGGGAACAGCATGGGGAAGACCTCTGGAAGCATCTCTGACTCCCAGGTCACTGCCTAAAAGTGTGCCCATCATAAGTGATCCTTGGCGCATGCGAAGATGCCTCCCACCATGCACCTTCGTTGCAGACTTGCAACAATCACCGTCCACGTCCTTGTCCCAGTGCAGCGTTCAGTTGTCCCTACCCCATTCCTTGGAATGCAAGCACAAGTATGCAGCCAGCCACCCACCCACCAACCCACAGGCTGCAATACTATACTGCCAAATTTTTGACAGCTGCTTGCACTTGAAATGTGGCCTTTTAGGCCCGTGGAGGCGGAAGCTTTTCATAACCTCATGCCGGAGGCGGCCGGGTGTCCAACTCGGTCCCCAGCCGCCAATGTTTATCCCGGTGTCGTCTCTGCCTTCCACAAGCACGGGTCCCACAACATTACTCGTGCCCTCCCCAGGGCACTTACTGGGAAGGACCGCCTAACCACAAACACGTGGACAGGTGAATGTGGCCAGTGACGGTACGGAGCCAGTCCACGGCTTTTTTTGCTGAGTTGTATTTCACCACAGCCATATTCTTTAGCTTGGTGAAAGGACTTTGGAAACCATATCTACTCCAGCTGTGATTTCTCCCAGGAGGTCCTCTAAAGCTGCTTTCACTTGAAATGTGGCCTTTTAGGCTCGTGGAGGCGGAAGCTTTTCACAACCTCATGCCTCGTGTCCATACCCGGTCCCTAGCCGCCACTATTTCTCTCGGTGTTGTCTCCGCCTTCTACAAGTGCGGGTCCCTGAACATTACTGCTGATACTTTTCTGTGGGAATCTGCTTGCCTCCTACCAGCCTGGAATATTTCCAGTAAACTATGGTACAACGCCACGGTATTAGCACTGCCCCCAGTACGAGTAGCGAAGCCTTCCACAATTTCCTTCTCAGGAGTTTTATTTGGTAGACTGAGTGGCTGCCCAAATACATTAGTTTCTCACAAAGGAGCTGAAGATGGAGTGGCAGTAGGTGCAAGTTTCTCCAGCCTGTTAGATATGAGATGGTGAACGGCAGCACATTGGATCAGTGGTGAGCACTGAAGCCTTGCAGCGCTGGGATTCTGGGTTCAAATCCCAGCAAGGACAATAGTTGCAAGGATTTTGCATGTTCTCCCCGTGTTTGCGTGGGTTTCCACCTCAGTAAAAAATTAGCCATAGAGTGTCCGGGAACCTTCCCACACACTTTTCTTAGCCAGAACTGCTTTTCGGCAGGGTTGGACGGTCCCACCAGAGAATCCTCTGGAGTGCCCTGGCTTCTACATCAGGAGAGTTCATGATAGCGCTAACTTTGCAGCCGCTATGGGGCTCTTGAGCGGGCAAGAAAGGTGAACCCTCAGAATCAAATCCTCTGGTGGGCCCAATGTTTGTTTAGCTCGGTGAAAGGACGGCATAGAGGGAAACCGTATCTACTCAGGCTGTCATTTCTCCGTCACCAGGTTCCGCCCATTGTCACACACGACCATGCCTGACTGGATGTTCAGCGGTGAGAGCAACAGATCAAGCTGCTGTGTTACAGCTTTCAACAACTCTGCAACGCTGGGCGGTTTGTCACCTAATCATTAAGCATGTTATCTTAAGCACAGCCTGTTTCTGCTTGGCCAAGGCAGTGCTGCAGTGCTTTCAGCTTGTGACTGATGTGGTCATTTCGGAGATGGAGGTGGAGGTGCAGGAGCTGAACAATGTGATTACATTGAGGTTACATTGGCGACTCTGTTTTTAAACTAAAGAAAAATCCTACTGTTTTTTTTTTTACGTTATTTTTTAAGGCAAATGCATTCAAAGGGAAATGTCATATTAACATTTTACAACCTTATCTGGAAATGTGGTGTGTGACACATCATCAGACACATCCTGTTTCATTGATGATGGAGGGACTCTGAAAGACAAATAGACCAGGGCCACAGTAACGAGTACGACATGTTCCAATTAGAAAGGAGAGAGTCTGCTATACAGTTATAGTGTATGCAGTGAGTCCAACGGCTGACCAAATTTAAGACAAACCCCACTAAGAAATTAAAGACACAGAGAGCAGGGCCACAGTAACAAGTACGACATGTTCCCATTAGAAATGAGAGGGTCTGCTATACAGTTACAGGGTATGCAGTGAGTCCAACGGCTGACCAAAATTAGGAAAAACCCCACTGATAAATGAAAAACACAGAGAGCAGGGCCACAGTAACAAGTACGACATGTTCCCATTAGAAAGGAGAGGGTCTGCTATAAAGTTATAGGGTATGCAGTGAGTCCAATGGCTGACCAAATTTAGGAAAATACCCACTAAGAAATTAAAGACACATATAGCAGGGCCACAGTAACGACAAATTACCATTAGAAAGGAGAGAGTCTGCTACACAGTTATAGGGTATGCAGTGAGTCCATGGCTGACCAAATTTAGGAAAACCCCACAAAGAAATTAAACACACATAGAGCAGGGCCACGGTAACGACAAATTCCCATTAGAAAGGAGAGAGTCTGCTATACAGTTATAGGGTATGCAGTGAGTCCAACGGCTGACCAAATTTATGAGAAACCCCACTAAGAAATTAAAGACACATAGAGCAGGGCCACAGTAACGAGTACGACATGTTCCCATTAGAAAGGAGAGGGTCTGCTATACAGTTATAGGGTATGCAGTGAGTCCAACGGCTGACCAAATTTACGAAAAACCCCACTAAGAAATTAAAGACACATAGAGCAGGGCCACAAGTAGTGACAAATTCCCATTAGAAAGGAGAGAGTCTGCTATACAGTTATAGGGTATGCAGTGAGTCCAACGGCTGACCAAATTTACGAAAAACCCCACTAAGAAATTAAAGACACATAGAGCAGGGCCACAGTAACGAGTACGACATGTTCCTATTAGAAAGAGAGGGTCTGCTATACAGTTATAGGGTATGCAGTGAGTCCAACGGCTGACGAAATTTAGGAAAAACCCCACTAAGAAATTAAAAACACACAGTAATGACAAATTCCCATTAGAAAGGAGAGAGTCTCCCATAGTGTTGGCCTATGCAGTGAATACAAGGGCTCCCAAAAATTTGGAGGCACTTCAATGCCCCTTGGAAGAGACGTGGAGGAGGGTCTCATAAAAAATGTTCCCATGAGAAAGGAGCGGGCCTCCTATACTTGTAATGCCCATGCACTAAGTGTATGGGCTGACAAACATTCTCCCCTGGGGGGTATACATGTACATACTGTATACAAAATTTTTTTTACAGGCATCATAAACACCCCTTAAAAAAATTCTGTGGGTGTTGCATCACGGACCACGGTCACCCTGGTGATATGGTGGTGGAAGATGAGGAGAAGGAGGAGGACAAGAGCAAATAGTCAAAATCAGGAAGCGTATACCCATGTGTGGGTGTGAAAAGGTGCATGGGAATACACCTCCCAAGAAAAGACACTGGATTTGAGTTTATGTTACGCTGCTATCATTCGGTGGTGTTGAGAAGTCTGGCCCAATCCAGCCCTTGTTCATTTTTATAAGAGTCAGCCTGTCAGCATTTTCAGTTGACAGGCGGATGCGCTTATCTGTTATAATTCCACCAGCGGCACTAAAAACCCACTCTGATAAAACGCTGGCGGCAGGGCAGGCCAGGACCTCCAAGGCATAGAGAGCCAATTCATTCCACGTATCCAGCTTGGATACCCAATAATTATACGGCACAGCGGAATCACGGAGGACGTTGGTACGGTCAGCAAGGTACTCCCTCAGCATCTTCCCAAACTTTGCACTCCTTGTGAGAGTACCCCGCGCCTCAGGGCCTGTGCGATGGGAGGGTCTGAGAAAACTCTCCCAGAACTTTGACAGTGTTCCCCTGCCTCTGCTGGATTGATGTTGTGCCTCTCTCGTCTGTACTCCTTGGATGTCCAGCGAAGTGTGCCCTCTGCCGCCAGCATTTTCAGATGGGAATTTTTTTAATAGTTCCGCAACAAAGGCCTTCTGGTACAGCCCCATTTTTGTAGACCTGTCCACCTCAGGAATAAGAGATATAAAGTTCTCCTTGTAGCGTGCAGTCACCCAAAATTTTGAGAATGCGAGGGTCATGGGAAAGGCAGCGTAACATAAACTCAGCCATGCGTGCCAGACTACTAACAGGCAAGACTTTCGTGTCCTCACCAAGAGGATCACTGACCATGCTCTCCTCCTCATCCTCCTCTCTGTCCTCTGGCCATCCACGCTGAACAGACAGTAAGACAGCTGTGCAGGTAGAACAGTCTATAGTGCATGAAACTAGCTCCTGTCCTTCCTGCTCCTCCTCTTCCTCATTGTCACCCAATCCACATTGGGATGAGATGAGGCTTGGCTGTGTGCAATCAACCTGTATGGTTCCTTGCTTCATCTCATCGTGCTCCACCTGCAATGCATCCTCTTTGATTGTGAGCAGAGAGCATTTCAGAAGACAGAGAAGCGAGATGGTGACACTAATTATGGCGTCATCACCGCTCACCATCTTGGTGGAGTCCTCAAAGTTTTGGAGGATGGTACATATGTCTGACATCCAGGTCCACGCCAGAGGTCTTATGTGTGGAGTCTGAACTGAATACCGACGGCCTTGTTGATGCTGGTACTCAACAACTGCACTCTTCTGCTCAAAAATCCTTCCCAACAACTGCAGTGTAGAGTTCCAACGCGTGGGGACATCACACACCAGTCTGTGAGCCGGAAGCTGCAAACGCTGCTGAAACACGGCAAGGGCGGCGGAAGCTGTAGCTGACTTTCTAAAATGGGCACACAGGTGGTGTACTTTAACAAGCAGATCCGGCAGCTCCGGGTAGGATTTGAGAAACCGCTGAACCATGAGGTTAAGCACATGGGCCAGGCATGGTACGTGTGTGAGCTCGTCTCGCCTCAGAGCCGCCACCAGGTTCCGGCCATTGTCACACACGACCATGCCTGGCTGTAGGTTCAGCGGTGTGGGCCACAGATCTGCCTGCTCTTTCAGAGCTGTCCACAACTCTTCAGCATTGTTCAGTTTGTCACCTAAGCATATTAGCTTCAGCACAGCCTATTGCCGCTTGGCCGAGGCAGTGCTGCAGTGCTTCCAGCTTGCGACTGATGTGGTCATTTCGGAGATGGAGGCTGAAGAGGAGGAGGCTAAGAAGGATGAGGTGCAGGAGCTGTAGACCGTGGGGGCAACCCTGATTGACCTAGGGCCCACAATCCTTGGCATCGGGAGGATGTGTTCCGTCCCAAGGTCCAACTGGGTCCCGGCTTCAACTATGTTAACCCAGTGTGCCGTCAGCAAGATGTACCGTCCCTGCCCTCAAGAACTTGTCCACGTGTCCGTGGTTAGGTGGACTTTCCCAGTAACTGCGTATTTGAGGGCACGGCTAATGTTTTGGGACACATGCTTGTGTAATGTGGGGATGGCACACCAGGTGAAATAGTGGCGGCCTGGGACTGAGTACCGAGGGACAGCCGCCATCAGGTTGCGGAACGCTTCCGTTTCCACGAGCTTAAAAGGCAACATTTTGAGCGCAAGCAGTCGTGAAATGTGAGAATTTAGTAGTGTGGCCGGTAGGGCGTTGGCTGCATATTTACTCTTGCGTTTCAAGGACATGGGTATGGACAACTGAACGCTGCGCTGGGACAAGGACATGGACGTGCTTCCTGAGGCTGCTACTTGACAGTGCGCAACGACAGGTGCAGGGCAGGAGGCATCTTCGCATGCACCATGGACAGGGGATTGGCTTGCATGCACAACAGTTGAAGAAGCAATGGTGCCACCTGCAGACACTGTTCCTGGACCCTGGGGTTCGGCCCACAAAGTCGGGTGCTTTGCTGCCATGTGCCTGATCATGCTGGTGGTGGTCAGGCTGGTTGTTTTGCCAACCCCGCTGATGCTGGCCTGGCAGGTGGTGCAAATGGCCTTTTGGGGTTATTGGCAGAGTCTTTAAAAAACAACCAGACTCGGGAAAACCTAACAGTTGTACTGGCAACTTCCTTCGTGTTGGTGTTACAGGGAACGGTTGCCTACCTTCTGTCTGCGGCCACCACACTGCTTCTTCCTGCCTGTTGGGGTGCTCTGCCTCCCTCCCCCTGTGTGCTGCTGTCCTCGCTCTGGATGTCCTCCTGCCAGGTTGGGTCAGTTACTATATCATCCACCACCTCGTCTTCCACTTCCGCACCCTGGTCCTCCTCCTGATTTTCTGGCAATTGTGTCTCATCATCGTCCACCTCTTGTGACACTTTCCCACCGTCGCCTTTGTGTGACCGTGGCTGCTCAAATATTTGGGCATCGCTACACGCGATCTCCTCTTTCCCCGCTTCAAGTGGACCGGGCGAGAGGCCCGAATCTATAAATGTAAAAGTGAACAGCTCTTCAGAGTGTCCAAGTGTGGGATCAGTTGTCTCCGGGCACTCGGCAAGGTGGGAGGAAGGAGGATCAGGTTGAGGAATATGCGGTCCAGACTCACGGCTACTGAGACTTGACCGTGTGGAAGACAGGGTGGTGGTGGTGGCTAAGTGACTGGAAGCATTATCCGCTATCCAACCAACAACCTTTTGACACTGCTCTGGGTTCAATAGTGGTGTGCTGCGGTCCCCTAGAAATTGGGACAGGAAGGTCAGGCGAGAAGATGTGGGAGTTTGTTGTGGCACAATTTCAGCTTGCCCACGGCCTTGTCCTCGGCCTCTGCAAGCACCATCACCATCACGTCCAGTTCCCCGTCCCTTGCCACGTGCCTTGCTCATTTTAAATGGAGGATAGTATCTTCCACGCTCACTACAAATGACTGAGTTTGGAGCGAACTTATATGTGATCCGTGTGACAGAGAAAACACAGTTTTAAATACCTGGCCTGTAGGTAAGTAGTTTGAACAGCAAACTGGTGTGAATTGCTTCACTGACACACTGAAAGAAATTTTTAATGGAGGCCAGAAATGGCAGTATTTTCTGACAACGTATATGTGATCCGTGTGACGGAGAAAACAGAGTTTTAAATACCTGGCCTGTAGGTAAGTAGTTTGAACAGCAAACTTGTGGGAATTGCTTCACTGACACATTGAAAGAAATTTTTAATGGAGGCCAGAAATGGCAGTATTTTCTGACAACGTATATGTGATCCGTTTGACGGAGAAACCACAGTTTTAAATAGCTGGATTTTTAGCGCTGTAATATGGAAAGGACCTGGCTGTACTCTGCAGTGCAACAAGCAAATGGTGCAAAAAAAGGTGTTCTCTGGATTGCTTTTTAAGCAAATAATGAGGATTAAGATCCAAAAAAAGTATTCCTGGCCCCTGAGACCTGGGCCTTTGTATAGAAATATCTAACAGCAGCAGAAGGCAAAATTGGAATGGAGCCTCTTGTGCTATATGCACTGGAGTCTGCTATATAACCTGCCTATATACACTGCCTGCCTGATATCTCTGCAGATGGATTAGTTAGTCCTCAAAAGGACTGTTTGTTAAGATGGATATGTGTAATGTACGTTTTTTCTCCCTACACTACCTAATACACAAGCAAATCTCTCGGTGACGCAGCAGCACCTTTCCCTGCACTGTCTGATTACAGAGTGACTGTGACGAGCACAGCAGCGCCAGGTCTGATATACACCTGATGATGCTGTTCGCCCATCCAATCACTGTCATGTCACAACCACCATGGCTGAGGCATTACAATGAGTGTCAGGCAATCCCTGTATGTTCATTGGTGCTCTAAAGAGCGCTAAACATGCAGGAAGGGGACCCGAGCTCCCGCCAAGCAACCCCGGAAATACTCAGCGAGCGCCGAGCATCTCGAGCAGTGAGATGCTCGGGCGAGCACCAAGCAGTAGCGAACATGCTCGCTCATCACTACACTGTGTTCCAAATTATTATGCAAATAATATTTTCTCAGATTTTCCCAAATTACCTATATGAATTGCAGTCATTGTAATTTTCCAGTCAAATAACTATTAGAGTACAATTGAAAGGTTTTTGTACAAACTGCCTATGATAACAGTATATTTAAAAAAAAATAAAAAACTCAAACTGCACTCAAAATGCATGTTCCAAATTATTATGCACAGCAGAGTTTTCAACCTTTTAATTTTAATAAAGAACAAAAAAATGGTCATTTTTGAAATTATAAGCATTAGCAGGTTATTACAAACTGAAATCAAACAGTTTTCAACTCAAAACTTTATTCTAGGTGATGTTACATTTGCACATAGAACCGCTTGTTCGAAAGGAGCTTCTGAACTCTCTCGTCCATTGAATTTGAATACAAAGAGAGAGAGAGCGCAAAGACCAATAGAGTTTCACCTGTAGACATAGGAATGAATAATAAAAAGGTGGTGCTCACCTGGTTTGGTTGTGTAAGGACACAACCACCATAACGTATAAAAAGCAGCTGCAGCGGATCTCCAATGGGTGTCCCACAGGACCAGAATAAATCCAAAGGCGGTGAAAGTAGAGATATATCTGTTGGTGCCCTGATGAAGGGGTGTGGAACACCCAGAAACGCGTAGGCATTTACCAATAAACAAGGATATTATTACATGTTCCTGACTTGAGGATCTTTCAGCGGCGCGGACGTATATCTCTACTTTCACTGCCTTTGGGTCCATTGAATTTGTCAGGTTTTGGATGGTTTCTGCTTCAATTGTTTTGCATGAGGACAGAATACCCTCCCAGAGCTGTTGCTTAGATGTGAACTGCCTCCCGCCATCAAAGACACTGGTTTTGATGATGCTCCAGAGGTTCTCAATGGGGTTGAGGTCAGGGGAGCATGGGTGCCACAACATAAGTTTGTCCCCTTTTATGCCCATAGCAGCCAGAGATGCAGATGTGTTATGTGCAGCATGAGACGGGGCATTATCATGCATGAAAATGATCTTGCTGTGGAATGCACGGTTCTTCTTCTTGAACCATGGCAGGAAGTGCTGTTTGAGAAACTCAACATACATTATGGAGTTCATCTTTACCCCTTCAGGGATCCTAAAAGGGCCGACAATCTCTCTCCCCATGATTCCATCCCAAAACATTACTCCACCTCCTCCTTGTTAGCGCCGTAGCCGTGTTTGCATGGGGTGTCCATCAACTAGCCATCCTCCACTCCATCCATCTGGACCATCGAGATCATTTCATGCATGATAATGCCCCGTCTCATGCTGCACATAACACATCTGCATCTCTGGCTGCTGTGGGCATAAAAGGGGACAAACTTATGGTGTGGCACCCATGTTCCCCTGACCTCAACCCCATTGAGAACCTCTGGAGCATCATCAAAAGGAGTGTCTATGATGGCGGGTGGCAGTTCACATCTAAGCAACAGCTCTGGGAGGGTATTCTGTCCTCATGCAAAACAATTGAAGCAGAAACCATCCAAAACCTGACAAATTCAATGGACGAGAGAGTTCAGAAGCTCCTTTCGAACAAGGGGTCCTATGTGCAAATGTAACATCACCTACAATAAAGTTTTGAGTTGAAAACTGTTTGATTTCAGTTTGTAATAACCTGCTAATGCTTATAATTTCAAAAATGACCATTTTTTTGTTCTTTATTAAAATGAAAAGGTTGAAAACTCTGCTGTGCATAATAATTTGGAACATGCATTTTGAGTGCAGTTTGAGTTTTTTATTTTTTTTTAAATATACTGTTATCATAGGCAGTTTGTACAAAAACCTTTCAATTGTACTCTAATAGTTATTTGACTGGAAAATTACAATGACTGCAATTCATATAGGTAATTTGGGAAAATCTGAGAAAATATTATTTGAATAATAATTTGGAACACAGTGTAGTATCTAGAAAACTCTGGTTGGTGTTTCCCATGAAGATGATCATCAACAGATTAAAAAACTGACAGACTCCAAGGATGTAAGGTGACTATATTAATATATTGGCACTGATATTATTTTTGAGACATCTGATATATATTTTGTACATTTTGAGCTGTTTGGTTCTTATTCTATTTTAACAGATGAAAATAAGTACACTATAATTGAGATGGAAAATGTATATTTTTTTATTTAGTTGCCCAATAATTCTGCACACATTGTTCTCCAAAGAAAGACAAAGCCGCACTTTTACATTCTTAAATATTCAGGTTTTACTTTTATTAACCTTTTGCATTGACCGACAGCACTGTAGTTGTTTAATAATAAAAGTAATCATCAAAAATATAAATTGCGTTAAATTGTGCACATAGTGTATAGAAAAATAATCTCTAACTGCGACATATAAAAAGTGGCATCTTATAATGAGATGAAAAGAAGGAAAAAATTCTGGAATATGGAATAATTATATTGGTAAGGGGAAGAGCTAGTAAATTAATAGTATTATTTTTTTATATGATTTTTTTTTATTTCTGATGTATATGGGCATAAATATAAAAAAAAAATCACTAACAGTCGCCATGAAGTTCTCTGCCGTTCCTCTGGACTCTAAACTGTCACCCATGATGCCCACATCAGTGTATAGGGCAGAGCAGGCCATGAGTCGCTGCCTGGTAGGTAGCACAGGAGGGTTCCGTCACCTCTAGCATCACCTGCTCACGACCAACTGCCATTTACTTTCAACTGTCGACTGAAGCGATCTGACCGAGGTCTGCAGGCGGGAAGATAATTATGAGAATGGCGTCTACTGTACATGGACAAGAGAAGCGGGAGAGAGAAGATGCCAGCGTGACCGGATTCAAGAAGAGGCGATTGGACGAGCCAACACCTGGATGCAGCGGAGACCGTGGATCATCCAGCCCCTATGCCAGGCTTAACATCAGCCGCTTCAACATCCACCAAGTCTTGGGTAGGGGCGCCTTTGGCAAAGTAAGTCCTACATCTTTATTATTTATTTGAAATCTGAAGCATTTACTATATCCCCATGTATTCTTCTCTGCTGTCAGCCATGTCATGCTTTGTTGTTGGTCATTGCAGCGTTCTTCTGTGAGATTACATTTAAGATATCACCATAGTTAGGTCTAGTGCTGCTGTAACATGGTATTTTTTATGCTGGATGTTTTTTCTCAGGGGTCACAGCTGTAGGGGGTATGGGACATTGTTTTTTTTCACGTCATTGTCAATACAGGCTACAATCAGGCTGCCATATTGTCAATGACATTGATCTCTGTGTTTTTATTAAATATAGATAGACACTGATATTGACCACACTAATGCCAACTCAAAGAATGACAGTTGGTGCTGATAGTATTCCATGTAAAGGGGAGGGAGGGAGATTGAGGAGCTAAATGCAGAACTCCTCCATCCACTTTCCCCCTCCTCCCCCATCCCTCTTACATAGAATATTTTCAGCACCAACTGTCATCTCCTATCTCAGTAATGTAACAATCTGTCTTCACTGAATATGGATTTTATCAGTAAATAGGGAATTTTGAAGGCTAAAAATTAGTCCTGGCGGAGAAAAAACAGATTTCTCTGAAAAGATTTATTGCAAAGTTGCTTATTTTCATGTGTGCTATTGATATATGAAATACAAATTAAAATGATAATTATTCATTAAAGGGAACCTGTCTTGTCCTGTGTACTATGTAAACTGCCCCCATTGCGTTGATATTGATGCAATGTGCGTCACTAACACGCTTTTCTCATTTAAATTGGCGCTAATATAATACAGCTCTGGCAAAAATTAAGAGACCACTGCAAAATTTTCATTTTCTCTGATTTTTCTCTTTATAGATATATTTTTGAGTAAAATGTACATTGTTGTTTTATTCTATAAACTACTGACAACATGTCTCTGAAATTCAAAGCTAAAAATGTTGTATTTATTTGTAGCAAATGAGAGATCGTCAAAATAAAAAAGAAACACAGTGCTTTCAGACCTCAAATAATGCAAAGAAAACAAGTTCTTATTCATTTAGAAACAACAATACTCATGTTTTAACTCAGGAAGAGTTCAGAAATTTGGTGGAATAACCATGATTTTTAATCACAGCTTTCATGCGTCTTGGCATGCTTTCCACCAGTCTTTCACACTGCTTTTGGGTGACCTTATGCCACTCCTGGCACAAAAATGTAAGCAGTTCTTCTTTGTTTGATGGCTTGTGACTATCCATCTTCCTCTTGATTACATTCCAGAGGTTTTCAATGAGGTTCAGGTCTGGAGATTGGGCTGGCCATGACAGGGTCTTGATGTGGTGCTCCTTCATCCACACATTGATTGACCTAGCTGTGTGGCATGGGGCATTGTCCTGCTGGAAAAAACAGTCCTCAGAGTTGGGGAACATTGCCTGAGCAGAAGGAAGCAAGTGTTTGTCAAGGATAACCTTGTATGCAGCTTGATTCATACGTCCCTCGCAAAGATTAACTTGCACAATTCTAGCCTTGCTGAAGCATCCCCAGATCATCACCGATCCTCCACCAAATTTCACAGTGGATACAAGACACTGTGGCTTGTATGCCTCTCCAGGTCTCCATCTAACCATTAGACGACCAGGTGTTGGGCAAAGCTGAAAATTAGACTCATCAGGGAAGATTACCTTACTCCAGTCCTCTATGGTCCAATCCTTATGGTCTTGGCAAACTTCAGCCTGGCTCCCCTTTGCTTCTCATTGATGAAAGGCTAGGAGCCTGTTCGTTTAGTCATAGAGGTGTGATTCCTGGCATTTATTCAGGGTTTGTGCCACCCACGCATTTGAATTCCGCTCCTGGCTTGCACTGATGTAAGTATGGGGCGCTTGCGCAGTATGTCATGCCAGTAAAGCTTGTAGCGCTGGGAGCCGCACATGCGCTGTGACGAGCGGCTCCCCGCACTTGCACAGTGACACTGCTGTGCAGTTCCCAGCTTCACGGAGTGCGGCCGGAGACGCTCGTCACAGCACATGCGCGGTTCCCAGCGCTACAAGCTTTGCTGGCATGACATACTGCGCAAGCGCCCCATACTTACATCAGCACAAGCCAGGAGAAGAATTTAAATACGTGGGCGGCACAAACTCTGACTGAATGCAAGGAATCACACCTCTATGACTAAAAGAGCAGGTATGATACAAACATATAAAGTGGATTTTACATATTATATTAATGCCAATTTTAATGAAAAAAGCGTGTTAGTGATACACATTTTATCACTAACGCAATAGGGGCAGTTTAGATGCTACACAGGGCATGACAGGTTCCCTTTAAGACCTTTCCATAGCCCATCCATGGAGCAGGCAGTGCATTATGCTGATAGATAGATTTGCTCCTCTACATTGTCCTGGTTACCAGCAGACTGAATGGCTGTCAAAATGATAACCAAAAAAGAGGACAATGAGGACAATGAGGACACCATCATGAGAGAGCGGCAGATACTCCTGGCTGCCAGAGATTGCCCATTCTTATGCCACCTCTATGCCGCACACCAGTCTCTGCAGAGGGCATATTTCATCACAGAGTATCTGTCCGGTGGCAGCCTAGAGAATTTGATCAGGATGTGCGGCTGCCTGAACATCGGCAATGTGAGGTGAGAAAGGGGAGAATGTATGTAAAAGAGACCTAAGGAGATGGAAAAAAAATCTGAGGTCAGGGTGTTACTAAGGTAGCAATGGCAGGTCATATACAGTATTTAGTGTGCTGGATGCAGCAGGTGGGGTGCCATGGTATTTGGGGATTGCTAGAGAAGGATTTGATGACATTGATACTACACTCTGTTCTCTCCATCAGATTCTACACAGCAGAGATAGTATGTGGCCTCCAGTTCCTCCATGGACACAACATCGTCCACCGGTAAGCAGGACGTTCCTCCTTCTCTCTGTCCCCTTTACATTCTAGAGATATGACTACCAGCTTTCCTTGTGTCCTGCCACCTGTTCTATCTGATCTTGCAATGACTCAATTTCCATCTCTTTTATCACTGGACAAATTTCTCTTTTTTTTTTTCATTAAAGAGACATAAAGCCAAATAACATCATGTTGGATGCAGATGGCCACATCCGTATAATCGACCTTGGGCTCGCCCAAGATGGCGTTACCTCCTCCAAAAACATCTCTGGAGTGACGGGCACTTTGCACTACATGGCCCCTGAGGTGTTTCGTAGAAAACGATACGGCGCAGCAGTGGACTGGTGGAGCCTGGGGATTGTCGTTTCCAGGATGGCAGCAGTGCGATTCCCATTTTACAAAGGCCCCATCAAGCAAATGGCTTTCAAAGCTATCATCAATGAAAAGCCAAAATTTCCATCTTGGCTTGATGCTCATGTGAAACATCTCATCAAGAAGCTGCTGCGCAAAGACCCTCAGACACGCCTGGGTGTGAGCGGGAACATCCGGGAGCATCCATTCTTTACCACCATCGGCTGGGAGGAATTGGAGGAAAGGAGAGCAGAGCCACCATTTTCACCATTCAGGCAAGTTCTGGAGAACCATCATCTGCAGTGGCCGGAGCATACAGTCCTTCACCCCGTGGACAGATTTACGTACGTGTCACCAAGCTGGACCTGGTAAGGATCTCTTCATCTGGAGATAACTCCCATCAGGTGTTCTCACATTGTGGTAATCATCATCATGCATCTTGTCTTTTTTTACATTTTCTAACAATGACTTTATGTCTCTGTTTCTCTTAGGTGGATGAAAAGATCTGGACTGTAAAAGAATCCACGACCATCTGGTGAGTGACCGCTGTACACACAGGACACCTATGATATCAGTACATTGTATCTGATGTTACATAGGGGAATGGTTCATTATAAAGACCATTCCCCTAATGTAACAGAAGATCTGGCAGAGAGAATAATCCATGTCTTCCTTTTATGTCTTGCAGGATGAGCCCGTGCCAACTGCCCAGAACTTCATGCCTCCTGACCCGTACCTCGTTTCTGCTGGTGTACTTCACCTCGGCTGCCCTTCAACATCATATCTCTCCATAACATCTTCATGCCGGACCACTGCCATTGTTTTGCTGCCCCAGACCCTTGACTTGGCCTCCTCTAATACTGGGCTGGCAACTGACATCCCTCCATCCAGAAGATCTTCTACCCCAGGAACGGCCTGTGCTAAGTTTCCATCTGATGTGTTCAAGAACAATAGTCCTGGGCAGCTGAGCAGAAGAATGTATAGAGCGGCCATTATCACCTTAGCATAGGCCTGGTAAGTACCGCACCCATCACACATCACATTACCCACACTACTATAGGCATACATATAGCACACCGTACATTTCCGCACATAGATATAGGACATAGATTGGCTTTTGATCCTGGGATTTAATCTGATCGCCATATTTGGGGTCAGGAAGGAATTTTTCCCCTTAATATGAGGACAATTGGCCCATTCCTCATAGGGGTTTTTCGCCTTCCTCTGGATCTACACGGCCTTAAATAGGTTTGGTATCATAAATTAATAAGTAGATTCACACACTAGTAGCAAAAGAGAAATTTTAGAAAAATTAAAATTTTCTTTGTTGACAATTAAAATTAGTTCTCAAAAATAAAAAGGATAATTAGTCTAAGTAACTAAAATGATTTTTATATATCACACTTACATTACACAGGTTAGGTACATTACACAGGTTAGGTACATTACACAGGTTAGGTATCAGCCTTTGATCTTGGGATTCATTCTGATCGTCATATTTGGGGTCAGGAAGGAATTTTCCCCCCTGATACGAGGACAATTGGCTTATTCCTCACAGGGGGTTTTCGCCTTCCTCTGGATCAACACGGCCCATAAATAGGTTAAGTCTGATATATGAATAATTTTCACATATACATAATACTAAAATATAAAATAATTCAATCTATAAATAAAATCTTCTTTTTACCCCCCTTATATCTTTGTGCTTGTCTTTATTTCATTGGACGTCCATGTAGTCATTATTATACTGCCCCTTATGTCTTAAGGCCCAATACACATTAGAATAAATTTGATCGAACGCCCCTGATATCGTTACTATCCTATGGTGATAAATCAGCTAATTGCTGTGATTCCTGGGAGTGTTGGGTCCGGAGCAGGAGATGCTGTTACCTTTCTCCATTTTGGCTAATAAATGAGAACACTGAGCTGGGTTCCTCCATTAATTACTCAGATGTTCCTAAAAGGACATTGGAAAGAATGGGTTTTCTAAACCAGATAGTAATTGTACTGCTCATATAATAGAGGAAAGGGTTTGTTACAATGTGTCAGTGCAGCAGGGAACTATTCAACTCACAGAGCATTGCCTGGACTGGATACACTGGATGTGGCTCAGTGGGAGATGGTGGATCTGCTACAATGTTGCCCCCTGCAGTCAGGACCCCACATATCATGGACGCCACATGATCAGATCCTCCAGAGAACATTCATGAAGAAGGAGAATCCCCTGTAGAGAGGAGTCCACAGCGAGATACATGACAGGAGCAGTTATTGTGTTGTGGCGCCCCTGACGTAAGCAAACAGAGGTACTGCATCTCACCCAGAGGTGTGGTATCTCATTCTCAGATAAGGAAGGAGTACAGCTCGGGACCCTAACACCTGCATCCAACACATACCCGCAGTGGGGGTAGGGCGAGATTGCTCCTAAGTGAGAGCACAGTCCTGGGTCCCTAGCTGTTGGGAGGGGCTATGTCATGGGTGTGGGTGGAGGAAGTAGCTTAGGGGAGCACAAGAGAGGAAGGAATATATAGAGAAGCCATCTTGTTTAGAGACATCAGAACAGTGAGCAGTGAGTGAGAACAGTCTACAGTGAGAGGAGTGGAGCAGGGCTCTGCAGGAGCTCTGCTCAGGCAGAGGGCCTGAGGAGAGGCCCAGGACTGAAGGAGAAGGAGAGGAGCAGGAAGGGCTCCAGGAACGAGGAAGGGACCCCAGGGTTACGGGCAGTGCTGAAGGCCACCCGTATGCCCGAATCTGCCGGGAGGTGGAGGGATCAGGCCACACAAAGGGGACCGGTCCCTCAACTAGCAGAGCACTTTATGTCTCAACTAGAAACCGGAGTATTTCAAGTCCTGCAGCCAACAGTCTATATCAGTCTCACCAAGAAGGTAGCTACAGAGGACCCAGGGGACGGAACAGACGTCGCCGACAAGGCCCGCAGGTACCGGATTCGGACACTTGGTATGAGGTGCAGGGAGACGGCCAGAGAAAGGACACAGAAGGGGGTCCCGTTAAGTACTCCGGAGATACCTGAGGGTTGCCCGAACCCCTCCCTGAGTAAGCGCAGCACGACGAGGGAAGTTACGCTGGTACCTGTAACTTGGACTACAACAACCGTGAGTAAAGACCCTGAGGACGGCACCCCATTCATTGTCTCTGTGATTATTGCTGCGCCATCAAACCCTGCACTACAACGCCCAGCACAACCTATACCATCTGCAATGCCCTGGAACTAAGCTCTACCTGTGGAGAGCCACACCAGCTTTGCTGAACTAACATCAGCTCCAGAGGTTCTGCTCCGCAGCGGAGGCTCCCTTTAGCCGCATACCACAGGTGGCGTCACAAACTTTGTACATAAATCCCCTGTAAATATTCCCCTTTTGAATGACCGCCCTGGGTCACGGACCGGGTCACCGCCACTGTGACATCTTCCCTAGCCACGACCGGCCCGGCGCCGAGTACCCCACGGCACAGGAGGCATGTCAGTGTCATTCCCTAGGTATCTCTATCTGGGAATGCAGGTTGACAACCAATATGGCTGCCATTACTGCTCTTACAGGGGGCATCACTAAGCTCTCATACATCCTGAATAGTACATGGTGCAATGACACGTCCCCTCACATTACCTGCTTAGTTGGGTAGATTTCATATTACAGAGTCTGGGAAAGCTGACTGACAGGAGCCATAGCTCCCAACCGTCCCGTATTCGGCGGGACTGTCCTGCCTCCCGTCTCGACTCAGCTCTTCTCCCGGCTCATTTAGACCTATTACAGTTATCTCTTATCAGAATATAATACCGAAGGAGAGAGAATTGTAGCCAATATATAAACAATATTTGTAAATGGCACAGATCTCGAAAAAAACTGCCAGAGATAGAGCTATTAATAAAAATATATATTTATTATCCACAAAATAGAAAGATATATACGGTACACTAAGTGGCTAAGGTGAGAGAAATGACCAATAGTGGCAGATGTAAAACAGCCAGAGAAAGAAGACCACATCCCACATAGCAGGACATCCACAATAACCATCTGTAAAAATAATTGATAGACACTAGTATATATAGATCACGCTAGAGTTGCAACAAAGACAACAGTCTCATGGTTCATGTATTATACACAGAAATATGTCCGGCTCATACCAAACCAACAGTGGAAGAAATATACAGTATATGTGTGTATATTGGCCATGTAGCGTATTTGTGCACCTGTGTATTAATTTAACACTTCAGGTGTCCTGGTCTTATATTTTTTCCTTTTTCTTTTTTGCAGTGCTTGATAATGCACACTGAGGAATTTCAGATACCCTCATATTACAGTAGTATATCCCACTCCTCAAAAAGTTAGTTACCCTTAGGTAATCTCAGCAGCACTATGACAAAATGGTCTTAGTCACTAGATGCAATTTCCATTCCCACCAACAAAGCAGCGAAAGCCACCTCCACCCACCCCATGGTGGTTACAAGCAGCCTCTTACCCAGAATTGTCACAAGAGCCTCCAAAAAGTAATTATACCAGCCTTCTTCCCACAACACCTGCAATTTTCACTTTAAGGGGTTGTCTGGTCAAAACCGATAAGTCTGCAGTTACTCTGTGTGACTGCAGACTTATGAATCCCCCAGGTTGGCTGGTTTCAGACCGGCATGTATGAGATATACATACCCCTGGCCAATGGGCGCAGAGTCGCTCTCCATACACTTGTCTCTAGTCGGCCACGCTTATTGGCCATCCGTGTCACTAGATAGGGTGCGGCCTTGGCTCTATACAAGTGTATGGAGAGCGAAGCTGCACCCACTGGTTGAGGGCATGTATAACTCATACATACCCTCCATTCCCGAGTCTGAAACCGGCGAATCCCCGCAGCGCACAGTGCCTGCATAATTCATAAGTCAGCAGTCATTCTGTGTGATTACAGACTTATCAGTTTTGACTGGACAACCCATTTAAATACACCCACATATGTGTCCCTCCTATATGCTCTCCTATATCATCTGCTGATGATTGCGCCACGGAAGTTATATTTTACTACAGCTGTGTGAGAGTGTCAGCAGCAGTCTAAGCTAGCTCTGGTTGCTGCTGTTCACACAGGCACTGACTGTATAACACAGATGACACCTGCAGAGCACAGAGCAGGTTCATCTCCTGAGCCCGCTCCCAACATATGTCACCAGTAAATCCAATGGTTTGAAAGGATCAATGGTGTTTGGTCATTCAATCAATTCAGGGCTGAAGGTGCTTAGGTGACCATATGAACATTTTGATGTACAGAAAATTAATCTCTCGAGTCTCGATAAATGTGAACTATTAATTCAAAATTTACATACCAATCTCTTGAAGCAACAACTTTGCCTCCATTTACAAGGCAGGATCACGAAGCCACTCTCGGATAGGAACATTTGTATATTGCATATTTAGAAGAAACACCCAAAGGTAATAAATACAGGTTTACCCTGCACCATAATAAAAAAACTATGGCTCAGGTTGATGTGTATTTCTGTAATGAGGGGGGTGCAGACTAAGGATTAGTGTTGAGCGAGGATGCTCGATGCTGTTCAGTACTCGCCCGAGCATCACACTACTTGGGATGTTCGGCGCGCACCGAGCATTTCCGGGTTACTCGGGCGGGAGCTTGGGTCTCCGCCCTGCATGTTTGGCGCTCTTTACAGAGCCAATGAACATGCAGGGATTGCCAGCCAGTCACTGTAATGCCGCAGCCATGTTGTTTGTGGGCATTACAATCATTGGCTGGCCACACAGCGTCACCTCGAGTATTTAAAACCGGGCGCCGCCATCTTGAACACAGTCGCTCCGGATCAGACAGTGTAGGGACAGCGCTGCTGATTTAGGGAGAGACATATCCTGCTAAATAGTTAGTGTAGGGTCTGTAAAGGCTGCCAGATCAAACAAACAGTCCTTCTCAGGACTAATATTCATCCCAGATATCAGGCAGGCAGGCAGGCTGTATAGGATACACAGTGGTTATACCAGCAAACGCTGCATTACAGTCCTGTGTGCTCCTGTTGCTGAAATTGCTGGACTTAGCTCCAGGTCTCGGGGGCCAAGAAAAATCAATTTTTTTTTCATCTAAATCCTCTTTTTTTTTCCCCCTTCACACTGTACAAATACCCGTCTTATTAACCTTTTGGTGTCCCCCCCGCCACCAAAAAAAAAAAGTGTGTCTCTGATTTTTCCGACACAAATATATCTGTTGAAAATAGTCTGGTGTAGGCCAGATTACTAGAACTGTGGTTTTGCAGTTCCACGGGTCAAATCTCTGTATTATCCTTCTCTTGGCATTTTTTGCCGTAAAGAAAAACAGTAGTCGTGTCTCCTGATTGTTTAGACACAAATATATCTGTTGAAAATAGTCTGGTATACACCAGTAAATTACAACTGTGGTTTTGCTGTTCCACGGTAAAAAATCTCTATTATCCTGCTTTTGGCCTTTTTTGCCGTAAAAAAAAAAACTAATAGTGTCTCCCTGATTTTTCAGACACAAATATATCTGTTGAAAATAGTCTGGTGTAGGCACGAGAAATAGAAGTGTGGTTTTGCAGTTCCACAGGTCAAATCTCTGTATTATCCTGCTTTTGCCGTAAAGAAAAACAGTAGTAGTGTCTCATGATTGCTCAGACACAAATATATTTGTTGAAAATAGTCTGGTATACATCAGTAAATTATAACTGTGGTTTTGCTGTTCCACAGTAAAAAATCCCTATTATCCTTCTTTTGGCATTTTTTGCCGTAAAAAAAAAACTAATAGTGTCTCCCTGATTTTTCAGACAAAATATATCGGTTGAAAATAGTCTGGTGTAGGACCGAGAAATACAAGTGTGGTTTTGCAGTTCCACGGGTCAAATCTCTGTATTATCCTGCTTTTTTGCATTTTTTTCCGTAAAGAAAAACAGTAGTAGTGTCTCCTGATTGTTCAGACACAAATATATCTCTTGAAAATAGTCTGGTATACACCAGTAAATTATAACTGTGGTTTTGCTGTTCCACGGTAAAAAATCTCTATTATCCTGCTTTTGGCCTTTTTAGCCGTAAAAAAAAACTAACAGTGTCTCCCTGATTTTTCAGACACAAATATATCTGTTGAAAATAATCTGGTGTAGGCCCGAGAAATACAAGTGTGGTTTTGCAGTTCCACGGGTCAAATCTCTGTATTATCCTGCTTTTTTGCATTTTTGCCGTAAAGAAAAACAGTATTGTCTCCTGATTGTTCAGACACAAATATATCTGTTGAAAATAGTCTGGTGTAGGCCCGAGAAATACTAGTGTGGTTTTGCAGTTCCACGGGTCAAATCTCTGTATTATCCTGCTTTTCTGTATTTTTTGCTGTAAAGAAAAACAGTAGTGTCCCCTGATTTTTCAGACACAAATAAATCTGTTGAAAATAGTCTGGTGTAGGCCCGAGAAATAAAAGTGTGGTTTTGCAGTTCCAGGGGTCAAATCTCTGTATTATCCTGCTTTTTTGCATTTTTTCCTGTAAAGAAAAACAGTTGTGTCTCATGATTGTTCAGACACAAATATATCTGTTGAAAATAGTCTGGTATACACCAGTAAATTATAACTGTGGTTTTGCTGTTCCACAGTAAAAAATCTCTATCATCCAGCTTTTGGCATATTTTGCCGTAAAGACTCTGCTCATAACCCCAAAAAGGCCATTTGTACCACGTGCCATGCCAGCATCAGCAGGGGTGACAAAACTACCAGCCTGACCACCACCAGCATGATCAGGCACATGGCAGCAAAGCACCCGACTTTGTGGGGCGAACCCCAGGGTCCAAGACCAGTGTCAACCGGTGTCACCACTGCTACTTTCGCTGTTGTGCGTGCAATAGAACCCCCTGTTGTGTGTTCAAGGCAATCCCCTGTCCATACTGCATGCAAAGATGCCCCCTCCTCTCAGTCTTCACTTGTTATGGCAGTTTCTCACGAAACAGCATCAAGGTCCACGTCCCACCGCAGCGTTCAATTGTCCATATCCCAGACCTTTGAACGAAAGCGGAAATTCACAGCTAATGCCCCACAGGCCACAGACCTAAATTCACACATTTCACGACTGCCTGCGTTGGAAATGCTGCCTTTTAGGCTAGTGGAGACGGAATCCTTCCGCAACCTTATGGCGGTGGCCGACCCTCGGTACTCGGTCCCCAGCCGACACTATTTTGCCCTGTGTGCCATCCCCGCACTACACAAGCACGTGTCCCAAAACATCTGCCGTGCCCTCAACAATGCAGTTACTGGGAGAGTCCACCTGACAACGGACACGTGGACAAGTGCTTGTGGCCAGGGACGGTACATCTCCCTGACGGCACACTGGTAAACATAGTGGAAGCCGGGACCCAGTCGGTCCTTAGGACGGAACACATCCTCCCCACACCGAGGATTGGGGGCCCTATGTCAGTCAGAGCTGCCCCCACAGCGTACAGCTCTTGCGCATGATCCTCCTCCTCCTCCTCATGTTTGGTCTCCATCTCAGATATCACCACATCAGTTACAAGCTGGAAGCACTGCAGTACTGCCTCAGCCAAGCGGCAACAGGCTGTGCTGAAACTCATAAGCTTAGGTGAGAAACCTGACACTGCTTGTGAGTTGTGGACAGCTGTGAAAGAGCAGGCAGATCTGTGGCTGAGACCGCTGAACCTACATCCAGGCATGGTCATGTGTGACAATGGCAGTAACCTGGTGGCGGCTCTGAGGCGAGGCGAGATCACACACGTACCATGCCTGGCTCATGTGCTTAACCTCGTGGTTCAGCGGTTTCTTAAATCGTACCCCGAGTTGCCAGATCTGCTCGTCAAAGTAAGCCGCCTGTCAGCTCATTTTCGCAAGTCGGCTACAGCTTCCGCCACCCTTGCTGTGTTGCAGCAGTGTCTGCAGCTTCCGTCACACCGACTGGTGTGTGATGTCCCCACACGTTGGAACTCTACCCTCCACATGTTGCAAAGGACTTGTGAGCAGAAGAGAGCAGTTGTGGAGTACCAGCTGCAACAAGGCCGTCGATATTCAGGTCTGACTCCACACATAAGACCTCAGGAGTGGACCTGGATGTCTGACATATGTACCATCCTGACAAACTTTGAGGAGGCCACCAAGATGGTGAGTGGCGATGACGCCATCATTAGTGTCAGCATCCCACTTGTCTGTCTTTTGCAACGCTCTCTGCAGAGAATTAAAGAGGAGGCATTGCAGCCAGAGTATGATGAGATGGATCAAGAAGCCGTAGCGGTCAATTACACACAGCCCAGCCTCATCACATCCCAATGTGCATTGGAGGACAATGAGGGAGAGGAGGAGGAGGAGGAAGAACAGGAGCTTGTATCATGCGCTGTAGACGGTAGTGCCTGTACAACTGTCATACCGTCGGTTCAGCGTGGGTGGCCTGAGGACAGGGGGGAGGAGGAGGAGGAGAGCATGGTCAGACATCATCTTGGTGAGGACACGGAAGTCTTGCCCGTTACCAGTCTGGCACGCCCTGGCTGACTTTATGTTACGCTGCCTTAATCGTGACCCTCGCATTGTCAAAATGTTGGGTGACAGTCATTACTGGTTGGTGACTCTTTTAGACCCCCGCTACAAGGATAACTTTCACTCTTTTATTCCTGAGGTGGAGAGGTCTATAAAAATGGGCCAGTACCAGAAGGCCCTTGCTGCAGAACTGTTAAAAAAATTCCCATCTGAACACGCTAGCGGCAGAGGTCACAGTTCGTTAACCAACCAAGGCGTACAAGCGAGAGAGAGGCAACTCCAATCCAGCAGAGGCAGGGGAACACTGTTAACGTTCTGGGACAGTTTTCTCAGACCCTCCCTTCGGATAGACCCTGAGGGCGGGGTACTCTCACAAGGAGTAGAAAGTAGTGTTGAGCCACCCCCGTAGTGTTCGGGTTCGGTTCGGTTCGTCGAACACCGGGATGTTCGAGGAACTGTTCGTCGAACTGTTCGTCGAACACCTTAGAACACCGTCGAACACCGTTAAAACCAATGGCAGGCAAACAAAAACACATAGAAACACATAGAAAACACCTTCAAAGGTGTCCAAAAGCTGACAAACTGCTCAGAAGACGCTTTCTTTAAAAAAGCCGGCCGGCAATTCAGCAGCGGCATACACCGGTACCCGACAATTTAGACAAGAAGGAATAGAGCCTCACACATAGATTAGATAGATAGAAACATGTCAGTCACATATATATGAAGTACAGTGACAGTGTTGCTTACTGTACTTGTCATTTAGTGTAAAGGATTTATTAAAAAATATAATAGTGTGTTCATGCACTGTCTCTTTAAAAAAGCCGGCCGGCAATTCAGCATCTGTACCCGACAATTTATAACAGACAGAATAGAGCTTCACACATAGATTAGATAGATAGAAACATGTCAGTCACATATATATGAAGTACAGTGACAATGTTGCTTACTGTACTTGTCATTTAGTGTAAAGGATTTATTAAAAAAAATAATAGTGTTTTCATGCACCGTCTCTTTAAAAAAGCCGGCCGGCAATTCAGCATCTGTACCCGACAATTTATAACAGACAGAATAGAGCTTCACACATAGATTAGATAGATAGAAACATGTCAGTCACATATATATGAAGTACAGTGATAGTGTTGGTTACTGTACTTGTCATTTAGTATTAAAATAAAGGATTTATTATTAAAAAAAATTGGCGTGGGGTTCCCCTTAATTTTAGTCTCTAGCGGAGGTTAAGCAGACATCTGGGGCAGATGTTTGAAGCCTGGGAAGGGGGTAATACCCACGGAGCTTCCCAGGCTACTAATATGAGCCCCCAGCTGAATACATAGCCTTTACTAGCTATTAAAATGGGGGACCCCCCCCCAAAAAAATGACGTGGGGTCCCCCCTAATTTAATAGCTAGCAAAGGCTAGGCAGACAGCTGGGGGATGATATTAATAGCCCAGGAAGGGAGCCATGAATATTGGCCCCCTCCCAGGCTAGAAACACCAGCCGTCAGCCGCCCCAGAAATGGCGCATTCATAGGATGCGCCAATTCTGGCACTTAGCCTCGCTCTTCCACGCTGCCCTGGTGCGGTGGCAGGGGGTAATAGGGCTGGGGTTGATGTCAGCTTATAATGCCAGCTGACATCAAGCCCAGGTTAGTAATGGAGAGGCGTCTATAAGACACCCCCATTACTAACCCCATAGTCAAAGTTAAAAGAAAACACAAACACCCAGAATAAAGTCCTTTAATTGAAATAAAGACACAATCCTTTATTGTTCTAAATTAAACCATACTTACCATCACGCCCATTCCAGCTGAAGCCAACGATCTCCTGCAAAAAAAGAAAAATAATAAAGCAACATCATCCTTACCTTTCCATGGTTCCCACGACAGCTTCAGCTCTGCTACATCGAGATGACAGGCTGGACCGCAGCAGAACGCTGCCATCCAGCCTGTCATCCCGCAGACACTGAGAAGCGCAGGCATGCTTGCGCTCTGCAGTGTCTGGCTGTGACGGCATAAAGATGAGACGAGTTCATGTCCAATGAACTCGGCGCACCTCATGCACGTCACTGACAGCGTGGGAAAATTCTCACGCTGAAGCGCTGAGTGCAGGAGAATTCTCCCACGCTGTCAGTGACGTGCATAAGGTGAGCTCATGTCCAATGAACTCAGCTCACCTCCTGCACGTCACTGACAGCGTGGGAGAATTCTCCTGCACTCAGTGCTTCAGCGTGAGAATTCTCCCACGCTGAAGCGCTGAGTGCAGGAGAATTTTCCCACGCTGTCAGTGACGTGCATAAGGTGAGCTCATGTCCAATGAACTCAGCTCACCTCCTGCACGTCACTGACAGCGTGGGAGAATTCTCCTGCACTCAGCGCTTCAGTGTGAGAATTCTCCCACGCTGAAGCGCTGAGTGCAGGAGAATTTTCCCACGCTGTCAGTGACGTGCATGAGGTGAGCCGAGTTCATTGGACATGAACTCGGCTCATCTGGATGCCCTCACAGAGAGACACTGTGGAGCGCAAACATGCCTGCGCTTCTCAGTGTCTGCGGGATGACAGGCTGGATGGCAGCGTTCTGCTGCGGTCCAGCCTGTCATCTCGATGTAGCAGAGCTGAAGCTGTCATGGGAACCATGGAAAGGTAAGGATGATGTTGCTTTATTATTTTTCTTTTATTTCAGGAGATCGTTGGCTTCAGCTGGAATGGGCGTGACGGTAAGTATGGTTTAATTTAGAACAATAAAGAATTGTGTGTTTATTTCAATTAAAGGACTTTTTTCTGGGTGTTGTGTTTTTTTTAAATACTTTACTAGAAATTCATGGTGGTCATGTCTAATATTGGCGTGACCCCATGAATTTTGGGCTTAGGGCCAGCTGATAATGCCAAGCTGGCCCTAACCCCTTTATTACCCAGTGAGCCACCGCATCAGGGCCCTGGATGAGTTGGGTACAGCGCCAGAAGATGGCGCTTCTATGAACGCGCCATTTTCCGGGGTGGCTGCGGACTGCAATTTGCAGCGGGGGGGGCCCAGAAAGCTTGGGCCTCCCTGCGCTGCAGATTCCAGCCCCCAGCTGCCTAGTTGTACCTGGCTGGACACAAAAATAGGGCGAAGCCCCACGTATTTTTTTTTTAATTATTTCATGAAATTCATGAAATAATTAAGAAAAAAAGGCCTTCCCTATATTGTTGTGTCCGGCCAGGTACAAATAGTCAGCTGGTGGTTGGGGGCAGCCCGTTCCTGCCTGCTGTACCTGGCTGGACACAAATATAGTGCGAAGCCCCACGTCAATTTTTTTTTTAATTATTTCATGAATTTCATGAAATAATTAAAAAAAATTGAAGTGGGGCTTCGCACTATATTTGTGTCCAGCCAGGTACAGCAGGCAGGAATGGGCTGCCCCCAACCACCAGCTGCCTATTTGTACCTGGCCGGACACAACAATATAGGGAAGGCCTTTTTTTCTTAATTATTTCATGAATTTCATGAAATAATTAAAAAAAAAAAACGTGGGGCTTCGCCCTATTTTTGTGTCCAGCCAGGTACAACTAGGCAGCTGGGGGCTGGAATCTGCAGCGCAGGGAGGCCCAAGCTTTCTGGGCCCCCCCCGCTGCAAATTGCAGTCCGCAGCCACCCCGGAAAATGGCGCGTTCATAGAAGCGCCATCTTCTGGCGCTGTACCCAACTCATCCAGGGCCCTGGTGCGGTGGCTCACTGGGTAATAAAGGGGTTAGGGCCAGCTTGGTATTATCAGCTGGCCCCAAGCCCAAAATTCATGGGGTCACGCCAGTATTAGACATGACCGCCATGAATTTCTAGTAAAGTATTTAAAAAAAACACAACACCCAGAATAAAGTCCTTTAATTGAAATAAACACACAATTCTTTATTGTTCTAAATTAAACTATACTTACCATCACGCCCATTCCAGCTGAAGCCAACGATCTCCTGCAATAAAAGTAAAATAATAAACCAACCTCATCCTTACCTTTCCATGGTTCCCACGACAGCTTCAGCTCTGGTACATCGAGATGACTGGCTGGACCGCAGCAAAACGCTGCCATCCAGCCTGTCATGCCGCAGACACTGAGAAGAGCAGGCATGCTTGCGCTCCTCAGTGTCTCGCTGTGACGGCATCCAGATGAGCCGAGGTCATGTCCAATGAACTCGGCTCACCTCATGCACGTCACTGACAGCGTGGGAAAATTCTCACGCTGAAGCGCTGAGTGCAGGAGAATTCTCCCACGCTGTCAGTGACGTGCATGAGGTGAGCCGAGTTCATTGGACATGACCTCGGCTCATCTTTATGCCGTCACAGAGAGACAATGTGGAGCGCAAGCATGCCTGCTCTTCTCAGTGTCTGCGGCATGACAGGCTGGATGGCAGCGTTCTGCTGCGGTCCAGCCTGTCATCTCGATGTAGCAGAGCTGAAGCTGTCGTGGGAACCATGGAAAGGTAAGGATGAGGTTGCTTTATTATTTTATTTTTATTACAGGAGATCGTTGGCTTCAGCTGGAATGGGCGTGACGGTAAGTATGGTTTAATTTAGAACAATAAAGAATTGTGTCTTTATTTCAATTAAAGGACTTTATTCTGGGTGTTTGTGTTTTTTTTAACTTTGACTATGGGGTTAGTAATGGGGGTGTCTTATAGACGCCTCTCCATTACTAACCTGGGCTTGATGTCAGCTGGCATTATAAGCTGACATCAACCCCAGCCCTATTACCCCACTGCCACCGCACCAGGGCAGCGTGGAAGAGCGAGGCTAAGTGCCAGAATTGGCGCATCCTATGAATGCGCCATTTCTGGGGCGGCTGACGGCTGGTGTTTCTAGCCTGGGAGGGGGCCAATATTCATGGCTCCCTTCCTGGGCTATTAATATCAGCCCCCAGCTGTCTGCCTAGCCTTTGCTAGCTATTAAATTAGGGGGGACCCCACATCATTTTTTTTGGGGGGTCCCCCATTTTAATAGCTAGTAAAGGCTATGTATTCAGCTGGGGGCTCATATTAGTAGCCTGGGAAGCTCCGTGGGTATTACCCCCTTCCCAGGCTTCAAACATCTGCCCCAGCTGTCTGCTTAACCTCCGCTAGAGCCTAAAATTAAGGGGAACCCCACGCCAATTTTTTTAATAATAAATCCTTTATTTTAATACTAAATGACAAGTACAGTAACCAACACTATCACTGTACTTCATATATATGTGACTGACATGTTTCTATCTATCTAATCTATGTGTGAAGCTCTATTCTGTCTGTTATAAATTGTCGGGTACAGATGCTGAATTGCCGGCCGGCTTTCTTAAAGAGACGGTGCATGAAAACACTATTATTTTTTTTAATAAATCCTTTACACTAAATGACAAGTACAGTAAGCAACACTGTCACTGTACTTCATATATATGTGACTGACATGTTTCTATCTATCTAATCTATGTGTGATTCTCTATTCCTTCTATTCTAAATTGTTGGGTACAGATGCTGAATTGCCGGCCGGCTTTTTTAAAGAGACGGTGCATGAAAACACTATTATTTTTTTAAATAAATCCTTTACACTAAATGACAAGTACAGTAAGCAACAATGTCACTGTACTTATTATATATGTGACTGACATATTTCTATCTATCTAATCTATGTGTGAAGCTCTATTCTGTCTGTTATAAATTGTCGGGTACAGATGCTGAATTGCCGGCCGGCTTTCTTAAAGAGACGGTGCATGAAAACACTATTATTTTTTTTAATAAATCCTTTACACTAAATGACAAGTACAGTAAGCAACACTGTCACTGTACTTCATATATATGTGACTGACATGTTTCTATCTATCTAATCTATGTGTGATTCTCTATTCCTTCTATTCTAAATTGTCGGGTACCGCTGCTGAATTGCCGGCCGGCTTTTTTAAAGAGACGGTGCATGAAAACACTATTATTTTTTTTGATAAATCCTTTACGCTAAATGACAAGTACAGTAAGCAGCACTTTCACTGTACTTCGTATATATGTGGCTGACATGTTTATATCTATCTAATCTATGTGTGAAGCTCTATTCTTTCGGTTCTAAATTGTCGGGTACCGGTGTATGCCGCTGCTGAATTGCCGGCTTTTCGTGTTTCACTGTTGGCACTGTTCCCATCGATTTGGGCAATCACTGTAATGCCACAACCACCATGGCTGTGGCATTACAGTGAGTGGCAGACAATCCCTGCATGATTGGTGCTCTAAATAGCACCAGACATGCAGGACACGCTTTTGGTGCACGAACAGTTATCGAACATAACCTCGAACAGCCGAATTTTTTGCAAATCGTTCGGGTTCGTCGAACAACTCGAACACCGCCCAAAACAGCTCGAATTTGAGATTGGCGAACAGTTCTAGTAGAACAACGCTCATCTCTAGTAGAAAGTTTCAAAAGATGGTGAGGGAGTACCTTGCCGACCGTACCAGCGTCCTCCATGATTCCTCTGTGCCTTTTAATTATTGGGTATCCAAGCTGGACACTTGGAATGAACTCGCTTTGTACGCCTTGGAGGTCCTGGCCTGCCCTGCCGCTAGCGTGTTATCGGAGCGTGTTTTTATTGCCGCTGGGGGAATTATAACTGATAAGCGCAGTCGCCTGTCAACTGACAATACTGACAAGCTGACCCTTATCAAAATGAACAAGGGCTGGATTGGGCCAGACTTCTCATCAGCACCAAATGACAGCAGAGTAACATAAAGTAAAATTCACTGTGTTATTTCGGGAGGTGTAATCCCATGCACCACTTCACACCCACACATGGGTATACGTTTCCTCATTTCGGCTGTTTTATGTTCTTCTCCTTATCCTCAGCCTCCACCACCACTATACCACCAGGGTGATCGTGGTCCGTGTTGCCATTACTGAAAGTTCCTCGGTCCTTATTTTTGTCAGATTTTGCTTGGAAGGCATAAGCAAAGACTGTGGGAGACCCACTCCCCAATAATGGGAATAATATTTTTAAGATGCTGTACTGTATGGCTCTGGGAAGGGGCATTAAAAGCGTCTTGTTAAGCTACTGCGACCTCCACCACTTTTCCGAGGGGCATTAAAATCGTCTTGTTAAGCTACTGGGACCTCCACGTCTCTTCCAAGGGGCATTCAAACCGACATGTTAAGCTACTGGGACCTCCATGTCTCTTCTGAGGGCCTTTAAAAGCGTCTTGTTAAGCTACTGTGACCTCCACTACTTTTCCGAGGGGCATTAAAACCGTCTTGTTAAGCTACTGGGACCTCCACGTCTCTTCCATGGGGCATTCAAACCGTCTTGTTAAGCTACTGCGACCTCAGTCACATTTCCAAGGGGCATTAAAACCGTCTTGTTAAGCTACTGGGACCTCCACGTCTCTTCCAAGGGGCATTCAAAACATCTTGTTAAGCTACTGGGACGTCCACGTCTCTTCTGAGGGGCATTAAAACCGTCTTGTTAAGCTACTGGGACCTCCACGTCTCTTCCAAGGGGCATTCAAACCATCTTGTTAAGCTACTTCGACCTCCACCACTTTTCCAAGGGGCATTAAAAGCGTCTTGTTAAACCACTCTGTTGTTTTTAATTAACTCTAACCTCCACGACTCTTCGAACGGGAATAGCATTTCCTCCTAATTTTTGGCAGCTTTTGCTTGGAAGGCATAAGCAAAGACTATGGGAGACACACTCCCCAATAATGGAAATAATGTTTGTAATATGTTGTACTGCATGGCTCTTGTAAGGGGCATTGCAAGTTCCTCCGTCCTAATTTTTGGCAGCTTTTGCTTGGAAGGCATAAGCAAATACTATGGGAGACCCACTCCCCAATAATGGGAATAATGTTTGTAGTATGCTGTTCTACATGGCTCTTGTAAGGGGCATTGCAAGTTCCTCCGTCCTAATTTTTGGCAGCTTTTGCTTGGAAGGCATAAGCAAATACTATAGGAGACCCACTCCCCAATAATGGGAATAATGTTTGTAATATGCTGTACTGTATGGCTCTTGTAAGGGGCATTGCAAGTTCCTCCGTCCTAATTTTTGGCAGCTTTTGCTTGGAAGGCATAAGCAAAGACTATGGGAGACACACTCTCCAATAATGGGAATAATGTTTGTAATATGCTGTACTGCATGGCTCTTGTAAGGGGCATTGCAAGTTCCTCCGTCCTAATTTCTGGCAGCTTTTGCTTGGAAGGCATAAGCAAAGACTATGGCAGACACACTCCCCAATAATGGGAATAATGTTTGTAATATGCTGTACTGCATGGCTCTTGTAAGGGGCATTGCAAGTTCCTACGTCCTAATTTTTGGCAGCTTTTGCTTGGAAGGCATAAGCAAAGACTATGGGAGACACACTCCCCAATAATGGGAATAATGTTTGTAATATGCTGTACTGCATGGCTCTTGTAAGGGGGCATTGCAAGTTCCTCCGTCCTAATTTTTCGCAGCTTTTGCTTGGAAGGCATAAGCAAATACTATGGGAGACCCACTCCACAATAATGGGAATACTGTTTGTAATATGCTGTACTGCATGGCTCTTGTAAGGGGCATTGCAAGTTCCACCGTCCTAATTTTTCGCAGCTTTTGCTTGGAAGGCATAAGCAAATACTATGGGAGACCCACTCCCCAATAATGGGAATAATGCTTGTAATATGCTGTACTGCATGGCTCTTGAAAGGGGCATTGCAAGTTCCTCCGTCCTAATTTTTGGCAGCTTTTGCTTGGAAGGCATAAGCAAAGACTATGGGAGACACACTCCCCAATAATGGGAATAATGTTTGTAATATGCTGTACTGCATGGCTCTTGTAAGGGGCATTGCAAGTTCCTCCGTCCTAATTTTTGGCAGCTTTTGCTTGGAAGGCATAAGCAAAGACTATGGGAGACACACTCCCCAATAATGGGAATAATGTTTGTAATATGCTGTACTGCATGGCTCTTGTAAGGGACATTGCAAGTTCATCCGTCCTAATTTTTGGCAGCTTTTGCTTGGAAGGCATAAGCAAAGACTATGGGAGACACACTCCCCAATAATGGGAATAATGTTTGAAATATGCTGTACTGCATGGCTCTTGTAAGGGGCATAGCAAGATCCTCCGTCCTAATTTTTGGCAGCTTTTGCTTGGAAGGCATAAGCAAATACTATGGGAGACCCACTCCCCAATAATGGGAATAATGTTTGTAATATGCTGTACTGCATGGCTCTTGTAAGGGGCATTGAAAGTTCCTCCGTCCTAATTTTTGCAGCTTTTGCTTGTAAGACATAAGCAAATACTATGGGAGACCCACTCCCCAATAATGGGAATAATGCTTGTAATATGCTGTACTGCATGGCTCTTGTAAGGGGCATTGCAAGTTCCTCAGTCCTAATTTTTGGCAGCTTTTGCTTGGAAGGCATAGGCAAATACTATGGGAGACCCACTCCCCAATAATGGGAATAATGTTTGTAATATGCTGTACTGCATGGCTCGTGTAAGGGGCACTGCAAGTAGAGTTGAGCCACCCCCGTAGTGTTCGGGTTCGGTTCATCGAACATCGGTGTGTTCGTCAAACTGCTCGTCGAACTGTTCATCAAACTGTTCGTCGAACTGTTCGTCGAACACCGTTGAACACCGTTAAAACCAATGGCAGGCAAACAAAAACACATAGAAACACATAGAAAATACCTTCAAAGGTGTCCAAAACCTAACAAACTGCTCAGAAGACACAACTAACACATGGAAAAGTGACAAGTACATATAGTCATGCGAAAAGAAGAGGTGGAGGAGTAAAAGGAGGGGGAGACACAGATATAGGCATGTCATGCCCTTCTAAAATCAAGAAAGGCTGGAGTAAAAATCTAAAATCAGCCTACCAACACTCAGATGTCGTGACAAGAAAATTAAAAAAAGAAATATCTTTAGATAGAATGGCGGTTCCATTCAGAACACTTTCCTTACAAGAAATAGTGGTATCCCCGTTGTGAGTTGTGCCAAAAAAGGAACCCAATACATTCGGACTAATCCACCATTTGTCATATCCAAGGGGCAGGTCAGTAAACGACAACATCGACGCGGAACCAAGTACAGTAATATATACTGTACATCCTTTGACAAGGCAATCAGGCGGATCAAGAAGTTGGGAAGGGTCACCCTAATGGCCAAAACAGACATTGATGCGGCATTCCGGTTACTTACTACCTGTACCTCCGAATAGTGTCCACCTATTGGGCTGCTTCTGGGAAGGAGCATACTATATAGATCGCTGTTTGCCCATGGGGTGGTCCAGATCCTGCTCACTATTTGAGGCGTTTAGTTGCTTCCTCGAATGGGTTGTAATGGACGTTTCTAAGGGGGCACATATTATCCATTACCTCGACAACTTCTTATGCCTGGGCCGAAAAGATTCGCCACAGTATGAATACACGCGGTAGTCCACCTGTGAGAAGGAGAGAGCTGGGAGGAGAGCGGACACCACAGAGCCGAGGGGTTAGATGGAGAACGGAAGAAGGAAAGAGGGCGAGGGTGGTAAGGGAGTACAGTGGAAAGCCGACCTGAGCTCACCCACGTTCCTGCTGGGTGGGGAACAGCCCTGGGAAGAAAAGCCGCTTGCGCATCCCTTTGAGGTTACGGGCGCAAGCAGGCAAAGGGACTACGCTGGAGTGCGAAGCCGACACGGCCAGTCCGTTCCGGCCCGTGCGACCTCCGTGTCGCCGGGTTTGTGCCAGAGCCACGGTGGACCCTGACGGCCAGCCCCCCTCTCCCAATACTGGTGCCTGTCCGCTGGTGGGTCGAGCCCCCCCGCAGTGGGGAGGGAGTAACATCTGCAGAAGAAAGACCATCTTCCAGCCAAACTAAGATGTCTACTTCTTTTCGTGGACAATGTGAAACGATCCCTTTCTTACGGACACGCCCATCGCTGCAAATTCCAGAAGAGGCACAAAAACAGCAGGTTCTTCAACGGATATCAAGTGCTCCTTCAAGTGGGCTCTCCTCCACCTCAACTTCAACATCACAAATACTCCAGTCCTCAGAGTTGTCACTCCAATCGCACTTGCTTCCTCACAGCTCCCAAGTCTCCAGCTGCCCGTCTGAGTATGGGGTAACACAGATGGTTGAGTCTGCACAGCTGTTTACTCATACTATAGCCTGGGAAACGGAGGTCTGCTCCAGAGCTTCTGTTAATCCAGACGAGGAAATGATCTGCACTGATGCCCAGAATCTTTATGAGTCGGATCCAGGACCAGATGAAGAAGGTTCTGAGCATAATGTAGACCCTCGTTCCCAAACTGTAACTCCTGTTGGTGGAGACAATGATGAAGATGATGATGAGACTCAAATACCTGATTGGAGCAACAACTTGACTTTTCGGTCAGGGCAGGAAGAGGTTGGCTCTGAGGACGACGGGTGTGAGAACACACAGGGTGATGACGACGAGGTTGGAGATCCCACTTACTGTCAACCCACAGTCAGCCAGTTGATGAGGTCAGCAGAGGATGTGGAGGAGGATGCTATTGACGACGAGGTTAGGTTGCGCCTTCCTGGACAGAGACGGAGTACTGGAAGCACGTCAACAACTGCATCCTCAACCACAACTCGGCCTCTGACCAGAAGTCGTGGTGGCTCTTCAGGTCGCATGGGCTCTAAGCCTTGCATAGCCTGGGCATTTTTTCAGATCGATAAGGATGACCCAACTCGTGTTATCTGTAATATTTGTCACCAAAAGCTAAGCAGAGGCCAAAAAATCCATAGTTTGAGTACTTCATGCATGAACCGTCACATGGATATGAAGCATAAGTTGCAGTGGGAAGCTCACTGTGCTACAATGCGGCCTAGCGGGCCAGGCCAACCACTGTCTGCCCCATTTTGTGCATCCGCGGCCTCTGTGACCTTGGGGGACAGCAGTCACACATGTTTTTGGACGCAGACCTGCCACCTCTTTACCCGCAACAGCCAGTGTGATTGGCAGGTCATCATTTCATTTGGAAGTGGAAACACCAGCTGGTGTTGAGCGCTCTCCGACATCGAGAGCACCACCTTTGGATCAAGGCAACCTAACTTTTCCGCCAGCATCTTCCTCATAGACCGGCAGTTTGCCGGAGACACCCTACTCAACCCCGTCTAAGCACAACAGCCAGCCCTCGGTCCCTCAGATGTGGACAAGTAAAAGACCATTTCCTCCTAGCCATGACAAAGCTAAGAGGTTGAATTTAACCATCCGCAAGCTGTTGGCTACAGAAACGCTGCCTTTCCGCCAGGTGGACACAGAGGATTGTCGAGACCTTATGTCCATCGCAGTGTCCCAGTACCAGATGCCCAGTCAGCACTACTTCTCAAAGAAAGGTGTGCCTGCGCTACACCAGCATGTCGCACACAACATCACCGCTTCTTTGAGAAACTCTGTGTGTGACAGGGTGCATTTCACCACAGACACTTGGACGAGTAGGCATGGACAGGGGCGTTACATGTCGCTGACTGGGCACTGGGTAACTATGGTGACAGCAAGACAAGGGGCTGCTGTCCAAGTCTTGCCGTCCCCACGAGTTGTGCGTCAATCCTCTTTATCTAGAAGTTCCTCCACTGCTTCTGCCTCCTAAACCTCCTCTCGGTCCCCCACCTGCACCCAAAGCCTGTCTGGTAAAGCCACACACTTTCTAACTGCGCAGAAGGAATCCTGCACACCTCCTTACTATGCTGGCAGCAGGGCTCAACGGGATCAGGCGGTGTTTACTTTGAAATGTCTGGGAAATGTGAGTCACACAGCTGAGGAGTTGTGGTCAGCTCTGGAAACCCAGTTTCATGAATAGTTGTCTCCACTTGACCTGCAACCAGGGAAGGCCATGTGCGACAATGCTGCAAACCTGGGTGCGGCCCTTCGCTGGGGCAATGTCACACACGTGCCTTGTATGGCTCACGTGTTGAACCTGGTTGTCCAGCAATCTTTAGCCCACCATCCCGGACTAGATGGCTTTCTGCAGAGGGCACGGTCGCTGTGTGCTCACTTCCGCCGTTCGAATCCCGCAGCTCAACGACTTACATCTCTACAGAAGTCGTTGGGCCAGCCAGTTCACCGGCTGAAATGCGATGTGCCGACACGGTGGAATTCAACTCTGCACATGTTGCAGCGACTGTGGCAGCACCGACAAGCCCTGGTGCAATACGTTCTGACGTATAGAATGGGCCAACGAGATCCAGAGGTGGGGCAAATCACGCTGCAGAAGTGGTCTCAGATCAGGGACCTATGCACCCTTCTGCACAGTTTTGAAATGGCGAAGAAGATGTTTAGTGCTGACGATGCCATTATCAGCATGAATATTCCGGTGATTTACATGCTGGAGCACATGTTAAACAGAATTCGGAGTCAGGTGGTGGGACAAGAGGAGGTGTAGGAAGTAGAGGAGGAGTCGTATGCGGAAGGGATAACATCTCCAAGGTCCAGACGGTCGGCAGCACCAAGGCGGCAGGCATGGGAGGGTGGGGGAGAGGGATTAACCAGGGTGTATGGTAGCAGCCAAACTGTTGAGGAAGGTGCAGGAGCCGAGGAAGAAGTGGAGGATGAACTGGCGATGGGCATGGAAGACTCATCAGATGAGGGGGACCTTGATCACATTTCTGTTGTGCGAGGTTGGGGGGAGAGGGCAGAGGAAGGAAGCATGATTCTTACCTCGCTACCAACACAACAAGGATTTGGTCCTCCTGGATGCGCAAGACACATGAGTGCCTTCTTGCTGCACTACCTGCAACATGACCCTCAGTTTGTCAGAATTCAAAGTAATCCCGACTACTGGGTTGCCACTCTTAGATCCCGGTACAAAAGTAAATTTGCCGAAATAATTCCTGCCATAGAAAGGGATTCACGCATGCAGGAGTATCAGCAGAGGCTGTTGCAGAATCTTACATGTGCTTTTCCACAAAACACCAGTTGTGCACGTAGTGAATCTCACAGTTCTAACTTGCCAACCGTGGGACTGTCGAGTCTTCATCACTCGAACCGTAACAGTAACACAATATCTGCTGGTAACAGCAATTTTGTGGAATCGTTTCACCACTTTTTTAGACCATCCTTTGCAAGGCCACAGGAGACAAGAAGTCTGACACATAGTCAACGTCTAGAGAGGATGGTACTGGAGTATCTCCAAGTGAACAGCGAAGCCATGACTGTGTCACTGGACCCTTGCTCATTTTGGGCTTCTAATCTGGAAAAATGTCCGGAGCTCGCCACTCACGCCTTGGAGATCTTGTCATGCCCTGCAGCCAGCTTTCTCTCTGAATGTGTGTTCAGAGCTGCTGGTGGTGTGCTGACAGATAAGCACACGCGGCTGTCCACTGAGAATGTAGACAGACTCACGTTCATAAAGATGAACAAATCATGGATCCGCAAGTACTTTTCAACCCCTGTGTCACCAACCGTTTTAAGCAACTCTTGGGCAATTGATGCCACTTAAGTGGTGTCTGTGCCACAATTTTTGGAGTCCCCTTGCTGTGTTTTACGTGACGTTGGCATAGACAATTCCAGGTGGGTTGGGTCGCTCCCCCCCCCCCTTTTAACCGTAAGAAACTACATACTCTATGGCTTGGGGTAATACAGATGGTTGAGTCTGAAGAGCTGTTTACTCAGAGGTCTGCTCCAAAGCTTCAGTGTCTGCTAGTCAGCGTAGTAGCCCAGCTCTGAAGCAAGCTACACCGCCTCTGTATCTAATAAGAATTTTTAACTGCATCCAGCCTAGGCAAACTGTGGGGACCCCCAACCAAACCCAGATGCTCAGACCCCCTACCGCCCCCCTTTCCTTGACAATGCAATAATGTAACTCTTACAACTGGATGGGTGAGGATCGGTCACAGCTTTATTAACTCTTTATACTCATTCCATTAGAAAGGCATTTTATTTCTAAAATAATTCAGCTTGTTGCAGCATGCCCTGTTTCTCCACACCAGCAAGCTGGCCAATAAGTGTAACTCTCCAACATGTCCTTTCTATTTCCAGGCCACGGAGGATCCTGCATACTCGTATGCAGGACTCTGACCCCCATCCATCACTCTTAACGCTTGTTCCACTCCATCCTGGAGTCCTGACAGGAATATGTCCAGTCCAATATCCATTAAGTGAACAACGTCGGGCCGTATGAGGCCTGCCTTATCTCCTTCCAGTTGTCGGTGTCGTATCACTACACCACCTCTGTCTCTTCTAAATTTTGCCATCCAAATATTTATTACCCGCCTTGTCCGTTCGATGGCCGTGATGTCTCGCGCACCTTGCCATACCGCTATCGGCATAATCTCTGACCATACTATAGTTAGTTTTGTGAACAATTCTCTGAAGCGCTCAGTGTCTAGTTTCATTATTGACATTAAAAATAAAGAAATGTAAAAAAATAATAAAATAAATATTTTTGGTACTACCGTATCCGTAAAAGTCCATGTTATCAAAACAAAATTAATTAATCCATGCAGTAAGCGCCATAATGAAGCTAAAAATTCAAATGCCAAAATTGCAGTTTTTTGGGCAGCAAATTTCCCAAAAAAGGAAAAAAAAAAACAAGTAACCAAAATGTCATATCTACCCCAAAGTGTTGTCAATAAACCATCAGCTCACCACTCCAAAAATAATCGCTCACACAAGGAAGAATAAAAACTTTAATGCTCTTTATTGCAAATGTATTAATTGTTTCTCCACTTATATAATAATAAAAAAACACATATGAAAATGTGGTATTGTCATAATATTACTGACCTGGTGAATCATGTTTTCAGGTAATTTTTACCATGGCAGTTAACCATTTACACACCACTACTCTATCAGTGGCACTTAAATGGAATCAAAACCCCAAAACTATGGCAGAAATGCATTTTTTTTTTCACCATTTCATCTCACTTGGATTTTTTTCCCATTTTCAGTACATTATATGGTAAAAAGAATAGTGTCACTCAAAATAACAACTCAATCCGCAAAAAAACAAGTTCTCATACTTTCATTTCGACAAAAAAAAGATACGGCTATTTGGAGAAGGGAGGAAAAAGCGAAAGTACAAAGTACAAAAATTAAAAATCACCTGGGCAACAATCTGGTTGCAACTGTTATGTCCATATATACAGTTATATAAAAAAGTTTGGGCACCCCTATTAATCTTAAGCTTAATGTTTTCTTAAAATTGGTGTTTTTGCAACAGCTATTTCAGTTTGATATATGTAATAACTGTTGGACACAGTAATGTTTCTGCCTTGAAATGAGGTTTATTGTACTAACAGAAAATGTGCAATCTGCATTCAAACAAAATTTGACAGGTGCATAAGTATGGGCACCCTTATCATTTTCTTGTTTTAAATACTCCTACCTACTTTTTACTGACTTACTAAAGCACTTTTTGGGGTTTTGTAACCTCATTGAGCTTTGAACTTCATAGCCAGGTGTATGCAATCATGAGAAAAACTACTTAAAGTGGCCACTTGCAAGTTGTTCTCCTGTTTGAATCTCCTCTGAAGAGTGGCATCATGGGCTCCTCAAAACAACTGTCAAATGATCTGAAAACAAAGATTATTCAACATAGTTGTTCAGGGGAAGGAAACAAAAAACTGTCTCAGAGATTTAACCTGTCAGTTTCCACTGTGAGGAACATAGTAAGGAAATGGAAGAACACAGGGACAGTTCTTGTTAAGGCCAGAAGTGGCAGGCCAAGAAAAACATCAGAAAGGCAGAGAAGAAGAATGGTGAGATCAGTCAAGGACAATCCTCAGACCACCTCCAGAGAGCTGCAGCATCAACTTGCTGCAGATGGTGTCACTGTGCATCGGTCAACTATACAATGCACTTTGCACAAGGAGAAGCTGTATGGGAGAGTGATGCGAAAGAAGCCGTTTCTGCAAGCACGCCACAAACAGAGTCGGCTGAGGTATGCAAAAGCACATTTGGAGAAGCCAATTTCTTTTTGGAAGAAGGTCCTGTGGACTGATGAAACCAAGATTGAGTTGTTTGGTCATACAAAAAGGCGTTATGCATGGCGGCAAAAAAACACAGCATTCCAAGAAAAACACTTGCTACCCACAGTAAAATTAGGTGGAGGTTCCATCATGCTTTGGGGCTGTGTGGCCAATGCCGGCACCGGGAATCTTGTTAAAGTTGAGGGACGCATGGATTCCACTCAGTATCAGCAGATTCTTGACAATAATGTGCAAGAATCAGTGATAAAGTTGAAGTTACGCAGGGGATGGATCTTTCAGCAAGACAATGATCCAAAACACCGCTCCAAATCTACTCAGGCATTCATGCAGAGGAACAATTACAATGTTCTGGAATGGCCATCCCAGTCTCCAGGCCTGAATATCATTGAACATCTGTGGGATCATTTGAAGAGGGCTGTCCATGCTCGGCGACCATCAAACTTAACTGAACTGGAATTGTTTTGTAAAGAGGAATGGTCAAAAATACCTTCATCCAGGATCCAGGAACTCATTAAAAGCTACAGGAAGCGACTAGAGGCTGTTATTTTTGCAAAAGGAGGATCTACTAAATATTAATGTCACTTTTCTGGTGATGTGCCCATACTTATGCACCTGTCAAATTTTGTTTGAATGCAGATTGCACATTTTCTGTTAGTACAATAAACCTCATTTCAAGGCAGAAACATTACTGTGTCCAACAGTTATTACATATATCAAACTGAAATAGCTGTCGCAAAAACACCAATTTTAAGAAAACATTAAGCTTAAGATTAATAGGGGTGCCCAAACTTTTTCATATAACTGTATGAGTATTCACACTGTGTTACAGTTTTTACTTTTCTTATGATAAAATAAATCATACCTGCAGATTACAAAACATTCAGAATTTACATTCAAAGAACTGGAAAACTGCAAAACAGACATTTACATTACAAATTATTATTACAGTTCTTTCATTTTTCTTTTCAAAACTCCTTTTTTTATTAAAACAATAACAAATGTATCCTGTTAGGTCAGTTTCTTCGTCTATAATTATTATTTTTTTTAAAAATCTGACAAAGTGTTGCCTGGGGTTGGGAAAAGCAACGTGTCTGCTTCCAAGTCGATTTCTTATATCCATCTTATATATGTTGCTAAGATATGCCAGAAATTTATGATTTACTAAGGTCCAACCTCTTGCACCACTGCCGATCCCAAAAACAAAGAGGCCCAAGGTCCCTTCTGTTTGCCTGCACGGCACCAGACTTGTCAATGTTTGCTACAGGCAATGGTAATATCTCCTCCTCCATAAATCTGAAATGCTCTGTTTGCCAATCACATTCACCTTGTTGTTACTTTCTGAAAGTTCATAGCAGAAAGCAAAAAAGAGAATTCTGTTGCTGTGAATGAGGAGTGTTCACTCTTTTTACTTCATGGGGTCTATGGGATCGATAGTATACATGCATTATTATTATTATTATTATTGATTTATATAGCGCCATTGATTCCATGGCGCTGTACATAAGGAGGGGTTACATACCAAATACAGATATCACTTACAGTAAACAAACTAACAATGATAGACTGGTACGGAGGGAGGAGGACCTGCCCTTGCGGGCTTACATTCTACAGGAATGGGGAAGGAGACAGTAGGTTGAGGGGTTGCAGTAGCTCCGGTGTTGTTGGTTGAGGTGGCAGCAAGCCAGGTCATGGCAGGCTGTAAGCTTGTTTGAAGAGATGGGTTTTCAGGTTCCGTCTGAAGGATCCAGGTGCGGTGGATAATCGGACGTGTTGAGGCACAGAATTCCATAGGAAGGGGGATATTCGGGAGAAATCTTGGAGGCGATTGCATGAGGAACGAATAAGTGTGGAGAAGAGAAGGAGGTCTTAGGGGGAGGGGAGGTTACGTGAGGGAATATATCGGAAGATTAGTTCAGAGATGTAAGGAGGAGAGAGGTTATGGACGGCTTTGTAGGTCAGTGTTAGTAGTTTGAACTGGATACGCTGGAGGAATGGGAGCCAGTAAAGGGATTTGCAAAGGGGGGTAGCAGAGGAGTAGCGAGGTGAGAGATGAACAAGTCGTGCAGCAGAGTTGAGGATGGACTGGACGGGTGCGAGAGTGTTAGCAGGTAGGCCACAGAGGAGGATGTTGTTGTAGTCGAGGCGGGAGATGATGAGGGCATGCACAAGCAGTTTAGTAGATTGAGGGTTGAGGAAAGGACGGATTCTGGAAATATTTTTGAGCTGGAGGCGACAGGAGGTGGCGACAGCTTGGAGGTGGGGTTTGAAGGACAGGGCAGAGTCAAGGGTTACTCCGAGGCAGCGGATTGTCGGTACAGGGGAAAGAGTAATGTCATTTATTGTGATAGAAAGATCAGGTGGGAAAGATATGCGAGATGGGGGAAAGATAATGAGTTCATTTTTGTCCACATTCAGCTTGAGGTAGCGGGAGGAGAAGAAGGAGGATATGGTTGCTAGACATGCTGGGATTCTGGACAGAAGAGAGGTGAAATCCGGGCCAGAGAGGTAGATCTGGGTGTCGTCAGCGTACAGATGGTACTGGAAGCCATGGGATTTTATGAGCTGTCCCAGGCCAAGGGTATAGATTGAGAAGAGTAGGGGTCCTAGGACAGAGCCTTGAGGGACTCCAACAGAGAGGGGGCAGGGTGAGGAGGTAGTGTGGGAGTGGGAGACGCTAAATGTGCGGTTAGAAAGGTATGAGGATATCCAGGATAGGGCAAGGTCTTTGTCGCCAAAGGAAGAGAGGATCTGTAGTAGGAGGCAATGGTCAACTGTATCGGAAGCAGAGGACAGGTCAAGAAGAAGCAGTACAGAGAATTGTCTGTTAGCTTTGGCTGTAAGTAAGTCATTGGTGATTTTGGTAAGGGCAGTTGCGGTGGAATGGTGGGGGCGGAAGCCGGATTGTCGGTTGTCGAAGAGAGAGTTAGATGAAAAGTGGGAGGAAAGTTCAGCGTGAACGCGTTGCTCCAGGAGTTTGGAGGCAAATGGGAGCAGCGATATGGGGCGATAGCTGGACAAGGCGGTTGGGTCGAGGGATGGCTTTTTGAGGATGGGCGTGTTTGTGGCATGTTTCAAGGCAGCAGGAAAAGTACCAGAAGATAGTGATAGGTTGAAGAGATGAGTTAGGGATGGGATGAGTGTGGGGGTGAGATTGGGGAGGAGGTGGGATGGGGTCGAGTGCACATGTGGTGAGGTGTGATTTGGAGAGGAGACGACTAAGGTCTCTTTCCGTGATGTTGGGAAGGGAGGTTATGGGGGTAGGGGAATGCTGTGGAAAACAAAGGGGTTGTGGTGGTCGGACAGTAAAGACTTGCCGTGTTTGGTCAATCTTGTTTTTGAAGTGTGTGGCAAACTCCTCAGCAGAGATGACGGAGGTTGGAGGGGGCAGTGCATGGCCACAATACACAATGGATGGAGCAGTGGTCATGCAGGTGCACTAACAATCCAGTCATGCAGTGGACATGAGACCCCCACTGATCACACATTTATGACTTATCCTGTTAGTTACCAATTACATTTCTCATGTGTATCCACCCTACCTGTGACCTGTGTTTGCCTCCCGCTCATCTCCTCTGCCTTCCCAACTTTACAGCCCAAGAAAGTCAGTGGAGGTTTAGACTTGCCTCCGCAATTCCAATGTCGCTGTGGCAATCATCATGGAAGCAGGAAGAACGAATTGCCAATCTGAGCAGAGAAGACATCAGGAGGCAAACAAGAACACCAGGTAGGGTGACTATAAGAGAAATGTACGGTCATTTTTCAGGCCCTTGGGGAAGGTTCGTTTTACTCTGCTCTCCATACAAATAGGAATAAGGGAAGAGTCAGACAGCCATATAATTCGGACAGGGATTGCAACGCAATGCTCAGACTATTGTTAAATTCACAGAAAACAACATATTGGGGAATCTAAATAGTCAATCACAGTGATCTCCCACCATTTAAATGCTCAGACTGGCTGGTGGCTCTCCCGACCCAAGCGTGACAGCTGCATAGAAATATATGCTGCCACGCTTCGGTTGGGAGAGCCACCAACCAGTCAGAGCGTTGCGTTGTGATCCTCGTCTGAGTTACAGTATACGTCCGTCTGACTCTTCCTTAAAATTGCCCTGTTAGTAGAGCAAGCCATGGAAACCCAACCTTATGAATGAGAAAATACAATTTTCTTCCATTCATTTTAAAGTTACAAGTGAATTTAACACCATTGATAACTTTTCAAAAGACATTAAAGTGTGATTATAGCAGAAGGAACCAATAAATATCGAACTATGGTCAACCCAGCGAGACCATTGATAGACGGAGTAGATCTAGAGGTGGAAACAAACAGAAGATGTCCCCTGAGCAAGAACTGTATATGTGTCTGTGGCAGAAGCTGCTGGCTGCTTTGGAGGTAGAAGAGGCCCCCTTATCTCTTGGGCTCTTACGCGGCTGCACAGGATGGACCAATGGTATATCCGCCCCTGAGGAGATCCATTTTTGTACCAGGTGGCTTTTACAGCAGCTGGTGCCCAAGCAGTTTCTATGTAACCCATTAATCTTAAGACTGATTGCCTTGTTCTATTTAATGTAAAATACCAACTAACATAATTAATCTGTATATAAAAAATCTGAAGCAGAGATATTATAATAGAGTGAACTCTAAGTAGTCATTAGGATGGTATTTCATTAACCTTAGGGCTTGTAATACTTTGCATAATATGAGATTTATTCAAGCGAAAACCTCTAAAAATACCAGAGTTGTTCTCAACTTCTCTTTAGAAAAGAATACACTTTGTGAAACAGCTGAGCACAATCGTGTGTGGATGAGCACGAGGACACGTAAGTTCTGTCTATCCAGTGCTAAAATCCATGTGTTTTCATTGAATGATGGAGATAAACAATCTGCACGAATGGGGAAATTAAATTATTTTTCAATACTCAATATAGGGTATAACCTGCTGATCGCTGGGGGTCTGACTGCTGGGACCCCTAATGTTCCCAAAGATCAGGCTATGTAATCAAGCCCAATCTTGAATGGCAGTCCCATACACAATGAATGGAGCAGAGGTTGAGCATTCAAGATGGGGCTCCACTGAGCCTGGTTCCCACGTTCAGAATTAAGGCTCGCTCACACTAGTGTACATTCTCTCATGCAAGGTTTCGAACCCAGACACATGACACACATGCACAAACAAACTTTTAGGAATTCATGTGATCTGATTATCGCTGATCTGCACTGCCCCATAGTATAACATTGGGCCGAGAGTTATCAAACCAATAAAACATCGGATAGCACTGTGTTATATGCTAGTGTGAGTGAGCCCTTACTGTGAGTCCCAGTGATCAAACCCTCAGAGATGAGTATATTATTGCATTCGATATGAATGGTGGATTTTATGTATTTATTATGCTTTGTTATAAAGCGCCATCATATTCTGCAGCCCTTTACAGACATTATCATCACTGTCCCCATTGGTGCTCACAATCTAGATTCCCTATCAGTATGTCTTTGGAGTGTGGGAGGAAACCCACGCAAACACGGGGAGAACATACAAACTGCTTGTAGATGTTGTCCTTGGTGCATTTGAATTCAGAACCCTAGTGCTGCAAAGCACCAGTGCTAACCACTGAGCCACCGTGCTGCCCAGATAATTTACTATCTTGGGAATAACACTATAAATTAAAAATACCTAAAGACATCCCTCATACATGGGATCTCATATGATGGAGCGATGACACCTGTTAGTCTGCAACACTTAGATAACATATTCAATCTCACAAGATGTGTTAAAGTGTATAAGCATGTCAGTACAGATACCTTGTATTTCCCAGCATTTATGCCTCCTTTAGTACAACACTGTGTGGATTGAGCATTAAAGGGGGTGTCTGAGCATATCATTGTGATGACGTATCCTTAGGACTAACACCCAGCACCAGAACTAAATCAGCTGTTCTTAGCTCCTGCGGCGAACTGAGCTGCTCCGTATAATGATTAACTGCCTAAATCTTGCACATCAGCTCCTATTTAAGAAAATAGTTCTGATGCATTATTGTTGTTCAGTATTTAAAAGGGTTGATTTAAAAAACAACATGCAGAAAACTCTAAAAATATTAAATAAATCCTACTCATATTACCCTTCTGCCGCCATTCCTCTTCCATCACTGCCCACAGGCCATGTGATTGCTGCAGCCAAACACTAGCTTCAACAGTGATGTGTTGAAAACCACTACAGCATAGTGATTGTCTGCAGTGGTCACATGGCCATACTGTAAGAAGAGGAAGTAGAGAGAGAGTCAGGGGACCTTGGCAGCTGGAAGAAGAGCAGCAGTGATTGGAAAAGTTAGTATTTTCTTTTTTGAGCCTTCTCCATATTTTTTCCATTTGAAAATGATATTATATTAAAACTTTTTACAAGATTCTGGATGGTTTTATTACATTTCAAGAGGTAAATTTTCCACAATTATCAGGTTTTCCTTCTAAGGGGTTTGATCCGAGCTTCCCATATCAAAATAACCTTCATCAATAGCCCATTCCATGATTCTTAATCTCTCTTCGTCCAGTGAAACCTCCTGCAGTGAGCTAATGGTGCAATCCTGGTGCTGAAATTAGTTCCCAGAAGCACATGGTGCCATCACTGTTGCAAAACACTTGCCCAAACTATAAATATACATGCCCAGTCTTCATTTGAATTTTTACAGTGGCAGTTTAAGAGGACGTCCTCTGTGCAGAGTGCTGTTGCGTTGCTATTCCACTTCTGCCCTGTATTCAGTAAGCACTGTTTGGCTGCAGCGGTGACACTCAAGCAGTTCTCGCTGAATGTGCTTACTGAATACAGGGCAAAGCGGAATAGCAATGCGATACAGCGCTCCACTCTGCACAAAGTATGACCACTTGAATAACCAGTGCGTTGCATTACTATTCTTCTGTATTCAGTGTGTGGGAGTTGCAGCCAAGCGGTGCTCACTAAATATAGAAAGAGCCATCCACTCTGCGCTGAAGACAGGGAGACCCTGCATAGGAGTATATGACTTCCGGGAAGGACCTACTGCGTATGATCCATTATCAAGCGAAGAAATTCTGGGGGACATGTCCAGTAACAATAGAGTAAAAACCAAAAGAAATGAGCTGGAACTCATGTTAGTATAAGTGCAATGTGTAGATGCACATTCACACTGTGGCCACTGAACAACAGACAAAACCTAAGATAAAAACAAAATGAGCAAATACCCTGAAGTAAATAAACTAATTGTAATAGTACATGTAAATAACATGGGGTACTTAGTTGACACTATTTTGATCAAAAGAGAGTAAAAGCCATGCCACCACGACAAGGTGTACCCAACCAGGATGGTCCCTAACTCTTGTAGTTTACGTTGCTATGTGTCAACAGACCTCAAAATAGACTGGGCAGAGTAATACCCAGACCTGACTGTTTTGCACCTGCCTGTGGAAAGCTATATAGATAAGATGACCAGCCCAACAAGGGGGGCCACACCCCTGTATGTACAAAGTTCAAAAAACTAAAGCAAAACCAAAGAAATGAGCCGGAGCATAAGTTGTTATAAGTGCAATGTATGGGTGCACATTCACTCCGTGGCCATTTAATAGACAAAACCTAGGATAAAAACAAAATGAGCAAATACCCTGCTGTAAGTAAGTAAATGGTAATAGTATATGTAAATAACAGAGGGTACTTAGTTGACATTAATTTGATAAAAAGAGCATAAAAGCCATCCTACCACGTCAAGGTGTACCCAATCAGGATGGACCTTGATTCTTGTAGTTTACCTCAAAATAAATAGGGGCAGAGCAGGACTCGGAGCCAATGAAATGTAAACAGAGAGTAAGAATGGGATATTTTAGGGGTCTATACTCATAATTTATACATTCAGTACACTTAATTGTATTTGCATATAGTAATAATTGTTGATCTAAAACCCTGGGTCACCAGTGTGATTCTGAAAACTTCCCCGTTAAAGCTAAACTAAATAAATCTGAATATCTAGCATGCTGGATCCAACAAATGCAACCATGCCGCATCAAGAACAAAGATTACATAAAGCATGAGATGAGTCGAGAAGTAACAGCTCCCAGCACAATAAAGTTCCCCAAGCTTTAGGTTTTCAAAGCTATCTTAGCTGTATTATAGCTGCTCTCGACACTATAAATTATGGATTATGTACTACGTGATCATAAACCTCCAGCAGTCACTCCTCGGTATCTGTCAGACTTCATGAATATAACCCAGATGCTTTCTCACAGATGTCACTGATATCTGGTAGTCATAGTCTGCACCCTCATATCCCTCGTATGTTTCAGCATGCATTAAAGCGGGTTTTGTTCTTTTGGCTAGGAGCACCTAAATAATAAAAAATACTATAGAAATTGTGCCCCGAGCCAAGATCCTGGGAACCTCGTGTGTACAGAGAGTAGGCTTTACTTAGGTTAGCTGGACTTTTTTCATTCAGAGACTTTAAAGGAAATGTATCACCTATAGTACTTTTAATAAGTAATATTTTTTCTAGTTGCAGATTTTTTTCTACCTCTTTTTATTCCAATTTCATAAACAATTAAACATTTAACATTCCAGAAAGAATTCAAAATAGAAGAGAACATGACATACATATTACCCATAACACCTCCCCTTAAAGGGATTGTCCACTACTTGGACAACTTCTTCTGAATCCCTATAGTTTCCCCTTGTAAATTAATAACGCCTATACTCACCTCCGGTGCCGACGTCGTACCAGCGGAATTGGCACTACCTCTCCCGGGGATCATGAGACACCGGTGGTTTCAGTCTCCCCGCCTCCGGACGTAGCACATATATCCAGAGGAAGTGAGAGAGGAGCAGCTCCCACTAGTACTGCCAGCACCGGAGAGGAGTATAAGTGTTATTCTTTTACAAGGAGGAAATATAGGGATTGAGAAGAGGTTGTCAGAGTAGTGGACAACTCCGTAAGTTTCCCCAAAGAACCCACTAAATGGGTCATCAAATAACAAGTCGTATTTTGAAGGAGTTTCATCAGGTACTCCAATTCTTGAAAAAGGCTTTCACCCCTTTCAACCTAACTCGCCCTGTATTTTGTCTATCCATTAGATTTTTTCATATAATATTCCTAACATGATCATATGCACCACTCAAGCATTTTTTTTTCAGCTCTGGAGTGGCACTTTAAATCTAAGCCCCCTACCCCCTACCCCCAGTCATATACTCACCCTCCGGCATCTTCAAAGATTTTACTGTGCCGCTTTGGTCCCCCGTGCCAGAACTAGGCTCTCATAGACTTGTATTGAAAAGTGACCTCTGCAAAGCTCCATGAAACACTGGAGCTGCCAGCAGGTCACTTTTAGGCAGAGACCGATGGGAGCCGTGGCAAAAATGGATGAAGACGCTGGAAGGTGAGTATGAGACAGGGGCAGGGGCAATGCAATAAAAAGAAACGCTGGGATGGTGCTTTGACAGCATTTAGAGATATGCCTTAGAGCAGGGTTCCCCAACTCCAGTCCTCAAGGCCCACCAACAGGTCATGTTTTCAGGATTTCCTTAGTATTGCACAGGTGATGGAATTATTGCCTGTGCAGGTGATGGAATTATCACCTGTGTAATACTAAGGAAATCCTGAAAACATGACCTGTTGGTGGGCCTTGAGGACTGGAGTTGGGGAACCCTGCCTTAGAGCAGCAAAGTGGAGCTTTACCAGCAAAATCTAGGCTCAGACTCACTGACTTCTACTGAAAAGTTTTCTAGGCATGCTCTGTGATCTCTACAGATATTACTGTGCAGAGAGGGAGAGGAGGTGAGCTGAGACTATGACCAACTGGGAATGGTGTGATCTTTTATTTACTATATATAGAGGAGTTGTTTGTCATTCTAATCCTGCCTATAATGATAAATAAGACTGCTGAAAAACCTTCTGTACAGAAAAAGAAGTTTGAGCCTAACATTCGCCTTAGTGGCCAAAGTAAAAACTCCAAGATATCACTTACTAAAATAATTTTTTTTAAATAATTTAATATAAAAAACTTGATTTAAAGGGAACCTGAAAGCAACATGTATCCAACACAAGCTGCATGATTTCAGCCATATACTTTTGACATTGTGGCGTTTCAGAGAAAAACATACTTTAAATGCCACACAGTAGACTCATTGGAAAGGAAGAACCCCAGCGACTTTTCCCCATCTTATAGCTATACAAACACGCAGGGGGAGACCTGTCACTCAAGAGGGGCTGGAGGGGAGAAGCTAAACCTGCTGACAGATTCTCTTTAAATCTGCTTCAGATCTGTCCTTATCAAGGGATTCATTTTCACCTTTGCCTAAGATCTCATGCAGATGACCTTATAACTCGAATGAATGCTATCCAATTTGACGGATAGCATTCGTCCCCATGTTATTCAGTGAGGCCGTGCACACGTCTGATTTTTCCTTGGCCAGAGTGGTCCAAGTAAAAAAGTAATAAAAAAAAATGCAGCTTGCACGAGTTGTGATCAGATTCTCTCGCATGCGAGAATAGCAGCACAGGTGCGGAGAAGACGGAGAACTTCATTTCTCCATTGCCTGTGTATGAGGCAATATGACTGCACTCGGATCACATCTGAATGCACTCCAATGTTTCACATTCACCAGGTGGGCATGTGGATAAAGGCATTGATTAACATTAGTTCTGTTTTCAGGGCCTTCATAATTGCAGTTAGCAAGGACACAAAAATACACAAGTGTCAACAAGTGATGTCCAATAGTATTCTTATCAGCTATGTAATACATGAAGCAGATATCTATACCTTTGTGTTTCATCCACATCTTCAATTTCCAAAAGAGCATTTATTTGTGAAGGAGAAAGGAAATCTTGCAATGAAAAATCCTCTGGTGTACTTCCAGGGACGTCATCCTGTTCAGGAAGAGAAAACAACTTGTAAACTATTTTGCAGTAAAAAAAAAAAAGTGCACGTCCTCCACTTCACCTGCTGTATGGCCTCCAAAAGCTGTGCCTGAGAAAGGATAATGAGTGAACAAGCTACACCTGTCTTTTTCATTGGAAATTTTTTGGAATGAAATATTATATATACAGTACAGACCAAAAGTTTGGACACACCTTCTCATATAAAACTTTTTCTGTATTTTCATGACTATGAAAATTGTACATTCACACTGAAGGCATCAAAACTATGAATTAACACATGTGGAATTATATACTTAACAAAAAAGTGTGAAACAACTGAAAATATGTCTTATATTCTAGGTTTTTCAAAGTAGCCACCTTTTGCTTTGATGACTGCTTTGCACACTCTTGCCATTCTCTTGATGAGCTTCAAGAGGTAGTCACCGGAAATGGTCTTCCAACAATCTTGAAGGAGTTCCCAGAGATGCTTAGCACTTGTTGGCCCTTTTGCCTTCACTCTACGGTCCAGCTCACCCCAAATGCGGATGGATTGACGTCTGCATTTCATCAGTTCATAGGAACAAATAACTGACCAAGACGCCAGTGTACGGACGTCACCGACCTAACGAGCCTAACGGGGCTCCATTATGTGCATCTGTCATTTTACCAAAATATACAGGACTGCAAAAGAACTCTGCAGCCACCTCTGATGCAGAGGAGAATGTGGATTTGTATTTTGAAAAATATAAAAAATTACAGCGAAAAAAGTGACAAAAAACAAAACAAAACACAAGGAGCTAAGCTGCCTTATAATGGGGCTTATTTTATATTTATATTATTTATTATTTTATATAAAATTTCTGTCGGTTTCTGTAGATCACATCAGGAATGTTTCTATGGCTCCACCGCATAATACAAAACAGACAATGAACTACAAGTCTCAGCAATGTCACTTAGCAGAATATAAGGGTTACACGGGCAGTATAAGCAAACATCAGCACCAGGTTCGGTAACACACAGTGTGCCTGCGTTATAACGTGTGAACACACGGTAATAATAGCACTAATCGGGTGATTACCGGCTTTTCGGTCTCTTTCTTCTCCAGAGTCGCCATCTTCCTTCGCAGTTTAGCGTTCTGTTGCCACGGTGACCGGACAGTGCCGCCCACGTGACTGGCCATGTGACGCCTCGCTGCTCTGCACTGTCTAGTGCTGCTCTACCGGCTGCTCTGCTCCTGTGATGACTTTTCCCAAGTCTGTGCGGTACCGCATCCTGTTATAAAGGTGGTGGAAGCGATATCTGCAGGGCTGGGAATGGCTGCTGATTGAATTGAGGACCCTTTATTCTCTTTGCTGCATATGGCAGGTTGCTTTTGTTACAAGTTTAAGTTACATTTTCTGAAATGTTTCTACCGCCCCCTCCCCCTAAAAATAAAATAAGTAAATTAGTGCTATTATGTAACCAGCAGGGTCAGGGTTATTTCTCATTTTTAGTTCACTCAGTATACATGTTGCAGGGCTGTGCCAGTCACTTTGGTGCTCACTCAAGAGGTGGTCGTTAAGACGTTGCTCACTCAGGCAGTGGTCGCCCAGATGGTGGTCGTCCAGGAGATGGTCGTTCAGACGTTGCTCACTCAGACGGTGGTTGCTCAGGCGGTGGTCGCTCAGGCAGTGGGTCGCCCAGGAGATGGTCGTTCAGACGTTGCTCGCTCAGGCAGTAGTCGCCCAGATGGTAGTCGCCCAGGAGGTGGTCGTTCAGACGTTGCTTCTCAGGCGGTGGTCGCTCAGGCAGTGGTTGCCCAGATGGTGGTCGCACAGGAGGTGGTCGTTCAGACATTGCTTGCTCAGGCGGTGGTCTTTCAGACGGTGATTGCCCAAGCGGTAGTCGCCCAGACGGTGCTCGCCCAGGAGGTGGTCAACCAGACTGTGGTCGTTTAGACGATGGTCAACCAGACTGTGGTAGTTTAGACGATGGTCGCTCAGACGGTGGTCACTCAGGAAGTGGTCGCTCAGGCGGTGGTCACACCTGGGTATCACTACATCAGGGCTGGCTCCAGGTCCTTATAGGCTCCTCTCTCGATTGTCCTCCTCACCTTCCAAGAGCTATAACTTTTTTACTTTTCTTTTTTGATTCCATTCTTTAGGGAGGTGAACTGGCCAAAAAATCAGCGATTCTGCCATTTTGTTTTTGTTGTTTTTTTTCCTCTTATGGCATGAATGTCATGCTATTATATTACATCAGGCGGTGCTGCACACCATGATACAAAGAATGTTAATCTTTTGTATTTTTTTTAGAATTTATTTACATTTCAGGAAAAGGAAGGTATGAACTATAAATTTTTAGGGGTTTTTTTTCATTATTTTTTACATTTTGTATTCCAAGGGTTGCTCCTTTTCAAAAATAATTTGTCCCTAGCTGCATTTTTGTTTAAAAAAAAAAACAGCTTTACTCACCTTTCCCGGGCCCACCAGCGACTCTCCACCGCTGCTCCCAATATGTGGCATTGTCTGCAGCGCTGACGTCACCTTGATAGCGCAGCAGCCAATCAGTGAGCTCAGTGGCTCTTTGGGGGGGTATTTCAGTGCAGAATGCCCAGCATTGAACCACTGAGCTCACTGATTGGCTGCTGTACCATTGATATGATGTCAGCGCCACAGAAAATGCCACATTACGGGAGCAGTGGCGGAGACTTGCTGATGGACCTGGGGAAGGTGAGTATGACGCTGCCCCTGGGCCGTGGGGTACTCGGTAGTCGGGCCGGTCGATGCTGGGGGATGTCACAGTGGCAGTGACCCGGTCCAAGACCCAGGGCAGTCAATTAAAGGGGAAAGTAAAAAGGGAATAAAGTTTTTATATATAATGTTCGTGACGCCACCTGTGGTATGCAGCTGTATGGAACCGCCACTGCGGTGCAGGTCCACTGGAGCTGATGGTGATGCAGCAGAGTTGGTACAGCTTTCCACAGGCAGGGCTAAGCTCCAGGGCAGGAAGTAGTGATGTTGTGAGGTAGATGTTGCTATGCTGCGTAGTGCAGGGCTGGTGATGGCGCAGCAATAATTCTAGGACACAGTGGGGTGCAGACTTCAAGGTTTTACTCACAGTTGTTCAACCCAGTGTGTAACCTCCCACGTCGTCCTGCGTTCACCAAGGAAGGGGTTCAGCAATCTCTCAAGTATTTCAGGAGTACTTAAACGGGACCCCGTTCTGTGTGCCTTCCTCGGTCGTCTTCCTGCGCTGGCTCTCACCCTCCTGCCCTGCGCCTCACAATCAGTGTCCCAAGCCGGTAACCTCGGATCTTGTCGGGCGACCTGCAGTCCCCTGAATCCTATGCGGCCACCTTTTCGGCTATATAATTGTGGTTTTGGGCAGCTGCACCTTGAAAGTACAGTAGCCTCGGGTTTCTAGCTGAGCCTTGTAGTTCTCCACTAGTTAGGGGCCGGTCGCCTCTGCGGCCTTATCCCTCCACATCCGTGTAGATTCGGGCGCACGGGTGGCTTCCGCACTCACCGTACCCCTGGGAACCCCTCTGTTCCTGGAGCCTTCCCTCTGCTCCTGTCCTCCCTCAGTCTGTCCTGGGCCTCTCTTACTAGGCCGGCTCCTCCTGAGCCGAGCTCCTACAGGGCTCCTGCTCCCACTCTCTCTCTCTTCTGACTCTCTCCTCAGACTGACCTGACTCCTTCAAGATGATTTCCTTCTTATACTCCTACTGAAGGTGCTCCCCTGATCTACTTCCTCCACCCACAACCACTACATGGTTCCCCTCTCTTGGTCCCCCCCTTCCAACCAGGGACAGGGCTCACCACTGTACGCATGCATCTTGCCCCTCCTGCTGGTCTGGAATGGTGTAGTGTTGGATGCAGGTGGGTGGGTCCTGGGCAGTACCCCATCCTTACCTGAGAGTGGGGCATCACACCTCTGGGTGAGATGCAGTACCTCTGAGGCAACTGAATCCGCAGGGGCGCCACAAATACAGCACAGTTTAATTTTTAAAAATAAATGCAACGAGGGATGAAGTATGTCTGAAAGAGAACAACCCCTTTAAACCTGTGATCGCTTAGACAGTGTACAGAACACTGCAATCTGCACCTCATTTCCATCCTCTTAAATGCTGCTGTCACAATTTACAGCACCAGCTAAGGCTATGTGCCCACGATGCGGAAATGCTCCGGATTTTTTCCTGAGCGTTTCTGCATCTCCCTGGCAGAAAAAAACGCATTAGGATTGTACATGCGGATTGTGCATGCCGATTGTACATGCGTTTTCCTGCCAGGGACATGCGGATGTGAAGCGTTCTTCACATGCATTTCCGCATGCGGGTTGACAAGCGCTTTCCAAGCGATTTTAGCATCACTTGAAAGTGCTTGTCACTTGGTCACACTATATAAATCCATGCAAACAGCATAGATTTATATAGTGTGTCACACTATATAAATCCATGCAAACAGCATGGATTTATATAGTGTGACCGAGAGAATGTCAAAAAATAAATGTATACTTACCCTCCGATGGCCCGCGCTGTCTTGCCTCACCGTCCCGGCTGCCGGCAGCGGTGGTTTGAAAGACCTGCCGACGTCAGCGTCGCGTGACCCGTCACATGACTCTGACGTTAGCGCAGGTCCTTCATTCCATCGCAAACTGCTGCCAAGCAAGGAGGAGCGCAGCGCGGGCCGCCAGAAGGCAAGTATATATTTATTTTTTATTTTACAGTTTTCAATGGCACCCAGGTCTGGAGGAGAGTCTCCTTTCCTCCACACCCGGGTACCATTCGCACATTGGAACGCATGGAATGCGCATCTACTTATGCAGTGATGCGTCATCCATGCGGTCTAATTCAAGTCAATGGCGGCGAAAACGCAGCACTTACGCAAAATAATTGGTAGCGCTGCGTTTTTTTCCGCAATGATAATCCGCAGCGGAAATTTCCGCAGCATGTGGCACAGCACATGCGGATTATCATTGGGGAACATTGCAGACCTTCTACCATGCATTTTTTAAGCGTTTCTGCAGCGTTTTTGCCGCTGCGGAAACACTTAAAAAACGCATCGTGGGCACACAGCCTAAGGCTCCGATCGCAGCAGTTACATTCGGGTGCTGGTCAACTGCATCTACATGAATAAACTGCTGCGATCTGGGCTAGCTCTGAACTGATGCCAAGACTGATCCAATCACAGTACTTAGACTCAGGTGTTGGCAGTACAACACAGCCAGCACTTATCCTGCATGGAGCAGACTCAGCTCCTGAGATCACTCCATAGCAAAGGACCTAGCTTGCCCCAGCACTTGCCCTGGTTTGCTACATGCTGGAGCCGGCCCTGAACTGCATATGTGTCCATACAGACACCAAGGGCCAACTTTGTCTAAACTGTCTAATAGTAACACTTCCTTTGTTGCCCAGAGCAACCAATCAGAGCTCAGCTTTCACTTTACAGACAGCTGTGGAAAAATGAAAGCCGAGTTCTCATTTGTTGCCGTGAGCACAAAAGACAATTTTACCTGTTTTTGATAAATGAGGTCCCAAATATTCAACTTTTTTTTTCCAGCCAACTTGGAGAACCTATCACCTGGTCAAAAGTGGCTAGTTTTTGCTCGCATTTTTTTCCTGCTGTTTTCATGAATAAGCCGTTTTTATTTATTGAATTTTTTTAAATTCTCCATACGGTTCCTGAGTTCTAGGCCTTTTTATTAAGGGCTAATTTTTATTGTCTTTACCTGATGTTCTTTACCAGACCGTACCGTATTACCTTGTGAGCTATAGGGTAATGATGCAAAGAGGCCTGAATAGCCACCCCCAGAGGATCCTGGGAGCAAGGCCGGTTTTAGACAAAGTGGGGCCCTAGGCAAAAATGTAAAGTGGGGCCCCAAATGCTCACATATTGCAACATCACACAAAACATTTTGGTTGTATTTATAATGCACACCCCATAGTCCTCAATATTGTATAATGCACTCTCCATAGTCACTTCATGTACAGTTGTGCTCAAAAATGTATTTACCCCGGCATAATTTTTCCTTTCTTGGCCTTGTTTCAGAGAATATGAATGATAACAAAAAAAAATGTCTCCACTCATAGTTATTGGTTGGGTGAAGTCATTTATTGTTAAACTACTGTGTTTTCTCTTTTTAAATCTTAATGACAACCAAAAACATCCAAATGACACTGATCAAAAGTTCACATACCCGAGTTCTTAATACCGTGTATTGCCCCCTTTAACATCAATGACAGCTTGAAGTCTTTTTTGGTAGTTGTGGATGAGGTTCTTTATTTTCTCAGATGGTAAAGCTGCCCATTCTTCTTGGCAAAAAGCCTCCAGTTCCTGTAAATTCCTGGGCTGTCTAGCATGAACTGCGCGATTGAGATCTCCCCAGAGTGGCTCAATGATATTGAGGTCAGGAGACTGAGATGGCCACTCCAGAACCTTCACTTTGTTCTGCTGTAGCCAATGACAGGTCGACTTGGCCTTGTGTTTTGAATCGTTGTCATGTTGGAACATCCCAGTACGTCCCATGTGCAGCTTCCGGGCTAATGAGTGCAAATTTGCCTCCAGTATTTGCTGATAACATGCTGCATTCATCTTTTCCTTCACTCTTTACCAAGTTTCCTGTGCCTTTGTAGCTCACACATCCCCAAAACATCAGCGATCTACCTTCGTGCTTTACAGTAGGAATGGTGTTCCTTTCATCATAGGCCTTGTTGACCTCTCTCCAAATGTAATGTTTATGGTTGTGGCCAAAAAGCTAAATTTTGGTCTCATCACTCCAAATTACCTCATTCCAGAAGTTTTGAGGCTTGTATCTGTACTGTTTGGCGTATTGTAGGAAAGATACTTTGTGGCATTTGAGCAGTAATGGCTTTCTTCTGGCGACTCGACCATGCAGCCCATTTTTCTTCAATTGCTTCCTTATTGTGCATCTTGAAACAGCCACATCGATAGTTTTCAGAGAGTCCTGAATTTCAGCTGATGTTATTTGTGGGTTTTTCTTTGCATCCCGAACAATTTTCCTGGCAGTTGTGGCCGAAATTTTTGTTGGTCTACCTGATCGTGGTTTGGTTTTTACAGAGCCCCTGATTTTCCATTTGTTGATCACAGTTTGAACGCTTCTGACTGGCATTATCAATTCCTTGGATATCTTTTTGTATCCATTTCCTGTGTTATAAAGCTAAACTACCTTTTCCCGTAGATCCATTGACAATTCTTTTGCTTTCCCCATGACTCACAATCCAGAAACATCAGTGGCTGGATGGAAGATGCAAGAGTCTATCTGGATCCCAGAAACTCACTCAGCTTTTATGCACACACACTGATTACAAGCAAACAGGTCACAGGTGAGGATGTTACCTTAAGTAGCCTTTCAAACCCATTTGTGTCAAATTCTGAGCATGTTATCATGTCAAAATCACCAGGGTTTGTGAACTTTTGATCAGGGTCATTAGGATGTTTTTGGTTGCCATTAAGATTTAAAAAGAGAAAACACAGTAGTTTGGCAATAAATGGCTTCACCTAACCAATAACCATGGAGTGGAGAAAAAAAGTTTTTGTTATCATTCATATTCTCTGAAACAAGGCCAAGAAAGCAAAAATTCTGCTGGGGTATGTAAACTTTTGAGCACAACTGTAGTATAATGCACCTCATAGTCCTTGATAAAGTATAATGCAGCCACCCCCCAAAGTATAATGCAGCCACCCCCCAGAGTATAATGCAGCCGCCCCATAGAGTATTATCCAGGCCCCCATAGAGTATAATCCAGGCCCCCTCCATATAGTATAATGCCGCCTCCCCATAGTATAATGCAGCCTCCCCATTGTATAATCCAGACCCCCATAGAGTATAATCCAGGCCCCCTCCATATAGTATAATGCAGCCTCCCCATAGTATAATCCAGGCCCCCATAGAGTATAATCCAGGCCCCCTCCCCATAATATAATGCAGCCTCCCACAGAGTATAATCCAGGCCCCCATTGAATATAATACTGGCCCCCATAGAGTATAATCCAGCCCCCCATATAGTATAATGCAGCCTCCCCATAGTATAATGCTGCCAACCCAGCGTATAATGCAGCCACCCTAGAATATAATACTGCCCCCCTGTCCTGCAGTATTATGGCGACCTTGTACTCACTGATTTACAAAAAAATAAATACATACTCACCTCTCCTCCTTGTTCCCCAGCTGCCTCGGTGTCCGCAGCGCTTCTCAGCAGCTCCACTGACGGCACAGCGTGGTCATCGTGCCCGCTGCAGGCAGTGGGGGAATGATGGGAGAGGGAGCGTCACATGACGCTCTCTTCTCCATCATTGCTTTCAACTGTTACGGCATCATAGATGCCGATACAGTTGAATGGGCGATGCGGAAGGAGGGGAAGGAGGCTGGCTCCAGGCCCCCCTGACTCACGGACAGCGCGCCACTGGTTGGGGGCCCCAATGGAGTGGGGGCCCTAGGCTGATGCTTAGTCTGCCTGCCCCTAATGCCGGCCCTGCCTGGGAGTCACACCCCTTGATAAAGACCAGAAAAAATTAGCACTATATTAAAATTCCAGGCCTCGTTCCTGCTACAGCCTTCCCAGCATTATGCCACACACAGGGCTTCATGAGTCAATTTTTATGGAACCCCTGGGCTCGTTATTGTCCCCCATGGTCCTAGCAGCCTACACCCCCTGCTGAGCTTAAGGTCCGTTTGTCCGCGCTCAGGCTCCGCTCAGTACACACACATGCCAAACCTTACTCTATTTTGCATTATTATATGCTGCGGCCCACCAAGGTTTTACAATACAAGGTTATAAATGTGGACAAACAAAAGGAGCTCATTATAGATGTGTCTAACACGTCAGCTATGAATTTAAAGTGAAAACATATATTTAGAATAACGGGTGTGTGTTTGTTGGGGGCTTCCATCCTTTTAGGCTGTGTGCCCCACGATGAGTTTTTGGTGAGTTTTCAATGCTGCATATGACAGTGGATGGGATTTATAGAGATCTCATGCCCACTGTGCTTCTTTTTTACGCAGTGTAAACTGAACTGTTGTGCAACATGTCAATTTCTCTTGCGGGTACGCGGAGTTTTCTGTGCAGATTTTTCCCATAGACTTACTTTAGGTGCAGGTAAAAAATGCATGTATCCACAAATGACTGTATTAATAAAGTTTTGTCAAAGCCAAATACCCGGAAGTATCAAAAACCAAGCAGCTTTATTTAAAACGTGACACACCAACATGAGACAAAAAACGCACTGTTAAAAATGCAATAAAAACGCATATAAAAATATGCACTGAAAAAAAACGCAATTAACCTAATAGGTGCAGAAATGGTGAAAAAAAAAAAATCTGCAACATTAAAAACTCACCAAAAGCTCATTGTGAACGTAGCCTGAAGCCCATTCATTTGGTATGGGTCCTTGCGTCTATCTCCTTTACAATTGATTAATTGAGATGTTTGGAGGCCCAACAGACCTGAAAACTATTTGGAGGCAAAAAGTTAACACTAGGCCGTTTTGTCCTGTTTCTTCTTTGATACGGGCTCCCCCTCTCTGTGCAAATTGCTATGGAGAAAAGGTTCTCTCCTCAAAGGAGGATTAAGATTTACAGTGGTGTGAAAAAGTGTTTGCCCCCTTTCTGATTTCTTATTTTGCATGTTTGTCACACTTAAATGTTTCAGATCACAAAACTAATGTAAATATTAGATAAAGATAACACAAGGAAACACAAAATGCAGTTTTTAAATGAAAGTCTTTATTGTTAAGGGAAAAAGAAATACAAACCTACAGGGCCCTGTTTGAAAAAGTAATTGCCACTGTAGGGTTTGGTACTCACTCAGCCGCGTTAGAGGTAGACACAGGATACTGTTTCTTTAAAACGTCCAAGGCAGGTTTATTATGCTGCATAAACCGCACTTTTAGAAGTAAACAAAAGACAGCCTTGTCCGCCACAGTGTAACAAAACAGAAAATAAACAGTCCATACAATATGGCGGGTTCACCCACCACAGTCAGTGTCCTTTAGCACAGAAACGCTGGAGGTCTCCACACCTCCAGCCACAGACACTGAATGAGACACTCGGTCTCCATGTTATACACACGCCCTGGGGTGGGGATATGTGAGCAGCCAATCCCACCCGTCTCTTATGACTGCTCAATAAAAACGTCCCTGATACGCCCTATTAACCCTCTCAGCACTGTGTGCTGGAGCATGCTTTCCCGGCTTTACATCACTGAAGCTGCCAACCTCAGCGATACTTATCTCCCCTCAAGGACATCAGGCGGCCATCTTACACCACCTAAACCTAATAACTGGTTGGGTCGCCCTTAGCAGCAACAACCGCAATCAAACGTTTGAGATAACTGGCAATGAGTCTTTTACAACGCTCTGGAGGGAGGAATTTTGGCCACTCATCTTGAAGGGTTTCCGAGCATGAACCTCCTTTTTAAGGTCATGTCACAGCATCTCAATCAGATTAAGGTCAGGACTTTGACTAGGCCACTCCAAAGTCTTAATTTTATTTTTCTTAAGCCATTCAGAAGTGGACTTGCTGGAGTATTTTGGATCATTGTCCTGCTGCATAACCAAAGTGTGCTTCAGCTTGAGGTCACGAACAGATGGCCGGACATTCTCCTTCAGTATTTTTTGGTAGACAGCAAAATTCATGGTTCCATTTACCACAGCAAGTCTTCCAGGTCCTGAAGCAGCAAAATAGCCCCAGACCATCACACTACCACCACCATATTTACTGTTGTTATGATGTTCCTTTTCTGAAATGCTGTGTTACTTCTACCAGATGTAATAGGACATACACCTTCCAAAAAGTTCAACTTTTGTCTCGTCAGTCCACAGAGTATTCTCTCAAAAGTCTTGGCGATCATCAAGATGTTTTCTGGAAAAACTGAGACAAGCCTTTATGTTCTTTTTGCTCAGCAGTAGTTTTCATCTTGGAACTCTGCCATGAAGGCCAGTTTGCCCAGTCTCTTTCATATGGTGGAGTCATGAACACTGACCTTAAAGGGGTTTTCCCACAAACAAAAGTTAATTCTAATCATTGGCTGTGTCTGACCGTGTATGGAGCATACCACAGCTCCTGGGCAGGGGAGGAAGCAAAAGACAATACAGACATTACAGCAGGGGATCGCAGAGGATTCATTTTGTGAGGTAAAATATTGTTTAAAAACAGGCAGTGAAATGTTTTACCTCACAAAATGAATCCTCTGCGACCCCCCTGCTGTAATGTCTGCATTGTCTTTCGCTTCTTCCCCTGCCGAGGAGCTGTGGTATGTTCCATACATGGTCAGATACAGCCAATGATTAAAATGAACTTTTGTTCATGGGAAAACCCCTTCAACTGAGACATGTGAGGCCTTCACTTCTTTGGATGATGTTGTGGGGTCTTTTGTGACCTCTTGGATAAGTTGTCACTGTGCTCTTGGGGTAATTTTTGTCGGCCGGCCACTCCTAGGAAGGTTCACCATTGTTCCATGTTTTTGCCATTTGTGGATAATGGCTCTCACTGTGGTTCGCTGAAGTCTCAAATCTTTAGAAATGGCTTTATAACCCTCTCCAAACTGATAGATCTCAATTACTTTGTTCTTAATTTGTTCCTGAATTTCTTTGGATCGCAGCATGATGTCTAGCTTTTGAGGATCTTTTGATCTACTTCACTTTGTCAGTCAGGTCCTAAGAAATCACATATATATATATATATATATATATATATTATATATGTGATTTCTTAATTGAGAACAGGTGTCGCAGTAATCAGGCCTGTGTGTGTCAAGGAAAATTGAACTCAGCTTCCCAAAGATGTGATAAGCCACAGTTAATTTATGTTTTAAGGTGTTTGGAGGCAATCACTTTTTCACACAGGGACCTGTAGGTTTGGTTTATTTTTTTCCTTTAAAGGGGTATTCCCATCTCCAAGATCCTATCCCAATATGTAGTAGGTGCAATAATAAGGGTATGTGCACACGATGCAGAAATGCTCAGGATTTTTTCCTGAGCGTTTCTGCATCTCTCTGGCAGGAAAAAACGCATGCGGATTGTACATGCGGTTTCCTGCCAGGGACATGCGGAAATGAAGCGGTCTTCACTTTCATTTCCGCATGCGGGTTGACAAGCGCTTCCCAAGCGATTTTAGCATCACTTGGAAAGTGCTTGTCAACTTCACACTATATAAATCCATGCAACCGGCATGGATTTATATAGTGTGTGATGTCAAAAAATAAAAAATAAATCTATACGTTACCATCTGATGGCCCCCGGTGTACTGCTTCATCGGTCCCGGCTGCCGGCAGTGAAGACTTTAGGACCTTCCGACGTCAGCGTCACGTGACCCGTCACATGACTCTGACGTCAGCGAAGGTCCTTCATTCAACCGCGAAGTGCGCGTGAAGCCGGCAGGACGCAGCGCGGGCCGTCAGAAGGTGAGAATATATATATTTTTTATTTTATTCTTTTTTTTTTAATGGTACCTGGGTCTGGATGAGAGTCCTCTCATCCACACCCGGGTACCATCCGCACATTAGACCGCATGAAAAGCGCATCAACATATACAGTGATGCGGATTCCATGCGGTCTAATGCAAGTCAATGGCAGCAAAAGAGCAGCGTTTCCGCAAAATTAATTGACATGCTGCGGATTTTTGACCGCAGCGTTTACGCTGCGGAAAAATCCGCATCATGGGCACAGCACATGCGGATTTCCATTGGGGAACATTGCTGCCCTTCTACCATGCGTTTTTCATGCGTTTCCGCGGCGTTTACGCAACTGCAAAAACGCCGCGGAAACGCATGAAAAACGCATCGTGTGAACTCAGCCTAATAATATTAGCAAATACCTCCAATTACAAATGTAGTATAGTTTTTCTGATTTGCTATGTCTCTTTTCTCATATGCAGACATTGCAGGACCTTAGGTATCCATGGTTACGTCCACTGATAAAGTGACAGTTAGCTAGCTGCTAGTGGTCGTAACCGTGGATACCTAAGGTCCTGCGATGCCTGCACATGGGGTAAGAGACATAGCGAATCAAAAATACTATACTACATTTCTAATTGGAGGTATTTGCTAATATTATTATTATTATTACACCTACTACATATTGGGATAGGATCTTTGAGATGGGAATACCCCTTTAATAATAAAGACTTTAATTTAAAAACTGCATTTTGTGTTTCCTTGTGTTATCTTTGTCTAATATTTAAATTTGTTTTGTGATCTGAAACATTTAAGTGTGACAAACATGCCAAACAATAAGAAATAAAGGAGTGGGCAAACACTTTTTCACACCACTGTAATTATATGGACACCTTCGGGGGCATTTTTTTTATTTTGAACTGATTTGCATGTATTTTGGGCCCCAAAAATGTTTGCAGTTGAATTTAATTAAATGTTCACTTTTTTCCTTCTATAGCCACTGTATTGCTGGCTGCAGGATAAGTTAACTAAGAATCCTTCTGTCAGCTCATTCTGACTGTGAGAGTGTTACTCTTTTATCTGTCTTTCACTGAGCTTCTCTTAGCACATGTATGGGCACATGATAGTTCAACTCTCCTTTGATATGGTTTATGGTCATAAATAGTGTTGAGCCACCCCCGTAGTGTTCGAGTTCAGTTCGGTTCGTCGAACACCCGTGTGTTCGCCGAACTGTTCGTCGAACTGTTCGTCGAACACCTTCGAACACCGTTAAAACCAATGGCAGGCAAACAAAAACACATAGAAAACACCTTCAAAGGTGTCCAAAAGCTGACAAACTGCTCAGAAGACACAACTAACACATGGAAAAGTGACAAGTACATATAGTCATGCGAAAAGAAAAGAGGTGGAGGAGTAAAAGGAGGGGGAGACACAGATATAGGCATGTCATGCCCTTCTAAAATCCAAAAAGTGAGAAGCCGAGACGGCCAGTCCGCTCCTGCCCGTGCCACCTCCGTGTCGCCGGGTTTGTGCCAGAGCCGCGGTGAACCCTGACGGCCAGCCCCCCTCTCCCAATACTGGTGCCTGTCCGCTGGTGGGTCGAGAGAGCCCCCCTGTGGTGGAGGCAGCTCTAAGCTTTTTAATTTAAATTGTCCCTCTAATTTGAATGAATACACTTTAAATCCATTTACAAGGATCTATTGGAGGGCAAGTCTCATGCCAGCAGCCGCGTAATTCCAGCTCCAGTAGCGTCCACTAAAGCTGCTGCAGTTAAAAAGCTTTTATAAGGATCGAGCTCGGCTGTCCACCGCAAGGCATCCTAGTGCCAGTCCCAGCCCCTATGCCTTGGGGTGCCTCCTGATGCTCTTCACTGAGTATCCCGTGGTCCCGAAGCATTTCCTTTGAAAAAATTAAGTGTCCAAACTACAGGTGGTGTAGCTTGCTTAACAGCCGGGATAATCCGCTGACTAGCAGACACTGCTACTAGGCACAAAGTATTTCCTGGGCTAGATGCAGTTAAAAATTTGTAATTAGATACTCTCGTTGGATGCTGAGAAAGCATTCCATAGAGTCTCCTGGCACGCCATATATGATTCTCTTAAAAAGCTTGGGGTAGGGGTCTAGGGGACCCTTTTATAGCCAAAATCACGGCCCTGTATCACAATACGTCACCTAGGCTGAAGATAAATGGAACTGTAGCACCGAGGGCTCGGTTGCTACAGACGTATTGCACCTCACCCAGAGGTGTGATATCTCACTCTCAGATAAGGATGGAGTGTGGATCAGGACCCGACACCTGCATGCATTACACCACATTGCTGTGGGGCAGGGCGACCAATATGCCCCTGAGATGGGCACGACAGTCCCTGTCCCTGGCTGGAGTGGGGGGAGGGAACACTGAGGAAGGGGAACCCTGCAGTGCAGGAGCAGGGAGGAAGCAGTTCCTGGGTGCATTGAGAAGGGAGTATAAAAGGTGGGCACCATCTTAGTTCAGTGCAGAGAAGTCTGAGCAGAAGTGGCAGGGAGCAGGGGCTCTGCATGAGCTCTGCTCCGGAGGCGGGCCTAGTAACAGAGGCCCAGGCCTGCAAGAGGGAGAAGGAAGGAAGAGGAGCGGAGAAGGCTCCAGGAACGAGGAATGAAGGGATCCCAGGGGTGCGGACGGGCGAGTCGCCACCGCACGCCCGAATCCACCTGCGTGGAGGGGTCAGGCCAAAGGGGGAGACCGGTCCCCGAACTAGTGGAGGCAGGAAACGACCCTCAGCTAGAAACCGGAGGCTCTGACATTTTATGTGGCGCAGCCCCTTGCTCCACCCGCTAGGAAGGCACCACATAGGGTCAGGGAAACTGGCGCCAAGTTTACCAAGAGGAGGCCCGAGGCAGCCGGACAGAAGTGTTGGTAAGAAAGGCCAGACAAAGGACACACAAAGGGGGTCCTGTGAAGCGCTCCAAAGTTATCTGGGAGTTGTCTGAGCCCCTCACCTGGTGAGCACAGTACGACGTGGGCAGCCGTTACCTGCAGACGTGGTCTGGATAATAAGAACTGTGAGTAAAGGCCCTGAACTGCATCACTGACTCCGTGTCGTTACTGCTGCTGCCCTGCACCATCACCCCCATCCTCCGCATACACTGCCCTGAGGCTATACTCCTCCCGTGGGGAGTTATGCTACGCTCTGCTGCACCCACAACACCAGCCTTAGCGGTCTGCCCTGTAGCGGCGGTTCACTCTGACCGCAATCCACGGGTGGCGTAGTCGGACATTTAAACATCAAAACCACATAAATAGTTCCGCCACTGGTTTGACCGCCCTGAGCCACGGAACCGGATCGCCGCCACGAAGACTACAACCACCAGCATCCACCAAAAAGGGTCCGGCTCCGGGTGTCCCAAGGCCCAGGGGGTGCGTCAGAACATTTTCATCACCTTTCACAATCACCAATGGGACAAGGCAGGGATGTCCTCTGTCCCCTCTCTTATACATCCTAGTGACGGAGCACCTGCTCTCATCAATTCGCCATAACCCCAATATTAGGTGGATTGAGGTGGGAGGCACCGAGTACAAGTGCTCTCTATTTGCTGATGATGTCCTAGTATATATCACTCAATCACATATATCCATCCCTGCTGTTATGGCTGAAATAGATCACTTTGTTACATGGTAAAATTTTAAAATCAATGCAGCGAAGTCTGAGGCCCTCGATGTCTCCCTCCCTAAATCCATATAGGATTCCATCCAGTCCAACTTTCCCTTTGCCTGGCCCTCACAGGGTATCAAATACTTAGGAATTCCTATTCATAGAGACCTCTCCCATCTATGTTATCTTAATTTTGGGCCCTTTATTGAACAATTCCATACAGACCACGGTTGGCAAGTTAGAACTGTAAGATTCACTACGTGAACCACTGGTGTTTTGTGGAAAAGCACATGTACACCGCGTTCCAAATTATTATGCAAAAAGTGTTTAGGAGTGATAAGGGAAGAATTTGTTTGTTTGTCAGTTAAACTCATTGATGGTGATGTGTGTCAGGGCTCTTTATATCACTGTAAGCAATTGCAGACACCTGTGCTAATTAGTTTGGCAGGTGTGTCCAATGAAAGGCAAGACTACTTAAGAAGGCTCTCTCACATTATTAAGCAGCCTACATTTTCTGCCAAAATGGGAAAGAAAAAGGATGTGTCGGCTGCTGAGAAGCAACAAATTGTGGAGTGTTTAGGTCAAGGCATGACTACAATCAACATTGTGCGATGATCAGGATGAAGTGTCTTGGCAATCAAGAAGTATGTAGCTGATTCACAGTACACACGTGTGCGTGCTGATAAGGGCAAATTGAGGACTCTTTCCTACAGGCAATTACGTCAGGTTGAAAGAGCAGCGGCAAAAAAGCCTTGTCATAGCAGCAGACAAGTTTTTGAAGCTGCTTGTGCCTCCAACGTCCCCCGAACAACAAGATGCAGGGTCCTTCAGAGGTTTGCAGCTGTGCATACGCCATCCTGTCGACCTCCTCTATCCACTTCACACAAGCAGAAACGGCTCCAGTGGGCCAAACATTACATGAAGACTGATTTCAAAACTGTTTTGTTCACGGATGAGTGCCGTGCAGCGCTCGATGGTCCAGATGAATGGAGTGGAGGATAGCTGGTTGATGGACACCCCACGCAAACACGGCTACAGCGCCAACAAGGAGGAGGTGGAGTAATGTTTTGGGCTGGAATCATGGGGAGAGAGATTGTCGGCCCCTTTAGGATCCCTGAAGGCGCTAAAGATGAACTCCATAATGTATGTGGATTTTCTCAAACAGCACTTCCTGCCATGGTTCAAGAAGAAGAACCGTGTATTTCACAGCAAGATCATTTTTCTGCATGATAATGCACCATCTCATGCTGCACATAAAACATCTGCATCTCTGGCTGATATGGGCATAAAAGGGGACAAACTTATGGTGTGACCCCCATGCTCCCCTGACCTCTACCCCATTCAGAACCTTTGGAGCATCATTAAAAGGAGTGTCTATGATGGCGGGAGGCAGTTCACATCTAAGCAACAGCTCTGGGAGGGTATTCTGTCCTCATGCAAAACAATTGAAGCAGAAACCATCCAAAACCTGACAAATTCAATGGACGAGAGAGTTCAGAAGCTCCTTTCGAACAAGGGGTCCTATGTGAAAATGTAACATCACCTAGAATAAAGTTTTGAGTTGAAAACTGTTTGATTTCAGTTTCTAACAACCTGCTAATGCTTATAATTTCAAAAATGACCATTTTTTTGGTCTTTATTAAAATGAAAAGGTTGATCGAAAAGTTTGGGGGATCTAAGAGTGTGGCAACCCAGTAGTCATGATTACTTCGAATTCTGACAATATGAGGGTCATGCTGCAGGTAGTGCAGCAAGAAGGCACTTATGTGTCTTGCGCATCTCGGAGCCCCAAAATTATTTTCCGGGCTAGATGCAGCTAAAAATTATTTTTAATTTTAAATCTGGTGAAGCTTATTATAGATGGCCTAATAGGATCAGTGCTGCACACTGCTACAAAGCCCAAATTATTTTCCAGTCAAGATACAGATAAACATGATTAGTAATTTGAAAGCTTAAAACGGTTGGTAGGGTGATTTTAACCAATCATCAAGCTTTTACTCTCCCCAGGATGACACAGGGGTAGAAAAGTCGTTTCGGATCCATGATTTGTTCATCTTTATGAACGTGAGTCTGTCTACATTATCAGTGGAGAGCCGCGTGCGCTTATCTGTCAGCACACCACCAGCAGCGCTGAACACACGTTCAGACAGAACGCTGGCTGCGGGGCATGACAAGATCTCCAAGGCGTAAGTGGCTAGCTCCGGCCATTTATCCAGATTGGAAGCCCAAAAAGAGCAAGGGTCCAGTGACACAGTCGTGGCTTCAATGTTTACTTGGAGATACTCCTGTACCATCGTCTCTAGGCGTTGACTATGTGTCAGACTTCTTGTCTCCTGTGACCTTGCAAAGGATGGGCTAAAAAAGTGGTGAAATGATTCCGCAAAATTGATGTTACCAGCAGATACTGTGGTTCTGTTACGGTTTGAGTGCTGAACACTTGACGGTCCCACGGTTGGCAAGTTGGAACTGTGAGATTCACTACGTGCACCACTGGTATTTTGTGGAAAAGCACATGTAAGATTCTGCAACAGTCTCTGCTGATACTCCTGCATGCGTGCATCCCTTTCTATGGCAGGAATAATTTCTGCAAATTTACTTTTGTACCAGGGATCTAACAGTGTGGCAACCCAGTAGTCAGGATTATTTCTAATTCTCACAATTCGAGGGTCATGTTGCAGGTAGTGCAGCAAGAAGGCACTCATGTGTGTTGCGCATCCAGGAGCACCAAGTCCCTGTTGTGTTGGTGGCGAGGTAACAATCATGCTTCCTTCCTCTGTCCTCTCCCCCCAACCTCGCACAACAGAAATGTGATCAAGGTCTCCCTCATCTGATGAGTCTTCCATCAGTTCGTCCTCCACTTCTTCCTGGGCTCCTGCACCTTCCTCACTAGTTTGGCTGCTACCATGCGCCCTGGTAAAATCATCTCCCCCACCCTCACATGCCTGCCGCCTTGGTGCTGCCGACCGTCTGGACCTTGCAGATGTTAGCCCTTCCGCATACAACTCCTCCTCCTCTACTTCCTCCACCTCCTCTTGTGCCACCACCTGACTCCGAATTCTGTTTAACATGTGCTCCAGCATGTAAATCACCGGAATAGTCATGCTGATAATGGCATCGTCAGCACTAAACATCTTCGTCGCCATTTCAAAACTGTGCAGAAGGGTGCATAGGTCCCTGATCTGAGACCACTCCTCCAGCGTGATTTGCCCCACCTCTGAATCTCGTTGGCCCAGGCTATACGTCAGAACGTATTGCACCAGGGCTTGTCGGTGCTGCCACAGTCGCTGCAACATGTGCAGAGTTGAATTCCACCGGGTAGGCACATCGCATTTTAGCCGGTGAAGTGGCAGGCCCAACGACTTCTGTAGAGATGTAAGTCGCTGAGCTGCGGGATGCGAACGGCGGAAGTGAGCACACAGCGACCGTGCCCTCTGCAGAAGGCCATCTAGTCTGGGATAGTGGGCTAAAAATTGCTGGACAACCAGGTTCAACACGTGAGCCATACAAGGCACGTGTGTGACATTGCCCCGGCGAAGGGCCTCACCCAGGTTTGCAGCATTGTCGCACACGGCCTTCCCTGGTTTCAGGTCCAGTGGAGACAACCATTCATGAAAATGGTTCTCCAGAGCTGACCACAACTCCTCAGCTGTGTGACTCACATTTCCCAGACATTTCAATGTAAAAACCGCCTGATGACGTTGAGCCCTACTGCCAGCATAGTAAGGAGGTGTGCAGGATCCCTTCTGCGCAGTTAGAAAGCTTGTGGCATGACCAGACAGGCTTTGGGTGCAGGTGGAAGACCGAGAGGAGGTTGAGGAGGCAGAAGCAGTGGAGGAACTTTGACATAAAGAGGATTGACGCACAACTCGTGGGGACGGCAAGAGTTGGACAGCAGCCCCTTGTCCTGCTGTCACCATAGTTACCCAGTGCCCAGTCAGCGACATGTAACGCCCCTGTCCATGCCTACTCGTCCAAGTGTCTGTGGTGAAATGCACCCTGTCACACACAGAGTTTCTCAAAGAAGCGGTGATGTTGTGTGCGACATGCTGGTGGAGCGCAGGCACACCTTTCTTTGAGAAGTAGTGCCGACTGGGCATCTGGTACTGGGGCACTGCGACGGACATAAGGTCTCGAAAATCCTCTGTGTCCACCAGGCGGAAAGGCAGCATTTCTGTAGCCAAGAGCTTGCAGATGGTGAAATTCAACCTCTTAGCTTTCTCATGGCTAGGAGGAAATGGTCTTTTACTTGTCCACATCTGAGGGACCGAGGGCTGGCTATTGTGCTTAGACGGGGTTGATAAGGGTGTCCCCGGCAAACTGCCGGTCTGTGAGGAAGATGCAGGCGGACATGTTAGGTTGCCTTGATCCAAAGGTGGTGCTATCGATGTCGGACAGCGCTCAAGACCAGCTGGTGTTACCACCTCCAAAGAAAATGATGACGTGCCAATCACGCTGGCTGTTGCGGGTAAAGAGGTGGCAGGTCTGCGCCCCAAAACAGGTGTGACTGCTGTCCCCCCAGTCACAGAGGATGAAGAGGCCGCGGATGCACAAGATATGGCAGACGGTGGTTGGCCCGGTCGGCTAGGCCGCATTGTAGCACACTGAGCTTCCCGCTGCAACTTATGCTTCATGTCCATGTGCCGGTTCATGCATGAAGTACTCAAACTATGTATTTTTTGGCCTCTACTTAGCTTTTGCTGACAAATGTTACAGATAACACGAGTTGGGTCATCTTTATCGATCTGAAAAAATGCCCAGGCTATGCAAGGCTTAGCACCCATGCGACCTGAAGAGCCACCACGACTTGTGGTGAGAGGCAGAGTTGTGTTTGAGGATGCAGTTGTTGACGTGCTTCCAGTACTACGTCTCTGTCCAGGAAGGCGCAACCTGACCTCGTCGTCACTAGCATCTTCCTCCACCTCCTCTGCTGACCTCATCTCTTGGCTGACTTTGGGTTGACAGTAAGTGGGATCTCCGACCTCATCATCATCACCCTGTGCGTTATCACACCCGTCGTCCTCAGAGCCAACCTGTTCCTGCCCTGACAAAAAACTAAAGTTGTCGCTCCAATCAGGTATTTGAGTCTTATCATCGTCTTCCTCATTGTCTCCACCAACAGGAGTTACAGTTTGGGAATGAGGGTCTACATTATGGTCAGAACCTTCTGCGTCTGGTCCTGGATCCGACTCATAAAGATTCTGGGCATCAGTGCAGATCATTTCCTCGTCTGGATTCACAGAAGCGCTGGAGTCGACCTCTGATTCCCAGGCTATAGTATGAGTAAACAGCTCTGCAGACTCAACCATCTGTTCTACCTCATACTCAGACGGGCAGCTGGAGATTTGGGAGCTGTGAGGAAGCAAGTGCGATTTGGGTGACACCTTTGAGGACTGGAGTATTTGTGATGTTGAAGTTGATGTGGAGGAGAGCCCACTTAAAGGAGCACTTGATATCCGTTGAAGCACCTGCTGTTTTTGTGCCTCATCTGGAATTTGTAGCGATTGGCGTGGCCGTAAGAAAGGGATCTTATCACATTGTCCGCTAAAAGAAGTAGACATTTTAGTTTGGCTGGAAGATGGTCTTTCTTCTGCACCTACCCCACGGACACAACCTTTTTTCCCCTTCCCAACACGCCTATTCCCCTTTCCACCAGCAGCAGGCCTTTATCCACTCATTTTGGTGGTTAACTAATTCACAACTCTGGAGTTGTTTGCACAAAAAAACAATGGATGGTAACCGAGCAGAGCTGAGTGGCCAAACTGTGGTATTAGGCCAAAACTATTGGCTGGGTTAGATGCAGAAAAAAATTATTTTTAATTTGCAACCTGATGGAGGTCAGTATAGATGGACTAATAGACCAAGTCCCACACACCGCTAGAAGCCCAAATATTTTTTCAGAGCTAGATGCAGAAATTTTTTTTATTCAATTTGCAACCTGATGGAGGTCAGTATAGATGGACTAATAGACCAAGTCCCACACACTGCTAGAAGCCCAAATATTTTTTCAGAGCTAGATGCAGAAAAAAATTATTTTTAATTTGCAACCTGATGGAGGTCAGTATAGATGGACTAATAGACCAAGTCCCACACACCGCTAGAAGCCCAAATATTTTTTCAGAGCTAGATGCAGAAAAAAATTATATTCAATTTGCAACCTGCTGGAGGTCAGTATAGAAGGACTAATAGAACAAGTCCCACACACTGCTAGAAGCCCAAATATTTTTTCAGAGCTAAATGAAGAAAAAAATTATTTTTAATTTGCAACCTGATGGAGGTCAGTATAGATGGACTAATAGACCAAGTCCCACACACTGCTAGAAGCCCAAATATTTTTTCAGAGCTAGATGCAGAAAAAAATTATTTTTAATTTGCAACCTGATGGAGGTCAGTATAGATGGACTAATAGACCAAGTCCCACACACCGCTAGAAGCCCAAATATTTTTTCAGAGCTAGATGCAGAAAATTTTTTTATTCAATTTGCAACCTGATGGAGGTCAGTATAGATGGACTAATAGACCAAGTCCCACACACTGCTAGAAGCCCAAATATTTTTTCAGAGCTAGATGCAGAAAAAAATTATTTTTAATTTGCAACCTGATGGAGGTCAGTATAGATGGACTAATAGACCAAGTCCCACACACTGCTAGAAGCCCAAATATTTTTTCAGAGCTAGATGCAGAAAAAAATTATTTTTAATTTGCAACCTGATGGAGGTCAGTATAGATGGACTAATAGACCAAGTCCCACACACCGCTAGAAGCCCAAATATTTTTTCAGAGCTAGATGCAGAAAAAAATTATATTCAATTTGCAACCTGCTGGAGGTCAGTATAGAAGGACTAATAGAACAAGTCCCGCACACTGCTAGAAGCCCAAATATTTTTTCAGAGCTAAATGAAGAAAAAAATTATTTTTAATTTGCAACCTGATGGAGGTCAGTATAGATGGACTAATAGACCAAGTCCCACACACTGCTAGAAGCCCAAATATTTTTTCAGAGCTAGATGCAGAAAAAAATTATTTTTAATTTGCAACCTGATGGAGGTCAGTATAGATGGACTAATAGACCAAGTCCCACACACTGCTAGAAGCCCAAATATTTTTTCAGAGCTAGATGCAGAAAAAAATTATTTTTAATTTGCAACCTGATGGAGGTCAGTATAGATGGACTAATAGAACAAGTCCCACACGCTGCTAGAAGCCCAAATATTTTTTCAGAGATAAATGAAGAAAAAAATTATTTTTAATTTGCAACCTGATGGAGGTCAGTATAGATGGACTAATAGACCAAGTCCCACACACTGCTAGAAGCCCAAATATTTTTTCAGAGCTAGATGCAGAAAAAAATTATTTTTAATTTGCAACCTGATGGAGGTCAGTATAGATGGACTAATAGACCAAGTCCCACACACCGCTAGAAGCCCAAATATTTTTTCAGAGCTAGATGCAGAAAAAAATTATATTCAATTTGCAACCTGCTGGAGGTCAGTATAGAAGGACTAATAGAACAAGTCCCACACACTGCTAGAAGCCCAAATATTTTTTCAGAGCTAAATGAAGAAAAAAATAATTTTTAATTTGCAACCTGATGGAGGTCAGTATAGATGGACTAATAGACCAAGTCCCACACACTGCTAGAAGCCCAAATATTTTTTTCAGAGCTAGATGCAGAAAAAAATTATTTTTAATTTGCAACCTGATGGAGGTCAGTATAGATGGACTAATAGACCAAGTCCCACACACCGCTAGAAGCCCAAATATTTTTTCAGAGCTAGATGCAGAAATTTTTTTTATTCAATTTGCAACCTGATGGAGGTCAGTATAGATGGACTAATAGACCAAGTCCCACACACTGCTAGAAGCCCAAATATTTTTTCAGAGCTAGATGCAGAAAAAAATTATTTTTAATTTGCAACCTGATGGAGGTCAGTATAGATGGACTAATAGACCAAGTCCCACACACTGCTAGAAGCCCAAATATTTTTTCAGAGCTAGATGCAAAAAAAAATTATTTTTAATTTGCAACCTGATGGAGGTCAGTATAGATGGACTAATAGAACAAGTCCCACACGCTGCTAGAAGCCCAAATATTTTTTCAGAGATAAATGAAGAAAAAAATTATTTTTAATTTGCAACCTGATGGAGGTCAGTATAGATGGACTAATAGACCAAGTCCCACACACTGCTAGAAGCCCAAATATTTTTTCAGAGCTAGATGCAGGAAAAAAATATTTTTAATTTGCAACCTGATGGAGGTCAGTATAGATGGACTAATAGACCAAGTCCCACACACCGCTAGAAGCCCAAATATTTTTTCAGAGCTAGATGCAGAAAAAAATTATATTCAATTTGCAACCTGCTGGAGGTCAGTATAGAAGGACTAATAGAACAAGTCCCACACACTGCTAGAAGCCCAAATATTTTTTCAGAGCTAAATGAAGAAAAAAATTATTTTTAATTTGCAACCTGATGGAGGTCAGTATAGATGGACTAATAGACCAAGTCCCACACACTGCTAGAAGCCCAAATATTTTTTCAGAGCTAGATGCAGAAAAAAATTATATTCAGTTTGCAACCTGATGGAGGTCAGTATAGATGGACTAATAGAATGATGCTATGCCCAAAAGATTTTACTTCACTAGGTGCAGTAAAAAAATTGGTATTCTATACACAGGTGGTATATCTTGCAACACAGATAGGCTACTCCACTGACTAACACACTCTGCAATAGGCCAAAAAGGATTAGCTTTGCTAGATTCAGCCAAATGCTGTGAAAAAAACTTGCACAGCACTGGCACAGACGTGCCTGGCAAAAACTGATAGGAACTGATGTAACCTAGTCCTGAAAAGGACTCCAATTACAATTAGTCTTTACTCCCACAATCTATCTATTTAAGAGCACAGACCTGCTTGATAAAAGTCGTAGGAAATGCTGTAACCTAGTCCTTAAAAGGACTGCAATCACAACTATTCCCTACTCCCAAGCTATCTGTATATTTGTGCGAAAATTGGCTTGAAATTAACAAGGTATAGCGCACACAGCAACAGCGGTGCCGTCTAACACGCAGCTGCAGCAGTGAGAAAATGGTGGCGACGGGGAAAATGGCTTGGTCTTATAGGGCAAGGACATGTGACATACACTGCCAATCACACATGCCCTTTCTTGTGTGAAAAAAAGCACTTCGCTCCGTGTGTGCGCTGCTGATAGGCTGACAGATTGCACCTCCCCACTGCAAATGCGGGAAAGAGAAAAAAAAATGGAGATCTTCATTGTTCCTGCAGAGATCCATCCCCTGCCCCTCCCCCCACCCCGCTGTACACTCAAACTGCGTATTAACATTAATTTTCATCATTACTGAGAAAAAATCCAGTTATGATTTTGGGGCACGAACAATTATCGAACATAACCTCGAACAGCCGAATTTTTCTCAAATTGTTCGTGTTCGCCGACCGGCTCGAACACCGCCCAAAACAGCTCGAATTTGAGATTGGCGAACAGTTCGAGTAGAACAACGCTCATCTCTAGTCATAAATCAGCTCAGAGGAGCAAAGGCTGGAGTTACAATCTCCCCACAAGCTCACTGACAATTTTTTAGTTAAAGGAGTTGTTCCCTTTCAGTATATAAATGAAAGAAACCAGTTAAACTCACCTTCCTCTGGTCCACCAGCAAGTCTCCGCCTCTGATACAGCTACCTGGTATTGGCTGCGGTGCTCACATCACGTAGACAGCGCAGCAGCCAATCAGTGAACTCAGTAGCTCTGCCAGAATAGATGGAACACCCCCATCAGATCCGCCGAGCTCACTGCCAGACAACAGGAGCATCAGAGTAGACTCAGCAGCAGACCCAGGGAAGGTGAGTCCAGCGCAGTTAATTTCTTTGTAATGACCTGCAGCCGGCGACCTTCATTTACTAAAAGGGAACAACCCCTTTAATCTCATTCTGCAGCCACTAATTAGTAGAGTAACGGACATACTTAAAGCTAAACGGTACAACATTTTTGATGAAACCCAGCAGCAAAAATTATTTTCTGCCCATTTCCTTTACCCAGTAATAACCAAAATAAGGCTATGTTCACACTGCATTTTTGCAGCATTTTTTATGCAAATTAAAAGCTGCTTGTTACAGTACCAGCAAAAGCTATGAAATTTCAGAAATCTCATGGACACTGTTGTTTTTTTTTTTTCCTGTCCGAATTGGAAAACTGCTGCTTTTTTGAAAACTGCAGCATGTCAATTCTTTCAGCGTTTTTGCAGCATTTTTTTTTACCATAGAAAGCAATGAGTAAGTGCAAAAACATTACCATGTGTTTTTGCTGCTTTTTTGGTGAATGACAATAACTTTTTTAAACATGTATTATAGATAAATGACACATATTATCTGATTCATTGATTCAGTGTTAGGGGTCTATTAAAATTAATAAACCCTTAATACTGAATTAGGGAATCATTTAACAAGTTGATTTTGGGAACCCACATAATATTTTTTCCAGTTCACCAAAACGCACCAAAAAGGCAGAAAACCTGCCTTTTGTAAGCAGCTTTTTTACTGCCAAGAGAGCAGGTTTTGGCTGCAGTAAAAATTTTGATAAAAAGCAACGTGTGAACATAGCCTAAAACTCATGTTATTGTTTCTGCATACATTTACATTGTGAGTATTACCTCTGGCAGAGTATGTGCTACTAGCATACAATGACAGATATCACCCATATCCCCATTGTATGCTTTTTTTGCAGGATCTCTCTGTATTAAACAGGATAGTTTGACAGTGGAAGACAGGAATGGCAACTTATACCTATATCAAAAGGGCCCTATGGATGCATTTTCCTTTTTTGGGTGCACACAGTGAATATAGATGAAATGCATGATGTGAACGGAGACTGAAATATTTATATATGTTTTTACATTTTTAACCACACCACGGGGGGCTTTCTTCCAGCTCTTCCGGTAGTGTTCCTTTAAGTCTCCCTGCTGTGATATTTGTTGCCGGTGTATTTCTCACCTGTTAATATAATGTTTCAGAACTCCTGTTTTACACAATGTGCACTATTGATGAGCTTCTGTTGTGATTGAGTGAACACAATTTAAATTTTATTCTAATCTTTTATTTATAAAGTGCTAACATATTCCAGCGCTCTGCTCAACAGGGAGACAAAAAGATCAGAATATCAGTAGCAATAAATCATTTACATATACCGAGACAAGGAAGCAAATGCGCTCTATTGTACTATCCCGTTGTGCGATCATTCAGACCTAATAAATCGATGCATATTCATGGATCTTATAACCTTTAATATTTACTTAATGACAATTTACTTTCTGATCAAAGGCTCCCTTTAAATCAATAGCTGTATTTACCTATTTCTAACAATTATTCGCTTTCAGCTACATCCCTGCTCTATGCTGTGTAATTATTTCTATGGATGATTTTTATAATGTAATTATGGCAGGAAAAATGATTAAAATATTCATATATTTTTTCATGTTGAGCGTCAGTGTCTCATTGACGTCCATACTGCCATCTAGAGGATGTTTTGCACAATGCAAGGCGGTGATACAGCTATAAAATATGCTAATATACCAGCAACATTAAGCAATTACATTGATGTACGGGGCTACAATCCTGTGCCAGTATTTTTATGAATAGCTTCATATTAGTTCCAGAGAGTGTACATGACATTATTTAGAGACTGATATTAAAAATAAGATATTGGGTAATATTTAGGTAAAAAAATAAAAGAATAATAACATACTGTGATGTAGATTTGTAGTCATATCAGTTAATTTAAAACCAATTTTCTACTACAGTTATTGTAAGATGTTTATGTGACTTACTCTACCCACGAAGAACCAAATGCAAAAATTGAGCACTAATAACACTGAAAATAATAAGCATTCGTGGAATATAATCTGTCACCCAATGCAGCAAAATTAATCCTGCTTAGTTATAAACAGATTAAAGAGTGTTATTTTTATCAGTACATGTTAAAGGGGTTTTCTTACGAACAAAGTTAATTTTAAAGTTGATTTTTTTTGGAATAATAATAAGTTCCACAATTGGATGTGTTTAAATAAAATGTTCCTGTGCTGAGATAATCTTATAGATGTGCCCCTGCTGTATACTGTGTAATGGCTGTATCTGACCATACAGGAACATGGTCTGATCATACCACATCTCCTGGGCAGGGGAGGACGCAAAACAGTATACAGACATTACAGCAGGGGATCACAGCTGATTCTTTCTGTGAGGTAAAAACATTTCACTGCCTGTTTTTAAAATTGTTTTACCTCAATAAAAGAATCAGCTGCAATCACCTGCTGAAATGTCTGTATAATCTCCCCCATCACCCCTGCCCAGGAGCTGTGGTATGATCAGACCATGTTCCTGCACAGTCAGACACAGCCATTACACAGTACACAGCAGGGTCACATGTATAAGATTATCTCAGCACAGGAACATTTTATTTTAAACATCCAATTGTGGAAATTTTTATTGTTCCAAGATCTAAAGATCTATTGATTAACCCCTTTCAGACGTATGACCTAACAGTACGTCTTGGTGACCTGGGCCGATTGGACCAATGAAGTATTATTAGGTCATATGGCAATCGCGCCCGCACACAAGTGGTGCGGGGCGATCACCGCCGGGTGTCACCTGATAGTCACAGCTGACACCCGGTACTATGTGCAGGGAGCAGTCCTGCACCGCTCCCGGCACATTAACCCTCGCAATGCTGCAATCGAAGTCGATCGCAGCATTGCGGTGGCAAGGGGAGGTGATCGGAATACTCACCTCCTCTTCCGGCCTCCAGCGCTGTCTGCCGCGGCTTCCCGGATGTTGCCATGACGACCCGATGTCGTCATGACAACATCTGGGTCACCAGACAGCAGGAAGATTGTTTGGTCATATGCAGTGCATGACCAAACTATCTTCTCCCTGTGCAGCGCTGACTGCCTGTATAGCACAGGAATGGTGCTGCATTCCTGTGCTATACAGGCGATCAGAATAAAAAAAAGTGAAAGTCCCAGAGTGGGACACAGAATAAAAGTCCAAAAAGTGTTAAAAAATGAAAAAAAAAAAAAAAAGTAAATTGTAAAAATATAAAAAAAAAATAAAAAAATAATCCACCAAAACTAAAAATATAATGTACCCATCAATGAATATTATTATGAAAAAAAACAATAAAAGTACACATATTTGGTATCGCCGTGTCCGGAACAACCTGACCTATAAAACTGTCCCACTATTTAACCCCTTTAGTGAACACGGTAAAAAAATAAATAAAAAGTGAAGCAAAAAACAATGCTTTATTGTAACGGGTCTGGTAGGCGGAACCTCTGAGCTACTATACAAGGGGGCGGTCCTTGTAAGGGAGCGGGTGGCGATCAGGGAAGACGGGCAGGCAGTCACAGCAGGTGACCGGGATAGTCTCTGGGTGAACGGGCAGGAGGTCACGGCAAGTGACCGGGACAGTCTCTGGGTGAACGGGCAGGAGGTCACGGCAAGTGACCGGGACAGTCAGTGGGTAAACGGGCAGGAGGTCACAGCAAGTGACTGGGGCAGTCTCTGGGTGAACGGGCAGGAGGTCACAGCAAGTGACCGGGGCAGTCTCTGGGTGAACGGGCAGGAGGTCACAGCAAGTGACCGGGACAGTCTCTGAGTATAGGGTAGGTACGACCTGTGACGGCTGAGCCTCCAGGTAGGCTAGCAGGCGGATGACAGATGAGTGCTCCCAGGTGAGCAGGCGAGAGTCTCTGGAAAAGCAGGTGGTCACAGCACGTGACGGCAGAGCCTCCAGGTAGGCAGGCAGGCAGGTAGCGGAGGAGCGCTCCCAGGTGAGCGGGCAAGAGTCTCTGGAATAGCAGGTGGTCACAGCACGTGACGGCGGAGCCTCCAGGTAGGCAAGCAGGCAGGTAGCGGAGGAGCGCTCCCAGGTGAGCGGGCAAGAGTCTCTGGAATAGCAGGTGGTCACAGCACGTGACGGCGGAGCCTCCAGGTAGGCTAGCAGGCAGGTAGCAGAGGAGCGCTCCCAGGTGAGCGGGCAAGAGTCTCTGGAATAGCAGGTGGTCACAGCACGTGACGGCGGAGCCTCCAGGTAGGCTAGCAGGCAGGTAGTAGAGGAGCGCTCCCAGGTGAGCGGGCAAGCTGGTCCATAGACAGACTGACAGGAGTAGGAAGGCAGACCGTCGGACCTCAGGCTAGCAAGCAGGTAGCAGGAATATCAGGCAGGAAACAGACAGCAAACTGGCAGGACTCTGGCAGGAATCAGGCAGGTAACTGGCAGGTAACTGGCAACGGGACCTGAGGGCTGAAGCAGAGTAGTGAACAGTGCAACAACATTGCTCGGGCACCTCCATTTTGGAGGAGGTGCCTTATATATGGTGAAGTCCTCCGGCCATTGGCCGGGGACTCCTTAGGACGGCGCGCGCGGCCCCTTTAAGAGGGAGGGAGCGCGCGCGCCCTAAGCACAGTGGCCGGGAAGGAGCGCGCGCTGCCAGCAGAGCGGGAGGGGGACGCCGGGCTCGGAGCAGAGAGGTGAGGGGAACAGCGTCCCTGCCTAGCAGAGGGCAGGGACGCCGACGCTACAGTACCCCCCCTTTAGGCCCCCCCTTTTTTAGGCCAGACAGAAATTTAGCAAGGATGAGAGGGGCATGGATGTTCTCCCGGGGCTCCCACGTTCTCTCTTCAGGACCAAACCCCTTCCAATCTACTAGAAAAAAGGTCTTCCCTCTTACCCTTTTGGTGGCCAGAATGTTCTCTACCTCAAATTCGTTTTCAGCGGAAACCGGAGCAGGAGGCGTGCCTGTAGACTTGGAAAAAGAGTTAAGTACCACGGGTTTGAGGAGAGATACATGGAAGGAGTTAGGGATCCGCAAGTTGGCCGGGAGTTTCAATTTATAGGCCACCGGGTTGATCTGACTGATGACCTCCAGAGGACCGATGAACCGAGGCCCTAACTTATAGGAAGGAATCTTGAGCCGGACATACTTGGACGAGAGCCAGACCTTATCCCCTGGACGGAATTGAGGAGGATCCAGACGTTTTTTGTCAGCATGTCTTTTCATACGCTCGGATGACAGAAGGAGTGCGGACCGGGTACTCTCCCATGTGGAGGAAAATTTGTTAACAAGAGATTCCGCAGCCGGATTGTCCACCGAGGTGGAGACGGGAAACGGGATCCGAGGATGCTGACCGAAGACTACAAAAAACGGGGATTTGGAGGAAGATTCGCTCTCGTGATTGTTGTACGAGAATTCGGCCCATGGCAGGAGATCCACCCAGTCAGAATGGTGGGCATTAACGAAGTGCCGGAGGTAACTGGTCAGGATCTGATTGATCCGCTCCACTTGACCATTAGACTGTGGGTGGTAAGCGGAGGAGAAGTCCAGGGTGAAGTCTAGCAATTTACAAGTGGCTCTCCAGAAACGAGAAGTGAACTGTACCCCACGATCCGACACGATGTGACGGGGCAGGCCATGAAGACGGAAGATGTGGCGGATAAAGTCTTTAGCCAGCTCGGGTGCAGACGGGAGGCCTGGCAGGGGAATGAAGTGAGCCATCTTGGAAAAGCGGTCAGCGACCACCCAAATGACCGTACAACCGGCAGAGACGGGAAGATCAGTTATGAAGTCCATCGCTATATGCTGCCAGGGGGCAGCAGGTACTGGCAGAGGAAGGAGGCGACCGGCTGGCAGGTGTCTCGGAACTTTGTTGCAGGCACAGGACACACAGGCAGAAACAAAGTCTATTACATCCTTGCGCAGGTTAGGCCACCAGTAGTGCCGGGAAATAAGCTGGAGGGTCTTTTTCTGACTGGCGTGGCCAGCTAGTTTAGACGAATGACCCCAGTGTAGGATCTTCTCCCGATCAGGTACCGATACGAACGTCTTACCGGGAGGGAGACGATTTAGACTCACGGGAGCCACCTGCATTACTCTGGCGGGATCGATGATATGTTTAGGTTCTTCCTCGAGATCAGATACCAGAAAGGATCGGGACAAGGCGTCTGCTTTGATGTTCTTGTCAGCCGGGCGAAAATGTAGAACAAAATCAAAGCGAGCAAAAAACAAGGACCACCGGGCTTGGCGCGGATTAAGTCTCTGGGCATGCTGGAGATAAGCCAAGTTCTTGTGGTCAGTGTAAATTATTACCGGATGAAGAGCCCCCTCGAGTAGGTAACGCCACTCCTCCAATGCCAGCTTGATGGCCAATAACTCTCGGTCTCCTATGGAATAATTGCGTTCAGAAGAGGAGAAGAGTTTGGAGAAGAAGCCGCAAGTTACCATCCTCCCGGAAGAAGATTTTTGAGTAAGTACAGCTCCGGCTCCAGAGGAGGAGGCGTCAACCTCCAGAAAGAACTGCTTGTTGCCGTCCGGACGATGCAGCACCGGGGCGGAAGAGAAGGCCTGTTTTAAGGAAAGAAAGGCCTCCTCTGCTTCGGGCGGCCACTCTTTGGGATTAGTACCCTTACGGGTGAGCGCGGAAATTGGGGCAGTCCGGGAAGAGAAGTGCGGTATGAAGAGGCGGTAGTAGTTGGCGAAGCCCAGGAACCGCTGAATGGCCTTCAACCCCTCCGGTCGGGGCCATTTCTCGATGGCAGACAGTTTCTCTGGATCCATTCGTAGGCCGGTCTGAGAAATAATGTAGCCCAAAAACGGAAGCGAGGTCTGCTCAAAGAGGCACTTCTCATATTTAGCGAAGAGGTGGTTCTGCCTGAGCCTGAGCAGGACCTGACGAACGTCCCTCCGGTGAGTCTGGAGATCCGGAGAGAAGACCAAGATGTCGTCCAGGTACACCACAACGCAGGAGTAGAGAAGGTCCCGGAAGATGTCATTGACCAACTCTTGAAAGACGGCAGGAGCGTTACAGAGACCAAAGGGCATTACCAGATATTCATAGTGGCCGTCCCGGGTGTTGAATGCAGTCTTCCATTCATCCCCTTGACGGATACGGACCAGGTTGTACGCCCCATGGAGGTCCAGTTTGGTGAAGACTCTAGCCCCCCTCAGGCAATCAAATAATTCTGGAATGAGCGGAAGGGGGTACTTATTCTTCACCGTGATCTGGTTAAGGCCTCTATAGTCTATACAGGGACGGAGAGAGCCGTCCTTCTTTTTTACGAAGAAGAAGCCTGCTTCCGCCGGGGAGGTAGATTTCCGGATGAATCCCCTGGCCAAATTCTCCTCAATATATTCGGACATCGACCGGGTCTCAGCAGCGGACAATGGGTAAATACGCCCACGGGGAGGAGTAGTACCGGGTAACAGGTCGATAGGACAGTCGTATGGTCTATGAGGGGGTAATGTCTCTGCCTCCTTTTTATTAAAGACATCAGCAAATGACCAATAGGGAATCGGAAGTCCAGGTAGATTAGTTGGGGTAGGAGAAGGACGGACGGGATGAACAGGAACCAAACAAGTCTTATGACAGTCCTGTCCCCAGCGAAGGACTTCTCCGGTCTGCCAGTCAAGCACGGGTGCATGTCTCTGGAGCCAAGGTAGACCTAGTAAGAGGGCGTGAGAGAGTCCAGGCAGAACATGAAAAGAGATGCTCTCAGAATGCAGCATTCCCACCTGCAGAGTTACGGATTCGGTGATGAGTTGGATGGGACGTGGTAAGAGGCCCCCATCCACAGCAGCGACAGATAATGGTACAGCCAGAGGTTTGGTGGGAATGCGGTATTTTTCTACCAGGGACTGTGAGATAAGATTCCCGGCCGCTCCAGAGTCAAGTTGGGCTATTTCGAAATAACGATTCTCCCCGCAGATAATAGAGACTGACAGTAGCAGAGATGGAGAGGATTTATTCTTGTCTAGGTTGACCTCTCTGAGCGAACCTAGACACAGGCGTTTCCCGACCTCTCCGGGCAGGTACGGATCCGGTGCTCCTTACTGCCACAGTAGAAGCAGCTCCCTTCGGCACGGCGTAAGTCCTGACGGGTTTTGACCATCTTGGTCTGGTCGACCTGCATAGGCTCAGGAGAGTGTACCTGGGGAGAGACGGATTTCTGAAAAGTAGGAGCTAGACGTGGAAACCTCCTCTCACGGGTGACCTCTTTGGCACGCTCCTGGAACCGTAGGTCAATCCGGGTGGCAAGAGTTATTAGGTCATCGAGAGTGGTAGGAATGTCCCGACCGGCAAGTTCATCTTTAATACGGCCGGACAGACCCTCCCAGAAGACGGATACCAGAGCGTCGTTATCCCAGGCCAGCTCCGAAGCAAGGGTACGGAACCGTATGGCATATTGGCCCACGGTGAGACTTCCCTGACGGAGGCGTAGCAGAGATGATGCGGATGAGGTCTTCCGTCCGGGTTCGTCGAAGACTTTCCGGAAAGCCATGAGAAAGGCAGGCAAGTCGGACACCAGGGGGTCTCCTCTCTCCCATAGAGGATTTAGCCAGGCCAGGGCCTCCCCGGTGAGATGGGACATGATGAAGGCAATTTTGGCCCGGTCGGAGTTAAACTGGTGGGACAGGAGTTCAAAGTGCAGGGTGCACTGATTTATGAAGCCCCGAGCCTGGGCGGAGTCGCCTCCGAAGCGAGGAGGTGCAGAAAGCCGGGGTCCGGGGTAGGATACCATGGTATTGGTGGGCAGCAGAGCTGCCGGGTTGCGAGTCATGGCACTGGCGGTGGTTGCTGGTGGAGCAGTCAGAGTGTCCAGGCGAGAATTGACATTCCGCAGGTGACCCAGGATGGACTCCTGTTGGGACCTCTGACGGGACAGTTCATGACAGAGGTCCGAGAGCGAGGGAGCTTGGGTGCCACCGGGTTCCATGGCCCGAGCAAACTGTAACGGGTCTGGTAGGCGGAACCTCTGAGCTACTATACAAGGGGGCGGTCCTTGTAAGGGAGCGGGTGGCGATCAGGGAAGACGGGCAGGCAGTCACAGCAGGTGACCGGGACAGTCTCTGGGTGAACGGGCAGGAGGTCACGGCAAGTGACCGGGACAGTCTCTGGGTGAACGGGCAGGAGGTCACGGCAAGTGACCGGGACAGTCTCTGAGTATAGGGTAGGTACGACCTGTGACGGCTGAGCCTCCAGGTAGGCTAGCAGGCGGATGACAGATGAGTGCTCCCAGGTGAGCAGGCGAGAGTCTCTGGAAAAGCAGGTGGTCACAGCACGTGACGGCAGAGCCTCCAGGTAGGCAGGCAGGCAGGTAGCGGAGGAGCGCTCCCAGGTGAGCGGGCAAGAGTCTCTGGAATAGCAGGTGGTCACAGCACGTGACGGCGGAGCCTCCAGGTAGGCAAGCAGGCAGGTAGCGGAGGAGCGCTCCCAGGTGAGCGGGCAAGAGTCTCTGGAATAGCAGGTGGTCACAGCACGTGACGGCGGAGCCTCCAGGTAGGCTAGCAGGCAGGTAGCAGAGGAGCGCTCCCAGGTGAGCGGGCAAGAGTCTCTGGAATAGCAGGTGGTCACAGCACATGACGGCGGAGCCTCCAGGTAGGCTAGCAGGCAGGTAGTAGAGGAGCGCTCCCAGGTGAGCGGGCAAGCTGGTCCATAGACAGACTGACAGGAGTAGGAAGGCAGACCGTCGGACCTCAGGCTAGCAAGCAGGTAGCAGGAATATCAGGCAGGAAACAGACAGCAAACTGGCAGGACTCTGGCAGGAATCAGGCAGGTAACTGGCAGGTAACTGGCAACGGGACCTGAGGGCTGAAGCAGAGTAGTGAACAGTGCAACAACATTGCTCGGGCACCTCCATTTTGGAGGAGGTGCCTTATATATGGTGAAGTCCTCCGGCCATTGGCCGGGGACTCCTTAGGACGGCGCGCGCGGCCCCTTTAAGAGGGAGGGAGCGCGCGCGCCCTAAGCACAGTGGCCGGGAAGGAGCGCGCGCTGCCAGCAGAGCGGGAGGGGGACGCCGGGCTCGGAGCAGAGAGGTGAGGGGAACAGCGTCCCTGCCTAGCAGAGGGCAGGGACGCCGACGCTACAGTACCCCCCCTTTAGGCCCCCCCTTTTTTAGGCCAGACAGAAATTTAGCAAGGATGAGAGGGGCATGGATGTTCTCCCGGGGCTCCCACGTTCTCTCTTCAGGACCAAACCCCTTCCAATCTACTAGAAAAAAGGTCTTCCCTCTTACCCTTTTGGTGGCCAGAATGTTCTCTACCTCAAATTCGTTTTCAGCGGAAACCGGAGCAGGAGGCGTGCCTGTAGACTTGGAAAAAGAGTTAAGTACCACGGGTTTGAGGAGAGATACATGGAAGGAGTTAGGGATCCGCAAGTTGGCCGGGAGTTTCAATTTATAGGCCACCGGGTTGATCTGACTGATGACCTCCAGAGGACCGATGAACCGAGGCCCTAACTTATAGGAAGGAATCTTGAGCCGGACATACTTGGACGAGAGCCAGACCTTATCCCCTGGACGGAATTGAGGAGGATCCAGACGTTTTTTGTCAGCATGTCTTTTCATACGCTCGGATGACAGAAGGAGTGCGGACCGGGTACTCTCCCATGTGGAGGAAAATTTGTTAACAAGAGATTCCGCAGCCGGATTGTCCACCGAGGTGGAGACGGGAAACGGGATCCGAGGATGCTGACCGAAGACTACAAAAAATGGGGATTTGGAGGAAGATTCGCTCTCGTGATTGTTGTACGAGTAGTGAACAGTGCAACAACATTGCTCGGGCACCTCCATTTTGGAGGAGGTGTCTTATATATGGTGAAGTCCTCCGGCCATTGGCCGGGGACTCCTTAGGACGGCGCGCGCGGCCCCTTTAAGAGGGAGGGAGCGCGCGCGCGCCCTAAGCACGGTGGCCGGGAAGGAGCGCGCGCTGCCAGCAGAGCGGGAGGGGGATGCCGGGCTCGGAGCAGAGAGGTGAGGGGAACAGCGTCCCTGCCTAGCAGAGGGCAGGGACGCCGACGCTACATTTATCATCATACCGCCAAACAAAAAATGAAATAACACGCGATAAAAAAGACGAATAGAAATAAAAATGGTACCGCTGAAAACATCATCTTGTCCTGCAAAAAACAAGCCACCATACAGCTCCATCAGCCGAAAAATAAAAAAGTTATAGCTCTCATAATAAAGCGATGCAGAAAAATATTTTTTTCTATAAAATAGCTTTTATTGTGTAAAAGTGCCAAAACATAGAAAAACAATAGAAATGTGGTACCACTGTAAATGTACTGACCCGAAGAATAACGCTGCCTTATCAATTTTACCACACGCGGAACAGCATAAAAAAAAAACCATAAAAAAAATTCTGTAATTGCTGGTTTTTGTTTATTCTGCCTCCCAAAAATCAAAATAGAAAGCAATCAAAAAATGTCACGTGCCTGAAAATGGCACCAATAAAAACGTCAAGTCATCCCGCAAAAAACAGGCCATCAAATGACCCTGTCGGCCAAAATATGGAAAAATTTATAGCTCTCAAAAGATGGCGATGCAAAAACTAGATTTTGCAAAAAATGCGTCTTTTAGTGTGTGACAGCTGTCAGTCATAAAAACCCAATATGATTCTGGTATCGCTGTAATCGCACGAAGAATAAAGTCGTCTAATCACTTATACCGCACGAGGAACGGCGTAAAAAATAAACTCTGGGGTTAGGGTTGTGTTAGGGTTAGGGTTCTGATGGGGTTGGGATTTTTTTCAAAAGTAAAAAAAAAAAAAAGATGCCGATATGGCGACTAGTGTTGAGCGCAAGTGCTCGCTACTTCAGTTTGCATCGGGTGCTCCGTAATGCACTGAGTATCGCGGGTGCTCAATTGACATGCTCGAGTCTCTGCCCCATATGCTTCCTGGCCAAAAAACCTCACGGGGATTGCCTGCCATGCACGAGCAATCCCCTCATGTTTTTTTGGGGTGTCTAATAACCACGAAACATGCGAGCGGCGACTCGAACATGTCACTCGTGCACCCATGATACATGGTGCATACCCGTGTACCTGATGCAAACTCAAGTAGCGGTCACTTGCGCTCAAGACTAATGACAACTTATTCAATATGATGACCTAATGTTATTAAATTCTGTGTCGTACCTCTGGATTCAAAATGTTCACTATACCCCTTGATAAAATCCTTGAGGGGTGTAGTTTCCAAAATGGGGTCACTTGTGGGGGGTTTTCCACTGTTTAGGCACATCAGGGGCTCTCCAAACGCGACATGGCGTCCGCTCTCAATTCCAGCCGATTTTGCGTTCAAAAAGTCACACAATGCTCCTTCCCTTCTGAACTCTGCCATGCGCCCAAACACTGTATTTTCCCCACATATGGGGTATTGGCGTACTCAGGAGAAATTGCACAACAGTTTTTGGGGTCCATTTTCTCCTCTTACCCTTGTGAAAATAAAAAAATTGGGGCTAAAACATTATTTTTGTGGAAAAAGTTAGATTTTTTTATTTTCACGGCTCCATGTTATAAACTTCTGCAAAGCACTTGGGGGTTCAGGGTGCTCACCACACATCTAGATAAGTTCCCTGAGGGGTCTAGTTTCCAAAATGGTGTCACTTGTGGGGGATTCCACTGTTTAGACACATCAGGTGCTCTCCAAACGCAACATGGCGTCCGCTAATTATTCAAGCAAATTTTACATTCAAAAGTCAAATGGTGCTCCTTCTCTTCCGAGCTGCGCCCAAAACAGTGGTTTTCCCCCACATATGGGGTATTGGCGTGCTCAGGAGGAATTGCACAACAAATTGCATGGTGCAATTTCTTCTGTTTCCCTCATGAAAATGCAGAATTGGAGGCTGAAAAACATTTTTGTTGCAAAAATGTGAAAATTTTATTTTTACGGCTCAATGTTCTAAACTTCTGTGAAGCACCTGGGGGTTCAAGGTGCTCACCACACATCTAGGACAGTTCCCTGAGGGGTCTAATTTCCAAAATGGTGTAACTTGTGGGGGGTTTCCACTGTTTAGGCACATCAGGGGCTCTCCAAATGCAACATGGCGTCCGCTAATTATTCAAGCAAATTTTACATTCAAAAAGTCAAATGGCGCTCCTTCTCTTCCGAGCTCTGCCGTGCGCCCAAACAGTATTTTTTCCCCACGTATGGGATATCTGAGTGCTCAGGGGAAATTGCACAACAAATTTTGGGTCCATTTTTTCCTGTTACCCCTGCGAAAATAAAAAAATTTGGGTCTAAAGTAACATTTTTGTGAAAAAAGTTAAATGTTAATTTTTTTCTTCCACATTCCAAAAATTCCTGTGAAGCACTTGAAGGGTTAATAAAGTTCTTGAATGTGATTTTGAGCACCTTGAGGGGTGCAGTTTTTAGAATGGTGTCACTTTTGGGTATTTTCTTTCATAAAGACCCCTCAAAATGACTTCAAATGTGATGTGGTCCCTAAAAAAATGGTTTTGTAAATTTTGTTGTAAAAATGAGAAATTTTAACCCTTATAGCTCCCTAATAAAAAAAATATTGGTTCCAAAATTGTGCTGATATAAAGTAGACATGTGGGAAATGTTATTTATTAACTATTTTGTGTGACATATCTTTCTGATTTAAGGGCATAAAAATTTAAATTTTGAAAATTGCTAAATTTTCAACATTTTTGCCAAATTTCCATTTTTTTCACAAATAAACGCAAGTGATATCGAAGAAATTTTACCACAATCATGAAGTACAATATGTCACGAAAAAACAATTTCAGAATCAGCGGGATCCATTGAAGCGTTCCAGAGTAATTACCTCATAAAGTGACAGTGGTCAGACTTGTAAAAATTGGCCCGGTCATTAACATGCAAACCACCCTCAGGGGGTAAAGGGGTTAAAATGAAATTTGTCACGTTATACATATGGTGTACAGTTTCTGTAGCTCCACATTATTGTATAGAAACATATGTATTTCAGATCAGAAGCATACTTAAGGTGAAAGTGTAAGAAAATGATCCATTGTTTAAATCAGATTTTTATGTTAAATATATATACAGTATATAACTGTGTGTGTGTGTATATATATATGTGTATATATATGTATGTATATATTTATATATCTTATATAATTGCATAATCTTGCATGTTTCACACTGGCACTAGGCCTAATATTAAGCTCCCACTTCCTGTTCACATGGATATAAGTAGAAATAGACTGATTTGACCATATTGAATTATATACAAGCATTTTTTGCTCTTGCTGTGATCGGGACAAAGGTTATTGTGCCGGGAGGGGAAGGAGGTGAGCTGTGACATCAACTACTATATATGATGGATTCTCTGTTATGTGTCATTGTAACCCTGCCTGTGATGATAATAAGACAGCTGGAAAGTGATCGGTACAGAACAAGAAGTCAAAGTATAGTATTAGGCTTTAAAATAAATTACTAAATATTTGTATCACCTATCTCGGCTGCGTGATAAATGTATGAACATTGGGGTCTAACCTTTGGGAGACCCACCAATCCAGAAAGCAGGGTCTTCAAAGTCTCATTTTGTGGTGAGTCGGCATAACCACTACCACAGGCTATGTGGGGGCTCATACTGTGTATTGGAGGCTATGTGGGGGTCTCATTCTGTATATAGAGGGTCTGTGTGTGGGCTTATATGGTATATTGGAGGGCTATGTGTGGGCTTATACGGTGTATAAATGGGAATGTCAGCATACTTAATTCTGCTCAATATTAAGTGATACAATTAATATTAAGAAGAAATCCGAACATCACCTGCTAGGAGATTCCACTACTGTAGCCTAGAACCTAAGAGCTCAGCCTTGGGGCCCTGTCACACTAAGCGATGCAGCAGCGATCCCGACAACGATACGACCTGTCAGGGATCGTTGCTGCATCGCTAATACATCGCTGGTGAGCTGTCAAACAGGCAGGCTCACCAGCGATCAGGGGAGCAGCGATATCGTAGAAAGAATCGTTCCACGATGTCCTGCTCCCATTACCAGCCTGCTGCAAGCAGGAGCAGGCTGGTAACTATGGTAAACATCGGGTTACTAAGTGCGCGTGTGCCCCTAGTAACCCGCTGTTTACCATGGATACCACTCTGCTACGGTGCGCGGGAGCGTCCGCGCACAGTAGCAGAGTGGTATCCATGGTAAACAGCGGGTTACTAAGTGCGCGCGTGCCCCTAGTAACCCGATGTTTACCGTAGTTACCAGCCAGATCGTTGGTCCCGCTGGTCACACACAGCGATGTGTGCTGGCCAGCGGGAGGCCAACGACCAAAAAATGGTCCAGGACACTTTTCAGCGATCAGTGACCTCACAGCAGGGGCCTGATCGTTGCAAAGTGTCACACACAGCGACATCGCTGGTGAGGTCGCTGGTGAGTCACCAAAACCGTGACTCAGCAGCGATATCGCTAGCGATATCGCTATGTGAGACGGGGGCTTTACGCTTGGGCAGATCAAAATCTCTTCAAGATCGTTCAGTTCACTTTGTGTTATAAGGTTTGGTTCAGTTGAGGTTGCTAATAGAAAGTCTGGGTCATGAGTAGTGTTGAGCCACCCCCGTAGTGTTCGAGTTCGGTTCGGTTCGTCGAACACCCGTGTGTTCGCCGAACTGTTCGTCGAACTGTTCGTCGAACACCTTCGAACACCGTTAAAACCAATGGCAGGCAAACAAAAACACATAGAAACACATAGAAAACACCTTCAAAGGTGTCCAAAAGCTGACAAACTGCTCAGAAGACATAACTAACACATGGAAAAGTGACAAGTACATATAGTCATGCGAAAATAAAAGAGGTGGAGGAGTAAAAGGAGGGGGAGACACAGATATAGGCATGTCATGCCCTTCTAAAATCCAAAAAGTGAGAAGCCGACACGGCCAGTCCGCTCCTGCCCGTGCCACCTCCGTGTCGCCGGGTTTGTGCCAGAGCCGCGGTGAACCCTGACGGCCAGCCCCCCTCTCCCAATACTGGTGCCTGTCCGCTGGTGGGTCGAGCGAGCCCCCCTGTGGTGGAGGCAGCTCTAAGCTTTTTAATTTAAATTGTCTCTCTAATTTGAATGAATACACTTTAAATCCATTTACAAGGATCTATTGGAGGGCAAGTCTCATGCCAGCAGCCGCGGTAATTCCAGCTCCAGTAGCGTCCACTAAAGCTGCTGCAGTTAAAAAGCTTTTATAAGGATCGAGCTCGGCTGTCCACCGCAAGGCATCCTACTGCCAGTCCCAGCCCCTATGCCTTGGGGTGCCTCCTGATGCTCTTCACTAAGTATCCCATGGTCCCGAAGCATTTCCTTTGAAAAAATTAAGTGTCTAAACTACAGGTGGTGTAGCTTGCTTAACAGCCGGGATAATCCGCTGACTAGCAGACACTGCTACTAGGCACAAAGTATTTCCTGGGCTAGATGCAGTTAAAAATTTGTAATTAGATACTCTCGTTGGATGCTGAGAAAGCATTCCATAGAGTCTCCTGGCACGCCATATATGATTCTCTTAAAAAGCTTGGGGTAGGGGTCTAGGGGACCCTTTTATAGCCAAAATCACGGCCCTGTATCACAATACGTCACCTAGGCTGAAGATAAATGGAACTGTAGCACCCTGAGGGCTCGGTTGCTACAGACGTATTGCACCTCACCCAGAGGTGTGATATCTCACTCTCAGGTAAGGATGGAGTGTGGATCAGGACCCGACACCTGCATGCATTACACCACATTGCCGTGGGGCAGGGCGACCAATATGCCCCTGAGATGGGCACGACAGTCCCTGTCCCTGGCTGGAGTGGGGGGAGGGAACACTGAGGAAGGGGAACCCTGTAGTGCAGGAGCAGGGAGGAAGCAGTTCCTGGGTGCATTGAGAAGGGAGTATAAAAGGTGGGCACCATCTTAGTTCAGTGCAGAGAAGTCTGAGCAGAAGTGGCAGGGAGCAGGGGCTCTGCATGAGCTCTGCTCCGGAGGCGGGCCTAGTAACAGAGGCCCAGGCCTGGAAGAGGGAGAAGGAAGGAAGAGGAGCGGAGAAGGCTCCAGGAACGAGGAATGAAGGGATCCCAGGTGTGCGGACGGGCGAGTCGCCACCGCACGCCCGAATCCACCTGCGTGGAGGGGTCAGGCCAAAGGGGGAGACCGGTCCCCGAACTAGTGGAGGCAGGAAACGACCCTCAGCTAGAAACCGGAGGCTCTGACATTTTATGTGGCGCAGCCCCTCGCTACACCCGCTAGGAAGGCACCACATAGGGTCAGGGAAACTGGCGCCAAGTTTACCAAGAGGAGGCCCGAGGCAGCCGGACAGAAGTGTTGGTAAGAAAGGCCAGACAAAGGACACACAAAGGGGGTCCTGTGAAGTGCTCCAAAGTTATCTGGGAGTTGTCTGAGCCCCTCACCTGGTGAGCACAGTACGACGTGGGCAGCCGTTACCTGCAGACGTGGTCTGGATAATAAGAACTGTGAGTAAAGGCCCTGGACTGCATCACTGACTCCGTGTCGTTACTGCTGCTGCCCTGCACCATCACACCCATCCTCCGCATACACTGCCCTGAGGCTATACTCCTCCCGTGGGGAGTTATGCTACGCTCTGCTGCACCCACAACACCAGCCTCAGCGGTCTGCCCTGTAGCGGCGGTTCACTCTGACCGCAATCCACGGGTGGCGTAGTCGGACATTTAAACATCAAAACCACATAAATAGTTCCGCCACTGGTTTGACCGCCCTGAGCCACGGAACCGGGTCGCCGCCACGAAGACTACAACCACCAGCATCCACCAAAAAGGGTCCGGCTCCGGGTGTTCCAAGGCCCAGGGGGTGCGTCAGAACATTTTCATCACCTTTCACAATCACCAATGGGACAAGGCAGGGATGTCCTCTGTCCCCTCTCTTATACATCCTAGTGACGGAGCACCTGCTCTCATCAATTCGCCATAACCCCAATATTAGGTGGATTGAGGTGGGAGGCACCGAGTACAAGTGCTCTCTATTTGCTGATGATGTCCTAGTATATATCACTCAATCACATATATCCATCCCTGCTGTTATGGCTGAAATAGATCACTTTGTTACATGGTAAAATTTTAAAATCAATGCAGCGAAGTCTGAGGCCCTCGATGTCTCCCTCCCCAAATCCATATAGGATTCCATCCAGTCCAACTTTCCCTTTGCCTGGCCCTCACAGGGTATCAAATACTTAGGAATTCCTATTCATAGAGACCTCTCCCATCTATGTTATCTTAATTTTGGGCCCTTTATTGAACAATTCCATACAGACCACGGTTGGCAAGTTAGAACTGTAAGATTCACTACGTGAACCACTGGTGTTTTGTGGAAAAGCACATGTACACTGCGTTCCAAATTATTATGCAAAAAGTGTTTAGGAGTGATAAGGGAAGAATTTGTTTGTTTGTCAGTTAAACTCATTGATGGTGATGTGTGTCAGGGCTCTTTATATCACTGTAAGCAATTGCAGACACCTGTGCTAATTAGTTTGGCAGGTGTGTCCAATGAAAGGCAAGACTACTTAAGAAGGCTCTCTCACATTATTAAGCAGCCTACATTTTCTGCCAAACTGGGAAAGAAAAAGGATGTGTCGGCTGCTGAGAAGCAACAAATTGTGGAGTGTTTAGGTCAAGGCATGACTACAATCAACATTGTGCGATGATCAGGATGAAGTGTCTTGGCAATCAAGAAGTATGTAGCTGATTCACAGTACACACGTGTGCGTGCTGATAAGGGCAAATTGAGGACTCTTTCCTACAGGCAATTACGTCAGGTTGAAAGAGCAGCGGCAAAAAAGCCTTGTCATAGCAGCAGACAAGTTTTTGAAGCTGCTTGTGCCTCCAACGTCCCCCGAACAAGATGCAGGGTCCTTCAGAGGTTTGCAGCTGTGCATACGCCATCCTGTCAACCTCCTCTATCCACTTCACACAAGCAGAAACGGCTCCAGTGGGCCAAACATTACATGAAGACTGATTTCAAAACTGTTTTGTTCACGGATGAGTGCCGTGCAGCGCTCGATGGTCCAGATGGATGGAGTGGAGGATGGCTGGTTGATGGACACCCCACGCAAACACGGCTACAGCGCCAACAAGGAGGAGGTGGAGTAATGTTTTGGGCTGGAATCATGGGGAGAGAGATTGTCGGCCCCTTTAGGATCCCTGAAGGCGCTAAAGATGAACTCCATAATGTATGTGGATTTTCTCAAACAGCACTTCCTGCCATGGTTCAAGAAGAAGAACCGTGTATTTCACAGCAAGATCATTTTTCTGCATGATAATGCACCATCTCATGCTGCACATAAAACATCTGCATCTCTGGCTGATATGGGCATAAAAGGGGACAAACTTATGGTGTGACCCCCATGCTCCCCTGACCTCTACCCCATTCAGAACCTTTGGAGCATCATTAAAAGGAGTGTCTATGATGGCGGGAGGCAGTTCACATCTAAGCAACAGCTCTGGGAGGGTATTCTGTCCTCATGCAAAACAATTGAAGCAAAAACCATCCAAAACCTGACAAATTCAATGGACGAGAGAGTTCAGAAGCTCCTTTCGAACAAGGGGTCCTATGTGAAAATGTAACATCACCTAGAATAAAGTTTTGAGTTGAAAACTGTTTGATTTCAGTTTCTAACAACCTGCTAATGCTTATAATTTCAAAAATGACCATTTTTTTGGTCTTTATTAAAATGAAAAGGTTGATCGAAAAGTTTGGGGGATCTAAGAGTGTGGCAACCCAGTAGTCATGATTACTTCGAATTCTGACAATATGAGGGTCATGCTGCAGGTAGTGCAGCAAGAAGGCACTCATGTGTGTTGCGCATCCAGGAGCACCAAGTCCCTGTTGTGTTGGTGGCGAGGTAACAATCATGCTTCCTTCCTCTGTCCTCTCCCCCCAACCTCGCACAACAGAAATGTGATCAAGGTCTCCCTCATCTGATGAGTCTTCCATCAGTTCGTCCTCCACTTCTTCCTGGGCTCCTGCACCTTCCTCACTAGTTTGGCTGCTACCATGCGCCCTGGTAAAACCATCTCCCCCACCCTCACATGCCTGCCGCCTTGGTGCTGCCGACCGTCTGGACCTTGCAGATGTTAGCCCTTCCGCATACAACTCCTCCTCCTCTACTTCCTCCACCTCCTCTTGTGCCACCACCTGACTCCGAATTCTGTTTAACATGTGCTCCAGCATGTAAATCACCGGAATAGTCATGCTGATAATGGCATCATCAGCACTAAACATCTTCGTCGCCATTTCAAAACTGTGCAGAAGGGTGCATAGGTCCCTGATCTGAGACCACTCCTCCAGCGTGATTTGCCCCACCTCTGGATCTCGTTGGCCCAGGCTATACGTCAGAACGTATTGCACCAGGGCTTGTCGGTGCTTCCACAGTCGCTGCAACATGTGCAGAGTTGAATTCCACCGGGTAGGCACATCGCATTTTAGCCGGTGAAGTGGCAGGCCCAACGACTTCTGTAGAGATGTAAGTCGCTGAGCTGCGGGATGCGAACGGCGGAAGTGAGCACACAGCGACCGTGCCCTCTGCAGAAGGCCATCTAGTCTGGGATAGTGGGCTAAAAATTGCTGGACAACCAGGTTCAACACGTGAGCCATACAAGGCACGTGTGTGACATTGCCCCGGCGAAGGGCCGCACCCAGGTTTGCAGCATTGTCGCACACAGCCTTCCCTGGTTTCAGGTCCAGTGGAGACAGCCATTCATGAAATTGGTTCTCCAGAGCTGACCACAACTCCTCAGCTGTGTGACTCACATTTCCCAGACATTTCAAAGTAAAAACCGCCTGATGACGTTGAGCCCTACTGCCAGCATAGTAAGGAGGTGTGCAGGATCCCTTCTGCGCAGTTAGAAAGCTTGTGGCATGACCAGACAGGCTTTGGGTGCAGGTGGAAGACCGAGAGGAGGTTGAGGAGGCAGAAGCAGTGGAGGAACTTTGACATAAAGAGGATTGACGCACAACTCGTGGGGACGGCAAGACTTGGACAGCAGCCCCTTGTCCTGCTGTCACCATAGTTACCCAGTGCCCAGTCAGCGACATGTAACGCCCCTGTCCATGGCTACTCGTCCAAGTGTCTGTGTTGAAATGCACCCTGTCACACACAGAGTTTCTCAAAGAAGCGGTGATGTTGTGTGCGACATGCTGGTGGAGCGCAGGCACACCTTTCTTTGAGAAGTAGTGCTGACTGGGCATCTGGTACTGGGGCACTGCGACGGACATAAGGTCTCGAAAATCCTCTGTGTCCACCAGGCGGAAAGGCAGCATTTCTGTAGCCAAGAGCTTGCAGATGGTGAAATTCAACCTCTTAGCTTTCTCATGGCTAGGAGGAAATGGTCTTTTACTTGTCCACATCTGAGGGACCGAGGGCTGGCTATTGTGCTTAGACGGGGTTGATAAGGGTGTCCCCGGCAAACTGCCGGTCTGTGAGGAAGATGCAGGCGGACATGTTAGGTTGCCTTGATCCAAAGGTGGTGCTATCGATGTCGGACAGCGCTCAACACCAGCTGGTGTTACCACCTCCAAAGAAAATGATGACCTGCCAATCACGCTGGCTGTTGCGGGTAAAGAGGTGGCAGGTCTGCGCCCCAAAACAGGTGTGACTGCTGTCCCCCCAGTCACAGAGGATGAAGAGGCCGCGGATGCACAAGATATGGCAGACGGTGGTTGGCCCGGCCGGCTAGGCCGCATTGTAGCACACTGAGCTTCCCACTGCAACTTATGCTTCATGTCCATGTGCCGGTTCATGCATGAAGTACTCAAACTATGTATTTTTTGGCCTCTACTTAGCTTTTGCTGACAAATGTTACAGATAACACGAGTTGGGTCATCTTTATTGATCTGAAAAAATGCCCAGGCTATGCAAGGCTTAGCACCCATGCGACCTGAAGAGCCACCACGACTTGTGGTGAGAGGCAGAGTTGTGTTTGAGGATGCAGTTGTTGACGTGCTTCCAGTACTACGTCTCTGTCCAGGAAGGCGCAACCTGACCTCGTCGTCACTAGCATCTTCCTCCACCTCCTCTGCTGACCTCATCTCTTGGCTGACTGTGGGTTGACAGTAAGTGGGATCTCCAACCTCATCATCATCACCCTGTGTGTTATCACACCCGTCGTCCTCAGAGCCAACCTGTTCCTGCCCTGACAAAAAACTAAAGTTGTCGCTCCAATCAGGTATTTGAGTCTTATCATCGTCTTCCTCATTGTCTCCACCAACAGGAGTTACAGTTTGGGAATGAGGGTCTACATTATGGTCAGAACCTTCTGCGTCTGGTCCTGGATCCGACTCATAAAGATTCTGGGCATCAGTGCAGATCATTTCCTCGTCTGGATTCACAGAAGCGCTGGAGTCGACCTCTGATTCCCAGGCTATAGTATGAGTAAACAGCTCTGCAGACTCAACCATCTGTTCTACCTCATACTCAGACGGGCAGCTGGAGATTTGGGAGCTGTGAGGAAGCAAGTGCGATTTGGGTGACACCTTTGAGGACTGGAGTATTTGTGATGTTGAAGTTGATGTGGAGGAGAGCCCACTTAAAGGAGCACTTGATATCCGTTGAAGCACCTGCTGTTTTTGTGCCTCATCTGGAATTTGTAGCGATTGGCGTGGCCGTAAGAAAGGGATCTTATCACATTGTCCGCTAAAAGAAGTAGACATTTTAGTTTGGCTGGAAGTTGGTCTTTCTTCTGCAGTTGTTACTGTTGCTTTAACACCTACCCCACGGACACAACCTTTTTTCCCCTTCCCAACACGCCTATTCCCCTTTCCACCAGCAGCTTGCCTTTTTCCACTCATTTTGGTGGTTAACTAATTCACAACTCTGGAGTTGTTTGCACAAAAAAACAATGGATGGTAACCGAGCAGAGCTGAGTGGCCAAACTGTGGTATTAGGCCAAAACTATTGGCTGGGTTAGATGCAGAAAAAAATATATTCAGTTTGCAACCTGATGGAGGTCAGTATAGATGGACTAATACAACAAGTCCCACACACAGCTAGAAGCCCAATATTTTTTCAGAGGTAGATGCAGAAAAAAATATATTCAGTTTGCAACCTGATGGAGGTCAGTATAGATGGACTAATACAACAAGTCCCACACACAGCTAGAAGCCCAATATTTTTTCAGAGGTAGATGCAGAAAAAAATATATTCAGTTTGCAACCTGATGGAGGTCTGTATTGATGGATTAATAGACCAAGTCCCACACACAGCTAGAAGCCCAATATTTTTTCAGAGGTAGATGCAGAAAAAAATATATTCAGTTTGCAACCTGATGGAGGTCAGTATAGATGGACTAATACAACAAGTCCCACACACAGCTAGAAGCCCAATATTTTTTCAGAGGTAGATGCAGAAAAAAATTATATTCAGTTTGCAACCTGATGGAGGTCTGTATAGATGGATTAATAGAACAAGACCCACACACAGCTAGAAGCCCAATATTTTTTCAGAGGTAGATGCAGAAAAAAATATATTCAGTTTGCAACCTGATGGAGGTCAGTATAGATGGACTAATACAACAAGTCCCACACACAGCTAGAAGCCCAAATATTTTTTCAGAGGTACTGTAGATGCAGATAAAAATTATTTTTAATTTGCAACCTGATGGAGGTCAGTATAGATGGACTAATAGAGAAAGTCCGACACACTACTAGAAGGCCAAATATTTTTTCAGAGCTAGATGCAGAAAAAAATTATATTCAGTTTGCAACCTGATGGAGGTCAGTATAGATGGACTAATAGAGAAAGTCCGACACACTGCTAGAAGGCCAAATATTTTTTCAGAGCTAGATGCAGAAAAAAATTTGATTCAGTTTGCAACCTGATGGAGGTCAGTATAGATGGACTAACAGAGAAAGTCCCACACACTGCTAGAAGGCCAAATATTTTTTCAGAGCTAGATGCATACAAAAAATTATTTTGAATTTGCAACCTGATGGAGGTCAGTATAGGTGGACTAATAGAACAAGTCCCACACACTGCTAGAAGGCCAAATATTTTTTCAGAGCTAGATGCAGAAAAAAATTATATTCAGTTTGCAACCTGATGGAGGTCTGTATAGATGGATTAATAGAACAAGACCCACACACAGCTAGAAGCCCAATATTTTTTCAGAGGTAGATGCAGAAAAAAATATATTCAGTTTGCAACCTGATGGAGGTCAGTATAGGTGGACTAATAGAACAAGTCCCACACACTGCTAGAAGGCCAAATATTTTTTCAGAGCTAGATGCAGAAAAAAATTAGATTCAGTTTGCAACCTGATGGAGGTCAGTATAGATGGACTAATAGAATGATGCTATGCCCAAAAGATTTTACTTCACTAGGTGCAGTAAAAAAATTGGTATTCTATACACAGGTGGTATATCTTGCAACACAGATAGGCTACTCCACTGACTAACACACTCTGCAATAGGCCAAAAAGGATTAGCTTTGCTAGATTCAGCCAAATGCTGTGAAAAAAACTTGCACAGCACTGGCACAGACCTGCACCCCCCCCACTGTAAATGCGGGAAAGAGAAAAAAAAATGGAGATCTTCATTGTTCCTGCAGAGATCCATCCCCTGCCCCTCCCCCCACCCCGCTGTACACTCAAACTGCGTATTAACATTAATTTTCATCATTATTGAGAAAAAATCCAGTTATGATTTTGGTGCACGAACAGTTATCGAACATAACCTCGAACAGCCGAATTTTTCTCAAATTGTTCGTGTTCGCCGAACGGCTCGAACACCGCCCAAAACAGCTCGAATTTGAGATTGGCGAACAGTTCGAGTAGAACAACGCTCATCTCTAGTCATGAGAGGAAGATGCTTAATGATACCAAGCGCACTCTTCTTCTTCACTTGACTCTACTGAAAATGTTTCTGGTGCTTTTGGAACCAGCAATTCTTCTGTATGTGCTACTGGGCGTATTGCAGATGGAATTTTTGGATGCTGTAAAGTCCACATAATAATAATAATTTTTATTTATATAGCGCCAACATATTCCGCAACACTTTACAATTAAGCGGTGACATATACAGACAGTAAATTCAATACAAGGTAAGACAGTGAACAGTTACATTAGGAGTGAGGGTCCTGCTCGCAAGCTTACAGTCTACAAGGGAATAGGGGGTCTAGCAATTGTAATAAATAGGGATTTTCATATAAAGCTGCATGATCCGGTCATCAGCCCGTATGTTTAAGTGCAATAATTAAGTATCAAGTGCAGTTATCATGTGCATGGAGGGTGTGGAGACAGATGAATAGGAGGGAGCAGATTCTGAATAATATTTAGAGGAAGGGAACGGGGAAAGTTTGTTTACTGAGTTGAAGTGATAGGCTTGTTTAAAGAAATGGGTTTTTAAAGCGTGCTTGAAGACGTCAGGGTTAGGCACCAGTCGGATCGTCTTGGGTAGTACATCTAAAGAACTGGTGCAGCACGAGAGAAGTCTTGGAAACGGAGGTGTGAGGTTAGGATTATGAGGGATGTTATTCTTAGGTCATTTGTAGAACGGAGGGCAGGTGTATGGTGATAGAGAGGAGATATAAGGCGGTGCAGAACTGTGGAGAGCTATGTGGGTGAGAGCGATGAGTTTATATTGGACCCTGTAGCGAATGGGTATCCAGTGTAATGAATAGCACAAGATGGAGGCATTGGTGAAGCATCTGGACAGAAATATGACTCTTGATGCTGCATTCAGGATGGATTGGAGAGGAGAAAGTTTGGTAAGGGGAAGACCGATCAGAAGAGAGTTACAGTAGTCCAGACGAGAGTGAATAAGAGCGACAGTAAGTTTCAAAGGTGAGAAAAGGTCAGATTCTGCAGATGTTTTTAAGATACAGGTGACAAGAGCGGGTAAGTGATCGCATGTAGGGAATAAAGGAAAGTTTAGTGTCGAAGATGACCCCAAGGCAGCGGGCGTGCTGCTTGGGAGTTATGGTTGAACCCTCCGAGGTAATTTCAATGTCAGGTATAGTTAAGTTAGTAAAGGGGAGAAACATAAGAAGTTCAATTTTGGAAAGATTCAGTTTAAGATAGAGGGAGGACATGATGTTAGAGACAGCAGACAAACAATCCTTGGTATTTTGTATTATGGTAGGGGTGATGTCAGGAGAAGAAGTGTATATTTGAGTGTTGTCAGCATAAAGATGATACTGGAACCCAAATCTGCTGATTGTTTGTCTTATAGGGGCAGTGTATAGAGAGAAGAGGAGGGGCCTAGGACTGAGCCCTGCGGAACCCCTATAGTAAGGGGACGAGGAGAGGAGAAGGAGTCAGCAAAAGATACAGTGAAGGAGTGGTCAGAGAGGTAGGAGGAGAATCAGGAGAGAACAGTGTCCTTAAGCTCGATAGAGCATAGCATTGTGAGGAGGAGCTGGTGATCCAGTGTCAAATACAGCAGAGAGATCCAGAAGAATCAGCAGGGAGCAGTGACCTTTGGATTTAGCTGTTAATAGATCGTTAGAGACTTTAGTGAGGGCAGTTTCAGTAGAATGTCAAGAGCGGAAACCAGATTGTAAAGTGTCGAGAAGAGCGTTATCTGAGAGATAGCGGATTAGATGGGAGTGGAACACGCGTTCCAGGAGTTTAGAGATAAAAGGAAGATAAGAGACCGGTCTGTAGTTAGCAGTCTGTAGGTCCCGTCCAGGGATGTTTTTTTAAGTAAAGGGGTTATGATGGCGTGCTTAAATAAGGAGGAAAAGATACCTCAAGAAAGAGAGAGGTTAAATATTTTAGTTAGGTAAGTGGTGACCACTGGTGAGAGATGCTACAGGAGATGTGAGGGAATAGGGTCTCTGTTGCAGGTTGTAGGCCGAGAAGAGGAGCTGGGCAACTTCTTCTTCTGTGACAGGCTCAAAGATGGCAAGTGAGCTTGAGGTGCGGCAGGGAAGGGAATCCTGGCCCTGAGGAGATTGGGCAGAAATGTCCTAATGTATGTGGTTGATTTTTTCTAGGAAATACGTGGCTAGATCCTCACCGCTAACGCAGGTGATGGGGGCCTGTTCTTTAGGGCTCAGGAGGGAGTGTAAGGTTTCAAAAAGTCATTTTGGATTGTTAGCTAGTGAAGTGATGAGGGTGGTGAAGTAGGGAAGTACGATTGTTTGGCAAGATGAAGGGCAGAGTTATAGGTTTTGAGCATGAACTTATAGTGGATGAAATACTCTGCTAAAAGTATTTTTCTCCACTGACGGTCAGCGCACCTTGAGCAACGCTGAAGAAAAGGTGTTTCCAGCATGTGCCAGGGCTGCATTAGTCTGTGCCGGGTCTTTCTGCATGTAGAAAGTGCTGCTTCATCTAGGGCACTCATCAAGAGAATGCCAAGAGTGTGCAAAGCAGTCATCAAAGCAAAAGGTGGCTACTTTGAAGAACCTAGAATATAAGACATATTTTCAGTTTCACACTTTTTTGTTAAGTATATAATTCCACATGTGTTAATTCATAGCTTTGATGCCTTCAGTGTGAATGTACAATTTTCATAGTCATGAAAATACAGAAAAATCTTTAAATGAGAAGGTGTGTCCAAACTTTTGGTCTGTACTGTAAGTTAGTTTGTTACACACTAACCGTGCATTCCAGAGGGTACAATGAAAAGTGATAGGAAAACACTAATTGTTCCTTGAAGCTGCTTCCCTAATGGGGGGCACCATGCAGAAATAGCAATTGGTAGTGTGATCAGTTGGCTCTCCCCAGATCATTGGGGCTGCAAAAGGCATAGATTGCCTCTTCCCATGCAATCACTGGGAAAGATGTGATGCACATGTATTGCCTCATATGTGTAGAGCCCAACTCTTGTCTTTATCTCCTATTCTGCAGCTAAAATACAGGTTGTAGGCTTTTCTTATTGTGGTTGTTTGTATTTGCTACATATGCGGAGAAGTCACTTTTGCATCACAAAGGCGAAACCTATCTCATTTGTTAATGCAAGAACAAGGCATATCTGAAAAACATATAGAAACATGTAAATATGCTAAGAAACTAAGCTAAGAAATTCTAAAACTGTATACCTTACACAGAGAGCATTTATAGAAGTATGTGATGCAACTGTAATTAGGACTACATCATCGGAGCTGAGTTGGCGTTTTTTGATTGGTTATCCTAAGATGGTAGAATATTGAAGGCTCAATAAACTATACAGATGATGAAATATACTAGCTACTAACAATGCTATAATGATGATGAAATAATAAAGACACAATTTTTCTATAAGCCTGCATGAAAGATGTCATAAGTAATTACAACCTCCTCTGGATCTTAAAAATTAGAGCCAATCAGCAAATTTAAGCATCATATTTTTTTTTAGCACCACAAAATTAGTTAAATTCTACTGCTTTCGTCTCTGAAACAATTTGGCTGTAGAACAGTGTTATGAGAAGATTTGATCGATTTTTCATCTCCATATGCAACTGATGACATGTAAATCTCTGTTACAATGGTTTCATTCTGGTTTTATTTTTGCAGAATAATGAAAGAAATAAAAAGGAAATAGCAGTAAGGAAACAGGAAAGGGGCAAACAAGAAGCAGGAGACGTGACAGAAAAGGAAATAACACTGGAGCCAACAACCATGTAGAGGAAACCTGTCTCACCAATGTAAGTGATAACTTGATAAAAGCCAACATTTCATATATAGTAAAGACAGAATCATTTGTCACCTGGTGTATGCTGATATTATGCTGAATATTTCAGAAATGAATAATTGTTTTTTTTACAATGAGAGATATTGGGCCAATGTTTTCCTCCAGAAGTCCTACCAAAATTAAGCTTAAAAAAGTTGCAAGTAGTGGAATTTTCAGATACATATACAGTACACAACCTTTTTCTATACCTAAAAGAGTTGGTTTAACTGGGTAGTGAACTACTTATTTTCGACTATAAATCCACAGTTGGTCGTGAATGGCACAGGAACCTAAATAGATGGGTTCAGGTCTACTCCATTATGATTTATATAGGTTAAATTTTCGAATGCCTTCAGAACTGGAAAACATTCCTTTAGAACTACAAAGACTTGATAATGTTAGAAATTACGCTAAGAAAAAAAAAAAGAAAAATGAAGAGTGAAAATTAACAAGCACATTAGAATTTAATCTCATAAGGAGATATAACCAAAAATTGGAAATGTAATTATACAGTGGGGGAAATAAGTATTTGATCCCTTGCTGTTTTTGGAAGTTTGTCCACTGACAAAGACATGAACAGTCTATAATTTTAAGGGTAGGTTAATTTTAACATTGAGAGACTGAATATCCAAAAAGAAAAATCAAGAAAATCGCATTGTATAAATTAGATAAATGTAATTGCATTTTGCAGTAAGAAATAAGTATGTGATATCTCTGGCAAACAACACTTAATACTTTGTGGTAAAACCCTTGTTGGCAAGCACAGCAGTCAGACGTATTTTGCAGTTGATGAGGAGGGTTGTGCACATGTCGGGAGAAATTTTGGTCCAATCCTCTTTGCAGATCATCTCTTAATCATTAAGATTTTGAGGCTGTCGCTTGGCAACTCGGAGCTTCAACTCCCTCCATAAGTTTTCTATGGGATTAAGGTCTGGAGACTGGCTAGGCCACTCCATGACCTTACTGTGCTTCTTTTTGAGCCACTCCTTTGTTGCCTTGGCTGTATGTTTTGGGTCATTGCCTTGCTGGAAGACCCAGCCACGACCCATCTTCAATGCTCTTACTCAGGGAAGGAGGTTGTTGGCCAAAATCTCACAATACATGACCCCATCCATCTTCCCTTCAGTACGGTGCAGTCGTCCTGTCCCCTTTGGAGAAAAGCACCCCCAAAGTATAATGTTTTCCCCACCATTCTTCACGGTTGGGACGATGTTCTTAGGGTTATACTCATCCTTCTTCTTCCTTCAAACACAGCGAGTTGAGTTAATGCCAAAGAGCTCAATATTTGTCTAATCTGACCACAGCACCTTCTCCCAATAACTCACAGAATCATCCAGGTGTTCATTAGCAAACTTCAGACGGGCCTGCACATGTGCCTTCTTGAGCAGGGGAACCTTGCGAGCACTGCAGGATTTTAAACCTTTAAGGAGTAATGTGTTACCAATGGTTTTCTTGGTGACTCTGGTCCCAGCTGCCTTGAGATCATTAACAAGTTCACCCCGTGTAGTTTTAGGCTGATCTCTCACCTTACTCATGATCAAGGATACCCCACGAGGTAAGATTTTTCATGGTGCCCCAGATCGATGTCGATTGATAGTCATTTTGTATTTCTTCCATTTTCTTACTATTGCACCAACAGTTGTCTCCTTCTCACCCAGTGTCTTACTTATGGTTTTGTAGCCCATTTCGGCTTTGTGCAGGTTTATGATCTTGTCCCTGACATCCTAAGAAAGCTATTTGGTCTTGCCCATGTTGTAGAGGTTAGAGTCTGACTGATTAATTGAGTCTGTGGACAGGAGTCTTTTATACAGGTGACTATTAGAGATGAGCGTTGTTCTACTCGAACTGTTCGCCAATCTCAAATTCGAGCTGTTTTGGGCGGTGTTCAAGCCGTTCGGCGAACACGAACAATTTGAGAAAAATTCGGCTGTTCGAGGTTATGTTCGATAACTGTTCGTGCACCAAAATCATAACTGGATTTTTTCTCAGTAATGATGAAAATTAATGTTAATACGCAGTTTGAGTGTACAGCGGGGTGGGGGGAGGGGCAGGGGATGGATCTCTGCAGGAACAATGAAGATCTCCATTTTTTTTTCTCTTTCCCGCATTTGCAGTGGGGAGGTGCAATCTGTCAGCCTATCAGCAGCGCACACACGGAGCGAAGTGCTTTTTTTCACACAAGCAAGGGCATGTGTCATTGGCAGTGTATGTCACATGTCCTTGCCCTATAAGACCAAGCCATTTTCCCCGTCGCCACCATTTTCTCACTGCTGCAGCTGCGTGTTAGACGGCACCGCTGTTGCTGTGTGCGCTATACCTTGTTAATTTCAAGCCAATTTTCGCACAAATATACAGATAGCTTGGGAGTAGGGAATAGTTGTGATTGCAGTCCTTTTAAGGACTAGGTTACAGCATTTCCTACGACTTTTATCAGGGAGGTCTGTGCTCTTAAATAGATAGGTTGTGGGAGTAAAGACTAATTGTAATTGGAGTCCTTTTCAGGACTAAGTTACATCAGTTCCTATCAGTTTTTGCCAGGCAGGTCTGTGCCAGTGCTGTGCAAGTTTTTTTCACAGCATTTGGCTGAATCTAGCAAAGCTAATCCTTTTTGGCCTATTGCAGAGTGTGTTAGTCAGTGGAGTAGCCTATCTGTGTTGCAAGATATACCACCTGTGTATAGAATACCAATTTTTTTACTGCACCTAGTGAAGTAAAATCTTTTGGGCATAGCATCATTCTATTAGTCCATCTATACTGACCTCCATCAGGTTGCAAATTAAAACTAATTTTTATCTGCATCTACAGTACCTCTGAAAAAATATTTGGGCTTCTAGCTGTGTGTGGGTCTTGTTCTATTAATCCATCTATACTGACCTCCATCAGGTTGCAAACTGAATATAATTTTTTTCTGCATCTAGCTCTGAAAAAATATTTGGCCTTCTAGTAGTGTGTCGGACTTTCTCTATTAGTCCATCTATACTGACCTCCATCAGGTTGCAAATTAAAACTAATTTTTATCTGCATCTACAGTACCTCTGAAAAAATATTTGGGCTTCTAGCTGTGTGTGGGACTTGTTGTATTAGTCCATCTATACTGACCTCCATCAGGTTGCAAACTGAATATATTTTTTTCTGCATCTACCTCTGAAAAAATATTGGGCTTCTAGCTGTGTGTGGGACTTGTTGTATTAGTCCATCTATACTGACCTCCATCAGGTTGCAAACTGAATATATTTTTTTCTGCATCTACCTCTGAAAAAATATTGGGCTTCTAGCTGTGTGTGGGTCTTGTTCTATTAATCCATCTATACTGACCTCCATCAGGTTGCAAACTGAATATAATTTTTTTCTGCATCTAGCTCTGATAAAATATTTGGCCTTCTAGTAGTGTGTCGGACTTTCTCTATTAGTCCATCTATACTGACCTCCATCAGGTTGCAAATTAAAACTAATTTTTATCTGCATCTACAGTACCTCTGAAAAAATATTTGGGCTTCTAGCTGTGTGTGGGACTTGTTGTATTAGTCCATCTATACTGACCTCCATCAGGTTGCAAACTGAATATATTTTTTTCTGCATCTACCTCTGAAAAAATATTGGGCTTCTAGCTGTGTGTGGGACTTGTTGTATTAGTCCATCTATACTGACCTCCATCAGGTTGCAAACTGAATATATTTTTTTCTGCATCTACCTCTGAAAAAATATTGGGCTTCTAGCTGTGTGTGGGTCTTGTTCTATTAATCCATCTATACTGACCTCCATCAGGTTGCAAACTGAATATAATTTTTTTCTGCATCTAGCTCTGAAAAAATATTTGGCCTTCTAGTAGTGTGTCGGACTTTCTCTATTAGTCCATCTATACTGACCTCCATCAGGTTGCAAACTGAATATAATTTTTTTCTGCATCTAGCTCTGAAAAAATATTTGGCCTTCTAGTAGTGTGTCGGACTTTCTCTATTAGTCCATCTATACTGACCTCCATCAGGTTGCAAATTAAAACTAATTTTTATCTGCATCTACAGTACCTCTGAAAAAATATTTGGGCTTCTAGCTGTGTGTGGGACTTGTATTAGTCCATCTATACTGACCTCCATCAGGTTGCAAACTGAATATATTTTTTTCTGCATCTACCTCTGAAAAAATATTGGGCTTCTAGCTGTGTGTGGGACTTGTTGTATTAGTCCATCTATACTGACCTCCATCAGGTTGCAAACTGAATATATTTTTTTCTGCATCTACCTCTGAAAAAATATTGGGCTTCTAGCTGTGTGTGGGTCTTGTCCTATGAATCCATCTATACTGACCTCCATCAGGTTGCAAACTGAATATAATTTTTTTCTGCATCTAGCTCTGAAAAAATATTTGGCCTTCTAGTAGTGTGTCGGACTTTCTCTATTAGTCCATCTATACTGACCTCCATCAGGTTGCAAACTGAATATAATTTTTTTCTGCATCTAGCTCTGAAAAAATATTTGGCCTTCTAGTAGTGTGTCGGACTTTCTCTATTAGTCCATCTATATTGACCTCCATCAGGTTGCAAATTAAAACTAATTTTTATCTGCATCTACAGTACCTCTGAAAAAATATTTGGGCTTCTAGCTGTGTGTGGGACTTGTTGTATTAGTCCATCTATACTGACCTCCATCAGGTTGCAAACTGAATATATTTTTTTCTGCATCTACCTCTGAAAAAATATTGGGCTTCTAGCTGTGTGTGGGACTTGTTGTATTAGTCCATCTATACTGACCTCCATCAGGTTGCAAACTGAATATATTTTTTTCTGCATCTACCTCTGAAAAAATATTGGGCTTCTAGCTGTGTGTGGGTCTTGTTCTATTAATCCATCTATACTGACCTCCATCAGGTTGCAAACTGAATATAATTTTTTTCTGCATCTAGCTCTAAAAAAATATTTGGCCTTCTAGTAGTGTGTCGGACTTTCTCTACTAGTCCATCTATACTGACCTCCATCAGGTTGCAAACTGAATATATTTTTTTCTGCATCTACCTCTGAAAAAATATTTGGCCTTCTAGTAGTGTGTCGGACTTTCTCTATTAGTCCATCTATACTGACCTCCATCAGGTTGCAAATTAAAACTAATTTTTATCTGCATCTACAGTACCTCTGAAAAAATATTTGGGCTTCTAGCTGTGTGTGGGACTTGTTGTATTAGTCCATCTATACTGACCTCCATCAGGTTGCAAACTGAATATATTTTTTTCCTGCATCTACCTCTGAAAAAATATTTGGGCTTCTAGCTGTGTGTGGGACTTGTTGTATTAGTCCATCTATACTGACCTCCATCAGGTTGCAAACTGAATATATTTTTTTCCTGCATCTACCTCTGAAAAAATATTGGGCTTCTAGCTGTGTGTGGGTCTTGTTCTATTAATCCATCTATACTGACCTCCATCAGGTTGCAAATTCAAAATAATTTTTTTATGCATCTAACCCAGCCAATAGTTTTGGCCTAATACCACAGTTTGGCCACTCAGCTCTGCTCGGTTACCATCCATTGTTTTTTTGTGCAAACAACTCCAGAGTTGTGAATTAGTTAACCACCAAAATGAGTGGAAAAAGGCCTGCTGCTGGTGGAAAGGGGAATAGGCGTGTTGGGAAGGGGAAAAAAGGTTGTGTCCGTGGGGTAGGTTTTAAAGCAACAGTAACATCTGCAGAAGAAAGACCATCTTCCAGCCAAACTAAAATGTCTACTTCTTTTAGCGGACAATGTGATAAGATCCCTTTCTTACGGCCACGCCAATCGCTACAAATTCCAGATGAGGCACAAAAACAGCAGGTGCTTCAACGGATATCAAGTGCTCCTTTAAGTGGGCTCTCCTCCACATCAACTTCAACATCACAAATACTCCAGTCCTCAAAGGTGTCACCCAAATCGCACTTGCTTCCTCACAGCTCCCAAATCTCCAGCTGCCCGTCTGAGTATGAGGTAGAACAGATGGTTGAGTCTGCAGAGCTGTTTACTCATACTATAGCCTGGGAATCAGAGGTCGACTCCAGCGCTTCTGTGAATCCAGACGAGGAAATGATCTGCACTGATGCCCAGAATCTTTATGAGTCGGATCCAGGACCAGACGCAGAAGGTTCTGACCATAATGTAGACCCTCATTCCCAAACTGTAACTCCTGTTGGTGGAGACAATGAGGAAGACGATGATAAGACTCAAATACCTGATTGGAGCGACAACTTTAGTTTTTTGTCAGGGCAGGAACAGGTTGGCTCTGAGGACGACGGGTGTGATAACGCACAGGGTGATGATGATGAGGTCGGAGATCCCACTTACTGTCAACCCACAGTCAGCCAAGAGATGAGGTCAGCAGAGGAGGTGGAGGAAGATGCTAGTGACGACGAGGTCAGGTTGCGCCTTCCTGGACAGAGACGTAGTACTGGAAGCACGTCAACAACTGCATCCTCAAACACAACTCTGCCTCTCACCACAAGTCGTGGTGGCTCTTCAGGTCGCATGGGTGCTAAGCCTTGCATAGCCTGGGCATTTTTTCAGATCGATAAAGATGACCCAACTCGTGTTATCTGTAACATTTGTCAGCAAAAGCTAAGTAGAGGCCAAAAAATACATAGTTTGAGTACTTCATGCATGAACCGGCACATGGACATGAAGCATAAGTTGCAGTGGGAAGCTCAGTGTGCTACAATGCGGCCTAGCCGGCCGGGCCAACCACCGTCTGCCATATCTTGTGCATCCGCGGCCTCTTCATCCTCTGTGACTGGGGGGACAGCAGTCACACCTGTTTTGGGGCGCAGACCTGCCACCTCTTTACCCGCAACAGCCAGCGTGATTGGCAGGTCATCATTTTCTTTGGAGGTGGTAACACCAGCTGGTGTTGAGCGCTGTCCGACATCGATAGCACCACCTTTGGATCAAGGCAACCTAACATGTCCGCCTGCATCTTCCTCACAGACCGGCAGTTTGCCGGGGACACCCTTATCAACCCCGTCTAAGCACAATAGCCAGCCCTCGGTCCCTCAGATGTGGACAAGTAAAAGACCATTTCCTCCTAGCCATGAGAAAGCTAAGAGGTTGAATTTCACCATCTGCAAGCTCTTGGCTACAGAAATGCTGCCTTTCCGCCTGGTGGACACAGAGGATTTTCGAGACCTTATGTCCGTCGCAGTGCCCCAGTACCAGATGCCCAGTCGGCACTACTTCTCAAAGAAAGGTGTGCCTGCGCTCCACCAGCATGTCGCACATAACATCACCGCTTCTTTGAGAAACTCTGTGTGTGACAGGGTGCATTTCACCACAGACACTTGGACGAGTAGGCATGGACAGGGGCGTTACATGTCGCTGACTGGGCACTGGGTAACTATGGTGACAGCAGGACAAGGGGCTGCTGTCCAAGTCTTGCCGTCCCCACGAGTTGTGCGTCAATCCTCTTTATGTCAAAGTTCCTCCACTGCTTCTGCCTCCTCAACCTCCTCTCGGTCTTCCACCTGCACCCAAAGCCTGTCTGGTCATGCCACAAGCTTTCTAACTGCGCAGAAGGGATCCTGCACACCTCCTTACTATGCTGGCAGTAGGGCTCAACGTCATCAGGCGGTTTTTACATTGAAATGTCTGGGAAATGTGAGTCACACAGCTGAGGAGTTGTGGTCAGCTCTGGAGAACCAATTTCATGAATGGTTGTCTCCACTGGACCTGAAACCAGGGAAGGCCGTGTGCGACAATGCTGCAAACCTGGGTGCGGCCCTTCGCCGGGGCAATGTCACACACGTGCCTTGTATGGCTCACGTGTTGAACCTGGTTGTCCAGCAATTTTTAGCCCACTATCCCAGACTAGATGGCCTTCTGCAGAGGGCACGGTCGCTGTGTGCTCACTTCCGCCGTTCGCATCCCGCAGCTCAGCGACTTACATCTCTACAGAAGTCGTTGGGCCTGCCACTTCACCGGCTAAAATGCGATGTGCCTACCCGGTGGAATTCAACTCTGCACATGTTGCAGCGACTGTGGCAGCACCGACAAGCCCTGGTGCAATACGTTCTGACGTATAGCCTGGGCCAACGAGATTCAGAGGTGGGGCAAATCACGCTGGAGGAGTGGTCTCAGATCAGGGACCTATGCACCCTTCTGCACAGTTTTGAAATGGCGACGAAGATGTTTAGTGCTGACGATGCCATTATCAGCATGACTATTCCGGTGATTTACATGCTGGAGCACATGTTAAACAGAATTCGGAGTCAGGTGGTGGCACAAGAGGAGGTGGAGGAAGTAGAGGAGGAGGAGTTGTATGCGGAAGGGCTAACATCTGCAAGGTCCAGACGGTCGGCAGCACCAAGGCGGCAGGCATGTGAGGGTGGGGGAGATGGTTTTACCAGGGCGCATGGTAGCAGCCAAACTAGTGAGGAAGGTGCAGGAGCCCAGGAAGAAGTGGAGGACGAACTGATGGAAGACTCATCAGATGAGGGAGACCTTGATCACATTTCTGTTGTGTGAGGTTGGGGGAAGAGGACAGAGGAAGGAAGCATGATTGTTACCTCGCCACCAACACAACAGGGACTTGGTGCTCCTGGATGCGCAACACACATGAGTGCCTTCTTGCTGCACTACCTGCAACATGACCCTCGAATTGTGAGAATTAGAAATAATCCTGACTACTGGGTTGCCACACTGTTAGATCCCCGGTACAAAAGTAAATTTGCAGAAATTATTCCTGCCATAGAAAGGGATGCACGCATGCAGGAGTATCAGCAGAGACTGTTGCAGAATCTTACATGTGCTTTTCCACAAAATACCAGTGGTGCACGTAGTGAATCTCACAGTTCCAACTTGCCAACCGTGGGACCGTCAAGTGTTCAGCACTCAAACCGTAACAGAACCACAGTATCTGCTGGTAACATCAATTTTGCGGAATCATTTCACCACTTTTTTAGCCCATCCTTTGCAAGGCCACAGGAGACAAGAAGTCTGACACATAGTCAACGCCTAGAGACGATGGTACAGGAGTATCTCCAAGTAAACATTGAAGCCACGACTGTGTCACTGGACCCTTGCTCTTTTTGGGCTTCCAATCTGGATAAATGGCCGGAGCTAGCCACTTACGCCTTGGAGATCTTGTCATGCCCCGCAGCCAGCGTTCTGTCTGAACGTGTGTTCAGCGCTGCTGGTGGTGTGCTGACAGATAAGCGCACGCGGCTCTCCACTGATAATGTAGACAGACTCACGTTCATAAAGATGAACAAATCATGGATCCGAAACGACTTTTCTACCCCTGTGTCATCCTGGGGAGAGTAAAAGCTTGATGATTGGTTAAAATCACCCTACCAACCGTTTTAAGCTTTCAAATTACTAATCATGTTTATCTGTATCTTGACTGGAAAATAATTTGGGCTTTGTAGCAGTGTGCAGCACTGATCCTATTAGGCCATCTATACTAAAGCTTCACCAGATTTAAATTTAAAAATAATTTTTAGCTGCATCTAGCCCGGAAAATAATTTTGGGGCTCCGAGATGCGCAAGGCACATAAGTGCCTTCTTGCTGCACTACCTGCAGCATGACCCTCATATTGTCAGAATTCGAAGTAATCATGACTACTGGGTTGCCACACTCTTAGATCCCCCAAACTTTTCGATCAACCTTTTCATTTTAATAAAGACCAAAAAAATGGTCATTTTTGAAATTATAAGCATTAGCAGGTTGTTAGAAACTGAAATCAAACAGTTTTCAACTCAAAACTTTATTCTAGGTGATGTTACATTTTCACATAGGACCCCTTGTTCGAAAGGAGCTTCTGAACTCTCTCGTCCATTGAATTTGTCAGGTTTTGGATGGTTTCTGCTTCAATTGTTTTGCATGAGGACAGAATACCCTCCCAGAGCTGTTGCTTAGATGTGAACTGCCTCCCGCCATCATAGACACTCCTTTTAATGATGCTCCAAAGGTTCTGAATGGGGTAGAGGTCAGGGGAGCATGGGGGTCACACCATAAGTTTGTCCCCTTTTATGCCCATATCAGCCAGAGATGCAAATGTTTTATGTGCAGCATGAGATGGTGCATTATCATGCAGAAAAATGATCTTGCTGTGAAATACACGGTTCTTCTTCTTGAACCATGGCAGGAAGTGCTGTTTGAGAAAATCCACATACATTATGGAGTTCATCTTTAGCGCCTTCAGGGATCCTAAAGGGGCCGACAATTTCTCTCCCCATGATTCCAGCCCAAAACATTACTCCACCTCCTCCTTGTTGGCGCTGTAGCCGTGTTTGCGTGGGGTGTCCATCAACCAGCCATCCTCCACTCCATCCATCTGGACCATCGAGCGCTGCACGGCACTCATCCGTGAACAAAACAGTTTTGAAATCAGTCTTCATGTAATGTTTGGCCCACTGGAGCCGTTTCTGCTTGTGTGAAGTGGATAGAGGAGGTCGACAGGATGGCGCATGCACAGCTGCAAACCTCTGAAGGACCCTGCATCTTGTTGTTCGGGGGACGTTGGAGGCACAAGCAGCTTCAAAAACTTGTCTGCTGCTATGACAAGGCTTTTTTGCCGCTGCTCTTTCAACCTGACGTAATTGCCTGTAGGAAAGAGTCCTCAATTTGCCCTTATCAGCACGCACACGTGTGTACTGTGAATCAGCTACATACTTCTTGATCGCCAAGACACTTCATCCTGATCATCGCACAATGTTGATTGTAGTCATGCCTTGACCTAAACACTCCACAATTTGTTGCTTCTCAGCAGCCGACACATCCTTTTTCTTTCCCATTTTGGCAGAAAATGTAGGCTGCTTAATAATGTGAGAGAGCCTTCTTAAGTAGTCTTGCCTTTCATTGGACACACCTGCCAAACTAATTAGCACAGGTGTCTGCAATTGCTTACAGTGATATAAAGAGCCCTGACACACATCACCATCAATGAGTTTAACTGACAAACAAACAAATTCTTCCCTTATCACTCCTAAACACTTTTTGCATAATAATTTGGAACGCAGTGTACATGTGCTTTTCCACAAAACACCAGTGGTTCACGTAGTGAATCTTACAGTTCTAACTTGCCAACCGTGGTCTGTATGGAGTTGTTCAATAAAGGGCCCAAAATTAAGATAACATAGATGGGAGAGGTCTCTATGAATAGGAATTCCTAAGTATTTGATACCCTGTGAGGGCCAGGCAAAGGGAAAGTTGGACTGGATGGAATTCTATATGGATTTGGGGAGGGAGACATCGAGGGCCTCAGACTTCGCTGCATTGATTTTAAAATTTTACCATGTAACAAAGTGATCTATTTCAGCCATAACAGCATGGATGGATATATGTGATTGAGTGATATATACTAACACATCATCAGCAAATAGAGAGCACTTGTACTCGGTGCCTCCCACCTCAATCCACCTAATATTGGGGTTATGGCGAATTGATGAGAGCAGGTGCTCCGTCACTAGGATGTATAAGAGAGGGGACAGAGGGCATCACTGCCTTGTCCCATTGGTGATTGTGAAAGGTGATGAAAATGTTCTGACGCACCCCCTGGGCCTTGGGACACCCGGAGCCGGACCCTTTTTGGTGGATGCTGGTGGTTGTAGTCTTCGTGGCGGCGACCCGGTTCCGTGGCTCAGGGCGGTCAAACCAGTGGTGGAACTATTTATGTGGTTTTGATGTTTAAATGTCCGACTACGCCACCCGTGGATTGCGGTCAGAGTGAACCGCCGCTACAGGGCAGACCGCTGAGGCTGGTGTTGTGGGTGCAGCAGAGCGTAGCATAACTCCCCACGGGAGGAGTATAGCCTCAGGGCAGTGTATGCGGAGGATGGGGGTGATGGTGCAGGGCAGCAGCAGTAACGACACAGAGTCAGTGATGCAGTTCAGGGCCTTTACTCACAGTTCTTATTATCCAGACCACGTCTGCAGGTAACGGCTGCCCACGTCGTACTGTGCTCACCAGGTGAGGGGCTCAGACAACTCCCAGATAACTTTGGAGCACTTCACAGGACCCCCTTTGTGTGTCCTTTGTCTGGCCTTTCTTACCAACACTTCTGTCCGGCTGCCTCGGGCCTCCTCTTGGTAAACTTGGCGCCAGTTTCCCTGACCCTATGTGGTGCCTTCCTAGCGGGTGTAGCGAGGGGCTGCGCCACATAAAATGTCAGAGCCTCCGGTTTCTAGCTGAGGGTCGTTTCCTGCCTCCACTAGTTCGGGGACCGGTCTCCCCCTTTGGCCTGACACCTCCACGCAGGTGGATTCGGGCGTGCGGTGGCGACTCGCCCGTCCGCACCCCTGGGATCCCTTCATTCCTCGTTCCTGGAGCCTTCTCCGCTCCTCTTCCTTCCTTCTCCCTCTTCCAGGCCTGGGCCTCTGTTACTAGGCCCGCCTCCGGAGCAGAGCTCATGCAGAGCCCCTGCTCCCTGCCACTTCTGCTCAGACTTCTCTGCACTGAACTAAGATGGTGCCCACCTTTTATACTCCCTTCTCAATGCACCCAGGAACTGCTTCCTCCCTGCTCCTGCACTACAGGGTTCCCCTTCCTCAGTGTTCCCTCCCCCCACTCCAGCCAGGGACAGGGACTGTCGTGCCCATCTCAGGGGCATATTGGTCGCCCTGCCCCACGGCAATGTGGTGTAATGCATGCAGGTGTCGGGTCCTGATCCACACTCCATCCTTACCTGAGAGTGAGATATCACAACTCTGGGTGAGGTGCAATACGTCTGTAGCAACCGAGCCCTCAGGGTGCTACAGTTCCATTTATCTTCAGCCTAGGTAACGTATTGCGATACAGGGCCGTGATTTTGGCTATAAAAGGGTCCCCTAGACCCCTACCCCAAGCTTTTTAAGAGAATCATATATGGCGTGCCAGGAGACTCTATGGAATGCTTTCTCAGCATCCAACGAGAGTATCTAATTACAAATTTTTAACTGCATCTAGCCCAGGAAATACTTTGTGCCTAGTAGCAGTGTCTGCTAGTCAGCGGATTATCCCGGCTGTTAAGCAAGCTGCACCACCTGTAGTTTAGACACTTAATTTTTTCAAAGGAAATGCTTCGGGACCATGGGATACTTAGTGAAGAGCATCAGGAGGCACCCCAAGGCATAGGGGCTGGGACTGGCAGTAGGATGCCTTGCGGTGGACAGCCGAGCTCGATCCTTATAAAAGCTTTTTAACTGCAGCAGCTTTAGTGGACGCTACTGGAGCTGGAATTACCGCGGCTGCTGGCATGAGACTTGCCCTCCAATAGATCCTTGTAAATGGATTTAAAGTGTATTCATTCAAATTAGAGAGACAATTTAAATTAAAAAGCTTAGAGCTGCCTCCACCACAGGGGGGCTCGCTCGACCCACCAGCGGACAGGCACCAGTATTGGGAGAGGGGGGCTGGCCGTCAGGGTTCACCGCGGCTCTGGCAGAAACCCGGCGACACGGAGGTGGCACGAGCAGGAGCGGACTGGCCGTGTCGGCTTCTCACTTTTTGGATTTTAGAAGGGCATGACATGCCTATATCTGTATCTCCCCCTCCTTTTACTCCTCCACCTCTTTTCTTTTCGCATGACTATATGTACTTGTCACTTTTCCATGTGTTAGTTGTGTCTTCAGAGCAGTTTGTCAGCTTTTGGACACCTTTGAAGGTGTTTTCTATGTGTTTCTATGTGTTTTTGTTTGCCTGCCATTGGTTTTAATGGTGTTCGAAGGTGTTCGACGAACAGTTCGACGAACAGTTCGGCGAACACACGGGTGTTCGACGAACCGAACCGAACTCGAACACTACGGGGGTGGCTCAACACTAGTGACTATGTGAGACAGCTGTCTTTAATGCAGGTAACGAGTTGATTAGGAGTGTCTAACTGGTCTGTAGGAGCCAGAACTCATAATGGTTTATAGGGGATCAAATACTTATTTCTCACTGCAAATTGCAAAAAAATATCTAATTTATACAATGTGATTTTCTTGATTTTTTGGGGGTGATATTCTATCTCTCAAAGTTAAAATTGACCTACCCTTAAAATTATAGACTGTTCATGTCTTTGTCAGTGGGCAAACTTACAAAAACAGCAAGGGATCAAATACTTATTTCCCCCACTGTATATCAGGCCAGCATTGGCAGTGTTAACCATCTGTGAACCCCAGCAATTGGCTTTCTTTCTGGAGAAACCTAGCAAAAAGTGTTCACTTCACTGCAGCGCCTCCACAAGGAGAATTAAGCATGTGCAACTCATACATCTTCCAAGGTAAAATATGTCCTTTTTAACCACTCTTCACTCTGCCCTGAAATGGAATCCCCCTTTTATAAACTATAAATATAAAATATTTTTTAAAGAGTTTGTTTTTCTTTTATATTTTGTACTGAACAAACCATTTAAAGCACCACTCCAGCATTGCTTTCTTTTCAGCACTGGAGTGGTGTCACTAATGTAAGTTTCCTGCCCTAGTATTATTATACTTGAAAGCCACCTTCTTGAGCTGTTTCCGACACTGCTCCGGTCCTGATCTGTCATTGTGTGACTGCACCTTCTGACTAACTGGAAGTCAGAGGTAACGGTCACAAGCGCTCAATGTAAGTCTATGATGGCATCGTTCTGGGCTTGTTCTGCATCTCATAGACTTACTTTGAGTTGTGACTTCTGGCTCGCCCAGCAAACAATTGTTCTGGCATATTTAGTATTGACACATCTGTACCGGCCCCTAATATAAAATTATTTATCCCGGCAACTTATATCTATAGAGACAAGCTGATATTATAGTAAACAAACAAAATAAGCTTAAACTCGCAAGGTCAGATTGGTGATTGTTATCAAATGTTCAGTATTGGTAATGGTGATAAATATTCAACGAATTGTTAAAAATGCATTTAATAGATAAAATCCAAAGTTACACCATGTCTGACCCCACTATGTGTGACTGTATCCATTATCCATTTTATACATAGCTTTATTGGCAACTTGAAAACTAGTGTCAACTATAATTTCTTCTAATTGGTCTTTAAAGCTGGACACTTACTTCTACATTATTAAGTATGGTGTATGAAATAAACATGCTTGCATTGTTTTAGCATGTCAAACAGACCACATCATGGAATAGAGACTACAGAACGGAGTAAAATATATATATTTTTTAATTTCTCATCTCTGTTGAAGAGATTTTAGTTTGTAAAGTTTAGGTTATAATTTATGATAAGTCCAAGAGATGTTACCAGAAATTCTACTCTTGAGGCATCTACTTTATACCCTGCATAACATTGGCCAATCATAATCAGGTGGTGTCCTGAAAGAGAAAAAAGAGCACAACCTCAGTTGATCAAAAAAATATGCTTTTTCCTGTGAGATGTAATAATAGATATTTCTGCTCTGAGCCCTGACCTCTGCAGCCACTGTGTAGTGTAGAACAAAGCTGAGTGTGATTACACACACTTCCAGATCTCTCCTCAAGGCAGTCAGTGTGGAGGAGGTGTAGTAAAGGAGAGCTGAGCTATATGTCATTACCAACACTTCCAGATCTCATCCCACAGCAGTCAGTGTGGGGAGAGAGAGAAAAGAAAGATATAGCAAAATTGTGAAAAGTTAAAAGTTAACTTTTATGAACATCATTAAAAAATAGGTTGCTCATTTTTATAAATGGTCATAACTACTGTTATGTCCCATGATTAAGGAGTACAGTACAGAGGTATAAATCTCATTTAACACATATAGTTCTGGCCCCCACTATGTTCCACAAATTCTGGAATACAAGACAGCAGCATGAATCTTATAAGTTGAATTTGGTTTGTATATCCTAAGTGATCAAAGATCAGAGAGTAGAAAATAAGTTAGTCTCATATATCATTGTCACTATAAATAATGAGGAATAAAATAACAATTTCCATTAGATGCAGGAAGAATGAAGCTGCATCAGAAAAAAATCCTGGTCATGTCAATCAGGTTTCACAAATATCAGGTTGGCATCAATTGGGTAAATTCCAGCTCCAGTTAAAATGGTGATCCTCTATTGAAAAAAATAAAATATAAAATCCATGAAAAATCTTAAGGAAGATAGGTCAGAGAATAACAGACATGCTGCAATGCATTTCAGACGCAGTCCGGCAAGCTTTGAAAAATTGATGATTTGACAGTTCATTTCAGGGAAAGAAAATGCGGTGTTAGAAGCAGTGACTTGCACGGCATCGTTGACTGAAGATGTGGTCACTTCTCAGTTACCACTACTGAATCAGGATGTCATAATGGGATAGCGGTGACAGTAGCTGAGAGTGACGCAGCATCTCACACTGATGACTTCCTTTTCCAGGAGGGGTGATAGACACTGGAGAGCAGTGAGTGCTGCCCGACCCTATTGTGAAATCCTGTTTGAGACTCCTCTCAAAAGAAACATCACAGGAAGTAAAAAAAAACTCATACAGGAAATGGCAGGATAGGGAGAAGTTTAGGGAATTTAATAATAAAGCTAATTACAAACGTGCTTAGGGCTTAAAGATAGGTGTTTATAAAGGGATTTATGAGCATTGGACCACCCCTTTAATTATACTCTCTTCCATGCTCTCTCCTATTTGTGGATATCTACCAGGTGGGCTGGTATATTAGCAACTTAGGGTCGGCTAGTTGTGATGTTTTGGTTTGTAGGGCAAAACCTCGTTATGAAAGGAGATGAAGGGTTCTATGACACTTTAAATACAGGGTGGTCCAAAAGTAGGTGGCCAGAAAATAATAACATTTATTTTGATTTATATATAAAATTATATTTACTAACACAAGCATAACATTGAAAATTAAATTTTATTCTGAACAATAATATAAAAGCCCTTGAATTTTATCAACGCAGAAGCTCAAACTGTTTTCCATTACAATTTGCACAGTTTTGAACTTTGCCTCTTACGCTTCGACAAACTTTTTTGCACAAAATCTCTTTGGGTATTAATTCCTTGAAATGCATCTCTAATGTAATTTTTCAAATCACTGACACTTTTTGGTTTTCGACTATAAACTTTGTCGTTGACTACTCCCCAAAAGAAAAAATCCATTGGGATCAAGTCTGGTGAACGTGCCGGCCAATCAAGTGGGCCTCTTCGACCAATCCATTTATTAGGAAATGTTTCATCAAGATTCTCGTGGACTACTCTTGAATAATGTGGAGGGGCCCCATCTTGTTGGAAATAAAGGTCATTTGAATTAGGCTGTTGATGTAACTGGGGAACAACTTGATTCATTAGAATTTCGAGATACTTATCTCCTGTGACTGTTCCATCAAAAAATATGAAATACCACCCCAAACATTGACCCCAGGCTCATTTAGTTGTTGCTCTAATGTTAAATGCATGTTCTCATTATACCAGTAAATACAATTATGTCTGTTAATATGGCCGGATAATTTGAAAGAAGCTTCATCCCTCCACATAATGTTATCTAAAATTTCTGGATTTTCTTCAATTTCGTTAAGCATAATCTCACTAAATTGCAGCCGCCTGTCTGGATCATCCTCCAATAAACCATGAATTAGACGTGGACGATAAGCTTTCCACCCAATAGATTTCAGGATTCGCATGATAGAATCTCGTGAAATTCCCAATTCCAAAGAGGCTCTTCTGTGGACTTTTTTGGACTCTGAACAAATGTTTCAGCAACAAGTTGTTTATTTTCTTCTGTACAGACTGTTTTGGGTCGACCAGTTTTTGGAGCATTAAGGATTGAGCCAGTGGCAATGAATTTGTCACGAATGCGGTAAATGGTTTGTCTCTTTGGGGCTTGAGTACCAAATGTTTCAACCCAATTTGCTCTAACGGTTTCAGAATTTTGAGATTTCCAATACTCTGTTAAAATCCATTTTCTTTGATCTGAATTTAAATTATTTGCCATTATGTGTTATCTGAATTATCTGAAAAGAAAACAGATTTGGGGGAGATCTCTCTGTGAAAACTAAATCTGTGAAACTGGCTCAGTTGCCCTTAACAACCAATCAGATTCCTCCTTTCATTTTCCAAAGAGTCTGTGAGGAATGAAAAGTGGAATCTGATTGGTTGTTAAGGGTAACTGAGCCAGTTTCACTTTACACCATGTTTGATAAATCTCCCCCTTCATAACCTTATTACACTTTCTGTCCACCTACTTTTGGACCACCCTGTATAATGTAGTGGTTCTTGGTGGTAGAGTGGTTTTGCACTCATGGATGGCTTTTCTATGCAACAATACATAATAATTAGCTAAAGAACTTTATTCATGAGAAGGGAACAAACTTGATTATTTCAATAGTCTTACCCGAGTTAACAGTTTAGCTTGAACAGAGGTAGATAGTTGACACTCGTGACAAGTCTCACCTCTGTAATGGCAGTTACTCTTGCACAGGTGGGCAGGTCTCTAGTGCAGGCAGATTTCAGAAGCTGCAGTGCAGACTGGAGTTTCTTGCATGCGTCTACGTAGCCCTATCTAAGAGCTAAAGTAGTACACCTTTAGGCCACAATCACACATTCAGTATTTGTTCAGTATTCTACATCAGTATTTGTAAGCCACAACCAGGAGTGGGTGAAAAATACAGAAGTGGTGACGTGTTTCTATTATACTTTTCCTCTTATTGTTCTACTTCTGATCTTGGCTTACAAATACTTATGTAAAATACTGACCAAATACTGAACGTGTGAACGAGGCCTTAAAGTGAGTGTTTACGCACCTCTACTGCTAGTTACTGTACCTAATGCTTCAGACATTTCTTTGATATAACCTGTTCCTGGTCTTTCTCCATTTGTGAGTCCGACTTCTACCAGCAGTAAAATCCCAGCATTTATGCTTTTTGAGCTGCTACATGCATCATGATGATGCTTCAGCTCTGACCCCACTCTGACCAATGACCCACTTGCCATGACAGTGTTTAATAACATACAAGATACAGTGTAAAACTCTCAGCCTTTGGCCACGACCCCACAATCAGTATTCGGTCAGTAGTTTTTCTCAGGAGTGGGAGCCAAAACCAGGAGTGGGTGATAAATGCAGAATTGGTGGCTTGTTTCTATTATACCTTTTCTCTGATTGTTCCACTCCTGGTTTTGGCTCCCACTCCAAATACTGACCAAATACTGATAGTGGGGCCGTGGCCTTCATGTCAGACTTTATATACACTACCCAATGACACCATACCTGAGGCATTTTTCCACCTGGAACATATCTCCCTGCTTACTCTAGCCATGATGTCACCACACATTCGCAACCCTTGTGGAGCCTAAGCACACATTTAGTGCATATCTGTCACATTACAAACATGTTCGACATACCTTTACCATATATCAATAAAGCATTACAGAATAATAAAGTGGCTACTAATAAGGTGTAAACACTGCATTAATGTAACATACCCAACTATAAGAACATATTACCCAGCTGCACTATATTGTTGGTGGTTTGCAGCACAGATAGAATAACATTACATGTCACTGAATCAGAATGATATTGGGATATAAATAAGGTAATTACCAAAAATATATAAAGAGGACAGGGTTCCATGTTTATAAAAACTAACTATGAATTTGGAGTGTAAAACTTGTATTGGAAATATTTTAATTCTCAATAAAAACAGCATTACTGTTTTTAGGTTTTTTTTCTTCCTTTGTTTTTTTCTTTTCTTTCAATAAGGTAATTAATTACCGATGATGGGGATCAGGTGTGTTTTGATGCTGCAGATTTTATGCAGCATTTCTTCGTCAATTAACTAACTTGAGTTACTTACATTCTTTTTTCTTTATTTTTGAGTGTGTCTTTTTTACATTTATTTATTGTTGGAGTGAGTTAAAAGAAAAAAAACTATTGGAAAACAAAGGTGAAAAGATGTCACAAAAATGCTGGAAGAACACCAAATAAAAACCTGCCGGAGATCAAAAATATAAAAAAAAAAGCGATCAGGAAATAACCAGACAGGCTAAAAAAGATGCTTCAGGAAAAAGTAACATAAAAACTGCATCTTTAAAAAAGAATCAAAAAATACCTGTATGTGAAACCACCTATAAACAAAGTAATAAATGTGGGCCCCAGTGATTTAATATTACTCCATAAGATGCAGTCTTAGAAAAAATGCTGGATATGTTACTGGAATTACACAATTGGCAAATTAAATAATAATGTTATTTTGTTGAAGTTGACTGTATAGCACCTTATCGGATAATATTTAAATATTTGGCGGTGGGAACTAGTAATAATTAGGAAAAAAATGGTTTTATAACTGGTTTTCCTTTTATTAAGCAGTCTTTGCACACTGCAAACTACATTACATATACGTTGCATTTTTTCTGAATGAACACTAATCAAAATCTCCATTTTTTGATAATTACTGGAAAAAGCAGTAGAACTTGGACTAACCACAGTTTGAAAAGATAAAAATGTTCTTGAAATCACAGTAGGAAAGCCAAACTAAGATCTAAGAATGTAAATATAGATTTATTTAATATAATTAATACAATGATAATGTGATGTAACTTGAAAATGAACATTTTGTTAAGTATTATAAAGGATGAAATTGCTACTCATATCACTATTAAAAGGATTGCATAATCTTATTACCATTTTTCGGACCATAAGACGCACTTTTTTCCTCCAAAATTTTGGAGGAAAATGGGGGGTGCGTCTTATGGTCCAAATGTTGGGGGGGGGTGTATATTTATGTGTGGTGTGGGGGGAGCGGTATCGGTGGAGGAGCGGGGCACAGGAGGCAGCAGCCGCCCGCTGCAGCCTACACTGTCCCCGCTGCTAAAGAAAATAAATATTCACTGCTCCCCACGTCCATGGGGCGTGGGGAGCACTGAATATTCATGCTCCTTAATAGCGGTATACAGTGTAGCCGTGCTGCGGCTGCTGCTGCTGCCGGCTATCTCCTGTGCCCGCTGTTAAAGGCATGAATATTCAACCTCTCTCCATGCCCATGGGCATGGGGAGGGGGTGAATATTCATGCCCTTTAATGAGCGGGCACAGGAGATAGCCGGCAGCAGCAGCAGCCGCAGCGCGGCTACACTGTGTGCCGGATAGGAAGGAGACCCGGCGTGGGGAGCAGTGACTTCCGGCAGCTGATCTCTCCTTGTGAGCCGCGCATGGCAGTGATGTCATGCGCGGCTCACATGGAGAGATCAGTGCAGGCAGACCGGACGCAGCGCTAGAGGAAAGAGAAGAAAGGTGAGTATGAGTGTTTATTTTTTTGTGTGCAGCCTGATAGGGATTAGGGGTGCCATGCATACCAGGACTGGGATTAGGGGTGCCATGCATACCAGGACAGGGATGATGGGTGCCATGCATACCAAGATAGGGATTAGGGGTGCCTGCATACCAAGACAGGGATGAGGGGTGCCATGCATACCAGGACAGGGATGAGGGGTGCCATGCATACCAGGACAGGAATGATGGGTGCCATGCATATCAGGATAGGTATGAGGGGTGCCATGCATACCAGGATAAGGATGAGGGGTGTCATGCATACCAGAATGGAGGGATGCCAGGCATACCAGGATGGGAATGGGGACCACATATAAAAGGAAGGGGGTGGCATATATACCAGGATGGGGGATATTGTCAGAATTGGGGGACATTACCCTATACCAGTGTCATCAGAAGACCCCCTCCCTCTTAAAAGTGCATCATGACCACATTTTTTGCTTAAATTTTTATTTTTTTATTTTCCTCCTCTAAAACCTAGGTGCGTCTAAATGGTCCGGTGCGTTTTATAGTCCGAAAAATACGGTATATTGGCAAAATGGCATAGTACTTTTAAAAACAAGCCACTTTGCAATTTAACTCTCATTAGGGTCTATGAACTTGTTGCAGTTTTGTCGTATTTTTTTTCTGTGCAGATTTGTTTCCTAGTCCCAGCAAAATGAATGGGATTCCTGAAGTCTCATGCAAATGTTGCTTATTTTTTACTTGTCAATCCTTTCAGCATTTTTGCCGCAGATTTCACCCAATGTGTGGGAAAAACATTAAAAGTGCACGCAAAAACCGAGTCAAAGGTGTATCAAAAACGCATGTATTTTATACTGCGTTTTTCCTTCCCAACACAAGAGTATTTGGAGCAGATTTGCAGCAGATTTTTCTGCTGCAAATACTGAACATGTGCACATGCCCTTAAAGTGGTTGTTTGGTCTCATTAGAAAACTCTGCAGTCACATAGAGTGACAGTGGCAAATAGTGACAGTACACGGTGCGCATACTGTTGAGATTGCTCGTGCTAGTGTTTGCATACTTTCAGTGACGTGCCAACTAGAGATGAGCGAACCCAGACTGTAAAGTTTGGGGTTCATACCAGACACTCCGTTTTAGAGTTCAGATGCTGAGGAGAGAGAGTCTTTTGCAGCCCCCTAACCCTTACTATGATCAGTATACAGCACCAAAGTTTGGGTCCCCTTTAACTTCTATGGGGTTCGGGTTCTGGTTCAAGTTCGGGTAGAGTTCTGGTATCGAAACTGAATTTTGAACTAAAGTTTGCTTGAACCCGACGAACCCCCAACATCCACGGGTTTGCTCATCCCTAGTGCCTACTAATTTTAGCCAGCTTTTCTCTATAGAAAAGAATTGATAGAATTTGGTTGAGTCTAGTCTGCTTGTGACAGCAAGTATACAAATAGAATGCATGAGGTCATGTGACTCCTCACTCACATGGGAAAGACCGCAGTACCGTGAAAGTGTAACACCAAGCTCTGTCACAATTCAGCAGTGTGCAGTCACATATAGTGACTGCAGACTGTTCTAATGAGACATCCCCTTTAAAAATACTCACCAGTCTCTCTTTATCATAGTGTTCTTTTTATTTTTGCAGATGGCACCAAGCTATATACAGTAGTATAGTGCAGTCTATAGTACATGTTCATAAGTTACAGGCTGACCTGGACAAACTGACTGTTTTGGCATTCACTTGGCAGATGAGGTTCAATTTGGATGAAGGGAAGGTAAAGTTCTGCATCTGGGAACTAATAATGTGCAGGTACTATATATTCTAGGAGGAGGAAAACTAGGAGAGTCACCAGTAGAGAAGGATCTGGGTGCGCTTGAAGATGACAGACTAAATAACAGTGTGCAATGTCAATCAGGTGCTCCTAAGGCTAGCAGGTTATTGTTATGTATTAAAAGAGGCATGACCTCGAGGAACACATCTGTAATAGTACCACTTTACTAGAAACCTCATATGGAATATGCAGTTCATTTCTGGGAGGATCGTAATTATAAGGAATGATTAAAAGACCTATATTTATTTCGTCTTTCAAAAGACGTCTAGGCCTTCTTTAGCATGAGAACTATTAATCTGTGGAACAGCTGACCTTAGGAGCTGGTGATGGTTGGAACATTTAATTGTTTTAAAAAGGGCTTGCATACTTTTTTTGTAGAAGAAAATAACAGAAATACTTACGTAAATGTGTAAAATTCTTATTCTGAATGTTCATAAAATCATAGATTGTTAGAGTTGGAGGGGACCTCCAGGGTCATTGTGTCCAATCCCCTGCTCAATGCAGGTTTCACCAAACCATCTCAGGTAGAGAGGCTGGAGAGAAAGTAGTGCAAATAGGGTCTTATCCGACAAACATTTAGAATAAATAGCAGATTATGCTAACCTGATCCGTAGAATTATGCGTTTTGAAACGTTGTTTAGCTGCTGTGAATCCACTGGTCGTCAGACCGATTGAAATGAAAGTATGGAGGATTTGTGGAACCACTTCGCGCCGCTGGCCACCGAAGGCATCAGCTGCCAGGAAATACCATGTTGTTCCAGGTGATCAATACTCTGGATCAGGAGGGAAAATATCTTCTTTTAGGAGCACAGTTTTACATCTACAATATGCTTTAGGAGATATTTATAACTGTGATATTGAGCTGTACTGATACAGAGTAATTTGTTGGTCTGGAGTGGACTGATATATAATTATCTGTGTACCATGTTGCCTCCTGTTATTTGTGTCACCATACACTGAGTAACTCACTTTTTAATCTGTCTTACATGTACCTCGTTGATTTAATCAAGAATTTTTTTTTATTATTTTCCTATTATCTTTGTGCACTTTCTTTTTTTTTGTAGGCTTTGTCATTGCCTTTTTCTGATGCACAGTTTTCCATGCTTAATAGATTATTGACACAAATATACTCAAATATTTGAGTATTGTACATTTTATTTTTGTACCTACTGCTTGTCTGATGTGTCGCTAATGTATGTACTATTGATTTATTAAGTATGTAGCTATGTAAATATGGAATCCACTGTTTGCTGTAGCTTCAAAAACTACATGAAATAATGTTCATACGGACCTAGCAGGTAAGTTGAGTAGGATATGTGGTACCATAACAAAAGCATCTCTTAATGTAAAATATCTAAAAGAGCTTCAATTTATTGGCTACTGACGTCCAGATTTTTGTTATTTGCCATCTTATAATGGTGTCCTTTACGCCAACTTCCCATTTTAATAGTGATATAAGAAGGGACCTGTGCACCTCTGTGCAGCGGAAAGAAAGCTGGGGTAGAAAAGGAAAACACACATTTTCTGTAATAGGTGGGCCTTAGGGTTTTGACATACAGAAGCCAGATGTAGTTTGGAAGAGAATCTTTTCTAGAATGTTGGAGGCTATACAGTATGGCAAGAGAATGTTGCACATTTTGCTTTGAGAGATTTTAGTCTCATAATAGGAAGAGTTTACAAGACAGAATATAAGAAGCAGGGACACATTCAGTGGGTGATTTCAGGCTCTACATTGATGTTGTGATTTTGCACAATGTTGTTTTTGTCTATATATTTTTTAGGCTAGGATTGTACTTTTCTTACTTTGTTGCAACTTTTCATTATTGTGTCTATACTAAGCCTTGGAAAGTATAGATGTAAGGTCCTTAATGAGCACTAATAGAAAAGTGAAAATGATATCCTGCATTTTGTTGGAGGTCCATGCTATCAGCACATTGAAGGTTCAGATGATAGCAAATAAGGACAGATAATATAGAAATTCCTTACATACATTCTACATAATCCATGCCGCCTCCTAAATGTAGGTGGGTTTCGACCAGTTGAATCTTATGTTCTTTTTGGTGAGTTGCTTTTAATTTAATTGTAGGGACTCGCAAGACAATGAGGACCTTTTGCGTGAGTTACTTGCTTGCATACTTTGACCAAAATATCGACCAATAACTCATGCATTTTATACATCTTTTTGTTGCACATTTTTCATCTTTTGCAGGGTAGAGCTGGGCCCTTTAGTGTTGGCCTGGAGAACTTGGGGTGCCTGTCCTTGAGGGGTGCACTTACCTAATGCTGTACAATCTGCCTCATCTAATAGTATGGGCATCACCAATAAACTGTAAGCCAGAAACTATGCATTACATCTGTGTGATTGGAGTCCTATAAAAGCCTTGACTGTGTGCGTTTATAATACTGAAGAAACCCCCCACTCCAAGATTGATAGGTGTTGAGTGGTTGTTTTATCAATATGTTGCCCCTGTGCTGTGCTGCCCCCGCTTTCATGGGGACTGCTGTATCCTGCTGTACTTTAGTATTGTGACCTGGTGTTGGTGAATATGGCTGTCTTTTTTCTCTGACGTATTTACACCTAGTGACTAGTGTTGAGCATTCCGATACTGTAATATCGGGTATCGGCCGATATTCGCGGTATCGGAATTCCGATACTTAATTCCGATACTTTTACAATATCGAATACCGGAATCGGAAGTTCCCATAATGCCTGCGCTCTGCAGTGTCTGTGAAGGATGACAAGTTGGATGGCAGCGCGATCCAGCCTGTCATCAGAATGCCATCCCAGCGGGGGAGAATTCTCCTGATTGTTTAAAAGCCGGCGCGCGGTAAAAAGCCGCCGGCTTTTAAACAATCACACAGCCCCATACTGCTTCCCCGCAGCCTCCCACCCCGATCCTCCGCTCCCCTCGCCACCTCCCATCCCGATCGTAAGTTAGGACCGGGCGGGGAGCGCAGCACCAAGGAGCGTGGAGCGAAGGACCCGGGCGGGGAAGCCGGCAGTGAAAAGACTTCACCGCCGGCTTTCCCGTTCTGTGCTGCGCTTTCCCGCCGGTTGTTTCAAATGAACAGCTGAGGTATCAGGTGATGCCGATCAGCTGTTCATTTGAAGTAGCCGCGGTGCCCTCAGAGGGTTCATGTGAGTTCATGCTTGACTGCATGAACTCACATGAACTTTCCCACGGCCGCACAGGTCAGCCTCACCTCCCAGACCATCAGACCGGTCATGATTAGTGTGTGTGCGGGGTGTGTGTGCATGGTGTGTGTGCGGGGTGTCTGTGCGATGTTTGTGCGGGTGTGCGCGGTGTCTGTGCGTGCAGGCAGACATAGGCCGATGTGACACTACTACTCCCATCGGCCTATGTCTGTCCCCCGTCCACTCGTGCCAGCAGGATCAGCTCGATGGGAGCAGTAGTTCCCATCAGCCTGATCCTGCTATTTAAATTGCCCTACTGTGCCCCAATAAATTTTAAATACATGTCATTGGTGGCCAGTGGTTACCTACAATAAATTAGTTCATACATTACCTGTCCCCGCCGATCGCCACCTAAAATAAAGTAAAAAATAAAAAACTACACCTATACTCACCTAGACACCTAATTCCCCGAAGCCATCGATCTCCTGTAATAAAATATAAAATAATAAACCACAACCTTATCCTTACCCCTCTGTAGTAGTCCACGAGTGTCCCACGATGATCTCCAGTTCAGAGCAGCCACATAGCATGTGACCGCTCTGAACCGCTGCCGCCGCTAGAATGACGGGGCCGTAAGGGTTCACCGGAGTTCAGGCAGCGCTGCTCCGGTTAGCTCCTTTACGGCCCTGCTGTATCGTGAGAAATTCCCACGGTACAGCAGTGCCGTAAAGGAGGTCTCCGGAGCTGCGCTGCCTGAATGCACTCCGGTGACCTCAGTCAGTGGCTCCTGCTGCCGGGAGCGGACGTGTTCCCGGCAGTGTGAGCTTACAGCAGCCATGACAGCTGTCACCATCTCCAGATGTGACAGCTGTGCATGGGAGATCAGCGCAGCAACGTGGACAGGTAACTATTATTTTTAGTAAACTAAGAATTAAATAAAATGGTGTGTTTTATTTCAAATAAATTATTTTTTTCTGGGTGTAGTGTGTTTTTTCTTTTTAACACTTTGTAGGTTAGTAATGGGGGTGTCTTATAGACGCCCATCATTACTAACCTGGGCTTCATGGCAGCTGGCGCTGACATGAACCCCACCACTATTACCCCCTGCCACCGCACCAGGGCAGCGTGGAAGAGCGAGGCTAAGTGCCAGAATTGGCGCATCCTATGGATGCGCCATTTCTGGGGCGGCTGACGGCTGGTGTTTCTAGCCTGGGAGGGGGCCATTATTCATGGCACCCTTCCTGGGCTATTAATATCAGCCCCCAGCTGTCTGCCTAGCCTTTGCTAGCTATTAAAATAGGGGGGACCCCACGTCATTTTTTTTGGGGGGTCCCCCATTTTAATAGCTAGTAAAGGCTAGGTATTCAGCTGGGGGCTGATATTAGTAGCCTGGGAAGCTCCGTGGGTTTTACCCCCTTCCCAGGCTTCAAACATCTGCCCCAGCCGTCTGCTTAACCTCCGCTAGAGACTAAAATTATGGGGGATCCCACGCCATTTTTTTTTTAAATAAATCCTTTATTTTAACACTAAATGACATTTGAGGAGTTAATAAAGATGCAGTCCCTAAATTATTATTTATTTTTTAATTAATTTTTCCCAAAACTTTTGACGTGGGCTTCGCCATATTTTTGTATGCCAGCCAGGTACAGCATCCAGCTTCTATGAACGCGCCATTTTCCGGGGCGGCTGCAGACTGCAATTTTCAGCGGGGGGGGGGGGCAGAAAGCTTGGGCCTCCCTGCGCTGCAGATTCCATCAACCAGCTGCCTAGTTGTACCTGGCTGGACACAAAAATAGGGAGAAGCTCCACGTTTTTTTTTTTTTTAATTATTTCATGAAATTCATGGAATAATTAAGAAAAAAAGGGCTTCCCTATATTGTTGTGTCCAACCAGGTACAAATAGGCAGCTGGTGGTTGGGGGCAGTCCGTTCCTGCCTGCTGTACCTGGCTGGACACAAATATAGTGCAAAGCCCCACGTCAATTTTTTTTTAATTATTTCAGGAAATTCATGAAATAATTAAAAAAAAATTATGTGGGGCTTCGCCCTATATTTGTGTCCAGTCAGGTACAGCAGGCAGGAACGGGCTGCCCCCAACCACCAGCTGCCTATTTGTACCTAGCCGGACACAACAATATAGGGAAGCCCTTTTTTTCTTAATTATTCCATGAATTTCATGAAATAATTAAAAAAAAAAATACGTGGGGCTTCGCCCTATTTTTGTGTCCAGCCAGGTACAACAAGGCAGCTGGGGGCTGGAATCCGCAGCGCAGGGAGGCCCAAGCTTTCTGGGCCCCACCCGCCGTAAATTGCAGTCCGCAGCCGCCCCGGAAAATGGCGCGTTCATAGAAGCGCCATCTTCTGGCGCTGTACCCAACTCATCCAGGGCCCTGGTGCGGTGGCTCACTGGGTAATAAAGGGATTAAGGCCAGCTTGGCATTATCAGCTGTCCCTAAGCCCGAAATTCATGGGGTCACGCCAATATTAGACATGACCGCCATGAATTTCTAGTAAAGTATTTAAAAAAAACACAAACACCCAGAAAAAAGTCCTTTAATTGAAATAAAGACACAATTCTTTATTGTTCTAAATTAAACCATACTTACAGTCACGCCCATTCCAGCTGAAGCCAACGATCTCCTTCAATAAAAGAAAAATAATAAAGCAACCTCATCCTTACCTTTCCATGGTTCCCACGACAGCTTCAGCTCTGCTACATCGAGATGACAGGCTGGACCGCAGCAGAACGCTGCCATCCAGCCTGTCATCCCGCAGACACTGAGAAGCGCAGGCATGCTTGCGCTCCTCAGTGTCTGGCTGTGACGGCATCCAGATGAGCCGAGGTCATGTCCAATGAACTCAGCTCACCTCATGCACGTCACTGACAGCGTGGGAAATATCTCCTGCACTCAGCGCTTCAGCATGAGACTTCTCCCACGCTGTCAGTGACATACATGAGGTGAGGTCATGTCCAATGAACTCAGCTCACCTCATGCACGTCACTGACAGCGTGGGAAAATTCTCCTGCACTCAGCGCTTCAGCGTGAGAATTTTCCCACGCTGTCAGTGACATGCATGAGGTGCGCCGAGTTCATTGGACATGACCTCGGCTCATCTGGATGCCGTCACAGCCAGACACTGAGGAGCGCAAGCATGCCTGCGCTTCTCAGTGTCTGCGGGATGACAGACTGGATGGCAGCGTTCTGCTGCGGTCCAGCCTGTCATCTCAATGTAGCAGAGCTGAAGCTGTCGTGGGAGCCATCGAAAGGTAAGGATGATGTTGCTTTATTATTTTACTTTTATTGCAGGAGATCGTTGGCTTCAGCTGGAATGGGCATGACTGTAAGTATGGTTTAATTTAGAACAATAAAGAATTGTGTCTTTATTTCAATTAAAGGACTTTTTTCTGGGTGTTTGTGTTTTTTTTAAATACTTTACTAGAAATTCATGGTGGTCATGTCTAATATTGGCGTGACCCCATGAATTTCGGGCTTAGGGCCAGCTGATAATGCCAAGCTGGCCTTAACCCCTTTATTACCCAGTGAGCCACCGCACCAGGGCCCTGGATGAGTTGGGTACAGCGCCAGAAGATGGCGCTTCTATGAACGCGCCATTTTCCGGGGCGGCTGCGGACTGCAATTTGCAGCGGGTGGGGCCCAGAAAGCTTGGGCCTCCCTGCGCTGCAGATTCCAGCCCCCAGGTGCCTAGTTGTACCTGGCTGGACACAAAAATAGGGCGAAGCTCCACGTATTTTTTTTTTAAATTCATGAAATTCATGGAATAATTAAGAAAAAAAGGGCTTCCCTATATTGTTGTGTCCGGCTAGGTACAAATAGGCAGCTGGTGGTTGGGAGCAGCCCGTTCCTGCCTGCTGTACCTGACTGGACACAAATATAGGGCGAAGCCCCACATCAATTTTTTTTAATTATTTCATGAATTTCCTGAAATGATTTAAAAAAAATTGACGTGGGGCTTCGCACTATATTTGTGTCCAGCCAGGTACAGCAGGCAGGAACGGGCTGCCCCCAACCACCAGCTGCCTATTTGTACCTGGTTGGACACAACAATATAGGGAAGCCCTTTTTTTCTTAATTATTTCATGAATTTCATGAAATAATTTAAAAAAAAAAATACGTGGGGCTTCTCCATATTTTTGTGTCCAGCCAGGTACAACTAGGCAGCTGGGGGATGGAATCTGCAGCGCAGGGAGGCCCAAGCTTTCTGCCCCCCCCCCCCCGCTGAAAATTGCAGTCCGCAGCCACCCCGGAAAATGGCGCGTTCATAGAAGCTGGATGCTGTACCTGGCTGGCATACAAAAATATGGCGAAGCCCACGTCAAAAGTTTTGGGAAAAATTAATTAAAAAATAAATAATAATTTAGGGACTGCATCTTTATTAACTCCTCAAATGTCATTTAGTGTTAAAATAAAGGATATATTTTAAAAAAAATTGATGTGGGGCTTCGCCCTATATTTGTGTCCAGCCAGGTACAGCAGGCAGGAACAGGCTGCCCCCAACCACCAGCTGCCTATTTGTACCTGGCCGGACACAACAATATAGGGAAGCCCTTTTTTAAAAAAATTATTTCATGAAATAATTAAAAAAAAATTGACGTGGGGCTTCGCACTATATTTGTGTCCAGCCAGGTACAGCAGGCAGGAATGGGCTGCCCCCAACCACCAGCTGCCTATTTGTACCTGGTTGGACACAACAATATAGGGAAGCCCTTTTTTTCTTAATTATTCCATGAATTTCATGAAATAATTTAAAAAAAAAATGCGTGGGGCTTCGCCCTATTTTTGTGCCCAGCCAGGTACAACTAGGCACCTGGGGGCTGGAATCCGCAGCGCAGGGAGACCCAAGCTTTCTGGGCCACCCCCGCTGCAAATTGCAGTCCGCAGCCGCCCCAGAAAATGGCGCGTTCATAGAAGCGCCGTCTTCTGGCGCTGTACCCAACTCATCCAGGGCCCTGGTGCGGTGGCTCACTGGGTAATAAAGGGGTTAAGGCCAGCTTGGCATTATCAGCTGGCCCTAAGCCCGAAATTCATGGGGTCACGCCAATATTAGACATGACCACCATGAATTTCTAGTAAAGTATTTAAAAAAACACAACACCCAGAATAAAGTCCTTTAATTGAAATAAACACACAATTCTTTATTGTTCTAAATTAAACCATACTTACCGTCACGCCCATTCCAGCTGAAGCCAACGATCTCCTGCAATAAAAGTAAAATAATAAAGCAACCTCATCCTTACCTTTCCATGGCTCCCACGACAGCTTCAGCTCTGCTACATCGAGATGACAGGCTGGACCGCAGCAGAACGCTGCCATTCAGCCCGTCATCCCGCAGACACTGAGAAGCGCAGGCATACTTCCACTCCTCAGTGTCTGGCTGTGACGGCATCCAGATGAGCCGAGTTCATGTCCAATGAACTCAGCTCACCTCATGCGCGTCACTGACAGCGTGGGAAAATTCTCCTGCACTCAGCACTTCAGCGTGAGAATTTTCCCACGCTGTCAGTGACGTGCATGAGGTGAGCTGAGTTCATTGGACATGACCTCACCTCATGTATGTCACTGACAGCGTGGGAGAATTCTCCTGCACTCAGCGCTTCAGCATGAGAATTTTCCCACGCTGTCAGTGACGTGCATGAGGTGAGCTGAGTTCATTGGACATGAACTCGGCTCATCTGGATGACGTCACAGAGAGACACTGAGGAGCGCAAGCATGCCTGCGCTTCTCAGTGTCTGCGGGATGACAGGCTGGATGGCAGCGTTCTGCTGCGGTCCAGCCTGTCATCTCGATGTAGCAGAGCTGAAGCTGTCGTGGGAACCATGGAAAGGTAAGGATGAGGTTGCTTTATTATTTTTCTTTTATTGCAGGAGATCGTTGGCTTCAGCTGGAATGGGCGTGATGGTAAGTATGGTTTAATTTAGAACAATAAAGAATTGTGTGTTTATTTCAATTAAAGGACTTTATTCTGGGTGTTTGTGTTTTTCTTTAACTTTGACTATGGGGTTAGTAATGGGGGTGTCTTATAGACGCCTCTCCATTACTAACCTGGGCTTGATGTCAGCTGGCATTACAAGCTGACATCAACCCCAGCCCTATTACCCCACTGCCACCACTACAGGGCAGTGGGAAGAGCGAGGCTAAGTGCCAGAATTGGCGCATCCTATGGATGCGCCATTTCTGGGGCGGCTGACGGCTGGTGTTTCTAGCCTGGGAGGGGGCCAATATTCATGGCACCCTTCCTGGGCTATTAAAATCAGCCCCCAGCTGTCTGCCTAGCCTTTGCTAGCTATTAAATTAGGGGGGACCCCACGTTAATTTTTTTGGGGGGTTCCCCCATTTTAATAGCTAGTAAAGGCTAGGTATTCAGCTGGGGGCTGATATTAGTTGCCTGGGAAGCTCTGTGGGTATTACCCCCTTCCCAGACTTCAAACATTTGCCCCAGCTGTCTGCTTAACCTCCGCTAGAGCCTAAAATTAAGGGGAACCCCACGCCAATTTTTTTTAAAATAAATCCTTTATTTTAACACTAAATGACAAGTACAGTAATCAACACTGTCACTGTACATCATATATATGTGACTGACATGTTTCTATCTATCTAATCTATGTGTGATTCTCTATTCTTTCTATTCTAAATTGTTGGGTACAGATGCTGAATTGCCGGCCAGCTTTCTTAAAGAGACGGTGCACGAAAATACTAATATTTTTTTAAATAAATCCTTTACACTAAATGACAAGTACAGTAAGCAACACTATCACTGTACTTATTATATATGTGACTGACATGTTTCTATCTATCTAATCTATGTGTGAAGCTCTATTCTGTCTGTTATAAATTGTCGGGTACCGCTGCTGAATTGCCGGCCGGCTTTTTTAAAGAGACGGTGCACGAAAACACTAATATTTTTTAAAATAAATCCTTTACACTAAATGACAAGTACAGTAAGCAACACTGTCACTGTACTTCATATATATGTGACTGACATGTTTCTATCTATCTAATCTATGTGTGAAGCTCTATTCTTTCTGTTGTAAATTGTCGGGTACCGGTGAATGCCGCTGATGAATTGCCGGCTTTTCATGTCATTCTACATCATTCTTAGTTGTTTTACTTCATGTAGAATTAACCTACAAGGAAAGAAAGGGTTTATTTTCATTCCGATATTTGTGTCCCATTGACTTGCATTGGTTTCCGGTATCGGAATCGGCGATATCCGATACTTTTTGGGTATCGGCCCGATCCAATCCGATACGATATTTCCTGATATCGGAAGGTATCGCTCAACACTACTAGTGACCTGTAATAAGTATCTGATTTATATGATTGCATTATCACTCTCTAATAATTTTAATGACTATATAAATGTGACATTTATTTGTTGTTTTCCATCTACACTTCTATATTACACTAATTTATATTTATTGGCCATTGATGCAGTTGCAGTTTTTTTGTACAATTAGATACATTTAGTAAATACCATAGAAAAAGTAATTGAAAAACAGTTGGAGTTCTGCGATTTTGGATGAAGTATATTCTTGACAGGTTGCATTGCGTATATTCTTCATCAAGATTTTTAGATATTGGAAAAACATTAGAGGTTGGATGACAGTAATGCTTCCATAAATATGAAAAACTGATGCTTCAGCTAATTACCTAAAGATGGAATTAATTTGCAGTACTTATATTGTACTGTTGCCTTCTACATATTAAAATAGCATCATCACTTTCATTTTGTTTGCTATTGTAGATCCCACGCATGTTGCTATGGTAAAAATTTGTACCTAATTATATAGCACAGTTTTAGAGAGTAATTAAATAGCATAAAAAGGAAATATACATGTCTCTAAAACAATATGATAATTCCTGACAAGACTTGGAGATACACAGGACAGACTATCTCTAGTTCCATAGGTGAATTTGGATGATTTACAGTGGGTACGAAAAGTATTCAGACCCCTTTAAATTTTTCACTCTTTGTTTCATTGCAGACATTTAGTAAATTCAATAAAATTATTTTTTTCTCACTAAAGTACACTCTGCGCTCCATGTTGACTGAAAAAAAACAGAAATGTAGAAATTTTTGCAAATTTATTAAAAAAGAAAAACTGAAATATCACATGGTCATAAGTATTCAGACCCTTTGCTCAGACACTCATATTTAAGTCACATGCTGTCTATTTCCTTGTGATCCTCCTTGAGATGGTTCTACTCCTTCATTGGAGTCCAGCTGTGTTTAATTAAACTGACAGGACTTGATTTGGAAAGGCACACACCTGTCTATATAAGACCTCACAGCTCACAGTGCATGTCAGACCAAATGAGAATCATGTGCTCAAAGGAACTGCCCAAGGAGCTCAGAGACAGAATTGTGGCAAGGCACAGATCTGGCCAAGGTTACAAAAGAATTTCTGCATTACTCAAGATTCTTAAGAGCTAGTGGCCTCCATAATCCTTAAATGGAAGAAGTTTGAGACCACCAGAAGTCTTCTTAGACCTGGCCGCCCAGCCAAACTGAGCTATCGTGGGAGAAGAGCCAAGACATATGAAAACCCGCATAGAGTTTGCTCAAAAACACATGATGCACTCTCTGACTATTAGAAATAAGATTCTCTGGTCTGATGAGACGAAGATAGAACTTTATGTTGATAATTCTAAGCGGTATGTGTGGAGGAAACCAGGCAGAGCTCATCACCTGCCCAATACAATCCCAACAGGTGCAGCCAAGTACAGAGATATCCTGGATGGAAACCTCTTCCCGAGTGCTCTGGACCTCAGACTTGGCCGAAGGTTCACCTTCCAACAAGATAATGACCATAAGCACACAGCTAAAATAACAAAGGAGTGGCTTCAGAACCACTCTGTGACCATTCTTGACTGGCCCAGCCAGAGCCCTGACCTAAACCCAATTGAGCATCTCTGGAGAGACCTGAATATGGCTGTCCACCAACGTTCACCATCCAACATGACGGAACTGGAGAGGATCTGCAATGAAGAATGGCAGAGGATCCCCAAATCCAGGTGTGAAAAACTTGTTGCATCATTCCCAAGAAGACTCATGGCTGCACTAGCTCAAAAGGGTGCTTCTACTCAATACTGAGCAAAGGGTCTGAATACTTATGATCATGTGATATTTCAGTTTTTCTTTTTTAATAAACTTGCAAAAATTTCTATATTTCTGTTTTTTTCAGTCAAGATGGGGTGCAGAGTGTACTTTAACGAGAAAAAAAATGAACTTTTTAGAATTTACCAAATGGCTGCAATGAAACAGAGTGAAAAATTTAAAGGGGTCAGAATACAGTAATAAGCAAACCAAGAGCCATAGAGCAAAGTAATAACTGGCACCAAACATGTATCACATCGAAATTTAAATAGTTTATTCTGCACCCCGATTGGCCATCCAATGTATGCAATTTGTCCACTAACTGGACCTAGCTGTTGGCTGCTGAGTAGGACCTAATGTAATTGTAATTACATATTAACTAATTACAGGGCCGTGATTGTTGCACTCCAAATTGAAGAACAAATTTTGAGCCTTTTAATCACATCACAGCAAGTTTTTTGTATGTCATAATGCCAATCAACCAGGGACTGGTAATTTTGGCCACCCGTGTAATTTCTTCATGGTTGCGCTGATGGATTTCCTATGTGGCCTGTGATTATACCACCTAACAGCAGGAGAGATCACTATCCTAACAACATGACAATGAAACCATCACTCCTGCACTGCTGTCAGTCCCACCTGCCATAGCAGAGTGGTGGCGACGGACAGCAGAGGAATGTGACCATTATGCTTTGCAACGTTGCATAAAAAATTAAAGAAGGGCAAAATAAAAAAAATATGCAAGATAAAGCCATATGAAATACAAAATTATTTCACTGAGCCCTAACTTCAGGTGTAATTTTACAGTGAGAGATGTCAGGAAAAATATATGGTAAAATATGCATATATTCCTCCATTAAAAGTATATACATCTCTCTAAACCCATTACAGAATTTTACATATAAACCGATATTTCACAACAACAACAAAAACATCTTTAGAGCCCTTTATTTTGTATTTTCAACCAGCTGTTATATATGAACGACATTCATATTAATTGAGCTTTGTATGGACCTAGAACTGTGCGGGTAATAATGCTCAGTTCAGAATTTATACTGCGTACCAGAAATGGATAACTCCTTGAGATTCTCCTGCATGGAGAGACAATGTTTATTTTCTATTCTATTTTATTTCTCCCAGTGTAACTTTCTTGTGATAGAAGGCTTCATTTTAAATTCATAACACCATGGTCTCACATACCTTTTGAATTATTCACGTTTCATATAGTTTTACTGCCTAACAAAATAGTGTTATTTGATGTTTCAGACTAAATTGAAAAGAATATTAGACGTGATGTCTCTTTTCTCCATCATATTAGTGCGTGCCATATGCAATGATAATGCAGACACTGTGAAAGGATACTTTAAAATAGAATTACATGAGAAATGCTGATTATAGAACAAATTATTTCCCTCTTTGTTATTTTAAAATACATACAAACTGTATAGAATGATTTAACTGTCAGCTTACACTGATTAGTATGTTTACGGTATATATACCTAATATATGTTTTGCCACATCTGATGGACTAATAAAGTCCTCTTTTTTCAAAATTTTTGGAGTGCTGTCTCTTCTTCTTATGTGCCATATATATATATATATATATATATATATATATATATATATATATATATATATATATATATACATATATAAACAGTGATGGCCGAAAGTGTTGGCATCCTTAAATTGTTCCAGTAAATGAACAATTTCTCTCAGAAAACTATTGCAATCACACACATTTTATTTCCTTTGTGTGTATTGGAACAACACAAACAAAAATGAGGAAAACAGGCAAATTGGACATCATTTCACACAAGCCTCAAAAATGGGCCTGACAAAATTGTTGCCACCTTTCCAAAATTGTGGGTAAACAACTTTGTTTCAAGCATGTGATGCTCGTTCTAACTCACCTATGGCAAGTAACAGGTGTGGGCAATATGAAAATCACACCTGAAACCAGATAAAAAGGTGAGACATTGACTAAATCTTTGCATTGCATTTACTAAGCATGGAGAACAGAAAGAGGAGAAGAGAACTATCTGAGGACTTGAGGACCAAAATTGTTGAAAAATTTCAAGAATCTCAAGGTTATAAGTCCATCTCCAGAGATCTTGATGTTCCTTTGTCCACGGTGCACAGCATAATCAAGAAGTTTACAACCCATGGCACTGCAGCTAATCTCCCTGGATGTGGACAGCAGAGACAAGTTGACGAAAGTTTGCGAGGCAGGATACTTCATTTTCTGGAACATTGTCAAGGGTGTCAACAGTTTCGGCTATTACCGTGTATATATGTGTAGTAGACAGCAAAATGAAGTCTGCTGCCGACAGGTCCAGAACGAAGTGGATGTGTCACCGAGGTACCTGGCCTTGGTGATATGACACCTGAAAAGGGTTTTGATTTAGTATGGGTTGAGGTGTCAAGAATATTTGGTAAGTGATGGGCTAGACCAGTCATTCCCTTCCTCCAATCCAGGAGGTTCAGCTGGAGTTAAAATCAGTGAGATGTGTGAGCAGTGCACCTTTGAATCTTAGGTCTGGGTTAAGAACCTGTAGGAAACTGGTCAGCCTTGCAAGTGGCTGATAGGTCTCGCAAAGTTTGGATGTCAGGTATATGGGCATTTCTGATTGTTTCTTTTTCTGTTACCTGCAGAGTTTTAAGAAGTTAAATAAAACTTCCTTTGCAGCAAGACTTTTCGTGCCTGTGTGAACGCTACTCAGGTGCCTGAGAGCGAGAGAATCCCTACAATGTATATACATACATATATGTAAATTAATGCAAATATACACAGTAGTTTGCCTTTAGCAACCAAAGATGGTAATATTATTTATGAGTAAACATCTCTTATTTCTATAATTTATAGCCAGAGAATATGTGGTCTCTATTACACCAAATATAAAGACAATATCCATAAAAACCCTATACAAAGTAATTTAACCCCTTCCTGATGAATAGCATGACAATACATCTTACGTTGGGTGCGTGTGTATGGAATGGATTTCAAAAGCTCTATACATAGCACGTGTGGGCTAAGGTCTCATTCAGATGTCAGTTTTTTGACATATGAGAAAAACAGACTGAGTTTCATCAATGATTTTCTATTCAAGAAAAAAACTATAGCACTCATACGGGAAAAACTGATGTGTGAAATGAGACCAAACTTATACAACCAGCACATGCCTCTAAGAGCAGCAATAAAAACTAGCTTTGATTGCTGTTATTTTACTACTTAGATGCCACAGTCATCCTCTGACAACTAAGTTTAATTTTGAGCAGTTGGCCTGCATGCCTTTTCAGGCACTCACAACTCTCATCACCCTGCGGCGATATCTCAGGGTTCCAATGGTTTACCATGGTAATTGAGGGTTATTCAAGGCTACTGTCCCCAAGATCTATGCATTTCTATGAGGCCCAACCAACAGCTTGGCTTCATATCAGATCATAATTTTTGCTTTATACTGCAATACTGAAGTAATACAGCAATACAAGCTATCAAACAATTGCAGGTCCTTAACGGGACATAAGAGAAACTTAACACAAAAATAAAATGTAAAAGTATAAAAGAGTGAATCACCCCCTGTTCCGTAATTTAAAAATAAAGGAATAAAAGTAATTAATTAATTAATTAATTAATTAAAATACATATTTGGTATCCCGTGTCTGATGAAATTATAAAATGTATTTATTATGGTGAAACAAAAATCATTATATTTTTTATATGGGATTTTATTGTGAAAAGTATTGAAATATAAATGATACATACTGTATACTGTATGGATAAAAGTATTGGGACACGCATCTTAATCGTTGAATTTAGATTTTTTTATTCAGTCCTATTGCCACAAGTGTAGAAAATCCATCCCCTCACCTTGCAGTCTGCCTTTGCTATTATTTGTGAATGAATGTCTCATTCTAAAGAGCACATTGAATTACTGCATAGATCTGTAATAACAATCATCGTTGTAACAAGTCAGATCATGAAATTTGTTTCCTCCGAAATAATCCACAATCAACTGATGTGGATCTTCAAAAGCTGTGGTGTTTGGCCCTCCCTCAACTTCTCTACGGACTATTTTTCAGGGATTGGGTATCTGGAAAAGCATTTGTCTGGCTTTGGATCCACTCTTAATTAAGCAAACACCAAGCAAGGCCTTTGTTTCATGGCATAATGGTGAATAAAGTCTTGTTTTGCACCACCAAAAGCTGTCTGTTACTTGGGCAACACTTGGGCACGCACTCGTCTTCTTGGGACAAATTTAGTCTTCACTTAGTAAAACACTTCTTCAGTCAGAGACAAACTTCATAATTAAGTCTGTGCGAATGACATAATTACTCAGTGCGAAATAGCTTGAAGAATACTTCAATCCTGGATAGCGCAGTCCATAATAGTTTCTCAGCCCACTGCAATAATCTGTGTGGGGTGAATTTCAAAATACGAAAACTAAGTTCATGGCCATAAACTTTTATTCATCAAATGTATAAAACAAAGTAAAGAATATCACATCATAAGGTCAGTCCAAAACTTCTGTGATAAGGTGTAACTGGCCATGTAAGTGAGGAGAGATATGTATCACTAAGATTACTATCTTCCATGATGTGAAAACCCTGAAGTTTTACTCCAGTATGTTATGTGCTGAGAGGGGTTGGGCTTTTTTGTGAGTGGCTGTAAGAGATCGGTGGGACGGCCACTCACCATATCTCTACCCCAAGGATGTGGTTCGGCAAGTTAAATGTCAGCCCCTGAGTTATGTTTCTCTCTCTGTGTGTCTGGAGGCAGAAAGATACAGAGAAGTGTTTATGTACAACTGTGCTGGACTCTGTTGATTGTACCCTGAGAGGGCAGATCCCCTCAGGTATATGGACTGTGCTATACAAGCTGGTGACTAAACTGAGGGGAGAAGAGATGGAGCAGGTTCTAGGTCCCTATCGGCGGAAAATTTTATACATGGCCCATTCGCATGTTTTGGGGGGGATATCTGGGTGTAGAAAAAACTCAGGAGAGGATAATGTGGAGGGTTTATTGGCCCGGATGTTATCGGGAGATCCTAAATTATTGTAGGTCCTGGCCCATCTGCCAGATAACCGCTCCCGCTTCTCACTTCCAAAGTCTCCTATTCTCATTACCTTTTATAGAGGTCCCATTTGAGAGAATTGCCATGGACCTAGTAGGTCCCCAAGTTAAGTCTGCATAAAGACATCAATACTACCTGGTGGTAATGGACTATGCGACTCGTCGTTACCCCGAGGCAGTACCACTAAGGAACCCAGCTGCCAACAGCATAGCCCGAGAGTTTGTACATATTTTTTCAAGGACAGGCCTACCAAAGGAGATCTTGATGGACCAAGGGGCAAACTTCATGAGCAAGGTGATGTAGGAGCTCTGTAAGGTCCTCCAGATTGCCCAGCTCCTGGATATTGCCCAGGAATCCTGGGAAGTCAAGGTAACACCCCACTGGAGCATCATAGAGCATGTCACCCAGATGCAGGAGAGAATGGCGAAAGTGATGCCTATCATGAAGGCGCATCTCCTCCAGGTACAGGAGGTACAGACAAGGGTGTATAACCAATCTGCGTGGCTCAGGCTTTCCAGCCTGGGGACCGCGTACTGGTGCTCACCCCCACAGTCGAGAGCCACCTTCCAGAGGGCCATGGATCGGATCCTAGCTCCCCATAAGAAGTATGACGCAGCCTAATGGCCAAATGAACTGCTGAGACAGAGATGGCATTCCAAGAGCTGAAGCTGGCCTTATGTAAACAGCCTTCAGTAAAGAATTTGTGGTGAAGACGGATGCTTCAGAAGTCAGGTTCGGAGCCGTAAGCCGTAGCTCCCCATAAAAAGTATGCCGCAGCCTACCTTGATGACATTATGGACTTCAGCCCATACGGAAGTAGTTATCTTCCAAAGGCACAGGCGATTCTGGATGCTATGAGAAATGTGGGGTTTACCATACATCCAACAAAAATGTGCCATGGGGAAGGAAGAGGCCAAGTACTTAGGCAACATCATCGATAGAAGCAAAATCAATCCACAAGTAAGGTCGAGGCAATCCAGAAGTGGTCACAACCGCTTTCCAAGAAGCAGGGGAGGGCGTTTCTTGGAATTGTGGAATATTACTGGCGGTTTATCCCAAATTTCGCCATGATTGCTGCACCACTGACAGGTCTCCTTAAAGGTACCAAATTGCCAATGGCCAAATGAACTGCTGAGGCAGAGATGGCATTCCAAAAGCTGAAGCTGGCCTTATGTAAACAGTCTTCAGCAAAGCATTTGTTGAGAAGACGGATGTTTCAGAAGTCAGGTTGAGAGCTATGCTGTCTCAAGAGATAAATGGTAAAGAACATCCCATCTTCTATCTGAGCCAGAAGCTCTCTTCCTGTGAGAAAAAATATGCAATTGTCGAAAAAGAGTGCTTAGCAATGAAATGGGTCTTGGATACACTGAAATGTTACCTACTAGGTCGTAGTTTTAAATTAGTGTCAGACCATGTACCTCTGAGATGGTGAAGGGTAAGAATGCTTGAGTGACTAGGTGGTTCTTAGGCCCCCAAGACTTTAGTGTCCTCGTAGAACATAGACCCGGGAAGTTGCACTGTAATGCCAATGCCTTCTCCAGAATTCCTAGTTTTGTATCTGAAGGTGCCAAAACCCCCAACTTTGGGCAGAGTGGGAGGATATTTGACTGAGTCACTGGCAATGTAAGTGAGGGGAGATATGTATCACAAAGATTACTATCTTCTGTGATGTGAAAATCTAGAAGTTTTTCTCCAGCGTGTTATGCGTTGAGAGGAGTTAATCGGCCATGACAGGGTTGGGCTTTTTTGTGAGTGGCTGTAAGAGATGGGTGGGATGGCCACTGACAATATCTCCACCCCAAAGGTGTGGTTTTGCAAGTTAAATGTTCACCCACTGAGTTCTTTTTCTCTCTCTGTGTGTCTGGAGGCAGGAAGCTACTGAGACGTGTTTATATGCAACTGTGCTGGACTCTGTTGATTGTACCCTGAGTGGGCGGATCCCCGCAGGCATATGGACTGTGCTATACAAAGACATGGGAAAAAAATATCTACATCCATTTGTGTATATATATATATATATATATATATATATATATATATATATATATATATATATATATATATATATATATATATATATATATACTGGGTGGTCCAAAAGTAGGTGGATAGAAAGTGTAAAAAGGTTATGCTTAACGAAATTGAAGAAAATCCAGTAATTTTAGATAACATTATGTGGAGTGATGAAGCTTCTTTCAAATTCTCCGGCCATATTAACAGACATAATTGTATTTACTGGTATAATGAGAACATGCATTTAACATTAGAGCAACAACTAAATGAGTGTCAATGTTTGGGGTGGTATTTCAAGTTTTGGTGTTTTAGGCCCAATATTTTTTGATGGAACAGTCACAGGAGATAAATATCTCAAAATTCTAATGAATCAAGTTGTTCCCCAGTTACAGCAACAGCCTAATTCAAATGACCTTTATTTCCAACAAGATTATTATTATTATTTCCCCATTATTCAAGAGTAGTCCGCAAGTATCTTGATGAAACATTTCCTAATAAATGGATTGGCCGAAGAGGCCCACTTGATTGGCCGGCACGTTCACCAGACTTGACCCCAATGGATTTTTTCTTTTGGGGAGTACTCAAGGACAAAGTTTATAGTCGAAAACCAAAAAGTGTCAGTGATTTGAAAAATTACATAAGAGATGCATTTCAAGAAATTACTACCCAAAGAGACTTGTGCAAAAAAGTTTGTCGAAGCGTAAGAGGCAGACTTCAAAGCTGTGCAAATTTTAATGGAAAACAGTTTGAGCACCTGCGTTGATAAAATTTAAGGGCTTTTGTATTATTGTTCAGAATAAAATTTAATTGTCAATGTTATGCTTGTGTTAGTAAATATAATTTTATATATAAATCAAAATAAATGTTATTATTTTCTGGCCACCTACTTTTGGACCACCCTGTATATACAGTATATACATTACCGTTCAAAAGTTTGGGGTCATTTACAAATTTCATTATTTTTGAAAGAAAAGCACATTTTTTTCAATATACATTGTGAATGTGGTAAATGACTATTCTAGCTGCAAACATCTTGTTTTTATTGCAATATCTACATAGGTGTATAGAGGCCCATTTCCAACAACCACCACTCCAGTGTTTTAAAGGTACATTGTGTTTTCTAACTGTGTAAGAAGGCTAATGGATGTTTAGAAAACCCTTGCACAAGTATGTTAGCCCAGCTGAAAACGGTTTGGCTGATTTGAGAAGCTATAAAATTGACCTTCCTTTGAGCTAGTTGAGAATCTGGAGGATTACATTTGTTTGTTCTATGAAACTCTCAAAATGGCCAGAAAGAGAACTTTCATGTGAAACTCGACAGTCTATTCTTGTTCTTAGAAATGAAGGCTATTCCATACGAGAAGTTGCCAAGAAACTGAAGATTTCCTGCTACGATGTGTACTACTCCCTTTAAAGGAGAGCACAAACCGGCTCTAACCAGAATAGAAAGAGAAGCTGAGCAACAAGACAAGTACATTAGAGTCTCTAGTTTGAGAAATTGATGCCTCACAGCTCCTCAACTGCCAGCTTCATTAAATAGTACACGCAAAACGCCAGTGTCAACGTCTACAGTGAAGAGGCGACTCCGGGATGTTGGCCTTTAGGGAAAAGTGGCAAAGAAAAAGTCACATCTGAGACTGGCTAATAAAAGTAAAAGATTAATATGGGCAAAAGAACACAGACATTGGACAGAGGAAGATTGGAAAAAAGTTTTACGGACAGACGAATCAAAGTTTGAGGTGTTTGGATCACACAGAAGAACATTTGTGAGACTCAGAACAACTGAAAAGATGCTGGAAGAGTGCCTGACGCCATCTGTCAAGCATGGTGGAGGTAATGTGATGGTCTGGGGTTGCTTTGGTGCTAGTAAAGTGGGAGATTTGTACAAGATAAATGGGATTTTGAATAAGGAAGGCTATCACTCCATTTTGCAACGCCATGCCATACCCTGTAGACATCGCTTGATTGGAGCCAATTTCATCCTACAACAGGACAATGACCCAAAGCACACCTCCAAATTATGCATGTGTGGCACCCCAGGGGTCTGGTTGCCACAGTAATAGAAATATTATGTCTGAGAGCAAGTGGGAGGTTTATCTGGTCAGGAGCCCTAAGCATGCAACACTGCCCGCCCAGACCTGGGAGGGGAGGAATCTACCCTTATAAACTGGGTCTGGGGCGGGATTAGGTGAGTCAGAGCTTGGAGAGGGAAAGATAAAGCAGGAGCTCTGTAGGAGCAGGAGTGAGAGCCAGAGGCTGGAAGCTAGATAGCTCGCCTTGGCTGAAGACACTAAACCCGGACACGGAGTCCGAGGCTGTGGGGACATCCAGGTCCAGCAGCAGAATCCAACCGGCAGGGGATTCCAGGTCCTCTGGCCTTAGAAGCCCTGAGGCACGGTCACAAGCAAGGGACCAGCACCGCCGTCGTGGAGCGGAGGCTAACAGAAGGCCCCAAGTCACCGGCCATACGGGTGAGCACCACACGGTATACTCAGGGACGTGGGCTACTTCTACCCGCATAGAGCTAGGTAGCCAGGAAAGAGTGCAGATAGACAGGGAGGCCTACAACTCCACCTGGCCAGGGGGAGATCCTGCTTGCTCACAGACTGACCAGGCCTCTACTGCTAACCAGTACTCCCGGGAAGGTCTGCTTTATACCATCAGTAAAGACCCTGAACTGCACCACACGTCTCTGTGTTTCATTGCCGCACCAGCACCATTAGTACTGGGACGCTCACACCATCACTCCCATCATCCACACTAGCTGCCCTGAGGCAATACTTCTCTCATGGGGAGTTATCCCATACTCGGCTGCGCAAACAACATCAGCCTCAGCGGTCTGCAGCGCAGCGGCAGTCCCCACTGACCGCAATCAACGGGTGGCGTAGTCGGACATTTGTTATCACACTAAGACTGCCACTGGTTTGACCACCCTGAGCCACGGACCGGGTCGCTGCCACACTGAGACTACCACCCCCAGCATGCCACCAGCGATCCGGCTCCGGGTATCCCCTGCACAACACAGGCCCAGGGGGCGCGTCACATGAACTATTTAGGGAAGAAGCAGGCAGCTGATATTCTATCTGTAATGGAGTGGCCAGCGCAGTCACCAGATATCAACCCCATTGAGCTGTTGTGGGAGCAGCTTGACCGTATGGTACGCAAAAAGTGCCCATCAAGCCGATCCAACTTGTGGGAGGGGCTTCAGGAAGCATGGGGTGAAATTTCTCAAGATTACCTCAGCAAATTAACAGCTAGAATGCCAAAGAACTGCAATGCTGTAATTGCTGCAAAGGGAGCATTCTTTGACGAAAGCAAAGTTTGAAGGAGAAAATTATTCTTTCTAATAAAAATCATTGTTTCTAACCTTGTAAATGTCTGGACTATATTTTCAAATAATTTTGCAACTTATTTGATAAATAAAAGTATGAGTTTTCATGGAAAACACAAAATTGTCTGGGCGACCCCAAACTTTTGAACGGTAGTGTATGTATGATTTTTAAATAAATACCCATTTCATGACATAATATTCTATTTGATCACCTACCAACCAGCAAGAATTCTTGCTCTCACAGTTAGTTTTAATTTAAGAAGCCCTTATACTCTGCACTCATTACCTGTATTAATTGCACCTGCTTGAACTCGGTACCTGTATAAAAGACACCTGTCCACACACTCACTCAGTCACACTCCAACCTCTCCACCATGGCCAAGTCTAAAGAGCTGTCTAAGGTCATAACACCAGGGACAAAATTGTAGACCTGCACAAGGCTGGGATGGGCTATAGGTCAGTACGCAAGCAGCTTGATGAGAAGGCAGCAACTGTTTTCACAATTATTAGAAAATGGAAGAAATACAAGATGACTGTCAATCTTCCTCGGTCTGAGGCTCCATGCAAGGTCTCACCTCATGTGGTAAGAATGATTCTGAGAAAGGTCAGGAATCAGCCCAGAAAAAACACGGCTATAATAGAGCAAAAGGGGTGTCACATGATGCGTTGTTGCGGCCGACCCAAGTGAGCGCCGGTAGGGGTGGCACCATAAGATTTATTTCAACGTATAACTCAGAATGGCAGACCATGAGATCTGTTCTGGAAAAACATTGGCCAGTTCTACAGACTGAACCATCTTTTTCCGGAGTGTTGTTTAACAATCCACAGATGACCTCCAGGAGGAGTAAAAATTTGAGAGATATCCTGGTAAAGAGTCACTATACTCCGGCAAAATGCAGTCTGTTTAACTTAGGACCACCGAGTAATGGCTGTTACCCATGCGGCGCCTGCGTGGCTTGTTGCAACATTGTAAGAACAAAGACTTTCTCAACATCTGATGGCAGTAGGGAATTTTTTATTAGACAGAGGATAACCTGCAATACGTCACAAGTGATATACTATGCCACCTGTAACTGCAACAAAATTTACATAGGCTTAACAACACGCCAACTTAAAATCAGAACCCGTGAACACGTGCTTGATATAATAGCCTCCAAAACACAGGATAACATTGAAGAATTAAAAACTATCCCACGACACTTCAAACTGGAACATGGGAGTAACCCCAAAGGTTTGAAAGTAAGAGGTATAGAACATGTCCAGTTAGGTATTAGAGGGGGCGATATTAGAAAAATCCTGGCACAACGGGAATGTAAATGGATCTACGTTCTGGGAACTAGAGCCCCCATGGGTTTGAATGAAGCTTTCAGCTTCTCCCCTTTTATATAATAGTTTCCCCTAGGGCCCATGTTCTACTAAAACGCTCCGCATCAGCAGCACCCTTTGGTCAATTGAAACTTATAAAAATTGCCTTGGTTTTTAACAAAACCATTTTATTTCAAAAAAATATTTTTTAACCTGTTTGTCTTTTCTGAGCACATTCTCTCTTTTTATGTATATTCGGGCTCTAATCAAATTGCCCTTATTATTTTTAGGCCGAATGTCGATTCATTCTGATGATTCCACATGTTGAATATGAAAGACAGAACACTAAAGAAACTGAAATCCCATATAAAGTCTGCATGACTCCTATTTGAAGGAATTATGTGAGTGCAGACTGGCAGACATTGTTTTGCAGAAGCCCAGTAGGTAATGTAACAATGAAGTTTACTAAAAAGGTGGTTAATTTATAAGGTTTTGGGTTCTGCATGATTTATGTCATGCCGGTCTGCACATTGACATTTGAAAATGTAATAAGCAGATTGAGGAATGTTCTGTAGAGATTATCTGTGTGTTCTCCTTTAATATCTGATTTTCTGGCGCTCAGTCCCAAAACAGACTCTATAGGGTTAACCTTTGTTTACAGTGCTCTCTCTCTCCTGTTCCTGATTAGGTGCGCGTGCCTTCCGCCCCCCTCCCTCTCCACAGTCCATCGCTGTCAGTATCCATGCTGGACGCAGGTGATATAATCCTGATATCCAGATATGCGTGGTTGAGGAGCGAGGGACGGTGGGGGAGGGTAGGAGGGGCTGAATGCATGCGCCGCCTTCTGATCGGCATTGGACAGATTGAAGCACGTGACCTCTTAGCCCGACATAAAAGAGTGATTGGCTGAGCCTGTAGCCACGCCCCCTTGAGGAAGCTAGTGCGAAATGCGCATTGGGGCCAGGGGTCACGTAGTAAGTGGGTCCTAACAGCCTTCCTGACCGGTAATAGCATGTAATACATGATTCAACACCGCAAAATGAGATATTCTTGCTTGATTCAGTGAGGTGACACTAGCTGGGGTTTGAGATTTCAGCACAGGGTAACTGTGTACTGGGTACATGAGCACTGATAGTTTGCAGCCTGCATTCATGATTGCACTCGAGGCATAGACTGAGATATGTATATAATGGCGTGCTGTTAAACTGTGACTTGTTGCTGGTATTTTGTTTTTTTTCTCTGCCTGCTGTTTGCTACCTCCCGTGGAGAGGGGAAGATAAAGCCCTTCTGATTACTAAAAAAGACTGGTGTTAAACTGTTTACTGCAATGTGATTTGATTGATGTTAATGCCACTCAGGATATACACTTGTAAACCTGCAAACCACCCCAATTGATCGGTTCATCATTTACTACTGTTCACTATCTGTTAAATAGCTGTTGTTTTTAATTGTTTGTCAGCATATATGTAAAATAAATGGATTTATACTTTTTCACAAAAATTGCTGCATGTGTAATTACTCTGTTTTTCTAAGTAAAATATCAGCCCAGAAATACATGGGAGAACCTGGTCAATGACCTGAAGAGAGCTGGGACCATAGTCTCAAAAGTCTCAAACATTACCGTTAGTAACACACTACCCTGTCATGTCCAGGCCCGTTTGAAGTTCACCAGTGGTCAATTGCCTATCATTTGTGATCCTGTCAAGTTCAACCGCCTATGATAAAAACAATCCCTCCTGTGCACCTCTAAACTCAAACCCTCCCCAAAGGGTTGAAAATCGGCCGATAATGATAACCTTAGTTGAATCAGTATGCTTTCAAAGGTGCCCGAAAATGTCTGGAAGCTTGTCAAGAAATCTGAATGTTTATCCCCATTTTCAGGGCTTTTGCATGTGTACCCCTTAGAATTTATGCCCTAAAACGTCATGTTATGCAAAGAGGCAAGCATTATGTTCATCTCCTCACATCTACTGATCATTCTAACCAATTTTCATCATCAGATTACCTGTCAAAAGCCACCAAGGGGTAAAAACACCCTTAACACCCTCCCTCGTAAAAGTGTGTGTGTGTGTGTGTGGGGGGGGGTTGGGGCATTTTGGACACAGTAAGCATGGATTGTGGTGTGTAATGCTGTAGTAAGGAATGCCCCACATTTTTGTGGCACTACTGGCACCCCAACCCTCATTTTGGGGGAAACACAAAGAGGACCGCAAATTTCAACCCCATGAAATTAATTTGGAGGGAAAATTTCAAAACTTGGGTCAAAAGGTGGTGTAAGCCTCCTCTCCATCCTCCCAAAACCCCACCGAACTGTACGAAAGAAGAAACCACCACTTTCAACTCGTTTTCCCGTCTGCATCTGTGTTTCTGCTGAACTTGTTATTTTAACCATTGTTTCAGGTGTCTGTTGGGTTTTTGTTTTTCCATACAGATATGCCTTAGAGATACACCTTAAAAAGAGTTGTTAGCCTTACACGGGGCTGGGAGAGGGTTGAAAAGTGTGGAACGGCAGGTGGTGAGCTGGATTTACTAATGTGAGAGGGTTAAAATCCCCTTAGAAGCAATACCTGCTTTCTTGGGGAGTTCTCTTGTTTGTTCGGCCAATTTGGCAAGACTAGCGTTCTGTCAGGTTGTCCTCGTGCATTCATATGAGCATCTGAATGTGAATAAACAATTTACTGAACATTTTATTATCGCTCTTTGGAGTTTACAGGCGAGATCATTGAGCTCCCCCCCCCCATGTTCCAGGTAGAGGGGATGCACGGGAGAAATCTTATATATGATTGTGGGAAGAGGAGATAAGAGGTGTAAGGTGGCTGACGGACAGGTCATGGACGAGAGGTATGTGTCCCCAAAGTGCCAAGCTTCGGTGATGTAGGACCCAGAGAAGCAGGCTCCAGCACACATAGTGCTGAGAGGAATTTAATGGGCCCGGATTACACGGACGGGTTTTACGAGCAGCTGAAAGAGCTGGGGGGGGGCAGTTGCTCACTTACCTCCAGTCCAGGTTTTGGAAGGCTGATTTAAGACAGCTGCGCCTGTCTCAATCTGTGTGTGCTGGGCAATGTGAGCAGACCTTGCATGTGCTTCTTAGACTCTGCAGGAGGCAGAGAAAAGCACTTTGTTTAAACGGCTGAGGCCGTGCTGCATGGACTTGTTATTTTGAGCTTTGTCCTGTTATTCCTTTTTGTGCCAGGAAAAGGCTGTTACTTTGTTTTATCACTGGTGTATGGACACTAAATAAACCACCAGTTTGTTTGAACCCACGGACTGCATCACTGTGTGAACCTGTGCCTACCTCCAACGCGGCTCAGTGAGTACAAATCCTCACAATTGGTGGAGAATGCGGGCACAGATCCCAAGCTGCAGTGTGACTGCCATGAGAAGACGTATATGTCCTGGGTGAAGTCAGCCATAAGCCAGCAAGTGTCGCCGGACAAAATGGAGGACCTGTTTAAACATCTGTTGCAGGCACAAGAGGCGCAACAAGCGCAGCACCAGCAGCAACTTCAGCACCAACAGGTTCAGCAGGTGCAGTTCCAGCAGCAGTTCCTGCAGAGCCAGCATAGCATGCAGCAGAGCCAGCAGAACATACAGCAGAGCCAGCAGAACATACAGCAGCAGCCAAGGGAGCAGCAGCAGGACACAAATAAACTTCTGATGCAGCAGATGCAGCAGCAGCAAAGGCAAATGGAAATCTTGGCAGAGCAGATCCGTGACAGGACGACCGCCACATTTTCAGATCCAGGTGATGACTCACACGTCAGGAAGACAGTAAGAAGAGCATTACAAAAGATGAGCCCGGGTGATGACGTTGAGGCGTTCCTGACGTTGAGGCACTTCTGAGAGGGTGGCAGAGCAGGAGAAATTGCCTTCAGAGCAGTGGGCAGAGGCACCATATTTGACAGGTGAGCCTCAGAAGGCCTATTATGACTTGGCCTTGCAGGACGCGAAAGAGTATGCTAAGTTGAAAACTGCGATTTTGGCACCCTTGTAAGTAACTCTGACTGTCATAGCGCAACGGGTGCACCACTGGGCCTACTGCAGTGACAAACCTCCCCGGTCCCAGATGTTCGACCTCCTACACCTGGTCCAAAAGTGGTTGCAACCTGAATCTTCCTCCCCAGCACAGATGGTGGAGAAGGTCATTATAGACAGGTTTATACACTCTCTCCCGAAGTCGGTGAAATCCTAAGTTGCCCAGGGAGATCCCCATAATGCCGATGACTTGGTGGGGTTGGTGGAAAGATACCACGCGGTTCAGTGTCCGTTGGGAAAACAAGGGGTCATAGCCTCCCAGTACTGGGGTTCCCAAAAGGTGACGGACACCCAAAAGAAGGGAGCTAGAGCCACACCTAGGGGATGTCCTAGAGTTCAGGATGGATCTGAGTTGCTGCCCAAGGTCCCACCCCATAATATAGTGTGTTGGAGATGTCATACCCCTGGCCATATTGCCGCCTGGTGTCCCATGAACTCTGAGCCAATGGATTGCAACATGGGCCGGCGTTGCTCCTATTTTGCCTACCCCGCCTGCAGCGCGGTTCCTCAACTTGGCGAGGACCCTCAGGCATGCTCAGTGTCAGTAAACGGGGTACAAGTCTCTGGACTATTGGACTCAGGAAGTTTGGTGACCCTGATAAGGGCCACACTCCCTCATCGACTGGTTCCTAGGAAGGTGGTGGGTGTCTGGTGTGTCCATGGGGAAGCTAAGAATTATCCTGTGGCCCAGGTGGATGTAAACATAGACTGTGGCACCACTTCTCATGAAGTGGCGGTCGTTAAGGGCCTAATGCATCCCATAATAATTGGACGTGACTTTGCATTATTCTGGGAAATGTGGGGGAAAGCGGGGACACCTGGTTGCTCGGACGACAGCCAGATCGCCCCTAAGGAAACTTACCCGCAGAACATGGTAGATGAGTTTCCCATGTGTGTGTTTGTGGGTGATGAGGATGAGGCAACATCCCCTGAGGCCAATATCCCTGAGCTGGAGGTGTCTGAGGGAAACTTTGTAACTGCCCAACTCAGGGATTTAACTCTGAAAGGGGCCTTTGAAAATGTTACTGTGTTAAATGGGGTTCCTCAGGAACCGGGGGCTGACACTCGGTTCCCTCATTTTGCTGTGAATGGGGATTTGCTGTACAGAGTAACCAAGCCAAGGGGTGAGGTAATAGAACAGTTGCTGGTGCCAGGGCCCTATAGATGCAAGGTGTTAGACATGGTTCATTCTCATGTGTTGGGTGGTCACCTGGGTGCAGACAAGACTCAGGAACGGATCCTCCAGAGATTCTACTGGCCCGGTTGCTATAGAGAAATAAAGAGTTATTGTCGTTCCTGCCCCACCTGCCAGATAACCTCCCCAGTGGCCCACTTCCGCAGTTCCCTACTGCCCATACCCGTCATCGAGGTTCCATTCGAACGCATATCAGTGGATCTAGTGGGACCTCTTGTCAAGTCCACCCGAGGGCATCAGTATATCCTGGTGGTATTAGATTATGCTACACGGTATCCTGAGGCCGTACCACTATGAAACTCCTCCGCCAGGTGTATAGCCCGGGAGTTAGTCCACATGTTTTCAAGAACAGGGTTGCCTAAGGAGATCCTAACAGACCAAGGAACTCCATTTATGTCGAAGGTCATGAGGGAATTGTGCAAGACATTGCAGATAGCACAACTGAGAACCTCCGTGTACCATCCCAAGACGGATGGACTCGTTGAGAGGTTTAACAAAACCTTGAAAGCAATGTTGAGGAAAGCAGTAGAAAAGGATGGCTGAGACTGGGACTGTCTGCTTCCCTATCTATTGTTCACCATCAGGGAAGTTCCCCAAGCTTCCACAGGTCTCTCCCCATTTGAACTACTCTATGGACGACACCCTCGAGGACTCCTGGATGTGGCGAAAGAGTCCTGGGAAGCTGAGACCACTCCCTATAGGAGTGTGGTGGAGCACGTTGCCCAGATGCAAGAGAGGATTGCCCACGTGATGCCCATTGTGAGGGAGCACCGCCTCAAGGCACAAGAGGCACAGTCCAGGGTGTATAATTGGTTGGCCAGGGTGAGATCGTTTAACCTAGGAGATCGAGTGCTTGTGCTAGTGCCCACAGTGGAGAGCAAGTTCATGCCCAAGTAGCAGGGCCCCTATAAGGTGGTAGAGAAAGTGGGGGAAGTCAACTATAAAATCCACCAACCGGGGAAGAGGAAGCCCTACCAAATTTACCATGTTAACTTGATTAAGCCATAGCAAGATAGAGAGCCCGTGGAAGCTCCCTGTTTAGTGGCTGAGACCGATGTGAAAGAGGTCAAGGTGGCAGAGTCACTGTCACGTGCCCAAGAGCAACAGTGCAAAGAGTTGCTACAGCGAAATAAAGACCTGTTTTCGGAGTTGCCAGGACTCACTCAGGTCATAGAGCATGAGGTTCTCACAGAGCCTCATGTTCGCGTCAATCTAAAACCATACTGGATACACGAGGCCCGCAGAGAGGTGATTTCAAAAGAAGTGAGGCGGATGCTTAATCTAGGAGTCATTGAAGAGTCCAAAAGTGGATGGTCCAGTCCTATAGTCTTAGTGTCGAAACCAGATGGGGAATGGCGGTTTTGCAATGACTATAGGAAGCTGAAGGAGGTCTTGAAGTTCGACGCCTACCCAATGCCTAGGGTAGATGAGCTTATCGAAAGGCTAGGACCCTCTCGGTACATCACCACTCTGGACCTCACCAAAGGATATTGGCAAATTCCCCGGTCCAAAGAGGCCAAGGAGAAGACAGCCTTCTCGACGCCAGACGGATGTTATCAATATGTCAGGATGCCGTTTGGATAGAAGGGAGCTCCTGCCACCTTCCAGAGAGCCATGGACCGGATCTTAGCACCCCACAAAAAGTATGCAGCGGCCTACCGAGATGACATCGTCATATTCAGCCAGGACTGGGAAAGTCATCTGGACAAAGTTCAAGCCATACTTGATGCCCTAAGGTAGGCAGGCTTTACTATCAACCCGAAGAAATGTGCCATGAGGATAAAGGAAGCCAAGTACCTAGGGTACGTGGTTGGTAGAGGGGAAATAAAGCCACAAATAAATAAGATTGAGGCGATCTTGAACTGGCCACAGCACCTCTCGAAGAAGCAGGTCAGGGCGCTTCTAGGCATTGTGGGCTACTATCAAAGATTTGTCCCTAACTTTGCCCTGATAGCAGCCCCACTGACGCATCTTCTGAAAGGGATGAAGTTAGCTATGGCCAAGTGGTACCCGGAAGCAGAAGTGGCCTTCCAGGAATTGAAACTGGTCCTCTGTAAACATCCAGTCTTGGTGGCTCCCAACTTCTCCAAGAAGTTTGTGGTCCAGACGGATGCATCGGACGTTGGGCTGGGAGCAGTCTTGTCCCAGGAGGTTAACGGAGAAGAACACCCTGTAATATACCTCAGTCGGAAGCTCTCCACTTATGAAAAGCACTACTCCATTGTAGAAAAATAATGTTTGGCCATTAAGTGGGCATTGGACACTCTGAGGTATTACCTTTTAGGTAGAAGGGTCAGGTTAGTGTCAGACCATGCCCCACTGAGGTGGATGCGAGAAAAGAAGGGGAACAATGCCAGAGTGACTAGGTGGTTCCTGGCTCTACAAGATTTTAGTTTCCGGGTAGAGCATAGGACTGGGAAGCAACATGGGAATGCTGATGCCTTGTCAAGGGTTTATTGTATGGTGACAGAAGGTGCCAAGCCCCCCCGGCTTAGGACAGAGGGGGGGGTATGTAAGGTGGCTACCGGACAGGTCGTGGACGGGAGGTATGGCTCCCCGAAGTGCCAAGCTTCGGTGATGTAGGACCTGGAGAAGCAGGCTCCAGCACACATAGTGCTGAGAGGAATTTAATGGGCCCGGATTACAGGGCCGGGTTTTACAAGCAGCTGAAAGAGCTGGGGGGGACAGTTGCTCACTTACCTCCAGTCCAGGTCTTGGAAGACTGATTTAAGACAGCCGCGCCTGTCTCAGTCTGTCTGTGTGTGTTGGGCAATGTGAGCAGACCTTGCATGTGCTTCTTAGACTCTGCAGGAGGCAGAGAAAAGCACTTTATTTAAACGGCTAAGGCCGTGCTGCATGGACTTGTTATTTTGAGATTTGTTCTGTTATTCCTTTTTGTGCCAGGAAAAGGCTGTTACTTTTGTTTCCTCACTGGTGTATGGACACTAAATAAACCACCAGTTTGTTTGAACCCACGGACTGCATCACTGTGTGAACCTGTGCCTACCTCCAACGCGGCTCAGTGAGTACAAATCCCTACAGAGGGGAGTAGAGAAGGAGATCTTGTGAGGATCGGAGGTTGCGTGTAGATAAGTACTGGGAGACTAGGTCACAGATATATGGGGGAGTTATGTGAGCTGCATGTGATCTTACATTATCTTTCTGGAGTAAAAATCGCTCTACAATACATTGACGGAAAAGGACGACGTGCAGGCGGAGTACCTTGTCAATGTAGCGTATAGCGTTCAACCCAGGAGGTGGAATCCACATTAGGTCAGTACGTCCTTTTGTCATGATGCCAGCCCACACCATTATTGAGTCTCCTCCAAATGGTGTCAGGGACTTTGTCATATCAGGGTCAAACCTTTTTCCTTTGTGGCGGTTAACTCTCTATCGTCGTTTCCTCTGAGAAAGATTCGACCCTTAGGCAGGCGCCAGTCACCATAATTGTTGACGTAGTGGCGCCGAGCTGTACAGTGTACATTTTGGAGAGCTGGAACTTTGGCTGGTCGTCGACACCAAATGGCATCTACCTGGAGTCAGTTACAGACTGTCGTTCGGCTTATGGGTCTTCCTGTTGTCTCTCGATGTTCGCAAGTGAGTTCTTGAGGGCAGAGTCTCTTATTCTGCCTAGATGAGTGGATTATTGCACTGTCCACCCTTGCAGAGGTGCATCGCTTCCGTCCTTGTCCAGACCGGTGACCATATTGCCCAGTATTTCGATATCGATGATACGCTCTTGTGACAATGTATTTGTGCTCCCCAATCCTGTTCCCCCATCCTGTTATGTGCTGCCCCCATCCTATCCTGGTATGCATGGCACCCCTCATCCCTATTCTGGTATGCATGGCACACCTCATCCCTATCCTGGTATGCATGGCACCCCTCATCCCTATCCTGGTATGCATGGCACCCCTCATCCCTAACCTGGTATGCATGGCACCCCTCATCCCTATCCTGGTATGCATGGAACCCCCCATCCCTATCCTGGTATGCATGGCACCCCTCATCTCTATCCTGGTATGCATGGCACTCCTCATCCCTATCCTGGTATGCACGGCACCCCTCATCCCCATCCTGGTATGCATTGAACCTTTTACCCCAATACTGGTATGCATGGCACCCTTTCACCCCCCATTGTGGTATGCATGGCACCCCTCACCCCCAATCCTGGTATGCATGGCACCCCTCATCCCCAATCCTGGTATGCATGGCACCCCTCACCCCCAATCCTGGTATGCATGGCACCGCTCATTCCCAATCTTGGTATGCATGGCACCCCTCATCCCAATCCTGGCATGCATGGCACACCTCATCCCTCACCATGGTATGCATGGCTCCATCATACCCAATCCTGGTATGCATGGCTCTTTCAGCCTTATCCTGGTATGCATGGGCCCCTCACCCCCATCCTGGTATGCATGGCACTCCTCATCCCTATCCTGGTATGCATGGTACCCCATCCCTCATCCCTATCCCGGTATGTATGGTACACCTCATCCTGGTATGCATGGTACCCCTCATCCCTATCCTGGTTTGCATGGCGCCCTATCCCTCATCCTGGTATGCATGGTACCCATCATCCATATCCTGGTATACATGGTACCCCTCATCCCTATCCTGGTATGCATGGTATCCCTCATCCCTATCCTGGTAAACATGGTACCCCTCATCCCCATCCTGGTATGCATGGCCCCTCACCGAATCCTGGTATGCATGGCCCCCCCACATCCCTATCCTGGTATGCATGGTACCCCTCATCCCTATCCTGGTATGCACGGCACCCCTCATGCCCATCCTGGTATGCATTCGACCTTTCACCCCCAATACTGGTATGCATGGCATCCTTCACCCCCCATTGTGGTATGCATGGCACCCCTCACCCCCAATCCTGGTATGCATGGCACCCCTCATCCCCAATCCTGGTATGCATGGCACCCCTCACCCCCAATCCTGGTATGCATGGCACCCCTCATTCCCAATCTTGGTATGCATGGCACCCCTCATCCCAATCCTGCCATGCATGGCACCCCTCATCCCTCACCATGGTATGCATGGCTCCATCATACCCAATCCTGGTATGCATGGCCCCTTCAGTCTTATCCTGGTATGCATGGGCCCCTCACCCCCATCCTGGTATGCATGGCACTCCTCATCCCTATCCTGGTATGCATGGTACCCCATCCCTCATCCCTATCCTGGTATGTATGGTACACCTCATCCTGGTATGCATGGTACCCCTCATCCCTATCCTGGTATGCATGGCACCCCATCCCTCATCCTGGTATGCATGGTACCTATCATCCCTATCCTGGTATGCATGGTACCCCTCATCCCTATCCTGGTATGCATGGCACCCCTCATCCCCAATCCTGGTATGCATGGCACCCCTCATCCCCAATCCTGGTATGCATGGCACCCCTCATCCCCAATCCTGGTATACATGGCACCCCTCATCCCCAATCCTGGTATGCATGGCACCCCTCATCCCCAATCTTGGTATGCATGTCACCCCTCATCCTCAATCTTGGTATGCATGCCACCCCTCATCCCCAATCTTGGTATGCATGGCACACCTCATCCCCAATCTTGGTATGTATGCCACCCCTCATCCCCAATCCTGATATGCATGTTACCCCTCATCCCCAATCCTGGTATGCATGTTACCCCTCATCCCCAATCCTGGTATGCATGGCACCCCTCATTCCAAATCTGGTATATATGGCACCCCTCATCCCAATCCTGGTATGCATGGCACCCCTCACCCCCTCCTGGTATGCATGGCACCCCTCACCCCTAATCCTGGTATGCATGGCACCCCTCATTCCCAATCTTGGTATGCATGGCACCCCTCATCCCAATCCTGGCATGCATGGCGCCCCTCATCCCTCACCATGGTATGCATGGCTCCATCATACCCAATCCTGGTATGCATGGCCCCTTCAGTCTTATCCTGGTATGCATGGGCCCCTCACCCCCATCCTTGTATGCATGGCACTCCTCATCCCTATCCTGGTATGCATGGTACCCCATCCCTCATCCCTATCCTGGTATGTATGGTACACCTCATCCTGGTATGCATGGTACCCCTCATCCCTATCCTGGTATGCATGGCACCCCATCCCTCATCCTGGTATGCATGGTACCCATCATCCCTATCCTGGTATGCATGGTACCCCTCATCCCTATCCTGGTATGCATGGTATCCCTCATCCCTATCCTGGTATACATGGTACCCCTCATCCCCATCCTGGTATGCATGGCCCCTCACCGAATCCTGGTATGCATGGCCCCCCCACATCCCTATCCTGGTATGCATGGTACCCCTCATCCCTATCCTGGTATGCATGGCACCCCTCATCCCCAATCCTGGTAGGCATGGCACCCCTCATCCCCAATCCTGGTATGCATGGCACCCCTCATCCCCAATCCTGGTATACATGGCACCCCTCATCCCCAATCCTGGTATGCATGGCACCCCTCATCCCCAATCTTGGTATGCATGGCACCCCTCATCCTCAATCTTGGTATGCATGCCACCCCTCATCCCCAATCTTGGTATGCATGGCACCCCTCATCCCCAATCTTGGTATGTATGCCACCCCTCATCCCCAATCCTGATATGCATGTTACCCCTCATCCCCAATCCTGGTATGCATGTTACCCCTCATCCCCAATCCTGGTATGCATGGCACCCCTCATTCCAAATCTGGTATACATGGCACCCCTCATCCCAATCCTGGTATGCATGGCACCCCTCACCCCCTCCTGGTATGCATGGCACCCCTCACCCCTAATCCTGGTATGCATGGCACCCCTAATTCCCAATCTTGGTATGCATGGCACCCCTCATCCCAATCCTGGCATGCATGGTGCCCCTCATCCCTCACCATGGTATGCATGGCTCCATCATACCCAATCCTGGTATGCATGGCCCCTTCAGTCTTATCCTGGTATGCATGGGCCCCTCACCCCCATCCTGGTATGCATGGCACTCCTCATCCCTATCCTGGTATGCATGGTACCCCATCCCTCATCCCTATCCTGGTATGTATGGTACACCTCATCCTGGTATGCATGGTACCCCTCATCCCTATCCTGGTATGCATGGCACCCCATCCCTCATCCTGGTATGCATGGTACCCCTCATCCCTATCCTGGTATACATGGTACCCCTCATCCCTATCCTGGTATGCATGGTATCCCTCATCCCTATCCTGGTATACATAGTACCCCTCATCCCCATCCTGGTATGCATGGCCCCTCACCGAATCCTTGTATGCATGGCTCCCCCACATCCCTATCCTGGTATGCATGGTACCCCTCATCCCTATCCTGGTATGCATGGCACCCCTCATCCCCAATCCTGGTTTGCATGGCACCCCTCTTCCCCAATCCTGGTATGCATGGCACCCCTCATCCCCAATCCTGGTATACATGGCACCCCTCATTCCCAATCCTGGTACGCATGGCACCCCTGATCCCCAATCTTGGTATGCATGCCACCCCTCATCCCCAATCTTGGTATACATGGCACCCCTCATCCCCCAATCCGGGTATGTATGGCACCCGTCATCCCCCAATCCTGGTATGTATGGTACCCAATCCCTCATCCTGGTATGCATGGCTTCCTTATCCCCAATCCTGGTATGCATGGCACCCCTCATCCCCAATCCTGGTATGCATGGCACCCCTCATCCCCAATCCTGGTATGCATGGCACTCCTCATTCCCAATCCTGGTATGCATGGCACCCCATCTCTCATCCTGGTATGCATGGCCCCCTCATCCCAAATTTGGCATACATGGCACCCTTCTTCCCCCAATCCTGGTATGTATGGCACACCTCATCCCCTAATCCTGGTATGTATGGTACCCAATCCCCCATCCTGGTATGCATGGCTTCCTTATCCCCAATCCTGGTATGCATGGCACCCCTCATCCCCAATCCTGGTATGCATGGCACCCCTCATCCTCAATCCTGGTATGCATGGCACTCCTCATTCCCAATCCTGGTATGCATGCCACCCCTCATCCCCAATCATGGTATGCATGGCTTCCTCATCCCCAATCCTGGTATGCATGGCACCCCTCATCCCCAATCCTGGTATGCATGGCAATCCTCATCCCCAATCCTGGTATGCATGGCACCCCTCATCCCCAATCCTGTTATGCATGGCACCCCTCATCCCCAATCCTGGTATGCATGGCTTCCTCATTCCCAATCCGGGTATGCATGGCACCCCTCATCCCCAATCCTGGTATGCATGGTTTCCTCATCCCCAATCCTGGTATGCATGGCACCCCTCATCCCCAATCCTTGTATGCATGGCACCCCTCATCCCCAATCCTGGTATGCATGGCAGCCCTCATCCCCAATCCTGGTATGCATGGCACCCCTCATCCCCAATCCTGGTATGCATGGCACCCCTCATCCCTAATCCTGGTATGCATGGCGCCACTCATTCCAAATCTGGTATACATGGCACCCCTCACCCCAATCCTGGTATGCATGGCACCCCTCATCCCAATCCTGGTATGGATGGTTTCCTCATCCCCAATCCTGGTATGCATGGCACCCCTCATCCCCAATCCTTGTATGCATGGCACTCCTCATCCCCCATCCTTGTATGCATGGCACCCCTCATCCCCAATCCTGGTATGCATGGCACCCCTCATCCCCAATCCTGGTATGCATGGGTCCCTTCATCCCCAATCCTTGTATGCATGGCACCCCTCATCCCCAATCCTAGTATGCATGGCACCCCTCATTCCAAATCTGGTATACATGGCACCCCTCACCCCAATCCTGGTATGCATGGCACCCCATCTCTCATCCTGGTATGCATGGACCCCTCATCCCCAATCCTGGTATACATGTCACTCCTCATCCCCCAATCCTGGTATGCATGACTTCCTCATCCTCAATCCTGCTATGCATGGCACGCCTCATCCTTAATCCTGGTATGCCTGGCACCCAATCCCTCATCCGGTATGTATGGTACCCCTCATCCCTATCCTGGTATGTATGGTACCCCTCATCCTGGTATGCATGGCACCCATTCCTCATCCTGGTATGCATGGTACCCCGCATCCCAATTCTGGTATATATTCCACCCCTCATCCCCCAATCCTGGTATGCATGGCACCCCATCCCTCATCCTAGTATGCATGGTACCCCTCATCCCTTTTCTGGTATGCATGGTATCCCTCATACTGGTATGCATGGCACCCCATCCCTCATCCTAGTATGCATGGCATCCCAGCCCTCATCCTAGTATGCATGGTACCCCGCATCCTATTCTGGTATGTATGGTACCCCTCATCTTGGTATACATGGCACCCCTCATCCCAATTCTGGTATGTATGGCACCCCTCATCCCCCAATCTTGGGATGCATGGGCCCCTCATCCCCCAATCTTGGTATGTATGGCACCCCTCACCCCCCAATCCTGGTATACATGGCCCCTCACCCCCCAATCCTTGTATGTATGTCATCCCTCACCCCCCAATCCTAGTATGCATGGTCCCCTCACCCCCCAATCCTGGTATGTATGGCTCCCCTAATACCTATCACGCTGCACACATACAAAAAAATAAACACTTATACTCACCTTTCTTTCCTGTGTTCCAGCGATGTGTCCCGCTGTGTCCCGTTCTGCCAGAGGCCGAGGGAGGAGTGCGGCGCCGGAGTACGCACATGCCCATACCGCGCTGTCCGGCGCCATTTTGCTGAAGACACACTGCAAATTTGTCTTCAGTAAAATGCCGCTGGGTAGCGCTGTGCGCATGCGCCTATTCCAACGCCTCACTCCTGCCCCGGTCTCCGGCGAGAAGAGAGGCGCCGCGGCAACACTCCTCCGGGTCAGGTAAGTATGTAAGTATGGTGCCAGAGATCGCGGTATGCATTCAGTGCCTATGCCTATCTCCGGCGCCATGCACACTCCTGTTACATGTAATGGCTCCATGCGTTCTTATGTCTGGAGCCAGACTGCGCAGGCGTGTCGCGCTTGCGCAGTCTATAAAGGCTTCAGACAGAGGGATGCATCTCCGGTTATATTATAGATGACATACACACTGACCTACATACACTCTTCAGGTCAGGTCACTGACAGGTCTCTGGCAGTAATTGCCAGAGCTGCAGTGCAGGATCAGGCAATCTAAGCATGTGGGTGAGTTACCTTTTCACTGGAGAAACCCTTTAAATGGTGCGATATATGAAAAAAATGTTTCATATTTTAATGTTTTGGAGGTCATCCAAGTACCTGGGAAAACCCACACAAATACAGGGAGAGAACCCCCATAGAGATTCTTATATTGGTGAACACTTGTTTCTGTTTTTATTACCAAATTGTAACATAACATTGTATTCTATTATGGATTGAGTGTGAAACGACAATTTTAAAATTATGAAATTATACTACATTATACTACATTACATTCTAAAAGATGATTCAGCTTACTCTCAGAACATATGGCCCTATGTGTAAATGTGTAAAAAAATTAATTCTTGTTTTATGTATATGGCATAAGTGCTCAGAAGTTTAGTTTATTTAGAATAAGAATATAAGAAGAAAACATCTGTGCCTGGATGCGTGGGAGAATATTTCATGGATTCCAATTGTATTCCCATAAGTATTTTCACCTTAAAAAGACTGATAAAATTGTGTCCTTGAAGTAAAAGATCCCATGAAAACCAAAGTACAAACAGCTGTGTGGTTAGGAGTATGTTATCATATAATGCCCGATGCAGGATGTCACCACTCCCCCCATATAATGCCCCATGCAGGATGTCACCTCTCCCCCCCATATAATGCCCCATGCAGATTGTCACCTCTCCCCCCCCATAAAATGCCCCATGCAGGATGTCACCTCTCCCCCCCATATAATGCCCCATGCAGGATGTCACCTCTCCCCCCCATATAATGCCCCATGCAGGATGTCACCTCTCCCCCCCCATATAATGCCCCATGCAGGATGTCACCCCCCCATATAATGCCCCATGCAGGATGTCACCCCCCCATATAATGCCCCATGCAGGATGTCACCTCTCCCCCCCATATAATGCCCTAAGCAGGGTGTCACCTCTCCCCCCATATAATGCCCCATGCAGGATGTCACCCCCCCCAGATAATGCCCCATGCAGGATGTCACCTCCCCCCATATAATGCCCCATACAAGATGTCACCTCCCCCCATATAATGCCCCATGCAGGATGTCACCTCTCCCCCCATATAATGCCAGATGAAGGATGTCACCTCTCCCCCCATATAATGCCCCATGCAGGATGTCACCTCTCTCCACCCTATAATGCCCCATGCAGGCTGTCACCCCCCTTATAATGCCCCATTCAGGATGTCACCTCTCCCCCCATATAATGCCCCATGCAGGATGTCACTTCCCCCCCATATAATGCCCCATGCAGGATGCCACTTGTTCTCCCCCCCATATAATGCCCCATGCAGTATGTCACTTGCCCCCCCCCTCATATAATGCCCCATGCAGGATGTCACTTGTTCCCCCCCATATAATGCCCCAGGCAGGATGTCACTTTTCGCCCCCCCATATAATGCCCCATGCATGATGTCACTTGTTCCCCCCATATAATGCCCCATGCAGGATGTCATTTGTTCCCCTGCATATAATGCCCCATGCAGGATGTCACTTGTCCCCCCCCATATAATGCCCCATGCAGGATGTCACCCCCCATATAATGCCCCATGCAGGATGTCACTTGCCCCCCCACCATATAATGCCCCATGCCTCCATACATATAAAAAAAAAATCAAATACTCACCTCACTTCTCACCTGCTGCCGCTGCTACGGACCCCTCACCCGCACTGGCGGGGAGAGGTAAGTGTTGTGCCGGGGCCCTGAGCAAGCGGGGGGGAGCGGGCGCTGACACCGGCACCGCACCACTCACGGGTCCCATAGCGCGCCGGGGTGGCTGACGGTGAGTGGGCCCCCCGCCTGCTCAGGGCCCCGGCACGTTCCCGGGTGCGCCGGGTGCTGATGCCGGCCCTGGCCCCACCCATCCTCTATAAGCTTACACAAGGACCTATGAAGGAGAACATCTTCTCGCCTGGTCAGGGTGACATCTAAAACAATCATTTTTCACTTGTCATATGAATCTATATTACCCATGTCATAAGAAGTAGACACTCACATGTAATGTTTTTTATTGTTTATATATAGTGTATTTTGGCTTGGGCAATCTCTGTTTTTTAAGGACAGATTAAGGGTTATATTTAATACATTCTCTATATACTGATAAATTATCTATATTCTGAGGGAACTGACCTTACGTCACTCATCGGTATCGTATGCTGTACAAGTGAAAATAAAATATTCACCTGTCTGGCCCCTACAGTCCAAGTCTGGTCCTCCCCAAATCCTCTCTGGCTCTTTTGTTATCTTCACTTGGCACTAGGTAAAAGGCTGAGTAGGCTTTAGACATCACAATGTGCATTGTGACATCTGAGGCCTACATGGCACAGAAAATGATGGAAGAAGCTAAAAAGAATGCGTAAAGCACTGGATCGCAAGCTGTGGTGACAACACGGGTGATAGTGAGTTTTTTTTGCCAGCCCTCAAGAATTCAGCAAAATGTCTGAATTTAAACTAAGCTAATTGCTAAAAATTCTGGGGAATCCAACTTTTTTTGTAAAATAAAGGCAAATTCCTTCAGGCTTGAAGAGATTTCTTTATCTCTAGCCATCACTTAGTTCTGCAAACTTCAACAACTGACTCGTAAAAAAGATATACTATGACCTAGTGAATTTAAGTCTTCATTCAATTATAAAGATTTCTTATCTGATTTATTACTTTATTTTAACTAAAATAAAATTGGAAAATGAGAAAGGCGATCAGAACATTGGCACAAGCAACAATATGCAAAAAAGGATAATGAGTTTGGCTTAATCCACTAGTTTAGGATACCCCTGTTTTGTTTTTATTACAATTATTCTGTCACTGGGATTTTGCCACCTCTTCTGAGCGCAGCATAAAGATTTGGTAGAGAACCTGATTCCAGTAATGTATCACTTACTGGGCTGAGTGCTGTAGTTTTGACAAAATCACTGTTTTATCAGAAGGAAATTATCACAAGAGGACAAGTAAATCTGCTACTATGTAGTTCTCCATACATCCGCCCCCACCACTGATTGGCAGCTTTCTGCCTATGCACAGTGTACACAGAAAGCTGACAATAAGTGGCGTTGTCAGAGTTATACAGAGCTCAGTATTCAGATAAATGCTTGATCAGCAGCAGATAAAACAGTGATGCGATTTTAAAAAATATAACAAATGTTTTGCTTTTCATGTTAGTGATTTTACAGTTTTGTAGTCACGCGGTGTCTACACAATACTAAAGTTTGACCTTTTACATTTGGCAAAAATTCTACAAAACCTAAAAACAGTGAATTCCTACAAAGCCTATGCTTGCTGTTCAAGAAAACAAGTTTTACTGCCATATAAATGATGTACTAGCCTAAAGGTCAAGAGGAAGCGAAATGGACAACCTTTTAACATCCATATTATACATTAAGCTCTATGGCATCCATCTGGTACATAGAGCTCAGCTGGAAGCTTTTCCTAAAGTATTTGCCAAATATGTTGCTCCAGAATGAGTTTTGCATTCTTCGACAAAGTCAGTATTGCAAGAGAAAAACACAGTCTGACTGATGCTAAATAAAATTTTTACACTAGATCCTAGAGTTGAGTGAATTGGTTCAAGGTGAATCAAATTGACCTCTATTTTGCAAAGGATTCCAATTCACTTAAATCTGAATATTTGTAAATTGCTTCATGCAAATCCAGCTAAATAGTTGCAGAATGTCTGTTATTTTATTGTAAAATAGAGGAATGGAAAGGGATTAAAAAATAATATGCACCTGGCCCCCTACTTTTCCTCTGTGCAACCCAACTCCAAACCAGTGGTCATAGTTGGTTTGGTATTGTCTTTACTTCTGCCAGTGCAGTGTCTTCCTCTGGCACTGGGAATCTTCGTTTCTAAAACCCATTTTGTCATGAAATCACTCAATGTCTCAATGCAAGTCATGACGTAGTATGTGGCCTAGTAAGTCTCACATGATGTCATTATGTCGCGGGTTATAATGAATGCTTAAGATGCTAAGACCCAGAGAAAGACACCTAGTAGTCCTCATATCATCATTATAAAGCTGTGCTAATTCAGCACCAAAGATGCCAAGAGCTAGAAAAAAACATTGGAGAGCTGAAGAGACCATACCAGACAAAAGAAGACCATCAGAGCTATTGGTTGTCTGCATTGGTATAATCTTTTTCCTTACTTTTCAATGCTGACAAGGCCCATGTCATCAAACTGATTAAGTCCTGTGTCGTAGTTTCATAGTCTCAACAAATTGGGGCCTAGTCAGCTCCATAGTTGCCAGAAGCTGGAGGAAGACACCTAATGGGCTTCACATGACATATCAGCTTTGGGCCTGGTCAACACTGAAGAAGCCAGAAGACGAGTCACTGGAATATAGAAGCCGCACCAGACTGAAAACCACCAGACCAGAGCAGGACTATGGAGTGGGACTGTTGTGGGCTGGGTAAGTATAATTTCTATAATTTCTTTTATTGTCTATGTTTGTTAGGCTCTGGGGTTTGGATAGACCTTAGGGCATAGTAATGCATATTCGATTTGCATTGAATAAATTCAATCCAAATTGAATTTGCCAGACTAATTTCAGTTCGGAAAATCTGCCTAATTAGAATTTTAGAGTTTGAATTTAGCTACATGCTTACCCATAATAGTGGATAGCAGAAGCTATTGCTAAGGTTTGTGCAAGATAAGTTTCTTCTCGAATGAGAAAATTGGGTTTAAAGTGCATATCCACCCAAGTCACCCTCAATATTCTATTCACTTCTTTCAAGTCTACGCACAGGAGTTACAGAATCTGAAGTTGCTTACCTAAAGGGGCTGCTTAAGCTGCAGTCAAGTGAAAACATTTTAACCGAGATTATATTTCAAAGCATGAGCACTTCAAATGATACGATTTTGTTAGGCCAAGTTCAGACAACCCGTATTTTCAGTCTGAGTGCTGTCCATGAAAAATCGGTCAGCATTCCGATCTATGTTATTCAATTGGGTTGTTCAGATGTGTGTTTTATTTTTGACAGACTGAATCTGCCCATGAAAAAATTGCAGCAAGCAATAGCTTCTTCTGTATGACGGACGAGACTCGCCTATTCAAGTCTATTGGTGCTCAAAAACAATCAGATCCCATTCTTGATCAGCCGTATAGCATCCGATATTTACAAATACATTGCAATTCTTTAACATAGGAAATTGTATTTGGTCTTGTAAATTTTAATAAATGCTGATGAATGGAAACGGATGCCATACAGAATGCACACAGATGACAACTGAGATGAAAATCACTAATTTTTTCTGGTTGTAACTCGATTTCTTTATACGCTCGTGTGATCTTAGCTTAAGATAAAATTTAGGGATTTGCTGCTTAAACGATTAAGGTATCACGGAAAAATACTTTCGAACAAGGAATAAAGGAAGTAACACACAAGGAATATGTCTATTGATAGTTGCTAATCAAGACATGCAAAAGTTATAGCTCTGCTCAAAAATCTTAGTCCACTTTCAGACATAGTATGGGTGATCCAAGTCAGATTCTGTAGAATTTGTTATATTGGCAATAATGTCCTTTTTTAAAGTCAGCTAAAAATATAATAAATAGACAGAATTACAATTTTGCCCCTGACTTTTGTCACTCCAGTCAAGTGGCTGCCAGTTTACCATTTTTCCAACAGCTTGTACATCCATAAATATATCTGATTTAACAATACATTTTTATAAAAAAATATACATATATATATATATATATATATATATACGGGTGAGTCATAAGAGGAGGCCAAGGCAAACATGCTTTTTTCAAACAGATGTAACTTTTTTCTTTGTTTAAACACAGCCAAGAAGGAATTTACAGCCACAGATGGTACAGTTTAGGCCTGCGCAGATGACAAGGTTCCTCAAATGGGCATTTATCGACAGATGCAGGGAAAACAGCAGATGAGAGGTGCGACATTCAGCAAATGTGAACGGAGCCTATCCTAACTGAAAAGATGGAATCTTCCTTCTACCCACTGAGTTGGCATTCTCCAGCAGTTCCCTGCATCCCTGCTCACTCTGACCTTCATTATATTGTAGGACTCCTGTGCTCCAACATGCGGGACAACTCTCCAGGCCCGTACTCCTCCTACGTCCTCAGCGTAGTAATCTGGTAGGCTTAGGGTACTGTGCAGACCAGGGAATTCTATCTGCCTAAAGGGTTCTAGTCCTCACGATATCCCACGAGTGTTCTCCAGTCAGTCTATCACTATCTGGCCCACTTGAAGCGGAAGGATATGGATTCCCCTCACATGCTTCTCTGACTGTACTCGTTCTCTCCTCTAAAGATGTTTCTTGCTATTCTCCAGCTCTAGAACTCTCTAGAATAAAACTTGTATCTAACTTTTGTACACCCGAGAGACTCCACCCCCGAAGCTACTTACCTAGCAACTACTCTAGTGAGAAGATTTAACTATTACTGTACTAACAGTGCAACAGCAAATCATCTATAGACATATTAAGAATAACTTACAGAATTTACTTAGTAAAACAACTCTGGGGTATTACACAAAAACAGATTTACCACAGTTCCTGGGTTGGTCGACAAAGCAAAGGAGAGTATACAGACAGGAAAGCATGGGATCGCAGCTGATTCTTTCTGTGAGGTAAAACAAGTTTTTAACCAGACAGGGAAATGGTTTTCCTACAGAAGCCAGCATCTGTGATCCCATTCTATAATGTACATATACTCTCTTTTGCTTCCTCCCCTAGCCAGGAGATGTGGTATGATCAAAACATGTTTTTGCATGGTCAGACACAGCCATTACACAGTACACAGCAGGGGCACATTTATAAGATTATCTCAGCACAAGAACATTTTTTTTAACACATCCAATTGAGAAATTTCTTTTTATTCCAAGATCTATTGATTAAAGTGTACTTTGCTCGTAGGACAACCCCTTTTAAGTTTTGCTTAAACATTGAATCTACTGATCTGCTCTGTTGCACACTGGTCCAAGCCAGATACCTGGCATCTCTTATTGGATGCTAGTTCATCAATGTTTGGGGTCAGGCTATGAGCTGAGGAAATCCTCAGGATTGGAAATGGATCTTACCTCCTGCAGTGTGTGGTGCCAAACCCTGATGCGCGTTTGGTGCAATGCCTTTATCTGGGGGGAGGCACCACACCTGCAAAACTGTCCCTATAGATCAGTCATCAACCAATCAAGAATAATATCAGTACCATAGAGAATATAACAGTCCACTTCATTAGTAGAGAGTAAAAAGGCAGAACAGAGACACATGAGGCAAAAGAAGGTTCAACCAATAGTAAGCGGTGTCAACCAAATGAAAAAGCCCAATTCACTGGGGCACAGTGCAATGACAGGACGGGGCGGGCACATCACTGCGTGCCTCACAACTGATAATGGTGCATTGCAATGCACTATACCAGCAATCAGAGTGATAAAAGTTAAAATATCATAGAGGGATTAACTAAGAAAGTTAAAAGAAAATATGTAAAAATATATTTAAAAAAATCACAATAATAATAATAAAAAATATATATATTATACCCATAAATACATATTTTTATGTAAAAAAATATAAAATAAACAAAAAATGCACACATATTTGGTATTGCTGCATCTGGAATTATCCTTCCTATAAAACTGTCACACTAGTTAACCCCTTCAGTGAACACCGCAACAAAAAAAACAGGGCAAAAAACTATTCTTTTTCATCATACCGCCGAATAAAAAGTGGAATAATACGCGATCAAAAAGACAAATGTAAATAAAAATGGTATCACTGAAAAGGTTATCTTTTCCCGCAAAAAAAACAAGCTGCCATACAGCTCCACCAGTGGAAAAATAAAAAGCTATAGCTCTCAGAATAAAGCGATGCAAAAATAATTATTTTTTTCTATAAAATAGTTTTATTGTTTAAAAGCAACAATAAAAAAATTATATAAATGTGTTATCGCTTTAATTGTACTGACCCAAAGAATAAAGCTACCTTATCAATTTTACCACACGCGGACCGACATAACAAAAAACCCAAAAAACTATTTCTGAATTGCTGGTTTTTATTCATTCTGCCTCCCAAAAATAGAATAGAAAGCGATCAAAAAATGTTATCTGACCGGACCAAAAATGGTACCAATAAAAGCGTCAACTCGTCCTGCAAAAAAAAGAAGGTCTCACATGACTCTGTCGGCAGAAATATGGAAAAATAGCTCTCAAATCTGGCGATGCAAAAACTTGCTTTTGGAAAAAGAAAGTGTCTTTTAGTGTGTGATAGCAGCCATACATAAATAAAACTATATAAATCTGGTATCGCTGTAATCGCACCGACCCGAAGAATAAAGCCGTCTAATCACTTGTACCACTTGAGAAACGGTGTAAAAATAAATAAAAACAATTCTTGATCTACTATTGTTTTTTTATTCTGCCTTCCAAAGTTCGCAGTAAGGCTTGGCTCACATTTATCTGGCGCTCTGCGCTGAGCACTTACACCTAGGTTTCCGTGTAAATCTCTGAGCTCTTCTGAGCTTTCCACTGTGCCTGAAAAGTAGTTCCTGATTACATGTAGGGGAATGGCGCACTGAGGAGAAATTGCAAAATAAACTGTGATGTCTATTTTTACTTATTAGCCCTTATAAAAAAAATTCAATTTGGGGCTAAAATAACATTTTAGTGATAAAAATGTTATTATTCATTCTTCATCGCCCAATGATGTAAAATTCTGTGAGGCACATTTTGCGTCAACATGCTCACTGCACCCTTAGATAAATTTATTGGAGGATGTAGCTCATAAAATCAGGTAACTTTTGGGCAGTTCTGCTCTTCTGGCACCTCGAGGGCTCTGCCAATTAGACATGGCACCCTCAAACCATTCAAGCAAATTTGAGCTCCAATATGGCACTTTTTCCCTTCTGAGCTTTGCATTGTGCATCAAAGGTAGTTTTTGACCACATATGGGATATTCATGTACTCAGAAGAAATTTCACAACAAATTGTTTGGCCATTTTTGCTCTTGTTACCCTTGTGAAAGTGAAAAATTTGGGGCAAAACCAACATTTTTGTGGGAAAAAAATATTTTTTTATTTTCACTGCTCATCATTATAAAATTCTGTGAAACACCTGTGGGCTCAAGGTGCTCACCAAACCTCTAGATAAATTCTTTGAGGGGTCTAATTTCCAAAATTGGGTCACTTGTAGTGGGTTTCCACTGTTTAGGCAGGGGCTCTGCAAACGCAACATGGCATCTACCATATATACCATCGGCACTCCAAAATTCAAATGGCATTCCTTCACTTCCGAGCCCTGCCGTGCGCCCAGACAGTAGTTTTCAACCACATATGGAGTATCGGTGTACTAAGGAGAAATTGCATAACAAATTGTATGGTGCATTTTCTCTTGCTACCCTTATGAAAATGCAAAATTTGGGGCTAAAGTAAAAATTTTTGTGGGTAAAAGTTAAATTTACATTTTTTTCCTTCCACATTGCTTTAGTTTCTGTGAATTACTTGAAAGGTTAATAAACTTCTTGAATGTGGTTTTGAGCAGTTTCAGGGTGCAGTTTTTAGAAAGGTGTCACTTTGGGGTATTATCTGTCATATAGGCCCCTCAAAGTCACTTCAAATGTAATGTGGTCCCTAAAAAAATGGTTTTGTAAATTTTATTGGAAAAATGAGAAATTACTGATTAAACTTTTAACTTTTCTAACTTCCTAGCAAAAAAATTATGTTTTGAAAATTGTGCTGATGTAAAATAGACATATCGTAATTGTTATTTATTAATTATTTTGTGTGACGTAGCTCTCTGGTTTAAAGGCATAAACTTAAAAGTTTGAAAATTGCTAAATTTTCGAAACTTTGGCCAAATTTTCGATATTTTCACAAATAAATGCAAGTCATATTAAACAAATTTTAGCACTATCATGAAGTACAATATGTCACTAAAAAACAGTCTCAGAATCACTGGTATACATTGAAGCGTTCCAGAGTTATTACTTCATAGAGTGACTGTTACGCTCACGCCCAGACTGACTGGCGTGAGCGTGGTCCCACTGGGCCACGAACCGAGAAGTGCCTGTAGGGGCGTGACTAGGGGCCTCGCCAGATCCGACCACGAACACACGGCGGCTTAATCGACTCTGTGGTCCGAAGAGGGACGTGGGAGGTGGCCCAGGTGCTACTCAAGGTCAGATCCCAGTCACAGCTGTTGACCCACACCGGGGAATGCAGGAACGGGCAGGTTTGGCTGGTATGCAAACAGGTGGGTACTGGCAGGCACGGCTGGTATGCAGACAGGTGGGTACTGGCAGGCACGGCTGGTATGCAGACAGGTGGGTACTGGCAGGCACGGCTGGTATGCAGACAGGTGGGTACTGGCAGGCATGGCTGGTATGCAGACAGGCCGGTACTGGCAGGCATGGCTGGATGACTGGTATGCAGACAGGCCGGTACTGGCAGGTAGGAAAACTGGCTGGATAGGGACCAGTACAGACTGGTATACAGGAACAGAGCTGCAGGTGCGGAGGACAAGCAGAGCAGAGCAGAACCGCAGGTGCGGAGAACAAGCGGAGTAAAGCAGAGCAGAACCGCAGGTGTGGAGGACGAGCAGAGCAGAAATGCAGGTGCGGAGGACAAGCGGAGCAGAGCAGAGCAGAACCGCAGGTGCGGAGAATAAGCGGAGCAGAGCAGAGCAGAACCGCAGGTGCGGAGGACAAGCAGAGCAGAACCGCATGTGCGGAGGGCAAGCAGAGCAGAACCGCAGGTGTGGAGGACAAGCGGAGCAGAGCAGAACCGCAGGTGCAGAGGACAAGCGAAGCGGAGCAGAGCAGAACCGCAGGTGCAGAGGACAAGCAGAGCAGAACCGCATGTGCGGAGGACAAGCAGAGCAGAACCGCAGGTGTGGAGGACAAGCGGAGCAGAGCAGAACCGCAGGTGCGGAGGACAAGCGGAGCGGAGCAGAGCAGAACCGCAGGTGCGGAGGACAAGCGGAGCAGAGCAGAACTGCAGGTGCGGAGGACAAGCGGAGCAGAGCAGAGCAGAACTGCAGGTGAGGAGGACAAGCGGAGCAGAGCAGAGAAAAGTTGCAGGTGCGGAGGGCAAGCGGAGCAGAGCCGCAGGTGCTGGCAGACAGGACAGGGCTCTGTTCACATGGACGAGACTGGGAAACACAGGAAGATAGCTAGAACACAGGAGGTAGAAACAGAGGCAGGGAAACGGGACAAGCAGATACACACAAGGTACTTGCAATGAAGTAGCGAGTGGACACAAAACTCACAAACAGAAGTACAAAGACAACGAGTTGGAGTTAGGTACTGGTTCAGGCACTGCAGGAAAAGGGAAGGATCAGTCATAGAGACAAACAGGTAATGGGCTAGGACACAGTTCAGACTGGAACTGACACTGGAAAGAGATACAGGAATGAGCCGGGGTACCCAGCCCCCAGGGTGGCAGGAATAGACTAGAAGTCACAGATACAGGTAACGGGCCTAGGTACTCAGCCCCCAGGGTGGCGGAACAGACAAGATACAGGACAGGACCTGGCAACTCAGTTGCACAGAACACAGTGAAAGAAAGTGTTGCTCAGGCACCTCCACTGGGTGGGGGAGGTTTAAGTATCCAGTGACTCACAGCAATAGGCTGGGGACGCATTAGGACTGCGCACACTGTAACTTTACGAATCAGGAAGTACCAGTGTCGCCGCCGTAAGCCAGCAGACAAGAGACATGCACACAGCAAGAAAAGGAGTATAGTGCACAGCCTGGACTGATAGGTAAGTTGGTGGTCTTGCATGGTGGGAGATGGTAAGCCATGCCAGCACGCCGCCAGGGATGTTATAGTGACAATGGTCATAATTGAAAAAATTGGTCTAATCAGGAAGTTGAAAACAGGCTGGGAAATGAAGGGGTTAAATATAGTTGCTGTACCCCTTGCAAGTAAACATGTGAAAACTATGCATCACTGGGTGTCGGACGCCAAAAATATTGTGATAAAACCAGATGAGTTGAAATGTCTGTGATGTCAATCGAAAGTGGAAACCCTACAGTTAACACCATTCATGAAGAAGGAAAATAGAGGTTATTGGATATGTGCTCCCCTTCAACAGACCTAAAAACAGCCATGGCTAGTGCTTCTGTGATGCTACACACATATAGTGGTGGCCAAAAGTATTGGCACCCCTGCAATTCTGTCAGATGATACTCAGTTTCTTCCTGAAAATGATTGCAATCACAAATTCTTTGGTATTATTATCTTCATTTAATTTGCTTGCAAGGAAAAAACACAAAAGAGAATGAAGCAAAAATCAAATCATTGATCATTTCACACAAAACTCCAAAAATGGTCCAGACAAAAGTATTGGCACCCTCAGCCTAATACTTGGTTGCACAACCTTTAGCCAAAATAACTGCGAACAACCGCTTCAAGTAACCATCAATGAGTTTCTTACAATGCTCTGCTGGAATTGTAGACCATTCTTCTTTGGCAAACTGCTCCAGGTCCCTGATATTTGAAGGGTGCCTTCTCCATACTGCCATTGGCAAACTCCAGCCTGGCTTTTTTATGTCTCGGGGTAAGTAGTGGGGTCTTCCTGGGTATCCTACCATACAGTCCCTTTTCATTCAGACGCCGATGGATAGTATGGGTTGATACTGTTGTACCCTCGGACTGCAGGGCAGCTTGAACTTGTTTGGATGTTAGTCGAGGTTCTTTATCCACCATCCGCACAATCTTGCGTTGAAATCTCTCGTCAATTTTTCTTTTCTGTCCACATCTAGGGAGGTTAGCCACAGTGCCATGGGCTTTAAACTTCTTGATGACACTGCGCACGGAAGACACAGGAAAATTCAGGTCTTTGGAGATGGACTTGTAGCCTTGAGATTGCTCATGCTTCCTCACAATTTGGTTTCTCAAGTCCTCAGACAGTTCTTTGGTCTTTTCTCCATGCTCAATGTGGTACACACAAGGACACAGGACAGAGGTTGAGTCAACTTTAATCCATGTTAACTGGCTGCAAGTGTGATTTAGTTATTGCCAACACCTGTTAGGTGCCACAGGTAAGTTACAGGTGCTGTTAATTACACGAATTAGAGAAGCATCACATGATTTTTCAAACAGTGCCAATACTTTTGTCCACCCCCTTTTTTAGGTTTAGTGTGAAATTATATCCAATTTGGCTTTAGGACAATTCTTTTTGTGTTTTTTCATTGAAGACAAATTAAATGAAGATAATAATACCAAAGAATTTGTGATTGCAATAATTTTCAGGAAGAAACTGAGTATTATCTGACAGAATTGCAGGGGTGCCAATACTTTTGGCCACCACTGTACTCTATGCTGCATACTGACTGTAAGTTACACACACCATGTTACACACTTATTATATGCTACATACACACACTCCATGCTACACACACACTGTATTTTAGATACACACACACAAACACATAAAGTGTTACACTCACTCCATGCTACAAACACTGTAACTGCAATTAATGACATAAAACACTTTGAAAAGTTTCAAAATGTTTGCCCAATATAGAGTTGCACAAAAATTTGGCATCTTTTCATGATTTTGTGCCTTTTTTTTAGGAAACTGTGCTAAAATGGGCAGAGCTGTGGAGGAGGTATGGTGCATTACTACACCCACCCATCAATGGCGACATTTCTAGTGCCAGAAATGTTACTGCAGTACTGTACTGGAGTAACATTTCGAGTGAGGCGCATGGGCGCACGCCACTGATAAGATGTGCTGAATTCATTAAATGGCGCACACCTCTTAATGAATTTAGTACATCTTATTCCTGCACGCCCCTCATTAAGACTGACGTGTATGTTACATAAACTCACTCACACTCTATGCTACATGCACAGGTAGAGTATAGAATACATGGTAGATGCTGGAATGGTGTTGACGCATGTTAGAATACTGACTTCAAAGAAAGCACTTACTTCTAGTCCTATCTCTACAGTCACAGTCAAAAGCTTTTAGACTGACACAAATTTTGTTTTTGCAAAGTTTGCTGCTTCAGTTTTTACAGTGGCAATTTTCATTAACTTTAGATTGTTTTGAAGAATAATCAGATGAATTACAAAATATTAGAAAGTCATTCCTTTCCATGAAAATTAACTTGGTCACTAGAACCTAATTTCCACTGAATGTCACCCTTGCTACAAAATGGACTGCTGACATTCAGCTATGGGATTAGTTTAACATCTGTGCAGTGCTTGTTCAGATATGGCAGCAGACAGCTGTCAGTGCATCTGTACACACAGTGAAATAAAGGCTTTTGGAGACTGACCTGATGTCACAAAGGGCAAAACATCTTCTGAATTTGGAAGCTGCACTGTTAATGCAGGACTAACATTATAAGTACAGATTCTGCTTTAGTAAGGTGAGCAGCCCACATACTGATGGGCCCATCAAAGCAATGTAGGGTGTTACCAGGGGTAAATTTAGGGATAAGAGCTCTGGGCATCAGCTACGTTTGCTCTCCAACCCACCCTCATGGCCAGTTCTGCTCAGAATCAGGCAACATGTCTGTGTTTTACATAAACAACCTGCTCATTGTGATAGAAACTGTAGAATGCTTGTTTATAACTTTTCAGGTGCTTCATTCAACTATTGGTCATCTCGTGACTTAACTTAAGGACCACTTTTAGTAAAATTGGATTGTGGAAAACAAGACCCTGTCCATCAAAATTTCTACTGATGAGAATTCATTAGTGCTTATATCCTTGTCCAGACCTCTTTGAAAATGAATTTTTGCAGGTTCCTTTGAGCTGAAATCCCTCACAAACTGCTGAGATAGTTTATGCTCGGAAACCAATATTTTTCAGTAGCTGTGCTTATATTCACCCACTTCCAAACAGCCAGATCACTTCTATATGGGCTAAATATTCAAGCATTTGCGTTCCTTTTTTCTAGGTGTTAGGATGCTTTCACATCGCGCTTTTCTTCACATTTGTGGGTCTCATCTTGGATTGCGTCCGAACTACCCCACAAATTGGGATTCAGACGTATGTGCCGATGGGGCCATAGACTATTACTATTCTTAAAGGGCCAGCAGTCGGCACTTACTATTGTTAGAGAACCATCAGCCGACTATGGTTTGTTGTTCCCGTTATTAAAGAGTGAGTCTCCTACACTGTTATTGCATATGCAGTGACTGCAAGGGCTGCCAAAAATTTGGACGCAATCCAATACTCCTTTGAAGAGACATAGAGGAGGGCCTCAGTAAAAAAAATGTTTCCATTATAAAGGAGTGGGTCTCCTATAGTGGTAATGCCCATGCAGTGACTGCAAGGGCTGACTAAATTTGGGAAAAACCTAAATACCAATTTAAAGGAGGACTGTCTCAGTAACAACGTATTCCCATTAGAAAGGAGCAGTTCTGCTATACAGTTATTGCGTATGCAGTGAGTACAATGGCTGCCTAAATATGGGAAATACCCAATACCAATTTGAAGACACATAGAGGTGGGGCTCCATAACAACATGTTCCCATTAGAAAGGAGCGGTTCTGCTATACAGTTATTGCGTATGCAGTGAGTACAACCTCTGCCTACATTTGAGAAAAACCCCAATACCAATTTGAAGACACATAGAGGAGAGCCTCAGTAACAAAATGTTCCCATTAGAAAGGAGCGGTTCTGCTATACAGTTATTGCGTATGCAGTGAGTACAACGGCTGCCTAAATTTGGGAAAAACTTCAATACTAATTTAAAGACACATAAAGAAACGTAGAGATGATATGGTAGACATGGTGATGATGTGGTGGTGGAGGATGAGGAGAAGGAAGAGGACAACAGCAAATAGACAAAATCAAGAAGCATATACCCATGTCTGGGTGTGAAGAGGTGCATGGGAATAGACCTCCCAAAAAAAAGACACCACGTGTTCAGCTTGGTTACCCAATAATTATAAGGCACAGAGGAATCATGGAGGACATTGGTATGGTCGACAAGGTACTCCTTCAGCATCTTCGTAAAATTATCTCTCCTTGTGAGACTACCCCGCGCATCAGGGCCTGTGCGATGGGAGGGTCTGAGAAAACTGTCCCAGTGTTAGAACCCTCCTGTTTGTTTTTTTCCATCTTGTGTTTTGCGGTCACGTGACCATCTGCCTTTATATTCCAGCTCTGCCATTTTGGCTGTGCTGGACTTCAGTGTTTGACTGTCTCTCTAGCCAGGTGCTTCGGTGCCTTTCTCTGTCAGCTCGCTTGGTCCTTCTGGGACCTCTAGTACCTTTTTGTCAGTTTGTCTTTTTGTGTTCTGCAACAACTTCTCTGTTTAGGAGGTGTCCCATTTTTGTCCCAGTCCTTAGTTCTTTTAGGGACCCCTCCCCTTATGCTATAGGTCTTCGTTCAGTCTTCGTTCAGCCAAGGACTAAGGCGGGTCTGTTCGCTAGGAACAGGCAGCCTGCTACATCATAGGGATTCAGCTTAGTCTTACTGTAGGGACAGCTTTCCCCTATCTTTCCTTAGTACATGTTGCAGATCATAAGACCCAGAACCTTGACTGTGTTCCCCTGCCTCGGCTGGATCATATTCGTGTCGCTCTCGCCTGTACTCCTTGGTTGTCCAAGGAAGTGCGACCACTGCCACCCGGGTTTTCAGATGGGAATTTTTTTAATAATTCCGCAACAAGGAAATAGAAAGTTCTCCTTGTAGCATGAGTCTAGAAGTGTCATCAACTAGTAATGACTGTCACCCAAAATTTGGAGAACGCGAGGGTCACCAGAAAGGCACTGTAAGATAAACTCAGCCATGTGTGTCAGACTGCTAACAGGCAAGACTTCCGTGTCCTCAACTAAGAGGACGACTGACCACGCTCTCCTCCTCATCCTCTTCCTCCGGCCATCCACGCTGAGCAGACGTTATGACAGTTGTGTGGATAGTACCATCTCTAGCACAGGAAACTAGCTCCTGTTTTTCCTCCTCCTCCTCCTCTTCCTCATTGTCACCCAATCCACGTTGGGATGAGATGAGGCTGGGCTGTGTAGAATCACCCTGTATAGTTCCTTGCTCCATCTCATCGTGCTCCACCTGCAATGCCTCCTCTTTAATTGTGAGCAGTGATCGTTTCAGAAGACAGAGAAGCTGCATAGTGACGCTAATTATGGCATCATCGCCGCTCACCTTGTTGGTGGAGTCCTCAAAGTTTTGGAGGACAGCACAGATGTTTGACATCCATGACTTTTCTTGAGATCTTATGTGCGGAGGCTGACCTGAATAGCGACGGACGTTTTGAAGCTGGTACTGAACAACTGCCATGTGCTGCTCACAAATACTTCCCAACATCTGCAAGGTTGAGTTCCAAAGCATGGGGACATCGCACACCAGTCAGTGAGCTGGAAGCTGCAAATGCTGCTGAATCATAGCAAGGGCTGCGGAAGCTGGAGCTGACTCTCTAAAATTGGCACACGCGGCATACTTTGACAAGCATATAAGGCAGATCTGGGTAAGTTTTGAGAAACTGCTGAACCACAGGTAAAGCAAATGGGACAGGCATGGTACATGTGTGAGCCTGCCTCACTTCAGAGCTGCCACCAGGTTCCAGCCATTGTCACACATGACCATGCCTGGCTGTAGGTTCAGCAGTGACAGCCACAAATCTGCCTGCTCTTTCAGAGCTGTCCACAACTTTTCAGCAGTGTGTGGTTTGTCACCTAAGCATATTAGCTTCAGCACAGCCTGTTGCAACTTGGCCGAGGCAGTGCTGCAGTGCTTCCAGCTTGTGACTGATGTGGTCATTTCAGGGATGGAGGCTGAAGAGGAGGAGGTGCAGGAGCTGTAGAATGTGGGGGCAACCCATATTGACCCAGGGCCTGCAATCCTTGGCGTCAGGAGGACGTGTTCCATCCGAAGGTCTGACTGGGTCCCGGCTTCCACTATATTAACCCAGTGTGCCATCAGTCAGATGTACCATCCCTGCCCACAAGCACTTGTCCACGTGTCCATGGTTAGGTGGACCTTCCCAGTAACTGCGTTTCTGAGGGCATGGCTAATGTTCTGGGACACGTGCTTGTGTAATGCGAGGACGGCACACTGGGAGAAATAGTGGCGGCTGGGGACCAAGTACCGAGGGACAGCTGCCGCCATCAGGTTGTGGAAAGCTTCCGTCTCCACAAGCCTAAAAGGCAACATTTCGAGTGCAAGCATTCATGAAATGTGTGAATTTAGTAGTGTGGCCTGTGGGGTGTTGGCTGCGTATGTGCGCTTGCGTTCCAAGGACTGGGGTAGGGACAACTGAATGCTGCACTTTGACAAGGACGTGGACGTGGTTGCTGATGGTGCTAGTTGAGAGTATGCAACGACAGGTGCAGGTCAGGAGGCATCTTTGCAGGTGCCATGGACTGGGGATTGGTGTGCACGCACAACATTGGAACAAGAAGTGGTGTCTCCCGCAGACACTTTCTGAACCCTGGCGATCGACTCACTTAGTCGGGTGCTTTGCTTTCATGTGCCTGATCATGCTGGTGGTGATCAGGCTGCTAGTTTTACTACCCCTGCTGATGCTGGCCTTGCAGGTCATGCAAATGGCCTTTTTGGGATTATCTGCAGAGTTTTTTAAAAACAACCAGATTCGGGAACACAGTTGTGCTGGCAACTTCCGTCATGTTGGTGTTCCGGTAAAACGGTTGTCCGCCTTGTCTCTGTGGCCATCACACTGCTTATTCCTGCCTGTCGTGGTGCTACACCTCGCTCTCCCTTTGTGCTGCTGTCCTCGATCTGCATGTCACCTTGTCAGGTTAGGTCTGTGACTTCACCGTCCACCACCTAGTCTTCCACTTCCGCACCCTGGTCCTCCTCCTGACTTTCTGGCAATTGTGTCTCATCATCCACCTCTTGCTACAGTAATTGCACTTTCCCACCATTTCCTTTGTGTGACCGTGGCTGCTCAACTTCTTGCACGTTTCTTCATTCATACAGAGCATCTCAATACCCAGTCTCATAACTTCCTCAGCTTCACACATTCCTGCCTCCACTTGTCTCATTTTCTTCACCATCATCCAGTTTAACACCATAGTACAGTCCGTGAAATTCATTTCCTCTTCCTCCCAGTTCCATGTCTGAATCTACTCATAGAGAAAAGGGTTTGCCAATGTGGCTGGACTCAGCTTCAAGCTCTCTGATGCTTAGGGAGCTCTTGCCTGGTCCACTAACTTCGCCTCATGTTCTATTCTATCCTGGCCCCTTACCTTTAAGAGCTGTAAGCTACTCAGGGACTTGCTGTTAGGTGTACCTTCTCCAGACACTTCCCACTTAGTCACTCTGTCTCTAGTTAATTCTCTGAGCTGGCACTATCCTTCTCTCTGCAACTCTGTAACTCTCGATGCCACTGTCTGTTCCTCAGGATCATGCTATCTCTGTCCTGATTTTCGTTCTCACTTGCCACAGAATACCTACTGTATGCGGCCTTGCTGAGCACTCAGACCAAATGTCTGCTCTAGCTGCAAGTTAGGCCCTGTGTGAGTCACTAACAGGAAGTCCTACCAGATCCTGCTACATAGCCCCTCCCTCTCTGTGTTAGTCCCAACACTTAACTATTTCTTACCCTAATCACTGTTTGTTGCTGGGCAGACACACAATTCACATTATACATCATCCTCACACATTACACTTTACATTACACACAGCACTGATGTGTTTCAAGGGGAAACAGCAATATGTCTATCTCCTTACAGTAGTCTTAGTCTGTGAAAAATAAAATGCTATACCTGTGTAGTCACTCATTGTGGCTGTGAATCGAGTGGTCTGAGATATACTGCAGTAACAACACCTCAATAAGAGCATTTTTTATTCCTTACACACTGCAAACAATGAGGGCAATAGTAAACCCCTCAGTACTAATTTGGCTACTAAACCAGTATCCTAAAATCATGGCTTATGGCTTGTGTGTCACGGAAAGTGTGCTTCCTGCATCATGAGATGGACAAGCAAAAATAGTTTTTCTTTTTTAAAAGTCAAACGAAAAGTCTGCATCACTCAGAAATTTAAACACAACTGTCTACCTCACTAATTTTGCATGTTATAAAAAATATTTTTGTATTTTTGCACATTTCTATGTTGTAATAGTACAATATTAGATATGTACATGCAACCCAAATACAGCTGTTGGTTACCACTGGTTACCCTCCATCTTCACCTAGCTAGATATGTTGAAGTCACTTGGATATTAAAGATCTCAAAACGTGTTCAATACAGTCCTATGAAATCTGAGTATTATACACATATTTTCCAACCAATTGGAGACTTTTCAGTATTGTGATTCATGGCAAGTAAACAAATTAAATTTGTTTGGAAAATTTGTCAAAGCATCCGAATTCAAATTTTGAAGTATTCTCTGATTCGAATAGCTACCTTAAAGCTACTACTATTTTCTGCTGATGGGAAAATAAGTTTTACACAATAGTATTAATAATCAAGATGTTTGTTCACCGATCCCATTGGACACTTCTTTTCAGTCAAAGCCAAGAACCTGTGTGAACTCTTGGCTATAGCAAATAAATGAGATTTTGATTTTTGGAGTATCCTTTATTAACTCAACCAGCAGATGAGTTGGCGAACCCAGACAACCTCCGAAATGTCTACTTTTAATGTACTTTTTAAGAATTTAAATCAATTTTACCAATTTCTCTAAAGTAATAGAATGAATTTACACTGTCTGGACACTTAGTCATAACTGTAGTCTCTTAAAGTTTCATTTCGTGCAAATCACTTTGGGAATTCTCTGCAGAAATGCAGTTATAAAGTCATATAAAGCTGCTGAATTAGCAGCTATTTTTTTTGCAAGATAGCAATTACCACATGGATCTGTCTCATTAAAACTAATTTAACTTATATAAGCATCAATAAGTCATATTTTGTCTGCAATTTTCATCATTAGGCTAAATACAATTGTAATGTATATAACAGCAAAATGGAAACGCCAGCTAGTTCAGATCTATCCACTGGGGTTGTTTCCATAGCAGGTTATTAATCAAATATCTAACTTGGTTTATGTTTTGCAGGTGCAGTTTCCAATACTATATAATTACCTGAATATTATACCAGAATAGGATTACAATGTAACCTTAATAGTGTTGAGCGAGCATGCTCGACACTGCTCGGTACTCGCCCGAGCATCAAACTACTCGGGATATTCGGCGAGCACCGAGCATTTCCGAGTTACTCGGACTGGAGCTCGGGTCTCCGCCCAGCATGTTTGGCGCTCTTTACAGAGCCAATGAACATGCAGGGATTGCCAGCTAGTCACTGTAATGCCGCAGCCATGTTGGTTGTGGGCATTACAGTGATTGGCTGGCCGCACAGCGTCACCTCGAGTATTTAAAACCGGCCGCCGCCATCTTAGACACAGTCGCTCCGGATCAGACGGTGTAGGGAGAGTGCTGCTGAGCTAGGGAGAGATTTATACTGCGAAATAGGTAGTGTAGGGTCTCTAAAGCCTGCAAAATTAAACAAACAGTCCTTCTCAGGACTAATATCCATCCCAGATATCAGGCAGGCAGGCAGGCTGTATAGGAGATGCAGTGGTTATACCAACAAACACTGCATTACAGTCCTGTGAGCTGCTTTTAAAATTGCTAGACTTAGCCCCAGGTCTCAGGGGCCAGGAAAAATCCTTTTTTTTTCATCTAAATCCTCTTTTTTTTTTTTTTTGCTCAGTCAGACTGTACAAATACCCGTCTTATTAACCTTTTGGTATTCCCCTCCCCCCCCCCCAAAAAAAAAAAATTGAGTGTGTCTGTGAGTGTTCAGACACAAATATATCTGTTTTAAAGAGTCTGGTGTAGGCCAGATAACTAGAACTGTGGTTTTGCAGTTCCATGGTTCAAATCTCTGTATTATCCACTTTTTTGCCTTTTTTCAATTAAAGAAAACATTTTGAGTGTCTCGCTGACTGTTCAGACACAAATATATCTGTTTAAAAGAGTCTGGTGTAGGCCAAATAACTAGAACTGTGGTTTTCCTCTTCCACGGCTCAAATCTGGGTGTAATCCACCTTTTTGCATAAAAAAAAACATTTTCAGTGTCTCGCTGGCTGTTAAAACACAAATATATCTGTTTAAAAGAGTCTGGTGTAGGCCAGATAACTAGAACTGTGGTTTTTCCTCTTCCACAGTTCAAATCTCTGTATTATCCACTTTTTTGCCTTTTTTCAATAAAAAAAAACATTTTGAGTGTCTCGCGGACTGTTCAGACACAAATATATCTGTTTAAAAGAGTCTGGTGTAGGCCAGATAACTAGAACTGTGGTTTTCCTCTTCCACGGTTCAAGTCTGGATGTAATCCACCTTTTTGCATAAAAAAAACATTTTGAGTGTCTCGCTGACTGTTCAGAAACAAATAAATCTGTTTAAAAGAGTCTGGTGTAGGCCAGATAAATAGAACTGTGGTTTTCCTCTTCCACGGTTCAAATCTCTGTATTATCCACTTTTTTGCCTTTTTTCAATAAAGAAAAAACATTTTGAGTGTCTCGCTAACTGTTCAGACACGAATATATCTGTTTAAAAGAGTCTGGTGTAGGCCAGATAACTAGAACTGTGGTTTTCCTCTTCCACGGTTCAAATCTCCTTTTTATTACACTTTTGCCATTGATAGAGCGAGTGTAAGCTATTTTACTTCATTTACCATGGGCAAGGCGCCTGGCAAGGGACGTGGAACTGGACGTTCTGGTGATGGTGCATGCAGAGGACAGGGCCGTGGCGGAGGTGAAAATGTGCCACAACCAACAGCCACATCTTCTCGCTCCCAGTTCTTGACCAAATTACTAGGGAAGCACACAACAGCACCACTATTGCGAACTGATCAGTGTGAACAGGTTATTAATTGGATAGCAGATAATACTTCCACTCACCTGGGCACCACCACCTCTCTTCCACACAGTCAAGTGTTAGTAGCCGTGAGTCTCGACTGCATACTCCTACTCACCCTGATGCTCCTTCCTCCCAACATGCCGAGTGTCGTCAGACAGCAACTGATCCCACAGTTGGACACTCTGAAGAGCTGTTCACGTGTCCATTTCCATATTTGGGCCCCTCGCCTGCTCCGCTTGAAGTGGTGGTAGAGGAGATCCCATGTAGCGATGGCCAAATATTTGAACAGCCACGGCCACAGGACGGCGACGCTGGCAATTTGTCATAAGAGGTGGGCGATGACGAGACACAATTGTCACGAAGTGAGGAGGAGGACTGTAGTGCGGAAGTGGAAGAGGAGGAGGTGGTGGATGATCTAGTAACTGGCCCAATGTGGCAGGAGGACACGCAGAGCGAGGCCAGAAGCACACAGGGGGAGGGAGGCAGAGTACCCCAACAGGCAGGAAGAAGCAGTGTGGTGGCCGCAGACAGAAGGCGGGCAACCGTTCCCTGTAACACCAACACGAGGGACGTTGCCAGTACAATCAGTAGGTCTTCCAGAGTCTGGAATTTTTTAAAGACTCTTCTGATAACCCCAAAAAGGCCATTTGTACCACCTGCCATGCCAGCATCAGCAGGGGTGACAAAACTACCAGCCTGACCACCACCAGCATGATCAGGCACATGTCAGCAAAGCACCCGACTTTGTGGGGCGAACCCCAGGGTCCCAGATCATTGTCAGCAGGTGTCACCACTGCTTCTTCCGCTGTTGTGCGTGTTAGAGAACCCCCTGTTGTCCGTGCAAGGCAATCCCCTGTGCATACTGCATGCAAAGATGCCCTTTCCTCTCAGTCTTCACTTGTTATGGCAGTTTCTCAAGAAACAGCATCAATGTCCACGTCCCACCACAGCGTTCAATTGTCCATATCCCAGAGCTTTGAATGAAAGCGCAAATTCGCAGCTAACGTCCCTCAGGCCACAGTCCTAAATTCGCACATCTCATGACTGCTTGCGTTGGAAATGCTGCCTTTTAGGCTGGTGGAGACGGAGTCCTTCCACAACATTATGGCGGTGGCCGTCCCTCGGTACTCGGTCCCCAGCCGACACTATTTTGCCCGGTGTGCCATCCCCGCACTACACAAGCACGTGTCCCAAAACATCTGCCGTGCCCTCAACAAGACAGTTACTGGGAGAGTCCACCTGACAACGGACACGTGGACAAGTGCTTGTGGCCAGGGATGGTACATCTCCCTGACGGCACACTGGGTAAACTTAGTGGAAGCCGGGACCCAGTCGGACCTTGGGACGGAACACATCCTCCCCACACCGAGGATTGTGGGCCCTATATCAGTCAGAGTTGCCCCCACAGTGTACAGCTCCTGCGCATCATCCTCCTCCTCCTCCTCATGTTCAGCCTCCATCTCAGATATCACCCCATCAGTTACAAGCTGGAAGCACTGCAGTACTGCCTCAGCCAAGCGGCAACAGGCTGTGCTGAAACTCATAAGCTTAGGTGATAAACCTCACACTGCTTGTGAGTTGTGGATAGCTGTGAAAGAGCAGGCAGATCTGTGGCTGAGACCGCTGAACCTACATCCAGGCATGGCCGTGTGTGACAATGGCCGTAACCTGGTAGCGGCTCTGAGGTGAGGCGAGATGACACACGTACCATGTCTGGCTCATGTGCTTAACCTTGTGGTTCAGCGGTTTCTTAAATCGAATCTTACCCTGAGTTGCCAGATCTGCTCGTCAAAGTACTCCACCTGTCAGCTCATTTTCGGAAGACTGCTACAGCTTCCACCACCCTTGCTGTGTTGCAGCAGCGTTTGCAGCTTCCGGCACACCGACTGGTGTGTGATGTCCCCACACGTTGGAACTCTACCCTCCACATGTTGCAAAGGATTTGTGAGCAGAAGTGATCAGTTGTGGAGTACCAGCTGCAACAATGCCGTAGATATTCAGGTCAGACTCCACACATAAGATCTCAGGAGTGGACCTGGATGTCTGACATATGTACCATCCAGACAAACTTTGAGGAGTCCACCAAGATGGTGAGTGGCGATGACGCCATCATTAGCGTCAGCACCCCACTTGTCTGTCTTTTGCAACGCTTTCTGCAGAGAATTAAAGAGGAGGCATTGCAGCCAGAGTATGATGAGATGGATCAAGAAGCCATAGCGGGCGATTGCACACATCCCAGCCTCATCTCATCCCAACGTGCATTGGGGGAAAATGAGCGAGAGGAGGAGGAGGAGGAAGAACAAGAGCTGGTATCATGCGCTGTAGATGGTAGTACCTGTACAACTGTGTACAACTGTTATACCGTCGGTTCAGCGTGGGTGGCCTGAGGACAGGGGGGAGGAGGAGGAGGAGGAGAGCATGGTCAGTCGTCATCTTGGTGAGAAAACGGAAGTGGCAGTACCAGAAAGCCCTTGCTGCAGAACTGTTAAAAAAAAATTCCCATCTGAACATGCTAGTGGCAGAGGTCACAATTCGTTGCCCAACCAAGGCGTACAGGCGAGAGAGACGCAACTCCAATCCAGCAGAGGCAGGGGAACACTGTCAACTAGAGATGAGCGTTGTTCGACTCAAACTGTTCGCCAATCTCAAATTCGAGCTGTTTTGGGTGGTGTTCGAGCCGTTCGGCGAACACGAACGATTTGAAAAAAATTCGGCTGTTCGAGGTTATGTTCGATAACTGTTCGTGCACCAAAATCATAACTGGATTTTTTCTCAGTAATGATGAAAATTAATGTTAATACGCAGTTTGAGTGTACAGCGGGGCGGGGGGAGGGGCAGGGGATGGATCTCTGCAGGAATAATGAAGATCTCCATTTTTTTTTCTCTTTCCCGCATTTACAGTGGGGAGGTGCAATCTGTCAGCCTATCAGCAGTGCACACACGGAGCAAAGTGCTTTTTTTCACACAAGCAAGGGCATGTGTCATTGGCAGTGTATGTCACATGTCCTTGCCCTATAAGACCCAGCCATTTTCCCCGTCGCCACCATTTTCTCACTGCTGCAGCTGCATGTTAGACGGCACCGCTGTTGTTGTGTGCGCTATACCTTGTTAATTTCAAGCCAATTTTCGCACAAATCTACAGATCGCTTGGGAGTAGGGAATAGTTGTGATTGCAGTCCTTTTAAGGACTAGGTTACAGCATTTCCTACGACTTTTATCAGGCAGGTCTGTGCTCTTAAATACAGTTATATGAAAAAGTTTGGGTACCCCTATTAATCTTAAGTTTAATGTTTTATAAAAATTGGTGTTTTTGCAACAGCTATTTCAGTTTGATATATGTAATAACTGTTGGACACAGTAATGTTTCTGCCTTGAAATGAGGTTTATTGTACTAACAGAAAATGTGCAATCTGCATTCAAACAAAATTTGACAGGTGCATAAGTATGGGCACCTCACCAGAAAAGTGACATTAATATTTAGTAGATCCTCCTTTTGCAAAAATAACAGCCTCTAGTCACTTCCTGTAGCTTTTAATGAGTTCCTGGATCCTGGATGAAGGTATTTTTGACCATTCATCTTTACAAAACAATTCCAGTTCAGTTAAGTTTGATGGTCGCCGAGCATGGACAGCCCTCTTCAAATGATCCCACAGATGTTCAATGATATTCAGGTCTGGGGACTGGGATGGCCATTCCAGAACATTGTAATTGTTCCTCTGCATGAATGCCTGAGTAGATTTGGAGCGGTGTTTTGGATCATTGTCTTGCTGAAAGATCCATCCCCTGCGTAACTTCAACTTTATCACTGATTCTTGAACATTATTGTCAAGAATCTGCTGATACTGAGTGGAATCCATGCGTCCCTCAACTTTAACAAGATTCCCTATGCCGGCATTGGCCACACAGCCCCAAAGCATGATGGAACCTCCACCAAATTTTACTGTGGGTAGCAAGTGTTTTTCTTGGAATACTGTGTTTTTTTGCCGCCATGCATAACGCCTTTTTGTATGACCAAACAACTCAATCTTGGCTTCATCAGTCCACAGGACCTTCTTCCAAAAAGAAATTGGCTTCTCCAAATTTGCTTTTGCATACCTCAGCCGACTCTGTTTGTGGCGTGCTTGCAGAAATGGCTTCTTTCGCATCACTCTCCCATACAGCTTCTCCTTGTGCAAAGTGCGTTGTATAGTTGACCGATGCACAGTGACACCATCTGCAGCAAGTTGATGCTGCAGCTCTCAGGAGGTGGTCTGAGGATTGTCCTTGACTGATCTCACCATTCTTCTTCTCTGCCTTTCTGATGTTTTTCTTGGCCTGCCACTTCTGGCCTTAACAAGAACTGTCCCTGTGTTTTTCTATTTCCTTACTATGCTCCTCACAGTGGAAACTGACAGGTTAAATCTCTGAGACAGCTTTTTGTATCCTTCCCCTGAACAACTATGTTGAATAATCTTTGTTTTCAGATCATTTGACAGTTGTTTAGAGGAGCCCGTGATGCCACTCTTCAGAGGAGATTCAAACAGGAGAACAACTTGCAAGTGGCCACTTTAAGTATCTTTTCTCATGATTGCATACACCTGGCTATGAAGTTCAAAGCTCAATGAGGTTACAAAACCAAAAAAAGTGCTTTAGTAAGTCAGTAAAAAGTAGGTAGGAGTATTTAAAACAAGAAAATGATAAGGGTGCCCATACTTGTGCACATGTCAAATTTTGTTTGAATGCAGATTGCACATTTTCTGTTAGTACAATAAACCTCATTTCAAGGCAGAAACATTACTGTGTCCAACAGTTATTACATATATCAAACTGAAATAGCTGTTGCAAAAACACCAATTTTAAGAAAACATTAAGCTTTAGATTAATAGGGGTGCCCAAACTTTTTCATATAGCTGTAGATAGGTTGTGGGAGTAAAGACTAATTGTAATTGCAGTCCTTTTCAGGACTAAGTTACATCAGTTCCTATCAGTTTTTGCCAGGCAGGTCTGTGCCAGTGCTGTGCAAGTTTTTTTCACAGCATTTGGCTAAATCTAGCAAAGCTAATCCTTTTTGGCAAATTGCAGAGTGTGTTAGTCAGTGGAGTAGCCTATCTGTGTTGCAAGCTACACCACCTGTGTATAGAATACCAATTTTTTTACTGCACCTAGTGAAGTAAAACCTTAGTCCATCTATACTGACCTCCATAAGGTTGCAAATTGAATATAATTTTTTTCTGCATCTAGCTCTGAAAAAATATTTGGCCTTCAAGCTGTGTGTGGGACTTGTACTATTAGTCCATCTATACTGACCTCCATCAGGTTGCAAACTGAATATAATTTCTTTCTGCATCTACCTCTGAAAAAATATTTGGGCTTCTTGCTGTGTGTCGGACTGGTTCTATTAGTCCATCTATACTGACCTCCATCAGGTTGCAAATTGAATATAATTTTTTTCTGCATCTAGCTCTGAAAAAATATTTGGCCTTCTAGCAGTGTGTGGGACTTGTTCTATTAGTCCATCTTTACTGACCTCCATCAGGTTGCAAATTCAAAATCATTTTTTGTCTGCATCTAGCTCTGAAAAAATATTTGGCCTTCTAGCAGTGTGTGGGACTTGTTCTATTAGTCAATCTATACTGACCTCCATCAGGTTGCAAATTAAAAATAATTTTTATCTGCATCTAGCTCTGAAAAAATATTTGGCCTTCTAGCAGTGTGTGGGACTTGTTCTTTTAGTCCATCTATACTGACCTCCATCAGGTTGCAAATTCAAAATATTTTTTTGTCTGCATCTAGCTCTGAAAAAATATTTGGCCTTCTAGCAGTGTGTGGGACTTGTTCTATTAGTCCATCTATACTGACCTCCATCAGGTTGCAAATTAAAAATAATTTTTATCTGCATCTAGCTCTGAAAAAATATTTGGCCTTCTAGCAGTGTGTGGGACTTGTTCTATTAGTCCATCTATACTGACCTCCATCAGGTTGCAAATTCAAAATAATTTTTTGTCTGCATCTAGGTCTGAAAGATATTTGGCCTTCTAGCAGTGTGTGGGACTTGTTCTATTAGTCCATCTATACTGACCTCCATCAGGTTGCAAACTGAATATAATTTCTTTCTGCATCTACCTCTGAAAAAATATTTGGCCTTCTAGCTGTGTGTGGGACTTGTTCTATTAGTCCATCCATACTGACCTCCATCAAGTTGCAAATTAAAAATAATTTTTATCTGCATCTAGCTCTGAAAAAATATTTGGCCTTCTAGCAGTGTGTGGGACTTGTTCTATTAGTCCATCTATACTGACCTCCATCAGGATGCAAACTGAATATAATTTTTTTCAGCATCTACCTCTGAAAAAATATTTAGCCTTCTAGCAGTGTGTGGGACTTGTTCTATTAGTCCATATATACTGACCTCCATCAGGTTGCAAATTGAATATAATATTTTTCTGCATCTAGCTCTGAAAAAATATTTGGCCTTCTAGCAGTGTGTGGGACTTGTTCTATTAGTCCATCTATACTGACCTCCATCAGGTTGCAAACTGAATATAATTTTTTTCTGCATCTACCTCTGAAAAAATATTTGGGCTTCTAGCTGTGTGTGGGACTTGTTCTATTAGTCCATCTATACTGACCTCCATCAGGTTGCAAATTGAATATAATTGTTTTCTGCATCTAGCTCTGAAAAAATATTTGGCCTTCTAGCAGTGTGTGGGACTTGTTCTATTAGTCCATCTATACTGACCTCCATCAGGTTGCAAATTAAAAATATTTTTTATCTGCATCTAGCTCTGAAATAATATTTGGCCTTCCAGCAGTGTGTGGGACTTGTTCTATTAGTCCATCTATAGTGACCTCCATCAGGTTGCAAATTAAAAATAATTTTTATCTGCATCTAGCTCTGAAAAAATATTTGGCCTTCTAGCAGTGTGTGGGACTTGTTCTATTAGTCCATCTATACTGACCTCCATCAGGTTGCAAATTAAAAATATTTTTTATCTGCATCTAGCTCTGAAATAATATTTGGCCTTCCAGCAGTGTGTGGGACTTGTTCTATTAGTCCATCTATACTGACCTCCATCAGGTTGCAAATTAAAAATATTTTTTTTCTGCATCTACCTCTGAAAAAATATTTGGCCTTCTAGCTGTGTGTGGGACTTGTTCTATTAGTCCATCTATACTGACCTCCATCAGGTTGCAAATTGAATATAATATTTTTCTGCATCTAGCTCTGAAAAAATATTTGGCCTTCTAGCAGTGTGTGGGACTTGTTCTATTAGTCCATCTATACTGACCTCCATCAGGTTGCAAACTGAATATAATTTTTTTCTGCATCTACCTCTGAAAAAATATTTGGGCTTCTAGCTGTGTGTGGGACTTGTTCTATTAGTCCATCTATACTGACCTCCATCAGGTTGCAAATTGAATATAATTGTTTTCTGCATCTAGCTCTGAAAAAATATTTGGCCTTCTAGCAGTGTGTGGGACTTGTTATATTAGTCCATCTATACTGACCTCCATCAGGTTGCAAATTAAAAATATTTTTTATCTGCATCTAGCTCTGAAATAATATTTGGCCTTCTAGCAGTGTGTGGGACTTGTTCTATTAGTCCATCTATACTGACCTCCATCAGGTTGCAAATTAAAAATAATTTTTATCTGCATCTAGCTCTGAAAAAATATTTGGCCTTCTAGCAGTGTGTGGGACTTGTTCTATTAGTCCATCTATACTGACCTCCATCAGGTTGCAAATTAAAAATAATTTTTATCTGCATCTAGCTCTGAAAAAATATTTGGCCTTCTAGCAGTGTGTGGGACTTGTTCTTTTAGTCCATCTATACTGACCTCCATCAGGTTGCAAATTAAAAATAATTTTTATCTGCATCTAGCTCTGAAAAAATATTTGGCCTTCTAGCAGTGTGTGGGACTTGTTCTATTAGTCCATCTATACTGACCTCCATCAGGTTGCAAATTCAAAATAATTTTTTGTCTGCATCTAGCTCTGAAAAATATTTGGCCTTCTAGCAGTGTGTGGGACTTGTTCTATTAGTCCATCTATACTGACCTCCATCAGGTTGCAAACTGAATATAATTTTTTTCTGCATCTAGCTCTGAAAAAATATTTGGCCTTCTAGCTGTGTGTGGGACTTGTTCTATTAGTCCATCTATACTGACCTCCATCAGATTGCAAATTAAAAATAATTTTTATCTGCATCTAGCTCTGAAAATATATTTGGCCTTCTAGCAGTGTGTGGGACTTGTTCTATTAGTCCATCTATACTGACCTCCATCAGGATGCAAACTGAATATAATTTTTTTCAGCATCTACCTCTGAAAAAATATTCAGCCTTCTAGCAGTGTGTGGGACTTGTTCTATTAGTCCATCTATACTGACCTCCATCAGGTTGCAAATTGAATATAATATTTTTCTGCATCTAGCTCTGAAAAAATATTTGGCCTTCTAGCAGTGTGTGGGACTTGTTCTATTAGTCCATCTATACTGACCTCCATCAGGCTGCAAATTGAATATAATTGTTTTCTGCATCTAGCTCTGAAAAAATATTTGGCCTTCTAGCAGTGTGTGGGACTTGTTCTATTAGTCCATATATACTGACCTCCATCAGGATGCAAATTAAAAATATGTTTTATCTGCATCTAGCTCTGAAATAATATTTGACCTTCTAGCAGTGTGTGGGACTTGTTTTATTAGTCCATCTATACTGACCTCCATCAGGTTGCAAATTAAAAATAATTTTTATCTGCATCTAGCTCTGAAAAAATATTTGGCCTTCTAGCAGTGTGTGGGACTTGTTCTATTAGTCCATCTATACTGACCTCCATCAGGTTGCAAATTAAAAATAATTTTTATCTGCATCTACCTCTGAAAAAATATTTGGCCTTCTAGCAGTGTTTGGGACTTGTTCTATTAGTCCATCTATACTGACCTCCATCAGGTTGCAAATTAAAAATAATTTTTATCTGCATCTAGCTCTGAAAAAATATTTGGCCTTCTAGCAGTGTGTGGGACTTGTTCTATTAGTCCATCTATACTGATCTCCATCAGGTTGCAAACTGAATATAATTTTTTTCTGCATCTACCTTTGAAAAAATATTTGGGCTTCTAGCTGTGTGTGGGACTTGTTCTATTAGTCCATCTATACTGACCTCCATCAGGTTGCAAACTGAATATAATTTTTTTCTGCATCTACCTCTGAAAAAATATTTGGGCTTCTAGCTGTGTGTGGGACTTGTTCTATTAGTCCATCTATACTGACCTCCATCAGGTTGCAAATTGAATATAATTATTTTCTGCATCTAGCTCTGAAAAAATATTTGGCCTTCTAGCAGTGTGCGGGACTTGTTCTATTAGTCCATCTATACTGACCTCCATCAGGTTGCAAATTAAAAATATTTTTTATCTGCATCTAGCTCTGAAATAATATTTGGCCTTCTAGCAGTGTGTGGGACTTGTTCTATTAGTCCATCTATACTGACCTCCATCAGGTTGCAAATTAAAAATAATTTTTATCCGCATCTAGCTCTGAAAAAATATTTGGCCTTCTAGCAGTGTGTGGGACTTGTTCTATTAGTCCATCTATACTGACCTCCATCAGGTTGCAAATTAAAAATAATTTTTATCTGCATCTAGCTCTGAAAAAATATTTGGCCTTCTAGCAGTGTGTGGGACTTGTTCTTTTAGTCCATCTATACTGACCTCCATAAGGTTGCAAATTAAAAATAATTTTTATCTGCATCTAGCTCTGAAAAAATATTTGGCCTTCTAGCAGTGTGTGGGACTTGTTCTATTAGTCCATCTATACTGACCTCCATCAGGTTGCAAATTCAAAATAATTTTTTGTCTGCATCTAGCTCTGAAAAATATTTGGCCTTCTAGCAGTGTGTGGGACTTGTTCTATTAGTCCATCTATACTGACCTCCATCAGGTTGCAAACTGAATATAATTTTTTTCTGCATCTAGCTCTGAAAAAATATTTGGCCTTCTAGCTGTGTGTGGGACTTGTTCTATTAGTCCATCTATACTGACCTCCATCAGATTGCAAATTAAAAATAATTTTTATCTGCATCTAGCTCTGAAAATATATTTGGCCTTCTAGCAGTGTGTGGGACTTGTTCTATTTGTCCATCTATACTGACCTCCATCAGGATGCAAACTGAATCTAATTTTTTTCAGCATCTACCTCTGAAAAAATATTTAGCCTTCTAGCAGTGTGTGGGACTTGTTCTATTAGTCCATCTATACTGACCTCCATCAGGTTGCAAATTGAATATAATATTTTTCTGCATCTAGCTCTGAAAAAATATTTGGCCTTCTAGCAGTGTGTGGGACTTGTTCTATTAGTCCATCTATACTGATCTCCATCAGGTTGCAAATTGAATATAATTGTTTTCTGCATCTAGCTCTGAAAAAATATTTGGCCTTCTAGCAGTGTGTGGGACTTGTTCTATTAGTCCATCTATACTGACCTCCATCAGGTTGCAAATTAAAAATATGTTTTATCTGCATCTAGCTCTGAAATAATATTTGACCTTCTAGCAGTGTGTGGGACTTGTTCTATTAGTCCATCTATACTGACCTCCATCAGGTTGCAAATTAAAAATAATTTTTATCTGCATCTAGCTCTGAAAAAATATTTGGCCTTCTAGCAGTGTGTGGGACTTGTTCTATTAGTCCATCTATACTGACCTCCATCAGGTTGCAAATTAAAAATAATTTTTATCTGCATCTACCTCTGAAAAAATATTTGGCCTTCTAGCTGTGTGTGGGACTTGTTCTATTAGTCCATCTATACTGACCTCCATCAGGTTGCAAATTTAATATAATATTTTTCTGCATCTAGCTCTGAAAAAATATTTGGCCTTCTAGCAGTGTGTGGGACTTGTTCTATTAGTCCATCTATACTGACCTCCATCAGGTTGCAAACTGAATATAATTTTTTTCTGCATCTACCTCTGAAAAAATATTTGGGCTTCTAGCTGTGTGTGGGACTTGTTCTATTAGTCCATCTATACTGACCTCCATCAGGTTGCAAATTAAAAATAATTTTTATCTGCATCTAGCTCTGAAAAAATATTTGGCCTTCTAGCAGTGTGTGGGACTTGTTCTATTAGTCCATCTATACTGACCTCCATCAGGTTGCAAGTTAAAAATAATTTTTATCTGCATCTAGCTCTGAAAAAATATTTGGCCTTCTAGCAGTGTGTGGGACTTGTTCTATTAGTCCATCTATACTGACCTCCATCAGGTTGCAAACGGAATATCATTTTTTTCTGCATCTACCTCTGAAAAAATATTTGTCCTTCTAGCAGTGTGTGGGACTCATTGTATTAGGCCATCTATACCAAGCTCCACCAGCTTTTAAATTAATAATAATTTTTAGCTGCATCTAGCCCTGAAAATATTTTTTCTTCCCAATATTGGTAGCAATAGAAATATGGGGCGCGCTCCTGGCTTACAAAAATATATGCTTCATAACAAAAAACACCAGCCTAGCGCACAGCATTAATAAGATGGCATCATCCTCTCTCCCAGTGCTAGGCCTACTACACAGGCTAGCATTCGTGTGCCTAAAACACAATGTATGGGTCCGCGCTAGCCACTATGCTAAGGGGTCTAAAGCTGCTGCTAACGCTTTATAACATATCAATTGGCAGATTTTCACAGAGCTCTTCCACAACGCCCACCCATCGGGCAACAGTTGCCCACCTTCCCTATGGGATCTAGTGGCGAATAGTTGATGCCATTAATCAGAGCGTCAGTTGCCCCGTCGACGTGGAAGCATACAGTAAGGCATGGGAAGAGTGGACACGACAAGTAGCAGGCAGACGGGTTGACCAATGTGAACAAGCCAGATCACAAGTCACCATAGAATTTCTCCACCAGTTAATGATGAGGGGCATATCAGGGGAGTCAGCGCAGCGATGTCTGACCGGAGTAGCATTTCACTTCCAACTACTGAATTGGGGAGATGTGACAAAGATTCATCATCAGACAATCCATAAAAGGGTGGAAAAGGGGTCAGCCAAGTCAGGAGTGTAGACGTCCGTCCCGTGTCACTAAAACTGATTTCTCACATCATATCCCTAACACCATTAACATGACACTCACAATTTGAAGCAACACTACTGTCTACTGCATTTGTGATCGCCTTCTTCGGGGCGCTATGCATAAGCGAATTAGTCCCTCAATCCAAAATTACCACCAGTGGAGGCTTATTACACCAGGAGGTAGTCATAGCCAATAATGCAATACGTCTACGCATACACAAATCGAAAACGGTTCCAGCGGGCAGGGGCACTTGGGTACTTCTACAACCCACAAACGGTACACTGAGTCGGGTAACAATAGTAAAAACATATCTAACCATCAGATCACAAAGTAATTTCTTCCTATCACACATTGATGGAACGCCATTATCAAGATACCAGTTCCAATCTATATTTAATAAATGCATAACATCGGCAGGGAGCCACCCCAAAGATTATGGGACACACTCATTCCGCATAGGCGCGGCCACGGAAGCAGCAAGAGCAGGACTGTCAGAAACGGAAGTTCAGAGGATAGGGAGATGGCGATCCACGTGTTGGGCAAGATACATAAGACCGGACTTGTTATCCTAACATGGTTTGTTTCTTTTACAGGTGACGCTAAGCCAACAGTGTGGGTGATAGGCCACTCGTATATATATTTGGCAGAAATAAGGGCGAAAGTCCGCCCAGGCGGGAGGAAATTAGAGTTTCATAACATATATTTCAACTGGAGAGGTATTAGAGGCCTGCTATGGCCACAGGTACTAATGGAGGTAATCAAGGTAGGGAGAGAGGCAAGATGTCCGGTCATCTTAGTTATACAGGCCGGGGGAAACAACCTAGGTCATCACAAGAGCACATAACTAATGGCAATAATGAAACTAGACACTGAGCGCTTCAGAGAATTTTTCACAAAACTAGCTATAGTATGGTCAGAGATTGTGCCGATAGCGGTATGGCAAGGTGCGCGAGACATCACGGCCATCGAACGGACAAGGCGGGTAATAAATATTCGGATGGCAAAATTTAGAAGAGACAGAGGCTGTGTAGTGGTACGACACCGACAACTGGAAGGAGATAAAGCAGGCCTCATACGGCCCGACGGTGTTCACTTAATAGATATTGGACAGGACATATTCCTGTCAGGACTCCAGGACGGAGTGGAACAAGCGTTAAGAGTGATGGGTGGGGGTCAGAGTCCTGCATACGAGTACGCAGGATCCTCCGTGGCCTGGAAATAGAAAGGACATGTTGGAGAGTTACACTTGTTGACCAAGTTGCCGGAGTGGAGACCCAGGGCATGCTGCAACAAGCTGAATTATTTTAGAAATAAAATGCCTTTCTAATGGAATGAGTATAAAGAGTTAATAAAGCTGTGACCGATCCTCACCCATCCAGTTGTAAGAGTTACATTGTTGTATTGTCAAGGAAAGGGGGGCGGTAGGGGGGTTGAGCGTCTGGGTTTGGTTGGGGGTCCCCACAGTCTGCCTAGGCTAGATGCATTTAAAAATTCTTATTAGATACACAGGCGGTGCAGCTTGCTTCGCAGCTGGGCTGCTACGCCCAAAGTATTGCCTAGGCTAGATGCAGTTAAAAATTCTACGCTGACTAGCAGACACTGAAGATTTGGAGCAGACCTCTGAGTAAACAGCTCTTCAGACTCAACCATCTGTGTTACCCCAAGCCATAGTGTATGTAGTTTCTTACAGTTAAAAGGGGGGGGCGACCCAACCCACCTGGAATTGACGATGCCAACGTCACGTAAGACACAGCAAGGGGACTCCAAAAAGAGTCTCCATTTTTTCCCAAAATAGTGGCACAGACACCACTTAACCCTAGAACTCATACCTGGGGCCTCGCAGTCCCGCCCTGTTAATTGTTTTCTATTTTCTGCAAGATTACTTTAGTTAGAATTTTGAAACTCTAGGTATTCTTCATGTATATAGTTGTTTGTCATTTGAGTTTGAGTTATTCCATGTTATTTGCACACGGGCCTAAAAGGCCCCAGGTATATGAAAGTGTAGATTTTTATGGTCATGCGTTCTAGGGTTAAGTGGCATCAATTGCCCCACAGTTGCTTAAAACGGTTGGTGAGGTGATATTACCAAATCCTCAAGCTTTTAGTCTCCCAAGGATAACACAGGGTTAGAAAAGTCCTTGCGAATCCATGATTTGTTCATCTTTATGAACGTGAGTCTGTCTACATTCTCAGTGGACAGCCGCGTGCGCTTATCTGTCAGCACACCATCAGCAGCGCTGAACACACGTTCAGAGAGAACACTGGCTGCAGGGCATGACAAGATCTTCAAGGCGTGAGTGGCGAGCTCCGGCCATTTTTCCAGATTGGAATACCAAAATGAGCAAGGGTCCAGTGATACAGTCATGGCTTCGATGTTCACTTGGAGATACTCCTGCACCATCCTCTCTAGGCATTGACTATGTGTCAGACTTCTTGTCTCCTGTGGCCTTGCAAAGGATGGTCTAAAAAAGTGGTGAAACGATTCCACAAAATTGCTGTTACCAGCAGATACTGTGTTACTGTTACGGTTTGAGTGATGAAGACTAGAGATGAGCGTTGTTCTACTCGAACTGTTCGCCAATCTCAAATTCGAGCTGTTTTGGGCGGTGTTCGAGCCGTTCGGCGAACACGAACGATTTGAGAAAAATTCGGCTGTTCGAGGTTATGTTCGATAACTGTTCGTGCACCAAAATCATAACTGGATTTTTTCTCAGTAATGATGAAAATTAATGTTAATACGCAGTTTGAGTGTACAGCGGGGTGGGGGGAGGGGCAGGGGATGGATCTCTGCAGGAACAATGAAGATCTCCATTTTTTTTTCTCTTTCCCGCATTTGCAGTGGGGAGGTGCAATCTGTCAGCCTATCAGCAGCGCACACACGGAGCGAAGTGCTTTTTTTCACACAAGCAAGGGCATGTGTCATTGGCAGTGTATGTCACATGTCCTTGCCCTATAAGACCAAGCCATTTTCCCCGTCGCCACCATTTTCTCACTGCTGCAGCTGCGTGTTAGACAGCACCGCTGTTGCTGTGTGCGCTATACCTTGTTAATTTCAAGCCAATTTTCGCACAAATCTACAGATAGTTTGGGAGTAGGGAATAGTTGTGATTGCAGTCCTTTTAAGGACTAGGTTACAGCATTTCCTACGACTTTTATCAGGCAGGTCTGTGCTCTTAAATAGATAGATTGTGGGAGTAAAGACTAATTGTAATTGGAGTCCTTTTCAGGACTAGGTTACATCAGTTACTATCAGTTTTTGCCAGGCAGGTCTGTGCCAGTGCTGTGCAAGTTTTTTTCACAGCATTTGGCTGAATCTAGCAAAGCTAATCCTTTTTGGCCTATTGCAGAGTGTGTTAGTCAGTGGAGTAGCCTATCTGTGTTGCAAGATATACCACCTGTGTATAGAATACCAATTTTTTTACTGCACCTAGTGAAGTAAAATCTTTTGGGCATAGCATCATTCTATTAGTCCATCTATACTGACCTCCATCAGGTTGCAAATTGAATATAATTTTTTTCTGCATCTAGCTCTGAAAAAATATTGGGCTTCTAGCTGTGTGTGGGACTTGTTCTATTAATCCATCTATACAGACCTCCATCAGGTTGCAAACTGAATATATTTTTTTCTGCATCTACCTCTGAAAAAATATTGGGCTTCTAGCTGTGTGTGGGACTTGTTCTATTAATCCATCTATACAGACCTCCATCAGGTTGCAAACTGAATATATTTTTTTCTGCATCTACCTCTGAAAAAATATTGGGCTTCTAGCTGTGTGTGGGACTTGTTCTATTAATCCATCTATACAGACCTCTATCAGGTTGCAAACTGAATATATTTTTTTCTGCATCTACCTCTGAAAAAATATTGGGCTTCTAGCTGTGTGTGGGACTTGTTGTATTAGTCCATCTATACTGACCTCCATCAGGTTGCAAACTGAATATATTTTTTTCTGCATCTACCTCTGAAAAAATATTGGGCTTCTAGCTGTGTGTGGGACTTGTTCTATTAATCCATCTATACAGACCTCCATCAGGTTGCAAACTGAATATATTTTTTTCTGCATCTACCTCTGAAAAAATATTTAGCCTTCTAGCTGTGTGTGGGACTTGTTCTATTAATCCATCTATACAGACCTCCATCAGGTTGCAAACTGTATATATTTTTTTCTGCATCTACCTCTGAAAAAATATTGGGCGTCTAGCTGTGTGTGGGACTTGTTGTATTAGTCCATCTATACTGACCTCCATCAGGTTGAAAAACTGAATATATTTTTTTCTGCATCTACCTCTGAAAAAATATTGGGCTTCTAGCTGTGTGTGGAACTTGTTCTATTAATCCATCTATACAGACCTCCATCAGGTTGCAAACTGAATATATTTTTGTCTGCATCTAGCTCTAAAAAAATATTTGGCCTTCTATCTGTGTGTGGGACTTGTTCTATTAGTCCATCTCTACTGACCTCCATCAGGTTGCAAACTGAATATAATTTTTTTCTGCATCTACCTCTGAAAAAATATTGGGCTTCTAGCTGTGTGTGGGACTTGTTCTATTAGTCCATCTTTACTGACCTCCATCAGGTTGCAAATTCAAAATAATTTTTTGTCTGCATCTAGCTCTGAAAAAATATTTGGCCTTCTAGCAGTGTGTGGGACTTGTTCTATTAGTCAATCTATACTGACCTCCATCAGGTTGCAAATTAAAAATAATTTTTATCTGCATCTAGCTCTGAAAAAATATTTGGCCTTCTAGCAGTGTGTGGGACTTTTTTCTTTTAGTCCATCTATACTGACATCCATCAGGTTGCAAATTCAAAATAATTTTTTGTCTGCATCTAGCTCTGAAAAAATATTTGGCCTTCTAGCAGTGTGTGGGACTTGTTCAATTAGTCCATCTATACTGACCTCCATCAGGTTGCAAATTAAAAATAATTTTTATCTGCATCTAGCTCTGAAAAATATTTGGCCTTCTAGCAGTGTGTGGGACTTGTTCTATTAGTCCATCTATACTGACCTCCATCAGGTTGCAAACTGAATATAATTTTTTTCTGCATCTACCTCTGAAAAAATATTGGGCTTCTAGCTGTGTGTGGGACTTGTTCTATTAATCCATCTATACAGACCTCCATCAGGTTGCAAACTGTATATATTTTTTTCTGCATCTACCTCTGAAAAAATATTGGGCGTCTAGCTGTGTGTGGGACTTGTTGTATTAGTCCATCTATACTGACCTCCATCAGGTTGAAAAACTGAATATATTTTTTTCTGCATCTACCTCTGAAAAAATATTGGGCTTCTAGCTGTGTGTGGAACTTGTTCTATTAATCCATCTATACAGACCTCCATCAGGTTGCAAACTGAATATATTTTTGTCTGCATCTAGCTCTAAAAAAATATTTGGCCTTCTATCTGTGTGTGGGACTTGTTCTATTAGTCCATCTCTACTGACCTCCATCAGGTTGCAAACTGAATATAATTTTTTTCTGCATCTACCTCTGAAAAAATATTGGGCTTCTAGCTGTGTGTGGGACTTGTTCTATTAGTCCATCTTTACTGACCTCCATCAGGTTGCAAATTCAAAATAATTTTTTGTCTGCATCTAGCTCTGAAAAAATATTTGGCCTTCTAGCAGTGTGTGGGACTTGTTCTATTAGTCAATCTATACTGACCTCCATCAGGTTGCAAATTAAAAATAATTTTTATCTGCATCTAGCTCTGAAAAAATATTTGGCCTTCTAGCAGTGTGTGGGACTTTTTTCTTTTAGTCCATCTATACTGACATCCATCAGGTTGCAAATTCAAAATAATTTTTTGTCTGCATCTAGCTCTGAAAAAATATTTGGCCTTCTAGCAGTGTGTGGGACTTGTTCAATTAGTCCATCTATACTGACCTCCATCAGGTTGCAAATTAAAAATAATTTTTATCTGCATCTAGCTCTGAAAAATATTTGGCCTTCTAGCAGTGTGTGGGACTTGTTCTATTAGTCCATCTATACTGACCTCCATCAGGTTGCAAACTGAATATAATTTTTTTCTGCATCTACCTCTGAAAAAATATTTGGGCTTCTAGCTGTGTGTGGGACTTGTTCTATTAGTCCATCTATACTGACCTCCATCAGGTTGCAAATTTAATATAATTGTTTTCTGCATCTAGCTCTGAAAAAATATTTGGCCTTCTAGCAGTGTGTGGGACTTGTTCTATTAGTCCATCTATACTGACCTCCATCAGGTTGCAAATTAAAAATATTTTTTATCTGCATCTAGCTCTGAAATAATATTTGGCCTTCTAGCAGTGTGTGGGACTTGTTCTATTAGTCCATCTATACTGACCTCCATCAGGTTGCAAATTAAAAATAATTTTTATCTGCATCTAGGTCTGAAAAAATATTTGGCCTTCTAGCAGTGTGTGGGACTTGTTCTATTAGTCCATCTATACTGACCTCCATCAGGTTGCAAATTCAAAATAATTTTTTGTCTGCATCTAGCTCTGAAAAATATTTGGCCTTCTAGCAGTGTGTGGGACTTGTTCTATTAGTCCATCTATACTGACCTCCATCAGGTTGCAAACTGAATATAATTTTTTTCTGCATCTACCTCTGAAAAAATATTTGGCCTTCTAGCTGTGTGTGGGACTTGTTCTATTAGTCGATCTATACTGACCTCCATCAGGTTGCAAATTAAAAATAATTTTTATCTGCATCTAGCTCTGAAAAAATATTTGGCCTTCTAGCAGTGTGTGGGACTTGTTCTATTAGTCCATCTATACTGACCTCCATAAGGATGCAAACTGAATATAATTTTTTTCAGCATCTACCTCTGAAAAAATATTTAGCCTTCTAGCAGTGTGTGGGACTTGTTCTATTAGTCCATCTATACTGACCTCCATCAGGTTGCAAATTGAATATAATATTTTTCTGCATCTAGCTCTGAAAAAATATTTGGCCTTCTAGCAGTGTGTGGGACTTGTTCTATTAGTCCATCTATACTGACCTCCATCAGGTTGCAAACTGAATATAATTTTTTTCTGCATCTACCTCTGAAAAAATATTTGGGCTTCTAGCTGTGTGTGGGACTTGTTCTATTAGTCCATCTATACTGACCTCCATCAGGTTGCAAATTGAATATAATTGTTTTCTGCATCTAGCTCTGAAAAAATATTTGGCCTTCTAGCAGTGTGTGGGACTTGTTCTTTTAGTCCATCTATACTGACCTCCATCAGGTTGCAAATTAAAAATATTTTTTATCTGCATCTAGCTCTGAAATAATATTTGGCCTTCTAGCAGTGTGTGGGACTTGTTCTTTTAGTCCATCTATACTGACCTCCATCAGGTTGCAAATTAAAAATAATTTTTATTTGCATCTAGCTCTGAAAAAATATTTGGCCTTCTAGCAGTGTGTGGGACTTGTTCTATTAGTCCATCTATACTGACATGCATCAGGTTGCAAATTAAAAATAATTTTTATCTGCATCTAGCTCTGAAAAAATATTTGGCCTTCTAGCAGTGTGTGGGACTTGTTCTTTTAGTCCATCTATACTGACCTCCATCAGGTTTCAAATTCAAAATATTTTTTTGTCTGCATCTAGCTCTGAAAAAATATTTGGCCTTCTAGCAGTGTGTGGGACTTGTTCTATTAGTCCATCTATACTGACCTCCATCAGGTTGCAAATTAAAAATAATTTTTATCTGCATCTAGCTCTGAAAAAATATTTGGCCTTCTAGCAGTGTGTGGGACTTGTTCTATTAGTCCATCTATACTGACCTCCATCAGGTTGCAAACTGAATATAATTTTTTTCTGCATCTAGCTCTGAAAAAATATTTGGCCTTTTAGCTGTGTGTGAGACTTGTTCTATTAGTCCATCTATACTGACCTCCATCAGGTTGCAAATTAAAAATAATTTTTATCTGCATCTAGCTCTGAAAAAATATTTGGCCTTCTAGCAGTGTGTGGGACTTGTTCTATTAGTCCATCTATACTGACCTCCATCAGGTTGCAAATTCAAAATAATTTTTTGTCTGCATCTAGCTCTGAAAAATATTTGGCCTTCTAGCAGTGTGTGGGACTTGTTCTATTAGTCCATCTATACTGACCTCCATCAGGTTGCAAACTGAATATAATTTTTTTCTGCATCTACCTCTGAAAAAATATTTGGCCTTCTAGCTGTGTGTGGGACTTGTTCTATTAGTCGATCTATACTGACCTCCATCAGGTTGCAAATTAAAAATAATTTTTATCTGCATCTAGCTCTGAAAAAATATTTGGCCTTCTAGCAGTGTGTGGGACTTGTTCTATTAGTCCATCTATACTGACCTCCATAAGGATGCAAACTGAATATAATTTTTTTCAGCATCTACCTCTGAAAAAATATTTAGCCTTCTAGCAGTGTGTGGGACTTGTTCTATTAGTCCATCTATACTGACCTCCATCAGGTTGCAAATTGAATATAATATTTTTCTGCATCTAGCTCTGAAAAAATATTTGGCCTTCTAGCAGTATGTGGGACTTGTTCTATTAGTCCATCTATACTGACCTCCATCAGGTTGCAAACTGAATATAATTTTTTTCTGCATCTACCTCTGAAAAAATATTTGGGCTTCTAGCTGTGTGTGGGACTTGTTCTATTAGTCCATCTATACTGACCTCCATCAGGTTGCAAATTGAATATAATTGTTTTCTGCATCTAGCTCTGAAAAAATATTTGGCCTTCTAGCAGTGTGTGGGACTTGTTCTTTTAGTCCATCTATACTGACCTCCATCAGGTTGCAAATTAAAAATATTTTTTATCTGCATCTAGCTCTGAAATAATATTTGGCCTTCTAGCAGTGTGTGGGACTTGTTCTTTTAGTCCATCTATACTGACCTCCATCAGGTTGCAAATTAAAAATAATTTTTATTTGCATCTAGCTCTGAAAAAATATTTGGCCTTCTAGCAGTGTGTGGGACTTGTTCTATTAGTCCATCTATACTGACATGCATCAGGTTGCAAATTAAAAATAATTTTTATCTGCATCTAGCTCTGAAAAAATATTTGGCCTTCTAGCAGTGTGTGGGACTTGTTCTTTTAGTCCATCTATACTGACCTCCATCAGGTTTCAAATTCAAAATATTTTTTTGTCTGCATCTAGCTCTGAAAAAATATTTGGCCTTCTAGCAGTGTGTGGGACTTGTTCTATTAGTCCATCTATACTGACCTCCATCAGGTTGCAAATTAAAAATAATTTTTATCTGCATCTAGCTCTGAAAAAATATTTGGCCTTCTAGCAGTGTGTGGGACTTGTTCTATTAGTCCATCTATACTGACCTCCATCAGGTTGCAAACTGAATATAATTTTTTTCTGCATCTAGCTCTGAAAAAATATTTGGCCTTTTAGCTGTGTGTGAGACTTGTTCTATTAGTCCATCTATACTGACCTCCATCAGGTTGCAAATTAAAAATAATTTTTATCTGCATCTAGCTCTGAAAAAATATTTGGCCTTCTAGCAGTGTGTGGGACTTGTTCTATTAGTCCATCTATACTGACCTCCATCAGGTTGCAAACTGAATATATTTTTTTCTGCATCTACCTCTGAAAAAATATTGGGCTTCTAGCTGTGTGTGGGACTTGTTCTATTAATCCATCTATACAAACCTCCATCAGGTTGCAAACTGAATATATTTTTGTCTGCATCTAGCTCTAAAAAAATATTTGGCCTTCTATCTGTGTGTGGGACTTGTTCTATTAGTCCATCTCTACTGACCTCCATCAGGTTGCAAACTGAATATAATTTTTTTCTGCATCTACCTCTGAAAAAATATTGGGCTTCTAGCTGTGTGTGGGACTTGTTCTATTAGTCCATCTTTACTGACCTCCATCAGGTTGCAAATTCAAAATATTTTTTTGTCTGCATCTAGCTCTGAAAAAATATTTGGCCTTCTAGCAGTGTGTGGGACTTGTTCTATTAGTAAATCTATACTGACCTCCATCAGGTTGCAAATTAAAAATAATTTTTATCTGCATCTAGCTCTGAAAAAATATTTGGCCTTCTAGCAGTGTGTGGGACTTGTTCTTTTAGTCCATCTATACTGACCTCCATCAGGTTGCAAATTCAAAATATTTTTTTGTCTGCATCTAGCTCTGAAAACATATTTGGCCTTCTAGCAGTGTGTGGGACTTGTTCTATTAGTCCATCTATACTGACCTCCATCAGGTTGCAAATTAAAAATAATTTTTATCTGCATCTAGCTCTGAAAAAATATTTGGCCTTCTAGCAGTGTGTGGGACTTGTTCTATTAGTCCATCTATACTGATCTCCATCAGGTTGCAAATTCAAAATAATTTTTTGTCTGCATCTAGCTCTGAAAAATATTTGGCCTTCTAGCAGTGTGTGGGACTTGTTCTATTAGTCCATCTATACTGACCTCCATCAGGTTGCAAACTGAATATTTTTTTTTCTGCATCTACCTCTGAAAAAATATTTGGCCTTCTAGCTGTGTGTGGGACTTGTTCTATTAGTCCATCTATACTGACCTCCATCAAGTTGCAAATTAAAAATAATTTTTATCTGCATCTAGCTCTGAAAAATTATTTGGCCTTCTAGCAGTGTGTGGGACTTGTTCTATTAGTCCATCTATACTGACCTCCATCAGGATGCAAACTGAATATAATTTTTTTCAGCATCTACCTCTGAAAAAATATTTAGCCTTCTAGCAGTGTGTGGGACTTGTTCTATTAGTCCATCTATACTGACCTCCATCAGGTTGCAAATTGAATATAATATTTTTCTGCATCTAGCTCTGAAAAAATATTTGACCTTCTAGCAGTGTGTGGGACTTGTTCTATTAGTCCATCTATACTGACCTCCATAAGGATGCAAACTGAATATAATTTTTTTCAGCATCTACCTCTGAAAAAATATTTAGCCTTCTAGCAGTGTGTGGGACTTGTTCTATTAGTCCATCTATACTGACCTCCATCAGGTTGCAAACTGAATATAATTTTTTTCTGCATCTACCTCTGAAAAAATATTTGGGCTTCTAGCTGTGTGTGGGACTTGTTCTATTAGTCCATCTATACTGACCTCCATCAGGTTGCAAATTTAATATAATTGTTTTCTGCATCTAGCTCTGAAAAAATATTTGGCCTTCTAGCAGTGTGTGGGACTTGTTCTATTAGTCCATCTATACTGACCTCCATCAGGTTGCAAATTAAAAATATTTTTTATCTGCATCTAGCTCTGAAATAATATTTGGCCTTCTAGCAGTGTGTGGGACTTGTTCTATTAGTCCATCTATACTGACCTCCATCAGGTTGCAAATTAAAAATAATTTTTATCTGCATCTAGCTCTGAAAAAATATTTGGCCTTCTAGCAGTGTGTGGGACTTGTTCTATTAGTCCATCTATACTGACCTCCATCAGGTTGCAAATTCAAAATAATTTTTTGTCTGCATCTAGCTCTGAAAAATATTTGGCCTTCTAGCAGTGTGTGGGACTTGTTCTATTAGTCCATCTATACTGACCTCCATCAGGTTGCAAACTGAATATAATTTTTTTCTGCATCTACCTCTGAAAAAATATTTGGCCTTCTAGCTGTGTGTGGGACTTGTTCTATTAGTCGATCTATACTGACCTCCATCAGGTTGCAAATTAAAAATAATTTTTATCTGCATCTAGCTCTGAAAAAATATTTGGCCTTCTAGCAGTGTGTGGGACTTGTTCTATTAGTCCATCTATACTGACCTCCATAAGGATGCAAACTGAATATAATTTTTTTCAGCATCTACCTCTGAAAAAATATTTAGCCTTCTAGCAGTGTGTGGGACTTGTTCTATTAGTCCATCTATACTGACCTCCATCAGGTTGCAAATTGAATATAATATTTTTCTGCATCTAGCTCTGAAAAAATATTTGGCCTTCTAGCAGTGTGTGGGACTTGTTCTATTAGTCCATCTATACTGACCTCCATCAGGTTGCAAACTGAATATAATTTTTTTCTGCATCTACCTCTGAAAAAATATTTGGGCTTCTAGCTGTGTGTGGGACTTGTTCTATTAGTCAATCTATACTGACCTCCATCAGGTTGCAAATTGAATATAATTGTTTTCTGCATCTAGCTCTGAAAAAATATTTGGCCTTCTAGCAGTGTGTGGGACTTGTTCTTTTAGTCCATCTATACTGACCTCCATCAGGTTGCAAATTAAAAATATTTTTTATCTGCATCTAGCTCTGAAATAATATTTGGCCTTCTAGCAGTGTGTGGGACTTGTTCTTTTAGTCCATCTATACTGACCTCCATCAGGTTGCAAATTAAAAATAATTTTTATTTGCATCTAGCTCTGAAAAAATATTTGGCCTTCTAGCAGTGTGTGGGACTTGTTCTATTAGTCCATCTATACTGACATGCATCAGGTTGCAAATTAAAAATAATTTTTATCTGCATCTAGCTCTGAAAAAATATTTGGCCTTCTAGCAGTGTGTGGGACTTGTTCTTTTAGTCCATCTATACTGACCTCCATCAGGTTTCAAATTCAAAATATTTTTTTGTCTGCATCTAGCTCTGAAAAAATATTTGGCCTTCTAGCAGTGTGTGGGACTTGTTCTATTAGTCCATCTATACTGACCTCCATCAGGTTGCAAATTAAAAATAATTTTTATCTGCATCTAGCTCTGAAAAAATATTTGGCCTTCTAGCAGTGTGTGGGACTTGTTCTATTAGTCCATCTATACTGACCTCCATCAGGTTGCAAACTGAATATAATTTTTTTCTGCATCTAGCTCTGAAAAAATATTTGGCCTTTTAGCTGTGTGTGAGACTTGTTCTATTAGTCCATCTATACTGACCTCCATCAGGTTGCAAATTAAAAATAATTTTTATCTGCATCTAGCTCTGAAAAAATATTTGGCCTTCTAGCAGTGTGTGGGACTTGTTCTATTAGTCCATCTATACTGACCTCCATCAGGTTGCAAACTGAATATATTTTTTTCTGCATCTACCTCTGAAAAAATATTGGGCTTCTAGCTGTGTGTGGGACTTGTTCAATTAATCCATCTATACAAACCTCCATCAGGTTGCAAACTGAATATATTTTTGTCTGCATCTAGCTCTAAAAAAATATTTGGCCTTCTATCTGTGTGTGGGACTTGTTCTATTAGTCCATCTCTACTGACCTCCATCAGGTTGCAAACTGAATATAATTTTTTTCTGCATCTACCTCTGAAAAAATATTGGGCTTCTAGCTGTGTGTGGGACTTGTTCTATTAGTCCATCTTTACTGACCTCCATCAGGTTGCAAATTCAAAATATTTTTTTGTCTGCATCTAGCTCTGAAAAAATATTTGGCCTTCTAGCAGTGTGTGGGACTTGTTCTATTAGTAAATCTATACTGACCTCCATCAGGTTGCAAATTAAAAATAATTTTTATCTGCATCTAGCTCTGAAAAAATATTTGGCCTTCTAGCAGTGTGTGGGACTTGTTCTTTTAGTCCATATATACTGACCTCCATCAGGTTGCAAATTCAAAATATTTTTTTGTCTGCATCTAGCTCTGAAAACATATTTGGCCTTCTAGCAGTGTGTGGGACTTGTTCTATTAGTCCATCTATACTGACCTCCATCAGGTTGCAAATTAAAAATAATTTTTATCTGCATCTAGCTCTGAAAAAATATTTGGCCTTCTAGCAGTGTGTGGGACTTGTTCTATTAGTCCATCTATACTGATCTCCATCAGGTTGCAAATTCAAAATAATTTTTTGTCTGCATCTAGCTCTGAAAAATATTTGGCCTTCTAGCAGTGTGTGGGACTTGTTCTATTAGTCCATCTATACTGACCTCCATCAGGTTGCAAACTGAATATTTTTTTTTCTGCATCTACCTCTGAAAAAATATTTGGCCTTCTAGCTGTGTGTGGGACTTGTTCTATTAGTCCATCTATACTGACCTCCATCAAGTTGCAAATTAAAAATAATTTTTATCTGCATCTAGCTCTGAAAAATTATTTGGCCTTCTAGCAGTGTGTGGGACTTGTTCTATTAGTCCATCTATACTGACCTCCATCAGGATGCAAACTGAATATAATTTTTTTCAGCATCTACCTCTGAAAAAATATTTAGCCTTCTAGCAGTGTGTGGGACTTGTTCTATTAGTCCATCTATACTGACCTCCATCAGGTTGCAAATTGAATATAATATTTTTCTGCATCTAGCTCTGAAAAAATATTTGACCTTCTAGCAGTGTGTGGGACTTGTTCTATTAGTCCATCTATACTGACCTCCATCAGGTTGCAAACTGAATATAATTTTTTTCTGCATCTACCTCTGAAAAAATATTTGGGCTTCTAGCAATGTGTGGGACTTGTTCTATTAGTCCATCTATACTGACCTCCATCAAGTTGCAAATTAAAAATAATTTTTATCTGCATCTAGCTCTGAAAAAATATTTGGCCTTCTAGCAGTGTGTGGGACTTGTTCTATTAGTCCATCTATACTGACCTCCATCAGGATGCAAACTGAATATAATTTTTTTCAGCATCTACCTCTGAAAAAATATTTAGCCTTCTAGCAGTGTGTGGGACTTGTTCTATTAGTCCATCTATACTGACCTCCATCAGGTTGCAAATTGAATATAATATTTTTCTGCATCTAGCTCTGAAAAAATATTTGGCCTTCTAGCAGTGTGTGGGACTTGTTCTATTAGTCCATCTATACTGACCTCCATCAGGTTGCAAACTGAATATAATTTTTTTCTGCATCTACCTCTGAAAAAATATTTGGGCTTCTAGCTGTGTGTGGGACTTGTTCTATTAGTCCATCTATACTGACCTCCATCAGGTTGCAAATTGAATATAATTGTTTTCTGCATCTAGCTCTGAAAAAATATTTTGCCTTCTAGCAGTGTGTGGCACTTGTTCTATTAGTCCATCTATACTGACCTCCATCAGGTTGCAAATTCAAAATATTTTTTTGTCTGCATCTAGCTCTGAAAAAATATTTGGCCTTCTAGCAGTGTGTGGGACTTGTTCTATTAGTCCATCTATACTGACCTCCATCAGGTTGCAAATTAAAAATAATTTTTATCTGCATCTAGCTCTGAAAAAATATTTGGCCTTCTAGCAGTGTGTGGGACTTGTTCTATTAGTCCATCTATACTGATCTCCATCAGGTTGCAAATTCAAAATAATTTTTTGTCTGCATCTAGCTCTGAAAAATATTTGGCCTTCTAGCAGTATGTGGGACTTGTTCTATTAGTCCATCTATACTGACCTCCATCAGGTTGCAAACTGAATATTTTTTTTTCTGCATCTACCTCTGAAAAAATATTTGGCCTTCTAGCTGTGTGTGGGACTTGTTCTATTAGTCCATCTATACTGACCTCCATCAAGTTGCAAATTAAAAATAATTTTTATCTGCATCTAGCTCTGAAAAATTATTTGGCCTTCTAGCAGTGTGTGGGACTTGTTCTATTAGTCCATCTATACTGACCTCCATCAGGATGCAAACTGAATATAATTTTTTTCAGCATCTACCTCTGAAAAAATATTTAGCCTTCTAGCAGTGTGTGGGACTTGTTCTATTAGTCCATCTATACTGTCCTCCATCAGGTTGCAATTTGAATATAATATTTTTCTGCATCTAGCTCTGAAAAAATATTTGACCTTCTAGCAGTGTGTGGGACTTGTTCTATTAGTCCATCTATACTGACCTCCATCAGGTTGCAAACTGAATATAATTTTTTTCTGCATCTACCTCTGAAAAAATATTTGGGCTTCTAGCAGTGTGTGGGACTTGTTCTATTAGTCCATCTATACTGACCTCCATCAAGTTGCAAATTAAAAATAATTTTTATCTGCATCTAGCTCTGAAAAAATATTTGGCCTTCTAGCAGTGTGTGGGACTTGTTCTATTAGTCCATCTATACTGACCTCCATCAGGATGCAAACTGAATATAATTTTTTTCAGCATCTACCTCTGAAAAAATATTTAGCCTTCTAGCAGTGTGTGGGACTTGTTCTATTAGTCCATCTATACTGACCTCCATCAGGTTGCAAATTGAATATAATATTTTTCTGCATCTAGCTCTGAAAAAATATTTGGCCTTCTAGCAGTGTGTGGGACTTGTTCTATTAGTCCATCTATACTGACCTCCATCAGGTTGCAAACTGAATATAATTTTTTTCTGCATCTACCTCTGAAAAAATATTTGGGCTTCTAGCTGTGTGTGGGACTTGTTCTATTAGTCCATCTATACTGACCTCCATCAGGTTGCAAATTGAATATAATTGTTTTCTGCATCTAGCTCTGAAAAAATATTTGGCCTTCTAGCAGTGTGTGGGACTTGTTCTATTAGTCCATCTATACTGACCTCCATCAGGTTGCAAATTAAAAATATTTTTTTTCTGCATCTAGCTCTGAAATAATATTTGGCCTTCTAGCAGTGTGTGGGACTTGTTCTATTAGTCCATCTATACTGACCTCCATCAGGTTGCAAATTAAAAATAATTTTCATCTGCATCTAGCTCTGAAAAAATATTTGGCCTTCTAGCAGTGTGTGGGACTTGTTCTATTAGTCCATCTATACTGACCTCCATCAGGTTGCAAACTGAATATAATTTTTTTCTGCATCTACCTCTGAAAAAATATTTGGGCTTCTAGCAGTGTGTGGGACTTGTTCTATTAGTCCATCTATACTGACCTCCATCAAGTTGCAAATTAAAAATAAGTTTTATCTGCATGTAGCTCTGAAAAAATATTTGGCCTTCTAGCAGTGTGTGGGACTTGTTCTATTAGTCCATCTATACTGACCTCCATCAGGATGCAAACTGAATATAATTTTTTTCAGCATCTACCTCTGAAAAAATATTTAGCCTTCTAGCAGTGTGTGGGACTTGTTCTATTAGTCCATCTATACTGACCTCCATCAGGTTGCAAATTGAATATAATATTTTTCTGCATCTAGCTCTGAAAAAATATTTGGCCTTCTAGCAGTGTGTGGGACTTGTTCTATTAGTCCATCTATACTGACCTCCATCAGGTTGCAAATTGAATATAATATTTTTCTGCATCTAGCTCTGAAAAAATATTTGGCCTTCTAGCAGTGTGTGGGACTTGTTCTATTAGTCCATCTATACTGACCTCCATCAGGTTGCAAACTGAATATAATTTTTTTCTGCATCTAGCTCTGAAATAATATTTGGCCTTCTAGCAGTGTGTGGGACTTGTTCTATTAGTCCATCTATACTGACCTCCATCAGGTTGCAAACTGAATATATTTTTTTTCTGCATCTAGCTCTGAAATAATATTTGGCCTTCTAGCAGTGTGTGGGACTTGTTCTATTAGTCCATCTATACTGACCTCCATCAGGTTGCAAATTAAAAATAATTTTTATCTGCATCTAGCTCTGAAAAAATATTTGGCCTTCTAGCAGTGTGTGGGACTTGTTTTATTAGTCCATCTATACTGACCTCCATCAGGTTGCAAACTGAATATAATTTTTTTCTGCATCTACCTCTGAAAAAATATTTGGCCTTCTAGCAGTGTGTGGGACTTGTTCTATTAGTCCATCTATACTGACCTCCATCAGGATGCAAACTGAATATAATTTTTTTCAGCATCTACCTCTGAAAAAATATTTAGCCTTCTAGCAGTGTGTGGGACTTGTTCTATTAGTCCATCTATACTGACCTCCATCAGGTTGCAAACTGAATATAATTTTTTTCTGCATCTACCTCTGAAAAAATATTTGGGCTTCTAGCTGTGTGTGGGACTTTTTCTATTAGTCCATCTATACTGACCTCCATCAGGTTGCAAATTGAATATAATTGTTTTCTGCATCTAGCTCTGAAATAATATTTGGCCTTCTAGCAGTGTGTGGGACTTGTTCTTTTAGTCCATCTATACTGACCTCCATCAGGTTGCAAATTAAAAATAATTTTTATTTGCATCTAGCTCTGAAAAAATATTTGGCCTTCTAGCAGTGTGTGGGACTTGTTCTATTAGTCCATCTATACTGACATGCATCAGGTTGCAAATTAAAAATAATTTTTATCTGCATCTAGCTCTGAAAAAATATTTGGCCTTCTAGCAGTGTGTGGGACTTGTTCTTTTAGTCCATCTATACTGACCTCCATCAGGTTGCAAATTCAAAATATTTTTTTGTCTGCATCTAGCTCTGAAAAAATATTTGGCCTTCTAGCAGTGTGTGGGACTTGTTCTATTAGTCCATCTATACTGACCTCCATCAGGTTGCAAATTAAAAATAATTTTTATCTGCATCTAGCTCTGAAAAAATATTTGGCCTTCTAGCAGTGTGTGGGACTTGTTCTATTAGTCCATCTATACTGACCTCCATCAGGTTGCAAACTGAATATAATTTTTTTCTGCATCTAGCTCTGAAAAAATATTTGGCCTTTTAGCTGTGTGTGAGACTTGTTCTATTAGTCCATCTATACTGACCTCCATCAGGTTGCAAATTAAAAATAATTTTTATCTGCATCTAGCTCTGAAAAAATATTTGGCCTTCTAGCAGTGTGTGGGACTTGTTCTATTAGTCCATCTATACTGACCTCCATCAGGATGCAAACTGAATATAATTTTTTTCAGCATCTACCTCTGAAAAAATATTTAGCCTTCTAGCAGTGTGTGGGACTTGTTCTATTAGTCCATCTATACTGACCTCCATCAGGTTGCAAATTGAATATAATATTTTTCTGCATCTAGCTCTGAAAAAATATTTGGCCTTCTAGCAGTGTGTGGGACTTGTTCTATTAGTCCATCTATACTGACCTCCATCAGGTTGCAAACTGAATATATTTTTTTCTGCATCTACCTCTGAAAAAATATTGGGCTTTTAGCTGTGTGTGGGACTTGTTCTATTAATCCATCTATACAAACCTCCATCAGGTTGCAAACTGAATATATTTTTGTCTGCATCTAGCTCTAAAAAAATATTTGGCCTTCTATCTGTGTGTGGGACTTGTTCTATTAGTCCATCTCTACTGACCTCCATCAGGTTGCAAACTGAATATAATTTTTTTCTGCATCTACCTCTGAAAAAATATTGGGCTTCTAGCTGTGTGTGGGACTTGTTCTATTAGTCCATCTTTACTGACCTCCATCAGGTTGCAAATTCAAAATATTTTTTTGTCTGCATCTAGCTCTGAAAAAATATTTGGCCTTCTAGCAGTGTGTGGGACTTGTTCTATTAGTAAATCTATACTGACCTCCATCAGGTTGCAAATTAAAAATAATTTTTATCTGCATCTAGCTCTGAAAAAATATTTGGCCTTCTAGCAGTGTGTGGGACTTGTTCTTTTAGTCCATCTATACTGACCTCCATCAGGTTGCAAATTCAAAATATTTTTTTGTCTGCATCTAGCTCTGAAAAAATATTTGGCCTTCTAGCAGTGTGTGGGACTTGTTCTATTAGTCCATCTATACTGACCTCCATCAGGTTGCAAATTAAAAATAATTTTTATCTGCATCTAGCTCTGAAAAAATATTTGGCCTTCTAGCAGTGTGTGGGACTTGTTCTATTAGTCCATCTATACTGACCTCCATCAGGTTGCAAATTCAAAATAATTTTTTGTCTGCATCTAGCTCTGAAAAATATTTGGCCTTCTAGCAGTGTGTGGGACTTGTTCTATTAGTCCATCTATACTGACCTCCATAAGGATGCAAACTGAATATAATTTTTATCTGCATCTAGCTCTGAAAAAATATTTGGCCTTCTAGCAGTGTGTGGGACTTGTTCTATTAGTCCATCTATACTGACCTCCATCAGGTTGCAAACTGAATATAATTTTTTTCTGCATCTACCTCTGAAAAAATATTTGGGCTTCTAGCTGTGTGTGGGACTTGTTCTATTAGTCCATCTATACTGACCTCCATCAGGTTGCAAATTGAATATAATTGTTTTCTGCATCTAGCTCTGAAAAAATATTTGGCCTTCTAGCAGTGTGTGGGACTTGTTCTATTAGTCCATCTATACTGACCTCCATCAGGTTGCAAATTAAAAATATTTTTTATCTGCATCTAGCTCTGAAATAATATTTGGCCTTCTAGCAGTGTGTGGGACTTGTTCTATTAGTCCATCTATACTGACCTCCATCAGGTTGCAAATTAAAAATAATTTTTATCTGCATCTAGCTCTGAAAAAATATTTGGCCTTCTAGCAGTGTGTGGGACTTGTTCTATTAGTCCATCTATACTGACCTGCATCAGGTTGCAAATTAAAAATAATTTTTATCTGCATCTAGCTCTGAAAAAATATTTGGCCTTCTAGCAGTGTGTGGGACTTGTTCTTTTAGTCCATCTATACTGACCTCCATCAGGTTGCAAATTCAAAATATTTTTTTGTCTGCATCTAGCTCTGAAAAAATATTTGGCCTTCTAGCAGTGTGTGGGACTTGTTCTATTAGTCCATCTATACTGACCTCCATCAGGTTGCAAATTAAAAATAACTTTTATCTGCATCTAGCTCTGAAAAAATATTTGGCCTTCTAGCAGTGTGTGGGACTTGTTCTATTCGTCCATCTATACTGACCTCCATCAAGTTGCAAATTAAAAATAATTTTTATCTGCATCTAGCTCTGAAAAAATATTTGGCCTTCTAGCAGTGTGTGGGACTTGTTCTATTAGTCCATCTATACTGACCTCCATCAGGATGCAAACTGAATATAATTTTTTTCAGCATCTACCTCTGAAAAAATATTTAGCCTTCTAGCAGTGTGTGGGACTTGTTCTATTAGTCCATCTATACTGACCTCCATCAGGTTGCAAATTGAATATAATATTTTTCTGCATCTAGCTCTGAAAAAATATTTGGCCTTCTAGCAGTGTGTGGGACTTGTTCTATTAGTCCATCTATACTGACCTCCATCAGTTTGCAAACTGAATATAATTTTTTTCTGCATCTACCTCTGAAAAAATATTTGGGCTTCTAGCTGAGTGTGGGACTTGTTCTATTAGTCCATCTATACTGACCTCCATCAGGTTGCAAATTGAATATAATTGTTTTCTGCATCTAGCTCTGAAAAAATATTTGGCCTTCTAGCAGTGTGTGGGACTTGTTCTATTCGTCCATCTATACTGACCTCCATCAAGTTGCAAATTAAAAATAATTTTTATCTGCATCTAGCTCTGAAAAAATATTTGGCCTTCTAGCAGTGTGTGGGACTTGTTCTATTAGTCCATCTATACTGACCTCCATCAGGATGCAAACTGAATATAATTTTTTTCAGCATCTAGCTCTGAAAAAATATTTAGCCTTCTAGCAGTGTGTGGGACTTGTTCTATTAGTCCATCTATACTGACCTCCATCAGGTTGCAAATTGAATATAATATTTTTCTGCATCTAGCTCTGAAAAAATATTTGGCCTTCTAGCAGTGTGTGGGACTTGTTCTATTAGTCCATCTATACTGACCTCCATCAGGTTGCAAACTGAATATAATTTTTTTCTGCATCTACCTCTGAAAAAATATTTGGGCTTCTAGCTGTGTGTGGGACTTGTTCTATTAGTCCATCTATACTGACCTCCATCAGGTTGCAAATTGAATATAATTGTTTTCTGCATCTAGCTCTGAAAAAATATTTGGCCTTCTAGCAGTGTGTGGGACTTGTTCTATTAGTCCATCTATACTGACCTCCATCAGGTTGCAAATTAAAAATATTTTTTTTCTGCATCTAGCTCTGAAATAATATTTGGCCTTCTAGCAGTGTGTGGAACTTGTTCTATTAGTCCATCTATACTGACCTCCATCAGGTTGCAAATTAAAAATAATTTTTATCTGCATCTAGCTCTGAAAAAATATTTGGCCTTCTAGCAGTGTGTGGGACTTGTTCTATTAGTCCATCTATACTGACCTCCATCAGGTTGCAAATTAAAAATAACTTTTATCTGCATCTAGCTCTGAAAAAATATTTGGCCTTCTAGCAGTGTGTGGGACTTGTTCTATTAGTCCATCTATACTGACCTCCATCAGGTTGCAAATTCAAAATAATTTTTTGTCTGCATCTAGCTCTGAAAAATATTTGGCCTTCTAGCAGTGTGTGGGACTTGTTCTATTAGTCCATCTATACTGACCTCCATCAGGTTACAAACTGAATATAATTTTTTTCTGCATCTACCTATGAAAAAATATTTGGCCTTCTAGCTGTGTGTGGGACTTGTTCTATTAGTCCATCTATACTGACCTCCATCAGGTTGCAAATTAAAAATAATTTTTATCTGCATCTAGCTCTGAAAAAATATTTGGCCTTCTAGCAGTGTGTGGGACTTGTTCTATTAGTCCATCTATACTGACCTCCATAAGGATGCAAACTGAATATAATTTTTATCTGCATCTAGCTCTGAAAAAATATTTGGCCTTCTAGCAGTGTGTGGGACTTGTTCTATTAGTCCATCTATACTGACCTCCATCAGGTTGCAAACTGAATATAATTTTTTTCTGCATCTACCTCTGAAAAAATATTTGGGCTTCTAGCTGTGTGTGGCACTTGTTCTATTAGTCCATCTATACTGACCTCCATCAGGTTGCAAATTGAATATAACGGTTTTCTGCATCTAGCTCTGAAAAAATATTTGGCCTTCTAGCAGTGTGTGGGACTTGTTCTATTAGTCCATCTATACTGACCTCCATCAGGTTGCAAATTAAAAATATTTTTTATCTGCATCTAGCTCTGAAATAATATTTGGCCTTCTAGCAGTGTGTGGGACTTGTTCTATTAGTCCATCTATACTGACCTCCATCAGGTTGCAAATTAAAAATAATTTTTATCTGCATCTAGCTCTGAAAAAATATTTGGCCTTCTAGCAGTGTGTGGGACTTGTTCTATTAGTCCATCTATACTGACCTGCATCAGGTTGCAATTTAAAAATAATTTTTATCTGCATCTAGCTCTGAAAAAATATTTGGCCTTCTAGCAGTGTGTGGGACTTGTTCTATTAGTCCATCTATACTGACCTCCATCAGGTTGCAAATTAAAAATATTTTTTTTCTGCATCTAGCTCTGAAATAATATTTGGCCTTCTAGCAGTGTGTGGGACTTGTTCTATTAGTCCATCTATACTGACCTCCATCAGGTTGCAAATTAAAAATAATTTTTATCTGCATCTAGCTCTGAAAAAATATTTGGCCTTCTAGCAGTGTGTGGGACTTGTTCTATTAGTCCATCTATACTGACCTCCATCAGGTTGCAAATTCAAAATAATTTTTTGTCTGCATCTAGCTCTGAAAAATATTTGGCCTTCTAGCAGTGTGTGGGACTTGTTCTATTAGTCCATCTATACTGACCTCCATCAGGTTGCAAACTGAATATAATTTTTTTCTGCATCTACCTATGAAAAAATATTTGGCCTTCTAGCTGTGTGTGGGACTTGTTCTATTAGTCCATCTATACTGACCTCCATCAGGTTGCAAATTAAAAATAATTTTTATCTGCATCTAGCTCTGAAAAAATATTTGGCCTTCTAGCAGTGTGTGGGACTTGTTCTATTAGTCCATCTATACTGACCTCCATAAGGATGCAAACTGAATAGAATTTTTATCTGCATCTAGCTCTGAAAAAATATTTGGCCTTCTAGCAGTGTGTGGGACTTGTTCTATTAGTCCATCTATACTGACCTCCATCAGGTTGCAAACTGAAAATAATTTTTTTCTGCATCTACCTCTGAAAAAATATTTGGGCTTCTAGCTGTGTGTGGGACTTGTTCTATTAGTCCATCTATACTGACCTCCATCAGGTTGCAAATTGAATATAATTGTTTTCTGCATCTAGCTCTGAAAAAATATTTGGCCTTCTAGCAGTTTGTGGGACTTGTTCTATTAGTCCATCTATACTGACCTCCATCAGGTTGCAAATTAAAAATATTTTTTATCTGCATCTAGCTCTGAAATAATATTTGGCCTTCTAGCAGTGTGTGGGACTTGTTCTATTAGTCCATCTATACTGACCTCCATCATGTTGCAAATTAAAAATAATTTTTATCTGCATCTAGCTCTGAAAAAATATTTGGCCTTCTAGCAGTGTGTGGGACTTGTTCTATTAGTCCATCTATACTGACCTGCATCAGGTTGCAAATTAAAAATAATTTTTATCTGTATCAAGCTCTGAAAAAATATTTGACCTTCTAGCAGTGTGTGGGACTTGTTCTTTTAGTCCATCTATACTGACCTCCATCAGGTTGCAAATTCAAAATATTTTTTTGTCTGCATCTAGCTCTGAAAAAATATTTGGCCTTCTAGCAGTGTGTGGGACTTGTTCTATTAGTCCATCTATACTGACCTCCATCAGGTTGCAAATTAAAAATAATTTTTATCTGCATCTAGCTCTGAAAAAATATTTGGCCTTCTAGCAGTGTGTGGGACTTGTTCTATTAGTCCATCTATACTGACCTCCATCAGGTTGCAAATTGAAAATAATTTTTTTGTCTGCATCTAGCTCTGAAAAATATTTGGCCTTCTAGCAGTGTGTGGGACTTGTTCTATTAGTCCATCTATACTGACCTCCATCAGGTTGCAAACTGAATATAATTTTTTTCTGCATCTAGCTCTGAAAAAATATTTGGCCTTTTAGCTGTGTGTGAGACTTGTTCTATTAGTCCATCTATACTGACCTCCATCAGGTTGCAAATTAAAAATAATTTTTATCTGCATCTAGCTCTGAAAAAATATTTGGCCTTCTAGCAGTGTGTGGGACTTGTTCTATTAGTCCATCTATACTGACCTCCATCAGGTTGCAAACTGAATATAATTTTTTTCTGCATCTACCTCTGAAAAAATATTTGGGCTTCTAGCTGTGTGTGGGACTTGTTCTATTAGTCCATCTATACTGACCTCCATCAGGTTGCAAATTAAAAATAATTTTTATCTGCATCTAGCTCTGAAAAAATATTTGGCCTTCTAGCAGTGTGTGGGACTTGTTCTATTAGTCCATCTATACTGACCTCCATCAGGTTGCAAATTAAAAATAATTTTTATCTGCATATAGCTCTGAAAAAATATTTGGCCTTCAAGCAGTGTGTGGGACTTGTTCTATTAGTCCATCTATACTGACCTCCATCAGGTTGCAAATTAAAAATAATTTTTATCTGCATCTACCTCTGAAAAAATATTTGGCCTTCTATCAGTGTGTGGGACTTGTTCTATTAGTCCATCTATACTGACCTCCATCAGGTTGCAAATTAAAAATAATTTTTATCTGCATCTAGCTCTGAAAAAATATTCGGCCTTCTAGCAGTGTGTGGGACTTGTTCTATTAGTCCATCTATACTGACCTCCATCAGGTTGCAAACTGAATATAATTTTTTTCTGCATCTACCTTTGAAAAAATATTTGGGCTTCTAGCTGTGTGTGGGACTTGTTCTATTAGTCCATCTATACTGACCTCCATAAGGTTGCAAATTGAATATAATATTTTTCTGCATCTAGCTCTGAAAAAATATTTGGCCTTCTAGCAGTGTGTGGGACTTGTTCTATTAGTCCATCTATACTGACCTCCATCAGGTTGCAAACTGAATATAATTTTTTTCTGCATCTACCTCTGAAAAAATATTTGGGCTTCTAGCTGTGTGTGGGACTTGTTCTATTAGTCCATCTATACTGACCTCCATCAGGTTGTAAATTAAAAATAATTTTTATCTGCATCTAGCTCTGAAAAAATATTTGGCCTTCTAGCAGTGTGTGGGACTTGTTCTATTAGTCCATCTATACTGACCTCCATCAGGTTGCAAATTAAAAATAATTTTTATCTGCATCTAGCTCTGAAAAAATATTTGGCCTTCTAGCAGTGTGTGGGACTTGTTCTATTAGTCCATCTATACTGACCTCCATCAGGTTGCAAACGGAATATCATTTTTTTCTGCATCTACCTCTGAAAAAATATTTGTCCTTCTAGCAGTGTGTGGGACTCATTTTATTAGGCCATCTATACCAAGCTCCACCAGCTTTTAAATTAATAATAATTTTTAGCTGCATCTAGCCCTGAAAATAATTTTTTCTTCCCAATATTGGTAGCAATAGAAATATGGGGCGCGCTCCTGGCTTACAAAAATATACGCTTCATAACAAAAAGCACCAGCCTAGCGCACAGCATTAATAAGATGGCATCATCCTCTCTCCCAGTGCTAGGCCTACTACACAGGCTAGCATTCCTGTGCCTAAAACACAATGTATGGGTCCGCGCTAGCCACTATGCTAAGGGGTCTAAAGCTGCTGCTAACGCTTTATAACATATCAATTGGCAGATTTTCACAGAGCTCTTCCACAACGCCCACCCATCGGGCAACAGTTGACCACCTTCCCTATGGGATCTAGTGGCGAATAGTTGATGCCATTAATCAGAGCGTCAGTTGCCCCGTCGACGTGGCAAACATACAGTAAAGCATGGGAAGAGTGGACACGACAAGTAGCAGGCAGACGGGTTGACCAATGTGAACAAGCCAGATCACAAGTCACCATAGAATTTCTCCACCAGCTAATGATGAGGGGCATATCAGGGGAGTCAGCGCAGCGATGTCTGACCGGAGTAGCATTTCACTTCCAACTACTGAATTGGGGAGATGTGACAAAGATTCATCATCAGACAATCCATAAAAGGGTGGAAAAGGGGTCAGCCAAGTCAGGAGTGTAGACGTCCGTCCCGTGTCACTAAAACTGATTTCTCACATCATATCCCTAACACCATTAACATGACACTCACAATTTGAAGCAACACTACTGTCTACTGCATTTGTGATCGCCTTCTTCTGGGCGCTATGCATAAGCGAATTAGTCCCTCAATCCAAAATTACCACCAGTGGAGGCTTATTGCACCAGGACGTAGTCATAGGCAATAATGCAATACGTCTACGCATACACAAATCGAAAATGGTTCCAGCGGGCAGGGGCACTTGGGTACTTCTACAACCCACAAACGGTACACTGAGTCGGGTAACAATAGTAAAACCATATCTAACCATCAGATCACAAAGTAATTTCTTCCTATCACACATTGATGGGACGCCATTATCAAGATACCAGTTCCAAGCTATATTTAATAAATGCATAACTTCGGCAGGGAGCCACCCCAAAGATTATGGGACACACTCATTCCGCATAGGCGCGGCCACGGAAGCAGCAAGAGCAGGACTGTCAGAAACGGAAGTTCAGAGGATAGGGAGATGGCGATCCACGTGTTGGGCAAGATACATAAGACCGGACTTGTTATCCTAACATGGTTTGTTTCTTTTACAGGTGACGCTAAGCCAACAGTGTGGGTGATAGGCCTCTCCTATATATATTGGGCAGAAATAAGGGCAAAAGTCCGCCCAGGCGGGAGGAAATTAGAGTTTCATAACACATATTTCAACTGGAGAGGTATTAGAGGCCTGCTATGGCCACAGGTACTAATGGAGGTAATCAAGGTAGGGAGAGAGGCAAGATGTCCGGTCATCTTAGTTATACAGGCCGGGGGAAACAACCTAGGTCATCACAAGAGCACATAACTAATGGCAATAATGAATCTAGACACTGAGCGCTTCAGAGAATTTTTCACAAAACTAGCTATAGTATGGTCAGAGATTGTGCCGATAGCGGTATGGCAAGGTGCGCGAGACATCACGGCCATCGAACGGACAAGGCGGGTAATAAATATTCGGATGGCAAAATTTAGAAGAGACAGAGGCGGTGTAGTGGTACGACACCGACAACTGGAAGGAGATAAAGCAGGCCTCATACGGCCCGACGGTGTTCACTTAATGGATATTGGACAGGACATATTCCTGTCAGGACTCCAGGACGGAGTGGAACAAGCGTTAAGAGTGATGGGTGGGGGTCAGAGTCCTGCATACGAGTACGCAGGATCCTCCGTGGCCTGGAAATAGAAAGGACATGTTGGAGAGTTACACTTGTTGACCAAGTTGCCAGAGTGGAGACCCAGGGCATGCTGCAACAAGCTGAATTATTTTAGAAATAAAATGCCTTTCTAATGGAATGAGTATAAAGAGTTAATAAAGCTGTGACCGATCCTCACCCATCCAGTTGTAAGAGTTACATTGTTGTATTGTCAAGGAAAGGGGGGCGGTAGGGGGGCTGAGCGTCTGGGTTTGGTTGGGGGTCCCCACAGTCTGCCTAGGCTAGATGCATTTAAAAATTCTTATTAGATACACAGGCGGTGCAGCTTGCTTCGCAGCTGGGCTGCTACGCCCAAAGTATTGCCTAGGCTAGATGCAGTTAAAAATTCTACGCTGACTAGCAGACACTGAAGATTTGGAGCAGACCTCTGAGTAAACAGCTCTTCAGACTCAACCATCTGTGTTACCCCAAGCCATAGTGTATGTAGTTTCTTACAGTTAAAAGGGGGGGGGGGGCGACCCAACCCACCTGGAATTGACGATGCCAACGTCACGTAAGACACAGCAAGGGGACTCCAAAAAGAGTCTCCATTTTTTCCCAAAATAGTGGCACAGACACCACTTAACCCTAGAACTCATACCTGGGGCCTCGTAGTCCCGCCCAGTTAATTGTTTTCTATTTTCTGCAAGATTACTTTAGTTAGAATTTTGAAACTCTAGGTATTCTTCATGTATATAGTTGTTTGTCATTTGAGTTTGAGTTATTCCATGTTATTTGCACACGGGCCTAAAAGGCCCCAGGTATATGAAAGTGTAGATTTTTATGGTCATGCGTTCTAGGGTTAAGTGGCATCAATTGCCCCACAGTTGCTTAAAACGGTTGGTGAGGTGATATTACCAAATCCTCAAGCTTTTAGTCTCCCAAGGATAACACAGGGTTAGAAAAGTCCTTGCGAATCCATGATTTGTTCATCTTTATAAACGTGAGTCTGTCTACATTCTCAGTGGACAGCCGCGTGCGCTTATCTGTCAGCACACCATCAGCAGCGCTGAACACACGTTCAGAGAGAACACTGGCTGCAGGGCATGACAAGATCTCCAAGGCGTGAGTGGCGAGCTCCGGCCATTTTTCCAGATTGGAATACCAAAATGAGCAAGGGTCCAGTGACACAGTCATGGCTTCGATGTTCACTTGGAGATACTCCTGCACCATCCTCTCTAGGCATTGACTATGTGTCAGACTTCTTGTCTCCTGTGGCCTTGCAAAGGATGGTCTAAAAAAGTGGTGAAACGATTCCACAAAATTGCTGTTACCAGCAGATACTGTGTTACTGTTACGGTTTGAGTGATGAAGACTAGAGATGAGCGTTGTTCTACTCGAACTGTTCGCCAATCTCAAATTCGAGCTGTTTTGGGCGGTGTTCGAGCCGTTCGGCGAACACGAACAATTTGAGAAAAATTCGGCTGTTCGAGGTTATGTTCGATAACTGTTCGTGCACCAAAATCATAACTGGATTTTTTCTCAGTAATGATGAAAATTAATGTTAATACGCAGTTTGAGTGTACAGCGGGGTGGGGGGAGGGGCAGGGGATGGATCTCTGCAGGAACAATGAAGATCTCCATTTTTTTTTCTCTTTCCCGCATTTGCAGTGGGGAGGTGCAATCTGTCAGCCTATCAGCAGCGCACACACGGAGCGAAGTGCTTTTTTTCACACAAGCAAGGGCATGTGTCATTGGCAGTGTATGTCACATGTCCTTGCCCTATAAGACCAACCGATTTTCCCCGTCGCCACCATTTTCTCACTGCTGCAGCTGCGTGTTAGACGGCACCGCTGTTGCTGTGTGCGCTATACCTTGTTAATTTCAAGCCAATTTTCGCACAAATCTACAGATAGCTTGGGAGTAGGGAATAGTGTGATTGCAGTCCTTTTAAGGACTAGGTTACAGCATTTCCTACGACTTTTATCAGGCAGGTCTGTGCTCTTAAATAGATAGATTGTGGGAGTAAAGACTAATTGTAATTGGAGTCCTTTTCAGGACTAGGTTACATCAGTTCCTATCAGTTTTTGCCAGGCAGGTCTGTGCCAGTGCTGTGCAAGTTTTTTTCACAGCATTTGGCTGAATCTAGCAAAGCTAATCCTTTTTGGCCTATTGCAGAGTGTGTTAGTCAGTGGAGTAGCCTATCTGTGTTGCAAGATATACCACCTGTGTATAGAATACCAATTTTTTTACTGCACCTAGTGAAGTAAAATCTTTTGGGCATAGCATCATTCTATTAGTCCATCTATACTGACCTCCATCAGGTTGCAAATTGAATATAATTTTTTTCTGCATCTAGCTCTGAAAAAATATTGGGCTTCTAGCTGTGTGGGACTTGTTCTATTAATCCATCTATACAGACCTCCATCAGGTTGCAAACTGAATATATTTTTTTCTGCATCTACCTCTGAAAAAATATTGGGCTTCTAGCTGTGTGTGGGACTTGTTCTATTAATCCATCTATACAGACATCCATCAGGTTGCAAACTGAATATATTTTTTTCTGCATCTACCTCTGAAAAAATATTGGGCTTCTAGCTGTGTGTGGGACTTGTTCTATTAATCCATCTATACAGACCTCCATCAGGTTGCAAACTGAATATATTTTTTTCTGCATCTACCTCTGAAAAAATATTGGGCTTCTAGCTGTGTGTGGGACTTGTTGTATTAGTCCATCTATACTGACCTCCATTAGGTTGCAAACTGAATATAATTTTTTCTGCATCTACCTCTGAAAAAATATTGGGCTTCTAGCTGTGTGTGGGACTTGTTCTATTAATCCATCTATACAGACCTCCATCAGGTTGCAAACTGAATATATTTTTTTCTGCATCTACCTCTGAAAAAATATTGGGCTTCTAGATGTGTGTGGGACTTGTTCTATTAATCCATCTATACAGACCTCCATCAGGTTGCAAACTGAATATATTTTTTTCTGCATCTACCTCTGAAAAAATATTGGGCTTCAAGCTGTGTGTGGGACTTGTTGTATTAGTCCATCTATACTGACCTCCATTAGGTTGCAAACTGAATATATTTTTTTCTGCATCTACCTCTGAAAAAATATTTGGCTTCTAGCTGTGTGTGGGACTTGTTCTATTAATCCATCTATACAGACCTCCATCAGGTTGCAAACTGAATATATTTTTTCTGCATCTACCTCTGAAAAAATATTTGGGCTTCTAGCTGTGTGTGGGACTTGTTCTATTAATCCATCTATACAGACCTCCATCAGGTTGCAAACTGAATATATTTTTTTCTGCATCTACCTCTGAAAAAATATTGGGCTTCTACCTGTGTGTGGGACTTGTTGTATTAGTCCATCTATACTGACCTCCATCAGGTTGCAAACTGAATATATTTTTTTCTGCATCTACCTCTGAAAAAATATTGGGCTTCTAGCTGTGTGTGGGACTTGTTCTATTAATCCATCTATACAGACCTCCATCAGGTTGCAAACTGAATATATTTTTTTCTGCATCTACCTCTGAAAAAATATTGGGCTTCTAGCTGTGTGTGGGACTTGTTCTATTAATCCATCTATACAGACCTCCATCAGGTTGCAAACTGAATATATTTTTTTCTGCATCTACCTCTGAAAAAATATTGGGCTTCTAGCTGTGTGTGGGACTTGTTGTATTAGTCCATCTATACTGACCTCCATCAGGTTGAAAAACTGAATATATTTTTTTCTGCATCTACCTCTGAAAAAATATTGGGCTTCTAGCTGTGTGTGGGACTTGTTCTATTAATCCATCTATACAGACCTCCATCAGGTTGCAAACTGAATATATTTTTTTCTGCATCTACCTCTGAAAAAATATTGGGCTTCTAGATGTGTGTGGGACTTGTTCTATTAATCCATCTATACAGACCTCCATCAGGTTGCAAACTGAATATATTTTTTTCTGCATCTACCTCTGAAAAAATATTGGGCTTCTAGCTGTGTGTGGGACTTGTTGTATTAGTCCATCTATACTGACCTCCATCAGGTTGCAAACTGAATATATTTTTTTCTGCATCTACCTCTGAAAAAATATTGGGCTTCTAGCTGTGTGTGGGACTTGTTCTATTAATCCATCTATACAGACCTCCATCAGGTTGCAAACTGAATATATTTTTTCTGCATCTACCTCTGAAAAAATATTTGGGCTTCTAGCTGTGTGTGGGACTTGTTCTATTAATCCATCTATACAGACATCCATCAGGTTGCAAACTGAATATATTTTTTTCTGCATCTACCTCTGAAAAAATATTGGGCTTCTAGCTGTGTGTGGGACTTGTTGTATTAGTCCATCTATACTGACCTCCATCAGGTTGCAAACTGAATATATTTTTTTCTGCATCTACCTCTGAAAAAATATTGGGCTTCTAGTTGTGTGTGGGACTTGTTCTATTAATCCATCTATACAGACCTCCATCAGGTTGCAAACTGAATATATTTTTTTCTGCATCTACCTCTGAAAAAATATTGGGCTTCTAGCTGTGTGTGGGACTTGTTCTATAAATTCATCTATACAGACCTCCATCAGGTTGCAAACTGAATATATTTTTTTCTGCATCTACCTCTGAAAAAATATTGGGCTTCTAGCTGTGTGTGGGACTTGTTGTATTAGTCCATCTATACTGACCTCCATCAGGTTGCAAACTGAATATATTTTTTTCTGCATCTACCTCTGAAAAAATATTGGGCTTCTAGCTGTGTGTGGGACTTGTTCTATTAATCCATCTATACAGACCTCCATCAGGTTGCAAACTGAATATATTTTTGTCTGCATCTAGCTCTAAAAAAATAATTGGCCTTCTATCTGTGTGTGGGACTTGTTCTTTTAGTCCATCTCTACTGACCTCCATCAGGTTGCAAACTGAATATAATTTTTTTCTGCATCTACCTCTGAAAAAATATTTGGGCTTCTAGCTGTGTGTGGGACTTGTTCTATTAGTCCATCTATACTGACCTCCATAAGGTTGCAAACTGAATATAATTTTTTTCTGCATCTAGCACTGAAAAAATATTTGGCCTTCTAGCAGTGTGTGGGACTTGTTCTATTAGTCATCTATACTGACCTCCATCAGGTTGCAAATTCAAAATAATTTTTTGTCTGCATCTACCTCTGAAAAAATATTTGGCCTTCTAGCAGTGTGTGGGACTTGTTCTATTAGTCCATCTATACTGACCTCCATCAGGTTGCAAACTGAATATAATTTTTTTCTGCATCTAACTCTGAAAAAATATTTGGCCTTCTAGCAGTGTGTGGGTCTCATTGTATTAGGCCATCTATACCAAGCTCCACCAGCTTTTCAATTAATAATAATTTTTCGCTGCATCTAGCCCTGAAAATAATTTTTCTTCCCAATAGTGGTAGCAATAGAAATATGGGGCGCGCTCCTGGCTTACAAAAATATACGCTTCATAACAAAAAACACCAGCTTAGCGCACCGCATTAATAAGATGGCATCATCGTCTCTCCCAGTGCTAGGCCTACTACCCAGGCTAGCATTCCTGTGCCTAAAACACAATGTATGGGTCCGCGCTAGCCACTATGCTGAGGGGTCTAAAGCTGCTGCTAACGCTTTATAACAATTCAATTGGCAGATTTTCACAGAGCTCTTCCACAATGCCCACCCATCGGGACAACAGTTGCCCACCTTCCCTATGGGATCTAGTGGCGAATAGTTGATGCTATTAATCAGAATGTCAGTTGCCCCGTCGACGTGGCAAGCATACGGTAAGGCATGGGAAGAGTGGACACGACTAGTAGCAGGCAGACGGGTTGACCAATGTGAACAAGCCAGATCACAAGTCACCATAGAATTTCTCCACCAGCTAATGATGAGGGGCATATCAGGGGCGTCAGCGCAGCGGTGTCTGACCGTAGTAGCATTTCACTTCCAACTACTGAATTGGGGAGATGTGACAAAGATTCATCATCAGACAATCCATAAAAGGGTGGAAAAGGGGTCAGCCAAGTCAGGAGTGTAGACGTCCCGTCCCGTGTCACTAAAACTGATTTCTCACATCATATCCCTAACACCATTAACATGACACTCACAATTTGAAGCAACACTACTGTCTACTGCATTTGTGATCGCCTTCTTCGGGGCGCTATGCATAAGCGAATTAGTCCCTCAATCCAAAATTAGCACCAGTGGAGGCTTATTGCACCAGGACGTAGTCATAGGCAATAATGCAATACGTCTACGCATACACAAATCGAAAATGGTTCCAGCGGGCAGGGGCACTTGGGTACTTCTACAACCCACAAACGGTACACTGAGTCGGGTAACAATAGTAAAACCATATCTAACCATCAGATCACAAAGTAATTTGTTCCTATCACACATTGATGGGACGCCATTATCAAGATACCAGTTCCAAGCTATATTTAATAAATGCATAACATCGGCAGGGAACCACCCCAAAGATTATGGGACACACTCATTCCGCATAGGCGCGGCCACAGAAGCAGCAAGAGCAGGACTGTCAGAAACGGAAGTTCAGAGGATAGAGAGATGGTGATCCACGTGTTTGGCAAGATACATAAGACCGGACTTGTTATCCTAACGTGGTTTGTTTCTTTTACAGGTGACGCTAAGCCAACAGTGTGGGTGATAGGCCACTCGTATATATATTGGGCAGATTAAAGGGCGAAAGTCCGCCCAGGCGGGAGGAAATTAGAGTTTCATAACACATATTTCAACTGGAGAGGTATTAGAGGCCTGCTATGGCCACAGGTACTAATGGAGGTAATCAAGGTAGGGAGAGAGGCAAGATGTCTGGTCATCTTAGTTATACAGGCCGGGGGAAACAACCTAGGTCATCACAAGAGCGCATAACTAATGGCAATAATGAAACTAGACACTGAGCGCTTCAGAGAATTTTTCACAAAACTAGCTATAGTATGGTCAGAGATTGTGCCGATAGCGGTATGGCAAGGTGCGCGAGACATCACGGCCATCGAACGGACAAGGCGGGTAATAAATATTCGGATGGCAAAATTTAGAAGAGACAGAGGCGGTGTAGTGGTACGACACCGACAACTGGAAGGAGATAAAGCAGGCCTCATATGGCCCGACGGTGTTCACTTAATGGATATTGGACTGGACATATTCCTGTCAGGACTCCAGGACGGAGTGGAACAAGCGTTAAGAGTGATGGGTGGGGGTCAGAGTCCTGCATACGAGTACGCAGGATCCTCCGTGGCCTGGAAATAGAAAGGACATGTTGGAGAGTTACACTTGTTGGCCAAGTTGCCGGAGTGGAGACCCAGGGCATGCTGCAACAAGCTGAATTATTTTAGAAATAAAATGTCTTTCTAATGGAATGAGTATAAAGAGTTAATAAAGCTGTGACCGATCCTCACCCATCCAGTTGTAAGAGTTACATTATTGTATTGTCAAGGAAAGGGGGGCGGTAGGGGGGCTGAGCATCTGGGTTTGATTGGGGGTCCCCACAGTCTGCCTAGGCTAGATGCATTTAAAAATTCTTATTAGATACACAGGCGGTGCAGCTTGCTTCGCAGTTGGGCTACTACGCCCAAAGTATTGCCTAGGCTAGATGCAGTTAAAAATTCTACGCTGACTAGCAGACACTGAAGATTTGGAGCAGACCTCTGAGTAAACAGCTCTTCAGACTCAATCATCTGTGTTACCCCAAGCCATAGTGTATGTAGTTTCTTACAGTTAAAAGGGGGGGGGAGCGACCCAACCCACCTGGAATTGACGATGCCAACGTCACGTAAGACACAGCAAGGGGACTCCAAAAAGAGTTTCCATTTTTTCCCAAAATTGTGGCACAGACACCACTTAACCCTAGAACGCATACCTGGGGCCTCGCAGTCCCGCCCTGTTAATTGTTTTCTATTTTCTGCAAGATTACTTTAGTTAGAATTTTGAAACTCTAGGTATTCTTCATGTATATAGTTGTTTGTCATTTGAGTTTGAGTTATTCAATGTTATTTGCACACGGGCCTAAAAGGCCCCAGGTATATGAAAGTGTAGATTTTTATGGTCATGCGTTCTAGGGTTAAGTGGCATCAATTGCCCCACAGTTGCTTAAAACGGTTGGTGAGGTGATATTACCAAATCCTCAAGCTTTTAGCCTCCCAAGGATAACACAGGATTAGAAAAGTCCTTGCGAATCCATGATTTGTTCATCTTTATGAACGTGAGTCTGTCTACATTCTCAGTGGACAGCCGCGTGCGCTTATCTGTCAGCACACCATCAGCAGCGCTGAACACACGTTCAGAGAGAACACTGGCTGCAGGGCATGACAAGATCTCCAAGGCGTGAGTGGCGAGCTCCGGCCATTTTTCCAGATTGGAATACCAAAATGAGCAAGGGTCCAGTGACACAGTCATGGCTTCGATGTTCACTTGGAGATACTCCTGCACCATCCTCTCTAGGCATTGACTATGTGTCAGACTTCTTGTCTCCTGTGGCCTTGCAAAGGATGGTCTAAAAAAGTGGTGAAACGATTTCACAAAATTGCTGTTACCAGCAGATACTGTGTTACTGTTACGGTTTGAGTGATGAAGACTCGACAGTCCCGCGGTTGGCAAGTTAGAACCGTGAGATTCACTTCGTGCACCACTGGTGTTTTGTGGAAAAGCACATGTAAGATTCTGCAACAGCATTTGCAGATACTCCTGCATGCGTCAATCCCTTTTTATGGCAGGAATTATTTCGGCAAATTTACTTTTGTACCGGGGATCTAAGAGTGTGGCAACCCAGTAGTCGAGATTACTTCGAATTCTGCAATCTGAGGGTCATGTTGCAGGTAGTGCAGCAAGAAGGCACTCATGTGTTTTGCGCATCCAGGAGGACCAAGTCCTTGTTGTGTTGGTAGCGAGGTAAGAATCATGCTTCTTTCCTCTGCCCTCTCCCCCCAACCTCGCACAACAGAAATGTGATCAAGGTCTCCCTCATCTGATGAGTCTTCCATGCCCATCGCCAGTTCATCCTCCACTTCTTCCTCGGCTCCTGCACCTTCCTCAACAGTTTGGCTGCTACCATGCGCCCTGTTTAATCCCTCTCCCCCACCCTCCCATGCCTGCCTCCTTGGTGCTGCCAACCGTCTGGACCTTGGAGATGTTATCCCTTCCGCATACGACTCCTCCTCTACTTCCTCCACCTCCTCTTGTCCGACCACCTGACTCTGAATTCTGTTTAATGTGTGCTCCAGCATGTAAATCACCGGAATAGTTATGCTGATAATGGCATCATCGTCAGCACTAAACATCTTCGTCGCTATTTCAAAACTGTGCAGAAAGGTGTGTGGCGCCCCTGAGGGTGCAGTCACCACAGAGTTACTGCATCTCACCCAGAGGTGTGGTATCTCACCCTCAGGTAAGGAAGGCGTATGGCTCGGGACCCTAACACCTGCATCCAACACATACCCGCAGTGGGGTTAGGGCGAGATTGCTCCTAAGGGAGAGCACAGTCCCAGGTCCCTTGCTGGTGGGAGGATCCTATGTAGTGGGTGCTTAGGGGAGCAGCTTAGGGGAGCACATGACAGGGAGAGTATAAATAGGAAGCCATCTTACAAAGAGCAAGCCAGTCAGAGGAGGAAAAGTGACAGGAGCAGAGGCTCGGCATGAGCTCTGCTCCGGAGGCGGGCCTAGCCTGGGAGGCCCAGGACTGAAGGAGAGAAGAGAGGAGTGGGAGCAGGAAGGCTCCAGGAACCGAAGGGACCCTAGGGCTACGGGCCGTGCAGAAGGCCACCTGTACTCCCGCTGCTACCAGGAGGTAGAGGGGTCAGGCCAGATAAGGGGAACCGGTCCCTCAACTAGAGGAGAAACAGCAAGGCTCAACTAGAAACCGGAGGCTGCAGCATTTCATGTACTGCAGGCAAAAGTCCACACCAGTCTCACTAAGAAGGTAGCCACATAGGACCCAGGGGACGGAACACAAGTCGCCCGCCAAGGCCCGAGGATACCGGATAGAAGTGTCACTGGGTGTGAGGTGCAGGGAGAAGGCCAGAGAAAGGACACACAGAAGGGGGTCCTGCTAAGTACTCCGGAGCTATCTGGGGGTGGACTGAGCCCCTCACTGAGTACGCACAGCACGACGGGTGAGATAGCTCTGGTACCTGTAATCTGGACTGCAACAACTGTGAGTAAAGATCTTGGGACTGCATCACACGGACTCTGTGTTCATTACTGACTCCCTGCACTACAACCACCATCATCCACCCACACTGCCCTGAAGCTACACTCTTCCTGTGGTGAGTAATAATACCATTGCAGCAAAACCACCAGCTTCATAGGACTGTTCCGCAGCGGCGGCCCCTTTGGCCGCACTCCACAGGTGGCGTAGTCGGACATTATAAAATCCATATATACAAATTACCGTTGGATTGACCGCCCTGGGTCACGGACCGGGTCACCGCCACAGTGACTACAACCCCCAGCGTCTACCGGCCCGGCTCCGGGTACCCCACGGCCCAGGGGGCGCGTCAACTTCATAGGTCCCTGATCTGAGACCACTCCTGCTTTGTGATTTGCCCCACCTCTGGATCTCGTTGGCCCAGGCTATACGTCAGAAACTATTGCACCAGGGCTTGTCGGTGCTGCCACAGTCGCTGCAACATGTGCAGAGTTGAATTCCACCGTGTCGGCACATCGCATTTCAGCCGGTGAACTGGCAGGCCCAACGACTTCTGTAGAGATGTAAGTCGTTGAGCTGCGGGATGCGAACGGCGGAAGTGAGCACACTGCGACCGTGCCCTCTGCAGAAGGCCATCTAGTCCGGGATAGTGGGCTAAAAATTTATGGACAACCAGGTTCAACACGTGAGCCATACAAGGCACGTGTGTAACATTGCCCCGGCGAAGGGCCGCACCCAGGTTTGCAGCATTGTCGCACACGGCCTTCCCTGGTTGCAGGTCCAGTGGAGACAATCATTCATGAAACTGGGTCTCCAGAGCTGACCACAAGTCCTCAGCTGTGTGACTCACATTTCCCAGACATTTCAAAGTAAACACTGATGCCGTTGAGCCCTGCTGCCAGCATAGTAAGGAGGTGCGCAGTTAGAAAGCAGGTGGCATTACCAGACAGGCTTTGGGTGCAGGTGGAGGACCGAGAGGAGGTTGAGGAGGCAGAAGCAGTGGAGGAACTTCTAGATAAAGAGGATTGACGTACAACTCGTGGGGACGGCAAGACTTGGACAGCAGCCCCTTGTCCTGCTGTCACCATAGTTACCCAGTGCCCTGTCAGCGACATGTAACGCCCCTGTCCATGCCTACTCGTCCAAGTGTCTGTGGTGAAATGCACCCTGTCACACACAGAGTTTCTCAAAGAAGCGGTGATGTTGTGTGCGACATGCTGGTGGAGCGCAGGCACACCTTTCTTTGAGAAGTAGTGCCGACTGGGCATCTGGTACTGGGGCACTGCGACGGACATAAGGTCTCAAAAATCCACTGTGTCCTCCAGGCGGAAAGGCAGCATTTCTGTAGCCAACAGCTTGCAGATGGTGAAACTCAACCTCTTAGCTTTCTCATGGCTAGGAGGAAATGGTCTTTTACTTGTCCACATCTGAGGGACCGAGGGCTGGCTGTTGTGCTTTGACGGGGTTGAGTAGGGTGTCCCTGGCAAACTGCCGGTCTGTGAGGAAGGTGCAGGCGGACATGTTAGGTTGCCTTGATCCAAAGGTGGTGCTCTCGATGTCAGAGAGCTCTCAACACCAGCAGGTGTTTCCACTTCCCAATGAACTGACAACCTGCCAATCACACTGACTGTTGCAGGTAAAGAGGTGGCAGGTCTGCGTCCAAAAACATGTGTGACTGCTGTCCCCCCAGTCACAGAGGATGAAGAGGCCGTGGATGCACAAGATGGGGCAGACGGTGGTTGGCCCAGCCTGCTAGGCCGCATTGTAGCACAGTGAGCTTCCCACTGCAACTTATGCTTCATATCCATGTGACGGTACATGCATGAAGTACTCAAACTATGGATTTTTTGGCCTCTACTTAGCTTTTGGTGACAAATATTACAGATAACACGAGTTGGGTCATCCTTATCGATCTGAATAAATGCCCAGGCTATGCAAGGCTTAGAGCCCATGCGACCTGAAGAGCCACTACGACTTGTGGTCAGAGGCGGAGTTGTGGTTGAGGATGCAGTTGTTGACGTGCTTCCAGTACTCCGTCTCTGTCCAGGAAGGCGCAACCTAACCTCGTCGTCAATAGCATCTGTGACGCCCCGCTGCGCTTGGTATCACAGATCCTAGAAGAGTTTATTGATGGAATCCTCCACAAGAGGCCCCCATAAACATTCACACATCTCCACCTTCCACCTCAGACCAGCAGAGGGAGCCCGTTAGGGATATAAATAGGGAAGGTGGAGCTAGGCAGTTCAGTTCCTCTGAAGAGTTCCTGCAGTAGAGAAGCCTAAGAGAGGTCAGTCTGCAGTGGAGCTCAGTCTAGTCTAGAGAACTCAGTTAATAGTTCAGCAGTGGAGCACGAGGCTCCTGCTAGCTAGATTCAGGGAACCCAGATAGAGCTTAAGGTGTGCCGGCGTCATAAGATCGGTGAAGCCCGGCAAGCTGCCGTTAGTGTGTATAGCCTATTGAGGGCCCGAGTAGGCCGAAGGCGAGTGGCGAGTTAGTACATAAGGGGCAGAGGAGCTTAACCAGCTCACCCCGAAGCATTTACCGGACACCGGATCCGAGCTTACCGGGATCTCTATGACCCAGTAAGGCATAACCGGAATCCCTGGAGAACTACAAGTCCCAGGATCGCTAAGGTGCTGATACGTAACAGAGCCAGGAGACGCTTAGGCCCCGCATACTGGGAGCGTGAACTTCAAGAGAAGGCCCTACCACAAGGTCAGCCAGCGCAGGACAGAGACAAAGTTAGGCCTAGCTCCAGGCAGGTCAGAAACTTACTGCGCAGAGGCAAGAAACAGGAGGCCCTACACCCGCTCATTGGGGAGGATCCTGATATGCACCCTTCACCCTACAGTGCTCCAGGATGTGCCTGAATTTCCTCCAGTAAAAGGTACTGAAGTGACTACCGTGTCCATTTCCGTTCTTGCTCTGACCCAGCTGGGTCTCGCCTGTCCTGCATTCCCCCTGCATACGCTGCCCTGAGACCTAGCTCCACCTGTGGGGAGCTATACCATCGAGCTGCCTTATCACGGGCCTCAGTGGACTGCTGCAGCGCTGGTGCTTCTCACCAGATACCACAGGTGGTGTCACAAACTCTTATAAAATTAACAATTATCCACCCTTTTAAAGAGTGACCCCAGGGTACGGGCCAGGGAGCCGACCACCGCGACATCCCAAAGGCCAGGCAAAGGCCCGGGTGACCTCATCGACTGGCTGACTGTGGGTTGACAGTAAGTGGGATCTCCAACCTTGTCATCATCACCCTGTGTGTTATCACACCCGTCGTCCTCAAAGCCAACCTCTTCCTGCCCTGACCGAAAAGTCAAGTTGTCGCTCCAATCAGGTATTTGAGTCTCATCATCGTCTTCATCATTGTCTCCACCAACAGGAGTTACAGTTTGGGAACGAGGGTCTACATTATGCTCAGAACCTTCTTCATCTGGTCCTGGATCCGACTTAAAAAGATTCTGGGCATCAGTGCAGATCATTTCCTCGTCTGGATTAACAGAAGCTCTGGAGCAGACCTCCGTTTCCCAGGCTATAGTATGAGTAAACAGCTGTGCAGACTCAACCATCTGTGTTACCCCATACTCAAACGGGCAGCTGGAGACTTGGGAGCTGTGAGGAAGCAAGTGCGATTGGGGTGACACCTCTGAGGACTGGAGTATTTGTGATGTTGAAGTTGAGGTGGAGGAGAGCCCACTTGAAGGAGCACTTGATATCCGCTGAAGCACCTGCTGTTTTTGTGCCTCATCTGGAATTTGTAGCGATGGGCGTGTCCGTAATAAAGGGATCGTATCACATTGTCCACGAAAAGAAGTCGACATGTTAGTTTGGCTGGAAGATGGTCTTTCTTCTGCAGATGTTACTCCCCCCCACCGCGGGGGGGCTCGACCCACCAGCGGACAGGCACCAGTATTGGGAGAGGGGGGCTGGCCGTCAGGGTCCACCGCAGCTCTGGCACAAACCCGGCGACACGGAGGTGGCACGGGCAGGAACAGACTGGCCGTGTCGGCTTCTCACTTTTTGGATTCTAGAAGGGAATGGCATGCCTATATCTGTGTCTCCCCCTCCTTTTACTCCTCCACCTCTTTTCTTTTCGCATGACTATATGTACTTGTCACTTTTCCATGTGTTAGTTATGTCTTCTGAGCAGTTTGTCAGCTTTTGGACACCTTTGAAGGTGGTTTCTATGTGTTTCTATGTGTTTTTGTTTGCCTGCCATTGGTTTTAACGGTGTTCGAAGGTGTTCGACGAACAGTTCGACGAACAGTTCGGCGAACACAAGGGTGTTCGACGAACCGAACTCGAACACTACGGGGGTGGCTCAACACTACTGTCAACGTTCTGGGACAGTTTTCTGAAACCCGCCCAGCTTACAGGCCCTGACGCGCGGGGTACTCTCACAAGGAGTGGAAAGTTTCAAAAGATGGTGAGGGAGTACCTTGCCGAGCGTACCAGCATCCTCCGTGATTCCTGTGTGCCTTTTAATTATTGGGTATCCAAGCTGGACACTTGGAATGAACTTGCTCTGTACGCCTTGGAGGTCCTGGCCTGCCTTGCCGCTAGCGTGTTATCGGAGCGTGTTTTTAGTGCTGCTGGGGGAATTATAACTGATAAGCGCACTCGCCTGTCAACTGACAATGCTGACAAGCTGACCCTTATCAAAATGAACAAGGGCTGGATTGGGCCAGACTTTTCATCACCACCAAATGACAGCAGAGTAACATAAAGTCAAATCCACTGTGTTATTTCGGGAGGTGTATTCCCATGCACCGCTTCACACCCACACATGGGTATACGCTTCCTCATTTCGGCTGTTTTTTGCTCTTCTCCTTATCCTCAGCCTCCACCACCAATATACTACCTGGGTGACCGTGGTCCGTATTGCCAGCATTGCAAGTTCCTCCGTCCTAATTTTTGGCAGCTTTTGCTTGGAAGGCATAGGCAAAGACTATGGGAGACCCTTTCCCCAATAATGGGTATAATGTTTTTAATATGCTGTACTGCATGGCTCTTGTAAGGGGCATTGCAAGTTCCTCCTTCCTAATTTTTGGCAGCTTTTGCTTGGAAGGCATAGGCAAAGACTATGGGAGACCCACTCCCCAATAATGGGAATAATGTTTTTAATATGCTGTACTGCATGGCTCTTGCAAGGGGCATTAAAATCGTCTTGTTAAGCTACTGTCACCTCCACGTCTCTTCCAAGGGTCATTGATATTGTCTTTTTATTCCACTGGGACCTCCACGTCTCTTCCAAGGGGCATTGATATTGTCTTTTTATTCCACTGCGACCTCCACGTCTCTTCCAAGGGGCATTAAAACCGTCTTTTTAAACCACTCTGAACTCCACGTCTCTTCCAAGGGGCATTAAAACCGTCTTGTTAAACCACTCTGATCTCCACGTCTCTTCCAAAGGGCATTAAAACCGTCTTGTTAAACCACTCTGAACTCCACGTCTCTTCCAAGGGGCATTAAAACTGTCTTGTTAAGCTACTGTGACCTTCACGTCTCTTCCAAGTGGCATTAAAACCGTCTTGTTAAACCACTCTGAACTCCACAGCTCTTCCAAGGGGTATTGAAATGTTGTTTTTAATTACCTCTAACCTCCATGACTCTTCCAACGGGCATTGCATTTGCTCCTAATTTTAGTCAGCTTTTGCTTTTCAATGCATAGGCGAACACTAAGGGAGATCCACTCCCCAATAATGGGTAGAAGGTTTTTAGTACGCTGTAATTCACGTCTGTTTTCCTCATAATTTTTGGAAAGCCTTCCATTCACTGCTTAGGTCAACAGTGTACAGGAGACCCAGTTGCTATAAATGGAAAAAACGGTTTAGTTAAGGCCGTCTGACCTCTTCCAAGGGGCATTGGAGTGCCTCTAAATTTTTGGTAGGCATTGCACTCACTGTATGCCCTATAATTGTGTAGCCGAACTGCTCCTTTTGGTACAGAAACATATCCTACAAGACATGTGTGGTTGACTGGCCTGATATTGATGTGAATGGTCCCTGTTCCTCCTGCTCTTTCTCCTTTGCCACCACCTCATCCATCATTCATCACCTGAAGCTTTGTTTTAATGGGAGTCATAGAACTTGGATAGTAGCAGGAAAAAATCCAGCAATCCTTGGAGAAGATAGGATATGCGCCACAATGCTGACCACCTCAGGCCTAGCCGCTACTACATACATGCGCTTGCATTCCAAGGAACAGAAAGCTAAGGAGATGGATGGCCTCATGATCATGAATAATTTACTCTTTGTGTTGGGGGCAGACCACTGCTGCTGTCTACCTTCTGAACTTTGTGCTGAAGCCTGATTCACTCAGGACCCGCAATCCTCTATGTCTGGAGGACGTGTTGCATCCCAGAGTCCAACTGTGTCCCGGCTTCCACAATATTAACCCAGTGTGAAGGCGTCAGTGAGATGGACCATCCTTGGCCACATTCACTTGTCCACGTGTTTGTGGTTAGGCTGTCCTTCCCACTAAATGCACTGGGGAGGGCACAGGTAATGTTTTGGTATGCGCGCTTGTGTATAAGGCGCACCGGGACAAATAGGGGCGGCTGGGGACCTTTTATGGACACCCGGCCGCCCCCTGGCGGCTGGTGACCGTGTGTGGGCACCCGGCCGCGGGGCAGATGGGGACCGAGTATGGACATCTGGCCATCCCCTGACGGCTGGGGACCAAGCATGGACACCCGGCCGCCGGTCAGCTGGGGACTGAGTATGGATACCAGGCCGCCAACGCAGCTATGACGTGGTGGCCAGATTCCCCCTCCACATGGCTAAAAGGCCCAATTTCAAGCACAAGCAAGCAGTATGGTATTGCAGCCTGGGGGTGGGTGGCAGGCTGCATACTTGTGCTTGCATTGCAAGGAATGGGGGAGGTACAATTGAACACTGCCCTGGGACAAGGACTTACACGGGGATAGTTGCAAGTCTGCATCTTCTGATGGGCACACTTTTAGGCAGTGATCTGGGTGTCAGAGATGCTTCCAGGGGTCTTCCCCATGCTGTTCCCATGTCTTTTCAGCACTGTAGGCATGTGTCACACAGCACATGGCCAGATAAGGTTGTAAAATGTTTCCCGGTGAATGGATTTGTCATGATTGAAAGCAATACAAAAGTGCAAAAACGCATAAAAAATGCTACTTGTGAACATAGCCCAAGGTGTGGAGGAGTATTTTTGTTTTTGGTTATTTATTTTACCTTATACACAAGTCTTTACCCTGGAAAGGATGTTCCTTAACATATTTCACAGGAAAGCAGTTTCAGTTTCGTTTTTGAATGTTTTATTGTGAGCCCGTAAAAGTGGCTTAATACCTCTGACCACGTTGTTGACAGCAGTGACCTGGGGATCATAAATGCTTCCTGGGGCGATCCCCACACTGTCCCCATGTCATTTGAGCACTGTCACTATCGTTTTGGGCACTTTTTAGGCTTTCTACAGACTGCCGGGGGTGTCGCCGTAAAAAAATGCTCGGGTCTCCCCTAACTAACATTGGGCTCATTGCTCGGGTCGAGCACCCGAGTATCACGGTGAGCTCGGCCCGAGCTTCGAGCACCCGAGCATTTTAGTGCTCACTCAACACTAAACCTTAACCATTCACTTTCAGAAATCCACATTCTCATGGAATTATTTGAATATCAAGATTGGCACAGCTTCGGGAACTACAAGATACTTGGATGACCTAAAATGTGCATGTTGCTGCTACTATGACTAAATAATTGACTAAGAGTGGTGAATCTAGTGACAGAAAGATGCCTATTCATTTTTATACAGCTGCTAATATCATCAGCCACATTGTTAGCTGCAAGAAAAGGTGGAAAAGCATAATATTTTCAGAAGCTGAAAGTGATTATCCACCTATTATTAACATTTTGCATTTTAATTCCAAAAATCTGTGCTGATTAATTTCCTGATATATTTTAGCTTAAATAATAATCGTTGTTTTAATTTTTATTTAATGAGTCAATAATACTCATGAGAATAAGAAATTTTGTAAAATATCTTATTAGAGAAATCTGCTTCTCTGTCAGGACTGATCATTCATTATGAAAATACTTCATTCACAGGTAAAATCTGTATTCAGTGAAGACAGATTATTACATTACTGAGATAGGAGATAAGAGTTACTATTGATATGATTCTATATAGAGGAGAGGAGGGAGGGAGCTTGAGTCAGAGCTCCTCCCTCCTCCTTTCTCTCCTTTACATTGGATATTATCAGTAGCAGCTGCCATCTCCTATCTCAGTAATGTAAAAATCTGTCTTCAGTGAAGACAGATTTTACCCATGAACTGACAATTTTAAAAATTAATGATCATTTCTGGCGAAGGAAGAAGCAAATTTCTCTGATGAAATATATTATAAAGTTGCTTATTTTTATGTGTCCTATTGGTTTATTTAATAGCAGGTTCGGCAAGAACACTGATCCTAGCAGTTACAACAAGAGCCTGTCTGTATATATCAGTCCGACTGCTGTAGATGATTGCACCAGTTCAGAAGCTGTACCATGGGATCAGCATGACGTATTTATACCATTCATGGAGCACAAAGTGACGTGCTCATGATGGATATGCACATCACAGCGTTAAGGGGTTAAAAATAATTTTTTATTTCATTATAATTGTAAAGACAAAATAAACAGGTTAAAAAGGTATGGGAACCTGGTCAGCGCATTTAAAACTAAGATTTTAATCTCAGTTAGAAACTCTATTTTATAAGACTGAGCAAGAAATTACATTAAAGGTCATTACAATACATAATCACATTCAGATACGATGTTGCCCAAATATACAAATTATTAACATTACTATATTTGAACACTCATTAAAAAAATAATAGATAAAGGGAGAAAACATAACAATATTTGTATTAGATAATGTAATGAATAAGATAATGTAAGAAAGAAAGAATTAATAAATATACATAAAATCAGATTTTATGGTTATTACTAGTGATGAGCGAGCACTAAAATGCTCGGGTGCTCGAAGCTCGGGTCGAGCACATTGGAATACTCGGGTGCTCAACACGAGCAACGAGCCTAATGTAAGTCTATGGGAAACTCGAGCATTTTTCTGGCGGTCCCCCCCAGCGGTCTGCAGAAGGTCAAAAATTGCCCAAATCGATGGGAACGGTGCTCAATTAAACGTCAGGCAGGCAAAATATATAGGCAGGCAGGCAGGGTATATAGGAGGGTACATGAAAAACATAGCAGGGTACTTAGAACACACTAGTGCCCTCCGATTTTCATGCACCCGTCTATTGAAAAAAGCCGGCAATTTATCAGCGGCATACACCGGTACCCGACAATTTAGAACAGAAAGAATAGAGCATCACACATAGATTAGATAGATAGAAATATGTCAGTCACATATATAATAAGTAGAGTGACAGTGTTGGTTACTGTACTTGTCATTTAGTGTTAAAATAAAGGATTTATTAAAAAAAAATAATAGTGTTTAGTATCTTTAAAAAAGCCGGCCGGCAATTCATCAGCGGCATACACCGGTACCAGACAATTTAGAAGAGAACGAATAGAGCATCACACATAGATTAGATAGATAGAAACATGTCAGTCACATATATAATAAGTACAGTGATCGTGTTGATTACTGTACTTGTCATTTAGTGTTAAAATAAAGGATTTATTTAAAAAAAAATTGGGGTAGGGTTCCCCGTAATTTTAGTCTCTAGCGGAGGTTAAGCAGACAGCTGGGGCAGATGTTTGAAGCCTGGGAAGGGGGTAATACCCACGGAGCTTCCCAGGCTACTAATATCAGCCCCCAGCTATCCTTTACTAGCTATTAAAATGGGGGACCCAAAAAAAAATGACGTGGGTCCCCCCTATTTTAATAGCTAGCAAAGGCTAGGCAGACAGCTGGGGGCTGATATTAATAGCCCAGGAAGGGTGCCATGAATATTGGCCCCCTCCCAGGCTAGAAACACCAGCCGTCAGCCACCCCAGAAATGGCGCATCCATAGGACTTAGCCTCGCTCTTCCCACTGCCCTGTAGCGGTGGCAGTGGGGTAATAGGGCTGGGGTTGATGTCAGCTTATAATGCCAGCTGACATCAAGCCCAGGTTAGTAACGGAGAGGCGTCTATAAGACACCCCCATTACTAACCCCATAGTCAAAGTTAAAAAAACCCACCCAGAATAAAGTCCTTTAATTGAAATAAACACACAATTCTTTAATGTTCTAAATTAAACCATACTTACCATCACGCCCATTCCAGCTGAAGCCAACGATCTCCTGCAATAAAAATAAAATAATAAAACAACCTCATCCTTACCTTTCCATGGTTCCCAGGATGGCTCCAGCTCTGCTACATTCACATGACAGGCTTAATCGCAGCCGAAAGCTGCCATCCAGATTGCCATGCCACAGACACTGAGAAGCGCAGGCATGCTTGCGCTCCTCAGTGTCTGGCTGTGACGGCATCCAGATGAGCCGAGTTCATGTCCAATGAACTCAGCTCACCTCATGCATGTCACTGACAGCGTGGGAGAATTCTCCTGCTCAAGCGATGAGCGTGAGAGAATTCTCCTGTGCATGCGGTGAGCTCAGGAGAATTCTCCCATGCTGTCAGTGACGTGCATGAGGTGAGCTCATGTCCAATGAACTCAGCTCACCTCATGCACGTCATTGACAGCGTGGGAGAATTCTCCTGCGCTCAGTGCTTGAGCAGGAGAATTCTCCCACGCTGGGATGGCATTGAGATGACAGGCTGGATCGCAGCTGAGCGCTGCCATCCTGCATGCCATCCTTTATAGACACTGCAGAGCGCAGACATGCTTGCGGTCTGCAGTGTCTCTGAAGGATGACAAGCTGGATGGCAGCGCTCAGCTGCGATCCAGCTGTCATCAGAATGCCATCCCAGTGTGGGAGAATTCTCCTGCTCAAGTGCTGAGCGCAGGAGAATTCTCCCACGCTGCCAATGACGTGCATGAGGTGAGCTGAGTTCATTGGACATGAACTCGGCTCATCTGGATGCCGTCACAGCCAGACACTGAGGAGCGCAAGCATGCCTGTGCTTCTCAGTGTCTGCGGCATGGCAAGCTGGATGGCAGCTTTCGGCTGCGATCCAGCCTGTCATGTGACTGTAGCAGAGCTGGAGCTGTCCTGGGAACCATGGAAAGGTAAGGATGAGGTTGCTTTATTATTTTACTTTTATTGCAGAAGACATTGGCTTCAGCTGGAATGGGCGTGATGGTAAGTATGGTTCAATTTAGAACATTAAAGAATTGTGTGTTTATTTCAATTAAAGGACTTTATTCTGGGTGTTTATGTTTTTTTTTAACTTTGACTATGGGGCTAGTAATGGGGGTGTCTTATAGACGCCTCTCCATTACTAACCTGGGCTTGATGTCAGCTGGCATTATAAGCTGACATCAACCCCAGCCCTATTACCCCACTGCCACTGCTACAGGGCAGTGGGAAGAGCGAGCCTAAGTGCCAGAATTGGCGCATCCTATGGATGCCCCATTTCTGGGGCTGCTGACGGCTCATGTTTCTAGCCTGGGAGGGGGCCAATATTCATGGCACCCTTCCTGGGCAATTAATATCAGCCCCCAGCTGTCTGCCTAGCCTTTGCTAGCTATTAAAATAGGGGGGACCCCACATCATTTTTTGGGGGGGTCCCCCATTTTAATAGCTGGTAAAGGCTAGGTATTCAGCTGGGGGCTGATATTAGTAGCCTGGGAAGCTCCGTGGGTATTACCCCCTTCCCAGGCTTCAAACATCTGCCCCAGCCGTCTGCTTAACCTCCGCTAGAGACTAAAATTACGGGGAACCCTACCCCAATTTTTTTTTAAATAAATCCTTTATTTTAACACTAAATGACAAGTACAGTAATCAACACTATCACTGTACTTATTATATATGTGACTGACATGTTTCTGTCTATCTAATCTATGTGTGATGCTCTATTCTTTCTGTTCTAAATTGTCGGGTACAGGTGTATGCCGCTGCTGAATTGCCGGCTTTTCATGTTTCACTGTGAGCACTGTTCCCATCGATTTGGGCAATCACTGTAATGCCACAACCACCATGGCTGTGACATTACAGTGAGTGGCTGACAATCCCTGCATGATTGGTGCTTTAAATAGCACCAAACATGCAGGACGAGGACCCGAGCTCCCGCCCGAGCATCTTGAAAGTACTCGGCGAGCTCCGAGCACCTCGAGTACTGAGATGCTCGGGCGAGTACCGAGCAGTGGCGAGCATGCTCGCTCATCACTAGTTATTACCAGTAGGGATACATGTTTTTAACTTAAATGTCCACAAAGCTTCTTGATTCTGAGTGCACGAAATCTGTCTCCCCCTCTTTTAAGTAGAAGTACTTTTCAATAGCATTAACTTTTGAAAAGGAGCTGTATTTTCAATAAACTTTGCATATAGCAATAGAACAGGGTAATAAAACAAATCTTTGTAATATATCTTATCAGAGAAACCAACTTCCTTCCCCACTTATTAGACACTGCTTCATCACTTCTGCCCTCCTGAACCTGTCATCCAATATGAAAAACTAGCTCAAGTCTGTCTTGCTGAAACATGATGGACTGCAGGTGCCATAGAACACATTATACTCTATGGAGAGAGGAGGGGTGATTTGGAGTGAGGAGCAGGGAGAGGAAACAGGCAGAAGGAGCTAGAAACACCGTGCAGCGCTTTATAACAATGCTTTAACCCCACATTAGAGTTTTATACAGACCAAGACGTCTCAACACTGCTGTATAATTTCTTCCCTGCTACAGCTTGACTATGTATGGTAAAAATTAAATGAATGCAGGAATTGATATCTGTGGACTGAGCTGTGTATGGCAGTCATCACTGTAACTGGTCTCCTCCACCAGCTCAGATTGGAAATTAGAGCCTGCAGAGAGTAAAACTGGTGACAATGCAGGAAATAATTCATATAATGGCCAGAAAGTGTTATTGCTCATGTACATACACAGAACATTTTATTCTGAAAAGTTACTTGAAAATACATTTATCATTTAAACTAATAACATTTCCAGCATTAACATTTAAAAAATGCAAAGCTCCTCATAGATTATTAGTAGAGGAATTTTGGACATCATAGATATGTTTTCTGATGCATTTTCATAGGAGTTGGACTGTACATCCCACATATTGAATATTGCATTTCTCACATGCGATGATAACATGCACTACAAATATGCTACTAAAATGAAGGAAGGATCTAATTAGTGTTGAGCGAGCATGCTCGACACTGCTCGGTACTCGCCTGAGCATCTCACTACTCGGGATGTTCGGCGAGCACCGAGCATTTCCGGGTTACTCGGGCGGGAGCTCGGGTCTCCGCTCTGCACGTTTGGCGCTCTTTACAGAGCCAATTAACATGCAGGGATTGCCAGCCAGTCACTGGAATGCTGCAGCCATGTTGTTTGTGGGCATTACAGTGATTGGCTGGCCACACAGTGTCACCTCGAGTATTTAAAACCGGGCGCCGCCATCTTGGACACAGTCGCTCCGGATCTGACAGTGTAGGGAGAGTGCTGCTGAGTTAGGGAGAGATATATAGTGCGAAATAGGTAGTGTAGGGTCTCTAAAGCCTGCCAAATCAAACGAACAGTCCTTCTCAGGACTAATATCCATCACAGATATCAGGCAGGCAGGCTGTACAGGAGACGCAGTCGTTATACCAGCAAACGCTGCATTACAGTCCTGTGCGCTCCTGTTGGTCAAATTGCTAGACTCATCCCCAGGTCTCAGGGGCCAGGAAAATCCTGTATTTTTTTTTCTCCTCAGTTAGACTGTACAAATACGCGTCTTATTAACCTTTTGGTATTCCCCACCCCCCCCCAAAAAAAATGAGTGTGTCTGTGACTGTTCAGACACCAATATATCTGTTTAAAAGAGTCTGGTGTAGGCCAGAGAAATAGAAATGCGGTTTTGCAGTTCCACGGGTCAAATCTCTGTATTATCCTGCTTTTGGCATTTTTTGCCGTAAAAAAAAACTGTAATAGTGTCTCCCTGACTGGTCAGACACCAATATATCTGTTTAAAAGAGTCTGGTGTAGGCCAGAGAAATAGAACTGTGGCTTTGCAGTTCCACGGGTCAAATCTCTGTATTATCCTGCTTTTGGCATTTTTTGCCGTAAAAAAACTGTAATAGTGTCTCCCTGACTGGTCAGACACCAATATATCTGTTTAAAAGAGTCTGGTGTAGGCCAGAGAAATAGAATTGTGGTTTTGCAGTTCTACGGGTCAAATCTCTGTATTATCCTGCTTTTGGCATTTTTTGCTGTAAAAAAAAAAACTGTAATAGTGTCTCCCTGACTGGTCAGACACCAATATATCTGTTTAAAAGAGTCTGGTGTAGGCCAGAGAAATAGAACTGTGGTTTTCCTCTTCCACGGTTCGAATCTCCTTTTTATTACCCTTTTTCCATTGATAGTGCGAGTGTAAGCTATTTTACTTAATTTACAATGGGAAAGGTGCGTGGCAAGGGACGTGGAACTGGAAGTTCTGGTGATAGTGCGTGTAGAGGACGGGGCCGTGGCCAAGGTGAAAATGTGCCACAACCAACAGCCACAACTTCTTGCTCCCACTTCTTGACCGAAAAACTAGGGAAGCACACTACAACACCAGTATTGCAAACTGATCAGTGTGAACAGGTTATTAATTGGATAGCAGATAATACTTCCAGTTACCTGGGCACCACCACCTCCGGCCTGTCTTCCACACGGTCAACTCTTAGTAGCAGTGAGTCTCGACCGCATACTCCTCCTCACCCTGATGCTCCTTCCTCCCAACATGCCGAGTGTCGTCAGACAGCAACTGATCCCACACTTGGACACTCTGAAGAGCTGTACACTGGTCCATTTCCATATTTGTGCCCCTTGCCTGCTCCGCTTGAAGTGGTGGAAGAGGAGATCTCATGTAGCGATACCCAAATATTTGAACAGCCACGGCCACAGGAAGTCGACGCTGGCAATTTCTGGCAATTTGTCACAAGAGGTGGACGATGACTAGACACAATTGCCACGAAGTGAGGAGGAGAATCGTGGTGTGCATGTGGAAGAGGAGGAGGTGGTGGATGATCTAGTAACTGACCCAACACGGCAGGAGGACACGCAGAGGGAGGCAGCAGCACATAGGGGGAGGGAGGTAGAGTACCCCAACAGGCAGGAAGAAGCAGTGTGGTGGCCGCACACAGAAGGCGGGCAACAGTTCCCCGTAACACCAACACGAGGGACGTTGCCAGTACAACCGGTAGGTCTTCCAGAGTCTGGAATTTTTTTAAAGACTCTGCTGATAACCCCAAAAAGGCCATTTGTACCACCTGCCATGCCAGCATCAGCAGGGGTGACAAAACTACCAGCCTGACCACCACCAGCATGATCAGGCACATGTTAGCAAAGCACCCGACTTTGTGGGGTGAACCCCAGGGTCCACGACCAGTGTCAGCGGGTGTCACCACTGCTTCTTCCGCTGTTGTGCATGTAATAGAACCCCCTGTTGTGCGTGCAAGGCAATCCCCTGTCCATACTGCATGCAAAGATGCCCCCTCCTCTCAGTCTTCACTTGTTATGGAAGTTTCTCAAGAAACAGCATTCAACCAGGGATTGAAGCTTGAAGAGGACAATTTGCATATTCCAGGTGCCTTCTGGGAAAAGCGAAGAGTCTCCTTCAGCTAGAAGATCATTGGGTACAGCCGGGACCAGCTGCTTGGAAAGCATCGCCAAACCAGGGATTGAAGCTAGAAGAGGACAACTTGCATATTCCAGGTGCCTTCTGGGAAAAGCGAAGAGTCTCCTTCAGCTAGAAGATCGTTGGGTACAGCCGGGACCAGCTGCTTGGAAAGCATCGCCAAACCAGGGATTGAAGCTTGAAGAGGACAATTTGCATATTCCAGGTGCCTTCTGGGAAAAGCGGCGCGCGAATTTGTTTCATTTGTTTATCCTAGGGTATCACAAGAAAGAAGACAGACATCAAGTCAGCAGGGACAAGGAGCAGCATGGCAGATGTCACAACCTACATGGTGAGCTGCAACATGTGCTACATGTTCACAGATCGACCAGAAGCTGAAACCAACTTCACCTGTCAGAAGTGTAGACTACTGGTTCTTTTAGAAGAAAAGGTGCGGGGACTGGAAAAAAGAATTGCGACTAGAGATGAGCGTTGTTCTACTCGAACTGTTCGCCAATCTCAAATTCGAGCTGTTTTGGGCCGTGTTCGAGCCGGTCGGCGAACACGAACAATTTGAGAAAAATTCGGCTGTTCGAGGTTATGTTCGATAACTGTTCGTGCACCAAAATCATAACTGGATTTTTTCTCAGTAATGATGAAAATTAATGTTAATACGCAGTTTGAGTGTACAGCGGGGCGGGGGGAGGGGCAGGGGATGGATCTCTGCAGGAACAATGAAGATCTCCATTTTTTTTTCTCTTTCCCGCATTTGCAGTGGGGAGGTGCAATCTGTCAGCCTATCAGCAGCGCACACACGGAGCGAAGTGCTTTTTTTCACACAAGCAAGGGCATGTGTGATTGGCAGTGTATGTCACATGTCCTTGCCCTATAAGACCAAGCCATTTTCCCCGTCGCCACCATTTTCTCACTGCTGCAGCTGCGTGTTAGACGGCACCGCTGTTGCTGTGTGCGCTATACCTTGTTAATTTCAAGCCAATTTTCGCACAAATATACAGATAGCTTGGGAGTAGGGAATAGTTGTGATTGCAGTCCTTTTAAGGACTAGGTTACAGCATTTCCTATGACTTTTATCAGGCAGGTCTGTGCTCTTAAATAGATAGATTGTGGGAGTAAAGACTAATTGTAATTGGAGTCCTTTTCAGGACTAGGTTACATCAGTTCCTATCAGTTTTTGCCAGGCAGGTCTGTGCCAGTGCTGTGCAAGTTTTTTTCACAGCATTTGGCTGAATCTAGCAAAGCTAATCCTTTTTGGCCTATTGCAGAGTGTGTTAGTCAGTGGAGTAGCCTATCTGTGTTGCAAGATATACCACCTGTGTATAGAATACCAATTTTTTTACTGCACCTAGTGAAGTAAAATCTTTTGGGCATAGCATCATTCTATTAGTCCATCTATACTGACCTCCATCAGGTTGCAAACTGAATATAATTTTTTTCTGCATCTAGCTCTGAAAAAATATTTGGGCTTCTAGCAGTGTGTGGGACTTGGTCTATTAGTCCATCTATACTGACCTCCATCAGGTTGCAAATTAAAAATATTTTTTTTCTTCATTTATCTCTGAAAAAATATTTGGGCTTCTAGCAGCGTGTGGGACTTGTTCTATTAGTCCATCTATATTGACGTCCATCAGGTTGCAAATTAAAAATAATTTTTTTCTGCATCTAGCTCTGAAAAAATATTTGGGCTTCTAGCAGTGTGTGGGACTTGGTCTATTAGTCCATCTATACTGACCTCCATCAGGTTGCAAATTAAAAATAATTTTTTTCTGCATCTAGCTCTGAAAAAATATTTGGGCTTCTAGCAGTGTGTGGGACTTGGTCTATTAGTCCATCTATACTGACCTCCATCAGGTTGCAAATTGAATAAAAAAATTTTCTGCATCTAGCTCTGAAAAAATATTTGGGCTTCTAGCGGTGTGTGGGACTTGGTCTATTAGTCCATCTATACTGACCTCCATCAGGTTGCAAATTAAAAATAATTTTTTTCTGCATCTAGCTCTGAAAAAATATTTGGGCTTCTAGCAGTGTGTGGGACTTGGTCTATTAGTCCATCTATACTGACCTCCATCAGGTTGCAAATTGAATAAAAAAATTTTCTGCATCTAGCTCTGAAAAAATATTTGGGCTTCTAGAGGTGTGTGGGACTTGGTCTATTAGTCCATCTATACTGACCTCCATCAGGTTGCAAATTAAAAATAATTTTTTTCTGCATCTAACCCAGCCAATAGTTTTGGCCTAATACCACAGTTTGGCCACTCAGCTCTGCTCGGTTACCATCCATTGTTTTTTTGTGCAAACAACTCCAGAGTTGTGAATTAGTTAACCACCAAAATGAGTGGAAAAAGGCCTGCTGCTGGTGGAAAGGGGAATAGGCGTGTTGGGAAGGGGAAAAAAGGTTGTGTCCGTGGGGTAGGTGCAGAAGAAAGACCATCTTCCAGCCAAACTAAAATGTCTACTTCTTTTAGCGGACAATGTGATAAGATCCCTTTCTTACGGCCACGCCAATCGCTACAAATTCTAGATGAGGCACAAAAACAGCAGGTGCTTCAACGGATATCAAGTGCTCCTTTAAGTGGGCTCTCCTCCACATCAACTTCAACATCACAAATACTCCAGTCCTCAAAGGTGTCACCCCAATCGCACTTGCTTCCTCACAGCTCCCAAATCTCCAGCTGCCCGTCTGAGTATGAGGTAGAACAGATGGTTGAGTCTGCAGAGCTGTTTACTCATACTATAGCCTGGGAATCAGAGGTCGACTCCAGCGCTTCTGTGAATCCAGACGAGGAAATGATCTGCACTGATGCCCAGAATCTTTATGAGTCGGATCCAGGACCAGACGCAGAAGGTTCTGACCATAATGTAGACCCTCATTCCCAAACTGTAACTCCTGTTGGTGGAGACAATGAGGAAGACGATGATAAGACTCAAATACCTGATTGGAGCGACAACTTTAGTTTTTTGTCAGGGCAGGAACAGGTTGGCTCTGAGGACGACGGGTGTGATAACGCACAGGGTGATGATGATGAGGTTGGAGATCCCACTTACTGTCAACCCACAGTCAGCCAAGAGATGAGGTCAGCAGAGGAGGTGGAGGAAGATGCTAGTGACGACGAGGTCAGGTTGCGCCTTCCTGGACAGAGACGTAGTACTGGAAGCACGTCAACAACTGCATCCTCAAACACAACTCTGCCTCTCACCACAAGTCGTGGTGGCTCTTCAGGTCGCATGGGTGCTAAGCCTTGCATAGCCTGGGCATTTTTTCAGATCGATAAAGATAACCCAACTCGTGTTATCTGTAACATTTGTCAGCAAAAGCTAAGTAGAGGCCAAAAAATACATAGTTTGAGTACTTCATGCATGAACCGGCACATGGACATGAAGCATAAGTTGCAGTGGGAAGCTCAGTGTGCTACAATGTGGCCTAGCCGGCCGGGCCAACCACCGTCTGCCATATCTTGTGCATCCGCGGCCTCTTCATCCTCTGTGACTGGGGGGACAGCAGTCACACCTGTTTTGGGGCGCAGACCTGCCACCTCTTTACCCGCAACAGCCAGCGTGATTGGCAGGTCATCATTTTCTTTGGAGGTGGTAACACCAGCTGGTGTTGAGCGCTGTCCGACATCGATAGCACCACCTTTGGATCAAGGCAACCTAACATGTCCGCCTGCATCTTCCTCACAGACCGGCAGTTTGCCGGGGACACCCTTATCAACCCCGTCTAAGCACAATAACCAGCCCTCGGTCCCTCAGATGTGGACAAGTAAAAGACCATTTCCTCCTAGCCATGAGAAAGCTAAGAGGTTGAATTTCACCATCTGCAAGTTCTTGGCTACAGAAATGCTGCCTTTCCGCCTGGTGGACACAGAGGATTTTCGAGACCTTATGTCCGTCGCAGTGCCCCAGTACCAGATGCCCAGTCGGCACTACTTCTCAAAGAAAGGTGTGCCTGCGCTCCACCAGCATGTCGCACACAACATCACCGCTTCTTTGAGAAACTCTGTGTGTGACAGGGTGCATTTCACCACAGACACTTGGACGAGTAGGCATGGACAGGGGCGTTACATGTCGCTGACTGGGCACTGGGTAACTATGGTGACAGCAGGACAAGGGGCTGCTGTCCAAGTCTTGCCGTCCCCACGAGTTGTGCGTCAATCCTCTTTATGTCAAAGTTCCTCCACTGCTTCTGCCTCCTCAACCTCCTCTCGGTCTTCCACCTGCACCCAAAGCCTGTCTGGTCATGCCACAAGCTTTCTAACTGCGCAGAAGGGATCCTGCACACCTCCTTACTATGCTGGCAGTAGGGCTCAACGTCATCAGGCGTTTTTTAAATTGAAATGTCTGGGAAATGTGAGTCACACAGCTGAGGAATTGTGGTCAGCTCTGGAGAACCAATTTCATGAATGGTTGTCTCCACTGGACCTGAAACCAGGGAAGGCCGTGTGCGACAATGCTGCAAACCTGGGTGCGGCCTTTCGCCGGGGCAATGTCACACACGTGCCTTGTATGGCTCACGTGTTGAACCTGGTTGTCCAGCAATTTTTAGCCCACTATCCCAGACTAGATGGCCTTCTGCAGAGGGCACGGTCGCTGTGTGCTCACTTTCGCCGTTCGCATCCTGCAGCTCAGCGACTTACATCTCTACAGAAGTCGTTGGGCCTGCCACTTCACCGGCTAAAATGCGATGTGCCTACCCGGTGGAATTCAACTCTGCACATGTTGCAGCGACTGTGGCAGCACCGACAAGCCCTGGTGCAATACGTTCTGACGTATAGCCTGGGCCAACGAGATCCAGAGGTGGGGCAAATCACGCTGGAGGAGTGGTCTCAGATCAGGGACCTATGCACCCTTCTGCACAGTTTTGAAATGGCGACGAAGATGTTTAGTGCTGACGATGCCATTATCAGCATGACTATTCCGGTGATTTACATGCTGGAGCACATGTTAAACAGAATTCGGAGTCAGGTGGTGGCACAAGAGGAGGTGGAGGAAGTAGAGGAGGAGGAGTTGTATGCGGAAGGGCTAACATCTGCAAGGTCCAGACGGTCGGCAGCACCAGGGCGGCAGGCATGTGAGGGTGGGGGAGATGATTTTACCAGGGCGCATGGTAGCAGCCAAACTAGTGAGGAAGGTGCAGGAGCCCAGGAAGAAGTGGAGGACGAACTGATGGAAGACTCATCAGATGAGGGAGACCTTGATCACATTTCTGTTGTGCGAGGTTGGGGGGAGAGGACAGAGGAAGGAAGCATGATTGTTACCTCGCCACCAACACAACAGGGACTTGGTGCTCCTGGATGCGCAACACACATGAGTGCCTTCTTGCTGCACTACCTGCAACATGACCCTCGAATTGTGAGAATTAGAAATAATCCTGACTACTGGGTTGCCACACTGTTAGATCCCCGGTACAAAAGTAAATTTGCAGAAATTATTCCTGCCATAGAAAGGGATGCACGCATGCAGGAGTATCAGCAGAGACTGTTGCAGAATCTTACATGTGCTTTTCCACAAAATACCAGTGGTGCACGTAGTGAATCTCACAGTTCCAACTTGCCAACCGTGGGACCGTCAAGTGTTCAGCACTCAAACCGTAACAGAACCACAGTATCTGCTGGTAACATCAATTTTGCGGAATCATTTCACCACTTTTTTAGCCCATCCTTTGCAAGGCCACAGGAGACAAGAAGTCTGACACATAGTCAACGCCTAGAGACGATGGTACAGGAGTATCTCCAAGTAAACATTGAAGCCACGACTGTGTCACTGGACCCTTGCTCTTTTTGGGCTTCCAATCTGGATAAATGGCCGGAGCTAGCCACTTACGCCTTGGAGATCTTGTCATGCCCCGCAGCCAGCGTTCTGTCTGAACGTGTGTTCAGCGCTGCTGGTGGTGTGCTGACAGATAAGCGCACGCGGCTCTCCACTGATAATGTAGACAGACTCACGTTCATAAAGATGAACAAATCATGGATCCGAAACGACTTTTCTACCCCTGTGTCATCCTGGGGAGAGTAAAAGCTTGATGATTGGTTAAAATCACCCTACCAACCGTTTTAAGCTTTCAAATTACTAATCATGTTTATCTGTATCTTGACTGGAAAATAATTTGGGCTTTGTAGCAGTGTGCAGCACTGATCCTATTAGGCCATCTATAATAAGCTTCACCAGATTTAAAATTAAAAATAATTTTTAGCTGCATCTAGCCCGGAAAATAATTTTGGGGCTCCGAGATGCGCAAGACACATAAGTGCCTTCTTGCTGCACTACCTGCAGCATGACCCTCATATTGTCAGAATTTGAAGTAATCATGACTACTGGGTTGCCACACTCTTAGATCCCCCAAACTTTTCGATCAACCTTTTCATTTTAATAAAGACCAAAAAAATGGTCATTTTTGAAATTATAAGCATTAGCAGGTTGTTAGAAACTGAAATCAAACAGTTTTCAACTCAAAACTTTATTCTAGGTGATGTTACATTTTCACATAGGACCCCTTGTTCGAAAGGAGCTTCTGAACTCTCTCGTCCATTGAATTTGTCAGGTTTTGGATGGTTTCTGCTTCAATTGTTTTGCATGAGGACAGAATACCCTCCCAGAGCTGTTGCTTAGATGTGAACTGCCTCCCGCCATCATAGACACTCCTTTAAATGATGCTCCAAAGGTTCTGAATGGGGTAGAGGTCAGGGGAACATGGGGGTCACACCATAAGTTTGTCCCCTTTTATGCCCATATCAGCCAGAGATGCAGATGTTTTATGTGCAGCATGAGATGGTGCATTATCATGCAGAAAAATGATCTTGCTGTGAAATACACGGTTCTTCTTCTTGAACCATGGCAGGAAGTGCTGTTTGAGAAAATCCACATACATTATGGAGTTCATCTTTAGCGCCTTCAGGGATCCTAAAGGGGCCGACAATCTCTATCCCCATGATTCCAGCCCAAAACATTACTCCACCTCCTCCTTGTTGGCGCTGTAGCCGTGTTTGCGTGGGGTGTCCATCAACCAGCCATCCTCCACTCCATTCATCTGGACCATCGAGCGCTGCACGGCACTCATCCGTGAACAAAACAGTTTTGAAATCAGTCTTCATGTAATGTTTGGCCCACTGGAGCCGTTTCTGCTTGTGTGAAGTGGATAGAGGAGGTCGACAGGATGGCGTATGCACAGCTGCAAACCTCTGAAGGACCCTGCATCTTGTTGTTCGGGGGACGTTGGAGGCACAAGCAGCTTCAAAAACTTGTCTGCTGCTATGACAAGGCTTTTTTGCCGCTGCTCTTTCAACCTGACGTAATTGCCTGTAGGAAAGAGTCCTCAATTTGCCCTTATCAGCACGCACACGTGTGTACTGTGAATCAGCTACATACTTCTTGATTGCCAAGACACTTCATCCTGATCATCGCACAATGTTGATTGTAGTCATGCCTTGACCTAAACACTCCACAATTTGTTGCTTCTCAGCAGCCGACACATCCTTTTTCTTTCCCATTTTGGCAGAAAATGTAGGCTGCTTAATAATGTGAGAGAGCCTTCTTAAGTAGTCTTGCCTTTCATTGGACACACCTGCCAAACTAATTAGCACAGGTGTCTGCAATTGCTTACAGTGATATAAAGAGCCCTGACACAAATCACCATCAATGAGTTTAACTGACAAACAAACAAATTCTTCCCTTATCACTCCTAAACACTTTTTGCATAATAATTTGGATCGCGGTGTACATGTGCTTTTCCACAAAACACCAGTGGTTCACGTAGTGAATCTTACAGTTCTAACTTGCCAACCGTGGTCTGTATGGAATTGTTCAATAAAGGGCCCAAAATTAAGATAACATAGATGGGAGAGGTCTCTATGAATAGGAATTCCTAAGTATTTGATACCCTGTGAGGGCCAGGCAAAGGGAAAGTTGGACTGGATGGAATCCTATATGGATTTAGGGAGGGAGACATCGAGGGCCTCAGACTTCGCTGCATTGATTTTAAAATTTTACCATGTAACAAAGTGATCTATTTCAGCCATAACAGCAGGGATGGATATATGTGATTGAGTGATATATACTAGGACATCATCAGCAAATAGAGATCACTTGTACTCGGTGCCTCCCACCTCAATCCACCTAATATTGGGGTTATGGCGAATTGATGAGAGCAGGTGCTCCGTCACTAGGATGTATAAGAGAGGGGACAGAGGACATCCCTGCCTTGTCCCATTGGTGATTGTGAAAGGTGATGAAAATGTTCTGACGCACCCCCTGGGCCTTGGGACACCCGGAGCCGGACCCTTTTTGGTGGATGCTGGTGGTTGTAGTCTTCGTGGCGGCGATCCGGTTCCGTGGCTCAGGGCGGTCAAACCAGTGGCGGAACTATTTATGTGGTTTTGATGTTTAAATGTCCGACTACGCCACCCGTGGATTGCGGTCAGAGTGAACCGCCGCTACAGGGCAGACCGCTAAGGCTGGTGTTGTGGGTGCAGCAGAGCGTAGCATAACTCCCCACGGGAGGAGTATAGCCTCAGGGCAGTGTATGCGGAGGATGGGGGTGATGGTGCAGGGCAGCAGCAGTAACGACACGGAGTCAGTGATGCAGTTCAGGGCCTTTACTCACAGTCCTTATTATCCAGACCACGTCTGCAGGTAACGGCTGCCCACGTCGTACTGTGCTCACCAGGTGAGGGGCTCAGACAACTCCCAGATAACTTTGGAGCGCTTCACAGGACCCCCTTTGTGTGTCCTTTGTCTGGCCTTTCTTACCAACACTTCTGTCCGGCTGCCTCGGGCCTCCTCTTGGTAAACTTGGCGCCAGTTTCCCTGACCCTATGTGGTGCCTTCCTAGCGGGTGGAGCAAGGGGCTGCGCCACATAAAATGTCAGAGCCTCCGGTTTCTAGCTGAGGGTCGTTTCCTGCCTCCACTAGTTCGGGGACCGGTCTCCCCCTTTGGCCTGACCCCTCCACGCAGGTGGATTCGGGCGTGCGGTGGCGACTCGCCCGTCCGCACCCCTGGGATCCCTTCATTCCTCGTTCCTGGAGCCTTCTCCGCTCCTCTTCCTTCCTTCTCCCTCTTGCAGGCCTGGGCCTCTGTTACTAGGCCCGCCTCCGGAGCAGAGCTCATGCAGAGCCCCTGCTCCCTGCCACTTCTGCTCAGACTTCTCTGCACTGAACTAAGATGGTGCCCACCTTTTATACTCCCTTCTCAATGCACCCAGGAACTGCTTCCTCCCTGCTCCTGCACTGCAGGGTTCCCCTTCCTCAGTATTCCCTCCCCCCACTCCAGCCAGGGACAGGGACTGTCGTGCCCATCTCAGGGGCATATTGGTCGCCCTGCCCCACGGCAATGTGGTGTAATGCATGCAGGTGTCGGGTCCTGATCCACACTCCATCCTTATCTGAGAGTGAGATATCACACCTCTGGGTGAGGTGCAATACGTCTGTAGCAACCGAGCCCTCGGTGCTACAGTTCCATTTATCTTCAGCCTAGGTGACGTATTGTGATACAGGGCCGTGATTTTGGCTATAAAAGGGTCCCCTAGACCCCTACCCCAAGCTTTTTAAGAGAATCATATATGGCGTGCCAGGAGACTCTATGGAATGCTTTCTCAGCATCCAACGAGAGTATCTACTTACAAATTTTTAACTGCATCTAGCCCAGGAAATACTTTGTGCCTAGTAGCAGTGTCTGCTAGTCAGCGGATTATCCCGGCTGTTAAGCAAGCTACACCACCTGTAGTTTGGACACTTAATTTTTTCAAAGGAAATGCTTCGGGACCACGGGATACTCAGTGAAGAGCATCAGGAGGCACCCCAAGGCATAGGGGCTGGGACTGGCACTAGGATGCCTTGCGGTGGACAGCCGAGCTCGATCCTTATAAAAGCTTTTTAACTGCAGCAGCTTTAGTGGACGCTACTGGAGCTGGAATTACGCGGCTGCTGGCATGAGACTTGCCCTCCAATAGATCCTTGTAAATGGATTTAAAGTGTATTCATTCAAATTAGAGGGACAATTTAAATTAAAAAGCTTAGAGCTGCCTCCACCACAGGGGGGCTCTCTCGACCCACCAGCGGACAGGCACCAGTATTGGGAGAGGGGGGCTGGCCGTCAGGGTTCACCGCGGCTCTGGCACAAACCCGGCGACACGGAGGTGGCACGGGCAGGAGCGGACTGGCCGTCTCGGCTTCTCACTTTTTGGATTTTAGAAGGGCATGACATGCCTATATCTGTGTCTCCCCCTCCTTTTACTCCTCCACCTCTTCTTTTCGCATGACTATATGTACTTGTCACTTTTCCATGTGTTAGTTGTGTCTTCTGAGCAGTTTGTCAGCTTTTGGACACCTTTGAAGGTGTTTTCTATGTGTTTCTATGTGTTTTTGTTTGCCTGCCATTGGTTTTAACGGTGTTCGAAGGTGTTCGACGAACAGTTCGACGAACAGTTCGGCGAACACACGGGTGTTCGACGAACCGAACCGAACTCGAACACTACGGGGGTGGCTCAACACTAATTGCGACATTAAAACTCATCAAGAAAAATGAAGACTTCCTGGACAGAACAGAAGCGTCACTACTGGTCACGGAAAGTGATGGAAGCGTCAGAGAACCTCCAGAGGCAGACAAGTGGAGGCAAGTGACCAAAAGAAGCAACAAGACCATGGAGACACCACCAACCACACAACTGAGAAACAGATTCCAAGGACTTGTGGAGGACGAAGATGGCACACCTAAGGATGAGGAACTACCAGCAAGCAAAAAAGAAAAGAGTACCCAGAAACACCCAGAAGCGACAAGAAAAAAGACAGCCAAGAAGGGAAGAAGAGTGGTGGTGGTGGGATACTCACTACTGAGAGGAACAGAAGCAGCTATCTGCAGACCGGACATAACCGCAAGAGAAGTATGCTGCCTCCCAGGGGCGAAGATCAAGGATGTTACCGATAGGATACCGAAGCTCATCAGTTCCAAGGATGTCCACCCATTTCTTCTGATACATGTTGGCACCAATGACACGGCAAAGAAGGACCTACCGACAATCTGCAAGGACTTTGAAGCATTGGGGAAGAAAGTAAAAGAACTGGATGCGCAGGTAGTTTTTTCTTCTATCCTTCCAGTAGACGGGCATGGCCTCAGGAGATGGAACAGGATACTTGATGTGAACAACTGGCTGAGACGATGTTGCAGACAACAAGGATTTGGATTCCTGGACCACGGTGTGAATTACCTCTATAACGGACTCCATGCCAGAGACGGACTACACCTCAACAAACCCGAGAAACACACATTCGCCAGGAGACTCGCAACACTCATCAGGAGGGCGTTAAACTAGAAGAAGAGGGGATGGGAAGAAAAACGCCGGACACGAACATGAAACCAGAGAACATACTAATGAAAGATATGAAGTGCGACAAAGAAGGTCCAAGACAAGATACTTGGAAGGGAGGTAAGAAAATTTCTAATACAATCCACAGGGAGAAGATTGAAACAAAACAAAATCGTGTAAACTGCGTGCTAGCAAATGCCAGGAGCCTGACAAACAAGATGGATGAACTGGAAGCAGAAATATCTACAGGTAACTATGACATAGTGGGAATAACCGAGACATGGTTAGATGAAAGCTATGACTGGGCAGTTAACTTACAGGGTTACAGTCTGTTTAGAAGGGATCGAAGAAATCGGAAAGGGGGTGGAGTCTGTCTATATGTAAAGACGTGTCTAAAGCCTACAATACGGGAGGATGTATGGGAGGGAAATGAGGAGGTCGAGTCCTTATGGGTGGAGATACATGGGGCAAAAAACAATAATAAAATTATCATAGGAGTCTGTTATAAACCGCCAAATATAGCAGAAGCCACGGAAAGTCTATTAATGAGACAAATAGACGAAGTAGCAAAAAATAACGAGATGATTATTATGGGGGACTTCAACTACCCCGATATAGACTGGGAAACCGAAAGCTGTAGATCTCAGAAAGGAAACAGGTTTCTGTCAATTATCAAAGACAATTATTTGTCACAACTTGTGCAGGAACCAACTAGAGGGATGGCCCTTTTAGACTTAATATTAACTAACAGGCCAGACAGAATAACTGAGGTGCAGGTTGGGGGGCACCTGGGAAATAGTGACCACAACATTATACAATTCCACATGTGCTTCAGTAGGGTGCCCAGCAAGGGAGTCACAAAAACACTGAACTTCAGGAGGGCAAAGTTTTATCAGCTAAGAGATGCCCTTCACCTTATAGACTGGGATAGTATCTTCAGTAATAGGAGCACGGATAGAAAATGGGAAATTTTCAAAACAGTCCTACATAGTCACTGTAGAAGGTACATACCTTATGGGAATAAAAGGGCTAGGAATAGGAGGAAGCCAATGTGGCTAAATAAGGAAGTCAAGAGGGCAATGAAAAACAAAAAAAGGGCTTTCGGTAAACTTAAACAAGAAGGCAGCGAGGAAGCGCTAATATCTTATAGGGAAAAAAACAAAATCTGTAAGAAACAAATAAGAATAGCAAAAGAGGAGACAGAGAGACTAATTGCCAAGGAAAGTAAAACGAATCCCAAACTGTTCTTTAACTATATAAACGGTAAAAGGATTAAAACTGATGGAGTTGGCCCATTGAAAAATAACCTGGGTAAAATCATAGAGGGCGATGAGGGTAAAGCAAACCTACTCAATAGCTTCTTCTCCACTGTTTTCACAAAAGAAAACAATTTATCGGAGGAAATGCAGAGTGATAAAGTAAACCCTCCGCTAAATATCACCCACCTAACCCAGGAGGAAGTTCAGAAACGCCTAAATAATATCAAAATAGACAAGTCACCACGCCCAGATGGCATACACCCCCGGGTACTAAAAGAATTAAGTAATCTGATAGACAGACCGCTGTATCTTATATTCAAGCACTCTTTATGGACAGGGACTGTCCCAGTAGACTGGCGCCAAGCAAATGTGGCACCAATATTCAAAAAGGGGTCTAAAAGTGACCCTGGGAACTATAGACCAGTCAGCTTAACGTCTGTTGTGGGTAAATTGTTTGAAGGATTTCTTAGAGATGCTATTGTAGAATATCTTAATGATAATAACTGTCTAACTCCATATCAACATGGATTCATGAGGGATCGCTCCTGCCAAACAAACCTGATCGCCTTCTACGAGGAGGTGAGCTCACAGCTGGACCGGGGAGAGTCAGTGGATGTTGTATACCTTGACTTCTCCAAAGCGTTTGATACCGTGCCACACAAAAGGTTGGTATATAAAATGAGAATGCTTGGCCTGGGGGATAATGTGTGCAAGTGGGTAAATAGCTGGCTGAGTGATAGAAAGCAGAGGGTGGTTATCAATGGAGTAAGCTCAGGGTGTGTCAGGGTTACTAGCGGGGTGCCTCAAGGGTCTGTCTTGGACCCTATATTATTTAATATATTTATTAATGATCTAGTGGAAGGGTTGCATAGTAAAATAGCAATATTTGCAGATGATACTAAACTTTGTAAAGTAGTTAATACAGATGAGGATAGGGCACAGCTGCAGGAGGATTTAGATAAATTGGGGAGTTGGGCCAAAAAATGGCAAATGGGGTTCAATGCCGATAAATGTAAGGTCATGCACATGGGAAAGAAAAACAGCAGTCACCCATACATATTAAATGGGAAACCGTTGGGGAAATCTGACATGGAGAAGGACCTGGGCGTCTTGGTTAATAGCAAATTAAATTGGAGTGCCCAGTGTCATGCAGCAGCTGCGAAGGCAAATAGAGTCATGGCATGCATCAGAAGAGGAATAGGGGCATATGATGAGAACATTGTTCTTCCTCTGTATAAAGCGCTGGTAAGGCCGCACTTAGAATATTGTGCACAGTTCTGGGCTCCGGTGCTCAGGAAAGACATATTGGAGCTAGAGAGGGTACAAAGGAGGGCGACTAAGGTAATAAAGGGAATGGATGGACTCGAATACCCAGAGAGGTTGTCAAAATTAGGCCTATTTACGTTGGAAAAGAGAAGGCTTAGGGGAGACCTCATAAACATGTATAAATACATCAGGGGGCAGTACAGAGATCTCTCCCATGACCTGTTTATACCAAGGATGGTGACAAAGATGAGGGCGCACACTATGCGTCTGGAGGAAAAGAGGTTCCTGCACCAGCATAGAAGGGGATTCTTTACGGTCAGAGCCGTGAGACTCTGAAACTCTCTGGGAGAGGAAGTGGTGATGTCCAACTCACTTAATGAGTTCAAGAGAGGCCTGGACGCCTTTCTTGAGAACAATAAAATTACATCTTATGCTTAGTGATAGTTAATTAATCCAGGGATTTAATCTGACTGCCAGATTGGTGTCGGGAAGTGAATTTTTCCTCAATGATGTAAATTGGCCTATACCGCATGGTTTTTTTTTCCTTCCCCTGTATCAACGCTGCGGAATAGCTGCAGTGCACAAGAAATAGGCTGAACTGGATGGACGCTTGTCTTTTTTCGGCCTTATAAACTATGTAACGTCCACGTCCACGTCCCACCGTAGCGTTCAATTGTCCATATCCCAGAGCTTTGAAAGAAAGCGCAAATTCGCAGCCAACACCCCACAGGCCACAGTCCTAAATTCGCACATTTCACGACTGCTTGCGTTGGAAATGCTGCCTTTTAGGCTGGTGGAGACGGAATCCTTCCGCAACCTTATGGCAGTGGCCGTCCCTCGGTACTCAGTCCCTAGCCGACACTATTTTGCCTGGTGTGTCATCCCCGCACTACACAAGCACGTGTCCCAAAACATCTTCCGTGCCCTCAACAACGCAGTTACTGACAACGGACACGTGGACAAGTGCTTGTGGCTAGGGACGGTACATCTCCCTGACAGCACACTGGGTGAACATAGTGGAAGCCGGGATCCAGTCGGACCTTGGGAAGGAAAACATCCTCCCCACACCGAGGATTGCGGGCCCTATGTCAGTCAGAGTTGCCCCCACAGTGTACAGCTCCTGCGCATCATCCTCCTCCTCCTCCTCATGTTCAGCCAACATCTCAGATATCACCACATCAGTTACAAGCTGGAAGCACTGCAGTGCTGCCTCAGCCAAGCGACAACAGGCTGTGCTGAAACTCATAAGCTTAGGTGATAAACCTCACACTGCTTGTGAGTTGTGGACAGCTGTGAAAGAGCAGGTAGATCTGTGGCTGAGACCGCTGAACCTACATCCAGGCATGGTCGTGTGTGACAATGGCCGTAACCTGGTGGCGGCTCTGAGGCGAGGCGAGATCACACACGTACCATGTCTGGCTCATGTGCTTAACCTTGTGGTTCAGCGGTTTCTTAAATCATACCCCAAGTTGCCAGATCTGCCCGTCAAAGTACGCTGCCTGTCAGCTCATTTTCGGAAGTCGGCTACAGCTTCCGCCGCCCTTGCTGTGTTGCAGCAGCGTTTGCAGCTTCCGGCACACCGACTGCTGTGTGATGTCCCCACACGTTGGAACTCTACCCTCCACATATTGCAAAGGATTTGTGAGCAGAAGAGAGCAGTTGTGGAGTACCAGCTGCAACAAGGCTGTCGATATTCAGGTCAGACTCCACACATAAGACCTCAGGAGTGGACCTGGATGTCTGACATATGTACCATCCTGACAAACTTTGAGGAGTCCACCAAGATGGTGAGTGGCGATGATGCCATCATTAGCGTCAGCATCCCACTTGTCTGTCTTTTGCAACGCTCTCTGCAGAGAATTAAAGAGGAGGCATTGCAGCCAGAGTATGATGAGATGGATCAAGAAGCCGTAATGAGCAATTACACACAGCCCAGCCTCATCTCATCCCAACGTGCATTGGGGGACATTGAGGGAGAGGAGGAGGAGGAAGAACAGGAGCTGGTATCATGCTCTGTAGAGGGTAATACCTGTACAACTGTCATACAGTCGGTTCAGCGTGGGTGGCCTGAGGACAGGGGGGAGGAGGAGGAGGAGGAAGAGAGCATGATCAGTCGTCATCTTGGTGAGGACACGGAAGTCTTGCCCCTTACCCGTCTGGCACGCATGGCTGACTTTATGTTACGCTGGCTTAACTGTGACCCTCGCGTTGTCAAAATTTTGGTTGACAGTCATTACTGGTTGGTGACATTTTTAGAGGTGAACTTTCACTCTCTTATTCCTGAGGTGGAGATGTCTACAAAAATGTGGCAGTACCAGAAGGCCCTTGCTGCAGAACTGTTAAAAAAAATCCTATCTGAACACGCTGGCGGCAGAGGTCACAGTTCGTTGACCAACCAAGGCGTACAGGCGAGAGAGACACAACTCCAATCCAGCAGAGGCAGGAGAACACTGTCAACATTCTGGGACAGTTTTCTGAGACCCGCCCAGCTTACAGGCCCTGAGCCACGGGGTACTCTCACAAGGAATGGAAAGTTTCAAAAGATGGTGAAGGAGTACCCTACCGACTGTACCCACGTCCTCCGTGATTCCTCTGTGCCTTTTAATTATTGGGTATCCAAGCTGGACACTTGGAATGAACTCGCTCTGTATGCCTTGGAGATCCTGGCCTGCCCTGCCGCTAGCGGGTTATCGGAGCATGTTTTTAGTGCCGCTGGGGGAATTATAACTGATAAGCGCACTCGCCTGTCAACTGACAATGCTGACAAGCTGACCCTTATAAAAATGAACAAGGGCTGGATGGGGCCAGACTTCTCATCACCACCAAATGACAGCAGAGTAACATAAAGTCAAATCCACTGTGTTATTTCGGGAGGTGTATTCCCATGCACCGCTTCACACCCACACATGGGTATATGCTTCCTCATTTCGGCTGTATTTTGCTCTTCTCCTTATCCTCAGCCTCCACCACCACTATACCACCAGGGTGACCGTGGTCCGTGTTGCCAGCATTGCAAGTTCCTCCATCCTAATTTTTGGCAGCTTTTGCTTGCAAGGCGTAGGCAAAATCTATGGGAGACCCACTCCCCAATAATGGGAATAATGTTTTTAATATGCTGTACTGCATGGCTCTTGTAAGGGGCATGAAAACCATCTTGTTAAGCTACCTAGACCTCCACCACTTTTCGAGGGGGCATTGATATTGTCTTTTTATTCCACTGCGACCTCCACATCTCTTCCAAGGGGCATTAAAACCGTCTTGTTAAACCACTATGAACTCCATGTCTCTTCCAAGGGGCATTAAAACCATCTTGTTAAACCACTCTGAACTCCACGTCTCTTCCAAGGGGTATTGATATTGTCTTTTTATTCCACTGCGACCTCCACCATTCTTCCAAGGGGCATTAAAACCATCTTGTTAAGATACTGCGACCTCCACGTCTCTTCCAAGGGGCCTTAAAAACGTCTAGTTAAGCTACTGCGACCTCCACGTCTCTTCCAAGGGGCATTAAAACCATCTTGTTAAGCTACTGCAACCTCCACGTCTCTTCCAAGGGGCATTAAAACCGCCTTGTTAAGCTACTGCAACCTCCACGTCTCTTCCAAGGGGCATTAAAACCGTCTTGTTAAGCTACTGCGACCTCCACCACTTTTCCAAGGGACATTGATATTGTCTTTTTATTCCACTGCAACCTCCACCATTCTTCCAATGGGCATTGTATTTCCTCATAATTTAAGTCAGCTTTTACTTTTCAATGTATAGGCGAACAATAAGGGGGACCCCAATAATGGATAGAAGGTTTTTAGTATGCTGTAATCCACGTCTGTTTCAAGGGGCATTGCAGTTCCTCATAATTTTTGGAAAGCCTTCCATTCACTGCTTAGGCCAACAGTGCACAGGAGACCCAGTTGCTATAAATGGAAAAAACGGTTTAGTTAAGGCCCTTTGACCTCCATGTCACTTCTAAGGGGCATTGGAGTGCCTCTAAATTTTTTGGTAGGCATTTCACTCACTGCATGCCCTATAACTGTGTAGCCAAACCACTCCTTTTGGTACAGAAACATATCCTACAAGACATGTGTGGTTGACTGGTCTGATATTGATGTGAATGGTCCCTGTTCCTCCTGCTCTTTCTCATTTGCCACCACCTCATCCATCATTCATCAGCTGAAGCTTTGTTTTAACTGGAGTCATAGAACTGGCATAGTAGCAGGAAAACATCCAGCAGTCCTCGGAGGAGGTAGGATATGCGCCAAAACGCTGACCACCTCAGGCCTAGCCGCTACTACATACATGCACTTGCATTCCAAGAAAACAAACCCGACACTAACTTCTATCATCATCATCATGCTCCTCACCTTGGAACTCTCAACTCCCCTGATGGAGAAGCCAGAGCCCACCAGAGAAGTCTGGTTCTCTGGTGTGCTCGTCCAATGCTGCCCTAAAGCAGGCCAGGTGTGGACACCCGGCCGCGGGGCAGCTGGGGACCGAATATGGACACCCGGCCGCCCCCGGGCGGCTGGGGATCGAGCGTGGACACCCGGCTGCCGGGCAGTTGGGAACTGAGTATGGATACCTGGCTGCCGACGCAGCCATGACATGTTGGCCAGCGTCTGCCTCCATATGCCTAAAAGGCCCAATTTCAAGTGCAAGCCAGCTAGCAGTATGGTATTGCAGCCTAGGGGTGGGTGGCAGGTTGCACACTTACGCTTGCATTCCAAGAAAGCAAAGCAGATGCTAACTTCTATTATCATCATCATGCTCCTCACCTTGGCACTCTCAACTCCCCTGATGGAGAAGCCAGGGCCCACCGGAGGAGTCTGGTTCTCTGGTGGGCTCGTCCAATGCTGCGCTAAAGCAGGCCAGGCTAAGAAAAATGTGGGGAAGTTCCCAGGAGAAATAGGGGCGGCTGGGGACCGTTTATGGACACCCGGCCACCCCCAGGCGGCTGGGGACCGAGTCTGGACACCCGGCCGCGGGGAGTCTGGGACGGAGTATGGACACCCGGCCGCCTCCTGGCGGCTGGGGACTGAGCGTGGACACCCGGCCGCCGGGCGGCTGGTGACTGAGTACGGATACCTCGCTGCCGAAGCAGCCATGAGGTAGTGGCCAGCTTCGGCCTCCTCCAAACTAAAAGGCCCCATTTCAAATACAAGCTAGCAGTATGGTATTGCAGCCTGAGGGGGGGTGGGTGGCTTGTTTCACACTTACGCTTGCATTCCAAGAAAACAAAGCAGATGCTAACTTCTATCATCATCATCATGCTCCTGACCTTAGCACTCTCAACTCCCCTGATGGAGAAGCCAGGGCCCACCGGAGGAGTATGGTTTGCAGGTGGGCTTGTCCAATGCTGCCCTAAAGCAGGCCAGGCTAAGAAAAGTGTGGGCTATGTTCCCAGGAGAAATAGTGGCGGCTGTGGACCGATTATGGACACCCGGCCGCCCCCAGGCGGCTGGGGACCGAGTGTGGACACCCGGCCGCTGGGTGGCTGGGGACCGAGTATGGACACCCGGCCACCCCCTGGCGGCTGGGGACGGAGCGTGGACACCCGGCCGCCGGGTGGCTGGGGACTGAGTATGGATACCAGGTCACCGACGGAGCCATGACATGGTGGCCGGCGTCTGCCTCCACATACCTAAAAGGCACAATTTCAAGTGCAAGCAAGATAGCAGTGTGGTATTTGTTTCATCCCTGGCGGCATGCTTGCATAGTGCACCACCTCCGACTATGCAAGACCGCAATCTTACCTGTCAGTCCAGTGTGCAATCCCTGCTCCAGTTCATGCTATGTGCATTTCTCTTGACTGACTGCTTAGGGCGGCGGCCCGATTACTTCCTGATTCTTATAGCTGCTGTGGGCGCACCCCTAATGCATCTACAGCCTATTGCTGTGAGTCACTGGATATTTAAACCCCCTCCACCCAGTTGGAGGTGCCTGAGCAACACCATTACTCAGTTTGTCTTTGCAACTGTATTGCCAGGTCCTGTCCTGTTATCTCTGACTTCTAGTCTGCTTCCGCCACTCTGGGGGCTGCATTCCCAGACCTGTTATCTGTGACTTCTTGTCCATCTCCGCCATCTCTGGGGGCTGCATACCCAGACCTGTTATCTGTGACTTCTAGTCTGTTCCACCTCTCTGGGGGCTGTATACCCAGGCTCGTTCTTGTATCTCATTTCAGTAGCAGTTTCTGTCTGAACTGTATCCTAGCCTGTTACCAGTTTTTCTCTATGTCCGTATCTTCCCTTTTCCTGCAGTATCTGAACCTGCACCTACTCCAACTCGTTGTCTCTGTACTTCTGTTTGTGAGTTTTGTGTCCACACGCTACTTCATAGTAAGTACCTTGTGTGTATCTGGTTTTGCTTGTCCCTTTTCCCTTCCTCCTTATCCACCTCCTGTGTTCTAGCCACCTTCCTGCATTTTCCAGTCTGTTTCATGTGAACAGAGCCCTGTCCTCTCTGCCTGCACCTTCAGCCCTGTTCTGCTCTGCCTTGTCCACCGCACCTGTGGTTTTGCTCAACTCTGTCTTGCCCATGGCTCCGGCGGTTTCTCTCTGCTCTGACTTACCCACCGCTCCGGCGGTTTCGCTCTGCTCTGCCTTGTCCACCTCACCTGCGGTTTTGCTCCACTCTGTCTTGCCCACCGCTCCGGCAGTTTCTCTCTGCTCTGACTTGCCCACCGCTCCGGTGGTTTCTCTCTGCTCTGACTTACCCACCGCTCTGGCGGTTCCGCTCTGCTCTGCCTTGTCCACCGCACCTGCGGTTTTGCTCCGCTCTGTCTTGCCCACTGCTCCGGCGGTTTCTCTCTGTTCTGACTTGCCCACCGCTCCGGCGGTTTCTCTCTGCTCTGACTTACCCACCGCTCCAGCGGTTCCATTCTGCTCTGCCTTGTCCACCGCACCTGCGGTTTTGCTCCGCTCTGTCTTGCCCACCGCTCCGGCAGTTTCTCTCTGCTCTGACTTACCCACCGCTCTGGCGGTTCCGCTCCGCTCTGCCTTGTCCACCGCACCTGTGGTTTTGCTCCGCTCTGTCTTGCCCACCGCTCCGGCGGTTTCGCTCTGCTCTGACTTGCCCACTGCTCCGGCGGTTTCTCTCTGCTCTGACTTACCCACCGCTCCGGCGGTTCCGCTCTGCTCTGCCTTGTCCACCGCACCTGCGGTTTCGCTCCACTCTGTCTTGCCCACCGCTCCGGTGGTTTACCCACCGCTCCGGCGGTTTCGTTTTACTCTGCTTGTCTACCGCATCTGCAGCTCTGTACCTATCTTCCAGTCTGTACTGGACCCTATCCAGCCTGCGCTCCAACCTGCTAGTACCTCCCTGTCTACACTCCAGCCGTGCTTACCAGAATCTCCCTGTCTGCACTCCAGCCGTGCTTGCCAGTGCCCACCTGTCTGCATACCAGCCGTGCTTGCCAGTGCCCACCTGTCTGCATACCAGCCGTAATTGCCAATACCCACCTGCCTGTATGCCAGTCTAACCTGCCTGTTCCTGAATTCCCCGGTTTGAGTCAATAACTGTGACCGGGGTCTGACGTGGAGTCGCACCTGGTCCCTCTGCTCAGTTCCTCCTTGGTCCACGGAGTCGACTAAGCCGCCGTGCGACATTGGTCGGATCGGGTTGATACTTAGTTACGCCCCTCCAGGCACTCCTCGGTTCATGGTACAGTGGTATCACTAATCACGCTCACGCCAGTCAGTCTGGGCGTGAGCGTAACAGTTTGCTCAGGTCATGGTTCCCATTGAGCCCCACGGCCTTTCGCTGTCAGAGACATTTTGAATCCTTGTCTGGCGAATACGTGCACCAAGAAAATTTTTTTTCTCAAGCTATGGCCCAGGCGATTTATGCACCAGCCCAAATGGATCTATCAGCACTCGTTCCTGCGGATCCACCACGGTACTATGGGGATCCAAAACGAAGCCATGCATTTGTGGAGCAATGCATGCTGCATTTCAAGTTCTATGCTCACTATTTTTCTATTGATCGGGCTAAAGTAGCATTCATGATGTCCTACCTAGCGGGTGATGCCTTGAAATGGATCATCCCCCAATGGGAAGCATGGGATCCTATCATCTTTGACATGCAGGCCTTCCTGGTGGCCTTGCTAATGGTCTTCGATGACCCTAATCCTGAAGCCTCTGCTAAAGCTTCCCTTCCCAATATCCCGGAGCAGCCCCGATGGGTAATGTGTGTAGGTAGCCTACCAGTCCTCCAGCCCGAAGAGACTGCTGCCCACCCAGAATCCACACAGGATGACTATGCTCCACAGAATACTTCTCTTACCAACCTCAAGAGGCAGTCCAGACGTGCAAGGCATAGAGGTAAACCATCACGCCCGGTTCTGTCCTCCCAAAGACCTACTGTTCCCCAGCCTGTAGAGGCAGCTTTCCGCACAGAATCCATGAAGGATGACTATGTTCGTCAGGCAAAACAGAAGCCAGAACTCAGTCACAAAATTGGATTGCGGTCCCGCTGCGGTGGTCTGGGACCCCCTGATGGTCTTTGTCCAGCGAAGGTTGGAGAATCCCAAGACATTAGGCCTGTAGGAGAGGCTGCCCTTGGCATTAGTGTTTCCTCTCCACAGATGACCATGACTGTCTCCATGGCAAGTGAAGGCCTTCGATTAACCGGAAGTTTCGGGCTTAAAGCCTTGAACAGTCGGTGTCTGATTCCCGTCCGACAACTCCAGAAGCCGGTTTGGACATTGTCAGCAGAAGGACAAGCCCTACTCAGAAACAGTCAAAACATGTCTGTACAAATTAAGCTCCAGATTGGAGCATTACATATGAAGAAGTTCACATTCCAGGTGCTGACTGGCTTACCCACAGGTCTTCCAGAGCCGAGAGATCTAGTGCCCGCTCAGGTCGGGAGATCCTGCATGGTGTATCCTGGGGGACTGTTAAGGTACAAGGGGTGTCCAGTCCCCATATCTTCAAGACAGTCAGCAGTTTCTTCTTCTTCTTCACCAGGTCTGCTAGTCGCTGACTCGCTGTGCGCTGAAGTCTCCGAAGGAAGAGAAGCGGAGGCGTTATCCCCACACAGTCTCGTCGATTGTACCAATGATCTGGCTTCAGGTACCATCCCGCCTTATAGATAAGTCATCTCTGAAACCAGTCTGAAGATGGTCCTAAAGCAAGGACCCTCCGTCTCTAATAAATCTGGTCCTACGTCCATCAAGGTGGTATTTAACCCCAAGCTTCTGCACCCCTCCAACCAGGTGGAGGACCTCCAGTTGTCTCCTGAATCCTCCGGGGTGCTACCTGATAACAAAGGGAGAGAGACTTTCCTACACCCTGTACCTGGTACTTCGCCCACTTCATCCAGTAAGCCTGGCAAAGTGTACATCGAAGCAGTGATTACCCCCGAGTCTCTGCACACCTCCAACCAGGCGGAAGACCTCCTGTTGTCTCCTGAATTCCCTGGAGTGCTATCTGTTAAACGGATGGAGACTTTCCTACGCCCGGTACCTGGTACGCGGCCCACTTCATCCCATAAGCTTGGCAAAATGTACTTCGAAGCAGTGATTACCCCCGAGTCTCTGCATCCCTCCAACCAGGCGGAGGGCCTCCAGTTGTCTCCTGAATTTCCCGGGGTGCTACCTGATAAACGGAGAGAGACTTTCCTACACCCGGTACCTGGTACGCCGCCCACTTCATCCAGTAAGCTTGGCAAAGTGAAGGTCAAGGCGGTGGTTACCCCCGAGTCTCTGCACCCCTCCAACCAGGCGGAGGACCTCCAGTTGTCTCCTGAATCCACCAGGGTGCTACCTGATAACAAATGGAGAGAGACTTTCCTGTGTGCTGTTCCTGGTACTTCACCCACTTCATCTGTTGCTGAGGATGGCTTGATAGGAGGAAGCATCCTAGTCTCCAAGATGATGAGACCAGTTTTGTTTCCTCTAATGGACAGAAGAGGTGATCCTCTTGAAGAGAAGGATTGGCCTCCAAATTCTCTGTAGAAGACCCTTGCAGGCTTGAAGAAGAGGGTCGTAAAGGGGGGGGGGTAGTGTTACATCCCTGGTGGCATGCTTGCATAGTGCGCCACCTCCCACTATGCAAGACCGCAATCTTACCTGTCAGTCCAGTCTGCAATCCCTGCTCCTGTTCATGCTATGTGCATTTCTCTTGACTGACTGCTTAGGGCAGCGGCCCGGTTACTTCCTGATTCTTATAGCTGCTGTGGGCGCACCCCTAATGCGTCTCCAGCCTATTGCTGTGAGTTACTGGATATTTAAACCCCCTCCACCCAGTTGGAGGTGCCTGAGCAACACCTTCACTCAGTTTGTCTTTGCAACTGTATTGCCAGGTCCAGTCCTGTTATCTCTGACTTCTAGTCTGTTTCCGCCACTCTGGGGGCTGCATTCCCTGACCTACTATCTGTGACTTCTTGTCCGTCTCCGCCATCTCTGGGGGCTGCATACCCAGACCTGTTATCTGTGACTTCTAGTCTGTTCCGCCTCTCTGGGGGCTGTATTCCCAGGCTCGTTCTTATATCTCATTTCAGTAGCAGTTCCTGTCTGAACTGTATCCTAGCCTGTTACCAGTTTTTCTCTATGTCCGTACCTTCCCTTTTCCTGCAGTATCTGAACCTGCACCTAACTCCAACTCGTTGTCTCTGTACTTCTGTTTGATAGTTTTGTGTCCACTCGCTACTTCATAGTAAGTACCTTGTGTGTATCTGGTTTTGCTTGTCCCTTTTCCCTTCCTCCTTATCCACCTCCTGTGTTCTAGCCACCTTCCTGCATTTTCCAGTCTGTTCCATGTGAACAGAGCCCTGTCCTCTCTGCCTGCACCTTCAGCCCTGTTCTGCTGTGCCTTGTCCACCGCACCTGCGGTTTTGCTCCTCTCTGTCTTGCCCACCGCTCCGGCGGTTTCTCTCTCCTCTGACTTACCCACCGCTCCGGCGGTTCCGCTCTGCTCTGCCTTGTCCACCGCACCTGCGGTTTCGCTCCACTCTGTCTTGCCCACCGCTCCGGCGGTTTCGCTCTGCTATGACTTGCCCATCGCTCCGGAGGTTTCTCTCTGCTCTGACTTACCCACCGCTCCGGCGATTCCGCTCTGCTCTGCCTTGTCCACAGCACGTGCGGTTTCACTCCGCTCTGTCGTGCCCACCACTCCGGCGGTTTCTCTCTGCTCTGACTTGCCCACCGCTCCGGCAGTTTCTCTCTGCTCTGACTTACCCACCCCTCCGGCGGTTCCGCTCTGCTCTGCCTTGTCCACCGCACCTGCGGTTTCGCTCCACTCTGTCTTGCCCACTGCTCCGGCGGTTTACCCACCGCTCCGGCGGTTTCGTTTTACTCTGCTTGTCTACCGCATCTGCGGCTCTGCACCTGTCTCCCAGTCTGTACTGGACCCTATCTAGCCTGCGCTCCAACCTGCTTGTACTTCCCTGTCTACACTCCAGCTGTGCTTGCCAGAATCTTCCTGTCTGCACTCCAGCCGTGCTTGCCAGTGCCCACCTGTCTGCACTCCAGCCGTGCTTGCCAGTGCCCACCTGTCTGCATACCAGCTGTGCTTGCCAGTGCCCACCTGTCTGATACTTTGTTACGCCCCTCCAGGCACTCCTCAGTTCATGGTACAGTGGGATCACTAATCACGCTCACGCCAGTCTGTCCGGGCGCGAGCGTAACAGTATTGCAGCCTGGGGGTGGGTGGGTGGCAGGTTGCACACTTACGCTTGCATTCCAAGAAAATAAATCAGATGCTAACTTCTATCATCATCATCATGCTCCTCACCTTGGCACTCTCACCTCCCTGATGGAGAAGCCAGGGCCCACCGGAGGAGTCTGGTTCTCTGGTGGGCTCATCCAATGCTGCCCTAAAGCAGGCCAGGCTAAGAAAAGTGTGGGGGAAGTTCCCAGGAGTAATAGGGCTGGCTGGGGACCATTTATGGACACCAGGCCACCCCCAGGCGGCTGGGGACCGTGTGTGTACACCCGGCCGTGGGGCGGCTTGGGACTGAGTACGGACACCCGGCCGCCCCCTGGCGGCTGGGGACCGAGCATGGACACCCAGCCGCCGGGCTGCTGGTGACTGAGTATGGATACCTCACTGCTGAAGCAGCCATGAGGCAGTGGCCAGCTTCTGCCTCCTCCAAACTAAAAGGCCCTATCTCAAGTGCAAGCTAGCAATATGGTATTGTAGCCTGGGGTGTGTGGGTGGCAGGTTGCACACTTACGCTTGCATTCCAAGAAAATGGACACCCGGCCGCGGGGCGGCTGGGGACCGAGTATGGACACCCGGCCGCCCCCTGGCGGCTGGGGACCAAGCGTGGACACCCGGCGGCTGCGCACGGAGTATAGATACCAGGCCGCCGACGCAGCCATGACATGGTGGCTGGCGTCTGCCTCCACATGCCTAAAAGGCCCAATTTCAAGTGCAAGCAAGCTGGCAGTATGCTATTGCAGCCTTTTGGTACAGAAACATATCCTACAAGACATGTGTGGTTGACTGGTCTGATATTGATGTGAATGGTCCCTGTTCCTCCTGGTCTTTCTCCTTTGCCACCACCTCATCCATCATTCATCACCTGAAGCTTTGTTTTAACTGGAGTCATAGAACTGGGATAGTAGCAGGAAAACATCCAGCAGTCCTCGGAGGAGGTAGGATATGCGCCAAAACGCTGACCACCTCAGGCCTAGCCGCTACTGCATACATGCGCTTGCATTCCAAGAAAACAAACCAGACACTAACTTCTATCATCATCATCATGCTCCTCACCTTGGCACTCTCAACTCCCCTGATGGAGAAGCCAGGGCCCACCAGAGAAGTCTGGTTCTCTGGTGTGCTCGTCCAATGCTGCCCTAAAGCAGGCCAGGTGTGGACACCCGGCCGCGGGGCAGCTGGGGACCGAATATGGACACCCGGCCACCCCCGAGCGGCTGGGGATCGAGCGTGGACACCCGGCTGCCGGGCAGTTGGGAACTGAGTATGGATACCTCGCTGCCGAAGCAGCCATAAGGTAGTGGCCAGCTTCGGCCTCCTCCAAACTAAAAGGCCCCATTTCAAGTGCAAGATAGCAGTATAGTATTGCAGCCTGGGGGTGGGTGGGTGGCAGGCTGCATACTTGTGCTTGCATTGCAAGGAATGCACAATTGAACACTGCCCTGGGACAAGGACTTGCACGGGGATAGTTGCAAGGCTGCGTCTTCTGATGCCGCAAGGATCACTTCTGATGGGCACACTTTTAGGCAGTGACCTGGGTGTCAGAGACGCTTCCAGGGGTATTCCCCATGCTGTTCCCATGCCTTTTCAGCACTGTATGCATGTGTCACACAGCACATGGCCAGATAAGATTGTAAAATGTTAAAATGACATTTCCCGGTGAATGCATTTCTCACGGTTGAAAGCAATACAAAAGTGCAAAAATGCATAAAAAATGCTACTTGTGAACATAGCCCAAGGTGTGGAGGAGTATTTTTGTTTTTGGTTATTTATTTTACCTTATACACAAGTCTTTACCCTGGAAACGACTTTCCTTAACATATTTCACAGGAAAACCGTTTCAGTTTCGTTTTTGAACATTTTATTGTGAGCCGTAAAAGTGGCTTAATACCTCTGACCACGTTGTTGACAGCAGTGACCTGGGGGTCAGAAATGCTTCCTGGGGCGATGCCCATGCTGTCCCCATGTCTTTTGAGCACTGTCACTATCGTTTTGGGCACTTTTTAGGCTTTTTACAGACTGCCGGGGGTCCCGCCACAAAAATGCTCGGGTCTCCCATAGACTAACATTGGGCTCGTTCCTCGGGTCGAGCACCCAAGTACCACGGTGAGCTCGGCCCGAGCTTCGAGCACCCGAGCATTTTAGTGCTCGCTGAACACTAGATCTAATAGTATAATAGAGCATAGGATCTATTCTGGGGAATTTATGTGCGTGACTTGATGAGAGACTGCAACCTTTAGTGGAAATGGTCTAAGTTATATTCACAATAGCAAAAATGCATGAATGTCTATGGATTTTGCATGGATCACAGGTGACATAAATGCACTTTACACGTCATGCATCCACTGTGACGCACCCAGGGGATGGGGACGACTCAGTACCCGGGCCTTTGCCTGGTTTGGGGGTGTCGCGGTGGTCGGCTCCCGGGCCCGTACCCTGGGGTCACTCTTGAAAAAGGGGATTGGAACTTGGATAGAGATAAAAATAAAGTAAATAGTTCTTGACGCCACCTGTGGTACCTGGTAATGATTACCAGCGCTACTTTAGACTTCTGGGGGTGAGGTGTTTCTGCTCCCCACAGGTGGAGCGGGCCCCCAGAGCAGGGATGGTGTGAAGGGATGCAGGAGAGAGGGGACCCAGCCGGGTCAGAGGAAGAACAGACACACACACCGGGGCTAGTTTCAGTACCTTTACTGCAGATGGTAGTCAGGTACGGTCCAGGGTACTTGCTTGAATGGTGTGCACTTCTGGACTTGCTCCCCAGTGGGCGGGTGTAAGGCCTCCTTTCTGTATCTTCCTGTCTCTCTCCCTGGAGCTTCTGACCTGTCTGGAACAGGGTCTAGCTCCCTTGATGTTTCTCTCACCTGTCTTGCTTGGCGGCGAGGGCTTTCCCACTGGTTACCACTTTCCCTGGACGCTGGGGCCTTTGTGGTACCTAGTCCTCTAAATATGCGGTATTCACGGGTGGACTGAGGGATATGAAATCCTCCTCAGTATGTCGGATTCTCTACTGGGCATGGAGGTCCCAATAGGCTCGGGCCCGGTGCCCGGCTTGCATCAGGGGATGAATCCTCTGTGGTTCCTCTGTCCCTCATGGCTCTTCTCTTCTCCTTGCCTTCTGGCCCACTCTAGGCCCTCACTGGCCAGACTAGCCAGCAGCGTGGGCCTAGCCTGGCTTTCAGCCACACAGACTTCAGCTTGTCTGGTGCTGCAGCATCATGTCACACTCACTGCTTCCCACTGACTGACTTCCTGAACTCCACCCCCCAGTATATATATACCTGACAGGGCTCCATCTAGTGGACTTGGGTGGAGGTGTCTGCATGTATTAAGGCCACTGGTGAGAATACGTCTGTGCAACACCCAGGAGTTCTGTGACAGCCTGCAGCCGCAGGGCGTCACAACTGTATAAGGAAAGCTAAGCTCCGATAACTACTAAAGCGAACTTAACCACGGAGAGGAGTAAAGTGCTTTCACAAAATATTCGGATTTGCCAGATTCCAATTTTTTTGCAATTCATTTCATGCAAATCCAGCAATCTGCAACCTGGAAGCGATTGAAAAAATAATTAAAATGAATCTGTTTTCTTGCATTTTTCACATCTCCTGCACTGAGTAGACTTGATGTCATGATGTTATTTGACACCATAACGTGCATTGTGCAATTGTAAGAAGATGGAAGTGTTGTCCACGTTCCCCATTGAAGACACATGTATTAACAGAAAAAAAGAAAAAACTGACCGGCAATTCCAAAACAAGAAATAGGTGTGAACAAGTGCTTACTAGGAGCAGCTACCGCCATATACAACTAACAAACAAAGCAGCAAACTGTAACGCTAAGTATGCGAACATGAAATATATGAAATTTGAATAGCATTACTGCCGTAGAAAATAGAGATAAATAAGAAATTGGCCAATTCATGTGTACCTGGTAGCCACGTTAAGGCGTTTCTCCAAAATACCAGCACCCTATCAATGTGAACTCTTCTCTAAGTGACTATGTCTGCTTGTGTGTGGGATAATAACATCCTTCTGCAATTAAAATCGCCTGTGGCATAGAGGCGGAGTGCTTGTCACGCCAGGTGTGAGTGCAACACAGAGAGTCACGCCAGGTGTGAGTTCAACACAGAGGGGAAAGGGAAAGGGAGCCCAGACACTAGGGAAAGGGGGAAGAGGTGACCTCCTAATCTGGACTAGCATTAACCTGTCTCCCTCCTCATGTCCCTATACAGCCTCCGCAGCTGTTTCCGATCACGTGCCTCACCCTACTATCCCTAGCGTAAGGCTATAGCTGGGGGTGGAAAGAGATGAGCACTAGTCAACCTCCGCTAGCACTCTAAAGACAAAAAGGAAGACAACACAGGGAAATAACTTAGCTTTAGAAGAAACACCAGCAGGGCACACGGCCTCAAGACTCCAGAGAGGACGTGATGCTGCTTCAGCCAAGTTCCAAGTAGAAATGAGTATAACCGGCAACGCCCACCTGGAGAGATCAGGTATATATACACCCAGGCCAGAGGGAGGTAGTTGCTGGGTCCTAAAGACAGCCTCCTTATCTAGGCAGCTGTCTGCATAGCCAAACGAGGAGATCTCCTGCAAACCACTGCAGGACAACTGTCTGAGTCAAAGCTTATACATAGAAATAGAAAAAACTGACCAGCACTTCCAAAACAAGAAATAGGTGTGAACAGGTGCTAACTAGGAGCAGCTACCTCCATATACAACTAACAAACAAAGCAGCACACTGTAACGCTAAGTATGCAAACATGAAATATATGAAATTTGAATAGCATTACTGCTGTAGAAAATAAATGAGAAATCTTAGCGCATAATTTGGCCAATTCAAGTGTACCTGGTAGCCACGTTAAGGTGTTTCTCAAAAATACTAGGACCCAATCAGTGTGAACTCCTCTCTAAGTGACTATGTCTGCTTGTGTGTGGGATAAGATCCTGCTGCAATTAAAATCGCCTGTGGCATAGAGGCGGAGTGCTTAGTCAAAGCTTATACATAGAAATAGAAAAAAAAAACAGAAGACACATGTATTGTTATAATGCATTTGAATGTGTGATGTATTTAGTGTCATATGTCAAATAAATTATTAGTCTGCCCAGCAGCACCGAGTTAATAGGGACAGTTAGGGTAAATAGTTGGGACTAGTATAGAGTGGGAGGGGCTTAAGTAAATGAACAGAGAGAGTTTCCTGTCAAGAAGTTAGATAGGGCCCAGTGCAGCAGTAAGGGCAGACCTATGGTCTGACCAGTGAGCACAACCACATGAAGTGGGTGTCGCTGAAGTGAGAGGAGACTGAGGCGATGGTAGCGAGATCCAGAGTAGAGACGAGGAAAAGTGACGAGTGAGTGATTAACGGGAGATGGGGTCTGGGGCAAGATGCCTAGTGGGATATTCCCGAGTTCACAAGCCAAAGAGGTAATGGGACCCATCAGAGCAGAGACTGCAAGACGAAGAGAGTGCCCCGGGTGGTAGTTCCAAGGCATCATCAAGCAGAGACGCTAAGTAATGGCCATAGTGGCATAAGTAATTCCCCTAAGGGGAAAAAGACACAGAACTGCGAGTTGAAGAACAGGATTTCTGCATACTGGACTGTAGAGTCATTATTTGAAGACAAGAGAAGCTCCCATAACACTATGATGGGTTGAGGTGAAGGCAGAGGAACTAATTGAGGCAGATGGCATCCATGTGCAAAAAAATCCTTTGACTTGCATGGAAGATTTTGATTCATGACTTGTATCATAAAAGAACATATCCGCCTGATTTTTGTTGTGGACATATGCTCTGCAAAAATATATGAATTAATGGGTATGTGTTCTATCCGTAGAAAACATTGACACAAAAAATATGGACCTTTGAATGAGGCCTTTGACAAGGGAAATGGAGATGCCATGTCAATATATTTATTATTTCTGGTAGGAATAGCAGAGAAATAGCACACCAAAGAGTTGTATGAAAATATGCTCCAGAATTGTTATTTTATGGAAATTCATGTATATTCTAAAATAGAAAAGTCAGGAGATCTGATATTAACTAATAGAGAAATATAAACCGATTTAAATTAAAAAAGACAAATAATATAAAATAAATCATATCTAAAAAATAATTAGGTCTAATAAGGTTTATATATATCCTGTTCTGACTGTATAAACATTTGACCACTGCAGTCAATCACTGGCCGCAGGGAAAACAATAAAAAAGTAATAATATATATCTAAAAAAATAATTAGGTCTAATAAGGTTTAGATACATCCTATGTGACCACTGCAGTCAATCACTGCCCGCAGGGATGATTCATTGAATAGCACTGCTATAGCGTTCACATAACTGTCCAGCCAGAAGAGGAAGTCAGGAGATTGACGGGGGACACAGTACATAATATGGAAGAGTGGCACCGATCCAGTAGGTCATAGCAAGCACAATTTTTTCAGTCTTTTAGATAAGTGTTTGTTTTTCTCATTGTCTAGTCACATAATATTACTCTTTTTTTGTTCTAACATTGGATCAGTTATTTTATTGTAACTGGGGAGTAATATCAAATATTAAATTGGGTTTACGACCTACAGTATGAATGCTGTTTCAGCTGCGCTTGTGGAACTCATTTTATTATTCGTATGTCATTGTGTATTAATAATGGAATTGGATGTCTAGCACTCAGATTTCAGTGTAGGTCAGATCTGCGTGACTGGTTCCAGCCATGTGATAATTTAATGATATGCACTTTCTTTACCTAAATGGTTCATGTTAGTATGTTTATACTGATATCTTCCTCTAAAATAGTTGTTTTACTCTTGCCAATGTTCAGGCTTACTGGAAGCTTTATTTTTACCCAGTGCAAACTTATATGGCAGAGATTCACCTGAGTTGGCAATTGCATCATTAAATTTTTAGGTAACCCACGCTTAAGGTAGAAACCTTTTGTTAAAATTTAAATCCCACTCCTGACTACGGAGGCACTGCTGAGCAGCATTAGAACGTCAGAGCAAAACAAGCTTTCCAGTGAGTTATCAATATACTTATTGTAGGGATTTTATCACTTAGTTGCGATGGGAGGCAAAGAGGAGTCATGTTCCTTTAAAACATCATGTTGGTTTATTACCTCATAAACCCAACAAAAGTAAAGGAATACAAACAGCCTTTAGTTCAGGCAAAACAAAGTAAAATGTCCATCACGCAAGTCTCTGCTTAAGCCAGTCCTGTGGGCACACAGGCTGCGTAGTGTTCAGCTCACTGGCTCAATACAGCGAAACACACAGGAGGCCTTCTCCCTCCAAACACACAGACCATGTGCCAAATAACGGCATCCATTTTAAAGGCTGTTAACTACACCCAGAGGTGAGGTATGTGGGTAGCTAGACCCACACAACTCTCCAAGCTACCCATAACCCAGTCGCAGGTGCACCAAATGAACCTCTCAGTGCTTATGTGCACTAGAGAAACACTCTGGGTTACATCACAGAGGACAGCCATCTCTGTGACACATACCTTCCATCAACTATGTGACCATTAGCCACCTTACATACCTCCCCCCTCTGCCTAAAGCTGTGGGGCTTGGCACCTTCTACTACTAGACAGGGGATTCTCGAGAGGGCATCGGCATTACCATGTAGCTTCCCTGCTCTATGCTCTACATGGAAGTTGAAATCTTGTAGGGATAAGAACCAGAGGGGGATTCTAGCATTTTTTCCCTTTCTTTCCCTCATCCATCTGAGTGGGGCATGGTCTGACACCAATTTAAACTTTCGACTCAACAGTTAGTACCGTAGCATGTCCACCGCCCACTTTAGGGTCAAGCATTCCTTTTCTATGACCGAATATTTCTTCTCACACGAGGACAGCTTCCAACTGAGGTAAAGAACAGAGTGCTCCTCCCTGTGAATCTCCTGGGACAGGACTGCTCCTAAACCAACATCTGAGGTGTCCGTTTGGAGTATAAACTCTTTCTTAAAGTCAGAGGCAACCAGAACCGGTTGTCTACACAGAGGCACTTTCATTTCTTGAAAGGCCGTCCCCGCCTCTGCAGTCCACTTGGCCAAAGCTGATTTTGTTCCCTTAAGGAGGACAGTCAGGGGTGTGGCCATCGTGGCGAAGTTTGGGGTGAAACTCCTGTAGTATCCCACGATCCCCAGGAAAGCTGTAACTTGCTTTTTTGACAGCGGTCTCGGCCAGGTTTGAATTGCCTCTACTTTACTGATTTGGGGTTTGATCTCGCCTCTACCCACTACGTATCCCAGGTATTATGCTTCTTCTTTCCCCATGGCACATTTCTTCAGGTTTATTGAAAATCCCGCCTTCCTTAGAGCATCAAACACCGCCTGTACATTTTCCGGATGACTCTCCCAGTCTTGCTGGCCCAAGTCTCTTGATCAGCTCATTGACGCGTGGCATGACATATGCGTCGAATCTGGAGACCTCATTCAACTTCCGATAGTCATTGCAGGATCTCCATTCACCATTGAGTTTTGGGACCAGGACAGTCGGGCTCGACCAACCGCTCTTGGATTCCTCAATGACCCCAAATTCGATAGGGCTTCATGTTTACGCGCACATGTGTCTCCATCAGAACTTAATGTTCTACAACCTTTGTGTACCCCGGCAACTCCAAGAACAGGTCACTGTTCTTCTGGAGCAACTCTTGGCACTGCTGTTTTTGGGCATTCTACAGCGTCTCCGCTATGGTGCCACCTCCAACCTCGCCTTCTAGCTTGCTCAGCAAGCACAGAGTTTCAGCCAGCTCTCTGTCTTGCCATGGCTTGATGAGGTTGACGTGGTAGATCTGATATGGTTTCCGTCTTCCTGGTTGATGAATCTTATAATTCACAACACCAAGCTTTTCCACCCTTACAGAGAATAAGGCCCTTGCCATTTGGCCAAGAATTTACTTTCCACAGTAGGAATTAGCATGAGGGCTAATTGCATCAGTGCAACATGCTTGATGACGCTTCTGTGGGGCGTGACTTCGGCTTCCCAGGTTTCCTTTGCTATATCAAGGAGACCACGCGGATGTTGGCCATACAGGAGTTTGAACGGCGAGAACCCCGTAGACACCTTTGGAACCTCACGGATGGAGAACAACAGATACGGTAGGAGACAGTCCCAGTCTCTACCGTCCTTTTCTATGACCTTCCTCAGCATACTCTTCAGGGTCTTATTAAACCTTTCCACAAGGCCATCTGTCTGAGGATGGTACACTGAAGTGCTCATTTGGGAGATTTGCAGGACCTTGCATAATTCCCTCATCACCTTACTCATAAAAGGTGTTCCCTGGTCGGTCAGGATCTCCTTTGGTAAACTTGTCTGGGAAAAAACGTGGTCCAATTTGCGGGCTATACTCTTTGCAGAGGAGTTTCTCAGGGGAATTGCTTCAGGATTGCGTGTGGCATAGTCCAAGTTGACCAATATACATTGATGCCCACGAGCAGATTTAACCAGGGGACCAACCAAGTTCATAGCAATTATCTCGAACGGCACTTCAATAATGGGCAATGGCACGAGGGGACTTCAAAAGTGAGAGGTGGGGGGTGATTAACTGACACGTAGGGCAGTACCTGTAATACTTTAATATTTCCTGGTGATACCCAGGCCAATAGAACCTTTGCACTATCCGTTCCTGCGTTTTTTCCACTCCCGGATGTACCCCCAAGATATGTGAATGGGCCATGTCCAACACCTTCCGTCTATAGGAGCCCGGCACTATTACCTGTTCCACAAGCTCCTCCCACCCTTTCGTGACCCAGTACAATAACTCCCCACTCATCATAAAATAGGGAAACCTTTGTCTGCCCCCGACTCCTGTGCAACCCCATTTATGACCATGGCATTATTAAAGGCTTTCTTCAGGGTTAGGTCCCTATGTTGGGCTGACCCAAAATTCTTGCTGGTCACCCCTAACTCCGGAATGTCAGACTCAGGAGATACTACCTCCTCATCCCCCACAAGGACACAAAATGGAAACCCATCTGACTCTGGGTGTGGTGATACCTCATTAGGGTTAACTGGTTTCCTATCCGAGCCTGCGATCCCAGAACCCTTCCCCCACAGATCCCAAAACAAATAAAAGTCCAGGCCTATAATAATAGGGTGCAACAAGTCCTGAGCGACCCTGACCTCGTGGGACTCAGTACCATGAGCCATTTCAATGTCCACTCTGGCCATGGGGTAGTCCTTGGCATCATCATGAATGCACCGTATGCCAACCTTTTTCCCCGGGATCAGTTGGAGACTTCCAGAGTCTATCAGTGCCATTACCTGCCGCCCATTCACCTTCACTGGACGGGCTTGTGGCGCCTCGCTGGGTGGACAGTTCAAACTGCAGGCCGGATACGCATAAAAAGAACAGCTGGGTCGAATGCTGCAGTCCATCTGCTCGGGGGTCAGGGGACAACGGGCGGCTATATGGCCTGGGCCGTGGCACCTCCAGCAAATGACATCACCCGTAGGGACCTTGGGCATTACCTCCCCTGCCCCTTTGGACCTTGGACACCGCACCCCCTTTTGGGCCTCCTCCGCCGGTTGGGACCCCGAGTATGGAGTGGGCTGCCTTCCCAAGGAACCCTCAACCCCCTGGTATCTCTTGACCAGTCCAACCAGTTCATCGGCATTCCGGGGATCACTCTGGACAACCCAAGTCTGTAATGGCCTCGGCAGGGAGTGCACAAACCGGTCCATGACCACTCTCTCTAACATCTGCGCAGGCGTAGATGACCCTGGCTGCAGCCAATTCTGGACCAGGTGCAAAAGGTCAAACATTTGGGAGTGATGGGGTTTGTCCCAGTGATACGCCTAGCAGTAGACCTGCTGTGCCCTGAGAGACATTGTCACCCCCAAGCACGCAAGAATCTCGGTCTTTAGCTTGCCATACTCCTTAGTGTCCTGCAGGGCTAGGTCATAGTATGCTTTCTGGGGCTCCCTCGTCAGGTATGGCGCCAGTGACTCGCCCCCAGAGCCATGGGGTACTCGGCAACCAGGCCGGTAGATGCTGGTGGGGGATATCACGGTGGCTGGCCCGGTCCGTGGCCAAGGGTGGTCAACAAAAAGGGGAAATATTATTTGTAGGGGTTTTGGAATAGTTCGTGACGCCACCTGTGGAATGCGGCCAAAGGGAGCCGCCGCTGCAGAGCAGTCCTCTGGAGCCGGTGTCACTGCAGCAGGGATGGTGTGGCTCTCCACAGGAAGAGCTAGCTCCAGGGCAGTGTAGATGTAGTTGGTTGCGCTGGGCGTTGTGGTGCAGGGGGAAGATGGCGCAGCTAAAATAATGGATGGAGGCGGTGCGGTGCAGTCATCCGAGTCTTTACTCACAGTTATTAAGTTCCTCAGGTTGCACTGTCAGGTTACAGCCTCCCACATCGCGCTGCGTTCACCAGAACGGGGGTTCAGCTCTTCCTCAGGTAGATTAGGTGCACTTAACAGAACCCCACTTCCTTGTGTTCCTCACTAGACCGTCTTCACGCTGGGTCTTCTCCCTCCTGCCCTGCGCTTCCCCACTCTTAGTTCCGCTCGGGTGCTCTGAAGTCCCTCTTGTCTTGTCGGAGTTCCCGGACCTGCTTGACCCTCACGGAGATTAGAATGAGGCCTTGGCCACTGACTATGTAAGCCAGAAGCCTCCGGTTTTCCCAGCCGAGACTTGGAGTAACACGGCTGGCCCAGGGGCCGGTCCCCTTCTTGCAGCCTACGATCCCTCTGTCTTCTGACAAATTCGGGGCATACGGGTGCCATCCTACACTCGCCATACCCCCTGGGATCCCTTTTACTAGAACGGAGCCTACTCCTCTGCTCCTCTCCCGGGCCTCTATGGCTGGGCCCTACTTATGGAGCAGAGCTCCTAAGGAGACTCTGCCCCCAAACTGTCTTCACTCTGACTGACCTCCTGTCTGATCTGCAACCCTAAGATGGCTTCCCTTTATATACCTCCTTCCATTGTGCTCCCCTAAACTGCTTCTTCCACCCACACCCACTACTGGTTCCCCCTACCTTTGGGTTCCCCCCACTCCAGCCAGGGTCAGGGCTCAGCTCTGCACACACATGTTGCCCTTCCAGCCGGCCTGGAGCAGTGTAGTGTTGAATGTGGGTGTTGGGGTCCCGGGCAGCACTCCCTCTTTACCTGGGAGAAAGAGACACCACACCTCTGGGTGAGGTGCAGTAACTCTGTGGCGACTGAACCCTCAGGGACGCCACACCAGCACATCTGCCCACTGCTGTGGTGGAAGTTTCTCCCTCTCAGCAACCCTTTCAAATACAGTCAAAAAAGTTTCCACCTCATCCCCAGGGTTCATCTTCTGCAAGGCCCATCTTACTGCCTTCCGGATGTGGGAGTCATCAACTGGACTTGGGGTTGGGGCACTTGTCTTGCCCTGGATGGCAGTTGCCAGAAGCTCTGCTGCCGCTGCTCCTGCTGGTGCTGCTGGGACTGCTGTAGCAACAGCCTGTTGGTCTCCTGCTGGACCAGGTGTTTCAGGAGGTCCTCCTTTTTGTCCAGCATCACTTCCTGACTTGTGGCAGACTTCACCCAGGACATGTGTAGCACCCTGAGGATTCGGCTGCTACAGGGGTATTGCACCTCAACCCAGAGGTGTGATATTCCACTCCCGGATAAGGATGGAGAGTGGAACTGAGCTCGGTAGGCTGCATGCACTACACACATCCCATTTCCGGGGAACAGACCAACGGTACTCCCACTTAGAAATGTGCAGGTACGACCGAGTCTGTTCCTGGCTGGAGTGGGAGGGGGGTGGTACATCCCAAGTAGTGTAGGGGCAGATAGGGGGAGCAGCCTGGGTAAAGATAGGAGCTCATTGGGTGCTGGTCACCTGAGCTCACACATAGAGGGAGTATATAAGGTTGGCACCATCAAAGATCAGGGTCAGTCAGTCTGTCAGAGTCAGTAAGGAGAGCAGAGGAGCAGAGCGGCCTGAGCCAGAGTGAGAGAGGAGAAGAAAGAGAGACCCAGAGGGGGTAAAAAGAAAGGACTCTAAGAACCCAAATTCAATCCCCGGGTGAAGAGTCGGCAATTGGGTACCGGATCCCAAGCTGGTGGGGGCAAAAGCACACCCTAGCCAGAGACCGGAGGCCGTGGGCAGCGTCTGCCACGGCCACCCACCACATCCACCCCGAAGGCATACCACGTGGAGGGTCAGGGAACCCAAGGCCAAGGGTCTCCCAACAGAAGGCCCGAGGGAGCTGGACCTAGGTGGATCACTAGTGGGGACGGCCAGAGGAAAGGACAGAAGGAGAGCTCAGGGCCACGCTCCGGACTTGTTTGGGGGTTTGCTGGATCCAGGACCTGGTGGACGCAGCACGGCTCGGGTGGTCACTTGAAGCTGGAGTGACCGGAACATCAGCAGTGAGTAAATACCCTAAACTGCACAACCCGACTCTGTCTTCATTACCATCTATGCTGCACCACCACAACCCCCATCCTCTGCACCTGACCCCCTGAGGCTATACCCCACCCGTTGGGGGTTATACCACCAGCAGCTGCACCAACACCATCAGCCTCAGCGGACCCTGCTGCAGCGGCGGCCATAGTGACCGCAATACAACGGGTGGCGTAGTCGACATTAAGAACTTAATAACATCTGTAGGACTGCCACATACAACTGAGTTTGACACCCTGGGCACGGACCGGGTCACAGCCACTCGGAAGACTACAACCCCCATCTGATCCGGCTCCGGGTATTCCCCTAAAGAATATGGCCCAGGGGGTGCGTCAACTTTGGCGTAGTCGGCAGGATTACGTGCCCGTAACACCCGGGTACTGCGTGCCTGAAGAAAAGTGCAAGTTTACCTCAAAAAGAAGTCTCCCGCCGGTTCCGGAGGGTCCCCGCCATCGGACTCCATCACAGGTCGATTCCCGCCGGTTGTCCGCCATTAACAGCGTTTTCCCGCCATCTGCAGAGGTTCCCGCCACTGGGAAGCGGTTCCCGCCATTTCCAAAGGTTTCCCGCCTTGGAAGAGCGGACGCCATTATGGGCGTGCCAGAGGGTGGTGAGAGGCCGCCTCCCATCGTGGGCCAGGACCGAAAATGGCGCCAAAAGTGGAAACCGCCCCCACCAACAGAGACTGTGATGCTAGAGGTGTCTGTCAGCGTGAAAGAACTGCCCCTGGAGCTGACAATCACCAAGTGGCCCCGGGACCGCCCTCAAAGTGGGAGGAGACGAAAAGAAAGAGCAAAGATGGGTGTCGCTTGGAGTAGTCTGGAGAGAGCGCACCCGGAGGCAAGAAGCCTGGAGAAGAGTATCGGAGGAGCTTACCCGGAGATGGCGAGAAAGCAGAGCAGCACCGGCCCGTTGGCCAGGAGCCTGCTAGAAACAGAGGAGGGAGAGCAGAGCAGCACCGGCCCGCTGGCCAGGAGCCTGCTGGAGACAACAGTGGAAGGAGAGCAGAGCAGCACCGACCCGTTGGTCAGGAGCCTGCTGGAAGCAACGACCCCACTAGGCCTAGTGGAGGTCCTAGCACAGCTCCCCCGAGACCGGGAGTGTGCACAGACCGCTCTGGAGGGCCTCGCAAGGAGGATGGCCCGGGTGCAGCGAGAGACGTTGGCGGAGTGGAGCCGTGAGATGGCCCAGCAGACAAGAACTCGTCAGCGGAGCACGCCACCCGAGACGAGGAGACAGACCGCCTCTGAGGATGGCGCAGGAGGACTGAAGGCCGGAGACGGCGCCGAGAAGGGAGCCGAACGAAAGGAGGCAGGTAAAGGGGACGTCTCTACCCCAAACCGGGAAACCGCGTACCTGCCCCAGCTCCCCGTCGCAGAGCCCGAAGTACCCCCTGCTGTGCCCGTAACCGCAACGTCACCGCCACAAACTAGGCCTCAACCGGAAGCCGCAGCCGCGACCCCTGTGACGTCACACGCCTCGACCCCGAGCGTGACCAAGCAGGAAGTACCACCAGCCTGGTCGCAAGGCCTAGTACCCCCGGGCGCCGCAACACCAACAGCGCTCCCTACCTCCGCGGAGCCACCGGCCTGGTCGCAGGGCCAAGTAGCCCAGGGCGCCGCCATCCTTACGGTGCCCTTCACCTTCCAGGTGCCCCAGGCCTGGCCGCAAGGCCTGGTTAACCCGGGCGCCGCTACCACCACCGCGCCCATAAGACCAAGAGTGCCGCATCTGGGAGAGGACCTGTACGCCCAGCATACGTGCCCGGATGGGCAGCCATTTATATGGCCACCGGAGTTTCACCATCCCCGACTCCGGAGAGAGAGACCCCTGGATGAACCCCTGATCCCAGCTCCAAAGCCCGTCAAGAGGATCTCGCCCCCGCTAGCAGAAGCGCAGTTTGAGTGGGACCCCACCGGAGAAGATCTCATGGGGTTCACTCAGGAGACTCGGGCAGCTGCAGCGGAGCGTGCTGAGTGCTGCCGCCAACAACTCGAGGTCTTCGAGAGGGAGCGGAGAGAGAGGCGGGTCCGGGAACAGCAAGCTCAAGTAAGGAGCGCGGAGCAGAAGAGCCGGGCCAGGAGAGACCCCCGTGCAGCGCATAGTCCCCGCACCACCGGGACTGTGATTAAGTTTAACATGCAGCATGGGTGGGGCTTCATCCGAGACCACCGCACCCCAGGTGACGTCTTCGTGACCAGGAGAGACGTTGAGTCCCACCTACCGGAGGGACACAGAGGTCGTGACCTTTACATCGGGGACGAGGTCACCTTCACCCGGCACAAGTGTGCCAAAGGACCCTACGCCCTCCATGTGCATCGCCTGACGGAGGAAGAGCTGCGGTGTGAGGAGGAAGAACAAGAGGACCCGGACGGGTCTGAAACTAGAGTTAAAGGTAACCACAAAGAAAGAGCAGGAGGACGCCGTCGTTGAGTACAGCGGAGTAGAAGCTGTATATAGTTGCCCGTCGGGGCACAGTGAACTGTAACTGTTGCTGCTATTATAGTCCCCGTTGGGACCAACAAATTGAACTGTTTACCCGTTTAACCCCTAAATCCCACTGACCGAGGACTGAGAGCGGTCATTCCTCCCTAATACCTGGCCGAGGACTGAGAGCGGCCACCTTTCCTTGTATATAGTTGCGCGTCCTAAAGCGCCCCCTACCGGTTTTATAGAAAAACCATTTTTCAAGAAAAGACTGTCGCACTTTACCCGGTCACGCGTTGCACAGTGACCGGAGGAGGAGCTAGAAGCGAGGAAAAGTCTACAAGAATGTTTTATATGAAAAAGTTTTATTGATATATATATATATAATGTTTTGTATGATGTTTTATATGTTTATGAAAAAAAAAAAAATTGTATGTTTTGGTGTTTTGTTCTTACAGCCCGAGGACGTGCTGTGGTTTACCAGGGGGGAATGTAGCACCCTGAGGATTCGGCTGCTACAGGGGTATTGCACCTCAACCCAGAGGTGTGATATTCCACTCCCGGATAAGGATGGAGAGTGGAACTGAGCTCGGTAGGCTGCATGCACTACACACATCCCATTTCCGGGGAACAGACCAACGGTACTCCCACTTAGAAATGTGCAGGTACGACCGAGTCTGTTCCTGGCTGGAGTGGGAGGGGGGTGGTACATCCCAAGTAGTGTAGGGGCAGATAGGGGGAGCAGCCTGGGTAAAGATAGGAGCTCATTGGGTGCTGGTCACCTGAGCTCACACATAGAGGGAGTATATAAGGTGGGCACCATCAAAGATCAGGGTCAGTCAGTCTGTCAGAGTCAGTAAGGAGAGCAGAGGAGCAGAGCGGCCTGAGCCAGAGTGAGAGAGGAGAAGAAAGAGAGACCCAGAGGGGGTAAAAAGAAAGGACTCTAAGAACCCAAATTCAATCCCCGGGTGAAGAGTCGGCAATTGGGTACCGGATCCCAAGCTGGTGGGGGCAAAAGCACACCCTAGCCAGAGACCGGAGGCCGTGGGCAGCGTCTGCCATGGCCACCCACCACATCCACCCCGAAGGCATATCACGTGGAGGGTCAGGGAACCCAAGGCCAAGGGTCTCCCAACAGAAGGCCCGAGGGAGCTGGACCTAGGTGGATCACTAGTGGGGACGGCCAGAGGAAAGGACAGAAGGAGAGCTCAGGGCCACGCTCCGGACTTGTTTGGGGGTTTGCTGGATCCAGGACCTGGTGGACGCAGCACGGCTCGGATGGTCACTTGAAGCTGGAGTGACCGGAACATCAGCAGTGAGTAAATACCCTAAACTGCACAACCCGACTCTGTCTTCATTACCATCTATGCTGCACCACCACAACCCCCATCCTCTGCACCTGACCCCCTGAGGCTATACCCCACCCGTTGGGGGTTATACCACCAGCAGCTGCACCAACACCATCAGCCTCAGCGGACCCTGCTGCAGCGGCGGCCATAGTGACCGCAATACAACGGGTGGCGTAGTCGACATTAAGAACTTAATAACATCTGTAGGACTGCCACATACAACTGAGTTTGACACCCTGGGCACGGACCGGGTCACAGCCACTCGGAAGACTACAACCCCCATCTGATCCGGCTCCGGGTATTCCCCTAAAGAATATGGCCCAGGGGGTGCGTCACATGCAGTCCTCCCTCTAGCAGTCACACGTATCTGCTGGGAACGCAGCCCACACTGTTAACACCAACTGTATGGATTTTACTCACTTTGTTGCGATGGGAGGCAAACAGGAGGCATGTCCCACTAAATCTTCATGTTGGTTTATTGCCTCATAAACCCGGCAAAAGTAAAGGAATACAAACGGTCTTTAGTTCTGGCAAAACAAAGTAAAATGTTCAATAAGCAAGTCTCTGCTTAAGCCAGTCCTGTGGGCACACAGGCTACGCAGCGTTCAGCTTACTGGCTCAGTCCGGCGAAATAACACCTGATAGGTTATCAATATCAGAAAAGTTCTCAACATAAATATCAGATAATATTAGGTCCAAGATTCCTGGAAGTTCACAGTGTACAGAGCTACTGTAGTTCTGTATGCTGCGGAGTGGTCGTTTTTGAAAATTTCTTTCATTCACTTCAATGGGAGCTGAACTGTAGTTCTGGCTCATTGGATTGTCAACCTCCAGCTTCTTCGAGACCTGATATCTATTATTATTATTATTTGGTGGTGGTGCCACTTGTCCTACCTCATTGATTTCAACTGGATTGATCATCAATATTTCAATTCAAGACAACTTTCTTTAATGGCCCAAAACATCCAGGTAACTTGTTAAATAGTTGTTTGTTTGTTTGTTTGTTTTTTTAATATGACTTCTGCAATATTAAGGAATTACTTCAGGTAGATAACTTATGTGCTTATCACACATTTCAGCCACCGTAATCTATCACAGGGACAACTTTAACAATGGATACAGGAAGAAGGATGCTCTCCACTTCCTCTTGATGCAGTCTGGATTTGGAGGGTCTGATTGACATGAGTCTGCCAGTTCACCTTCTTAACCTCTAATGTCTGAATCCTTCCTTCCACTTTGTAATTGACATTTATTACAGCGACAATTGCAATAGCCAGCCTGATTTGGTTTTTCCTGTCCAAGCCTATGTGATATACAGTAGAAGGACAGTTTTATGAAAAAATTACTGTTTTGCAATGACTGTACAAGCTCAGAGAAAAATTACTATTGCAATACAATGCTTTGTTGGATAATATAGTAAAGATGTTACTTAAGAAGACCAACTAGAAATTAGTTCCAAAGTCACAAAATATCAACTAAAAATAAGAAGAAAATAATCACAGATATGAGAAGTTCTTATATAAATATGCATATATATATATACACATACACATATACATATACTGTATATATATGATCAGCTAAGAGCCTAAAAACTCTGATATGTGACGTATACAGTATTATTACTGCCATCTAGTGAGGGGAGGATCATTTGAAATTCAAATTCACTTGCTTCACTGAATTTTCCTCCAAAATGTTATTTGCAGCAAATAAATTAGCTATACTGCATGCGTGGGGAGCAGTGACCATTCATTCTCCCTAATAGCGTGCACACTTTAGCTGCAGCGCGGCTCCTGCTGCGCTCGGCTGTGAGTGTGCCCGCTATTAAAGGCCATATTCACCACTCCTCTAGGCAGTTCCAGGTTACCGCTGCAGCCGATTATAACCACCAACGTCATTCTGTGTCCTCCGGGGTAGTGATCCAGCAAACTCTCAGGTATCTCAGGAGCACTTGGACGGGACCCCTTTCTGTCTACCTCTCCAGGTCGTCTCACTCACCCTCCTGCCCTGCGCCTCACACCCAGTGTCCCAAGCCAGTTGCCGCGGGCCTTGTCAAGCGCTGTCCTCTTTGTCCCCTTGGTCCTCTATAGCCACCTTTTCGTTGATTAAGTGTGGAGTGTGGACTGACCTCCTGCTACAAACACTGGACCAGGAGACTGGCCTCTTCTAGAACTTTCTACCTTCTTTTTATACTCCTACTCTCTGTGCTCCACTGATCTACTTCCTCCACCCACCTCCTCTACCTAGTTCCACCCTCCAGCTAGGGACCAGGGACTGTGCTCTCCCTTAGGAGCAATCTCTCCCTTCCCTACTGAAGTGGAGTGTGTTGGATGTGGGTGTGTGGGTCCCGGGTAGTACTCCCTCCTTACCTGAGAGTGGTTTACCACACCTCTGGGTGAGATGCAGTACCTCTGTGGCAACTGGACCCGCAGGGGCACCACACATACATAAAGGGATGAGGGGGGCCATGCATACAAGGATGAGGGGGCATGCATACAAGGGTGAGGCATGAGGGGGGCCATGCATACAGGGATGAGGCAAGAGGGGGGCGATGGATGGGGCATGAGGGGGCCATATATACAGGGATGAAGGGGGCCATACATACAGGGATTAAGGGGACCATACATACAGGGATGAAGGGGGTCATACAGGGATGAAGGGGGCCATACATACAGGGATGAGGGGGGCCATACATACAGGGATGAAGAGTGCCATACATACCAGGATGGGTGTGAGGGGGGCCATACATACCAGGATGAAGGGTGCCATACATACCAGGAAGATGGATGAGGGGGCCATGCATACCAGGATGGGAGATTGGGGTGCCATGCATACCAGGATGGTGGATTGGAGTGCCATGCATATCAGGAAGGGGATGAGGGCCACATATAACAGGAAGGAGGGGGCCATATATACCAGGATGGGGGATATTAACAGAATTTGAGGGCAATACCTCAATAACAGTGTCAGCAGCAGACCCCCTCTCCCTTAACATGTGTAGCATCGGCGTCTCTGCCTCCTGCCCGGCAGAGATGCCGTCCCCCTTACTGCCGCGGTCCTGCTCCGGCGTTCATCATGTCTCACCTCACCGGGGAAGCATTGGCATGGCTTAACACTCTATGGGAAAGAGGGGATTCCCTGGTGTCCGATCTTCTGGCTTTCCTCACTGCCTTCCGGAAGGTCTTTGATGAATCCGGACGAAGGACCTCTACTGCCTCCTCATTGCTCCGTCTCTGCCAAGGGAGTCTCACTGTGGCCCAGTATGCCATACGGTTCCCTACCCTCGCTTCTGAGCTTGCCTGGGACAACGAGGCCCTGGTGTCCACACTCTGGGAGGGACTTTCCGGCCAAATTAAGGACGAGTTAGCCGGCCGAGACATTCCTACCACCCTGGATGACCTGGTGTCACTTGCAACCCGGATTGACATCCATTTCCTAGAACGTGCTAGGGAGACTACCCGGAGAGAAGATTTCCTCGTCTTGCTCCTGCTTTCCAGAGACCCGCTTCCCAACCTGCATCTCCCCGGGCACGCTCGCCCGAACCTATGCAGATCGACCAGACCAAGATGGTCAAATCTCGCCAAGAGTCTTGCCGAGCCGAGGGGAGCTGTTTCTACTGTGGCAGTAAGGAGCACCTGATTCTTTCCTGCCCGGTGAAGCCGGGAAACTCCAGTGTCTAGGACCGCTCGGAGAGGTCGTCCTAGGCAAAAGCAAATCCTCTCCGTTCTTGACTTTATCCGTCTCTATTTCCTGTGGAGAGAACCGCTTCTTTGAAACTTCACATCTGGATTCCGTAGCCGCTGGGAATCTCATATCCCAGTCCCTTGTAGAGAAGTATCAGATTCCTACCAAACCTCTGGCCGAACCATTGGCAGTCGCTTCCGTGGATGGAAGACTCCTTCCGGTGACCATCTTGCTCGTCACAGAGCCCGTAACCGTGCAGGTGGGAATGCTGCACTCCGAAAGGATTTTCTTCCATGTGCTTTCCGGACTCTCTCACCCCCTATTGCTAGGTCTACCCTGGCTACAGAAACATGAACGAGTTCTGAATTGGCAATCCGATGAGGTGCTCCGTTGGGGGCAGGATTGCCATAGGACCTGCCTGGTTCCGGTTCGCCCGGCTCGACCCCTATCTTCTCCGACTAATTTACCCGGTCTACCGGCACCCTACTGGTCCTATGCTGATGTCTTCGACAAAAAGGAGGCAGAGACTCTGCCACCCCATAGGCCATATGATTGCCCGATAGACCTGATACCCGGTACCACTCCACCCCGTAGGCGTATCTACCTGTTGTCATTGACCGAAACCCGGGCCATGTCAGAGTACATCGAAGAAAATCTGGCTAGGGGATTCATCTGGAAATCTTCCTCCCCGGCTGGAGCCGGATTCTTCTTCGTTAAAAAGAAAGACTGTTCACTACGTCCATGTATTGATTTTAGAGGACTCAACTAAATCACTGTCAAAAACAAATACCCCCTGCCGCTCATCTCTGAGCTGTTCGACCACCTTAAAGGCGCGAAGATCTTCACCAAGCTCTATCTTCGTGGGGCGTATAACCTGGTCCGGATCCGCCAAGGAGACGAGTGGAAGACGGCATTTAATACCTGGGACGATCACTATGAATACCGTGTGATGCCCTTCAGTCTCTGTAATACTCCCGCTGTCTTCCAAGAATTAGTTAATGACATCTTCCGTGACCTCTTATATTCTTGCGTGGTGGTGTACCTGGCCGACATCTTAGTCTTCTCTCTGGATCTTCCCTCACATCGGAGGGATGTTCGTCAGGTCCTGCTTAGGCTCAGGCGGAATCACCTATATGCAAAATTTGAGAAATGCCTCTTCGAGCAGTCCTCCCTTCCGTTCCTGGGCTATATTATCTCTAAGACAGGTCTATGGATAGACCCCGAGAAGGTCTCTGCCATCTTAAAGTGGCCCCATCCAGAGGGGTTGAAGGCGATTCAGCAATTCCTGGGCTTTGCCAACTATTACCGTCTCTTCATCCCACATTTCTCTTCCCTGACTGGTCCCATCTCTGCGCTAATCCGAAAGGGAGCAAATCCTAAGGAATGGCCGTCCGAAACAAGCCTTCTCTTCTGCCCCTGTGCTGCACCGTCCGGATAACAACAAACAATTCTTTCTGGAGGTTGATGCTTCCTCTTCCGGAGCTGGAGCGGTGCTCACCCAGAAATCTCCATCCGGGAGAATGGTAACCTGCGGCTTCTTCTCCAAGCTCTTCTCCTCGTCTGAGCGCAACTACTCCATAGGAGACCGAGAACTGCTAGCCATCAAATTGGCGCTGGAGGAGTGGCGTTACCTGCTTGAGGGGACTCTGCCCCCGGTGGTCATCTATACTGACCACAAAAACTTGACTTATCTTCAGAACGCCCAAAGACTCAATCAGCGTCAGGCCCGGTGGTCTTTGTTCTTCGCCCGCTTTAACTTTACCCTACATTACCGCCCGGCAGACAAGAATGTTAAAACTGACACCTTGTCCCGATCCTTCCTGTCTTCTGATCAAGAGGAGGAGCCTATGCATATCATCGATTCCTCTAAAGTGATGAAAGTGGCCCACTTGGATCTGTTTCGTCTCCCACCCGGTAAGACATTTGTAGCGGTTCCGGATCGTAAGAAGGTTCTTCACTGGGGTCACTCATCTAAACTAGCTGGCCATGCTGGCCAGAAAAAGACCTTCCTGCTCATTACCCAGCATTACTGGTGGCCTACCCTGCGCCAGGATGTGGTAGACTTCGTCACGGCCTGTTCGTCCTGTGCCCGCAACAAGGTTCCCAGACATCTTCCTGCTGGCCGTTTCTTGCCTCTTCCCATACCCGCTGCCCCGTTGCAACACATTGCTATGGACTTTATTATGGATCTCCCTGTTTCTCCGGTTGTACGATCATATGGGTGGTCGCTGACCGCTTCTCTAAAATGGCCCACTTCATTCCTCTCCCTGGTCTCCCGTCTGCATCTGTGCTGGCTAAGGACTTCATCCATCATATCTTTCGTCTCCATGGCCTACCCCTCCACATTGTGTCTGATCGAGGGGTCCAGTTCACTTCGCGCTTCTGGAGAGCTACGTGTAAGCTACTGGATGTCACCCTGTATTTCTCCTCCGCTTACCATCCGCAGTCCAATGGCCAAGTGGAGCGTATCAACCAGATCCTTACTAGTGTTGAGCTACCCCCGTAGTGTTCGAGTTCGGTTCGGCGAACACCCGTGTGTTCGCCGAACTGTTCGTCGAACTGTTCGTCGAACACCTTCGAACACCGTTAAAACCAATGGCAGGCAAACAAAAACACATAGAAACACATAGAAAACACCTTCAAAGGTGTCCAAAAGCTGACAAACTGCTCAGAAGACATAACTAACACATGGAAAAGTGACAAGTACATATAGTCATGCGAAAATAAAAGAGGTGGAGGAGTAAAAGGAGGGGGAGACACAGATATAGGCATGTCATGCCCTTCTAAAATCCAAAAAGTGAGAAGCCGACACGGCCAGTCCGCTCCTGCCCGTGCCACCTCCGTGTCGCCGGGTTTGTGCCAGAGCCGCGGTGAACCCTGACGGCCAGCCCCCCTCTCCCAATACTGGTGCCTGTCCGCTGGTGGGTCGAGCGAGCCCCCCTGTGGTGGAGGCAGCTCTAAGCTTTTTAATTTAAATTGTCTCTCTAATTTGAATGAATACACTTTAAATCCATTTACAAGGATCTATTGGAGGGCAAGTCTCATGCCAGCAGCCGCGGTAATTCCAGCTCCAGTAGCGTCCACTAAAGCTGCTGCAGTTAAAAAGCTTTTATAAGGATCGAGCTCGGCTGTCCACCGCAAGGCATCCTAGTGCCAGTCCCAGCCCCTATGCCTTGGGGTGCCTCCTGATGCTCTTCACTAAGTATCCCATGGTCCCGAAGCATTTCCTTTGAAAAAATTAAGTGTCTAAACTACAGGTGGTGCAGCTTGCTTAACAACCGGGATAATCCGCTGACTAGCAGACACTGCTACTAGGCACAAAGTATTTCCTGGGCTAGATGCAGTTAAAAATTTGTAATTAGATACTCTCGTTGGATGCTGAGAAAGCATTCCATAGAGTCTCCTGGCACGCCATATATGATTCTCTTAAAAAGCTTGGGGTAGGGGTCTAGGGGACCCTTTTATAGCCAAAATCACGGCCCTGTATCGCAATACGTCACCTAGGCTGAAGATAAATGGAACTGTAGCACCCTGAGGGCTCGGTTGCTACAGACGTATTGCACCTCACCCAGAGGTGTGATATCTCACTCTCAGGTAAGGATGGAGTGTGGATCAGGACCCGACACCTGCATGCATTACACCACATTGCCGTGGGGCAGGGCGACCAATATGCCCCTGAGATGGGCACGACAGTCCCTGTCCCTGGCTGGAGTGGGGGGAAGGAACACTGAGGAAGGGGAACCCTGTAGTGCAGGAGCAGGGAGGAAGCAGTTCCTGGGTGCATTGAGAAGGGAGAATAAAAGGTGGGCACCATCTTAGTTCAGTGCAGAGAAGTCTGAGCAGAAGTGGCAGGGAGCAGGGGCTCTGCATGAGCTCTGCTCCGGAGGCGGGCCTAGTAACAGAGGCCCAGGCCTGGAAGAGGGAGAAGGAAGGAAGAGGAGCGGAGAAGGCTCCAGGAACGAGGAATGAAGGGATCCCAGGGGTGCGGACGGGCGAGTCGCCACCGCACGCCCGAATCCACCTGCGTGGAGGGGTCAGGCCAAAGGGGGAGACCGGTCCCCGAACTAGTGGAGGCAGGAAACGACCCTCAGCTAGAAACCGGAGGCTCTGACATTTTATGTGGCGCAGCCCCTCGCTACACCCGCTAGGAAGGCACCACATAGGGTCAGGGAAACTGGCGCCAAGTTTACCAAGAGGAGGCCCGAGGCAGCCGGACAGAAGTGTTGGTAAGAAAGGCCAGACAAAGGACACACAAAGGGGGTCCTGTGAAGTGCTCCAAAGTTATCTGGGAGTTGTCTGAGCCCCTCACCTGGTGAGCACAGTACGACGTGGGCAGCCGTTACCTGCAGACGTGGTCTGGATAATAAGAACTGTGAGTAAAGGCCCTGGACTGCATCACTGACTCCGTGTCGTTACTGCTGCTGCCCTGCACCATCACCCCCATCCTCCGCATACACTGCCCTGAGGTTATACTCCTCCCGTGGGGAGTTATGCTACGCTCTGCTGCACCCACAACACCAGCCTCAGCGGTCTGCCCTGTAGCGGCGGTTCACTCTGACCGCAATCCACGGGTGGCGTAGTCGGACATTTAAACATCAAAACCACATAAATAGTTCCGCCACTGGTTTGACCGCCCTGAGCCACGGAAGCGGATCGCCGCCATGAAGACTACAACCACCAGCATCCACCAAAAAGGGTCCGGCTCCGGGTGTCCCAAGGCCCAGGGGGTGCGTCAGAACATTTTCATCACCTTTCACAATCACCAATGGGACAAGGCAGGGATGTCCTCTGTCCCCTCTCTTATACATCCTAGTGACGGAGCACCTGCTCTCATCAATTCGCCATAACCCCAATATTAGGTGGATTGAGGTGGGAGGCACCGAGTACAAGTGCTCTCTATTTGCTGATGATGTCCTAGTATATATCACTCAATCACATATATCCATCCCTGCTGTTATGGCTGAAATAGATCACTTTGTTACATGGTAAAATTTTAAAATCAATGCAGCGAAGTCTGAGGCCCTCGATGTCTCCCTCCCCAAATCCATATAGGATTCCATCCAGTCCAACTTTCCCTTTGCCTGGCCCTCACAGGGTATCAAATACTTAGGAATTCCTATTCATAGAGACCTCTCCCATCTATGTTATCTTAATTTTGGGCCCTTTATTGAACAATTCCATACAGACCACGGTTGGCAAGTTAGAACTGTAAGATTCACTACGTGAACCACTGGTGTTTTGTGGAAAAGCACATGTACACTGCGTTCCAAATTATTATGCAAAAAGTGTTTAGGAGTGATAAGGGAAGAATTTGTTTGTTTGTCAGTTAAACTCATTGATGGTGATGTGTGTCAGGGCTCTTTATATCACTGTAAGCAATTGCAGACACCTGTGCTAATTAGTTTGGCAGGTGTGTCCAATGAAAGGCAAGACTACTTAAGAAGGCTCTCTCACATTATTAAGCAGCCTACATTTTCTGCCAAAATGGGAAAGAAAAAGGATGTGTCGGCTGCTGAGAAGCAACAAATTGTGGAGTGTTTAGGTCAAGGCATGACTACAATCAACATTGTGCGATGATCAGGATGAAGTGTCTTGGCAATCAAGAAGTATGTAGCTGATTCACAGTACACACGTGTGCGTGCTGATAAGGGCAAATTGAGGACTCTTTCCTACAGGCAATTACGTCAGGTTGAAAGAGCAGCGGCCAAAAAGCCTTGTCATAGCAGCAGACAAGTTTTTGAAGCTGCTTGTGCCTCCAACGTCCCCCGAACAACAAGATGCAGGGTCCTTCAGAGGTTTGCAGCTGTGCATACGCCATCCTGTCGACCTCCTCTATCCACTTCACACAAGCAGAAACGGCTCCAGTGGGCCAAACATTACATGAAGACTGATTTCAAAACTGTTTTGTTCACGGATGAGTGCCGTGCAGCGCTCGATGGTCCAGATGGATGGAGTGGAGGATGGCTGGTTGATGGACACCCCACACAAACACGGCTACAGCGCCAACAAGGAGGAGGTGGAGTAATGTTTTGGGCTGGAATCATGGGGAGAGAGATTGTCGGCCCCTTTAGGATCCCTGAAGGCGCTAAAGATGAACTCCATAATGTATGTGGATTTTCTCAAACAGCACTTCCTGCCATGGTTCAAGAAGAAGAACCGTGTATTTCACAGCAAGATCATTTTTCTGCATGATAATGCACCATCTGATGCTGCACATAAAACATCTGCATCTCTGGCTGATATGGGCATAAAAGGGGACAAACTTATGGTGTGACCCCCATGCTCCCCTGACCTCTACCCCATTCAGAACCTTTGGAGCATCATTAAAAGGAGTGTCTATGATGGCGGGAGGCAGTTCACATCTAAGCAACAGCTCTGGGAGGGTATTCTGTCCTCATGCAAAACAATTGAAGCAGAAACCATCCAAAACCTGACAAATTCAATGGACGAGAGAGTTCAGAAGCTCCTTTCGAACAAGGGGTCCTATGTGAAAATGTAACATCACCTAGAATAAAGTTTTGAGTTGAAAACTGTTTGATTTCAGTTTCTAACAACCTGCTAATGCTTATAATTTCAAAAATGACCATTTTTTTGGTCTTTATTAAAATGAAAAGGTTGATCGAAAAGTTTGGGGGATCTAAGAGTGTGGCAACCCAGTAGTCATGATTACTTCGAATTCTGACAATATGAGGGTCATGCTGCAGGTAGTGCAGCAAGAAGGCACTTATGTGTCTTGTGCATCTCGGAGCCCCAAAATTATTTTCCGGGCTAGATGCAGCTAAAAATTATTTTTAATTTTAAATCTGGTGAAGCTTTAGTATAGATGGCCTAATAGGATCAGTGCTGCACACTGCTACAAAGCCCAAATTATTTTCCAGTCAAGATACAGATAAACATGATTAGTAATTTGAAAGCTTAAAACGGTTGGTAGGGTGATTTTAACCAATCATCAAGCTTTTACTCTCCCCAGGATGACACAGGGGTAGAAAAGTCGTTTCGGATCCATGATTTGTTCATCTTTATGAACGTGAGTCTGTCTACATTATCAGTGGAGAGCCGCGTGCGCTTATCTGTCAGCACACCACCAGCAGCGCTGAACACACGTTCAGACAGAACGCTGGCTGCGGGGCATGACAAGATCTCCAAGGCGTAAGTGGCTAGCTCCGGCCATTTATCCAGATTGGAAGCCCAAAAAGAGCAAGGGTCCAGTGACACAGTCGTGGCTTCAATGTTTACTTGGAGATACTCCTGTACCATCGTCTCTAGGCGTTGACTATGTGTCAGACTTCTTGTCTCCTGTGGCCTTGCAAAGGATGGGCTAAAAAAGTGGTGAAATGATTCCGCAAAATTGATGTTACCAGCAGATACTGTGGTTCTGTTACGGTTTGAGTGCTGAACACTTGACGGTCCCACGGTTGGCAAGTTGGAACTGTGAGATTCACTACGTGCACCACTGGTATTTTGTGGAAAAGCACATGTAAGATTCTGCAACAGTCTCTGCTGATACTCCTGCATGCGTGCATCCCTTTCTATGGCAGGAATAATTTCTGCAAATTTACTTTTGTACCGGGGATCTAACAGTGTGGCAACCCAGTAGTCAGGATTATTTCTAATTCTCACAATTCGAGGGTCATGTTGCAGGTAGTGCAGCAAGAAGGCACTCATGTGTGTTGCGCTTCCAGGAGCACCAAGTCCCTGTTGTGTTGGTGGCGAGGTAACAATCATGCTTCCTTCCTCTGTCCTCTCCCCCCAACCTCGCACAACAGAAATGTGATCAAGGTCTCCCTCATCTGATGAGTCTTCCATCAGTTCGTCCTCCACTTCTTCCTGGGCTCCTGCACCTTCCTCACTAGTTTGGCTGCTACCATGCGCCCTGGTAAAACCATCTCCCCCCCCTCACATGCCTGCCGCCTTGGTGCTGCCGACCGGCTGGACCTTGCAGATGTTAGCCCTTCCGCATACAACTCCTCCTCCTCTACTTCCTCCACCTCCTCTTGTACCACCACCTGACTCCGAATTCTGTTTAACATGTGCTCCAGCATGTAAATCACCGGAATAGTCATGCTGATAATGGCATCGTCAGCACTAAACATCTTCGTCGCCATTTCAAAACTGTGCAGAAGGGTGCATAGGTCCCTGATCTGAGACCACTCCTCCAGCGTGATTTGCCCCACCTCTGAATCTCGTTGGCCCAGGCTATACGTCAGAACGTATTGCACCAGGGCTTGTCGGTGCTGCCACAGTCGCTGCAACATGTGCAGAGTTGAATTCCACCGGGTAGGCACATCGCATTTTAGCCGGTGAAGTGGCAGGCCCAACGACTTCTGTAGAGATGTAAGTCGCTGAGCTGCGGGATGCGAACGGCGGAAGTGAGCACACAGCGACCGTGCCCTCTGCAGAAGGCCATCTAGTCTGGGATAGTGGGCTAAAAATTGCTGGACAACCAGGTTCAACACGTGAGCCATACAAGGCACGTGTGTGACATTGCCCCGGCGAAGGGCCGCACCCAGGTTTGCAGCATGGTCGCACACGGCCTTCCCTGGTTTCAGGTCCAGTGGAGACAACCATTCATGAAATTGGTTCTCCAGAGCTGACCACAACTCCTCAGCTGTGTGACTCACATTTCCCAGACATTTCAATGTAAAAACCGCCTGATGACGTTGAGCCCTACTGCCAGCATAGTAAGGAGGTGTGCAGGATCCCTTCTGCGCAGTTAGAAAGCTTGTGGCATGACCAGACAGGCTTTGGGTGCAGGTGGAAGACCGAGAGGAGGTTGAGGAGGCAGAAGCAGTGGAGGAACTTTGACATAAAGAGGATTGACGCACAACTCGTGGGGACGGCAAGACTTGGACAGCAGCCCCTTGTCCTGCTGTCACCATAGTTACCCAGTGCCCAGTCAGCGACATGTAACGCCCCTGTCCATGCCTACTCGTTCAAGTGTCTGTGGTGAAATGCACCCTGTCACACACAGAGTTTCTCAAAGAAGCGGTGATGTTATGTGCGACATGCTGGTGGAGCGCAGGCACACCTTTCTTTGAGAAGTAGTGCCGACTGGGCATCTGGTACTGGGGCACTGCGACGGACATAAGGTCTCGAAAATCCTCTGTGTCCACCAGGCGGAAAGGCAGCATTTCTGTAGCCAAGAGCTTGCAGATGGTGAAATTCAACCTCTTAGCTTTCTCATGGCTAGGAGGAAATGGTCTTTTACTTGTCCACATCTGAGGGACCGAGGGCTGGCTATTGTGCTTAGACGGGGTTGATAAGGGTGTCCCCGGCAAACTGCCGGTCTGTGAGGAAGATGCAGGCGGACATGTTAGGTTGCCTTGATCCAAAGGTGGTGCTATCGATGTCGGACAGCGCTCAACACCAGCTGGTGTTACCACCTCCAAAGAAAATGATGACCTGCCAATCACGCTGGCTGTTGCGGGTAAAGAGGTGGCAGGTCTGCGCCCCAAAACAGGTGTGACTGCTGTCCCCCCAGTCACAGAGGATGAAGAGGCCGCGGATGCACAAGATATGGCAGACGGTGGTTGGCCCGGCCGGCTAGGCCGCATTGTAGCACACTGAGCTTCCCACTGCAACTTATGCTTCATGTCCATGTGCCGGTTCATGCATGAAGTACTCAAACTATGTATTTTTTGGCCTCTACTTAGCTTTTGCTGACAAATGTTACAGATAACACGAGTTGGGTCATCTTTATCGATCTGAAAAAATGCCCAGGCTATGCAAGGCTTAGCACCCATGCGACCTGAAGAGCCACCACGACTTGTGGTGAGAGGCAGAGTTGTGTTTGAGGATGCAGTTGTTGACGTGCTTCCAGTACTACGTCTCTGTCCAGGAAGGCGCAACCTGACCTCGTCGTCACTAGCATCTTCCTCCACCTCCTCTGCTGACCTCATCTCTTGGCTGACTGTGGGTTGACAGTAAGTGGGATCTCCAACCTCATCATCATCACCCTGTGTGTTATCACACCCGTCGTCCTCAGAGCCAACCTGTTCCTGCCCTGACAAAAAACTAAAGTTGTCGCTCCAATCAGGTATTTGAGTCTTATCATCGTCTTCCTCATTGTCTCCACCAACAGGAGTTACAGTTTGGGAATGAGGGTCTACATTATGGTCAGAACCTTCTGCGTCTGGTCCTGGATCCGACTCATAAAGATTCTGGGCATCAGTGCAGATCATTTCCTCGTCTGGATTCACAGAAGCGCTGGAGTCGACCTCTGATTCCCAGGCTATAGTATGAGTAAACAGCTCTGCAGACTCAACCATCTGTTCTACCTCATACTCAGACGGGCAGCTGGAGATTTGGGAGCTGTGAGGAAGCAAGTGCGATTTGGGTGACACCTTTGAGGACTGGAGTATTTGTGATGTTGAAGTTGATGTGGAGGAGAGCCCACTTAAAGGAGCACTTGATATCCGTTGAAGCACCTGCTGTTTTTGTGCCTCATCTGGAATTTGTAGCGATTGGCGTGGCCGTAAGAAAGGGATCTTATCACATTGTCCGCTAAAAGAAGTAGACATTTTAGTTTGGCTGGAAGATGGTCTTTCTTCTGCAGATGTTACTGTTGCTTTAACACCTACCCCACGGACACAACCTTTTTTCCCCTTCCCAACACGCCTATTCCCCTTTCCACCAGCAGCAGGCCTTTTTCCACTCATTTTGGTGGTTAACTAATTCACAACTCTGGAGTTGTTTGCACAAAAAAACAATGGATGGTAACCGAGCAGAGCTGAGTGGCCAAACTGTGGTATTAGGCCAAAACTATTGGCTGGGTTAGATGCAGAAAAAAAATTTATTCAATTTGCAACCTGATGGAGGTCAGTATAGATGGACTAATACAACAAGTCCCACACACAGCTAGAAGCCCAATATTTTTTCAGAGGTAGATGCAGAAAAAATTATATTCAGTTTGCAACCTGATGGAGGTCAGTATAGATGGATTAATAGAACAAGACCCACACACAGCTAGAAGCCCAATATTTTTTCAGAGCTAGATGCAGAAAAAAATTAGATTCAGTTTGCAACCTGATGGAGGTCAGTATAGATGGACTAATACAACAAGTCCCACACACAGCTAGAAGCCCAATATTTTTTCAGAGGTAGATGCAGAAAAAAATATATTCAGTTTGCAACCTGATGGAGGTCAGTATAGGTGGACTAATAGAACAAGTCCCACACACTGCTAGAAGGCCCAATATTTTTTCAGAGCTAGATGCAGAAAAAAATTATATTCAGTTTGCAACCTGATAGAGGTCAGTATAGATGGATTAATAGAACAAGACCCACACACAGCTAGAAGCCCAATATTTTTTCAGAGCTAGATGCAGAAAAATATTAGATTCAGTTTGCAACCTGATGGAGGTCAGTATAGATGGATTAATAGAACAAGACCCACACACAGCTAGAAGCCCAATATTTTTTCAGAGCTAGATGCAGAAAAAAATTATATTCAGTTTGCAACCTGATGGAGGTCAGTATAGATGGACTAATACAACAAGTCCCGCACACAGCTAGAAGCCCAATATTTTTTCAGAGGTAGATGCAGAAAAAAATATATTCAGTTTGCAACCTGATGGAGGTCAGTATAGGTGGACTAATAGAACAAGTCCCACACACAGCTAGAAGCCCAATATTTTTTCAGAGGTAGATGCAGAAAAAATTAGATTCAGTTTGCAACCTGATGGAGGTCAGTATAGATGGATTAATAGAACAAGACCCACACACAGCTAGAAGCCCAATATTTTTTCAGAGCTAGATGCAGAAAAAAATTAGATTCAGTTTGCAACCTGATGGAGGTCAGTATAGGTGGACTAATAGAACAAGTCCCACACACTGCTAGAAGGCCCAATATTTTTTCAGAGCTAGATGCAGAAAAAAATTATATTCAGTTTGCAACCTGATGGAGGTCAGTATAGATGGATTAATAGAACAAGACCCACACACAGCTAGAAGCCCAATATTTTTTCAGAGCTAGATGCAGAAAAAAATTAGATTCAGTTTGCAACCTGATGGAGGTCAGTATAGATGGATTAATAGAACAAGACCCACACACAGCTAGAAGCCCAATATTTTTTCAGAGCTAGATGGAGAAAAAAATTATATTCAGTTTGCAACCTGATGGAGGTCAGTATAGATGGACTAATACAACAAGTCCCACACACAGCTAGAAGCCCAATATTTTTTCAGAGGTAGATGCAGAAAAAAATATATTCAGTTTGCAACCTGATGGAGGTCAGTATAGGTGGACTAATAGAACAAGTCCCACACACTGCTAGAAGGCCCAATATTTTTTCAGAGCTAGATGCAGAAAAAAATTATATTCAGTTTGCAACCTGATGGAGGTCAGTATAGATGGACTAATACAACAAGTCCCACACACAGCTAGAAGCCCAATATTTTTTCAGAGGTAGATGCAGAAAAAAATATATTCAGTTTGCAACCTGATGGAGGTCAGTATAGGTGGACTAATAGAACAAGTCCCACACACTGCTAGAAGGCCCAATATTTTTTCAGAGCTAGATGCAGAAAAAAATTATATTCAGTTTGCAACCTGATGGAGGTCAGTATAGATGGATTAATAGAACAAGACCCACACACAGCTAGAAGCCCAATATTTTTTCAGAGCTAGATGCAGAAAAAAATTATATTCAGTTTGCAACCTGATGGATGTCAGTATAGATGGATTAATATAACAAGACCCACACACAGCTAGAAGCCCAATATTTTTTCAGAGCTAGATGCAGAAAAAAATTAGATTCAGTTTGCAACCTGATGGAGGTCAGTATAGATGGATTAATAGAACAAGACCCACACACAGCTAGAAGCCCAATATTTTTTCAGAGCTAGATGCAGAAAAAAATTATATTCAGTTTGCAACCTGATGGAGGTCAGTATAGATGGACTAATACAACAAGTCCCACACACAGCTAGAAGCCCAATATTTTTTCAGAGGTAGATGCAGAAAAAAATATATTCAGTTTGCAACCTGATGGAGGTCAGTATAGGTGGACTAATAGAACAAGTCCCACACACTGCTAGAAGGCCCAATATTTTTTCAGAGCTAGATGCAGAAAAAAATTATATTCAGTTTGCAACCTGATGGAGGTCAGTATAGATGGATTAATAGAACAAGACCCACACACAGCTAGAAGCCCAATATTTTTTCAGAGCTAGATGCAGAAAAAAATTATATTCAGTTTGCAACCTGATGGAGGTCAGTATAGATGGATTAATAGAACAAGACCCACACACAGCTAGAAGCCCAATATTTTTTCAGAGCTAGATGCAGAAAAAAATTATATTCAGTTTGCAACCTGATGGAGGTCAGTATAGATGGATTAATAGAACAAGACCCACACACAGCTAGAAGCCCAATATTTTTTCAGAGCTAGATGCAGAAAAATATTAGATTCAGTTTGCAACCTGATGGAGGTCAGTATAGATGGATTAATAGAACAAGACCCACACACAGCTAGAAGCCCAATATTTTTTCAGAGCTAGGTGCAGAAAAAAATTATATTCAATTTGCAACCTGATGGAGGTCAGTATAGATGGATTAATAGAACAAGACCCACACACAGCTAGAAGCCCAATATTTTTTCAGAGCTAGATGCAGAAAAAAATTATATTCAGTTTGAAACCTGATGGAGGTCAGTATAGATGGACTTATACAACAAGTCCCACACACAGCTAGAAGCCCAATATTTTTTCAGAGGTAGATGCAGAAAAAAATATATTCAGTTTGCAACCTGATGGAGGTCAGTATAGGTGGACTAATAGAACAAGTCCCACACACTGCTAGAAGGCCCAATATTTTTTCAGAGCTAGATGCAGAAAAAAATTATATTCAGTTTGCAACCTGATGGAGGTCAGTATAGATGGATTAATAGAACAAGACCCACACACAGCTAGAAGCCCAATATTTTTTCAGAGCTAGATGCAGAAAAAAATTATATTCAGTTTGCAACCTGATGGAGGTCAGTATAGATGGATTAATAGAACAAGACCCACACACAGCTAGAAGCCCAATATTTTTTCAGAGCTAGATGCAGAAAAAAATTATATTCAGTTTGCAACCTGATGGAGGTCAGTATAGATGGACTAATACAACAAGTCCCACACACAGCTAGAAGCCCAATATTTTTTCAGAGGTAGATGCAGAAAAAAATATATTCAGTTTGCAACCTGATGGAGGTCAGTATAGGTGGACTAATAGAACAAGTCCCACACACTGCTAGAAGGCCCAATATTTTTTCAGAGCTAGATGCAGAAAAAAATTATATTCAGTTTGCAACCTGATGGAGGTCAGTATTAGTGTTGAGCCACCCCCGTAGTGTTCGAGTTCGGTTCGGTTCGGTTCGTCGAACACCCGTGTGTTCGCCGAACTGTTCGTCGAACTGTTCGTCGAACACCTTCGAACACCGTTAAAACCAATGGCAGGCAAACAAAAACACATAGAAACACATAGAAAACACCTTCAAAGGTGTCCAAAAGCTGACAAACTGCTCAGAAGACACAACTAACACATGGAAAAGTGACAAGTACATATAGTCATGCGAAAAGAAAAGAGGTGGAGGAGTAAAAGGAGGGGGAGACACAGATATAGGCATGTCATGCCCTTCTAAAATCCAAAAAGTGAGAAGCCGAGACGGCCAGTCCGCTCCTGCCCGTGCCACCTCCGTGTCGCCGGGTTTGTGCCAGAGCCGCGGTTAACCCTGACGGCCAGCCCCCCTCTCCCAATACTGGTGCCTGTCCGCTGGTGGGTCGAGAGAGCCCCCCTGTGGTGGAGGCAGCTCTAAGCTTTTTAATTTAAATTGTCCCTCTAATTTGAATGAATTCACTTTAAATCCATTTACAAGGATCTATTGGAGGGCAAGTCTCATGCCAGTAGCCGCGTAATTCCAGCTCCAGTAGCGTCCACTAAAGCTGCTGCAGTTAAAAAGCTTTTATAAGGATCGAGCTCGGCTGTCCACCGCAAGGCATCCTAGTGCCAGTCCCAGCCCCTATGCCTTGGGGTGCCTCCTGATGCTCTTCACTGAGTATCCCGTGGTCCCGAAGCATTTCCTTTGAAAAAATTAAGTGTCCAAACTACAGGTGGTGTAGCTTGCTTAACAGCCGGGATAATCCGCTGACTAGCAGACACTGCTACTAGGCACAAAGTATTTCCTGGGCTAGATGCAGTTAAAAATTTGTAAGTAGATACTCTCGTTGGATGCTGAGAAAGCATTCCATATATGATTCTCTTAAAAAGCTTGGGGTAGGGGTCTAGGGGACCCTTTTATAGCCAAAATCACGGCCCTGTATCACAATACGTCACCTAGGCTGAAGATAAATGGAACTGTAGCACCGAGGGCTCGGTTGCTACAGACGTATTGCACCTCACCCAGAGGTGTGATATCTCACTCTCAGATAAGGATGGAGTGTGGATCAGGACCCGACACCTGCATGCATTACACCACATTGCCGTGGGGCAGGGCGACCAATATGCCCCTGAGATGGGCACGACAGTCCCTGTCCCTGGCTGGAGTGGGGGGAGGTAACACTGAGGAAGGGGAACCCTGCAGTGCAGGAGCAGGGAGGAAGCAGTTCCTGGGTGCATTGAGAAGGGAGTATAAAAGGTGGGCACCATCTTAGTTCAGTGCAGAGAAGTCTGAGCAGAAGTGGCAAGGAGCAGGGGCTCTGCATGAGCTCTGCTCCGGAGGCGGGCCTAGTAACAGAGGCCCAGGCCTGCAAGAGGGAGAAGGAAGGAAGAGGAGCGGAGAAGGCTCCAGGAACGAGGAATGAAGGGATCCCAGGGGTGCGGACGGGCGAGTCGCCACCGCACGCCCGAATCCACCTGCGTGGAGGGGTCAGGCCAAAGGGGGAGACCGGTCCCCGAACTAGTGGAGGCAGGAAACGACCCTCAGCTAGAAACCGGAGGCTCTGACATTTTATGTGGCGCAGCCCCTTGCTCCACCCGCTAGGAAGGCACCACATAGGGTCAGGGAAACTGGCGACAAGTTTACCAAGAGGAGGCCCGAGGCAGCCGGACAGAAGTGTTGGTAAGAAAGGCCAGACAAAGGACACACAAAGGGGGTGCTGTGAAGCGCTCCAAAGTTATCTGGGAGTTGTCTGAGCCCCTCACCTGGTGAGCACAGTATGACGTGGGCAGCCGTTACCTGCAGACGTGGTCTGGATAATAAGAACTGTGAGTAAAGGCCCTGAACTGCATCACTGACTCAGTGTCGTTACTGCTGCTGCCCTGCACCATCACCCCCATCCTCCGCATACACTGCCCTGAGGCTATACTCCTCCCGTGGGGAGTTATGCTACGCTCTGCTGCACCCACAACACCAGCCTTAGCGGTCTGCCCTGTAGCGGCGGTTCACTCTGACCGCAATCCACGGGTGGCGTAGTCGGACATTTAAACATCAAAACCACATAAATAGTTCCGCCACTGGTTTGACCGCCCTGAGCCACGGAACTGGATCGCCGCCACGAAGACTACAACCACCAGCATCCACCAAAAAGGGTCCGGCTCCGGGTGTCCCAAGGCCCAGGGGGTGCGTCAGAACATTTTCATCACCTTTCACAATCACCAATGGGACAAGGCAGGGATGTCCTCTGTCCCCTCTCTTATACATCCTAGTGACGGAGCACCTGCTCTCATCAATTCGCCATAACCCCAATATTAGGTGGATTGAGGTGGGAGGCACCGAGTACAAGTGCTCTCTATTTGCTGATGATGTCCTAGTATATATCACTCAATCACATATATCCATCCCTGCTGTTATGGCTGAAATAGATCACTTTGTTACACGGTAAAATTTTAAAATCAATGCAGCGAAGTCTGAGGCCCTCGATGTCTCCCTCCCTAAATCCATATAGGATTCCATCCAGTCCAACTTTCCCTTTGCCTGGCCCTCACAGGGTATCAAATACTTAGGAATTCCTATTCATAGAGACCTCTCCCATCTATGTTATCTTAATTTTGGGCCCTTTATTGAACAATTCCATACAGACCACGGTTGGCAAGTTAGAACTGTAAGATTCACTACGTGAACCACTGGTGTTTTGTTGAAAAGCACATGTACACCGCGTTCCAAATTATTATGCAAAAAGTGTTTAGGAGTGATAAGGGAAGAATTTGTTTGTTTGTCAGTTAAACTCATTGATGGTGATGTGTGTCAGGGCTCTTTATATCACTGTAAGCAATTGCAGACACCTGTGCTAATTAGTTTGGCAGGTGTGTCCAATGAAAGGCAAGACTACTTAAGAAGGCTCTCTCACATTATTAAGCAGCCTACATTTTCTGCCAAAATGGGAAAGAAAAAGGATGTGTCGGCTGCTGAGAAGCAACAAATTGTGGAGTGTTTAGGTCAAGGCATGACTACAATCAACATTGTGCGATGATCAGGATGAAGTGTCTTGGCAATCAAGAAGTATGTAGCTGATTCACAGTACACACGTGTGCGTGCTGATAAGGGCAAATTGAGGACTCTTTCCTACAGGCAATTACGTCAGGTTGAAAGAGCAGCGGCAAAAAAGCCTTGTCATAGCAGCAGACAAGTTTTTGAAGCTGCTTGTGCCTCCAACGTCCCCCGAACAACAAGATGCAGGGTCCTTCAGAGGTTTGCAGCTGTGCATACGCCATCCTGTCGACCTCCTCTATCCACTTCACACAAGCAGAAACGGCTCCAGTGGGCCAAACATTACATGAAGACTGATTTCAAAACTGTTTTGTTCACGGATGAGTGCCGTGCAGCGCTCGATGGTCCAGATGAATGGAGTGGAGGATGGCTGGTTGATGGACACCCCACGCAAACACGGCTACAGCGCCAACAAGGAGGAGGTGGAGTAATGTTTTGGGCTGGAATCATGGGGAGAGAGATTGTCGGCCCCTTTAGGATCCCTGAAGGCGCTAAAGATGAACTCCATAATGTATGTGGATTTTCTCAAACAGCACTTCCTGCCATGGTTCAAGAAGAAGAACCGTGTATTTCACAGCAAGATCATTTTTCTGCATGATAATGCACCATCTCATGCTGCACATAAAACATCTGCATCTCTGGCTGATATGGGCATAAAAGGGGACAAACTTATGGTGTGACCCCCATGCTCCCCTGACCTCTACCCCATTCAGAACCTTTGGAGCATCATTAAAAGGAGTGTCTATGATGGCGGGAGGCAGTTCACATCTAAGCAACAGCTCTGGGAGGGTATTCTGTCCTCATGCAAAACAATTGAAGCAGAAACCATCCAAAACCTGACAAATTCAATGGACGAGAGAGTTCAGAAGCTCCTTTCGAACAAGGGGTCCTATGTGAAAATGTAACATCACCTAGAATAAAGTTTTGAGTTGAAAACTGTTTGATTTCAGTTTCTAACAACCTGCTAATGCTTATAATTTCAAAAATGACCATTTTTTTGGTCTTTATTAAAATGAAAAGGTTGATCGAAACGTTTGGGGGATCTAAGAGTGTGGCAACCCAGTAGTCATGATTACTTCGAATTCTGACAATATGAGGGTCATGCTGCAGGTAGTGCAGCAAGAAGGCACTTATGTGTCTTGCGCATCTCGGAGCCCCAAAATTATTTTCCGGGCTAGATGCAGCTAAAAATTATTTTTAATTTTAAATCTGGTGAAGCTTATTATAGATGGCCTAATAGGATCAGTGCTGCACACTGCTACAAAGCCCAAATTATTTTCCAGTCAAGATACAGATAAACATGATTAGTAATTTGAAAGCTTAAAACGGTTGGTAGGGTGATTTTAACCAATCATCAAGCTTTTACTCTCCCCAGGATGACACAGGGGTAGAAAAGTCGTTTCGGATCCATGATTTGTTCATCTTTATGAACGTGAGTCTGTCTACATTATCAGTGGAGAGCCGCGTGCGCTTATCTGTCAGCACACCACCAGCAGCGCTGAACACACGTTCAGACAGAACGCTGGCTGCGGGGCATGACAAGATCTCCAAGGCGTAAGTGGCTAGCTCCGGCCATTTATCCAGATTGGAAGCCCAAAAAGAGCAAGGGTCCAGTGACACAGTCGTGGCTTCAATGTTTACTTGGAGATACTCCTGTACCATCGTCTCTAGGCGTTGACTATGTGTCAGACTTCTTGTCTCCTGTGGCCTTGCAAAGGATGGGCTAAAAAAGTGGTGAAATGATTCCGCAAAATTGATGTTACCAGCAGATACTGTGGTTCTGTTACGGTTTGAGTGCTGAACACTTGACGGTCCCACGGTTGGCAAGTTGGAACTGTGAGATTCACTACGTGCACCACTGGTATTTTGTGGAAAAGCACATGTAAGATTCTGCAACAGTCTCTGCTGATACTCCTGCATGCGTGCATCCCTTTCTATGGCAGGAATAATTTCTGCAAATTTACTTTTGTACCGGGGATCTAACAGTGTGGCAACCCAGTAGTCAGGATTATTTCTAATTCTCACAATTCGAGGGTCATGTTGCAGGTAGTGCAGCAAGAAGGCACTCATGTGTGTTGCGCATCCAGGAGCACCAAGTCCCTGTTGTGTTGGTGGCGAGGTAACAATCATGCTTCCTTCCTCTGTCCTCTCCCCCCAACCTCGCACAACAGAAATGTGATCAAGGTCTCCCTCATCTGATGAGTCTTCCATCAGTTCGTCCTCCACTTCTTCCTGGGCTCCTGCACCTTCCTCACTAGTTTGGCTGCTACCATGCACCCTGGTAAAATCATCTCCCCCACCCTCACATGCCTGCCGCCTTGGTGCTGCCGACCGTCTGGACCTTGCAGATGTTAGCCCTTCCGCATACAACTCCTCCTCCTCTACTTCCTCCACCTCCTCTTGTGCCACCACCTGACTCCGAATTCTGTTTAACATGTGCTCCAGCATGTAAATCACCGGAATAGTCATGCTGATAATGGCATCGTCAGCACTAAACATCTTCGTCGCCATTTCAAAACTGTGCAGAAGGGTGCATAGGTCCCTGATCTGAGACCACTCCTCCAGCGTGATTTGCCCCACCTCTGAATCTCGTTGGCCCAGGCTATACGTCAGAACGTATTGCACCAGGGCTTGTCGGTGCTGCCACAGTCGCTGCAACATGTGCAGAGTTGAATTCCACCGGGTAGGCACATCGCATTTTAGCCGGTGAAGTGGCAGGCCCAACGACTTCTGTAGAGATGTAAGTCGCTGAGCTGCGGGATGCGAACGGCGGAAGTGAGCACACAGCGACCGTGCCCTCTGCAGAAGGCCATCTAGTCTGAGATAGTGGGCTAAAAATTGCTGGACAACCAGGTTCAACACGTGAGCCATACAAGGCACGTGTGTGACATTGCCCCGGCGAAGGGCCGCACCCAGCTTTGCAGCATTGTCGCACACGGCCTTCCCTGGTTTCAGGTCCAGTGGAGACAACCATTCATGAAATTGGTTCTCCAGAGCTGACCACAACTCCTCAGCTGTGTGACTCACATTTCCCAGACATTTCAATGTAAAAACCGCCTGATGACGTTGAGCCCTACTGCCAGCATAGTAAGGAGGTGTGCAGGATCCCTTCTGCGCAGTTAGAAAGCTTGTGGCATGACCAGACAGGCTTTGGGTGCAGGTGGAAGACCGAGAGGAGGTTGAGGAGGCAGAAGCAGTGGAGGAACTTTGACATAAAGAGGATTGACGCACAACTCGTGGGGACGGCAAGACTTGGACAGCAGCCCCTTGTCCTGCTGTCACCATAGTTACCCAGTGCCCAGTCAGCGACATGTAACGCCCCTGTCCATGCCTACTCGTCCAAGTGTCTGTGGTGAAATGCACCCTGTCACACACAGAGTTTCTCAAAGAAGCGGTGATGTTGTGTGCGACATGCTGGTGGAGCGCAGGCACACCTTTCTTTGAGAAGTAGTGCCGACTGGGCATCTGGTACTGGGGCACTGCGACGGACATAAGGTCTCGAAAATCCTCTGTGTCCACCAGGCGGAAAGGCAGCATTTCTGTAGCCAAGAGCTTGCAGATGGTGAAATTCAACCTCTTAGCTTTCTCATGGCTAGGAGGAAATGGTCTTTTACTTGTCCACATCTGAGGGACCGAGGGCTGGCTATTGTGCTTAGACGGGGTTGATAAGGGTGTCCCCGGCAAACTGCCGGTCTGTGAGGAAGATGCAGGCGGACATGTTAGGTTGCCTTGATCCAAAGGTGGTGCTATCGATGTCGGACAGCGCTCAACACCAGCTGGTGTTACCACCTCCAAAGAAAATGATGACCTGCCAATCACGCTGGCTGTTGCTGGTAAAGAGGTGGCAGGTCTGCGCCCCAAAACAGGTGTGACTGCTGTCCCCCCAGTCACAGAGGATGAAGAGGCCGCGGATGCACAAGATATGGCAGACGGTGGTTGGCCCGGCCGGCTAGGCCGCATTGTAGCACACTGAGCTTCCCACTGCAACTTATGCTTCATGTCCATGTGCCGGTTCATGCATGAAGTACTCAAACTATGTATTTTTTGGCCTCTACTTAGCTTTTGCTGACAAATGTTACAGATAACACGAGTTGGGTCATCTTTATCGATCTGAAAAAATGCCCAGGCTATGCAAGGCTTAGCACCCATGCGACCTGAAGAGCCACCACGACTTGTGGTGAGAGGCAGAGTTGTGTTTGAGGATGCAGTTGTTGACGTGCTTCCAGTACTACGTCTCTGTCCAGGAAGGCGCAACCTGACCTCGTCGTCACTAGCATCTTCCTCCACCTCCTCTGCTGACCTCATCTCTTGGCTGACTATGGGTTGACAGTAAGTGGGATCTCCAACCTCATCATCATCACCCTGTGTGTTATCACACCCGTCGTCCTCAGAGCCAACCTGTTCCTGCCCTGACAAAAAACTAAAGTTGTCGCTCCAATCAGGTATTTGAGTCTTATCATCGTCTTCCTCATTGTCTCCACCAACAGGAGTTACAGTTTGGGAATGAGGGTCTACATTATGGTCAGAACCTTCTGCGTCTGATCCTGGATCCGACTCATAAAGATTCTGGGCATCAGTGCAGATCATTTCCTCGTCTGGATTCACAGAAGCGCTGGAGTCGACCTCTGATTCCCAGGCTATAGTATGAGTAAACAGCTCTGCAGACTCAACCATCTGTTCTACCTCATACTCAGACGGGCAGCTTGAGATTTGGGAGCTGTGAGGAAGCAAGTGCGATTTGGGTGACACCTTTGAGGACTGGAGTATTTGTGATGTTGAAGTTGATGTGGAGGAGAGCCCACTTAAAGGAGCACTTGATATCCGTTGAAGCACCTGCTGTTTTTGTGCCTCATCTGGAATTTGTAGCGATTGGCGTGGCCGTAAGAAAGGGATCTTATCACATTGTCCGCTAAAAGAAGTAGACATTTTAGTTTGGCTGGAAGATGGTCTTTCTTCTGCAGATGTTACTGTTGCTTTAACACCTACCCCACGGACACAATCTTTTTTCCCCTTCCCAACACGCCTATTCCCCTTTCCACCAGCAGCAGGCCTTTTTCCACTCATTTTGGTGGTTAACTAATTCACAACTCTGGAGTTGTTTGCACAAAAAAACAATGGATGGTAACCGAGCAGAGCTGAGTGGCCAAACTGTGGTATTAGGCCAAAACTATTGGCTGGGTTAGATGCAGAAAAAAATATATTCAGTTTGCAACCTGATGGAGGTCAGTATAGATGGACTAATACAACAAGTCCCACACACAGCTAGAAGCCCAAATATTTTTTCAGAGGTACTGTAGATGCAGATACAAATTATTTTTAATTTGCAACCTGATGAAGGTCAGTATAGATGGACTAATACAACAAGTCCCACACACAGCTAGAAGCCCAAATATTTTTTCAGAGGTACTGTAGATGCAGATAAAAATTATTTTTAATTTGCAACCTGATGGAGGTCAGTATAGATGGACTAATAGAGAAAGTCCGACACACTGCTAGAAGGCCAAATATTTTTTCAGAGCTAGATGCAGAAAAAAATTATATTCAGTTTGCAACCTGATGGAGGTCAGTATAGATGGATTAATAGAACAAGACCCACACACAGCTAGAAGCCCAATATTTTTTCAGAGGTAGATGCAGAAAAAAATATATTCAGTTTGCAACCTGATGGAGGTCAGTATAGATGGACTAATACAACAAGTCCCACACACAGCTAGAAGCCCAAATATTTTTTCAGAGGTACTGTAGATGCAGATAAAAATTATTTTTAATTTGCAACCTGATGGAGGTCAGTATAGATGGACTAATACAACAAGTCCCACACACAGCTAGAAGCCCAAATATTTTTTCAGAGGTACTGTAGATGCAGATACAAATTATTTTTAATTTGCAACCTGATGCAGGTCAGTATAGATGGACTAATACAACAAGTCCCACACACAGCTAGAAGCCCAAATATTTTTTCAGAGGTAGATGCAGAAAAAAATATATTCAGTTTGCAACCTGATGGAGGTCAGTATAGATGGACTAATACAACAAGTCCCACACACAGCTAGAAGCCCAAATATTTTTTCAGAGGTACTGTAGATGCAGATACAAATTATTTTTAATTTGCAACCTGATGGAGGTCAGTATAGATGGACTAATACAACAAGTCCCACACACAGCTAGAAGCCCAAATATTTTTTCAGAGGTACTGTAGATGCAGATAAAAATTATTTTTAATTTGCAACCTGATGGAGGTCAGTATAGATGGACTAATAGAGAAAGTCCGACACACTGCTAGAAGGCCAAATATTTTTTCAGAGCTAGATGCAGAAAAAAATTATATTCAGTTTGCAACCTGATGGAGGTCAGTATATATGGATTAATAGAACAAGACCCACACACAGCTAGAAGCCCAATATTTTTTCAGAGGTAGATGCAGAAAAAAATATATTCAGTTTGCAACCTGATGGAGGTCAGTATAGATGGACTAATACAACAAGTCCCACACACAGCTAGAAGCCCAAATATTTTTTCAGAGGTACTGTAGATGCAGATAAAAATTATTTTTAATTTGCAACCTGATGGAGGTCAGTATAGATGGACTAATACAACAAGTCCCACACACAGCTAGAAGCCCAAATATTTTTTCAGAGGTACTGTAGATGCAGATACAAATTATTTTTAATTTGCAACCTGATGGAGGTCAGTATAGATGAACTAATACAACAAGTCCCACACACAGCTAGAAGCCCAAATATTTTTTCAGAGGTAGATGCAGAAAAAAATATATTCAGTTTGCAACCTGATGGAGGTCAGTATAGATGGACTAATACAACAAGTCCCACACACAGCTAGAAGCCCAAATATTTTTTCAGAGGTACTGTAGATGCAGATACAAATTATTTTTAATTTGCAACCTGATGAAGGTCAGTATAGATGGACTAATACAACAAGTCCCACACACAGCTAGAAGCCCAAATATTTTTTCAGAGGTACTGTAGATGCAGATAAAAATTATTTTTAATTTGCAACCTGATGGAGGTCAGTATAGATGGACTAATAGAGAAAGTCCGACACACTGCTAGAAGGCCAAATATTTTTTCAGAGCTAGATGCAGAAAAAAATTATATTCAGTTTGCAACCTGATGGAGGTTAGTATAGATGGATTAATAGAACAAGACCCACACACAGCTAGAAGCCCAATATTTTTTCAGAGGTAGATGCAGAAAAAAATATATTCAGTTTGCAACCTGATGGAGGTCAGTATAGATGGACTAATACAACAAGTCCCAAACACAGCTAGAAGCCCAAATATTTTTTCAGAGGTACTGTAGATGCAGATAAAAATTATTTTTAATTTGCAACCTGATGGAGGTCAGTATAGATGAACTAATACAACAAGTTCCACACACAGCTAGAAGCCCAAATATTTTTTCAGAGGTACTGTAGATGGAGATACAAATTATTTTTAATTTGCAACCTGATGGAGGTCAGTATAGATGGACTAATACAACAAGTCCCACACACAGCTAGAAGCCCAAATATTTTTTCAGAGGTAGATGCAGAAAAAAATATATTCAGTTTGCAACCTGATGGAGGTCAGTATAGATGGACTAATACAACAAGTCCCACACACAGCTAGAAGCCCAAATATTTTTTCAGAGGTACTGTAGATGCAGATACAAATTATTTTTAATTTGCAACCTGATTGAGGTCAGTATAGATGGACTAATACAACAAGTCCCACACACAGCTAGAAGCCCAAATATTTTTTCAGAGGTACTGTAGATGCAGATAAAAATTATTTTTAATTTGCAACCTGATGGAGGTCAGTATAGATGGACTAATAGAGAAAGTCCGACACACTGCTAGAAGGCCAAATATTTTTTCAGAGCTAGATGCAGAAAAAAATTATATTCAGTTTGCAACCTGATGGAGGTCAGTATAGATGGATTAATAGAACAAGACCCACACACAGCTAGAAGCCCAATATTTTTTCAGAGGTAGATGCAGAAAAAAATATATTCAGTTTGCAACCTGATGGAGGTCAGTATAGATGGACTAATACAACAAGTCCCACACACAGCTAGAAGCCCAAATATTTTTTCAGAGGTACTGTAGATGCAGATAAAAATTAGTTTTAATTTGCAACCTGATGGAGGTCAGTATAGATGGACTAATACAACAAGTCCCACACACAGCTAGAAGCCCAAATATTTTTTCAGAGGTACTGTAGATGCAGATACAAATTATTTTTAATTTGCAACCTGATGGAGGTCAGTATAGATGGACTAATACAACAAGTCCCACACACAGCTAGAAGCCCAAATATTTTTTCAGAGGTAGATGCAGAAAAAAATATATTCAGTTTGCAACCTGATGGAGGTCAGTATAGATGGACTAATACAACAAGTCCCACACACAGCTAGAAGCCCAAATATTTTTTCAGAGGTACTGTAGATGCAGATAAAAATTATTTTTAATTTGCAACCTGATGGAGGTCAGTATAGATGGACTAATACAACAAGTCCCACACACAGCTAGAAGCCCAAATATTTTTTCAGAGGTACTGTAGATGCAGATACAAATTATTTTTAATTTGCAACCTGATGGAGGTCAGTATAGATGGACTAATAGAGAAAGTCCGACACACTGCTAGAAGGCCAAATATTTTTTCAGAGCTAGATGCAGAAAAAAATTATATTCAGTTTGCAACCTGATGGAGGTCAGTATAGATGGATTAATAGAACAAGACCCACACACAGCTAGAAGCCCAAATATTTTTTCAGAGGTAGATGCAGAAAAAAATATATTCAGTTTGCAACCTGATGGAGTTCAGTATAGATGGACTAATACAACAAGTCCCACACACAGCTAGAAGCCCAAATATTTTTTCAGAGGTACTGTAGATGCAGATAAAAATTAGTTTTAATTTGCAACCTGATGGAGGTCAGTATAGATAGACTAATAGAATGATGCTATGCCCAAAAGATTTTACTTCACTAGGTGCAGTAAAAAAATTGGTATTCTATACACAGGTGGTTTATCTTGCAGCACAGATAGGCTACTCCACTGACTAACACACTCTGCAATAGGCCAAAAAGGATTAGCTTTGCTAGATTCAGCCAAATGCTGTGAAAAAAACTTGCACAGCACTGGCACAGACCTGCCTGGCAAAAACTGATAGGAACTGATGTAACCTAGTCCTGAAAAGGACTCCAATTACAATTAGTCTTTACTCCCACAACCTATCTATTTAAGAGCACAGACCTCCCTGATAAAAGTCGTAGGAAATGCTGTAACCTAGTCCTTAAAAGGACTGCAATCACAACTATTCCCTACTCCCAAGCTATCTGTATATTTGTGCGAAAATTGGCTTGAAATTAACAAGGTATAGCGCACACAGCAACAGCGGTGCCGTCTAACACGCAGCTGCAGCAGTGAGAAAATGGTGGCGATGGGGAAAATGGCTTGGTCTTATAGGGCAAGGACATGTGACATACACTGCCAATGACACATGCCCTTGCTTGTGTGAAAAAAAGCACTTCGCTCCGTGTGTGCACTGCTGATAGGCTGACAGATTGCACCTCCCCACTGCAAATGCGGGAAAGAGAAAAAAAAATGGAGATCTGCATTGTTCCTGCAGAGATCCATCCCCTGCCCCTCCCCCCACCCCGCTGTACACTCAGACTGCGTATTAACATTAATTTTCATCATTACTGAGAAAAAATCCAGTTATGATTTTGGTGCACGAACAGTTATCGAACATAACCTCGAACAGCCGAATTTTTATCAAATTGTTCGTGTTCGCCGAACGGCTCGAACACCGCCCAAAACAGCTCGAATTTGAGATTGGCGAACAGTTCGAGTAGAACAACGCTCATCTCTAGTCCTTACAAACAAGCCACTTGCTTTATAAATGTATTTAAAGAACAGTCTCTTTCCTTCTATCTATTTTGTTCACTTAAGCATCAAGCATTACTCTATCTTAATCACGTTTAAGAGATGTATGAAAACATTTTCCATGTTTTACAGCAATACCCTTCTGTAATTTTTTATATATATTGTCATTTATATATACTTACATCACTCAAATTTCACTTCATTGACACTATACATATTATGGTGCAACCATACTACAGGGAAGTTATTGAAAAAACTTCATTTTTCTCTGAAAACAAGACCCAGCTTTCATGTCTTTATCATACTTCTATCATTGCATATTGTTTGTGCCTGTCATAGGTAATTTAAAGATGTAGTCTCTTAATATAGGGCAAAGGCACACTGAGTTCCCTTACAATTTGGTTATCTGTTAAAACACTTCTAAAGTTTTAAACAAAAATTCCTGGAACAACCTAAACTTTTAATATTTATTAACCCTGTTGTTCTGTTCATGCAGTGAATGCAAGGGCTGCCAAAAAGTTGGACCTACTCCAATGCTCCTTGGAAGAGATGTAGAGGAGGGCCTCCTGAAAAAAAATGTTCCCATTATTAGGAAGTGGGTCTCCAATTGTGTTTGCCTATGCAGTGAATGCAAGGGTTGCCAAAAATTTGGAGGCACTGCAATGCCCCTTGGAAGAGAGGTGGAGGTCAGAGGGCCTCCTGAAAACAATGTTCCCATTATTAGGAAGTGGGTCTCCCATTGTGTTTGCCTATGCAGTGAATGCAAGGGTTGCCAAAAATTTGGAAGCACTCCAGTGCCCCTTGGAAGAGACGTGGAGGTCAGAGGGCCTCCTGAAAACAATGTTCCTATTATTAGGAAGTGGGCCTCCCATATTGTTGGCCTATGCAATGAATGCAAGTGCTGCCAAAAATTGGGAGACACTCCAATGCCCCTTGGAAGAGACATAGAGGGCCTCATGAAAAAATGTTACCATTATTAGGAAGTGGGTCTCCCATAGTGTTGGCCTATGCAGTGAATGCAAGGGCTGCCAAAAATTGGGAGGCACTCCAATGCCCTTTGGAAAAGACGTGGAGGAGGGCCTCATACAAAAATGTTCCCATTAGAAAGGAGTGGGTCTCCTATACTTGTAATGCCCATGCACGAAGTGTATGGGCTGACAAACATTTACCCCTGGGGGGTATACATGAACATACTGTATAAATAAAATTTTTTACGGGCATCATAAACACCCTTTAAAAAAATGATGTGGGTGTTGCATCACAAACCACGGTCACCCTGGTGATATGGTGGTGGAGGATGAGAATGAGGAGAAGGAGGAGGACAAGCGCAAATAGCCAAAATCAGGAAGCGTATACCCATGTGTGGGTGTGAAGAGGTGCATGGGAATACACCTCCCAAAAAAAGACACTGGATTTGAGTTTATGTTACGCTGCTATCATTCGGTGGTGTTGAGAAGTCTGGCCCAATCCAGCCCTTGTTAATTTTTTATAAAAGTCAGCCTGTCAGCATTTTCAGTTGACAGGCGGATGCGCTTATCAATTCCACCAGCGGCACTAAAAACCCGCTGTGATAAAACGCTAGCGGCAGGGCAGGCCAGGATCTCCAAGGCGTAGAGAGCCAGTTCATTCCAGGTGTCCAGCTTGGATACCCAATAATTATAAGGCACAGAGGAATCACGGAGGACATTGGTACGGTCGGCAAGGTACTCCCTCAGCATCTTCCCAAACTTGGCACTCCTTGTGACAGTACTCCGTGCCTCAGGACCTGTGCGATGGGAGGGGCTGAGAAAATTCTCCCAGAACTTTGACAGTGTTCCCCTGCCTGTGCTGGATTGGAGTTGTGTTTCTCTCGCCTCTAGTCCTTGGTTGTCCGACGAACTGTGACCTCTGCCACCAGCGTTTTCAGATGGGAATTTTTTTAATAGTTCTGCAACAAGGGCCCTCTGGTACTGCCCCATTTTGTAGACCTGTCCGCCTCAGGAATAACAGATATAAAGTTCTCCTTGTAGCGTGGGTCTAGAAGTGTCACCAACCAGTAATAACTGTCACCCAAAATTTTGAGAATGCGAGGGTCATGGGAAAGGTAGCATAACATAAACTCAGCCATGCATGCCAGACTGCTGTAGGTGACTTTCTAAAATGGGCACACAGGCAGCATACTTTAACAAGCAGATCCGGCAGCTCTGGGTAGGATTTGAGAAACCAGTGAACCATGAGATTAAGCTCATTGGCCAAGCCTGGTACATGTGTGAGCTCACCTCACCTCAGAGCCGCCACCAGGTTCCAGCCATTGTCACACACGACCATGCCTGGCTGAAGGTTCACCGTTGTGAGCTACAGATCTGCCTGCTCTTTCAGAGCTGTCCACAACTCTTCAGCATTGTGCGGTTTGTCAGCAAAGCATATTAGCTTCAGCGCAGCCTGTTGCCGATTGGCCGAGGTAGTGCTGCAGTGCTTCCAGCTTGTGACTGATGTGGTTATTTGAGAGATGGGGGCTGAAGAGGAGGAGGAGGCTGAGGAGGATGAGGTGCAGGAGCTGTAGAATGTGCGGGCAACCCTGATTGACCTAGGGCCCGCAATCCTTGGCGTCGGGAAGACGTGTTCTGTCCCAAGGTCCGACTGGGTCCCGGCTTCCACTATGTTAACCCAGTGTGCCATCAGCGAGATATACCATCCCTGCCCACAAGCACTTGTCCATGTGTCCGTGGTTAGGTGGACTTTCCCGGTAACTGCGTTATTGAGGGCACGACTAATGTTTTGGGACACGTGCTTGTGTAATGTGGGGACGGCACACCGGGAGAAATAGTGGCGGCTGGGGATCGAGTACCGAGGGACGGCCTCCGCCATCAGGTTGTGGAATTCTTCCGTCTCCACGATCCTAACAGGCAACATTCTGAGCGCAAGCAGTCACGAAATGTGGGAATTTAGTAGGGTTCTCTGTGGTGCGTTGGCTGTGTATTTGCACTTGCATTCCAAGGACTGGAGTATGGAACACTTAACACTGCGCTGGGACAAGGATGTGGACGTGCTTCCTGATGCTGCTACTTGAGAGTGGGCAAGGACAGGTGCAGGGCAGGAGGCTTCTTCGCATGCACTATGGACAGTGGATTGGCTTGCATGCACAACAGCGGAAGAAGCAGTGGTGACACCCGCAGACACTGTTCCTGGACCCTGGGGTTCGGCCCACAAAGTCGGGTGCTTTGCTGCCATGTGCCTGATCATGCTGGTGGTGGTCAGGCTGGTCGCATTGCCACCCCTGCTGATGCTGGCCTGACAGGTGGTGTAAATGGCCTTTTTAAAAAACCAACCTACTCGGGAAGACCTAACAGTTTTACTGGCAACTTCCTTCGTGTTGGTGTTACGGGGAACAGTTGCCTGCCTTCTGTCTGCAGCCAACACACTGCTTCTTGTTGGAGTGTTGGGGTGCTCTGCCTCCCTCCCCTTGTGTACTGCTGTCCTCGCTCTGCATGTCCTCATGCCAGGTTGGGTCAGTTACTATATCATCCACCAACTCGTCTTCCACTTCCGCACCCTGGTCCTCCTCCTGACTTTCTGGCAATTGTGTCTCATCATCGTCCACCTCTTGTGACACTTTCCCACCGTCACCTTCATGTGACCATGGCTGCTCAAATATTTGGGCATCGTTACATGCGATCTCCTCTTGCACCGCTTCAAGTGGACCGGGCGAGAGGCCCGAATCTATAAATGGAAAAGTGAACAGCTCTTCAGAATGTCCAAGTGCGCGATCAGTTCTCTCCAGGCACTCGGCATGGTGGGAGGAAGGAGGATCAGGGTGAGGAATATGCAGTCCAGACTCATGGCTACTGAGACTTGACCGTGTGGAAGACAGGGTGGTGGTGGTGGTGGTGGCAAAGTGACTGGAAGCATTATCTGCTATCCAACCAAAAACCTTTTGACACTTCTCTGGGTTTAATAGTGGTGTGCTGCGTTCCCCTAGGAATTGCGACAGGAAGGTCGGGTGAGAAGATGTGGGTGTTTGTTGTGGCACAATTTCAGCTTGCCCACGGAGTCGGCCTCTGCATACACCACACCACCACGTCAAGTTCCCTGTCCCTTGCCACGCGCCTTGCCCATTTTAAATGGAGGACAATATCTTCCACGCTCACTACAAATGGCTGAATTTGGAGCGAAGTTATATGCGATCCATGGGACAGACAAACCACAGTTTTAAATACCTGGCCTGTAGGTAACTATTTTGAACAGCAAACCGGTGTCAAAAACTTCGCTGACACACTGAAAACATTTTTTAATGGAGGCCAGAAATGGCAGAATTTTCTGAAAACGTATATGTGATCTGTGTGACGGAGTAACCACAGTTTTAAATACCTGGCCTGTAGGTAACTATTTTGAACAGCAAACCGGTGTCAAAAACTTCGCTGACACACTGAAAATTTTTTTTTAATGGAGGCCAGAAATGGCAGAATTTTCTGAAAACATATATGTGATCTGTGTGATGGAGAAACCACAGTTTTAAATAGCTGGATTTTTAGCGCTGTAATATGGAAAGGACCTGGCTGTATTCTGCACTGCCAACAAGCAAATGGCACAGAAAATGGTGTTCTCTGGATTGCTTTTTAAGCAAATAATGAGGATTAAGATCCAAAAAGAAATTATTCCTGGCCCCTGAGACCTGGGCCTATGTCTAGAAATTTCTAACAGCAGCAGCAGACAGAACTGGAATGGAGTCTCTTGTGCTATATGCACTGAAGTCTGCTATATACACTGCCTGCCTGTCTATATACACTGCCTGCCTGATATCTCTGCAGATGGATTAGTCCTCAGAAGGACTGTTTGTTGAGATGGATATGTGTAATATACTTCTGTTCTACCTACACTACCTAATAAACAAGCCAATCTCTCTTTAGCTCAGCAGCTACACTGTCTGATTGCGGAGTAGACTGACAAGCACGGCAGCGCCAGGTCTGATATAGACCTGATGACGCTGTGCGGCCAGCCAATCACTGTAATGCCACAAACAACATGGCTGCGGCATTACAGTGAGTGGCAGGCAATCCCTGCATGTTCATTGGCTCTGTAAAGAGCGCCAAACATGCAGGGAGGGAACTCAAGCATCCGCCCGAGCATCTCGCAAGTACTCGGTGAGCTCCGAGCATCTTGAGTACTGAGATGCTTGGGCGAGTACCGAGTACTTGCGAGTATGCTCGCTCATCACTACTTATAATGTTCCGGTCATTTTTGACCGGACCTATTAAAGTCTTGATTTTTAGCTAATTTAAGTGTTTTATTTGAATACCTGTTGCATTATAATACTGTATGTGAACATGGTTGTTCATAAACAAAGGAAAAATTAAATCAAAAACTTAATTTTTATTTTTTTTGTATCAAAAAATGTTACAAGGCATTGCAGTAGTCATGCATATTGCACATTTGCACCTAAAAAAATATTCTTTATATAACTGTAAACTATAACTAATAACATCAAACTGTATGTAAATATATTTTTTTCAAAAAATAAAAAAAAATAAAGTTCAGTTTTTTCTATATAAAATTGTAAATAAGGTTCACGGTGCTAAATTTTTACTGTTTGCATTTGTCACAAGTATAATTTACATGTCTTTTGCACAAGTACTTTCCACTACAACATATCACATTTGTTTTGTGATTACTTGATGTTGGACAGAAGGCGCATCGTTTCCGTTTTGGGCTGGTTGCGTTGCTGGTGGAGGCCATGGGTATCGTAGCAGTGCCGGTGGAAGCCGTTGGTTCACTTTCTTTAGCATGCTGTTGGATCCTGTGGACAATGGCTGCCGCTCCATCATCTCTGGGTGTTACTTTTCTTTCTTGGATATATGGGCCAACCAGTGATTTTCCCAACTCCTCTATAAAAATTCTTCTTTTATATAGCTTATTTTTGTTCCAATTTGGGTGTATTTCACGCCATAACACGAATGCATTGTATGCCGACACATCAAGAATGTTGTAAAAAACAACCATTGGCCACCGATTTATTTTGCATTTACAGGTGTAAATGCCTATGAGTTGATCTAGAGTATCAACTGCCCTTTTGTGGCATTGTCTTTTCAGGTCAGCATTACACAGTAATAGAACCAGCTAACACAAGGAAAATCTTTTCACTTACAATGTGAAATGTTGACAACTGAATTGAACTATTTCTATATAAACAGCAGGGTAAATAAGATACAGCAAAAAAAAATTGCACATAACTATACTGGAAGCGAATCCATCTGCTGTATTGTAATTTGAAAATGTATGTATGTTTAAATTTGCACGGACCAAAAGGACCTAGATAAATTGATAAATAGTAGTAGATGCAATATATAGTCCAAAATGAGATTATAACTCCTTTATTTTACTCAAAAAATGGCTGGAGATTAGTATAAAAGGCTATCGGTCATTTTAGACCGAACATTGCAAGTGTAAAAAAAAACATGGAGCAAAAGGTAAACAACAACAACAAAAAAATACCCATAGTAAGCACCCCTCAAATGAGGAAAAGTCAATTAACCACAAGTTTCAGAACCGCATAATGAATATTTAAAAAAATATCAAATTTCAAATTTGGTCATTTTTGACCGAACAGAACAGCAGGGTTAAGTTAAAAAAAAACCATTCTACCTAATCATTATTCTTTCAGTCATACAGTCAAGATTTCTTTTCCATATGTTCCTGTGCCAGAATGTGAACCCATGTACCCTGTATAATTGTGACTTTGGCTGTTACAAAAGAAAAAAGGCATCATGGAGCTCCTAGGAGATATTTTTATAGGATAAGATGGTCACAGACATAAACATTAGTGGTGGTTTAACGTGCTCGAATAAGGTGTTATCCGAGCACCCTCGAGTCCTTACCGAGTATCTTCGGCGTGCTCGTCAGATATGTTCGTGGCTCCGCAGCTGCATTTATTGTGACTGTTAGATAGCCACAACACATGCAGACATTGCCTAACAAACAAGCAATCCCTGAATGTGTTGTGACTGTCTAACAGATGCGAGACATTCTGACGCGGCGCCGCAAACATATCTGACGAGCACGCTGAAGATACTCGGTAAGGACACCTTATCAGAGCACGTTCGAGCAACACTAATAAACATCCCACTTTCCTTTACCCAGTAAAATCAGGTTTCACATTCTAACTGTTAATATTATTATTTTTGCATTAGATGCACATGAAAATTTCCGAAAGTCCAATACATATTTCCTTAGTTGTATGTGATCAAATAAATGTAATGAGCACTGGAACACTTTTTAATTGGTTGGGAGTAAGATATTAACTATCATTTTTAAAAATTCTAAAATAGAAGTGCTAGTTTATTACCAATTACCAAAATGCAAAGTGAATGAACAAAAGAAAAATCGAATTCAAACTGTCAAAACATCATCGAAGCATAAATTCATCAGTTGTTCCAGGTACACTTGCACACAGTTTTTGAAGGAACTCGACAGAGATGTTGTTGCAAACATTTTGTAAAACTAACCACAGATTTCAGTGGATGTAAACTTGTGCTAATCCTTTAATCTCTCCATATAATCCCACATACTGTAGTCTCAATAATGAGATTAAGGCTCTGTGTCAGCCATATAATCACTTTCAGGACTCTTTGTTATTCTTTATGGTGAATATTGTTTTTAATGACATAAGTTTTTTATTTGAGGTTGTTGTTGTTCTGCTGAAGATAAAATTTGTAGCCAATCAGATGCATCCCTGATGGTACTATATGATGCATATATATCTGCCTGTATTTTTCAGCATTGGGGATGCCATTAATCTTAACCAAATTCACAACTGTATTTGGTGAAATAGAGCTCAAAACTTGCAAGGAACCTGCACAATGCTTCATTGCTGCCTACAGACACTCATTATTGTACCACTCTCCAAATTTAGGGAACAAACTGCTGCCATTGTTTACTGCACAACAGCTCCAAAGGTTTTCATAAGTAGTTGAGTTACTTGGCCTTGTTTCCTTGTTAAAGATATGATTTTTGGCCTCAGTTCTTTCATGAAGACCATTTCTGGAAAGAATTCACCAAACAGTAAATGTGTTTTGGGTGGATCCCACTGGTTGCTGCTAGTTCTGAGCTGTTACAATGTGGAGGAGCTGAAAAAAACAATGGCACAATAGTGTCTTATCCAAGAGACAAGAATGCCAGGGTACAGGGAATTGCTTAATCACAGTTGATAAGGCTGCTGCAGACTTACTAGGCTGTCCACAATACTTTGACACTGAGTCACTACTCACGGACAAGCCATGAGGCAGGGTAGTCAAGTTGTCCGGGTCAGATACCAAGAGATATCGTTATAAACAGAGGGGTGAGACAAATGCATAGTAACGTCACAGTCTGGGGTCAGAATTACAAGAAGGTAGCGGGCAAAGACAAAGGGGCTAGACAAATGAATGGTCAAAGGCAAGGTCCAAGGTTGGGCAACAAAGATCAGAATACAGGAACTTTGACCACAGAGCAAACAAACACCACTTGAGCTAAGCTACAACTGGCAAGGTCTGATAATAGCCAGCCAGCTAAATAGCCAGTTAATCACCCAGAACGGGTGCCACCTGGAAGATCATGCAGGTCCGACCAGATTGGGCAGCTGGGCTGTTAATCACAATACTGACAGCTCAGCATGCCCATGTTTTAGATTGGGCAATTGAGCAGTCACTTACAATACTGACAGCTCAGCATGCCCCTAACCTATAGAACATCTAAGTTGTCACTCACAGTATGATGGAATCATGACAGCACCTCCTCTTCAAGGAGGGGGCCACCGGAACCCAGGTTTCCCAGGAAACCTAGAATGGAAGGCCCTGACAAGGCAATCAGCCTGCACAGCTCGGGCTGGAATTCAGGACCTCTCCTCTCATCCATATAACTTCCAATGGATGAGATACTGGAGAGAATTATGGACCTGCCAAGAATCCACAATTTTTTGTACCTCATACTCTAAACTGTCATTGACAGAAATCGGAGGAGGTAGGGATGAGGGAGACAAAACTGAAGTGACAAACTCCTTTAACTGGGACCTATGGAATACGTTAGGGATGCAAAGGGGTAGAGGAAGCTTCAACCTAAAAGCCACTGGATTGACTACTTCCAGAATGTCATAGAGACCAATAAACTTCAGATTCAACTTCGCCGATAGTACTTTTAAGTTAAATATTTTTGGATGAAAACCAGACCTTATCATCTACTTTAAAGACAGGACCCGCTGAACGTTTTCTATCAGCCTTCCATTTTTGGAAAAATCTGAGCCCCAATATTCTTTTGAAACTCTCTCCAGACATTCACAAGTTTCTATAAGGTGGCCTCCACCCCAGGACATCCAGAAATTATCCTAATAAATTCACGAAAATGGGGATGAAAACCATAATTACAAAAAAAATGGTGAGGTTTCCGGTGGATTGATTGACCTGACTATTAATGTTGAACTCAGCAAGGGGTAATAATGAAGATAAAAGTTGAAAAACTTGAAAAAAATGTTTATTAAAATATTGTAAAAGACAACTTTTAGTTCTTGTGCTGATCATGTAAAATATGGCAGTGCAAAGGCTTAGGTTCAATATATTGTCTGATTTTTTTTTCCTTTGTTGTCACTGCCATTTTTAGCATGCATAATAGTGTTACAGTGTAAAGAATTAAGAAAACAAGATCTGTTGTACAAAGAGTAAAAATCATTTGTGACTTCAGAATGGAGCAGCAGGTTTTCTCAGTTCCTTCTCAGTTGTACAAAATCCATGTTCAGAATGATAAAAATGAACAGAATAGGCGAATTACATTTAATTGCGCCTTTGTACCTATGAAATTTAAAGTTACTGTTAATTATACAATTGCTTTAAAAATACAACTTGGAAATTTGTTAACTAGAGTGACTGTAAAAAGAAAAAGAAAACGTGTCATTGGACAGCCTTTTAACAGTTTCTTGGGCATGGTGACAAGATGACATTCAAAGCTACAACAATATTTGGGGAAGAATTGTAAAAGAGGAAAGGTTGCTTGAAAGCAAAAAGAAGAAGATGGCAATCTAACTTAAAGAGTGACTGTCATTTTAATAAACTTGCGACAAGTCACAAGTTTTGATCAGTGAGGGTCTAAGGCCATTTTCAGGTAATCCAACAACCAACATGGAGCAAAACTCAGCTAAGCTCTTGCGCCCCTTCATTACAGAGATCTATGCAGTCTCAGAAATCAGACCCCTGCTGACTCAAACTTCTGACATGTCACAACAACATCAAAACTTTTTTTATATATATAACAGCTAATCTTTAAGGATGATGTTATATAAAACATAATGTACAGTATGCTCTATAAATCACAATGCAGTCTATCTATCTATTTACCTATCTTATGTGATTATTTGTATTGAACCTTGAACGTATGCATTGTTGTTACAAGACAAGTGCCATATTCAGACTATGGTATATTATATATGTTTACATTTTTATACATTGTATACATCTTTAATTTGCATACATATACTTGTGCTATATACAGTATCTGCACATATATAATGCATTAACTATGGGGACATTTATACAAACTCTTAACCTGAAAATGAATTATAAAAGTGAACAATAGATAATGTGCACTGTTTGTAAGTTTACAGGATTTTTTGCATGTTCCCAATATAAAGAGTCTTGTAGAAACACTGGAGAGAACATAGTGGATAATTTTTGTTCTGATGTGTTCTGTTGAGGAATGATAGAAGAAGTGGGGCTTAGCCAAAGAGCAGGATAGTTATATTCTTGTTCTACTTCAAACAGAGCAGGGGAGAAGGCTTCTGCTGCAGTCAGTTGTCTAACTGTCAGACGCAGAACTGAGAGAAGGAGACTAGAGAGAACATGAAAATTTTTTCATATGTTTCAAAATTTTAATTGTAATATGAGACAAATTAAAAATAATAATAATTTTTGTTTATATAGCGCCAACATATTCTGCAGCACTTTACAATTAAGCGGGGATATGTATAGACAATAAATTCAATACAAATTAAGACAGTTTAAACATATATTAGGACTTAGGTCCCTGCTCGCAAGCTTACAATCTACAAGGAAATAGGGGGACACAATAGGTGAAAAGTGCTTGTTATTTCAGGTCTGGCAATTATAATAAATAGGGATTTTCATATAAAGCTGCATGATCCGGTCATCAGCCCTTATGTTTAAGTACAATAATCAAGTACTGAGTGCAGTTATGCGCATGGAGGGTGTGGAGACAGATAAATAGTAGAGAGAAGATTCTGTATAATATTTAGAAGGAGGGAACAGGGGAAAGTTAGTTTACTGAGTAGTTGAGGTGGTAGGCTTGTTTAAAGAGATGGGTTTTTAAAGCGAGCTTGAAGACGTGGGGGCTAGGGATCAGACAGATCGTTTGGGGTAGAGCATTCCAGAGAACTGGTGCAGCACGAGAGAAGTCTTGGAGATGGAGGTGCGAGGTTCAGATTATGGGGGATGGTAGTCTTAGGTCATTTGTAGAACGGAGGGCACATGTAGGGCGATAGACAGAGATGAGAGAAGGGATATAAGGTGGTGCAGAACTGTGGAGAGCTTTGTGGGTGAGAGCAATGAGTTTATAACGCACCCTGTAGCGAATGGGTAACTAGTGTAGTGACTGGCACAAGATGGAGGCATCGGTGAAGCGGCTGTACAGAAATACGACCCTGGCTGCCACATTCAGGATAGATTGGAGAGGAGAAAGTTTGGTAAGAGGGAGACCGATCAGAAGAGAGTTGCAGTAGTCCAGATGAGTGAATAAAAGTGACAGTAAGAGTTTTAGCAGTTTCAAAGATGAGAAAAGGTCGCTTGCTAGATAATATGACTCTGTTCACACTTAGACAGCACACAAATGGATTAAGATTTCCAGATATTTTATTATTCTTTTCTTACGGGATAGTACTGTAATGTTTCGTGCTCCTTTCATTTATTCTGGTTTAAAGAGTAAGTAAACTTTCAGGAAATATTTTAATATATGGCAAGCACTTTAATTGCCTGCAGATTTTGTTTGGGTCCTTGTCCTGAGACCCCCATTGATCACTTAAAGGGAATCTGTCCGTAACATCAACCCACCTCCTCCCCACAAGCCCCATATATGAACATGCAAGTCTTTGAAATGTAAATCCATTAACACCTTTACTGTTACTGTTAGGTCATCATATTGGCCCTGTGGAGGGTACTGTGGAAGAATTCACTTTGGGCTATCATACTGTGTTTGGGGGCACTTTTGTTGTCATCATTCTTTATGGGGGTCATAAAAGGGGCATTTTAGTGGGTGGAATCACTAATGGACTTCAATAGGAGCAAAATTACTTTGTAAAGGCTGCAAAGTTGTGGGATATGTCTTCTGTGACCCCACCGAACATTAATTATTTTTTGTTGGGAGGGGTCAATTAGGATTTCTGCTATAAGGCTCCATGATTACTATGTACGCATCTGATTATAATCTGTGTGACGATATTAGAAAGTGACATTCCAAAGTAGCAACACAAAGTCCACTTGTACCTTGCCAATATAGCAACATTTCTGGATATAGCTGTTGCATTTACTGTACAGGATGCATTTACAGCTTTATTGTACGCATAACTTAAGAAAATGAAGAACATCAACATTTGTGATTTAATGGGATAGTAATTTTATCTCTGTGAATTGCTGTGTATGTCAGTATTATGGATGTGCTTTTTATATGCCCGACTCTTTTGTTTTTCATTTCACATAATTCAAAAGAAAGTTTCTTTCAGGGACCTGATATGTATAAACTGGAAAATAATTTCCACCTACAGAGAGTTTATCTATAATTGTGATATTCTGTAGAATGAAATCTTCACAATACCAGTGTGGGCTTAAGTAAAAGAACACTTCTAGGAAGAGCTATAACTTGCTTCGTTATAATATACAAATAACCCACTCCACTTTATGTGAACAGCATTTTCATAAATACCTAATGTGTCCCAAAAGTGCACATCATCATTTCAGACTTACAACAATACTTAATCAAACATATTGCTTATGGAGATACAGTATATGTGTGAATGTCTGATTAAATATTATATTTTATTGTTCAACACCATTAATTCTAAAGCGCAATACACAAAAATTCAGAAGTGTTTAAATGAGTTGTCTAACCACTTAATAATGTGTCTAGTTTGCTATAAAAAAAATAACCAGATTTTCGTCTACCAAACCCCTGCCTTTTTTTTGTATTACTGCCCGAGCCCCTGCCAATCTTTTCTCTTTTTTCGTCTTCTGGTGCATCAGCAAATGATTATTACAGCCAATTACTAGCTGCATCAGTGACAAACATGACCCGCTTGCTTCAAGGGAATACTACCAGATGTGAGGAGACCGATGGATTACAGTACCTGGGCAGTGGTACATGGGAGCGACAGGGGGTTTGGTAGGTGAGTATATGTTAGCGTTAATGTTAGTGCACTTTTAGCGCATGAATAAAGATCCAGAGAACATACACCCTTGTCTTCACTCTGTGGCAGCGCCCGGGAATCACTGCTCTTTTTCCTGTTTGATTTTAATACGTTTCTTCTCATCGGCGTGTGGGACAGTGGTCGGAGCAGAAGCCCTTCATTCTTACAAATACGGAGTTGTGCAAGACCACAACCCAGGCAGGTGAGCATATACAATCCTTTGCTCGCTGTGTCCTATATTGAAGCACTTGGAGTACATTTTGTCTTTTTCTTTGCATTATTAAATTAAAGGAGGTGGACAACTGCCTAAGCCTAATGATTGACAGACTAGAATTTGGAACTAAGCAACACAACTTCAGAAGGAAATCTTTTTTGGGTGTACAATAAAGAAGGAGCTTAATACTACACTTCTGGAAACCAATACTCAATAAAGGATTGAACAGCACTTTTGGTTTAACCTCAAAAGATATATAAATCTATTTTTCCTTCTCCACCTCTTTTGATTTATATTATATTACATTTGTTGTGTAAATATAAAATATATGAACAAAAGTATTGTGACAATGACACATTACACCTACAGGAGCGTTTGTGACATCCCATACTAAATCCACAAGCATTAATATGGAGTTGGTCCCTTATTTACAGCTGAAAAACAGCTTACACTATTCCGGGAAGGTTTTCTGAAAGATTTTGGAGCCATCTGTGGGAATTTTTGTTCAATCACCTAGAAGAACATTTGTGGGGTCGGACACTGATGTAGGATGAGAGCACTGGGCTCTCAATCTTTTTCTTGTTCATACCAAATGTTTTTGATGGGGTTGACGTTAAGGCTCTGTGTGGGCCATCTATGTTCTTTCACATCAAATTCCCTTTTATAGACTTCACTTTGTGCACTTGAGTACAGTCAAACTGGAACAGAAAAAAAGCCTTCACATAATAACTGTTCCCACAAAGTTGGAATCATAATTATTTTATAAGCCGGCATTATGACTTCATTGGGGGAATTAGAATATTACTTGTTAAAAGGGCATAATAACTTTATGGGGAGCTCAAGGGTCATTATTACTTTAAAGGTGAAGAGAGGACATTACCACTTAATAAGGGGGCATTAGGAGAATGAATTTAAAAGGGTACACAGGCGAAATTATTACTTCCTTTAACCTTCTACCATCTGAGGCCCAATAATGAGAACTATTTGGCAATTTTATGTTGGTAGCACTGTCTATCGCGCTGTATTGTTTTCAGACTACTACCTTTGTGGTACAATTGTTTATGGGCAATTATAGTAATGATACCAATATTTCTAAAATACAGTATTTGAGGGTACCGTGCTACACTGTAGATGCAGTAATATTGACAAATGGAGTAGCAGCAGGCTCAGAATTGGAGGTTGTAGAAGGAATATGAGAGAATGGTGCTGGAAATATGAGAAGTTTAATTTCTTTGTCTTGCAAACTCTGTAGGAAAATTGTGATTCTATGTCTTTTTACAGTGTTATTATTCAAATACAAAACTTGGGTACATCTTGTCACGATGGAATGGCTTTTATGTTTTTTTTTAATCAAAACAGTGTCAACTTAGTACCTTACTTTATTTACATGTACTATTGCTATTTACAGATTGCAGGGTATTTGCTCACTTTGTTTCTATCTTAGGTTTTGTCTGTTAGGTGGCCACAGTGTGAACATTGTGGGAATGCTGCTCACTTGGGTGCGTGGTGAGGTAAGGCAAGAACCGTTTCCATTTAAATGTCCATGCTGGTTTATTGGTGCTTCATAAACCATTCCAGAAGCAAAGGAAAATAAACAGCCTTTCAGTACAGGCAAAACATAGTAAACAGTTCTTAACAAGTCACTTTAGCGACAGGCCAGGGGACACAGGCTGGATAGCATCCAACAAACTGGCTCAGTCTTGAGACCTCACACAGGAGATCTTCTCACCTCCAAATACAGAAGGATGTGTCAAACAAACAGACTCCATTTTACCCTGTGAACCACTCCCAGGGGTGGGGTATATGGGCAGCCAGACCCGCCCATCTCTCAGGCTGTCCGTAAAACGCACCAAACAAGTCTCTTACTATGTGTGTGTGAACTGTAGTGTCCACACAGTACAAGGAATTCAAGAGAGCAGAGTTTAACTGTATTTTATTCCTTTCCTTCTTCCTCCAGCACACCGCATAACATGTTTCTCATCAGGCTAAAAACTGAAACTGAAAACCTCCCCAACTCACTTCCTGTCACAAGACCTCGTTTTCTTAAAGAGACAGATCTAACCATTATACATTACATGAACTAGAGCAATACTCCAGGTTTACATTACAGATGGCAACCACCTCTATGATACATACCTCCCATTAACCAACTAGGTGTCTGGTAGCCACCTTACAACATGTACTTACCTATGTTCTGGCTCATTTCTTTGTTTTGTTTTTTAGCTTTTTTGTACCTTGTACCAACAACGCCATGGATCCATTCCCTTTTTCGGCTTGGTGTTTTGTCAATATCTAGCTTTCTAAGGGCAGGTGTCTGAACAGTTGGGTCTGGGTACTGCTCTGCCTCATCTACATTGAGACATGGTGAGGTTTAATACTAGAGACAGGACCGCCTGATTAGGTACACCTTGTCACTTAGTGTCAAAAAGTACCCTATGTTATTTACATGCACTGCAGGGTATTTACTCATTTTGTTATTATTCAGTAACAGCATTGTTCCCTGCAGAAGTCATCAGTATATTTAATCCCTTAAGACCCAAAAAATTGCAACCCCAAGGGGGTAAGGTGTTCCACAGGTACTGTCTAAATAGAAAACCAATATTTATTTATTTATTTTACTCACTTATATAGAGCCATTAATCCCACAGTGCTTTACAGACATCATCATCCCTGTCCCAAATGGGGCTCATAATCTAGATTCCCTATGTCCTATGTCTTTGGAGTGTGGGAGGAAGCTGGAGAACCCAAAGGAAACCCACGCAAACACGGGGAGAACATACAAACTCCTTGCAGATGTTGTCCTTGGTGGGATTTGAAGCAGGACATCAGTGTTGCAAGGCTGCAGTGCTAACCACTGAGCCACTAAGCTGCCCCACAAGAAATGTATCAGGACGAAAGTAAATACAAATTCTAAAAAAAAAAAAATTTACTAGATAAATTAAAAAGACAAGTGTATAACCTGCATGACAGACACAGAAATAAATGGAGAGTGAGACACACAGGAAAACTCCCCAAAAGATCAAGGGGCATCAAAGATAAATCCATGTACAAATAATATGTGGCTTTGTGTGTGTATCACATATTTGACAAGTAAAAAATAACTGGTGCAAGTATATAAGTAATACATACATATCACACAAATAATACATAGAAAGAGATCAATTCAAACTTAAAGGTAATATCCTTGACGAAGCATTGGTGAAATTGGTGGGTGAGCCTCATCATGTTTATATTTCTTTATGCAGTATTTGAACTTCATGTGATCTAACTTTTTGGGAGTTCAATCTGAAATATGATAAATTGTTTGACTTGATCTGTTTTTCTATTTATTAATTGTGTGATATGTGTGTATTACATATATACTTGAACTATTTATTTTTTACTTGTTAAATATGTGATACATACAAATAGCTGCATATCGTTTGTACATGGATTAATTTTTATAGTTTTTTTAAATTATTCTTTGGGACCCCTTGATTTTTTTTGTGTTTTCCCTTGTGACTCACCCACTATTTATCTCTGTGTATGTCATGTTGGTAGTATATTTGTCTTTTTAATTTAACTAATAAAAATATATATTTTTAGTAAAGAATCCCTTAGAGCAAAGTGACTTACATAGATGTCAACATTTGGATCACCAATTTGGGAGGAAGCTCTGTAGCTGAGCTCCCTACACACACAGTAGATGCTGGATATGTTACATAGCCAACAGCTGTCTCTATGAGCAGCAAGCAGAGCTAAGTTCGGATTGCTGCTATTAATCATCTAGATGCTGCTGTCACGCTCTGACAGGGGCATTTACATGGAACAGTTGCTGGTCCGCACAAGAACTGTCTTCCAGTGACTTTTTGCAATGTGATTGTGGGGCGCTGATTGGTGAACATGGCAGCTGGGGGCCTAGAAAAGGAAAATGGCAACACAAAACATTTTTTTTCTTTTACAAACTTCAACATTTTTTTTATCACCTCTTAAAAAAATCTATGAAAGTTTGGAATCACCGTAATCATACTGACCTGGGAAATAATATTTCCTTGTCATCTTGCCATCCAATGAATACTGTAAAAACAAAACAAAAAAGATATAAGGATGAATTGCAATTTTTGCACAGTCTCATCCTATTTTTGTTCTGTGTTTCAGTACATTATATGATAAAATGAATAGTGTCATTTAAAACTACAACTTGTACCACAAAAATAAGAACTCATACAGCTACAGGTGCTTCTCACAAAATTAGAATATGAAAAAGTTAATTTATTTCTGTGTCTGAAATCTAAATAATAAGGTTAGCCAATCAATTTCCCGATTAAGATTTGCCTGTATAATTATACATATAATAACTAGTGTTGAGCGAACATGCTCGACACTGCTCGGTACTCGCCCGAGCATCACGCTACTCGGGATGTTCGGCGAGCACCGAGCATTTCCGGGTTACTCGGGCGGGAGCTCGGGTCTCCGCCCTGCATGTTTGGTGCTCTTTACAGAGCCAATGAACATGCAGGGATTGCCAGCCAGTCACTGTAATGCCGCAGCCATGTTTTTTATGGGCATTACAGTGATTGGCTGGCCGCACAGCGTCACCTCCCAGACGATCAGCCCGTCATGATTGGTGTGTGTGGGTGTCTGCGAGTGTGTGCGGTGTCTGTGCGATGTGTGTGGTGTCTGTGCGTGTGTCTGAGCGATGTCTGCGGGTGTGTGCGGTGTCTGTGCGATGTCTGCGGGTGTGTGCGGTGTATGTGCGATGTCTGCGGGTGTGTGCGGTGTCTGTGCGATGTCTGCGGGTGTGCGCGGTGTCTGTGCGATGTCTGCGGGTGTGTGCGGTGTCTGTGCGATGTCTGCGGGTGTGTGCGGTGTCTGTGCGATGTCTGCGGGTGTGTGCGGTGTCTGTGCGATGTCTGCGGGTGTGTGCGTGCAGACAGACATAGGCCGATGTGACACTACTACTCCCATCGGCCTATGTCTGTCCCCGGTCCACTCGTGCCAGCAGGATCAACTCGATGGGAGCAGTAGTTCCCATCAGCCTGAACTTGCTATTTAAATTGCCCTACTGTGTCCCCAATACATTTTAAAAACATGTCATTGGTGGCCAGTGGTTGCCTACAATAAATTAGTTCATACATTACCTGTCCCCGCCGATCGCCACCTAAAATAAAGTAAAAAATAAAAAACTACACCTATACTCACCTAGACACCTAATTCCCCGAAGCCATCGATCTCCTGTAATAAAATATAAAATAATAAACCACAACCTTATCCTTACCCCTTCGTAGTAGTCCACGAGCGTCCCACGAAGATCTCCAGTTTAGAGCAGCCACATAGAATGTGACCGCTCTGAACCGCTGCCGCCGCTAGAATGATGGGGCCGTAAAGCAGCCCCGTCATTGCATAAGCGGGTTCGCTGGAGTTCAGGCAGCGCTGCTCCGGTTAGCTCCTTTACGGCCCTGCTGTATCGTGAGAAATTCCCACGGTACAGCAGTGCCGTAAAGGAGGTTTCCGGAGCTGCGCTGACTGAATGCACTCCGGTGACCTCAGTCAGGGCTGAGCTTACAGCAGCCATGCACAGCTGTCACCATCTCCAGATGTGACAGCTGTGCATGGGAGATCAATGCAGGAACGTGGACAGGTAACTATTTTTTTTTAGTAAACTAAGAATTAAATAAAATTGTGTGTTTTATTTCAAATAAATTATTTTTTTCTGGGTGTAGTATGTTTTTTCTTTTTAACACATTGTAGGTTAGTAATGGGGGTGTCTTATAGACGCCCATCATTACTAACCTTGGCTTCATGGCAGCTGGCGCTGACATGAACCCCAACCCTATTATCCCCTGCCACCGCACCAGGGCAGCGTGGAAGAGCGAGGCTAAGCGCCAGAATTGGCGCATCCTATGGATGCGCCATTTCTGGGGCGGCTGACGGCTGGTGTTTCTAGCCTGGGAGTGGGCCAATATTCATGGCACCCTTCCTGGGCTATTAATATCAGCCCCCAGCTGTCTGCCTAGCCTTTGCTAGCTTTTAAATAGGGGGTATCCCACGTCATTTTTTGGGGGGGTCCCCCATTTTAATAGCTAGTAAAGGCTAGGTATTCAGCTGGGGGCTGATATTAGTAGTCTGGGAAGCTCCGTGGGTATTACCCACTTCCCAGGCTTCAAACATCTGCCGCAGCCGTCTGCTTAACCTCCGCTAGAGCCTAAAATTATGGGGGATCCCACGCCAATTTTTTTTTAAATAAATCCTTTATTTTAACACTAACTGACATTTGAGGAGTTAATAAAGATGCAGTCCCTAAATTATTATTTATTTTTTAATTAATTTTTCCCAAAAATTTTGACGTGGGCTTTGCCATATTTTTGTATGCCAGCCAGGTACAGCATCCAGCTTCTATGAACGCGCCATTTTCCGGGGTGGCTGCGGACTGCAATTTGCACCGGGGGCAGAAAGCTTGGGCCTCCCTGCGCTGCAGATTCCATCCCCCAGCTGCCTAGTTGTACCTGGCTGGACACACAAATAGGGAGAAGCCCCACGTATTTTTTTTTTTAATTATTTCATGAAATTCATGAAATAATAAAGAAAAAAAGGGCTTCCCTATATTGTTGTGTCCGGCCAGGTACAAATAGGCAGCTGGTGGTTGGGGGCAGCCCGTTCCGGCCTGCTGTACCTGGCTACACACAAATATAGTGCGAAGCCCCACGTCAATTTTTTTTTAATTATTTCAGGAAATTCATGAAATAATTAAAAAAAAATTGACGTGGGGCTTCGCACTATATTTGTGTCCAGCCAGGTACAGCAGGCAGGAACGGGCTGCCCCCAACCACCAGCTGCCTATTTGTACGTGGTTGGACACAACAATACAGGGAAGCCCTTTTTTTCTTAATTATTTCATGAATTTCATGAAATAATTAAAAAAAAAAATACGTGGGGCTTCGCCCTATTTTTGTGTCCAGCCAGGTACAACTAGGCAGCTGGGGGCTGGAATCCGCAGCGCAGGGAGGCCCAAGCTTTCTGGGCCCCACCCGCTGCAAATTGCAGTCCGCAGCCACCCCGGAAACTGGCGCGTTCATAGAAGCGCCATCTTCTGGCGCTGTACTCAACTCATCCAGGGCCCTGGTGCGGTGGCTCACTGGGTAATAAAGGGGTTAAGGCCAGCTTGGCATTATCAGCTGGCCCTAAGCCCGAAATTCATGGGGTCACGCCAATATTAGACATGACCACCATGAATTTCTAGTAAAGTATTTACAAAAAACACAACACCCAGAAAAAAGTCCTTTAATTGAAATAAACACACAATTCTTTATTGTTCTAAATTAAACTATACTTACCATCACGCCCATTCCAGCTGAAGCCAACGATCTGCTGCAATAAAAGAAAAATAATAAAGCAACCTCATCCTTACCTTTCCATGGTTCCCACGACAGCTTCAGCTCTGCTACATCGAGATGACAGGCTGGACCGCAGCAGAACGCTGTCATCCAGCCTGTCATCCCGCAGACAATGAGAAGCGCAGGCATGCTTGCGCTCCTCAGTGTCTCTCTGTGACGGCATAAAGATGAGCCGAGGTCATGTCCAATGAACTCGGCTCACCTCATGCACGTCACTGACAGCGTGGGAAAATTCTCACGCTGAAGCGCTGAGTGCAGGAGAATTCTCCCACGCTGTCAGTGACGTGCATGAGGTGAGCTGAGTTCATTGGACATGAACTCGGCTCATCTGGATGCCGTCACAGAGAGACACTGAGGAGCGCAAGCATGCCTGTGCTTCTCAGTGTCTGCGGGATGACAGGCTGGATGGCAGCGTTCTGCTGCGGTCCAGCCTGTCATCTCGATGTAGCAGAGGTGAAGCTGTCCTGGGAACCATGGAAAGGTAAGGATGAGGTTGCTTTATTATTTTTCTTTTATTGCAGGAGATCGTTGGCTTCAGCTGGAATGGGCGTGATGGTAAGTAGAGTTTAATTTAGAACAATAAAGAATTGTGTGTTTATTTCAATTAAAGGACTTTATTCTGGGTGTTTGTGTTTTTTTTTTTAACTTTGACTATGGGGTTAGTAATGGGGGTGTCTTATAGACGCCTCTCCATTACTAACCTGGGCTTGATGTCAGCTGGCATTATAAGCTGACATCAACCCCAACCCTATTACCCCACTGCCACCGCTACAGGGCATCGGGAAGAGCGAGGCTAAGTGCCAGAATTGGCGCATCCTATGGATGCGCCATTTCTGGGGCGGCTGATGGCTGGTGTTTCTAGCCTGGGAGGGGGCCAATATTCATGGCACCCTTCCTGGGCTATTAATATCAGCCCCCAGCTGTCTGCCTAGCCTTTGCTAGCTATTAAATTAGGGGGGACACCACGTCATTTTTTTGAGGGGGTCCCCCATTTTAATAGCTAGTAAAGGCTAGGTATTCAGCTGGGGGCTGATATTAGTAGCCTGGGGAGCTCCGTGGGTATTACCCCCTTCCCAGGCTTCAAACATCTGCCCCAGCCGTCTGCTTAACCTCCGCTAGAGACTAAAATTATGGGAACCTCACGCCAATTTTTTTTTAAATAAATCCTTTATTTTAACACTAAATGACAAGTACAGTAATCAGCACTGTCACTGTACTTCATATATATGTGACTGACATGTTTCTATCTATCTAATCTAAGTATGATTCTCTATTCCTTCTATTCTAAATTGTCGGGTACAGATGCTGAATTGCCAGCCGGCTTTTTTAAAGAGACGGTGCATGAAAACACTATTATATTTTTAAATAAATCCTTTACACTAAATGACAAGTACAGTAAGCAACACTGTCACTGTACTTCATATATATGTGACTGACATGTTTCTATCTATCTAATCTATGTGTGAAGCTCTATTCTGTCTGTTATAAATTGTCGGGTACCGCAGCTGAATTGCCGGCCGGCTTTTTTAAAGAGACAGTGCATGAAAACACAATTATTTTTTTAAATAAATCCTTTACACTAAATGACAAGTACAGTAAGCAACACTGTCACTGTACTTCATATATATGTGACTGACATGTTTCTATCTATCTAATCTATGTGTGAAGCTCTATTCTTTCTGTTGTAAATTGTCGGGTACCGGTGTATGCCGCTGATGAATTGCTGGCTTTTCGCGTAATACATTCTACATTATTCTTAGTTGTTTTACTTCATGTAGAATTAACCTACAAGGAAAGAAAGGGTTCATTTTCATTCCGATATTTGTGCCCCATTGACTTGCATTGGTTTCCGGTATCGGAATCGGCGATATCCGATACTTTTTGGGTATCGGTCCGATCCAATCCGATACGATATTTCCTGATATCGGAAGGTATCGCTCAACACTATCCTTAACATATTTCACAGGAAAGCACTTTCACTTTCGTTTTTGAACGTTTTATTTTGAGCCCGTAAAAGTGGCTTAATACCTCTGACCACGTTGTTGACAGCAGTGACCTGGGGGTCAGAAATGCTTCCTGGGGCGATCCCCATGTTGTCCCCATGTCATTTGAGCACTGTCACTATCGTTTTGGGCACTTGTTAGGCTTTTAAAAGACTGCCGGGGGAGCCGCCGCAAAAATGCTCGAGTCTCCCATAGACTAACCTTGGGCTCGTTGCTCGGGTCGAGCACCCGAGTATCACGGCGAGCTCGGCCCGAGCTTCGAGCACCCGAGCATTTTAGTGCTCGCTCAACACTAATAATAACCAATATAGTTCTTCACACAGTTCCTTTAATTATTGGATCGCTCACACTGCCCCCTTATCCATAACAACACCTAAACGCCAGGTCAGGTGTCCTGGCCTTCACAGTACAGGTGCCATCGTAACCAGCACACATCGTATTACAGTCATCACACACATCAGCTTGTGATGCAATTCCGGTTGGAGTGCCTCCCCTGACGTATTTCCGACCCAGCGGTAACCTCAGTCAGCTATTTAAACTTATAACTCAGCGACTACCTTCGCCAGACACATGAGACAAAAGCGCAGGATAGGCCATTTACAGTCTGGATCACCTACCATAGGACGCTTAGCCCCTCCACCTCTTGCTATCTTCATTATATATTATTCTGAAAATTATTCTTTGTGACTATTGCTTCTTCTTGAGGCTTTTCCTTTTGTTTTTCTCTGGTCCCTCCAACACATTGGCTGACGTATGTAACACTGCTGGCAATACACCAGAAATACACCCTGCACTTTCAATACTTACTTTATTCTACTTTATTCTAACCCTGCTGTGCGTCTAAGGTATATCTACCACACATCTGTTTGAAATTCTTCAATGATGGGGGTCTTGAACGTCACTGAGGGCCAACTAAGCTTGTATCAACTGTTTTCTTTAATCCCTATTGCCCAGGGATCGATGCTTACATTATTTATATTGTATACAGTACAGACCAAAAGTTTGGACACACCTTCTCATTTAAAGATTTTTCTGTATTTTCAAGACTATGAAAATTGTACATTCACACTGAAGGCATCAAAACTACGAATTCACACATGTGGAATTATATACTTAACAAAAAAGTGTGAAACAACTGAAAATATGTCTTATATTCTAGGTTCTTCAAAGTAGCCACCTTTTGCTTTGATGACTGGCCTTCTCTTGATGAGCTTCAAGAGGTAGTCACCAGAAATGGTCTTCCACCAATCTTGAAGGAGTTCCCAAGATTCTGTGTTTCTGTGTTTAGTTTTGTGCAGTTCTTGGATCCTCTAGTTCTGCCTGCTGAGATTCCTGTATTCCCTTTTTCGTTTCCGCAGCTTCCTCTAGTTTCCTGCTAGGAGGTCACCTGTTTGTTTTTTTCCAGTCCTTAGTTCTTTCAGGTTCTCCTTTCCCTCTTCCCTTAGGTCTTCTTTTGAGTTTAGTGTAGGAAACGTCAGTGGGTCTATTCGCTAGGAATAGGTTGCCCACTCCACCGTATGGCTTCAGTCTAGTCCTAGTGCAGGGACAGCTTTTCCCTCTTCTGCCCTAGTGTTGAGTTGCAGTTTCATAACAGTTTGTCCGGCCAGGATAAAAAAAAAATCCTCATCCGGATTCCTTCAGTATGAACAGCGCCCAGGAGCTTGCTCAGCGCCTGCAAGGGGTAACTCTGGAAGTAGCCAGTCTGCAACAGCACGTGAGTAATTGCCCTGGAGCACGCCCTGATGAACCGAAGGTAGGAGTACCTGAGTTTTTTTCTGATAAACGGCAGGAATTTTTTACGTTTAAAAATGCATGTTTACTATATTTTCGGCTTAGACCTGGGTCCTCAGGGAGTGAATTACAGAGTGTGGGGATTATTATGTCTTTATTGCGAGGCAAACCCCAAATCTGGGCATTTTCTTTACATCCTAATGATTCTTATTTGACGTCAGTAGAAGCATTTTTTACTGCATTGGGGTTGTTATATGATGATCCTGATCGGGTCACATCAGCTGAGGCAGAGCTCAGACGGCTTTTAAACAGGGCTCTGGTGAGGCTGAGAAGTATTGCACCCTGTTCAGACGATGGTCCGCAGAGGTCAGATGGAATGACCCAGCACTCAAGAGTCAGTTTCTGGCAGGTTTGAATGAAAAGGGTTAAAGATTTACTCATTGCATATCCTGCACCAGCCACTTTGGAAGCAGCTATGAAGCTAGCTATACGTGTGGAGAGAAGATTGAGAGCCAGGCAGAGTGAAGAGAAGGCTCTTTTAATGTTGGACCCCGTCTCTCAGGCTAGTCACGCCGTCAGCGGGGAACAGATGCAAGTTGGGGCAATGTCCTCCCGTTCCCAGGAGAGGGAGAGGAGGTTCTCTGGGAGGCTATGTTTGTATTATGGTAAGGCTGACCATTTTATTAAGCAATGCGAGGCTCGCATAAGGAAGGAAAAAAAAAAAAGGGTCAGCAGGAGCAACTCTCCTGTTCGTATAGCATTTTTACGTTCCGCAGGAGTGTTTTTATCTGGTAATACCACCTATCATGGTCATTCCATTGATTTTCAGGTAATGGTTGATTGTGGCGCTGCTCTTAATTTGATTGATCAATAATTTCTAGTCAAGTATAAGTTTGTTTCTGAACCTTTGTCGTCTCCTTTTCCTGTTGTGGCGATTGATAACACTCCCCTGAAGCATGGGCACATTTCTCGGAAGTGCACCCGGTTCCCACTAATTATGAATATGGAACATAAAGAGCGTATAGATTTATTTGTACTTGCTAATTTGCCAGCTCCAGTGGTCCTGGGTTTACCCTGGTTAAAGGTGCACAATCCATTGTTGGACTGGTCGTCTAGTACTTTAAGGTCCTGGGGTCAGGAGTGTTATGGTAAATGCTGTAATGTTCACATTGCTGCAGTTTTGAAGAGGGAGCTACCTGAAGCCATTCATGATTTCTGGAGGGTATTTTCGGATGTTCAGTCGCAAGTTCTACAGCCCCATAGAGAGTACGATTGCGCTATTGAGTTCGTACCAGGTACTACACTCCCTAAGAGTCGTTTATTTAATCTGACGATTCCCGAGAGGGAGGCTTTAAAGGAGTACCTACAGACTAGTTTAGCTGCAGGTCATATAAGACCCTCTAAGTCACCTGTAGTTGTAGGATTCTTTTTTGTTAAAAAGAAGGATGGGGTCGTGTTTGGATTTCCGGGAGATTAATAAGATCACTGTGCGCAATCCTTACCCGTTGCCGCTGATTCCGGATTTGTTTAATCAACTAACCTGAGCGAAGTGGTTTTCTAAGATTGACCTTCGAGGGGCATATAATTTGTTGCGGGTGAAGGAGGGCGATGAATGGAAGACAGCTTTTAATACCCCGGAGTGTCAGTATTCCGGGTTTTCTAGGTAACCTTGTGAATGATTTTGCCCTTTGTTAAGATGGAGTTTGCTGTTTTTGTATGCCCTACTTCCTGTTCGTTTGTTTAAAACCCGGCTCAGGTGCTGGCTTCCTTGCTGGAGTATTCTGCTTCCGTTTCCCTTCAGTCCAGCTGCCTTACTATTATCTCCCAGATCTCTTGTGTTTTTACCAGGTTAATCTTCATGTGTTTCTCAGCAGCAGCAGCCCTTGGCTCTGGACATTCTCTGCCTATGTAAGCTACACTCACTGTGTTATCATTAACCTGTTGACTTTGGAATTTAACCCTTGGCTCACTCTACTCAGTAAGAACTGTGTTTCTGAACTGTGTTGTTGTTTAACCCTTCGTTCACTCCCTCCGGTGAGGGCTGCTGGAACTATTTACTGGAATATTACTTAAATGTGAACTTGTTTCTGGACTTCCCTGAATCTATGCCACATCTAGGATTAACTTGTGAACTTGTTCTTGGACTTCCCTGTGGCTACTGCATACCTGGATCTGACTTTTACTACACCCGCAGTGTTTGAATCAGCCACGTCACCAGTGTGTCAGACTTTCCTTTTGATCACATTTGTGTGAGGACTCCGTCGTAAGAACATTGCCGACTTTGCTATATAGGTTTCAAAGACTTAATATTGCTGGACTTATTTCATTGTATGTCACTACGGGTTATCTGCATATTGTTTTTGGGTATTATTGCTGTTGCACAAATACACTATTTGCACTAAAGAAACCCGTCTCTGCTTGTTCATTGCCCCACGCTATCAGAATTCTCGAGTTCCTACAATAGTATTACAGGATACTCCAGCCAAAAGAGGATTCTGCTGGGGCAATGACGGAGACACGGGCAGACAAACTGTTCACCATAATTAACTCCTTGCAGCAGGAGATAGAGACTATACACATTAAGATTAGAGACATAGAATCCCGGGTTGACCACAACGCACAGGTGTTTGGTCAGGCTCTCCAAGATCTACATACTAAGTTAGAAGTCCGGGAGGCCTTACCTACTGAGCCTACATCATCCACTAGTATGCCCAAAATGCCTCCATTCCGGTTTAATGGTGACCGAAGTCAATTCCGTGGGTTTGTTAACCAATGTATATTATTCTTTGATGTACATGCCTCCTATTACCGGTCTGATAGATCTAAGGTTCTATGTATTATTATGTTGTTGACATCACGGGCACTGGCTTGGGCAAATCCTATGGTTGAAAGTCACGATACCCGTCTAAATAATTTGGATGATTTTCTGACAGCCATTGCACAAATGTTCGACGATCCCAATCGCCGTGCTACCGCTGAATCTGCCTTGCTTTCCTTACGCCAGGGGAAACGTTCAGTCATAGAATATGTTACTGAATTTAAAAGGTTAGTGGTGGACACCAACTGGGATAACAATGCTTTATTGCCAATCTTTAAAAAGGGTTAGACCAGTGCAATCAAGAATGAGCTAGCTCGTTCAGAGTCTCCACAGGAGTTTGAGTTGTTTTTACAACACTGTGTACGTATTGATATCCGTCTAACTGAACGCAGACAAGAAAAATGGGCAGCTGTAAATCGCATCACTAATTTCTCCCTTCCGTCTAGGGAAACCACAGGCAAAAACTCGCGGGAGGCCGAGGAGGTGCCTATGCAGGTGGACTCGCTACAAAAACGTGAGAGTAATGAACGCCGCGAATACCGTCTCCGTGAGCGCTTATGTTTTTATTGTGGTCAATCAGACCATTTCCTTATCAATTGTCCTAAATGTCCCAGGCAACCCAACAAGGTGTTGGCGGTAGTAGGGGATTATGACAACACTGACGCTGAGTCTGAAGTTTCGGAGACCAGTCTACATCTAGATGCTGTTTTTCCCCCTATATTGATGCCGACTTCCCCTAAAGACCAAGGGGAGAAATATTCACATTGTTCTCTTCCTATTCAGATTCAGTGGGAGGGACAGTGGATACCAAGTTCTGCCATGATAGACTCTGGAGCAGGTGGGAATTTCATGGATTCTTCTTTTGCCAGGGAACATGGTATAAAGACGCAACTAAGAGCTTCACCAGTCACTATGGAAATGGTGGATGGTTCCCCATTAGTTTCTGGACCAGTAGATCGGGAGACAGTGCTTCTGGAGTGTAAGATGGAACCAGACCATCAAGAAACACTTTCATTCATGTTAATATCTTCTCCTCATTTTCCTGCAATTTTAGGAATTCCCTGGTTACGGTCACAAAATCCAAACATCAATTGGGAAACCAAGGAGATATCCTTCCTTCCGAAGTGTAGTCCTACCATCAGTCCAACGGTAGCGGTTCCAGTCACCCAGAACTTGGAAGAGGCAATACAGGTACCCACTCTCCCTCTGGTTTACCAGGAATTCTCGGACGTTTGTGACAAGAGGAAGGCAGATCAACTTCCCCCACATAGACCATATGATTGCCCCATAGAATTGCTTCCTGGGGCAGCGATTCCTTTCGGCCATGTTTACCCGCTGGCGTCTCCGGAATTAAAATCATTACGAGAATATATAGATGAGAATTTAGCCAAGGGGTTTATCCGACCATCTTCTTCACCAGCGGGAGCCCCTATATTCTTTGTAAAGAAGAAGGATGGGACTCTAAGACCCTGCATTGACTACCGGGAGTTAAATAAGGTAACCGTTCGTAACAGGTACCCGTTGCCGCTAATTCCGGAATTGTTGGAAAGAGTTCGCCAGGCCAAAGTATTTACCAAACTAGATCTTCGCGGGGCATATAATTTACTCCGTATACGTCCCGGAGACGAATGGAAAACAGCTTTTAGATGCCGGTATGGACATTATGAATATTTGGTGATGCCATTCGGACTCTGTAACGCTCCTGCTGCTTTTCAACATTTAGCCAATAATATTTTCAGGGATTTATTGGACCAATATGTGGTAATTTACCTGGATGACATTTTGATCTTCTCTAATTCCTTACAGGAACATCGGGAACATGTTAAGACCGTGCTTAGACGTTTGAGAGATAATCATTTGTACATCAAACTCGAAAAGTGTGAATTTCATTGCTCCGAAATCCAATTTTTAGGCTATATTATTTCTCCTCAGAGATTGAATATGGAGTCCAGCAAGATCCAGGCAATCTTAGACTGGCCGGTACCAGGAAACATTAAAGAGGTACAACGATTCATTGGTTTCTCTAACTTTTATAGACGTTTCATCCGAAATTTTTCAGAAGTTGTCCGTCCCATCACTCTTCTCACCAAGAAGGGGAAGAAGTTTGTATGGTCTTCGCAAGCTCAGGGAGCCTTTGATCGTCTCAAGATTTATTTTACCACGGCTCCGATATTGATGCATCCGGAACCTGCACTGCCTTTCATCGTGGAGGTGGACGCCTCTGACTGTGCATTGGGAGCTATCCTCTCACAACGTACCGGAGACAAAGGTTTGCTGCACCCGTGTGCCTTCTTTTCTCGTAGGTTATCTTCTGCTGAACTGAACTATGATATTGCAGATAAGGAACTTTTGGCAATTATTTCCGCCTTTAAGGAATGGAGACACCATTTGCAGGGAGCAACTCAACAGGCAGTGGTACTCACGGATCATCGTAATTTGGAATTCCTTAAGTCTGCCAGGTGTCTTTCTCCTCGACAAGCTAGGTGGAGTTTGTTCTTGAACCAGTTTAATTTTATTATTTCGTACCGCCCAGGTTCACGTAATGGGAAAGCTGACGCATTATCCCGAATCCATACGGTGGACTCCGTGCCTGGGACCCCTTCTAAGACCATCTTGTCTGATACCAATTTCGTAGGAGTGCTCCAGGACCGGGACTTGTGGCAGGAGATCAAGCTGGCCTATGACGGTGACATATTTCTTGCTGCTCCACCTGACAACGTGAATCTTGTCCTTCGGAATGGTGTGTGGCTTAGAGATCGATGTATTTATGTCCCAGAGGCTGTGAGACTTCGAATTCTCAAATTGGTCCACGACTCTGTATTGGCTGGTCATAGGGGGGTACAGAAGACGCAGGAATTTTTAAGTCGTTTTTTTTGGTGGCCTACCTGTTTGAAAGATGTGAATGACTATGTCCGCTCTTGTGAGGTTTGTGCCCGGTACAAAGTTCCTCGCGTTTCACCTACTGGTCTTCTTAAACCGCTACCTGTACCGTCTCGCCCTTGGGGGTCTATTTCGATGGACTTTATTGTGGAGTTACCCACCTCTGACGGTAAAAATACTATTTTGGTGGTAGTAGATCGTTTAACGAAGGCTGCTCATTTCATTCCATGTACCGGTCTTCCCTCTGCTACAGAGACAGTGGATCTGGTTATCCAGAACGTTTTCCGGCTGCATGGGGTACCAGATGAGATCATTTCTGACCGGGGAATACAATTTACCTCTAGATTTTGGAAAGGATTTTGTTCTGCACTCCACACTAATGTTTGCCTGTCTTCTGCATACCATCCTCAGACCAACGGGCAGACCGAACGGACAAATCAAACCTTGGAGCAATATCTACGCTGTTACGTCAGTCATTTGCAGGACGATTGGCTGAAGCTACTTCCTTTAGCGGAATTTTCGTACAACAACTCTCAGAGCAGTTCTATGAAGGTAACGCCTTTTTTTGCCAAACTGGGATATCATCCAAATATTTTGCCTAGGTCTTCGGTTGCTATTTCGGTACCGGCGGTTGAAGATAGAGTGGCGGTGTTGCAACGTAATCTGGACGTTTTAAAGGACACCCTGACCGTAGCACAGGAGCGTTACAAGAAGTCGGCCGATAGGTTCCGGAAACCGGCACCTATGTATAAGGTAGGAGACGCGGTTTGGTTGTCTACCAAGAATCTAAGATTGGGTGTTCCTTCGCAGAAACTGGGGCAGAAATTCATCGGTCCATTCAAGATCACTGGGATTGTGAGCTCTGTTGCCTGTCGGCTGAAGCTACCACGGACTTTAAAGGTACACCCAGTATTTCTTGTTTCTTTATTAAAACCGGTCTCTCCTAACACGTTTCAGGGACGTATCGTATCTCCCCCTCCACCAGTGTTGGTTGATGGCAAAGAGCAATTTGTGGTACAGGATATTGTTGATTTGAGACTTCATAGGAACCGGCTTCAGTATCTAGTTAGATGGCAAGGTTACTCTCCCGAAGACAATTCTTGGGAACCAGTAAGTAACATCAATGCTCCCCTGAAGGTCGCTCAGTTTCATCAGAGATACCCGGACAAGCCTGGTCCTGGACCGTCCGGAGGCCGTCTTTAGGGGGGGAGTAATGTCAGTATTCCGGGTTTTCTAGGTAACCTTGTGAATGATTTTGCCCTTTGTTAAGATGGAGTTTGCTGTTTTTGTATGCCCTACTTCCTGTTCGTTTGTTTAAAACCCGGCTCAGGTGCTGGCTTCCTTGCTGGAGTATTCGGCTTCCATTTCCCTTCAGTCCAGCTGCCTTACTATTATCTCCCAGATCTCTTGTGTTTTTACCAGGTTAATCTTCATGTGTTTCTCAGCAGCAGCAGCCCTTGGCTCTGGACATTCTCTGCCTATGTAAGCTACACTCACTGTGTTATCATTAACCTGTTGACTTTGGAATTAACCCTTGGCTCACTCTACTCGGTAAGAACTGTGTTTCTGAACTGTGTTGTTGTTTAACCCTTCGTTCACTCCCTCCGTTGATGGTTGCTGGAACTATTTACTGGAATATTACTTAAATGTGAACTTGTTTCTGGACTTCCCTGAATCTATGCCACATCTAGGATTAACTTGTGAACTTGTTCTTGGACTTCCCTGTGGCTACTGCATACCTGGATCTGACTTTTACTACACCCGCAGTGTTTGAATCAGCCACGTCACCAGTGTGTCAGACTTTCCTTTTGATCACATTTGTGTGAGGACTCCGTCGTAAGAACATTGACGACTTTGCTATATAGGTTTCAAAGACTTAATATTGCTGGACTTATTTCATTGTATGTCACTACGGGTTATCTGCATATTGTTTTTGGGTGTTATTGCTGTTGCACAAATACACTATTTGCACTAAAGAAACCCGTCTCTGCTTGTTCATTGCCCCACGCTATCAGAATCCTCGAGTTCCTACAATAGTATTACACGGAGGGTCATTTAGAGTGTCTGGTGATGCCTTTTGGCCTTACTAATGCGCGTGCATTTTTTCAAAATTTCATTAATGATATTTTGAGGCCATTGATCGGTAGGAACGTTATTGTTTATTTGGATGATATTTTGATCTATTCATCCGATCTGGTGTCGCATTGGCAGAGAGTCCGCGAAGTTCTACAGATTTTGAGTGAAAACAATCTCTTTGCAAAGCTAGAGAAGTGCGAGTTTGCAGTACAGAAAATTAGTTTTTTGGGGTATTTTGTCTCGGGTAATGGGTTTGAGATGGACCCGGTGAAGGTCCAGGCAGCACTGGAGTGGCCTAGGTCTGAATGTTTAAAGTCCATTCAGAGATTTTTAGGGTTTGCTAATTATTACAGAAAGTTCATAAAGAATTTTTCTGTTATCGCTAAACCTATAACTGATCTCACCAAGAAGGGTACTAATACGGTCCAATGGTCCACTGAGGCAGTTAAGGCTTTTGAGCATCTCAAAGAGAGGTTTAGCTCAGCCCCTGTTTTGATCCAGTCAGATGAGACCAAGCCATTTCTGGTAGAGGTTGATGCCTCATCAGTAGGTGTGGGGGGGCTTCTGTCCCAGGAGGGAAATGATGGGGTGGATCCCTGTGCTTTCATTTCTAAAAAATTCTCGGAGACGGAGCTCAACTATGATGTAGGGAACCAAGAACTGCTGGCAATTAAACTCGCGTTCGAGCATTGGCAACATTTTTTGGAGGGGGCTAGACATCCGATACAGGTTTTTACTGATCATAAAAATCTGATATATCTGGATGCTGCTAAACGTTTGAATGCACTGTTTTTTGCCTGGTTCCATTTCTCCGTAACATATATTCCTGGGACAAAGAATGTTAAAGCGGATGCCCTGTCTCGTAGTTTCACTCCAGCAGTTAATACAGAGAAGGAGGATTGTATATTGCAGAGGGGGGTGGTGGTAGCAGCATTGGGTTCTGAGTTGGAGAATAGTATCCTGGGGGCCCAGAATGCTGCACCAACAAATACTCCATATGGTAAATTATTTGTGCCTAGAGCCTTGAGGAGAGCTTTGTTTGCTGAATGTCATGAGTCTCGGTTGGCGGGTCATCCAGGGATTTCGGAAACTAGAAGGTCGATTAGTCGAAGTTTCTGGTGGCCAGGGTGGCAAAGAGAAATCATCAAGTGGGTGCGTCAGTGTACTGTGTGCGTTAGGTCGAAAGCCTCACATGCCCCAACTGCGGGGTTGCTGTGCCCTTTGGAGGTCCCTAGTTCACCATGGACGCATCTTGCTATGGATTTTATTACCGATCTGCCATTGTCTGAGGGTTTTTCTGTTATCTGGGTTGTTGTGGATCGGTTTAGTAAGATGTGCCATCTGGTCCCGTTCAATAAACTACCCTGCGCCAAGACTCTAGCTAAGGCGTTTGTGAAAGAGATTGTCAGGCTCCATGGTGTTCCCACGGACATTGTTTCAGATAGACGACCTCAGTTTGTGGCTCACTTTTGGTGTGCTTTCTGTGACAAATTAAAGATTCATTTGTCATTCTTGTCTGGGTATCATCCGGAGACCAATGGACAGACCGAAAGGAAGAACCAAGATGTCAAGCAGTTTTTAAGATGTTTTGTAGCAGATAATCAGGAGATGCGGTCGGAATGTCTACCACTAGCTGAGTTTCTTTTAATAACCATACGTCTCCCTCGGCTGGGTGTTCTCCTTTTTTTTGCTGTACAGGGAGGCATCCATCTTTCAGCCCATTTTCTAAAATTAGGGCGGCGGTGGCTGAGGAGGAGAGTTTCTCGGAAAATTTGGAAAGGGTTTGGACCAGGTAACGCCATAATCTTAATGCAAATAGGAGGTCCAAAAAATATTTTGACAAGAAAAGAAGGGAGAAATTGTTTGTGGACATGGTCTGGTTGCCCTCTAAGAACCTGCATTTGAAGATCCCTTCTAAAAAACTGGGGTCTAAGTTTGTAGGACCCTTCAAAGTGGTTCAGGTGGTCAACTCGGCAGCGGTGAGATTAGACATTCCCTCATCCTGGAGAATTAATTCCGTTTTTCATGTATCGTTACTGAAGAAAGCGGACATGACAGATAAGGAGGCAATGCCAACTGTCCCTCCAGTTGATGAGGATGGCGAATTTGAAATTTCACACATTTTAAATTCTAGGTGGCTCAAGGGAGGGTTACAGTATCTCGTGTCCTGGAAAGGATTCGGTCCTCAGGATAATTCTTGGGTGAAAGCTGAGGACGTCTTGGCCTCAAGGCTGATTAAAGCTTTTCACAGAAGATTCCCAAATAAGGCTCAGCCGAGAGGATCCGGAGGATCCTCATAAAAGGGGAGGTATTGTTAGAATCTGTTTCTTTGGGACCATCCACCATTTTGTTGTGGTTTTCTGGCTGGTCTTTTTCCTCTGGTGTTGGTTTTGACTAAGGTCAGGTGATTGTTTCACCCTTTATTACCCAGCACCTGCCTCCTAGTCCTTGCCGGGCAACAGTGTTAATCCGTGAGAGTTCTGGCTAGGAGGTTTGGTAGTAGTACTTTCTGTGTTTAGTTTTGTGCAGTTCTTGGATCCTCTAGTTCTGCCTGCTGAGATTCCTGTATTCCCTTTTTCATTTCTGCAGCTTCCTCTAGTTTCCTGCTAGGAGGTCACCTGTTTGTTTTTTCCCAGTCCTTAGTTCTTTCAGGGTCTCCTTTCCCTCTTCCTTTAGGTCTTCTTTTGAATTTAGTCTAGGAAACGTCGATGGGTCTATTCGCTAGGAATAGGTTGCCCACTCCACCGTAGGGCTTCAGTCTAGTCCTAGTGCAGGGACAGCTTTTCCCTCTTCTGCCCTAGTGTTGAGTTGCAGTTTCGTAACAGTGATATTATGAATATGGTCCAGGAATAGTCGAAACATTAAAATCAATCTATTGCGCATATCTACCTTCACCTTTTTATGTCTGTGCATATGGCCCAAAAACATTTTGGAAGTTAAATGAATTAATAAACTACTTGCATATTCAAAGAGTGTGTGGTGAATTACTGCCTACAAAATTATCAAAAAGCAGCAGCACAGGACATGATGCTATTAGCTTAATTATTGATTTAGCGGCTCCTATTACTAAGCTGTCTGGCGGTTTTATTTGTGCATTGTATGGTATTTTTTAACCGGTTCAGGACCGCCCACTGTACATAAACGTCGGCGCTGCCCAGGCTCTGTGCAGCGCCGACGTTTAAAAACGGTGGGTGGTCCCGCAGCGCTCAGGACCCCCAGGGTCCTGCTAGCGCTGCGGTACCGGTTCAGAGCGATAGCTCTGACATGTGGCATCATGGGGACCTGAATGGATCAGGTCCCCATGATGTTAACCTGTTCCTATCTTCTAGATGCCGCGATCCATAGCGATCGCGGCATTTAAAAGATAGTAACAGCTGGTGGTCGGCGATCGGGACCCCCCACATACCTCAGGAGCGGCGGGGATCCCGGTGCTGTGACCTCTGACATCCTCGAGATCTGATTGGCTCAGGTCTCGATGATGTCAGCGTCACACCAGCCAATCAGAGAGATCACCAGGGAAGTTTGTTTTAGCAACAAACTTTCCCGGGCGATCTGCCTGATAAATACACTGTTTCTCCTCCGATCTCAGTGAGAGAGCAGAGGAGAAACAGTGTGACAAGAGCTGTGTCAGCCTTGCCACTGTGAAAGTAAAAAAAAATAAAATAAAAAAGAAAGTAAGAGTTAGGGTTAGTCAGTCCTGTCCGATCTATCAGTCAGTCAGTCCTGTCCGATCTATCAGTCAGTCAGTCCTGTCAGATCAGTCAGTCCTGTCAGATCAGTCAGTCCTGTCAGATCAGTCAGTCAGTCAGTCAGTCAGTCCTGTCAGATCAGTCAGAAAGTCAGATCTGTCAGTCAGTCAGTCCTGTCAGTCCTGTCAGATCTGTCAGTCAGTCAGTCAGTCCTGTCAGATCAGTCAGTCCTGTCAGATCAGTCCAGTCAGTCAGTCCTGTCAGATCAGTCCAGTCAGTCAGTCCTGTCAGATCAGTCAGTCAGTCCTGTCAGATCAGTCAGTCCTGTCAGGTCAGTCAGTCCTGTCAGATCAGTCCGGTCAGTCCAGTCCGGTCAGTCCAGTCCGGTCAGTCCCGTCCGTTCAGTCCGGTCCATTCAGTCCAGTCAAAAAATCTAAAAATAAAATGGCCCGTCAGACTTATACCGCAGAAGAGGTGTATGCCCTGCTGTGTTCTGACACTGATGACAGCGCAATCTCAGATGGAGATGTGGATTTTGAGGGCTTTAGTATCGGCGACACTGAGAGCTCAGAAATGAGCAGTGATTCTGTTCCATCCTCAAGCCCAAGGACCAGTACAGCAATAGGTGCAAATAGCGCTACTGGAGAAACGTCTCCAAATCAGGGAACACTGCCCAGTACAAGCGCTGTCCCTGCTACTAGTGAATTGGCGCATGCCAGTGTACAAGGGGCTTTGCCACATGATCTAGCATTTCCCAGATCGGAGGCTTCGGATTCGGCTGCTCCATTCAGCCCTGATTTCAACGCCACTCCTGGTATAAATGTGGAGGTGGAAGATTTTGGACCAATTCATTTTTTTAATTTGTTTTTTACAGACAGCTTGCTAGAGCATATTGTCGTGCAAACAAATTTATATGCATCCCAATTCATAAGCCAGAATCCCCGATCTTACTATGCTAGGGCAAATTTATGGACACCAACTAATGTCCCGGAAATAAAAAATTTTTTAGGACTTACATTTGCCATGGGGCTTGTTAAAAAACCGAGCATTCGATCCTACTGGTCCAACCACCCTGTTCAAGCCACCCCTATGTTTTCAGTCATTCTGCCTAGGATCCGTTATGAAATGCTCATGCGGTTTTGGCATTTTAACGACAATAGTCAATGCCTGCCCAGAAATGCCCCAGAACATGACAGGTTATATAAAATTAGACCCATCATTGAAAATTTGTCAGAAAAATTCTTAAGCCTCTACACCCCAACACAAAATATTTCTATAGATGAGTCCCTTGTAAAATTCAAAGGAAGACTGCACCTCAAGCAATTTATCCCATCTAAAAGGGCAAGGTTTGGAATAAAGATCTATAAAATGTGCGAAAGTTCAACCGGATACACATCCGCTTTCCGCATATATGAGGGGAAAGATAGCCAACTAAACCCACCAGGATGCCCTACTTATCTGGGGACATCTGCAAAAATTGTTTGGGAGCTGATAAGTCCATTTTTTCAAAAAGGCTATAATCTATATGTGGACAATTATTACACCAGCATACCCCTATTTAAAAGTCTGGTTGAACACAACATCGGGGCTTGTGGGACCATCCGTAAAAACCGTCAGGGGTTTCCACAACCATTGGTCAACCAAAAGTTCCAAAAGGGGCAGTCAGGGGCTGTACGCAACGGAGAGCTGCTTGCCCTGAAATATAGGGATAAGAGGGATATTTTTGTCCTCAGCTCGATCCACACAGATGCCACAAGGGCCACTGTAGAACTAGGATCCACCACTCTGAAGCAAAAACCTGTGTCAGTCATTGACTACAACAAACACATGGGGGGTGTGGACCTTGCAGACCAGGTTCTACAGCCATACCAGGTATCAAGAAAGTCCTATACTTGGTATAAAAAGTTGGTTATTTATTTGTTTCAGGTGGCCACATACAATTCTTTTGTGTTGTACAAAAAAGCAGGAAATTCAGATCCTTTTCTTGAAGAAAAGGTAATTGAAAATCTTGTCTTTCAAAGTGTTAGCCCCGCTCATCCATTAGAATCTGAGGATGTGAAAAGACTCACTGAGCGACATTTTATTGCACTTATTCCAGCAACGGAAACAAGAAGGAACCCCCAGAAAAGATGTCGTGTATGTACTAAGAGAGGAATGAGGCGTGATACCCGCTACTATTGCCCACAATGCCCATCATTGCCAACCTTATGCGTCACTGACTGCTTTAAAATCTACCACACAGAACCATGTTTTTAAACTGTAAAAATGTATCCCAATTTGTCATTCAAACATTTGGTTCATTTAGTGAATGACATATTCGAGTAGAGCTCACTTAATTTCCAGGGGGGATTCTCCAGAATCTAAACCTTCCATTGCGTGCTTGTTTCTGGAAATCATCCATCGAGTTAAAATGGTCACTAAACCCATAGATGAATTCCCAGAGGGGTGTCATTTCCAAAATGGGGTCACTTCAGGGGGGATTCTTTAGCTCTGGTACTCTGAAAAGTGCCAGAACAGCATAATCCCCCCTGAAGTGACCCCATTATGGAAATGACACCTCTGTGGGAATTCATCTATGGGTTTAGTGACCATTTACCTACTTATTTTCCCACCACTAGATTAATTTATACAGAGGAGTAGATTGTAAAATTCGGTCACTTGTTGTGGGTTTCCTCTGTTTAGGCACCTCAGGGGCTCTCCAAATGCAACATGGCGTCCGCTATCCATTCCAGTCAAATTTCCATTCCAAAAGTCAAATGGCGCTCCTTACCTTCCGAGCCATGCCGTGCGCCCAAACAGTGGCTTTGCACCACATATGGGGTATCAGCGTGCTCAGGAGAAATTGCACAACACATTTTGGGGTCCAGTTTTTCTGGCTACCCTTGTGAAAATTAAAAATTTGAGGCTAAAGTAGCAGTTTTGTGTTAAAAATGTGTTTTTTTATTTTCACCCTTCAACATTATAAAATTGTGTGAAGTCCCTGGGGGTTCAAGGTGCTCACCACACATCTAGATAAGTTCCTTGAGGGGTCTAGTTTCCAAAATGGGGTGACTTGTTGGGGGTTTCCTCTGTTTAGGCACCTCAGGGGCTCTCCAAATGCAACATGGCGTCCTCTATCGATTCCAGTCAAATTTCCATTCCAAAAGTCAAATGGCGCTCCTTACCTTCCGAGCCATGCTGTGCGCCCAAACAGTGGCTTTGCACCACCTATGGGGTATCAGCGTGCTCAGGAGAAATTGCACAACACATTTTGGGGTCCATTTTTTCTGGCTGCCCTTGTGAAAATTAAAAATTTGAGGCTAAAGTAGCAGTTTTGTGTTAAAAATGTGTTTTTTTATTTTCACCCTTCAACATTATAAAATTGTGTGAAGCCCCTGGGGGTTCAAGGTGCTCACCACACATCTAGACAAGTTCCTTGAGGGGTCTAGTTTCCAAAATGGGGTGACTTGTTGGGGGTTTCCTCTGTTTAGGCACCTCAGGGGCTCTCCAAATGCAACATGGCGTACGCTATCGATTCCAGTCAAATTTCCATTCCAAAAGTCAAATGGCGCTCCTTACCTTCCGAGCCATGCCGTGTGCCCAAACAGTGGCTTTGCACCACATATGGGGTTTCAGCGTGCTCAGGAGAAATTGCACAACACATTTTGGGGTCCATTTTTTCTGGCTGCCCTTGTGAAAATTAAAAATTTGAGGCTAAAGTAGCAGTTTTGTGTTAAAAATGTGTTTTTTTATTTTCACCCTTCAACATTATAAAATTGTGTGAAGCCCCTGGGGGTTCAAGGTGCTCACCACACATCTAGACAAGTTCCTTGAGGGGTCTAGTTTCCAAAATGGGGTGACTTGTTGGGGGTTTCCTCTGTTTAGGCACCTCAGGGGCTCTCCAAATGCAACATGGCGTACGCTATCGATTCCAGTCAAATTTCCATTCCAAAAGTCAAATGGCGCTCCTTACCTTCCGAGCCATGCCGTGTGCCCAAACAGTGGCTTTGCACCACATATGGGGTTTCAGCGTGCTCAGGAGAAATTGCACAACACATTTTGGGGTCCATTTTTTCTGGCTGCCCTTGTGAAAATTAAAAATTTGAGGCTAAAGTAGCAGTTTTGTGTTAAAAATGTGTTTTTTTATTTTCACCCTTCAACATTATAAAATTGTGTGAAGCCCCTGGGGGTTCAAGGTGCTCACCACACATCTAGACAAGTTCCTTGAGGGGTCTAGTTTCCAAAATGGGGTGACTTGTTGGGGGTTTCCTCTGTTTAGGCACCTCAGGGGCTCTCCAAATGCAACATGGCGTACGCTATCGATTCCAGTCAAATTTCCATTCCAAAAGTCAAATGGCGCTCCTTACCTTCCGAGCCATGCCGTGTGCCCAAACAGTGGCTTTGCACCACATATGGGGTTTCAGCGTGCTCAGGAGAAATTGCACAACACATTTTGGGGTCCATTTTTTCTGGCTGCCCTTGTGAAAATTAAAAATTTGAGGCTAAAGTAGCAGTTTTGTGAAAAAAAGTTAAATGTTCATTGTTTTCTTCCACATTCCAAAAATTCCTGTGAAGCACCTGAAGGGTTAATAAACTTCTTGAATGTGGTTTTGAGCACCTTGAGGGGTGCAGTTTTTAGAATGGTATCACTTTTGGGTATTTTCTGTCATAAAGGCTCCTCAAAGTCACTTCAAATAAGATGTGGTCCCTAAAAAAATGTTTTTGTAAATTTTGTTGTAAAAATGAGAAATCGCTGGTCAACTTTTAACCCTTATAGCTTCCTAACAGAAAAAAATTTTGGTTCCAAAATTGTGCTGATGTGAAGTAGACATGTGGGAAATGTTATTCATTAACTATTTTGTGTGATATATCTCTCTGATTAAAGGGCATGAAAATTCAAAGTTTGAAAATTGCAAAATTTTCTAAATTTTCGCCAAATTTCTGATTTTTTCACAAATAAACGCAAGTGATATCAAAGAAATTTTACCACTATCATGAAGTACAATATGTCACAAAAAAACAATCTCAGAATCAGGGGGATCCGTTGAAGCGTTCCAGAGTAATTACCTCATAAAGTGACAGTGGTCAGAATTGAAAAAATTGGCCCGGTCACGAAGGCAAAAACAGGCTCTGGCGCGAAGTGGTTAAAGTACACCTTATTGTTGAAATATTTGAGCACTATATGGAACCTCAATAAGAGGATTGTTAAATTGTTAATAGAAGGTATAGCAGAGAGCACAATCCAACCTAAGCCTGACCCTGTGATGATTTAGTAAATGAGTAAGGGACCAGTCCTTTCTTAAGTAGCTGCATTATCAATATCTAAACATGGGATTAGCAAGTTTATGGCCCATATGTAAGTAATGTGAATAAGATAAATATATTTCTCCTACCAACCTGATGAAAATGGCGGACTACAAGTGTCTGACTGCTTAATTTTCTTCATTCTGTTTTTAGTGACATGGCTAGGGAAGAAGCTAAATCAGTAGAGGACAACACATTGCTCAGAATGCAATGAAGGAAACAGGTACAAATACATTTTCCCTTAAAAAATGATTTCAAGTAGAAAATGCCAAGTGTAACACATTTCTTCTGGAAAAACATTCCGAGTCTGAAGCAATTACGTGATGGAACAGAAGTTTAAGAAAAACTCTATTTACTGCTCAACAGTTACATTAATATTTCATGTGTACATTGTAGTCTATCAGAACATTCTGTCTGCCGGCATCTACTTTGGGAATTCCTACAAATAAAGCTGTAACTGCTAAGAGAAATATATGGTACATTCAAGACCTGACCATGGTTCTTGGCATATATTCTGCTGTAAAATAATTCATATATTACTTTTTTACTCTACTTTTCGCTGTTCCCAACTTCTAATAATACAATATAAAATGATAAATATGTGACACATTCTGAATTAAAATGCAATGAATTGGGGGAAGAAGAGTTCTTCAAGTGGGTAATATATGTATATAAAACATGTAGAGTTATGCCATACTAGAAATATGAAAGAAAGCTGTACAACTGTATTGCAAAATAATTATTCTGTGAATGTGCTTCCCCCAATGTTTAGAGCAATGGATAACTCAATATTGGTGCAACTGACAGCACTGCTCTAAAATTCCTGCTCCTGTTGTGCTACAGTCTGGTGTTAGAAGATGATCTCATCAGCAGCTCATATGCCTTGTCTGCTGAAATACAGCATTGGTTGTCTACATTTAAAGGGAATCTGTCAGCAGGTTTTTGCTATGTAATCTGAGAACAGCATGAGATTAAAACACTGAATTCAACGATGTGCTACTAATCAGGCTGTGTGCGTTGTTTACTTTCAGCACTAGGACATTATCATTGCAGGGACTAGCTGCCTTGTGCCAAGTCACCCGACTCTGCCCCCTCCTCTGATAAGCAGCTGACTGTCAATAGACAATGTACATAGAGCGCTGTGTTGGGGCGGAGTTAGCTTTCTGAGCTCTGCTACATGCTACCTCTAAAAACTCTGATTGTGTCAGAATGGCAGTAAACAAAGTGTTTGAATCAGGGTCTCTTTTCCTACATTATGCTGCTATCAGATGAGGTAGCAAAAACCTGCTGACAGATTCCCTTTAATGCGGACGATCAGGAGCATTTTTAACATGATTAAAGAGTAACTAAGCTTTTATTTTTTTTTTTATAATTGTGTCCAGCCTATAAGTTATGAAACTTTGCAAATCACTGTATTAGAGGATTTATCTTCATTCCTATAAAAAACTGCATGTAAGTGACTTTCAAACCTCTGCTTCTCCACAGTTTTCTTGCCAGTCTTTAGCTGCATTTATATCAGAATGTACTCATTTGGAGTACAGATGATGGCAGAATAACAAAGCTAAGCGCATTTTGGAAGCAAAACTCATTTTGCCTTCAGCAGACAAGTCAATAGATATTTTAAGAGAATCCTGCTATTGTCTAAAATTGTAAAGTATTTCTGTTTCTCAGAAAACCTTAGACATAGCAAGATTCTAAGTTTTGGAAATATTTGACCTGTGTTCAAGTCATCTTGAATTCATTTTCAATGGAAATGACACGGTCAATGAAAAATTGGAAAAATAACTTGATCATTCTGATGGTGGCATCTACAGTTCCTATGCACCGTAGTCAAAAGGTGTCATCCCATTGATCCATGGGCGTACACAGAAATCATGGTGCCCCATAGCAGAAATTCTAATTGCCTCCCTCCCCCCTAAAAAAAATTGGGTGGGGTTAGAAGAGCATACCTCACAACTTTGCAACCTTTATAAAGTAATTTTCCTCCTACTGAAGCTCTAGATTCCCCTTTCATTCCACCCATAAAGTATAATGATAACAAAAGTGCCCCCAAACACTGTATGATGATATCTGCATAGTCCACAGCGAATTCCTCAACAGTACCCTCCACACACCAGTATGATGACCCTACTGTACCCTACCTCAACTCCCCCGGCAAAGTATCGTGACCCCAATACAATATGATCCCCCACACAGCCCTCCATGCAGTACTATATAATGGGCCTACATACAGTATAATGGCCCCCACACCTCACCACACTGTATAATGGCCCCCACTAGCTCTCTAAACAGTATAATGGCCCTCACACAGCCCTCCACACAGTATGATGGACACCACACAAACATTCACACTGTATAATTGCCTGCATACAGTTCAATGAACCCCACATAGCCCTACATAAAGTATAAAATCTCCCACATAGCCCTCCAGACATTATAATGGCCCCCACATAGGCCTCCAAATATTATAATGGCCCCCACATAGCACTCTAAATATTAAAATAGCTCCCACATAGCCCTCCATACAGTATAATGCACTCCCCATAGTCCTCCATACAGTGTAATGCACTCCCCATAGTCCTCCACATAGTATAATGCACTCCTCATAGTCTTCCATACAGTATAATGCACTCCCCATAATCCTCCATACAGTATAATGCGCTCCTCATAGTCCTCAATATAGTATAATTTGCTTCCCGTAGTCCTCAATATAGTACAATGCGCTCCCATTAGTCCTCAGTATAGTATAATGCAAACCCCATAGAACTCCATACAGTATAATGTAAACCCCATAGTCCTCCCTATAGTATAATGCACTCCCCATAGTCCTCCATATAGTATAATGGACACCCCATAGTTCCTCCATAGTCCAATATAATTCACTCCCCATAGTCGTCCATACAGTTTAATGCACCCCATAGTCCATACAGTATAATACACTCCCCATAGTCCATACAGTATAATGCACTCCCCATAGTCCTCCATACAGTTTACTGCACTCCCAATAGTCCCCCATACAGTATAATGCACTTCCCGTAGTCCTCCATATAGTATAATGCATCCCATAGTCCTCCATATAGTATAATGTATCCCCCATAGTCCTCCATACAGTATAATGCACTTCCCATAGTCCTCCATATAGTATAATGTATCCCCCATAGTCCACTATACAGTATAATGCACAGTTGAACTTGCGATGACGGGTGGAGGGGAACCCGGTGCCAGGGATGGCACCGGGCCCCGCAGCTCACGGGACCCATAGCCGCCGCATAGCTTGCCCCCATTGGCGGTATGCCACTGCATTGATCCCATCATTAGGCTGGTCATGTAGTTGGTTACCTTGCTATACATGGACAACAAGACTGTCTTTCCATCCTATTGTTAGGGTACATGTGGCATATGACATATAGTGTAATATCTAATAATATAGACAATCAAGCAAAAGTATTACTTACGTACTTAGGGTATGTGTACACAGTATCTTTTAGATGCTGATATCCCCACATAGTTTTTAAAGAAGATGATTTAGGAAAATGCCGACGGTGTTTTCCCTGTAGTATCTTTTCTGAAGTTCCATGGGATGTTCATTTGTGGCTGCCCACCATCGTTTTTGTTTTGAATTGCCATAAGAATTGACTTGATTTTTATGAGAAAAGTTGCACTTTTGAATGACACCATTAATTTTTTCATGTGATGCACTGGAAAGAAAGATAAAAATTCCAAGTGCATTGAGACTGCAAAAAAGTTCAACATCATAATTGTATTTTGTTTCTTTTTTACTTGCAATACTCACTGTATGGTAAAACTTACCTGGCAATATGATTGTCCAGGTCAGTACAAGTATGCAGATACCAAACATGCATAGTTTTCAGAATTCGGAAATTCGGAAAGAAAACTAAAACAAACTTTTTTGTGTTGCCATTCTCTGAGACCTGTAACATTTTCATTTTTCGGGATATGGTGCTATGTGATGACTTATTTTTTGCAGCCTGAACTGTTGTTTTTACTGATACCATTTTGAACTAGATACGATGTTTTGATCGCCTCTTGTTACATTTTATTGCAATGTAGTGGTGGACAAAAAAATGTAATTCTAGCGTCTTGTTTTTTTCTTATTCCGCTGTTTACCAATCGGATTAATTTATTTTATATTTTGATAGATTGGACTTTTACGAATGCAGGAATACCAAATATGTGTATTTTTATTTATTTTTTTAATGGGGAAAAGGAGGGTGATTTGAACTTTTGTGTTTTATTTTTTTCAGAATTTTTAAAAACTTTTTTTTACTTTTTACTGTATTTAATTCTTTGTTCTATATTTTACAATTATCTCTTCCCTCTGGCTACTTTTACAAATAAGGTGAAGAACTATTTTTTTTATAGCTTTACAATAACATACAAAAAGAAGGTGAGGAAGAATAAAAGGTAAATTAAAATGAACTTTTTTTAAAATAAAATCAAATAAACATTATTGCAGAATGTTGCTTATCTAATGTGGCTTCCTGGGCGAAGCTGGGTATTAAATTTGCTGTTCCTATTTTCTCAGACTCCTCTGAGTTAATCTCATGCAATGAACTATGTGCCAGATAGGAAGCTCCTAGAAATGCTCATTTTCTATACCTACAGCTACACCATGCAGTATGAGCATAATGTAGTTCTGTGCCATTATCTATAGAGTGTACAAAACTACTACATCTAAGTGTCCACCTCCAGTAGGTGTATATCCTCAAAAATGATGCACGACAGAGCAAAAAGTGACTCTGTTGGCATTATTATTGTCAATGACGCCGTTGATGCATACGCCTGAGTCCCGTTTTGCAGGGGATTTGGACATAATCCCCGACGGGACCACTGAACAGGGCAAAGAACGTAGTGTGACAGGGCCCTTAGAGACTCTTTAATCCAAACTAAATATCTCAGTAGGGTTTACTACTATACCCCCAAAAGACTAAAGAAAACAGGGCCATCTGCCTGAGATATGTGTGCTCAGGTGAAGGGCTGAAATAGGATCCTTTACACTCTTAATTTGGTCATGCCCCAAATAACTCCCTTTTTGGTCTGGAGTTCCCTTATTTCTGCAAGAATAGTTTGAGTTTCCTAGAATCCTATCTTCTCAATTATGTTTCTGGGTGTCATGGATGAAGTGATTACTGGGACCTTTTTGCAACTTTTTTCATGAGCCCAGCATGGTGAGACTCATTTTCCTTTTGAGATATCACAACTATCAGCCTCCTGAGGAACCTGGATTTGGGGAAACGCTTTTATATGACGCCACAATTTTTTATTACTAACATTGTATTCTCTTTTTGTTGATATAAAGTACAGACCAAAAGTTTGGACACACCTTCTCATTTTAAGATTTTTCTGTATTTTCATGACTATGAAAATTGTACATTCACATTGAAGGCATCAAAACTATGAATTAACACATGTGGAATTATATACTTAACAAAAAAGTGTGAAACAACTGAAAATATGTCTTATATTCTAGGTTCTTCAAAGTAGCCACCTTTTGCATTGATGACTGCTTTGCACACTCTTGGCATTCTCTTGATGAGCTTCAAGAGGTAGTCACCGGAAATGGTTTTCACTTCACAGGTGTGCCCTGTCAGGTTTAATAAGTGGGATTTCTTGCCTTATAAATGGGGTTGGGACCATCAGTTGTGTTGTGCAGAAGTCTGGTGGATACACAGCTGATAGTCCTACTGAATAGACTGTTAGAATTTGTATTATGGCAAGAAAAAAGCAGCTAAGAAAAGAAAAATATGAGTGGCCATCATTAGTTTAAGAAATGAAGGTCAGTCAGTCTGAAAAATTGGGAAAACTTTGAAAGTGTCCCCAAATGCAGTTGCAAAAACCATCAAGCACTACAAAGAAACTGGCTCACATGAGGACCGCCCCAAGAAAGGAAGACCAAGAGTCACCTCTGCTTCTGAGGATAAGTTTATCCAAGCCACCAGCCTCAGAAATCGCAGGTTAACAGCAGCTCAGATTAGAGACCAGGTCAATGCCACACAGAGTTCTAGCAGCAGCCACATCTCTTCAACAACTGTTAAGAGGAGACTTTGTGCAGCAGGCCTTCATGGTAAAATAGCTGCTAGGAAACCACTGCTAAGGACAGGCAACAAGCAGAAGAGACTTGTTTGGGCTAAAGAACACAAGGAATGGACATTAGACCAGTGGAAATCTGTGCTTTGGTCTGATGAGTCCAAATTTGAGATCTTTGGTTCCAACCACCGTGTCTTTGTGCGATGCAGAAAAGGTGAACGGATGGACTCTACATGCCTGGTTCCCACCGTGAAGCATGGAGGAGGAGGTGTGGGGGTGCTTTGCTGGTGAAACTGTTGGGGATTTATTCAAAATTGAAGGCATACTGAACCAGCATGGCTACCACAGCATCTTGCAGCGGCATGCTATTCCATCCGGTTTGCGTTTAGTTGGACCATCATTTATTTTTCAACAGGACAATGACCCCAAACACACCTCCAGGCTGTGTAAGGGCTATTTGACCAAGAAGGAAAGTGATGGGGTGCTATGCCAGATGACCTGGCCTCCACAGTCACCAGACCTGAACCCAATCGAGATGGCTTGGGGTGAGCTGGACCGCAGAGTGAAGGCAAAAGGGCCAACAAGTGCTAAGCATCTCTGGGAACTCCTTCAAGATTGTTGGAAGACCATTTCCAGTGACTACCTCTTGAAGCTCATCAAGAGAATGCCAAGAGTGTGCAAAGCAGTCATCAAACCAAAAGGTGGCTACTTTGAAGAACCTAGAATATAATACATATTTTCAGTTGTTTCACACTTTTTTGTTAAGTATATAATTCCACATGTGTTAATTCATAGTTTTGATGCCTTCAGTGTGAATGTACAATTTTCATAGTCATGAAAATACAGAAAAATCTTAAAATCAGGTGTGTCCAAACTTTTGGTCTGTACTGTATTTCATGTGTGAATATTAAACACATATAAATTGTTTTTGTTAAATTATGTTTATTATTATTATTTCAAAAGTCCAATATAAAATATAAAAAAATAAAAATAAAAAATAAAAATTTTGCATAAACTGACAAGAAATTAACTGACATATAGTAAGTGTTCTCGTAACTGTCATAAACCAAACAATACAAACAATAAACCTAACAAGTATGTATGAAAGTCTTTTAGGGCGACTGGTATAACATTGAAAATAAAAAAATCAAAATAGTTATATTTCCCCAAGATAAAAAAAACTGAATACATATTAACCAGTAATGTCAATGTAACCAAATGACTTTTGGAAAGAGAAACAAAAAATGAAACAATTATTTGCATTCTTAAAATTGGCTGCATTCTTAAAGAGTTAGAAGTAAAAAAAAAATCCCCTTTAGTACAGGCTTAATATCTAATTCTAAGAGAGATTCGAAAAATGTTCTTTATTTTAGTTAGTAGCACTAAAATAAACTAAAGCATTTATTCTTAATGAAGTTAACGGTATTCCTGCAATACTTGGAAGCACTAATTGCTACAGGAAAGTAAATGTAAAACTGATAATACCCAAGTGGGAAGTAAGATTTGTTTTCGCTTTTTTGAAACCTCGGAGGTTCGCTGCAGTATTTTTCATGTAGTTTCATTAATTAACTCACTTGGAAAAAAAAAAGAATCACTCTGCTCTTGCTGCAGAAAAATTTCATTGAAATGTTCAGGTATTGTAAGATTATAATAATGGAGTTCACATTGCTGAAAGCAGCATTAATAGATTTAAAGCATGTGCTTTGGGTTTGAATGTACAATTTACATTTTAAATTAATGGAACTATTACATTAACAGTGAATTAGAACATTAGATAGATTAGTGTGAGGAAATAAGCATAGGATTTTTTTTCAGTCAGTGCAGAAAGAAGGAATGGAACAAGTAAAAAGCCAGTTGGCACCAATTAGGTAGTTCATGTAATTGGAAATTAGCAGAAACAAAGGTCTGGCGAAAACAAGTTGGAAAGCTGTTGTTTTAAAGCTTAGTGCCAGTTCCCCAATCTAATGGTACTGCACATGTTATGTCTGTTTTGGGGTAAGCTGGGAGGCTTCAGTAGGAAAACCCTGGGGGAGCATTTTTTAATGAGTCTCAATGTTATACTCTTGACGAAATATACTAGGTTATGCCTAGAGCAGGGTGTGAACCGATGCTGCATGACACAGGACTTCAAGATCATCAAAGAGGGTAGCCCATCTTAAGACACTGCCTTGAGACCCCAAACAAGCTCAATGCTTCCATGAGAGAATCCCAGTTTCATGTACCACGCAAAAGCCCAGCACTAGCATAGTGTTTCGATGAGAAAATAAATTTCATGAAATGCCCCTGAGGCCGTACACTACAGCGTATCAATGAGAAAATCCCAGTACCATGCACCGACTGAGCTCCAGCGTTAGTACAGTGTATCATTGAGAGAATCCTAATTTCATGCACTACCCCCAGGCAGAGCAATAGTATGTCATTACTATTAACAATAGTTTCAATGAGAGTGTACCAGTATCCTACAATGTCAATGAGGTCATGTAGTAGCAAAGTATTTCAATAAGAGAATCCCAGTTTTATGCACTACTCCTGAGGCCTTGCACTATCACAATGTGTCAATGAGAGAATCCCAGTTTAATGAGAATTCCAGTTTTAAAGCTGCTGAGGCCTTGTACTAGCACAGCATACGGTATATGAGAGAATATAAGTTTCGAGCACAACCCTGAGGCCCAGTGCTACCACAGTTTTTCAATGAGAGGATTACAGTTTCATGCACTACCCCTAAGGCTCTTGCATTATCATGGTGTATAAATGTTGGCTGGAATGAGGTTGGATCGAATTTGAGTTGATTTTTATGAAATTTGGAGTCCCAATGAATTTTAGTAATTTGCAATTAGATTTTAGAATATTGTAAAAAAAAAAACTGACTTTTTTTTACACATTGCAGAAGATTGAATAAATCACAAAAAACTAACATGGCCTGAGGCGCAACAAGCAGGCTTCCCCATAATGCCTTGCAGCTATCATATCACATTGTATTGCTCAGCCAATCATGAGAGACTACTGCAGCCAGGATAAAAGCCTAGGCAGGGAGTGAAGTAGCTATTTTAGGCCTCCTTCACATGTCCTGATATTTCTGGTACTGGAAAAAACAGTACCAATGCTATCTGTGCCCGTGTGCAACATCCATGTAGCATCTGTGTGCCGCATCAGTGTGACACGTAATGGTGCCTGGGAAAAGCAGTACAATTAGTGATGTTCACAGGTGCCGGGTGCTGAATCCAGCTCTCATCATTGTCGCCTGGTCTCTCTGCGATCAATGAGACCAGGCGACAATGATGAGACTTGGAATTAGCACCCGCTGTCTGTGTATCGTGCATATTAAATAAATATTTAAAAAAAAACGCATGGGATGGATCCCTCTTACTTTTCAGCTTTCCATCGGATGGGTGCTGGTTTTAATATTCTGGGAAGGGGCCAATAGCCATAAAGATTCTCTGCCTATTAATAACATCTTACAGCTGTTTGCTTAGCCTTTATTGATGTTGATAATCCATAATGCTGATGTCCTGCGACGAGCTCCAACTCTGCTATATCTGGATGCATTGCTGATCGGTGACATGAGTAATGCGACTGCTGAGCCCGACATCCAGAACACAATGATCTGAGCGTGAGAATGCGATTTCAGTGACAAGCAGTGACGTCATTAAGGTTACCGCCGGTCACACGCAGCCGCGTTCTCACGCTAAGCTCAGTGTGTCCTGGATGCTGGGCTGAGTGGTCACATTACTTGTGTCACCGCTGAGCAATGCATCCAGGTGTAGCAAAGATGGGGCTCGTCGTGGGACATCAGCATTATGGATTATCGGGGGACAGGTGAGGATTTCTTAGTTTTTTTTATTTTTATTTGGGTCTTTATAAATGGGTAAAAAAGGGTCGGGGAGTGTTTTGTTAAAATAAAGGACTTTGTTGTGTGTTTTTTTAATTAAACTTACGGGGTCAGCAATGGGGGTATCTTATAGACTACATGACTATATGTGTAGTCATGTAGTCAGTGTCTGACACCGAATTCCAAAACGATGGTCACTCTATTGTAGCAGTGGTTCAAGAGTAGGGTAAATGCTGCAAAATCAGAGAGGTCCTTGCACTCATGGAAGGTGTCTGATGCATGCTGCCGGTGGATCAGGCATCATGCATTAGCTGTCAGCTCACTTTAATTAAATACAGATCTGGTAATTAAATTAACTCATCTGCAACATTTTGGTAAAGTGAATCTTCACAGATTTACTCATCTCTATTGGCATTTCAAGGGGATCAATGCGGCTCATATGCACATTAGAAACAGTGCACGCAGACACAACAGGCAGGTGAACACAGTTGCTAAGAAACAACAGCAGGAATCTTAAACTGCTATCAAGAAAATCTACACAAACAATAGGAAGCAGGCTGCTGATTCATTGCTGTGTATTGTCATATTATTATTGTGGTTGTTAATAATAACATTATTATTATTATTATCATTATTTTATTTCTTTACATTTTGCTTTTATGGATGATTTAGTGTCACTACTGCATCAGCAAAACTGCACCAAAAAAGTAACTGTTTTTTCTGAAACAGAGTTCCAAATGTATTGCATATACAATTACATAGATTTGCTACATAATTGTGTCATTATTAAGTGACACAGTTGTTGTTATTGTACAAAAACAGTAAAGTTTTAAATAGACAATATCAATTTTATTTCTTTATGATGATGACTTCCAGAATAAATATCATTTATACAGTGTGGTTCTCAAAAAACCCATTAGGGAAGGAAAGGAAAAGAAAGGAAAGGAAAGGAAAGGAAGGGGGGAAGAGAGGAAGGGAGGAATGGAGGAAGGAAGCATGATAGCAGAAAGTAGAAGTGCTTCCTCATTTTTGTGTTATACATAGATATGGTTGCAATAAAAACCATTTAAACCACTGTGACAAAGTCACTGGTAAAGTGCTGGAGGGGATGTTTCCCTGAGGCTATTAGCTTCAGTTAATTAAAACCGTTAAGTTTCCTCCAGCATGTTATGTGCAAGGAGGGGTTAAGTCACTATTTGTAAATAGCCTGTTTTTATGAGAACAACCAAGAGCAGGCGGCAGGTTGTTCTCCATATCTCCACCTCAGGGTGTGGTCTGGGGTTCAAATACTCCGCCTGCTGAGGCATTCAGGGTTCAGTGTCTGGAGAAGCTAGCTCCAGAGAGGAGCTTGTGTTTGTTTTCCTGAACTGTGTTTGCTGTGCTAATCCTTTGCGGGCGGACCCCCACAGTCATATGGACTGTGCTGTTTTCTTCTGTTTACTCTTTTTGGCCAAGAAAGGCATGTTTGATTTGATGGAATTTACAGTGGTTTATGCCTGTACTAACAAATCACTGAGAAATTTAAAGCAACAGCGTTCCTGTGTTACTTCCGTGTGCAGCTAAGTGAGTCGATCTGCCACACCACATTATAAATTAGGTTTATTTGCGAAGTTTACTAACGTTCTGCTATTGCACTATCAAAGAAGAACAAATTATAACTCAAAATAAGCAATATAACAAGTGGAATCCCCTATAAGGGTTTGTGCACACATTGTCTTTTTTACGCAAGCTTCGCTTCAAAAACTGCCTGAAAAATTTCCACCCAAATGCTTAAAATAATGAACATATGTATTTCTATGTAAAAACAACTTGCTGTTGATATGTTCAGTCTTTTCAACATCTTTTAACCAATTCCTCTTTCCAAAAATCCCAAGCAGTTAAAGGAAGTGAATAGACCATTCCATTTTCTGCTCTGAAGACGCTCAAAACTTTATAATAGAAGTCAATGTCAAGAGAATGCCAAGAGTGTGCAAAGCAGTCATCAAAGCAAAAGGTGGCTACTTTGAAGAACCTAGGATATAAGACATATTTTCAGTTGTTTCACACTTTTTTGTTAAGTATATAATTCCACATGTGTTAATTCATAGTTTTGATGCCTTCAGTGTGAATGTACAATTTTCATAGTCATGAAAATACAGAAAAATCTTTAAATGAGAAGGTGTGTCCAAACTTTTGGTCTGTACTGTACCTCCACTGGTTGTTCTTTAATTACGTTTAGAAAATTGTATGCATTGAGCTCTTCGTGCTTTGGGGTGGACCAGTGGTCGAAACTGTGGATAGGGTCTTCGGCTTTGCTCCGGCCTCTCGGCAATCTGTGGTGTCAGTAACTTCGTATTGCTTTAAATTTTGCACTGATGCCGTGGGAGGCACATGTACACATTGCTTTCTTGGTGGTATTCAGTAAAATGACGCCGGTGGCAGATTGGTCCGAGATCTCAATCTGTGAATGCGCCGCCTCTAGAGCCATTTTACTGAAAACCCCTGGGATAGCAATGTGCGCATGCGCCGACACCGGCGCCATTTTACAGATGTCCACTTACAGGTGAATTGCGCAAATGCTGCCCACGATAAGGACGGCACAGGTGCAAAATGTAAAACAGTACTAAGATAATGGCATCACAGGCAGCTGAGGGGTCGGAGCAAAGCCGAAGACCCAACCCGCAATCCCGCCCGCAGGCCTGCCCCGAAGCACGAAGAGCTTATTGCACACAAACTTCTAAAGGTAATTAACCCCTTAAGCCCCGCGGGTGGTTTGCACGTTAATGACCGGGCCAATTTTTACAATTCTGACCACTGTCACTTTATGAGGTAATTACTCTCGAACGCTTCAACGGATCCCCCTGATTCTGAGATGGTTTTTTCGTGACATATTGTACTTCATGATTGTGGAAAAATTTCTTCGATATCACTTGCGTTTATTTGTGAAAAAAACAGAAATTTGGTGAAAATTTTGAAAATTTTGCAATTTTCAAAATTTGAATTTTTAAGCCCTGAAATCAGAGCGATATGTCACACAAAAGAGTTAATAAATAACATTTCCCACATGTCTACTTTACATCAGCACAATTTTGGAACCAAAATTTTTTTTTGTTAGGGAGCTATAAGGGTTAAAAGTTGACCAGCGATTTCTCATTTTTCCAACAAAATTTACAAAACCATTTTTTTAGGGACCACATCACATTTGAAGTCACTTTGAGAGGTCTTTATGACAGAAAATACCCAAAAGTGACACCATTCTAAAAACTGCACCCCTCAAGGTGCTCAAAACCACATTCAAGAACTTTATTAACCCTTCAGGTGCTTCACAGGAATTTTTTGAATGTGGAAGAAAAAAATGAACATTTAACTTTTTTCACAAAAATGTTAATTTAGACCCAATTTTTTTTATTTTCACAGGGGTAACAAGAAAAAATGGACCCCAAAATTTGTTGTGCAATTTCCCCTGGGCACGCAGATACCCAATATTTGGGGAAAAAATACTGTTTGGGCGCACGGCAGGGCTCGGAAGGGAAGGAGCGCTATTTGACTTTTTGATTGTAAAATTTGCTTGAATAATTAGTGGACGCCATGTTGTGTTTGGAGAGCCCATGTGTGCCCAAACTTTGGAGCTCCCCCACAAGTGACCCCATTTTGGAAACTAGACCCCCCAAGGCACCTTTCTAGATGCATAGTGAGCACTTGGAACCCCCAGGTGCTTCACAAATTGATTCGTAACAATGAAAAAGTGAAAAAAAAAACACTTTTTCATTTTTATGAATCAATTTGTGAAGCACCTGAGTGTTCCAAGTGCTCACAATGCATCTAGATAGGTGCCTTGGGGGGTCTAGTTTCCAAAATGGGGTCACTTGTGGGGGAGCTCCAATGTTTGGGCACACAGCGGCTCTCCAAACGCAACATGGTGTCGCTAACAATTTGAGCCGATTTTCCGTTAAATTTGTTAGAGGACACCATGTTGCATTTAGAGAGTCCCTGTGTGCCCAAACATTGGAGCTCCCCCACAAGTGACCCCATTTTGGAAACTAGACCCCCCAAGGCACCTATCTAGATGCATAGTGAGCACTTGGAACCCCCAGGTGCTTCACAAATTGATTCGTAACAATGAAAAAGTGAAAAAAAAAACACTTTTTCATTTGTATGAATCAATTTGTGAAGCACCTGAGGGTTCCAAGTGCTCACTATGCATCTAGATAGGTGCCTTGGGTGGTCTAGTTTCCAAAATGGGGTCACTTGTGGCGGAGCTCCAATATTTGGGCACACAGCGGCTCTCTAAATGCAACATGGTGTCCGCTAACAAATTTAACGCAAAATTGGCTCAAATTGTTAGCGACACCATGTTGCGTTTGGAGAGCTGCTGTGTGCCCAAACATTGGAGCTCCCCCACAAGTGACCCCATTTTGGAAACTAGACCCCCCAAGGCACCTATCTAGATGCATAGTGAGCACTTGGAACCCCCAGGTGCTTCACAAATTGATTCGTAACAATGAAAAAGTGAAAAAAAAAACACTTTTTCATTTTTATGAATCAATTTGTGAAGCACCTGGGGGTTCCAACTGCTCACTATGCATCTAGATAGGTGCCTTGGGGGGTCTAGTTTCCAAAATGGGGTCACTTGTGGGAGAGCTCCAATGTTTGGGCACACAGGGACTCTCTAAATGCAACATGGTATCCGCTAACAAATTGAATGGAAAATCGGCTCAAATTGTTAGCGGACACCACATTGCGTTTGGAGAGCTTCTCTGTGCCCAAACTTTGGAGCTCCCCCACAAGTGACCCCATTTTGGAAACTAGACCCCCCAAGGCACCTTTCTAGATGCATAGTGAGCACTTGGAACCCCCAGGTGCTTCACAAATTGATTCGTAATAATGAAAAAGTGAAAAAAAAAACACTTTTTCATTTTTACGAATCAATTTGTGAAGCACCTAGGGGTTCCAAGTGCTCACTATGCATCTAGATAGGTGCCTTGGGGGGTCTAGTTTCCAAAATGGGGTCACTTGTGGGGGAGCTCCAATGTTTGGGCACACAGGGACTCTCTAAATGCAACATGGTATCCGCTAACAAATTGAATGGAAAATCGGCTCAAATTGTTAGCGGACGCCACATTGCATTTGGAGAGCCCCTCTGTGCCCAAACTTTGGAGCTCCCCCACAAGTGACCCCATTTTGGAAACTAGACCCCCCAAGGCACCTTTCTAGATGCATAGTGAGCACTTGGAACCCCCAGGTGCTTCACAAATTGATTCGTAATAATGAAAAAGTGAAAAAAAAAACACTTTTTCATTTTTACGAATTAATTTGTGAAGCACCTAGGGGTTCCAAGTGCTCACTATGCATCTAGATAGGTGCCTTGGGGGGTCTAGTTTCCAAAATGGGGTCACTTGTGGGGGAGCTCCAATGTTTGGCCACACAGGGACTCTCTAAATGCAACATGGTATCCGCTAACAAATTGAATGGAAAATCGGCTCAAATTGTTAGCGGACGCCACATTGCGTTTGGAGAGCCCCTCTGTGCCCAAACTTTGGAGCTCCCCCACAAGTGACCCCATTTTGGAAACTAGACCCCCCAAGGCACCTTTCTAGATGCATAGTGAGCACTTGGAACCCCCAGGTGCTTCACAAATTGATTCGTAATAATGAAAAAGTGAAAAAAAAAACACTTTTTCATTTTTACGAATTAATTTGTGAAGCACCTAGGGGTTCCAAGTGCTCACTATGCATCTAGATAGGTGCCTTGGGGGGTCTAGTTTCCAAAATGGGGTCACTTGTGGAGGAGCTCCAATGTTTGGGCACACAGGGACTCTCCAAATGCAACATGATATCCGCTAACAATTTGAGCCGACAATTTGTTAGCGGATATCATGTTGCATTTGGAGAGTCCCTGTGTGCCCAAACATTGGAGCTCCCCCACAAGTGACCCCATTTTGGAAACTAGACCCCCCAAGGCACCTATCTAGATTCATAGTGAGCACTTGGAACCCCAGGTGCTTCACAAATTGATTCATAAAAATGAAAAAGTGTTTTTTTTTTCACTTTTTCATTTTTACGAATCAATTTGTGAAGCACCTGGGGGTTCCAAGTGCTCACTATGCATCTAGAAAGGTGCCTTGGGGGGTCTAGTTTCCAAAATGGGGTCACTTGTGGGGGAGCTCCAAAGTTTGGGCACAGAGGGGCTCTCCAAACGCAATGTGGTGTCCGCTAACAATTTGAGCCGATTTTCCATTCAATTTGTTAGCGGACACCATGTCGCGTTTGGAGAGCCCGTGATGTGCCTAAACAGTGGAGCTCCCCCACAAGTGTCCCCATTTTGGAAACTATACCCTTCAAAGATTTTATTAAGGTGTATAGTGAACATTTTGAACCCAGAGGTACGGCACATTATTTGTTTACATTAGGTCATCATATTGAATAAGTTTTCATTATTCTTGAGCGCAAGTGCTCGCTACTTGAGTTTGCATCGGGTACTCAGGTATGCACCATGTACAGCGTGTGCTCGAGTGACATGCTCGAGTCCCTGCTCCGCATGTTTCACGGTTATTAGACACCCAAAAAAAACCATGCGGGGATCGCTCGTGCATGGCAGGCAATCCCCGTAAAGTTTTTTGGCCGCGAAGCATATGGGGCAGAGACTCGAGCATGTCACTCAAATACCCACGATACTAAATGCATACCAGAGCACCCGATGCAAACTCAAGTAGCGAGCACTTGCTCTCAACACTAGTCGCCATATCGTCATCTTTTTTTCTTACTTTTGAAAAAAATCCCAACCCCAGCCCTAACCCTAGCACAACCCTAGCCCCAGCACAACCCTAGCCCCAGCACAACCCTAGCCCCAGCACAACCCTAGCCCCAAACCCAGCCCTAACCCTAGCCCAATCCTAACTCAAGAGTTTATTTTTGACGCCGTTCCTTGTGCGGTATAAGTGATTAGATGACTTTATTCTTCGGGTCGGTGTGATTACAGCAATGCCAGAATCATATGGGGTTTTTATGACTGACAGCTGTCACACACTAAAAGACGCATTTTTTGTAAAATCTAGTTTTTGCATCGCCATATTTTGAGAGCTATAATTTTTCCAAATTTTGGCAGACAGTCATGTGACGGCTCGTTTTTTGCGGGATGACTTGACGTTGTTATTGGTGCCATTTTCAGGCACGTGACATTTTTTGATCGCTTTCTATTCCGATTTTTGGGAGGCAGAATAAACAAAAACCAACAATTCAGGAATTGTTTTTTTTTTTTTTTTTTTATTCTGTTCCGCGTGTGGTAAAATTGATGAGGCAGCTTTACTCTTCGGGTCAGTACGTTTACAGCGGTACCACATTTGTATAATTTTTCTATGTTTTGGCGCTTATACACAATAAAAGCTATTTTATAGAAAAAAATATTTTTTAGTATCGCTTTATTCTGAGAGCTATAACTTTTTTATTTTTCGGCTGATGGAGCTATATGGCGGCTTGTTTTTTGCGGGACGAGATGACGTTTTCAGCGGTATCATTTTTATTTATATGCGTCTTTTTGATCGCGTGTTATTCCACTTTTTGTTTGGCAGTATGGTGATAAAGCATTGTTTTTTGCTTGTTTTTTTTTTTTTTTTTTATCGTGTTCACTGAAGGGGTTAACTAGTGGGACAGTTTTATAGGTCAGGTTGTTCCGGACGCGGCGATACCAAATATGTGTACTTTTATTGTTTTTTTTTTATTTTTTTTATAATAATATTTATTGATGGGTACATTATATTTTTATTTTTGGTGTATTATTTTTTTTATTTTTTTATAATATTTTTGCACATTTTTTTTTTTTTTTTTTTTCCACTTTCACACAGTTTATACACTTTATTACTTTGTCCCACTCTGGGACTTTCACTTTTTTTTTTCTGATCGCCTGCATGGCACAGGAATGGAGCACCATCCCTATGCCATGAAGGCTGTCAGAAGTGCACAGTGTGAAGATTGCTTGGAGATGCACTGCGCATGTCCAAGCAATCTTCCTGCTCTCTGGTGACCCGGATGTTGTCATGACGACATCGGGTCGTCATGGCAACACCCGGGAAGCCTTTGCAGACTGCGCTGGAAGCCGGAAGAGGAGGTGAGTATCGGCGATCACCTCCCCTTGCCCCCGCAATGCCGCGATCGACTTCGATCGACTTCGATCGCGGCATCGCGGGGGTTAATGTGCTGGGAGCGGTGCGTGACCGCTCCCTGCACATAGTACCGGGTGTCAGCTATGACAATCAGCTGACACCCGGCGGCGATCGCGCCCGCACAGCCTGTGTGCGCGCGCGATCGCCATGACGTACTAATACGGGTCTGGCTCTTAAGTCCCAGGGCACAGACGCGTATTAGTACGTCAGATGTTATTAAGGGGTTAAAGAACAACCAGGCTACGGATTTTTACAGTGAAGGTACCTATTAAACCAGTAGGACAGCGGCTTTATGCCCATATGTTTAGTTTAACATGCTTGATCCTGATGACAGGTTCTCTTTAAATTGTTCTTGCTTGATGATTTATTGCAAAACGCAGAAAGTTTGTACATTTTGCTAGAAAACCTAATTTGCAATGGGATTCACTGTCCTATAGCTTACTGAATATGGGTTCAACCTATAAATACAGTGTAAGAACTTTGTGATTTTATTGGTTCTTATTGATCCATTGCTGTACAAAACTCAATGCCAGGGAAAGCCCAAAGCCTGGTGAATTATTTCATACAGTATGTTATTTATTTTAGTTGATTATTGCATTTGATGAATGAATTACATGCAGATTGTCTTGAGGGGAGTTACGGAAATAATCTCTATCATGAACTGAACCATTTGATTTGAGCTTATTGTCCCCAAAAGAATTTGAAGTAAATTGCTTGAAAGCTTCTCTGAGCCATTGCCTCTGCTAGCACAATAAATAACTTTATATTGAATATGTGGAATGTATGTAGCCCTTCTGTTTTCAGTTCTTTTTCCCCGAATACTCTGAGAAGATCTTCTAGCTGGCATTGAAGTCAGTCACCAGGGAGTGCAAGATGGATTGCAGCTAGTCTCTTACAATACACTTCCAAAGAAAAAAATATCCTTCACATAATTTGCAAAGTACTTTAAAGCAACAATTATTTGTATTAATATAATAAAATGGGGGTGGCACAGATTAAACAAAACGGAAATGTCAGCAAAATATGCAAAATGGATCGTTCCCTATAAAATTGTCATAAGTGGAACATTAAAAATTTCAAGTATTGCTATAATGTTCTATGAAAATTCTTACTTGGTGTGCTAAAAGTTACAATAACTGAGGAATTAAAAACAAACACAGAATTCAGCTGAAATCTGAAATAACTTCCTCTATAAATAACATAGTATTATGTGGTTCACAGCCCGTCTTGCTATTAGTGCACTGCACTGTGCTCACTGACTCAGATGACACAAATGGATTTTTCCCCAGAGCCTAGAAATCGGAAAAGCTTTTACAACATGTCAAATACAGATTTGGATTTTGGTTCATACTTTATTTAAAGGCTATGTATACCTGTGCACAGATTTTTTTTCTACAGTTCATTTATTTGTTAGATGCAAAGTTAAGCAACCAAGTAAATAATCTTAAAGAGAACCTGACAGCTGATACATTCTGCCAAATTCATGGTCACCATGTATCAGGCACTGGCTGTATGATATCAGCAAGGTATGCTTGACTTTAAAATGCTGCAGTGTTTCATAGGGAAACATACCTTAATAGCAGCAGGTGACCGAGCTACATACTAAACTCGTCGGACAGAAGGGTCCCCGGCCACTTCTCCTCGCTCGCTGCCCTGAATTGACAGGTCTCTGCCTATAAACGCAGAGAGACCTATAAATCCAGAGCACCGGCAGACAGAAGCCGCCAGGGAATGAGCCCCGCTGAAGACTAATCAGAAAGGCTTCTGTCCACCTGGTTCCCTGGATTGACATGTCTTTGCCTATATGTGCACCTAGGGAGAGACCTGTCAATCCAGGGCAAACAGAAGCCATCGGGGACCGAGCCATGCTGAAGACTAGTTGGATAGGCCGGTCTCCGGCAGTATCTGTCCACCCGGTTCCCTGGATTGACATTTTTCTGCCTGTATTCACAAATAAGGAGAGACCTGTCAATCCACGGAGTGCATAAGCCATCGTGGACCGAGCCACGCTGAAGACTAGTTGGACAGCCGGGTCCCGGGAGACATCTGTCCACCCGGTTTCCTGGATTGACAGGTCTCTCCTTATATGCGCACATAGGGAGAGACCTGTCAAACCAGGGCACCAGGTGGACAGATGCCACCGGGGACCAGCTTTTCTGACTGGTCTTCAGGGTGGCTCAGTTCCCGATGGCATTTAAACTATGTTTTTCTCTGAAATGCTGCAGCATTTCAGAATTAAACATATGTAGAGTCATGCAGACACTGTCTGATACGTGCTGCCAGTGGATTGGGCAGTATGTATCATCTGTCAGGTTCACTTTAATGCTAGATTTTTAAACATACAGTATGTGAGTGCAATTTTATGTTTGAGACTGATGAACAATCCATGTCAGTGCTTATAAAGCCATTATTTTCCTAGAAACAAAGGCAATCTCTACTCCGCGTCGTGTAGTGATTTTCGGCTTGCCCAGTAAACACTGGAGCGATCTGGCAGGTCACAAACTGCACAAAACAACCGTAGCGGCCCAGAGAACAGATGAAGATGGCGGCTGGTGGTGAGTATAATACTAGGGGCAGGAAACTTGCATCAGTGATACCACTTCAATGTTAAAATAAAAATGAAAAAATGCTGAAGTTTTGCTTTAAGAGTAGCTACATCTATATGTTAATTGTCTTTCCCTACACATGTGCCAATTGTCCTGTGATACAAACTCCACACACTGTAAATCAGGCTTAGTTGGAAATTATATGCCAATTAGCTAATATAGAAAATGCAATGGTCACTAAAATCCTTTATGGGACTGACCAGTGGCAAACTAAACAATAACTTAAGTTTTTCTTTAAAAGTTTTGCACAGTAGACTTTGATTTTCTATCACTTCTTCTGCAGCCATAATGTCGAAAAAATAAAGGAAGTAAGACTATGGTAATGGGAACAAGGAAAAAGGCTTTACATGATGTGAATAGGCTGATAAGATAATGAGAAGTAAAGTATAAAGCAGATTTTGAGGAAAAATGTCCCACCCATATGTAATACGCCACGACCTTCAAATGACAATGTGAGATATCACTTTTGTATATAGCTTACTGCTATGTTGCTTGAAATCCTTGATTATCTGTAAAGCCAGCTGTTTCTACAAGATATTCTGTTGTTTTTATTAAACTTTTCTGTTCAATTAAAGTTGATAAGGATGAACTAATGGCTGCTTTAAAGTGTTTAAAACAACAAATGGAGTACAGTCTCAGTTTCCTGCATAAGACTCTTTTGTAGATACACTATCAGGAGAATATTCTGCTTATGCTGGCGTTTTATTCCCAGTCTATTAATTAGACATTCAGACTCCAGTAGTAAAAAAATACATTCATTGATATGTATTAAAATGACAAAAGAAGCAAGCAAAGGTCCTTGTCATTTCATGCATTCTCTTCTCATTTTAAGTTCAGATTTTATTGGGAATATAAATTTAATCTATAGAATATGTAAAGCATTGTATTCTTCTGACCTGGATACTGTAGGCCTTTTCAAGCCAAGAAAGACTGCTGACAAAGCAAATTTTATTAGAGTTTAAAATAAAATAATATAAAAGTAATGACAATGCCAGTAGCAGTTTGTACTAAGCCCTAGAGAGGAGTGAATTGATTCAAATTCATATTGAATTAAAAAAAAAAATCAGATGCACCAGAACTCGATTTTTTTTGCGATTTGTTTTACTCAAATCAAGCGAGATGACGGCCATTGTGCTTAATTCATTTTAGGAACGGTGAGAAGAGATGTGATGCTGGTGAGGGGCGAGGTGAGTATAATATTTTTTCCTTAATAAGGAGAGATCTCAGAGCATTCTAAACAATTACATTCATGTTGAATTTTCTAGCCAAATAGAAAAGTTGGCTAGTCTCCTGTGCACTGCAAAAGCCTCCTGAGACCTCCCTACAGCAAGGATTTGAGAAGATGACACATGGATTTTCTATCATCGGTCCAAACCAGTTGCAGTTTCTGAATGCCAGAGTCAATGGGAGTGCAAAATGCCCCAACCGCCATTCTGCCTTTCCCAACTGTTAAATGAGTTGTGCCAGCCAGCAAGCACTGATTCTTCTTATATCATTGCAGTGAGTACCCACCCAGCGCTGCCTCTGCAGAGCACAAACCCGTCTCCATTGCCGCAGTCTGCAGATTAACAACTAATAAATGAACACAGTAGTGAATCATTTGTTCTACACTGCATATGATTTAATATTGTCTTCATTCATTACTAAGAGCTACTATCATGTTTTATACTTTTTTTTAACCCTTACAAGGGTTAAGAGTTAACTAGGGTTAGGCTTAAAATAAAATACATTTATTAAAAACACAATACTAGTGCCTTACCCCTTTCCGACATGTGCCATACACGTACGGCACATGTCAGATCTCTCCCTTTGGTGCAGGCTCCGGCGATGAGCCCGCACCTTTCCCGGCACAAGACAGCTGATCTGATCAGCTGTTATGTGCCCCTAACAGTCACGGGTAGAATCGCGATTCACCCGTGGCTGTTAACATGTTAAATGCGACTGTCAATCTCAGCATTTAACATGGCCACGGCGGAAGGACGTCATAAGTCCCGCCCATCAACGCCCGTGTCACATGACCGTGGGTTGAAGATGGGTTGGCATGACAACCCGGAGTCTGCAGGAGACCCCTGTGGTTGTCATTGCCGGAAGCTATGAGTGCTGCCCTGCAGTTGGCGCTCATAGCCAGTGAGCATTTCTGCTAAACACAGGCAATCTGATGATCGCAGCTTCTAATCTCCCATGGAGACTATTGAAGCTAGTGTAAAGTAAAAAAAAAGTTTTTAAATCATCCCCCTTTCGCCCTATTCAAAATAAAACAATAAAAAAAAACAAATATACACATATTTGGTATCGCCGCATTCAGAGTCGCCTGATCTATCAATATATAAAAAGAATTAATCCAATCGGTAAACGTAATGAGAAATGAAATCAAAATGCTAGAATTACGTTGCAATAAAATGCAATAACAGGCGATCAAAACATCGTATCTACCCCAAAATGGTATCAATAAAAACATCAGCTCGGCGCACTAAAAATAAACCCTCACCTGGCCACAGTTTCCGAAAAATGGAGATGCTATGAGTCTCGGAAAATGGTGACTTTTCTTTTTCTTATTTTTTAACAAACTGCATTTTTTTTTCACCACTTAAATAAAAATGAACCCATACATGTTTGGCATCTACGAACTCATAATGACCTGAGAAATCATAATTTCAGGGCAGGTTTAGCATTTAGTGAACATGGTAAATAAAGACAACGGTGGAATTGCACTTTTTTTGCAATTTCACCACACTTGGAATTTTTTTCCTGATCTCCAGTTCACGATATAAAAAAACAAAAGTGTCGTTCAAAAGTACAACTTGTCCTACAAAAAATAAGCCCTCACATGGCCATATTTGCCAAAAAAAAATAAAAATGTTATGGCTCTGGGAAAAGGAGAGCAAAAAATCAAAAGCGCAGAAACGGAAAATGGACCGCGGGTGAAGGGGTTAAGGGAGAAGTGCTTCAATACTGGACCAGTGGAAGAGAATCATAGAATCCTAGAATGTTAGAGTTGGAGGTGACCTCCAGGGTCATCTTGTCCAACCCTCTGCTCAATGCAAGAGTCACTAAAACATCTCAGACAGATGTCTGTCCAGTCTCTGTTTAAAGACTTCCATTGAAAGAGAACTCACCACCTCTCGTGGCCGCCTGTTCTAGTCATTCATCACCCTCACTGGCAAAAAGTTTTTTCTAATATCTAATCTGTATCTTCTCCCATTCAGTTTCATCCCATTGCTTCTAGTCTTTCTTTGTGCAAATGAGAATAAAGCTGATCCCTCTACAGTGTGACAGCCCTTCAGATAATTGTAGACAGCTATTAAGTCTTCGCTTAGTCTTCTATTTTGCAAACTAAACATTCCAAAATCCTCTAACTGTTCCTCATAGGACATTATTTGCAAACCGGTTACCATTTTGGTCGCTCTTCTCTGAACTTGCTCCCGTTTCTTTGTGTCTTTTTTAAGATGTGGTGCCCAGAACTGGACACAATATTCCAGATGAGGTCTGACCAAAGAGGAGTAGAGGGGGATAATTACTTCACGTCATCTAGACTCTAAGAATTTGTTAATGCACCCAAGAATTGTGTTTGTCTTTTTTGCTGCTGCATCATACTGTTGATTCATGTTCAGTCTGTGAGACCTATTAGTATACCCAAGTCTTTTTAACATGTACTGTTACTTATACCTATTCCTCCTATTCTGCATATGATTTTTTCATTTTTCTTGCCCAGATGTAGGACTTTGCATTTCTCCTTGTTAAAAAACATTTCGTTAGTTGCTGCCCACAGTTCCAGTTTGTTTAGATCTTTTTCAATCCTCTCTCTCTCTCTTCTCTAGTATTAGCTATCCCTCCTAGCTTTGTGTCATCAGCAAATTTAATCAGTTTAACCTCAATTGCTTCATCTAAATCATTGATGAAGATGTTGAACAACACAGGGCCCAGGACAGAGCCTTGTGGTATCCCATTTGAGACATGCTTCCAACTGGATGTGCAACCATTTATGACCACTCTTTGGGTCCAATCACTAAGCCAGTTATGAAACCACCTAGCAGTTGCCTTGTCCATTCCATAGTTGATCATTTTTTCAATAAGAATGGAAGGAGATACTTTGTCCAATGCTTTGCTGAAGTCAAGATATACTAAATCTACTGTGTTTCCCTGATCCGCCCAGTCAGTGATTCTGTCATAGAAGGAAATTAAGTTAGTTAGACATGACTTATTAGTTACAAACCCAATGCTGACTCCGGTTAATCAATTCATTCTTACAAACTCAGACTCAGAGAGTGACAATGGTTTTGGGTGCACAATGCCATGCATCAGGTGCTAGCAACCCATGTTACACCACTAGTCCAAATCTAAATGCATTTTCACTCATGATTTGTTTTTATTTAGAACTAGACAAAAAAACACTTGGCGCCTTTATATAAAATCTGAGGCATATAGAAGTATAGTGGATGCCTATAGAAATCTGTGGATGTAATACAACTTTGAAATTTTGTGGAGTCAAAATTCATGTTCAAAAAAAAATTATTTGTTTAATATAATTAAAATGTTGCTAACTTATGGTTATTCAAAATTTTATTTTAGTAACACAGCATTGTTTTTAAACATATGGCTGTATCTGGTACTGCAGTTAATACTCAGCTGACTCCTATTTGCTTAAAGAAGCACTCCCATCAAAGTTTTTATTCACTTAATAAATTGCAATCATCATATTATATAATATTATCATATTATATAGGGCTGCATACTTCCAATTGCTCATTTTGCCTTCCTACCCAGTTAATTCTTCTCTTCTACATTAGGTTTGTGACATCACGTGATTAAAAGCTGACTAGCTGAATCCTTTTAAGCTCTATGTAGTAACAGGAGGTCAATCTTCTCTGCACAAGTCATGAGTCACTGCAAAAGTCTATGGCAGGGGGAGGAGCGGAGCAGCTGAGTCCAGAAGTTGAAAAGGGTAATGAATCATGCAGGAACAAGAGACTTCCAATTTCTGCATTGTGTAGAGAAAAGAGAAGAATTAACTGGGTAGAAAGGCAAAATGAGCAATTGTAAGTACACAGAGCTATATAATATGATGTTTGCAATATATTAAGAACATAAAAACTTTAAATGTCCAAAATGTCTATAGTTTTAATTCGTAAAAGTATGTGATATTGAGATCTAACCATAAAAAATAGATGTGATTGACAACAGTTCATTGCAAGCACCACACGAATGTCCAAATCCAGTTCCTTTACACATCTCCACTTCTTTATCACAGAAGAGAATCATTAGTAAGTCAGGTTTATTTCATATTAATCTAGGAAGCTAATTTATTTCACAGTGCTGTACAAAGAATACACTCATATCTTCCCAGTGGTGCTCGTAGTCTATATTTCCTACATCACATATGTAAATACTTACTAAGGCTATGGGCTGCAAATTAATCCAAGGATGTTTTTGAAGTGTGGTTGGAAACCAAAGTACTCAAAACGAAGAAAAAAAAAAGGTTTCTGTGGTCAGATTCAATACCACAACCACATTCATGCTACAGTAATAACTAATTACTCCTTAGAGCTTTGAATCTAATTTCTCTGAACTCCAGTGCTGTAATGCCGCTAGAGACTTCAATTTAAGTTAAAGTTGATCATAGATCATAGACTTATATGTAAAACTCATTCTTTAGTCTGAATGTATAGCCACTATTTTGCATCAGTATTCATAAGAATAAAACCTACACAGAGAAAAGTACTATTAAAAGATTTGTACCTTTCATGCTTTGAACCCATTTATTTTTTAATCCCATCCTGGAACACTAAATTTTCATTTTTTGCACTTTCATTCCCCCCTCCTTATTCTAAAAAGTCATATCTTTTCCTTCAACATACCCATGTAATGTCTTAATTTTTTTGTGGGCCGAGCTGTAGTTTTGGATAATACGAATTATTTAATGAGCACCCGAATCAGTGTACAACCGTAATCGAGTCACCTAAATGCCACTGTGAGTGATTGACAGCAACATTTAAGGGGTTAAAGAGCAGAGATCAGAGATAGCTCCGGTCACTTCTATTAGTGATGGGTGCTGGCTGTGTAGTACAGCTGTGTAATATTGACTGTATAATATTCCTGAGTTTAATCCTAAAATCCACATCAGACATGCACTATATATGTAGGGCAGATGCCAGGAAGGGGTTAAAGAAACACTAAACATATAAAATGCACAAAAAAAGTAAACAATAAATAAAATAAAAATCCCAGTGATTCTTGTCCTCCCATTGATACTATTTTGTGTCCTTTTAGAAATAAAACTTAGAAATCTATAAATGTATTGTATCTTCTCCGACTGTCCCAGGAGCTCAGTAATAACCCTACTTCTCACTGTTCTGTGTGTGATTGTTAGACAACTGGCTGCAGCAGGAGCCTCCCCCTATGACCTTTCTGTAGTAGGACAGAAAGATTGCTAAGCACCATCCATGGAATAAGGAGGTTATATTCAGCTGTTCAACATTTGAAAAAAAGGAATTGATCTGCAGAAGATTAACCCTTTTGTTCTCTATGGGATTTCTACAAGACTGACTGTTTCATGATATGTAGAAAATGCTACATACAAACAATTAGGGCAATTTCTGATTTAATTTACAAATTGATTTCTTTTTAATTTTAAAATTAATTTGTGGGTTTAGTGTTTGCTTAAGCTTACAGATACTGAGGCATAATACTGATCAACGTACTGAAGTATGAATATGGTCTAATAGTAATAATACACAAGGAAGCAGGTTGTGATGTGACAAGCTAGTAATAACCATATCCTTTAAATTTATAAGTTACCAAAGTTATCTGCAAGGAATATAATGAATTGTACTTAATTAAAAGAATGGTGCTGTGGCACAATGTAGCTTGTTTATATGCAGATAACATCTATTTATATTTTTGCATGGGCATGAACTTATTAAGAAACAATGCTAGTGGTAAACAATGTAATCTAATTTACATTATGAGATCATGAACTCCAGTCCTTCTACTTGTTCTAGCATTACTGAACACAAACAATGGAGACAAAAGAAAAGACTGCAGAGCAGATTATTATTATTATTATTATTATTAATAATAATAACCATTATTTAGAGAAAAGCTATTTACTCCTCAGCCATGTACAATGGAAACAAGTTTCTACAAGAAACATTACAAACAGTAGAGGTGCCATTGAAATGTAAAATATTCTTAAAATTGATAAATAAATCAATATTTTGTTTAATTTGCTAATAGCCAATTATTTCAATAACACAGAAATAATGTAAATATGCAATTAATTTTATACACCCACAGCAACCTGTATGGTAAAGAATGATTACATTAAATAAGATCAGATAAATCTGCTCTACATTTTTATACTGTAAGAGCAATGTCCATTAAGGACCAAGATCAAATGAAGTCAGTCCGCACAAAGTGACTGTTCAAACCAACCACATATGCTTAGTGCTCCCTTGGCATGGTCAACAATTTAGTGCACCTTCCCATCTACTAGTTTTCCATCTATAACCTCCCACTCTTCCATTATTTGTGGCATCCCGGTACCCGTTCTACTACTGCTAAATGAGACAGTTACAGTGTTGCATTATATTTGTTCTATTTTGTGCACTGAGTTAGGGGATATAATACATTGCATTGTAAATTGTACTTTCCTGCCATCTGCTGGCCAATGCGTGTATATGAAGTAATGATTATTCTCACAACAAGTGGTGGCCATAGCAATGGCTGGGAGGAGCCTCCCAGCTCAGGGCTCACTCGTAACTGAACGCTGGTGCAAACCAGTTGTGAGCGGTTCCTGCTGCTTCAGGAAGATTGAGGAGAGACATTATTCTCTCAGAAAAGAGTTTTCAATGCCAGTCTACGCAACGGGGACATTTTTCCTCACATAATCTCCTTCACAAAAAGAGTGAAGTGTCTTCTAGTCAGGGAGAAAGCTGTACATGGACTCTCCTGCTCTCTGGTTATCCTGATTGCTTCTAGCCAGGACCAGATCCACGTGGCTGCCAAGCCACCGACTTTGTTTAAACCTACCCCCTGCAAGAGGGAACGGTGGGATAAAAACTGAGAGTGCATCCACACTTTAGTGTGTTTTCCCCAGAGAGCCAATCTGTGAAGGTCCCTCCATCAGTTTAATATTTCTTGGACCATGCATAGCATTTCCTATACAAAGAAGTGAAGAGAACTCTGCTCCAGCCGCCCTGGACAATAGCAATGCTTGTCTCATGAGAAAACCATAACTTCCGTATGCACAATATACTGTGAACTTTGCCTGTAAGAGAGACTGTACCCTGTTGCCTCATTCAGTAAAATTGTTATGTTTACAAGTTCACCTGCGTGCCTGGCTGCTTGAGATTGCACAAACATCACGGGCACTCCAAAACCTGCACCCAGACACCACCGCTACAGGAGTGCCCCCAGGGAGTCCTACACCATCCACAAGTGCCATCTCCCGCTTTTGAAATTGTTGTGGACACAAAGGGAAGCATTGAGGGGTCCAGCGACCCACTTCAGCTACCGTGACATCATTATCTGCTGCCACTGAAGCTACACACCCCAGCTTGGCCCTTCTGCAACATCTGGCGCCTCCCCAGTGGCCCACCACAGATTGACAGCTTTGGCTTTACATAATTATAGGAGCTAGAGGAGGGCAAAAATACTGTAGGTGGAAAACAAACAGGTGGGAATGTTTACTGAACTAATTGTCCATGCCAAGGTTGCATCAAACGCCTTTGCTTGGTTTGAACAGACGTTTAGTACAGACTCCCCTTAAAGTGCATTCAAAATGACAAGTTGCAACCTCAAATTATCCTTTGTTAGCAATAGCTATCAAGTGGTGGAATCCAATTAGCACTGCCAAAGCAGGAGATATGCACAGTGTAGAAAAACAAATAAAACAATACATTTTTATCAGCTGGACAACCCCTTTCATAATTCTACTTTGGTATGACATTGGTTAAAGAATATGAAGTTTAGATGTTGCACTAAAGTTCCCAGCAAGAATACAATTATGGGATGGAGGTGATTATGTCATAAAAGTAGAAGGACAGTGGGAGAGGAGGAGCCCAACAGTGGCCCTAAATCCATCAGCTGCAACTGTGGTAGTGAGTAAACATGACATAAATAAGTATAAGAAAATAGGTCTATAAATTCATAAATCTGCAATCATACACTAAGGCAAGTCATGGACTTGTGGAAATCACAGGATGGATAGACATGTTAATGATATGCAAATGATTTAAAACTGGAATCAAATTTCAAAACATCTTGATTTATTGAGTACTCAACCACAGAAATATATGCACTTACAAGCCTTGGCTGTTATCAGTGAAGTTATTAATGATTGTCTGAGGAATGTTATGCCATGATGAATGCACTTGGGCAAGAAATCATCAAGATCCGCTGCTGGCAGCTCCCTATGCAATTTCTGACAAATGATGACCTAGATGTACTCAATAGGAGACTAGTCTGGAGACACTGCAGGCTGCGGTAGCACGTTTAGGTCATGCAGCATGCTCACAGTAGCATGAGTAGCTCGAAAGCCTGGCGTTATTGTTTTGAAAAAAAGGCTCATGAGATACTTTGGAGAAATGACTAGTTCAACAACCAAATCAATGTACCAAGAATGAAGACTAGAAAGGTCTGTCTACAATACATTATGTCAACTCACATCAAAATTGTCATAAGTGGGGTTATGAGTTATACATAAAAAAGGCTGGGGGCATTGGATCACTGCCTCTACCCTCCACTGTGAACAGGTAATTGAAGCTGGATTGTGTATAGAGAGTAATTAACAGGTAGCTGTCAATGACAGATAACTATTTGGGCCAGCAGATGTGTCCCTCTATGCCTTCACTGGCACATAGATGTTAAATGCAGGGGCATTAATGCTTTCACCTTGTGCAGCTGTTCCATCTGTACTCCATAGGCAGGACAAAGGTAAAACAATATTTTAATGTCAGAGTGCACAGCTCATTCCACATAGTTAAGGCCTAAATCTGATTGCGGTTTACTATTTAAGTGTTGAATCACAATAAAAATTAGAGTGGCAGTCTGAGTCTGTGAAAAATATTTGAAAGACTCAAGTAATATATAGTGAAGTGCTGTACTTGTGTAGTCATTCACTGTTGCTGTGAATTGATTGATATACTTCAGTAACAGCACCTTAACTGGTTCAGGACCGCCCACTGTACATAAACATCGGCGCTGCCTGGGCTCTGTACGGTGGGTGGTCCCGCAGCCCTCAGGACCCCCAGGGTCCTGCAAGCGCTGCGGTTCCGGTGCAGAGCGATAGCTCTGACAGGGGACATCATCGAGACCTGATTGGATCAGGTCCCAATGATGTTAACCCTTTGTTATCTTCTATATGCCGCGATCTATAGTGATCGTGGCATATAGAAGATAGTGAGAGGATCGGGGGTGGTCAATTTACCTCTCCGACGGCCCCCTAATATCTTCCAGGACCTGCCGTTGTTATGGCAGCTGGAGGTCACATGACCGCCTCCAGATCTGCCATATATGGTGTCCTGCTGATCTCAGCCCTGCAGCTGAGTCCAACAGGAGACACTGACTGTGAAACAGTCAGAAAAGATGTCATGCAATGTAATACATGTCTATTACATTGCATGAGATCAGTGATTAGAAAAATAAAAATTAATGTCCCATACAGGGACTAAGTAAAAATGTAAAAAAAAGTCTAAAAAAATCTTTTCAAACTGTTTAAAAAAAATCACAAAATAAATAAAAATAAATAAATAAAATATTAAACCAATAAATCCGTATATTTATGCAAAAACAAAAAAAGTACACATATTTGGTATCACCGCATCCGAAACAACCCGATCTATAAAATGGTCACACTAATTAACTCCTTCTGTGCACACCGTAATAAAAAGAAATAAAAAACAGAGCAAAAAACTATGCTTTTTCATTGTATCGCCAAACAAAAAGTGGAAAAAAAATGCGATCAAAAAGCAAAATGGAAATACAAATGGTACCGCTGAAAACGTCATCTTGTTCCGCAAAAAAATGCCACCAGACAGCTCCATCAGCCGAAAAATAAAAAAGTTATAGCTCTCAGAATAAAGCGATGCAAAAAAAATATTTTTTCTATAATATTGTTTTATTGTGTAAAAGCGCCAAAACATAAAAAAAATATACAGTAAGTGTAGTATCGTGGTAAACGTACTGACCCAAAGAATAATGCTGCCTTATCACTTTTACCACACGCAGAACGGCATAAAAAAATCCTCAAAAAACAATTCCTGAATTGTTGGTTTTTGTTAATTTTACCTCCCAAAAAACGGAATAGAAAGCGATCAAAAAATGTCACGTACCCAAAAATGGTACCAATAAAAATGTCAACTCATTCCGCAAAAAACAAGCCATCACATGACTTTGTCGGCCGAAATATGGAAAAATTATAGCTCGCAAAATATGGCGATGCAAAAACTAGATTTTGCAAAAAAAAGCGTCTCTTAGTGTGTGACACCAAAGCAGTGGTTTTCCCCCACATATTGGGTATCGGCTTGCTCAGGTGAAATTGCGCAACAAATTTCATGGTGCAATTTCTCCTGTTATCCTTATGATAATGCAAAATTAGGGAATGAAAAACATTTTTTGTGGGAAAAATGTGAAAATTTTATTTTTACGGCTCAATATTATAAACTTCTGTGAAGCACCTGGGGGTGCAAGGTGCTCACCACACATCTAGATAAGTTCCCTAAGGGGTCTAGTTTCCCAAATGGTGTCACTTGTGGTGGGTTTCCACTGTTTAGGCACATTAAGGGCTCCCCAAATGCGACATGGCGTCCGCTAATTATTCAAGCAAATTTTACATTCAAAAAGTCAAATGGCGCTCCTTCCCATCCAAACCCTGCGGTGCGCCCAAACAGTGGTTTGCCTCCACATATGGGGTATCAGCGTGTTCAGGAGAAATTGCACAACAAATTTCATGGTGCAAATTATCCTATTACCCTTATGATAATGCAAAATTAAGGGATCAAAAACGTTTTTGTGGGAAAAATGTGAAAATTTTATTTTTACAGCTCAATATTATAAACTTCTGTGAAGCACCTTGGGGTTCAAGGTGCTCACCACACATCTAGATAAGTTCCCTAAGGGGTCTAGTTTCCAAAATGGTGTTACTTGTGGGGGGTTTCCACTGTTTAGGCACATCAGGAGCTCTCCAAACGCAACATGGTGTCTGCTAATTATTCAAACAAATTTTACATTCAAAAAGTCTAATGGCGCTCCTTCCCTTCCGAACCCTGCAGTGCGCCCAAACAGTGGTTTTCCCTCACATATGGGGTATCAGCGCGCTCATGAGAAATTGCACTACAAATTGTGTATTCCATTTTTTCCTGTTACCCTTGTGAAAATAAAAAAATTGGGTCTAAAGTAACATTTTTGTGAAAAAAGTTAAATGTTCATTGTTTTCTTCCACATTCCAAAAATTCCAGTGAAACACCTGAAGGGTTAATAAACTTCTTGAATGTGGTTTTGAGCACCTTGAGGGGTGTAGTTTTTAGAATGGTGTCACTTTTCAGTATTTTCTGTCATAAAGGCCCCTCAAAGTCACTTCAAATAAGATGTGGTCCCTAAAAAAATGTTTTTGTAAATTTTGTTGGAAAAATGAGAAATCGCTGGTCAACTTTTAACCCTTATAGCTTCCTAACAAAAAAAAGTTTGGGTTCCAAAATAGTGCTGATGTAAAGTAGACATGTGGGAAATGTTATTTATTAACTATTTTGTGTGACATATCTCTCTAATTTAAGGGCATGACAATTCAAAGTTTGAAAATTGCAAAATTTTCAAAATTTTCGCCAAATTTCTGATTTTTTCACAAATAAATGCAAGTGATATTGAAGAAATTTTACAACTATCATGAAGTACAATATGTCACGAAAAAACAGTCTCAGAATCAGGGGAATCTGTTGAAGCGTTCCAGAGTAATTACTTCATAAAGTGACAGCGGTCAGAATTGAAAAAATTGGCCCGGTCACGAAGGCAAAAACAGGCTCTGGCACGAAGTGGTTAATAACAGTCTTTTTTTATTCTTCATATACTGCAAAAAAGGAGGGCAGTATTAAAGCCCTCAGTGCTAATTTTTCAACTTGTGTGTCACAAAGTGTGCTTTCTGCAGTGTGAGATGAGCAAACTGCATTTTTTTAAAGCCCAAAAAATCTCTACAATCCAGAAACGTATTTACAACTGTTTACCATATTTTTCAGACTATAAGATGCACCGGACCATAAGACGCACCTAGGTTTTAGAGGAGGAAAATAGAAAAAAAAATTTAAGCCAAAAATGTGGTCATGATGCCCTGTTGTTACGGATCCGGGTGGTGGAACCTCTGTGCTGCGGTGCAAGGAGGGACCAGAGGGGCGTAACTAGGTATCAACTCGGACCGACCAAGGTCGTATGGCAGCTCAATCGACTCCGTGATCAGGGAGGGACCGAGCAGAGGGACCAGGTGCTACTCTGGGGACCGACCTTGTATGAGAGCAGGTGACTCCCACGGGTCAGAAAGCAGGGACTGACCGGTACAGCAGATGAGCACGGCAGGCAGGCTGACGGGTGATCCGGGCAGAAGGACTGGCAGGTAACAGGCAGGAGCCTCCAGGTAGGCTGGCTGGTAGGCACGGCAGGTAACAGGCAGGAGCCTCCAGGTAGGCTGGCTGGCAGGCTGGCAGGCACAGCAAGTAACGGTTAGGTGCTTACAGGTAAGCAGGCGGGCAGAGCCCATAGACAGACTGGCGGACTGGCAGTAGGCAGACTGTCGGGCTGGAGAGTAGACAAGCAGACGGACTGGACTAGTAGTCCGGATGGCGGACTGGACTTGTAGTCTGGCTGGCCGCTGGACTTGTAGTCTGGCTGGCGGACTGGACTTGTAGTCTGGCTGGCCGCTGGACTTGTAGTCTGGCTGGCCGCTGGACTTGTAGTCTGGCTGGCGGGCTGGACTTGTAGTCTGGCTGGCGGGCTGGACTTGTAGTCAGGCTAGCAGCGGGACCTGAGGGCTGAAGCAGAGTATCACACACAAAGCTACAACCTTGCACGGGCACCTCCATATTGGAGGAGGTGCCTTTTATAGGGGAAGTCCTCCGGCCATTGGCTGGGGACTTTTTAGGACAGCCCCATTAAGAGGGCGGGAGCGCGCGTGCGCCCTAAGCACAGGACCAGGGAAGCGCAGGGTGGCCAGAAGACACCGGAGCAGGACCGCGGCGGTAAGGAGAAGCGGGGCGTGGATGTTCTCCCTGGGTTCCCAAGTTCTCTCCTCTGGGCCAAACCCCTTCCAATCCATCAGAAAAAAGGTTTTTCCTCTTACCCTCTTGGTGGCCAGAATGTTCTCTACCTCATAGACGTCCTCAGCAGAGACCGGAGCTGGGGAGGTGCCTGTTTTGTCGGAAAAAGAATTAAGCACAACTGGTTTGAGGAGAGATACATAGAAGGAGTTGGGAATCCGTGAGGTGGCCGGGAGATTTAACTTGTAGGCTGCTGGGTTCATTTGCTTGAAGACTTCAAATGGGCCAATGAACTGTGGGCCCAGCTTATAGGAGGGTATTTTGAGACGAACATGTTTGGAGGCGAGCCAAACATTGTCACCCGGACGGAATTGAGGTGGATCCAGACGTCTCTTATCAGCATGTTTCTTCATCCGCTCGGAGGATTGAAGATGTGCAGATCTAGTGTTCTCCCAAATAGTGGAAAATTCGCTGACCAGAGACTACGCGACCGGGTTGTCCACAGAAGCGGAAACGGGAAACGGAACCCGGTTGACCGTAGACCACAAGGAACGGGGACTTGGAAGAAGATTCGCTCTCATGGTTGTTGTAGGAGAACTCGGCCCAATGTAGGATCTCCACCCAATCGGTATGGTGAGCGTTGACGAAGTGCCGGAGGTAGCTGGTAAGGATTAGAGATGAGCGTTGTTCTACTCGAACTGTTCGCCAATCTCAAATTCGAGCTGTTTTGGGCGGTGTTCGAGCCGTTCGGCGAACACGAACAATTTGAGAAAAATTCGGCAGTTCGAGGTTATGTTCGATAACTGTTCGTGCACCAAAATCATAACTGGATTTTTTCTCAGTAATGATGAAAATTAATGTTAATACGCAGTTTGAGTGTACAGCGGGGTGGGGGGAGGGGCAGGGGATGGATCTCTGCAGGAACAATGAAGATCTCCATTTTTTTTTCTCTTTCCCGCATTTACAGTGGGGAGGTGCAATCTGTCAGCCTATCAGCAGCGCACACACGGAGCGAAGTGCTTTTTTTCACACAAGCAAGGGCATGTGTCATTGGCAGTGTATGTCACATGTCCTTGCCCTATAAGACCAAGCCATTTTCCCCGTCGCCACCATTTTCTCACTGCTGCAGCTATGTGTTAGACGGCACCGCTGTTGCTGTGTGCGCTATACCTTGTTAATTTCAAGCCAATTTTCGCACAAATATACAGATAGCTTGGGAGTAGGGAATAGTTGTGATTGCAGTCCTTTTAAGGACTAGGTTACAGCATTTCCTACGACTTTTATCAGGCAGGTCTGTGCTCTTAAATAGATAGGTTGTGGGAGTAAAGACTAATTGTAATTTTAGTCCTTTTCAGGACTAGGTTACATCAGTTCCTATCAGTTTTTGCCAGGCAGGTCTGTGCCAGTGCTGTGCAAGTTTTTTTCACAGCATTTGGCTGAATCTAGCAAAGCTAATCCTTTTTGGCCTATTGCAGAGTGTGTTAGTCAGTGGAGTAGCCTATCTGTGTTGCAAGATATACCACCTGTGTATAGAATACCAATTTTTTTACTGCACTTAGTGAAGTAAAATCTTTTGGGCATAGCATCATTCTATTAGTCCATCTATACTGACCTCCATCAGGTTGCAAACTGAATCTAATTTTTTTCTGCATCTAGCTCTGAAAAAATATTGGGCTTCTAGCTGTGTGTGGGTCTTGTTCTATTAATCCATCTATACTGACCTCCATCAGGTTGCAAACTGAATATAATTTTTTTCTGCATCTAGCTCTGAAAAAATATTGGGCTTCTAGCTGTGTGTGGGACTTGTTCTATTAGTCCACCTATACTGACCTCCATCAGGTTGCAAAGTGAATATATTTTTTTCTGCATCTACCTCTGAAAAAATATTGGGCTTCTAGCTGTGTGTGGGACTTGTTGTATTAGTCCATCTATACTGACCTCCATCAGGTTGCAAACTGAATATAATTTTTTTCTGCATCTAGCTCTGAAAAAATATTGGGCTTCTAGCTGTGTGTGGGTCTTGTTCTATTAATCCATCTATACTGACCTCCATCAGGTTGCAAACTGAATATAATTTTTTTCTGCATCTAGCTCTGAAAAAATATTGGGCTTCTAGCTGTGTGTGGGTCTTGTTCTATTAATCCATCTATACTTACCTCCATCAGGTTGCAAACTGAATATAATTTTTTTCTGCATCTAGCTCTGAAAAAATATTGGGCTTCTAGCTGTGTGTGGGTCTTGTTCTATTAAACCATCTATACTGACCTCCATCAGGTTGCAAACTGAATATAATTTTTTTCTGCATCTAGCTCTGAAAAAATATTGGGCCTTCTAGCAGTGTGTGGGACTTGTTCTATTAGTCCACCTATACTGACCTCCAACAGGTTGCAAACTGAATATATTTTTTTCTGCATCTACCTCTGAAAAAATATTGGGCTTCTAGCTGTGTGTGGGACTTGTTGTATTTGTCCATCTATACTGACCTCCATCAGGTTGCAAATTGAATATAATTTTTTTCTGCATCTAGCTCTGAAAAAATATTGGGCTTCTAGCTGTGTGTGGGTCTTGTTCTATTAATCCATCTATACTGACCTCCATCAGGTTGCAAACTGAATATAATTTTTTTCTGCATCTAGCTCTGAAAAAATATTGGGCTTCTAGCTGTGTGTGGGTCTTGTTCTATTAATCCATCTATACTGACCTCCATCAGGTTGCAAACTGAATATAATTTTTTTCTGCATCTAGCTCTGAAAAAATATTGGGCTTCTAGCTGTGTGTGGGTCTTGTTCTATTAATCCATCTATACTGACTAGAGATGAGCGTTGTTCTACTCGAACTGTTCGCCAATCTCAAATTCGAGCTGTTTTGGGCGGTGTTCCAGCCGGTCGGCGAACACGAACATTTTGAGAAAAATTCGGCTGTTCGAGGTTATGTTCGATAACTGTTCGTGCACCAAAATCATAACTGGATTTTTTCTCAGTAATGATGAAAATTAATGTTAATACGCAGTTTGAGTGTACAGCGGGGTGGGGGGAGGGGCAGGGGATGGATCTCTGCAGGAACAATGAAGATCTCCATTTTTTTTTCTCTTTCCCGCATTTACAGTGGGGAGGTGCAATCTGTCAGCCTATCAGCAGCGCACACACGGAGCGAAGTGCTTTTTTTCACACAAGCAAGGGCATGTGTGATTGGCAGTGTATGTCACATGTCCTTGCCCTATAAGACCAAGCCATTTTCCCCGTCGCCACCATTTTCTCACTGCTGCAGCTGCGTGTTAGACGGCACCGCTGTTGCTGTGTGCGCTATACCTTGATAATTTCAAGCCAATTTTCGCACAAATATACAGATAGCTTGGGAGTAGGGAATAGTTGTGATTGCAGTCCTTTTAAGGACTAGGTTACAGCATTTCCTACGATTTTTATCAAGCAGGTCTGTGCTCTTAAATAGATAGATTGTGGGAGTAAAGACTAATTGTAATTGGAGTCCTTTTCAGGACTAGGTTACATCAGTTCCTATCAGTTTTTGCCAGGCAGGTCTGTGCCAGTGCTGTGCAAGTTTTTTTCACAGCATTTGGCTGAATCTAGCAAAGCTAATCCTTTTTGGCCTATTGCAGAGTGTGTTAGTCAGTGGAGTAGCCTATCTGTGTTGCAAGATATACCACCTGTGTATAGAATACCAATTTTTTTACTGCACCTAGTGAAGTAAAATCTTTTGGGCATAGCATCATTCTATTAGTCCATCTATACTGACCTACATCAGGTTGCAAACTGAATATAATTTTTTTGTGCATCTAGCTCTGAAAAAATATTTGGGCTTCTAGCAGTGTGTGGGACTTGGTCTATTAGTCCATCTATACTGACCTCCATCAGGTTGCAAATTAAAAATAATTTTTTTCTTCATTTAGCTCTGAAAAAATATTTGGGCTTCTAGCAGTGTGTGGGACTTGTTCTATTAGTCCTTCTATACTGACCTCCAGCAGGTTGCAAATTGAATATAATTTTTTTCTGCATCTAGCTCTGAAAAAATATTTGGGCTTCTAGCGGTGTGTGGGACTTGGTCTATTAGTCCATCTATACTGACCTCCATCAGGTTGCAAATTAAAAATAATTTTTTTCTGCATCTAGCTCTGAAAAAATATTTGGGCTTCTAGCAGTGTGTGGGACTTGGTCTATTAGTCCATCTATACTGACCTCCATCAGGTTGCAAATTAAAAATAATTTTTTTCTTCATTTATCTCTGAAAAAATATTTGGGCTTCTAGCAGCGTGTGGGACTTGTGCTATTAGTCCATCTATACTGACCTCCATCAGGTTGCAAATTAAAAATAATTTTTTTCTGCATCTAGCTCTGAAAAAATATTTGGGCTTCTAGCAGTGTGTGGGACTTGATCTATTAGTCCATCTATACTGACCTCCATCAGGTTGCAAATTAAAAATAATTTTTTTCTGCATCTAGCTCTGAAAAAATATTTGGGCTTCTAGCAGTGTGTGGGACTTGGTCTATTAGTCCATCTATACTGACCTCCATCAGGTTGCAAATTGAATAAAAAAAATTTCTGCATCTAGCTCTGAAAAAATATTTGGGCTTCTAGCAGTGGGTGGGACTTGGTCTATTAGTCCATCTATACTGACCTCCATCAGGTTGCAAATTAAAAATAATTTTTTTCTTCATTTAGCTCTGAAAAAATATTTGGGCTTCTAGCAGTGTGTGGGACTTGTTCTATTAGTCCTTCTATACTGACCTCCAGCAGGTTGCAAATTGAATATAATTTTTTTCTGCATCTAGCTCTGAAAAAATATTTGGGCTTCTAGCGGTGTGTGGGACTTGGTCTATTAGTCCATCTATACTGACCTCCATCAGGTTGCAAATTAAAAATAATTTTTTTCTGCATCTAGCTCTGAAAAAATATTTGGGCTTCTAGCAGTGTGTGGGACTTGGTCTATTAGTCCATCTATACTGACCTCCATCAGGTTGCAAATTAAAAATAATTTTTTTCTGCATCTAGCTCTGAAAAAATATTTGGGCTTCTGGCAGTGTGTGGGACTTGGTCTATTAGTCCATCTATACTGACCTCCATCAGGTTGCAAATTGAATAAAAAAATTTTCTGCATCTAGCTCTGAAAAAATATTTGGGCTTCTAGCGGTGTGTGGGACTTGGTCTATTAGTCCATCTATACTGACCTCCATCAGGTTGCAAATTAAAAATAATTTTTTTCTGCATCTAGCTCTGAAAAAATATTTGGGCTTCTAGCAGTGTGTGGGACTTGGTCTATTAGTCCATCTATACTGACCTACATCAGGTTGCAAATTAAAAATATTTTTTTTCTTCATTTAGCTCTGAAAAAATATTTGGGCTTCTAGCAGTGTGTGGGACTTGTTCTATTAGTCCTTCTATACTGACCTCCAGCAGGTTGCAAATTGAATATAATTTTTTTCTGCATCTAGCTCTGAAAAAATATTTGGGCTTCTAGCGGTGTGTGGGACTTGGTCTATTAGTCCATCTATACTGACCTCCATCAGGTTGCAAATTAAAAATAATTTTTTTCTGCATCTAGCTCTGAAAAAATATTTGGGCTTCTAGCAGTTTGTGGGACTTGGTCTATTAGTCCATCTATACTGACCTCCATCAGGTTGCAAATTAAAAATATTTTTTTTCTTCATTTATCTCTGAAAAAATATTTGGGCTTCTAGCAGCGTGTGGGACTTGTTCTATTAGTCCATCTATACTGACCTCCATCAGGTTGCAAATTAAAAATAATTTTTTTCTGCATCTAGCTCTGAAAAAATATTTGGGCTTCTAGCAGTGTGTGGGACTTGGTCTATTAGTCCATCTATACTGACCTCCATCAGGTTGCAAATTAAAAATATTTTTTTTCTTCATTTAGCTCTGAAAAAATATTTGGGCTTCTAGCAGTGTGTGGGACTTGTTCTATTAGTCCTTCTATACTGACCTCCAGCAGGTTGCAAATTGAATATAATTTTTTTCTGCATCTAGCTCTGAAAAAATATTTGGGCTTCTAGCGGTGTGTGGGACTTGGTCTATTAGTCCATCTATACTGACCTCCATCAGGTTGCAAATTAAAAATAATTTTTTTCTGCATCTAGCTCTGAAAAAATATTTGGGCTTCTAGCAGTGTGTGGGACTTGGTCTATTAGTCCATCTATACTGACCTCCATCAGGTTGCAAATTGAATAAAAAAATTTTCTGCATCTAGCTCTGAAAAAATATTTGGGCTTCTAGCGGTGTGTGGGACTTGGTCTATTAGTCCATCTATACTGACCTCCATCAGGTTGCAAATTGAATAAAAAAATTTTCTGCATCTAGCTCTGAAAAAATATTTGGGCTTCTAGCGGTGTGTGGGACTTGGTCTATTAGTCCATCTATACTGACCTCCATCAGGTTGCAAATTAAAAATAATTTTTTTCTGCATCTAACCCAGCCAATAGTTTTGGCCTAATACCACAGTTTGGCCACTCAGCTCTGCTCGGTTACCATCCATTGTTTTTTTGTGCAAACAACTCCAGAGTTGTGAATTAGTTAACCACCAAAATGAGTGGAAAAAGGCCTGCTGCTGGTGGAAAGGGGAATAGGCGTGTTGGGAAGGGGAAAAAAGGTTGTGTCCGTGGGGTAGGTGCAGAAGAAAGACCATCTTCCAGCCAAACTAAAATGTCTACTTCTTTTAGCGGACAATGTGATAAGATCCCTTTCTTACGGCCACGCCAATCGCTACAAATTCCAGATGAGGCACAAAAACAGCAGGTGCTTCAACGGTTATCAAGTGCTCCTTTAAGTGGGCTCTCCTCCACATCAACTTCAACATCACAAATACTCCAGTCCTCAAAGGTGTCACCCAAATCGCACTTGCTTCCTCACAGCTCCCAAATCTCCAGCTGCCCGTCTGAGTATGAGGTAGAACAGATGGTTGAGTCTGCAGAGCTGTTTACTCATACTATAGCCTGGGAATCAGAGGTCGACTCCAGCGCTTCTGTGAATCCAGACGAGGAAATGATCTGCACTGATGCCCAGAATCTTTATGAGTCGGATCCAGGACCAGACGCAGAAGGTTCTGACCATAATGTAGACCCTCATTCCCAAACTGTAACTCCTGTTGGTGGAGACAATGAGGAAGACTATGATAAGACTCAAATACCTGATTGGAGCGACAACTTTAGTTTTTTGTCAGGGCAGGAACAGGTTGGCTCTGAGGACGACGGGTGTGATAACGCACAGGGTGATGATGATGAGGTCGGAGATCCCACTTACTGTCAACCCACAGTCAGCCAAGAGATGAGGTCAGCAGAGGAGGTGGAGGAAGATGCTAGTGACGACGAGGTCAGGTTGCACCTTCCTGGACAGAGACGTAGTACTGGAAGCACGTCAACAACTGCATCCTCAAACACAACTCTGCCTCTCACCATAAGTCGTGGTGGCTCTTCAGGTCGCATGGGTTCTAAGCCTTGCATAGCCTGGGCATTTTTTCAGATCGATAAAGATGACCCAACTCGTGTTATCTGTAACATTTGTCAGCAAAAGCTAAGTAGAGGCCAAAAAATACATAGTTTGAGTACTTCATGCATGAACCGGCACATGGACATGAAGCATAAGTTGCAGTGGGAAGCTCAGTGTGCTACAATGCGGCCTAGCCGGCCGGGCCAACCACCGTCTGCCATATCTTGTGCATCCGCGGCCTCTTCATCCTCTGTGACTGGGGGGACAGCAGTCACACCTGTTTTGGGGCGCAGACCTGCCACCTCTTTACCCGCAACAGCCAGCGTGATTGGCAGGTCATCATTTTCTTTGGAGGTGGTAACACCAGCTGGTCTTGAGCGCTGTCCGACATCGATAGCACCACCTTTGGATCAAGGCAACCTAACATGTCCGCCTGCATCTTCCTCACAGACCGGCAGTTTGCCGGGGACACCCTTATCAACCCCGTCTAAGCACAATAGCCAGCCCTCGGTCCCTCAGATGTGGACAAGTAAAAGACCATTTCCTCCTAGCCATGAGAAAGCTAAGAGGTTGAATTTCACCATCTGCAAGCTCTTGGCTACAGAAATGCTGCCTTTCCGCCTGGTGGACACAGAGGATTTTCGAGACCTTATGTCCGTCGCAGTGCCCCAGTACCAGATGCCCAGTCGGCACTACTTCTCAAAGAAAGGTGTGCCTGCGCTCCACCAGCATGTCGCACACAACATCACCGCTTCTTTGAGAAACTCTGTGCGTGACAGGGTGCATTTCACCACAGACACTTGGACGAGTAGGCATGGACATGGGCGTTACATGTCGCTGACTGGGCACTGGGTAACTATGGTGACAGCAGGACAAGGGGCTGCTGTCCAAGTCTTGCCGTCCCCACGAGTTGTGCGTCAATCCTCTTTATGTCAAAGTTCCTCCACTGCTTCTGCCTCCTCAACCTCCTCTCGGTCTTCCACCTGCACCCAAAGTCTGTCTGGTCATGCCACAAGCTTTCTAACTGCGCAGAAGGGATCCTGCACACCTCCTTACTATGCTGGCAGTAGGGCTCAATGTCATCAGGCGGTTTTTACATTGAAATGTCTGGGAAATGTGAGTCACACAGCTGAGGAGTTGTGGTCAGCTGTGGAGAACCAATTTCATGAATGGTTGTCTCCACTGGACCTGAAACCAGGGAAGGCCGTGTGCGACAATGCTGCAAACCTGGGTGCTGCCCTTCGCCGGGGCAATGTCACACACGTGCCTTGTATGGCTCACGTGTTGAACCTGGTTGTCCAGCAATTTTTAGCCCACTATCCCAGACTAGATGGCCTTCTGCAGAGGGCACGGTCGCTGTGTGCTCACTTCCGCCGTTCGCATCCCGCAGCTCAGCGACTTACATCTCTACAGAAGTCGTTGGGCCTGCCACTTCACCGGCTAAAATGCGATGTGCCTACCCGGTGGAATTCAACTCTGCACATGTTGCAGCGACTGTGGCAGCACCGACAAGCCCTGGTGCAATACGTTCTGACGTATAGCCTGGGCCAACGAGATTCAGAGGTGGGGCAAATCACGCTGGAGGAGTGGTCTCAGATCAGGGACCTATGCACCCTTCTGCACAGTTTTGAAATGGCGACGAAGATGTTTAGTGCTGACGATGCCATTATCAGCATGACTATTCCGGTGATTTACATGCTGGAGCACATGTTAAACAGAATTTGGAGTCAGGTGGTGGCACAAGAGGAGGTGGAGGAAGTAGAGGAGGAGGAGTTGTATGCGGAAGGGCTAACATCTGCAAGGTCCAGACGGTCGGCAGCACCAAGGCGGCAGGCATGTGAGGGTGGGGGAGATGATTTTACCAGGGCGCATGGTAGCAGCCAAACTAGTGAGGAAGGTGCAGGAGCCCAGGAAGAAGTGGAGGACGAACTGATGGAAGACTCATCAGATGAGGGAGACCTTGATCACATTTCTGTTGTGCGAGGTTGGGGGGAGAGGACAGAGGAAGGAAGCATGATTGTTACCTCGCCACCAACACAACAGGGACTTGGTGCTCCTGGATGCGCAACACACATGAGTGCCTTCTTGCTGCACTACCTGCAACATGACCCTCGAATTGTGAGAATTAGAAATAATCCTGACTACTGGGTTGCCACACTGTTAGATCCCCGGTACAAAAGTAAATTTGCAGAAATTATTCCTGCCATAGAAAGGGATGCACGCATGCAGGAGTATCAGCAGAGACTGTTGCAGAATCTTACATGTGCTTTTCCACAAAATACCAGTGGTGCACGTAGTGAATCTCACAGTTCCAACTTGCCAACCGTGGGACCGTCAAGTGTTCAGCACTCAAACCGTAACAGAACCACAGTATCTGCTGGTAACATCAATTTTGCGGAATCATTTCACCACTTTTTTAGCCCATCCTTTGCAAGGCCACAGGAGACAAGAAGTCTGACACATAGTCAACGCCTAGAGACGATGGTACAGGAGTATCTCCAAGTAAACATTGAAGCCACGACTGTGTCACTGGACCCTTGCTCTTTTTGGTCTTCCAATCTGGATAAATGGCTGGAGCTAGCCACTTACGCCTTGGAGATCTTGTCATGTCCCGCAGCCAGCATTCTGTCTGAACGTGTGTTCAGCGCTGCTGGTGGTGTGCTGACAGATAAGCGCACGCGGCTCTCCACTGATAATGTAGACAGACTCACGTTCATAAAGATGAACAAATCATGGATCCGAAACGACTTTTCTACCCCTGTGTCATCCTGGGGAGAGTAAAAGCTTGATGATTGGTTAAAATCACCCTACCAACCGTTTTAAGCTTTCAAATTACTAATCATGTTTATCTGTATCTTGACTGGAAAATAATTTGGGCTTTGTAGCAGTGTGCAGCACTGATCCTATTAGGCCATCTATAATAAGCTTCACCAGATTTAAAATTAAAAATAATTTTTAGCTGCATCTAGCCCGGAAAATAATTTTGGGGCTCCGAGATGCGCAAGACACATAAGTGCCTTCTTGCTGCACTACCTGCAGCATGACCCTCATATTGTCAGAATTCGAAGTAATCATGACTACTGGGTTGCCACACTCTTAGATCCCCCAAACTTTTCGATCAACCTTTTCATTTTAATAAAGACCAAAAAAATGGTCATTTTTGAAATTATAAGCATTAGCAGGTTGTTAGAAACTGAAATCAAACAGTTTTCAACTCAAAACTTTATTCTAGGTGATGTTACATTTTCACATAGGACCCCTTGTTCGAAAGGAGCTTCTGAACTCTCTCGTCCATTGAATTTGTCAGGTTTTGGATGGTTTCTGCTTCAATTGTTTTGCATGAGGACAGAATACCCTCCCAGAGCTGTTGCTTAGATGTGAACTGCCTCCCGCCATCATAGACACTCCTTTTAATGATGCTCCAAAGGTTCTGAATGGGGTAGAGGTCAGGGGAGCATGGGGGTCACACCATAAGTTTGTCCCCTTTTATGCCCATATCAGCCAGAGATGCAGATGTTTTATGTGCAGCATGAGATGGTGCATTATCATGCAGAAAAATGATCTTGCTGTGAAATACACGGTTCTTCTTCTTGAACCATGGCAGGAAGTGCTGTTTGAGAAAATCCACATACATTATGGAGTTCATCTTTAGCGCCTTCAGGGATCCTAAAGGGGCCGACAATCTCTCTCCCCATGATTCCAGCCCAAAACATTACTCCACCTCCTCCTTGTTGGCGCTGTAGCCGTGTTTGCGTGGGGTGTCCATCAACCAGCCATCCTCCACTCCATTCATCTGGACCATCGAGCGCTGCACGGCACTCATCCGTGAACAAAACAGTTTTGAAATCAGTCTTCATGTAATGTTTGGCCCACTGGAGCCGTTTCTGCTTGTGTGAAGTGGATAGAGGAGGTCGACAGGATGGCGAATGCACAGCTGCAAACCTCTGAAGGACCCTGCATCTTGTTGTTCGGGGGACGTTGGAGGCACAAGCAGCTTCAAAAACTTGTCTGCTGCTATGACAAGGCTTTTTTGCCGCTGCTCTTTCAACCTGACGTAATTGCCTGTAGGAAAGAGTCCTCAATTTGCCCTTATCAGCACGCACACGTGTGTACTGTGAATCAGCTACATACTTCTTGATTGCCAAGACACTTCATCCTGATCATCGCACAATGTTGATTGTAGTCATGCCTTGACCTAAACACTCCACAATTTGTTGCTTCTCAGCAGCCGACACATCCTTTTTCTTTCCCATTTTGGCAGAAAATGTAGGCTGCTTAATAATGTGAGAGAGCCTTCTTAAGTAGTCTTGCCTTTCATTGGACACACCTGCCAAACTAATTAGCACAGGTGTCTGCAATTGCTTACAGTGATATAAAGAGCCCTGACACACATCACCATCAATGAGTTTAACTGACAAACAAACAAATTCTTCCCTTATCACTCCTAAACACTTTTTGCATAATAATTTGGAAAGCGGTGTACATGTGCTTTTCCACAAAACACCAGTGGTTCACGTAGTGAATCTTACAGTTCTAACTTGCCAACCGTGGTCTGTATGGAATTGTTCAATAAAGGGCCCAAAATTAAGATAACATAGATGGGAGAGGTCTCTATGAATAGGAATTCCTAAGTATTTGATACCCTGTGAGGGCCAGGCAAAGGGAAAGTTGGACTGGATGGAATCCTATATGGATTTAGGGAGGGAGACATCGAGGGCCTCAGACTTCGCTGCATTGATTTTAAAATTTTACCATGTAACAAAGTGATCTATTTCAGCCATAACAGCAGTGATGGATATATGTGATTGAGTGATATATACTAGGACATCATCAGAAAATAGAGAGCACTTGTACTCGGTGCCTCCCACCTCAATCCACCTAATATTGGGGTTATGGCGAATTGATGAGAGCAGGTGCTCCGTCACTAGGATGTTTAAGAGAGGGGACAGAGGACATCCCTGCCTTGTCCCATTGGTGATTGTGAAAGGTGATGAAAATGTTCTGACGCACCCCCTGGGCCTTGGGACACCCGGAGCCGGACCCTTTTTGGTGGATGCTGGTGGTTGTAGTCTTCGTGGCGGCGATCCGGTTCCGTGGCTCAGGGCGGTCAACCCAGTGGCGGAACTATTTATGTGGTTTTGATGTTTAAATGTCCGACTACGCCACCCGTGGATTGCGGTCAGAGTGAACCGCCGCTACAGGGCAGACCGCTAAGGCTGGTGTTGTGGGTGCAGCAGAGCGTAGCATAACTCCCCACGGGAGGAGTATAGCCTCAGGGCAGTGTATGCGGAGGATGGGGGTGATGGTGCAGGGCAGCAGCAGTAACGACACGGAGTCAGTGATGCAGTTCAGGGCCTTTACTCACAGTTCTTATTATCCAGACCACGTCTGCAGGTAACGGCTGCCCACGTCGTACTGTGCTCACCAGGTGAGGGGCTCAGACAACTCCCAGATAACTTTGGAGCGCTTCACAGGACCCCCTTTGTGTGTCCTTTGTCTGGCCTTTCTTACCAACACTTCTGTCCGGCTGCCTCGGGCCTCCTCTTGGTAAACTTGGCGCCAGTTTCCCTGACCCTATGTGGTGCCTTCCTAGCGGGTGGAGCAAGGGGCTGTGCCACATAAAATGTCAGAGCCTCCGGTTTCTAGCTGAGGGTCGTTTCCTGCCTCCACTAGTTCGGGGACCGGTCTCCCCCTTTGGCCTGACCCCTCCATGCAGGTGGATTCGGGCGTGCGGTGGCGACTCGCCCGTCCGCACCCCTGGGATCCCTTCATTCCTCGTTCCTGGAGCCTTCTCCGCTCCTCTTCCTTCCTTCTCCCTCTTGCAGGCCTGGGCCTCTGTTACTAGGCCCGCCTCCGGAGCAGAGCTCATGCAGAGCCCCTGCTCCCTGCCACTTCTGCTCAGACTTCTCTGCACTGAACTAAGATGGTGCCCACCTTTTATACTCCCTTCTCAATGCACCCAGGAACTGCTTCCTCCCTGCTCCTGCACTGCAGGGTTCCCCTTCCTCAGTGTTCCCTCCCCCCACTCCAGCCAGGGACAGGGACTGTCGTGCCCATCTCAGGGGCATATTGGTCGCCCTGCCCCACGGCAATGTGGTGTAATGCATGCAGGTGTCGGGTCCTGATCCACACTCCATCCTTATCTGAGAGTGAGATATCACACCTCTGGGTGAGGTGCAATACGTCTGTAGCAACCGAGCCCTCGGTGCTACAGTTCCATTTATCTTCAGCCTAGGTGACGTATTGTGATACAGGGCCGTGATTTTGGCTATAAAAGGGTCCCCTAGACCCCTACCCCAAGCTTTTTAAGAGAATCATATATGGCGTGCCAGGAGACTCTATGGAATGCTTTCTCAGCATCCAACGAGAGTATCTACTTACAAATTTTTAACTGCATCTAGCCCAGGAAATACTTTGTGCCTAGTAGCAGTGTCTGCTAGTCAGCGGATTATCCCGGCTGTTAAGCAAGCTACACCACCTGTAGTTTGGACACTTAATTTTTTCAAAGGAAATGCTTCGGGACCACGCTATACTCAGTGAAGAGCATCAGGAGGCACCCCAAGGCATAGGGGCTGGGACTGGCACTAGGATGCCTTGCGGTGGACAGCCGAGCTCGATCCTTATAAAAGCTTTTTAACTGCAGCAGCTTTAGTGGACGCTACTGGAGCTGGAATTACGCGGCTGCTGGCATGAGACTTGCCCTCCAATAGATCCTTGTAAATGGATTTAAAGGGACAATTTAAATTAAAAAGCTTAGAGCTGCCTCCACCACAGGGGGGCTCTCTCGACCCACCAGCGGACAGGCACCAGTATTGGGAGAGGGGGGCTGGCCGTCAGGGTTCACCGCGGCTCTGGCACAATCCCGGCGACACGGAGGTGGCACGGGCAGGAGCGGACTGGCCGTCTCTGCTTCTCACTTTTTGGATTTTAGAAGGGCATGACATGCCTATATCTGTGTCTCCCCCTCCTTTTACTCCTCCACCTCTTTTCTTTTCGCATGACTATATGTACTTGTCACTTTTCCATGTGTTAGTTGTGTCTTCTGAGCAGTTTGTCAGCTTTTGGACACCTTTGAAGGTGTTTTCTATGTGTTTCTATGTGTTTTTGTTTGCCTGCCATTGGTTTTAACGGTGTTCGAAGGTGTTCGACGAACAGTTCGACGAACAGTTCGGCGAACACACGGGTGTTCGACGAACTGAACCGAACTCGAACACTACGGGGGTGGCTCAACACTAATCATTTCCTCGTCTGGATTCACAGAAGCTCTGGAGCAGACCTCCATTTCCCAGGCTATAGTATGAGTAAACAGCTGTGCACACTCAACCATCTGCGTTACCCCATACTCAGACCGGCAGCTGGAGACTTGGGAGCTGTGAGGAAGCAAGTGCGATTGGGGTGACACCTCTGAGGACTGGAGTATTTGTGATGTTGAAGTTGAGGTGGAGGAGAGCCCACTTGAAGGAGCCCTTGATATCCGTTGAAGCACCTGCTGTTTTTGTTACTCATCTGGAATTTGTAGCGATGGGTGTGTCCGTAAGAAAGGGATCGTATCACATTGTCCATGAAAAGAAGTAGACATCTTAGTTTGTCTGGAAGATGGTCTTTCTTCTGCAGATGTTACTACCCCCCCACCGCGGGGGGGCTCAACCCACCAGCGGACAGTCACCAGTATTGGGAGAGGGGGGCTGGCCGTCAGGGTCCACCGCGGCTCTGGCACAAACCCGGCGACACGGAGGTCGCACGGGCAGGAACGGACTGGCCGTGTCGGCTTTGCTCTCCAGCGTAGTCCCTCTGCCCGCTCGCTCCCGTAACCTCAAAGGGATGCGCAAACGGCTTTTCTTCCCAGGGCTGTTCCCCGAACAGCAGGAACGTGGAGGAGCTCAGGTCGGCCTTCCACTGTACTCCCTTACCTCTCTCGCCCTCTTTCCTTCTTCCGTTCTCCATCTAAGCCCTCGGCTCTGTGGTGTCCGCTCTCCCTCCAGCTCTCTCCTTCTCACAGGTGGACTACCGCGTGTATTCACACTGTGGCGAATCTTTTGGGCCCAGGCATAAGAAGTTGTCGAGGTAATGGATAATATGTGCCCCCTTAGAAACTTCCATGACAACCCATTCGAGGAAGCAACTAAACGCCTCAAATAGTGACCAGTATCTGGACCACCCCATGGGCAAACAGCGATCTATATAGTATGTTCTTTCCCAGAAGCAGCCCAATACGTGGACACTATTCGGAGGCACAGGTAGTAAGTAACCGGAACGCCGCATCAATGTCTGTTTTGGCCATTAGGGTGATCCTTCCCAACTTGTTAATCCGCCTGATTGCCTTGTCAAAGGATATACAGTATATACTACTGTACTTGGCTCCGCGTCGATGTTGTCGTTTACGGACCTGCCCCTTGGATATGACAAATGGTGGATTAGTCCGAATGTATTGGGTTCCGTTTTGGGCACAACTCACAACGGCGATACCACTACGTCTTGTAAGGAAAGTGTTCTGAATGGAACCGCCATTCTACCTAAAGATATTTCTTTTTTTAATTTTCTTGTCACAACGTCTGGGTGTTAGTAGGCTGATTTTAGATTTTTTACTCCAGCCTTTCTTGATTTTAGAAGGGCATGACATGCCTATATCTGTGTCTCCCCCTCCTTTTACTCCTCCACCTCTTTTCTTTTCGCATGACTATATGTACAGTACAGACCAAAAGTTTGGACACAACTTCTCATTTAAAGATTTTTCTGTATTTTCCTGACTATGAAAATTGTACATTCACACTGAAGGCATCAAAACTATGAATTAACACATGTGGAATTATATACTGAACAAAAAAGTGTGAAACAACTGAAAATATGTCTTATATTCTAGGTTCCTCAAAGTAGCCACCTTTTGCTTTGATGACTGCTTTGCACACTCTTGGCATTCTCTTGATGAGCTTCAAGAGGTAGTCACCGGAAATGGTTTTCACTTCACAGGTGTGCCCTGTCAGATTTAGTAAGTGGGATTTCTTGCCTTATAAATGGGGTTGGGACCATCAGTTGTGTTGTGCAGAAGTCAGGGGGATACACAGCTGATAGTCCTACTGAATAGACTGTTAGAATTTGTATTATGGCAAGAAAAAGCACCTAAGTAAAGAAAAACGAGTGGCCATCATTACTTTAAGAAATGAAGGTCAGTCAGTCCGAAAAAATGGGCAAACTTTGAAAGTGTCCCAAAGTGCAGTTGCAAAAACCATCAAGTGCTACAAAGAAACTGGCTCACATGAGAACCGCCCCAGGAAAGGAAGACCAAGAGTTACCTCTGCTTCTGAGGATAAGTTTATCCAAGTCATCAGCCTCAGAAATCGCAGGTTAACAGCAGCTCAGATTAGAGACCAGGTCAATGCCACACAGAGTTCTAGCAGCAGACACTTCTCTACAAGAACTGTTAAGAGGAGACATTGTGCAGCAGGCCTTCATAGTAAAATAGCTGCTAGGAAACCACTGCTAAGGACAGGCAACAAGCAGAAGAGACATGTTTGGGCTAAAGAACACAAGGAATGGACATTAGGCCAGTGGAAATTTGTGCTTTGGTCTGATGAGTCCAAATTTGAGATCTTTGGTTCCAACCACCGTGTCTTTGTGCGACGCAGAAAAGGTGAACGGATGGACTCTACATGCCTGCTTCCCACCGTGAAGCATGGAGGAGGAGGTGTGATGGTGTGGGGGTGCTTTGTTGGTGACACTGTTGGGGATTTATTCAAAATTGAAGGCATACTGAACCAGCATGGCTACCACAGCATCTTGCAGCGGCATGCTATTCCATCCAGTTTGCGTTTAGTTGGACCATCATTTATTTTTCAACAGAACAATGACCCCAAACACACTTCCAGGCTGTGTAAGGGCTATTTGACCAAGGAGGAGAGCGATGGGGTGCTACGCCAGATGACCTGGCCTCCACAGTCACCAGACCTGAACCCAATCGAGATGGTTTGGGGTGAGCTGGACCGCAGAGTGAAGGCAAAAGGGCCAACAAGTGCTAAGCATCCCTGAGAACTCCTTCAAGATTGTTGGAAGACCATTTCCGGTGACTACCTGTTGAAGCTCATCAAGAGAATGCCAAGAGTGTGCAAAGCAGCCATCAAAGCAAAAGGTGGCTACTTTGAAGAACCTAGAATATAAGACATATTTTCAGTTGCTTCACACTTTTTTGTTAAGTATATAATTCCACATGTGTTAATTCATAGTTTTGATGCCTTCAGTGTGAATGAACAATTTTCATAGTCATGAAAATACAGAAAAATCTTTAAATGAGAAGGTGTGTCCAAACTTTTGGTCTGTACTGTACTTGTCACTTTTCCATGTGTTAGTTGTGTCTTCTGAGCAGTTTTTCATCTTTTGGACATCTTTGAAGTGTTTTCTATGTGTCTTCTATGTGTTTCTATGTGTTTTTGTTTGCCTGCCATTGGTTTTAACGGTGTTCGAAGGTGTTCGACGAACAGTTCGACGAACAGTTCGGCGAACATACGGGTGTTCGACGAAACGAACCAAACTCGAACACTACGGGGGTGGCTCAACACTAATGCTGACGCTAATGATGGCATCATCGCTACTCACCATCTTGTTGGACTCCTCAAAGTTTGTCAGGATGGTGCATAAGTCAGACATCCAGGTCCACTCCTGAGGTCTTATGTGTGGAGCCTTACCTGAATATCGACGGCCTTGTTGCAGCTGGTACTCCACAACTGCTCTCTTCTGCTCACAAATCCTTTGCAACATGTGGAGGGTAGAGTTCCAACATGTGGGGACATCACACACCAGTCGGTGTGCCGTAAGCTGCAAACGCTTCTGCAACACAGCAAGAGCGGCGGAAGCTGTAGCCGACTTCCGAAAATGAGCTGACAGGCGGCGTACTTTGACGAGCAGATCTGGCAACTCGGGGTTACGATTTAAGAAACTGTTGAACCATGAGGTTAAGCACATGAGCCAGGCATGGTACGTGTGTGATCTCGCCTCGCCTCAGAGCCGCCACCAGGTTACAGCCATTGTCACACACGACCATGCCTGGATGTAGGTTCAGCTGTCTCAGCCACAGATCTGCCTGCTCTTTCACAGCTGTCCACAACTCACAAGCAGTGTGAGGTTTATCACCTAAGCCTGTTGCCGCTTGGCTGAGGCAGTACTGCAGTGCATCCAGCTTGTAACTGATGGGGTAATATCTGAGATGGAGGCTGAACATGAGGAGGAGGAGGATGATGCGCAGGAGCTGTACACTGTGGGGGCAACTCTGACTGACATAGGGCCCGCAATCCTCGATGTGGGGAGGATGTGTTCCGTCCCAAGGTCCGACTGGGTCCCGGCTTCCACTATGTTTACCTAGTGTGCCATCAGGGAGATGTACCGTCCCTGGCCACAAGCACTTGTCCACGTGTCCGTTGTCAGGTGGACTCTCCCAGTAACTGCATTGTTGAGGGCACATCAGATGTTTTGGGACACGTGCTTGTGTAGTGCGGGGATGGCACACCAGGCAAAATAGTGTCGGCTGGGGACCGAGTACCAAGGGATGGCCACCGCCATAAGGTTGCGGAAGGATTCTGTCTCCACCAGCCTAAAAGGCAGCATTTCCAACGCAAGCAGTCGTGAAATGTGCGAATTTAGGACTGTAGCCTGTGGGGCGTTGGCCGCGAATTTGCGCCTTCTTTCAAAGGTCTGGGATATGGACATTTGAACGCTGCGGTGGGACGTGGACGTTGATGCTGTTTCTTGAGAAACTGCCATAACAAGTGAAGACTGAGAGGAGGGGGCATCTTTGCATGCTGTATGGACAGGGGATTGCCTTTCACGCACAACAGGGGGTTCTCTTACACGCAAAACAGTGGAAGAAGCAGTGGTGACACCCGCTGACACTGGTCGTGGACCCTGGGGTTCGCCCCACAAAGTCGTGTGCTTTGCTGACATGTGCCTGATCATGCTGGTGGTGGTCAGGCTGGTAGTTTTGTCACCCCTGCTGATGCTAGCCTGGCAGGTGGTACAAATGGCCTTTTTGGGGTTATCAGCAGAGTCTTTAAAAATTCCAGACTCTGGAAGACCTACCAGTTGTACTGGCAACGTCCCTCGTGTTGGTGTTATGGGGAACGGTTGCCCGCCTTCTGTCTGCGGCCACCACACTGCTTCTTCCTGCCTGTTGGGGTACTCTGCCTCCCTCCCCCTGTGTGCTGCTGGCCTCGCTCTGCGTGTCCTCCTGCCACGTTGGGTCAGTTACTAGATCATCCACCACCTCATCCTCTTCCACTTCCGCACCACGGTCCTCCTCCTCACTTTGTGGCAATTGTGTCTCGTCATCGTCCACCTCTTGTGACAAATTGCCAGCGTCGACTTCCTGTGGCCGTGGCTGTTCAAATATTTGCCATCGCTAAATGGGATCTCCTCTTCCACCACTTCAAGCGGAGGAGGCGAGGGGCCCAAATATGAAAATGGACCAGTGAACAGCTCTTCAGAATGTCCAACTGTGGGATCAGTTGCTGTCTGACAACACTCGGCATGGTGGGAGGAAAGAGCATCAGGGTGAGGAGGAGTATGCAGTGGAGACTCACAGCTACTAACACTTGACCATGTGGAAGACAGACCGGAGGTGGTGGTGCCCAGGTGACTGGAAGTATTATCTGCTATCCAATTAATAACCTGTTCACACTGATCAGTTCGCAATAGTGGTCTTGTTCTTGTGTGCTTCCCTAGTAATTCGGTCAAGAACTGGGAGCGAGAAGATGTGGCTGTTGGTTATGGCACATTTTCACCTTGGCCACGGCACCGTCCTCTGCACCCACCATCACCAGAACATCCAGTTCCACGTCCCTTGCCACGCACCTTGCCCATTTTAAATGAAGTAAAATAGCTTACACTCGCACTATCAATGGCAAAAGGGTAGTAGGAGATTAGAACCGTGCAACTGCAAAACCACAGTTATAATTTCCTGGTGTATACCAGACTTTTTAAAATAGATATATTTATGTCTGAACAGTCAGCGACACACTCAAACTGTTTTTTTTATGTAAAAAAGGCAAAAAGGTGGATTACACCCAGATTTGAACCGTGGAAGAGGAAAACCACAGTTCTAGTTTTCTGGCCTACACCAGAATCTTTTAAACAGATATATTTGTGTCTGTACAGTCAGCGAGACACTCAAACGTTTTTTTTTTTATGTAAAAAATGTAAAAAGGTGGATTACACCCAGATTTGAACCGTGGAAGAGGAAAACCACAGTTCTAGTTCTCTGGCCTACACCAGAATCTTTTAAACAGATATATTTGTGTCTGAACAGTCAGCGAGACACTCAAACTGTTTTTTTTAATGGAAAAAAGTCAAAAAGGTGGATTACACCCAGATTTGAACCGTGGAAGAGGAAAACCACAGTTCTAATTTCCTGGCGTATACCAGACTTTTTTAAATAGATATATTTGTGTCTGAACAGTCAGCGAAACACTCAAACTGTTTTTTTTTTTATGGAAAAAAGGCAAAAAAGTGGACAATACAGAGATTTGAACGGCGGAAGTGCAAAACCACAGTTCTAGTTATCTGGCCGAAACCAGACTCTTTTAAACAGATATATTTGTGTCTGAACACTCACAGACACATTAATTTTTTTTTTTTTGGGGGGGGGGGGGGATACCAAAAGGTTAATAAGATGGGTATTTGTACAGTCTGACTAAGGAAAAAACAAAGAAAAGAGGAGTTAGAGGAAAGAAAAGGATTTTTCCTGGCCCCTGAGACCTGGGGCTAAGTCTAGCAATTTGAGCATCAGCAGTACACAGGACTGTAATGCAGTGTTTGTTGGTGTAACCACTGCGTCTCCTATACAGCCTGCCTGCCTGATATCTGGGATGGATATTAGTCCTCAGAAGGACTGTTTGTTTGATTTTGCAGGCTTTAGAGACCCTACACTACCTATTTCGCAGTATAAATCTCTCCCTAGCTCAGCAGCACTCTCCCTACACTGTCTGATCCGGAGCGACTGTGTCCAAGATGGCGGAGCCTGGTTTTAAATACTCGAGGTGACTCTGTGCGGCCAGCCAATCACTGTAATGCCCTCAAACAACATGGCTGCAGCATTACAGTGTTATACCAGAAGATGAGGCCCCTTAAGTTCAAAGACCCCATCTATGCTATATAAGTCTGAAAGTTACTTTAGGTCAAAAAAAAAACACCAGCTGTGAATGTTCCTTCTTGAATCAATAATGCGTCCTTGCTAGTCATCAGAATGTATCTGATTAAATGTGTCTAATCAAATGTGTCCGACTGAATGTTTCAACACAAGCACGAGAATAGAAATCAGTCTTTGTGTGGTAAAATTGTATAATCAAACCATATATGGTAAATCCGTTTCCTGCCTTCAAGGTGAATATAAAACCCATGCTTTGTAATAAAGTTTAGAGCTTGTTTGACACACATCCTGTCCTGTGTCTCAGTCTCTCCGAGCTCGTAATCCAAAGGATAGAAGACTCAGAATGCAGTGACCTCAGCTGGCTCCTGAACAGGGACCTTGAGTTAATCTACCCAGGGGTGCTCGACCGGTCCGAGACGTGGGACGAGTGAAGCTCTCTGTTGGTGATATATACAGCGCTGAGGTAAGAATAACTGTTATATTCTACCTAATTATATCACTACATAGAAGAGACTCCCTCACCCCCGAGCGGTCGGCTCCCCAGGTAATTCACAGATTGTTGTCTGGCTCAGGTCCCTTTGAACCAGTAGAAATCCCTCAGATAAATTGACAGTCCTGCCTTCTATCCTTTGGAGAATTTAAGAATGAAAGTATGGATCCGATGATTGTGTTGTGGGTGTGTATCGGGATTGGTGTTTTTGGTCTGTTTTTCTGGTTGGCGTATAAGTCCTGGAAGGCTAGTAGTGGAATGGTTCAGAAACCTTTGTGGCCCATTGTCTAAGTGACCATTGTTTAAGTGACTGAGGAGTCTACTCTAAGTGAGGAGAACCAAAAAAAAAAATGGGGAACCAAAATGCCAAGGAAGGCATTATAGCCAAAGACTTATTGGTACGCAGAGAAGGGAAACAGGCACTGATTAGAATTGACAAAATATCGTGTAAAGCAGGAATGAATGAGAATGGAGAGATGAATGGAGAGAAATGGAAATCCTTCTTTAACTGCTATCATGGATGGCTGAAAGATAAGGGTCTGTTGAAGACAGTGGATGTATGGATGAATGCATGTGCTCATTTTAAAGGAAAAATTGAAGAATTAGGAGACGGATGTTACAGACTGACAAAAACCGGAGTGACAGATTTTTCTCCCTGTCCGCTCCCGACGTCACCCAGCTCACCCTCACCCCAGTACCAGAATTCTCAGGAACCCAATTGTTGGGTTTGCCCCAGATGTGGACAGCAGAACCCCTTGACAGTAGACATCTGTGTGGCATGTGGAGGACCGAGACCCCACCCAGCTAGTCTAATCCCAATGAGGACGGTAGTTGTGCCAGGAGCACCGGGAGCAGCAGCAGCAGCGGGGGGGGACGCAGTTGTTCCAGGTCAGGAAGCTCGCACAGTGTTAATGTATAGACCATGGAGTCCTTCAGAGCAGTTGGCACTGATCTCCCAGCTGCCAGACCCATCCCAGTCCCCTATGGGTTTCGCTAGAATGATCACCACCATACAGGATACGTACCATGCCACTAGAATAGATCTGCAAGGGGTAATTAAGGGGAAATTGGCAGATGAAGCTTAGTATGACAGACTGACGGACAAAACTTATAAACAATATGACAATAGAACGGGCCCTGATGTAGCGGAGGCTAATGATGCAGCAGCCGGGGTTCTGCACGTAAAAGCGTTGGTAAAAGCATGTAAAGATAGGCAAGCAGAAAAGCAAGTTACACTAGAAGATAGAGTGCAGGGGAAGGAGGAAGATCCTAAGGATTATTTCTATGCATTAAAGAAAACCTGGTCAGAAATGGGGTTCAACCCCGGAAATAAGTCTAGTGAGAGGGTATTAGCAAGTGCTTTCATGAATGGACTAAAGAAGGAGATTGCAGAGAAGGTAAAAGCAAGTAGACCAGACTGGAGATCAGTGAAGGCAGAAGATTTAGCTAGAATAGCTCAGGGGGCACCGCATGACATAGCGCAGGCAAAGAGAGCTGCCAGAATACATATAGTAGAGACGACCCCCAGAAACAACAGAGGCAGAGGACGGACTGAAGGAGGAGGACAGAAACTGTGTTATGGATGTAAAAAGCAGGGACATTTTAGAAAGGACTGTAGGACCAACCCGTATCCAAATGCTCAGAGTACGGGTCCTCCAGCCGACCAAACAACGCCCCCATAGGATGAGGGTAGCTTGCACATGAACCCCCTCATCTCCTTACCCCCAACCCCCAGTTGTATAGTGCAGGTGAATCTACCAGGGGGACATGAAATCGATTTCCAAGTAGATACGGGGGCCGACAATTCAGTAATTACACAAGGTGATTGGCCATACACTGACACTGATTTTTCACATCATGTCATTGCCACCCCCTTCAATTCCCCATCTATCCTGCTCCCTGTCACTAAGAGAATTCCCCTGCAAATTCAAGGAGCTACTGTACATAGCCAGCTCATGGTATCGCCCCGAGGCCAATGTAATCTATTGGGAAATGATGTGTTGTTCCAATTACAAGCACATATTGAGTATCATCCCGATGGCACTGTCACCATGACCCCAGGTTTAAAACCAAGTACCCTTTGCAAAATTATGTCACTAGATATTGCCAGCATAGAAGAGAAAAATGAGTTTCCCCCGATATTGGAGCATGCTGTACCACATGATTTTTGGGCCTCAGACAAAACAGATGTTGGTAGGTTAAGAGTTCAACCAGTAATGGTAAAATTAAAACCAGGAGCAATCTTGCCTCAACAGAAGCAGTATCCCCTTAGCTCAGCTCAGGAGAATGCCATAGTCCAGCAAGTCCAAAAATTACTACAGAGGGGAGTCCTAGTCAAAACCCAGTCCCCTTGCAACACTCCCCTGTTCCCAGTAAAGAAAAAGAGTGTGCCAGGACAACAAGCCGCATATAGAATGGTCCATGACCTCCGGTTAGTTAACAAAGCCACAGAACTTCTAACACCAGTTGTGCCCAACCCGCATACTCTTCTGTCACAGATACCTTCTAACTCTCTTTGTTTTTCAGTGGTCGATTTGCAAATCCATTCCAGAGACTGCAAATTGATTATATTCAGCTGCCAAAGTCAGGATCATGGGAATATGTGTTGGTCTGTATTGATTTGTTCTCAGGATGGCCAGAGGCTTTCCCGATTGCCGAAGCCACGGCTGCGGCAACCGCAAAGAAACTGCTTGCGGAGGTGGTCTGCAGGTATGGGGTACCAGAGGTAATTGAGAGTGACAGAGGTACACACTTCACAGGTGAAATAATGAATGAAGTCATGTCAGCTCTAGGAATTCAACAAGCATTCCACACCCCATATCACCCGCAAAGTAGTGGTAAAGTGGAAAGACTGAATGGGACATTGAAATTAAAAATTCAGAAAGCCATGGCTGAGACAGGATAACCATGGCCAGATTGTTTACCGCTTGCTCTGTTTTCAGTAAGATACACGCCTAATAGAAAGACTGGACTCTCTCCATATGAGATATTGTTTGGCAACAGCCTAGGGTGTTTCTATCCGCAAGCATTAGAAATGAATAACCATGTGCTAAGTTCCTACGTGAGGGCTTTATACAAAAAGATTAAGCAAGTACATGATAATGTCTTCAGTTCTCTTCCAGATCCAGATCAAGACTCTAGCAGCCATACGCTGCAACCTGGAGACTGGGTGGTTATAAAAAGACACGTGAGGAAAAGCCTAGATCCACGGTTTGACGGACCCTTTCAAGTTCTGCTGACCACAAGCACAGCCGTTAAGCTAGAAGGAAAAGAGACCTGGATCCACGCGTCCCATTGCAAAAAGATACTAGGAGAACCAGCGGACAAAGAATGATGACATTGTTTATTCTTACCTGCATACTTACAACCATAGGTGCATGGACTAGGTTGAGCACCACAGATGGAGACATCAATAGATTCATTAAACACCATCTTGCTCTAATCGATGGACTAAAGGAGCAAAACCAGACCATTGCTAATTGTTGGATATGTACACATGCCCCTGTGACGTCCACTAGCATACCCTTTCTCGCTGTCCCAGTCTCATGAGAAGAGATAAACTTTTGGGTGAACTGTTCAGATACTTGGGCCAATAATGCCACACAGAGACTGTGGAATACCACTGTTGGGATTCCCGTAGTAGGATGGACAAAATTTCCCTGGTGGCAAGGGAACCTGATGGGTCAAATAATTCCCAGGTTGTATATAGCATTTAAAGGAGGGGAGTGGGTACCTCGTAACAAAACAAAAATTACTGATCTAGGGAAAATACCTGAACAAGGATTGAAAATAAGTTTTAATGCCACTTCAGGAAGCAGTGATGCCTTTAAACCTTCCCTGTTGGAAAGATATCTACACACTTCTAATTGGGTGAATAATGTTTATTTTAAAAATGGGACAAGTGATACCTGTGCCAAAATACCTGGCAATCTACAGTGTAATGAAAGCTCAAGTTATCAGAAAGGTGCACCTACGTGTGGCAATCCTGATGCTGGCTATTGCTCCCCTATAGGTCAAGGGCCTGGGTGGTGTATGATGTCAAATGTCTCTAAGTTTGTTGATTTAGTTCACCGTCTAATACTGCAACATTCAGCATTATGGAATCTCCCCTTATCCATGTATTGGGTATGTGGAGACAAGGCTTTCAAGTGGCTCCCAGTAGGAGTAACAGGAACTTGTACCTTAGCCAGATTGACACCCGCAACTTATATTGTTACTCCAGACCAGCTAGATCCTTTGTCTATCCCAAAACATACACTGCATAAGCGATCAGCAGACAATAAAGAAAGACCAAGTGGGAGACCCCATATAGTTTAAATGGGAGGGGTAAACAAATTTTTCAGTGCATTGTTTATATACCCTATGTTGACACAAATGTGGGATAAATTAGTAGAAGCTGCAGACCATCTTGATGATCAGATTTGGGATATTTTAGACGCAGTTAACGGATCTCTTGCAGTACAGAATCAATTGATTATTGTCACGAACCAACATACCCTTGTACTAGATTATTTAACAGCAGCACAAGGAGGGATGTGCCAGATAATAGGGCTCGCATGCTGTCATTATATAGACAATTCTAGTGTATTGACGCTGAAACATAAGTTAGAGGACGTTGTAAAATTAAGGAAGCTTTATGATGAGGCCAACCTCAAGAATCAGGATTCCTGGTGGGCAAACACCTTTTCCTTTCTAAATCCTGCTAATTGGTTTAAAGGTATCGGTGGGTGGTAGGCTGGTATAGTGCAAGCTATTTTTCAGATTTTGCTAATGTGTCTTGCGGTTTATTTGGTTTTTAAGCTTTTTCTAATGTGTATTCAGTGTTGTACTAAAAGAAAATATAGAGATTCATATTGATAAATGAAGGAACAAAAGGATGGAATGTTATAGCAGAAGATGAGGCCCCTTAAGTTCAAAGACCCCATCTATGCTATATAAGTCTGAAAGTTACTTTAGGTAAAAAAAAAAGCACCAGCTGTGAATGTTCCTTCTTGAATCAATAATGCGTCCTTGCTAGTCATCAGAATGTATCTGATTAAATGTGTCTAATCAAATGTGTCCGATTGAATGTTTCAACACAAGCACGAGAATAGAAATCAGTCTTTGTGTGCTAAAATTGTATAATCAAACCATATATGGTAAATCCGTTTTCTGCCTTCAGGGTGAATATAAAACCCATGCTTTGTAATAAAGTTTAGAGCTTGTTTGACACACATCCTGTCCTGTGTCTCAGTCTCTCCGAGCTCGTAATCCAAAGGATAGAAGACTCAGAATGCAGTGACCACAACAGTGACTGGCTGGCAATCCCTGCATGTTCATTGGCTCTGTAAAGAGCGCCAAACATGCAGGGCGGAGACCCGAGCTCCCACCCGAGTAACCTGAAAATGCTCGGTGCTCGCCGAACATCCCGAGTAGTGAGATGCTCGAGCGAGTACCGAGCAGTGTCGAGCATGCTCACTCAACACTAACTATTTGCTCTTGTCCTCCTCCTTCTCCTGATCCTCCACCACCATATCACCAGGGTGACCGCGGTCCGTGATGCAACACCCACAGAATTTTTTTAAAGAGTGTTTATGATGCCCGTAAAAAAATTTTTTATACAGTATGTTCATGTATACCCCCAGGACTAAATGTTGGTCAGCCCATACACTTAGTGCATGGGCATTACAAGTATAGGACGCCAGCTCCTTTCTAATGGAAACATTTTTTTATGGGGCCCTCCTCCACGACTCTTCCAAGGGGCATTGAAGTGCCTCCAAATTTTTGGCAGCCCTTGCATTCACTGCATAGGCCAACACTATGGGAGACTCTCTCCTTTCTAATGGGAATTTGTCGTTACTGTGGCCCTGCTCTATGTGTCTTTAATTTCTTAGTGGGGTTTTACCTAAATTTGGTCAGCCATTGGACTCACTGCATACCCTATAACTGTATAGCAGACCCTCTCCTTTCTAAGGGGAACATGTCGTACTCGTTACTGTGGCCCTGCTGTATGTGTCTTTAATTTTTTAGTGGGGTTTTTCCCAAATTTGTTCAGCTGTTAGACTCACTGCATACCCTATAACTGAATAGCAGACCCTATTTTTCTAATGGGAACATGTCGTACTCGTTACTGTGGCCCTGCTCTATGTGTCTTTAATTTCTTAGAGGGGTTTTTCTAAATTTGGTCAGCCGTTGGACTCATTGAATACCCTATAACTGTATAGCAGACCCTCTTCTTTATAATGGGAACATGTCGTACTTGTTACTGTGTCCCTGCTCTATGTGTCTTTAATTTCTTAGTGGGGTTTTTCCTATATTTGGTCAGCCGTTGAACTCACTGCATACCCTATAACTGTACAGCAGACCCTCTCCTTTCTAATGTGAACATGTCGTACTTGTTACTGTGTCCCTGCTCTATGTGTCTTTAATTTCTTAGTGGGGTTTTTCCTAAATTTGGTCAGCCGTTGGACTCACTGCATACCCTATAACTGTATAGCAGACTCTCTCCTTTCTAATGGGAATTTGTCGTTACTGTGGCCCTGCTCTATGTGTCTTTAATAGTGTTGAGCCACCCCCGTAGTGTTCGAGTTCGGTTCGGTTCGTCGAACACCCGTGTGTTCGCCGAACTGTTCGTCGAACACCTTCGAACACCGTTAAAACCAATGGCAGGCAAACAAAAACACATAGAAACACATAGAAAACACCTTCAAAGGTGTCCAAAAGCTGACAAACTGCTCAGAAGACATAACTAACACATGGAAAAGTGACAAGTACATATAGTCATGCGAAAAGAAAAGAGGTGGAGGAGTAAAAGGAGGGGGAGACACAGATATAGGCATGTCATGCATGCCCTTCTAAAATCCAAAAAGTGAGAAGCCGACACGTTCAGTCCGCTCCTGCCCGTGCCACCTCCGTGTCGCCGGGTTTGTGCCAGAGCCGCGGTGAACCCTGACGGCCAGCCCCCCTCTCCCAATACTGGTGCCTGTCCGCTGGTGGGTCGAGCGAGCCCCCCTGTGGTGGAGGCAGCTCTAAGCTTTTTAATTTAAATTGTCTCTCTAACTTGAATGAATACACTTTAAATCCATTTACAAGGATCTATTGGAGGGCAAGTCTCATGCCAGCAGCCGCGTAATTCCAGCTCCAGTAGCGTCCACTAAAGCTGCTGCAGTTAAAAAGCTTTTATAAGGATCGAGCTCGGCTGTCCACCGCAAGGCATCCTACTGCCAGTCCCAGCCCCTATGCCTTGGGGTGCCTCCTGATGCTCTTCACTGAGTATCCCGTGGTCCCGAAGCATTTCCTTTGAAAAAATTAAGTGTCCAAACTACAGGTGGTGTAGCTTGCTTAACAGCCGGGATAATCCGCTGACTAGCAGACACTGCTACTAGGCACAAAGTATTTCCTGGGCTAGATGCAGTTAAAAATTTGTAATTACATACTCTCGTTGGATGCTGAGAAAGCATTCCATAGAGTCTCCTGGCACGCCATATATGATTCTCTTAAAAAGCTTGGGGTAGGGGTCTAGGGGACCCTTTTATAGCCAAAATCACGGCCCTGTATCGCAATACGTCACCTAGGCTGAAGATAAATGGAACTGTAGCACCCTGAGGGCTCGGTTGCTACAGAAGTATTGCACCTCACCCAGAGGTGTGATATCTCACTCTCAGGTAAGAATGGAGTGTGGATCAGGACCCGACACCTGCATGCATTACACCACATTGCCGTGGGGCAGGGCGACCAATATGCCCCTGAGATGGGTACGACAGTCCCTGTCCCTGGCTGGAGTGGGGGGAGGGAACACTGAGGAAGGGGAACCCTGTAGTGCAGGAGCAGGGAGGAAGCAGTTCCTGGGTGCATTGAGAAGGGAGTATAGAAGGTGGGCACCATGTTAGTTCAGTGCAGAGAAGTCTGAGCAGAAGTGGCAGGGAGCAGGGGCTCTGCATGAGCTCTGCTCCGGAGGCGGGCCTAGTAACAGAGGCCCAGGCCTGGAAGAGGGAGAAGGAAGGAAGAGGAGCGGAGAAGGCTCCAGGAACGAGGAACGAAGGGATCCCAGGGGTGCGGACGGGCGAATCGCCACCGCACGCCCGAATCCACCTGCATGGAGGGGTCAGGCCAAAGGGGGAGACCGGTCCCCGAAACTAGTGGAGGCAGGAAACGACCCTCAGCTAGAAACCGGAGGCTGTGACATTTTATGTGGCGCAGCCCCTCGCTACACCCGCTAGGAGGGCAGCACATAGGGTCAGGGAAACTGGCGCCAAGTTTACCAAGAGTAGGCCCGAGGCAGCCGGACAGAAGGGTTGGTAAGAAAGGCCAGACAAAGGACACACAAAGGGGGTCCTGTGAAGCGCTCCAAAGTTATCTGGGAGTTGTCTGAGCCCCTCACCTGGTGAGCACAGTACGACGTGGGCAGCCGTTACCTGCAGACGTGGTCTGGATAATAAGAACTATGAGTAAAGGCCCTGGACTGCATCACTGACTCCGTGTCGTTACTGCTGCTGCCCTGCACCATCACCCCCATCCTCCGCATACACTGTCCTGAGGCTATACTCCTCCCGTGGGGAGTTATGCTACGCTCTGCTGCACCCACAACACCAGCCTCAGCGGTCTGCCCTGCAGCGGCGGTTCACTCTGACTGCAATCCACGGGTGGCGTAGTCGGACATTTAAGCATCAAAACCACATAAATAGTTCCGCCACTGGTTTGACCACCCTGAGCCATGGAACTGGGTCGCCGCCACGAAGACTACAACCACCAGCATCCACCAAAAAGGGTCTGGCTCCGGGTGTCCCAAGGCCCAGGGGGTGCATCAGAACATTTTCATCACCTTTCACAATCACCAATGGGACAAGGCAGGGATGTCCTCTGTTCCCTCTCTTATACATCCTAGTGACGGAGCACCTGCTCTCATCAATTCGCCATAACCTCAATATTAGGTGGATTGAGGTGGGAGGCACCGAGTACAAGTGCTCTCTATTTGCTGATGATGTACTAGTATATATCACTCAATCACATATATCCATCCATGCTGTTATGGCTGAAATAGATCACTTTGTTACATGGTCAAATTTTAAAATCAATGCAGCGAAGTCTGAGGCCCTCGATGTCTCCCTCCCCAAATCCATATAGGATTCCATCCAGTCCAACTTTCCCTTTGCCTGGCCCTCACAGGGTATCAAATACTTAGGAATTCCTATTCATAGAGACCTCTCCCATCTATGTTATCTTAATTTTGGGCCCTTTATTGAACAACTCCATACAGACCACGGTTGGCAAGTTAGAACTGTAAGATTCACTACGTGAACCACTGGTGTTTTGTGGAAAAGCACATGTACACTGTGTTCCAAATTATTATGCAAAAAGTGTTTAGGAGTGATAAGGGAAGAATTTGTTTGTTTGTCAGTTAAACTCATTGATGGTGATGTGTGTCAGGGCTCTTTATATCACTGTAAGCAATTGCAGACACCTGTGCTAATTAGTTTGGCAGGTGTGTCCAATGAAAGGCAAGACTACTTAAGAAGGCTGTCTCACATTATTAAGCAGCCTACATTTTCTGCCAAAATGGGAAAGAAAAAGGATGTGTCGGCTGCTGAGAAGCAACAAATTGTGGAGTGTTTAGGTCAAGGCATGACTACAATCAACATTGTGCGATGATCAGGATTAAGTGTCTTGGCAATCAAGAAGTATTTAGCTGATTCACAGTACACACGTGGGCGTGCTGATAAGGGCAAATTGAGGACTCTTTCCTACAGGCAATTACGTCAGGTTAAAAGAGCAGCGGCAAAAAAGCCTTGTCATAGCAGCAGACATGTTTTTGAAGCTGCTGGTGCCTCCAACGTCACCCGAACAACAAGATGCTGGGTCCTTCAGAGGTTTGCAGCTGTGCATATGCCATCCTGTCGACCTCCTCTATCCACTTCACACAAGCAGAAACGGCTCCAGTGGGCCAAACATTACATGAAGACTGATTTCAAAACTGTTTTGTTCACGGATGAGTGCCGTGCAGCGCTCGATGGTCCAGATGGATGGAGTGGAGGATGGCTGGTTGATGGACACCCCACGCAAACACGGCTACAGTGCCAACAAGGAGGAGGTGGAGTAATGTTTTGGGCTGGAATCATGGGGAGAGAGATTGTCGGCCCCTTTAGGATCCCTGAAGGCGCTAAAGATGAACTCCATAATGTATGTGGATTTTCTCAAACAGTACTTCCTGCCATGGTTCAAGAAGAAGAACCATGTATTTCACAGCAAGATCATTTTTTTGCATGATAATGCACCATCTCATGCTGCACATAAAACATCTGCATCTCTGGCTGATATGGGCATAAAAGGGGACAAACTTATAGTGTGACCCCCATGCTCCCCTGACCTCTACCCCATTCAGAACCTCTGGAGCATCATCAAAAGGAGTGTCTATGATGGCGGGAGGCAGTTCACATCTAAGCAACAGCTCTGGGAGGGTATTCTGTCCTCATGCAAAACAATTGAAGCAGAAACCATCCAAAACCTGACAAATTCAATGGACGAGAGAGTTCAGAAGCTCCTTTCGAACAAGGGGTCCTATGTGAAAATTTAACATCACCTAGAATAAAGTTTTGAGTTGAAAACTGTTTGATTTCAGTTTCTAATAACCTGCTAATGCTTATAATTTCAAAAATGACCATTTTTTTGGTCTTTATTAAAATGAAAAGGTTGATCGAAAAGTTTGGGGGATCTAAGAGTGTGGCAACCCAGTAGTCATGATTACTTCGAATTCTGACAATATGAGGGTCATGTTGCAGGTAGTGCAGCAAGAAGGCACTTATGTGTCTTGCGCATCTCGGAGCCCCAAAATTATTTTCCGGGCTAGATGCAGCTAAAAATTATTATTAATTTTAAATCTGGTGGAGCTTAGTATAGATGGCCTAATAGGATCAGTGCTGCACACTGCTACAAAGCCCAAATTATTTTCCAGTCAAGATACAGATAAACATGATTAGTAATTTGAAAGCTTAAAACGGTTGGTAGGGTGATTTTAACCAATCATCAAGCTTTTACTCTCCCCAGGATGACACAGGGGTAGAAAAGTCGTTTCGGATCCATGATTTGTTCATCTTTATGAACGTGAGTCTGTCTACATTATCAGTGGAGAGCCGCGTGCGCTTATCTGTCAGCACACCACCAGCAGCGCTGAACACACGTTCAGACAGAATGCTGGCTGCGGGGCATGACAAGATCTCCAAGGCGTAAGTGGCTAGCTCCGGCCATTTATCCAGATTGGAAGCCCAAAAAGAGCAAGGGTCCAGTGACACAGTCATGACTTCAATGTTTACTTGGAGATACTCCTGTACCATCGTCTCTAGGCGTTGACTATGTGTCAGACTTCTTGTCTCCTGTGGCCTTGCAAAGGATGGGCGAAAAAAGTGGTGAAATGATTCCGCAAAATTGATGTTACCAGCAGATACTGTGGTTCTGTTACGGTTTGAGTGCTGAACACTTGACGGTCCCACGGTTGGCAAGTTGGAGCTGTGAGATTCACTACGTGCACCACTGGTGTTTTGTGGAAAAGCACATGTAAGATTCTGCAACAGTCTCTGCTGATACTCCTGCATGCGTGCATCCCTTTCTATGGCAGGAATAATTTCGGCAAATTTACTTTTGTACCGGGGATCTAACAGTGTGGCAACCCAGTAGTCAGGATTATTTCTAATTCTCACAATTCGAGGGTCATGTTGCAGGTAGTGCAGCAAGAAGGCACTCATGTGTGTTGCGCATCCAGGAGCACCAAGTCCCTGTTGTGTTGGTGGCGAGGTAACAATCATGCTTCCTTCCTCTGTCCTCTCCCCCCAACCTCGCACAACAGAAATGTGATCAAGGTCTCCCTCATCTGATGAGTCTTCCATCAGTTCGTCCTCCACTTCTTCCTGGGCTCCTGCACCTTCCTCACTAGTTTGGCTGCTACCATGCACCCTGGTAAAACCATCTCCCCCACCCTCACATGCCTGCCGCCTTGGTGCTGCCGACCGTCTGGACCTTGCAGATGTTAGCCCTTCCGCATACAACTCCTCCTCCTCTACTTCCTCCACCTACTCTTGTGCCACCACCTGACTCCGAATTCTGTTTAACATGTGCTCCAGCATGTAAATCACCGGAATAGTCATGCTGATAATGGCATCGTCAGCACTAAACATCTTCGTCGCCATTTCAAAACTGTGCAGAAGGGTGCATAGGTCCCTGATCTGAGACCACTCCTCCAGCGTGATTTGCCCCACCTCCGGATCTCGTTGGCCCAGGCTATACGTCAGAACGTATTGCACCAGGGCTTGTCGGTGCTGCCACAGTCGCTGCAACATGTGCAGAGTTGAATTCCACCGGGTAGGCACATCGCATTTTAGCCGGTGAAGTGGCAGGCCCAACGACTTCTGTAGAGATGCAAGTCGCTGAGCTGCGGGATGCGAATGGCGGAAGTGAGCACACAGCGACCGTGCCCTCTGCAGAAGGCCATCTAGTCTGGGATAGTGGGCTAAAAATTGCTGGACAACCAGGTTCAACACGTGAGCCATACAAGGCACGTGTGTGACATTGCCCCGGCGAAGGGCCGCACCCAGGTTTGCAGCATTGTCGCACACGGCCTTCCCTGGTTTCAGGTCCAGTGGAGACAACCATTCATGAAATTGGTTCTCCAGAGCTGACCACAACTCCTCAGCTGTGTGACTCACATTTCCCAGACATTTCAAAGTAAAAACCGCCTGATGACGTTGAGCCCTACTGCCAGCATAGTAAGGAGGTGTGCAGGATCCCTTCTGCGCAGTTAGAAAGCTTGTGGCATGACCAGACAGGCTTTGGGTGCAGGTGGAAGACCGAGAGGAGGTTGAGGAGGCAGAAGCAGTGGAGGAACTTTGACATAAAGAGGATTGACGCACAACTCGTGGGGACGGCAAGACTTGGACAGCAGCCCCTTGTCCTGCTGTCACCATAGTTACCCAGTGCCCAGTCAGCGACATGTAACGCCCCTGTCCATGCCTACTCGTCCAAGTGTCTGTGGTGAAATGCACCCTGTCACACACAGAGTTTCTCAAAGAAGCGGTGATGTTGTGTGCCACATGCTGGTGTAGCGCAGGCACACCTTTCTTTGAGAAGTAGTGCCGACTGGGCATCTGGTACTGGGGCACTGCGACGGACATAAGGTCTCGAAAATCCTCTGTGTCCACCAGGCGGAAAGGCAGCATTTCTGTAGCCAAGAGCTTGCAGATGGTGAAATTCAACCTCTTAGCTTTCTCATGGCTAGGAGGAAATGGTCTTTTACTTGTCCACATCTGAGGGACCGAGGGCTGGCTATTGTGCTTAGACGGGGTTGATAAGGGTGTCCCCGGCAAACTACCGGTCTGTGAGGAAGATGTAGGCGGACGTGTTAGGTTGCCTTGATCCAAAGGTGGTGCTATCGATGTCGGACAGCGCTCAACACCAGCTGGTGTTACCACCTCCAAAGAAAATGATGACCTGCCAATCACGCTGGCTGTTGCGGGTAAAGAGGTGGCAGGTCTGCGCCCCAAAACAGGTGTGACTGCTGTCCCCCCAGTCACAGAGGATGAAGAGGCCGCGGATGCACAAGATATGGCAGACGGTGGTTGGCCCGGCCGGCTAGGCCGCATTGTAGCACACTGAGCTTCCCACTGCAACTTATGCTTCATGTCCATGTGCCGGTTCATGCATGAAGTACTCAAACTATGTATTTTTTGGCCTCTACTTAGCTTTTGCTGACAAATGTTACAGATAACACGAGTTGGGTCATCTTTATCGATCTGAAAAAATGCCCAGGCTATGCAAGGCTTAGCACCCATGCGACCTGAAGAGCCACCACGACTTGTGGTGAGAGGCAGAGTTGTGTTTGAGGATGCAGTTGTTGACGTGCTTCCAGTACTACGTCTCTGTCCAGGAAGGCGCAACCTGACCTCGTCGTCACTAGCATCTTCCTCCACCTCCTCTGCTGACCTCATCTCTTGGCTGACTGTGGGTTGACAGTAAGTGGGATCTCCAACCTCATCATCATCACCCTGTGCGTTATCACACCCGTCGTCCTCAGAGCCAACCTGTTCCTGCCCTGACAAAAAACTAAAGTTGTCGCTCAAATCAGGTATTTGAGTCTCATCATCGTCTTCCTCATTGTCTCCACCAACAGGAGTTACAGTTTGGGAATGAGGGTCTACATTATGGTCAGAACCTTCTGCGTCTGGTCCTGGATCCGATTCATAAAGATTCTGGGCATCAGTGCAGATCATTTCCTCGTCTGGATTCACAGAAGCACTGGAGTCGACCTCTGATTCCCAGGCTATAGTATGAGTAAACAGCTCTGCAGACTCAACCATCTGTTCTACCTCATATTCAGACGGGCAGCTGGAGATTTGGGAGCTGTGAGGAAGCAAGTGCGATTGGGGTGACACCTTTGAGGACTGGAGTATTTGTGAAGTTGAAGTTGATGTGGAGGAGAGCCCACTTAAAGGAGCACTTGACATCTGTTGAAGCACCTGCTGTTTTTGTGCCTCATCTGGAATTTGTAGCGATTGGCGTGGCCGTAAGAAAGGGATCTTATCACATTGTCCGCTAAAAGAAGTAGACATTTTAGTTTGGCTGGAAGATGGTCTTTCTTCTGCAGATGTTACTGTTGCTTTAACACCTACCCCACGGACACAACCTTTTTTCCCCTTCCCAACACGCCTATTCCCCTTTCCACCAGCAGCAGGCCTTTTTCCACTCATTTTGGTGGTTAACTAATTCACAACTCTGGAGTTGTTTGCACAAAAAAACAATGGATGGGAACCGAGCAGAGCTGAGTGGCCAAACTGTGGTATTAGGCCAAAACTATTGGCTGGGTTAGATGCAGAAAAAAATTATATTCAATTTGCAACCTGATGGAGGTCAGTATAGATGGACTAATAGAGAAAGTCCCACACACAGCTAGAAACCCAAATATTTTTTCAGAGTTAGATGCAGAAAAAAAATATATTCAGTTTGCAACCTGATGGAGGTCAGTATAGATGGACTAATAGAGAAAGTCCCACACACTGCTAGAAGGCCAAATATTTTTTCAGAGCTAGATGCAGACAAAAAATTATTTTTAATTTGCAACCTGATGGAGGTCAGCATAGATGGATTAATAGAGAAAGTCCCACACACTGCTAGAAGGCCAAATATTTTTTCAGACCTGGAAGCAGATAAAAATTATTTTTAATTTGCAACCTGATGGAGGTCAGTATAGATGGACTAATAGAGAAAGTCCCACACACTGCTAGAAGGCCAAATATTTTTTCAGAGCTAGATGCAGAAAAAAATTATATTCAGTTTGCAACCTGATGGAGGTCAGTATAGATGGACTAATAGAACAAGTCCCACACACAGCTAGAAGCCCAAATATTTTTTCAGAGGTAGATGCAGATAAAAATTATTTTTAATTTGCAACCTGATGGAGGTCAGTATAGATGGACTAATAGAGAAAGTCCCACACACTGCTAGAAGGCCAAATATTTTTTCAGAGCTAGATGCAGACAAAAAATTATTTTCAGTTTGCAACCTGATGGAGGTCAGTATAGATGGACTAATAGAACAAGTCCCACACACAGCTAGAAGCCCAAATATTTTTTCAGAGGTAGATGCAGAAAAAAATTATATTCAGTTTGCAACCTGATGGAGGTCTGTATAGATGGATTAATAGAACAAGTCCCACACACAGCTAGAAGCCCAATATTTTTTCAGAGGTAGATGCAGAAAAAAATATATTCAGTTTGCAACCTGATGGAGGTCAGTATAGATGGACTAATAGAGAAAGTCCCACACACTGCTAGAAGGCCAAATATTTTTTCAGAGCTAGATGCAGACAAAAAATTATTTTTAATTTGCAACCTGATGGATGTCAGTATAGATGGACTAATAGAGAAAGTCCCACACACTGCTAGAAGGCCAAATATTTTTTCAGAGCTGGATGCAGATAAAAATTATTTTTAATTTGCAACCTGATGGAGGTCAGTATAGATGGACTAATAGAGAAAGTCCCACACACTGCTAGAAGGCCAAATATTTTTTCAGAGCTGGATGCAGATAAAAATTATTTTTAGTTTGCAACCTGATGGAGGTCAGTATAGATGGACTAATAGAGAAAGTCCCACACACTGCTAGAAGGCCAAATATTTTTTCAGAGCTAGATGCAGACAAAAAATTATTTTCAGTTTGCAACCTGATGGAGGTCAGTATAGATGGACTAATAGAACAAGTCCCACACACAGCTAGAAGCCCAAATATTTTTTCAGAGGTAGATGCAGAAAAAAATTATATTCAGTTTGCAACCTGATGGAGGTCTGTATAGATGGATTAATAGAACAAGTCCCACACACTGCTAGAAGGCCAAATATTTTTTCAGAGCTAGATGTAGACAAAAAAATTATTTTCAGTTTGCAACCTGATGGAGGTCAGTATAGATGGACTAATAGAACAAGTCCCACACACAGCTAGAAGCCCAAATAATTTTCAGAGGTAGATGCAGAAAAAAATTATATTCAGTTTGCAACCTGATGGAGGTCTGTATAGATGGATTAATAGAACAAGTCCCACACACAGCTAGAAGCCCAATATTTTTTCAGAGGTAGATGCAGAAAAAATATATATTCAGTTTGCAACCTGATGGAGGTCAGTATAGATGGACTAATAGAGAAAGTCCCACACACTGCTAGAAGGCCAAATATTTTTTCAGAGCTAGATGCAGACAAAAAATTATTTTTAATTTGCAACCTGATGGAGGTCAGTATAGATGGACTATTAGAGAAAGTCCCACACACTGCTAGAAGGCCAAATATTTTTTCAGAGCTGGATGCAGATAAAAATTATTTTTAATTTGCAAGCTTATGGAGGTTTGTATAGATGGACTAATAGAGAAAGTCCCACACACTGCTAGAAGGCCAAATATTTTTTCAGAGCTGGATGCAGATAAAAATTATTTTTAATTTGCAACCTGATGGAGGTCAGTATAGATGGACTAATAGAGAAAGTCCCACACACTGCTAGAAGGCCAAATATTTATTCAGAGCTAGATGCAGAAAAAAATTATATTCAGTTTGCAACCTGATGGAGGTCAGTATAGATGGACTAATAGAACAAGTCCCACACACAGCTAGAAGCCCAAATATTTTTTCAGAGGTACATGCAGATAAAAATTATTTTTAATTTGCAACCTGATGGAGGTCAGTATAGATGGACTAATAGAGAAAGTCCCACACACTGCTAGAAGGCCAAATATTTTTTCAGAGCTAGATGCAGACAAAAAATTATTTTCAGTTTGCAACCTGATGGAGGTCAGTATAGATGGACTAATAGAACAAGTCCAACACATAGCTAGAAGCCCAAATATTTTTCAGAGGTAGATGCAGAAAAAAATTATATTCAGTTTGCAACCTGATGGAGGTCTGTATAGATGGATTAATAGAACAAGTCCCACACACAGCAAGAAGCCCAATATTTTTTCAGAGGTAGATGCAGAAAAGAAATATATTCAGTTTGCAACCTGATGGAGGTCAGTATAGAGGGACTAATAGAGAAAGTCCCACACACTGCTAGAAGGCCAAATATTTTTTCAGAGCTGGATGCAGATAAAAATTATTTTTAATTTGCAACCTGATGGAGGTCAGTATAGATGGACTAATAGTGAAAGTCCCACACACTGCTAGAAGGCCAAATATTTTTTCAGAGCTAGATGCAGACAAAAAATTATTTTCAGTTTGCAACCTGATGGAGGTCAGTATAGATGGACTAATAGAACAAGTCCCACACACAGCTAGAAGCCCAAATATTTTTTCAGAGGTAGATGCAGAAAAAAATTATATTCAGTTTGCAACCTGATGGAGGTCTGTATAGATGGATTAATAGAACAAGTCCCACACACTGCTAGAAGGCCAAATATTTTTTCAGAGCTAGATGCAGACAAAAAATTATTTTCAGTTTGCAACCTGATGGAGGTCAGTATAGATGGACTTATAGAACAAGTCCCACACACAGCTAGAAGCCCAAATATTTTTCAGAGGTAGATGCAGAAAAAAATTATATTCAGTTTGCAACCTGATGGAGGTCTGTATAGATGGATTAATATAACAAGTCCCACACACAGCTAGAAGCCAAAAATTTTTTCAGAGGTAGATGCAGAAAAGAAATATATTCAGTTTGCAACCTGATGGAGGTCAGTATAGATGGACTAATAGAACAAGTCCCACACACTGCTAGAAGCCCAAATATTTTTTCAGAGGTAGATGCAGAAAAAAATTATATTCAGTTTGCAACCTGATGGAGGTCTGTATAGATGGATTAATAGAACAAGTCCCACACACAGCTAGAAGCCCAATATTTTTTCAGAGGTAGATGCAGAAAAAATATATATTCAGTTTGCAACCTGATGGAGGTCAGTATAGATGGACTAATAGAGAAAGTCCCACACACTGCTAGAAGGCCAAATATTTTTTCAGAGCTAGATGCAGACAAAAAATTATTTTTAATTTGCAACCTGATGGAGGTCAGTATAGATGGACTAATAGAGGAAGTCCTACACACTGCTAGAAGGCCAAATATTTTTTCAGAGCTGGATGCAGATAAAAATTATTTTTCATTTGCAAGCTGATGGAGGTCAGTATAGATGGACTAATAGAGAAAGTCCCACACACTGCTAGAAGGCCAAATATTTTTTCAGAGCTGGATGCAGATAAAAATTATTTTTAATTTGCAACCTGATGGAGGTCAGTATAGATGGACTAATAGAGAAAGTCCCACACACTGCTAGAAGGCCAAATATTTATTCAGAGCTAGATGCAGAAAAAAATTATATTCAGTTTGCAACCTGATGGAGGTCAGTATAGATGGACTAATAGAACAAGTCCCACACACAGCTAGAAGCCCAAATATTTTTTCAGAGGTAGATGCAGATAAAAATTATTTTTAATTTGCAACCTGATGGAGGTCAGTATAGATGGACTAATAGAGAAAGTCCCACACACTGCTAGAAGGCCAAATATTTTTTCAGAGCTAGATGCAGACAAAAAATTATTTTCAGTTTGCAACCTGATGGAGGTCAGTATAGATGGACTAATAGAACAAGTCCAACACATAGCTAGAAGCCCAAATATTTTTCAGAGGTAGATGCAGAAAAAAATTATATTCAGTTTGCAACCTGATGGAGGTCTGTATAGATGGATTAATAGAACAAGTCCCACACACAGCTAGAAGCCCAATATTTTTTCAGAGGTAGATGCAGAAAAGAAATATATTCAGTTTGCAACCTGATGGAGGTCAGTATAGAGGGACTAATAGAGAAAGTCCCACACACTGCTAGAAGGCCAAATATTTTTTCAGAGCTGGATGCAGATAAAAATTATTTTTAATTTGCAACCTGATGGAGGTCAGTATAGATGGACTAATAGTGAAAGTCCCACACACTGCTAGAAGGCCAAATATTTTTTCAGAGCTAGATGCAGACAAAAAATTATTTTCAGTTTGCAACCTGATGGAGGTCAGTATAGATGGACTAATAGAACAAGTCCCACACACAGCTAGAAGCCCAAATATTTTTTCAGAGGTAGATGCAGAAAAAAATTATATTCAGTTTGCAACCTGATGGAGGTCTGTATAGATGGATTAATAGAACAAGTCCCACACACTGCTAGAAGGCCAAATATTTTTTCAGAGCTAGATGCAGACAAAAAATTATTTTCAGTTTGCAACCTGATGGAGGTCAGTATAGATGGACTTATAGAACAAGTCCCACACACAGCTAGAAGCCCAAATATTTTTCAGAGGTAGATGCAGAAAAAAATTATATTCAGTTTGCAACCTGATGGAGGTCTGTATAGATGGATTAATATAACAAGTCCCACACACAGCTAGAAGCCAAAAATTTTTTCAGAGGTAGATGCAGAAAAGAAATATATTCAGTTTGCAACCTGATGGAGGTCAGTATAGATGGACTAATAGAACAAGTCCCACACACTGCTAGAAGCCCAAATATTTTTTCAGAGGTAGATGCAGAAAAAAATTATATTCAGTTTGCAACCTGATGGAGGTCTGTATAGATGGATTAATAGAACAAGTCCCACACACAGCTAGAAGCCCAATATTTTTTCAGAGGTAGATGCAGAAAAAATATATATTCAGTTTGCAACCTGATGGAGGTCAGTATAGATGGACTAATAGAGAAAGTCCCACACACTGCTAGAAGGCCAAATATTTTTTCAGAGCTAGATGCAGACAAAAAATTATTTTTAATTTGCAACCTGATGGAGGTCAGTATAGATGGACTAATAGAGGAAGTCCTACACACTGCTAGAAGGCCAAATATTTTTTCAGAGCTGGATGCAGATAAAAATTATTTTTCATTTGCAAGCTGATGGAGGTCAGTATAGATGGACTAATAGAGAAAGTCCCACACACTGCTAGAAGGCCAAATATTTTTTCAGAGCTGGATGCAGATAAAAATTATTTTTAATTTGCAACCTGATGGAGGTCAGTATAGATGGACTAATAGAGAAAGTCCCACACACTGCTAGAAGGCCAAATATTTATTCAGAGCTAGATGCAGAAAAAAATTATATTCAGTTTGCAACCTGATGGAGGTCAGTATAGATGGACTAATAGAACAAGTCCCACACACAGCTAGAAGCCCAAATATTTTTTCAGAGGTAGATGCAGATAAAAATTATTTTTAATTTGCAACCTGATGGAGGTCAGTATAGATGGACTAATAGAGAAAGTCCCACACACTGCTAGAAGGCCAAATATTTTTTCAGAGCTAGATGCAGACAAAAAATTATTTTCAGCTTGCAACCTGATGGAGGTCAGTATAGATGGACTAATAGAACAAGTCCCACACACAGCTAGAAGCCCAAATATTTTTCAGAGGTAGATGCAGAAAAAAATTATATTCAGTTTGCAACCTGATGGAGGTCTGTATAGATGGATTAATAGAACAAGTCCCACACACAGCTAGAAGCCCAATATTTTTTCAGAGGTAGATGCAGAAAAGAAATATATTCAGTTTGCAACCTGATGGAGGTCAGTATAGATGGACTAATAGAACAAGTCCCACACACTGCTAGAAGCCCAAATATTTTTTCAGAGCTAGATGCAGAAATAAATTATATTCAATTTGCAACCTGATGGAGGTCAGTATAGATGGACTAATAGAATGATGCTATGCCCAAAAGATTTTACTTCACTAGGTGCAGCAAAAAAATTGGTATTCTATACACAGGTGGTATATCTTGCAACACAGATAGGCTACTCCACTGACTAACACACTCTGCAATAGGCCAAAAAGAATTAGCTTTGCTAGATTCAGCCAAATGCTGTGAAAAAAACTTGCACAGCACTGGCACAGACCTGCCTGGCAAAAACTGATAGGAACTGATGTAACCTAGTCCTGAAAAGGACTGCAATTACAATTAGTCTTTACTCCCACAATCTATCTATTTAAGAGCACAGACCTGCCTGATAAAAGTCGTAGGAAATGCTGTAACCTAGTCCTTAAAAGGACTGCAATCACAACTATTCCCTACTCCCAAGCTATCTGTAGATTTGTGCGAAAATTGGCTTGAAATTAACAAGGTATAGGGCACACAGCAACAGCGGTGCCGTCTAACACGCAGCTGCAGCAGTGAGAAAATGGTGGCGACGGGGAAAATGGCTTGGTCTTATAGGGCAAGGACATGTGACATACACTGCCAATGACACATGCCCTTGCTTGTGTGAAAAAAGCACTTCGCTCCGTGTGTGCGCTGCTGATAGGCTGACAGATTGCACCTCCCCACTGTAAATGCGGGAAAGAGAAAAAAAATGGAGATCTTCATTATTCCTGCAGAGATCCATCCCCTGCCCCTCCCCCCACCCCGCTGCACACTCAAACTGCGTATTAACATTAATTTTCATCATTACTGAGAAAAAATCCAGTTATGATTTTGGTGCACGAACAGTTATGGAACATAACCTCGAACAGCCGAATTTTTCTCAAATCGTTCGTGTTCGCCGAACGGCTCGAAAACCGCCCAAAACAGCTCGAATTTGAGATTGGCGAACAGTTCGAGTAGAACAACGCTCATCTCTAGTCTTTAATTTCTTAGTGGGGTTTTTCTAAATTTGGTCAGCCGTTGGACTCATTGCATACCCTATAACTTTATAGCAGACCCTTTCCTTTCTATTGGGAACATGTCGTACTTGTTAGTGTGGCCCTGCTCTATGTGTCTTTAATTTCTTAGTTGGGTTTTTCCTAAATTTGGTCAGTCGTTGGACTCACTGCATACCCTATAACAGTATAGCAGACCCTCTCCTTTTTAATGGAAACAAGTCATACTCATTACTGTGACCCTGCTCTCTGTGTCTTTAATTTCTTAGTGGGGTTTTTCCTAAATTTGGTCAGCCGTTGGACTCACTGCATACCCTATAACAATATAGCAGACTCTCTCCTTTCTAATGGGAATTTGTCGTTACTGTGGCCCTGCTCTATGTGTCTTTAATTTCTTAGTGGGGTTTTTCCTAAATTTGGTCAGCCGTTGGATTCACTGCATGCCCTATAACTGTATAGCAGACCCTCTCCTTTCTAATGGGAACATGTCATACTCATTACTGTGACCCTGCTCTCTGTGTCTTTAATTTCTTAGTGGGGTTTTTCCTAAATTTGGTCAGCCGTTGGACTCACTGCATACCCTATAACTGTATAGCAGACTCTCTCCTTTCTAATGGGAAATTGTCATTACTGTGGCCCTGCTCTATGTGTCTTTAATTTCTTAGTGGGGTTTTTCCTAAATTTGGTCAGCCGTTGGATTCACTGCATGCCCTATAACTGTATAGCAGACCCTCTCCTTTCTAATGGGAACATGTCATACTTATTACTGTGGCCCTGCTCTATGTCATTCAGAGTCCCTCCATCATCAATGAAACAGATATGGTTGTAAAATGTAAATATGACATTTCCCTGTAAATGCATTTGCCTTAAAAAATAACGTAAAACAAAACAAAACAGTAGGATCTTTCTTTAGTATAAAAACAAAGTCGCCAATGTAACCTCAATGTAATCACATTGTTCAGCTCCTGCACCTCCTCCTCCATCTCTGAAATTACCACATCAGTCACAAACTGAAAGCACTGCAGCACTGCCTTGGCCAAGCGGCAACAGGCTGTGCTGAAGATAACATGCTTAATGCTTAGGTGACAAACCACCTAGCGCTGTAGAGATGTTGAAAGCTGTAACACAGCAGCTTGATTTGTTGCTCTCACCGCTGAACATACAGCCAGGCATGGTCGTGTGTGACAATGGGCGGAACCTGGTGACGCAGAAATGACAGCCGGAGTAGATACGGATTCCCTCTATGCCAGTCCTTTCACCGAGCTAAAGAATATGGCTGTGATGAAATACAACTCCCACTGAGAAGCTGTTTCAGATTGAAAAACATTGGGCCCACCAGAGGATTTGATTCTGAGGGTTCACCCTTCTCCCCCGCTCAAGAGCCCCATAGCAGCTGCAAAGTTAGCGCTATCATGAACTCTCCTGATGTAGAAGACAGGGCACACCAGAGGATTCTTCGTGTGACCGTCCATCCCTGCCAAGAAGCAGTCCTGGCTAAAAAAAAGTGTGTGGGCAGATTCCCGGATACTCTATGGCTGCTTTTTTACTGAGGTGGAAACCCACGCAAACACGGGGAGAACATACAAAATTCTTGCAGATATTGTCCTTGCTGGGATTTGAACCCAGGATCCCAACGCTGCAAGGCTTCAGTGCTAACCACTGATCCAATGTGCTGCTGTTCACCCTCTGATATCTAACAGGCTGGGGAAACTTGCACCTACTGCCACTCTATCTTCAGCTTCCTTGTGAGAAACTAATGTATTTGGGCAGCCACTCAGTCTACCAAATAAAATTACTGAGAAGGAAATTGTGGAAGGCTTCGCTACTGGTACTGGGGGCAGTGCTAATACCATGGCGTTGTACCATAGTTTACTGGAAATATTCCAGGCTGGTAGGAGGCAAGCAGATTCCCACAGAAAAGTACCAGCAGTAATGTTCAGGGACCCGCGCTTGTAGAAGGCGGAGACAACACCGGGAGAAATAGTGGCGGCTGGGGACCGAGTATGGACACGAGGCATGAGGTTGTGAAAAGCTTCCGCCTTCACGAGCCTAAAAGGCCACATTTCAAGTGAAAGCAGCTTTAGAGGACTTCCTGGGAGAAATCACAGCTGGAGTAGATATGGTTTCCCAAGTCCTTTCACCAAGCTAAAGAATATGGCTATGGTGAAATACAACTCAGCAAAAGAAGCTGTGGACTGGCTCCATACCGTCCCTGGCCACATTCACTTGACCACGTGTTTGTGGGTAGGTGGTCCTTCCCAGTAAGTGCACTGGGAAGGGCACGGGTAATGTTGTGGGACCCGTGCTTGTGGAAGGCGGAGACGATACCGGGAGAAATAGTGGTTGCTGGGGACCGAGTATTGATGCCCGAACACCGCCGGCATGAGGCTGTGAAAAGCTTCCGCCTCTACGAGCCTAAAGGGCTCCATTTCAAGTCCAAGCAGCTGCCCAGAAATCTTTCAGTTTAGTATTGCAGCCTGTGGGTGGGTGGCTGGCTGCATACTTGCGCTTGCATTCCAAGTAACAGAAAGATAAGCAGATAGTGGCCTCTATCATTTTCATGGCCTCACCTCGGCACTAAGAACTCTCCTGAAGGAGAAGCCAGGGCCCACCGGAGGAGTCTCCGGTTTTCAGGTGGGTCCGTCCAACCCTGCCGAGAAGCAGCCCTGGCTAAGAAAAGTGTGGGGGAAGATTCCCGGACACTCTATGGCTGTTTTTTTAATGTGGATTGGACGTGCTTTTGCATGTTATTGGATTGCAGATCAGGCCATTGCCCAACTCTGTAGTCCTGAAATTAAATGCGCAAAGAAAGATATTTGTGTGTCAAAGCACCACCGAGAAGTGCTAGTTGATGTTAGATGGGCTGCCATTCCTTCTGCAAAAGCTGCTTCAGAGGACTTCCTGGGAGAAATGACACCCAGAGTAGATACAGTTTCCTTTTATGTCAGTCTTTTCACCGAGCTAAAGAATATGGCTGTGGTGAAATACAACTCAGCAAAAAAAACTGTGGACTGGCTCCGTACTGTCCCTGGCCACATTCACCTGTCCACGTGTTTGTGGTTAGGCGGTCCTTCCCAGTAAGTGCACTGAGGAGGGCACGGGTAATGTTTTTGGACCCGTGCTTATGGAAGGCGGAGACGACACCGGGAGAAACAGTGGTGGTTGGGGACCGAGTAAGGACACCCAGCCGCCGCCGGCATGTGGTTATGAAAAGTTTCCGCCTCCACGAGCCTAAAAGGCCACATTTCCTGTGCAAACAGCTGTCAAAAATTTGGCAGTATAGTATTGCAGCCTGTGGGTTGGTGGGTGGCTGGCTGCATACTTGCGCTTGCATTCCAAGGATTGGTGTAGGGACAACTGAACGCTGCACTGGAACAAGGACGTGGACGGTGATTGTTGCAAGTCTGCAACGACAGGTGCATGGCGGGAGGCATCTACGCATGCGCCAAGGAACACTTATGATGGGCACACTTTTAGGCAGTGACCTGGGAGTCATAGATGCTTCCAGAGGTCTTCCCATGCTGTTCCCATGTCTTTTCAGCACTGTATGCATGTGTCTGATGATGTGTCACACACCACATGGCCAGATAAGGTTGTAAAATGTTAAAATGACATTTCCTGGTGAATGCATTTGTCTTGGTTGAAAGCAATGAAAAAGTGCAAAAACGCATCAAAAATGCTACGTGTGAACATAGCCCAAGGTGTGGAGGAGTATTTTTGGTTACTTATTTTGCCTTATATACAAGTCATTACCCTGGAAAGGATGTTCCTTAACATATTTCTCAGGAAAATCCATTTTAGTTTCGTTTTTGTATGTTTATGAGTCCGTAAAAGTGGCATAATACTCTGACATTGTTGTTGACAGCAGTGATCTGGGAGTCAGAGATGCTTCCAGGGGTCTTCCCCATGCTGTTCCCATGTTACTTGACCTCTGTTCCCCTCGATTTGGGCAATTTTTAGGCCCTCTGCAGACCGCCGGGGGGAGCCGCCTGAAAAATGCTTGAGATTCCCATAGACTTACATTGGGCTCGTTGCTTGGGTTGAGCACCCGAGTATTCCAATGTGCTCGACCCGAGCAACGAGTACCCGAGCATTTTAGTGCTCGCTCATCACTACTAGACACTTATAAGAAAGGTGAGTGTTTTTTCTTCCTTTAAATCTTCCATTTAAGAAGGGCCCACAAGTTCTCAATAGGGTTTAGGTCAGGTAAAGAAGGGGCCATATAATTATTCTGTAAGGCCTTTAGTTGAACCAAGCAGTGGAGACTGATACTGCGATGGAGCATTGTCCAACAGAAGAATCATGATTTTCTTGAAAGATGCAGACTTTTTCCTGTACCTCAGCTTGAAGACAGTGTCTTCTAAAGACTGGCAGTAGAATTGGGAGTTTATTTTGAGTTAATTTTCTGCTCTAAAAAGTCCAACTAGCACATATTTAATAATTCAAGATCAGAGCAGTGCCCACCTCAATCTTGCTGGCATCCAAAGGGAGATCTGTACCCATTAAAGATCCAGTCACAGGCCCATCCATCTGGTCCGTGAAGAGTTACTTTCATCTCATCAGTCCATAAAACCGTTGAACAATCTGTCTTCAGATATTTCTTGGCCAAGTCTAGATGTTTCCCTTTCTGTGTCTTGTTCAGTGGCGGTTGGGTTTCGGCCTCCTCACCTTGGTTATGTCTCTGAGCACCTTGTACTTCTGGTCCTCCAGGGAGGTTGCAGATCTGGAATATGACAGCACTGGAGGACAATTTCTTCTTTGTCCCTTCATGTTTGATTCTTCTCAAATATTTGGTAGTTAATGAGAGTCTTTTTTTCATCAACATGTTTTTTGTGTCCCTGTGACTATTGGCAACAAAACTTTTGCTGGTTTTGTGATCGCACCTCAATATCTTAGCAATTTTAAGAGTGCTACATCCCTCTGTAAGACTTTTCAGTCAGTTAAATCTCTTTTTTTAGCCCATTTTGTCTGAGGAAAACAATCTGCCTAATAATTCTGCACACCTTGATAATCGCATCCTTAGTCCGCACCCCCCTCATTACAGAAATACACATCACCCTGAGCCATAGTTTTTTTATTATGATGCAGGGTAAACCTGTATTTATTACCTTTGGGTGTTTCTTCTAAATATGCAATATACAAATGTTCCTATCCGAGAGTGGCTTCGTGATCCTGCCTTGCAAATTAAGGCAAAGTTGTTGCTTCAAGAGATGTAAATTTTGAATTAATAGTTCACATTTATCGAGACTCCAGAGATTAATTTTCTGTACATCAAAATGTTCATATGGTCACCTAAGCACCTTCAGCCCTGAATTGATTGAATGACCAAACACCATTGATCCTTTCCAACCATTGGATTTACTGGTGACATATGTTGGGAGCAGGCTCAGGATATGAACCTGCTCTGTACTCTGCAGGTGTCATCTGTGTTATACAGTCAGTGCCTGTGTGAACAGCAGCAACCAGAGCTAGCTTAGACTGCAGCTGATTTAACCATCTAAATGCCGCTGACACTCTCACACAGCTGTAGTAAAATATAACTTCTGTGGCGCAATCATCAGCAGATGATATAGGAGAGCATGTAGGAGGGACGCATATGTGGGTGTATTTAAATGGGTTGTCCAGTCAAAACTGATAAGTCTGTAATTACACAGAATGACTGCAGACTTATGAATTATGCAGGCACTGTGCGCTGTGGGGATTCGCCGGTTTCAGACTCGGGAACAAAGGGTATGTATGAGTTATACATGCCCTCGACCAGTGGGTGCAGCTTCGCTCTCCATACACTTGTATAGAGCCAAGGCCGCACCCCATCTAGTGACACGGATGGCCAATAAGCGTGTCCGACTAGAGGGGGCAGCCTTGCTCCTTACAAGGGTATGGAGAGCGACTCTGCGCCCACTGGCCAGGGGTATGTATATCTCATACATGCCGGTCTGAAACCAGCCAACCTGGGGGATTCATAAGTCTGCAGTCACACAGAGTAACTGCAGACTTATCTATTTTGACCAGACAACTCTTTAAAGTGAAAATTGCAGGTGTTGTGGGAAGAAGGCTGTTATAATTACTTTTTGGAGGCTCTTGTGACAATTCTGGGTAAGAGGCTGCTTGTAACCACCATGGGGTGGGTGGAGGTGGCTTTGGCTGCTTTGTTGGTGGGAATAGAAATTGCATCTAGTGACTAAGACCATTTTGTTATAGTGCTGCTGAGATTACCTAAGGGTAACTAACTTTTTGAGGAGTGGGATAGACTACTGTGATATGAGGGTATCTGAAATTCCTCAGTGTGCACTATCAAGCACTACAAAAAAGAAAAAGGAAAAAATATAAGGCCCGGACACCAGAAGTGTTAAATTAATACACAGGTGCACAAATACGCTACATGGCCAATATTCACACATATACTGTATATTTCTTCCATACTGCACTGTTGGTTTGGTATGAGTCGGACATATTTCTGTGTATAATACATGAACCATGAGACTGTTGTCTTTGTTGCAACTCTAGCGTGATCTATATATACTAGTGTCTATCAATTATTTTTACAGATGGTTATTGTGGATGTCCTGCTATGTGGGATGTGGTCTTCTTTCTCTGGCTGTTTTACATCTGCCACTATTGGTCATTTCTCTCACCTTAGCCACTTAGTGTACCGTATATATCTTTCTATTTTGTGGATAATAAATATATATTTTTATTAATAGCTCTATCTCTGGCAGTTTTTTTTAGATCAGTGCCTCTCCCCTATTATATGAGCAGTGCAATTACTGTCTGGTTTAGAAAACCCATTCTTTCCAATGTCCTTTGAGGAACATCTGGGTAATTAATGGAGGAACCCAGCTCAGTGTTCTCATTTATTAGCCAAAATTGAGAAAGGTAACAGCATCTCCTGCTCCGGACCCAACACTCCCAGGAATCACAGCAATTAGCTGATTTATCACCATAGGATAGTAACGATATCAGGGGTGTTCGAGCAAATTTATTCTAATGTGTATTGGGCCTTAAGACATAAGGGGCAGCATAATAATGACTAGTGTTGAGCCACCCCCATAGTGTTCGAGTTCGGTTCGGCTCATCGAACACCCGTGTGTTCGCCGAACTGTTCGTCAAACTTTTCGTCGAACACCTTCGAACACAGTTAAAACCAATGGCAGGCAAACAAAAACACATAGAAACACATAGAAAACACGTTCAAAGGTGTCCAAAAGCTGACAAACTGCTCAGAAGACATAACTAACACCTGGAAAAGTGACAAGTACATATAGTCATGCGAAAAGAAAAGAGGTGGAGGAGTACAAGGAGGGGGAGACACAGATATAGGCATGTCATGCTCTTCTAAAATCCAAAAAGTGAGAAGCCGACACAGCCAGTCCGTTCCTGCCCGTGCCACCTCCGTATCGCCGGGTTTGTGCCAGAGCCACGGTGGACCCTGACGGCCAGCCCCCCTCTCCCAATACTGGTGCCTGTCCGCTGGTGGGTCGAGCGAGCCCCCCTGTGGTGGAGGCAGCTCTAAGCTTTTTAATTTAAATTGTCACTCTAATTTGAATGAATACACTTTAAATCCTTTTACAAGGATCTATTGAAGGGCAAGTCTCATGCCAGCAGCCGCGTAATTCCAGCTCCAGTAGCGTCCACTAAAGCTGCTGCAGTTAAAAAGCTTTTATAAGGATCGAGCTCGGCTGTCCACCGCAAGGCGTCCTACCGCCAGTCCCAGCCCCTATGCCTTGGGGTGCCTCCTGATGCTCTTCACTGAGTATCCCGTGGTCCCGAAGCATTTCCTTTGAAAAAATTAAGTGTCCAAACTACAGGTGGTGTAGCTTGCTTAACAGCCGGGATAATCCGCTGACTAGCAGACACTGCTACTAGGCGCAAAATATTTCCTGGGCTAAATGCAGTTAAAAATTTGTAATTAGATACTCTCGTTGGATGCTGAGAAAGCATTCCATAGAGTCTCCTGGCACGCCATATATTATTCTCTTAAAAAGCTTGGGGTAGGGGTCTAGGGGACCCTTTTATAGCCAAAATCACGGCCCTGTATCGCAATACGTCACCTAGGCTGAAGATGAACGGAACTGTAGCACCCCGAGGGCTCGGTTGCTACAGAGGTATTGCACCTCACCCAGAGGTGTGATATCTCACTCTCAGGTAAGGATGGAGTGTGGATCAGGACCCGACACCTGCATGCATTACACCACATTGCCGTGGGGCAGGGCGACCAATATGCCTCTGAGATGGGCACGACAGTCCTTTTCCCTGGCTGGAGTGGGGGGAGAGAACACTGAGGAAGCGGAACCCTGTAGTGCAGGAGCAGGGAGGAAGCAGTTCCTGGGTGCATTGAGAAGGGAGTATAAAAGGTGGGCACCATCTTAGTTCAGTGCAGAGAAGTCTGAGAAGAAGTGGCAGGGAGCAGGGGCTCTGCATGAGCTCTGCTCCAGAGGCGGGCCTAGTAACAGAGGCCCAGGCCTGGAAGAGGGAGAAGGAAGGAAGAGGAGCGGAGAAGGCTCTAGGAATGAGGAATGAAGGGATCCCAGGGGTGCGGACGGGCGAGTCGCCACCGCACGCCCGAATCCACCTGCGTGGAGGGGTCAGGCCAAAGGGGGAGACCGGTCCCCGAAACTAGAGGAGGCAGGAAATGACCCTCAGCTAGAAACCGGAGGCTCTGACATTTTATGTGGCGCAGCCCCTCGCTACACCCGCTAGGAAGGCACCACATAGGGTCAGGGAAACTGGCGCCAAGTTTACCAAGAGGAGGCCCGAGGCAGCCGGACAGAAGGGTTGGTAAGAAAGGCCAGACAAAGGACACACAAAGGGGGTCCTGTGAAGCGCTCCAAAGTTATCTGGGAGTTGTATGAGCCCCTCACCTGGTGAGCACAGTACGACGTGGGCAGCCGTTACCTGCAGACGTGGTCTGGATAATAAGAACTGTGAGTAAAGGCCCTGGACTGCATCACTGACTCCGTGTCGTTACTAGTGTTGAGCCACCCCCGTAGTGTTCGGGTTCGGTTCGGTTCGCCGAACACCGGGATGTTCGAGGAACTGTTCGTCGAACTGTTCGTCGAACACCTTAGAACACCGTCGAACACCGTTAAAACCAATGGCAGGCAAACAAAAACACATAGAAACACATAGAAAACACCTGCAAAGGTGTCCAAAAGCTGACAAACTGCTCAGAAGACACTCTCTTTAAAAAAGCCGGCCGGCAAATTCAGCAGCGGCATACACCGGTACCCGATAATTTAGACAAGAAGGAATAGAGCATCACACATAGATTAGATAGATATGTAGCACCCTGAGGATTCGGCTGCTACAGGGGTATTGCACCTCAACCCAGAGGTGTGATATTCCACTCCCGGGTAAGGAAGGAGTGTGGAACTGAGCTCAGATAGACTGCATGCACTACATACATCCCATTCCAGAGGAGCAGGCCGACGGTACTCCCACTTAGAAATGTGCAGGTACAACCGAGCCTGTTCCTGGCTGGAGTGGGAGGGGGGGTGGTACATCCCATGTAGTGTAGGGGCAGATAGGGGGAGCAGTCTGGGTAGTGATAGGAGCTCATTGGGTGCTGGTCACCTGAGCTCACACATAGAGGGATATATAAGGAGGGCACCAACTTAGATCAGGGTCAGACGCTGAGAACAAGTCAGTTGGAGAGGAGAGAGAAGAAAACAGCAGCCCTGGAGAGAGAGAGAGGAGAAAGAAAGAGAAAGACCCAGAGGGGGACAGCAGAAGGGACCCAAGAACCCAAATTAGAGCACCGGGTGAGGAGTCAGCACAAGGGTACCGGAACCCAAGCTGGTGGGGGCAAAAACATCCCTAGCCAGAGACCGGAGGCTGTGGGCAGCATCTGCCACGGCCACCCACTACATCCACCCTGAAGGCATACCACATGGAGGGTCAGGGAACCTAAGGCCAAGGGTTGCCCAGCAGAAGGCCCGAGGGAGCTGGACCTAGGTGGATCACTGGTGGGGACGGCTGAAGAAAGGACAGAGGGAGAGCTCAGGGCCACGCTCCGGACTTGTTTGGGGGTTGGCCGGATCCAGGACCTGGTGGACGCAGCACGGCTCGGGTGGTCACTAACAGCTGGAGTGACCGAAACATCCGCAGTAAGTAAACTCCCTTAACTGCACAACCCGAGTCTGTCTTCATTGCCGGCTGCACCGCACCACCACAACCCCCATCCTCTGCGCCTGTCCCCTCTGAGGCTATACCCCTCCCGTTGGGGGTTATCCCACCAAGCTGCACATCCACCATCAGCCTCAGCGGACCCTGCTGCAGCGGCGGCCACAGTGACCGCATCACAACGGGTGGCGTAGTCGACACAAAAGAACTTTAATAACATCTGTAGGACTGCCACATAACACTTAGCTTGACGCCCTGGGCACGGGACCGGGTCACAGCCGCTCGGAGACTACAACCCCCCATCTGATCCGGTGCCGGGTATTCCCCTCAAAAAGGAATATGTCCCAGGGGGCGCGTCAACTTTGGCGTAGTCGGCAGGATTACGTGCCCGCAACACCCGGGTACTGCGTGCCTGAAGAAAAGTGCAAGTTTACCTCAGAAAGAAGTCTCCCGCCGGTTCCGGAGGGTCCACGCCATCGGACTCCATCACCAGTCGTTTCCCGCCGATTGTCCGCCATTTCCAGCTTGTTCCCGCCATCTGCAGAGTTTCCCGCCACTGGGAAGCGATTCCCGCCAAAACCGCAGATTTCCCGCCTTGGAAGAGCAGCGGACGCCATTATGGGCGTGCCAAAGGAGGGCAGGAGGCCACCTCCCATCGTGGGCCAGGACAGAAAATGGCGCCAAAAGTGGAAACCGCCCCCACCAAAAGAGACTGTGATGCTGGAGGTGTCTGTCAGCGTGAAAGAACTCCCCCTGGAGCTGACAGTCACCGAGTTGCCCCGGGACCGCCCTCGAAGTGGGAGGAGACGAAAGAAAAGAGAAAAGATGGGTGTCGCTTGGAGCAGTCTGGAGCGAGCGCACCCGGAGGCAAGGTGTCCAGAGCGAGAGCACCCGAGTCGAGGAGAGGAAGAGTAGACCCGGGAATGGAGCGGCAGCAGCGCAGCACCGGCCCGCTGGCCAGGAGCCTGCAAAAAGAAGAAAGAGGAGAGCAGAGCAGCACCGACCCGATGGTCAGGAGCCTGCTGGAGTCAACAACCCCGCTAGGCTTAGCGGAGATCCTGGCGCAGCTTCCCCGAGATCGGGAGTGCGCGCGGAGTGCCCTGGAGGGCCTCGCGGGAAGGATGGCCCGAGTGCAGAGGGAGATCCTGGCGGAGTGGGGCCGGGAGATGGCCCAGCAAGCTGGAACCCGTCCACGGAACCCGCTCCCTTGGAAGAAGACACCGACTGCCTCTGCGGATGACGCGGGAGGACCCAAGGCCGGAGACGGCGCAGAAGAGGGAGCGAGACGCATGGCAGCAGGTAAGGGGGACGCCTATACCCCATACCGGAAGACCGCTTATCTGCCCCAGCTCCCCGTCGCAGAGCCCGAAGGTCCCCCGGCCGTACCCGAGACCGCCATGACACCGCCACCGACTAGGCCCCGACCGGAAGCCGCCGTCGCGACCCCGGTGACGTCACGCGTCGTGACCCGGAGCGTGGCGAAGGAAGAGGAGCCTCCGGCCTGGTCGCAGGGCCTAGCGTTTCCGGGCGCCGCATCCCCAGCAGAGCCATCTACCTCCGCGGAGCCTCCGGCCTGGTCGCAAGGCCAGGTAGCCCAGGGCGCCGCCGTGTTAACAGTTCCATTTACCTTCCAGATGCCCCCGGCCTGGCCGCAAGGCCTGGGTAACCTGGGCGCCCCCACCATCACGCCCGCACCCGAAACACCAAGGGTGCCATATCTGGGAGAGGACCCCTTCAGCCAGCTGGCGTGGCCGGACGGGCGGCCTTTCATCTGGCCCGAAGAATTCTTGGAACTGGAGCGACAAAAGAAGTTAGGTCCCCTGTGTGAGCCCCTGATCCCGGCTCCAAAGCCCGTGACTCGGGTCTCGCCTCCACTAGAAGAAGCCCAATTCGTGTGGGACCCCACGGGAGAAGATTTGATGGGGTTCACCGGAGAGACTCGGGCAGCTGCAGCTGAACGCACAGAGTGTTGCCGTCAACAGCTGGCAGAGTTTCAGAGAGAACGGGAGGAGAGGCGGGTCAGAGAGCAATGGGCCCAGACCCGCAGCGCGGAGCAAAAGAGTCGGACCAGAAGGGACCCCTATGCAGCAAATCGTCCCCGTACCATCGGAACGGTAATAAAGTTTAATGCGCAGCATGGGTGGGGCTTCATAAAGGACCGGAACACCATGGGTGACGTCTTCGTTACCCGACGGGACGTCGAGTCCCACCTGCCAGAGGGTCACAAAGGCCGTGACCTCTACGTCGGTGACGAGGTAACGTTCACCCGGCACAAGTGTGCCAAGGGACCTTACGCCCTCCACGTGCATCGCCTGACAGAGGAGGAGTTGCGGTGTAGGGAGGAGGAGCCAGAAGACCCGGACGGGTTCAAGGCTAGAAGGTACTATGACTGAGATAGTACAAAGGACTGTATATAGTTACCTGTCGGGGTACCCAAGTAACCGTGGCTGCTTTAAAGTTTAGTCCCCGTTGGGACCAGTGAACAGTTTAACCCGTGTGTCCCCTACCCAAACCAGGCTGAGGACTGTGAGCAGCCATCCCTTTCCCTTTACTTGGCCGGGGACTGAGAACGGCCAAATTCCCCTGTATATAGTTGCGCTTCCTAAAGCGCCCCTACCGGTTTTATAGGAGAAACCATTTTTCTAGAAAGACTGTCGCACTTTTCCCGGACACACGTTGCACAGTGTCCGGAGGAGGAACCTGAAACCAGAGACGACGAGAATGTTTATATGAAAAAGTTTTATATATATATAATGTTTTACATGTTTTATATGTTGATATAAAAATTTTGTATGTTTTTGGTGTTTTATGTCTTACAGCCCGAGGACGTGCTGTGATTTACCAGGGGGGAATGTAGCACCCTGAGGATTCGGCTGCTACAGGGGTATTGCACCTCAACCCAGAGGTGTGATATTCCACTCCCGGGTAAGGAAGGAGTGTGGAACTGAGCTCAGATAGACTGCATGCACTACATACATCCCATTCCAGAGGAGCAGGCCGACGGTACTCCCACTTAGAAATGTGCAGGTACAACCGAGCCTGTTCCTGGCTGGAGTGGGAGGGGGGGTGGTACATCCCATGTAGTGTAGGGGCAGATAGGGGGAGCAGTCTGGGTAGTGATAGGAGCTCATTGGGTGCTGGTCACCTGAGCTCACACATAGAGGGATATATAAGGAGGGCACCAACTTAGATCAGGGTCAGACGCTGAGAACAAGTCAGTTGGAGAGGAGAGAGAAGAAAACAGCAGCCCTGGAGAGAGAGAGAGGAGAAAGAAAGAGAAAGACCCAGAGGGGGACAGCAGAAGGGACCCAAGAACCCAAATTAGAGCACCGGGTGAGGAGTCAGCACAAGGGTACCGGAACCCAAGCTGGTGGGGGCAAAAACATCCCTAGCCAGAGACCGGAGGCTGTGGGCAGCATCTGCCACGGCCACCCACTACATCCACCCTGAAGGCATACCACATGGAGGGTCAGGGAACCTAAGGCCAAGGGTTGCCCAGCAGAAGGCCCGAGGGAGCTGGACCTAGGTGGATCACTGGTGGGGACGGCTGAAGAAAGGACAGAGGGAGAGCTCAGGGCCACGCTCCGGACTTGTTTGGGGGTTGGCCGGATCCAGGACCTGGTGGACGCAGCACGGCTCGGGTGGTCACTAACAGCTGGAGTGACCGAAACATCCGCAGTAAGTAAACTCCCTTAACTGCACAACCCGAGTCTGTCTTCATTGCCGGCTGCACCGCACCACCACAACCCCCATCCTCTGCGCCTGTCCCCTCTGAGGCTATACCCCTCCCGTTGGGGGTTATCCCACCAAGCTGCACATCCACCATCAGCCTCAGCGGACCCTGCTGCAGCGGCGGCCACAGTGACCGCATCACAACGGGTGGCGTAGTCGACACAAAAGAACTTTAATAACATCTGTAGGACTGCCACATAACACTTAGCTTGACGCCCTGGGCACGGGACCGGGTCACAGCCGCTCGGAGACTACAACCCCCCATCTGATCCGGTGCCGGGTATTCCCCTCAAAAAGGAATATGTCCCAGGGGGCGCGTCAGATAGAAACATGTCAGTCACACATATAAGAAGCACAGTGACAGTGCTGGCTACTGCACTTGTCATTTAGTGTAAAGGATTTATTAAAAAAAATATTAGTGTTTTCATGCACCGTCTCTTTAAAAAAGCCGGCCGGCAATTCAGCATCTGTACCCGACAATTTAGAACAGAAAGAATAGAGCTTCACACATAGATTAGATAGATAGAAACATGTCAGTCACATATATAATAAGTACAGTGATAGTGTTGCTTACTGTACTTGTCATTTAGTGTAAAGGATTTATTAAAAAAAATATTAGTGTTTTCATGCACCGTCTCTTTAAAAAAGCCGGCCGGCAATTCAGCAGCGGTACCCGACAATTTAGAACAGAAAGATAGAGCATCACACATAGATTAGATAGATAGAAACATGTCAGTCACATATATATGAAGTACAGTGATAGTGTTGGTTACTGTACTTGTCATTTAGTATTAAAATAAAGGATTTATTATTAAAAAAATTGGCGTGGGGTTCCCCTTAATTTTAGGCTCTAGCGGAGGTTAAGCAGATGGCTGGGGCAGATGTTTGAAGCCTGGGAAGGGGGTAATACCCACGGAGCTTCCCAGGCTACTAATATCAGCCCCCAGCTGAATACATAGCCTTTACTAGCTATTAAAATGGGGGACCCCCCAAAAAAAATGACGTGGGGTCCCCCCTAATTTAATAGCTAGCAAAGGCTAGGCAGACAGCTGGGGGCTGATATTAATAGCCCAGGAAGGGAGCCATGAATATTGGCCCCCTCCCAGGCTAGAAACACCAGCCGTCAGCCGCCCCAGAAATGGCGCATTCATAGGATGCGCCAATTCTGGCACTTAGCCTCGCTCTTCCACGCTGCCCTGGTGCGGTGGCAGGGGGTAATAGGGTTGGGGTTGATGTCAGCTTATAATGCCAGCTGACATCAAGCCCAGGTTAGTAATGGAGAGGCGTCTATAAGACACCCCCATTACTAACCCCATAGTCAAAGTTAAAAAAAACACAAACACCCAGAATAAAGTCCTTTAATTGAAATAAAGACACAATCCTTTATTGTTCTAAATTAAACCATACTTACCATCCCGCCCATTCCAGCTGAAGCCAACGATCTCCTGCAATAAAAGAAAAATAATAAAGCAACCTCATCCTTACCTTTCCATGGTTCCCACGACAGCTTCAGCTCTGCTACATCGAGATGACAGGCTGGACCGCAGCAGAACGCTGCCATCCAGCCTGTCATCCCGCAGACACTGAGAAGCGCAGGCTTGCTTGCGCTGCTCAGCGTCTCTCTGTGACGACATCCAGATGAGCCGAGTTCATGTCCAATGAACTCGGCTCACCTCATGCACGTCACTGACAGCGTGGGAAAATTCTCACGCTGAAGCGCTGATTGCAGGAGAATTTTCCCACGCTGTCAGTGACGTGCAGGAGGTGAGCTGAGTTCATTGGACATGAGCTCACCTCATGCACATCACTGACAGCGTGGGAGAATTCTCCTGCACTCAGCACTTCAGCGTGAGAATTTTCCCACGCTGTCAGTGACGTGCATGAGGTGAGCCGAGTTCATTGGACATGACCTCGGCTCATCTAGATGCCGTCACAGCGAGACAGTGAGGAGCGCAAGCATGCCTGCGCTTCTCAGTGTCTGCGGGATGACAGACTGGATGGCAGCGTTCTGCTGCGGTCCAGCCAGTCATCTCGATGTAGCAGAGCTGAAGCTGTCGTGGGAACCATGGAAAGGTAAGGATGAGGTTTGTTTATTATTTTTCTTTTATTGCAGGAGATCGTTGGCTTCAACTGGAATGGGTGTGATGGTAAGTATGGTTTAATTTAGAACAATAAAGAATTGTGTCTTTATTTCAATTAAAGGACTTTATTCTGGGTGTTGTGTTTTTTTTAAATACTTTACTAGAAATTCATGGCGGTCATGTCTAATACTGGCGTGACCCCATGAATTTTGGGCTTGGGGCCAGCTGATAATACCAAGCTGGCCCTAACCCCTTTATTACCCAGTGAGCCACCGCACCAGGGCCCTGGATGAGTTGGGTACAGCGCCAGAAGATGGCGCTTCTATGAACGCGCCATTTTCCGGGGTGGCTGCGGACTGCAATTTGCAGCGGGGGGGGGCCCAGAAAGCTTGGGCCTCCCTGCGCTGCAGATTCCAGCCCCCAGCTGCCTAGTTGTACCTGGCTGGACACAAAAATAGGGCGAAGCCCCACGTACTTTTTTTTTAATTATTTCATGAAATTCATGAAATAATTAAGAAAAAGAGGCCTTCCCTATATTGTTGTGTCCGGCCAGGTACAAATAGGCAGCTGGTGGTTGGGGGCAGCCCGTTCCTGCCTGCTGTACCTGGCTGGACACAAATATAGTGCGAAGCCCCACTTCAATTTTTTTTAATTATTTCATGAAATTCATGAAATAATTAAGAAAAAAAGGGCTTCCCTATATTGTTGTGTCCGGCCAGGTACAAATAGGCAGCTGGTGGATGGGGGCAGCCCGTTCCTGCCTGCTGTACCTGGCTGGACACAAATATAGTGCGAAGCCCCACTTCAATTTTTTTAAATTATTTCAGGAAATTCATGAAATAATTTAAAAAAAATTGACGTGGGGCTTCGCACTATATTTGTGTCCAGCCAGGTACAGCAGGCAGGAACGGGCTGCCCCCAACCACCAGCTGTCTATTTGTACCTGGCCGGACACAACAATATAGGGAAGCCCTTTTTTTCTTAATTATTTCATGAAATAATTTAAAGAAAATTGACGTGGGGCTTCGCCCTGTTTTTGTGTCCAGCCAGGTACAACTAGGCAGCTGGGGGCTGGAATCCGCAGCGCAGGGAGGCCCAAGCTTTCTGGGCCACCCCCGCTGCAAATTGCAGTCCGCAGCCACCCCGGAAAATGGCGCGTTCATAGAAGCGCCATCTTCTGGCGCTGTACCCAACTCATCCAGGGCCCTGATGCGGTGGCTCACTGGGTAATAAAGGGGTTAGGGCCAGCTTGGCATTATCAGCTGGCCCTAAGCCCGAAATTCATGGGGTCACGCCAATATTAGACATGACCACCATGAATTTCTAGTAAAGTATTTAAAAAAAACACAACACCCAGAAAAAAGTCCTTTAATTGAAATAAACACACAATTCTTTATTGTTCTAAATTAAACCATACTTACCATCACGCCCATTCCAGCTGAAGCCAACGATCTCCTGAAATAAAAGAAAAATAATAAAGCAACATCATCCTTACCTTTCCATGGTTCCCATGACAGCTTCAGCTCTGCTACATCGAGATGACAGGCTGGACCGCAGTAGAACGCTGCCATCCAGCCTGTCATCCCGCAGACACTGAGAAGCGCAGGCTTGCTTGCGCTCCACAGTGTCTCTCTGTGAGGGCATCCAGATGAGCCGAGTTAATGTCCAATGAACTCGGCTCACCTCATGCACGTCACTGACAGCGTGGGAAAATTCTCCTGCACTCAGCGCTTCAGCGTGGGAGAATTCTCACACTGAAGCGCTGAGTGCAGGAGAATTCTCCCACGCTGTCAGTGACGTGCAGGAGGTGAGCTGAGTTCATTGGACATGAGCTCACCTTATGCACGTCACTGACAGCGTGGGAGAATTCTCCTGCACTCACCGCTTCAGCGTGAGAATTTTCCCACGCTGTCAGTGACGTGCATGAGGTGAGCCGAGTTCATTGGACATGAACTCGGCTCATCTGGATGTCGTCACAGAGAGACGCTGAGCAGCGCAAGCAAGCCTGCGCTTCTCAGTGTCTGCGGGATGACAGGATGGATGGCAGCGTTCTGCTGCGGTCCAGCCTGTCATCTCGATGTAGCAGAGCTGAAGCTGTCGTGGGAACCATGGAAAGGTAAGGATGAGGTTGCTTTATTATTTTTCTTTTATTGCAGGAGATCGTTGGCTTCAGCTGGAATGGGCGTGACGGTAAGTATGGTTTAATTTAGAACAATAAAGGATTGTGTCTTTATTTCAATTAAAGGACTTTATTCTGGGTGTTTGTGTTTTTTTTAACTTTGACTATGGGGTTAGTAATGGGGGTGTCTTATAGACGCCTCTCCATTACTAACCTGGGCTTGATGTCAGCTGGCATTATAAGCTGACATCAACCCCAACCCTATTACCCCCTGCCACCGCACCAGGGCAGCGTGGAAGAGCGAGGCTAAGTGCCAGAATTGGCGCATCCTATGAATGCGCCATTTCTGGGGCGGCTGACGGCTGGTGTTTCTAGCCTGGGAGGGGGCCAATATTCATGGCTCCCTTCCTGGGCTATTAATATCAGCCCCCAGCTGTCTGCCTAGCCTTTGCTAGCTATTAAATTAGGGGGGACCCCACGTCATTTTTTTTGGGGGGTCCCCCATTTTAATAGCTAGTAAAGTCTATGTATTCAGCTGGGGGCTGATATTAGTAGCCTGGGAAGCTCCGTGGGTATTACCGCCTTCCCAGGCTTCAAACGTCTGCCCCAGCCGTCTGCTTAACCTCCGCTAGAGCCTAAAATTAAGGGGAACCCCACGCCAAATTTTTTAATAATAAATCCTTTATTTTAATACTAAATGACAAGTACAGTAACCAACACTATCACTGTACTTCATATATATGTGACTGACATGTTTCTATCTATCTAATCTATGTGTGAAGCTCTATTCTGTCTGTTATAAATTGTCGGGTACCGCTGCTGAATTGCCGGACGGCTTTTTTAAAGAGACAGTGCATGAAAACACTATTATTTTTTTTGATAAATCCTTTACGCTAAATGACAAGTACAGTAAGCAGCACTGTCACTGTACTTCATATATATGTGACTAACCTGTTTCTATCTATCTAATCTATGTGTGATTCTCTATTCTTTCTATTCTAAATTGTCGGGTACCGCTGCTGAATTGCCGGCCGGCTTTTTTAAAGAGACGGTGCATGAAAACACTATTATTTTTTTTGATAAATCCTTTACGCTAAATGACAAGTACAGTAAGCAGCACTGTCACTGTACTTCGTATATATGTGGCTGACATGTTTATATCTATCTAATCAATGTGTGATTCTCTATTCTTTCGGTTCTAAATTGTCGGGTACCGGTGTATGCCGCTGCTGAATTGCCGGCTTTTTATGTTTCACTGTTGGCACTGTTCCCATCGATTTGGGCAATCACTGTAATGCCACAACCACCATGGCTGTGGCATTACAGTGAGTGGCAGACAATCCCTGCATGATTGGTGCTCTAAATAGCGCCAGACATGCAGGACACGCTTTTGGTGCACGAACAGTTATCGAACATAACCTCGTACAGCCGAATTTTTTGCAAATCGTTCGGGTTCGTCGATCAACTCGAACACCGCCCAAAACAGCTCGAATTTGAGATTGGCGAACAGTTCTAGTCGAACACCGCTCATCTCTAGTCGTTACTGCTGCTGCCCTGCACCATCACCCCCATCCTCCGCATACACTGCCCTGAGGCTATACTCCTCCCGTGGGGAGTTATGCTACGCTCTGCTGCACCCACAACACCAGCCTCAGCGGTCTGCCCTGCAGCAGCGGTTCACTCTGACCGCAATCCACGGGTGGCGTAGTCGGACATTTAAACATCAAAACCACATAAATAGTTCCGCCACTGGTTTGACCACCCTGAGCCACGGAACCGGGTCGCCGCCACGAAGACTACAACCACCAGCATCCACCAAAAAGGGTCCGGCTCCGGGTGTCCCAAGGCCCAGGGGGTGCATCAGAACATTTTCATCACCTTTCACAATCACCAATGGGACAAGGCAGGGATGTCCTCTGTCCCCTCTCTTATACATCCTAGTGACGGAGCACCTGCTCTCATCAATTTGCCATAACCCCAATATTAGGTGGATTGAGGTGGGAGGCACCGAGTACAAGTGCTCTCTATTTGCTGATGATGTCCTAGTATATATCACTCAATCACATATATCCATCCATGCTGTTATGGCTGAAATAGATCACTTTGTTACATGGTCAAATTTTAAAATCAATGCAGCGAAGTCTGAGGCCCTCGATGTCTCCCTCCCCAAATCCATATAGGATTCCATCCAGTCCAACTTTCCCTTTGCCTGGCCCTCACAGGGTATCAAATACTTAGGAATTCCTATTCATAGAGACCTCTCCCATCTATGTTATCTTAATTTTGGGCCCTTTATTGAACAACTCCATACAGACCACGGTTGGCAAGTTAGAACTGTAAGATTCACTACGTGAACCACTGGTGTTTTGTGGAAAAGCACATGTACACTGTGTTCCAAATTATTATGCAAAAAGTGTTTAGGAGTGATAAGGGAAGAATTTGTTTGTTTGTCAGTTAAACTCATTGATGGTGATGTGTGTCAGGGCTCTTTATATCACTGTAAGCAATTGCAGACACCTGTGCTAATTAGTTTGGCAGGTGTGTCCAATGAAAGGCAAGACTACTTAAGAAGGCTGTCTCACATTATTAAGCAGCCTACATTTTCTGCCAAAATGGGAAAGAAAAAGGATGTGTCGGCTGCTGAGAAGCAACAAATTGTGGAGTGTTTAGGTCAAGGCATGACTACAATCAACATTGTGCGATGATCAGGATGAAGTGTCTTGGCAATCAAGAAGTATGTAGCTGATTCACAGTACACACGTGTGCGTGCTGATAAGGGCAAATGGAGGACTCTTTCCTACAGGCAATTGCGTCAGGTTGAAAGAGCAGCGGTAAAAAAGCCTTGTCATAGCAGCAGACAAGTTTTTGAAGCTGCTGGTGCCTCCAACGTCCCCCGAACAACAAGATGCAGGGTCCTTCAGAGGTTTGCAGCTGTGCATACGCCATCCTGTCGACCTCCTCAATCCACTTCACACAAGCAGAAATGGCTCCAGTGGGCTAAACATTACATGAAGACTGATTTCAAAACTGTTTTGTTCACGGATGAGTGCCGTGCAGCGCTCGATGGTCCAGATGGATGGAGTGGAGGATGGCTGGTTGATGGACACCCCACGCAAACACGGCTACAGCGCCAACAAGGAGGAGGTGGAGTAATGTTTTGGGCTGGAATCATGGGGAGAGAGATTGTCGGCCCCTTTAGGATCCCTGAAGGCGCTAAAGATGAACTCCATAATGTATGTGGATATTCTCAAACAGCACTTCCTGCCATGATTCAAGAAGAAGAAACGTGTATTTCACAGCAAGATCATTTTTTTGCATGATAATGCACCATCTCATGCTGCACATAAAACATCTGCATCTCTGGCTGATATGGGCATAAAAGGGGACAAACTTATGGTGTGACCCCCATGCTCCCCTGACCTCTACCCCATTCAAAACCTCTGGAGCATCATCAAAAGGAGTGTCTATGATGGCGGGAGGCAGTTCACATCTAAGCAACAGCTCTGGGAGGGTATTCTGTCCTCATGCAAAACAATTGAAGCAGAAACCATCCAAAACCTGACAAATTCAATGGACGAGAGAGTTCAGAAGCTCCTTTCGAACAAGGGGTCCTATGTGAAAATGTAACATCACCTAGAATAAAGTTTTGAGTTGAAAACTGTTTGATTTCAGTTTCTAATAACCTGCTAATGCTTATAATTTCAAAAATGACCATTTTTTTGGTCTTTATTAAAATGAAAAGGTTGATCGAAAAGTTTGGGGGATCTAAGAGTGTGGCAACCCAGTAGTCATGATTACTTCGAATTCTGACAATATGAGGGTCATGTTGCAGGTAGTGCAGCAAGAAGGCACTTATGTGTCTTGCGCATCTCGGAGCCCCAAAATTATTTTCCGGGCTAGATGCAGCTAAAAATTATTATTAATTTTAAATCTGGTGGAGCTTAGTATAGATGGCCTAATAGGATCAGTGCTGCACACTGCTACAAAGCCCAAATTATTTTCCAGCCAAGATACAGATAAACATGATTAGTAATTTTAAATCTGGTGGAGCTTATTATAGATGGCCTAATAGAATCAGTGCTGCACACTGCTACAAAGCCCAAATTATTTTCCAGCCAAGATACAGATAAACATGATTAGTAATTTGAAAGCTTAAAACGGTTGGTAGGGTGATTTTAACCAATCATCAAGCTTTTACTCTCCCCAGGATGACACAGGGGTAGAAAAGTCGTTTCGGATCCATGATTTGTTCATCTTTATGAACGTGAGTCTGTCTACATTATCAGTGGAGAGCCGCGTGCGCTTATCTGTCAGCACACCACCAGCAGCGCTGAACACACGTTCAGACAGAACGCTGGCTGCGGGGCATGACAAGATCTCCAAGGCGTATGTGGCTAGCTCCGGCCATTTATCCAGATTGGAAGCCCAAAAAGAGCAAGGGTCCAGTGACACAGTCATGGCTTCAATGTTTACTTGGAGATACTCCTGTACCATCGTCTCTAGGCGTTGACTATGTGTCAGACTTCTTGTCTCCTGTGGCCTTGCAAAGGATAGGCTAAAAAAGTGGTGAAATGATTCCGCAAAATTGATGTTACCAGCAGATACTGTGGTTCTGTTACGGTTTGAGTGCTGAACACTTGACTGTCCCACGGTTGGCAAGTTGGAACTGTGAGATTCACTACGTGCACCACTGGTGTTTTGTGGAAAAGCACATGTAAGATTCTGCAACAGTCTCTGCTGATACTCCTGCATGCGTGCATCCCTTTCTATGGCAGGAATAATTTCGACAAATTTACTTTTGTACCGGGGATCTAACAGTGTGGCAACCCAGTAGTCAGGATTATTTCTAATTCTCACAATTCGACGGTCATGTTGCAGGTAGTGCAGCAAGAAGGCACTCATGTGTCTTGCGCATCCAGGAGCACCAAGTCCCTGTTGTGTTGGTGGCGAGGTAACAATCATGCTTCCTTCCTCTGTCCTCTCACCCCAACCTCGCACAACAGAAATGTGATCAAGGTCTCCCTCATCTGATGAGTCTTCCATCAGTTCGTCCTCCACTTCTTCCTGGACTCCTGCACCTTCCTCACTAGTTTGGCTGCTACCATGCGCCCTGGTAAAACCATCTCCCCCACCCTCACATGCCTGCCGCCTTGGTGCTGCCGACCGTCTGGACCTTGCAGATGTTAGCCCTTCCGCATACAACTCCTCCTCCTCTACTTCCTCCACCTCCTCTTGTGCCACCACCTGACTCCGAATTCTGTTTAACATGTGCTCCAGCATGTAAATCACCGGAATAGTCATGCTGATAATGGCATCGTCAGCACTAAACATCTTCGTCGCCATTTCAAAACTGTGCAGAAGGGTGCATAGGTCCCTGATCTGAGACCACTCCTCCAGCGTGATTTGCCCCACCTCTGGATCTCGTTGGCCCAGGCTATACGTCAGAACGTATTGCACCAGGGCTTGTCGGTGCTGCCACAGTCGCTGCAACATGTGCAGAGTTGAATTCCACCGGGTAGGCACATCGCATTTTAGCCGGTGAAGTGGCAGGCCCAACGACTTCTGTAGAGATGTAAGTCGCTGAGCTGCGGGATGCGAACGGCGGAAGTGAGCACACAGCGACCGTGCCCTCTGCAGAAGGCCATCTAGTCTGGGATAGTGGGCTAAAAATTGCTGGACAATCAGGTTCAACACGTGAGCCATACAAGGCACGTGTGTGACATTGCCCCGGCGAAGGGCCGCACCCAGGTTTGCAGCATTGTCGCACACGGCCTTCCCTGGTTTCAGGTCCAGTGGAGACAACCATTCATGAAATTGGTTCTCCAGAGCTGACCACAACTCCTCAGCTGTGTGAGTCACATTTCCCAGACATTTCAAAGTAAAAACCGCCTGATGACGTTGAGCCCTACTGCCAGCATAGTAAGGAGGTGTGCAGGATCCCTTCTGCGCAGTTAGAAAGCTTGTGGCATGACCAGACAGGCTTTGGGTGCAGGTGGAAGACCGAGAGGAGGTTGAGGAGGCAGAAGCAGTGGAGGAACTTTGACATAAAGAGGATTGACGCACAACTCGTGGGGACGGCAAGACTTGGACAGCAGCCCCTTGTCCTGCTGTCACCATAGTTACCCAGTGCCCAGTCAGCGACATGTAACGCTCCTGTCCATGCCTACTCGTCCAAGTGTCTGTGGTGAAATGCACCCTGTCACACACAGAGTTTCTCAAAGAAGCGGTGATGTTGTGTGCGACATGCTGGTGGAGCGCAGGCACACCTTTCTTTGAGAAGTAGTGCTGACTGGGCATCTGGTACTGGGGCACTGCGACGGACATAAGGTCTCGAAAATCCTCTGTGTCCACCAGGCGGAAAGGCAGCATTTCTGTAGCCAAGAGCTTGCAGATGGTGAAATTCAACCTCTTAGCTTTCTCATGGCTAGGAGGAAATGGTCTTTTACTTGTCCACATCTGAGGGACCGAGGGCTGGCTATTGTGCTTAGACGGGGTTGATAAGGGTGTCCCCGGCAAACTGCCGGTCTGTGAGGAAGATGCAGGCGGACATGTTAGGTTGCCTTGATCCAAAGGTGGTGCTATCGATGTCGGACAGCGCTCAACACCAGCTGGTGTTACCACCTCCAAAGAAAATTATGACCTGCCAATCACGCTGGCTGTTGCGGGTAAAGAGGTGGCAGGTCTGCGCCCCAAAACAGGTGTGACTGCTGTCCCCCCAGTCACAGAGGATGAAGAGGCCGCGGATGCACAAGATATGGCAGACGGTGGTTGGCCCGGCCGGCTAGGCCGCATTGTAGCACACTGAGCTTCCCACTGCAACTTATGCTTCATGTCCATGTGCCGGTTCATGCATGAAGTACTCAAACTATGTATTTTTTGGCCTCTACTTAGCTTTTGCTGACAAATGTTACAGATAACACGAGTTGGGTCATCTTTATCGATCTGAAAAAATGCCCAGGCTATGCAAGGCTTAGCATCCATGCGACCTGAAGAGCCACCACGACTTGTGGTGAGAGGCAGAGTTGTGTTTGAGGATGCAGTTGTTGACGTGCTTCCAGTACTACGTCTCTGTCCAGGAAGGCGCAACCTGACCTCGTCGTCACTAGCATCTTCCTCCACCTCCTCTGCTGACCTCATCTCTTGGCTGACTGTGGGTTGACAGTAAGTGGGATCTCCAACCTCATCATCATCACCCTGTGCGTTATCACACCCGTCGTCCTCAGAGCCAACCTGTTCCTGCCCTGACAAAAAACTAAAGTTGTCGCTCCAATCAGGTATTTGAGTCTCATCATCGTCTTCCTCATTGTCTCCACCAACAGGAGTTACAGTTTGGGAATGAGGGTCTACATTATGGTCAGAACCTTCTGTGTCTGGTCCTTTATCCGACTCATAAAGATTCTGGGCATCAGTGCAGATCATTTCCTCGTCTGGATTCACAGAAGCGCTGGAGTCGACCTCTGATTCCCAGGCTATAGTATGAGTAAACAGCTCTGCAGACTCAACCATCTGTTCTACCTCATACTCAGACGGGCAGCTGGAGATTTGGGAGCTGTGAGGAAGCAAGTGCAATTGGGGTGACACCTTTGAGGACTGGAGTATTTGTGATGTTGAAGTTGATGTGGAGGAGAGCCGACTTAAAGGAGCACTTGATATCCCTTGAAGCACCTGCTGTTTTTGTGCCTCATCTGGAATTTGTAGCGATTGGCGTGGTCGTAAGAAAGGGATCTTATCACATTGTCCGCTAAAAGAAGTAGACATTTTAGTTTGGCTGGAAGATGGTCTTTCTTCTGCAGATGTTACTGTTGCTTTAACACCTACCCCACGGACACAACCTTTTTTCCCCTTCCCAACACGCCTATTCCCCTTTCCACCAGCAGCAGGCCTTTTTCCACTCATTTTGGTGGTTAACTAATTCACAACTCTGGAGTTGTTTGCACAAAAAAGCAATGGATGGGAACCGAGCAGAGCTGAGTGGCCAAACTGTGGTATTAGGCCAAAACTATTGGCTGGGTTAGATGGAGAAAAAAATTATATTCGATTTGCAACCTGATGGAGGTCAGTATAGATGGACTAATAGAACAAGTCCCACACACAGCTAGAAGCTCAAATATTTTTTCAGAGGTAGATGCAGAAAAAAAATATATTCAGTTTGCAACCTGATGGAGGTCAGTATAGATGGACTAATAGAGAAAGTCCCACACACTGCTAGAAGGCCAAATATTTTTTCAGAGCTAGATGCAGACAAAAAATTATTTTGAATTTGCAACCTGATGGAGGTCAGTATAGGTGGACTAATAGAAAAAGTCCCACACACTGCTAGAAGGCCAAATATTTTTTCAGAGCTAGATGCAGAAAAAAATTATATTCAGTTTCCAACCTGATGGAGGTCAGTATAGATGGACTAATAGAACAAGTCACACACACAGCTAGAAGCCCAAATATTTTTTCAGAGGTAGTTGCAGAAAAAAATTATATTCAGTTTGCAACCTGATGGCCGTCTGTATAGATGGATTAATAGAGAAAGTCCCACACACTGCTAGAAGCCCAATATTTTTTCAGACGTAGATGCAGATAAAAATTATTTTTAATTTGCAACCTGATGGAGGTCAGTATAGATGGACTAATAGAGAAAGTCCCACACACTGCTAGAAGGCCAAATATTTTTTCAGAGCTAGATGCAGATAAAAATTATTTTTAATTTGCAACCTGATGGAGGTCAGTATAGATGGACTAATAGAGAAAGTCCCACACACTGCTAGAAGGCCAAATATTTTTTCAGAGCTAGATGCAGATAAAAATTATTTTTAATTTGCAACCTGATGGAGGTCAGTATAGATGGACTAATAGAGAAAGTCCCACACACTGCTAGAAGGCCAAATATTTTTTCAGAGCTAGATGCAGATAAAAATTATTTTTAATTTGCAACCTGATGGAGGTCAGTATAGATGGACTAATAGAGAAAGTCCCACACACTGCTAGAAGGCCAAATATTTTTTCAGAGCTAGATGCAGAAAAAAATTATATTCAGTTTGCAACCTGATGGAGGTCAGTATAGATGGACTAATAGAACAAGTCCCACACACAGCTAGAAGCCCAAATATTTTTTCAGAGGTAGATGCAGATAAAAATTATTTTTAATTTGCAACCTGATGGAGGTCAGTATAGATGGACTAATAGAGAAAGTCCCACACACTGCTAGAAGGCCAAATATTTTTTCAGAGCTAGATGCAGATAAAAATTATTTTTAATTTGCAACCTGATGGAGGTCAGTATAGATGGACTAATAGAGAAAGTCCCACACACTGCTAGAAGGCCAAATATTTTTTCAGAGCTAGATGCAGAAAAAAATTATATTCAGTTTGCAACCTGATGGAGGTCAGTATAGATGGACTAATAGAACAAGTCCCACACACAGCTAGAAGGCCAAATATTTTTTCACTGGTAGATGCAGATAAAAATTATTTTTAATTTGCAACCTGATGGAGGTCAGTATAGATGGACTAATAGAGAAAGTCCCACACACTGCTAGAAGGCCAAATATTTTTTCAGAGCTAGATGCAGATAAAAATTATTTTTAATTCGCAACCTGATGGACGTCAGTATAGATGGACTCATAGAGAAAGTCCAACACACTGCTAGAAGGCCAACTATTTTTTCAGAGCTAGATGCAGAAAAAAATTATATTCAGTTTGCAACCTGATGGAGGTCTGTATAGATGAATTAATAGAACAAGTCCCACACACAGCTAGAAGCCCAATATTTTTTCAGAGGTAGATGCAGAAAAAAAATATATTCAGTTTGCAACCTGATGGAGGTCTGTATAGATGGATTAATAGAACAAGTCCCACACACAGCTAGAAGCCCAATATTTTTTCAGAGGTAGATGCAGAAAAAAAATATATTCAGTTTGCAACCTGATGGAGGTCAGTATAGATGGACTAATAGAGAAAGTCCCACACACTGCTAGAAGGCCAAATATTTTTTCAGCGCTAGATGCAGATAAAAATTATTTTTAATTTGCAACCTGATGGAGGTCAGTATAGATGGACTAATAGAGAAAGTCCCACACACTGCTAGAAGGCCAAATATTTTTTAAGAGCTAGATGCAGAAAAAAATTATATTCATTTTGCAACCTGATGGAGGTCTGTATAGATGAATTAATAGAACAAGTCCCACACACAGCTAGAAGCCCAATATTTTTTCAGAGGTAGATGCAGAAAAAAAATATATTCAGTTTGCAACCTGATGGAGGTCTGTATAGATGGATTAATAGAACAAGTCCCACACACAGCTAGAAGCCCAATATTTTTTCAGAGGTAGATGCAGAAAAAAAATATATTCAGTTTGCAACCTGATGGAGGTCAGTATAGATGGACTAATAGAGAAAGTCCCACACACTGCTAGAAGGCCAAATATTTTTTCAGAGCTAGATGCAGAAAAAAATTATATTCAGTTTGCAACCTGATGGAGGTCAGTATAGATGGACTAATAGAACAAGTCCCACACACAGCTAGAAGCCCAAATATTTTTTCAGAGGTAGATGCAGATAAAAATTATTTTTAATTTGCAACCTGATGGAGGTCAGTATAGATGGACTAATAGAGAAAGTCCCACACACTGCTAGAAGGCCAAATATTTTTTCAGAGCTAGATGCAGAAAAAAATTATATTCAGTTTGCAGCCTGATGGAGGTCAGTATAGATGGACTAATAGAACAAGTCCCACACACAGCTAGAAGCCCAAATATTTTTTCAGAGCTAGATGCAGATAAAAATTATTTTTAATTTGCAACCTGATGGAGGTCAGTATAGATGGACTAATAGAGAAAGTCCCACACACTGCTAGAAGGCCAAATATTTTTTCAGAGCTAGATGCAGATAAAAATTATTTTTAATTTGCAACCTGATGGAGGTCAGTATAGATGGACTAATAGAGAAAGTCCCACACACTGCTAGAAGGCCAAATATTTTTTCAGAGCTAGATGCAGAAAAAAATTATATTCAGTTTGCAACCTGATGGAGGTCAGTATAGATGGACTAATAGAACAAGTCCCACACACAGCTAGAAGGCCAAATATTTTTTCAGAGGTAGATGCAGATAAAAATTATTTTTAATTTGCAACCTGATGGAGGTCAGTATAGATGGACTAATAGAGAACGTCCCACACACTGCTAGAAGGCCAAATATTTTTTCAGAGCTAGATGCAGATAAAAATTATTTTTAATTTGCAACCTGATGGAGGTCAGTATAGATGGACTCAAAGCGAAAGTCCCACACACTGCTAGAAGGCCAACTATTTTTTCAGAGCTAGATGCAGAAAAAAATTATATTCAGTTTGCAACCTGATGGAGGTCAGTATAGATGGACTAATAGAGAAAGTCCCACACACTGCTAGAAGGCCAAATATTTTTTCAGAGCTAGATGCAGATAAAAATTATTTTTAATTTGCAACCTGATGGAGGTCAGTATAGATGGACTAATAGAGAAAGTCCCACACACTGCTAGAAGGCCAAATATTTTTTAAGAGCTAGATGCAGAAAAAAATTATATTCATTTTGCAACCTGATGGAGGTCTGTATAGATGAATTAATAGAACAAGTCCCACACACAGCTAGAAGCCCAATATTTTTTCAGAGGTAGATGCAGAAAAAAAATATATTCAGTTTGCAACCTGATGGAGGTCTGTATAGATGGATTAATAGAACAAGTCCCACACACAGCTAGAAGCCCAATATTTTTTCAGAGGTAGATGCAGAAAAAAAATATATTCAGTTTGCAACCTGATGGAGGTCAGTATAGATGGACTAATAGAGAAAGTCCCACACACTGCTAGAAGGCCAAATATTTTTTCAGAGCTAGATGCAGAAAAAAATTATATTCAGTTTGCAACCTGATGGAGGTCAGTATAGATGGACTAATAGAACAAGTCCCACACACAGCTAGAAGCCCAAATATTTTTTCAGAGGTAGATGCAGATAAAAATTATTTTTAATTTGCAACCTGATGGAGGTCAGTATAGATGGACTAATAGAGAAAGTCCCACACACTGCTAGAAGGCCAAATATTTTTTCAGAGCTAGATGCAGAAAAAAATTATATTCAGTTTGCAGCCTGATGGAGGTCAGTATAGATGGACTAATAGAACAAGTCCCACACACAGCTAGAAGCCCAAATATTTTTTCAGAGCTAGATGCAGATAAAAATTATTTTTAATTTGCAACCTGATGGAGGTCAGTATAGATGGACTAATAGAGAAAGTCCCACACACTGCTAGAAGGCCAAATATTTTTTCAGAGCTAGATGCAGATAAAAATTATTTTTAATTTGCAACCTGATGGAGGTCAGTATAGATGGACTAATAGAGAAAGTCCCACACACTGCTAGAAGGCCAAATATTTTTTCAGAGCTAGATGCAGAAAAAAATTATATTCAGTTTGCAACCTGATGGAGGTCAGTATAGATGGACTAATAGAACAAGTCCCACACACAGCTAGAAGGCCAAATATTTTTTCAGAGGTAGATGCAGATAAAAATTATTTTTAATTTGCAACCTGATGGAGGTCAGTATAGATGGACTAATAGAGAACGTCCCACACACTGCTAGAAGGCCAAATATTTTTTCAGAGCTAGATGCAGATAAAAATTATTTTTAATTTGCAACCTGATGGAGGTCAGTATAGATGGACTCAAAGCGAAAGTCCCACACACTGCTAGAAGGCCAACTATTTTTTCAGAGCTAGATGCAGAAAAAAATTATATTCAGTTTGCAACCTGATGGAGGTCTGTATAGATGAATTAATAGAACAAGTCCCACACACAGCTAGAAGCCCAATATTTTTTCAGAGGTAGATGCAGAAAAAAAATATATTCAGTTTGCAACCTGATGGAGGTCTGTATAGATGGATTAATAGAACAAGTCCCACACACAGCTAGAAGCCCAATATTTTTTCAGAGGTGGATGCAGAAAAAAAATATATTCAGTTTGCAACCTGATGGAGGTCAGTATAGATGGACTAATAGAGAAAGTCCCACACACTGCTAGGAGGCCAAATATTTTTTCAGAGCTAGATGCAGAAAAAAATTATATTCAGTTTGCAACCTGATGGAGGTCTGTATAGATGGATTAATAGAACAAGTCCCACACACAGCTAGAAGCCCAAATATTTTTTCAGAGGTAGATGCAGATAAAAATTATTTTTAATTTGCAACCTGATGGAGGTCAGTATAGATGGACTAATAGAGAAAGTCCCACACACTGCTAGAAGGCCAAATATTTTTTCAAAGCTAGATGCAGATAAAAATTATTTTTAATTTGCAACCTGATGGAGGTCAGTATAGATGGACTAATAGAGAAAGTCCCACACATTGCTAGAAGGCCAAATATTTTTTCAGAGCTAGATGCAGATAAAAATTATTTTTAATATGCAACCTGATGGAGGTCAGTATAGATGGACTAATAGAGAAAGTCCCACACACTGCTAGAAGGCCAAATATTTTTTCAGAGCTAGATGCAGAAAAAAATTATATTCAGTTTGCAACCTGATGGAGGTCAGTATAGATGGACTAATAGAACAAGTCCCACACACAGCTAGAAGGCCAAATATTTTTTCAGAGGTAGATGCAGATAAAAATTATTTTTAATTTGCAACCTGATGGAGGTCAGTATAGATGGACTAATAGAGAAAGTCCCACACACTGCTAGAAGGCCAAATATTTTTTCAGAGCTAGATGCAGATAAAAATTATTTTTAATTTGCAACCTGATGGAGGTCAGTATAGATGGACTCATAGAGAAAGTCCCACACACTGCTAGAAGGCCAACTATTTTTTCAGAGCTAGATGCAGAAAAAAATTACATTCAGTTTGCAACCTGATGGAGGTCTGCATAGATGAATTAATAGAACAAGTCCCACACACAGCTAGAAGCCCAATATTTTTTCAGAGGTAGATGCAGAAAAAAAATATATTCAGTTTGCAACCTGATGGAGGTCTGTATAGATGGATTAATAGAACAAGTCCCACACACAGCTAGAAGCCCAATATTTTTTCAGAGGTAGATGCAGAAAAAAAATATATTCAGTTTGCAACCTGATGGAGGTCAGTATAGATGGACTAATAGAGAAAGTCCCACACACTGCTAGAAGGCCAAATATTTTTTCAAAGCTAGATGCAGATAAAAATTATTTTCAGTTTGCAACCTGATGGAGGTCAGTATAGATGGACTAATAGAACAAGTCCCACACACAGCTAGAAGGCCAAATATTTTTTCAGAGGTAGATGCAGATAAAAATTATTTTTAATTTGCAACCTGATGGAGGTCAGTATAGATGGACTAATAGAGAAAGTCCCACACACTGCTAGAAGGCCAAATATTTTTTCAGAGCTAGATGCAGATAAAAATTATTTTTAATTTGCAACCTGATGGAGGTCAGTATAGATGGACTAATAGAGAAAGTCCCACACACTACTAGAAGGCCAAATATTTTTTCAGAGCTAGATGCAGAAAAAAATTATATTCAGTTTGCAACCTGATGGAGGTCAGTATAGATGGACTAATAGAACAAGTCCCACACACAGCTAGAAGCCCAAATATTTTTTCAGAGGTAGATGCAGATAAAAATTATTTTTAATTTGCAACCTGATGGAGGTCAGTATAGATGGACTAATAGAGAAAGTCCCACACACTGCTAGAAGGCCAAATATTTTTTCAGAGCTAGATGCAGATAAAAATTATTTTTAATTTGCAACCTGATGGAGGTCAGTATAGATGGACTAATAGAGAAAGTCCCACACACTGCTAGAAGGCCAAGTATTTTTTCAGAGCTAGATGCAGAAAAAAATTATATTCAGTTTGCAACCTGATGGAGGTCTGTATAGATGGATTAATAGAACAAGTCCCACACACAGCTAGAAGCCCAATATTTTTTCAGAGGTAGATGCAGAAAAAAAATATATTCAGCTTGCAACCTGATGGAGGTCTGTATAGATGGATTAATAGAACAAGTCCCACACACAGCTAGAAGCCCAATATTTTTTCAGAGGTAGATGCAGAAAAAAAATATATTCAGTTTGCAACCTGATGGAGGTCAGTATAGATGGACTAATAGAGAAAGTCCCACACACTGCTAGAAGGCCAAATATTTTTTCAGAGCTAGATGCAGATAAAAATTATTTTTAATTTGCAACCTGATGGAGGTCAGTATAGATGGACTAATAGAGAAAGTCCCACACACTGCTAGAAGGCCAAATACTTTTTCAGAGCTAGATGCAGATAAAAATTATTTTTAATTTGCAACCTGATGGAGGTCAGTATAAATGGGCTAATAGAGAAAGTCCCACACACTGCTAGAAGGCCAATTATTTTTTCAGAGCTAGATGCAGAAAAAAATTAAATTCAGTTTGCAACCTGATGGAGGTCAGTATAGATGGACTAATAGAACAAGTCCCACACACAGCTAGAAGCCCAAATATTTTTTCAGAGGTAGATGCAGATAAAAATTATTTTTAATTTGCAACCTGATGGAGGTCAGTATAGATGGACTAATAGAGAAAGTCCCACACACTGCTAGAAGGCCAAATATTTTTTCAGAGCTAGATGCAGATAAAAATTATTTTTAAATTGCAACCTGATGGAGGTCAGTATAGATGGACTAATAGAGAAAGTCCCACACACTGCTAGAAGGCCAAATATTTTTTCAGAGCTAGATGCAGAAAAAAATTATATTCAGTTTGCAACCTGATGGAGGTCACTATAGATGGACTAATAGAACAAGTCCCACACACAGCTAGAAGCCCAAATATTTTTCTAGAGGTAGATGCAGATAAAAATTATTTTTAATTTGCAACCTGATGGAGGTCAGTATAGATGGACTAATAGAGAAAGTCCCACACACTGCTAGAAGGCCAAATATTTTTTCAGAGCTAGATGCAGATAAAAATTATTTTTAATTTGCAACCTGATGGAGGTCAGTATAGATGGACTAATAGAGAAAGTCCCACACACTACTAGAAGGCCAAATATTTTTTCAGAGCTAGATGCAGAAAAAAATTATATTCAGTTTGCAACCTGATGGAGGTCAGTATAGATGGACTAATAGAACAAGTCCCACACACAGCTAGAAGCCCAAATATTTTTTCAGAGGTAGATGCAGATAAAAATTATTTTTAATTTGCAACCTGATGGAGGTCAGTATAGATGGACTAATAGAGAAAGTCCCACACACTGCTAGAAGGCCAACTATTTTTTCAGAGCTAGATGCAGATAAAAATTATATTCAGTTTGCAACCTGATGGAGGTCTGTATAGATGGATTAATAGAACAAGTCCCACACACAGCTAGAAGCCCAATATTTTTTCAGAGGTAGATGCAGAAAAAAAATATATTCAGCTTGCAACCTGATGGAGGTCTGTATAGATGGATTAATAGAACAAGTCCCACACACAGCTAGAAGCCCAATTTTTTTTCAGAGGTAGATGCAGAAAAAAAATATATTCAGTTTGCAACCTGATGGAGGTCAGTATAGATGGACTAATAGAGAAAGTCCCACACACTGCTAGAATTCCAAATATTTTTTCAGAGCTAGATGCAGAAAAAAATTATATTCAGTTTGCAACCTGATGGAGGTCAGTATAGATGGACTAATAGAACAAGTCCCACACACAGCTAGAAGCCCAAACATTTTTTCAGAGGTAGATGCAGATAAAAATTATTTTTAATTTGCAACCTGATGGAGGTCAGTATAGATGGACTAATAGAGAAAGTCCCACACACTGCTAGAAGGCCAAATATTTTTTCAGATTTAGATGCAGATAAAAATTATTTTTAATTTGCAACCTGATGGAGGTCAGTATAGATGGACTAATAGAGAAAGTCCCACACACTACTAGAAGGCCAAATATTTTTTCAGAGCTAGATGCAGAAAAAAATTATATTCAGTTTGCAACCTGATGGAGGTCAGTATAGATGGACTAATAGAACAAGTCCCACACACAGCTAGAAGCCCAAATATTTTTTCAGAGGTAGATGCAGATAAAAATTATTTTTAATTTGCAACCTGATGGAGGTCAGTATAGATGGACTAATAGAGAAAGTCCCACACACTGCTAGAAGGCCAAATATTTTTTCAGAGCTAGATGCAGATAAAAATTATTTTTAATTTGAAACCTGATGGAGGTCAGTATAGATGGACTAATAGAGAAAGTCCCACACACTGCTAGAAGGCCAAATATTTTTTCAGAGCTAGATGCAGAAAAAAATTACATTCAGTTTGCAACCTGATGGAGGTCTGTATAGATGGATTAATAGAACAAGTCCCACACACAGCTAGAAGCCCAATATTTTTTCAGAGGTAGATGCAGAAAAAAAATATATTCAGTTTGCAACCTGATGGAGGTCTGTATAGATGTATTAATAGAACAAGTCCCACACACAGCTAGAAGCCCAATATTTTTTCAGAGGTAGATGCAGAAAAAAAATATATTCAGTTTGCAACCTGATGGAGGTCAGTATAGATGGACTAATAGAGATAGTCCCACACACTGCTAGAAGGCCAAATATTTTTTCAGAGCTAGATGCAGAAAAAAATTATATTCAGTTTGCAACCTGATGGAGGTCAGTAAAGATGGACTAATAGAACAAGTCCCACACACAGCTAGAAGGCCAAATATTTTTTCAGAGGTAGATGCAGATAAAAATTATTTTTAATTTGCAACCTGATGGAGGTCAGTATAGATGGACTAATAGAGAAAGTCCCACACACTGCTAGAAGGTTAAATATTTTTTCAGATCTAGATGCAGATAAAAATTATTTTTAATTTGCAACCTGATGGAGGTCAGTATAGATGGACTAATAGAGAAAGTCCCACACACTGCTAGAAGGCCAAATATTTTTTCAGAGCTAGATGCAGAAAAAAATTATATTCAGTTTGCAACCTGATGGAGGTCAGTATAGATGGACTAATAGAACAAGTCCCACACACTGCTAGAAGCCCAAATATTTTTTTCAGAGCTAGATGCAGAAAAAAATTATATTCAATTTGCAACCTGATGGAGGTCAGTATAGATGGACTAATAGAATGATGCTATGCCCAAAAGATTTTACTTCACTAGGTGCAGTAAAAAAATTGGTATTCTATACACAGGTGGTATATCTTGCAACACAGATAGGCTACTCCACTGACTAACACACTCTGCAATAGGCCAAAAAGGATTAGCTTTGCTAGATTCAGCCAAATGCTGTGAAAAAAACTTGCACAGCACTGGCACAGACCTGCCTGGCAAAAACTGATAGGAACTGATGTAACCTAGTCCTGAAAAGTACTGCAATTACAATTAGTCTTTACTCCCACAATCTATCTATTTAAGAGCACAGACCTGCCTGATAAAAGTCGTAGGAAATGCTGTAACCTAGTCCTTAAAAGGACTGCAATCACAACTATTCCCTACTCCCAAGCTATCTGTAGATTTGTGCGAAAATTGGTTTGAAATTAACAAGGTATAGCGCACACAGCAACAGCGGTGCCGTCTAACACGCAGCTGCAGCAGTGAGAAAATGGTGGCGACGGGGAAAATGGCTTGGTCTTATAGGGCAAGGACATGTGACATACACTGCCAATGACACATGCCCTTGCTTGTGTGAAAAACAGCAGTTCGCTCCGTGTGTGCGCTGCTGATAGGCTGACAGACTGCACCTCCCCACTGCAAATGCGGGAAAGAGAAAAAAAAATGGAGATCTTCATTATTCCTGCAGAGATCCATCCCCTGCCCCTCCCCCCACCCCGCTGTACACTCAAACTGCGTATTAACATTAATTTTCATCATTACTGAGAAAAAATCCAGTTATGATTTTGGTGCACGAACAGTTACATATAGTTGTAATGTGGTGGTAATATGTGGTCTGGTCATGGTGTGGCAGTTTTTCTCCCTTCTGTGTGGTATTATTCGCTCACTATGTTGTGGTAATATGTGGTCTGGTCATGGTGTGGCGGTATTCCCTGTATGTGGTATTATTGGTCATTTAAAAAAAAAAAAATGTATATGACACATTCCCTTAAAGAAAACTAGTTACATATAGTTTATAAGGCCGAAAAAAGACAAGCGTCCATCCAGTTCAGCCTATTTCTTGCTGCAGCTATTCCGCAGCGTTGATCCAGGGGAACGCAAAAAAAAACAAAACAAACAAAAAAAAAACATGCGGTATAGGCCAATTGACATCATTGAGGAAAAAATTCACTTCCCGACACCAATCTGGATTAATTAACTATCACTAAGCATAAGATGTAATTTTATTGTTCTCAAGAAAGGCGTCCAGGCCTCTCTTGAACTCATTAAGTGAGTTGGACATCACCACTTCCTCTCCCAGAGAGTTCCAGAGTCTCACGGCTCTGACCGTAAAGAATCCCCTTCTATGCTGGTGCAGGAACCTCCTTTCCTCCAGACGCATAGTGTGCCCCCTCGTCTTTGTCACCATCCTTGGTATAAACAGGTCATGGGAGAGATCTCTGTACTGCCCCCTGATGTATTTATACATGTTTATGAGGTCTCCCCTAAGCCTTCTCTTTTCCAACGTAAATAGGCCTAATTTTGACAACCTCTCTGGGTATTCTAGTCCCTCCATTCCCTTTATTACCTTAGTCGCCCTCCTTTGTACCTTCTCTAGCTCCAATATGTCTTTCCTGAGCACCGGAGCCCAGAACTGTGCACAATATTCTAAGTGCGGCCTTACCAGCGCTTGATACAGAGGAAGAACAATGTTCTCATCATATGCCCCTATTCCTCTTCTGATGCATGCCATGACTCTATTTGCCTTCGCAGCTGCTGCCTGACACTGGGCACTCCAATTTAATTTGCTATTAACCAAGACGCCCAGGTCCTTCTCCATGTCAGATTTCCCCAAAGTTTTCCCATTTAATATGTATGGGTGACTGCTGTTTTTCTTTCCCATGTGCATGACCTTACATTTATCGGCATTGAACCCCATTTGCCATTTTTTGGCCCAACTCCCCAATTTATCTAAATCCTCCTGTAGCTGTGCCCTATCCTCATCTGTATTAACTACTTTACAAAGTTTAGTATCATCTGCAAATATTGCTATTTTACTATGCAACCCTTCCACTAGATCATTAATAAATATATTAAATAATATAGGGCCCAAGACAGACCCTTGAGGCACCCCGCTAGTAACCCTGACACACCCTGAGCTTACTCCATTGATAACCACCCTCTGCTTTCTATCACTCAGCCAGCTATTTACCCACTTGCACACATTATCCCCCAGACCAAGCATTCTCATTTTATATACCAACCTTTTGTGTGGCACGGTATCAAACGCTTTGGAGAAGTCAAGGTATACAACATCCACTGACTCTCCCCGGTCCAGCTGTGAGCTCACCTCCTCGTAGAAGGCAATCAGGTTTGTTTGGCAGGAGCGATCTCTCATGAATCCATGTTGATATGGAGTTAGACAGTTATTATCATTAAGATATTCTACAATAGCATCTCTAAGAAATCCTTCAAACAATTTACCCACAACAGACGTTAAGCTGACTGGTCTATAGTTCCCAGGGTCACTTTTAGACCCCTTTTTGAATATTGGTACCACATTTGCTTGGCGCCAGTCTAGTGGGGCAGTCCCTGTCCATAAAGAGTGCTTGAATATAAGATACAGCGGCCTGTCTATCACATTACTTAATTCTTTTAGTACCCGGGGGTGTATGCCATCTGGGCCTGGTGACTTGTCTATTTTGATATTATTTAGGCGTTTCTGAACTTCCTCCTGGGTTAGGTGGGTGATATTTAGCGAAGGGTTTACTTTATCACTTTGCATTTCCTCCGATAAATTGTTTTCTTTTGTGAAAACAGTGGAGAAGAAGCTATTGAGTAGGTTTGCTTTACCCTCATCGCCCTCTATGATTTTACCCAGGTTATTTTTCAATGGGCCAACTCCATCAGTTTTAATCCTTTTACCGTTTATATAGTTAAAGAACAGTTTGGGATTCGTTTTACTTTCTTTGGCAATTAGTCTCTCTGTCTCCTCTTTTGCTATTCTTATTTGTTTCTTACAGATTTTGTTTTTTTCCCTATAAGTTATTAGCGCTTCCTCGCTGCCTTCTTGTTTAAGTTTACCGAAAGCCCTTTTTTTGTTTTTCATTGCCCTCTTGACTTCCTTATTTAGCCACATTGGCTTCCTCCTATTCCTAGCCCTTTTATTCCCATAAGGTATGTACCTTCTACAGTGACTATGTAGGACTGTTTTGAAAATTTCCCATTTTCTATCCGTGCTCCTATTACTGAAGATACTATCCCAGTCTATAAGGTGAAGGGCATCTCTTAGCTGATCAAACTTTGCCCTCCTGAAGTTCAGTGTTTTTGTGACTCCCTTGCTGGGCACCCTACTGAAGCACATGTGGAATTGTATAATGTTGTGGTCACTATTTCCCAGGTGCCCCCCGACCTGCACCTCAGTTATTCTGTCTGGCCTGTTAGTTAATATTAAGTCTAAAAGGGCCGTCCCTCTAGTTGGTTCCTGCACAAGTTGTGACAAATAATTGTCTTTGATAATTGACAGAAACCTGTTTCCTTTCTGAGATCTACAGCTTTCGGTTTCCCAGTCTATATCGGGGTAGTTGAAGTCCCCCATAATAATCACCTCGTTATTTTTTGCTACTTCGTCTATTTGTCTCATTAATAGACTTTCCGTGGCTTCTGCTATATTTGGTGGTTTATAACAGACTCCTATGATAATTTTATTATTGTTTTTTGCCCCATGTATCTCCACCCATAAGGACTCGACCTCCTCATTTCCCTCCCATACATCCTCCCGTATTGTAGGCTTTAGACACGTCTTTACATATAGACAGACTCCACCCCCTTTCCGATTTCTTCGATCCCTTCTAAACAGACTGTAACCCTGTAAGTTAACTGCCCAGTCATAGCTTTCATCCAACCATGTCTCGGTTATTCCCACTATGTCATAGTTACCTGTAGATATTTCTGCTTCCAGTTCATCCATCTTGTTTGTCAGGCTCCTGGTATTTGCTAGCACGCAGTTTACACGATTTTGTTTTGTTCCAATCTTCTCCCTGTGGATTGTATTAGAAATTTTCTTACCTCCCTTCCAAGTATCTTGTCTTGGACCTTCTTTGTCGCACTTCATATCTTTCATTAGTATGTCCTCTGGTTGCATGTTCGTGTCCGGCGTTTTTCTTCCCATCCCCTCTTCTTCTAGTTTAACGCCCTCCTGATGAGTGTTGCGAGTCTCCTGGCGAATGTGTGTTTCCCGGGTTTGTTGAGGTGTAGTCCGTCTCTGGCAAGGAGTCCATCATAGAGGTAATTCACACCGTGGTCCAGGAATCCAAATCCTTGTTGTCTGCACCATCGTCTCAGCCAGCTGTTCACATCAAGGATCCTGTTCCATCTCCTGACGCCATGCCCGTCTACTGGAAGGATAGAAGAAAAAACTACCTGCGCATCCAGTTCTTTTACTTTCTTCCCCAATGCTTCAAAGTCCTTGCAGATTGTCGGTAGGTCCTTCTTTGCCGTGTCATTGGTGCCAACATGTATCAGAAGAAATGGGTGGACATCCTTGGGACTGATGAGCTTTGGTATCCTATCGGTAACATCCTTGATCTTCGCCCCTGGGAGGCAGCATACTTCTCTTGCGGTTATGTCCGGTCTGCAGATAGCTGCTTCTGTTCCTCTCAGTAGTGAGTCTCCCACCACCTCCACTCTTCTTCCCTTCTTGGCTGTCCTTTTTCTTGTCGCTTCTGGGTGTTTCTGGGTACTCTTTTCTTTTTTGCTTGCTGGTAGTTCCTCATCCTTAGGTGTGCCATCTTCGTCCTCCACAAGTCCTTGGAATCTGTTTCTCAGTTGTGTGGTTGGTGGTGTCTCCAAGGTCTTCTTGCTTCTTTTGGTCACTTGCCTCCACTTGTCTGCCTCTGGAGGTTCCTTCACTTTCTGTGACCAGTAGTGACGCTTCTGTTCTGTCCAGGAAGTCTTCATTTTCCTTGATGAGTTTTAATGTCGCAATTCTTTCTTCCAGTCCCCGCACCTTTTCTTCTAAAAGAGCCAGTAGTCTACACTTCTGGCAGGTGAAGTTGGTTTCAGCTTCTGGTCGATCTGTGAACATGTAGCACATGTTACAGCTCACCATGTAGGTTGTCACATCTGCCATGCTGCTCCTTGTCCCTGCTGACTTGATGTCTGTCTTCTTTCTTGTGATACCCTAGGATAAACAAATGAAACAAATTCGCGCGCCGTTTGGCGATGCTTTCCAAGCAGCTGGTCCCGGCTGTACCCAACGATCTTCTAGCTGAAGGAGACTCTTCGCTTTTCCCAGAAGGCACCTGGAATATGCAAATTGCCCTCTTCAAGCTTCAATCCCTGGTTTGGCGATGCTTTCCAAGCAGCTGGTCCCGGCTGTACCCAACGATCTTCTAGCTGAAGGAGACTCTTCGCTTTTCCCAGAAGGCACCTGGAATATGGAAATTGCCCTCTTCAAGCTTCAATCCCTGGTTTGGCGATGCTTTCCAAGCAGCTGGTCCCGGCTGTACCCAACGATCTTCTAGCTGAAGGAGACTCTTCGCTTTTCCCAGAAGGCACCTGGAATATGCAAATTGCCCTCTTCAAGCTTCAATCCCTGGTTTGGCGATGTTTTCCAAGCAGCTGGTCCCGGCTGTACCCAACGATCTTCTAGCTGAAGGAGACTCTTCGCTTTTCCCAGAAGGCACCTGGAATATGCAAATTGCCCTCTTCAAGCTTCAATCCCTGGTTTGGTGATGCTTTCCATGCAGCTGGTCCCGGCTGTACCCAACGATCTTCTAGCTGAAGGAGACTCTTCGCTTTTCCCAAAAGGCACCTGGAATATGGAAATTACCCTCTTCAAGCTTCAATCCCTGGTTTGGCGATGCTTTCCAAGCAGCTGGTCCCGGCTGTACCCAACGATCTTCTAGCTGAAGGAGACTCTTCGCTTTTCCCAGAAGGCACCTGGAATATGCAAATTGCCCTCTTCAAGCTTCAATCCCTGGTTTGGCGATGTTTTCCGAGCAGCTGGTCCCGGCTGTACCCAACGATCTTCTAGCTGAAGGAGACTCTTCGCTTTTCCCAGAAGGCACCTGGAATATGCAAATTGCCCTCTTCAAGCTTCAATCCCTGGTTTGGCGATGCTTTCCAAGCAGCTGGTCCCGGCTGTACCCAACGATCTTCTAGCTGAAGGAGACTCTTTGCTTTTCCCAGAAGGCACCTGGAATATGCAAATTGCCCTCTTCAAGCTTCAATCCCTGGTTTGGAGATGCTTTCCAAGCAGCTGGTCCCGGCTGTACCCAACGATCTTCTAGCTGAAGGAGACTCTTCGCTTTTCCCAGAAGGCACCTGGAATATGCAAATTGCCCTCTTCAAGCTTCAATCCCTGGTTTGGCGATGCTTTCCAAGCAGCTGGTCCCGGCTGTACCCAACGATCTTCTAGCTGAAGGAGACTCTTCGCTTTTCCCAGAAGGCACCTGGAATATGCAAATTGCCCTCTTCAAGCTTCAATCCCTGAACAGCCGAATTTTTCTCAAATCGTTCGTGTTCGCCGAACGGCTCGAACACCGCCCAAAACAGCTCGAATTTGAGATTGGCGAACAGTTCGAGTAGAACAACGCTCATCTCTAGTGCAGAGTTGGATTCCACCGGGTAGGCACATCGCATTTTAGTTGGTGAAGTGGCAGGCCCAAAGACTTCTGTAGAGATGTAAGTCGCTAAGCTGCGGGATGCGAACGGCGGAAGTGAGCACACAGCGACCGTGCCCTCTGCAGAAGGCCATCTAGTCCGGGATAGTGGGCTAAAAATTGCTGGACAACCAGGTTCAACACGTAAGCCATACAAGGCACGTGTGTGACATTGCCCCGGCGAAGGGCCGCACCCAGGTTTGCAGCATTGTCGCACACGGCCTTCCCTGGTTTCCGGTCCAGTGGAGACAACCATTCATGAAATTGGTTCTCCAGAGATGACCACAACTCCTCAGCTGTGTGACTCACATTTCCCAGACATTTCAAAGTAAAAACCTCCTGATGACGTTGAGCCCTACTGCCAGCATAGTAAGGAGGTGTGAAGGATCCCTTCTGCGCAGTTAGAAAGCTTGTGGCATGACCAGACAGGCTTTGGGTGCAGGTGGAGGACCGAGAGGAGGCTGAGGAGGCAGAAGCAGTGGAGGAACTTTGACATAAAGAGGATTGACGCACAACTCGTGGGGACGGCAAGACTTGGACAGCAGCCCCTTGTCCTGCTGTCACCATAGTTACCCAGTGCCCAGTCAGCGACATGTAACGCCCCTGTCCATGCCTACTCGTCCAAGTGTCTGTGGTGAAATGCACCCTGTCACACACAGAGTTTCTCAAAGAAGCGGTGATGTTGTGTGCGACATGCTGGTGGAGCGCAGGCACACCTTTCTTTGAGAAGTAGTGCTGACTGGGCATCTGGTACTGGGGCACTGCGACGGACATAAGGTCTAGAAAATCCTCTGTGTCCACCAGGCGGAAAGGCAAGATTTCTGCAGCCAAGAGCTTGCAGATGGTGAAATTCAACCTCTTAGCTTTCTCATGGCTAGGAGGAAATGGTCTTTTACTTGTCCACATCTGAGGGACCGAGGGCTGGCTGTTGTGCTTAGACGGGGTTGATAAGGGTGTCCCCGGCAAACTGCCGGTCTGTGAGGAAGATGCAGGCGGACATGTTAGGTTGCCTTGATCCAAAGGTGGTGCTATCGATGTCGGACAGCGCTCAACACCAGCTGGTGTTACCACCTCCAAAGAAAATGATGACCTGCCAATCACGTTGGCTGTTGCGGTTAAAGAGGTGGCAGGTCTGCATCCCAAAACAGGTGTGACTGCTGTCCCCCCAGTCACAGAGGATGAAGAGGCCGCAGATGCACAAGATGGGGCAGATGGTGGTTGGCCCGGCCGGCTAGGCCGCATTGTAGCACAGTGAGCTTCCACTGCAACTTATGCTTCATGTCCATGTGCCGGTTCATGCATGAAGTACTCAAACTATGTATTTTTTGGCCTCTACTTAGCTTTTGTTGACAAATGTTAAAGATAACACGAGTTGGGTCATCTTTATCGATCTGAAAAAATGCCCAGGCTATGCAAGTCTTAGCACCCATGCGACCTGAAGAGCCACCACGACTTGTGGTCAGAGGCAGAGTTATGTTTAAGGATGCAGTTGTTGACGTGCTTCCAGTACTACGTCTCTGTCCAGGAAGGCGCAACCTGACCTCGTCGTCACTAGCATCCTCCTCCACCTCCTCTGCTGACCTCATCTCTTGGCTGACTGTGGGTTGACAGTAAGTGGGATCTCCAACCTCATCATCATCACCCTGTGTGTTTTCACACCCGTCGTCCTCAGAGCCAACCTGTTCCTGCCCTGACAAAAAACTAAAGTTGTCGCTCCAATCAGGTATTTGAGTCTCATCATCATCTTCCTCATTGTCTCCACCAACAGGAGTTACAGTTTGGGAATGAGGGTCTACATTATGTTCAGAACCTTCTGCGTCTGGTCCTGGATCCGACTCATAAAGATTCTGGGCATCAGTGCAGATCATTTCCTCGTCTGGATTCACAGAAGCGCTGGAGCCGACCTCTGATTCCCAGGCTATAGTATGAGTAAACAGCTCTGCAGACTCAACCATCTGTTCTACCTCATACTCAGATGGGCAGCTGGAGATTTGGGAGCTGTGAGGAAGCAAGTGCGATTGGGGTGACACCTCTGAGGACTGGAGTATTTGTGATGTTGAAGTTGATGTGGAGGAGAGCCCACTTAAAGGAGCACTTGATATCCGTTGAAGCACCTGCTGTTTTTGTGCCTCATCTGGAATTTGTAGCAATTGGCGTGGCCGTAAGAAAGGGATCTTATCACATTGTCCGCTAAAAGAAGTAGACATTTTAGTTTGGCTGGAAGATGGTCTTTCATCTGCAGATGTTACTGTTGCTTTAACACCTACCCCACGGACACAACCTTTTTTCCCCTTCCCAACATGCCTATTCCCCTTTCCACCAGCAGCAGGCCTTTTTCCACTCATTTTGGTGGTTAACTAATTCACAACTCTGGAGTTGTTTGCACAAAAAAACAATGGATGGGAACCGAGCAGAGCTGAGTGGCCAAACTGTGGTATTAGGCCAAAACTATCGTCTGGGTTAGATGCAGAAAAAAATTATATTCAATTTGCAACCTGATGGAGGTCAGTATAGATGGACTAATAGAACAAGTCCCACACACTGCTAGATGCCCAAATATTTTTTCAGAGCTAGATGCAGAAAAAAATTATATTCAATTTGCAACCTGATGGAGGTCAGTATAGATGGACTAATAGAACAAGTCCCACACACTGCTAGAAGGCCAAATATTTTTTCAGAGCTACATGCAGATAAAAATTATTTTTAATTTGCAACCTGATGGAGGTCAGTATAGATGGACTAATAGAACATGTTCCACACACTGCTAGAAGGCCAAATATTTTTTCAGAGCTAGATGCAGATAAAAATTATTTTTAAATTGCAACTTGATGGAGGTCAATATAGATGGACTAATAGAACAAGTCCAACACACTGCTAGAAGCCCAAATATTTTTTCAGAGCTAGATGCAGAAAAAAGTTATATTCAATTTGTAAACTTATGGAGGTCAGTATAGATGGACTAATAGACCAAGTCCCACACACTGCTAGAAGCCCAAATATTTTTTCAGAGCTAGATGCATAAAAAAATTATATTCAATTTGCAACCTGATGGAGGTCAGTATAGATGGACTAATAGAACAAGTCCCACACACTGCTAGAAGCCCAAATATTTTTTCAGAGCTAGATGCAGAAAAAAATTATATTCAATTTGCAACCTGATGGAGGTCAGTATAGATGGACTAATAGAACAAGTCCCACACACTGCTAGAAGCCCAAATATTTTTTCAGAGCTAGATGCAGATAAAAAAATTTTTTAATTTGCAACCTGATGGAAGTCAGTATAGATGGACTAATAGAACAAGTCCCACACACTGCTAGAAGGGCAAATATTTTTTCAGAGCTAGATGCAGATAAAAATTATTTTTAATTTGCAACCTGATGGAGGTCAGTATAGATGGACTAATAGAACAAGTCCCATACACTGCTAGAAGGGCAAATATTTTTTCAGAGCTAGATGCAGACAAAAAATTATTTTTCATTTGCATCCTGATGGAGGTCAGTATAGATGGACTAATAGAACAAGTCCCACACACTGCTAGAAGGCCAAATATTTTTTCAGAGCTAGATGCAGATAAAAAATATTTTTAATTTTCAACCTGATGGAGGTCAGTATAGATGGACTAATAGACCAAGTCCCACACACTGCTAGAAGCCCAAATATTTTTTCAGAGCTAGATGCAGAAAAAAATAATATTCAATTTGCAACCTGATGGAGGTCAGTATAGATGGACTAATAGAACAAGTCCCACACATTGCCAGAAGCCCAAATATTTTTTCAGAGCTAGATGCAGATAAAAATTATTTTTAATTTGCAACCTGATGGAGGTCAGTATTAGAGATGAGCGTTGTTCTACTCGAACTGTTCGCCAATCTCAAATTCGAGCTGTTTTGGGCGGTGTTCGAGCCGTTCGGCGAACACGAACAATTTGAGAAAAATTCGGCTGTTCGAGGTTTGATAACTGTTCGTGCACCAAAATCATAACTGGATTTTTTCTCAGTAATGATGAAAATTAATGTTAATACGCAGTTTGAGTGTACAGCGGGGTGGGGGCAGGGGCAGGGGATGGATCTCTGCAGGAACAATGAAGATCTCCATTTTTTTTTCTCTTTCCCGCATTTACAGTGGGGAGGTGCAATCTGTCAGCCTATCAGCAACGCACACACGGAGCGAAGTGCTTTTTTTCACACAAGCAAGGGCATGTGTCATTGGCAGTGTATGTCACATGTCCTTGCCCTATAAGACCAAGCCATTTTCCCCGTGGCCACCATTTTCTCACTGCTGCAGCTGCGTGTTAGACGGCACCGCTGTTGCTGTGTGCGCTATACCTTGTTAATTTCAAGCCAATTTTCGCACAAATCTACAGATAGCTTGGGAGTAGGGAATAGTTGTGATTGCAGTCCTTTTAAGGACTAGGTTACAGCATTTCCTACGACTTTTATCAGGCAGGTCTGTGCTCTTAAATAGATAGATTGTGGAAGTAAAGACTAATTGTAATTGGAGTCCTTTTCAGGACTAGGTTACATCAGTTACTATCAGTTTTTGCCAGGCAGGTCTGTGCCAGTGCTGTGCAAGTTTTTTTCACAGCATGTGGCTGAATCTAGCAAAGCTAATCCTTGTTGGCCTATTGCAGAGTGTGTTAGTCAGTGGAGTAGCCTATCTGTGTTGCAAGATATACCACCTGTGTATAGAATACCAATTTTTTTACTGCACCTAGTGAAGTAAAATCTTTTGGACATAGCATCATTCTATTAGTCCATCTATACTGACCTCCATCAGGTTGCAAATTGAATATAATTTTTTTCTGCATCTAGCTCTGAAAAAATATTGGGCTTCTAGCTGTGTGTGGGACTTGTTGTATTAGTCCATCTATACTGACCTCCATCAGGTTGCAAACTGAATATATTTTTTTCTGCATCTACCTCTGAAAAAATATTGGGCTTCTAGCTGTGTGTGGGACTTGTTCTATTAATCCATCTATACAGACCTCCATCAGGTTGCAAACTGAATATATTTTTTTCTGCATCTACCTCTGAAAAAATATTGGGATTCTAGCTGTGTGTGGGACTTGTTGTATTAGTCCATCTATACTGACCTCCATCAGGTTGCAAACTGAATATATTTTTTTCTGCATCTACCTCTGAAAAAATATTGGGCTTCTAGCTGTGTGTGGGACTTGTTCTATTAATCCATCTATACAGACCTCCATCAGGTTGCAAACTGAATATATTTTTTTCTGCATCTACCTCTGAAAAAATATTGGGCTTCTAGCTGTGTGTGGGACTTGTTGTATTAGTCCATCTATACTGACCTCCATCAGGTTGCAAACTGAATATATTTTTTTCTGCATCTACCTCTGAAAAAATA